>NC_142469.1:85306750-87806750 GCF_049115385.1 Moschus berezovskii | reverse complement strand
TGGTCTGTCTGTCATCTGGAACAGCTCCCTTCCAGGGCTAATTGTGTTGGTTTGATTCCCCTCAAGAGGGTTTAAAAGTTCATTGGTGGTTTTTTGGATCCCATTCCCCACTGTACAGAGTTAGAACGCATTCAAGAAGCTGTAGTGTATTTTCCTTGAACCCATCATGTGGTTTAAATTAATCTTCACATTCTCAAGTTTCTATTTCACCACTAACAGCATTGAAATCACTGCTATAAAATGTCCTAAAGTCACATTTCCAGCTAATGTATTAATTTATACAGCTTAAAGCAGGGGCTTTAGTGGCACTGAGAAGCAGACTGTACGGAGAGGAAAGGAAGATTCCTAATTCTCTTGGAATAGTTTGTAAGTTCATCTGGATTCCAGAGGCCTATTTTGACACATCAGCAACCTCATCATCAAAAGTGTACTCAATTGATTATTTTACCTTTCCTCAAACTATTGGTGAGAGAAGCAGCTCAGATAAAATAAAGAAACAAATGGCCCAAGGTCTTAACTTTCACCACAGAATTTTTTTTAAGTGAATGGTTTTGTAAATAGTCTATAAATGGTAGCATAGAAAAGAGGATGAACCATCTCACAGGGAGGTCTCAAAGTCTCTTCAGAGTTCTGTCTCAAAATAATCAATACTACAGAATGATAAAATGCAGCATGAATATTAAGTAGGAACAATTTTATCTCATTTCTCATAAGGCATCCATGCCATGACATTTTATTAATAATATGTATTTTATTGCCACTTTTTATAAAACTCCCAGTGTTTATAGCTCAAGGTTATAAACCAGAAGGTTTCCAAAGTTTATTTCCAAGTACGTCAGTTATCACATGGATAATCTTAGCCTGAAAAAAGTTCACCCTTAAAATCCAGGATGTTATGAACATTTACTGTTTCATAAAACACACTGAATGATAATTACAATAGTAATTGTAGATAACACATGTAGTTTAATACCAGATTAGGGTCCCTAGTTATTTATCTTGCTTTTGGGGTAACTGTGTTCATTCAGTGGATAAATGCACAAAAGGAAAAAAGAAAAAAAAAAAACCATGTATTATTAGCTTAATGTTAATTATCCTCAGGATCTTTCCAAGCACAACAAATAATTTTTGAATTATCCACAATTTGGTTGTTCACTCCACCACGAACTTCATGTGTATTGAATATCAGGGTTCCCTGTCTTCAGATCTGGGTGAGCTCCACGCTTTATAGCTTTGTTACTCAAAGTGTGGTCCCTGGATCAGCAGCACCCATGCCACCTGAGAGCTTTTTAGCAGAATGCCAGGTCCCAGCCTGATACGTTCTGATCCTGGATTTTGATAAGATCCTGAGGTCATTCCTGTGCACATTAAAGTTTGAGATGTCCTGCTTCGCAAGGCTGTGCTCCAGCCACCTGGAACCTTCCTCTCTCCCCATGGAGTAAGGCAATCCAGGTCCACATGGCTGGTCTACCCAGAGCCTGCATGCCCCTCCTTTGCTAAACCACATCCTGGGAAGCCATGACCCTGGAATTTCCTGCCTGAATTAGGCATGAGTATGCCTCAGGGCCTGTGTGGGTCTCCTTCTTGAGTCTTACCCTGGAGGGAAGACTGCACAATAAATGTGTGTACTCTTGACCAGAGAGATGGTTAAAAGGTATTTGTTTCTGTAGGGTGAGAACCAAAGTTTGACAATTGGCCTGGCGATCCATACACAGGCACAAAACCATTTCAATCCTGGATGGAGTCATGGGTGGAAACCTCTTTACTTTTGCCACAGAAGGTAACTTAATCAAGGCAGTGACATCCCATCCCAGTCACAAGGTCCCTCCCACACACAAGGGGAGGGGACTGTACAGGCCTGTGTAGAAGGGAGCAGAATTCTGAGGCCATCTTAGATTCCTAAGATTTCCGTTTGCTTTCGACTCTTCTTTTCCAAAATTGTTTTGGCTATTTTAAGTCCTTTGCTTTTTCATTTAATTTTTTTATAATCTCAGCTTGTGAATTCATACAAAAACACTGTCTTCAAATTCTGACTAGAACTGTACTGAATCAATATATTCAATATGAAGAGAAATGATGACATCTTATCCATAATGAGTCTTCTAACCTATGAGCACAATTATGTCTCCATTTATTAAGATTTTTAATTTCTCACTGCCTGTAGTCCTGGGGAACAGCTATTGCACATATTTTGTTAAATCTATCACTAAGCATTTCATGTTTTTTTCTGCTATTGTAGATAGCTTTAAACTTTTTTACATTCTTTGTTGGTGGCATATTAAGAACACAAATGATTTTTGTATATTGACATGGTATCTTGTGTCTATTCAAAATTCACTTAGTAATTTGAGTAATTATGTTATAAATTATTTTCAGTTTTTATATGAACGTGATCTTCAAATGACAGTTTTTTCTTCTTTCTTTACAATTTGTATGCCATTTTACTTCTTTTTCTTTTCTTATTGTACAGTGTTGACTAGAAGTGATGAAGATTGAGCATCTTTGCCTTCTTCTCTACTTAGGGAAAGTGTTCAGTTTTTCAACATTTCAGTTTGATATTAACTGCGGGTATTGCTTAGGTGTCTTTTATCAAGTTGAGGAAAATCTCTTCTATTCCTAATTTATGCATGTAATGAATGAGTGATTAATTTTTTCAGATAACTTGGCTGCATATTTTCAGGTGATCATATGTTTTTTTCTCTTTTATTCTGTTAATATGATGGATGATAGCAATTGATTTTTAATGCTGAATCAATCTTTAATTCCTGGTCATCATGTATGATCATTTTTATACATTACTGGATTAGACTTGCTGCTCTTTTGTCCATCTTTATTTTTTCCATCTTTATTCATAAAGTATATCAACCTCTAGTTTTTTTTTAAATTTCTCATAATGTCATTTTTTAAATTTTGGTTATAGGATAATCCTGGCCTCAAAAAATAAAGTGGAAAAGTGTTCCCTCCTTTATTTTGTGAAGGACTTTGTGCAAGACCGGTATTATTTCTTCCTTACCTATTTGATATACTTTCCCAGTGGCATCATCTGGGCTTGCAAGTTTTCTTGTGAGAAGATTTAATCATGTTTTAAATTTCTTTAACAGATACAGATTTTTCTGGTTTTCTAATTTTTCTTTAGTTATAGTCATTTGCGCCTTTTGTAGAATTTCTCTATTTCATCTAAAATCTGAACTTTCTTAATA
This sequence comes from Moschus berezovskii, assembly GCF_049115385.1. Lineage (NCBI taxonomy): Eukaryota > Metazoa > Chordata > Mammalia > Artiodactyla > Moschidae > Moschus > Moschus berezovskii. The sequence goes on along the minus strand of NC_142469.1, from coordinate 87,803,550 downwards.
TTCTACTATGGAAATTAGCAAATGCTGCAAATCAGATAGTTTATCTTTAGAGAGCCAGTTGTTAATGTTGGCTAGCACACCTCTGTGGAGAGCTACTTTCTGTCACCAGGAATGATCACTTGTAGTGTCCCTATCACATATAAAGCGCTGTGGAGTCAATATTTAATCGTGCAATTTGGCCAATCCTCTGACCCCCACCATACATTGAGGGAATTATATGGGTTATTAAAAAGAAAGGGTTAGTCCCCTTCCTTAGAGTAACACTAGAAGGTCAAGAGGTACAGCTAACTGAGTAATCAGCCTTCTAAATAATTCTTGAGATTAAAAGCACAGCACAGATGGTAGCTTCTTGGCTTCCTGCACTGACATCCTCTTGATGGTATGGTCATCAGCAAACCCAAAATAAGTTTGAACTCTACTAGCAGGGCATGGATATGAACAAAAATAGGTTCTCTTGGACAGGCTAAGTGATTCTGAAACGTCCTACGGCTGTGAAGCTGCATCTCAGCCAGGACCGGTGGCCAGCTCTTCCTCAGCACACACCTGCTGGTGCTGAGCTGCCAGGACCAGAATACTGTGCTTGAACCGACAGTGGTCGAAGCACAGTCGCTCTCCAGTCCTTCAAGTTTCCCAGACAGAATACTTGTGTTACAGCGGTCACTGAGACCTCACTTGAACCCCTCAGAAGGATTAGACACCAACACAAAAGAAAACTGGATTCACGCTCTGTCTCTTTATAGAAGGAATCTCTTATATGGAGTCCAATAGAAGCTGAAGCCAATCAGTTTTAGTTCACTTCTATGAAGAAGTTTTACTGATCAGTGATCAACTAAAGCTGATGAGAGTTTAGTAACACTGATTAGAATGCAAAGGAAGTTGCCGAGACAATTGCCCTGAAGGAGGAGAACAAGTCACTGATGTGTTCAGTTCAGTTCAGTCGCTCAGCTGTGTCCGACTCTGAACCTCAGCACGCCAGGCCTCCCTGTCCATCACCAACTCCCGGAGTCCACCCAAACCCATGTCCATTGAGTCGGTAATGTCATCTAACCATCACATCTTCTGTCATCCCCTTCTCCTCCTGCCATCAATCTTTCCCAGCATCAGGGTCTTTTCACATGAGTCAGCTCTTCACATCAAGCGGCCAAAGTATTGGAGTTTCAGCTTCAACATCAGTCCTTCCAATGAATATTAACGACTGATTTCCTTTAGGATGGACTGGTTGGATCTCCTTGTAGTCCGAGGGACTCTGAAGAGTCTTCTCCAACACCACAGTTCAAAGGCATCAATTCTTCAGTGCTCAACTTTCTTTATAGTCGAACTCTCACATCCATACACGACCACTGATCTGCAGATTGGTTCAAAAAGGCCTTTTAGCATGATCTCAATCATCTACCATTAAAGAAGGGAAGGAGGAACTAAACGAATGCATCTTTAAGTCTTCAGCTTCAACATGACATGAGCCTATGAAATTGCTTTCCCCCTTAAAACTAATCTATTAGTACTAAGACTTGACCTATTACTGATTAGAAAACATTTAGAGTCTCTTTTGGGCTCAACTGCTCTGCTTCTGGGACTTCCCAGGTGGTAAAGAATCTGCCTGCCAAGCAGGAGATGAGGATTTGATCTCTGGGTTGGGAAGATCCCCTGGAGAAGGAAACGGCAACCCACTCCAGTATTCTTGCCTGGGATATCCCATGGAGAGAGGAGCCTGGCAGGTTATAGTCCATGGGGTCACAAGAACTGGACATGACTGAGCGACTGAGCAGCAGCAGCAACAGCAACAGCTCTGCTTCTAGATTTCCTTTTCATGATTTTCTTTCTCATCAATCTTTCCAAGGTCATACTGTTGCTGAGCAGTAATATCTAGACATGTTTCCAGTTGTGATTTCTCTTTCCAAACACACATAGCCTGGGAATAAATTGTGTGTTCCAGATGATAGCTGGCTTTATTTCTGATGGCCTCCAAGCAGAGAGTGAATGACTCATTTTGACATGGATCTTGTCTTCGTACTTCACACATCTAGGAGATCCTAGGTGCTCTCTTTTTGCCTGACTTCCCTCTGCCATACCTTTAACTTCAGCAATGTACAGTGAAGCATAAGCACTCTAAAATGTAGCATCTTTTGTTTCAGTGTACAGTGTGTTACTAGTTCTCATTCCAAGAAGTGTGATAAAGAATTCCTCTACTGTAATGATGAGATTGTGAGTTTCCTTGTATATATATATATATATATATATATATACATATATATTTTATGCTATATATTTTTCTCAAATTACTTTAAAACCAGAATCTCCAATTATAGTTTGTAAAGCACATATTGATGTTATACCTTTTTCACGGCTTCCGTCTTTTTGAGAGGATTTATCATCTCTCCATATTTATCCACACTTAGGTCTTAACTAATGGGCTTCCCAGGTGGTGCTAGTGGTAAAGAATCCACCTGCCAAGGCAGGAGATACAAGAAATGTGGTTGGATCCCTGGGCTGGGAAGATCCCCTGGAGAAGGACATGGCAACCCACTCCAGTATTCTTCCTAGAGAATCCCATGGACAGAAGAGACCAGTGGGCTGTGGTCTACGGGGTCACAAAGAGCTGGACACGAATGAAGCAACTTAGCACAACACAGCACACAGGCCTTAACTATCTTTTCTGACTGAATAATTAACATGAGAATAAAAACCCCAACTCCTACAAAATTTATGAGTTGAGGCCTGCCTTGATCTCCAACCTTCATTTATACCATATTCTTTCTTGCTCCCTAAGCCAATTGGCAATTTAGGAGTACGTCAAGGCTGTGTATTGTCACCCTGCTTATTTAACTTATATGCACAGTACATCATGAGAAACGCTGGGCTGGAAGAAGCACAAGCTGGAATCAAGATTGCCGGGAGAAATATCAATAACATCAGATATGCAGATGATACCACCCTTATGGCAGAAAGTGAAAAGGAACTAAAAAGCCTCTTGATGAAAGTGAAAGAGGAGAGTGAAAAAAAATGGCTTAAAGCTCAACATTCAGAAAACTAAGATCATGGCATCTGGTCCCATCACTTCATGGGAAATAGATGGGGAAACAGTGGAAACAGTGTCAGACTTTATTTTGGGGGGCTCCAAAATCACTGCGGATGCTGATTGCAGCCATGAAATTAAAAGATGCTTGCTCCTTGTAAGTAAAGTTATGACCAACCTGCTGCTGCTAAGTCACTTCAGTCATGTCCGACTCTGTGTGACCCCATGGACTGCAGCCCACCAGGCTCCTCCGTCCATAGAATTTTCCAGGCAAGAGTACTGGAGTGGGGTGCCATGACCAAACTGGTAGCATATTAAAAAGCAGAGATATTACTTTGCCAACAAAGGTCCGTCTATTCAAGGCTATGGCTTTTCCAGTGGTCATGTAAGGATGTGAGAGTTGGACTGTGAAGAAAGCTGAATGCCGAAGAATTGATGCTTTTGAACTGTAGTGCTGGAGAAGACTCTTGAGAGTCCCTTGGACTGCAAGGAGATCCACCCAGTCCCTCCTAAAGGAGATCAGTCCTGGGTGTTCATTGGAAGGACTGATGCTGAAGCTGAAACTCCAATACTTTGGCCATCTCATGTGAAGAGTTGACTCACTAGAAAAGACTCTAATGCTGGGAGGGATTGGGGGTGGGAGGAGACGGGGACGACAGAGAATGAGATGGCTGGATGGCATCACCAACTCGATGGACATGAGTTTGAGTGAACTCCAGGAGTTGGTGATAGACAGGGAGGCCTGGCGTGCTGTGATTCATGGGGTCGCAAAGAGTCAGACACGACTGAGCGACTGAACTGAACTGAAATGACAGAAAATTCATTATGAGTTTTCCTGCCTCAGAGCTGCAGCATTTTTACTCTACAGCAGGAATGCTCTTTCCCTGTTTTCATGTGGCTGGATTCTCTGTTCCATCAGCTTGAGGCAGGCGAGCAGTTCTGCATGGAAGCCTCACCACTGTTGCAGTATTTTTTGTCAGAGACCCTGACAAAAATTAAGCTCCTTTTGCTGTTGTTCAATTGTTCATTGTCTGCATCTTTTATGAGAAAGTGAAGTCTTAGGAAATAGGAACTTCTTTGTCATGTTCACTGCTGTTTCCCCCTGCCTGGTACCTAACATGTTAGTGGTAAAAAAAAAAAAAAATGTTGAATAAATGAATAAAATTGGGTTGTTGTTTGTATGTACCAGACCACATCTTCCAGAGAAGCAAATACCCTTTTACTCCTTCAATATTCTTATTGACCTAAAATTTCTCTTCTATGTTATCTATGATTTTTGCCCTCCAGTCTGTGAGGAGATAAGCCTTTCTTTCCAAGGTTTTTCTTCTAGACCATCTCTTCTCAGATCTTCTATCCATTAGCTCCTCTTTACCTGTTTAAGTCTTCTATTATCTTGAAATAATCTTTCCCTGAACTTCAAGATCAAGATGGAAGACTAAAGGCTCTCTTTCTTGAAATCAACCAAGAACAAGAGGAATGAGAAACCAAGAGACGAACTGCAGAAGGAAACATCCCTCATCCAAACATCACTCTACTCAACAGGCTGCCAAGTATCAGGGAAATTGAACTGGGCCAGGAAGAGATTCTCATGCAAGAAACAAGATCGGAGGGCTCTGTGGTCCAGTGAGCAGAACAGAGAGATCCTACAGGTGGCCCACTGTAAGGGACACGCAGTGACCTTTGCTGGGAACCAGAGGTCTGAGGTGCATGGGAGCCTGAGGAAATGTTCAGGGGTCAGAGGTGATGATGTTCAGTGTGGAAGCGGGCCAGTATGGTATCTCTGCAAGAAGCAGGAGGTGGTCATGGGAGATAAACAAGACAGGATCTGTGATAACCAGCCTGAAGGGAGTGCTCCTGCTCACCTGATGAAGACCAAGCTTCCTATCACCATGCAGCAGCACTGTGAGCAGTATGAGTCAAGGAGAGAGATGACTCTGGCCCAGAAAGAAGCCATAATCCAGGGGACAGCAGCGGTGGGAAGCAGAAATTCAAGCTGCCCTTTCTAAGTTCCTCAGCCTGTCTCCAGTTCTAGCTTTTCATAAAAAGCTGGACAGGAAGGACGAACAGATTTAAGTATGAGTAGTCATTAAAAAAAAAAAAAGCATGAAACATATTCATAGATACCACAATAAAAAGGAGAGAGATAAAGCTGACCATGACCAAAATGGGAGAGGGCAACTGAACAATGCAAACCAGAAAATCTATTTATTAATTTATGATCAGATAATTCTCCGTTTAGAAAAAGCAGTCAAAGACGAAAAATTGGGACTTAAAGGGAAGAAGAGATGATAGAGCAAGAGGATAAAAGGGAATGGATAGAATTATCGAAAGAAATAAAATATAAAAATTATAACCACATAAAACCGAAAGTCGCATTATAAGCAATAAAAAGAAAAGCTGCCTTTGGTGCAGACAGTGGGGGTTTAGCTCTCTGCAGCCTAGTGGACTAGATACACCGAGAAACCTTCCTGCTGTGAAACACTAGGTCCTAAATAAATTATGACAAACACACTTTCAAATATATTGCTGAGCGGACAAGAAAGGAAGGGAAATCACTAGGAGCTGAAAAACCCATGCAGACAAAAAAAAGAACGGGAAAAACCTGAACAGCAGCAAACACAGAAACTGAGCCTGCCCCGGAGGCAAATGGCAACACTAAAATCTGAGTGTTCCGTGAACTGTGGCCACAGAGATGGATGACATGGGCCTTAGGCCCATGCAAATTTGTGGAGGGGGTCTTGAACCTGAAAGGCCAGGCCCACAGAGGGCCCATACCTTCTATGAAGGGATAGGCTACAGAAAGTGCCCTTCATCAGTTCAGTTCAGTTCAGTCCCTCAGTTGTGTTCGACTCTTTGTGACCCCATGAATCGCAGCACGCCAGTCCTCGCTGTCTATCACCAACTCCTGGAGTCCATCCAAACCCATGTCCATTGAGTCGCTGATGCCATCCAGCCATCTCATCCTCCGTCGTCCCCTTCTCCTCCTGCCCTCAATCTTTCCCAGCATCAGGGTCTTTTCCAGTGAGTCAGTTCTTTGCATCAGGTGGCCAAAGTATTGGAGTTTCAGCTTCAACATCAGTCCTTCCAATGTACACCCAGGACTGAACTCCTTTAGAATGGATTGGTTGGACCTCCTTGCAGTCCAAGGGACTCTCAAGAGTCTTCTCCAACATCACAGTTCAAAAGCATCAATTCTTCGGTGCTCAGCTTCCTTTATAGTCCAACTCTCACATCCATACATGACCACTGGAAAAACAATAGCCTTGACTAGACGGACCTTTGTTGGCAAAGTAATGTCTCTGCTTTTTAAGATGCTGTCTAGGTTGGTCATAACTTTCCTTCCAAGGAGTAAGTGTCTTTTAATTTCATTGCTGCAGTCACCATCTGCAGTGATTTTGGAGCCCAGAAAAATAAAGTCAGCCACTGTTTGCCCATCTATTTGCTATGAAGTAAAAAGTTATGACCAGATATAGTATATTAAAAAGCAGAGACATTACTTTGCCAACAAAGGTCCGTCTAGTCAAGGCTATGGTTTTTCCAGTGGTCATGTATGGATGTGAGAGTTGGACTGTGAAAAAAGCTGATCACCGAAGAATTGATGCTTTTGAACTGTGGTGTTGGAGAAGCCTCTTGAGAGTACCTTGGACTGCAAGGAGATCCAACCAGTCCATTCTAAAGGAGATCAATCCTGGGTGTTCATTGGAAGGACTGATGCTAAAGCTGAAACTCCAATACTTTGGCTACCTCATGCGACGAGTTGACTCACTGGAAAAGACTGATGCTGGGAAAGATTGGGGGCAGGAGGAGAAGGGGACGACAGAGAGTGAGATGGCTGGATGGCATCACCGACTCTGTGGACATGAGTTTGAGTGAACTCTGGGAGTTGGTGATGAACAGGGAGGCCTGGCGTGCTGTGATTCATGGGGTCGCAAAGAGTCGGACACGACTGAGTGACTGAACTGAACTGAACTGAATGGGACCGGATGCCATGTCAGGGTTACATAAATTACTTTCTATTTCTAACTGCTAAGATTGTTTTAATCACAAAGGCTTCATTTCATTGAAATTTATTCTGCACCTAGGTCTTCCATTTGCCTCCTTTATCTTTGTATTTATGGAAGCTACATGTGGTAATTAAGCAAGTTTTGCAAAGTCAGAAAACAAATTTAATACTTATGTCAATTAACTAGTGGATACTGTAGTACTTCTCCCAGATTCCCTCTTCAGGGTCTCTGCATCCACCCTGCAGATGTTGGGAATATCCGTTGCTGGCCACTGCCAGTTTCATCCCTCATTAGAATTGCCCTCAGCTGCAGGGAAAGGTCTTTCCTAAATCCATGCCCCTTTCCCAGGGGCAGTCTAAATCCAAGGACATAGAGATCCAGCCACTTCACCTCAATTTAAGGCAATTCTGGAAGGGTCATCCCTGCTCCTAGAGCTCCCAGGATGTCTGTTACAAGCTGTTCACAGGGAGGCCCATCTAAGACCATGCTATTCATGTATGAGTGCAATAGCCAGAAATTTTAAAATATGAAAATACCTGCTGTAAATCAATCAGCATACAGAAATGTACAAAAATACTTTGCAATCTCACCCTGTACTTTAGTCACTGACAAAAAGACGGTTATATCCTTCAGGACTTTTTTCCAAGCATGTTAAATGCATTCCATACATTATTTTACAAAATCAGGTCATACTATACCTCGTCTTATGCAATTTAATTTTAAAATATTTTAAAGAGAGATCCCATTTTTCTGAAGCACCTCATAGTACCCCACTGTATGCTATGCACCATCATTTATATAAGCACTGACTAATAAATGGGGCTTCCCTCAGAACTCAGTTGGTAAAGAATCCTCCTGCAATGCAGGAGACCCAGTTTAATTCCTGGGTTAGGAAGATCCACTGGAGAAGGGATAGGCTACCCACCCCAGTATTCTTGGGCTTCCCTTGTGGCTCAGCTGGTAAAGAATCCACCTGCAATGCAAGAGACCTGGGTTTGATCCCTGGGTTGGGAAGATCCCCTGGAGAAGAGAAAGGCTACCCACTGCAGTATTCTGGCCTAGAGAATTTACAGTCAATGGGGTTGCAAAGAGTTGGACATGACTGAGCAACTTTCAATTTCAACTAATAAATGTGTATATTCATTCCAATTATCACAATTTTGAATAATGTTGCAATGGACATGTTATGTGCATGGTTCTTGCACCTACATAAGAACCTCAGGGGAATAAATGACTAGACGTGAAGCTCTTGGATCCCAGGTCACCACTGTCTGTTGAGCTGACTTTCACAAAAGCTCCTGTGTCATTCTCCACTCTCAGCACCCTCGGTCTTTACTCCAGATCCAGGCCACCATGTTCCTCTCCTGGACTACTGTGGTTGCCTCTTGTCTTGACCCACTGGCTTCAGTGTCCTCTTAACTCTATTTCTGTTTTATTGTGATCTCAGAATGTTTAAGCAATGAAAACATTTAAGAATTTCCCAGTGTAAAACTTAAAATGGCTCCCCCTTGTTTACAGAATAAAATAAAAACTCCCTCTATGTTCGGGCCACAAATTCTCCATGCAGTCTCTTTCCAGCTTCTTCCAGAAACCCAATTACCACACTACGTGTTGTTTTCCAAGCTCACCATACACCTCCAAGTACCCATTTCTTTGTGCTTTTTATAGTCATAGCTTAAAATTCATTACAATTTTTTTTTTCAAAATTCAAGCTGAATCAGTGTTACTCTCGTTGTGCAGTTGTCTCCTGCACAGAGTAGGAATTCAATGAGTATTTGGTGAGTAAATACTTTTCGTTAATTAGTCTGGAAAAGGGAAGAGAAAAATGGATCAGAGATGGAGAAAACTGCCCAAAATCATGGATCTAACATGACATACATGTGATACTACAGGACGGTAGCATGAAACAAGCTGGAAGAATCATTCTTCCCTTCAAAGTTAATAAGAGCATTCATGGAACTTCAAGCATCTCAACAAGGTTGATGTGACCAGGTATACCCCGCTTCTGGCAAATTCACATCCAAAGGCCAGAGAAGCAGTACTGATTTAGAATATTTGCTGGTCCTAACTGATACGTGGGTCTTGTCTTGCCCCATGGAGCTACGCTACCTTCCATACTCAAAGTTTAGTTGACAGGATCTCTTATTCTTATGTCATCTTTGAGATGCATGCTTTTCCCTACAACACCAGCTTGTGGGGCTGGGGCCCTATGACCTAGAGTCTCCAGACTCTGTCCAGGGTCACGCCCTGTATAACCCCTGTGCCTATAGGCTGCAATGGCACCAATCACATGGTTCCCTTGATTCTGGCTCTTCCCAGAGACTCAGTCATCTCTGCCTGGCCTGTTTGAAACATGGAAATGATCAGTTTTTTTAAATTAAAGTTTGCTTTTTCTTTCCCACCAACAGAATCCAAATTGCCTGGGGTTGGCCCCTGTTGGTGGCAGTCTTCTTTTGTGAAGAATGATGTTTGAAAGCTCATTATTACATTGGGTTGAGAGCATCCTAGAGGTGGTGGGCCTGGCAGGAAGGTGGTGTGCACTGTGAGGGCAGGGCACAGAAACGAGGAGGCTCTGTGGGCAGAAACTCTGTGTGTCCCCCTTTTTGGTCATCTGCCAGACTTACAGAAATAGGGACAAAACACAAATCACCTTATAATTGTGAAATCAAATCAGAAGTCAAAACTCTTCCTATAAAGAATATGAAACAGACATAGATGGATTACTAATGGTCTGTCTCCAGGCTCACGCTCTTTTACTATCTGGTTACCTTACGCCTTACACAGGTGAGGTGACTCCAGAAGGTGGGTCACTTTAGCATTCTAATAACTAATCCTCCTTTATGGGTTCAAAGTTGTAAACTGATCCATTTTAAACTTAATTCCACACCTAAATAAACTGAGCAAGGGTTTTCTTACTCTCTGTCAAGTGATGGTAAATAGAATAATTAAACAATCCAGGAACCTCACACAAGACTACCTTATTATGTTAGAAAACCACTGCCAATCAATTAGCACTGATGTGAGTTTCTTTCTTGAAAAACAATTTGGACTTTTTGTCATAAAATCCAACTCTTGCCATCTCTCTCTTTTTAATAAAAGGGGACTATAGTTTAGTTATTTAATATGATTATATGTTGGAGAAGACTCTTGAGAGTCCCTTATACTGCAAGGAGATCCAACCAGACCATTCTAAAGGAGATCAATCCTGGATGTTCATTGGAGGGACTGATGCTAAAGCTGAAACTGCAGTACTTTGGCCACCTCATGCGACGAGCTGACTCACTGGAAAAGACTCTGATGCTGGGAAAGGTTGGGGGCGGGAGGAGAAGGGGACGACCGAGAATGAGATGGCTGGATGGCATCACCGACTCTGTGGACATGAGTTTGAGTGTACTCCGGGAGTTGGTGATGGACAGGGAGGCCTGGCGTGCTGTGATTCATGGGGTCGCGGAGAGTCAGACACGACTGAGCGATTGAACTGAACTGAACTGATTAAAATGAATATTCACAGGATAGCTATAAGTACATAAGAGAGACAGCCAGCTAACTGCAACTTGAATTTAAAGTTCCACTTGAGAATAAAGAAAAATCTAAAGTAATCTAATTGAATGAAAGTTAATTATGTAAGTAATTAGCACATCTTTTTGTAGAAGCATCCTAAGTTAGGTGGCTATGCGTCAATGATTACCTATATTCAGTGCCTCAAGTATAGTATCAGAATGGCCTGACCAGAACACGACTGTAACAGCAGAAGACAAAGCCTGAACAAACAGATTAAAGGTGCCCAAGAAGACTTTGTTAACAGGAGCAAACTGGTCATCAGTGTTTAGGCTTATGGGTTTAAAGAATAAGAACTGCCTTTACAGGGCACCCAAAGCCGGTGCTCTTGGACAATTCACATAGAATGGAAGGGGAGGTGAGAGGCGGGTTAAGGATGCAGGGACACATATGTACCTGTGGCCGATTCACGTTGATGTATTGCGAAAACCATCACAATACTGCAATTTTACTCCAATTAAAATAAATTAATAAAAAAAAAAGTTAAAAAAAAAAGACTTGTCTTCAACTCTATATAGAGGAGGGGGTTCTCTGGCCACCCAGGGCAGCATTCCAGTCTACCTAGCAAGTCAATCCTTGGGATACAAAAGGATGACTCAGATCATAGTAATTTGACTACCTACCACTATCATCATCCAGTTATCCTCTATGCCTTGATTTTGAGTTTGCCTAGGATTCTTCTGGCTACTCTTTGTTGTCTTCAAAGTTGTTCTGCCCCTAGGAAAAGCTTACAGAGACTCCAGTTAGCCTGACAACCTTTTTGTAAGTATAAATGACTTAATTACCTTTCTGAGCTACACTTCAGTCTATATTCATTTAGTTAGCATGAGTTCATTTACTGAGAGAAGAATTCCTGTAAAACAGAGTCATAAAATTGAGTGTCTGGGTCTTTGGTCCCTGCCTATAATGGTATTTGAGTACTGTCCCAGCTGGCACACCCACAAATGGCCACTCACTGCCTTTGAATTGCTATAGAGATAAGAGAGGGAGGAAGCTAAGGTTTTCTGTGTTTTTTTTTATTTTAGATTTATGCATGAACAATGAAAACATGCAGCAAGTTCTATCCATAGTTTGCAATGAGAAAAGACCCTTTGCAGAGGTTGGTGTGTTTGTTTTTTAGTATCATAACAACATGCCAATGTTCCTTCTTTTTCCTGCTATGAACAATTTATCCATTAAATTCAGAGCATGACCATCCTAAATGAGAATACATCTGCAAATGAGAACACATGTGCAGTCTTCCTATTACAAAAGCAACAAATGCTTGTTGTGGCAAGTTGTATGGATTTTCATTTTCGCCTTTAAATCATTCTGTGATGATCTATGCTGTATAAACAAAGAGGAAGGAATCAAAAAGCAAATCATCTTTGGAACCGAAATGGCTCAAAGATGCCTGCATGCAGCCAGAGCATCAGCAATCCGTCTGCCTGACAGCACTTTAGGAGTTTTTTTCTTGGCATTTGGTCTACCTGAACTCCCTGTCATCTGCTAAGGACCCCCTCTAGAACAGCTGACCAATTATGGATTTTTTTTTTTTTTTGGTTCAAGAACCCTTCTCGTCAATTAAGAACCAGGAGGTTCTACTAAACTAATTATTTTGAGGCTCAGCATCTCAGGAAGGTGCCAAGACTGGGGAGAAACATCTGTTTTGATGCTGATCTGCTCACAGAGCAAAGAGACCCAAAGAAAACCTACTTTATATGGATGATCCCCCAGCCTCAGAGCTTTCTTTCTTTCTCCTCCTTACTGCCATTTTTGCTTGAGACTCTTCAGGCACAGAGCATCAAACATTTCTGACCAGATCCAATACGACAGGCATTATTCTCCAGACAGGACTGAGCAAAACAAGAAGGGGCTCTGAAGGCCAGCACGGCAGCAGCTTCCCCTCCTTGGTGCTCCAGTCCTCTGGCTGGCATCACAGTCTGAAGGGATGAGGGCACAGCAACTGTCTACTGCCGTTTGTTTTTATGAGATCCCCTAAAAGAGTAATGGCTTCCCAGGTGGCTCAGTGGTAAAGATTCCGCCTAACAATGCAAGAGACACAGGTTCAGTTCCTGGGCGGGGAAGATCCCCTGGAGTAGGAAATGGCAACCCATTCCAGTGTTCTTGCCTGGAGAATCCCATGGACAGAGAAGCCTGGCAGGCTACAGTCCAGGGGGTTGCAAAGAGTCGAACATAACTGAGCCCACAATGCATTTATGTACTAACAGAGTAAGTGAAATCGTGTGAGAGCATTTAACATAGTATCTGGTGTATAGCACTCAATAAATGTTAACTGAATTTGCCAGAAGATCTAGTTTCTCCCCATTTTCCTGGCTTGCCTCATTTTTTTCAAGAGAAAGTACATAAGTAAGTTGCTCTGTGTACTCTGCAGCATAACACAGAAGATGCTTATCCAAATAGGCAAAATGATTTACAGGCAGCCTTTGTTGAAGGATGTGGAGGTCCAGAAGACTGGGCCACTTTGATGAAGCGATTCAACTCAGTTCAGTTCAGTTCAGTTCAGTTGATCAGTCGTGACTGAATCTTTGCAACCCCATGAATCACAGCACACCAGGCCTCCCTGTCCATCACCGACTCCTGGAGTTCACTCAAACTCATGTCCATCGAGTTGGTGATGCCATCCAGCCATCTCATTCTCTGTCGTCCCCTTCTCCTCCCGCCCCCAATCCTTCCCAGCATCAGGGTCTTTTCCAGTGAGTCAACTCTTCGCTGAGGTGGCCAAAGTATTAGAGTTTCAGCTTTAGCATCAGTCCTTCCAATGAACACCCAGGATCGACCTCCTTTAGAATGGACTGGTTGGATCTCCTTGCAGTTCAAGGGACTCTCAAGAGTCTTCTCCAACACCACAGTTCAAAAGCATCAATTCCTCGGTGATCAGCTTTCTTCACAGTCCAACTCTCACATCCATACATGACCACTGGAAAAACGATAGCCTTGACTAGACAGACCTTTGTTGGCAAAGTAATGTCTCTGCTTTTTAACATACTGTCTAGGTTGGTCATAACTTTCCTTACAAGGAGTAAGCGTCCTTTAATTTCATGGCTGCAATCAGCATCCGCAGTGATTTTGGAGCCCAAAAAAATAAAGTCTGACACTGTTTCCACTGTTTCCCCATCTATTTCCCATGAAGTGATGGGACCAGATGCCATGATCTTTGCTTTCTGAATGTTGAGCTTCAAGCCAACTCAAATCCTTGTCGAAAATAGGAGGGGGGATAAATCATAAATTTTAAAAAGGAAAGCAGATTTAACCAAAAGCTCTTGATGAAGCAGAACAAGATGGCTCTTAGGAACCCTTAGTGAAATATTTCACTGGATAGGCATGGTTGATTTGTTAGACTACCCATGCAGAGTGTATTGGATCATTTCTTCTCAAAAATATTCTTTTGCAATTGTGTACCTCTAAACTACACCTTCTGATAAACCCAGAGATGGTTTACAGATGATGCGAGATACATTTAATAGTCATTTTTTAAATGTAGCCAATTCTACTGACAAAACCTTATTTTCACATATTAAAAACAAGCATATTGGGTAAAATACATGGTAGCTTAAATCTGGGTCCAATTGTTGAAACAAGAAGACAAGGCAGAAAGACGTTCTTTCCTTGCCAAAATTTGTACTTTATAAATTAGCCCATAAAACCGTATGAAACCATTGGCTCTATGGTGCCAATGAAATAATATATCACAGGGAAACAATAATAAGCACAAATGAACAGGCTTTTGTTAAATATCAAGGAGAAAGATAAACAGTGATTTCTGAGTCACATAATGCCTAAGTCACTTTCCCATTTTTGATGTAATATCCTAAATGAGAAACTGTGGCCAGCTTGGAGTTCACGTATATAGCTGAAAGTGTCTATCAGGTGAATGATAAAAAGCAAGATTGGGTCTGGATTGTCAAAAATGTAGAGTACTTGTGAAAAGCTTCATGATCAGAGTGCTTGCGTTCAAGCCCAGATCGCACCATTTCCTAGCGATGGACCTCAGGCAAGGGACCTAGGAAATGGGAACCCTGTCAGTCAAGCTGTACGACAGACCCTCTTCTGTGGAGTAGGAATGACAGACATTCCTACCTTTTGGGGCTCTGAGGATTAAATAACAATCAGACTACTGCCCTTAGTCTGGTCCACAGCAGTACATAGAAGAAGCAAGTTCTCATTCATAGACTTTTCAGGCTCTTGAGTTGCTATGGGTTTTGTCACCATGGGAAGGGAGATGGCGCGAAGTTTCAGAAGGCAAACTATAAACGGAACTGCTGGTCCCCAGCAATCGGACAGCTGGAAACAAAAACGAAAGGTGACAGCAAATGTCTCTGAGTGTGCGGCAACTTCTTTAGAACTCTAAGGTAATTTGGGAGGGAAAGGGGTACAGGTAGAATTTTTTTTTTTTTTTTTACTTAATGAAAATAATTTTTGGTGCTTCCCAGGTGGAACTAATGGTAAAGAACCCGCCTGCCATGAAGGAGATATAAGAGATATGGGTTTGATTCCTGGGTTAGGAAGATACCATGGAGGAGGAAATGGCATCTCATTCCAATATTCTTGCCTGGAAAATCCCATGGACAGAGGAGCCTGGTGAGTTACAGTCCATGGGGCCAAAAGAGTCAGACATGACCGAGTGACTGAGCATGGCAGTACAGCACAGAAAATGATTTTACTGTAATGATTATATGTTTATTTCAATGTGCAGTAGAGAAATATAACCAGCATGTCAATTCCCATCACAGATACTATGGTTAGGACAAAGCTAACCCTGAGTATTTAAAGCATTTTTTAATGCAAGTTGATTAAAAGTAAACAATGCAGGTCCCAGTTGAGAATCTGGCTCATAAGTGCTAGAGGTAGGAGAATGTCAAGTTAGGGGCTGTCACCTGCCTGACAGTGCTTTGGGCTTTTGTTGGGAGGCTTGGGACCCTCAGAGGATTCAGGGCAGGTAGACATGTAGGGACTAGAGAGCGAGAGTGCCAGGAGCAGCATGGGAGCCTGAAGGATGCTCTCTGCCCCGGGACCACTCTTCCTTCTCTGCCGTCTGCTTCCCCCCCCCAGCCTGGGCTGCAGGTGTGATTTAGGAAGGAGCACGGCCCAGGATGTGACCATGGGGAGTGGTGAACCAGTCAGACGAAAATGTTACCGTATCAATGATTCTAGGGACCGTCTTCTTTTGTTGACTCCATGCTAATTTTGACAGCAATCTCCTGGGCGTGAACACTAGTGTCATTTTCTGGGCATGGGAGCACTGAGGCTGTTTCTGTTAAGTTATTTGTGCTTGTAGGAAGGCAGTCATTCTAATTTTGTAGTTGACTGTGAAGGTGAAGAAAGGGAAGGGGCCCTTCTTAGGATTAAGAGGTGAGGTGATAAAAATGGGCACAGGAAACTCTTCTCCACACGTGCCTTCCAACCTGGGCACACCACTAAGCTATACTGAGGATTCTTTCCTATTTCACATCCCTCCCCAGCCTTTCCTTGGTAAACAACAGACACGGTGGTAGGAACCCAGAGAAGCAGAAAAGCAGATGGGATGGAAAGGCCTTTTCTGCTTCCCTCTGGGACACAGCTCCCTTCATTTTCCTCATGTTGCACCAAACTTCTGGGGCCACCACAGCTCAAACTTCTGGTGCATACTGGTCCTCGTCGGTAAATGAAGCACAGACCTAAGCAACAGGGTGAAGGGACATTCTGAAGAGGGAAACTTCTTGGAAAAGTTTTTTCATCAGTGGTTAGCAGACAGAGGGCAGGGCCACCTGGGAACTGTGGCTGCACACAATCTCTCCCCTCACCATCTCACATCTTCCCGCCTTCCCACCTGTGTTTCCAGGACACATCCCCTCAAAGCCAGAATCATGCCTCCACTTTTGTTCCCAGGAAAGTTTGAAAAAGGCAGGATGAATGAAAGTCCTATCTGGGACTGGCTCTTTGTGGCAAAATAAGCAAATCATTAGCATGGTAATTGCACGAGGAAAAGTTAATACATTTTGTGTAGGTGGAAAGTCTACTAGCTCCTTCCTTGAGGGGAAATGTTCATTTTCATATTGGCTGATTTAACCCAGCACATTTTGATCCAGCTAAAACAGGTAAGAGTTACCTCAAAATGCCCACAGGGGCTGTGTACTAATTTCAGGAACACCCACACAGCAAATTGTTGTTTCTTTTTCTACAAACAAGGAGACGGTTCTGAGGCAGAGGATGACTGGGAAGGGTTAACAGAGAAACTGAACTAGAGGGATAGGGAGGGAGGGAAATATGCAGGGAAGGAAGACAAAAAATGAAAGTGTTCCTTTTTTCTTTCCTTAAAAAAAAAATCAGATAATACGGCATCTTGTTCTTGGTCTCCCAAACAAGAACATACAAAAGATTCTGGTTTGCAGGGGTGGGGGCTCAAATTTTTGAGAACAGGAATCATATACATTATTAGTGTTACTGAATTAACATTAATTATGATAATTATTCAGAGAAGGCAATGGCAACCCACTCCAGTACTCTTGCCTGGAAAATCCCATGGATGGAGGAGCCTGGTGGGCCGCCGTCTATGGGGTCGCACAGAATTGGACACCACTGAAGCGACATAGCAGCAGCAGCAGCAGCTTGATAATTATTGGGCTTCCCTGGTGGTTCAGATGGTAAAGAATCTGCCTGCAATGCAGGAGACCTGGGTTCGATCCCTGGGTTGGGAAGATCCCCTGGAGAAGGGAATAGCAACCCACTCCAGTATTCTTGCCAGCAGAATCCCATGGACGGAGGAGCTTGGCAGGCTCCACAGCCCTTCAGGCTGCAAAGAGTTGGACACGACTGAGTGACTAACACAATCAATGTTAATTATTAATAGTATAATTAACTAACAATTCTACTTTTTCTCGATCATATATTTCAAATCTATATCTTGCTTATGGATATAAATATGGGGAAAAGATATTTTCATTTTCTGAGATATATCTGAGGCCCTTTTGCCAAGAGAGAGTAGGAACTCTGTGCGATTGTCCAGAGGACATGCTACCTCTCTATAATTTCTAGGGGACTATTATTTCTTTTTAATTTATTTTTAATTGGAGGGTAATTGCTTTACAATGCTGTGTTGCGTTTCTGCCATACATCAACATGAATCAACCATAAGAATACATGTGTCCCCTCCCTCTTGAACCTCTCTCCCAACCTCCACTCCATCCTTGCCCTCTAGGTTGTCACAGAGGACCAGGCTGAGCACCTGTGTTACACAGCAACTTCCTATTAGCTATTAGTAGAGGCAGATTTTACTCATTGAACCTGGTATCTACATATCTGAGTTGCTGGACTAAAGCAGGGCTCCCTGTGACAAATTTTGTATGGACTTTCAGAAAATGAACGTAAGCCCTTTAGTCAATCGTGCAACATATGTGATTTTCTTTGAGAAGAATTTCAAATGTCAGATTTAGATAGCTGTTCATGATAATACTGCTGAGACTGCACCAAAAAAAATGGTATTGGCAGAGACTGAATGGAAAAAAAATCTTTCTTGGCTCAGAAAATATCCATGATTAGTTGCATTGGTTTTACAGTATCTATTTTTATATCAACACAGATAAACAATAAATTACCTGAAATTCTATTAGTTTTTACTCATTTTACATGTAGTTATTAGTCTCAACAATTGTTATTTCTATTTCTTGAAACTAGCGATTTTGTTTGGGCAGCAGTGTGCCTAACCCATAAGGCACACTGAGATAGATCATGGATAATTTAAGGTCATCTCATGGTGACCTCATTCCCTGCTTCTCCTACTTGCTTTCCCAGCATTCCGTGCAGCTGGCTCTAGCCACATGACAGTCCTCACCAATGAGACCTATGGGGACACTGGCTGATGGAGCTTCTGAGAAAGGTTTATTTGTATGACGAAAAGACAAACCCTTGAGGAGAGCTCCCTTAAGAGTGTCTTCCTCTCCCTGCCTTGAACATGGTTGCAAAGCATACAGTACGTGGTGGTTTATCAGCCCTCCAGAGATTGAAAGTAGCAAGTTCAAAGAAAGTCAGCACTCCAGAGATAGAAAAGTAGAAAACAGAAAACACATAAGCTTCAAATGATAATACTGAGCCATACTACCCTAAAACATCCTGCTTACAGACTTCTTATTTTATGAGACCCTGAATATATTTATTGTTAAAACCACAGTTGGTTCGATATTCACTCAAAAAACACTAAATCATTTAGACATTGCTTCTGATGCTTGGGTTATAGCAGTAAGCCAAACACAAGCTCTCTAACCTCACAGAGCATGTACCAAGTCAGAGAAGACAAACTGTAGAAATAAAAGAATAAGCATATAATGTGCCTGGTAGCAGGAATCATGATGGAAAATACAAAGCAAGTTAAGGGGATAGAGAATGACAAGGGCTAATTTATGAAGTTTACTCATGGAAGCTGTTCTGAGGGGAAATAATTTGAGCAGTCTTGAATGATGTGAAAAAGTGAGCCAGGTGAGTATCTGGCGATACTCTGTTTCTTATAGCTGAAAGCATCACTAACTTACAGGTCCAATAAGTTTTTAGTCATTATTCAAAAAAGAGCTCTGATATCATCATTTCTGGGAAGTCTTTCAGGACTTTCTACTCACTAAAATAAATTCCTTCTTCTTGCAGGCTACTTCTATACTTGTATGTATTGTTATACTCTTCATGTCTTCTTTTAATTCACTTGTTGAGATAACTAATATAAAGTCACCTTCTCTAGACTGTGAGACCCTGAAGGGCGAAATCACTCACTACTGTCTTGGCTCCTAGCACTACCTGGAAAGCTCCATACACCCATAAATAACTACTGATTTGAATAGAACTTCCATTCTTTGAATGCTCTGCCTATAAATGAGTGGGTTAAAGTAAAATTTTGTTAAAAGTGAGGTTATATTTTGTGTTGAAGGAATTTGTTTTGCAAGCTGACTTTGCTGTGTTAGCATGAATGTATACAAATTAAATAGTTCAACTACGCAGAAAATCTTTGGTTTTCATTTATCAGAGAAGAACATATAAGATGGTTAAGAAGCAACTCAGTTCCCTATCAGGTATATCTGATTGGTCATATTATGTCCTTGGTCTTTTGAAAAGACTATCAAAAAGGTGATCATAGGCAATTAACCTATGTTAGGTAATGATCATCTTCTGAGCATTTCTCCTGGAATGGGAGGAAAATGCTCCTTTTGCTTACTGATCTTGAATGAGTCCTCATCTCTAAACCTTCCCCTTTGCACCACTCAACACACACTCACTTCAGTACAGGGGTAAAGCCTAATACTGACTCAACATCAAAGAACTAGATTTAACCATAAAATATGACTTAGCAGGTATTATATTCTTAACTTCAAAGGTGAAGAGAAAGGGCATTGGAAGAAACTTAAAACATCAATGAAGTCTTAAAGAAAAAATAGAAAAGTCTGATTTTAGGTACTTGTGTGAAAATTTAATGAAGAGAGGATCAGGAGATATTAAGTGTATTTAATCCTAAGTCTTCCCTTAATATCAAAATAGAAGAAAAGACATTTGCTTTTATTTACAATCTCAAATGGAACCACTTTTCCTTCCTTTGTGTTATGTTAACAGACATTGATGTTAGTAACTATTATTCATTAATAAGCTTGTTTTCCATTTAAGCCAATCTCTTACCTCTGAAAATCAGAAATGAACATTTTTTTTAATTGTAGAAGTATGACAATCTAAATTCATATGCATCAAAAATTTTTTCTGAAGGATGGCTTAGTTAGCTATTGTATCAATAAATGAAGAATTTGAAGAATCTCATTTTGAAAATAATTGCTAGATACTTTTTCTTTGAGTATGCATCTAAAATTTCAATTTCCATTTTCCATGTATCCCAAAGAAGCAGGTACTGCACAGTTCCCATCATAAGCAAAAGTGAGTTCTACAGGGATCTAGACTAGGTTGTTCCATGTCAAATCTTCATAAAATCTTTATAAGAACATGATTATAACACCAGAAAAGGGTTACTTAACAGCTCTGAAACTAAACTCAGATTAAAACCTCAAATTCCAGAAAAGCTCATCCAGGCACATGCTGGTTTGCTCACAATATCTTGGATCCCAACCTAGGTTAGACTAGATTCAAATTTACAGGACTTTCTCAGACGGTTCCCTATTTTTTGAGACTGGTACATCCACATCGTCAACCACCTGCCAAAGTTAGTTAAGCAGCAACCTCACATTGGGTCTAGAGCTACCTAAGTGAGCCTAGGGACAAAGGTGTACCAAGGAGGTGGTAAAAGCAGATTATGTGCATCCTGCAAGCCGAGCAGCTGTGGATGAATGGGATACAGATTTGAACTGATGGAAAATATGATTGTTCTTCATCATTAAACAAGTTGCTTAGGCCTACAGTTGGCGACACATTTAGGACTTTTTGAAAGAGGCTATTTTATACTAATCATACTCATTTTTTACTACTCTTCTTTTCGTTTTTGGTTGAAAGCCTTAGCCTGTTCTCTTAACTAGAAGAGTGTCTGCCAGCATGAAAGTCAACGGAACTCACAGGAGACAAAAGACATTCTTGGTTTGATTGCTCCTAATAAACTTCAGGGCTTCCAGACCACATAATGTCATAGAATTATTTGTAATGCTTCTTTAAAAGGGTGACAGGGTTCAGAAATGAACTGCACATGGTAAGATGAGCCTCCCAGGGGTTGTCCCTGCAAAAATGAGCTGCAAGGCTTTGGGAGTGGTGGTGGTTTCCGGCCATTAGCATCACTAATCAAGGCCAGCTTTGCATTTATGGGAATCTACACAAATCAGGATGATACATGCTATGTTCACTCAAGCAACCCTGCCTGGTTTCTTCAAGGTTATGCTGAAACAAAGCTTCACCTCAATTATCTTGGGTTGGAATGCTTCATTATTTTTATATATCCTTGAGAGAGACAGACTGCATGAAGTAGAGGCATCAGGTCCATAGGTCACAGAATCATACTTAGCGCTTCATGCCCACATAAAACAATTACTGTCAGCTCTCAATTAGCCTCGTTATTGGAGGAAGCATTAGTGGAGAAAATACAGGTCCTAGATAACCTACCCCGGTCTTTCTTGCTGCCACAGTTGCAGCTGAGGTGAGAGAGACAGAAATAATGGAAATGTCCGGAAAAGCTTAGGGTGGAGAGGTCTCCTTGGGAAACTGAGCAGAGGTGATACATTCAGCTGCCATTCTGTTCTCTTTTCAGGCCCAATGCCTTTTTGCCTCGTGTGCTAAGTCTCTTCAGTTTCATGTCCAACTCTTTGGAACCCTATGGACTGTAGGCTGCCAGGATCCTATCCTCTGTCCATGGGATTCTCCAGTCAAGAATACCAGAGTGGCTTGCCATGCCCTTCTCCAAGGGATCTTCTCAACCCACGCTGAGATCGAACACACATCTCTCATATCTTCTGCACTGTCAAGTGGGTTCTTTACCACTAGCATGACAAGGGAAGCCCTTTTGCCCTGCACCAAGAAGCAAAAATGACATTGCTTTCCCCCTCAAACTTGTGGCTGACAAAAGCGTGGAGCTGAGAAAGCCTGGAGAAGGCAACGGAGGAGGTCCTCTGTGAGGCTGGTAGTCACCTGGCAGTCAGAGCCTAGAGGTCCCTGGTTCTCAGTGGAGTCTCTGCATCTTCCTTCTTCAGAGGCTCAAGCCATGTCCCAGGCTTTCTGGGCCCAGGGAAAGTGCTGGGATTTGCCCTTTAGTATTTTGACTGTGTCAACCAACATGATACAAGGTGTTCAATTACAAATGTTATAACCAGTCATTTGCATATATAGGCATTCTTACACTACAGAGTCCTACAAGTCCTGGGCATCACTGCTATTTCCATCTGTCTGATGTAATGAACCCTTTGGGCTGGTTATCTCCCTCTCAGGCCAGGAGCCACAGGAAGAGTAAAGATGACACCTCTTCAAGTGATTCCCAATGACGCTGCTTCAGGAAGGGCTCATATGCTAACGAGGAAGAAAGTGATGAAACTACTGTGGAATTCCAGATCCTAATGAGCAGCTGGGGGAGATATAGAAGGGCAAGGGAACCTCTGAAGTCACAGCAGAGACTAGGGCTCATTTGAAAGGAAAGCTGGGAAGTAGAGAGAAAGACAAGGGAACTATCATGAAACTGTATGTTTACATGAAAAAAAATTGGATAAAAATGATTGTTAGTGTTTCGTCGCTCACTTGTGTCCAACTCTTTGAAACCCCATGAACTGTGGCACACCAGGCTTCCCTGTCCTTCACTGTCTCCTGGAGTTTGCTCAAACTCACGTCCACTGAGTTTAAAATTATATAAAAATGGTTATAAAGAGTCAAATTCATATCCTCTGAAAATATGACTTTATAATAAAATTAGTGGAATCTAGGAAGAAGGCATTTATCTTTTTTTTTCTTTTTGGCCTCAATGAATTTCTGTGTGTTAGAGTGTGAAATCAGGTAAACAGACACAAAAAATCAAATGACAGAGTAAGAAACAATGGAAAATGCAGGGCAATTATAGGCCAGGATTCTTCCTTATATTAAAAAGAGTGACAGAAAGAAAAAAAGAGAGGGGCAGAAGAAGAGGGAGGCTCCAAAAAGCCCAGGAAAAGTAGAATGCTAGTGACTATAAAAAGGAAAGTGGCTCATTTTAACAGGGAAAATCAGGCAAGAAAAAAGTAAGAGTTAAAGAAATCAGTGAAACAGCACACCTCTGATTCATTATTTATTCTTTATATTCCTCTGTGAAGTTCATCGGCTAGGAAAGGTGCATACGTTTGTCATGAAAATATGATATTACGACTTGTGGCTCAAAAAGGAGCATAATAAAGGCATTATGATGTCTCCTCCCTCTTTTAAAATACAGAGAAAACAACAAACACAGTGAAACATGGGAGAAAATATTGGATGCACTCAAATCAAGCAAACAGAAAGACTCCTATTCTTTTTACAAATCACAAAGCATGCATGGACTAAATTCAGGAAGGATACTGAAAGTGGACAAATATCTCAAGTCTCAAGCGGGATAAAATGTTTTAGGCTAAAGTAATGTCATAAATGTCTAGAGGGCATATGCAATGAGCCTTTGATTAGAGTAGCAAGACACACAACTGAAGCTCATAGAGACACAATCTGACACCGCATAACAGAAGTGGGCAAAGCAAAGAGGAAAGGATAATATTGTATTTCTATTTGACTTTGTATTGTGTTAATACTGTATTCCTTCTAATCAAGGAGGATCTCCAGAATTAGTGACGTGCCTAAGAAATTCCAAGGCAGTAAACTGGAAAAGGGAATGCCTACCCACTCCAGTATTTTTGCCTGGAGAATTTGGTGGATAGGTCCACGGGTTGCAAAGACTCAGACATGACTGAGTGACTAACACTTTCACTTCAAGCAGGTAAAAAGTAACAGAAAACATACAAACTTGGATTTTCTAGATAATTCTTTCAAGTAGAAAGTGTAGGTCTTTACAGTTTATGGCAATGGACATGTTCTCTTAGATAAGTATTCTCACAGAAGGTGTTTGAATTTTATAAGGCAAGTCTAAAGAAGGAAATATTGAATAATATATAAGGTGTTTGTTATGTTAAGCAACCAATTTTGAGAGATCTGCTAGATGGCTTTAATCTGAGCATCCATCTAGATTTTCAGAGGGTAAGGATGAATGAGGAGACATACAACCAGATCATACTACTTTCCTTGTCCTGTTGTTAAGAGCTAAGGGTTACTTCATTCCAAGAAGATACAACTCAGTATGTAGAAAAAGCAATTCCGTAACAGTCTTGGTGCCCACTAACTGGTCTTAGAACAAGTGTATAGAGGCTTCAGCCAGGTATAAATGTGGCAAATATGAGTAAGAGCCATTGGAAAGACTTAAGAAGCAACTTTCTGACTCCGCCTACAAAGGACCTTGGACTTGGTACACAGGTTTCTATTTCTCCACCTGATTTCTATCAGGTGGCCGATGAAAGTTCAGTATTTGAATTACACAAAACGCTCTTACTTGTTATCACAATTTACAAGTGTTTTCTCATTCTTCTCCTGGCTCTTCACAGGTTAAAATCTATAGAATCTCATGGTGCCCTGGCCCTCCAGGTAGAGATGATGGGTGATTAACAGATCAGTGAAGGAAGTTAAGTTAGGAGGGAATCTAACTGAAAACAATGGAAATCAATGAAGCCAGAGTAGAACCAAACATTAAGCAGCATTTACTTAAGTGATATTAGCTAATGGCACCACTGAGTAAGTGAAGTATGAGCTATTACTGACTTCCCCTCTCAAGTTCAAAAATACAAGAATGATCACAGGCCCATATATTTTAAGTCTGGGCTGCTTAAGAAACCATTACAGGTTGAATTGTGTCCCCCTAAAATTCCTGTGCTGAAGTCCTAACTCTCAGTATCTTGGAACGTGACTGTATTCAGAGGCAACGTCTTTAACGAGGCAAATGAGATTAAATGATGTCATTGAGGGCCAGTATGACTGTGTCCTTCTAAGAAGGGGAGATTGGGACAGGGATGCACAGAGGAAAAAGCATGTGAAGATACAGGCGAAGGAGGCTGTTTGCAAGCCAAGGAGAGAGACCTCCGAAGAAATCAACCCTGCGGACACCTGGATATCAGAAATGGGAAAAACTAAATTTCTGTTGTTTAAGCCACTCAGTCTGTGGCGCTGTGCTATGGCAGCCCCAGTGCAGAAGCCTATAATTAGCCCTGTTTTCCCTCTGAGAAGTCTAATATAAGACCCATTTCTTTTGTGGTTAAATGCAATTTACATCATACTCACAACCCCAACAGGAAAAGCCAATACAGCCAGCATCCAGTCCCGGAGAGAGATGAGCTTCTTGAGTTGTCTTTCCTGTTCTTGGTTCCCACTTCCTCTAGTCAGAAGACTGGAAAGATCAGTCAGCACACAGATGCCAAAAAAGACAGCTTGGATAACCTGGAAGGAGACAATGATTGGTAGTAAGTCAATAAGATAGAAAGAGACCCAACCTGGAGAAGAGCAAACCAGCTATACCTCTGCAACATGACATAGGGTAAGAGAGGATGGAGAAGCATATTTAAAGACCTGGCCCTGAAAAAAGAAAACAACTCGGATATTTACAACTTGCAATCATAGGTGAGAAAATCCATCTTAAAACACTACTTCCATTTTTGCTAAGGACAAATGCAAAACATGAGTGAGCAGAAACTGGTATCAGTTCTCAGAATGACATATCCCTTATTTTAAAACATCACATCTGTGGTTTAGCAATATTGACTAGTGCAATTTAACAAACATCTAAAAAGTGCAAAGAAAAAGATAAAGAAAAAGATCAATAATAAATAAGACAATTAAGTCTGAATGTGAAGAAACCTTCCTATGATTTAATGTCTTAGGGTCAAAATTTTTTCCAGCAAAGGAAGTGGTAGAAAGCTTCTAGTCCTTGAGTCACAGAGAAATCAACCGAATGCAATCAAGACTGAAATAGAGCAATTTTCTGTTTTCAAACTTGAACTACATGACCTCCGTCTGAAGTTTTCAATCTTTATGAAATAAGATCTTTCCGAAGTAAGGTAAACTTACTCACCCATTTTCCCCAAAAATGTACAACAACTTGTACATTCCAAAATCAATGACAAATTGAATTACTTACATAGCTATGCTTACTTGGACCATCACAGAGACCATTGAAATGCTAGAGCCCAAATATTTGTGAAATTCCTAAAGTGAGGGTAAAAGTGTTGGTGATCCAGAGCTACGAGTGAAGGCAAGCAGAATACTGTAACATAACTTGGCAGATGGTAATTCTAACTATGCAAAGGGCAGAAAATATATTCCATGGGCTCAATGTCATACCCATTTAGCACCAAGAACAGATTCAGGGGAATTTTTCTAGTTACATTTACAAGAAATAATTTACTGATGATGTATTTGTACAAGATACAATTTTGCTCATTATGGTTAGAAAACATAACAAAATAATTTTCTTAGTGGATTATCATCTTGGCAGTGGAACGAATCTGTGAAAGTTCTGTTCCTCATTGAGGCACAGGACAAAGTGGGGAGAAGGACCCTCAAAATTACCTGATTCTATCTCATGGAAAAGCACAGACACACTCAGTTTTGTTAAGCATTCTGGTTAAATTTTTATCTAAGCCACTTGAAAAACTCCCAATAATGAAGATTCCATCATCAGGTAATACACCAGGCTCTTTTGAAATCAGCAAACCCTATTGTTATTAGTCATTCTTAGCCAGAATAATGTTCTATTCTTCTTCATAACTTAGCCTACTTTTGCCGTCAATGACTTAAGATTTCTTGCTTTCCTACAACCAGAAAAACCAGAGTGGGAGAAGCTAAGACTGCCACATTGAGCATGGCACAATTAAAAGTGTTGGCAAGAATCATGCTATGATGACCAGAAATAATTTAAATGACCCAGGGAATAATTTGTCACTTGGGAAAATTTTCCATCACACATCTGACCTTTATGTCAACCCTAATGGGGTTTGAGAAATTGGGGAATAATACGGGAGAATAATAATCTCTATTACAATCTGGTAGTGAACATATTAAAAGGTGCCCTCCCTTATCAACAATCAGGGAAATGCAAATTTAAATCACAATGAGATAGCTTTTTTCTCATCCATGTAACTATTGACTACTGTAATTTAATTCTGACAGTACCAAAGGTTATAAGGATAGAGAATAGCCAGAATTCTTATGGTAGGAATGAAAATTGGGAAAACCACTTTGAAGAAAAACTGTTAGTGGCTAATGATCTAAAAATTCATTTACTCTTTTATCTAGTGACTTCACTATGAAGTCACATCTACAAGAAAGTTAATTTCAGCATTCACTGCTTCAATAAATGAACACAATGTAAAATCTCTTACTAGCTGACTAGCTATTAGTCACAAGCATGACTAAATCACGCTACAGTCATACAACAGAATTCTAAGCACACATCAATTTTTCACTCTCACAACAAAATACTAAATAAACAAAAAAGGAAACAAAAAATGCCGCATATTGATACCGTTAAAACAAATGTCAAAAAATGCAAAGATAAATTCAAAGATGCATGCATAGGAGGTAAAATATGAAGAAACACATAGAATTAATAACACTAAAATTAAGTACCTCTACAAGGGCTTCCCTGGTGGCTCAGAGGTTAAAGCATCCGCCCAGGAGACCTGGGTTCGATCCCTGGGTCGGGAAGATTCCCTGGAGAAGGAAATGGCAACCCACTCCAGTACTCTTGCCTGGAGAATCCCATGGATAGAGGAGCCTAGTGGACTATAGTCCATGGGGTTGCAAAGAGTCGGACACGACTGAGCGACTTCACTCACTCACTCACAAGGAGGATGAGATTGAAGGAAGGATACAAGGGCCTCAACTATATCAGTATTTTATTTCTTAGGTTGATTATTGGGTATACAGAAGTTTATTATAGTCTTCTCTATATATTTCATTACTATGAAAATTTTCCAAATAACTTTAAAAAGAGTGGTTTTCTTACTTTTGGAATATAGTTAACTAGTTTCTTTCAATTCCCTTCCTTCCAAATCAGTTTCCTCTAGTTTTAAAGATCAGCTAATAGTAGCAGAATTTAGTGAGCTCCAACTCAAGTGAATTAGGTGAATTTTAAAATACCATGGTCAACTAACAGGTACCATATTTGTCCCTACCATAAACTAGACATTTGTACTAAATATAGAAATTAATTTTTCATATATTGAGCTTTTCCCCTCTGTAATCAGCCAGAGAAACCTGTTTTTTAAAAAGCTCACGTGATGAGATCAGGCTACTGTGGATAATTCTCCTTCGCCATATAAAGTAATGTAATTAAAGGAGTGATCATACTCATAGGATCTTCCAAAACCCAGTGGGAGGAGATTATGCAAATGTGAATATCACTGAGGGTCATTTGAGAATTCTACCCTCTATAAACACATTCTCAAGAGCCCAATTAGGATATACAGGTATTCAAGTTCTGACCAATCAAACAGAGAGGCCTTACAGACGACAACAGGCATTCAGTAGAGACCCAAGACACTTAATACTTAAACAGCAGTGCTAAGATGGCCCTGGAATAAACGTGACTCTAGATCTAACCCAACAATATTTAAAAACAAGCCTCAAAGAAAAAACAATCAGGCTGATCTATGAATAACTTCAGTTCAGTTCAGTCGCTCAGTCATGTCCAACTCTCTGCAACCCCGTGAATCACAGCATGCCAGGCCTCCCTGTCTATCACCAACTCCCAGAGTTCACTCAAACTCAAATACTAGCAAATATAAAATTCTATACTCCTTAAAGGAGGAGAACAAAATCCAAACATTTAACAATATCCAACATCCAATCAAAAATTACTAGACATGCCAAGAAACAGAAAGTTCTTTAACCAGGAGAAAATGAATTAAATAAAAATAGGTATAGAAATGACAGAAATATTGGAATTAGAATACAAGAACATTAAACAACTAAATTAAATTAAGTCAAGAAGTTAAATGAAAACAATAAGAGAAAAAAATGTAAAGAATCAAACTGAACATTAAAAGTGAAAAAGATATTACCTGAAATTAAAGTCACTGCATGGGAATAATAGATTAACTACTACAGAAGAGAAGATTTAAAATTGAATACACAGCAAAAATAAACTATCCAAAATGAATCAAAGAAAGAAAAAAAGACTAAAAATTAACAGAACCAAAGACTCTTGAGAGTCCCTTGGACTGCAAGGAGATCCAACCAGTCCATCCTAAAGGAGATCAGTCCTGGGTGTTCATTGGAAGGACTGATGTTGAAGCTGAAACTCCAGTACTTTGGCCACCTGATGCGAAGAACTGACTCATTGGAAAAGACCCTGATGCTGGGAAAGATTGAGGGCAGGAGGAGAAGGGACGATAGAGGATGAGATGGTTGGATGGCATCACCAACTCAATGGACATGGGTTTGGGTGGACTCCGGGAGTTGGTGATGGACAGGGAGGCCTGGCGTGCTGTGGTTCACGCGGTCACAAAGAGTCAGACATGAATGAGTGACTGAACTGAACTGAACAGTGAACTGTAAGAAAATATCAAGCAATCTAATATACATGTGTTAGAGCCCTGAAGAAGCAAAAAGTCATGTAGAAAGAATATGTGAAGAAATAATGGCTGATATTTTTCCAAATTTATTGAAAACTATAAACCCACATGTACAAGAACCTAAATAATGGAGCACATAGAAAGAAAACTACACAAGCATAGTGTAATAAAATGCTGAAAATCTGTGAAAAACAGGAAATCTTAACAGTCACTACAGAAAATGGCATCATGTACAGAAAAATAAAGATTAAAAATATCTCAGACTTCTAAAACAAACCAAGTCAGAAAACAGTAAAATATCTTTAAAGTTCTTAAGGGGGAAAAACCATCAAATGTGAAAGACTTTTTCAGACAAATAGACAAATAGTGCCAACAGACTTTCACTAAAAGAAATGTAAAAGGAATTGAGAATATGATACCAAATATAACTTCAAATTTAAACTAAGCAATGACACTTGCTAAAATAGTAAATATGTGGATAAACATAAAAAATTTATCTTCTGACCTGTTTTATTTTTAAAGATAAATGACTACTTAAGGCAAAAATATAACAATATATTGTGAGGTTTTAAACATATTTGGAAATAAAATTATGACAATCATAGCACAGAAGATAAGAAGGGAGGAATGGAAGGCATACTGCTGTTGAATTCTTAAGTTACATAAAAGTGGTATAATATTAGTTGGCAGAAGACAGTGACAAGTTAAAGATGCATATTATAAATCCTAGAGCAACCTCCCAAAGAATAAAATGGAGATCTTTAGCTAGTGTATTGGTTTTCTGTGCTGAAAGACAAATAACCACAAACTTAGTAGCTTAACACAAAAATTATTAGTTTATAGTCCTTTAGGTCAGAAGTCCAGATAAGTTAGTCTGGCTTCTATGCTCAGGGTACCACAATAGCAAACTTACAGTGTTGACCAAGTTGGGCTCTTATTTGGAAGCTCAAGAAAAGGATCTACTTTCAAGCCTTGAGACTTAGCTCTTTTACACTATAAAACCGAAGTTCACGTTCTCTTGTTAGCTGCCAGCCAGAATCACTCTCAGCTCCTTATATCTGCTCTCCAATTCATGTACGATGGCTCCCTCCATACTCAAATTCAGAATATCAATTATTCTTTATGCTTTAGATCTTTTTAAATCTCTGTTTTCCTCTTCTGGCCTGAAAAAGCTTTCTAACTTTAAGGGCTCATGTGATAATAAGATCAGGCCCACATGGATAATATTCTTTCTTAAGGTCAACTGTTTGTATATCAGAGTTTAATCAGAGGAGTTGTAGCTCATTCATTCACAGATTCCCAGGATTAGAGTGGGACATCTTTGGGGGCCAGTTTAGAAATTCTATCTACTGTAAATAATAAATATTAGAAATAAAATGGAATAGTAACAATATCAAAGTAATCTAAAAGAAGTCAGAAATTGGGGAAAAGAAACAAAGAACAGATGACACAGAGGAAAAAAAAGTAATTCAGCAGACTTTAATCCAACAATGCCTATAATTACGTTAAATACAAATGGTTCAAAGTTTCCAATTAAAAGGCAGAGATTGACAGATTGCATTTAAAAAACAAACAGCACTTCAAGTATAAAGATGTGGATTTGTTAAAAGTAAATGGATATGAACACTAATTATAAGAAAGATGAAATAGCTATATTAATATCAAAAGAAGGTTTCAAGATAAGTGATATTACCAAAAATAAATCATGATAAAGGGATCAATTCACTAAGAAGGCGTAATGATCTTAAATGCGTACTACCATAGTTGAACTTCAAAATGGAGGGAGCAAAACCTGATTTAACAAAGATTTTAATTGCTCAATAAGCTTTTTTTAAATAAATAAATGATTCACTTGTGATTGGATAACAGATGCTTTTATGAAGATTCAAAGTGCAAATGAAAGGAGAGAAATAGATCATATTCCAGAAGAGAAAAACAAAAGTTCTGCAAATATAAATGTAAGAGTCTAAACATTTTGCCAAATTTAGAAGATTAACAGTATTATGAAATCTTATACATCTCTACAACTGATTCCTCTTCTTAACCACTGGTGTTGTCTAACATAGCAGTCCCCTCACCGTTACCTGATGGCTACCCTCTCACTGTCTGGAGGTCTCTCCAGTGGCTCTCCCCTGCTTATGACCACAATATGGCTGCCATGCCTTAACTGCTGTGGAAGACCTCCCCAGAGAATGTGGAAATCAAAGAGAGGAGATACCACAAAACAATTTTCTCCCAATTTCCAAACATCAGGAGACACAGAGGGATGTTGGGTATTGCTATTTTTTTTTTCACTCACACTGGCTAATACTCAAAAGATAATACCTAAAACTTATGGAACAGTCCATCATTTCCTGCAGAGAAGCTAGGATTGACTTTTGGTTATTTGTTCATTTAAGAAGCAATCAGTCAATATTGTTAAACCATTTATATTTCTGCCACTTTGTTAAAATCTGACTTGCACTGACAGCTAACAAATCACATTAGAGACGTTTCACTCTGCTGCCTATATGTATCATGCTGTCCACTGCAACTTAAAATTCATGAAGTTAAGAATGTAAAAGTCACATGAAGATGCACAAGTGAATCTTAAGTAGGATTCCCTTGAAGTGTTATTCAGCTCCAGCCATTCTGCAGAGCTGGCATTTTCAAACCATCAGCTCAGCATGACATACATATACACCATCTGGCTTTGAGTTCTTAGCAGGCTGCTTGATCTTATTATTTTGTATCATGTGTAGAAATGAAGTGGTCAAATGTACCATATCTCTCCAAGAAATATAAATAGAAATCTATCAGAGTGGAAAAAAAAACTCAGGATATTCTGCAGTCATTCCAGCATTTATTCCTCTAGAATGTTCTCTACTGTTTAATTCGTTCTGCATCTTCCATCCAACCCCTCAACTCTCCCTGGCAGGAAATCACAACTTATTTACTGAGTTATTTTATGTTTAGGATTCACTTCCACAAGTGTGGAAATGTACCCAAATTCCATTCATGTCTTCATCTTTCTTGACATGAGTATCTTTATTAAATTAACATTATTTTCCTTTTTCTCTGGAATGCACTAAACTATTACAATCCTGTTTGTACTAGAGGGCAAATTCATTAGACTTCTAACATTTATTCTCAAACATATAGGACATAGTTTATCAAGAATGGATTTTATTTCATTTTACTAGGTCAACTTCAATATCCCCAATTACATGTAATTGCACCAAAGCTATAGTCTCTATATCAGGTTATGTCATTACTTCAGTTGCTAATTTTTACATTTCTGAATAATTGGCCAAACTCAGGAAAGAACTAAGGATGCACCAAAATAGGAAAAGTAGTATAAGTAAGAAATGGAATCATTATTTGTATGAACTTTAAGACCAGTTAAAGGTGTCTTGTCCTTTGGGAATAAGATTCCTTATAAATCAACATACTGCATTTTGCTCATATTTTACTTTCATAAGATTAATGCAAAGAGTACCATAATGCTTGTTTTGAATATTTTGCTTAAAGTTAATTTTTAGACAGAGCAGACAGAGTAAACAAGAAGATGGAACTCTGAGGGGTGGCAATGAAATTGGAGTGATGTGGATCATGGAATGAAGGAAAACTGTGGCGAGAACAGATGGAAAGAAGGCAGTGAGATTTATAGGTGTCATAAGGGAAGGCCTGGAGGAGTCCTCTATATGAGGACAAGAGCATTAATTAAAGGGGAGATGATAAAGAAGAAATGAAAAATCTATCTAAGATCTTCAGTAATCAGAGAATAACATTATGTAAACTCTAGTAAACCAGGAAAGAATGGAATAGATAGACAAACAGATGGAACATGCCTATATAACATGCACAGCACGTGTTGTGTTTGTGTAATTTCTCCTATGCAGAAAGGTGAATAACACATTTGGAGAAATGGTGTGAGCTGAAGGCCTTTCAGATTCTCATACATCATGTGGCACTGTATAGTGAATAGTGAAAGTCGCTCAGTCATGTTCGACTCTTTAACACCCCATGGACTATACAGTCCATGGAATTCTCCAGGCCAGAATACTGGAGTGCCTTTCCCTTCTCCAGGGGATCTTCCCAGCCCAGGACTTGAACCCAGGTCTCCTGCATTGCAAGCAGATTCTTTACCAGCTGAGCCACAAGGGAAACCCAAGAATACTGGAGTGGATAGCCTCTCCTTTCTCCAGGGGATCTTCCTGACCCAGGAATCGAACCAGGGTCTCCTGCATTGCAAGTGGATTCTTTACCAACTGAGCTATCAGGGAAGCCATGGCATTGTATAGCATAAACAGTTATTTTGTTTTCAGTTCATAAAACTTTCAATGTAGTCCTTGCTCAAAACCAATCCATGGCAATAAATGTGTTCAATGAAGAGTGAATCTGAAGGAGTGAAATACCAGTTGAAAAAATACAAGAGCTACAAAATAGCAGTACCATAAAACACAATCTTCTAAGGGACTCCCCCTTCATTCCACAAATGTCTTACTTTTTAATAGTGCATAACTCCTTCTTATCAAGATCAAGAGTGAACGCCAACAGTAGTTTGGCACCAAGGGACAGTGATTCAGTATGAAATCAGATGAGTGAATTCAGCAAGGATTTCTTCACACGTGCTTCCAGTGCTTTCCTTGCTGGAGACATCTGAACATCTCTGGCAATTCTACAGAATGGAGCCCATCGGTTACATGGAAGCCATCGTTAGTTACATGTTTGAATGCTACTCTGTAGAGAAACCAATGCATTAAAAGGTACCACAAGCTCTTTCTGCCTCCTTCATCCTCTGAGACTATTTCCATCAGACGTACTGCCTGGTGAATTTTCCACCACTACCCTTGGAGAGAGTTAGCCTGAACAAGCCAAAATGGTTCTTTCACTCTAATGACTGTAACTCTTATTTTTCTAAATCCGCCATTTAAGTGATGTGCTTCAAGCCCAAGTATTTTCAAGGAATCTTCACCACAAACATTTTTGAGGAGATGGATTAATTGCATCATCAAGCCCGTGGTTTTCAGAATGTGATTCAGAGTCCTTGCCCATGTACACAGACATTTACCTCATTCTTTACACTTGTATTCTCTACTAGTTCATCTATGACAACATTTTACCTCTTTGTTAAGAGTATTATAAAATCCCTGGGTTCTTATAGCTTGAGATGGTATGAAGCCAGTGCTGGAAGGGTCCTACCAGTAATCAACTTAAGTGACAATGTAAAATCTCAGAAAAAATGAAAGGTCCCCAAGACATTTTAAAATTCATTAATGATACAGAAAAATCTGACAATACCAAGTGAGGAAGATGGTGTGGAGCAAAGCTAAAAGGAGTATATTTTGGCTCAATCACTTTGGAAATAATAAAGCTGAGGATGCATACACATATTAGTGGTCTTATGCCTGTCTCCTGGTACCAAGAGTATGTAACATGAAATGAGATTGCTGTTTTAGGTATATGCTTCTGTCCTTTAGATGAGTATGAAATTTTTAAAAAGTTAGAAATGGTACTGTAATTTATTACATTAAGAAATTAAGAAGTACATTACAGTTCTCAATTACTCAGGTGACAAATTAAATACAACCATTGCTTTCTTCACAAAGTTATCACCTAAAGTTTCTATTAGGAAACAAGATATTCTTATGGTTAAAAATAGAGTTGACCCTTGAACTGCACAGATTTGAACTGCATGGTTCCATGCGTACATGGATTTTTGTCAATAGTAAATACCATGCTACTACATGATCTGTGGTTGGGTGCGTCCACAGACGAGGAATCTCAGATACGAAGGGCTGACTATAAAATCATACACAGGCTTCTCTACTGCATGAGGGCCTCTAATTCCCACCTATTCAAGAGCCAACAGTAACTTAACGGACATAATTCTGAGTCATAACTAACTTGGAACATGATTTTCTTGTACTTAAAAACTGGTGATAGAGCAACTTCTCACCAGCTACCTGTTTTACACATGGCAGTGTACATAGGTCGATGCTACTTTCTCCATTCGTCCCACTTTCTCCTTCCCCCGCTGTGTCCATAAGTCCATACTCTGTATCTGCATCTCCATTCCTTCCTTGCAAATAGGTTCATTTACTCCATTTTTCTAGATTCCATATATATGCGCTAATATACGATACTTGCTTTTCTCTTTCTGACTTACTTCACTCTGTATAACAGCCTCTAGGTTCATCCACCTCATTAGAATTGATTCAAATGCTACATAACACAGGGAACACAGCCTGGTGCTCTGTGATGACCTGGAGGGGTGGGATGGGAGCAGAGGAGGGACTCAAGAAAGAACTGACATATGTATAATTATGGTTGAATTGCACTGTTGTACAGCAGAAACCAACCAACATTGTAAAGCAATTTTCCTCCAATTAAAGAATAAATAATAAATAAATAAACCAAGACTTTAGATCATGCATGGAAAAAAAGTAAAAAAACTGGTGACATTTAGAACACTGGATGTGTAAGCTTATGCTAGGTTTTAGATTTCATTGATTTTTTTTTTTAAGCAGGGTACATTTAATACAAAGATTGATTAGGTTATCATAGGAGAGTAACTATTACATGTAAAGAAGACGCTAGATGGTGTCCTGGGGCTCAGGGAGAGCAGCCAAGGAAAGAAGAACTTGAAAGAAGTCCCCTACCCAAGGATGGGCTTCAGACCTCACTGAAGACGGCGGGGTGGTGGTCAGGGAGACGCTGGAGGTACAGGTGAGCCTCTGCCAATGGGCAGGTGCACAGGAGTTGAGTGACCATTGTGGGCAGGAGACCTGGAGCAGGTGGTGGGTGCCCAGGTTGGTGGGGAGGCACTGCAGGGACTGCACACCCCCTGCCTGTAGCTGGGGCTGAGCAATACTAAATGTTCTTCTACCCACACAGCTGACCACTGGGACAGCAGCTGGAACTGTTAAGTGACGCCCCATCCTTCTGCAATGACTCTTCAGTGTCCTTTACTGAGAAAGCTCAACATCATCTTCAATGTAAAGCAGAAATGCTTAAAAGGTTATGGAAGAGCAGGTGTTACAGGGTGAATTTGAAGCTGAGAGACAATAGCTTTCTTATTTAACTCACCATGACTTAACTGATATTTTAAGAGCACTGCTGACAATACTGTAATTATTCTAATGAAATGCTAAGAAAGAGGGAAGGACATTTGCTGTTAGTTATTCAGACAGACAGTCTGACCTGTCTCTTGACTTTGGGTCATTTAATTATTTTATGCCACCTTCTATAGATAGTATATCAGGAAAAGATGATGGAGATATTATCACAACATTTTAAATATGATGCAACATTCAAAGTGGTCAAATTTGCTGCTACTTTGTGGTTGCCATTGTTTAGTCACTCAGTCATGTCTGACTCTTTGCAACCCCACAGACTGTAGCCAACCAGGCTGCTCTGTCCACGGGATTTCCCAGGCAAGAATACTAAAGAGGGTTGTCATTTCCTTCTCCAGGGCATCTCCCTGACCCAGGAATCAAGTCCTCATCTCCTGCATTGGCAGGCAGATTCTTTACCACTGAGCCACCAGGGAAGCCCAATTTGTGGTACTTGTTAGATAGATAAGGTTGAAGTGAAAGACCTAAACTAAAATTTGCAAGGATATTGAAAATTAACGAATCTTTATCACATCTTTCCTGTTCGTATCTGAATTGTTTATAATAACAGAAAGTACAAAACAATCCAAATGTGCACAAAGCAGACTCAACCATGGATAAACAGAGGTATAAAAGCATAATACCAGCAGTGAAAATAAAGTACCTAGAGTTACAGAGATTAATACAGATGATCACACAAGTATAACACTGAACAATATACAGAGTGAAGTAAGCCAGAAAGAAAAACACCAATACAGTATACTAACGCATATATATGGAATTTAGAAAGATGCAAATGATAACCCTGTATATGAGACAGCAAAAGAGACACAGATGTATAGAACAGTCTTTGGGACTCTGTGGGAGAGGGTGAGGGTGGGATGATTTGGGAGAATGGCATTGAAACACGTATGTTGTCATATGTGAAACGAATCACTAGTTCAGGGTCAATGCATGTTATAGGATGCTCGGGGCTGGCGTTCGGGGATGACCCAGAGGGAGGATAAAGGGAGGAGGGAGGTGGGAGGGGGGCTCAGGAGGGGGAACTTATGTAAACCTGGGGCGAATTCATGTCAATGTATGGCAAAACCAACCAATATAATATTGTAAAATAATTTGCTTCCAATAAAAAATAATTACTTAAAAAAAAAAGCAAGTCTGAGAAGACTAAAAAAGTATCACACCATTTAAATAAAGTTCTAAAAGAAAGGGAAAAAAAAAAAACCACAGTATCACACCAGGGACACACATGTGGTAAAACCATAAGGAAAAGCAAGACAATAATAACAATAAAATGTTACCGAGAGCCAAGTGAGAGTCTCCTTCTCCCTACCCCAGCATGCATTTTAAGTTACCTTTTGTTTTTTCCCCCTGGATTCAAGTGTAATAAAATCATCATGAGTGCTGCTATTTTATGAACCCCTGACTCTCTTGCAGGCACACGGGGGCAGAGTATGGTTTTTGTTCAGTGTTGTATCTCTAGAGATTGGCACGACATCTGGGGTGTAGTATTAACACATATCTACATTACAGAATTAATGGCATCTAATTACAGAATCAATGACAGTGGCAAAGACAGCTGAGTAGAGAAGGAGGGCTGGTAGAAGGATGGCCAGGAGATGCAGAGGGCCCTGTTAAGAAGGTGACTGCACAGCTATATTTCAAGTGATCTGCACTATTGTAGTGCAGGTTTCCCCACTCTCCAAGAGTAGAGCATTCTTATGAAGCCCTTCACAAGCTGATAAGGGTAAAGCAGGAAAGCAATGACCTTAGGACATATCATGCAACAGATGCACAAAATAAACTGACATAAAGTATTAGGCCACCATAGTTTTAAGCTGAGTGTGGTGGAAGAAGCTTGGTGACATCCCTGTCACTGCTCTGAAGCACATCAGTTCAGTTCAGTTGCTCAGTCGTGTCCGACTCTCCGCGACCCCATGAATCACAGCACGCCAGGCCTCCCTGTCCATCACCAACTCCCGGAGTTCACTCAAACTCATGTCCATCGAGTCAGTGATGCCATCCAGCCATCTCATTCTCTGTCGTCCCCTTCTCCTCCCGCCCCCAATCCCTCCCAGCATCAGAATCTTTTCCAGTGAGTCAACTCGTTGCATGAGGTGGCCAAAGTATTGCACTTTCAGCTTTAGCATCAGTCCTTCCAATGAACACCCAGGATTGATCTCCTTTAGAATGGACTGGTTGGATCTCCTTGCAGTCCAAGGGACTCTCAAGAGTCTTCTCCAGCACCACAGTTCAAAAGCATCCATTCTTCGGCGATCAGCCTTCTTCACAGTCCAACACATCCATACATGACCACGGGAAAAACCATAGCCTTGACTAGACGGACCTTGGTTGGCAAAGTAATGTCTCTGCTTTTTAATATACTATCTAGGTTGGTCATAACTTTCCTTCCAAGGAGTAAGCGTCTTTTAATTTCATGGCTGCAATCAGCATCCACAGTGATTTTGGAACCCCAAAAAATAAAGCCTGACACTGTTTCCACTGTTTCCCCATCTATTTCCCATGAAGTGATGGGACCAGATGCCGTGATCTTCATTTTCTGAATGTTGAGCTTCAAGCCAACCTTCTCACTCTCCTCTGTCACTGAAGCACATACAATTCACTGTAAAGCAGAAGCTGAACTCTATCTCTTCCTTTCATCTTTTATTTTTTCCATGTAAAAGTGAAAATCCTCTACAGATTTCTCTCAGTTAGCAAAAAGATACTAATGCAGGTCTTTTATAATAAAAGCCAAGTGGTATACAGCAAGCGCTGGAAAATCTGGGTGGGGGGGTACCTGCATTTGTTTCCAGTCGTGCTCAGCGCCCTAGTCCAGGGCATGCAGATAGAACTAGTGAGGATGAGGGTCAGCAGGGAAAACCCACAAGGCCCTAGGACAGTGCTGGTGTCAGGAGGTGAGTGACTAAAGAGCTAGATCATGGGGTTTAGGGTGGCTAGAGAAAAACACAAAGTCAGGAGAGTGACAGAGCACGAGGGTTTTTTTTTTTGGGGGGGGCGGTCACAGATCTAATGGGAGCAAAGAAACTGAATGGTGGGAGCCTGTGGTCCAAGAATGACCTAGAGGTCAAGCTGTTCTCAGTGACCAGGAGATCAGGGCTGGCTACGGCAAGCAGCTCCTGGGAGGTTGTGATAAATGTCAGCAGAGTTGGAGAGAAAAAAATATCATGAGCAGTGAATTTTATGTACTAATGTGACTGTAAACTCCTGGGGCAAAAAAAAAAAAGTTAAAAAAGAAATTGGAACCAAAAATACAAAGAAGCATAGGTTCTGAAAAATTATCACAGATACTTTAGAAACCTGTCAATTAAGTATATCAATAAAAAATATGTTTATAAACTATGAATATTAACTGAGTGCCTTGCATCAACAGAAATACAAAGAACATTTTTACTTTCAATTAAAGTAACTCATCTTCTTTTGACCCTGCCACATTCCTGATCTCATAGACACACAAAGTATGTTTAAAAGCCAATAAATAGCACACACACACACACACATAAACCCAATGCTGTCATGGACAGAACAATTAAAAATGATAAATATATTCCACAAAGGGATAAATCTCACTTTTATTATGGGTAGAATAAGGAAGGCAAAACAAAAATTCTGTAGAGTTCCAGCAGATACTCATTTAAAATATTCATTTCTTCTTCAAAATACTATTCATCCAGGAACTTCTCCTAAGAGACTCTAATTTAATATGACCCATTATGAAATCAAAATACATTTAAAAGTGTAAACTCAACATTTTGTTAATATGCATAATAAATAAAATGCAAAAACTAAGGTGAGAAAAAAGATCTACCATATCAAGAATTAATATTTTCATAAATAGAATGTTTGTGATTCACTGAGAAATGCATCATAACTCCAATAGAATAATGATTCAAGCACATGCAAAATATTCATAGAAAGAAATGTTATTTTCTGTTTATAAAATGCCCCATACACAGGAACTTGTCAGTATAATTTTGTGTATTTTCATTAAATTTCTATAATAAGACTCAAAATTATCAATGTAAGGCATATTAAATAAAATATTAAAAAAATAAAAGTATAAACTCAAGAAGAAACAACCTAAGAGTTCTAGAACCTCAGAAAACAAAACAAAACAAAATACATGTTTTATGTTGCTTCATAAGGTACATTAACTTATAAAGCTAGCAATAATTTTCTCAACAGGATAACAAACAAATGAAAATAATCTGTTGGTTAGAAATCAGAAAGTATACTAACTTTTATATTAGGAAGCAAACTAAAATTTATACCAAATTTTAAAGACAGCTGGGAAACCCAACTTTATGAAAAACTGTCTTGTCCAGCGTATAATATACTAAATTTAGTAAAAAAAAAAAAATTTTTTTTAACTTAATAAATTTCTAAGTGATTCCAAATAAGATTTTTCTGAGGAGTAGCTTTCAAAAATCAGAACCACTAAAAATAACTCTATTTGAAATAAATACCACGATTTTAGAAAAATCAAATGTTTACTTATGTTTCTAAGAGTTAAAACGTGAACAGTACAGCCGTGGCCACTTGCCAGTGAGAAAGCCCAAACTGTGAACCACACTGGAGTTGATCCTAAGAAAGTGATTTTAATAGCTTCTCCAAATAACTAGTTGTTTAGTCGCTAAGTAGTGTCCAGCTCTTTGGCGACTCCATAGACTTCAGCCCGCCAGGCTCCTCAGTCCATGGGATTTCCCAGGCAAGAATACTGGAACGGGTTGCCATTAGTGATATTTTAATGGCAATTCTGGTAGGTGAAGAAGGAAGAAACTGGGTGGTGGGGGAAGAAGGGAGGAAAACAAAGACATGGTAAATGATCTTTGGGAGGAAAGATTTATGTAATGTTGTCTCTGTCTGTTTGGGCTCTGTAATAGAAGCAAATAGACGGGGAAACAGTGGAAACAGTGGCTGACTTTCTCTTTTTGGGCTCCAAAATCACTGCAGATGGTGATTGCAGCCATGAAATTAAAAGATGCTTACTCCTTGGAAGGAAAGTTATGACCAACCTAGATAGCATATTAAAAAGCAGAGACATTACTTTGTCAACCAAAGTCCGTCTAGTCAAGGCTATGGCTTTTCCAGTGGTCATGTATGGATGTGAGAGTTCGACTGTGAAGAAAGATGATCGTCGAAGAATTGATGCTTTTGAACTGTGGTGCTGGAGAAGACTCTAGAGAGTCCCTTGGACTGCAAGGAGATCCAACCAGTCCATTCTAAAGGAGATCAGTCCTGGGTGTTCATTGGAAGGAACGATGTTGAAGTTAAAACTCCAATACTTTGGCCACGTGATGTGAAGAGCTGACTCATTTGAAAAGACCCTGATGCTTGGAAAGATTGGGGGCAGGAGGAGAAGGGGACAACAGAGGATGAAATGATTGGATGGCATAACCAACTCGATGGACATGGGTTTGGGTGAACTCCGGGAGTTGGTGATGGACAGGGAGGCCTGGCGTGCTGCGGTTCTTGGGGTTGCAGAGTCAGACACGACCGAGCGACTGAACTGAACTGAACTGAATAGAAGCACTGCACACTGGGTGGCTTATCAAGTGAAATTCATTCCTTACAGTTCTGCAGGCTGGGACGTCCACGATCAGGGATCTGGGGTCTGGTGAAGCCCCGCCTTCTGGTTCACAGATGCAGTCTTCTTGCTGTGCTCTTACAAGGCAGAAGGGTCAAGAGACTTCTGTGGGGTCTCTTTTGTAAGGGTATAATCTCATTCACTAGGGTTCCACTATCATGACCGAATCACCTCCCAAGGGTTCCACCTCTTAATACCATCATCACCTTGAAGATTTTAACATATGGATTTGGCTGGAGGGGGGCACAGAAGATAAAAAATTTACTCCATAGAAAACGTAAAGTTGTAATAAGCTCATACATTCTGAAGAAAAAGTTTATATATACACTTCATCGTTAATATTACATGGATGTTAAACTTAGAGTCAATAACTCTCTTGATCAGAATGCAGTAGCTGAAGGTTAATGCTTCAAACTAGTAAATGGTAGAAGAAATGACGTAGTTGAGAATATGGGGTGGGCAAAGAAGACCTAATCTAGCCATCTTTTCTATCTTAATTGACATCAGATGCTACAATTGAACTAGTATCTAGAGATGTTCATCAGATTATCTCAAATTATTGACCATGAGGAAGCTTATATATATACATAAGCTTGCATGTGCGCTCAGTTGCTTCAGTCATTTCTGACTCTCTGAAATGCTATGAACCTTAGTCCTCCAGGCTCCTCTGTCCATGGGATTCCCCAGGCAAGGATACTGGAGTGGAATGCCATTTCCTTCTCCAGGGGATCTTCCTGACCCAGGGATTGAACCCATGTCACCTTTATCTTGTGTACTGCAGGAAGATTCTTTACTCAATGAGCCATCTGGGAAGCCTATATATATGTATATATAATCATACATATATGTGTGTTTGTATGAGGAGGTCATGGCAACCCACTCCAGCATTCTTGCCTGGAGAATCCCATGGACAGAGGAGCCTGGCAGGCTACAGTCCATGGGGTTGCAAAGAGTAAGACAGGACTGAGCGACTAAGCGCGCACGCGCGCACACACACACACACACACACACACACACACACATAATATTTGCCTCAGCTATTGTTATAAAAATCTATTACTGATACTGAATCCAGGACAAATGTTTTGGTCAATACACTTTCATGACATCGAAATATCCTGAATCAAATCTCCCCAAATGCTGGATCTGAAAACTCTTTCCTTTTAGTGGCCTTCTCTTCCTTCCTTATGCTGTGATGGTGCTAATCGCACGTATCAGTGCACTGAGCAGGATTTATAGAAAGGGATGAAGGTTTCTGTCCAAGACCCTTTATCCAGGTAGAAGCCCCAGATCCTGAACACTAGGGGAAGAAGGGATAAGCCACCTAGATAACTAAGTTTGAAGTGTTCCTGAGCTACTGCACACACTTCACTGCTAATCTCTTTATCTCTGTGAAGGCTCCACAGTTCTGGAAACCCTACTTCCATGGGGAGTATGAGAGGCACAGGGCTTTAGCGCCATTCTCTCCCATGCACACAGTATGTGCATCTATTATGATATGGACCAGCTGCCTGTGTGTTTTATTTAGGTCCAGTGGCTGTTACCCATGAGCAGAAGTGGGCTTTACTCCACTTAAGTATTGTCCTAGACAAGGATACCTCTTGAGAGTGTAGCATATTATGAACATTATTCCCTACTTTTGAATTGCTTAGTCTTCAAAACTCTTTGATTTAAACATATATGTGGCAAAGTTTATGAGTGTTTGATA
This sequence comes from Moschus berezovskii, assembly GCF_049115385.1. Lineage (NCBI taxonomy): Eukaryota > Metazoa > Chordata > Mammalia > Artiodactyla > Moschidae > Moschus > Moschus berezovskii. Next base: position 87,759,522 of record NC_142469.1, on the reverse strand, counting down.
TTTAAATTGAGCACATCTGGGAAAATATCTTAACGTCTTCTGGTAGCCAGAATGCTTCCAGACATGAGCTTAGAGACGTGTTAGTAAGTGATAAAGAGAAAGTGCTATGAAAATTCTTTCTTAGGAACACTCTCCAGAAGGTCCCTATAGGAGCGTCTTTGGCAACGTTTTTACTTAGGTCTCTCGATTCCCTCTTTGTTGTAAACTCTTAACAGTTACTTATTAACATAAAGCAACATAAATGATAGATCTTAGGCTATGTCATTAAATTCATTTCTTTAATTCATTTTTATTTTACTGTAGTAAGAACACTTAACATGAACTCTACCCTCATCACATTTTAAGGGTATCATACAGTATTATTAACTACAGGCACGATGGTGTAAAGATGGTGTAAAACAGGTCTCTAGAATTTATTCACCTTACGTAACTGAAACTTCGTAACTGCTGATTAGCAACTCCTCATTCCCCTCTGCCCAACCCCTAGCAACCACCATTCTATTCTGTTCTGTGAGTCTGATTATTTTAGAAAGCTTCTATAAGTGGAATCATGCAATATTTGCCCTTCTGTAACTGGCTTTATTTCACTTAGCATAATGTGTTAAACTACTAAATTCTTTAAATTGAATAAATCTAGTCAGATGTGAAAAAGCTCTCTACAGATACATGATGATAAAAGCATGTTTACACAACCATTTTCTGGAAGGTGTCATTGACCTAGAAAAATTGGTCCCTGTTTTAAGTCCAATCAACAGGTCTGTCTTACCTTAATTTTGAAAGCACATTGTAAATAATGTATATCTCTATTTTAGTAATACTGTAATTTTGGACCCAAATCCTTTGGTGTTTTTCCAAATCACTGTGTTTTTAGGTAGTAAATTTAGAGGCTAAGGTAACTATTTCTACTTGAACATTATCACAAAATATTCTGCACAGGGTTGCACATAAGTGATGCCCAAATCATCTTCATGCCTGAATCAATCCCTGATGAGAAAATTCTTTAAATCTTTTAGGCCATGAGGACAACATTTAGTAAAAAAAAAAGTTTTTGGTAGTCACCACAGTGTATAGGGTATAAAGGCTATACTTGAAATATACACCAATCAAATTGTGCATTAAAATCATGATATATTGCATTTTTCCAAAAGTATGTTATAGCAATGATCATCCAGTCTAGGCCTCCTCTGGTGGGTCAGCAGGAAAAATAATCCACCTGCCAATATAGGAGACATGGGTTCGATCCCTGGGTTGAGAAGATCCCCTGGAGAAGGAAATGGCAAGCCACTCCAGTATTCTTGCCTGGGAAATTCCATAGCAGGCTACAATCCATGGAGTCACAAAAGAGTTGGACACGACTTAACAGCTAAACGACGACATATGGTAGTCTACAACATGTGATGTGCGTCTATGTAGTTGTTCTGCAAGTTGGCTTTCCCCCTTTCCCACTGAATATTCCTTCTCTGTCTCTCTGCTGGTTCCTTCCTATCCTCCAGCCTCTAAACTCTGCATACCCCAGGGCTCAGACATTGGAATTCATCTGTTTTTCCAGCCTCATTCAATACCTTGAAGATCTGATCCAGTCTCCTGACTTTGGATACTACGTCTGTGATAAGGGCTCCTATTTACACGGACATCTTTAGCTCAGACCTCTCCCTTGAATTCCAGCTGTCTACTCAACATCCTCATTTGAACATTTCAGATAGGAATCTCCAACTTCACAGGTCCAACACAGACCTTCTTGCATTCCCTGACAAATCTCCTCTCACAGTCATCCTCATCTCCATGAATGGAAATTCTGACTTTATAGTCATGTGTCCCCCAGCTCTGCTTGTGCCATTCATGTGCAGATCCTGATGGCTCTAAGTCTAAAAATCATGTCCAGAATTTGACACTTCGTACCACTTCTACTGCTCCCTCCGTGGTCTGAGTCACCATCAACTTTCCCCTCGGTTGCTGGCAAAGCCTGCTGCCTGACCGTCTGGCTTTTCTGCTTGACTCCACTATGTTCTATGCAGCAGCCAGAGTGAGGCTAGGAAAAGTCAGATCATGTCACTCTGCTCAAACGCCCTTCAAAAGCTTCCTATCTCATGTTCAGGAAAAGCCAAAGAGCCCTTAGCAGCACATGCCAAGAGGCCCTTCGCTGTTTCCTGCCACTGTCCCCTAGCTCGCCCTGCTCCAGCCCCACTGGTCTTCTGTTTGGGGCCTCTAAATTTGCTGTTTTCTTAAACCACTTTCCCACTGTCTTCATGCAAACCTTAGCTCGTAGGGAGGTTCCTCCCCAGTGATACTCCCGAGCTCCTATACTGACTTTTTTTTCCTTCCCAAGCAACATTTTAAAATATACTTATTCCTTTTTGATTGAAGGATAACTGATTTACAGTTTTGTGTTGGTCTCTGTCATACATCACCATGAATCAGCAATAGGTATACACATGTCCCCTCCCTCCCACCTCCCAGCCCATCCCACCCCTCTAGGTCTCGCAGAACACTGGGTTGAGCTCCCTGTGTCATACAGCAAATCCCCACTGGCTACCTATTTTACATATGGTCATGAGTATGTTTCCATCCTACTCTCTCAATTCCTTCCACTCTCTCCTTCCCTCTGTGTCCACAAGTCTATTCTCTATTTCTGCATCACCATTCCCTTCAGTTCCGTTCAGTCGCTCAGTTGTGTCCGACTCTTTGCGACCCCGTGGACTGTAGCCTATCAGGCTTCTCCATCCATGGGATTCTCCAGGCAAGAATACTGGAGTGGGTTACCATCTCCTTCTCCAGGGGATCTTCCCGACCCAGGGATCGAACCCGGGTCTCCCGCATTGGAGGCAGACGCTTTAACCTCTGAGCCACCAGGGAAGCCCTTGCATCACCATTCAGTTCAGTTCAGTTGCTCAGTCGTGTCCGACTCTCCGTGACCCCATGAATCACAGCACGCCAGGCCTCCCTGTCCATCACCAACTCCCGGAGTTCACTCAAACTCATGTCCACAGAGTCGGTGATGCCATCCAGCCATCTCATTCTCTGTCGTCCCCTTCTCCTCCTGCCCCCAACCTTTCCCAGCATCAGAGTCTTTTCCAGTGAGTCAACTCGTCGCATGAGGTGGCCAAAGTATTGCAGTTTCAGCTTTAGCATCAGTCCCTCCAATGAACATCCAGGATTGATCTCCTTTAGAATGGACTGGTTGGATCTCCTTGCAGTATAAGGGACTCTCAAGAGTCTTCTCCAACACCACAGTTCAAAAGCATCGATTCTTCGGCGATCAGCCTTCTTCACAGTCCAACTCTCACATCCATACATGACCACGGGAAAAAACCATTGCCTTGACTAGACGGACCTTGGTTGGCAAAGTAATGTCTCTGCTTTTTAATATACTATCTAGGTTGGTCATAACTTTCCTTCCAAGGAGCAAGCGTCTTTTAATTTCATGGCTGCAATCAGCATCTGCAGTGATTTTGGAGCCCAAAAAAACAAAGTCTGACACTGTTCAAATAGGTTCATGGAGAGCAGATTCTAGTGGGAGAAAGGAGAGGATTAAAAAAAAAAAATGCTCCTTCACAAGCAACATTTTTTATATCCTACCCTTTCTCCCACTAGAATCTGATCTCTATGAGGATGGTATTTGTTGCATAAGTTATTAATTGGTGATTCCCTGGTGCTCAACAAATACTTGCCAAATGAATGAATGAATGATGAAATTTTACCCTTTTTTGTCTTCTCACTTAGAAGACATGAGCCTGCCTTGCTCAAAATCATTCAACAAGTATGTTTTGAAGGCTGGCTGTCAACTCAGGTCTTTTGATGAAAAGACCATCCTGTTTCCACCAAGACTTGCTAACTAACTTGTAATATGACTTTCCTGGTGGCTCAGATGGGAAAGAATCTGCCTGCAATGCAGGACACCTGTGTTCAGTCCCTGGGTTGGAAAGATCCCCTGGAGAAGGGAATAGCTACCCCCTTCAGTATTCTTGCCTGGAGAATTTTATGGACACTGGAGCCTGGCAAGCTACAGTCTATGGGGCTGCAAAGAGTCAGACATGACTTAGTGACTAATACTTTACCACAGTCTTATCATCTCAGATAAGGAGTGCCACCTCAGGCTTGGTTTTCTTACTCAGTTTAGTTCAGTCACTCAGTCATGTCCAACTCTTTGAGAGCCCATGAATCGCAGCACGCCAGGCCACCCTGTCCATCACCAACTCCCAGGGTTTACCCAAACTCATGTCCATCGAGTCGGTGATGCCATCCAGCCATCTCATTCTCTGTCGTCCCCTTCTCCTCCTGCTCCCAATTCCTCCCAGCATCAGGGTCTTTTCCAATAAGTCAACTCTTCGCATGAGGTGGCCAAAGTATTGGAGTTTCAGCTTCAGCATCAGTCCTTCCAATGAACACCCAGGACTGATCTCCTATTGGATGGACTGATTGGATCTCCTTGCAGTATAAGGGACTCTCAAGAGTCTTCTCCAACACCACAGTTCAAAAGCATCAATTCTTCAGCACTCAGCTTTCTTCACAGTCCAACTCTCACATCCATATGTGACCACTGGAAAAACCATAGCCTTGATTACATGGACCTCTGTTGACGAAGTAATGTCTCTGCTTTTTAATATGCTGTCTAGGTTGGTCATAACTTTCCTTCCAAGGAGTAAGCGTCTTTTTATTTCATGGCTGCAATCACCATCTGCAGTGATTTTGGAGCCCCAAAAAATAAAGTCTGACACTGTTTCCACTGTTTCCCCATCTGTTTCCCATGAAGTGATGGGACCACATGCGATGATCTTTGTTTTCTGAATGTTGAGCTTTAAGCCAATTTTTTCACTCTCCTCTTTCACTTTCATCAAGAGGTTTTTTAGTTCCTCTTCACTTTCTGCCATAAGGGCAGTGTCATCTGCATATCTGAGGTTATTAATACTTCTCCTGGCAATCTTGATTCCAGCTTGTGCTTCTTCCAGCTCAGCATTCCTCATGATGTACTCTGCATATAAGTTAAATAAGCAGGGTGACAATATACAGACTTGACGGACTCCTTTTCCTATTTGGAACCAGTCTGTTGTTCCATGTCCAGTTCTAACTACTGCTTCCTGACCTGCATATAGGTTTCTCAAGAGGCAGGTCAGGTGGTCTGGTATGCCCATTTCTTTCAGAATTTTCCAGTTTATTGTGATCCACACAGTCAAAGGCTTTGGCATAGTCAATGAAGCAAAAATAGATGTTTTTCTGGAACTCTCTTGCTTTCTCCATGATCCAGCGGATGTTGGCAATTTGATCTCTGATTCCTCTGCCTTTTCTAAAACCAGCTTGAACATCTTGAAGTTCACAGTTCACATATTGCTGAAGCCTGGCTTGGTGAATTTTGAGCATCACTTTACTAGCATGTGAGATGAGTGCAATTGTGTGGTAGTTTGAGCATTCTTTGGCACTGCCTTTCTTTGGGTTTGGAAAGAAAACTGACTTTTTCCAGTCCTGTGGCCACTGCTGAGTTTCCCAAATTTGCTGGCATTTTGCGTGGAGCATTTTCACAGCATTGTCTTTCAGGATTTGAAATAGTTGAACTGGAATTCCATCACCTCCAATAGTTTTGTTCATAGTGATGCTTTCTAAGGTCCACTTGACTTCATATTCCAGGATGTCTGGCTCTAGGTGAGTGATCACATCATCGTGATTATCTGATTACCTGGAGTAACAGGGAAATTTGGCCTTGGAGTACGGAATGAAGCAGGGCAAAGGCTAATAGAGTTCTGCCAAGAGAATGCACTGGTCCTAGCAAACACCCTCTTCCAACAACACAAGAGAAGACTCTATACATGGACATCACCAGGTGGTCAGTAGCAAAATCAGATTGATTATATTCTTTGCAGCCAAAGATGGAGAAGCTCTATAAAGTCAGCATAAACAAGATCGGGAGCTGACTGTAGCTCAGATCATGAACTCCTTATTGACAAATTCAAACTGAAATTGAAGAAAGTAGGGAAAACCACGAGACCATTCAGGTATGACCTAAATCAAATCCCTTATGATTATACAGTGGAAGTAAGAAATAGATTTAAGGAACGAGATCTGATAGAGTGCCTGATGAACTATGGACAGAGGTTCGTGACACTGTACAGGAGACAGGGATCAAGACTATCGCCATGGAAAAGAAATGCAAAAAAGCAAAATGGCTGTCTGAGGCGGCCTCACAAATAGCTGTGTAAAGATGAGAAGTGAAAACCAAAGAAGAAAAGGAAATATATAAGCATCTGAATGCAGAGTTCCAAAGAATAGCAAGGAGAGATAAGAAAGCCTTCCTCAGCGATCAATGCAAAGAAATAGAGGAAAACAACAGAATGGGAAAGACTAGAGATCTCCTCAAGAAACTTAGAGATACCAAGGGAACATTTCATGCAAAGATGGGCTCGATAAAGGAAGAAAATGTATGGACCTAACAGAAGCAGAGGATATTAAGAAGAGGTGGCAAGAATACACAGAAGGTACAGAAGAACTGTACAAAAAAGATCTTCATGACCCAGATAATCATGATGGCTTTCTTACTACTTAATCCCAAACATCTACCAGTTCATGTCTCAATGGAAGAGCATTAAAAAAATGTTCCCTAAAAAGTACAGAGAAGAATTTTACCCAGAAAGAATGGTAACCACTTCCTGTCTAGACTCTGAATCCATCATGGACAAAGATTATATTTTATTCATTCCCCAATCACCAGTGCTTGGTTCAGAGTTTAGAACTAGGCTGGAGCTAAACGTATGTTCAGTCAAGGAAGAGAACCGTATTAAGCTAAGCCTAACCAGAACCACTGAAATGGCCGACAGTGAAAATGCTGACAGTGAATCTGACAGGTGTCATGGAATTCTGCCCTCTGCTCACTGTGAAGTAGCCAGAGCGCCTGATGGGAACTCTACTGCTTTATGAATGAGGCAATAAATGAGGAAGGCTGAAGGCATGTTCTTCAGCAAAAATTAAATTCTTGGTCAATAACACTGTGGTCAACCACAGGTGCTTACTTTGTGCCAAGACCTTTGCCTGGTGCTTAACAATCTTATTTAACCACCACAAGAGCCCTTTAAGATAGGATTGCATCACCATTTTACAAACTATAAATAAAAATGGGAGGTTGAGTGACTTCCTCAAGCCTCTATACATTCCCGTATTATTCAGTTTGGGGATTAGACCTCTTGACTTCTATACAATGCTTTTATTTATACACAAAAAAAGCTACTATCTATACAAAAGCTTCTTTTAAATATGAAAGATAATAGACATTAAATTTACCTTGCCTTCCATGGTATGCTGCTGCTGCTGCTAAGTCACTTCAGTCGTGTCCGACTATGTGTGACCCCATAGATGGAAGCCCATCAGGCTCCCCCGTCCCTGGGATTCTCCAGGTCCATGATATAAATGAATGCAAATATTCTGATTCTGAAACGCACAGCCTTCTATTACATTTCCCTATGTTCTTTTACATTTACTTAGTTCTTGTTTCAGCACTGTAACAGAAATCTGGAGTTCCAAACAGGCACAGTCTTTCAGGGATATAATTTGAACAGATGAATCAGAAGTGTTTCAAATACTTTTAGAAATGCATCTTACTGGCTCACAGAAACTTACAGACAAGAACATTTGTTTCACTGCAGTCCATTTATTAACAATCTGGAAATGGTTAACCTGACCCAAATGACATATTTAAACCTTGAAGGAATGGGGGGATGTTTCTATATCCTTGAAATGTCACGTCTTTGAACAACAGTGAACAACTTGAGAAAATACTCACATGATCAAGTTTGAAAAACAAGTAACGGAAAGTAGCCAGAGATGACTATAGTTGGTAATACTGTATTGCTTATTTGTAGGTTGCTAAGAGAAGGACACGACTGAGCAACTGAACTGAACTAACTGAAGAGAAGGATCTCGAAAAAGTTCATCACACACACACAAAGTAACCACCACCCCAACAGCAACACTAATATAACTGAACACTGACTGTGTGCCAGCCACTGAGCTGAGCCCCCTCCTGACCCATCTCATTTAATCCTTAGGAAAACCCCAGAAGCCAGAGACTCCAACAGACTTGATTTTACAGATTAAAGAATACTGGCTCAGAAAACTTTATATAGAGCATGATCTCAGTTTATGTAAGACATACAAAGAAATAATGACCTAGAAATATAGCTTTTAGCCAGGATACTTGAAGCAGCTGATGGACATTTGATGTCCATTGACGGACACTTCAAGGGTATACAGTATGCTGGGATACTATGCTCTAGTGATTGATAACCAGTAAGCTGACATCCATTAAAAATTATATCATAGTGAAACTAGCTTTTTCAAGTGGAAAAATACACACTTACAACCTGAACATTTTATTGAAATTATAACTTACTATGTCTAATCAGTAATAAAATAAAAACAGTGCTGGCTTCCTATTTACTTGTATTCTCTTTCCCTCCCTGCCACCACTTCCAACTTTGTGCATTTTCTTTCCCAAGTATTTTAAAGTGGAGCCAGAAAAGTTTTTTCCATTCATATTTCTGAGAACTTGCTGAAAACTTTTAAAGAAAACAGCAAGCTAAAGCATAAACAAGCATTAATATGTCAAAGTTTCTTGAAGTATTTCCCCTTAGGAATTACCTCCCATTGTTTTATACTACTTTTGCTGTTTTTCAGGAGAAAAAAACAAGCATTAAATTTGCTATCCCTAGAAGAGTTTTGAAAATGATATGCTTTGATCGTTTAGTTTGAAAATATACTTTCTATGAACTTTCCTGCTATTCAGGGCCATGAAGTAGATGAAGCAGTTACCTGTGTGTTTGGGTTAGTTGTTAAGCTGAGATTTTGGTTGTATCTAGATTAGGTTAGGAAAGTTTTTACAGTGGGTCTCTGTCCTAAGAGAACTTACAGGATCAACAAGTCCTAAGTATGTACAGTGTGAAGGACACACATATTGAGTTAGCCATGGGGGAAAAATTCTGAAAAAAAGAAAAAAAGGCATTTAAAATTGTGGCTACTGTATAGCCTGGACTACTACTTTCTGGAAGGAAACTGTAGATTTGTTAATATATGTGGAAACACATACGGTAGAACCTGATTCTCCCACTTACCTCTTTCTAAAGGCTGTGATATTTATTTATGTGTTCACTGTTTCAAACCACTGTCATTTCACCACAAGCAGAAAACTAGCTCACATCTATGTTTTGTAAATGTTTTTCCATCAACCTGATATGCTTTTTAATTCCAGTCCACCGAGTCAACTATTATTCATCTTTCGAGACCCAACCCCTCTCTCTCCTTGACAAAGTACAGCTGGAGGAAAGATTTACACACTGATACTGAGATTTTATATTGTATATTGGTCTATCCTTGCATTTATGTCACTGGATTTAAGTATCTGTTTCTATCTGGCTGCCCCAGAAGACTGTGAACTTAAGACTGGGAGCATAATGTTCTATCCATCTTTAGATCCTTAGGTTTGGTTCACCTGCTTGAGTATTCAGTTGCCCTTAGGGAAGTATTTTTTACACTCTGAACTTGTTTTCTCTTCTGTAAAATGCTAATAAGAATATATACTACACAGATTTACTATGAAGACTCAGTGAGATCTTGCACATGGAAGTGTCTGCAACCTAGGTTCTCATGACTGCTGACTTGAATCTGAACCACTCCATCAGTTCAATTCAGTTCAGTCGCTCAGTCGTGACTGACTCTGTGACCACATGGACTGCAGCACTCCAGGCTTCCCTATCCATCAAAAACTCCCAGAGCTTACTCAAAACTCATGTCCATCGAGTCAGTGATGCCATCCAACCATCTCATCCTCTATCATCCCCTTCTTCTCCCGCCTTCAATCTTTCCCACTACTTGCGACCCCATGGACTGCAGCACACCAGGTTTCCCTGTCCATCACCAACTCTTGGAGCTTACTCAAAACTCACGTCCATCGAGTCGGTGGTACCATCCAACCATCTCATCCTCTATTGTCCCCTTCTCCTCCCACCTGCAATCTTTCCCACCACTCCATGCATCGCTGTGACACATGTCAAAAGAGTAAGTCAGCAGGCAGCAAAATGCCCAAGACCTAGATCCTCAACACATGATGACCAAATGAATAAACACAATGAGCAGAAACCAAAGGGTGTAGACCAGTGGTTCTTCGAGTCACAAGAACTTCAAGGATACGGTAAAAGCTATAGCCTTTCTCCCTCTGTGCACACATACTCAATTTTACGTGGAATTTCAGGGACTCTCCAAACCTCCTGAAGTTTAGTCATGGCCCCTCAAGTCGATAGGCATCAGTACAAGGCACTCAGTTCAGTTCAGTTCAATCGCTCAGTCGTGTCCGACTCTTTGCGACCCCATGAACCGCAGCACGTCAGCCACAAGGCACTACCAAAGACAATCCCATATACAGACTAGATGACTCTGGTCCAGATGAATTCAGCTTCCTTCTCTGACAGCTAGTGTGAGTTCACCCTGAACTGCATAAGGCTCTGGTCATTACCCTTGGGTCTGGAAGAATACCCATGGAACACTCAACCGTAAAGTGTCCTCTCCTGGGATGTGGATGCAGGGAAACCAAAATGTAAAGATCCTGCTTTTCTGGATTGTTTTCTGGGATTTAACAGTATATTGGAAAAAAGAACCAGATGGAGCCTTTCAAAGCTTTAGGTTTTTCTTATTCATTGTCAAGGCAAACATTTACAAAGTCAGGGTGGACATCTGCCTCAAGTAGGGTTAGGATTTTGGTCAGAGAGTTCCTGAACACACAAAATAACATGGTGATCCTTTCAAGTCTCCAGTAATCTTAATGTATACAGCTCTCCAATCAAAATACAGCTGAATGCATAGATCTCTGCATACAAACCTCATAATGTCTATTTACATGCTTCAATATCAACTGTAAATATTTTAACTCTCATACAGTCCTCTTCATCTGGAGATCCGAGGGAACACTCTCAGGAGCGCAACTGGTAACACAGGCTGCAGGGCTGTCAGGAATTTTCCTGGAGATGATCTTTACTCGGTGGACTATTTCTCCACATGTGATTTCTCTAGAGATCCCTTGTGTACACTTTAATAGAACTCTCTCGGACCCAGAATCAGGTGCTGCTTCTTCCTTGTTTTAAAAACACCTGTAACATGGTACACATAAAATCACACCAAAACTATCTGTTGATGTTTCTATTTCTCCTTCTCTATTGTGGGAGCCCCATGGGCAGAGATAATGTCCTAATTATCTGGGCACCCTCAGGGCCTAACACAGTGCTCATTTGTAAAAGCAGCCGTGGAGGAAGAACACAAGCATGAAAGGCATGTTCCTTGCCTTCAGGAAGTTCACAGTGGGGTGACCAAAATAGATAATCACGATGTAATTTAATAGAGCCCAGACTGGCAGGGAAAAATGAGATAAGGTCTCCCTAAATGGCAACCCACTCCAGGGTTCTTGCCTGGAGAATCCCAGGGACGGGGGAGCCTGGTGGGCTGCCGTCTCTGGGGTTGCACAGAGTTGGACACTACTGAAGCGACTTAGCAGCAGCAGAGTGTGCCCTATCTTGAGTTCTGGAAATGAGTAGAAGGCGGTCCCCAGGAGGAGGGCAATGGATGAGGACAGGGGTGTGCCTGTTTGGGCAGAAGCAGAAGTGAGTGATAGAAGGAACTGCAAGCAATTCTGGAGAACTAGCATCAAGAGATGAGATCAGAGAAGCAGAAAGGAGCTCCAGTATGACTAGGTTGAGAACACCACGGTGAGGAGTTCGGTCTTTATGTCAAAGGAAAATCAGCGCCACTGTACAATTTTCAATAGAGGAGCAGCACATTCAAGAGAGCTCACCCTAAAAGCAGATAACAGACTAAAGAGAGAGAATACTGAAGGCAGAGGAGCCTGTGAGGAGGCTGTTTAGTAAGGCCACGTGTGAGCAGATGTCGGAACAGAATAAAAGCAGTTGTTAATAATATTGAAGGGGTTTCGCAGGTGGCGCTGAGCTTAGTCACTTCAGTCGTATCCAACTCTTCGTGACCCCATGACTATACAGTCCATGGAATTCTCCAGGCCAGAATACGGGAGTGCATAACCTTTCCCTTCTCCAGGGGATCTTCCCAACACAGGGATCAAACCCAGGTCTCCTGTATTGCAGGTGGATTCTTTATCAGCTGAGCCACAAGGGAAGCCCAAGAATACTGCAGTGGGTAGCCTATCCCTTCACCAGGGGATCTTCCCGACCCAGGAATCGAACTGGGTTCTCCTGCATTGCAAGACGGTTCTTTACCAACTGAGCTATCAGGGAAGCTGGCCGTGTGCAAAACCAACATTTATGGGACAAAGAGAGCCTGGAAAATGGCCCGAGGAAGAGTGTCAGAGACAGAGGAGAAAGACCAGGCAAGGATGATGAGCATCAAGGAAGCCATGACAGAATAGTTCCACAGAGAAGGAAAATTTCAATAACCTCAAATGTTGAAAAGAAGCTGGAGGAGCACAAATGTTTTCACTGAATCTGACAATGAGGAGGTTTTGTATCTTGATGAAAACAGTAATTTCAACAGACTTCAGGAATCAGGAACCAGTGTGAGAAGTGAGCTGGAGTTGAGACACTGAAATCAGTGAATAAGAAATAGTCTTTCCCAAAGAGTGTCTGGGAAAGGGAAGAAAAATAGATGAATAATTACAGGGACTCTAAGAGACTTCAACTCTGAAACAGTATGCTTTCACTGACTCATGCATGATTTATGAAATTTTGAAGTATTTTTTTATATAATGGGAAATCTACTTGATGGTAAATCCAATGAATTTAATCCTTACTCAGTCACCTGAATAATATTTTGATCATTGATAGTAAAATGTTTACTCTCTGGCAATTGGTGAAGGGAAGTCAAAGATTTAGGAAGGAAGGTCCAGGATGTAATTTATTTGTTTAAAATGGGCCTTTGTTTAATGTCAATGAATGTGGTTCAGATACTTAAAATACACATTGGTTTCTTCATTCAACTATGCAATTACCCAAGGCAGTAAGTCAGTATGCTTTTCAATTCTCTGTCATTCTTCCCACACCCATCTGCTGCTTTTAAGATTTCCAGAGACTCCATCTGGACAAGACATACTGCATCTCACCTACCTAAAACCACCCAAAAAAACCCCACACCTCCTCTTCAAGGCACAAGGGTACTTCCTCTCTTCAGTTTCAAAATAGTTTCTCCATAACATTTTGCTTAAGGTTGTGAGTCTAAAGGAAGATTTTGCTTTTGTACAAATTAGAAGCAGCTCTCAAACTACAAAGAAGGCACATTACCGGAAAAAAAGCTAAAGAAAGATGTGTAAGACCACCACACAGGAAAACCACAAAACTTTACAGAGATAAGGTGAAAAGGAGCCCTAAAGAAATGGAGGAATATACTTGTAAGGTCAAAACGGCCCAATGATGTTAGATAAAAAGAACTCAGACACCAAACAGGTGGTGTAACAGGCTTTAATGGTGAAGCGCTTCTGGGCGGGATTCCCGGATCCAACAGAGCGTGGTCGAGGAAGTCCGCATGCGAACAAAGACGAAGAGCAACTTACATAGCTTCACAGCAAGGTTTGGAATGGTGGTCTCTCATAGGTCAGTTAGTCGAGGTGGCGAGACGGGGATGGTCGCTCTGGAGGTTAGGAGGCGGGGTTGATTTCTGTCAAGAGCTGTTACATCAGAGACTTTCCAGCGGCAGGGAAGTAATGAGGAAGTACAGTAGTCAGAGTCCCGCGGGACTTTTTCCCGCGGGCAGGAAAGGAAGAGGAAGAGAAGCCAAGATGGCCACCAGGGTCCGGCCTTACAATACTATGTTCCCAGAAGGTACAATATTGCAAAATGTGAATTCTCCCTAAATTGATAGCACTCAATGTTATTTCAATTAACAAACTAATTTTTTGTGTGTAAAAAAATGGCAAGCTGATTCTAAAATTAAATGGAAATGCAAAAGGCCAAGAGGAATAAAAACAATCTTGAAGAATAAAGTTGGAGGACTTACAGTTTCAGATATCAAGATTTAATTTACTGTAATTGTAAGTGTGTGGCAAGGACAGATAAATAGACCAATAAGACAGAAGATAATCCAGACACAGACCGACACATATAGAACAATATGTGTTCTAATATAGAACAAAGCTGCCTCTGCCATTCTTTGGGTGAAAGAACAGACATCCATGTGAGAGAGAAGACTCCTACCTCACACCACACACAAAATTCCCTACCAGATGGATCATAAATGTGAGATGTCAAATAACAAAACTAGAATATAGAATAGGGGAGTATCTTCATGATCTTGGATTACATAACTATTTCTTAAAAGGGCAAAAGTAATCATGTACAGTAGTGGAACAGATTAATAAAAAGGTTTTGTTGAAAATAAGAATTTTTTTAAAAACTGGAGGCTAATTACTTTACAATATTGTAGTGGTTTTTGCCATACATTGACATGAATCGGCCATGGCTGTACATGTTTCAATTGCTCAAAAGATGCAGTGTAGAGTTACGACAAGCTATATTTAAAATATATATATATTTGTAATACATGTACTTCTGAAATAGTATCAGTTCAGATCAGTTCAGTGGCTTAGTTGTGTCTGACTCTTTGTGACCCCATGGACTGCAGAACGTATGCCAGGCTTCCCTCTCCATCACCAACTCCTGGAGCTTACTCAAATTCACGTCCATCGAGTCAGTGATGCCATCCAACCATCTCATCCTCTGTCATCCCCTTCTCCTCCAACCTTCAATCTTTCCCAACATCAGGGTCTTTACAAATGAGTCACTTCTTTGCATCAGGTGGCCAAAGGATTGGAGCTTCAGCATCAGTCCTTCCAATGAATATTCAGGACTGATTTCCTTTAGGATGGACGGGTTGGATCCCCTCTCTGTCCAAGGGACTCTCAAGAGTCTTCTGAAACACCACAGTTCAAAAGCATCAATTCTTCAGTGCTCAGCTTTCTTTGGGCTTCCCTGGTGGCTCAGAGGTTAAAGCATCTGCCCGCAGTGCAGGAGACCTGGGTTTGATACCTGGGTCATGAAGATCCCTGGGAGAAGGAAATGGCAACCCACTCCAGTATTCTTGCCTGGAGAAACCCATGGACAGAGGAGCCTGGTGGGCTACAGGCCACGGGGTCGCAAAGAGTCAGACACTAAGCGACCTCACTTTCACTTTTCAGCTTTCTTTAGAGTCCAACTCTCACATCCATACATGACTACCGGAAAAACCATAGCTTTGACTAGATGGACCTTTGTTGTCAAAGTAAAGTCTCTGCTTTTTAATATGCTGTCTAGGTTGGTCATACATTTTCTTCCAAGGAGCAAGCGTCTTTCATTTCATGCCTGCAGTCACCATCTGCAGTGATTTTGGAGCCCAAAACAGAAAGTATCTCACTGTTTCCATTGTTTTCCTATCTATGTGCCATGAAGTGATGGGACCGGATGCCATGATCTTAGTTTTCAGAATGTTGAGTTTTAAGCCAACTTTTTCACTTTCATCAAAATGCTCTTTAGTTCTTCTTTGCTTTTTGCCATAAGGGTGGTGTCATCTGCATATCTGATGTTGATATTTCTCCCGGCAATCTTGATTCCAGCTTGTGCTTCTTCCAGCCCAGCATTTCCCATGATGTACTCTGCATACAAGTTAAATAAGCAGGGTGACAATACACAGCCTTGACGTACTCCTTTTTCTGATTTGGAACCAGTCTGTTGTTCCATGTCCAGGTCTAACTGCTGTTTCTTGACCTGTATACAGATTTCTCAGGAGGCAGATCAGGTGGTCTGGTATTCCCATCTTGTTAAGAATTTTCCAGTTTGTTGTAAGGCACACAGTCAAAGGCTTTGGCATAGTCAATAAAGCAGTAGATGTTTCTCTGGAACTCTCTTGCTTTTTCGATGATTCAGCGGATGTTGGCAATTTAATCTCTGGTTCCTCTGCCTTTTCTAAATCTAGCTTGAACATCTGGAAGTTCACAGTTCACGTACTGTTGAAGCCTAGCTTGGAGAATTTTGAGCATTACTTTGCTAGCGTGTGAGATGAGTGCAATTGTGTGGCAGTCTGAACATTCTTTGGCATTGCCTTTCTTTGGGATTGGAATGAAAACTGACCTTTTCCCATCCTGTGGCCACTGCTGAGTTTTCCAAATTTCCTGGCATATTGAGTACAGCACTTTCACAGCATCATCTTTCACGATTTGAAATAGCTCCACTGGAATTCCATCACCTCTGCTAGTTTTGTTCATAGTGATGATTCCTAAGGCCCATGTGACTTCACATTCCAGGATGTCTGGCTCTAAGTGAATGATCACACCATCGTGGTTATCTAGATCATGAAGATCTTTTTTGTAGAGTTCTTCTGTATATTCTTGCCACCTCTTCTTAATATCTTCTGCTTCTGTTAGGTCCATATCGTTTCTTTCCTTTATTGTGCCCATCTTAGCATGAAATGTTCCCGTAGTATCTCTAATTTTCTTGAAGAGCTCTCTAGTCTTTCCCTTTCTATTGTTTTCCTCTATTTCTTTGCACTGATCACTGAGGAAGGCTTTCTTATCTTTCCTTGCTCTTCTTTGGAACTCTGCATTCAAATGGGTATATTTTTCCTTTTCTCCTTTGCTTTTTGCTTCTCTTCTCTTCTCAGCTATTTGTAAGGCCTCCTCAGACAACCATTTTGCCTTTTTGCATTTCTTTTTCTTGGGGATGGTCTTGATCACTGCCTCCTGTAAAATGTCATGAAGCTCCGTCCATAGTTCATCAGGCACTCTGTCTATCAGATCTAGTCCCTTGAATCTATTCCTCACTTCCACTGTATAATCGTAAGGGATTTGATTTAGGTCATACCTGAATGGTCTCGTGGTTTTCCCTACTTTCTTCAATTTCAGTCTGAATTTGGCAATAAGGAGTTCATGATCTGAGCCACAGTCAGCTCCCGGTCTTGTTTTTGCTGACTTTATAGAGCTTCTCCATCTTTAGCTGCAAAGAATATAATCAATCTGATTTCGGTGTTGACCATCTGGTGATGTCCAAGTGTAGTCTCTTGTGTTGCTGGAAGAGGGTGTTTGCTATGACCAGTGCGTTCTCTTGGCAAAACTGTTAGCCTTTGACCTGCTTTGCTTTATACTCCAAGGCCAAATTTGCCTGTTACTCCAGGTATCTGTTGACTTCCTCCTTTTGCATTCCAGTCCCCCATAATGAAAAGGACATCTTTTTGGGGTGTTAGTTCTAGAAGGTCTTGTAGGTCTTCATAGAACTGTTCAACTTCAGCTTCTTCAGCATTACTGGTCAGAGCATAGACTTGGATTACCATGATACTGAATGGTTTGCCTTGGAAACGAACAGAGATCATTCTGTCAGTTTTGAGACTGCATCCAAGTACTGCATTTCAGACTCTTTTCTTGACTATGATGGCTACTCCATTTCTTCTAAGGAATTCTTGCCCACAGTAGTACAGACAGTGGTCATCTGAGTTAAATTCACCCATTCAAGTCCATTTTAGTTCATTGATTCCTAAAACATTGATGTTCACTCTTGCCATCTCCTGTTTGACCACTTCCAATTTGCCTTGATTCATGGACCTAACATTCCAAGTTCCTATGCAATATTGTTCCTTACAGCATCAGACTTTACTTCCATCACCAGTCACATCCACAACAGGGTGTTGTTTTTGCTTTGGCTCCATCTCTTCATTCTTTCTGGAGTTATTTCTCCACTGATCTCCAATAGCATACTGGGTACCTACTGAACTCAGGAGTTCATCTTTCAGTGTCTTATCTTTTTGCCTTTTCATACTGTTTATGGGGTTTTCAAGGCAAGAATACTGAAGTGGTTTGCCATTCCCTTCTCCAGTAGACCATGTTTTGTCAGAACTCTCCACCATGACTGGTCCATCCTGGGTGGCCCTACATGGAATGGTTCATAGTTTCAGTGAATTAGACAATGAAATGGATATATACATATATTTTTTAAGCTTCCTACAAATCAAAAAAGAGAGAATACCCAATTTTTTTAAATGGTAAAGGACTTTAACAGGCATTTCATAAAAAAGGCTAGTGAAATCATCAATAAGCAAATAAAAAAACATTATTATTGATTAGAGAAAATACATTAAAACATAATGAAGTATTAATTATAACCCTTAGAATAGCTAAATTAAAATAATAAAATATTTAAAAATTGACACTACAAAGTGTTGGTAAAAAGTGAAAGTGAAAGTCGCTTAGTTGTGTCTGACTCTTTGTGACTCCATGGGCTATATATACAGTCCATGGATTTCTCCAGGCCAGAATACTGGAGTATGTAGCCTTTCCCTTCTCCAGGGGATCTTCCCAACCCAGGGATCAAACCCAGGTCTCCTGCATTGCAGGTGGATTCTTTACCAATTGAGCTATCAGGGATGCCCTAAATGTGGGTGAAGACACAGAATAACTGGAACTTTTAAACACTGCTGGCAGGAATGTAAAAATTTAAAGCCACTCTGGAAAACTGTTAGGCAGTACCTACTAAGCTAAACGTGGGTGTATTAACAGTTGATGTTAACCAAGCAATTCTACTCCTGGGCAAACACACTCATGCACCAAACACATGCACCAGCATGTTCACCAATGCATTATTCCAAATAGCTTAAAACGGAAACTAACGCCAAAGTGCATCAGCAACAGAATGGAAAGTAAATTTTAAAATACCTAAAACAGAATCCTACAGAGTAATGAAAAAGAAGAAATCACTGCTACATGTAAGCACATGGATGAATCATGTGGATTACAATACTGAGCAAGAAAAGCTGGACAAAAACCCCAGCACAAATGCATGAATCCATTTCCATAGAAACCAAGAAGAGGCAGCACTAGTCCACAGTGAGGACTAGTGGCCATAACAGTGGTTACCTCTGAGGAGGCGATGACATGGAAGGGACACAGGCAACTTTGGACTGCTATCTGAGATCCTGATCTGGGCACTGGCTATACAGACATGTTCCTTTTGCAAAAGTTTTCTGAGGTACTCACATAAGATCTGTGCATTTCTCAGTATACCTGTTGTGTTTATAAAATAAATAAACGAGTGAGTTAATGAGTATGTGAATAAATGTATAAATCAGTGGGATATATTAAGGAGGTGTGGTCAAATGTATGGAATTATAGCATTCCACACTAATACATCTATGTGTGTTAGTCGCTCAGTCGTGTCCAACTCTTTGTGACCCCATGGACTGTAGCCCGCCAGGCTTCTCTGTCCATGGAATTCTCCAGGCAAGAATACTGGAGTGGATTGCCATTCTCCTCTCCAGAGAATATATCTATAGCCCAGGGGTATAAAAGGCATTTCTAATAGCAACTATCTTAGAAAGTTAAATATCTATGAGTGTACCACATATGGTGACTCCCAGGTGGCACTAGTGGTTAAAAAAAAAACTCATCTGCTAATGCAGGAAACATAAGAGATGCAGGTTTGATCCCTGGGTCAGGAAATCTGCTGGAGGAGGGCATGACAACCCACTCCAGCATTCTTGCCCAGAGGATCCCATGGGCAGAGGAGCCCGGTGCACTACAGTCCACAGGGTGCAAGGAGTCAGACATGACTGAGTGACTTAGAACACTTAGCACACACATACATGGCACATACATGTGTCTGTCTCAAACTGGCAAAGGCAAGTGTTAATATCCACACATACAGTAAAAAGTGTAATTTTATACCCTAGAGCCAGGCTCTGGGTCCCATCCAGCTGAAGTTAAGTGAGAATTCTCTGAGCTGTCATTCTAGTTGGTATTTCTAGAAACAGAGGTTAGATCAGTGAAAAGGGAACGCAAGCACTTCTATTTTGCTTGTTGTGCTATCAAATAGATACCACGAATGACCATCACAGTCAGAAGATGTTTTCCCTTCCAAGTTCTTTTTCCTGATCTTAGGTTTCTCAAGATACTGTCTTAAATTGAGTAAATTTTTCTTAAATGCTGCATAGTAAGTGGGAAAACTTGCAGAAAATTTTGATCTTAACCACTTTTGGTAGAGTAAATCGGGAATGTTTTTAAACTAGATCTGAGTCTAGAGCCTCTAATTCACATTACAATAATCTTACACAGTAAACACTGTAGACAAAAACCTTCGTGGAGTCACCTGTGACCACATGGGATATGATCTTCCCTGTACTCTGAAAAAGCTTTTTACTTCACTGTAAATTGAGAGATACAATTCAGCATGAAAGTTTTTGTGCAGCCATGCTGACAAGTCTAAATATTTAAGCAAAATATATTTCTCTAGCTAAAACAACAACAATTCATGCAGATGAATTTTCAGAGGGAAGTTTTCTGGAAAAACCATGTTATCCATCATCTATATAACCGGACCAAAAATCTAATGGAAGTATTTGTTCTCTATTTCCCTCCTTTAGAAGAAATACAACTAAACAAAGAACCAGAGAAACCAAAACACATAAAAGATGTTAAGTTAAAAACATTTCCAGGTTATCATGATGTAAGAATATTTTAGTGATTCCCAAATTGTCAGAAAAGATTTGTAACTCAGGAGTTCTAAGAACCAATATCACAGAAACCACGTGCCTCTGAATCAGAATTCTTCTCCCCTTCCCTGTGTCCTTCTGAGTAATCTCGTTCCCTCGGAGTCTTCAGTAAACTTCCTTCCCCTCTGCGTTTTAGCCCCTGAAACAAAGGTTCAGTGCTAAGAAATTGGACGCTGAGGTGTCCGCGCATGCCCAGTTGGCATAGTCTCATTGCTTGCACTTGGAAGTGGGCAAGTTTTCCAGTTTATTCTTGAGGACCTGCATTTTCACTTCTAGTTTGAAAATATCTCAGTTCACTCACATATCACTAGAAATCAGTATAGCTAGTTCCCACAATCTAGATGATAGATGTCTCAGTTCAGTTCAGTCACTCAGTCATGTCTGACTCTTTGCGACCCCATGAATCACAGCACACCAGGCCTCCCTGTCCATCACCAACTCCCGGAGTTCACTCAAATTCATGTCCATCGAGTCGGTGATGCCATCCAGCCATCTCATTCTCTGTTGTCCCCTTCTCCTCCCGCCCCCAATCCCTCCCAGCATCAGAGTCTTTTCCAGTGAGTCAACTCGTCGCATAAGGTGGCCAAAGTATTGGAGTTTCAGCTTTAGCATCACTCCCTCCAATAAACACCCAGGATTGATCTCCTTTAGAATGGACTGGTTGGATCTCCTTGCAGTCCAAGGGACTCTCAAGAGTCTTCTCCAGCACCACAGTTCAAAAGCATCAATTCTTCAGCGAACAGTTTTCTTCACAGTCCAACTCTCACATCCATACGTGACCATGGGAAAAACCATAGCCTTGACTAGATGGACCTTTGTTGGCAAAGTAATGTCTCTGCTTTTTAATATATTATCAAGGTTGGTCATAACTTTCCTTCCAAGGAGTAAGCGTCTTTTAATTTCATGGCTGAAATCACCATCCGCAGTGATTTTGGAGCCCCAAAAAATAAAGTCTGACACTGTTTCCACTGTTTTCCCATCTATTTCCCATGAAGTGATGGGACCAGATGCCATGATCTTTGTTTTCTGAATGTTGAGCTTCAAGCCAACCTTTTCACTCTCCTCTTTCACTTTCATCAAGAGGCTTTTGAGTTCCTCTTCACTTTCTGCCATAAGGATGGTATCATCTGCATATCTGAGGTTATTGATATTTCTCCCAGCAATCTTGATTCCAGCTTGTGCTTCTTCCAGCCCAGCGTTCCTCATGATGTACTCTGCATATAAGTTAAATAAGCAATGTGACAATATACAGCCTTGATGTACTCCTTTTCCTTTTTGGAACCAGTCTGTTTTTCCATGTCCAGTTCTGACTGTTGCTTCCTGACCTGCATACAGAGTTCTCAAGAGGCAGGTCAGGTGGTCTGGGATTCCCATCTCTTTCAGAATTTTCCACAGTTTATTGTGATCCACACAGTCAAAGGCTTTGGCATAGTCAATGAAGCAGAAATAGATGTTTTTCTGGAACTCTCTTGCTTTCTCCATGATCCAGCGGATGTTGGCAATTTGATCTCTGGTGCCTCTGCCTTTTCTAAAACCTGCTTGAACATCTGGGAGTTCACAGTTCACATATTCCTGAAGTCTGGCTTGGAGAATTTTGAGCATCACTTTACTAGCGTGTGAGATGAGTGCAACTGTGCGGTAGTTTGAGCATTCTTTGGCATTGTCTTTGGGATTGTAATGAAGACTGACCTTTTCCACTCCTGTGGCCACTTCTGAGTTTTCCAAATTTGCTGGCATATTGAGTGCAGCACTTTCACAGCATCATCTTTCAAGATTTGAAATAGCTCAACTGGAATTCCATCACCTCCACTAGCTTTGTTCGTAGTGATGCTTTCTAAGGCCCACTTGATTTCACATTCCAAGATGTGTGGCTCTAGGTCAGTGATCACGTTATCATGATTATCTTGGTCGTGAAGATCTTTTTTGTACAGTTCTTCTGTGTATTCTTGCCACCTCTTCTTAATATCTTCTGCTTCTATTAGGTCCATATCATTTCTGTTCTTTTTCAAGCCCATCTTTGCATGAAATATTCCCTTGGTATCTCTAATTTTCTTGAAGAGATCTCTTGTTTTTCCTATTCTGTTGTTTTCCTCTATTTCTTTGCATTTATCGCTGAGGAAGGCTTTCTTATCTCTCCTTGCTATTCTTTGGAACTCTGCATTCAGATGCTTATATCTTTCCTTTTCTCCTTTGTTTTTTGCTTCTCTTCTTTTACAGCTATTTGTAAGGCCTCCTCAGACAGCCATTTTGCTTTTTTGCATTTCTTTTCCATGGGGATGGTCTTGGTCCCTGTCTCCTGTACAATGTCACGAACCTCCGTCCAGAGTTCATCAGGCACTCTATCTATCAGATCTAGTCCCTTAAATCTATTTCTCACTTCCACTGTATAATCATAAGGGATTTTATTTAAGTCCTATCTGAATGGTCTAGTGGTTTTTCTACTTTCTTCAATTTAAGTCTATGGTAAAGTTTTAGATAAGCTATCATTTTTGCTCTGTCTAGATAAATTGTCCATGCAGGTTATTTACTGATGACACATCTCTACAATGTGTAGGCATCCTTAAGATGAAATGAATCTTTGACTTTATTTGTACATCAATAAAAAAGCAACTGCTTTTTCCCCTCAAAAAAAAAATCTTGACTGAATGTTTGACACAACCTATACAAATTTTATCATAAAGGAAGGCTTTCCTACTGTTCAGTCTCCAAGCTGTGTCTGACTCTTCAAGAACCCATGGACTGTAGCATGCCAGGACTCCCTGTCCCCCACCATCTCCCAGAGGTTGCCTGAGCCACTGAGCTACCAGGGAAGCTACAGAAACTATAAAAATTGATACATTTAACTTTTAAAATATAGAAATGTCTGAATTAAGTGCAGGAGTAGGATCTGGGGAGAAGCAGTAGCAATGAAAAGAAGCCACTCTGAACCTAAGCCAATGTCAAAAATCACTAAACAAGAATAAGTTCGAGAATTAGGAAAACAGAATAATTCCTTTCCTAATTGAGAGCTATCCAAATGCTTATCAGTAGGAACCAGTATACTTACTTACATATTCAATAAATACTTCAGGCTTCTCTGGTGGCTCATGTGAATTCCTGGGTTTGATTCCTGGGTCAGGAAGATCCCCTGGAGAAGGAAATGGCAACCCACTCCAGCATTCTTGCCTGAGAAATCCCACGGACAGAGGAGCCTGGTGGGCTACAGTCCATGAGACTGCAAAGAGTCAGACAGAGTGACTAAGCTACCATCACTACCAAGTGTGCCGCTCGACACTGTGTTATGGGATGAGGTTAGGAAATGACCAGGTTGTAGTCCCTGACCTCAGTGAATGCAGGGTGAATTGGAAGAGACAGACAAGAAACAATAAAACATCTACTCATCTTCTAGTACCGAAAACGAAATGGCTTAAACAGCAAAAATATCTTGTCTCACAGTTCTGAAGGCTGCTGCTAAGTCGCTTCAGTCATGTCTGACTCTGTGTGGCCCCATAGACAGCAGCCCACCAGGCTCCGCCGTTCCTGGGATTCTCCAGGCAAGAACATTGGAGTGGTTTGCCATTTCCTTCTCCAATTCTGAAGGCTAGAAGTCCGAGATTAAGGTGTCAGTAGACTGGTTCCTCCTGAGGCCTGTGAGAGGAAAACTATACTCTGCTTCTCCCCAGCTCATGGTGGTTTCCTGGCCATCTTTGGCCTTCTTTGACTGTAGAGGCATCACCCAGTCTGTGCCCTCATCTTCAGAGTGCTCTCCCCATGTGTGTGTTCTGGCAAAATTCTCCGTTTACAAGGATGCCGATCATGTTGGATGAGGGGCCCATCCCATGCTGTCAGGATCTCAACTAATTACATCTTGTTTTTCAGTCACTCAGTCGTGTTCAACTCTTTACTACCCCACATACTGCAGCACTCCAGGCTCCTCTGTCCTTCATCATCTCATAAATTTTGCTCAAATTCGTGTCCATTGAGTCAGTGATGCCATCCAACTACCTTATTCTCTGTCATCCCTTTCTCCTCCTGCCCTCAATCTTTCCCAGCATCACAGTTTTTTCCAACGAGTGGAATCAGGTGGCTGAAGTACTGAAGCTTCAGCTTCGGCAACAGATTTCCAATGAATATTCAGGGTTGATTTCCTTTAGGATTGACTGGTTTGATCTCCTTGCTGTCTGGTTTCATTCTTAGGTACTGGATGTTAGAACTTCAACATTAGAATTTGTGCTGCATGCTAAGTCGCTTCAGTCATGTCCGATTCTGTGTGACCCTATGGACTGTAGTCCACCAGGCTCCTCTGTCCAAGGGATTCTCCAAGCAAGAAGAATTTAGGGGCAGGGGTGGGGCAGAATTCAATCCATCATTGTACAGAAAGAAAAAGCATTCAGTTTCACTGTACTCCCCTATCAGACTCTGGGGATCCTTGCAGAAAGGCTACCATTTCCTTAATGGCCTCCATTCCTACCACCTTTCCCCAAAAGTCAGTCTCCTGTTCCACCATCTGACCTGCTAGGAGGCTGGCTGCCTGTAGAGCTAAATTCTCAGGAATGACAACTACTGCAGCTCAGTGTGCCCAAGAACTGGGAAGCTGTATGAAGGTCCTCATGTTCTATTGCACTTCCAAAGCAAAGCCCTATATCTGAACCCAGGCTACTGAAGTTTCAGAAAACAAATCAGAGAACTCAATAACACATTCCTCTACAGTAAATGATCCATTTCACTTGCACTGCCAATTCAAGGGTAGAACTATGCTGTGCACGTGTTTTATCCCTGGAGCTGTGGAAAGGATATTGACATGGTTTGACACTTTTTTCTCAGTAAAACTTACACTTCATAGTGTTTGTGGTCAACTTGAGGAAGCATTCCAGCTATCAACTCCTAGGCAAGTATTTTAGATTTAAGGAGGTAAGTAGTATTAAAATTATGATACTCAAGAGGTGGCTGTGCTTCCTGATTTTTTTCTCTGAAGGTCTATGCTCTGATCGCTCACCATTCATAGCTTTATCAGTACCTTCACCCTGAACATGACTCACACGCCATGCCTCTTCTGAATGGCATGGAGGGCTCTGTCTTTCCCCCTCAAATGCTGCTCAGTACCTCTCACTCTTCATGTTATCTTGAATCTTCTCTTTGAGCAAGCAAATTCCTTAAATTTACCTGCCTGACCACACCCTCAGTATTATGCTATGGTCCTGTTGATCTGTGCCATGGGCTCTTACTTTAAATGAAATTTTGTAAAAAAATAAAGATACAGAATGGAATATTCAGTTCAGTTCAGTTCAGTAGCTCAGTCGTGTCCGACTCTTTGCGACCCCATGAATCACAGCACGCCAGGCCTCCCTGTCCATCACCAACTCCCGGAGTTCACTCAAACTCATGTCCACAGAGTTGGTGATGCCATCCAGCCATCTCATTCTCTGTCGTCCCCTTCTCCTCCCGCCCCCAACCTTTCCCAGCATCAGAGTCTTTTCCAGTGAGTCAACTCGTCGCATGAGGTGGCCAAAGTATTGGAGTTTCAGCGTTAGCATCAGTCCTTCCAATGAACACCCAGGATTGATCTCCTTTAGAATGGGCTGGTTGGATCTCCTTGCAGTACAAGGGACTCTCAAGAGTCTTCTCCAGCACCACAGTTCAAAAGCATAGATTCTTCGGCGATCAGCCTTCTTCACAGTCCAACTCTCACATCCATACATGACCACGGGAAAAACCATAGCCTTGACTAGACGGACCTTGGTTAGCAAAGTAATGTCTCTGCTTTTTAATATACTATCAAGGTTGGTCATAACTTTCCTTCCAAGGAGTAAGCGTCTTTTAATTTCATGGCTCAGCCATAAAAAGGACTGTAACTGGGTCATTGGAAGTGATGTGGATGAACCTACAGTCAAGTAAGAGTGAAGTAAGACAGAAAGAGAAAAACAAATATCATATATTAACGTATATATATATAAAATCTAGAAAAATGGTACTGATGAACCTATTTGCAGGGCATGAATAAGAGAGAAGAGATGCAGATGTAGAGAACAAACTTGTGGACACAAGTGGGGAGAGGGGAGGGTGGAATGAACTGAGAGAGTTGCACTAACAATACACTACCGTGTGTAAATAGATAGCTAACAGATACCTGTATATTGTCACCCTGCTTATTTAACTTATATGCAGAGTACATCATGAGAAATGCTGGACTGGATGAAGCACAAGCTGGAATCAAGATTGCTGGGAGAAATATCAATAACCTCAGATATGCAGATGACACCACCCTATGGCAGAAAGTGAAGAATAACTAAAGATCCTCTTGATGAAAGTGAAAGAGGAGAATGAAAAAGTTGGCTTAAAACTCAACATTGAGAAAACTAAGATCATGGCATCTGGTCCCATCACTTCATGACAAATAGATGGTGAAACAGCGGAAACACTGACAGACTTTATTTTTGGGGATGCTCCAAAATCACTGCAGGTGGTAACTGCAGCTATGAAATGAAAAGATGCTTGCCCCTGGGAAGAAAAGTTATGAGCAACCTAGACAGCATATTAAAAAGCAGAGACTTTACTTTGCCAACAAAAGTCCATCTAGTCAAAGCTATGGTTTTTCCATTAGTCATGTATGGATGTGAGAGTTGGACCATAAAGAAAGCTGAGTGCCACAGAACTGATGCTTTTGAACTGTCGTGTTGGAGAAGACTCCTGAGAGTTCCTTGGACAGCAAGGAGATCCAACCAGTCCATCCTAAAGGAAACCAGTCCTGAATATTCATGGGAAGCACTGATGCTGAAACTCCAATTCTTTAGCCACCTGATGCGAAGAACTGACACATTTGAAAAGACCCTGATGCTGGGAAAGATTGAAGGTGGGAGAAGAAAGGACTACAGAGGATGAGATGGTTGGAACACATCAACCATGTCATCATGACATGAGTTTGAGTAAACTCCGGGAGTTGGTGATGGACAGGGAAGCCAGGCGTGCTGCAGTCCATGGGTCACGAAGAGTTGGACATGACTGAGCAACTGAACCGAACTGAATTGAACTGAACAGAAACCTGCTGTATAACACAGGGAGATCAGCTTGGTGCTCTGTGATGATAAAGAGGGATGGTAGGGTGGGGGTGTCAAGGGAGGGGATACATGTTATAGCGGATTCATGCTGCTGTACAGTGGAAACTAACACAACACTGTAAAGCAATTATACCTCAACTTAAAAAAGTTTTAAAAATATAGAAATGTGGCTATGAGTTGAGAGGTACTGTAAGAGTCCTATCTTAGCTGAGCTAAACTGCTAATATGCAATTTTTCTGCCCAGGATAAACATCCCTAGTTCCGGAGTTTACTTTCAGCTTACAAGCTAGAGCTGTGGGACACACTCGGGATCTTCTATGGCTTCTCTGGTTTTCTCTCTGATGCAGCACAGAAAAACAAAAACAGAAGGGCTCAACCTTGGACAGGCTAAGAGGTCTATGGTGAACCAAATGTCACACACTCCAAGGTCTTTAAAAGTACAGAGCAACCAGCTGAGACAAAGGACCACTATGCTACTGCACAGATGACATCTTCAGGATGGGAACAGAGGCCTCCATGGAGAAGAGTCCCTCACTAAGATGAGGTCACAGCAAAGCTCCACCCTCAACATTAAGAGACACCAGAGTCCTACATTTATTACTGTGAAAGGAATAGAGGAATATAAGGCAAAGGGCTGTAAGTGCCATAAATTTTCAGTGTTAATACTTTTTATCTTGGAATCTTGTTTGTTTCCATGGAATGATTAGTTGTAAAACTCTTAAAAAACAATTCTAAGGAGGTACTAGAAAGGCAGCAAAGAGGATTCTCAGAAATCACCATACACCAACCCTGAACTGCATGTTTGCTTATCTCGTGGCTTCTCAGGAACACCTCTGGGGTTGATTAAAGTAACAGTTGATTCACTTCGCTGTACAGTAGAAATTAACACAACACTGTAAAGCAAATATACCCCAATTAAAAAAAATGCATTCCAAAATACGAGGAACAGATGAATACTGTTGGATTCCACTTATATAAAGTACCCAGAAGAGTCAAACTCAGAGTCAGAAGGTACACTGGTGGGTGCCAGGGGCTGTGGGGGTGGGCGGTGGGGGTGGGAGGGGAGATGACGAGTTAGTGTTTAATGGGAACAGCTTCAGTTTAGGAAGGTGAAAAAGTCAGGAGATGGATGATGGTGAGAGTT
This sequence comes from Moschus berezovskii, assembly GCF_049115385.1. Lineage (NCBI taxonomy): Eukaryota > Metazoa > Chordata > Mammalia > Artiodactyla > Moschidae > Moschus > Moschus berezovskii. The sequence goes on along the minus strand of NC_142469.1, from coordinate 87,730,857 downwards.
GCATGACAATGTGAGTGTACTCAGTGCCACCAAACTACACAGCTAAATATGGTTAAAATAGTATCTTTTATATTACGTTATTTTTACCACACACACAAAAAATCTCTTTCCATCTTATCCACAACTGTCATCACCAGCAGCAACAACAATAACAATCAGAAATACTGTCAATTCCTTCCTTGGAGGGCAGAAAGGGCTGGCAAAATCTTTTGATGAGGCAAGTACTTTTCATTCAGTTTTTCATAAGAATCCTGACTAGTCACCAAACCCCCTTCCATGGCCCTAGTAATTCCCTTTTAGTGAATAATTTTGGGTTTGAACTTATCAGAAAAAAAAGGAGGTTCAGCAGCTGGATTTTGAAGGCTTCTATATTTATCATATCTCCCCTGTCTCCCAGCACTATAAATGAGACTTCAATGTGCTAAAACAGTGTACTTCTAAATACAGTCATAGACTTCACCAGGCAAAGGAAGAATCAGTATATACTTTCTACCAAGCACTGGGGTTCTAGGTGTAGGTGGACTTAACCTGACTAATCAGGGTCACCTTAGAAGCCAACCATGATGGTAAGGAGCAGACCTTTCAATCATTCATAAGATCCTGTATATCTCTCCTTAACAATTCTTCTACAGTGTTTTATAAGTGTTTGGGTCTGATACTCCCATTACACAGCAACATTTTTTAAGGCAAAGGCTGGGTGTTACTTATCATTGTATTACCACAATTTATCAAAGCAACACATAGTAGGTGTTCAGGAAGTGTCTGCAGGGTAAGTCAGTCCACTAATAAAAATGGCCAGTCTTCACTACCTTTGTGTTGCTTTTAAATGAACACTCCAGCAACACCCTCCAAAGTACAGATTCACTGCTAACGGCTCAAGTCCTATTTGAATACTAGATACTTGTGCCTAAAGTGTACATAAATCTTCAGGACCTTGGTCAGGACTTTGGGACATTATAAAAGATAAAGTGGTGATCAGATATATGGAGTTTGGGGTTTGTTTCTTTATTTAGTTTGGATTTGGCTTTGATGAAAATATCAATGATGACTTCAGCATGTCTACACCTGTCTCTGCTTCTAAGAAACTTTCAGATTCTACTAAGTCAGTTATCTGTTAACTAGAACAGGAAGTAAAGATGTATGACAGGGTGAAAGGCATTAAATATCTTAATATCAAACAATAATATTATTTTACTTAGGATGCTTTTACATGCATGGATCTGAATGTTAAAGTGAATTCAATGATGAGCAACAAATGTAATTTCCCACTGGGTATGTTCTGTGTATGAGCTTTAAAAAATATCCAAAGAGACCTCTTATAATGACATTTTCATTTAACATGTCCTGGTTGTTTTAAGTCATTCTTCTGACTGTAAATGTTTCAGTTCAGTTTAGTCACTGACTTGTGTCTGACTCTTTGTACCCCATGGACTGCAGCACACCAGGCATCCCTATCCATCACCAACTCCTGGAGATTGCTCAAACTTATGTCCATTGAGTCGGTGATGCCATCCAACCATCTCATCTCTGTCATCCCCTTCTCTTCCTGCTTACAATCTTTCCCAGCATCAGGGTCTTTTCCAATGTGTTGGTTCTTCGCATCAGGTGGCCAAAGGATTGGCGCTTCAGCCCTAGTCCTTCCAATGAATATCCTCGATTGATTTCCTTTAGGACTGACTGGTTTGATCTCCTTTCTGTCCAACGGTTTGCTCAGACACTAATTAGGAAGTCACAGCAGATGATTTCTATGGTGATCTTGTCTGACAATCCACTCTGGATTTGTTCTTCCTGATTTTCGGGGCCCCACCCTTCACATGACCTCCAACAGACACCAGCCGCTGCAGACCTATCCTATTCCAGGCTCCGTTCATGCCCTTGAACAACGTATTCCTCTCCCCAACCCTTCCAACTTGCTCCTCTTTCCTCTAACCAACAATTCCCTAGAAATTAGACTAAGAGGCTGGAATGCAAACAATGTGATCACCTAATTAGAGTAATTCACACAATGTTGTCCATAGTTGATCTGTACCACCCTATGGGCTATTTGTACTTTAACTGATAAAATGTGCTCCCTGGGATTTTTGAGCACTGGGTTCAGTGGTCTCCCAGCTGCCTCCATTTGTACCATCTCACTATCATACTTTCTCATATTACTTCACTATATAAAACTTGCAAAATGAAAGCCATCAACTCAGCATCTCACGTTTATAAATTTTATGTCTGCTACTTAAAGCAGTTTGACATCAGTACAAGTTCAGTTCAGTTCAGTCGCTCAGTCATGTCCGACTCTTTCCGACCCCATGAATCACAGCACGCCAGGCCTCCCTGTCCATCACCAACTCCTGGAGTTCACTCAAACTTATGTCCATCGAGTCAGTGATGGCATCCAGCCATCTCATTCTCTGTCATCCCCTTCTCCTCCTGTCCTCAATCCCTCCCAGCATCAGGATGTTTTCAAATGAGTCAGCTCTTCACATCAGGTGGCCAAAGGAATGGAGTTTCAGCTTTAACATCAGTCCTACCAATGAACACCCAGGACTGATCTCCTTTAAGATGGACTGGTTGGATCTCCTTGAAGTCCAAGGGACTCTCAAGTGTCTTCTCCAACACCACAGTTCAAAAGCATCAATTCTTCGGCACTCAGGTTTCTTTATAGTCCAACTCTCACATCCATACATGACTAATGGAAAAACCATAGCCTTGATGAGATGGACCTTTGTTGACAAAGTAATGTCTCTGCTTTTCAATATGTTGTCTAGGTTGGTCATAACTTTCCTTCCAAGGAGTAAGCAAATTTTAATTTCATGGCTGCAATCACCATCTGCAGTGATTTTGGAGCCCAGAAAATAAAGTCAGCCACTGTTTCCCCATCTATTTATTTGCCATGAAGGAATGGCACAGGACGCCATGATCTTAGTTTTCTGAATGTTGAAAGTGAAGTCACTCAGGCGTGTCTGACTCTTTGTGACCCTGTGGACTATAGCCCACCACACTCTTCTGTCCATGGAATTTTCCAGGCAAGAGTACTGGAGTGGGTTGCCATTTCCTTCTCCAGAGGATCTTCCCAACCAAGGGATTGAACCCAGGTCTCCCGCATTGTAAGCAAGACACTTTACCATCTGAGCCACCAGGGAAGTCCTAAATGTTGAGCTTTAAGCCAACTTTTTCACTCTCCTCTTTCACTTTCATCAAGAGGCTCTGTAGTTCTTCTTCACTTTCTGCCATAAAGGTAGTATCATCTGCATATCTGAGGTTACTGATATTTCTCCCGGAAATCTTGATTCCAGCTTGTGCTTCTTCCAGCCCAGCGTTTCTCATGATGTACTCTGCATATAAGTTAAAAAAGCAGGGTGACAATGTATAGCCTTGATGTACTCCTTTTCCTATTTGGAACCAGTCTGTTGCTCCATGTCCAGTTCTAACTGTTGCTTCCTGACCTGCATACAGGTTTCTCAAGAGGCAGGTCAGGTGGTCTGGTATTCCCATTTCTTTCAGAATTTCCCAGTTTATTGTGATCCACACAGTCAAAGGCTTTGGTATAGTCAATAAAACAGAAATACATGATTTTCTCGAACTCTCTCGCTTTTTCCATGATCCAGTGGATGTTGGCAATTTGATCTCTGGTTGCTCTGCCTTTTCTAAAACCAGCTTGAACATCTGGAAGTTCATGGTTCGTGTATTGTGATTCCTGGCTTGGAGAATTTTAAGCATTACTTTATTAGTGTGTGAGATGAGTGCAATTGTGTGGTAGTTTCAGCATTCTTTGGCATTGCCTTTCTTTGGGATTGGAATGAAAACTGACCTTTTCCAGTCCTGTGGCCACTGCTGAGTTTTCCAATATACTGAGTTTCAGTACAATTCAAGCTTTTAAACCAGCAAGCTTAAATTAATTATTTAAGGCATTAAATTTCACTATGACAATATTATTCTGCTCCCCATTTGTTGTTGTTGTTTAGTCTCCAAGTTGTGTCCAACACTTTTGCAACCCTGTGGACTGCAGCCCACCAGGCTCCTTTGTCCATGGGACTTCCCAAACAAGAATACTAGAGTGGGTTGCCACTTCCTTCTCCAGGGGAATCTTCCTGACCCAGGGATCAAAGTCACAACTCCTGCCTCTCCTGCATTGGCAGGTGTATTCTTTACCACTGAGCCATCTGAGGAGCCCTATTCTCCATTAGCATCTTATAAAATCTTGGTATAGAGGTATGTATATATCACTTGCCTTTTAAAACAAAGGTTTAAAAGATAAGAATATTAAGGGAGCCATTTTAAAATTAGGAAGCTTTAACTAACACATTTTTATAATACTGGCTCCTGCTATTTCCTAAAGTAAATGAAAGCTTTTTTATTTTGAAAATTAAAGTTACATCCAACTTCAAGTTTCTTCTTTTTTTGCTTTCTTTATAAAAATAATTGATAGCATTTTCTATTCTAATCACATTGAGACAAACACTGAATTCAAAAGAATATTTTTAATGAAAACAAAACTCCAATGATCTCTGAGACCAAGGTAAACAACCTGACTCAATGAGTAGTACACGCTTTTTCCTAATCAAAAAGGGAAGACATCTTTATGGAACCATCTTATGGTTCAGAGGCTCTACTTGGCAGTTGATGTTGGAAGAACAGAAAGGCCTCGCATGAGCAGTGGTAAAAGCCAAGCTAGTGTAGTCAATGAGTAGGTGACATCAGGCCTCATGGGTTATATTCAGGCGTGCTCAAAGTTTCAACATTGCTGATTGAAACTATAGGAAAGATAAATCCATTTTAAAATCAGTCTGACACCACTGGCAAACAAACAAAATTGTACTTGAATGGAATTCAACTTTGGCTGAATTTTCTTAAAAAGCTGGCCACAGGGCTGCCCTGGACATGCATGTTTCAGTTTGGCACTGGGCCTCCCTAACAACAAAGCAGGTGAAATTCCTCAAATATATGCATCTAATAAATCATTCTGTCAGTTAGACAGTAACATTTACATATCACCCTTCCAGTTCCTAACTGGCTAATCAGTTGCAAGACCAAATTACACAGTACTGAGGCAATAAGAAACTCAGGCATGTAAACAACATCACAATGGCTCATTGTCCTGTCAAGTTCACCCTACTTAAACATGCCATTTCTATTTAGATGAAGAAAGCCTCCATAATGACACCATTTTTATAAAGGTCCTAATCAAGCAAAACTAACCAACACAATATATTGTTTAGGAGTACATACTATCTTCTAAAAAGAGGGAATTATAAACACAAAATTAGGGATAGCAGCTACCCCTTGGCAAGAGGCAGAAATATGGGATGGGAAAGGAACATGACATAGAAAGCAACAACAGCAAAATCAATTTTACAACTGTACTTAATAACTTTTGCACAGACCTATTATACCATTTTATGTTTGCCATTTTTTTCCATGACTGACTTTCGAAAAGTCTCTATCTTTCCTGAAATATGGAGTCCTCTACGTAAGATAGCAGATGATGAGATGGTTACATAGCATCACCGACTCAATGGACATGAATTTGAGCAAACTCCAGGAGATAGTGGAGGACAGGGAGATCTGGCATGCTGCAGTCCATGGGGTCGCAAACAGACACAACTTAGCGACTGAACAACAACACAGAAGACAGCATTGCAAGCCCAGATTATGCAGAGTACTTGTATTTACTGTTAGCTAGAAATTCCTTTGAAAGCTCCTTGATCTTTCCAATATTTCCAGCTGAAAAGCAAAATTTTCTGCAATAGTAGCACCATATAAGGACTTCCCTGGTGGCTCAGTAGTGGAAACAGCCTGCCAATGCAGGAGATGCGAGTTCAATCCCTAGGTTGGGAAGATCCTCTAAGAAGGAAATGGCAACCCACTCCAGACTGCCTGGTAAATGCCATGGACAGAGGAGCCTGGTGGGCTACAGTCCATGGGGTCACACAGAGTAGGATATGACTTAGGGACTAAACAACAACAACAAAACAGCATATAAGAAGAGTTAATGATGTACTTTTAGTTCTTTTATATTTACCACTTCTTTTTAAATTAGGACTTTAATTTTTGTAATTTTTATTTTATATTGGAATATGAAGTGAAGTGAAAGTTGCTCAAGCATGTCTGACTCTTTGTGACCATGGACTACACAGTCCATGGAATTCTCCAGGCCAGAATACTGGAGTGGGTAGCCTTTCCCTTCTCCAGGGGATCTTTCCAACCCAGGAATTGAAACCAGGTCTCCCGCATTGCAGGTGGATTATTAACCAGCTGAGCTACAAGGGAAGCCCACATTGGAGTACAGTTGCTTAACAATGTTGTGTTAGTTTCAGACGTATAGCAAAGTGATTCAGTTATACATACACATGTATCTATTCTTTTTAAAATTCTTTTCCCATTTAGGTTATTACACAATATTGACCAGAGTTCCCTGTGCCCTACAGTAGGTCCCTGTTGATTATCTAGTTAAAATATAAAGGTGTGTACACATCAATCTTCAACTTCTAATCTATCCCTCCCCTCACTCATGCCCCCCATTAATCATAAGTTCATTCTCTAGGTCTGTAAGTCTGTTTCTGTTTTGTAAATAAGTTCATTCTTATCATTTTTCTTAGATTCCACATATAAGTGATATATGATATTTGTTTCTGACTTACTTCACTTAGAATGATAACCATATGATACTCACCAGGATCATCAATGTTGCTGCAAATAGCATTATTTCATTCTTTTAAATGGCTGAGTAATATTCCATTACACATATGTATCACATCTTCCTTACCATTCATCTGTCAATGGATATTTAGGTTGCTTCCATGTCTTGGCTATTATAAACAGTGCTGCAATGAAGGGGGTTCATGGATCCTTTCAAATCATGTTTTTCTCAAAATATATTATGCCCAGGAGTAGGATTACTGGATCATATGGCAGCTCTACTTTTAGTTTTTTAAGGAATCTCCATACTGTTCTTCACAGTGGCTACACCAATTTATATTCCCACCAACAGTGTAGGAGGGTTCCTTCTTTTCCAAACCCTCTGCAGCATTAATTATCTGTAGAATTTTTGGTGATGGCCATTCTGATTGGTGTGAGGTCATACCTTATAGTTTTGATCTTCATTTCTCTAACAATGTTGAGGATCTTTTCATGTGCCTCTTGGCCATCTAATGTCTTCTGAAAGATGAACTCCCCAGGTCGGTAGGTGCCCAATATGCTACTGGAGATCAGTGGAGAAATAACTCCAGAAAGAATGAAGGGATGGAGTCAAACCAAAAACAACACCCAGCTATGGATGTGACTGGTGATGTAAGTAAAATCCAATGCTGTAAAGAGCAATACTGCATACGAACCTGGAATGTTAGGTCCATGAATCAAGGCAAATTGGAAGTGGTCAAACAGGAGACGGCAAGAGTGAAAATCAACATCTTAGGAATCAGTGAACCAAAATGGATTAGAATGTGTGAATGTAACTCAGATGACCATTTTATGTACTACTGTGGGCAAGAATTCCTTAGAAGAAATGGAGTAACTATCAAGTTAACAAAAGAGTTCAAACTGCAGTACCTGGATGCAATCTCAAAAACAACAGAATGATCTCTGTTCATTTCCAAGGCAAACCATTCAGTATCACGGTAATCCAAGTCTATGCCCTGACCAGTAATGCTGAAGAAGCTGAGTTGAACGGTTCTATGAAGACCTACAAGACCTTCTAGAACTAAAACCCCAAAAAGATGTCCTTTTCATTATGGGGGACTGGAATGCAAAAGGAGGAAGTCAACAGATACCTGGAGTAACAGGCAAATTTGGCCTTGGAGTATAAAGCAAAGCAGGTCAAAGGCTAACAGTTTTGCCAAGAGAACACACTGGTCATAGCAAACACCCTCTTCCAGCAACACAAGAGACTACACATGGACATCACCAGATGGTCAATACTGAAATCAGATTGATTATATTATTTGCAGCCAAAGATGGAGAAGCTCTACAAAGTCAGCAAAAACAAGACTGGGAGCTGACTGTGGCTCAGATCATAAACTCCTTATTGCCAAATTCAGACTGAAATTGAGGAAAGTAGGGAAAACCATGAGACCATTCAGGTATGACCCAAATCAAATCCCTTATGATTATATAGTGGAAGTGAGAAATAGTTTCAAGAGATTAGATCTGACAGAGTGCCTGAAGGGGTTCATGACATTTTACAGGAGGCAGTGATCAAGACCATCCCCAAGAAAAAGAAATGCAAAAAAGCAAAATGGCTGTCTGAGGAGGCCTTACAAATAGCTGAGAAAAGAAGAGAAGAGAAAAGCAAAGGAGAAAAGGAAAAATATACCCATTTGAATGCAGAGTTCCAAAGAAGAGCAAGGAGAGATAAGAAAGCCTTCCCAGTGCAAAGGAGTAGAGGAAAACAATAGAATGGGAAAGACTAGAGATCTCTTCAAGAAAATTAGAGATACCAAGGGAACATTTCATGCAAAGAAGGGCTCAATAAAGGACAGAAATGGAATGGACCTAACAGAAGCAGAAGATATTAAGAAGAGGTGGCAAGAATACATAGGAGAACTGTACAAAAAAGAGCTTCACGACCCAGATAAACATGATGGTGTGATCACTCATCTAGAGCCAGACATCCTGGAATGCAAAATCCAGTGGGCCTTAGGAAGGATCACTATGAACAAAGCTAGTGGAGACGATGGAATTCCAGTTCAGCTATTTCAAATCCTGAAAGATGATGCTGTGGAAGTGCTGCACTCAATATGCCAGCAAATTTGGAAAACTCAGTGGTGGCCACAGGATGGGAAAAGGTCAGTTTTCATTCCAATCCCAAAGAAAGACAATGTCAAAGAATGCTCAGACTACCACACAATTGTATGTATGTCACATGTTAGCAAACTAACGCTCAAAATTCTCCAAGCCAGGCTTCAACAGTACATGAACACTGAATTTCCAGAATTCAAGCTGGATTTAGATAAGGCAGAGGAACCAGAGATCAAATTGCCAACATCTGTTGGATTATCAAAAAAGCAAGAGAGTTCCAGAAAAATATCTACTTCTGCTTTACTGACTACGCCAAAGCCTTTGACTGTGTGGATCACAACAAACTGTAGAAAATTCTTCAAGAGCTGGGAATACCAGTTCTAACTATTGCTTCTTGACCTGTATACAGATTTCTCAAGAGGCAGGTCAGGTTTATTTAACTTATATGAAGAGTACATAATGAGAAATGCTGGACTGGATGAAGCACAGGATGGCCGGGAGAAATATCAATAACCTCAGACATCCAGATGACATCACCCTTATGGCTGAAAGCGAAGAAGAACTAAAGAGCGTCTTGATGAAAGAGAAAGAAGAGAGTGAAAAACCTGGCTTAAAACTCAACTTTAAGAAAATGAAGATCATGGTATCTGGTCCCATCACTTCATGGCAAATAGATGGGGAAACAGTGGAAACAGTGAGAGACTTCATTTTTTGGGCTCCAAAATCACTGCTGATGGTGACTGCAGCCATGAAATTAAAAGATGCTTATTCCTGGGAAGAAAAGTTATGACCAACCTAGACAGCATATTAAAAAGCAGAGACATTACTTGGCCAACAAAGGTCCGTTTAGTCAAAGCTATGGCTTTTCCAGTAGTCATGTATGGATGTGAGAGTTGGACTATAACGAAAGCTGAGCACTGAAGAATTGATGCTTTTGAACTGTGGCATTGGAGAAGACCCTTGAGAGTCCCTTGGACTGCAAGGAGATCCAACCCGTCCAACCTAAAGGAAATCAGTCGTGAATATTCATTGGAAGGACTGATGCTGAAAATGAAACTCCAATACTTTGACCACCTAATGCGAGGAACTGATTCATTTGAAAAGACCCTGATGCTGGGAAACATTGAAGGTGGGAGGTGAAGGGGACAGCAGAGGATGAGATGGTTGGTTAGCATCACCGACTCAATGGGCATGAGTCTGAGTAAACTCCGGGAGTTGGTGATAGACAGGGAGGCCTGGCGTGCTGCAGTCCATGGGGTCACCAGGTGTTGGACAGGACTAAGTGATTGAACTGAACTGAACTGATGTTTTCTTTGGAGAAATGTCTATTTAGATATTCTGCCCATTTTTTGATTGGGCTGTTTTTGTTTTTTGTGTATTGATTGGCATGAGCTGTTTGTCTGTTTTGGAGACTAATCCCTTGTTGGTCCCTTTTATTTGCGAATACTTTTTCCCATTCTGTGGCTAGTCTTCTCATCTTATTTTGCAAAGCAGACATTTTTAATTTAATACAGTCCATCTTGTCAATTATTTCTTTCATGGATCATGCCTTTAGTGTTGAATCTAAAATGTCATCACCACACCCAAGGTCATCTAGGTTTTCTCCTATGTTGTCTTCTAGGAGTTTTATAGCCTGGTGTTTTACCTTGAGGCCTGTGTTCCATTTTGAGCTAAGTTTTGTAGAGTGTTAGGTCTATGGCTGGAATCATTGTTCATGTAGGCATCCAGTTTTTCTAGGAAAGACTATCTTTACTCCATTGTATAGCCTTTGTTTCTTCACATCAAAGATCAGTAGTCTGGGTTTGTCTGGGTTTATTTCCGGGCTCTCTATTTTGTTCCACTGATTTACTCACCTATTCTTTCACCAATGCCACACTGTCTTAATTACTACAGCTTTACAACAAGTCTTGAAGTCAGGCAGAGTCAGTCCTCCAAATTTGGTCTTCTTCAATCTTCTGTTGGCTTTCTGGGTCTTCAGTCAGAATCGGTGTTTTCATATCCACAAACTAACTTTCTGGGAATTTTGATTGGAAGTGCATTGATTCAAATTGGGAGGAACACCTTGAGTCTTCCTATCCATGAACATAGACTCTCTCTCCATTTACTCAGTTCTTCTTGGGTTTTGTTTATCATAATTCTATAGTTTTTCTCATAAAGATCCTGTACATCATGGTTTAGATTTATACCTAAGTATTCTGTTTTGGGGCATCCTAATATAAATGGCAACACTTTCACAGCATCATCTTTCAAGATTTGAAATAGCTCAACTGGAATTCCATCACCTCCACTAGCTTTGTTCATAGTGATGCTTTCTAAGGCCCACTTGACTTCACATTCCAAGATGTCTGGCTCTAGGTCAGTGATCAAGTTATTCTGACTATCTTGGTCGTGAAGATCTTTTTTGTACAGTTCTTCTGTGTATTCTTGCCACCTCTTCTTAATATCTTCTGCTTCTGTTAGGTCCATACCATATCTGTCCTTTATCGAGCCCATCTTTGCATGAAATGTTCCCTTGGAATCTCTAATTTTCTTGAAGAGATCTCTTATTTTTCCTATTCTGTTGTTTTCCTCTATTTCTTTGCATTGATCACTGAGGAAGGCTTTCTTATCTCTCCCTGCTATTCTTTGGAACTCTGCATTCAGATGCTTTTATCTTTCCTTTTCTCCTTTGCTTTTCGCTTCTCTTCTTTTCACAGCTATTTGTAAGGCCTCCTCAGACAGCCATTTCGCTTTTTTGCATTTCTTTTCCATGGGGATGGTCTTGGTCCCTGTCTCCTGTACAATGTCATGAACCTCCGTCCAGAGTTCATCAGGCATTCTATCAGATCTAGTCCCTTAAATATATTTCTCACTTCCACTGTATAATCACAAGGGATTTGATTTAGGTCATATCTGAATGGCCTAGTGGTTTTCCACTTGAAAGATGATGCTGTGAAAGTGCTGCACTCAATATGCCAGCAAATTTGGAAAACTCAGCAGTGGCCACAGGACTGGAAAAGGTCAGTCTTCATTATAATCCCAAAGAAAGGCAATGCCAAAGAATGCTCAAACTACCACACAATTGCACTCATCTCACACGCTAGTAAAGTCATGCTCAAAATTCTCCAAGCCAGACTTCAGCAATACGTGAACCGTGAACTCCCAGATGTTTAAGCAGGTTTTAGAAAAGGCAGAGGCACCAGAAATCAAATTGCCAACATCCGCTGGATCATGGAGAAAGCAAGAGAGTTCCAGAAAAATATCTACTTCTGCTTCACTGACTATGCCAAAGCCTTTGACTGTGTGAATCACAATAAACTGTGGAAAATTCTGAAAGAGATGGGAATCCCAGACCACCTGACCTGCCTCTTGAGAACCCTGTATGCAGGTCAGGAAAAAACAGTCAGAACTGTACATGGAACAACAGACTGGTTCCAAATAGGAAAAGGAGTATGTCAAGGCTGTATATTGTCACCTTGCTTATTTAATTTATATGCAGAGTACATCATGAGGAACGCTGGGCTGGAAGAAGCACAAGCTGGAATCAAGATAGCTGGGAGAAATATCAATAACCTCAGATATGCAGATGACACTACCCTTATGGCAGAAAGTGAAGAGGAACTCAAAAGCCTCTTGATGAAAGTGAAAGAGGAGAGTGAAAAGGTTGGCTTGAAGCTCAACATTCAGAAAACAAAGATCATGGCATCTGGTCCCATCACTTCATGGGAAATAGATGGAAAAACAGTGGAAACAGTGTCAGACTTTATTTTGGGGGGCTCCAAAACCACTGCAGATGCTGATTGCAGCCATGAAATTAAAAGACGCTTACTCCGTAGAAGGAAAGTTATGACCAACCTTGATAGTATATTAAAAAGCAGGGACATTACTTTGCCAACAAAGGTCCGTCTAGTCAAGGCTATGGTTTTTCCCGTGGTCATGTATGGATGTGAGAGTTGGACTGTGAAGAAAGCTGATCGCTGAAGAATTGATGCTTTTGAACTGTGGTGTTGGAGAAGACTCTTGAGAGTCCCTTGGACTGCAAGGAGATCCAACTAGTCCATTCTAAAGGAGATCAATCCTGGGTGTTCATTGGAAGGACTGATGCTAAAGCTGAAACTGCAATACTTTGGCCACCTCATGCGACGAGTTGACTCACTGGAAAAGACTCTGATGCTGGGAAAGGTTGGGGGCGGGAGGAGAAGGGGACGACAGAGAATGAGATGGCTGGATGGCATCACCGACTCTGTGGACATGAGTTTGAGTGAACTCCGGGAGTTGGTGATGGACAGGGAGACCTGGCGTGCTGTGATTCATGGGGTTGCAGAGAGTCAGACATGACTGAGCAACTGAACTGAACTGAATGTAAATGGCATTTTTAAATTTCAAATTCCATTTGTTTATTGCTAGTATACGGGAAAGTGAGTATATCCTGCAAACTTGCTATAATCACTTATTAGTTTCAGGATTTTTTTTTTGGTCGGTTTTTTCAGATTTTCTACATAATATTTACCTCTTTTTAGTAAAAAACAACTGTGGCTATCTTTGGTCAAACCAAAGAAATGATTTATGGTTATTTCTCTAAACACTAGATAAAAACTGATTTTTTTTTTTTTTGCTTTATTGAGGTACAACTGACAAAACTCTATATATTTAAGATTTATCACTTATATTTGATATATGTATACATTGTGAAATGATTCCCACAAACAAGCTAATTAACATATCCATCCCTTCACACAGTTATCATTTTCTTTTCCTTCGTCCTTTTCTTCCTTCCTTTCTCTTTCTTTCAAGTTGCTCAAGATCTACGTTCTTAGAAAACTTCAGGTGTACAATATAATACTGCTCCAGAATTTATTCATTTTGCATAACTGAAACTTTTCATCCTTTAATAATCTCCCTATTTTCCCCTTCACCCAGTTCCTGGCAAGTACCACTCTAGTCTCTGCTTCTTTAAGTTTGACTATTTTGGATTTCCCATATTAGTGAGATCATTAAGTATTTGTCTTTTTTTGTCTGGTTTATTTCACTTAGCATAGTTTTCTCTAGGTTCATTCCATCTGCTGCCAATGGCAGGATTTTCTTCTTTTTTAAGGATGAATAAGGCTATGATTTTTCCAGTGGTGATGTATGGATGTGAGAGTTGGACTGTGAAGAAAGCTGATCGCTGAAGAATTGATGCTTTTGAACTGTGGTGCTGGAGAAGACTCTTGAGAGTCCCTTGGACTGCAAGGAGATCCAACCAGTCCATTCTAAAGGAGATCAATCCTGTGTGTTCATATGAAGGACTGATGCTAAAGCTGAAACTGCAATACTTTGGCCACCTCATGCGACGAGTTGAGTCACTGGAAAAGACTCTGATGCTGGGAAGGATTGGGGGTGGGAGGAGAAGGGGACAACAGAGAATGAGATGGCTGAATGGCATCACTGACTCGATGGACATGAGTTTGAGTGAACTCCGGAAGTTGGTGATGGACAGGGAGGCCTGGTGTGCTGTGATTCATGGGGTCACAAAGAGTCGGACACGACTGAGCGACTGAACTGAACTGAACTGAATGTTCTCTATCTCATTTTTTTTATTTGGTCATCAAATGACAGACATTTAGGTTGTTTTCATTTAGGTTGCCAACTGTGAATAATGCTGCAATGAACATGGAAATGCAGGCATCTCTTCAAGATAGTGAATTCATTTCCTTTGGACATATATCCAGGAGTGTAATTGCTGGGTTACATGGGTAACTCAAACAGTAAAGAATCTGCCTGCAGTACAGGAGACCTGCGTTCAATCCATGCATCAGGAAGATCCCCTGGGGAGGGGCATGGCAACCCACTTCCAGTATTCTCGCCTGGAGAATCCCGTGGACAGAGGAGCCTGGCAGGCTACAGTCCATAGGGTCACAAAGAGTAGGACACTAGTGAAACAACTTACCATGCATGAATGGCAGTTCTATTTTTAATTTTTTAGAAACCTCCATAATGTTTTCTATTATGGATACATTAATTGACATTCTCACCAATAGTGTCCAAGCACTCCTTTTCCTCCACATCCTTGCCAATCCTTGTCATTGCTTGTCTTTTTAAGCATATCCATCCTAACAGGTGTGAGGTGATATTTCACTGTGTTTTTGATTTTCATTTCCCTTATGATTAGTGATGTTTTGAACCTGATGCTGGGATTGAAGACTGATGGTGGAAGAAGAAGGGGGATGACAGAGAATGAGGTGGTTGGATGGCATCACTGACTCAATGGACATGAGTTTGAGCAAACTCCGGGAGTTGGTGATGGACAAGGAGGCCTGGAGTACTGCAGTCCATGCGGTTGCAAAGAGTCAGACACGACTGAGCGACTGAACCTTTTCATATAACTGGGCTATTTATATGTCTTCTTTTAAGAAATGTCTATTCAGGTCCTTTACCCATTATTTTTTAAAAATTTTATACAATTCTTAAAGGTTGCTTTCCATTTACAGTTACCTTACTTTTTATAATATTTGCTACTTCCCTAAGAACTAGGTTAAAAACTGATTCTTTTTAAAAAAATCAAAACCCTTTGCTAAAAAATCTCCAAGACCTAAAACTGGTTAAAGATTTTTTGGCATTATGTGTGTGCTTTGGCCAGTATGAAGATTATTCCCTGATTTACAGCAATTTCTCCAACCAAGGTATGTTAGTTAGCAACTTTCATCATATTATTAGTATAGTAGATGCTCAGTTCAGTTCAGTTCAGTCACTCAGTCGTGTCCGACTCTTTGCGACCCCATGAACCACAGCATGCCAGGCCTCCCTGTCCATCACCAACTCCCGGAGTCAACTCAAACCCATGTTCATCTCATCCTCTGTCATCCCCTTCTCCTCCTGCCCTCAATCTTTCCCAGCATCAGGGTCTTTTCAAATGAGTCAGCTCTTCGCATCAGGTGGCCAAAGGATTGGAGTTTCAGCTTCAACATCAGTCCTTCCAATGAACACCCAGGACTGATCTCCTATAGGATGGACTGGTTGGATCTCCTTGTAGTCCAAGGGACTCTCAAGAGTCTTCTCCAGCACCACAGTTCAAAAGCATCAATTCTGCGCTCAGCTTTCTTTATAGTCCAACTCTCACATTCATACATGACTACTGGAAAAACCATAGCCTTGACTAGATGGACCTTTGTTAACAAAGTAATGTCTCTGCTTTTCAATATGCTGTCTAGGTTGGTCATAACTTTCCTTCCAAGGAGTAAGTGTGTTTTAATTTCATGGCTGCAATCACCATCTGCAGTAGGTTGAAAATTTCAAGGGCTAGATACTGATGCTCAATTGTTTACCTTTTTAAGCCCATTATAAATAAGATGCCCATTGGGGAAAACACACAGAAGACACAAATAAAAATTCACTTAATTCACAAGAACAATGTAACCTGGATTTATACAACACTGCAGTCCTTGGTGATGGTAATTATTGAAATAGAGAACAATGAGGTAAACACAGGTTTGGAAGGTGAAACCAGTAATTGTTTTTGAACATAGTTTGAAATGTATATTAATCCTTTAAGCAGAGACACAAAGCAGGCTGTTAGACATAAGAATAAGGTGCTCAGAAGAGACTGGGGCTCAAAAGGTAAATCTGGAGGATCATCAATAGAATGTATTTAAAGTCATGATATTAGATGAGTTCCCCCAGGGAATGAATACGGACCAGACAGGAAAGAGAATCTAGGGCTGATTTCTGTGGCATCTGAAATTGAAAGTTTAAGAAGAGAAAGAGAATTAATAAAGAAAGACTGAGAAGAAACAGTCAGAAATGAAGGTGGAAGGTCAGGAGAATGTACTTTGCCAGCAGCCAAGTGTTAAGAAATTGTCTCCAGGAAGAGAAAGTGACTGGTTCTTGAGAGTTTAAGTTAACTGAAGACTCCGAATTATTACTGCTACTGTATCTGTCAACGAGGTGGTCACTGGTGACCTTACTCAATGGAGTTGGTATAAGAGAAAATGGCGAAGAGGAAGAGGAAACTGGAAGCATAGACAGTTCTTTCAAAGAGTTTTGCTGGAAATGGAGCAAGAGACACAGGGTGGCATAAAAGATTGAAGGCCGAGATAAATTTTGTTTGTTTTGTTTATGATAAGAGATAGCAAATGTTTGTAGATTGATGGAAATGAAGAAACTGCAATGGAAAATTGAATAAAACAGGAAGGAGAGGAAATAATCTCAGTAATGGAATGCTCAAGTAGGCAAGAAGTTTCGGAGTCCAGGACACACATGGAAGAGTTGTTCTTAGAAGTCCGGGCAGTTCATCCATCCTAACAGGAGGGAACGTGGAGTACGGGTTCAGATGAAGGTGGACTGGCAGATCTGACAGTCGGAGAATGAAGAGGTTTCTTCTGGTTGCTGTGGTTTCCTAACTGAAACAAACAGTAAGTTCGCCATGCTCTTTGGCCACTATGAAGACTGTTCTCTGAGCGAGAGGATCAGAGAAAGGGTGCCCAAGATTTGAGGACAAAAGAACACAGGGGAAAAAGATGCTGTGAGAACAGGAGAGTCAAATGATTAGGGAAATGCATTGTTGGGCAGTACTGAGAGCCCACAGGATATCTGTGGTCACACATATGAAGGAAGACCAAACAGCACGCTTCCGTGAGTTACTTTAATCGTGCTCAACTGCTCAGGGGCAAGAATGAGTAAGTAGGTGGTTGAGTTTAATCAGAATTACAGATATTCTAGGCAGACAAGACTGAAGGCAGAAAAGGATATAGTAGCTGATGGTTTGCAACGGTGTGATTACAATGCTGGACCACAGAACCTATGCTAAAAAATGAGGAAAGGAGGAGGGCGTAAGGACTGGAAAAGATGCTCCAGCAGAATGTCTCCAAGAAATTATCCCACTGCAAAGTAACAGAGCAATCCCAAGTTCAGCGAAAAGCAAGGGATGTTACCTCCAACAGGCATTCCCCTAGAAATAAAAAAGTCTCACTTTTCCTTTACAATTTAGATCTTCGGGAACAGTGCTGCTCCCCTCTCTATTTATGCCTAAGGTCATTGATGGCAATTTTTAAAATATCAAATGAGGTCACATCATAAATGGCTCCCTGTGGCAAACAGAAATTGGCTCAGATGTGTTTATTACAGTCAAGAGTTTAACTTCTTTAATGAATGAAGAAATTTTAAATATTAGAAGGAAAAAAATCATCTAAAATGATAATTCTAGGTTGCCCTTCAGTAAAAATGTAAAGTAGGAATGAAGCAATTGTAACTGTGTTATATAGTATCTCTGATACAGGGCTTTCCAGGTGACACAGTGGTAAAGAATCTGCCTGCCCATGCAGGAGATGTGAGTTCATTCACCCTGGATTGAGAAAATTCCCTGGAGAAGGAAATAGCAACCCACTCCAGTATTCTTGCCTGGGAAAATCCTATGGACAAAGGAGCCTGGCAAGCTGCAGTCCACGGGGTTGCAAAGAATTGGACACGACTGAGCACACGTGCATGCATGTAATAAACTCCTATTAATTTCTAACTTTATTTGACAGAGACCATGTCTAGATTGAAGGATATTCCTTTTTAAAGTTACTTTTTGAAGACAGGGAAGTCATTAAGAAAACTTCCAATCAATTATTATTATATAGTATTTGTTGACCATTATACAGTATTTATAGCACTATGGTAGCATGCACAATAGGTGAAATATTAGTCCAAGGAAATTTATATAGTGAGGTTTCAAGATTAAGTGTTACTCACAGTGACAATACAAGGATCTTCTTTTTTGGTTTGTTTTTAAATTCATTTGAAACCAGAATTTAAGAGTAAATAGAGGAGCAATCTGGACAACAGAGTCTCTCAGTTTATTTATTTTTTCTAGTTATTTTTTATTTTATTTTTTTTACTGGAGGCTAATTATTTTACAATATTATATTGGTTGGTTTTGCCATACACTGACATGAATCCGCCCCGGGTGTACATGAGTTCCCCTTTCTGAACCCCCCTCCCACCTCCCTCCTCCCCTTATCCTCCCTCTGGGTCATCCCCGTGCACCAGCCCCAAGCATCCTATATCATGCGTCCAACCTGGACTGGTGATTCGTTTCACATATGATAATATACATGTTTCAATGCCATTCTCCCAAACCATCCCACCCTCGCCCTCTCCCACAGAGTCCCAAAGACTGTTCTATACACCTGTGTCTCTTTTGCTGACCTAAATAAGACTATTCTTATTTGCCTTTGAAACTGACCAATGATGAAAGCATTCTAAAGGTTTAGAAAAGGTGATTTAACCAGTTTAGGTTTATCAATTTACATTCATTCGCATAAACTTGCAATGGAAGCAGCAAAACCAACACTGCTCAGTTTAGCACTTTCAGGAGCTAATTACAATGTGGATATACTTTTAAAGCAGTCTCTCTGCTTGGAAGTATTTGTCCAGATTAGTTCTTGTCACTCTAATCAAGAAAATAGCATTAGAGGGACTTCCCTGGTGGTACAGAGGTTAGGACTTCACCTTCCAGTGCCCCGGGTGCATGTTTGAACCCTGGTCAGGGAGCTGAGATTCCACATGCCTTGTGGTCAAAAAACTAAAACGTAAAACGGAAGCAATATTGTAAAATAATTCAGTAAAGATTTTTAAATGGTCCACATCGAAAAAATCTTGAAAAATACTTCAAAAAACAGCATTAGAAAAATATATAATTCAGACTTCATTAACTCAGGCTAGATTACTGGCCAAAAGTCTCTCTTAGTGACATTTTAGCTTTTAACCTTGCTACCTTAGAAAACCTAACAAAATTTTCAGACTTTATAATTCATCATTTTCAAGGACAAATTTTATACTGTGCCTACTTCATTCCTGAATTTTACATTTTAATTCCTCTCTCAGCTTGTTCAGTGAAAAGGCAGCAATAAATAGAATTAAAAATACAAGAAGAGGTAAATAGGGATAGGATTTTAGGAAATCTGACATAACTGATAATAAATGTCAATTGCCAGAACTTGAAAAGATAACTTGGTTGAGCAAGAAATTTTACATCACATCATTTTCTCCTCAAAATTCTGTAGGTGTTTCTCTGTTACTTTCTTTAATCTGCAGTCTAAATGACAAACGCTAAATTTAGATGACTCAGAGTATCGTAATATTTGCTCCATAGCAGGTTATTTGTTAAAAGTACTCTTTATATTGTATTTTGTTTTTCACGCATGGAGACTTACATGATAGTTAATAACTATCTTAAATCACAAACTTTGCCAAGATGAGTCCAGGTGTGTGTCATTTCTTATTTATTTTGCTTGAGAAACATGAACATTTCAATCCATATACTCAGACCTTTTTTCTCTCAGCTCTGGGAATTTTTTTTCTATTTTGCTTTATTATTTCTGTCCTAATTGCTGTGGTTTATTTTTCAGAAATAATAATTGTTATTGAATTTCCATTCTTTCTACCTTATAGCCTCATTTTCATTATTTTAGTTCCTTTTCCTTTTTCTTTTGAATTCTGAGAAAATTTCTTTAGCTTGTTCTCCACCACACTAATCTGATTTTCCACAATATCAATTTTAGTTTTTACTGGCCCCATTGTAAATCTAATTTTACCACTACATTTTTAGAGTCCTGCAATTAATGTTCTGTCACCCACCTTCCTTTCCATTTCTATTGTCTTTTCATTTCTAAATCCTCAACTTTCGATCTTGTACTCTGTTTCTTAGATACTATTCATTCTAATGAGTCTGAGGATTTTGAACAGTTTTCTATTAACCACCTTTTTGGTTTCCTAGCGTAAAAAATCTTTATTAGCGTGCTCCTCTTGTGAGGTTTTAGGATGATATTCTGTTTCCCTCCTAGCTCAGTTAGTAAAGAATCCACCTGCAATGCAGGAGACACCGGTTCGATTCCTAGGTCGCGAAGATCCCCTGGAGAAGGGATAGGATACCCACTCCAGTATTCCTGGGCTTCCCTTGCAGCTCAGCTGGTAAAGAATCTGCCTGCAATGCAGGAGACCTGGGTTCGATCCCTGGGTTGGGAAGATCCCCTGGAGAAGGGAAAGGCTACCCACTCCAGTATTCTTGCCAGAATTCCAAGGGGTCCTTGGGGTGGCAAAGACTCGGACATAACTAAGTGACTTTCACTTTCACTTCTGTTCCCCACGTGGCTGCTAAGTCACTTCAGTCATGTCTGACTGTGCGACCCCAGAGACAGCAGCCCACCAGGCTCCGCCTTCCCTGGGATTCTCCAGGCAAGAACACTGGAGTGGGTTGCCATTTCCTTCTCCAGTTTCCCATGTTACGCACTAATTTTCAAGGGTTGTATATAAGTTGTTTCTCTATTTACTCAGGTTGGAACAACAACAAAAAGATTTATCTAAGACTAATATTTTTCCAACAGATAGTATACGTAGATTGATCTGAGGGTCACTCTTTTTCTTCAGTGCTCCTCTAGTCCCAGAATTATGGTCAAATACGATCTATAATTATTACTGTATTGATCCAACCAGTCCATCCTAAAGGAAGTCAATCCTGAATATTCACTGGAAGGACTGATGTTGAAAGTCCAATACTTTCACCACCTGATGTGAAGAACTGACTCATTGGAAAAGACCCTGATGCTAGGAAAGATTGAAGGAGGGAGGAGAAGGGGACGACAGAGGATGAGATGGTTGGATGGCAACACTGATTCTATGGATATGAGGTTGAGTAAGCTCCAGGAGTTGGTGATGGACCGGGAAGCCTGATATGCTGCAGTCCATGGGGTCGCAAAGAGTCGGACACGACTGAGCAACTGAACTGAACTGAATAATGTATATGTATAATTTTAGCTCAATTCAGTAGTATTTTGTAAGCCTTCCAAGTAGTGAGCATTTGCCCACTGAGAAAGCATTTTGCTGCACTCATGGGTTGGTTCTCTATAACTCTGAAGTAATGGAGTTCATGAAAAAGAAACTATAAATCCAAGCGTACACTACTGCTTATTAGTTGGAACCTATACCACTTGGTTTGTGTATATGAATTTCTCAGGATGCAATGCACTTCTGTTATTCCTTTCCCTACTTCCTTCTTGCCTACTTGTCTTCTCGGTTTTACAGACACCAGTTAGGCATCACTTTGGTAAACTTTCACCAGGACTTCCCTGGTGACTCAGAGGTTAAAGCGTCTGCCTCCAATGCGGGCCACCCGGGTTCGATCCCTGGATTGGGAAGATCCCTGGAGAAGGCAATGGCAACCCACTCCAGTACTCCTGCCTGGAGAATCCCACGGACAGAGGACCCTGGTAGGCTACAGTCCATGGGGTCACAAAGAGTCGGACACGACTGAGCGACTTCATTGGTAACCTTTCAGATCCACACCCCTGGAATAAAGAAGTCCTTCCAAGGTGATCTCAAAACATTACAAACTGTATGCTTCCATGACATTTTTGAAAGGGTAAAAATATAGTGATGGAGAAGGAACAGTGGTTAGGAATTGGGGGAGGGTGGATTTTAAATAAATAGCATGATGGAGTTTATGGACGATGGAAGTGTTCTGTATCTCGATCACAGTGGCAGTTACACAAATCTATGCAGGTGTTAAAATAGAACTATATACACAAAAAATCAAATTTAGTGTATGTTAATTAAAAATAAAATAGAAAAAAATGAATAAAAAAAGAGAAGTCTTTCCAGACACTTTTATCCCTGAATCAGAAACAGGAAAATAGCTTCAGTACTATCAACTCAGGTTTTACACCAGCAGATATGGAGGGCTACTGATTACATATTTGGAGATAATTTCACTAGCCTTCATGGGACTTACCCATTCAGATTGTGAAACCAGGCTGACTGTTAATTCTACATTGTTTATATTATTATGAATTTTCATTATATATATATATATATAATGATATATATATCATCCTGGATTTTCAGATGAAGAAATGAGGTCACCAAACATGGCTTCTCCAAGGAAAGACTCAGAGGCAGGACTAGGCTGCCGACCCAGGAGGTTTTACTCTAGAGCCTATGCACTTAATCACTGAATTCTCTATTCTTTCCAAATGCTAAATTAAACAATTAGTGACAGATTTTATTTTCTTGGGCTCCAAAATCACTGTGGAATTTTGGACCTGAGTGATAAAATTAAAAGACACTTGCTCTTTGGAAGGAAAGCTATGACAAACCTAGATAGCATATTAAAAACCAGAGACATCACTTTGCTGACAAAGGTCCATATAGTCAAAGCTATTGTTTTCCTAGTAGTCATGTACAGGTGTGAGAGTTGGACCATAAAGAAGGCTGAGCACTGAAAAACGGATGCCTCTGAACTATGGTGCTGGAGAAGACTCTTAAGAGTCCCTTTGGACTGCAAGGAGATCAAACCAATCAATCCTAAAGGAAATCAACTCTGAATATTCATTGGAAGGACTGTTGCTGAAGCTGAGGCTCCAATACTTTGACCACCTGATGCAAAGAGCCGACTCACTGGAAAAGACCCTGATGCTGGGAAGGATTGAAGGCCAAAAAGAGAAGGGGGCGGCAGAGGATGAGGTGGTTAGATAGCATCACTGACTAAACTGACCTGGATTTGAGCAAACTCTGGGAGAAGGTGAAGGACAGAGGAGCCTGGTGTGCTGCAGTCCTTGGGGTCCCAAGGAGTCAGACATAACTTAGTGACAGAACAACAAGAAGATAACATTTATTAACTAATTGATATGTGCCAGGCATTGGGTTGTGCAATTAACAAACGTTAATACATTTAATACTCACAACTCTATGTGATGGATACTATTATCATTCCCATTTAATAAATTAAAACCAACAGCAATAACAACATTAGGCCTTAAATATGGGAATAAATTTACCCAGTCAGATAACTAGCAGATGAAAAGCTTGGGATTCAAATTCAATATGACTTCTAAACACAAGCACTCATCTCTTATGCTATAACACCTCTATTTAATAGGTATAATATGTTGTGTATACTCCAGTAAATGTATAGTGTATTTTGCTAAGAAATTTCATGTCAAGAATGATCAATTCCTATATTCAACTATAAATTAATACTTTCTGAGACAAAAATTTTCCTTCGCTAAATACAAAAGGTTACAAATTAACCAGAGACATCTGAATGCACTTGTGGGAGGGGGTTTAAATGCCATAATTTTTCCTATATGCACCCTGGTAGATAGCTGTGCACTGCATCAAGAGGCTTTCTTACCCTTTGACTTCCTGTAGTGTTTAACCGACAAGGAGTACTGGCAGAAAATCAGTCAGAGAAAGAAAAAGAACCTTGGGATATTTGTTCTGTTTTGCAGACTGGATGAGAAACAAAGGCCACTGCTCAGGCCTTGCAGTGACAACCTACCCTTATTACTAAGACACAAGTTTTGTGCTGTTTCATGTGACTTTGCTATCCCCTCTCCACCCTTATAAATCATTCCTTCCCTAAATTCACTTAAATTACTCAGTTTAAGCATCCCATCTCTTCTCTGTAGGGCCTAGGGGGATACAGAAGTTACCTATTCTGGCATAGAACAATGCTTCAATATTCTAGAAAAGGATATTTTCCCATTCTATATGAATTCTTAATGTTCATGTAGGGCTTCCCTGTGGCTCAGATAGCAAAGAATCTCCTACAGTGCAGGAGACCCAAGTTTGATCCCTGGGTCAAGAACATCCCCTGGAGAAGAGAATGGCAACCTACTCTAGTATTCTTGCCTGAAGAATTCCATGGACAGAGGAGCCTGGTGAGCTACACAGTCCCTGGGGTTGCAAAGAGTCGGACAGGAATGTTTATATGTCTTTTTAGAAATAGCAATGTCGTGTAAGTGTAATTACAAAGAAAAAGATGGGTAATGCAACAGCAAACACACTTTCCTCAGACTCCTAATGTTGACTTTTCAATTTGAATATAATAAATCATTCATGACTCAGCTAAATTACAATTTCAACGCAAGATGAATGGAATGCACAAGCAAACCCATGATTACAGTGTATAGAAAGCGATATTGCTCACTTTAGCCATGTCAATTCCATCCTAATTACAATGGAATCTTTAGGCACTTAAAGATTTATATTTGCCTTAAGCATTTATAAGCCCATACTAAATGTGTCTAATACTACTGGGTTTTATAAACAGTCAAAGACAACTAATCACTTATATTTATGAGATAATGTGATGAAATATTTGCAGAGCACCTCCTGGACAGGAAACTGTGGGGCTGAAGTATCTCCAGTGATTGCTGGCATTATCGTTCTATTCATAAAACATGTGTGAGCATTAATAGAGAAATAAATACTCTAAATATTGGAGAGACTATAAATTGATTGACCTAAAGTTAAGATTCTCTTTTAAGGACTTTGTATATCAAGTCTGCCTCTAAGAATTTATCCTAAGAAAATAATCACAGATGTATGTAAAGATTTATCTATCCATATATTCACTAAGACAATCAATAATATAAACTCCCATAGGAAGGAATATGCAGTCATTAAAAATGATGTTATGGAAGAATGTATGCTGACATGGAATTATTTACAAAATATTCTAGGTGGAAAACAGGTAATAAAATGATATATAAGCTGTTTTTGGTGTCAGCCAAGATGAAGAAAGCTGATTGCAGCCCAACATTCCCACTGACTACAACTAAAGCTCCTAACAAAATATAAAAACCAACTACCTGAAGACTTTGAAAAGTACACATACCAGGTGTATCAGGAATTAGAGGGAAAACTTAAATAAAGACCCATAATATGTGAGGTTCATGGAGCTTTACTGTCCTTTCTCACCTAGAACTGACTTGTGGGTAAGTTGAATCCTAGAATTATGCAGCAAGCACAGCCAGCCAGAACTCCAGGAGAACTGACCTTTTTCCAGCCAGAGGTCTGGGGAAATAACTCTTGTGTGCTGGAGACTTTGAATATTTTTTTTTCACCTTTTATTTCACTCTCAGCTTTGCTCCAAGGCCAGGCCCCAGATAGAGACCTTCACTGGCAACACCACAGGTACCTGAAACCCCAAGAAAAGCCCATCTTTACAGCCAGAGGAACTGGGAAAAGACCTTCTTACAAAGGGTTCTCCTGCTGCTTGTCTATAAGAAAGCTAAAATTGTGTAGGCTGCACAACGGCATGGGAGGCTAAAATTCTGAGAGGACTCCATCCTCCTGACCAGAGAAACCAAGAGAAAGCATATGAGAGTTGTAGAGCATGGGAGAAATCATGGAGAGAAGACAGATGAAAAGAAGCAATTCCAAAGTCTGTGTTATGAACTAACATAAGTCCTGGACCTGACCAGAACAAACCTAAAGAGACTCAGCAGAGGTGTCAAGACATAAACTACCATAGAAACCTTTATACTAGTTCTAGACTAACTCTTGAGTGGTATAAGCTCCAGTAAGATCCAAAAATCCTGGCATAGTATTTGAAATTTCAGCTGACATCAGAACCCCTATGAGACAGAATATGAAGTTTGAACCTAAACTGATTGATTGCCTCCTAAACAATCATACAGAAAACCATTTTCCAAAGGACATTAATCTGATCAATATTCAACGAAAAAGACAATTAACAAATACTTATTCCAGGTTGGCAGAGATGTTGGAATTATCACACAAGGACTTTAGAGCAACTCTTCAACAATCCTGAATAAGGTAAAGGTGAACATTGTTTAAAAGAATAAAGGATAGAGATGCTTAATTGAGAAGTAGAAGCTATGAAGAAAAGAAGAAATTTTAGAGCTGAAAAAGACAAAAGCTGAAATTTAAAAACTCACTGGATGTTTTTAATAGCAGAATGTAGATAACAAAGGAAATAGTCACTAAATTTGGAGAGAAATAAATAGAAATCACAGAACCTAAAGAACAGAGAGGCAAAAAAGACTGGGGGGAAAAAAATCCCAAGTCCTCAGAAACCCATGGGACAATAATCAAAAGGTATGATCTTCACATCAATGGAGTCTGAGAAGAAGAGATAAAAGAGATAGATGGATGCAGAAAGAATATTTGAAGAAATAATGATTGAAAACTTTTCAAACTGGGTTAAAGATTGTAGATTCAAAAGGTTCAGTTCAGTCCAGTCGCTCAGTTGTGTCTGACTCTCTGCGACCCCATGAACCACAGCAGGCCAGGCCTCCCTGTCCATCACCAACTCCCAGAGTTCACCCAAACCCATGTCCATTGAGTCGGTGATGCCATCCAATCATCTCATCCTCTGTCATCCCCTTCTCCTCCTGCCTTCAATCTTTCCCAGAATCAGGGTCTTTTCAAATGAGTCAACTCTTCACATCAGGTGGCCAAAGTATTGGAGTTTCAGCCTCAGCATCAGTCCTTCCAATGAACACCCAGGATTGATCTCCTTTAGAATGGACTGGTTGGATCTCCTTGCAGTCCAAGGGACTCTCAAGAGTCTTCTCCAGCACCACAGTTCAAAAGCATCAATCCTTCAGCACTCAGGTTTCTTTATAGTCCAACTCTCACATCCATACATGACCACTGGAAAAACCATAGCCTTGACTAGATGGACCTTTGTTGGAAAAGCAATGTCTCTGCTTTTTAATATGCTGTCTAGGTTGGTCATAACTTTCCTTACAAGGAGTAAGCGTCTTTTAATTTCATGGCTGCAATCACCCTCTGCCCAGAAAAATAAAGTCAGCCACTGTTTCCACTGTTTCCCCATCTATTTGCCATGAAGTGATGGGACCGGATGCCATGATCTTAGTTTTCTGAATGTTGAGCTTTAAACCAACTTTTTCACTCTCCTCTTTCATTTTCATCAAGAGGCTCTTTAGCAAATTCCTAATAGGGTAAACTCATAAAATCATGGCCAGACACATCATAATCAAACTGTTGAAAATTAAAGATAAAGGGAAAAAACTTCAAGCAAGCCAGCAGAAAATAACACATTACATTCAAGGGAGTAATGGTCTGGATGACTGAAGACTTAGCATCAGAAATCACAGAAGCCAGATGACAGTGGCACAACATCTTTCAAGTGATAAAAGAACAATTAAACAGAATTTTATACCCAGTGAAAATATCTTTCAGGACTGAAAACAAAATTAGGAGGAACTCTCTGATTAAGGAAAACTAAAATATTTAATTTGTTCCCAGTAGAACCAATATTAAGGAAATACCAAAAAAAAATTCTCAGGCTTACAGGAAATGATATCAGAAGGAAATGTGGACACAAGGGCTTAAAGAAGAACAACAGAAATGGTAAACATCTGGGTCAATAAATAGACTATTTTACTCAACCAAGTTATTTAAAACGTTTGACTTTAGAGCAAAACTTATACCACTGCCTGTGGATTTCTCAAGTTATATGGGTGTACTTAATATGACAACTAAGTGGGGAGAGTGAAGTGATAAGGCTTGAATGTTTTAATTGAAATGGTAATCTATTCACTCTAGAGTATGTAAAGTAAGTTGTGTATTCAGTAATCCAAAGAACAGCAACTATAATAATACAAAGAGATGATCCAAATAGCCAATAGTGAAATTAAAATGGATATTAAAAAATAAACAGTAGAAGGCAGAAAATGGGGAATGAAGGAACAAAAAAAAAAGGTAAGAAAAAGAAAATAATAAATGGCAGATCTAAATCTAACCATTTCAATAATTAAATGTACATGGTATATACTAAAGTATAGAGATTATCAAATTTAAAAATAAGACTCAATATGTTGTCAACAAAACAATCCACTTCAAATATGTCACTATAAATAAAAAAGTAAAAGGTTGAAAAAATATACAATCCAACATTTATCAAAAGAAAATTGGAAAAGTTACGTTGCTGCTGCTGCTGCTGCTGCTAAATCACTTCAGTCGTGTCCGACTCTGTGTGACCCCATAGACGGCAGTCCACCAGGCTCCCCCGTCCCTGGGATTCTCCAGGCAAGAACACTGGAGTGGGTTGCCATTTCCTTCTCCAATGTGTGAAAGTGAAAAGTGAAAGTGAAGTCACTCAGTCGTGTCTGACTCGTAGCGACCCCATGGACTGCAGCCTACCAGACTCCTCCGTCCATGGGATTTTCTAGGCAAGAGTACTGGAGTGGCTTGTATCAGGCAAAGCAAACTTTGGAACAAGAAAAATTATCAAGGAAAAAGAAGAATATTTATAATCATGAAAAAAATAATTCATCAAGATATACAGCATTCCTCAATGTGCATGTACTTAATAAAATATATGCCCCAAAATATGTGAAGTAAAACTGATAAAACTGAAACAAGAAGTAGACAAACCCACAATTACACTCAGAGACTTCAGGGTTCCTCTCTCAGTTAATAAGAGTAGTCAGACAGAAAATCAGCAAGATATAGGGAACCCAATCAACATTATTCACTAACTTAATGTAATTGACATTCATGTGCACATGGAATATTTAACATGGCAGTCCATATTCTTCTAGGCCATAAAAACAAACTTAACAAATTTAAAAGAAGTGAAATCATGCAGAAAATGATTTCTGGTCAGAATGAAATTAAACTAGAAAAATGACAGAAACATATCTGACATATAGCCAAAAATGTATAAATTAAGCACCACGTGCTTAAATAACCCATTGTAAAACAGAAAGACTCTGGTGAGGGCAAGGGGTATACAGGAAACCTCCCTACATTTCCTCAATTTTGCTGTGAACCTAAAACTGCTCTAAAAAAATGAAGTCTTAGTAATTTTTTGAATTTCAAAGGAAATATTAAAATATTTTTAAATGAATGACAATGAAAATAAAGTGTATTAAAATTTGTAAGATGAAACTAAAGCAGTATTAAATATTATAAAAGGAAAAAAACTCAATTTAATAAATAATCTGTTTCCACATTAGAAAACTAATAAAAGAAGAACCAATTAAACCCAAAATAAACAGAAGGGAGAAAGTAATAAAGTTTAAAAGCAGAAATCGATGAAACTGAAAAAAAGAAAAACAATAGGACAAAGCCAATGAAACCAACAGCTGATCTCTGAAAAAATAAAGAAAACTGAGAAGTCCTTAGCCATACTAATGAAGAAAAAAGATACAGATTCCCAATAACAGGAATGAACTTTGGTTATCTCTACAGACCCTAAAGACAATGAAACAAAAGGAGAGAATTTTGACATTAGATGAAATGGATCAATTCCTTGAAAGATATAAACTACCACATCTCAAAAGAAAAGAAATAACCTGAATAGTCCTATGTCTTGAAATCAACCAAATTGAATTTTCAACAAAAAAAACTCCAGGCTCAGTGATTTTCTCTTGTAAATTCTATCACAAATTTCAGGAGGAAGTAATACCAAATTTACTCAGTCTTCTTCCAGAACATCAAGGAGGAATAAGGCTAAACCATTACAGTACTATTAAAGTCAGGCCAAAAAAAAAAAACGAACCCAAAAACCATAGACAAATATTCCTCATTAACAGAGAGGTAAAATCAACAAAATGCTAGCAAATCAAATTCAACAATATATAAAAAGGACAATATACCACAATCAAGTGCATTCACCCTGGAAAGCAATATCAACTTAATATCCAGAAATCAATCAATATTCAGAGGAAAAAAGTCATATGAACATATCAATAGATGCAGTTAAAGTCACATGACAAAATTCAACATCCATTTATGATACTTTTAAAAAAAGTTTCTCAGTAAACAAGAAATAGAAGGAATTGTGCTCAAAGTGATAAAGGGGGTATGCAAAAAATCTATAGCTAATATTATACTTAAGTGCAAAAAAAAGTCTCCCTAAAAGTGAAATGACAAGACTATCCACTCTCAATACATATGATGAATATCATATTAGGAGTCTTAGACAAGGCAATAAAACATGAAAAAGAAATAAAAGGCATGATGATTAGAAGGGAAGAAAAATGTCTCTATTCGTAGATGATATGATTGTCTACATAAAAAAAAAAGTCCATGAAATTCACAACAAAGCTCATAGAATGAACAAGTGAGTTAGCAAATTCACAGGATATAAGGTCAATATGTAAAAATCAATTATATCTCTATATACTAACAATAAACAACCAGAAAGTAAAATTTAACAAAAGAATACTATGTTTCACTAAAAAGGATATACACATGACAAGTAAGACAGGAAAAGATGTTCAAGATTATTAGCCACTTGAGAAATGCAAATTATAACCACAATGAGAGGGCACTACACATCAGTTAAAATGGCCAAAATTTCAAAATATTGACACCACTATATAACTGGCAAGATGAGGGGAAACCGTATCACTCGCATATTGCTGGTGGAAATGTAAAATGGTATAGCCATTCTGTGGTCCTGGTTAGTTTCTTTTAAAACTAAAATTGCAACCATGATAAAACCCAGAAATTGCCCTCTTGGACATGTATGCCAGAGAAATAAAAACTTACATGTTCACATAAAAACCTGTACATGAGTTTTCATAGCAGCTTTACACATAATAGCTCAAAAGTAGAAAAAAGCCAGATTACTTTCAATGGATGAATGATTAAACAAAGTGTGGTGCATCCATACCATGACAAACTCATGGTAAGGTGAAAAGAATGCCATAGCTGAAAAAGCATTTAATATGTACAACTTACCAAACATCACAGCTGAGCCTAGCCTGCCTTAAATGTGCTCAGAATACTTACATTAGCCTACGGTTGGGAAAAATAATCTAACCCAAAGCTTAATTTATAATAAAGCGTTGAACATCTCATGTAATTTACTGAAAAATCTACTGAAAGTGAAAAACCAAATGGCTGTGTGGATACAGAATGGTTTTCAGTGCATCAGTTGTTTGCTTTCCTGACCCCATGGCTGACTGGAAGCTGAGGCTTGCTATCCTACCCAGCATCACAAGAGCATATCATACTACATATCACTAACCCAGGAAGAGATCAAAATTGAAAACTGGAATTACAATTTCTACTGAATGTGTAACATCTCATTTAATCTTGCCTGCATCCTTTGAGAAAGGCACAATCCCATGTTTATAAATAAAGCAAGGGTCGGCAGAGTAAAGCATCTTGCCCTGGCTTCTGCTGTCAATGCACAGAGTAGACAGGACATGAATGCTGGTTTCCTGACTCTGCTCCTAGATGTTAACTACCTGCCTCCTGTCCCAGACAATGCTCTGAGCCCCTCGGGCTTGCTTGTATTTCCAAGTGGCCTCACATCCAGAATGACGGGGCTCACATCCAGAATGGTGGGGTTCACTCTGGTGACATCCACCTCTTTATGAGAGTGCTCCTTTCCTTTTTTCCCTTCTGCTTAAGCAAAGGAAGCTGCTAGAGGAGAGTCTGAGCCCTTGATCATCCATAACTGCTCACTTATAAGTAAAATGAGGGATTCCTTTGTGGCTCAACTGGTAAAGAATCTGCTAACAATGCAGGAGACTTGGGCTCGATCCCTGGGTTGGGAAGATCCCCTGGAGAAGGGAACAGCTACCCACTACAGTATTCTGGCCTGGAGAATTCCATGGACTGTATAGTCCATGGGGTCACAAAGAGTTGGACACGACTGAGCGACTTTCACTCTCACTGAATGTATAATGCTTTCATACCATCAAAAAACCATAAAGTTAAACCAATGTAAATCAGGGACTGTCTCTACTAACAAAATGTAAAGATAGCCCCAGATAGCGAGAAAATGTTCGCAAACCACATATTTGACAAAGAACTTCTATTTAGCATGCACAAAAACTCTCTAAGCTTAACAATAATAAAACAATCTTTTCTTAAATGGGCAAAAGATTTGAACAAGTACCTGGAAAGAAGATATATATATGATAAGGATGTACAAGAAAAGAGGCTTAACATCATTAGTCATGCGGGAGATGCAAATTAAAACCACAATGAGATAACGCTGTACACCAGTTAGAACAGCTAAAGTAGAAGACGCTTGACAATGCCATACACAGACGAGGACACGCAGCAACTGGAACTCTCATGAATTGCTGAAGCAGTGCAACATGACGCAACCACTCTGGAAAACAGTTTGGCGGTTTCTTATCAAGCTAATGGATGTCAGAGTCAGACTATGAAGAAAGCTGACCACCGAAGAATTGATGCTTTTGAACTGTGGTGCTGGAGAAGACTCTTGAGAGTCCCTTGGACTGCAAGGATATCCAACCAGTCCATCCTAAAGGAGATCAGTCCTGGGTGTTCACTGGAAGGACTGATGCTAAAGCTGAAACTGCAATACTTTGGCCACCTCATGAGAACAGTTGACTCACTGGAAAAGACTCTGATGCTGGGAGGGATTGGGGGCAGGAGGAGAAGGGGACAACAGAGAATCAGATGGTGGGATGGCATCACCAACTCGATGGACATGAGTTTGAGTGAACTCTGGGAGTTGGTGATGGACAGGGAGGCCTGGCATGCTGTGATTCATGGGGTCGCAAACAGCCGGACACGACTGAGCGACTGAACTGAACTGAATTGAAACATATAATTGCTATATAACCAAGTGATTCCACTCCCAGAAAAAATGAAAACTCATGTTCATACAAAACTTGTGCAAATATTTACAGCAGCTTTTCTTACAATCACTCCAAACTAGAAAAAAATTCAAATGCACTCTAATTTATCAGTGAATCAACAAAGCAATATATCAACGCCATGAAATACTACTCAGCATTAAAATGGAACAAACTATGGTTACACACAGCAACGTGAACAAATCTGAAATGCATTATGCTAAATGAAAAGAGCCAGATTCAAAGGCTATATACCATATGCTTTATATATATATATATGTATGTATGTATTTCTAGAAAAAGAAAAACTATAAGGATAGAAAATAAACCTGTGGTTGTTAAGATTCAGGGGGAGGGTTTGACTATAAGGGGATATCACAGGAAAATATTCTAATATTTTTAAGTGATTGTGGTGGTGGCTACGTGATTCCCAGGTGGCTCAATGGTGAAGAATCCACCTGCCAAGGCAGGAGCCAAAGGAGATATGGGTTCGATCTCTGGGTTGGGAAGATTCCCTGGAAGAGGAAATGGCAACCCACTCCAGTATTCTTGCTGGGATAATCCCATAGACAGAGGAGCTTGGTGGGCTACAGTCCATGGGGTTGCAAAGAGTTGGACATGACTGAGTATGCATTCAGGCCATGGAATTCTATGCAACAGAATGTACAAATTTTCTGGAATTCTATGTGTTAATCTGAAATTAAATTGTTAAGTTATAACACATCCTGACAGGTCTAAATATAAAGTCAACATGAAGGGCTAAACCATTATCTCAATGACTTTTTAGAATTTCATGCTTCTAAAGCATTGCCTTCAGAGAAGGCAATGGCAAGCCACTCCAGTATTCTTGCCTAGAAAATCGCATGGACAGAAGAGCCTGGTAGGCTGCAGTCCATGGGGTCGCTAAGAGTCGGACACGACTGAGCGACTTCACTTTCACTTTTCACTTTCACACATTGGAGAAGGAAATGGCAACCCACTCCAGTGTTCTTGCCTGGAGAATCCCAGGGACGGCTGTCGTCTATGGGGTCACACAGAGTCGGACACAACTGAAGTGACTTAGCAGCAAAGCACTGTCTTGAACACATGCCATTTGCTCAAGATTCAAAATGACAGTATTCTTGCCACCTGGTGAATTCCAGCAATTTCTCTGGTGATTCTCCATCAGCCTATTTGATCCACCCTACCAAAGCAACATCCCTTACCTTGCTGCTCTCCATGATGGATCTGCTCCAGGGGTCTTCTCATGGCCATAGAGAGAGACCTGCACTCACTGTCCTCTGGCAGGACTACCAGGCAGAGGAGACAGGGGCCCTTTAATTGTCTAGCCACAAACTGCTAGACACAAAGCAAGCTATGCTGTTACGGACTCCTAAGCAGTAAGATTTTTCCAAGTGTGCTTGGATCACGGGAACATCTGATTCAATATGGAAAACTGCACTATTGTTCACACTTCCACAGAAACATGTGACATTTCAGGGGAACACAGAAAAACAAATGAAAGCCTCAAGAGCAGCTACCAATTTTGCTAAATGTTATACCAGACACAGGGAATGGCAGAGATGGGAAAAGAAGTGACCTCAGCATGGTCAGATGACTCTGTAATTTCAATAACATTTGCAACTAAGAAAGGGAATGAGTGATTATATCATCAACTATTTCCCCAACTCTGACAAATCCAGGCCCCTAGCCTATGTTTGATCCAAAAGAAACACTTTCAAAGAGAGGGAAGAGAACTCTGTGCAAAGTATCCTACTCAAAATTCTTCCCCCAGGTTAGGAAAAAGCATTATTTAATCCTTGAAGTTTATATGCATTTAGGGTCAAGTTTGATTGCACTGAAAAAAAAATTGCAGTTTCACCCTCTTTGTAAAATATTGAACAAAACAAACCTGTGTAATTTTGTTCAATGAACTACTGGCCTTCACATGGCACTATATGGTTTTGACTGGCAAAGCTAAATATCATAGTTACATAATGGTATATAGACTCTCCTCTCAAGATATTTTATTTCCTATTTGAAATTAAGCCATGGACTAGAGTCAAGAATATTTTCTTACAAGTATATAAGAAAATGTAAGACAAACTCAAATGCATCCTTCAGTATACTTATGCTGTTTATTCTCCCTTTTAAATATTTTTAAAGGTCAAAAATTCTTAGCATGTCTAAAAGAAAAAAATGTATCCTCCAGGTATACTTGACCATTTCCTGTTCTTTGAACACCCCAAGCTTTTCCACATCTGAGCTCTTATTTATCCTGCTCACTCTGTGGTTTTCTTAAATTCTTTTGCAAAACAGATTTAGATAACAAAAATAAGTACCCAGATTGTATTACCTTAAACCTCTGCAAAAATGCCTTCACCCAGTCAAAACAGAAATGTCTTTGGCTTTCATAAAATCATAATATTAAAAAAATAAACTATAAGAATATTTCCATAGATAATCTGCTAGAAAATAATCAAAGGCATTATCTGCTATGCTACCCAAGGTCATTTATATGACTAGCTGAGTGATAAAGAACCTTGCAAAGTCAGTTGTCTGGAAAGAATTGTATTTTTCCTGGTAAATTGTTATGCTTCCTTTATTCCAACAGTAGAGACAATGCAATCAAACATGTGTTCTTTTTCACTTGGTTTCTCTGAAGATTAGCCAAATTTGTTTCTCAGTTGCAACAAACAGCCTACCCTTGGTGCCAAATACACATTTTTCTCTTTCTCTTAAGGTTGTCATTTTTTTTTACAACATCGCTTTAACCATGTCACAATAAAAGTGACACAATTAAATATATTTTGAAGTATGCTTAAATGTTTTA
The DNA here is from genome assembly GCF_049115385.1 of Moschus berezovskii. Taxonomy (NCBI): domain Eukaryota; kingdom Metazoa; phylum Chordata; class Mammalia; order Artiodactyla; family Moschidae; genus Moschus; species Moschus berezovskii. The sequence goes on along the minus strand of NC_142469.1, from coordinate 87,694,974 downwards.
AATACAGTAGGCAGAATTAATATATGAAGGCTGTTTTCTACAAGCTATTCCATAGTAAATGACAAAACAGAAACTGTGGCCGAGAGCAGTATTTTTCAAACTGGAATGAGCAAAAGAATCACAGAATGATCTTATTAACAGGTTTATGCTTATTCAGAAAGTCTGGGGTGGGGCCGGAGGTTCCACAATTCTAGGAGGCTCCCAGATAAGATCACTTCTGGTCCTCAGCCCACATTTTGAGGAGGTAGGGCCTCACCAACATTCTGCCTGCGCATGAATGAAAAGTCAGTACAGGAGAAATATGAATATAATGGAGCCCCAAGACATGACAGGGCTTCCCAGGTGGTTCAGTGAGAAAGAATCCACCTGTCACTGCAACAGATACAGGAGGTATGGGTTTGATCCCTGGGTCAGGTAGATCCCCTGGAGTAGGAAATGGCAAACCCACTTCAGTATTCTTAGTCCATGGTGTCACAAAGAGTTGGACACAACTGAGCATGCACACACGCAAGACATGATAACCCTCAAAACGGTAAGAACCACGAACTAGACCAAATGGGATCAGATCATCACATTCCTGTTTCAATTTTTAAAAATCAAAGCGTCTTAAATCCAAAGTCTATAATATTTTTTATAACAAATGTCCAGTTCCTGTTTTTCAAAGAAGCTGATTCTCATTCATGGTTTAGACATTCTATCATATAGAGCTCAGTAAAATTCTGATTGATATACTTCCAAAAATCCACAGTATTTTGAATGGTTATAGGAGGACACACAAGGAAAGAATACTTACTGAACACATGGAAAGATTCCATCTATTCAAACATTTATTAAACCCCCACTGTATTCCAGTAATACTCTTAGGCCTCAACATCCAGTTTCTTTTTTCTTTTATTTATGTTGGTTTGATTCTGATTCTTCATTTCTATCATGTTGAGGGTCAATTATTATATAACTTGGGAAATTACTTGATTAGTGAATAAGTGAATGAATCTACATCATTTGAAAAAAATTCATCAGCTGTAACACTGGTTAAGAAAATATTTGAACAATGTAGTCACTTCAATATTTTTTTCTTTCCAGTTAAGAGAATTCCTTCTGGCATGGCATGATGCACAATGATAATTTCTAAAATACTTCACAGTAAAGAAAAGGCCTAGTTTTTCCGAAGCTATTCCACTTTTATAGATTCTTATGTTGCCCGTTGTCACATGTATGTCTCCCCAGCGCAGTTTCACAGATGCAGAAGGGAAAAACCTGTATTTTGGTTAAAACTAACCACCTGTCTAATATACATAAAGAACTATCTAAGTCACTATCTTGTTGCATAAGTACAATAACATTTAAGGCTTTTTTTTAGGTCACAGGCTTTAGAGCCAAGTGTACAAGCTTTCTATTGCTGCTACAACAAATTAGCATAAGTTTAGTGGTTTAAATGCAGATTTATTATTTTATGGTTCTGGAGGTCAGAAGTCCAAAATGGGTTTCACAGGACTAAATTCAGGGTGTCAGCAGAGCTGTGTTTCTTCTGAAGTCTCTAGGAGAGGGGTTATTTCCTTGCCCTTTACAGCCTGTAGACACCTCCCACATTCCTTGGCTCTTGGCCCCTTCCTTCACCTTCAAAGCCAGCAATGTTGTATCTCTCTGTGACTTTCTTCCACTGTCACATCTTCCTCCAACTCATTCCTCTCTTTTGCCTCCCTTCACTTTTAAGAAACCTTGCAGTAACGTAGATAAACTGCAATAAACTGTAGATAAACCTCCTTCTTTGAGGGTCAGTTGATTAGCAATCTTAATTCCTTTGCCACGTAACCTCACATATTTACAGGCTCCAAGGATCAGGATGTAGACTTTTTTTTTTCGGGAGGGGGGTCTATTATTCTGCCTGTCATGCAAAGTGTTTCATTTCCATTTACTAACTTGAATTTTCCTGATGCACGTTTAGTTCTCTCACTGTTCTTTGATTCTAGGAAACGAAGCTCTTAGGGAATAACAAGTATAGGATAAGATTACTGATAGCAATAACTTGCATTTCAGTTTTTAGCCATGAGCTCTGATTCTATTGGGATAACTCTCATACTCAAAGAAAGATACAGATACGGGTGGAATGGCCACTGCTGCATAACCATATTCTCCTGCTGCCTGAAATTTCTGAGCTACATTTTGGTAAACTGATGCCACCGATCACGGAATCAGAGTGTGACCACCAGGATAAACGTCTTGATTTTCTGTGATCTAAGTTGGCTACAAAAAGGGCCTTTTCCTTGAAGTTTTAAGAAACTAAATCTTCTTTCAGAATTGCTCAAATGGGTTTAGAATCATTAAAAATGTCCAAAGCACCGAAGTAATAATGTTTATTATTTTCTTAAATACACAAAAAAATGAGAAATTAAATGAGTAAATTATAGTAGCCTAATCTTTTCATGAAATTACTATGGATTGACAGGCTGGTTGTTTAAACAGCTGTACAATGCTTACGCGCCAAAGACTCTAAATCTCTAATAACAAGAAGAATAACACTTTGCATGAGTGTTTCTTTGAATATATTCTAGACTGTACTTTCTCACAGGAACTCTCGACTAAGGATTTATTATATTTCAATCCAAAGCCACAGAGATAGAGTTTGAATGATTGGCTGAAGGCCCTATGCAAACTGAATCTAAACGTGAAAAAAAGTAAAAGTTTCAAATTTGAATTCATGGCCTGAATTCTGATAGACAAAAGCATGTTTGTGGTGATTATCATTATTTAAAACAGGCAGGTCCAATCACCAAATGCTAAAATACAAACTGTATGACAGTTTAAGCAGAGTCAGGTCGGCTCTACTAAAGTTTCATGTCACACAAAGGTTATGAGAGATACATTGTTTCTTGTGAGTCTTCTGTAACACACAGTAAGCCATGCCAGTGTGAGAAGTTGTCATCTCTTGCACAGATTAATGACACCCTCAATATCTACCCCTCTCACCTGCTGATCCTCTCTCCTATGCCCTCAAAATTACACCTAATACTTCTGAGAACTGTTCACAGCTCCCATGGTTCTGGTGGGGTTTTCATCAGCGTATCAACTTAATGCAGTTCCTTGGGCCAGCTCTAAGCGAGATCAAGAAAAACAGGATAAGGTGGTGATCTGACAGATTTTCTTCATATAGCCAGTGAAAAAGAATTCTGAACATCTATGCACATATTTTTAAATAACATCTAAATGTTTTTAAACTAAGTTTGCACAGTTGAAAGGGGACATGATTTCTAATGCTCTGGTCCGTATTTATCAGAACCTCAGGACTGCAGGTTTCACTGAGTCTATGGAAGATTAGAAAAGGTAGGGCCCATGGATGAGCTAATCAACCCAAGACGACTTTCTGTCAAGACAAGTCTGACTTCGTTTTTCAAGCAAATATGAAGATAGTTCTAGTGACACCAGTCTATCTTTTGAAAGCTAAAAGGAACAGATAAATACAGCACAGGGCCTTGTCACGTGCTTGGGCCTTGGATGAATGGGGCAGAAGAAAGGAGAACTGGTGGGAATAGCCATGTTCAGAGGCAGATCAGTTTCAAGAGCTGCAAGTTGAGGAACTGAAAATTGAAACCCCTGAAACACTATGTCCTGGGCAGTCTTGATGCCCAGTTTGGAGAGTGCTGAGAAAAAAATGATTTAAATTCCTCTCAGAACATATCTAACAAGATACAAATTTAAAATGGTATTTCTACACAAAACTCCCGCTGACTGCATTTCTTTGAAGGATCCTCAGCCTTTGGAAGTGTTTCGAAACAGGTATCAAGTCCTCTTCATCAAAATGAAGGGTCAACAGTAAGAGATTACAATCTCGTTTGTGCAGCGAACCTCCTGTAGCTGTAGTTCTGGCGACCGATTTACTAGGTTCTACATTTTCTCTAGTCCTTAGAACTTCTCGCTTTTGTTTTCTCTGTTCATACTTGACCATCTTTTAGTGTGTGTCTGAGCTCGTCTTAGTCACCTATCACCTTGAAGTTCCTAGGTTCCACCCATGTCCTTATTGAGTCTTATGCTCAGGCTGATTCTCTGGCCCTTTTAGTGCCAGAAGTGGTAAGCTGTAGAAAAAAAAGGGAACAAACTACAACTTCCAAGGCCAAGATGTTGTGTCAACAGAGGAGTTGCTTATGCAAACTACTATGAACTTTTACACGGTAAGATAGGGAGAAGTGTAGCGTCACACTGAGAATACATTTGGAAAATCTTTCTCTTCTAATGCTTATGAGGACAAAGTTTGGAAGGAAATTAGTGACAAGGGGCAAAAAAAAAGATACAAGGAAGACAACTTTATTAGGCGATTTCTCTTCTTTCTGAGCTTTCTCTTCTTTGTGAGGAGGACTCTGGTCCTTTCAGAGGAAGCTCCAAGTCATTCGAAGACATCCAGTGTTTTGCAGCTGCTGCAAATTGATCCCACGGTGGGTGCTCTGGAAAGCATCTTGGGGGTCGAATGGGTCTCCCGCCGCTCCTGATCAAGGTCGTCCGATCCATTTGCTAAGAGGAGAATCTTTCCAAGGCACCTCTTAGAAGCAGGTGTGTGTTCCCCTCCACAGAGCCCACCACCTGGCTGCGACCCATCTGCACTTGTGCCCCAGCTACCAGGTAACGCTGGGTGCTTCCGAAGGTGCTGCTGCGGGGGCAGCGGGGCCTTGGAGACGCAGTCACTGGGGAAGAAGCGAGGACGCGGCTGGATGCCGGCGGCACGCGCGCAGATGCCGGCGCACCCACAAACACATGCCGGTTCCGGGTGCGGGGAGGACGGGGTAGGGGAGGGGGAGCGGCCTTACCAGATCAATGAACGTCAGGAATTTCCAGCTCCCTCCGTAGGTCTGGTGCGAGGGCATTTCGATGGCCTTGTAGTTGCACAGGATAGAGCAGTAGGACAGCAGGATGGCCACCCGCAGCACCTGGCAGGGGACAAGCGCCATGTTCGCCAAAGGCCTGAGCGGCGGGGAGGGCGGCGCCGGGCGCGGGAGGGCGCCGAGGGAACCCCGCGCGGGGCGGGGCAGGAGCAGGCGGCGCGCCCCGCGGGACCGGCGCGAGCGCGCGCGCGCGGGCGGCCGCGCGGGCGGGGCGGGTGTGCGGGCTCCGGCGGCGGCCGCGGGGGCGGCGTGGCGTCAGCTCTTGCGTCATCTCCGTCATTCTGCTGCTGCCTTCACCCGCCCCAGAGACCTGGCCGGGGGCGCCGCCTCGGAGGCCCGGGAGCGGGCGGGCGGCCTCCGAGGGCGGCCGGGGCTCGGGCAGCGCGGCCCGCGGCGTCTGCCGGCCGAAGACGGAGCGCGGCCCGGGCTGGGCTGGCGCGGGGCCGGGCACCGGGGCCTGGAACCCCGCTCGGAAGGAGCGGACCCCAGTGTGGAGCAACGGCCCGGCTCGGGGACTTGCCGGCCGAGTGGCACCGTCGGAGGCGCGCACGTGGGGTGTGAACCCTCGCCCACCGCGCATCCCACCCGCCCCCTGTGACTTGCTTGCGTTTGGACCCAGTTGGAATTTTAGTGTTAGACTACCGTTAATCATTGTGAAATTCCAGTGGGCAGACTGCCCTGCACTTTACCACTGAAGGTTTATATTAATAAATATCCTGTCAATATATAACAAGACAGACTGGACAAAAAGTTTATAAATAAAGTGTTATAAAGCAAGCATTGTCAGACAACAGCTTTATGCATTAAGGGCAAATCATACTGAGTCTGGATGTAAAATTCCTGTATATAATTTAATACTAATCTTTGGAGAGTTAAACTGGTTTTGCCCTTTTCTTTATTTATTTTTTCTTATGCTACAATGCCAGGTCTCAATAGAAGGAAAATAAATATAAACTGGATTCCTTCCGCCTTCCAGTAAATGCTGTCACACTGAAGTTGCTTCAGTCCGTGGGCAGCGTCACTTTTCAGCTAACCAGATGCAGCATCAGATTATGAGAAGACAACATAGGTATTTCCTGTTGGTACATTTGAAACAGGTGTCCTCTGCAAATAGTCTCTGAGTCAGAGAATGTGGAGTCGGGGCAGGGTGAGCAGAGTGCTGGAGGTGAAGTAGCAATTCATGAATGTTTTCCTGAATTTTTCCAACGGAGCTCTTAACCAAAATAGAGAAATCCAGTATATATTTTCTAATTGGCCTTATAATTATGCTAATAGAAATTATAGTGTCCCCCAAATCAAGATTAGTCAAGAAGATTCTACTAGCATAAAACTATTCATTATTGACAAAGCCTGATTTTATCTTCATGTAGAAGTTTGGTACATTTTTTAAAAAGTGTGTGTCCATGCTCCACGGTCATAAAATTGCAAAATTAAAAAGTAGATCTTTTGAAAATCTAAATAAGTCCCTAATAAAGATTTTTAATCACTATAAATACACTGTAATGACTGCATATTTCGTTGAGAAAATCACTTTTTAGGGATTATTTGTGGCTCAAAAACCAAAGAAGTCATCCTTTGGCAAAATAATGTGTATATTTGTTCACATACATGTGTTTATTATGGACTGAGTTTCCAAGGAGAGATCTTTTGCTCTAGATGGCAATTGGGAAGATTAAGAAGCAGGTAAAAATCACTCTTTTTCCCAATAATTCATGCTCATTACAGATTTTTTTAAAAATTGCTTTATATGTGAAATATAGTGCCAGTGCCTTTCATTAGCCAGACTGTTTTTTTGCTGTTAACCAGGAAGGGTTGTTACTTACAGGCCAAAAGAACAGCAGCAACTAGCAGCTGTGCTGATGTAGCTGATGGAAACAGTTATCTTCAGGTTTAAAAATGGACTCTATTTGCTATAGAGAGCTCTACTAAGTTATGAGATTTCTGAACATCAAAGGGAGTCACTGAAAAGCTTCAGAAAGCATAGTGTTGAGATTAGGCGAAAGTCACTGGCTAAATCTCACGCAGATCTGAAGCACCCCCTCACTCCCAGAGATGTGCTGGTAAATTTGCCAAAGCTACTCGTCTTGCCAGGAATGCTCTCGATGTGAATGTATCCAGACCAGCACATCTGGCAGCACATCCACCTTCCCAGTCCCTCTTCATGATGTAAGATGTCATTTTCCTGCTGTCAACAATCCATGCAGCTGGCTCAGTGGAGATTCACATTCTGCCTGTTATTTCCTGCTCGTTATTTCCCTCTCAAAAACTGCCCCCTCTGCAATGTCCCCACTGTCTGGAAGCATCACCAGTGTACTATGTTAGAAGAACCAGATGGCCTGGGGGTGCCAGTCTCTTTGCTGTCGTTTAGTTGCTAAGTCGTATCCAACTCTTTTGTGACCCTATGGCCTGTAGTCCGCCAGGCTCCTCTGTCCATGGAATTCTCCAGACAAGAATACTAGAGTGGATTGTCACTTCCTACTCCAGGGGACCTTCCCAACTCAGGGATGGAACCTACATCTCCTTCATTGCAGGCAGATTCTTTACCCCTGATTCACCAGGGAAGCCCACAGTCTCTTAATGGTGCCAGAATATCCCTGGAAGTGTGGCACATTGAAGATAATCCACTTAACAGAATTGTTTTCACAGAGGAAACTGTGTTGTTAGAAGAAGCATTCTTATAAGCTGCTTCGATGGATGGGTGAATGAATGGTAAGAGAACCTTCTAAACGCATTTTAGAATGACATTAAATTATTGTTAAATTTCCTCTCCCCAGTGGGTGTCAGGGTAATTACAGAGCTTTTGTTTTGCTGAATGGACCATATACAGGAATTTGGAACTTGAAATCTCTTGCTCTGGGCAGTAGAGAAGAGGCAGACCTTCATCACCAAGGGGTCTTTTTTTCCCCACAGTTTTCAGCCTCTAGTCTAAATAAATATTCAACAGATATTTTAAAAATATTTCAGAGGTCTTAAACCCAAATCATTCAGAGACCTGGCATATATATAAGTAAAGCTAGATGTAAGATAATAGGGTAAAATTGGATCTATGAAAAATGAGTAAATGGCCTATGTGGGTGCATTTTAGTTCAAATTTTTGAAAGTTAAGTCAGCCAAACCAACACCACCATCACCACACTGGTATGGTGACTGTTTGCTAGGGTCACTCAGCCGGAGTCAGCTAGAAGCCTGCAGGTTGGGATTTTGAAAGAAGGCCGTGTTCACATCTTACCCAGGATATCCAAAGAACTCTCTCAAGCCTGCTTTAGAATCATACCCCATCTGCCTCCTCCTCAGTAAGGGTTGAGATTACTTTGGCATCCCTATTCCTTGAAGTAGGATGAAGGAAAACACGAAGTCAGGTCAAAAGGACATATGTACGCTGTCTGTTAAAGAATGTTTACAGAAGCTCCCACATCACACCTCCACCTTATGTCACTGGCCAGCGCACTTCCATGTGGCCAAAGCTCAGAAAATCAGCCTCCAGTATGGGCCTTTTTATAATTACTTAAAAAAAATTTTTTTACACAGATATTTTTAAATTCACAAATGAAAAACACTTTAAAAAGAAAAGATGGTGGGTTGAAACCTTGTCTTCATCCCATCTGGGCTTGCCTTGCCCTGGAGCCCTGCCCCTCACTCAGCCCTTCCCTGCTTTCCTGCCCCTGAGTGGCCCCCGCTTATCCTCTGTGGCAGCTGTCAGCCTCCCCTTGTCAGTCAGGTGAGATTAGAACTGCTGATCTGGTCGCAAGGTCAGGAATGGCTGCACCAACTTGCTTGGGTTGGACGCCTGATGAAACAAGATATACAACTCTCCATGCAGAAAGGCAGCCTCCATCTGGGTCAGGCCCCACATAAGGGCTCCATTTGTAAGGAAGAGGTGGGGGAATGTTACAGGTTGAAATATGTCCTCCAAGAAAATATGTGAAAGCTCTATAATCTCCTGGACCTTGGAAAGTGGCCTTCTTTGGAAACAGAGTCATTGCAGATGTCATTAGTTAAGGTGACATCATCCTAGTGGATCCTCAATCCAACATGGTGTCCTTATAAGGAGACAGAGACACACAGAGAATGCCACCAGAAAATGCAGGCAGAGATTGGAGTCGTGACAAGCCAGGGAATACCAGGGACTGCAGATTGTCGCCAGAAAGTGAGGGAGGCTCAGAACCAATTTTGCCCACAGATCTCAGAAGGAACCAGCCCTGCTGACACCTCCATTTCTAGCCTCCAGACTCTGAGACAGTAAATTTGTTAACTGTTTTAAGCCATCCAGTTTGCGGTACTTTGTCAATGACACCTCCAGAACACTAATAAAAGGAGAAAACAGACATACTGGCAGATCACTAATTGTTCCTCCCCCTCCCAACATCCAACCAGTAGTCAAATTACAGGAATCCATTATCTGCCACATTTTTCCATTCTAAACCTTTGTTTTTATTTCTACTGATGTTGCCTTAGTGCATAAGCTCTGTGATTGCTCTTCCTACCACCATCCTTACACATTCAGTACCCCTTATCACGGCCACTAGAATTTTCTTCTTGGAACAATAGCTTCAATTATGTCATTCCTTGCCTCAGAAATAGTCAGTGGCTCCCCATGGCCTACAAGCAACTGACTCCCTTGACTTGGTGTTCAGTGTCTTCCATTTATCTGACCTTAACCCAGTGTTTCAACTTCTGTTACTGCACCTTTTAAAATAATTATGTATTTCGTTATCATAGGAACACCCACCAAAACTCAACATTTGCTCTTCCATGCCCCTTAAGTACTAATGATTCATGTCATTTTCTCTATCTCTCAAGGCCCAGCTCTGGCAAAAATTCTCTAATAATGCATATATTTGCAAATATTTTGCCAACTAGGGAGCACTTTCACATTAAACTAAAGGGCATCTCTTCCTGATGGGGCAGCCTATGAGCTTCTGAAACAACCACCATTACCCTCATAAGGGATTGCCTTGAGATGCCCTTCATGTGGAAGTAACCAACTTGAAGGGGATATAGTTGCCAGAGAACACTCCCTGTCTTTTGTAAGATGGAAAATGTATTTCCCAGTAGTCTGAAATTATGTGAAGCAGCTAATTAAACTATAAACTTGGGTCCCAGACTCTTTGTCCATAGAAGGTAAGACATTGGGCAAGCTGGTAGCATCTGCAGGAAGGCAATATCACAGAAATGTGGAATGCAGGGATGGTGGGATGGATCATTCTTCTTACCATATTAAGGAACTTTTCCCCATAGTTAAGGGCAGTTAAATGTTTGCAGTCCATTTACTAGCCCTCTGTGTTACTTATCCTCGGAGCTAGTTAAAAGTTCATTTTAGAACCTAGTGTAATAAACATCCAACACTAAAGAGGAGTTAGACAAAATTAAACAATTCTGTTTTCATTTTGTTTTCAGGAAACATATGATTTACCATGAGAGATGGCACTGTCAAGCAGTCCTGCCAAGTGCCAAAAGCCAGTTTAAATTTTCTGTGAAACTGGCCAATTGAGAGCAGAGAGAACCCCGGCTTCCCTTGTCCCAAGGGAAGACTGGTAGCCAAGCAGACACGCTGGAACCCAGGCTAGTTTGGACACCTCATCTCACATCCCAGGAGCTGAGCATCCACTTTGTCTTCCTCTCAAAACTTCATGTGTCCAGACTTCCCAGGCAGTCCTATGGTTAAGACTTCACCAGGGGTGTGGTTAAGACTTCACCAGTGGGTGTGGGTTCTATCCCTGGTTGGAGAGCTATGATTCCACATGCCCTGGGGCCAAAAAGCCAAAACATAAAACAGAAGCAATATTGTAATAAATTCAAGAAAATACTTTTAAAAATGGTCCACATCAACTTTAATAAAAAAATTTCATTTGTCAAAAAAAGCTGGTGAATTACTTCACTGACAACTGGACTCTGAACACAGAAGAACACACCCAAAAGGGTGTTTGGAAATTCACCTGGGAATGCAATGATGTAGCTGGACCAAGCCATGATTCTATGGAAAGTCAGAATCTGCTGGAAGGACTTTTGAGAAATGCTGCAATAGTACAGCCCCTACCACCGCCATCCCTATTTTTCCTGTTTCACTGTGTATAGGATGATTAAAGCTTCAGTAACCACTTGGAAAGCTCAAAGAAAAGAAGCAGAGAGTCTCAGAGCTCTTTGCCCTGACATCTTTAACCTGCTGAACCTATGCCAGCTGTGGCCTCCTTCCAGACTTCTTGTGATGGGAGAAAAATAACTCCCTGTATTTGTTTAAAGCAATGTAGAAAAGTGTTGTGTTACATGCAGCTAAATGATGACACCAGGAGATACTTGTGATTTCCTTGCAGGTTTCAAAAAGTGCTGAGTCATAGGCTAGCACTAAGGAGACCGGGGTTCAAATGCATCTATTTTTTATTTAATAAACACTCACATAACAGTTACTGTGGGCCAGGCTCTGATTTAAGAACTTTGTAAACATTAACTCTTCTTATCCTCACTGAGAAGGGTTACTATTATTATCTGCATTTTACATAAAAGGAAATGGAGACATAGAGAAAATTAGGTAAACTGCCCAAAGTCACACAAAGAGAATGGCAGAGCTGGGAAGTAAAAACAGGTGTTTGGGGTTTTTAGTCACAACACCACACCGATGCTGGCAGTCCCCGGGTGTAATTCCTTTTCTGGTACCAACGAGCCATGTGATTTGGGTTGTGTTTTCTCATGTTACGGTTCCCACCACCCCTCACAGGCAGTTGCCTGCTCCACCCACACTAACATCTGATGGAGACATATCATGAGGCAGAGACAACATCTGTATCTCACATCTGTGTGGACATTATTGTCTGATTCATGATGATGAGAATGTTTAGGTAAGAATTTCCTGAGCCACAAATCATTTTATACTAATTTTCATAGGTTCCATTACTGACAGTCTTTTAGTTATCATTTCATGGCACCTGAGTCATTTGAAGTTATCCTTTAAAAACTTGAGCTATTTTATTTAAATGAATGCATTTCTCCATTATCCCTTTCCTATAAACTACATTTCATCACCAGATTCATCCAATAATTATATTGTTTCTTTTATTTTTCAGAATTGCATAATGATATTCCTTTACCTTTTACTTAAACTGATAGATTATCTTTTTCAACAGACTCTTTCCTTCTACCTTAATATGTATTGGAAAATAGTATAAAGAATTGGAAAATATACACTGTGGAAAATAGTATAAAGATTCCTCAAAAAAAAAAAAAAAAGAATTACCATATGATCCAGAAACTGCACTGCTGAGTTTGTCTGAAGAAAACAGAAACATTAATTGCAAGAGATTTATGCACCTCCGTGTTCACTACAGCATTATTTAAAATAGCCAAGATATGGAAGCAACCTAAGTATCCATCAACAGATGAATGGATAAAGAGGGTGGAATACTACTCAGCAATAGAAAAAAATAAAGAATAAAACTTTTCCATTTGTGACAACATGGATGGACCTGGAGATTATCATACTAAGCCAAGTAAATCAGACAAAGACAAATATCATATGATATTATATGTGGAATCTAAAGAAAAAACAAATCAAGTGAACAAGTATAATAAAACAGAAATAGTTATAGATACAGCAAGCAAAGAGATGATTGCCAGACGAGTGAGGTCAGGGGAGGAAAGAAATAGGTGAGAGAGATTAAGAAGTACAAACTTCTGGTTATCAAATAAATTGGTCACAGGTATGAAATGTACACTGGGAAATATAGTCAATAATTGTGTAATATCTTTGTATGATGTCATAATTAGACATCATAACTAGACATTATGGTGATCAGTTTGAAATGTATAGAAATGTTGACTCACTGTGTTGTGAAATAGGAACCAACATAGGGTTGTAGGTCAATTATTCTTCAAAAGAAACTCATTTATAGCAAAAGAGGTCAGATTTATGGTTAGTAGAGGTGGGGGTTTGGGGGAGGGAAATTGAATGAAGGTGGTCAAAAAGTAGAGATCTCCAGTAATAAAAGGAATAATCACTGAGGATATGATATACAACACGATAAATATAATTAATACTGCTGTATGTCATCGGAGAAGGCAATGGCAAGCCACTCCAGTACTCTTGCCTAGAAAATCCCATGGATGGAGGAGCCTGGTAGGCTGCAGTCCGTGGGGTCGCTAAGGGTCGGACACGACTGAGCGACTTCACTTTCACTTTTCACTTTCACACATTGGAGAAGGAAATGGCAACCCACTCCAGTGTTCTTGCCTGGAGAATCCCAGGGATGGGGGAGCCTGGTGGGCTTCCGTCTAAGGGGTCACACAGAGTCGGACACGACTAAAGTGACTTAGCAGCAGCAGCAGCTGTATGTCATACATGAAACTTGTGAAAAGAGTAAACTCTAAGAGTTTTCATTAGAAGAAAAGATTTTTTTCTCCAATTCTTTGTTTTTGTGTCTTTATGAGATGATGGATGTTCACTAAACTTATTGTGATAATCATTTTGTGATGTATGTAAATCAAATAATGGTACTGTACATCCTAAACTTACACAGTGCTACATGTCAATTATATCTCAGTAAAACTGAAAGAAAAAATATATATAGTGGCAGACAGACATCTTTATATAGACAATCAGAATGATGGAGTCTTCTATTCGGAGGAAAAGGTAGAGATCAACTAGTCTAAGCCCCTTCTTTCATAGATGAGGGAACTGAGGCTGAGGAGGGTTAAATGATTTTTTAGTGTAATTTTTTTTTCTTTTTCTTTTGTTTAACTGGATAAATTTTGTTTCTTAGAGTAGTTTCAGGTTTACAGAAAAATGGAGCAGGGAACAGAGAATTCCCATATACTCCCTCTCTTCTACCAGTTTCTCCTGTGACTAATACCTTGTATTAGCTGGGTATATTTGTTACAATTGATCATTAGGATTCACTTTTTGTGTTGTGTAGTTTTATGGGTTTGACAAATGTATGATGTGGTATATCCAGTGTTGAAAAAATGTAAATTTAATGTTTGGAGATGCTAAAAGGACAAGTCCAAAATCTCAACATTCTTTCTTTTTATAATATTTATTTATTTGGCTTATAATTTACTTACTTGGCTAATATTTATTTATTGTATGCCGGGTCTTAGTTGCATCAAGTGGCATCTGGTTCCCTGACCAGGAACTGAATCCAGTCCCCCTTGTGTTGGGAGCATGGAGTCTTAGCGATTGGACCAAGGAAGTCCCTCAACATTATTTCTAGTGAGATATGAAAGAAACAAGCCTTCTTAACTCGATAAGGAGTATTTTTCAGAAATCCAGAACAAATATGATACTTAGTAATTAAATATCAAAAATAATTACATTGAAATCATAAATTAATCTTTCTGATAACACCACCATTGGCCAACAATATTTTGGAACTTTCAACCAATGAAAGAATATAAGAAAAAGAAATGAGGTAAGCATATTGGGTGAAAGTGTACCATCACTTAAGAAAAATTATATAACCTCCTTGAAGCAAAACCAAGAAAATTATTTGATGCATTAGTAGCAACAGAAAGTAAGAACAGGAAAACAGTCAATTCAAGAGAAATATACCAAAAATTAATAACAAGTTAGAAAATGGACTGAGAAAGAAGACTCCTTAATAACACTAATAAACATACTTGGAAATAAATTCAACAAGAAAGACACAAGGATTTAATGAAATACAAAAAGCAGACTAAAATAAAGAATAAACATAACCATATTGGGGAAAGAGTATAAGGTGATAAATTTTAATAAATTACTGCAATTGCAATTGAAAGCTAAATGTAGCATTTTCAGAACCTTGAAAAATTATTTTTAAATTTCATTTGGAAAAGAATAAGTAAATTAAAAGAGCCAAGAAAAATATGCAAAGGATTAATGAAGTCTAGACCTGTAGTTCAGAGAAGGCAATGGCAAGCCACTCCAGTACTCTTGCCTGGAAAATCCCATGGATGGAGGAGCCTGGTAGGCTGCAGTCCATGGGGTCACTAAGGGTCAGACACTACTGAGCGACTTCACTTTCACTTTTCACTTTCACACATTGGAGAAGGGAATGGCAACCCACTCCAGTGTTCTTGCCTAGAGAATCCCAGGGACAGGGGAGCCTGGTGGGCTTCTGTCTTTGGGGTCACACAGAGTCGGACACGACTGAAGTGACTTAGCAGCAGCAGCAGCAGACCTGTAGTTTATTAGAACGTATTACAAAAGTAATAAATGTCCAAGGAGAAAATAATTTTTATGTGAGGAACACCTTGCTAAATAACATCATGATAGAAACCATTAAGAAAAAGATGAACAGAAAGGACTATATAAACAAAGATAAAAGACAAATGACAAAGGAGGGAAATATAACAGTCACAAATCCATGAGATAAAGGAAAACGCCACTATGGAAAATATTCAAAAAATATGAACATAAAATACACAAACTCAGATGGGGCTTCCCTGATGGCTCAGTAGTAAAGAACCTGCCTGCCAATGCAGGGGACATGGGTTCAATCCCTGGTCTGGGAAGATCCCACATACAGCAGAGTAACTAAGCCCATGCACAACAACTATTGAGTCTGTGCTCTAGAGCCCAGGAACTGCAACTGTGGAACTCACGTGCCACAACTACTGCACGCTGCATGCCCTAGAGCTCGGCTCTGCAGCAAGAAAAGTCACCACAGTGAGAAGCCCACGCAGCTGCAACTAGAGAGTAGCCTCTGCTTGCTACAACTAGAGAATGCCTGAGTGCAGCAAGGAAGACCCAGCACAGACAAAAGTAAAATTATCTTTTAAATAAAGAACTCAGGTGATGACTGAACATTTTTAAAAAGCTACCCATGCTCACTTCTAAGAGTAAATTTCAATTAGGCTGGCAAAGAATAAAAAGGATTAAAAACTTAACAGTATTAGGTATGACCACAAGAAAATAAAAGTTTTCATACATTCTTGATCTGTTGTTCAGTTGATCAGTCATGTCCAATCTTTTGCGACCCCATGGACTGAAGCATGCCAGGTTTCCCTGTCCTTCACCATCTCCCAGAGCTTGCTCAAACTCATGTCCATTGAGTTGGTGATACCATCCAACCATCTCATCCTCTGTTGTCCCCTTCTTTCCTGCCTTCAATCTTTCCCAGCATCAGGGTCTTTTCCAATGAGTCAGTTCTTTGCATCAGGTAGCCAAAGTATTGGAGCTTCAGCATCAGTTCTTCCAATGAATATTCAGGATTGATTTCCTTTAGGATTAACTGGTTTGTTCTCCTTGCAGTCCAAGGGACTCTCCGGAGTCTTCTCTAGCACCACAGTTCAAAATGATCAATTCTTTGGCACTCAGCCTTCTTTATGGTCTAACTGTCACATCTATACATAACTACTGGAAAAATCATAGCTTTGACTATATGGACTTTTGTTGGCAAAATAATGTCTCTGCTTTTTAATACGCAATCTAAGTTTGCCATAGCTTTTCTTCCAAGGAGCAAGTGTCTTTTAATTTCATGCCTGCAGTCACCACCTGCTGTGTAGACAAGTATAATTGGAGTATAATTGGAAAGTTATAATATTTCACCTTAGTAATTTCTCTTCTGGGAATTTATCCTGCAGAAATACTGTCCAAAGCAATCACAGATACATGAATAATGTTGTTACCTTCAGCAAAAATATAATCTAAATGTACATGATTGAGGGAGTGCTTAAATAAGTTATGAGATAACTTCACATAACAAAATAGAATGCTATGCAGCAATTGAAAAGAATGGGATGATTCAATGTGTATTGTCTAGAAAGATGCCCAATGTGTATTGATAAGTTAAAAAGTAAGTGCAAGTCGCACACAATATGATGTATTTTTGGTAGCATAAACAGTTAAAAAACTGGAAGGATATATACCACATGCCATTAGTAGTTTTTTCTAAGGGGTAGGGTAGAGATTTTCACTATTTTCTTCATTTTAAATTTTTTTTTTTAAATGATGCCTATATTACTTGAGGCTTCCCTGGTGGCTCAAACAGTAAAGAATCTGCCTGCAGTGCATGAGACGTGGATTCAATCCCTTGATCGGGAAGATCCCCTGGGGAAGGGAATGGCAACCCCCTCCAGTATTCTTGCCTTGAAATCCCATGGACAGAGGAGCCTGGTAGGCTACAGTCCATGGAGTGGCAAAGAGTCAGACACAACTGAGTGACTAAGCACTCACTCACTCATGTTATTTTTAATTAGAAAATAGAAAAGAGAACATGAAAATTAAGGAATCTATGGTACAAATGGGAACGCAAAGCTAAATTTGTGCTTTTGCTGTAAATACCTGAAGGGAAGAAATTTTGGAAGAAAACGACTTATACTAGTCCTAAACCTCTGGAATCAGATAGGTTTTGCAGAAGTGTTTACCTTGCTTTTTCCAATTTGTCTGGGTATGATCTGCGGCACTTACTGATGGAGAGTCCGAAGGGATTTGCCTGTGAGCAGGATACCAGTGTGTGGCGCCAGAGAGTCACCTAGCCCTAAACCAAACTCAGGCACTAGCGCAGGGTAGGGTCTCCCATCAACAAAACCAGAAATCCACATGTGCTGAACTGCTAATCTGACCTATCCAGCCATTCTTTTAAACGCCTCTAAATACTCTTCCATTGTTCCACGCACCATCACTGATAGCCAAGTAGGATGATAGCCATCGCTCTCAGGTAAAACCACCTGAGGCAACTGCTATTTGGGCAGAAGAAGTGCCCTGAGGACATGAAAACATATCTTTCAGGAAATAGGACATTGACTTATAGGAAATAAAGAGAATATTAGAAATTAACTTGGATAGCTCTTCTTGAACACAGACCATTTGTTACTGAAGCAGAAATTGCCTCAGACAGGCTTACAGCAAATAGACCATAGCTACAAAATAGAGAGGGCTTCCCTGGTGGCTCAGAGGTTAAAGCATCTGCCTCCAATGCGGGAGACCCGGGTTCGATCCCTGGGTCGGGAAGATCCCCTGGAGAAGGAAACGGTAACCCACTCCAGTATTCTTGCCCGGAGAATCCCATGGACGGAGAAGCCTGGTAGGCTACAGTCCACGGGGTCGCAAAGAGTCGGACACGACTGAGCGACGGGACGGGACGGGACAAAATAGAGAACAGCCTGGAATATATAAATGAGTGTGCCTTTCTGAACAAGTAACTATATATCTTTACAGCATCACGTTCAAGGCTAATAACTTTCATCTACTTTACATCTAGATAACTCTTTGGCAACACAATTTAAAAAACAATACCACCCTTTATACTATTAAAATTTCAGCCCATATTTGTACTTGTAAGAAAGGTTTAGATAAGAGGGAAATCCATATGGTTGTAAATTAATTTTATAAATTATTAACTAGCTGATAGTTTCATTTAAGTAAGAGAATCATGAATTTTTCTCAGCATTTCCTTTTAGAGAGATAATAAAGTTAGGCTGTAAAAGGATTCACAGCATCCTGCTGGAACAATAGATGACAAAGTCCAGGCAAATAGTTAGTGGCCCAAGCTTGTTCTTCTCTTACAGGGAGGGAAATTTCAAGAGTACCCTGCAAACAAAGTAATTTTTATAGAGTGAAGGCTGCTGCTGCTGCTGCTAAGTCACTTCAGTCGTGTCCGACTCTGTGTGACCCCATAGACGGAAGCCCACCAGGCTCCCCCTTCCCTGGGATTCTCCAGGCAAGAACACTGGAGTGGGTTGCCATTTCCTTCTCCAATGTGTGAAATTGGAAAGTGAAAAGTGAAAGTGAAGTCGCTCAGTCGTGTCCCCGACCCTTAGCGACCTCACGGACTGCAGCCTACCAGGCTCCTCCATCCATGGGATTTTCTAGGCAAGAGTACTGGAGTGGCTTGCCATTGCCTTCTCCGATAGAGTGAAGGCAATACCGTACAATAACACGTGCATTTGACTGGAAGGTAGATTGCTGGATTTAGGCCCAGTTCTGCCGTCTATGGGGTCGCACAGAGTCGGACACGACTGAAGCGACTTAGCAGCAGCACCACTGCTACTTATTGGGTTTCCCTAGTGGCTCAGATGGTAAAGAATCTGCTTGCAATGCAGAAGACCCGGGTTCAATCTCTGGGCTGGAAAGATCCCCTGGAGAAAGGAATGGCTATCCACTTCAGTATTCTCGCCTGGAGAATCCCATGGACAGAAGAACCTGGTGAGCTACAGTCCATGGGGCTGCAAAGAGTTGGACACAACTGAGCTGCTGACTGTACACACTGCTACTTATCTGTGGAATTACATAGCTCAGCTTGGCCAACCGCTCCAAACCCTAAACCTCAAGTTTTTAATCAAAAGATGGGATTGAACTAGATGTTTATAGTTATCAAATATAATTGCAGATTTTAACAAAATACTTTAGGGTATATATATCCAGGTTACTAATTCACAGGGAGTTGCTAAATAATGTTAGAACATGGAGAGATCCAAAGAAGACTTATCTAAATAAGGATTTCAAGCCTATTAAAATGAAAAATTAAGAAACTAGGCATGAGAGAAAGAAGGAACAAAAGTAGGGAGGGGGGAAAGAAAAAGGAAAGTGAGAGATGAAAGAAAGAAGAGGTGAAGAAGTAAATTTAGAAAGATTTCAAGTTTTAATCTAAAAATTCATCTTTGTTGACAGATGTTGACTCTGTTTTTCAATGGTACTGTTCTTAAAATGTGTTTCTTCCAAATGTATTTTTTCAAATGAATTATTACACTTGAAGTCACAGTATGTTTGTTCTTAAAATGACACACAAAGTAGTGTGTAGGCAAATTGGCTAGCTTTTGTATATGAAATACACAAAATATGTACATAAATATCATATTACTGGGAAGATATTTTGAGTTGTAAAATAACAAAAACCTCCCAATCAAATTAATTAGAAATGCTGTTTTCTCACTGAAAAGGAAAAATGTTTACAAGAAAAAGAGCAAAAAGAAGAGGAAGTTGATGAGAAGCCTGATTTTTTTTAATGAAACTTTTTTTTTTTAATTGTTTCAGATTTAAAGAGAAGTTTCAAAGATAGTACAAATTTTGCTAGATACCCTGGACCCAGGTTATCTTATGGTTGACAGCCACACCTTTGTAACAAATATGTACTATTGATACATTATAATTAACTTAAGTCCATAAGTTATTCATATTGTTGTTGTTCAGTTGCCAAGTTGTGTCCAATTCTTTTTGACCCCATGGTCTACAGCACACCAGGCTTCGCTGTCCTTCACTATTTCCCAGAGTTTACCCAAACTCATGAGATGCCGTCCAACCATCTCATCTTCTGTTGTCCCCTTCTCTTCTCCTCCTGCCTTCAATCTTTCCCAGCATCAGAGTCTTTTCCAGTGAGTCGACTCTTTGCATCAGGTGGCCAAAAGATTGGAGCTTCAGCTTCAGTATCAGTCCTTCCAATGAATATTAAGATTGTCTTCATTTTTACCCAAGGATCTTTTTTGGTCCCAAGATCCCATTCAGGTTGCCACGTTATGTTTAGCCACATCTGCCGATTTGAGCCTCCTGTGTTTCCTGGTTCCCCACAGCTGGCCTTTTGCCTTCCCATTTTGTAGAGCAACTCCAGCCCTATGTCAGGTGTCACAATTAATCTGCTCCGGTCCATCAGAAAGAAGCCTTCTCCTAAAATCCCATCATCAAATTAACACCATACAAACAGCTCCTGATGAGGTACCAAATCAGCCCTAAAGCTATCCATGGTGCTCTGTTCCAGCATCTGATTTCCTGAGACCAAGATACTTTGGCATTTATTCAATCTGGCATAAAGTGTCTCCAGCTGAATTTTGACTTCTGCATACATGCCCTAGTCACAGTCTCCCTTGGGTGCCATGTTCTTCAAAGGTGGTCTTGTACCCCTGCCCACTCTGGCTAGGTGCCTCTGATTCTACACAACTGTAGCCCAATGGCTTCTGCTTTAATCCAGTTCAAGACCTTTGTTAAATGATCTACTTGGGTATTGGCAGAAAATGAGTAACCTGTTTCATTCCAGGCAGATGCTCTGCCAAATGTTGGCAACTTGTTCCTGAAGCCCAGAACACCCACGACACCTGAATCTCCTGCAAGTGGGACCCCCCAATTTCAGTGAGACATGGGTACTGTGTCATGGATCTCTGCTCTCAGCCCTAGCCTGTAACACATAAGCCAAGAACTTCCTAAATGAAACTAATGATTGTGAGGGGGCCCCCATGGCTCCTGTTACTGGGAATGTACTCAGTTCTCTCTGAGTAAGCGCCCATGAGCTTAAACCCAAGGATATAACTCTTAGATGCTGGTCAGCTTTCCCAGTGGAAAGAATGGGCCCCTCTGTCATGCCAGGCTCCTCACTGCCTGCGTTTTCCCACTGTAAGCCATTTTTCACACTGTCCAAATGAAATTTTCTTTTGACTGAATAACTCAGCAAAAAGGGGAAATTCAGTTTTATGTGTAAAAATTGTGTTAACACAATTCAGTTCAGTTCAGTTGCTCAGTCGTGTCCAACTCTTTGCAACCCCATTAACTGCAGCATGCCAGGCCTCCCTGTCCATCACCAACTCCCGGACCTTGCTCAAACCTATGTCCATTGAGTCAGTGATGCCTTCCAACCATCTTATCCTCTGTCGTCCCCTTCTCCTCCTGCCCTCAATCGTTCCCAGCATCAGGGTCTTTTCAAATCAGCTCTTTGCATCAGGTGTCCAAAGTATAGGACTGTCAGCTTCAACATCAGTCCTTCCAGTGAACACCCAGGACTGATCTCCTTCAGGATGGACTGATTGGATCTCCTTGTAGTCCAAGGGACTCTCAAGAGTCTTCTACAACATCATAGTTCAAAAGCATCAATTCTTCGGCACTCAGCTTTCTTTATAGTCCAACTCTCACATCCATACATGACTACTGGAAAAACGATAGCCTTGACTAGACGGACCTTGGTTGACAAAGTAATGTCTCTGCTTTTTAATACACTTTCTAGTTTGGTCATAACTTTCCATCAAAGGAGTAAGTGTGTTTTAATCTCATGGCTGCAATCACCATCTGCAGTGATTTTGGAGCCCAAACAAGAAAGTCAGCGACTGTTTTCACTGTCTCCCCATCTATTTGCCATGAAGTGATGGGACCAGATGCCATGATCTTCGTTTTCTGAATGTTGAGCTTTAAGCCAACATTTTCACTCTCCTCTTTCACTTTCATCAAGAGGCTCTTTAAGTCTTCTTCACTTTCTGCCATAAGGGTGGTGTCATCTGTATATCTGAGGTTATTGATATTTCTACCAGAAATCTTGATTCCAGCTTGTGTTTCCTCCAGCCCAGCATTTCTCATGATGTACTCTGCATACAAGTTAAATAAGCAGGGTGACAATATACAGCCTTGACGTACTCCTTTTCCTATTTGGAAGCAATTATGTGTTAAATTCTACACTGTATTTTGTGATTTTTACTAATCAAAATTATTATAATAGCTATTGTCTCTAACAGTGATCTTTCCTTATTTAAGGCTACACAAGTCATGATTGGTAGATTTGATCAAAGTAAACTATTTTTTTTAGTTCTTTTTTTAGACATGAAATTGATGTAAGAAAAATTTGAAAATCAAATAAAAATACCTGGAAACACCAAAACCACGCATTATGTAAATTAAGAATTCTACTTGTTTGAGGGATCCTTTTTCTAGTAAGTATGTTTATTTGAAAAATCTGAACAAGTATTTTTTTTCTTCTAATTTACAAAATCAGATTCAGCAGGTAGCAAAAACCTTAATCCCTTGAACAGTTTCACAGAATAGGCTGTGTCAATAAGCACAATTTGAAGGTGTTTTTCCTTATATGCCATTCATTTTAATTTATAATTTATGTCTATTATTATTCAACAAAGCTATTCTCTGTTTGTAATTATTGACACCTTTGTATTTGAGTGCTTCTGCAGTCTAGACAGGATACACTTATCTGTATGATAAATAATAGATAAATGATCAGTGTGCCATTTGCTGCTAATGTGATTGATGGATCCCCCATTACACTATTTCTCTGTTCTTATTTTAGCTCTGATGCCAGTGGCCTCTGTCACTGTACAATGCCTATAATGCCTGCATAAAAATGAATGAGGCTACTCATGTTTCTTAAATCTGTTCTTTTTGCTTTGTCATTCCACAAACATGGTGTTAAAAATGGAATGGTAGAAAATGGGATTTCAAATCAGGGTGTATTTTGCTCAGTTGCCACTTTGCTGTACAAAATTTCTTTTTCAGAGGCAGAATCTTGGGGCTCTTTAGTGGGAGGTGTGAAGAAAGGGCAGAAGTGCCTTTTCATGGCTGGGTTTACTGAGCTGATGAAGAATGGCAGAGTGGACAATCCCCTTCCTCCTCTGCAAGTTCACAAGTCTTGTAAACTTCAGATGGACCTCAGTAAGGCTGAAAAGGCCTCTGCTACCAGCGAACAAATATCCGTGTATCCCCCTTGCATGCATGCTCAGTCATGTCTGACTCTTTCTGACCCCATGGACTGTAGCCCACCAGATTCCTCAGCTCACAAGATTCCCAGGCAAGAATACCAGAGTGGGTTGCCATTTCCTATTCCAAGGGATCTTCCTGACCCAGATATCAAGCTCCGTTTCCTGCATTGGAAGGCAGATATTTTACCACTGAGCCTCATGGGAAGCCCTGTACCACCCCTATTCATGTTAAAATTAGAAGAAACCTAATGCATGTTTGGAAAAATCCTTTATTTGTATCAAGAATAGGACACAGAGAATTAGCTTAAATTGAACATATATATATATAATAAGAAGAAAATTAAAACTGAAGAAAACATATTCATTGATTATAAGATGTAAAGTCCTAAACAAACCTGGTGTCCAGAGCCGGGTTTCCAATTCTCCAAAAGAAGAAACCAGACTTTTTGGAGAGTAGGTTGAATCCATGATTGAGGCAGGCAACATACAAGATAAGCCTGAAGCATTTTGTGGTGTCATGAAGTAAGGAAGTGTTCAATGACAACAAAACCAAAGATGGAATTATGCCAAAGGAAACGAGCCAACAGAAAGAGCTCCCAGTGGCCAAAACTGGAACCATGTGAACAAGAAAAGATATAATGTAGTATTGCATTATAACCCAAAGTGTTTGACAAACATCCATGAGTTTCTCACTAGCTTATTAAATGAATGAGTGAATGAATAACGAAGCCATGAGGAAGGATCCAAAACAGTTTATGTAGGTTGTGTTGTTCAGTCACTCAGTCGTGTCCGACTCTTTGCAAGCCCATGGACTACAGCACACCAGGCTTCCCTGTCCTTCACTGTCTCCTGGGGCTTGCTCAAACTCATGTCCATTGAGTTGGTGATGCCATTCAACCATCTCATCCTCTGTCACCTGCTTCTCCTGCCCTCGATCTTTCCCAGCATCAGGGTCTTTTCCAATGCTTTGGTTCTTTGCATCAGGTGGCCAAAGTATTGGCCCTTCAGCATCAGTCCTTCCAATGAATATTCAGGGTTGATTTCCTTTAGGATTGACTTGTTTGATCTTGTAGTCCAAGGGACACTCAAGAGTCTTCCCTAGCACCACAATTTGATCTTGACCATAACCTTACTAGAGTGTGAAATGAATGCGGTTACAATGGTTGGAACATTCTTTGTCACTGCCCTTCTTTGGGATTGGAATGAAAACTGACCTTTTCCAGTTCTGTGGCCACTGCTGAGTTTTCCAAATTTGCTGACATATTGAGTGCACCATTTTCAGCATCATGTTTTAGGGTTTTAAATAGCCCAGCTGGAATTCCATCACCTCCACTAGCTTTGTTTGCAATAATGCTTCCTAAGGCCCATTTGACTTCACACTCCAGGATGTGTGGCTCTAGGGGTGTGACCACACCATCATGGTTATCTTGGTCATTAAGACCTTTTTGTATAGTTTTTCTGTGTATTCTTGCCACCTCTTCTTTTTTTCTACTTCTCTTAGGTCTTTATCACTTCTGCTCTTTATCATGCCCTTCCTTGCATGAAATGTTCCCTTGATATTTCCATTTTTCTTGAAGATACCTCTATTCTTTCCCATTCTATTGTTTTCCTCTACTTCTTTGCATCGTTCCTTTAAGAAAGCCTTCTTATCTCTGCTTGGTATTCTCTGTAACTCTGCATTCATTTGCATGTATCTTTCCCTTTTTACTTTGCCTCTCTCTGTTCTTTCCTCAGTTATTTGCAAAGTCCTCTCAGATCACCACTTTGCCTTCTTGCATTTCCTTTTCTTTGGGATAGTTATTGTCACTGCCTCCTGTACAATGTTATGAATCTCTGTCCATACTTCTTCAGGCACTCTATCAGATCTAATCCCTTGAAACTATTTGTCACCTCCACTGTATAATCATAAGATATTTGATTTAGGTCATACTTGAATGGACAGCAGAGGATGAGACGGTTGGATGCCATCATCAACTCAATGGACATGAGTTTGAGCAAGCTCTAAGAGTTTTTGATGGAAAAGGAAGCCTGACATGCTGTAGTCTAAGGGGTCACAGAGAGTCAGACATGACTGAATGACTGAACTGAACTGGATGGCCTAGAAGTTTTCTCTACTTTCTTCAGTTTAAGCCTGCATTTTGCAAGAAGGAGCTGAACAATATGAATCTCTTTATTTTGACTATTTGGTTATGCAAGATGTTAACTTTTGGAGAATTTGGGTGAAGTGATATGGAGAATGTTATCATACATAAATCTGAAATTATATGAAAATCAAGTAAAAATTTTTCAAAAAACATAAAAATTGATTGAAATGCAATCTCACAAACAATTCAGAGAACTTTTGGAGTAACAGTCCTATGAGGAATTATCCACATTTTAAGGAAAAAGTTAAGGAAGTTAAAGTCATTTGCTGTAAGATCACAGGAGTAGTGAATATGGACTTTAAGACCTGACTTTAAAGCCTTACAAGATAAGTGGCATGGTCAATTTCATCATATAATTATGCCAATGTTATTTTGCTTTAAAAATCATCTTTATTGAGAAGCAGTTTACATACAGTAGTATGTACCTAGTTTAAGGGTGGGCTTCCCAGGTGGTGCAGTGGTAAAGAACCCACCTGCTAATGCAGGAGATGCAAGAGACGTGGGTTCAATCTCTGTGTCAGGAAGATCCCCTGGAGGAGGACATGGCAGCCCCTTCCAGTATTCTTCCCTGGAAAATCCCATGGACAGAGAAGCCTGGCAGGCTACAGTCCATGGGATCACAAAGAATTCGACACAACTCAGTGCCTGAGCACACTGCACACACTTTAAAGGTATAGTTTGATGAGCTTTGAAAGATATAGATAGCCATGCAACCACCACCACGATCAAGATACAGAACTTTCCGTCAACCTCCCAATTTCCCTTATGTACCTTTCTAGTCATTTGCTACCATTCTCCCCGTCCCAAAGAGTCATTTAAATGTCCTCTGTCCATTTACATTGAATTTGTCATTTTAGGATCTCATATAAATGGAATCATTTGGTGTAAATTCTTTTGTGTCTGACTTCTCTTGCTTAGGATCATGTTTTGAAACTCATTCATGTTGTTGACAACGTTGGTAATTTGTTATTTTTTAATTGTTGTAGTCCTTTATGCACATCTGTGTATAAATAACATGTTTATCCATTCACCACTTATTGATGACCATTTG
This sequence comes from Moschus berezovskii, assembly GCF_049115385.1. Taxonomy (NCBI): domain Eukaryota; kingdom Metazoa; phylum Chordata; class Mammalia; order Artiodactyla; family Moschidae; genus Moschus; species Moschus berezovskii. The sequence goes on along the minus strand of NC_142469.1, from coordinate 87,668,539 downwards.
AGTTATTTACAACTCTAGCTATTATAAATAAAGTTGCTGTGACATTAATATATAAGTCTTTTTGTGGACATGTGTTTTCATTTCTTTGTGTAAATATCTAGAAATGGGACTGCTTGGTTGTATGGTAAGCATATGTTAACTTCACAAGAAACTGTCAAGTGTTTTTCCACAAAGGTGTACAAGTTTGCATTCTATCCATAATGAATGGAAGTTCCAGTTACTAGTCCACACCCTCACCATCATGGAATATAATCTATCTGGATGTATATATATTGTATGTTTTTAAATTTAAAATTTTAATGTTTATTAATTTTTTAAAATCACAAAATAGTGTTCTAATCATAGAACATTTAGAAAAAGTTGAAATACATAAATAACAAAAACAGCCAAAACCCCTTGATCCCAACCTGTTGGACACAACCACTTTTATAATCTGGGGATTTTCAGTTTTTTATTTTTCTATATATGTTATATATACATATAATAAAACAGGATCAGATTGTATAAAGTCTTATATCCATTATATTTCCACCAACTATATTTTCTTATCTCTTATTTCTCTAGTAGTTTGGAAGGTACAATTACAGTTTTACTATTAGTGATTATCTTTTTGTTGTTAAGAGCAGTTTGAAATATTTCTTATCAAGCCTAAGAATGTAACGGTATCTAATAATTATCACCTGTATAAAATGAGAAATCTTTCAGGCTTTTGCTGTCCTTGCTGTCTTTCCCCCACTTCACAATTTTGATTGATATAATCTGGAATTTAGTTTCTAAATTATTATTATGTTACATTGTTAACTTTTCTCTGAAGACATTTTTGGAATTTTCATCAAATTTACAATAGTTTAGTTCATTATTTCCTCAAATAATCTTACCTTTTCCTCAACACTCAAATATGTTAAACCAGCTGGTATTGTTCCACAGGTCACTGATGCTTGATCCACTGTTTAAAAAAAGTTGTTTTTATCAGAGATCACAGACATGCAGACATCTAGAAACATTTGTTTCATTTGCTTGACAAACATTTGTTTGTCCAGTGTTCTACCAGTTTATGGTAGGAAAGTGAATCTGGGTTCTGTCACTCCATTAAGACAGAATACAGAGGTCTTATATTTTTCTTTTGATTTGCTGTTACATCTCAGAAAGTCACCATTTTCTAAACCCAGTTTCCCCCAGATTGATCTCTATTTCAAAGGCTGCAAAGGGCTCACTGCTTCACTTTTATGATTCAGTTCTTTAAAGTAGGACGTAAAACAAGCAATGAGACCATATCAAGCTCATGAAATAATGAATAAAACATTTAAATGCTTTCAAGGTCAAGGTGATATTAAATAAGGATAAAGATGGGCTGCACCTTGATAGCCCAACAGCAGGATCTTTTCCTACAAGGGAATGCTTCCCTTTCATCAGGAAAACTTTATGAGTGCTCATTAGGCACTTGGTGGGGGAGAGTAAACTAAACAAGAAGTGGTTCTGAATCATTTTTAACTGCCAAGTGTTTTAGTATCAATAAAGTCATACCTAAAGATAATAACAGCCAAATTAAATAAATAGTATCCTAACATTCTATGCCAGAAAAAAAAAAACACATATATAGTGTAGAGACAATTATGACTTTGTGTGTTTATTTCAGTATATGATTGGTAACCTTCTATAATTCCCCCACTTCCTCAAGATGATTGGAATGTAGACTCTTCAGTATCTGAGTTCTATTTTTCTAGACTCCTCTTATTTTCCAGCTTTACTGAGATATTATTGACATATGACATGTATGTTTAAGATGCAAAATGTGATGATTTGATACATATGTATATCATGAAACAATTATCACAGTAAAGTTAGTTAACACCTGTATCCTCGCATATCATTATCATTTTTTGGTGGTAATAATATTTAAGATTCACTCTCTTGACAGCTTTCCAGTATACAATATGGTATCAATAACGATAGTCACTCCACTGTGTATCAGATCTGTGGGACTTATTCATCTCACAGCTGGGAGTTCTCACCCTTTGACCCAGATGTGCTGACCCAGAAAGGAAAGATATCTGTTCAGTCAATACACCTTTTACACCAAACCAGTCATGTATTTCTTAGAATGTAAAAAGGAACATCTATAATTGTTATATTACTATGTATTAATAGTTACCTTGATGAGCACATTGACAAGCTTTAAATTCTTTAACAATTTAGCAAAAACAATTTTAAAGTATCTTAATATAGCTTTCTACCATATTCAGATTTCTACTGTCTCAACCCCAAATACCTTTTCATATTTGGGGGGTGGGCTTAAATTTTACTCATTTTTTAATTGGCGAAAAACTGCTTTACGATTTTGTGTTGGTTTCCCTTCCCTCCTGAGTGGAAACCCTCCTCCAATCCCATTTGTCTACATCATCACAGAGCACCAGGCTCAGCTCCCTGTGTTTTACAGCTGCTGCTGCTGCTGCTGAGTCACTTCAGTCGTGTCCGACTCTGTGTGACCCCATAGACGGAAGCCCACCAGGCTCCCCCGTCCCTGGGATTCTCCAGGCAAGAACACTGGAGTGGGTTGCCATTTCCTTCTCCATGGGATTCTCCAGGCCAGAATACTAGAGTGGGTAACCTTTCCCTTCTCCAGGGAATCTTCCCGACCCAGGGATCGAACCCAGGTCTCCCGCATTGTAGGCGGATTCTTTACCAGCTGAGCCACAGGGGAAGCCCCCGCTAACTAGGCTGCTGCTGCTGCTGCTAAGTCACTTCAGTTGTGTCCGATTCTGTGTGACCCCATAGACGGAAGCCCACCAGGCTCCCCCGTCCCTGGGATTCTCCAGGCAAGAACACTGGAGTGGGTTGCCATTTCCTTCTCCAATGTGTGAAAGTAAAAAGTGAAAGTGAAGTCGCTCAGTCGTCCGACCCTTAGCGACCCCACAGACTGCAGGCTACCAGGCTCCTCCATCCATGGGATTTTCTAGGCAAGAGTACTGGAGTGGCTTGCCATTGCCTTCTCCGGCTAACTAGGCTGCTGCTGCTGCTGCTAAGTCACTTCAGTCGTGTCCGACTCTGTGTGACCCCATAGACGGAAGCCCAACAGGCTCCCCCATCCCTGGGATTCTCCAGGCAAGAACACTGGAGTGGGTTGCCATTTCCTTCTCCGCTAACTAGGCTACCTAACCATAAAAAGTCATGAGAGAACTAATGGTAGTTCAGAGAGAACTGATGATAGTTCAATCTCCCTTTATCCAGCAGAGAAATTAATTTCAGCAGAATCTTATTTTAATTTTCAAGTCATAACAAAGAACCAGACTTAAAGTTCCATTCTTTAGTGGTGATATTTACCATTGGTAATGTGACTAACATTCACTTTGTAATTACTGGCAAATAAATACTCTATACATATTTCTTAAATGGATACATGAAAGTAGTTAGCTAACCTTACAAGAAGGAATCACACTTTATTCTACTAAGATGGTTGGAACGTACCATGAAAGTCAAGACAAAGTGGCTTAGAAGTCTGCTCTGAACTGGTGACCATGCAATATACTTAAACTGCTAGCATTTCTCTCTCTCCCTCTCTGCCCTAGTCTCCTTCTCGATTAGTCCTTCAGTGAAACTGAGCCTTATAAAGCTGAAATACCAACCTGCGCTTGTCACAGATTTGAATTCTGGAGACAAGAAACCTAGAAGGTAACACTCCATAGCAGATTTATTTCACTGTTGCTTTAAAAATACTGCTTCAAATTACTCACATTGCAATATCTTCGTTTTCTCTTCAGTTTGCAATTACCATTAGGATTCTATCAACAACAAAATTTTAGCCAATTATGCTACTGAGCGATGTATTTTAAAAAAACAATTACAGATGGCAATCTACTTGGCAAATCTCTTCAGTAGAAATAAAATAATTCATTAAGTTGGTTTGCTGGTCAGACAAAAAATTAAGGCAAAGGAGTTTGGGGTTTGTTTCTTATTTAGCATGGGTTAGTTGTGCACTAGAAAACTGGCAGCTGACACTGCAGTACTTTCCATTTTGTGAAGGATGCCAAGTAGAGTGAACTTAATTTCAGAATAACTTCGAAAACATTCTTCTAGTTTTCAGCAAATATGATTTTGCTGAAAAGATTTTGGCTTTTAATTGGGGTCTTTCATCAAATATCTTTGCTTTTTTCCTGTTTCATTTTAGAGATTATGGTCTTTTTATAAAAATGTGATAAAAATCTCAGTTTCTACCAGAGATCAGCATATACACAGCCACTTGATTCTATAGAGGATCTGACTCAGCAGGAAGAACAAAAATACAACACAGTTGTCATCTGGAAGGCCCACTGAAAACAACATCATCCACATCTCTACAAGTTTTCATCTAGAAGCTCATTGTGACTTTCAATCCAAAACTGTTCTTCAAACGATTCATAAAGGGAAAATGAACAAAACAAACTGAAAGAAGGAGCAGCATGTAGTAGGCTTGGGATATCTGGATCGTGTAGAACTGTATTTAAATAGCATCTTGGTGGAAGTCATGTTTGTGTGCACACGTGTGCCTGTGGGTGTGCAAATACTCCAATTTTGTGTGTTTATTAATTCACAGTCGTAGAGTGGACCTCAAGGGGAATACCGGTCATCATTTACCCAAATAGAGCTGAAAAGAACGATCCTTGAGGTAACATAATTTGGTATTGTAACAAATCAGTTACTGACAGATTGGGACATTTAAAATTGTAATACTAATTTTCTGTAACTAAACAGATTTTAAAATTACTTATGTATCAAGCGACACATTGAATTTAAGAATTTCAGCAATCACAGGTAATTTAATCAACACTCCTTGATCAATGAGCTTCATATTCTCTATGTTGGGACATTGATGTGACAATGAATGCTTCCAACCACTTGTTCTAAGTCACGTGAGGGCTCCATTTCAGGTGGAGGTTTCCAGTAATAGTGTAAGAAGATCTTAAATGAACACCAAAAGCATTATTTGTGTTTAAAAAGTCAAACTGAAGTTTGTGGAGGAAAAATCAGTCAGCATTTAATGGATGGAACAGAGAGTGGAAACATCTGACAGAACAGTAGGAAACTTTGTACTGTTTTGAATGCCTCACTACTCCTCACACCATCTGTCATGCATTTGTCATGAAATAAACAATTTTCAGAAATGTTTTGTCCAGGAAAGAGACATTTTACATTTTACGGATTTATTTATTCCACGTGGACTTAATGTAGGGGCGTGTAAGAAGATCACTTGTGAAGGAGGTACTTTTTTGCTAATAGCTACTAGTTCTTTTAGTTAGGAGAGTGTGAGATGTGGATACATATTAGAACAGATAGATCAAATAGGAAATGTGGGGGGTGGCCTGAAAAGAGAGGCAGTGCTGCCAAGAGCAAACGCTGAATTTCCTGCCGTTTTTATTTCCCCAAATCAGAGTTTCTGAGAAAGCTCTGGCTGGAAGAAAGAACTGGGGGGAAGGGAGAGGAAAGATGACTCTTCTCCAGGAGTTGGGGGGTGGGTCTCTCCTTTATAAAATTCTTGAACTGTTGCCACAATCTGGCCATCTTTTTCTGCCAGAGGAAACATGACAGTCTCTTCATTATTTACAATTTTCATACTATGTCTCAGTTGATCCAAAGTCTCTTCCCACCTCTCCATATGTGAAAATTACATTTTATTAAATAGCTCCTGTTTCCTTAATAGTTCAGGAGCATTTTTCCACAACAGTTCAATGACTGTGACCTTTGGCTCGACTTTGACCATGACTTATTAGAATATTTTTAATGTCATCTCCCTAGGATTTTTTCTACTTAAGAATTTTTAGCTTCAACTTTTCTCCTTTTGTTTCTTCTATTCTACAAATGCCATTTTTTCTGTATTGAGGGACACGTGTTCTGATAGGAGACTCTGAACACAGTCTCAGCTTCGATGGAGCTGTATGTTCTTGGACAAGTTATTTAACCTCCTGCTTTTTGGATCCTTTTTGGTGACTCTTTAGGACTGTGGTGAAAGTTTAAAGAGATAACGTATTTAGAGCATCAGGTTCATATCAGGAAATAAATGTTTATTCCCTCCCCACACCTATTCCTTCTGTCTCTTTAACCATTACCCCACTACTATATCTGTCATTCATCCACTAGGTTCTCCTCCTCCTCTGTGTTCATGGCACCACTTTTGGCTTTCTCAGGGATGAATGACGAGACAGCGGCACTGCGGGCTGAAACTGTGCTCTCTCCCCATCTATTATGCTATGTTAAAAACAATTTTAAGGCTCCACAATTCATACTTCATAGAGCAATAAAAAGTAGCGGGAGTTCTAAAATGACCAGAACAGTTCTGGCTTTCACTCATGCTGTTCAAATTTATCTCTCACCTCCATACTTCTGAGGTCCAGAAACATGTTGTTGCTTTTTTCCCTCCCACCCTCTATCTCTCTTGGTAATTTCATCATTGTTTTGCTTTCTGTTAACATTTCCCCCTCCTTTTGCACTATCATTTAATTGGGTATCCACCTGAGATGAACAGTGATGTCTTCTGGTTAAATCCGGTGGCCTTGCATCTCTGATTTAGTTGCCCTTTACTGGCCTTAACACTATGACTGGCCTTACTGCTAATAACTCACCTTGCTATTTCATCTGTTCCTCTGTAGTAGCACTGATTTCCTCACATCTCTCACATAGATCCTCATTTTCACACGTGGTGTAGCTTCAAATAATAGTACCTCCTTATCTAAAATATCGTTATAACTACTTTTTCTTTTCCCCTTTTCCAGGCACTAAAAAGAACTGAAAGTCTGCCTATTTTCCATTTTATTTGCCATGATTATTGTTAGGGATCTCCAGAGAAACAGAGCCAACAGGATAGATAGATAGACTGACAGATAAAAGAGATTTATTATAGGATTTGGCTTACGTGATTACGAGGCTGACGAGGCTCCCAATCTGCCATCTGCAGGCAAAGGTACCAGGAAAGCTGGGATGTGATCAATCTGAGTCTGAAAGTCTGAGAAGCAGGGAGGCTGCTGCTGTATATCCTGAAGTCTGAAGGCCCGAGAACCAGGAGGTCCAATGTCTATGGGCAGGAAAAAATGGGTGTCCCAGTTCAAGAAGAGTCAAAGAATTCATCCTACCTTTGCCTTTTTGCTCCATTCACTCTCTCGATGAATTGAAAGATGCCTGCCTGGAGGATGCATCTCTATTCAGTATTCTAAATCGCATGTTAGTCTCTACCAGAAACACCTCACAGACCTACCCAGAAATGTGTTGGCTATTACCTTGAATGCTTATAATGTGGAAGTGGGGATAGTGAGATACTAGAATTTTTGTCAATGTCACTATTCTTCAGTTGAAAGCATTTAATTGTGAACCCACCCTACTTCACAGGAGAGATCTTCTCTTCCAGGTTTTTGGCTGCAATTGAAAAAGTTTATGACCTTTTAGACTCTGCCATGTCTTCTTTTTGTGATACCTATTTTGCGATGCTACCTTTATGATTCCAAAGCAAAAGTCATGAATAATGTAAGGTACATACGCAAAGTTTCAAAAAAATCAATAAAATGCACAAACCAATACAGGAGAGAGGTAAGAAAAAAATAATTTATAATAGATTAGCATGAACTTCATTATGTAAATGATTGAGCATTCTAGAAGATACAATAGTGTAGTCACATGATTGTACCTGGCCTGGCGTGCTGTGATTCATGGGGTCGCGGAGAGTCGGACACGACTGAGAGACTAAACTGAACTGAACCACACCAACCTGTGACAAACACAGAGGCAGATGGTTAGAGTTATGTTTATTTGGAAACTCAAACAGCATACATAAGTGGTGCCACTGTCAGAATGTGATCTTCAGAAATAGTGGTAAAGTCCAAACAATACAAAATACAATCCTTCTCCTGAAAAATAATAGTGTTGTTATATAAAATAGAATTAGTTTCTAGATTCAGATAATATTAAACAGGGTTTTAACTTATATGAATACTTTGTGGGGCAATGATAAGTTATGTATGATGCTATTAATAGATTTTATTGTCTGGATTGTCTCATATATTCCAGGACACCTAGTATTCCTGGACCCCACCTACAGATCTAGTGAAAACCAGTAGCATCTTCACTGTGGGGACAACCCAAAATTGTTCCTCACCCCACCCCCCACCTCCCATTTATAAAATGCCACCAAAAAGATGAGAGCGCGCCCATTGAGAATCACTGCTTTAAGTTATCCATCTGCCAGCGAATGTGAGCAGGGAAAAAGGCGGAGTGTGTCAACATTCATGGGGGTATGAATTGCTATTTATTACACCTCTACTAGGCCTTCCCAGGTGGCGCTAGTGGTAAAGAACCCTCCTGCCAATGCAGGAGACCTGGGTTCAATCCCTGTGTTGGGAAGAGCCCCTGGAAAAGGTCATGGCAACCCACTCTAGTATTCTTGGAGAATCCCATGGAAACAGGAGCCTGGCAGGCTACAGTCCATAGGGTTGCACAGAATAGGACACGACTGAAGCAACTTAGAATGCACACATGCACACACCTACTAATGGCAGAAAGCAAAGAAGAACTAAAGAGCTTCTTGATGAAGGTGAAAGAGGAGAGTGAAAAAACTGGCTTTAAACTCAACATTCAAAAGCTAAGATCATAGCATCCAGGGCCATTACTTCATGGCAAATAGATGGGGGAAAAGTGGAAACAGTAGCAGATTTTATTTTCTTGGGCTCAAAAATCGCTGCAGATGGTGATTGCAGCCACAAAATTAAAAGATGCTTGCTCCTTGAAAGAAAATCTATGACAAACCTAGAGAGCATATTAAAAAGCACAAACATCATTTTGCAGACGAAAGTCCATACAGTCATAGCTATGGTTTTTCCAGTAGTCATGTACGGATGTGAGAGTTAGACCATAAAGAAGGTTGAGCACCAAAGAATTGATGCTTTCACACTGTGTTGCTAGAGAAGACTCTTGAGAGTCCCTTGGACTGCAAGGAGATAGAAACAGTCAATCCTAAAGGGAATCAACCCTGAATATTCATTGGAAGGACTGATGCTGAAGCTGATGCTCCAATACTTTGGCCACCTGATGTGAAGAGCTGACTCACTGGAAAAACTCTGATGCTGGGAAAGATTGAGGGCATGAGGAGAAGAGGGCAACAGAGGAAGCGATGGTTGGATGGCATCACCGACTCCATGGACATGAGTTTCAGCAAACTCCAGGAGATAGTGAAGGACAGGGAAGCCTGATGTGCTGCAGTCCATGGTGTTGCAAAGAGTCGGACACGACTTGGTGACTGAAAAACAATGAACAACAACAACACATCTACTATGTTGCAATGTCTATGAAAGTATCTCACATATTTTTAAACTTTATCTTGAAAATCAATCTTTGAGGGAGGCACCCTAGAGAGGCTAAATAACTTACTCAAAGTCACACAGCTAAGAAGCAGTCATCTAAATGGAGCTTGGTTTCAATGCTGGTAGCATTCTTGGCGCTCTGGTTGTGCAGAAAACTAAGAAATGGTCAATATCACACACACAGTAGGAGAGGCCCCTTCATGGAAATTTCAACAGGGTTCCCAGCTGAGCCATGCCAGATGCATGAAAGCCCAGGCCAGGAAGAGAATGTCAATCAAGCTATGCACAAGCTCCAGCTGAGTAAGGTCCTGTCCACCGCTGTGACGCTGTGCAGCAGAGTCTAAACCTTGGCCCAAGACCCAGCCCTGGAACAATGTTGCTCTCTGTGAGATTTTCCTTTTCTTTCAAAAAAACAAAAAACAAAACCAGATTAAATTACATTGTTTCCTTCTTATAATAGAAATAATAGATGCTCATTGTAAAACGTTCCTACAATGCAGAAATCTATAAAACAGGAAGTGAAAATTCTATAATCTCATCCCTCAGAGATAATTGTTGCTACCCAAATGGTATACATCCTTTAGAAATTTTTATCTGGAGTGTATAAAAACAGTAATTTTAAATGAGTTCACACCATACATAATATTTTAACTATTTTTATTAACAATATATTGTGGTCCTTATCAATATGCAGGAAACAATCTCTTATTTTTAGTGGTTACATAATATAGACTTGTTTACTCTTTCTTGGACTAGGTCCATAAGGAATCTTTGCTGAGGGAAAATAGACTACAAAAAGTAATTTTTAAAACTTTTCTGCTGTCACAAACAATGCTATAATGGGCATCACTGAGCATATATAACTTTGCACAAGGGTATAACTACTCCCACAGGAAAAATTCCTAGAAATTGAATTGTCAAATTGCCCTCTAGAAGGCTCTACCAATTTACAGTTATACTATTGGTACATGAAAATCTCAATTCTCTACACCCCGGCAAACTCTAGTTGTTAACATTTTTTTTTTTTCTACCGGTTTTGGGAAATAGTGCGTGTTCCTTATTTTAAAAATACAGTTAAGTATATGAAAAACTAATAACCCTTGAAATCACACCCTTCAAGAATTTCTATTGAAATACTGAGTTGGCCAAAAATTTTGTTCATTTGTTGCATAAGGTCTCATGGAAAAACCAGAATGAACTTGCGGCCAATGAAATAAATATTTCACTACACATCTGTAGCGTGTTGAAGAAGGTTCACCAGGATCTTGTGAATGTAACTTATTAATATATGGAGAAAGATATCAATAGAAGTCCTTGCGTTAGTCAGAGTTCCTCAGAGAAACAGAACTAGTGGGGTATACAGGGAGATAGATAAAGAGGAGACTTACAGGAACTGGCTCATGCAGTTATGGAGTCCAAGGAGCCCCAGCGTCTGAAACACCAAGCTGGTGGCATAATTCAGTCACGGTCTGTCGGCCTGAAAATCAGGCCTGATGATGTAACTCCTACTCCAAGGCACAAAGCCTCAGAACTACTTGGTATGAAAGCTGGAGAAACAGGAGCTCCGCATCGTAGCAGGAGATGTGAATGTCCCATCTCCCTCTCTCTCTCTTTTTTTCAATCAGGATCTTCTAATGTACATTTTCTCAATCTTCACAAGAACCACACAGGGTAATTGTCACCCTTCCTCTGCCTTTTTGCTCTATGTGAGCCCTCAGTGGACTGGATTGGATTTAACTGTATTGGATGATGCCCATCCACATTGGGGAGGCAAGTCTTCTTTCTCAGTCCACTGATTCTCTTTCAGAAACACTCCCACAGACATATCCAGAAGTACTGTTTACCAACTCTCTGCGCATCCCTTTAGCCCAGTCAAGTTGACACAAAATATTAACCATCACAGTACCTTGTTCTTTTCATGGTTGTATCAGTCCTTCGTTCCTTTTATTGTTGAATAATACTTCATTGCATGAATACACCACTTTTGTTTACCCATTCATCTATACTCAGATTGTTTCCATTTTGGGGTTATTATGGATAATACTACTATAAACACACATGTACTAGTTATTGTATAGACATATGTTTTCGATTCATTTGGCTATATAAGTAAGAGTGGAATTGCTGAGTCATATGGTTATCCTATGTTTAAGTTTTTGAGGAACTGCCAAACTGTTTTCCACAGCAGCTGCACCATTTTACCTTCCCACTAGCAATTTATGAAGATTCCAATTTCTCCATATCCTCACTAACACTTTTTTTTAAAAAAAATTTATCTTTTAAATTATGAAAGTATGATAACACATTTATGGGAGACTTGGAAAATACAGAACAAAGTTACACATCAAACCACTACATATTACAATAATTTTTTAAGTAGATAAACCTAGATTTTTAGTTGGAGTTTCAATATCAAACTCAGAAATTAATAGAACAAATAGACAGAAAAGTAGAAGGATATAGTAGACCTGATAAGCACTGTGAACCAATTCAACATAATTAAGATTTAATTACAGTTAGCCTAGTGGGTATGAAGTGGCATCTCGTTGTGGCTTTGGCTTCTATTTCCTTAATGAATAATGTTTTGAGCATATAATCACTTATAATGCTTCAGAATAGTCCACTGTATGTATATACCCCGGTTTATTTCATAATTTATTCAAGCAGTTTCCTACTGAGAGGCATGCTGAATTTTCCAAAATCTTTTCAGTATTAGAAGCAATTTTGCAGTATATCTATTCACTTTGCCCAGTAAAGTTCTCTAGTGTAAAGTCCTAGGATTAAGAATGCTCATCAAAAAAGTGCCCATTTTTTATTTTAATATGTATTAACAAGTGGCTCTCCCAAGTAGTTTATGCTTATTTTCCAGTGGTGTCTCTTTCCACATGCTGGTTAACCATGTTGCAACGAAGCCACTGAAACTTGGTGCACAGAAATGTCATATTTCCTTATTTACTTAAAAAAATTTTAAATTAGATTTGGTGGTCTATCCTCTTGACGTGAGAAAAGGGATTAAATTACAACCTTAACTGCAGATCTCCTCCAAGCCTCTCTTCCACCGAAGCCACAAGGTCTTGCAAAACCTGGGGATTCTTAAAACTACTCCAGTGCAGCAGAGAGTTCCCTGAAGCCTTCTGTCCATGAGGTTATAATAGGCATGCTTATCCTCCAAGGCTCATGTCCCCTGGCATCTGATGACTCTGCTGTTTCCATGCCATACTTGGGGATCTTTAAAAAGCTGTAAACCTAGAGCTGGTCCCCAGACTCCCCAGGCTGCTGCCCCTGGGAACGGCATAAGTCCTGCTGCCCTCAGGACCTTTGAATCTCACCTTTCTTTTCCCCTGTAAATCACCCTCTGTCTTCCTCTGTCTCTATCTCTCTTTCCACCTTCTCCCCACCTATCTATGAAACCTGACAATTTGGTCAGTGAGTTCAGTTGTGTACAAATGATAGGCAAGGCCAGGCAGATTTTGTCTGCCAAAGCTGGAAAAATCCATGAGGTAAGAAAACAGAAAGGCTGGAGGTCAAACATGCTTACAGGAAGAAAAAACACAGACTATTCACTGTATTCTACTTCATTGTGTCTTTTTCTTCTCTGTTAATCTGATATACAAAAATTGTTATTCATTTCTTGGCTCATTTTTCTCTTGAGGTGTTTCTTGTCTTCCACATTGATTAGAAATCTTTTTAATCTTTGTGAACCTAATAGGTATTAGATTATATTTTACTTTGTTTAAATTTCTGTGTATTTTATTTAGTGACATTGGTCACCTTCTCCCATGTTTTTCTTCATTTATAAGTCTGTTCTGTGAATCACTTTTTCATTTATCTTGCTTATTTCCTAATGAATGATTTTCTTCTTGTTGATGTGTAAGCATTCCTTTTTTCTGAATTGGAGTAAGTTGATTTACAATGTTGTGTTAGTTTCAGATGTACAGTAAAGTAAATCAATTATACATCTACAGATATCCACTCTTTTTGTTAGATTCTTTTCCCATGGGCTCCCTTGGTGACTCCAACTATAAAGTATCTGCCTGCAATGCAGGAGACCTGGGTTCGATCCCTGGGTTGGGAAGATCCCCTAGAGAAGGGAATGGCTACCCACTCCAGTATTCTGGCCTGGAGAATTCCACAGACAGAGGAGCCTGGCATGCTACAGTCCATGAAGGACACAACTGAGCAACTTTCACTGTTCCATGTGTGGGCACTCTTTATAACAAAACTATTCAACCTTCAAATGTATCACAAGTATTTCCTCTTGGTGTGTTATTTACTGGCCAAGTTTTCTATGATATTTAAGTTTCTAATTTTATATAATCAACTGTCAATATTTTCCTTCTCAGTTTTTGTACTTTTTTCTGAGTGTCACAATAGGCTTTTCTACACCATGAAAGATTTTTGTTTTGGTACTATATTTTGTTTTGGTGCTCTCATATTTTATTCTTTATATTCTTTATTTGCATATTTAAGCCATCTGGATTGTGTGTGTGTTGTATGAAGAAAGAATATAATTTTTTTCCTATTTTAACTAACAAATTTTTCCAAACTATTGATTAATCTGTAGTTATTCACTGATTTGAATTGCTTCCTTTTCTTCACTATATTTTCTGATTATTATTGCTTATGTATATAATTAATTCTACATATTTTCTTTATTTCTAACTGTCTTACTGAATTCTAATGTTAAACTATCAGTTATTTCTTTGAGTTTTCTATATATAAGAATACTAGAATCATCAAAAAGAGATTTAATATTTTTAGTTTTCATGTAAACACCAATGAATTTATACAGTTTTCTTCATAGGAGTTTTAGGTATATCTTGCTAAATTTATTTCTTATTTCTTTTGGGAATAGAGTATATAGGTGAATGTGGGTCTATGTGTCTTATTGTATAAGTAAGACATCTTGAACAATATTAAATAATACAGCTTCTTTCTTTAAAATTTTTTTGCTGCAAGTGAATGCCCAGGTGGCACAGTGGGAAAGAATTCATCTGCCAATGCAGGAGACCTGGGCTCAATCCCTGGGTTGGGAATAACCCCTGAAGGAGGAAATGGCAACCCTCTCCAGTATTCTTACCTGGAAAATCCCACAGACAGAGGGGCCTGGTAGGCTACAGTCCATGGGATCGTAAAAGAGTGGATACAACTGAGTGACTGAGCACATGCGTGCTAGTGAACGCACATTTAAAATATTTGAGAGAATTGTCAAGTTTCCCTCTTAAAATTTTTTTCACTTTAGAGTCCCACTCAAGTATCTAAGAGTGTCTACTTTCTATGTCCATATTGGAAAAGAGTCATAATGTGTAATGATTCATCTGGGCATAAAATGAACATGGTACTTGAAGCAGTAAATTAGATCCATCCTAGCAATAGTTCGTCATATTTCTCTCCTAGCCTTGCTTTCCCAGTGCACCAACTGTGGGCTCAAATTCTTTGCTTTGCTGCTGGCACTTTCTCCATTCAGCTCACAGCCTCCTATCTCGCCTCTATCTTGGCTCTAACTGAGCTGTTCCTCCCTCTTGTTTGGTTTGCTAACTCATCCCTACATGTAGGAGATGGAGTTGGCCTAGTAAGTCAGATACTGGCCAAGTGGAGCAGAATGTGTCAAAGATTGGGTTTCCTGGGGCCTGGAGCTGGAACCAAGTCAAAGTCCAGAGGTTGAAAAGCAGAAGTTACTCTGTACAAGCAAAATGAAGACCAAATGCAAACACTGGACTTGAGTTTTAAAACCCAGACACAGTCGGCTCACTGCTGAGCGTATCAGCCTCTCTCTGACTTGGACCTAGGAAGAAATCTTTGTGCTAATTTCAAAGCGAAAATGAAAATGAAAATGAGTGCCAAGTGAAGGTGTTACTATAATCATATATTAATATATGGTGAAAATTCATTTTTTTCCTGAGTGAATGTGCAGAAGTGGTATCCTAAGGCTGGTATCATGACTTTGTTTTACAAAGTCTTCAGGGACCTAGACTATTGGCAGCTTTCCACTTGACCATGCCTTTTCCTCAAGAACCAAAACAGAACTTCAGTTATCAAATCCGTTCCAAAAGCAGGCTGAAAGAAGAGAAAAAGAAGGGTTAAAGAGGGCGTCTTTATATTGGCCTGAGGTGCTGGCCAGGTTACTATCTTCTGTTCATCAAGACAGCTGCCCCGACATAGAGAACAGGATGGAGGGATAGACTGAGAGTCTGAGGTTAGCAGATAAAAACTATTGTATATAGAAAACAGAAGAAATTAACACAACATTGTAAATCAACTATACTTCAACTAAAAAAGAAAATAGATCACCTGCCCCCAATGGAAGCTTCTTGAATGCTGGCCTAGGACACTTTCATTAGATTCATTTTCCTTTGGTCAGAACTCAGTCACTTAACCACACCAAGTTGCAAGGGAGACTGAAAATGTAAACTTTATTCTGGGTGGCCATGTGCCAAGCTAGCAGTTCTAGTACTGTGGAAGAAGAGAGAATGGATGTTGATGAGGCATTAGCAGTTGTTGCCACAAGAGTCTACTACATTCAGTTCAGTTCAGTCGCTCAGTCGTGTCCGATTCTTTGCAACCCCATGAATCACAGCACGCCAGGGCTCCCTGTCCATCACCAACTCCCGGAGTTCACTCAAACTCATGTCCATCGAGTCGGTGATGCCATCCAGCCATCTCATTCTCTGTCGTCCCCTTCTCCTCCCGCCCCCAATCCCGCCTAGCATCAGAGTCTTTTCCAGTGAGTCAACTCGTCGCATGAGGTGGCCAAAGTATTGGAGTTTCAGCTTCAGCATCAGTCCTTCCAATGAACACCCAGGATCGATCTCCCTTAGAATGGACTGGTTGGATCTCCTTGCAGTCCAAGGGACTCTCAAGAGTCTTCTCCAACACCACAGTTCAAAAGCATACATTCTTCGGCGATCAGCTTTCTTCACAGACCAACTCTCACATCCATACATGACCACGGGAAAAACCATAGCCTTGACTAGACGAACCTTTGTTGGCAAAGTAATGTCTCTGCTTTTTAATATGCTATCTAGGTTGGTCATAACTTTCCTTCCAAGGAGTAAGCGTCTTTTAATTTCATGGCTGCAATCAGCAGCCACAGTGATTTTGGAGCCCAAAAAATAAAGTCTAACACTGTTTCCACTGTTTCCCCATCTATTTCCCATGAAGTGATGGGACCAGATGCCATGATCTTCGTTTTCTGAATGTTGAGCTTCAAGCCAACCTTTTCATTCTCCTCTTTCACTTTCATCAAGAGGCTTTTGAGTTCCTCTTCACTTTCTGCCATAAGGGTAGTGTCATCTGCATATCTGAGGTTACTGATATTTCTCCCAGCAATCTTGATTCCAGCTTGTGCTTCTTCCAGCCCAGCGTTCCTCATGATGTACTCTGCATATAAGTTAAATAAGCAGGGTGACAATATACAACCTTGACGTACTCCTTTTCCTATTTGGAACCAGTCTGTTGTTCCATGTCCAGTTCTAACTGTTGCTTTCTGACCTGCATACAGGTTTCTCAAGAGGCAGGTCAGGTGGTCTGGTATGAATTAGGCCTCACAGCTTAACAGAGAAAGACAAACATGTAAATGAACAAATGTAATAAATTCTTATATTACAGCTGTGATTGGGTGAAGTATACAAGGGGAAGCTGGGGTACAAAGGAAGAGTTGATCAGTTCTACTAGGAAGGGAGATGATGGGGAGGTTTTATAGAAGATGCTTCAACCAAGTCTTTGAAGTTGAGTAGGTTTTTGCCAGGTGCTCTATAAGCTAGGATATTTGAAATTATAGGAGCAGCTTAAGCATAGAACAGAAATTTATGGGGTGCCTTCAAATATATGGAAGCATTTCCATCTAGCTGATAAGTACAAGTTAAGTGGGTAGTACAGGTAAACATTAGTCTGGAAAAGTAGGCAGGTCCATAAAATCAATAGCCATGTATACCCTACTTAAGGGTTTGGACTTTAATGTCTAAGTGATAAGGAGAATATTTGAATTATAGAAGTATGAAATCAGATAATTATTTTGAAAAATAATTGGAAAGGAGTATGACTGGATGAAAGCTGTATGGAGAATGTGTTGGGGAAGTCTTGTAGGTTCTTAGTATGGATGTCTAGATGACTGGGGCATCAGTTTCAGATTGTTCAAAGAAACAGAAGCAGTTGGATGGTGGGGTGCTGGCTAGTCTGGAGTCAATAGGGAAGACTGGCAGGCTAGACACTCTCAAGCAGGAGCTGAGCTGATGCTGCTGTCTTCAGGCCTAATATCTTCTTCTCCAGGAAAACCTCAATTTTGCTTTGCAACTGACTGGATGAGACCTACTCAGACTATAAAGATATTCTCCTTTACTTAAAGTCAACTGGTTGTAGATGTTAACCACATCTACAGAATACTTTCTCAGCAAGACCTAGAGTAGTGTTTATTTGATAACTGGGTACTACAGCCTAGGCAAATTGACATGTAAAACATTATAGGGACATCCCTTGTGGTTCAGTGGATAAGGCTCTGTGCTCCCAATTCAGGTGGCCCAGATTCTATCCCTGGTCAGGGAACTATATACCATATGCCTTAACTAGGGGTTTGCACATGGCAAGTCAAGATCTTGCATGCTGCAACTAAGGCCCAGCACGGCCAAATACATAAATATTTTTTTTAAAACCTGACCACTATGGATGGTGACATTATTAATTGTATAGAGATTACAGGAGAAGCAAATTTGGTGGCTAATGAGAAAAAAATCTGTTTGGTTTTGGACACGCTGAGACTTAAGAACCTACAGTCCCTCTAGTGGGAATGGAAATACTGTAAGGCATTTGAGAATATTTTCTGGATTAGAACTTTAGAGTGAGGTAGTTCAGACCACAAGTGTGGGTGAGACTCCACAGGATGAGTTCAAGGGGTCACGGAAGTGAGTAAAGGGGATGGGCCAGAGATTCAAGGCAGCAGGGAGTGGTGAGAACTACGGCAAATGTCCAGCAACCTCTATTTAGATCCAACTAATTAGTCGAAGAATTGATGATTTTGAACTGTGGTGCTGGAGAAGACTCATGAGAGTCCCTTGGACTGCAAGGAGATCCAACCAGTCCATTCTAAAGGAGATCAATCCTGGGTGTTCATTGGAGGGACTGATGCTAAAGCTGAAACTGCAATACTTTGGCCACCTCATGTGACGAGTTGACTCACTGGAAAAGACTCTGATGCTGGGAAAGGTTGGGGGCGGGAGGAGAAGGGGACGACAGAGAATGAGATGGCTGGATGGCATCACCGACTCGATGGACATGAGTTTGAGTGAACTCCGGGAGTTGGTGATGGACAGGGAGGCCTGGCGTGCTGTGATTCATGGGGTCGCAGAGAGTCAGACACGACTGAGCGACTGAACTGAACTGAACTGAATTAGCTATGCAGAAGTGTTGGTCTAGTGTTGTCAAATCTTTCTATGTTTTAAAAGAACCTGGAAAATCCAAATGAATAAGTGAAAAGTTCTACTTTTAAATACTGTTTCTTAAATTTGCCTGAAATACTGTTGAGCCCAATTTGAATATATCTGTGGACTGTATCCAGTTTGTAGGCTCCTACTTTGAGAACTCTGAAGAAGAGTAAAGCCAGAAAGCAGTGGATAAAACTCTGGGAGCTCCAATACTTAAGGGTCAATATGAGAAAGTGTCAACTGCATGACGTAAGGTCTAAAATGAGGTCATAAAATATGACCATTGAAAGTCAGTTGGTGAATTAGCCTGTGAATTATTGTAATAGTAGAGTGGAAGTAAAAGTTGGATTATACATGTTGAAGAACATTGAGACTATTTTTTTGAGACCAGCCTCATAAATTTTTTTTTTTCATAGAAGCAAGTTAGTAACTCCTACCTCAATTTTAGCTTTTGAGAACACAGTGTACATTTCTTGCTCCCTTCTTGGGTCTGTGCTCAAACTGAGGGAATATATGGTTCTATGGTTCTCAAACATTTTGATCTTCCTGCTTCTTAGAGTTCAAGGGGTGCAAACCAAAAATATCAAATAAACAATAAGCATAATTTATTTCTACCAATCAGCTATATGTAAGTCTATGCAAAGCAAACAATAAAAAGAATACATTGCAACAATTTATGAACACTGCCCCAGACAGAATCACTACAACTTCACATATTCAGCAAAAGAACAAAATTTACACAAAACACTAATTCTTCCTAAGACTCTCGAAGACCTCCAGAGAGGAAGTTCATCAAAGGCCAAGAAAGCTGAAGTTCATAGCATCTATACTTGTCAATTGACAATTCAGTAATTAATCACCAGTTACACCTATATTTTTTTTATGTTCTAAAACCAGAAAGATGAAAAAGTATCCAATGCAATTGATATTGTTTTTGCCTATGAATGGGGAAGAAGTGCTGCTGCTGTGTGTATGTTTGTGTGTGTGTATACACATGAATGAAAAACTTTATTTCCTCATGGGTTTATGCCAATCAGCAGGACTCTGCAAGCTGCTTTCATGCTCCATGAACAAAGCTGCATTCTCATTGTCAAGCTTAGATGGCAGTCAGAAGTAACTCTTCTCTGGAAATAAACACAGAGTCTCTAGGGACTCACCCAAGCCAAAGCGGGGGCGGGGGGGGGGTGCATCCCATATG
The DNA here is from genome assembly GCF_049115385.1 of Moschus berezovskii. NCBI lineage: Eukaryota > Metazoa > Chordata > Mammalia > Artiodactyla > Moschidae > Moschus > Moschus berezovskii. The sequence goes on along the minus strand of NC_142469.1, from coordinate 87,648,608 downwards.
AGTAGAAAGCTAAAGGAATGAAGAAAAGTCTGTTGCCCATAGATGTCTCCACCCTGTAACCAAAATCCCCTTTAAATTCCATGTGGACTTGACTGTGTGCTCATGTGCTCTTTGCAACCCCATGGACTGTAGCCTGCCGGGCTCCTCTGTCCATGGAATTTTCCAGGCAAGAACACTAGAGTGGGTTGCCATTTCCTTCTCCAAGGAATTTTCCTGGCCCAGGGATCAAACCTATGTCTCCTGCATTGGCAGGCAAATTCTTTTCCACTAGGCCACTAGGGAAGCCCCCCTAAATTTCATGGGATTTCACTAACTGTAGATGAATATAGGTTCCGTTCCGTCGCTCAGTCGTGTCCGACTCTTTGCGACCCCATGGACTGTAGCCTACCAGGCTTCTCCGCCCATGGGATTCTCCAGGCAAGAATATTGGAGTGGGTTACCATTTCCTTCTCCAGGGGATCTTCCCGACCCAGGGATCGAACCTGGGTCTCCCGCATTGGAGGCAGACGCTTTAACCTCTGAGCCACCAGGGTTAACAAGCTTAAAAAGCAAAATCCCAGTCAGGAAAAAGCAATGATTCACACTTCGAGTTTGATTAGGTGGTTTTTCTGTTTACACTTCTTTGAGATCAGCAGATATGACAGAATGTGAGTTTGAAGGAAAAGGAAACTGGATAAAAATCAGTGATCATCTTGGAAGTGGGGAGACTTCAGAGGAGGCAGGGAGAAGTCAGCAGAGAAGACAGCAGACTCCTGGGGAGCAGGGAAAGGGAGATCTGGGTAAGGATAAGAGGGTTAGGAGACAGAGGCTAAGAACCAAGAAACTGATGTGAAATGCTGAGTAGTGAAGATGAATTTTATTTATAATCCATTGCCACGTGACTCTCCTTGTAATTAGGTGATGAAGTGCTTTTCCTGGTGACAATTTAACTGGCAGCCTCCTGGGTTGGGTTGGGGGATAATGAGGATAGGAGAGGAGAGTGATTGATCCCATCCAGAGATGCTGGGCTAAAGTGAAAGTGAGGAAGACTCCAATTAAAATATCTCAAATTAATGAAGAGACCATGGTAGTTAAAGGATGAATTATCAGAGTACTTCCACAGAAGTCATTTCTTTTTTTAATTTTATTTTTAATTGAAGGGTAATTGCTTTACAGTATTGTTTTGGTTTCTACCAAACTTCAACATGAATCAGCCATAGGTTTATCATTTCTAACATCTTCATTGGAGAGGGATGTTTCTCAGACCTGAATGCTCCATTTGACTAAACTGAAATTGAAACTCTGTATATGTTGTTGCTATTCAATTCTTCAGCCATATTTAACTCTATGACCCCATGGACTGCAGCACGCCAGCCTTCCCTGTCCTTCACTATCTTCTGGAGTTTGCTCAAACTCATGTCCATTGAGTCGATGATGCCATCCAACTATCTCATCCTCTGTTGCTCCCTTCTCCTCCTGCCCTCAATCCTTCCCAGCATCAAGGTCTTTTCTAATGAGTCAGCTCTTCACATCAGGTGGCCAAGGTATTGGAGCTTCAGCTTCATTATCAGTCCTTCCAATGAATATTCAGGACTGATTTGATCTCCTTGCAGTCCAAGGGTGTCTCAAGAGTCTTCTCCAACACCACAGTTCAAAAGCATCAGTTCTTGGGCACTCAGCATTCTTTATGGCCCAACTCTCACATCCATACATGACGACTGGAAAAACCATAACTTTGACTATGTGACCCTGTGCATGTACATCCATCCATATAAATATATATATATGTATATAATTGTGATAGCTAATACAGTGTAATTGTAGAATTATTCTTACTTATAACCTGACTTTATCAGAGGTTATTTTTTTATAGGTGACTATGGACTTCCCTGGTGGCTCAGAGGTTAAAGCGTCTGCCTCCAATGCGGGAGACCTGGGTTCGATCCCTGGGTCGGGAAGATGCCCTAGAGAAGGAAACGGTAACCCACTCCAGTATTCTTGCCTGGAGACTCCCATGGACAGAGAAGTCTGGTAGGCTACAGTCCATGGGGTCGCAGAGTTGGACACGACTGAGCGACGGAACGGAACGGATAGTTGTGTTAGTTCTTGGATTTTAAATGTATTTACTATAATTTTTAAGTCGGGGAAGGAGTTGAAAACTGGTGCTCAATTATCTTTACTATCTTATATTCACATACAGATTTACAGTGCTTTTTTAAAAAACCGAACAGTGAAAGGACATTTAATCTTTCAATCTTTACAAATTCCCCAAGGAAGACATTAGTATTTCTATTTTACTAAGAGAAAAAGAAACTGAGGATCAGATAAGTTGAATAATTACGTTGCCTAACCCCAAGTGCAGCGCTAGCCTCTGAGCCAAAAATCTGGCCACTGGTATCAGGATATCTTTTTGTTGGGCTTCAGGATCATTCTCACCAGTGTAGAAAGGGAAGAACGACTTCCCTCTCCGCCCTGTTTGCCACTCTGTTTGAGCTATTTATTCCCATGAGATGTTCAGAGGGCACCCGGGGGAGGCAAGCAGTTAGTATATAGTCTTATTAAGGTAAACAAATACCATATAGAAGGCCCAGAGTTTGATTAAAAGTATAACTACTGGGACTTTCCTGGCGGTCCAGTGGTTGAAACTTCACCTTCCAATACAAGGGATGTGATTTCGGTCCCAGGAAGGTAGCTAAGACCCCACACACCTTGTGGCCAAAAAACCCAAAATGTTAAAAAAACAAAACAAAACAAAACAGAAGCAATATTGTAACACATTCAACAAGGACTTTAAAAATTGTCCACATCAAGAAAAATCTTCTAAAAGAATAAAATTATAACTATTGACTTGTAAAAGAATAAAGTAGAACCCTAGATTTCTGACAAGTTGGCTATCCACGTGTTTCTGTAGTACCTACGGCTGAGGCCTGGCAAATCTTGTCACTTTTGTTGTGAAAGAGAAAATTCAGCTCACTGTCTTGCTCTGAAGATTCAGTAAAATCAAATGAAGTAAAGAGTGTGACTAAATACGATAAAAATGGAAGAACTCTGTATCAGATATGAAAGCTCAAGGAGACCCATGATATTCTTACATTGCTGTTTCCCTTAAGCTTCTCAGGGCATGCTACATTTTTGCAAAAAAAAAGTCAGGAGGTTTAGAAACCACACAGAGAAACATTCCTTGGAAAGAGGAACTCTTCAATGGTCTAAGATTACAGATCCTTGAATTGGAATGGTATGCAGTTGAGTTTTCCATTCACAGTTCCAGGAAAAAATGGGATTTTTTTCCCATTAAGAATACTGTTATTTAGTTATTTTGAAGTATACAGTACATACATGCTTTTTTTTCTAAAACCACTAGATTTCACAAGAAGCACACATTTGAGTATTTCAAACCTTCTCTGTTGACTTTAGATTAGACCTGAGACTCAACTGTAGAAAAAATTTCAAGTACAGAACAGAAGCAGATGCATCCATCATATGGCTCATAAAGTGCTTAAATTTACTATTTACTTCGTGAGAATGAATCAGCATTCATATTTATAATAAAAAATGCTACACAAGAACTGCCAATAAATATTGGAAAGGCTGAACTTTCTAGATACAGTTCAGTAATTATTCTATCCTGAGGAAAATTTTCTTAAGTCTTGATAGCAAAGAGAAAAGTGCTTTAAAACTTTAAAAGAATCTTAATAAAAATGAATTAGAGCACTGCCCTTTAAATCCATTTTCCTTTTGCTCTACCCAAGTGAGTTGCTTAAGTTCTCTAAATCTCAGTTTGCTGTTGTTTTAGTTGCTAAGTCATGTCCAACACTTTGGCGACCCCATGGACGGTAGCCCGCCAGGCTCCTCTGTCCATGGGCTTTCCCAGGCAAGAATACTGGAATGGGTTGCCATTTCCTTCTCCAGGCGATCTTCCTGACCTAGGGATCAAACTTGTGTCTCCTGCTTGGCAGGCGGATTCTTTACCACCGAGCCATCTGGGAAGGAAACTGGTAACAACCCAACCAAAAGCATATTCAGTTGCAAATAAAATATACTCACTCAAAATGGCAAAAGGGAACAAAAAGAACGCATTGACCCTCCAGAATTAGCCAAGCATTAGTGTGTCTGAATTCTGGTTTAAATGTTGTCACCGCTACAGACTAAGAGTTTCTGTCCCCGCTCCCCCCTCAACCACCAAAGAAAACCTCATATGTTGAAATTTAATTCTCAATGTGATGGTGTTTGGAGGTGTGGTTTGGGGGAGGTGATTAGGTCATGAAAGTCAAGAGGTGACCTCATAAAAGAGACTGCAGAGAGCATCCCTGCCCTTCCTTCCAAGTAAGAACACATCAAGGAAATGATGTCCATGAACTAGGAAGCAGGCTCTCACCAGACAGCAGTTGGCTAAGCAACTTGATCTTGGACTTCCCATCCTCAAGAACTAAGAGAAAATTGATTTCTGTTGTTTATAAGCTACCCAGTTTATGGTATTCTGTTATAGCAACCCAACTAGACTAAGAAAATATGCCGAGACTACGCCAAGTCTAATGCCTTGACTCTGCTTTCTCCTTTTAGACCCAATTCTCAGGCAGGTTATCATGGGGTGAGATGGCCTCCAACAACTCCAGCTTTTATCCAGCGAACTTCAGAAACAGAAGGTCTATTTCTCAATTGTTGCAACAGTAGTCAAATCATCAATTGGCAATGACTCTGACTACTATGATTCGGATGTTGTGATTGTTTCTGAACCACTCCTTGCAATAAAGAGTTTTAAAGTGTTATTGGCCGGGTCTAGGCCATATGTCCTTCCCATAAATTAGAGGTAGAGCCAACTCCACTCAGCAGTTCCTCATAGAAAATCTGGATGGTATGACGACACATATAGAGAATATATTAAGTGACTGTGATAATAACATATGTACATAAGATATTATGCAAACATAAGGATTCTTATTATGCCAGATGTTGATATCTCTTGTTCAGTAATGACATTTGAGATTTTGTAACTTGAAACATCTGAGTTCTACATCTCTTAAAGGTCTCTGTTTCAGTTTGCCAAATTCTCCCCTGTAATTATGGTGGCAAATTCTCATAGAGCTGAGAAAGGAGAAAAGAACCACTTAGTATTATTACCTTTTGCATAAGGATCTGAATTTCTCCAGAAGAGTTATCAAGCCTTTGGCATCCATGTAACAAAGTGTCTTAAATGAGTAGGAGAAAATAGTGTGATCTTATTTTGCAGTTATGAAATACTGTAAATAATTCATTCTTTGAACAGTAAATCTGCATGGAAGCACAAATGCTGACGACTGGTATTGTGTATTTATTTATGCACTTACCTGAAAACTAGCTCTTTGTGAATTGTTGTAGAGGCTGGCTAGATGGCCATCAATCCTCATTCCCATTTCTAGGCAGACATAGGATCATATTTAACAGCCTCTTTGAATTGGGCTGAGACCACGTGACTCTGTTTATCAATGGAATGTGGGCAGAGGTGATTTAATCTGCTTCTAGGCCTAATCCTTAAAACATCTTGAGCAACTCTTCAGCCCTATCATCAAATGTGACACCCTCTGAAGTCATATCTCTAAGACAGCCGATTTTTAAGACTGTAGGAGCCTGAATCATTGAGCTAGCAGGAGCTCTGACAAGGGGAAACCACTAGATCAACTTTGAAATGTTTCAAAAGAGTGAATTTTTATCGTATTACGTCTACGATTTGGGTTTGTCTTTTTTTTTTTTCCACAACTAGCTTAATAGAATGAGCAAGTCTTAAAAAAAAAGTCAATGTCACTAATAGTAACACTGCTTCACATCCAGCAAATTTATGTAGAAGTACATGAATTTACAATAGCAGCAATTGATTCAACCTTCTCCAGACCTTAGAAGTTTTCCTTATCTTTTCTATCTTCAGAATGAAAACAGCTGCAGAAATCATTACCAAATTTGACTCCTTTATTTATGCACTTTTTTAAATCATAAAAATACTATGCACCAAGGTTTTGCCAAAAACTGACACTGCACCTACAAACTTTCAAATACAAGATATACAAATTGAATCCATTATCTTTCCCTATACCTTTGAAGGACGACATCATCATCTATCTAATCAACCAGGTCAAAAACACAGGATCATTCTTAATTCTTATTTCTCTTTAACTGGGCCCTGTAGACCTTGTTGTTGTTGCTTAGCCGCTCAGTCACGTCTGACTCATTTGGGACCCCATGGGCTGTAGCCCATCAGGCTCCTCTGTCCGTGGAATTCTCCAGTTAAGAGTGCCGGAATGCATAGCCATTCCCTTCTCCAGGGGATCTTCCCCGACCCAGGGGAAGTCTCCAAGTCTCCTGCATTGTAGGCAGATTCTTTACTGTCTGAATCACTAGGGAAGCTCTCCATAATTCTTTAATCTGTATATTTCTCTCCCTTCTCATCACCACTCTTTGGAAACCTTTGTGACTTTGGATTAGACAAGGATTTCTTAGATATGACAAAGGCATTATCCATGAAAGAAGAAATGGAGATGTTGAACTTCGTCAAAAGAGAAAGAAAAACAAGCCACAGACAGGTAGAAAATATTTGTAAATCAGATAACTGATAAAAATTCTATCCAGAATATTTAAAGAACTCTCAAAACTCAACAATAAGAAATAATTCATTTTTTTAAATAAATGAGTCAAAGTTCTCAACAGACACTTTACAGCTAATCAGCATATGAAATGATGCTCAGAGACATAATTCATTAAAGAAATGCGAGTTAAAACCACAATAGTGTGCCACTACAGACCTATTATAATGGTTAAAATTAAAGGACTGACCGTACCCATTGTTGGCAAGGATGTGGCAGAATAACAATTCTCATAAACTGATAATGGGAATGTAAAATATTTGGAAAATATTTTGACAGTTTCTTAAGAAGTTAAATGGATACTAACCACACGAACTCAAGTTGGTGATGGACAGGAAGGCCTGGCGGGCTGTGATTCATGGGGTCGCAAAGAGTCGGACACGACTGAGTGACTGAACTGAACTGAACCACACGATCCAGACATTTTAGTCCTAGGTATTTACTCAAGAGAAATAATATCATGTATTTCTTCCAAAACCTCTACATGAATGTTCATAGAAGCTTTATTTGTAATAAATAAAAAACTACAAACTATTTAAATGTCCATTAACAGGTGAACGGTTAAAATGAAAATACAATGAGCATTGACAAATAATGAACTACTGAGGTATGTGACAACACAAAACAATATTTATATTCATGGAAAATGCTTTCCAGTTTGCTAATAGTCTGAGTTTCCTGAATATATGATGCTGTGAACTGAATATATCCTTTCCCAAATTCACATGTTGAAGCCTTAGTTACAAATGTGGTGGTATTTGGAGGTAAGAGCCTTTGGGAGGCAATCAGTCAAGAGGGTAGAGCCCCTATGAATGGTATTTGTGTCTTTATAGGAAAAGACACAAAAGAGATGACCTCTCTCTCTGTCATGTGAGGCTAAAGTAAGAAGGCATCCTTTGCAAACCAGGAACAGGATGGAGCCAGGAACTGAATTGGGCAACACCTTGATCTTGGACTTCCCAGCTTCCAAAACTGAAAATAAATTTCTGTTTTAAGCCATCCAGTCTATGGAATTTTTGTTGCATCAGCTGGAATTGACTAAGATACCTGGATAGACTCATCTCATGATAATGTCAGTCATTTTGTAATGCTTACACAGTCCAGACAAGGAGATGACAATCTCTCTAGATGAAGGGCTAGAGAGAGAAAATGTTTTAGGCTCAGAAGATGATATTGTCCCTGTCACAGCTATTCAGCTCTGACCTTACAGCACAAAGGCAGACACAGACAAAACATAAATGAATGGGGGTGGCAGTGAACCAACAAATCTTTATTTATAAGAACAGACAGTGAGTGTATTTGGCCCTCTGGTTTAGATTTTTAGCACTGATGTGAGTCTTTGAAAGTTCCCCTTCCTTGATGGGCTGAGTCCTACTTGACATTGACCTGGGTGTCCAGAATGACATCAATGGATCTCAGCCATCTCTGTGGTGCCAAGAAGCCTGACTTTTCTAGGGAATTTTCCAGTGTCAGTGAACAGGTTCTTTATCTCACAAGACTCCAAAAGTCCATGAGAAGTGTGGTAGATTAAATGTGACTGCAGTTTTCTTTGGAGAAAGCAATGGCACCCCACTCCAGTACTCTTGCCTGGAAAATCCCATGGATGGAGAAACCTGGTGCACTGCAGTCCACGGGGTCGCTAAGAGTCGGACACGACTGAGCAACTTCACTTTCACTTTCATGCATTGGAGAAGGAAATGGCAACACACTCCAGCGTTCTTGCCTGGATAATCCCAGGGATGGGGGAACCTGGTGGGCTGCCATCTATGGGGTCGCACAGAGTTGGACATGACTGAAGCGACTTAGCAGCAGCAGCAATTTTCTTTGTCACCACCATGGACTGCTCCTCTTGAATCTGAGCTGGCCCTGAGACCACTTTAACCAGTAGAATGTGATGAAAGTGATACTGTACCAGTTCTGTGCCTAAACCATAAGAGGACATAGGAATATTCTGATTTGGTAATTTGGGAGCCCTGAGTCACTATGTAAGTCACCGTTTTATCCCATGAAGATACCATAAGGGAAGATCAGATGGTAAACACATGTGAAGAGCTAGAGGTCCTGAGACTAGATGGAACGAGAGAGAGACACGCCCAACCATTCTAGCATCCAAATTAAGTTCAGGTTTCATCCATCCCGATCGAGACATCAGAGTGGGGCATCTGGGGTGTTCTAGCCAAGTCAAGCCACAGATAACTTCAGACTCAGCTAACATTATGTGGAACAGAACTGCCTAGATTATCCCAGTCAACCAAAATAATAAAATAAAAAGCTGCTAAGTTTAATTAGCTGAAACAAGGGGATAAAACACTGAATGAGACTTCCATCTGAATGAAAGAATTAGAGCAGTTTAGTGACTCTTGAAGCAGATTCTATAAGATGCCTACAGGTATCCACAAAATAAAAGCATAAGCAGTTCATGTTCAAATAAGATTAAAAACCACTTTGGGCATCAAAATTAAACAGTTTTTTTTTTAAATTTAACTGCAGAACTTCTCAGAGGTTTTTAAAGTGCACATTTAATAAAAAAAAAACATTGTGAAACTCCAAGAGGAGGATGTAAAATCTCCCTGTGACTTTTTAAAGGAGTACTTATTCACATCCTGAAGGCTTCCCTGATAGCTCAATTGGTAAAGAATCTGCATGCAATGGAGGAAACCCTGGTTTGATTCCTGGGTTGGTAAGATCCACTGGAGAAAGTATAGGCTACCCACTCCAGAATTCTTGGTCTTCCCTTGTGGCTCAGCTGGTAAAGAAACCGCCTGCAATGCGGAAAACCTGGGTTTGTTCCCTGAGTTGGGAAGTCCCCCTGGAGAAGGGAAAGGCTACCCACTCCACTATTCTGGCCTGGAGAATTCCATGGACGGTAAAGACCATGGTGTTGAAGAGTTGGACAGGACTGAGCAACTTTCACTTTATTCACATCCTGAAGAAGAATTCCTAGAAGATATGACGTCTAAGCTGTGTCCTAATCAATAAATAGACTGGACCATGCTGGGTAGCTGGACAAGATAGTCTCAGCTTATTTCCAGCTCCAAAATGTCATTACCTAGGTTCCATTATGCAATGGTCTCTTAGTGTTATTAGGGCTCTAATATAAGCTCGCAGTAGAGTGAGCTCATGGAGTTCCTGATAGATAGCCTCTCACACAGTCTTCACTGAGTTCCACTCATTATAGATAAAGGCTTCTGCTTGAAGCCACCCTAATACTTTTGACCTCCAATCTTAATCAATGCCTTGGAATGAAAATATGGTCACCTAGGATAGAAGATAAAACCCAAGTCATGATCTAAGATGTGAGACCTCAGTAAAAACTTTATACAAACTAATTTTTCTCACTTGCTATGATATTTCAATGGTTCAGATGGTAAAGAATCTGCCTGCAATGCGAGAGACCTGGGTTCGATCCCTGAGTGGGGAAGATCCACTGGAGAAGGGAATGGCAACCCACTCAAGTATTCTTGCCTGGAGAATTCCATGGACAGAGGCTACAGTTCATGGTGTTGCAAAGAGTCGGACATGACTGAGTGACTAACACTTTCACACTTTCAAAATAGCATCTCTCCAATGACTCTGGTCCCTCAATTTGAAAATACGCTCAATTGACTTTTCTTTTTTGAACAAACAAAACAAAGATGAAAACAGCATAATACTATCCAATCTCACTTACTTGTTAGGATATTCTCTTACCAGCTTTATTCAACATCTCAGCACGGGAACTTCCCTGGTGGTCCAGTAGTTAAGAGTCCTCCTTCCAATGCTACAGATGTGGGTTCGACCCCTAGTGGGGGAATTAAGACCCTACATCCGTTCCGTTCCGTTCAGTAGCTCAGTCGTGTCCGACTCTTTGCGACCCCGTGGACTGTAGCCTACCAGGCTTCTCCGTCCATGGGATTCTCCAGGCAAGAATACTGGACTGGGTTACCATTTCCTTCTCCAGGGGATCTTCCCGACCCAGGGATCGAACCCGCATCTCCCGCATTGGAAGCAGACGCTTTAACCTCTGAGCCACCAGGGAAGCCCAGACCCTACATATACCGCAGGCCAAACAAGGCCACACACCACGACTAGAGAGAAGACTGTGCACCACAAGGAAAGATCCTGCATGCTGCAACTAAGACCCAATGCAGCCAAATAAATAAAATATATATATAAAAAAATCTCACCACCACATTTTTTGAGTTAGTTGTCCACACAGTTTGCATGTGTCTTCTCGCTTCCCATTTATTCCACGACCTACTACAATTTGGCCCTCTCATCTCATTTTCAGCTACTTTTAAAAATGACACCTGTTCTCAGGTGAGTTCATCCAGTTTGCAGCTTTCAACTCTTACCTACTAGAGCAATGAGTGTTCATATTATCTATACTCCACTCACCTCCTGCCCATACCAGAAGCCCAATGCTCACACTCCAAACCTATATTGTCAACTATCTATTTCCACCTGAATATCACACAGGTATAAAGAAACTTCTCCATCCCCAACAACCACATCAAACCTGTTCAAGTACTTATTCACTGATTCAACTAACATTTGCTGAGCATTACTCAGACGGTAAAGAATCTGCCTGCAGTGCAGGAGACCTGGGTTCAATCCTTGGGTCAGGAAGATCTCCTGGAAAAGGAAATGGCAACCCACTCCAGTATTCATGCCTGGAGAATTCCATGGACAGAGGAGCCTGGCAGGCTACAGTCCATACGGAAGCAAAGAGTTGGACATGACTGAGTGACAGCCGCACATACTCCGAGTGAAAAACTTTGCTGGATGTTAGATTCTGACTGTGATCAGGACTCTATCCTTGGGGAGCTTATAGTCCAGTGGTGGAGACAGATCAATTGCTGCTGTTGTTCAGTCACTAAGTTGTGTTCCACTCTTCATGACCCCACAGACTACAGCACACCAGCCTTTCCTGTCCTCTACTATCTTCTGGAGTTTTCTTAAGTTCATACCATTGAGTTGGTGACACTAGCTAACCATCTCATCCTCTGCCACCCTCTTCTCTTTTTGCTTTCAATCTTTCCTAGCATCAGGGTCTTTTCCAATGAGTCCGCTCTTCACATTAGGTGGCCAAAATATTGGAGGTTCAGTATCACTCCTTCCAATGAATACTCAGGGTTGATTTCCTTTAGAATTGATAGATATGATCTTCTTGCAGTTCAAGGGACTCTCAAGAGTCTTCTCCAGCACCACACTTCAAAAGCATCAATTCTTTGACTCTCAGCCTTCTTTATGGTCCAATTCTCACATCCATATCTCAACATTGGAAAAACCATAGCTTTGACTAGACAGACTTTTGTCGGCAAAGTGATGTCTTTGTTTTTTAATATGCTGTCCAGGTTTGTCATTGATAAACAACCAAGTTTTCCACTTATAGGGGGAAACATGGGTTTCTATATGAGCACCAAGGAGGGACCCTTCATTCAGCTTAGAGAGTGACTGTGCGGGGACTAGAGAAGGGTGATATAAAGGCCTCCCAGGGTGAAAATAATTCTCATGTTTGAGGATAGATAGGGCAGATAAAGAAGAGAAGAGCAGCCATCCAGAGGAAGTATCTTGTAGGCAGAATTACAGGGAAGAGACTAAGTCACATACTCACGGAACAGCAAGTCATTCTGCATGACTGGACCAGTGAATGATGGTGGTGAGAAGCCAGAGAGGACGTTCAGATGGAGGATTAACTGCCTTTGCTGCTGCTGCTGCTGCTGTTAAGTCACTTCAGTCGTGTCTGATTGTGTGACCCCATAGACGGAAGCCCACCAGGCTCCCCCGTCCCTGGGATTCTCCAGGCAAGAACACTGGAGTGGGTTGCCATTTCCTTCTCCAATGTGTGAAAGCGAAAAGTGAAAGTGAAGTCGCTCAGTCGTGTCCAACCCTTAGCGACCCCATGGACTGCAGCCTACCAGGCTCCTCCATCCATGGGATTTTCTAGGCAAGAGTACTGGAGTGGCTTACCATTGCCTTCTCCATTAACTGCCTTTACCGAACCCCAAATCGCTGACTCCCTTGGTACTGTGCAGCAACTACATGTTTTGTTTTTGTGTTTTCCTTCCAGATGGAATACTTTAAACACATATGCATGCTTCTAATAAAGTTAAATAGGCTTCTATCCTGTGACCCAGCAATTCTACTTTCAGGTATTTACTCAAGAGAAAGGAAAACAACATATTATGTCCACACAAAGACTTGTATGGGACTGTTCAAGGCAACCCTAATTCATAATGGCCCTAAACTGGAAAGAACCCAAATGTCTGTCGATGGGAGAATGAATAAACAAATTGTGGTATGTTTATGTAATGGAATCAAAGTCAGTCATAAAACAGAGCAAATTACCAACAGATACAACAACATGGTTGAGTCTCAGAATCACTATGCTGAACAAAGTAAGACAGACACAGACCCCATTTATATGAAGTCCAAGAACAGGCAACATATACTATGGTGACAGAAATCAGAAAATGATTGCTCTGGGTGTCAGGGTGAATGGGGAAGGGAAAATTGATGGGAAAGAGACAAAGGGAATTTCCTGGGGTGGTGGGTATATTCTTCCTCTTGTTTTAGGTGGTGGTTACATGGGTTTATTGAAAACTCACCGAGTTAAACACTATAATCTGTGCATTCTACTGAATGGCAATTATACCTCTATTTTTTAAAAATGCAAACCAGACTATTTATTTCAAAAGTCTAAGAGTAACAACACCGTTTGCTCATAGAAAGCTGCTCAAGTCTTGCAGTGTGGCTCATTACAATATAACGACACTAAAATAAAATTTCAAAAGTCTGGAAGAGAAATATAAATACAAACAAGGTGCAAAAAGTTTATTAAACAGATGAAAAAGCATAAATACTTCATTCTACCTGAAATTTGATAGACATTTTGGAAATTTTCAACTAAAAAAATCTGAGAAATCAATGACTTTTGATATGGACATACAGGAAGAGTACTTCTTTTGTCACCTATGAATTTATTAAAGCACTGAGAAAAAAATCCAGATGAAAATTAATGGACTATAAAATAAAACTGAACAATAAAATCAATAAGAATTCTTTTGTCATCAAGAAGTAAATTATAACAAAAACATTTTTCAGATAATAGAAAGAGTAATAATTCTTTAAGAAAAGACTGGTTTTAAACAAGCTCTTTATTCTTTGAAAATCTAATGACTGAAGAGTGAATCACTCAAACTCATTGGAAAAATATTTAAATGTCTTTCCAATTAGATACATAATACTGGCATTGATGGAGTCAAAATCAAATTCACAATATACCATTACAAAAAGGACACGAATGACTAGCTGATTCACAAGTATCATCAACTGAAAGAGTATTTAAAATTATTCATTTACAGGAAAATTTGCAGTGCCTTGAAATCTTACAGCTCTTACAGTTAATATAAGAAGGAAACTTGATTGCGATTTTTCTCTACTTGACAACAATTCTGAAAATTTACTTTTAATTATGACTAAGTTGTGAACCAGAAAGAAAACAAATTTTGATCAAGATTATTAGAGGAATGCATACCAGAGGAACTATTATTCTATTCTTTTGATGGGAAATGATATAACAAAATTCTTGTTGTGGTCAACAATATGCAACCAATACGTAGGACAAACAGAATTACAGATATGAGTCGCACAGTTAATTAAAAACAGTTTTTTCCCTAGATTTTGTGATGGTTCTGGAATTTGTTGGAATTTTAAGACTTGTAATTTGTTGTGGCTTCTTTTCTCTCTGAAATAAATATTCACTTTCATTCTTAATTTTGTATTTGTAATTATAGATTCTTTGTCTTAAAATGCAGATCCAAAATTACACTAGCAGAACTCCCCACCACACCTGGGCTCAACTGTTGTTTTTAGACTGTGTTATTCAAGGTCATGGGCTGTGATCTGTTTCTCTTTGTATTCCTGGCACAGTGCCTGAAAAAAAGTAGGAACATAACAAATATATGTGCAACTAAATGCAACAGGGCACATAATCAGATAGCTTAGTATAAAGCATCAGTGATGAAGGGGGCACTGCAAATACATCAGATCCCAACCCATACGCTCTCCAAGGAACAAATATCCTTTTACTTCTGGAAATACTGGCCTGAAAGACTAAAATTCGAATTATGTTTATTCAATCCAGCCCTCCTGCAACTTCATCCACCCCCCAAGTACTACTCAGTTAAAATTAAAAGTTGAATACAGGATTCTGTACATTGTCTTATCCCTAACTTCTTTGTAAGGACATAAACTCAGTATCTTTCTGGTTTCATAATGATTTGGGAAAATATTACAAATAGGTAAGTAAGGTTTGAGCCTTTGCTATAGATTAAACTATATATTATGTGTGTATTTGTGTGCTCAGTTGTGTCTGACTCTTTGCAACCCTTTGGACAGCAGCCTGCCTGGCTCTTCTGTACGTGGGATTTTTCAGGCAAGAATACTGGAGTAAGTTCCCATTTCCTTCTCCAGTGGATCTTCCTTATCCAGAGATCAAACCTGAATGTCCTGTGTCTTCTGCATTGTGGGCAGATGCTTTACCTGCTGAGCCCTCAGGGAAGCCCAAATTCGACTATACACTGAATAATTTAGTTACCTAGTTTTGCATGGCAAAACCCGGTGAAAACAATTTTGTAACACAATTAAAACGATAGAAATGGTAAGTCCCAGTATGATAGGTGGACTGAAGTTATTTGTTACTTCTCAACAATCAGAAATAGAAACGGTAGAATTACCAGTCTCTGGGTTTGCCTGAGAAGCTGTGCAGTCAGGCAGTACCACCATTATTCCATTCCCACCAGATGTGATCCTATTTTTAAAGACTTCTGGGAAAGGGAGATTCCCTCACCTCCCTTAGCAACCCGTTCTGATGTTTAATAACACTTGCTACCAGGGATGCTGGTTCCCTGAGCCTAACTGGAGTATTTTTAAGTTTCTGTGTGTTGGTGTTTTTCCCTATTCCCATTTCCTCCTTCGGTATTTATTTTGTCCCCTCCCTTCTTGCCTTTTTTCCACTAATTTCCCTTGTAGACTTTTCTCTTTTTATTTTTCAAATAAAAGTGAAATTGAAAATTGCCAAAAACCTAAAACAAAAGCCAAACAGGTAAAATATTAATTTAGATGTCACACATTCTTGGGATGAAAATGAGTTTTAACTTAAATTTTATACAAGTACTACCCAGGCATTTGATAGTCTCAGCCTCTCTGTATCTATTGGACACCTGTGAACTTGGCTGAGTTGGGGACATATACCATTTTATTGAAACACATTACATACAGTTTGATCCCATGGAGTAGGAAATGGCAATCACTGCAGTTTTCTTGCCGGGAAAATTCCATGTACAGAAGGAGCCTTGTGGGCTACAGTCCATGGAGTCGCAAAGAGTCAGACACAACTGAGCAACTAATCACACACAACACAAATATTTAAACCTATGTATAATTTTGTTTTAGTCTTTAGTCTTTTTTGAATGTTCTCCAAATTTCCATATTTTTCCTTTTGTTGATGAGCTCTGAACTGGATATGAAACTCTAAGGTTTGGCTAGTGCTGAGCATCTTGTGCAGAACACCTTTCATTTCTACCTTGTTAATTTACAGTTTTTACCTATGAATTCCATCAATACATGTAGTATGCAGCTGATCAACAGTGTTTAAACATCGAGCTGGCTGAGTCTCATAGGAAAGATGTGATCTGACAGATGTCAGGAAAATACTGTTGTTTCGAAATGGTTTGCATTATCTGGCACCTGACTGCTTGAAATTCCACTGTCAGTGGTTTATTTGATTGAAACTGTTTCTCTGAGGGCTCATTGAAAATGGAAGACTTCCTAGAATTGTAAGACTTTAATCAATTTAGACCAAGAAATCAGTACCTGACCAGAAACACTGGGTGTCTGGTAGATGACTGGAGTGGGGAGAAGAAGAGAGAAGGTGACCAAACCTCCCAGTTGACCCTGGACTGTTTTGGTTCATGCCACTCACCAAGACTTAATTATTCACAGCTTCTTTCACTCTCAAATGTACAGTCATCTCTGTAGGGTCAACCAAAGGTGGGATATGGTTACTACATGCATTTGTGAGGAGTCTGGGGCATAACTTTAGAGCCCTTAGCCCTGGACTTGAATCTCTACTCCTACCTGATGACTGGGTGATCATGGAAAGACTATTTAACTTCCCTCCATCTCAACCTCCACATAGACCAACTAACACTTAATATCAATTATCTTTTGGATATATCTAGTAACGAATGCTGCAGGCACTAGTATTGGAAACTCCTGTTTTTCCCAGGCTTGGCATTTCCACACTAGTCAAACCTACTAAGATAGATAGTACTCAAACCAAATTTTCAACTCTAGAGGCACTAGCTATCTTGCTATTTGCATTTCATTTCCAATTGTTTTCGTAAATTTTACCTTCTTAAATGTTCTTTTATACATACCAAATAACTGATTGCACTGATAATATGTACCATCGTGCTTAGCACTTTCATGTTCATGTATGTAATTGGCTATGGTTCTATGCATGGCTTCCCAGGTGGCTCAGTGGGTAAAGAATCTGCCTGCAAAGCAGGAAACACAGGAGACACAATTTGATCTCTGGGTCAGCAAGATCCTTTGGAGTGGGAAATGACAACCCGCTACAGTATTCTTGCCTGGAGAATCCCGTGAACAGAGAAGCCTGGCAGGCTATAGTCCATAGCGTCGCAAAGAGACATGACTAAAGTGACTGAGCATGTACGCAAGCACTATGTGTGTTTACTCTGTCCTTCCTCCCTTATTTTAAGTTTCTTGAAAGCAGTAAAATTCATCTAGCCTTTTCCCAGAACCTAGGACAATATGAAGAACAATAAAGAACAGCCAGATTCATGGGCTTCATTGAGTTAAAACCCTAGGCTATTCAGCACTCTTAGCTTCAGCCTCAATTTTAGCTGAGGAAGAAAAGCATTAAAATGATGACCATCTTGTAAACGGTGCCTAATAGCTTAAAACAGGCCCAGATATTCTTAAAAAGTGTAGGAACTGCATCCTTCAAGATTGAGATTAAAAATAAAAACAGCTTTGATAGTGATAGTTTCTTTGCAACACAAGCTAAGAAAATGAGTCTGCCTGGAACTAAAGGAAACTTTTACAGAGTTTGAGCTGTGTCTACATGGTTCAGTGGGTTCCGAGCCTCCTCACTGGGCCTGCCAATCAAGACTCTTAGCAGAGAGCTTTTTTGGCAGACAAGCCCTGACTACTTGCAATGAGGCAGACATCACCGGGGCATCTCAGAGGCCAGACACCAGATGGTAATAATACATTTCAACTATTAGAAGTTTGGATCAGAAAGCTAAAGGTGAAGGCCTTATCTCATTTGTCAAATGATGCAATTCATTATTAAATCAGGACAAACCAGTTAACATCTGAAGTATAATTTTGGTTGCTATTTATAATGCACTCACCGGTTCATTTGCCTGAACCGATTTATTAAATTGTGTGTAGCTTTTCACAAAAAGGTTAGGGCAACTGAGGAAATGACCTATGCAAATCACAGTTCGGGATAAATCCAAACTTTTCTTCAAGTGCCAATGAAATATTAGCATGCTTGAGTTATTTGATGAAATTATGTTTTATTTAAAATAATTTGAAGAAGAAACTCTCCAAGTAAATTTACTGAGCTCTGACAATAAGTGTAGAATTTTGGTGCTAGCGTTTTTTACAACAAAAGTACACACAGAAAGTACCCATTCTCAGACTCACAAGAAGAGAAGGTGGTGATAAGTGAGTCAATTAATTTTTTAAAACATTGTTACTAAATGAAAAAAAAATGAAGATGCTAGCAGATCAGGGTATCTGTCCTGGGAAATCTCTACCAATTTTTAACTGAGAAGCAAATAAGTTTAGTTTTGAAGAACCTTTAGAGGATAAAATCTTAGTAACTCTGGCATTTACTCTGTAAAGGAGAGATCATATAATTAACCAGACGCTAAATATTTTAGAACTACCACACTATTTACCAGTGGAGTTATCATCATCATTATCACCATCATGGCTAACAGGTATGTGCCAGGCAATGTTCTAAGAATTTCTACCTGTCAATTTATTTTATCCTCTCAAAAATTCTGTGAGGGAGGTGCTCTTAGTATCCCCATTACAAAGATAAGGAAACTGATATCATATAGATAATAAGAATTATCAAATATCAGAGTTAAAAGGAAACTTAGGGCTCACATTGTTCAACTCTCAGTTTATAAATAAGAATACTTAGACCCAGAGATTAACGTCTTGCTCAGAGTCATACAAAAATTTAGTGTCCAAGCCACAGATGTTTATAGAAATAACCAGCACATAGTAAGTGCTTGCTGCATGCCACTTACCTGTTGCAGTAAAACTGAAATAAATTCTGTTGTCCCAATTTTGCAGGAGAATTTGCTCTCAGAGATGTTAGGTGCCAGCCTAACAGAAATGAGTGCCAGCCTCTCTTCTAAGTTCCGAAGCACCAGAATCAGGAAGAACCTTTCAGTTTGTTCCACATAAAACAAAATCTCCATAATAATGGAAAATTCAATCATATAGCTTCTCGCTTTCAGACATTTTGATATTTAAAATCATGCAAATTTTCTTCATTTCTGCTTTCATTTAGGCTTTTTTGGGAGTACATTTTCCAAATACTGTTATTAATACTTACATAAATGAACCTGGTGATGAAATGTCTTATGGAGAACTTCAACTCAAATATAAGTTATCTCGATTTTTTTCCGTCTCAAATTTCACCCTGACTATGAAAGTCAATGTTTCCTATCATGTCTATTTCACAGTTTTTGCTTTTTAGTAACATCATGGTTAAAAAAGGATGTTTTAAAGGTGATGACTGGCTATTTTTAGTATATATCTGTTTCTACAGTTGGATAAGTAAATATTAGACATGCTTTTTAAAATGAGAAATATATATTGCTTGCTAAACAGAAGATACATATGTGTGTGTATATATGCATATACATATATATATATATACCTGAGATTTTACATAATCACTTACTTTTTCTAATTACATGCACATGAAAATGTTGGTTTTCTAAGCTACCTAGACAAATACCCGGAGAAGGCAATGGCACCCCACTCCAGTACTCTTGCCTGGAAAATTCCATGGACGGAGGAGCCTGGTAGGCTGCAATCCATGGGGTTGCTAAGAGTCGGACATGACTGAGCGACTTCACTTTCACTTTTCACTTTCTTGCATTGGAGAAGAAAATGGCAACCCACTCCAGTGTTCTTGCCTGGAGAATCCCAGGGACGGGGGAGCCTGCTGTCTATGGGGTCGCATAGAGTCAGACACGACTGAAGTGACTTAGAAGCAGCAGACAAATATCACATTTTTTTGTGTAAAGGGGAAAAATGGAAAACTTAGATTTTCAAGAGCAAAGTGAATTTGGGAGTTGCTTCATTAACATGGAGACGTGATTTAAACTTAAGTATCCACTAATAAGAGAAAGCTACCCTTAATAGATATTCAGAAGGCTATTATTTTTACTCATCTACTCTGATAACACAATGCATGTTCTGAGACAAGCTGGGGGTGGTAACCAAGGGCTTCATTTATCTGAAATTAGAAGTGCCCATAAAGGGTTGGCAGGGCAGTGGGCAGCATTGTGTGTTTCCCAGTTCTCCCTAATTAGACATAGAAAAATGTGAAGAACAGCACCCACATTATCCAAATTCTCTTTAGGATTTGCTACCTTAAAAACTATTTTCCTTTGTTACATTCAACATGTATAATTACGCTTTCACAAAGTCCTCTGCTTTGGAATTATTTCCTCATTGACCTGCCATCCAGTTGCAAGTCATGTCTAGCAGCCGCTACTTATTTACTGAAGGTTCTTTATGGGAAACGTTTTTATAGTTAATTAATAGAGTATATCAGATACGTATTTTTTAACTCCAAGGTCTCTCCCCTTGTTCAAGTCACTTACCCAATAAAGGCATGTTACTCTGGCTCCTGGTTGCTTCTGTTACACTATTTCTCAGGACTTTCTCCCCGACTCCCCACCTCTCAAGTCCAGCCACACTTGGCCTTTCAGTTCCTCTTGGTACTGAGCTGCTTCTTTTCTTAGGGATTTTACAGTTTCAGTTCCCTCTTCCTGGGGCTCTCTTTCCCTGCTCTTCGGTCAGTTCTCAGCCCAAATATTACCTGCACAGAGACTCCCCACCCCCATCCAACACTTCTCAACCTTACCTGTCTACTGTCTATCAATTACCATGATCCATTTTTCATGACTTTTTTCATGATTTGGACTATCTTGTTAATTTGCCTATGATCAGTTCCCCAACCAGAATGTGAGCCCCACAGAGCCTAGAGGCCTCATCTGCTTTGTTTATTCCTGTGTCTCCAGCTACCAAACAGTACGTACCACATGGGCACTCAATAATTCATTTTTGGAACAAAAAAATACAAGGATAGATGATAGATGTCTTTGCTCAAAATCTAATCTATGGAGATGCAAGTTAAAATGCTGATTACTTCAGGGGTACATTTACTGGGAAGAGTCATAAGGGATCATCTTGGAGTGTCAAAAATATTTTCCATTTTGGTCAGGATAATGGTTATACACACACACACACACCTATATAAATGGGCTTCCCAGGTGGCTTAGTGGTATGAATTAGCCTGCCAATGCAGGAGACACGGATTCCATCCCTGGGTCAGGAAGATCTTCTGGAGAAGGAAATGGCAATCCACTCCAATATTCTTGCCTTAGAAATCCCATGGACAGAGGAACCTGGTGGGCTACAGTCCATAAGGTCGCAAAGAGTCAAACATGACTTAAGCAACTGAGCACACATATCTATCTATCTATATAGACCCACATATACATATATACTGGGCTTCCCTGGTGACTCAAGACAGTAAAGAATCCACCTTCAATGCAGGAAACGTGGGGTTGGGAAGATCCTCTGGAGAAGGGAACAGCTACCCACTCTAGTATTCTGACCTGGAGAATTCCGTGGACAGAGGAGCCTGGCAGGCTAAAGTCCATGGGGTTGCAGAGTTGGACATGACTGAGTGACTAAGCACAGCATATATATATATACATACACACACACACATATATATATATAATATGCAAAAAGCATTGGCACAATTTGTTCATTTTGTGTACCTAAATTTAAAAATAATCCTGGCTGTTGTATCAGTCCCTCAAGGTCTGATCTATTTGTATGGCATTCAGTAACCTTGGTGCTTTGTCAGGCATCCCTAATATCCAGCACAGAATCTTTAATTGCTGGAAAGTAATAATTGCCTTAAAGAACAGATCTAAGATCAACATCAGAACAGGCTGCTTCCCCAAAGCACGTACAGTTCTTTTTAATGTAGATCTCTTTTAAATCTGATCCTGTCTGTGTCATTATATGAGATTTTACTTAGCTAAGGCTGTGCCATGGCTTGTACGCAGCGGCCAGGAAAAGTAAGGCAGGGATAAAACACTAACTTTAAAATTCATTGTATTTATTCACCCCAAAGCATAGTTGACACAGTCTCAGCTAATCGAGGATTCCAGAGTCTAGATTAGGAGAAATGATCAGAAAACAATGACAGATAAAACGAGAGGGCACTATGGGGACATGGAGTATATCAGTTTGCTGGGACAGAGCCTTCTGATATATTAGGGTACATAGGTAAGAATGTCAATGGAAAATGCCATACTAAATAAATACTCCTTCATAAAATTTTTTTTAAAGATAGAAACCAAATAATTAGCTTTGTAACACTGGGTCGCTAAGGGTTGGACATGACTGAGTGACTTCACTTTCACTTTTCACTTTCCACTTTCACACATTGGAGAAGGAAATGGCAACCCACTCCAGTGTTCTTGCCTGGAGAATCCCAGGGACGGGGGAGCCTGGTGGGCTTCCGTCTATGGGGTCACACAGAGTCGGACACGACTGAAGTGACTTAGCAGCAGCAGCAGCACATATTCTCCTTGACATAATGCTTTTTAACCTTATTTTACATAAAATTTCTAGATAAGGGTCTGAGTTACTACACAAGGTTTGTGACAACTATTTGACTTCTATTTCTCCTCTTAACTCAAAGTTCAAGCTATAAAAAAGAGAGTTAGATCTGATCAGCAGATAGATTGGGAGTGGGTCAAGTCATTATTTTCAGAAATCGCCAAAGTGTAAGGATTTAGGTATCAACAAAAGACTTCATTGCACTTCCCTGGTGGCTGTGGTAAAGAATCTGCCTGCCCATGCAGGAGATGTGGGCTCAATCCCTAGTGGGACAGATACCCTGGAGGAAGAAATGGTGACCCACTCCAGTATGCTTGCTTGGAAAACCCCATGGACAGAGGAGCCTGGCGGACTACAGTCCTTGGGGTCCCAAAGAGTTGGACACAACTGAGTGACTGAACGACAACAAACAACAAAAGACTTCACTGGATAAATTTAATAAAAATACTTTTTCTCCCTAATACATCTTAAGGCTGATAATGGGAAACAGTTCTTTTCATATCTGGGCACACAGCACAGTGAATTTACATTTTGGTTTAACCAAAATCTCTGTCCCCTCATCCTTACCCATTATTTATCCATCCTCCCAAATATGTCCATTTCTTTAGAATTGGAAATTGAGGTTTTCTCCTAAGTAACTATTCATGAGCTTTCAAAGAATGCAATGGTCCTTGATAGGCTCTCTCCCCTATTTTTCTCCTTTCTGCTGCCCTCCCCTCTTGTTCCCTCCCTTCAGGCCCTACTGGATTGTCGGGAGTTCAGAACTGTCAGAATCTGTGGTTAGAAGGGGATCTCCTTGTTGTTTGGATGAGGAAGTAGAGGCCTGGAGAGGGAAGGCAAGTCTCCCTTGAGCTCAAGGTCAGAGGGGGACCTACACTCTAGACTGCTGGAGCCACCCACTTCTCTCCTGCCTGAGAAGCCCGGATCATCATGGCGCCCAGATCATCATGGTGCCCCCTTCACAGCCCCTGAGCAGAGGCATCCTCAGTGGGAACCGAAGACCTTGTTTTGTTTTGCCTGTCTCTCATTTCACATTTCTCCACCCTTTCCCCCATAGCAGTCCTGTTCAAGCTTTGAACTCTTTGTCTTATCCCCCTCCTCATACCATCCCTATCTTATACTTTATCAAGATAAATCAGTCTGAGTCCTGAGATAGCTGTCACTTTGGAAAGGCAATTTAATAAATAAATCTCTCATAAGAAGTTAATGACCTATTAAGAGCTTAGGATAGTAAGAGCTCACTACTTGTATCTGGCTTGTAATGGAAGATTTCGATAGATGCAATGACTTAACCCCAAGTAATGACTGTTGAGTGAAGGAATTTCAGTTATAATTTATTTTGGAGTGGCAGGAGCTGATGGAAGAGTGTAGAATGGGAAAGGGCTAATGTGCATTTCCCAGGTGGCGCTAGTGGGAAAGAATCCTCCTGCGAACATAGGAGACACAAGAGATGTGGTTTGATCCCTGGGTCAGGAAGATCCCCTGGAGAAGAGAATGGCAACCCACTTCAGTATTCTTGCCTGGAGAATGCCATGGACAGAGGAGCCTGGCAGGTTACAGCCCATGGGGCTGCAAAGAGCTGGACACAACTGAGCGTCTGAGCACCAATGTGATGCAGATAAATTATTAGTGAGGTATTGTTAAGCCTCTGTGTCCCAATATCTAAGGTGCATTTGAATTTCAGTAATCCTGGTACTGACTGTTTCCTAATCTGAGTTTTTGTTCTTTCTTAAGAAGGTTTTCCATGAGAGGCTGCTGAACCCATCTTCCTTAGGAAAAAGACCAGATGTGCATATTCCCTGAATGCTCTCAGGAATGAAGAAGTTAGTCTTCCTAGCAGCATGGACTGCTGAAATGCACAGTACCCTTCCAGAAACTGTGGTCAATGATTGGTTCTGGTGCAAGGACTTGACTAGTAAGACTGCCTGAGCTATCTGGGAAGGTCTTTTCCTACTGCGGTTGCTACCCTAGGAAAACAGTCACCTGGGATTACAGCCAGCACACCGCAGGGTGCTGGTCTGAAGAGGGAAATGAAACAGAGAGACACAAAGGGCTGAGAGAGGGGAAACGACTGAACCAGGGTAACATCATCTGAGCCTCAGGGACCCACTGAATTGGAATTTAGTCCTTGATATTCTGGTTGCGTGAATCAATGAAGTCCCTTTTATTAAGCTAGTTTGAGTTGAGGATTGCAACTTGCCAACTGCAAGAGTCCTGATTAATAACACGGCCCTGCCTGATTCTGGAAGCTTTATGTACAATGGCTCCTGGTACCCAGTTCCTACCTGACTGGGTGTATCAGTTATTGTGCTTTGTGCCAGTACATCTTGAGATTTAGAATGGATAAGGATCAAAAACTTATTAAAATGCAGATTCCTGGCCCACAAAGTTTCAGATTAAGTGGGATTGGGTGGTAACACAATAAATCTGCCCTTTGTCAAACTTTTTTTTTTCTGAATGAGGAAAAGTCCTTACAGTGGCCTGGGAGGCTGTTTAATTCACAGGCAGTTACATTCTGTTCCCATCACACTGTTTCTCTTAAGGTCCACAAACATGCCAGGCCTGTTCCGGTCTTAGAATTTAATCTTAGCTGGTCCCTCTACCTGAAAAATTCCCTACTCCAGATATGTCCACTACTAAATCATTTCCTTTTTAAGCCTCAGCAGAAATGTTACTTCTCAGTGAGTCCCATTCTGATCTTCCTATTTAATACTGAAACATGACACCTCTCACCCCACCCTTTACCCTATTTTTGTTTTTCCTTGTAATTATTATTTCTCTACCACTTATATGTTAGGGCAGTTTTATATCCTGTTCCTCTTCCATCTCCTTTCCCCCCTCACTAGAATACAAGTCCCAGGAGATCAGAGATTTTTCGTGTCTTCACTGATCCTAAGTGTCTTCAGCACGTAGTAGGCACTCAATAAATATTTTTTGAATGAAAGTGCTTTCAGGGACTTCCCTGATGGTCCAGTGGTTAAGACCCCTCGCTCCTAATGCAGGGGGTCCAGATTTGATTCCTGGTTGGGGAACTAGATCCCACGAGCTGAAACTAACAACCAGTGCAGTGAAAGTAAGAAAACAAACAAACAAAAAAACTGCTTTCAGTTTGAAGTGATTTCTGACTCTGAAAAAAATACCCACTGCCACGTGGCATTCTTTTACTTTCTTAATATCTCATAATCCAGATTACCAGATTTTCCTTTCCTTTGAACCTGAGAAGTAAGAAGAAAGACAAGTAATTAAAAGAAAGTTCCTACCTTGTGATGCTCCATGTGGGTGTCCAGGCAGGGTCAAGCTCTGCCCTAGCCAACCTCACTTACTATAGCACTTCTCAGGGCTGAGTGCACAGTTTACCAAGGCCAGTTTTGGTTTTGACTTTGAAGTTTTCTGGGGAGAATTTTTCTGTTACCCTATTGCCCTTAAATAGAAGCAACCAGACAGACATGTCTTAGCATTAGCAGCTGGAGACAGGGATGCTTTTACTTAAAGACAGTGATTCTTCCTACCAGAGGGGATGTCACCTAGTGTACACATATTCATAAGTATTTTTACTTGTGCTTCAACATAATTCGGGCTATCATCTTTAGTGTCTGATGATTTTGGGACAAAAGTTTGACTAAAGACTATCGTTAGGGGTCTGCTTAAGTCATCAAAACTGATGTCTCTTTGCTTTAAAAAAAGTAAATAAACTACCTAAGTATCCTAATATTCACATTATACCACTTAATCTAGTCATTTAAAACAGACTTTTAAGATTTCAACTAACATTTATTCTTGTGAAGCAAAACACTGCTTGCTACTTTCCTTGCTTAGCTTCTGGGAGCTTGGGCAGCTGCTGTTGTGTGTGAAGGAAAATTGGATTCTTAAAGAAACTGCTTAATCTTCTCTACTAAGCAATTAATAGAGAAAGGGTTCTGGGAGTATGTAGCAGGTGGGTTTGGCAGTGAAAAATATTTTCAAAAATCACGTTTTGCGTATTAAACGGATGTCTACAAATGCAATGGCATACATTTAAGAGAAAATAATGATCGGGAGTTTTTATTAAGTGCTTCAAGTTAAGTCAAGAAAGGCAGAACGTTAAAGAACTTATACAATGAAAGGAGAAGCCGCTTCAGTGGAAGTAGGCCCTGAATTTAAATGAGCTCACTCTCAAAGGACACAGTGAAACTTTTTACAAATCGTTCAGATTTTTCTCCTTTAAAAAATATCGATTAAAAAAATGTATCACCGCTTTACGGTGCAGAAGCGGCCTTCAGGGCTATGTCGCTCTTGCACCGGAACCTCAGAAATGCACTGATTATACGTCGAAATGAAAAGCAAAACAAAAACGAAACCGGCAGTGCTATTCTTGCAGTTATTAAAGGGGCTGTCCTATTAATGCACTCGCTTTTAATGAAAAGGGAAGGGAATATTTGATATGCCTTGACATTTGGTCCCTTTCCGCGAAATCTGAAACTTGAGGCGCAAAACAGTCCGCAGTTGTCAGTGCAATACCTGCCTTAAACGCAGAACCACAGTGAATGTATTTGGCCCGGAATTCCAGAGACTAATTTCCACCCCTCCCACGGAGTCACCTGCTCAGGGGGAACCCCGGCCAGAAATCCGGGTCGCGCCAGGTCAAATCTCGCGCGTCTCTTGTTTACTCCGCCCGGGGCAGGGCGGCGGCGCGGCCGCGGGGTGGGGAGGGCTGCTGGGGCGCGCGGCGCCCGGGCACTCGGTTCCGCTCGGCCGCTGGAGAGCCCAGGATGGGCGGCGCGCGGTCCCCGCCGCGTCCGGAGACCACCCGGAGGAGGCGCTCGGGGCATCCGCCCGGCCCGACGGCCTCTCGCGGCTCTCCGGCCGCCGCGGCCTCCCGGGAACCTCCCCCTCGAGGGTGTACATGAGTCCACACGGGCAGGCTGGCGGCTCGAGGGAGCCCCGGTGTCCCCCGGGGTGTCTCCGGGCCGGGGAGGAAGCCCAGCGCCCCGGCGCCTACCCGCCTGGGATTCCCCCGCCCCCTGGCCCGGCTTTCCGCGAGCTGCGTGTGATTGCACTCGCGTCCCTTCTGAGGAAGGGACTCGCGCAGGCTGGGGGCGGCCGCTCGCCCCAGGTCCCAGCTCGGCCCACCAGGAAGCCGGCAGCTGCTCCCTGCGCCGCTGCCCCAGCCGATTTGAATACCCCGGCAGGGCGGGCCGCGTTCCCCGAACTGGGTGCGCCCAGGGCGCCCTGGTGAGTGACCTCAGGGAAGGCAGTTGGGGCATTTCGGGCGCCTGAAAAGTTCGTGCTTCCGCGGGGGGCGGGCGGGGGGGGGGCAAAGAAAGTGCTACTAAAACACTTTGCAAAGCTCCAGAAACGCAGCCAGCAGCTACAGTCTGATTTTGTTTTTCTTGACCGATAACAGAAATGTGAGTAGCAGAGGCGGGGTGAGGGAATGGGATCAGAGGATGGAACCGGCCAGAATCGTCCAAGACAATACTCATTATTCTGTTAATCCCGTGCGTGTTCAAGACCGGGAACCAGCATCTGGGAAATGGGGAAGGTGGGGGTGGGGAGAGGAGGTTTCCACATCCCTAAAGGAAATTCTCAGGCTCCCAGAGACGCCCAGGTTTTTTTTTTTTTTTTTCTGCATGACAAGTAGAGACCAGCCCTCCGGGGGAGATCCCCGATCCGAGCGAACGAGAGCGCGGCCGCGGTCTTCCCGCCCGGAGCGGCCGCGCGGGGGCCCGGCCCTGCCCTAGCGGTCGCCTCCCTGCCCCGTCGCCCCGCGAGCCGCTCAACCCACTCCGCTCGCCGGCTCCAGACTGGTTTTTCTGGTTCAGCCTCCCTCCCTGGGACGCGCTGGGGGATCCGATGACGTCGCTGGCTGAGTCTCTCCCTCTTCCTCCCTCCCTCTCTCCGCCTCTCCCGCCCGCCCGCCCTCGCCGCGCACTCCTCCTAGTAACTTCTGTTCGGGGAGGCGCTGCCAGGAATAACCCGGTGCGTCCACAGACCGGGAGGGGAGGCGGCCGCTGCAGCTCCCGCACGCAGACTGCTGCGGCCCGGGCCTCGCGGCTCCCTCCCGAGCCCGGTGGCCGCTGCCCCGGGCCCATCTCCGTACAGTGTCAGAAAAATAAATAAAAGGGAAGAGGAGCCTGGGCAGGCGGTCGGGATCGTTTCCCTCCCTCCGCACCCGCCCTCCCTCTGTCCTTAAGGAAATGCTACCAGACACCCCCCACCAGACACGCTCAGCCTTGGCGAGGAGCGGCCGCCGCGGCAGCGAGAACAAGGGCACCAGGGGGGTTTCCTCCCCCTCCTCCTCTCCCTCCTCTTCCTCCTCCTTCTCTCCGTCCTCCTCCTCCTTCTCAGCGGTGACTTTCCAGGTGAGCGGCCGCCGCTGCTGCTGCTGCTGCGAGGATCCCCCTCGGCCGCTCGGGCTCGGGCCGCCGCGTCGCGCCCTCCTCCCGCCCCTGTCAGCCGGCGGCGGCCGGGAGCTGACAGCCGCCCGAGGGGCTAGCGGCCCGGGGGCGGGCGGCCGGCCGGAGGCGGGCTGGAGGTGAGGGGGTGGAGAGGAGGCGAGTGGGGCGCCGCCGAGCGCCGTCTCTGCCCACCCGAGGAGGGTCTCCGCAGAAACATCTCCGGTGACTGTGGCACAAGTCTTGGCCAAGTTGTGTCTTGGACGTTGAGGCTCCCGGGAGCCCGGAGCAACTTGGAGGGTCTCCTGGCTCCTTAAACATATTCCTACACGTCTCGACTTCTGGGGGTGCTGGGTGCAGCCTCGGGGTGCGTGGAGGGCGGACCGACCGTTCGGGCGAGCAGAGCGGCGGGAATCTAGGTCCCTCGGCTCGGTAAGTGGCCTCGGCGCGGTGTTTTTTCCTGCCTCCTTTAGCCCTGGGAGCTCGTTTCACTTTACACCGTAATCGCCTCCGCCGGACCCCTCCAGCCCCTCCCGGCGCGCGCCCCCGGCTCGGGCCCGGCGTCCGGAGGGTGAGGGTCGGAGGGGGCGGGGATGGGGGAGACCTCGGGAGGGGGGGTCCGGCGCGTTGGGAAATGCGGGGAATACCCTGGCCGAGGATCTATGCAGATGAGGGGAGGCTGCTTTGCGTAATGTCCTGGGGGGAGGGGGCGGCGCGGGAGCGCTGGAGGCAGGAATGTGCCTGGTTACTAATGAGGGACGTGCACCGGCGCGCACCGCCGGGCCACCGCTGCGGCTGCCGCGGCCGCCGGCCGCCCGTCGTCAGGTAACGCGGGAGGGGGCCGCGCGGCGCGGGCCGGGGCCGGGGGCGGGCGGCGCGAGGGCCGGGCCGCCGGCCTGCGGCCGAGCGAGCGCAGCGGAGGAGCCGGCTGTTGGCATTTCGGCGGCTCCTTTCTCCTCCCCAGCGGGGAAGGAAGGAAGGAAGAAGAGAAGGAAGGAAGCGAGGAAGGAGGGGACTGTCTCGATGGAAGGTTCAGGCGGAGGCGCCCTCGCCTTGCGGGTGCAGCGGCCGCAGAGTGGCTCCCGGCGCGGTGGGCTGGCCGGGGGCGCGCGGAGACCGGTGGGGGCGTCTTGCATGCGTGTTCGTCTGTGCGTCTGCCGGGGGACCGGGAAAGGGACATGTGTGTTTGGGCTGTGCACTGTGGGGAGCTGGGTCTGCGCCTTTATGTCTGTTCCCTGAAGTGGGTGGAACGTTGGCCCGTTCCGGGAATGTTCCATGACGTGGTGCAGCCACAGGAAGGGGGTTAGCGAGGGGCTCTCTGCCGCGGCGGCTCTGCCGGCTGCTATCAAAGCAGACGTGCGGCCGCTCCTCCTCCTCCTCTCTCACCTCCCTTCACCCCTCCCCCCGCCTTTCCTTTCTGTGCGTCTGGTTCTGGTAGGGGTGAGACAGGAAAACACTGCTGGGGGTTGGGGGGAGGCGGGGGGGGTGATGTGTGTGTGTGTGTGTCTGTCGTATTTGGTGGGGGAGACTCCAGATCTGCTCTGCCACCGCAGCTGTTATCACAGATTCGTGCGCTTTATACGCATGTGCCTCCCGCGTCCTGTCCCTCTTACATAACACATCCAGTGCAGCAGAGGACACGAGAAAATGCGACCCCAACCCTCCCAGTCCAAATCGGGCGAAGGGGTAGAAGGTCAGGAAGTGTCCCTTGGTGTTGTCCTTCAGGGACGTGGCTCCGGTGGGGGGGAAAGGAGAAGGGGAGGAGGGTTTTCTTCAAGTGGCTCCTCTCTGACTTGAAAGCATCTAAGTAGGTAGAAAGGACTGCAGGAACTAGTTAGTCCTCTCTAATGGGAAAGCTTTTACATGCCACGCCAAGGAGAAGTGGGTACTTTAACCGCAGGAGTGCAGAGAAGAGAGAGGGTCCCTAATAGAGACACTCGCAGGAAATGGGCAGTCATACGTGCGGGGTAGGAGGCAGTAGGGATGGCTTCGAGGGGACCGCAGGAATCCCTTGATAGTAGATCGGTTTCACTGGAGGGTTTAGGACACCTGTAATGGTTGAGAATTCGCACAGGAAGCAGTGTGCAACTGACATTGCAAAAGCCCTATTCTCTGTACAGTTACTCGGGCCTAAAATGAACATAAAAAGGCTTGTTTCCGGTACTTTCATTATAATGGAACATTTGAACTGATTTTCCTCCTTCCTTTTTTTGCCGTGTTAAAAATAATTCAGTTGACTTCCAAATTGTTATTGGTACTCTCCCCCACCCTCAAAGGCTAGACCTGGGTGAGGCACGAGAGGACTGTTTTTCTAGCATACCCAGCCATGGTCAAGGGCCATTGATTTTTCTCTTCAGTACAGTTGTTTCTTCTGTAGTGCATAATCAAGCCCAGAAATTACTTGAAATATTAAGATCCATTTTAATTAAGTTTGCTATGATCTGTTCTCCTAGAAAAAAATAGTTTATTAGAAACGTTTTCTCCTGTGATATAGTAATGTTTGGTGCTGTTTGTCTTTGAGGAAATCAAGTTATTTAAAATATTTGCACATATGTGTTATATGTACTTAAATATATATTACATATATATATATAGCACATATATATTAGAATTTGTGGATGTCTTGTGCTTTTTCTCTGTATAACAGTGCCAAAGCAAAAATTTAGCCAAGAAGATTGTATAATAAATAGACTGGTTTTGATTTTTAGGATATAGGCCAAATAATTTATCAAGCCAGAAATGCCCTACACTTGAGTAGAAAGGATATCATTTTCATTATTCAGACAAAATTCCTGTGGAACACTAAGAAGTCATGGTACCAGATGAAAACTGTGCATTTTTATTTTGAGGTGAAAGGGATTTACCTGTATCTCCTGAATGACTGTGTGCTTCAAGTGTCATAATCCCTTTTGACCACTAGGTTTGAAATGCAGTGTATTTCTTATATATAGGAAAATGTTGTATTACAGTGGTGAAGCTGTTAGAAAATTGTCTGAGTTTCTTGCTTTGAACATCTGTCAGGTATAAAACAAAATCTGCTTGTTGGCATCTATATTTCTGTGATGGTGATTGTATTTTATGTGGTTGACTTTATTAGAGACTGCTTTTATTTATATAAGGGCGTTTATGGTTAATCCGATGTGAAATTAATTTGGGTGCAATTTGGTGCATGATAATATATTAATGATGCTACAAATTAAGATGAAGATGTAACTGATTTTCAACTGGTTAGATCCTTGTAGCAATCTTTGGAAAGATACCATTAGAGTAGATAAAACATGTTTATATGTCTCTTAAACATGGAACGTAAAAGTGAATTTACTGTGTTATTATCACGTAATGAGATCATGTTATTTGACTACATAGAAAGATTAGCCAGCAAAATCTTTTGATTGATCAGGCTCCTTTTACATGAGATGTGTTGATAAATGTTCTTGTTACTATGAAACAAAACAGAAACAACATGTTTGCAGGTGTTCCTTGTGGAATAATCGTACATGTGTCTGCTTGAGGTTTTGGCGCTTTGTCACTATTCAGAAAATCAGGCTGAATCTTTTATGCTGATTCAATCTAAAATGAAGAATCTTTAAGAATTTGCCAATTTTTTTTAGCAGGGTTTATTTCAGCAGTAGCAGCTACAAATAACATGTATTCTTTCTGTGTTGGTTTTAGATTTTTGAGTTATTAGTACTTAGCTGAAATTAATCAGAAAGCTTCAACATAGGGAAAGTAGTTTTAAAGACCTATAGAAAATGTTATTTGGTGAGGAAAGTGTAATCCATTAAGATGGGGAATATTGATAACCTGATGTGGTAAATATTATAATAAGGACATAGTGACTAAGATCAACTGGATGGATGGTTGTGCATCAAACTAATCACCTATATCTGTTAAACATGATTTTCAAATGTTGTTTCATAGTCAGCCTCAGCAGTACTCTGTGTAGGTCTATTCACTAGTCCTGTAGGTGGACAAATGGTTCACAATTTAAATTTCCACCTGAAGCTTCCAGTGATATGCTTCTGGTTAAGGTATTTATATATTAATTCATTGTGAATCCTTATTTGGCTAAAACTTGGTATGTAAGTATTGCGCCTTTTTAACTGATATTAGAAAAAGGAACAGAGGTATTTTGCTAAGTCAACTTAGTGGACTTCAGATTTCATAAGGAACAGACCATGTGTATGGCTTTACTGTAACCACAGAGGCAGAGCCTTCATTAATCTTGAGTAAAACTGCAGTGAATCTTCTTAAGTCAGTGAGTCAGTCTTCTCAATGTTTGAAGCTGTGGATGAACACAGAGGATGGAGGGAAAATGGGAAAACTTTATGAAAATAATATTGTGCTTATTTAAAGGAAATTGTGTAAGTCATGCAATTTTCTACTTGTTCCTGGTATTTGATCACACTCAAAAGCATTGCTTTCTATGTGCTGTTTATGACAAAGTTAATAAAAAGGGAGGTTATGGATCAGCATTTGTAGCTACGAGATGGCTCTAAGTAATTTGGAAAAATATTTCAGCATTTCATCTATTGCTGTGAGGCAACACCAGGTCTTTATGTATGAGGGGAGGACACAACTTACTTGATCTGTGAAATCTTTGGTTTCTGAGGTGGATCATGGCTACTGGCATTAATATAGACCTAGGACTATACTGTTTTAACAACTGCATTTAAAATAGAATCAGAACTGCTTGATCATTTGTGTCATTATTGTTCTGGGTCAAATAATGAGCCACTAATCTTAACATATACTTTCATTGCCCATCACTTACATGTATTAACTGTGACATGTGATCTTAAAAGTGTCCATAACTTTCGATTTCCTAACAGCTACAAATTTGGAATCTAACCATTTGATGTATTTGAGGAAAGTGCTTGCTTTGGAGAGAAGCAATGAATGAAGGGTTAGGCTCCAAATTTATAGCTTTGGAAAGAAGCAATGAAAGTGATGTTTGAGTGCCTGAATTCAGTTCTGGGCATAAAGCAGGTGGGGTTTGACCTGCTCCTTTGGTCACAAGATGGTTGGATGTAAAATCAGGAAGTATTCAGGGCCCTCCAGTGTTTTGCCTTGTCAATTACTTAAAATCCTAGCCCTTTCTTTAGAGTATTATGACAGGTGCCCTGGCTGTCTTGATCAATGGCAACTTATTCATCCATTCATTCAACAAGTATTTGCTAGGAGTCAGACCTTGTGCTAGATACCAATGGTATAATGATGAACCAGATCACAAAAGGGACTTGTAATCTGTTGGGGCTGACCGGTCCTAATCATTAGGTCTGTAGGTCTGTTATAAGTGCTATGGAAGAAACATAAAGGAATGTGTAACAAGAGGTCTGTCACCCCTGACTGGGAGTGAGGAGGCAATCTCTCTGAGGAGGTGATATTTGAGCTGAGACTGCAGAACAAATAAGAGGAGAAAAAGATAGATAGGGAGAGGGGAATATCCTTCAATGAAGGAACAATGCAAATGAACCGAGGTTGGGGGATATACAGTGTTTTGAAGAGTTAGAAGCGGGCCAGTGGGGCTGGAGGGCAGATAACAGGAGAGGTAATGCAAGATGAGTTCAGAATATATGGGCAGGTTGACCGCATGAATGATTATCTTTCTTGGCATAAATGGAGACTGTCTTTGGCAAATCCAGGCATATGATGACCCTACCATTGGCCATATTAGAGACTTTCATTGAAGAGGGAATTTGGGAGGCAGGGCCTAGAACCTGGAGAAGGCTTGTGTATAACCTGTGTCTTTTCATAGTTCAGTTCAGTTTAGTCGCTCAGTCGTGTCCGACTCTTTGCAACCCCATGAATCACAGCACACCAGGCCTCCCTGTCCATCACCAACTCCCGGAGTTCACTCAAACTCATGTCCATAGAGTCGGTGATGCCATCCAGCCATCTCATTCTTTGTCGTCCCCTTCTCCTCCCGCCATATAAATGACTCTCCTGGAAATTTGTTATGATTTTGTATGCTGACTTCAGTTTGAGGGGGTTAGTTGTATGAAAACTAACAGATAATTTTTTTTTTTTAGGAATAAATAATTTGTTTTAAAATATACTTGTTTGGGGCTCCAGTTAACTAAATTGGCTGGCATCATTGATTCAGTTAATGAATAACTGCAAATTCAAAAGTCTTTACAAGGTCACTGTGTGAAGTAACCAATTAATCTTTAGAGCGCTGCATGAGCTGGATCTATATGATTCTAAATAGCTACTAAAGCATTCATTTTCCCAGATAATTTGTCTACATGTTTGCAAAGTTCAGAAAGTTTGGAGAAATTTGGATCTGATTTTTTTTTTTTTGCTTTCTGTCGTGGTAAGTGTAATACTTATAAGAGAATATGAAGGCAAAGAGGTTCTTGAAATACAACATTCTTTTATGCAGTCCCGGACTCATATTCCATTTTGTCAGCTGTATCATTTAATTATTTGCTTCCTGTTTTAAAATTTATATAATGTAAAAAATTTTATTTAGGTGGTAGAAAGAGTCAGTATTTGTAGGTATTCCAAGGCAATGGCAAGCCACTCCAGTACTCTTGCCTAGAAAATCCCATGGACGGAGGAGCTTGGTAGGCTGCAGTCCATGGGGTCTCTACAAGTCAGACATGACTGAGCGACTTCACTTTCACTTTTCACTTTCATACATTGGAGAAGGAAATGGCAACCCACTCCAGTGTTCTTGCCTGGGGAATCCCAGGGATGGGGGAGCCTGGTGGACTGCCGTCTATGGGGTCGCACAGAGTCGGACACGACTGAAGTGACTTAGCAGCAGCAGCAGCAAGCTTGGTCTGTGGAGTCATCCTGGAGATCAGAATGAAGAACTGAGAAATAGAAAGACAAAGATCCCTGACTGCGAGAATTTTACAGTCTAGAGAAGACAGATGGTTTCTAAGTAAAATTTATTAAGCTTACAAGTGAAAGCAGTGTATGAATGGAGGCACTTTTAAAATTTTCCCCCAGCAGGAAAGATTAGAAAATACTTTTGGGAGGATGTGATTTTTAACTGGGGCCTTGGAAAATTGGGTAGGATTTCAGTAAACCAAAGGGTAAGGGAAGGGCCCAGCATAATTTGATCTGGAGTCCCAGGGCAGAGTTAAAGTAATGGGAGAGAAAGAATAAGGTGAGCCTGGAAAGATACATTGGTTCCAGATCTGTGGGGCTCTACAGCCCTCCTGAGCTGGATTTCACTTAGGTTTTTGAGCAGAGGAGTGATGCTATGATGTATATGTTTTAGAAAGATGATATATGGGATGGATATCTTGGTAGCTGAGAGGCAGTGAAATTGTTGTAATGCTCCAAAGAAAAGTAACAAAGATTGACACTACTGCCTAACAATATGATTCTTTCATCCTGTTAATGGACATCTTAAAAGCACCTTGTAAAATAGATATGAGAGTGATTAGAATATTTTGATAAAAATGGCCCAATAGGTATGACAGATTGTCAGTTTGAACTACATTTTAAATACAGTACTGCATTATTATTTTAACCTACTGTAGAACTTTTTTGCTCCAGAAAATGCTCATAAATACTAATAGTTAAAGTTGACCAACTTATGAAAATGGTTATACTCAGAATTACAAGGTATTTATGTTTTTAGGTATAAGTATTTAAGAAATGAATAGATGATTCATTTCATGGTTCATTAGAATACTGCTTTTAAATTTTATTTTTTTTGGCTGTACTGGATCTTCTTTGCTGCACAGATCTTTCACTAGTTGTGGTGAGTAGGGGCTACTTTCTAGTTACCTAGTTACGGTGTGTGGGCTTCTCATTGAGATGTCTTCTCTTGTTGCTCTTGGGTGTGAGGGCTCAGTAATTGCGGCACATGGGGCTCAGTAGTTGTGGCTCCTGGACTCTAGAGCACAAGCTCAGTAATTGTGGCACATGGCACATGGGCTTAGGTGCTCTGCAGCATGTGGGATCTTCCTGGACCAGGGATCAAACCTGTGTCTCCTGCAGTGGCAGGAGGACTCCTTGCCACTGAGCCACCAGGGAAACCCTAAAATACTGCTTTTTCATTGATAACTGTTATACCTACTTCACAGCGACACTGGACAGATAGCCTAGTGCAGTGCGCTTGAAAAGCAGTGTTTTGTGTTTTGTTTTCTTTGACAGATTTATTTGGTGGTTTGATTTTCTCTGAAAAAGAAAGCAGGAGCTCTCTGGAACTCATTATTTGCACTATGGCAGATTCACTACATTTCAGAAGCTCAACAGAAAGATGGGACTTTTGAAACTAGGCAATAAGTAAATGTAGACACACCCTCATTTGTATTTGCTTGGGGATCTGTAGGCATGCGTATGTGTACGGGCATGCAAGTGCACAAACATGCTAATCTTAGAAAATCATATGTGTACAGTGAGAAGGAAAATTTGATACTTAGAATGCAGTGTAGTAATTCTCATCCTGATAGTTGCAGAGAGTATTTCTTTTAAAATGGAGATTAAGTCTAATTCCATATAAAGAAGATTATAGGAAAGGTAATTTAAATTGTAAGTAGCTTTGTTCACTAAAATGCTAGATTCATTTGAAACTGTTTTATTTCTTTTGGAAGCCAGACAACTAGTTTAATAGTGTACATATGAAACACTAATTTGGTTTGTTAATTGGATGCAATTAAACTGAGGTTATTTTATACTGCTTAATTGTCTGAAAATTACATGCATTGCCATGCCTGTGTAATGTGAGGCAAAAACTGGGGGTTTAGTGGGAGCCAGGGCAGAGGACTTAAAGTCTAGTTGTGTCTTTGCAATTAACTTTCTGTAAAAACTTGGAAATGGGTCATTTTAAACTCTGGACTTGATTTGGAAATGGAAAAGATGGGAACAGATGGCTTCTAAAGGCTCTTCCAACTCATATTTTATCAGTTTATAAATTCTACTTTGTAGTTATAGAGAATGCAGTGTCATTATATTCTGTAATTATGGTATTATAAGGATGAACCAAACACTTAAAAAAATCAGCCCAGTGCCAATTTAGCAAATCCGTTAGAAGGAAGGGAATTTAGGTTTTAAGAACACTTACTCTGTGCAGGCTTCAGTGCAGGCACGCTTCAGTAACAACCCTGAGAAGATCTGGTGTCTTTCTCCTCATGGTTGTACTTAACGAAACCGAGACTCAGAAAGGGTAAGTGGTTTTGCAAGGATGCTCTGATGGTGGTGAAGCTGGATCTGAACTCAGGGCTGTTTGGCTCCAACAACCTTTGGTCTTTTCACCATTCCACACCACATAAACTAGTGTTTGCACATCAAAATTATTTCAAAAATTTAAAGAAATCATCAACCATTTTGTCTCTTATCACATTGTTCTCCCCAGTAGTTTATGCACATCTGCCAGTGGGATACCCAGGTAGCCTAGGGGTTAAGAACCTGGTTTGAGGGCAGCTATCCTTGTGGCTCAGCTGGTAAAGAATCCGCTTGCAATGTGGGAGACCTGGGTTCAATCCCTGGGTTGGAACCATCCCCTGGAGGAGGGAAAAGCTACCCACTACAGTATTCTGGGGAATTCTATGGACCATATAGTCCATGGGGTCTCAAAGAGTCGGACACGACCCAGCGACTTTCACTTCACTTCACTTCAGACCTGGGTGAATTCCAGTTCCACGACCAGCTCGGGGAATTTAGGAAGGCCAACTAATCTCTTTGCAATTACAAAATGAGGCTGGTAATCTCTGTTTAAGGGTCATTGTGAAATTTTTATGAGAATGTGGACACTGATATCAATGAAAGTGAAAGTGTTAGTCACTCAGTCGTGTCCACCATGGACTGTAGCCCACCAGGCTCCTCTGTCTATGGAATTCTCCAGGCAAGAATATTGAAGCCGATTGCCATTCCCTTCTCCACAATACACAGTAAACACTTGATACCTCGTAGCTATGATTGGGGCTTCCCAGGTGGCTCAGTGGTAAAGAATCCTCCTGCTAATACGGAGACATAGGTTTGATCCCTAGTTTGGGAAGATTCCCTAGAGGAGGAAATGCAACCCGTTCCAGTATTCTTACCTGAATAATCCCATGAACAGAGGAACCTAGGGGGGCTACAGTCCACGGGGTCGCAAAGAGTCAGACACAAATTAGTGGCTGAGCATGCACACACGCAGGCAAGATTATTGTTAAGAAGGGGTTATGTGTTAGTTGCTCATCTGACTCTTTGCAACCCCATGAACTGTAGCCTCCCAGACTCCTC
This sequence comes from Moschus berezovskii, assembly GCF_049115385.1. Taxonomy (NCBI): domain Eukaryota; kingdom Metazoa; phylum Chordata; class Mammalia; order Artiodactyla; family Moschidae; genus Moschus; species Moschus berezovskii. Next base: position 87,609,481 of record NC_142469.1, on the reverse strand, counting down.
CATTCATGGGATTTTGCAGGCAGGAGTACTGGAGTGGGTTGCCATTTCCTTCTCCAAAGAAGGGGTTAGATCAAAAGAAAAGACAGTAAAATACTTAGACTTTTGATTGAAATGGTTTAAGAAGTGATGTCAGAAGACACTTGTTTCTCCATAGTTAACAAATGGAAATAGCAATTAAAATTTGGGATATTTCTCCTTTAACTCAGCCAGTGCTACACTAGTGAAGTGGACTAAATTATGTGGTTCTCTGTGTATCATTCTTCTTGAGTTTTTGATCTAAAAATAGCCTTTGGGGCCAGAATTACCCAACTTGAACTTCTATGTAAATTGCAAGAGCCAGAGAACCAGTGTTTACTCCTGGGGCCTTGGGCTTTCTTAGGAGACCAGCTAAAGTGTTTATGACACTGCTGACTTTTAAACAAACATTTATTAATTCAACAAAAATTTATTAGTCACCTACTCTGGAAAAAGTGCTCTACTAGACTCTAGGGATTCATCAGTGAACAAAACAGTAAAAAAAAAAAAATTCCTGTCCTCATGGCGTTTATATTCTAGTGGACTAACTTAGAAACTTTTTATGGTGTATTTAGCCATTTTACTACTTTCTACTGTTTTTACGAATCTCTGCTTTTATCTTGAGTCACTCCACCCAAATAACAGTTAAAGAAGCATTGTAAAATCTTACTAAATCAGTAATGAAAACATCCCATGATATAGAGGGCTTTCTTGATAGCTCAGCTGGTAAAGAATCTGCCTGCAATGCAGGAGACCCTGGTTCAGTTCCTGGGTTGGGAAGATATGCTGGAGAAGGGATAGGCTACCCACTCAGCTGGTGAAGAGTGCAACTGCAATGCGGGAGACCTGGGTTCAATCCCTGGGTTGGGACGATCCCCCAGAGAAGGGAAAGGCTACCCAGTCCAGTATTCTGGCCATGGACCGTACAGTCCATGGGATCACAAAGATTCGGACATGACTGAGGGACTTTCACTTTTCTCTCTCTCTCTCTCTCACACACACACATTTGTATTTCTAGTAAGGTAGCTGCTAGAAATATTTTTCGCAGTAAGGTAGTTTTTGAAGAGGTACTGTTTGTATATAACTAAATATTATCACACTAGCTTTTTAAAAAATTCCTCTTTAGCATTACAACTCGTCATACTTGTAGAAGCACGTCCTGGCTATTTTTTTTTTTTAATGGGAAGGAGAAAAAAATGGTTTACAAATGACATGTAACTATTGTAAAACGCATGGATCAGTTTGTTAAAGTGATTACCACAAATAATATTTGGAGTTTTGATTTTGTTTTTATTTTGTTTAAATGAATTTTTAAAATGTATTTTAAATCTTGTTTAAATGAATTTTTCATTTTTATCGTGATTTTTCTTATAAAATTTATAATGGGTGAGGATGGTTCCCGCTTTCCCAAAAGTGTGGTAGATGCAAGGCACGGTGTGTACCAGGTACACTGGAGGTATCTGGCGAATGCTTAAAGCCCGAGTTCTCAAGAAGCTTACTGTCTGCACGGTGAGAACAGACCCTTGGCACACTGTAAGCAAAGGGGTCATCAGAGCCACATGAGGGATGAACTCTGGCTCCCACAGGCACGTCAGTCTGCTCACCCTTAACTGCTTCTTCAGTTTATTTTTAAAGCAGCCCTCCAGGAAACAGCTCCCTCACCTCTCCGTGCAGCAGTCACAGACACTTCTTGCAGCCATAGTCAGCCTCTCCTCGGGTTCTGCACTTCCCGTTTGTTTTTATAGCAAGGGAACAGATGGAGTCATCTTGAGGTAGTTTTTCCTGCGGTTGGATAGAGAAGTTTACTGTCGAACCGGGACTCCTCTCTGCAGAATAGTTTTCTTCGGCCATATTTTGTTAGGGTGCTCTCAGGAGGAAAGTTGCATGGAAGTGGTCATGGCTCAGGGCAGTGGGGTTTGAGAAAGACTTGTTTCTTGGTGGGCCTGCTTCGATGAATTAGGCAGAAAAGAGGGAAGATATGCCTTTTGTCCACTGAAGACCCTTGCCCTATGGAGGCAGAGAAAAATGAAGAAGCTGGGGGTGAGTCTTTTCTTTCCACTTGAAGCTAGTGAGGAAATCTGCCTTTGCAACTCAGCAGCGCCCCATGGGACCGTCTTAATGGCTGGCCCTGGCACTTGATGGACAGGTCACGGGAAGTTCAGCTTCTCTTTTATCCATGTAACAGTTATCAGACTTTATTATTAGTATTTTTTCTCTTGATGCTTCCATTTTGAACAAACCCCATTTCTCTAAGCGAGGGAAAAAAGAATCCAGGGTTGGAAACATTCAACTAATTTTCTTGTCATTCAGTGTATTTGCCATGTGTCAAGGTTGTGTTGGGAGAGAGATCTGGGGGGTAAAAATGAGGATTTCAGATTTCTTTTGTGCCCTTGTTGTGAGGATGTGCTCATTAGAGCTCACATCAGGGTTGCAGAGGACACCAGGAGGGCTGACAGTGAACCCTGACCCCACTGGTTCATTGCTTGCCTCATTATTGATTTTCAGAATGATTCAGGCCAAGTGGCTGTACCTCCGTTATATTTCATTGTTTCTTCATCTGTAAAAAATGAAGCATTGTTTATGGCACTGCCCTACCTCCTGGGAACAGAGCAGGGTAACACAAGAGAACTGGAGTGGCTATTTTTAGGACGTGAAGCAATACTAAGTTTCGAGAATAATTCAATTGTTGGGGGAAAAAATCTGATGCACAGCAATACATTTGTGACAAGGGTTAGTAGAGTGTTCTTGAGGTAATTGACTGCTATTGATGCAATTTATTACAGGCATATGTAATTGTTTTTAGAAAGATAATGATCAGCAGCTCCACAGCTTAGTGTAATATCCCAAATGCATCTAAATTTTGGACGGGTCACAGATGAACATAAGTACCAAAATTTCGAGATAGTTATACCCATGTCAAGCAAAAGAAAAGGAATCCAAAGACATTTGTTTTTTAATTTATAGTCTGTTTACTTATTCAGATGACCTCATTGATATTTGCGATGAACTTGTTGCCCAAATTTAATCAAGTGTAGCTTTTAAAATGGGCCAAGTGGCTGAGAGTACTCAAAATGACCTTTAAAAATAAATCACCCGGCAGTATAGAATATAGTGAAAAACTGGATACTATGTGGAGATTAGATTTTTAATGGATAAATTCAAATTCGTTTCATCATCAGTTGATTTTTGTCCATGTTTGGTGAGAATTTACTGATGTCAAACCTAATGTCGTCTGAAAAGAGTTATGCTAAATATTAGTAACTGATTTGGAAAAATTGTACATTCTAGCTAATAATCCCAGGAGCTTATATTGTGAGGACATTATCCTGATGATTTGTCTTTCTTTTCCTATATTCTTCCTTTTCCTTATGTAGAATGGGAGCAATGAGAAGCAAAGAGAAGACCTTTGGAAATTAATAACAAGTTTTCCTGGCTTTGAAGTGTGCTGTGATTATTTTAACCCTTCTTACAAAAGCAAACAGTGTCTAACGATATATTTAACGGTTGACATCTCCTTTAAGCCAACTGGTTTTGGTTTATGTTTCATAAAAGGTTTTTACAATATGCCACACTGTTGTGTAAATCAAGCTACTGTTCTTATGTCTGACATGTGAGTGTTTCTGAAAAGTGCGGCAGTGAGAGGGTTGGGCGTGGGGACGTGGATTTCTGAGACTCTTGGAATATTCAGGTGGCCTGCTTTCTTGTTCAAAGGAACCTCCCCTAGTGCTAGTTCCCAGGCAGGTCAGATCTTGGGTGTGAACAAGCTGCACCTTCAGTCCTAGTTGAGCAGTTCGTGGGTAATTTTGCCTCTTCCTGTCACTCTGATACAACGTGTAATACTGCAAGTGAAGTGAAGTGAAGTGAAGTCGCTCAGTCGTGTCCAACTCTGTGCGACCCCATGGACCGTAACCTACCAGGCTCCTCCGTCCATGGAATTTTCCAGGCGAGAGTCCTGGAGTGGGTTGCTATTTCCTTCTCCAGGGGATCTTCCCAACCCAGGGATCGAAGCCTGGTCTCCCGCACTGCAGGCAGACGCTTTACCCTGAGCCACCAGTGATGACTTTTTTAGGGCATCTTTTAAAGTGTCTTAATTTGAATTATGCTGATTATCCTTAAGGGTAGGGTCTGATGTATTGATTTGTCCAGGGATGATAGAACACTTTGCAGGGTGAAGTTTTTCAATGAATTTCAAGCTTAGAGAAAACCATTGGAGGCATCATTTAATCCCCAGCTGAGTGAGGAGCAATCACTCAGGACAAATCACCAAGGACTGCCTGCATTCACTCTGTACACACAACTCTTCCTTTCTCAGGGAGGCCTGTCCACTCTTGGACACTTCAGTTCATCAGTTGAGCCTTCTGCCGCTGTCCAGAGCAAGTTTGCTCATCGACTTGCATGACAATCATATCATTATTTAAAGATAGTGATCATGTTCACCCTAAGTATTCTTTTCTCCAGGCTAAATAAACCTGGTTCCTTCAATTAGACCTCTTGTTATTTTTATTTTATTAATTTCTTTAGGGATCAGGCTGTTCGTGTCTGAAATTTACTTCAGGCTATTATTTTTTTTATGAATCCTCAAAAAAATTACTTATCTTCCGTTACTCTTCAGAATATATCCTCTTGCCATCTGGTTTAGAAACATTTTACACGAAAGGTCTAGACATTCTTTTTGAGGCTTACAACTGGAACAACTGGAAGAGAGCTGGAATGTCCAATAATATAATACAAATCTATTTTAACATAGATGATTATGGAGATCCTGGTATGTGTAAGATATATGGGAATATGAAAGTACTAAATAGAATATAAAATATAAAGAAGACAGACTGTTCTCATCATCAAAACTTTTTTTAAGTGAAATAAATTAAAAAATAATAATTAAGGTGAGCTTGGTCAGTGAAGGCAGGTTAGAAGTAGAGGAGTTTTTAACAAGCAGATCCCTTACCTGCTGTTCTTTAAGGCAAGCTCAAGAATTTCTTCTGTTAGTCACCAGTTCTGTTAACCCTATGGGGCATGATTTCAAACTGTTTACACCTGTGGGTCTGTCACTACAATCAAGATAGTGAACATAGTTCTTACTGTCAAAAGTTTTCTCCTACCCCTGTGAGGCATCATCAAAACTTTTATAGTTTACTATATTGAGGAAGAGAACTGTGCAAAGGAAGCTATAATTAAAAGAAGCAGGTTGTGCATATATATGGAATTTAGAAAAACGGTATAGATGAACTTATTTGCAAAGCAGAAATAGAGACAGAGACAAGAGGACAAACATGGACACCAAGGTGGGAAGGGGAGGTGGAATGGACTGGAAGATTGGGATTGACATGTATACACTACTATGTATAAAAGAGGTAACTAATAAGAACCTGCTGTAAGCACAGGGAACTCAACTCAGTGCTCTCTGGTGACCTGAGTGGGAAGGAAATCCAAAAAAGAGGGTGTTTATATATAGCTGATTCACTTCCCTGTATAGCAGAAGCTAACACAACATTGTGGAGCAACTATAGTCCAATAAAAAATAAAATATTTATCATGAAAAATAAAAAAAGCAGGTTGAGTATCACAAGTCAGGAATATTAAGGTGCAACATCACCCATGGGTGGGGATATCGAGAGAGTTTCCTATGAGAATGAGTGCTGTAGGTGGGCCTTGATTTTGATAGGCACCAGCCTGAAAAGGGGGCTTCCTAGGTGGTGCTAGTGGTAAAGAACCTGCCTGCCAATGCAGGAGACATAAGAGACGTGCGTTTGATCCCTGGGTTGGGAAGATACTCTGAAGGAGGGCATGGCAACCCACTCCAGCATTCTTGCCTGGAGAATCCCACGGACAGAGGAGAGTGGCAGGCTACAGTCCATGGGTTCGCATGACGGAAGCGACTTAGCACACAACCTGAAAAGTGCCAAGGGTGCTTTCGGAGAAGCATCTGATTTGAGGAGAGCACAAAATGCATATGAATTGAATGTTAGTGAAAAAGTTAGAAAGGTTGGGATACATCTTGTGAGGATTTGTATTTCAGCGTAAAGAGTTTGGACCCAAAACGGTAGAGGGAGGAGGGCACACGTCTGTAACACGTGGAGAGTTTGGTCCCTGGTCTGGGCATGCCCATGCAAATACAGTTAGATGAAATGAAACATTTGAAAGGCGTGTCTGTGAAACCTTCTATGCAGAAAATCCTGTTGCATTTATAATTAGTGTGAAGTATGTGTATTTTGCATAGGAGATATATTGACTTTGAATTAGCATATTGCTAATTGCTGTCTTTATCCCAGGAACCCAGAAATCTCGAGGATAATGACTTTAATCATAAAAGTAAAGCAAATATATTGCTAGTGGACACACTGTTATTCACACCTGTGCCAGTTATTCAAAACTTTTCTATTTCCCACTTTTTGGCCATAGAAATGACATACCATACACTAAGCTTAGCGCAAATGGAGACCACTTTAACATAAAAAAACATTTTCTTCAATTTATGTATTGTTGGTTAAAAGTGGGGATAGAAAATGTTGGGAGGTACTTCCATGCAGGTGTCTTACTTGTAAGAATGTTATTTAGATAGCAACTGAATGAGTTCTGTTGCATCTTAATCACAATTTTGAAAAATATTCTTACTTTAGGTCTGAGTGTCCGTGAGAAAACTCTCTTCTTTTAATTTGCCTGCATGGTTGCTTATTAATCCACCTAATAAATAGGAGAGAAGATAGGTACCTAGATAGTGGACATATTTTATAGCACAAGAGGCCCTTTATGCAGAAGCGATGTATGAGACAATAACAAAGTTAATAAGTTACCAAAACAAAGGCTATCATTTCCTCAGTGGGCACGTTGACCGTGCAACCCTGGTTATAACCACTGTGGAAAGTAGCCTATTTTAGATTTAACTCTAGTGGCGCTTTTAGTCTCTGGAGAAGTACACAGGACTTTGTGAGGAACTAGGAGAGAATAAAAAATACGGTATTGTAATAAAATAATTTGTGCAGTTCATTAATTTTTAATCTCACTTTAGTGCATGTGGGAACGCTGATGTCTCAATAACACGCTTGACGGTAGGCCATGGGGGCACTTGCTATTATTTAGACTTTATTGAGGGCCAATTCTGAAATATTAAATATAGACAGAGGGTGGGAAAGGAGGGGGTGTTCTTAAGCACTTGAGTGCTATACATAAATATGTTTCCCTTGGAAGAAGACACTGACTTTTACCCAGAGCCAGAAGGGTATGAGGTGACCGTGCCTCCTCTGGCGGTCGTCTAGAGCAGGGGTCCCTAGTCTCTGCGATCTAATGCCTGATCATCTGAGTTGGAGCTGATGTAATAATAATAGAAATGTGTGTGTTAGTTGCTAAGTAGTGTCTGACTCTTCGACCCCATAGACTGTAGCCTGCAAGGCTCCTCTGTCCATGGACTTCTCTAAGCAAGAATACTGGAGTGGGTTGCCATTTCCTTCTCCAGGGGATATTCCTGACCCAGGGATCAAACCCCTGTCTCCTGCATTGCAGGCAGGTTTTTTGCTGTCTGAGTCACCAGGGAGGCCCCAGGGAATAATAATAGAAATAAAGTGCACAATAAATGTAATGAACTTGAGTCATCCTAAAACCATCCACCCTTGGGGCCAAAGTTTTAGGGACCGCTGGTCTAGAGAGAATGAAACACCTGGAGGTCAGGGCCTGCCTCAGTGACAGGTGCAGTTGCACTTTGTATGGTGATCCAGCCTCCAAGAGATCAAGGCACTCATCATTTGTGTTGAGGACCATTTGATAAAGAGAAGGTTATAATTTAGGAGGTGGTTTGTAAGAAAAATAAAACCATGGGACTTAGAAAAGTAGAGATAGAAAAACGGTTTGACTGGAACCAGATTGTGAAGCATGGAAGTAGGTAGGTTTTTTCATGAAAGGTTTATTCATATTTGTACGTGTGTATGTGTGTGTGTGTAAAATGCAGTTCTCCATTTATTCCTATAGTTTCCTGTTCACTTGGTGAGCTGTCTGTCATCCCCATTGGACTGTACTGTGGATATTTCATTCTGAGCTGGACTCTGACCTGGGGAAGTTCTGGCTCTGGAGGAACCATGCAGCCCAACAGTGTATCATGAAATAGGACATGACCAGAGAAGGAGGCGTGTCCTGATGATCTGCTCACGGCATTTCTTAGGAGCCAGTTTTCTGGAAACACGGCAATTGACTGGCAGATGCTCATTTGAGAAGAAAGACTCAGCATTGGATATTATGAGAAAAGAATACAGACTTAAGAGGCTTGAGTATTTTTAGAGATGCCAGCTTGTGTGGCAACTCAGTCTCACAGTCAAGTTACATCAAAGACTAGTCAGAGTCGAAGAGAATGCGGAGCCTCTTGTGGTAGTGAATTGGGATCTCAGAAACATGGAGACCCAGATAATTACTGCTGTAACTCACTATGACTCTCATATTGTCACTGAGCTTCTAAGGGAAACTAATCCTGAATGAAATAATGAGTCTTTAAAAGAATAACTTGGGGAAATTCAAGTCTCGATTCTTTCCGTTGAATGAAGTGATAATACGTTTTATTAAGTTGGAATCATGCACTCTCATAACATACTTCAAAACACAAAATTGGAGCATTTAATTTTTTTCCATCACTTGTTAAAGAGAAAGTCTAAAATAGGCTATCCTGCAAAACATCCTTTCATCCTTACAGTTTACATGTTCTCTTTCATAATATAAAAGAGATGCATTTGAATATAGCACCAGAAGCCTGAAGAATTCATAGTTTATTATGATGGTTTATATTTTCAATTATGTTTATTCACAAGTTGATTTATGTTTCTGCTCTCATACTGGTCTTCATATTATCAGTCTATACTAAATTTACAGTAGTACTGATTTCCCCTATTCTGTAATTAGGATTATAAAACAGATTAGTTTTTATTTGTCCTTCTTTTGTTCTCTCCAAGTGCCATCATCAGCAATTAAATATAAACCAGAGAGCATGAACTTTGAATAAAATCTTCAGTAAGCTTAGACAGTATTTGGGCAGTCTTTTGCATCTTGTGGAGTGTCAGTTGTATACCACTGACAGATGATTTGAAGGAATAAGTAAAAGTATGTTCTAATCAAAAACACAAGAATCACCCAGGAGACAATCACAGCACCTTTTCCTAGAATTGAACACATTCAGAATCACTTTTACGATCAAGAATCCTTTGACAGAACTTGGGAAGCCCAGGGAAGTTGTTTCAAAGTTGCTGTGTTCAGACTAAGTGAATAAAGCAGTAGGATGGGATTATTTCCCAGGCCCTTCCCAGCTGTTGTACTTCAGAGGCGTGGCTACTAAGCTAGCCCAGAGCATCCTATGTAGTACGGAAGGGGTTGTTTTAGTCTGGAGTTAGGAATGTGGGATGGGAAGGGTGCTATTTCTTTTCAGACAGATTGGAAGGAGTCCATCTGAGGTTCATACATGTATGCTAGTCCTGTGTTTTCTGAGATGATTTCTTGATAAGATGGGGACAGGGATATATGTGAAGTAAATGTTAATAACACCTGACGTCCCAGGTGGTTCAGTGATAAAGAATCCACCTGTCAACGCAGGAGACTTGGGAGATGTGGGTTCGATGCCTGGGTCAGGAATTTCTCCTGGAGGAGGAAGTAGTAGCCACTCCACTGGAAAATCCCATGGACAGAGGAGCCTGGCGGGCTATGGTCCTTGGGGTCACAAAGAGTCAGATAGGACTGAGCACAAATGTTAACCTTAAAAAACTATGCTAGTTTCATGTTATTACATGATAAAATATACTATTGTGTTATTCAGAAATTTAGAAAATAAAACAACACAGGTTCTCAGGAGCTTTGGATCACTTGGAGTGGAAGCCAAGGTTACCTTAAATACTGCCCTTAGGTAGTAAATGCTGGGAGAGGACAAGCAATATTTACCAGATTGTGAAGTCTTTTTATATATGTTTAAAATGTAAAAAAAAAAAGTTTAAAAATTAGTAAATTTAAAAAAATGTAACTCTGGGCGTTCCCCTGGCATGCAGTGGTTAGAACCGTGCTCTCAGTGCCTTGCGCTGAGGTTCAGTTTGTGATCTGAGAACTGAGATCCTGGAGCAAGCTACACAGTGCTACCACCCCCACACCCCAAAGTAACTTCTTTATCAAGGAGAGGTAGACCTGAATGATGAACTTCTTGAAAGCTTCAAGATGATGATTTCTTCATAATTCTTCTTGTGAACCCACAGGTTACAATGCACTGCACATTTTAAATACCATGATTCTTTTAGCAACCTAGAGTTAAAAGCAGACTTTATTTTTTAAGAGCACTTTTATGTTCACATCAAAATTGACTGGAAGAGAGATGTCCACATATATTCCCTTGGCTTCCATCTACCTCTTCCCCCTCCCCACCTTCCACCCCCACCCCTAGTAAGCCTCCTCCACTGTTAAAATCTTGCACAGAGTGGTACATTTGTTACAATCAAGGAACTTACGTTGACATGTCACTGTTACCCAAAGTCCATGTAAAGCCCTAAATATTTAAATTTCATGTCTTTTAGTGAGCCACTGCTTAGTTCAAATGTTAGAGACAGCGGCACAATGTGACATCTGGAACTTTGATTCACCAGGAGAACAGAATCTATAATTTCTTAAGCTCATTTAGTTTTTATTTAAAAAATTATTATACAGTACTTTATGGTCTCAATTTTAACCCTTATTAACCTTAAGCCACTGCTTCTCTAGAATTACACATGGTTATAGTCTGGTTTATGGTTTCTTAACTAAATGGAAGGCTGGAAATTTAGGATAAAGGAAACTTTAAAAAATCACCGTTATTTTTATATGAATGGGTAATTTCAATTTTAAAACATTCTGGCCAAAATCCAGGGCCATTAAACTGGATATGTAGAAGACTGATTCTTAAGAGACTCTGAGTTTTTAAAATATTAGACATTTGAGATATGATAAATTAAGACCAAATAAGTAAAATGACTTTTATGTTGTGTAGTGTGTGTTTTAATAATGAAAATGTATAGAATAGGCTTTTAGAAACGTCTAAGGAGTGTCTTCTTGCCCCCTTTGTCCTGCCTGGAGCTATACTGGAGATAAATGTCCTTTTTCCTCTTATATCTGACAGCTAAGGAGTCCACCGACAGGAGATGACAAACGAGTCGAAAGCATAATCTCAGCAAGACCGAAATGCTTTTCACTTTTGATTGTTTGCAAATAATCCTAGGGGAGAAAAAGAGTCATCTTGGGGGAAATTACGTTAAAAATTAAGCAAAGAAACTTGCCCTAGGAAGGTGCTTCCTCTGACACCTGGAAACCCACGCCTTTCCCCTCACCCCGGGAAGAAGTCGGAGGAGGAGCGGCCGGGCCCGGCCAGGCCGACCCGGGCGGGCGGGCGGAAGAGCGGATCCCCGCGGCGGCCCCGGGAGCGGGGGTCCTTGCAGCGCCGGGAGCCCCGGGCCACTCGCCCGGGCAGGGCTGACCTCGGGGCCCCGGTGGCTGACAGCCGAGGGAGGGTGAATGCCGTGACGTCTCCGCCGGCTTCAGCAGCACAACAGGAAATGCTCTCGGCCTCCCCCTTCCTGCCGGGGAAAGTGGGGCTCGTGCTCCCGCCGCGCCGCCCGGACCTAGTTTCTGGGGCGCCCTGAGAAGGCACTGACTTTTGCCAAGGCTCCCTCTGAGGAGCCTGCCGGGGGACTCCGTTGTGCTGGAAAGGCGGGGAGGTCGGGCATCACTGGCCTTGGGGAGACCAGGGCGCCTGCATCACAGAGAAGCCCTGCGGACCCACGGACCCGAAGCCTTGCGGCGGAGAGTGCTGAATAATGCTGGCTGCAGAGGGCCTGAGCCGACTTGTTCATCGCCTTGACAGGCTGTACCGTCTCTCTCTTCACAAAGCCCTACAGGAAACCTCTCCTGTCACCCTCCTTCTAACTGTCACCTGTTTACTTTGTTGTGGAAGCAAAGATGTGAATGTTTAGCGCAAAGCACGAGCATCCTGTCCTTACAACACAGTATTCTAGATTTTAATCGTTGTTTTGTAGGTAGTGAAATCTTATTTGAAAAAATGCTTATGATCTTGTGAGTTTGGAAACAGTACTGTGACCCTGGGTTTACAATGCTCAAATTATAGATGCTTGTTTTTTTTCCCCCCACTGTTTTTCTTCAGTTTAAAAAGTTGAATCCAAGCAAATCCAGCTTTTTAAACAGTAGGTGTTTTACTTTGCATTAATGATCTTTCAAGTTACATTTTAGAATCGATGTTTTAGTATTATTAATCTATTATTTAGTAACATGAATCTTACTGTGTTTTATATACTAATGAGCATGATAAAGAAGGGTAATATCAGCCGGGCAGTCATCATTGTGATTACTTCTCTGCTTGACTCATGAATAGGCTTTGTAATGGAAGATTGTTCTTTTGGCTCCACAGCCAAAATGCCAGAGTTCACTGGGAGGTCTGCTTAGGTTTCTTATATCAAAGACTTGACAGAGAAAGGATTTAACAGATGAAAATATGATTTAGTAGTTCATAGTAAACGTAGAAAATCACTCTAAATTGGGACATACACTGTTAACATGTTTAAGTTAAACTGACTCACAAGGCTTATGACTGACCTATGCTTTTATAATTGTTGCCTGAATATTTTCCTGTAAAAGAAGTCCCCACGGGGTCATTAGATGTGTATATAGTACAAGTCATTTCCCTTGAGATGCTTTCAGCTGATTTATGCAATAAGGAAACTGCAGAGTATTTGAGTACCCTTGGAAGAAGAGCGGTAGATTTCAACATTATATCTTTTTTAGAAAGCTTGTTGCTTTGATAGAATATAGCCTAACTATCCTCTCGTTTTACCATGTGAACCTCATTCAAGTTGTTTTCATAGCACTCTTATTTGGTGGTGAGATGTGCAAAAATATTTGTACAGATATTCTCAATGACTCTCTAAAGGAAATAAAGTTCGAGTTGTGACTGTTCAGGATTATGCCAAAGAGAGTGGACTTCATTAAAATTTACTCTCAATAACTAAATGGATTCAAGGGGCAAAGGAGATGGTGTGAGAGAAGGTGTCTTGTAAAACTGAAAAGCAATACATTAATGCAGAATTGGGTTTTTTTATATGATTCTTTTTCCCTTCTCTCCCCATAATAAAATTACACAGAAGAAACTTTTGATATAACAAGGACAACTGTTAAACTGGAAACTAGTCTCTAACTTTTGTGGCCACAATTTAGTTGGGTCCCCTACACCATGCTTATTTACTTTATAATAAGATTTAACAGCTTTAAAACCTAACTTGGCCATTTACAGTACTGGTATTATGAATGTATTTATTTAGCAGTATTAATATAAGGATCAATTACTCCAGATCTGTATTAAAAATAATCCTCAGTTTTTATGCAGCATCTCATTGGAGGTGCTAAGTCGGAACCTTAGACCCATTAATTAAATCCTGTAACAACACAGAGGTTAGCCTGCTGTTTTCTAAAAACCACTGTGTGAAGAACTCATATGGACTGTACATAGAATCTGAATTTTTATAATATCAACACATTAAATCAACACGTCATCTGTGATTCTGATATAGACATACCACTTAATTCATATAGGAGTTATAAATAGATCTACTTTGGGGGATACATTCTACTTTTTTTGTGGTAGAAGAATTTTGTGTCTGTATAGTGATGAAAACTAATCCTGAGTGGGGTGGGTAGAAGAATAAATTGTTTCTCAGCTGAGAAGGTTGTGCTTCTTGGAGGAATATCCTACACTAAATGCGATCCATTATATCTCGGAATCATGATTTGAAGTAGCTTGAAAGGTATTTTTAAAATAATTGGTTTTCTACTGTATGCCTTTCCCAGTGAGTTTCACCAGCCAGGGCAGAGTTTCTCTTGTCCCCGCTGATTTCCTCAAGGCCTAGAGCAGTGCTCCAGTCAGGGCAGATGCCCAGGGCACGGGTGCCCAGTGAAGATACTAAGATGCTGTTGCTTCCTCTCATGTTTTGGACACTGTTTCCAGTCCCTGGGTCATAATTTCAGAGTCCTCTTTTTGCTCAGTGGTTTGAATTCAGCAAATATGAGACAGTATTTGATTTTCTTTCAATGAATTAAAAACAGAGTAGATGCACAGTAGGCATTTAGGAAGTTGAAAAACGTTGAAAGAAGCGTGATGTTTAAGCAATATTGTCTTCCTGCGTACTTTGTTTACTGTTCTAATCATTTGCAGCTCTCCTTTTTCATCTAAGGAGAATCATTTTTTAAAAATGCTTATTGACATATTGATTTACAAAAGAAGACATTTAGTGAAGCAAAAGATCAGTCCACTTGAATTTGAACCATTTTATTAGCACTTATGGAAAAGGAAGGAGAAGGCAATGGCACCCCACTCCAGTACTCTTGCCTGGAAAATTCCATGGATGGAGAAGCCTGGTAGGCTGCAATCCATGGGGTCGCTAAGAGTGGGACACGACTGAGCGACTTCACTTTCACTTTTCACTTTCATGCATTGGAGGAGGAAATGGCAACCCATTCCAGTATTCTTGTCTGGAGAATCCCAGGGCCGGGGGAGCCTGGTGGGCTGCTGTCTGTGGGGTTGCAGAGAGTCAGACACGACTGAAGTGACTTAGCAGCAGCATGGAAAAGGAAATGGCAACCCCCTCCAGTATTCTTGCCTGGAGAATTCCATGGGCAGAGGAACCTGGCTACAGTCCAGGGGGTCCGCAAAGAGTCGGACACAACTGAGTGACTATCACTCACTATTAGCACTTAACGCTAAGGCGCTCCATATGCGTTTGGGAGCCAAAGAGCTCTTAAACTGATTTCTCTTTGACCATTCATTGCATAATAGGATCTTTGATGTTGGGTTTGAACCTTTCTGGAAATGGGAATTGTGGATTAGAAGCCTATCGCTTTACTTTCAGTGCCTAGGAGGGTGCCCAGCATAGAATCTACGGGCTCCAGAGGACTAACTTTGTAGGCAGGCGTGTGATCTGTGTAGTCCCCAGGCCCCTGGCTTGGTTTAATGTTCTGTTGTCTTAAAATTCTTACTTTTTGAACAAGGAACCTTGTATTTTTGTTTTGCACTGGGCTTTGCAAATTATGTAGCTGATCTTGGTGCTCAATAAATATTTATGACAAAATGAGTGACTTGACTACAGGATTTGGAAACTTAGATATTTTAATCCTGAAAGCATTGGTTTGATGGTGAATTTTAGTTTCCCTGTCTGTCTGAGGTGCAGAGAATGAAAAACAGACTGGATTCCATCCAATAAAATATCTCAATTAAAAAAAAAATGTCTTCTCCAAGGTGTTCAGTATAATCTCCTGGTGGGGTTGAGCTAAGTGAAAGTTCTGATAGAATGTGGAAGACTGAAGCTCACATTACGGGAAATAGGTAGTATCATCTCTGTATTTTATTCTTTTCTTTATAGTCTCAGCTATATTTTGATTCGTGTTTTTTAACTCAGCTTTCTATTGTTTTTTATTGTTTTGAAAGTAGCTCTTTGTGTAGTTTTATTTATTTTTATTTATTATTGTTGTTATTATTTTTTGGCCGCACCACATAACATGCGGGATCTTAGTTCCCTGACCAGGCATCAAACCTGTGCCTGCTGCATTGGAAGTGCAGAGTCTCTATCACTGGACTGCCAGAGATGTCCCAACTGTTAACTTTTAATTATTTGTCCCTATTATCAATGATGCAATTATTCATGAGTATTGATTTATTGATAATACTCAGTATGTTAGATATTGGGCAGAATTTATATTAAAACATGTTTCTTTGTTCTCTGGAGAGTATAAATGAGTATATAAAATAATGGAAGAAGGTACATCATAGTGGGAGGAGCATGCTGTGATCATCTGGCCCTTCCTTTGCCTCCAGAAGCAAGTTAATCTTAAAAAAAAAATCTATATTTAAAGCTCTCCAGGGATGTAAATTTCATCATTTTTGTTGAGAGCGGGTTCTGTTGCTTAATCAGATTTATGGCTGGAAAAGAGGCAGTATAGAGCATGACCAGGAGTGGGGGTTTCAGAGCTGGGCTGCCTGGGTTTGAATGTTGCCTCAGTGACTTTCTGTTTGTGTGACTTTGGGAAAGTTGCCTCATGTTTCTTAACCTCAGTTTTCCTTACCTGTACAACAAGGATAATTCCTAAAATGGATCACAAATGTTGTTCTAAGAGTAAATGAATTAATATATGTAAAGTACTTGGTCTACAGGAGGAAATTTTTAAAAATCTACTTATTTCCTTGTTTATTTAGTGTTACTTACAATATTATCAAATAATAACTGAAAGCTTACATTGATACCCTCAAAGACATCCTGATCTCTGAGGGAACTGACTTATAGTCTAAGGATGAGGATATTGTGGAATGAGTGTAAAAATAGAAGGAAGTAGAGGGTGATAAAGTCTAGAAGGATCTCTAAGCCGTCCTTGGGGCAGGGGTGCAGGGACTGTTCTCTCAGCTGCTCTTCCGGGGGTCAGTAGGTCACTAGAACAGTATGGGGAGGGTTTGAGAATGCATGGGGGAGTGTGGGGAATCCCAAATAGTATAGTGTGGCTGGAGCTTAAAGGACAATTGGGAGACCATGTAAAATATGGTAGAGATAGATGTAAGCTGAGCCAGGCCATGAAAATCTGGACCAGAGACAGGAGGGTAACCAGAAAAATCTCATTGTAGGAGCCAGGCTTTCCCCAAAGAGAGAGTGTCAGTACCAAAGGCTATGGACAATCAAAGGAAGATAAAAACTCATAAGCGATTTCATAACTAGGAGATGGCTGGTGTTTATTTTTGTCTATCATTTGCTCTTTAGCATGAATGACTATTTAAGCCCCTACTACTGGTGAGTGTAGGGGAGATATTTAAATTAGACACAGAAGTTTCTGATTTAAAGTGGATTAAATCCTTGAATTAACAAAGTAAGTTTTACAATCTTTTTTCCTCTAATGTTTTCAAATTAGGATAAACCACAAGCTCATAGTTCATGGCCCCACTCCATTGTCATCTTCAGCAGAGAGAGGGCAATAGAGCCTGTTTATCATTCTAACTTTAGAATCTGATCATGTTTTTAGTTTGTATTGGTAACCAAAAAATAAAAATATTGAATGCCAGGCACTTTTCTAGGCACTTTATATGTATTAATTAATTTAATCTCTTTCTGTATATCTTTATCTCTTCTAGTCAGGCAAGACTTTTAGTCTCATCATTTTATAGGTGATAAAACTGAAAGACAGGGAGATTAAGTATCTTGTCCAAGGTCACAAAGCTGGTGTGCTTTGGAGCTTCTGTTTAGCAGACAGTCTGAATTCAAATCTGAGATACTCCTTTATCGTGACTACCCCTCCTGCTTCCTTACTGTAACTTGTTACACAGTTTGCTGGATACATGGGTGAATGAATTACTGAAAAGGATAGATTGATAATTACTTTTATTCAGGTTAGTCAATCTGACTAAAAAGTCTTTCTTCCTGTTAATGGTAAGTTTCTTTTCTTTTTATAAGGGAAGTTTATTCTTTCATTATTTCAAACAATAATCTATCTGGTAAAGTCTTGGAAGTTTAAGATGTACTTGGGAATTTGTTTCTTGGTAGTTGGGGAATTGCCAAATGAGTTCTTCTTCTGGTGTTGGGTCTTGAAGTGAGGGGGTGTCTCAGTTTGTTAGCAGTGGTAATCCAAAATGTGATCGTGCTATCTGGGTCGTGCAAGACTGGAACTCCCCAGGAAGTGGTAGTGCTGTGAGCCCCTGGCCCCAGGCCAGCTCTGAGTGCCCTGAGCTTTGGAAGTCAGGACTCTGGAGATACCAAGATAACTGAGTGACAAATAAGTAGCAGAATGTGACAGAAGGGACATTATTCTTATGTTTGTGACTTTCTTTTTAGCTGTAGCTCTCCGACCTTATGTAGCAGTTATGCAAAATGGTCTATCATTCTTATCTTTGGAGATGAACTGAGTATGAAAGGAAAACGTTTGCAGGACTTAACAGAAAATTTGACTATTGTGTCTTTACAGTGAACAGAATAGTTTCATCGGATGAAACTTAATTTCCTACTGTAGGAATACTTTTTAAAAGTTTATGTTTAAAGATATAAAAATGTGTTTGAAAGGGCTCTTATTTTTATCCATAATAAAGAACACGTAGAGGGTTTTTTCTGCAGGAGGGCATGGCAGCCCACTCCAGTATTCTTGCCTGTTGAATCCCACGGACAGAGGAGCCTTGGCAGGCTAGAGTCCATGGGGTCGCAAAGAGCTGGACCTGACTGAAGCGACTTGGCTTGCACGAGTTTTTTTAACTGCTGTGATTTCATCTGTGAATAGATAATTCCTTCAGACACTTCTGCCTCCACTGAGGACCAGGATTCTTTGCTCTTTAACGTTACTGACCAGTGTGGAGCTGGCATACATTTATCGATGTTATTAATCTTAAGAATAGTCACTTTAAAATATGAAAGGAACAGAGTGAGAACCATGACAAGGTATTGTTTTCTAAACTAAATATGATTATCAATATTTTAAAATGTACCTTTACTATCCTTGCATAGATGATGAATATTGTGTTTTATTTTCTAAAACAATAGGTTTGAACATGGAGTTTATTCATAGAAGGCAAATAAGAAGAAATTTATAAATTTGGGTTTTTGAATAGAATAGTAATAAACTTATCCATCCTTTAAACTGCATTATGACATGTGTTTTATTAAGAACAGTGTAGTGTGACTTGAAAGAAAGACCTGTATGTGAGATTGTGAGATTACTGTGGACCTAGATTTACTTAGGAGATATTTGTAGACAGTTCCTGATTTGAGCTGCCACTAATAAAGTGCATCCCTGACCTCACCAGTGAGACTCTAGAAGGATTCACTTTTGGATTTTTTAAAGCACAATTATGAATCAACTTAAAACATAAAGCTCTGAAATGGGTGAATCAAAGCACTATCATCAGGAAGAGGATAGAGGATGTTTATAGATTTCACACAAAGTGCATTTAATACTATTATTTTCTAGTTTTCCTTTTATTTACCTTATTTAGATCTTTCCTCGTTAAAAAAAAAAGAGTTGAGCTGACTTACTTTATAATTTTTGAGAGTTCTTTTTGCTTGTGTTTCTATAAACTTAAATTTTTTAAAAATATGGCAAATACACTAGAATTAAGAAATCCAGTGTGAGTGAATGAAAATGTCATTAAACTAGGTAGAATTTGGGATAGATCAGTGACTTGGAGTTAACAAAGACATTTCAATCAAAGCAGAAGAACATGTTTTAAAAATAAAGCAATCTAAATTGTATGACTTAAAAGTAAAATAATATGTAAGGAATTATATACCCTGAGGAAACACATGAATGTGTTAACTACAGATATTTATATATATATTTGTATGCATACCTCTGAACCAATCATTGTAGCGTAGCCAAGAGAATCTGTTACTCTTCAAAGGTTGGCCTGGCTAACATTCTGACTTCTGAGGCCAGTGAGTAGTTTTAACTCTGTCTGAACTATACAGTTCTTGAAGGGAGTAGTTCTCTAGAGCAAATAAAGAAAATGAGGTGTTTTTAGCAGGAGTAGGATTAAACACTGGTCATGCAAAACCCAGCAAAACCAAAAACCAGTTGTTGGACTCCGGAGAAGGCAATGGCAAGCCACTCCAGTACTCTTGCCTAGAAAATCCCATGGATGGAGGAGCCTGGTAGGCTGCAGTCCGTGGGGTCGCTAAGGGTCAGACACGACTGAGTGACTTCACTTTCACTTTTCACTCTCACACTTTGGAGAAGGAAATGGCAACCCACTCCAGTGTTCTTGCCTGGAGAATCCCAGGGACGGGGGAGCCTGGTGGGCTTCTGTCTATGGGGTCACACAGAGTCGGACACGACTGAAGTGACTTAGCAGCAGCAGCAGCAGCAGCAGGAATGATTTAATCTGAGACTTCAGGCTGTCTCAGTTAAACTACTTTTATGCCATCATCATTTTCGAAATTACTGCAACCTGAATGTGTCAGTTTGTTTTTACATCGCTTGGTCGTGGGAAAAACATTTTTGTAAGTAAAGGCTCTTTCATTCATTTATTTCCCCCATACTTACAATCTAAGAAGGTGTTAGTTCTCTAAAATTGAAAGAACATTGTGTTTATTGGTGAATAAGGACTTCTTATAGAGTGCTCTATTTTTACAGCTGTGCTTCATGGTATCATGTTCCAAAGAGGTCAGCTGGGCATGACCTCATGGGCATGAATCTTGAGGAGACAATTCTGAAACAGCCACAGGCCTGCAGAGTTGAAAGGCAATGCAGAATGCCCAAATGCTATAGTCGGGAGGCATCGAGTCTGTTAATGCTTTAGTAGTTTGTTTTTTAAGTAGCATCTAAATTCAAAACTGAATCCAAAGATTAGAGGATCGGGTAGGGTAAGACCCAGGAGGATGTAGCTAGTAGGAAGCAGGATTTGTGTCTGTGAAAACTCTCAGTACTGTTGCAGTTTTAATTCTGAGTTTGCTTAAGAGAGGAAGTAAATAGGAAGGTGAAGAGGAGGGCAGAGGAGGTTGAAAGAAGACAGTATTGAAAAAGGGGAGGAGAGAGACTATTGTGATAGTTTCATTTCTGTACTAACAGTGTTCTTGCTAAAATTATAGAAGAATAGTATGGTTTTCAGAATGTGCATGAAGCTGTTTGAGAAACAGGATTTATTTGATGTGCAGATATGATTATTTGGGCGTTGTCCTTTGTACGGTCATGGGCAAGGTTTGAGCTGCTGTTGGGTACACATATCACTAGAAATTGTATATAAGACTCTCACTAAATGAAGTAAAATCTGAATTACTAACATTTCCCCATCATTTAGAAATGATATGCTGCATTCTCTTTTATCATCACTCTTAACGAGAATGAAATTTGTCAGTTTGGAGTTCACATGCATTCATACTTGTTGCCATCTGCTGTGCGTGACTGTTACATGGAAGCCATTTCAGCTGGCATTTGCTATCCCCTCTCAGCACCACATCAAGACATGCACTCAGGAAATTTTAAGGAAAATGTTTTAATAGGGCTGGAGTGATAAGTCACTCATTTTGGTAATGTAACATCAGTACTTTATTTTTCTATTATTTAGCATATTTTATTTTTCAGATAAAATAGATCGATAATCCTGGAGAAGGAAGAAATTGGTGAGAAAACTGAGAGTACTTCACAGACAAAACCGTTACTTTCACTTACTCATATGTGGACAATTAGAATAAGCATACGAAAGAAGTTATCAGCTAATTAGATGGGAAATTTTCAGTGACATATATTAATCATTGTTTATTGCAGCCTAAGTGTTAACAATACCATATTAGAAGAAATATGTTTGAAATCTAGTTTACCTAAAGTATTGCCCATATTTTTGTATGTCCACTATGTTAGAATAGAAGCTTTTAGAAAATTAAAGAACACTGTATATGAAGAATTTGCATTAATATATGATAAACAATTAAAGTACAGCAGCTTCTTTCAACACATCTATCATGTTTGTTTACTGTTTGTTAAGTTATTTAGCCAATATTCATTGAGTGTCTGTTATGTGCCAGACACTGTTCTAAGAGCTGAAAGTACAGCAGGAACAAGAAAGGCATGGTTTCAGCCCTTGTGGGGGACACCCATCCATATTAATCCAGTATTCATATGGATCTATAATTATATACTATGCTTAAGTGCTATGCTATAGGTGAGTAGGGTGTGAGGAGAGCGGAGAATGGGGCAGCTTTGTCTTTTTGGCAAAGTCAAGGAAAGATCTTCTGAAGGTGGGGTGTGTTGAGCCCAGAGTGACTGATGAGAAGGCATTAACTAAGTGAAGGAAATTCACGGGTTATAGCTCATTCGGTGAAGAATCCGCCTGCAGTGCAGGAGTCCGCCTGCATGCAAGAGACTCAGGTTCGATTCCTGGGTCCGGAAGATCCCCTGGAGAAGGAAATGGCAGCCCTCTCCAGTATTCTTGCCTGGAAAATCCTATGGAGAGAGGAGCCTCGGTGGGCTGCAGTCCATGGGGTCGGAAGAGTCGGACACGACTTAGCGACTAAACCACCACCAGCAGGTAGAGGGAGCAGCTTGCACATTGGCCCTATGATGGGTGGGATCAAGGGTCCCCTCAAAATCAGTGGAGCACTGCCGTGGCTGGAGCACCTTCAAGAGCAGGGCAGGTGAAGCTGGGAGAGTTGGTGGGGCCATTGTCTGCAGAGCCTTAGTTTAAGATATTGGTCTTTATCCTAAGATGAATGGAATGGAAAGCCTTAGAGGTTGTTTGAGCGCGAAGATGAAAGGGTCTGATTTGCTTTATGAATATTACTCAGTTTGCTGAAGAACAAATTGGAGGACACCTCGAATGGACGAACTAGTTAACAGGCTATTGCAGTAATCTAGGGAGTGTATTGTTACAGTGGATTAATGGAGTTATGAAGATGGAGAATGGGGACAAGTGGGGAGATTTGAGAAATTTCCCTGGGGAGAAATAGATCTGATGGTAGTTTGGATACGGAGGATGAAGGAGGGGAAATAGACAAGAATGAATCCTGTGTGAAGCCCGTGCGCCTGAAGGAGCAGAGTTGCCACCCATTGGCATGAGAAGAGCCTGGTTTGAGGGACTGATGACTCTAATTTTGGGATTTGTTGAGTTTAAAATGGCTTTGAGTTATCTAAGTGGAGTTGTAAGTAGCCAGTTGAACATGTGGCTATAAAGGAGAGGATAGACAGGAGACAGAAATTTGGAAACCATCAGCAGGTAGACTGTAGTTGAATTGGGGTAGATGAGACGATGTAAAGGAGGACATTTAGTAAGAAAACAAGTCCTGGGGCCACCCCCTGAGAAACCCCAACTTTCAAAGACCTGAAACCAGAGGGTGAATCCACAGAGATTAGAAAAGGCTGGTCAAAGTAGAAGGACAGCAGTGAAGAGAACCCGGTGTCACAGCCTCTTAAATGAGGAGAGATGTTAGTTTCCTGAGTGTTAGTGATGAAGTAGCACAAACTAGGTGCCTGAAAAGAGCCGGGATTTATTTTCTCACAGCTCTGCACGTTAGAAGTCTGAAGTCAAAGTGTGAACAGGATTGGTTCCTTCTGAGGGCCAAGAGGAAGAATCTGGTCCATGCCTTTCTCCTAGCTTCTGGTCCAGGCCTCTAGTCCTTGGGAGTGCTTGGCTGGTAGATGCATCACTGTCGTATCAGTCTCCATCTTCACATGATGTTCTCTCAGTGCTTCTGTGTCTTCCAATGGCATCTTCTCATAAGACCACTAGTCATACTGGATTAGGGTCCCACTGTACTCCATTAGACATTACTTTGCCAACCAAGGTCCATCTAGTCAAGGCTATAGTTTTTCCAGTGGTCATGTATGGATGTGAGAGTTGGACTGTGAAGAAAGCTGATCGCCAAAGAGTTGATGCTTTTGTACTGTGGTGCTGGAGAAGACTCTTGAGAGTCCCTTGGACTGCAGGCAGATCCAACCAGTCCATTCTAAGGGAGATAAGTCCTGGGTGTTCATTGGAAGGACTGATGCTAAAGCTGAAACTCCAATACTTTGGCCACCTCATGCGACGAGTTGACTCACTGGAAAAGACTCTGATGCTGGGAGGGATTGGGGGCAGGAGGAGAAGGGGACGACAGAGAGTGAGATGGCTGGTTGGCATGACCGACTCGAAGGACGTGAGTTTGAGTGAACTCTGGGAGTTGGTGATGGACAGGGAGGCCTGGCGTGCTGTGATTCATCGGGTCGCAAAGAGTCAGACACGACTGAGCGACTGAACTGAAGCAATTCAAATACAAACATAGGGACCCCATGTAAGACCTTATGGGGAAGCCAGTGACCATCAAGACAGAGTTCCCTTTCTTACATAATATTTTGGTACAGGTCGTATTATTCTGTCCAGTGAGGTCTGAGTAAAGTGAATATGGTAGCTGAGGTGGATGTCAGGGTGGGAATAGAAAGAAAGGGGGATAAGATGGGGAAAGCTTCTTAGAAAAACGAAATTTAAAGTGCGCCTTGACAGATGGGGTTTAGGATTTATAGTTGTAGATAATTGAGAAAATCTGGGGGAGAATTATTGGGGACAAAATCTGCACAAAATCTTGATTTAGAAAAATGTCCCCAGCCTTTAAAAAATAGGGATCTGTTTTAATAACATAGCATTGAAGAGCCACACACCTAGCTGTTTCCCTTTCTATATAGGGTATTGGATGTTTTGTTTGTTGCAGGGAGTCTTGTGGCATGAATAAGGCTGGCTTGTACTTTCAGTTGCTTCAGTCAACAGTCATTAATAGTTACTGAGAGAAGTTACTCTGTGCCAGGCACAGTGCCCCGTGCACGGTTGTTCAGTCTCTTAGTCATGTCCGACTCTTTGCAGCCCCGTGGACTGTAGCCCACCAGGTTCCTCTGTCCATGGGATTTCCCTGGCAAGAATACTAGAATACCCATTTCTTCCTCCAGGGGATCTGCCTGACTCAGGCATTGAACTTGCACCTTCTCTGCATTGGCAGGCGAATTCTTTACCATTAAGCCACCTGGGAAGCCAAGGGCTGGGGATAAATCAGATTTTAATGAGGTATTTCACCATCCCTTCCAACGTCTTTGCATTAACCATCATTCTGACACACAGTTTTGGTTAATAATAGGAGGATTTTATCTTATTACTGCATCCATTTCTAGAGTCATAAATTTAATAAAGAATAATAATTGCACACCTTACTCAAGACCAAGCACTATTCTCAATACTAAAACTACATTTAAGAATTGAAACTTTACCAAAACCCTATGAAGTAGGTTCTACAGTACTTCATAGACATTAAGGTGCCATTACTTGTAAGATGGCATTTAAAGTACCTCTAAGAAAGAACAATGGCAAGCCACTCCAGTGTTCTTGCCTGGAGAATCCCAGGGACGGCGGAGCCTGGTCGGCTGCCATCTATGGGGTCGCACAGAGTCGGACACGACTGAAGCGATTTAGCAGCAGCAGCAGCAGCAAGAAAGAACAATAGAGCCTCCAATTAATTGAAAGATGCTCTTAATGATAAGTAAGACTACAGTCAGGTTTCAGAAATGTTGAAATCATGAAATATTTCATATATGTCAATGACCGAGAATTTGGTGGATATCAAATTGGTTGGTAGGTGGTAACCATCATTAGTTGACAGCTGAGAAAATGGAGGCACCGAGAAGGTAAATAGCTTACCCAGGGTTATACACAGATATGCAGTGACCCCGGATTCTAACGCAGGGGGCTTCGCCATCTTTCTCCATCGCCTGTGCTGTGATCACAGAGTCCAAGCACCTCCCCAGTGTCTTAGTTTCTAAGCTGAGAGCCTGGTCATGTTTCAGGGCCCCGGTCTGATCAAGTCTGGGGGATGCTGTGACAGGAAAGGTGTTTGCAGAGGAGCAACTTGCTGCTGGTGATTTGATTAGTCAAGCATTAGGCGCGGAGTTTTTCTTTTGGTTGGCCCCTTTTCATCCACCTAAAACATGAACAATGAAGAAAGGCCATCATGGTGGGCAGTGGGGCCAGGGTTGAAGGTGAGGCTGGGGCAAGAGTGGGTGACTTTCTTGTGGAAAATGATGTGTCTCCGCGGTTTGAAGTTTCGTTTCCTCCGCAGGCCACCTCAGTGCCCGCTTCCAGCACTCATCTTGAATCTCTTTGACTGTCATCACTCATGCTATCCCCCTTCTGCCTACTTTCGTTTCCTGTGAAGTTACCTTTCCCCTGGCCTAAGGTGGCCTCGAGGGTACCTCTAGCTTCCATGGCTTGTGGGAACGTGTCCCTGAGCTTACTGAAGAAAGGGAAGCTGCATTAAAGCTGGCCAAATAAAGCCCTGAGTGGTGATGTACAAATGGGGTGACTTTTCTCTTCCTTTGTAATTTTTCTGTCTTCGTAAACGTATCCAGTGTGCCCTGTTACATGGGTTTCCCCTTTTCCAACAGAGTTTTCAAAAATATCAGATACTGTTTTTTATTTGTTGTTTTCAGTTGCTTAGTCATGTCTGACTCTTTGTGACCCCTGGACTGCAGCACGCCATTCTTCCCTGTCCTTCACCATCTCCTGGAGCTTGCTCAAACTCATGTCCATTGTGATGTCATCCAACCGTCTTGTCCTCTAATATTGTTCATTTGTTGTATAATTTGAAACTATCCAAATGAAACCATGAAGGAAATTTGCCTTTTTTATTTCAGTGGTCCGGAGAAAGTTCTCAGAGTGAGAGAAGGAGTCCTCATGTGAATCCCAAGGCTTGAGTGTTTGAGGACATTGTAATTGCATGAATGAGAATCAGATTGATACAAACTTTGCTGAAGAAGCTTTCTTGAGCTAACTGTCTGATTCCCGTTGATCACCAGGAGCACTGGCTTTGTGCCCCAGCACAGGGGTTGGGACCAGTCTTTGTATGCTGACTGATGACACTGTCATAGGGAAGGTGTCAGATAGCCCAGCCCTCCTCTGATGTGTGTCAGCTAGGGACATTTTTGGACCTACTCCTAAAAGAATCTCATTCTTTTCCTTCTAAATATGTGGCAAAAGCAGCGTTTCCATCTAAGCAGTTACCTCTTGGTAATAATTACAAAACCTTACCGTGCTTTGGAATTCTTTCTTTCTTCCTTTCATATCTACATCATTATTCTCTGGATGTTTCCATTAGTATCATGTTCTACCTTCTTGTTTAGTTGCTGAGTTGTGTCTGGCTCTTTGTGACTCCATAGACTATAGCCTGCCAGGTTCCACTGTTTATAGGATTTCCCAGGCAGGAATACTGGAGTGGGTTGCCATTTCCTTCTCCAGGGGGGCTCTTCTTGACCCAGGGATGGAACTCAGGGCTCCTGCATTGGCAGGCAGGTTATTTACCACTGAACTACCTGGGGAGCCGATATTCTACCTAGTAATCTTTTTATTAAGAATATACCTTGTATTTATGGAACTCTTACTGAATTAGGTAGTGAGGGTACTCACATGACTCCCATTGGTCTGGAGGAGCTTGCTGTAGGGAGGATGGTGTGCATGTAACTATCAGGCTGTGATGAAAACAGCCATGAAAAGAGAAGTGTGATGAGCAGAAGGAGTTGAGATGTCTGAGGAGGAAGCTGTGTGTTTCTACTCAACGGACTTGGACAGGCTTAGTGGAAGGGAACACATTTGATCACTTGTGTCATCATATGTTTAGAAATAGAGGTAAATAGAGGTAAATTGTTGTTTATATTGAGATCTGTAGTTGTATTTTGGGGAGGCTTGGATAGTTTTATCCAATTGAACTCTGCAATGATGGAAAAGCCCTGTATCCGCACTGACCATATAGAGTAGCTACTAACTCTATGTGGCTTTGGAGTACCCGAGGGACTGAGTGTTTAATTTTATTTAATGTTAATATTAACGTTAAATAGTCACCTGTGGTTGTCATATTGGACAGTATAGCCAGTAGAAAGATGTGTATCACTGACCCAGTATGGTGATTTGGGGTGGTTATTTTGATCACAAATCAGAGACTTTATTTTCAGTATGATTTGTCATAAATGCTAGTACTGCTGGAGTGTCTTTGAGGATGCCAAAATATAGTGACTATTAAGAAAAATGAGTGGTTAGTTAAATTAGTCACACTCACACACTTATGCATACATGTATGCTCATATATGGCCATACGCACACAGGCACACACACATTTTTTTGGCTGGCTTTTTGAAATGGAGGGAGGGAGAGATATAATGTGTTGACTGGCTTGCTGTTTTGAAGGACATGATGAATTAATGACTCTTCTACTTGGGGCAGTGTCAGGCCGGGCAGAGAATTGCTGATGGAAGGAAAGGACCAGCTCTGGAAAGAGCCTTGGCTGATTCTTAGTTTCCTCATCTGTAAACTGGGCATAACAGTGCCTCTTCCGTCTGCACATATTTGTAAAAAGCTCATCTTTAAGGTTTCGCCAGACAATGTCTGAGGTTTTTTAATAACCCTGCATACAGGGATTTCTCTTTCTGTCTATGGCAGCAGGAGATATGATAATAGGTATTTTCTTCTTGATCTTAAATGCCCTCTGGCAACCTCCACACCTCTTCAGAGACTCGCGGTTGAAAAGCTCTCCTTTTTTGCCGCAAGCTTGTCTTGGGAGTCTTCCTGTGAGTTCCAGCGATACTTTGCTCAGTCCTGGACTCGGCTCCTTTCAGTGTCTTTTTGCCCACCGTACAGGGGACTGCAGCATAGCCCCCATCTTCCCCCTATGAATGCTTCATGTGCCTATTTTAAAGCTTTTTCATTTGTCTGTTTTGTCTTCCTGGTTAGAATGGAAGCTTCCGGGGCCAGAGACAGCTTTTAAACTTTATTTTTCAAACTTTTTGAGCTTAATTTTATCCAGTGCTTGGCAGAGGGTGGCACACTATAAGACGATAGTGAAATAAGACTTGAGTCTTTAGGGCTCAGCCTGACATCTTCAATAAGCAATCTTTGACTATTTAGATTGGTACTTTCAAGCTTTATCATGCTCAACAAGCTCCTAAGGTGCTTTTAAAAAGTTCAAGGTCTTAGGCTCTAAAAATATGATTCAGTACATCTGAGGAGGAGTATCGGAATCCTGCATTTTAAGAAGCAAATCAGGTAACTTTGATGCAGGTGATCTGAGGACCACTCTTTGGGAAACATAGTCTGTGTGTTATATACCGTTTCCAAGTACTCTGCTTAAAGAAACCTTTTTCTGACAGCAGGTGTATTTCTTTTAAGCAAAAATGTGGGGTTTTAATGTTTTTTTAAAAATTATTTTTAATTGGAGGATGATTGCTTTACAATATTATATTGGTTTCTGTCATACATCAACATGAATCAACCATAGGTATACATATGTCCCCTCTCTCTTGCTTTTAATGTTTTTGTAGTTTTTTTAGAAGGGCATGGGAGAAAAGATGGGAAATTTTGTGGGAAGAACATTTGTTTTAACTGTCTTCTCAAATGTCTGCCTGGGTCAGTGAGATAATAGAAATATCACATCTGAAAGAACACCATAATTTCATTAAACCACAATGATATGAAACACCTATTAAGCCATCACTCGGAGCTTGTTTGTCCTTATTTTAGTCTCAGTTTTCACCGGCTCGATGATCCAGTCTTCTAGAAACGATTAGGAGCTGTACATTCGATGGAAGGAGAAGAGTGTCACTGGTAGAGGATGGCACGTTGATTGCAGATGTGATAGCTGACAGCCTGAAAGTAAAGAAGGAAATAGACAAGCTACAGAAATCAGACAGACGATCTAAAAAGGCAAACAGAATGTAGGCCAGTGGGGAAGCCAAAGAGTGAAGGAGTAAGCAAATGCATGCATCTTGGTAGCTTAAGAAGGCATTTACCCCAGTGTATAGTAACTGTTTGTTGATCTTTCTTCTTAGAATGTGAACTCTACCAGGGTTGAGACCGTGCTTGTTCCATCTGGTACAGCATTTCCAGATAATGTATTCCTGGTCTTACAGGAGAGGCTCTGTGTGTGTGTGTGTGTGTGTGTGTGTGTTTAGCTATAAGTATAAAGAGACATTTGCTATAGTAATCTATACTTATGATAATAACTCTAGTAAATCTGTATAAATAAATGCATAGTTTTTCTGGGTGATCTGTATTCGTGACAATGATCCTGAAAGTTTTTTGGCTGAAAGAACTTTTAACCTTTTAGATATATAAACCCCCAAGACTCAACAGCGTTTGGTATATGAAGTCTTATTCTACATGCTTGGTATGTAATTCATTCCCTAGCTCAGCCTTCATATTGTTCTCTTTCCTCTGCCCTGTTCATATTTAAATTGTCTTGAAATGCATAGGGTTTATTTCTCAGATTATAAATGCTCATATATGTAGATATATACTAAAATATTTTGAATCATCAGTGTACACTATACCAATGCCACATGAGCACAACATATTTTAAAGTCTTCAGAAATATTCAGATAGGTTTCTGTATATAGATAGAAATCTGTGTATACCATTTTGAAGATGTCTCTTTATATAGTTAATGCCACATCATATTTTATATGGCTAATCATCCTTTGATATATCGTAATGGTTTCCTTGGAGCATGATGCATCTATTAAAATAGATATGGTAGCATGCATTCTCATTAAGAAAATGCATATTATGTGCTAGGCAGAAACGTGGGCTCCATATAGTAGAGAAAATCATATTTAGATCCCTCTGAAATGGTACACCTGCTCTCCAGGTGTTTCAAATTTGTGTTTAAACTTGGTCTTTAGTAGGTTTTTGTTAACTAAAGAAGGAAAATTATTTTTTGATACTATGTGAAATAGGTTAAATTGTGCTTAAATTGTGCTGGGTTACTTTGTATTTTGTTTCAAAACTGTGTTTTTGATTGGTTGTGTATAATTGGGAATTCATTTTCTTGGAAGGTTTTGTCTTATTGGTGGGAGAAACAGGTGAGGAGGAGGTTCTCTTTTTCTGTAAGTGTAATACATGGTTGGTCAAATTTCAAAATTTTGAAATAAGAAAAAGTGTGACTTTAGTGACATCCTGCCACTTAGCACTCTCTCCAGACCAGTGAGCCTGAAGGCATCAGGTTATCACAATTTAGTCCCACGTTTTCTGTGGCTATATTCCTTTCCAGTCTAAACTACACCCTCTAACATTTCTAGTTCCTGAATCATCTGTCTCCACCCCATACAAATGTCCCAGCCAGTAGTTAAGTACCTGTCCTGATTTGGGCAATAGGCTTGGGACTGTATAGAAAGAAAGGGGAATTCTGTGCTATTTACATTTTCGGACATTATACATACAATCTAGGATTGATTATAAGACGTACATAATTAACTCATTATACTAGAAGACAGGATATACATAAATAAGAGACATAAACCAAGTGAAAGTGCAAAGAAAAAGATTACAACCAACTGTGGGAACCAGGAAAGGTTTCATGGAAGACATGGACTTTGAAAAACTACTAGCATCTTTAGAAGCAAAGTTGGGATTGGGAGGTGGCATTCCATGCAGAGAGAGTGTTACAGATGAAAGGAGGAGCACCCCAAATGGCTGCCTACGTGTTGACTATTTTTAAACTTTTGAGGGCACTGTTCACTTAGACTATGGTGTAAATGGTGCCCTCTATAGTTGAGGCTTCCCTGGTGGCTCAGATGGTAAAGGATATGCCTGCCATGCGGGAGACACGGGTTCAATCCTTGGGTTGGGAAGATCCCCTGGAGAAGGGAATGACAATCCACTCCAGTATTCTTGCCTGGTGAATTCCATGGACAGAGGAGCCTGGTAAGCTACGGTCCATAGGGTCACAAAGAGTTGGATACGTTCAGTATGGTGCCCAGGAGGGAAAGCCAGGAGTCAAGAAATGTGCAAGGATAATATCAGAGAATCATAAGGAATACGGGCTATCTTGTGATAGATCTTCCATTAAAGAGTGAAGTTGTTTTACCTCTTTCACTGTGAGTTTTAAAGGCCTTTAAACTCACAGTATCGTAGGCCTTATAGCTCATCGTATCTCAAACTCTGAGATACTGTGATTTCTCTAATTCACTTGGAAGATTTTTGAGCAATGGAGTGGCTTAAAATTTCAGAAGGTGACTATATGTAAAGGGTGAAATGAACTGATAAGTTACTAGACTTGAGATATGTATAAAGTAGTCCTACTGTAAGGTCATCTGAGTGAAGTGAATCGTACATTAAACTGGGGCTCTGTGGAGCCACAACATTATTCCCAAACCAACCCACCCTCACTTTGACACCATATTTGCTTCTTCCCTATCACATCTAGACTTCGTTTCTTTGATCTCATTTGGCATCGTTATTAATCACCTTTGCTGGACTTTCAACTTCTGTTTTTCTCTCACCATTTATGTCTTGTCTTGTCTCTCTGTGAATCACGTACTCTTTGCCTGCGCTTTTGGATGCAGACTTTTCTGGGTTGGTCCTGGGCTTGGACTCTGTCCAGTGAACTGCCTTAGTGGGCAACCTGTTGATCACAGCTGTTTGTTACTGGGTTTCGATTCCCTTCTTTAGCTCCAACTCCGTGAATCAGGAGCCCAAGAAGGAGGGCTGTTATCATCAGGCTATTGGAATAGGATAGGGGCCGAGTCATCAGGCTCAAACAGCAGGGTGTGGAAATTCATTCATTCATTCATCAGATGTTTATCGAGTCGGAGGGTAAGCACCAGCTTTGTGTGGCTTCCCTGGTTAGTCCTGCTTTCATTCCTTTGACCCTTCCTCCCTTCCAATGCTCTAAGAAGTTTAAGAATTTTATCACAACAGCTGAGTCTCTCTGGGAGTATCAGCAAGACCTCTGGTAGTGTTAGAAGGCGACAGCCCGGGGACAGCAGCAGCTGGTTTTATTTTTGGTTTTCCTCAGTCAGGTGTTTGTAAGTTGAGAACTGCCTGTATTCAAACAACGTGATTTGGTAGCATGTCATGAACTCCTGTAGAAATAATGGATGTGGTACCGTTAAAAGGATAACAATGAACCATTCCTAACATCACAAGCTATACAGTAAATATTTAAAGGTCTGGGTGTGGATTAATGGCTCGGAGGGCATGGATATGCTGTGGATCCTTCACGGTCTCATTTTGTACAATTTTGAGTCTTGCTTTGGGTACAGAGATCCAGCCGTTGGTGAACTTGTCTGGGGGAATAGTCATTGTCTCGTGGTAGGTACTGACTGATGCATTTGGGAGATTTTATTTAGGGACTCATTAGATTAATGTGTTCGTTTGTTCTTGCCAAGCTTTAAATTTTATCCCACATGCACTATTATGACACAAATAAATAAAAGACATAACTATATGATCACCTTTTATAATCTGTTGATCTGATTTTTAATTTTTCCTTGTATGCTCCTGATCTTTGCTCAGATTCACACATTTGAAATGGTTATAATCATGATATTGATGTAGCCCTTATTTTCAAAACATATACTTTCCATTTTGCTAG
The DNA here is from genome assembly GCF_049115385.1 of Moschus berezovskii. Taxonomy (NCBI): domain Eukaryota; kingdom Metazoa; phylum Chordata; class Mammalia; order Artiodactyla; family Moschidae; genus Moschus; species Moschus berezovskii. Next base: position 87,576,593 of record NC_142469.1, on the reverse strand, counting down.
TTTCTTTACTCTTTTAATGGCCATATAATTTTGATTTATTTTAATGGTCATTGTTTTCTTAAAATACTCCTATTTCTGAATATTCACAATTTTATTTGTTGAAGTACTTGAATATTTTTATTATACATGATCCCTATTTTCAGGTCACTTCCCATTTTCATCATAGCTGTGCAAAAGTGAAAATCTTGCCTGCATTGTTGTTTTGGTTTGTATTTCTTTAATAATTAAGGAAGCTTCTTTATCAGTTATATTTCTTTTTCTGAATTGGTTTGTCCTATTTTCTAATTTATTTCCTGTTTTTTTAAAAAAAAATTTCTATGTACTCTTTATACATTACAAATACTAATACTTGTCATCTTATACTTGGTTCTAATATATATATATATATATATTTTTGGTTCTCATATTTTTGAGATTTAATTTGTTTTGTTATTTTGTAAGTTTAACAATTTTAGCTTAGTTTTATCTGGTTTATCTACTTCTGATTAGTATTTGATGAATGTTTCAAAAATTATTTAAAAATTATACTCATAAAGATAATTTTTAAATAGTGCAGTTCTCTGCTTATTCATCTTGCTTCTTGGTCTACTGTCAAGCCAATTGGATTCTTATAGACATGTATATTTTAGAATCATACAATGATCAGCAAGAGGGCATTTATCAGTTTTTATTTTTAATATTTAGAGGATCTAACAAATCATATTTCTTATATCTACAGATAAATGTAGATTTACAGATGAATGTTTAGAAGGTAGATGAAAATTATATTTAAGACCTGAATATAGTGAAGGACTGGTAAATTAAGAAATATATTTAACTTCAGATTTTAACAGCAAAAAATTGTATCATATTTATAAAACACTTTAAAAATAACTCTGGAAATCAATTTTTCCATATGTTTTTGAGCATTTATGACACATTTTTCCAATGTCTTAATTTTAAAATTTAAATATAATTTCAGAAATGTTTCTTCAGATCATTGGTCCTTTGCGAGAATCACTTTATCAGTCTCTAAAAACTTTTTCTCTATTTTTATTTTTTAATTAATTAATTTTTGGCTGCACTGCTCTACTTTCAGGATATTAGTTTCCCCAATCAGTGATTGAACCTGGACCCTCAGCAGTGAAGGCTAACTACTGGACCACCAGAGAATCCTCTGCTGCTGCTGCTAAGTCACTTCAGTCGTGTCCGACTCTGTGTGACCCCATAGACGGCAGCCCATCAGGCTCCCCCATCCCTGGGCTTCTCCAGGCAAGAACACTGGAGTGGGTTGCCATTTCCTTCTCCAATGTGTGAAAGTGAAAAGGGAAAGTGAAGTCGCTCAGTCATGTCTGACTCGTAGCGACCCCATGGACTGCAGCCTACCAGGCTCCTCCGTCCATGGGATTTTCTAGGCAAGAGTACTGGAGTGGCTTGCCATTGCCTTCTCCGGGGAATCCTCTAGTGGCCTCTTATTATCTAAATTGTGCCTTGTTGTTAGTATTCTTCTTTTGAGGCTCAAATCCTATTATGTAACTGGGGTATACTTTAGGATTTGTAAAGCATTTCATCATTTTCTTTTCTTTGGTTTAATTGATCTTGTATTCATTTAAAAATAATCTTAGTCATCTGGTAAATATTTAGTTTATGGATAGCAGTTGAGCAGTACATTTCTCAACTGATTTAGAAATAAAAGTTCAATATATCTCCCATTATTTCATACAAGGAGGAAGATTTTAAAAAGCTAATGAAAGGTTGTTTCATTTAATTAATTTTAGAAGATAAATTTTTATATCAAAAGTAATCTATAATAAAAACACACACAAAAAAACTTAGCAGAAATCTCACCCTATATGAAGCTTACAAAAATCACTACACCAACTTTAGAGGGGCAGAAACCAAAAGGAAGAAAGAATTCAGCTTTGAAGCCTGGGAAAAGGAGACCTCAAATACAATAAGTTTAAAAAAAAATAATGAAAAGGTAGTGAAACTGCACAAATGAAGGAACAAACTAGAAACATAGAAGTTCAAATAAATGAAGAGGAAATAGGCAAACTACCTGAAAAAAATTCAGAATAATGACAGTAAAGATGATCAAAAGCCTTGAAAACGGAATGGAGAAAATGCAGGAATCAATTAACAAAGACCTAGAAGAATTAAATAATAAACATAGACGAACAACACAATTACTGAAATTAAAAATCTCTAGAAGGAATCAATAACATAATATCTGAAGCAGAAGAATGAATCAGTGAACTGGAAGATAAAATGGTGGAAATAACTTCTGAAGAGCAGAATAAAGTAAAAAGAATGAAAAGAACTGAGGATAGTCTCAGAGACCTCTGGGACAATATCAAACACACCAACATTCGAATTATAGGGGTCCCAGAAGAAGAAGAGAAAAAGAAAGAGTATGAGAAAAGTTTTGAAGAGATTATAGTTGAAAATTTCCCCAACATGGAAAAGGAAATAGTCAATCAAGTCCAAGAGGCACAAAGAGTCCCATACTTATGGATAAACCCCCTGGTGGCTCAGACGGTAAAGCGTCTGTCTACAATGTGGGAGACCCGGGTTCGAGCCCGGGGTTGGGAAGATCCCCTGGAGAAGGAGATGGCAAGCCACTGCAGTACAATTGCCTGGAAAATCCCATGGACAGAGGAGGCTGGTAGGCTACAGTGTAGGGGGTCGCAAAGAGTGGGACACAACTGAGAGACTTCACTTCAAGGAGAAACATGTCAAGACACATCCTAATCAAACTAACAAAGATTAAACACAAAGAAAGAATATTAACAACAGCAAGGGAGAGGAAACAAGTAACATACAACGGAAGCCCCATACGTTTAACAGCTGATCTTTCTGCAGAAACTCTGTAGGCCAGAAGGGAATGGCAGGATATATATACTGAAAGGGAAAAATCTACAACCAAGATTACTCTACCCAGCAAGGATCACACTCAAAATTGATGGAGAAATCAACAGCTTTTCAGACAAGCAAAAGTTAAGAGAATTCAGTACCACCAAACCAGCTTTACAACAAATGATAGAGGGACTTATACAGTCAAGAAATACAAGAGAAGAAAAAGATCTACAAAATCAAACCCCAAACAATTAAGAAAATGGCAATAGGAACAACAACAAAAAAGTATTATATAATAATGGGCAAACAAAATCATCAAAACAGTAATTCAGTCAGTTTTAATATGTCGTGGAGGAGAAGGAGTCATGCCAGTTGTGTGTTTATGACATATCAGCCTACTCTTATCCTGGGTCAGTAGATATGAAAACCACAGTTTGCCCATGGTTACTTAACTGATAAATAATGGGGCGGATGGGAAATCAAACCAATTCAATTAGAAAGACTAAGAATGAAGTTTGAGGCAAGTTAGGATTGACAGATGAGAACAAATGAATAATAAATTATGCTTACAGAATATTGTAGGTTTGGTTTTACATTTTTAATATCTTCAGTGTTGGTGAAGATGTTCTTACTGTGAAACTTTCTTTTTCTTTTGCAGGGTAAGAAAGGGCTATTCATCCTCTTTAATCACATGATCAGTTTCTTTGAGTTGTCTTACTTTCATTCACAAAGAGGATAGGAACGAATATCAATTGTGAGTTACTATTTAGATCTAAGTGCACTAAAGGGAACTTTATCAGTTCTGATAGTGTTTGGGATGAAATATGACATTCATCTCTGATCCTGCACATACTGTATTTTCTCATAGGTTTTATTTTTTCATTTTAAGTTTGCTGTCCTATAGCCCATGCTGAACAATAGATTTACAGAAATATATCTATTACTGAAGGAAAGTATATATGACACTGTGACCTTTGACTCCAGTATTATTTTCAAATGTTAATTACTAAGTTTTCCATGACATTATTTTTAAGGAGAATCAAAGGGATATTCTGGCATAAAAGGGATTGATAAATCATATTTGGGAATGATTAGTATAACATATAGAAAACAAAAGTAGAACATGTGTCTTTGAACTCATCTCTCTGATTTCCTAATTCAGCATTTTGAGGTACTTGTTGAACATATCAGTTGAAATCCTAGCAGGACGAATTGATACTGTAAGTCTATAAACTGCGAGAAGCTCACATTTTGTGTTGATATAAGTGCTTATATTTATATCTGGTCTTCAGAACTTGTGCGTCTTGCTCTTTCTCGCTTCTCTCCTCATTCCCCAGCAGCCAGCCTCATCCTGTCTCCTTATGGTATAAGAAAATGACCAGTCAGTGAAAGAGATGCTCAGAGACTCATTTGAAGTAGCAAATTGTCACAGAGATGTGCTTTAGTTTTGGCAACTTTTTAACTTTTTTGGTGGAATAATCAGCAAGAAAGCAAGAGAGGAGTGAAATAGATGAAAGAGAGAATACTATGAACTCTTAAGAAGGTATTGTTGTTTGATAACACTATCTTGAAAAAGTGAGCCCCAAAGTGTGCCCCGCCATAGTTGAGCTCTCTTTTGTTTTGTTCTCTTAATTGGTGTTGGATATGAGAATCAGTATGTGAGTAAATGGGAATCACTTTGGTCATCTGAGTAAGGAGACTCCGTATAAGTGAATTGTCTCAGTCTTAGCACTCTATAAATGAAGTACTATTTTATTTCAGAATTTCTTGTATTTACTCTTGACAAGAATGCCCCTGAGCCTGTAAATTATTATTATTGTTGGTACTAAGTGGCATAAATTAGATATTGAACTTATTAAATAATCATTTAAATTATATATTCAATCAATAGTAAGGGACTATCTATTAAAAGTGTTTTCTGGCCTGAAAAAAATTATATTTTCACATCATTGTTTGAATCATTTTCAAAGGACAATCTGAAGTATTCATTCAGTGTACAGCACTTATAGTTTAGTGGCCCAAAGTCTTAAATCTTGTGCCTGGGTGGATGTTGTATTGTACAGTACTAATTCTGTAAATTATTTACAATAAAGAGGAAAACACAGGAGAAAAGATCTATCTGTGTACTGCTCCCGGTTTTACAATAAGGGAATACTGTTAAATTTCCAAAGTAGCTTCAGTAATTCAGTAGTTGAGATATTCCATCCCCTCTCCCCCTCCCCAACATCCTGTTTCATCACAAATATTTATCATTTTATTCATCGGTTCTCCACCCGCCTTGTGGGCTGTTGTGGTTGCTGTCACCCAGCCAAGAGGCTGGGGAATGCCTGTCCACAAGCAGCCCGGGGCGTCTGGCTAGGGTGCTTACTAGGCCCTGTGACTGGCTAACATTGAACTGTCGACAGTGTTGTGCTATTGAGATCAATGTAGACTCAGCCTATTTAAATAATTATCAGGATCACCAATAACAGGCACGTTGTTGCTAGTCATAGTGAAAATATACATGCTATTTGTGGCGAGGAAAAACCTGAGGTCTCCAACATTTGGAGATGTCGTTCTGACGTGCTGTGGAAACATTAGAATTAGAGAAAAGGGAAAATGACTATTTAAACAAAATGACGACCTAAAAAGGCTAGTCTGTTTGAGTGCTTGGTTAATGGTTTTAAAGATTTGCCTGGGTTTCCTGGAAACTTCGTTTGGTATTAATTGGGTGCTCACTTTTAAAAGATTTAATATAATCCACAGAATACAAATGCAACAGGATATATAATAACAGGGTAGCACACCATGGCATACTCCACTTGTTTCTGAAGGGATGGATATTTTCGAAGAGTATTGGGCCAGGAATTTTGTGGGCTGGAATTAGGGGTTTGGAGAGGAAGCCTGCAGAAGGTGCCCTCCTCATTGCATTGTGTTATCAGGTGTGTCCTGTCAGCATAACTGATCACCAGTGACGCTAACCTTGATCACTTAGTTAAGGGATTTCTTAACTAAGGGATTGCTAGGGTTTCCACTGTAAAGTTAGGATTTTTCTCTTTCCATATTCTGTTCATTGGAAGTCAGCCCACATTAAAGGGAGAATAATTAAGCTTGGAGGGAGGGAGTACCTACATGATTTATTTATTTTTGGTATGGAGGCATGGGTATTTATTATATTTTTGGGGTTATCATCCAATGCCAATCATTCTTTAATTTGTTGCTGGCAAGCTGATTTTAAACTTTTAAAATTGTATTTTGCTTAGCCATCTGATACCCTGCGTACATAGCTTGGTGCCACATTCGTCACCTGACATTTTGGTCTCTCCCACCTCCATGTGTTTACGTTCTTTCTTCAAACCAATAGATTTGGTTTTGCTGCTCTGGTTAGTACTTAAGGTCATTTTCATAGTCAAGTCTTAATGTGTGCAGTGTGGAAGGAGAAGTCATAACACGAAACTTCTTGTCAGCAGATTGGCGAGCTTACCTGAGAAAATGAAACTCAAGATTGTGAGGATGTGTGACTAGGACCGAAAGCAGATTTCCAGGTAGGAAATCAAAGTGATTTTCTTGAACTTCTTGGCAGTTGATTTTGTAGAAGTCAAATCACCATTTCTTGTGAGATGCGAAACTCCAAAAGGAGGGGTGGCATGAATATTGAGGTTGCATTAGCAAATCATGTTGTGTTCCTCTTTTAGATTCTTTTATTTGATTTTTACACAGTAAGGTAATAGCTGAGCTTTGAAATGAACCCGAAGGGGACCTTGCAGATGGCTATCTGTATTTACAAAATTTTTATTCATATGATTTTGATTGTTGAGGCCTATTGAGAAGTACCCATTGGAGTAGAAATAAGCAGATTTATCTTGTCAGAAAAAACAGCTACTGGTTACAGGAGGTTTTATGTGTTTCACAGAATATTTACTAAATAAGTGTTGATTTCTAGTTTCATTTCTGATCAACTCCCCTAAGATGCAATAAGGTCATGAACTCTGCTGGAAGGGAGGTGGAAGCTCCTAGTCACATACGTGCTCTACTTTCTGCATGCTGAGCTGATAAAAGCAAAGCATCAGTTTGCCAGCAGCTTCCATTGCAGCAATCTTACAAAGAGTAAGCTAAAAAAAAAAAAAAAATCAAGTTCATGAGAACAGGAAGAGAAGCAACTGAAAATCAGGAATACAACCAGAGTTAACATCATGTAGTGATTCTTACCTCTGCTGCTGGAAGTGTAAAAGCAGTGTGATTTCTCAGCTCCATGGCAACATGAAGAACCTGTTCTGTCGGAGGGTGTGTGTACACAAATGCATTCAAAGCATGGGCTTGGGAGTGAGTCTGGGAGAGGGGCGGTGCGGGGCCCAACCCTCCAAGTCTTGCCCACGCATTTTTATGTGTGTTTTATAATAAGGCCTTTGTGCAGGGAAGCCAGATAGAAGTTCATGTCCGCTGCCCTCTGGTCTTTTATATGGTCTCTCTGCCATCACCCACCTCCCTTCTCTCCTCAGAAAAAAGCAAGAAAAGGCAATGAAAGAATGCTGCTGGAAGGGAAATGACCCCCTCCCTTTCTCTTTCTGGAATGTCGACAGAGTTATTGCTTTTCTCTGTGTCTCTAGGGATCCTTGGCTGCTTCTGTCCACCGTCCTTTACTAGGGAAAGCCTTTGAATCACAGTCTTCACATGGGGGCTCATGAAAGCTGTAATCAGCTTCCCTCTTTGTGGAGAGGGGTGCTTTCTGGTGCAGCTGGTGTCCTGTCTTCTGCATAAGGACCCAGGGGCAGCATGGAGTGGTTGGTGAGTGAAGTCTCCCTACCCACAGTTACTGGCATCTCTCTCAACTCTGAAACTTCAAGTCCTTTTCCTCACTGATGCCTCACAGACAGGATCATCTGCATCAGTTCCCTACCCTCCCCGACCCCCCCATCCCCCCGCAACTGCCCCAATCTCTTGGTAAGTTTCGTCACTTGAAGAGGTAACTTCACAACTGAACTATTTATCATATGTCCATGTCCCTGCCCTGTGTTTTGGAAATGATAGAACAGTCTGGAAAATGTTTATTTTTGCTTTCATTCAATTTAGCTTATCTATGGGATAAGTCAAATGCTGTGCTTTCTGTTGATTAGCTCTGAGAATATTCTCTAATAAGTCTTAGACCATTTTTGTGCCACTTGAAATTTGAGGTCGAATTTGGATGGTTATCTGCACTAGGTTCAGAGATTAGGGAATCCAGGTAACACCCTCTTCAATACAGATCTTTACTCTTTTCCTTTCGTTCCTGATCATCATCGTGAGCCCAGCATCATGGATGGCTCCATGGGGGTGGGGGGTGGTTGTTTTTCAGTCACTCAGTCACGTCCGACTCTTTGTGACCCCATGGACTGCAGCACGCCAGGTTTCCCTGTGCTTCACTGACTCCTGGAGTTTGCTCAAACTCATGTCCATCAAGTCGGTGATGCCATCCAACCATCTCATCCTCTGTCGTCCCCTTCTCCTCCTGTGGCAGTAGGAGGAATGAGGCCTGAGGATTTTATGTGCCTGAGGACTTGGCAGCAAAATGTTTTCAGCTTAGACTTCGGGCCACACTTATCACTTCTTCATACAAAGAAATAATCTATCTCCCCCATTGCTTCTGCCTAGAACATTCTTTTTGGCTTTACTCTTAAAAGTAAACGATCTGCAGCTCCAAAGACATATACCCACATAACATCAGTTTAATTTATTAATTAACATATGCAACTGCTTTTGACTTAGTTTTGTGTGCTAGCTTAAGCATGCAAAACAGAACAGGCACGTATCTGCCCCTGAGGAGCTAATGTTCTAGAAGGAAAGTGCAGACTGTAAAATACTCCAATAGGTAGTGAAATGAGCTATAAGAGAAAACGCACAAAACCTAGCTGTGACATAAAAAGGAATCAGTCAGCTCTGCAGGGGGCTTGACAGGGGAGTAAATGCCAGGGCTGCATCTTGTAAGCTGAATGGCAGTTTGCCTGGAAGACAGCACAAGGAAAGGCATTCCAGGAAGACAGAGCCCTGGCATGCAGAGACCCAAAGACATAAAACCAACAAGTAAATCTTCATAAGGCTGGACTACAGGGCATAGGGAGAGGAGTGGATGTCATGAGGGAAGGATCTGGAAATTTTGGCAGGGACCGGGTCAAGGACGGTATGCCATGTTGCCATGTTGGATCTTTATCCTGTAAGCAAGGAGGAGAGACACATTCAGATTTGCATTTTACCAGGAACCATCAGACAGCATCATGAGAATGAATTAGAAGGACCAAAGCTTGGGTTGGAAGACATAGTTTGCAGATAGTCACAATAATCTTCAGGCTTCCCTGGTAGCTCAGATGGTAAAGAATCCACCTGCAATGCAGGAGACCCTGGTTTGATTGATCCCTGGGTTGGGAAGACTCCCTGGAGGAGGGATAGGCTACCCACTCCAGTATTCTTGCCTGGAGAATCCTATGGACAGAGGAGCCTGGCGGGCTACAGTCCATAGGGTCGCAAAGAGTCAGACACAATTAAAGCGACTGAGCACGCATACACACACAGTAATCTTGAAAAGAAAGAAACTGAAGGCTTGAACTCATGCTGGGATGTTCAGAACAGTGAGCACATGATGGACCCTCAAGCTTGGAAAAGAGTGCTAGTCACTGAGCCAGCGTAAAGGATGAGGGAAAGGGAAGGCAGTTTTCAGGACTCTAGCTGGACGACAAGGTGAATAGTGATGGCATTGCCCAGGAAGAGAAAGACAGGAAGATGAACCGGCCTTTGAGAAAAGCAGTGACTATGGTCATGTGTGTCTGTGGAAGGATAAATAGCTTGAGGATCAGAAAGAACCTGAATTTCAATTGTATTTCTCTGATTTATCACCTGTGTAGTTATAGGTAAGTTACATAACCTCTGGGATCCTTAGTTTCCTGGTCTCTTAAATGGAGACAATAGTTATTGACTTGAAGCCCTTTGGTGAGGGACAAAAGAGAGAATCTATATAAAGCTCCTGACTCAAGCCCATTCTTAAATAAAGGGCAAATTATTATCTCTACTTTTTTCTGTAGGCTGTACACAGGAGAAGTGAGATGATAGAGGTGGAGACCCAGAGAGCATTTTTATGTAGATGTAAACTTGTTTGTGTGTGCTGTCAAGAAAGAGCCACTGGAGGGAGAAAGGTGGATGATGGAAAAGAAAGATGACCAATGATTGAGTAGAATCCCGAGTGGCCAGAGTGCTCCCAGCTCTAGAAAAGATTGATTGGGGCAGAAGGAGAGGGGATAGGAAGGTCTACTACTAAGTTTATGGGAAAAACTATACGTGGATGAAATTTCTCCTTGAAAAACTCATTATTTTACTTAAAATGTATTATTTATCTTTATTTCTATACAATTTTAAAGGTTGTATTCCATTTACAGTTATTACCAAATATTTGCTATATTCCCCATGTTATACAGTCCACCCTTGTAGCCTAACTTACACCGAATCGTTTGTACCTTCCATTTTCTTTGTGGTTTTTGTGAAGGAGAAGGCAAAGCCATTTGTCTGTAAAAACTGAATGATAGTGCAGAAAACTGGGACCATTTAGAGCTGCCTCTAGAGGAAGCGTGAGCTGACCTGTGTGTTCAGAGCTGATTATGTTCACTTGACCTGCAGAAAGCTCAGCAGAAGTAGCTGTGTCTCAGCAATTGATGTTTCTCAGCCACTCCAAGAAGGGGCTACAGGACCCATAGGGACCATGATCCAAGGGAGGGTTTGGGGTTGAGCTCCCCGAAGGGCGAGGTGACAGAGGATGCTGGCAAGGGCAAGGGCAAAGTGGTTCCCAGTGGGATCCAGCCAGGATAGTGAAAGGAGCCTGGAGGAGGAGAGGAAGGAGCTGGGAGGAGGGAGGATGGGGAGGAAGAGGTCCTGAACTCCTGGAAGGGAGGGGCTGAGAAACTGAGGGTCTCTGTGAGGCTGGAAACCAACAGTGTGGGAATGTGGCAGGTTAGGTGATGTGATGAGATTGACTGGAATATCTGTCCTATTGACCTCCTTGTAAGGTGTTGTGGAAAATGATCAAACACTTAATTAAGCAAAGTGCATTATTGTGTGTGAGATGCGCATTGAGCAAGGATTCCCCCTTTAAGGTGGGGGTGGGGTGCTCCTAGTCACATGCGTGCATGTGTGTGCTCAGTTGTGTCTGACTCTTTGCAACTCCATTCCCTATATAGCCCACCAGGCTCCTTCAGTTCAGTTCAGTCGCTCAGTCTTGTCCGACTCTTTGAGACCCCATGAATCACAGCACGCCAGGCCTCCCTGTCCATCACCAACTCCTGGAGTCCACTCAAACTCATGTCCATCGAGTCAGTGATGCCATCCAGCCATCTCACTCTCTGTCATCCCCTTCTCCTCCCGCCCCCAATCTTTCCCAGCATCAGAGTCTTTTCCAGTGAGTCAACTCGTCGCATGAAGTGGCCAAAGTATTGAAGTTTCAGCTTTAGCATCAGTCCTTCCAATGAACACCCAGGACTGATCTCCTTTAGAATGGACTGGTTGGATCTCCTCGCAGTCCAAGGGACTCTCAAGAGTCTTCTCCAACACCACAGTTCAAAAGCATCAATTCTTCGGCGATCAGCTTTCTTCACAGTCCAACTCTCACATCCATACATGACCATGGGAAAAACCATAGCCTTGACTAGACGGACCTTTGTTGGCAAAGTAATGTCTCTGCTTTTTAATATACTATCTAGGTTGGTCATAACTTTCCTTCCAAGGAGTAAGCAGTCTGTGGGATTTCTCAGGCAAGAATACTGGAGTAGGTAGCCATTTCCTTCTTAAAGGGAACTTCCCAGCCCAGGGATTGAACCCTCTTGCATCTCCTCCATTGGCAGGCAGATTCTTTACCACTGGCATCATTAGTCAATAAATATTTTTCATTAAGTGACTTCATTAAGTTTTGTTTGAGTATTTTCCCCCCATAGCAGTCATTGGTTCTTAATTGGTTCAGTAAAAATGATTTTAGATAGTGAGTGTAAATATAGGGACTCAAGTGTCAGGTTTTACACTTAAGTAAAATGCTGAAAATAAAGATTTATTGCATCAGCAATCTCCACCAATACAGGATGGGCATGTCATCTTAAGCACTTACATTGGGAGTCTTCAGTTGATTCATTTGGAGTCCTCATTTGATTCAGCACTCACTTGTATTGTTCCCTCATAGCTACACATTGAAGTAAATAATAGAGTGTGCTAAAATCTTTGATTTACATTTAGTTCAGTTCAGTTCAGTCGCTGTCATGTTTGACTCTTTGTGACCCCATGGAGTGTAGCACACCAGGCTTCCCTGTCCATCATCAACTCCTGGAGTTTACTCAAGCTCATGTTCATTGAGTTGGTGATGCCATCCAACCATCGCATCCTCTGTCGTCCCCTTCTCCTCCCACCTTCAGTCTTTCCCAGCATCAGAGTCTTTTCAAATGAGTCCTCTTCGCATCAGGTAGCTGAAGGATTGGAGCTTCAGCTTCAGCATCAGTCTTCCCAATGAATATTCAGGACTGATTTCCTTTAGGATGGACTGGTTTGGATCTCCTTGCAGTCAAAGCGACTCTTAAGAGTCTTCTCCAACACCGCAGTTCAAAAGAATCAGTTCCTCAGCGCTCAGCTTTAACTCTCACGTCCATACATGACCACTGGAAAAACCATATCTTTGACTAGACAGACCTTTGTTGGCAAAGTAATGTCTCTGCTTTTTAATATGCTGTCTAGGTTGGTCATAGCTTTTCTTTCAAGGAGCAAGCATCTTTTAATTTCATGGCTGAAGTCACCATCTGCAGTAATTTTGGAGCCCCCCAAAATAGTGTCTGTCACTGTTTCCATTGTTTCCCCATCTATTTGCCAGGAAATGATGGGACCCAATGCCATGATATTAGTTTTCTGATTGTTGAGTTTTAAGTCAACTTTTTCACTGTCCTCTTTCACTTTCATCAAGAGGCTCTTTAGTTCTTCTTCACTTTCTGCCATAAGTGTGGTGTCATCTGCATATCAGGTTATTGATATTTCTCCCAGCAATGTTGATTCCAGTTTGTGCTTCATCCAGTCCAGCATTTCTCATGATGTACTGTGCATATAAATTAAATAAGCAGGGTGACAATATACCACCTTGACGTACACCTTTCCCAATTTGGAACCAGTTTGTTGTTCCATGTCCAGTTTTAACTGTTGCTTCTTGACCTGCATATTGTATGATGCTCTTAGCTAAAGTTTCAGTGATGTTTACATTTTCCTAAAACTAGCAAGGGGATTTTGCTAAATGAAAAAGGCTTCAGTCGAAGGACTGTATCCAGGAATGGGCAGAGTGCAAATCCTATAATGTATTCCAGTATGTGTATGATTTACCAGGGCAGCTTGCTAAAAATGTAGACTTGGGGACCCACCTAAGAAGATAATGATATCACTTGTCTGCACACTCAACTTTGAGAATCCTATGGAAGAGTTTCGAGTTTTGGAAGATGGCTACAGTACTGGGCAACACCCTAAGTCATGTGACAAGGAAAATAAACCACAAGAAAGGGAAAGTAGAACAGAAAAAGATAAGGAGAAGATAAGATTGATGAGGGCAAGAAGAGAGATAAGAATTTAAGTCCTGAAGAAATCCCTCTACAAATTTCTGTGTTTCAAAGAGTGATAGAATCACAATGATTTTAAGATTATAAGTGGAAAGCAATGTGAAGAATGCAAGATTATGTGGGAAAAAAAAATGTCAAAAGATTTTGTTCATGGAGAGCCAAACTGGTTACAAATTCAAACTTCAAGTATTAAAATGAAAATGTAGCAATAAATTTTAGCTTTCCAACAACTTTTTAAATTGTAATATGGTGGGTGTATTACCTGGGGTAAATTTTGGTCATAGAACAGGATTGTTATTATAAACAATTAAATTGGATTCTTTTATTTTTCTCCTGTGAAGTGAAAGTTGCTCAGTCGTGTTGCTCTTTGCAACCCCATAGACTGTATCAGTTCAGTTCAGTTCAGTTCAGTTGCCCAGTCGTGTCCGACTCTTTGCGACCCCATGAATCACAGCACGCCAGGCCTTCCTGTCCATCACCAACTCCCGGAGTTCACTCAAACTCATGTCCATCGCGTCGGTGATGCCGTCCAGCCATCTCATTCTCTGTCGTCCCCGTCTCCTCCCACCCCCAATCCCTCCTAGCATCAGACTCTTTTCCAGTGAGTCAACTCATCGCATATAGTCCCTGGAATTCTCCAAGGCAGAATACTGGAGTGGGTAGCCTTTCCCTTCACCAGGTGATCTTCCCAATCCAGGGATCGAACCCAGGTCTCCCACATTACAGTCGGATTCTTTACCACCTGAGCCACAAGGGAAGCCCATTTTTCTCCTGATTATCAGTGAATCATCAAGAATAACCTTCAGTCTCCAAGATGATGAGCACTGCTGCCTGAGGTTGTTGTGAAGATTACATGAGATCTGAACTCTGGTTGCCAGAATTGCTGGGTTCACGTTATTGCTCTGCAACTACCTAGCTTTATGCCTTTGGGCAAGTTAATGTGGCTTAGTTTCTTTGACTGTAACATAGGATAATGATAGTGCCTATCTCTAGAAATGTTGCCAGGAATACATAAGTTAGTAAATGTAAAGCATTTAGGACAGTGAAAGCCATGTGGTAGATGTTCAACAAATGTTATTCTGAAACGTAACATCTATTGTCATTCTTTTGTTCAGAGCACCTACATTTTTTAAAATGATTATTCAAAATAGTGATATACATGATTTTATAAAGTAATATTTATCTAGAGCTTTAGTCGATGAAATTATTGAACACCTATCCCTAAGACACTTCAAGTTCTATTGTGACAAGTAAAACATGACCCTGTACCCCAGCCACTCCAGCCTTGGGAAGCTATCCTGTTGACTGGTTTTCTCTATGCTATGTTGGAGAGCAGAATAGATGTTAATTGAAACTATGTTTTATAGCATAAGTAAGAGGTAGTGCATGAAGGACAGAAGGGAATACTAATAATAGATCATACCTTAGTGTATTTCTCAGCATAGCAGGTCATCCTGGTATTCTTCCAGAGATAGATATAGTAAAATGGACAGAACAGAGATAGGTCATCAGAAAAACTGGATATTCAAGTGCTAAGTATGCTATTTCCTGACTATGTGACTGTGAGCAGTTGACTTAACCTGTGTCCCCCTTTCTTCACCTAAGAAACCGGCATGTAGCCACCTTGCTGAGTATCTTGATTAATTGAGCCAATGCTTGTGAACTATGAGATGTTAGGCATTTGTATTTTTGCATGATTTATATTATATAGAGCTTGTGGATTTCTAAAGATCAATGGCTCAGAAACGACCACTTAGGATAATGTAGTTTTAATAGGATTACAGAGAACTTTATTATTCTCTGTAGAATTACCTGTAGATCAATAATAGATGGGTGACTTGCTGCAGAAATCAGATCCTGCTCCCCCCCAAAAAAAATCACAGCTGGAAGATGAAATGGGACAGAGAGGTTATGTGGCTGACCTAAATGAATAGTTCACAAGCTGTGGGACAAGAACTGACCGGGAGGATCGTCCCCTCCTCTCTGCACACCGCTCCCTAACTATTTCTCAATTAGATGGAAGGAGTACAGGCTTTGAAGTCAGACCTGAGTTAAAATCCCTGCTGTGTCACTTACTAGTTATGACTCAGGCTGGTTACGAAACCTCTGAGCCTCATGTCCGTCATCGGCACAGGGGTTAGCATCACTTGCCTGGCAGAGTTGTGGGCAACAGAGATTACGTCTGCAAGCTACCTGCCCGACAGCTAGCTGATATGTTATTTTTCTCATGATTATACGTGGCCAGATTTCAAGGCAACTTGAATTACACCCTTGCTGAATAGGAATACTAATGCAACTAATAATAGCAACTGTTTAACTGAAGGGTTCCATGTGCCAGGCGCAAGTCCAAGTACACTACGCCTATGAGTATCTTATTTAATCTCCAAACCAGCCTGATGATGTGAGTATTACTGTTATTGCCACTGAGGCTCCAGACGTGTAGCTCACATGCCCAAGGTCACCCAGTGAGTTGGTGGGGGAGCAGGTCTCCAAACCTGTGCACTTGTGACTCTGGATCCCACTTTCCTCGTTACTGGATTATTCCTGTTCCTCCCTGGCCAGTTTAGGGATGTGGGACAGAGAATGAAAGGACTAGTTGTTTCACGAGAATTGTTTTATGAGTTGCGTATTTGCAGTCTTCATTCAGGTAGACACTATTGGAAGGGACCAGCACTCACCTATCACGTAAATCACGCAACTTGTGAGTGTGTTCCGAAGCCTTGTAGAGAGCCGCTTTCCTTCTTTATACTTTTTTATACTTGTCAGGATTGTCGTGAGCATTTAGGGGGATGATAACTGGAGAGCCCAGTCCTGGCAGCCATTTCCAGCTCTAATCTCTGGGCCCCCCTCCCTTCTTAAGTAGCAATCTGGCACTGAGGACAGAGCCTTGGGGAATGCTTGCTTTCCTTTTCTACATTAAACCAATAGAGTTCTCTGTTATTCAGCACTCCCACGTTGTAATCCAATGATGTTATGTCACAGGACATTACTACTGATCCCCTTGAAAGGGTAATAACATATTTGCTCACATACCTTCTCGTTGAACATACTTCTGATCAACTACCTTAGGTGAAGACAGGCACATCGCATTGGTCTTTCATTGATTTGCGTCCTGTGTCTGGATATGTGCATGCAGAGCGCAGTCCCTTTAAGAACCACTAGCCCTCAGCAAAAAATAACCTAGAGCAGCTCAGGTTACTGCTGGGCTCCAGAGACTCTTCAGGGGGTCAGGTTGCTTTTTTCTCTGGCACCTGCCTCAGCAGGGATGTAGGAAGAAGTTGATTTATTCCAGCAGAGAAGTTCTGGGTGGATCTGGGCACTGGAGTCCTCACCTCCGACTTCTGGATGTGACCCTGTCTTCATGGTAGCAAGGTTTTGATTGGGCCATTTAAGTGGCCTTCAATTAAGTGACCCTATCCCTGGACCTGGACGTAGGAGCCTGTCTTTCCTATCAACTGTGGATTTTTTATTGTTTCTTTGCAAAATGAAAATGACATCAAAAGCCATCAGATGGGGATGCATCTCCCATCCCCCAATCCGAAGCGTGGCCGTGCAGTGAAGGGAGGTCATGGGAGGACACGCCCTTTTCTCCAGACGCCCTGTGCCTGCACCTGTCTGTCTCACCAGCCTTTCTTGAAAGGAATGTTTTTACTGGCTGTCCATAAACCCAGGGAACAAAGACTAGACAGGGCCTAAGGCTCTGTAAAGATAAACGTACAAACAAATGGAATAAACTCCTCAAGTGTGAAAAGCAGGGAGAGCTCCTCAGAGGTGGTACAGTGTGGGATGGGGCAAAGAACCAGCCAGGACTTAGACCATCTGGGGCCTTGTCTCAGCCACACTACTGAATTCGCTGAGTTGCAGAATAATAGAATTTTGTGTTACATGGTATCTGTGAGTGACTTAAAGTCTTTTCTTTTACTGGAAGGAAAGTGCGGCTCAGAGCCTTTGGGTGACTTACCTAAAGTCACTCAGCTGCTTGGCAGATCTCAACCCGCAGCCCAAGTGCGTGCGTCATTGCTCTCTCCACATCTCGTTTCCTTACCTGGAAATGGGAATTCTCCTACCTGGCATGCCTTCTTTGTAGAGTATTGTAAGGCTCTGCTAAATGATTGTGGGTAGAAACACAGTTAAAAACTATTCATGGATATGTTTATATTGATATCAATTAAAAGTAAACTATAGGGACTTCCCTGGTAGTCCAATGGTTAAGACTTCACCTTCCAGTGCAGGGGGTACAGATTCTATTTCTGGTTGGGAGCTAAGATCCCAAATGACTCATGGTCAAAAAGCCAGAACGTGAAGAAATAACAGAAGCAATATTGTTAACAAATTCGATAATGGCTCACATCAAAAAATATTTAAAAAATAGTAAATTACATATTTATATGCACACACATATATGATGATGAGACATATGTATGATGTGATACCTAATATTTTGTTAAAATTCTTCTTGTGGGCGATATTAACAAAAATCTGGATTCTTCTTTGGAAATTCGAAGCACCATGAATTTCCAGACATATGGTAAAAGTTCTATACTTCGAGTTATTAACCTGACAGTCTTACCTACTAACATTACCATTACTTTACCTTTCTGAGAAATGGGAATAATAAAATTCTCTGGCTATCTTCAGTTCAGTTCAGTTGCTCAGTTGTGTCCTACTCTTTGTAACCCCATGGACTGCAGCACGCCAGGCCTCCCTGTCCATCAGCAACTCCTGCAGTTTACTCAGACTCATGTCCATTGAGTCGGTGATGCCATCTAACCGTCGCTTCCTCTGTCGTCCCCTTCTCCCACCTTCAATCTTTTCCAGCATCAAGGTCTTTTCAAATGAGTCAACTCTTCGAATCAGGTGGCCGAAGGATTGGAGCTTCAGCTTCTGCATCAGTCCTTCCAATGAATATTCAGGACTGATATCCTTTAGGATGGACTGGTTGGATCTCCTTGCTGTCCAAGGAACTCTCAAGAGTCTTCTCCAACACCACATGTTCAAAAGCATCAATTCTTTGGCATTCTGCTTTCTTTATAGTCCAACTCTCACAGCCATATATGCCTACTGGAAAAACCATGGCTTTGACTAGACGGACCTTTGTTGGCAAAGTAATGTCTCTGCTTTTTAATATGCTATCTAGGTTGGTCATACCTTTTCTTCCAAGGAGCAAGCATCTTTTAATTTCAGGGCTACAGTCACCATCCCCAGTGATTTTGAAGTCCAAAAAAATAAAGTCTCCCACTGGTTCCCTTGCTTCTCCGTCTATTTGCCATGAAGTGTTGGGATCAGATGCCATGATCTTAGTTTTCTGAATGTTGAGTTTTAAGTCTACTTTTTCACTCTCCTCTTTCACTTTCATCAAGAGGCTCTTTAGTTCTTCTTTGCTTTCTAGCTATCTTAAGTTGTCTTAAAGATAACTTTATGAATATATGTGAAAGTACTTCTTGAACTGTAAAGCACAGAAACAAATGATTATTGCCAAATATTGCTGAGGCCCACAAAGTCTATCCAGAGAACACATGAGGTATGATTAAGGAGATAAGTCATATATTCAAAAGCAGATTTCAGCATTATCTGACCTTGGTGTCAAATAAAAACTTTATAGATAATGATTGCAATGAATTAAGACGTATTTATTGTAGCTTCCAAATGGAAGTATAGTCATCCATTTATTATTACTCTTTTCCCATAGATATTTGCCCAGTTTGTCAAGATATCCATAGTGTCTCATATTTATAGGATATTAGCTACTGTAATAATATAGAAGTAGAGGTTTAAATGTTATTTATACAACTTTCTCAGTTACACTGTTTGCTCTAATATTTATGTCTGATCTATCTCATTTGATTATTAAAGAATATTTGTGCATTGTAATTAATATTATCATTATCTGATGAATGAGAGGCCAAAAGCTTTCCCCAAGACCTCATGGAATGTGAATGGAAGATCTGGGATTTGAAGCAATATCTTCTGGTCCCAAATTCTGTGTACTCGTAACTTGTCTCCTTGTGCTGTGCTGGGGGTTCTGTTTTGTAGACTGTATTCTTCATTGGTTTCTTGCACTGATACAGTCATTCATTCGGCATCAATATTCTATGTAGAACTCTGTCATATTATCTCCTACTCCAGGACTAAATTTCTTTGGAGAAAACAATTTGTTTTATGTCTGATTCCTTTAACTGAAGGAGAAGAAGTGACATGGATGCTTGAACCTTGCATAAATATGATTTGAGTAGGGAAGGGAGGAGACAGGCCCTTAAATGGGGAAGCACTGATGTCAGAGTCAAAATAAATCTTTGCTGTCCAGTAAAGTATGAAGGACTGATGCTAAAGCTGAAACTGCAATACTTTGGCCACCTCATGCGACGAGTTGACTCACTGGAAACGACTCTGATGCTGGGAAAGGTTGGGAGCGGGAGGAGAAGGGGACGACAGAGAATGAGATGGCTGGATGGCATCACCGAGTCTGTGGACATGAGTTTGAGTGAACTCCGGGAGTTGGTGATGGACAGGGAGGCCTGGCGTGCTGTGATTCATGGGGTCGCGGAGAGTCGGACACGACTGAGCGACTGAACTGAACTGAACTGAAAGTAGTCCTTTAGTGTCACAGGGGCCTTCCCTGGTGGCTCAGTTGGTAAAGCATCCTCCTGCAATGCAGGAGACCCCAGTTTGATCTCTGAGGTGGTAAGAGCCCCTGGAGAAGGAAATGGCAACCCATTCCAGTATTCTTGCCTGGAGAATTCCATGGACAGAGGAGCCTGGTGGGCTGTAGTCCATGGGGTTGCAAAAGTCGGACACAACTTAGCAACTAAATCACCACCACCACTAGTCTCAGGGCTATTTACATTCAATTAAAGTTAATTAAAATTTAAAAATCAGTTAATTTTAATCATTAATTAAAATTAAAAAATCAGTTCCTCAGTCACACTAACCAAAGTTCAAGTACCAATAACCACCTAAGACTGGTGGCCACTATATTGGACAGTACAGAGATATAGATATGTGTTTGTCACTGATTCAGATAATTTTGGTGTCTGATATGTGTGTGTGTAATTTCACACTGGAAATGAAATTGTTCTGGTATACATTTCTACCTGAGACATAATAATAGCTACCATGTACTAGGCACCTTCTCAGTAAGCAGTAGGCACATAATCTATGTTACTTTGTTTTATCCTCACACCATTTTTTTGTACTGGGAGTCTAAGGTTCGAGAGGTTATATAATTGCCTAAGATGTGATAGGGCTATGGATTGACACCAGTTTTCTTTGATTTCAAAGAGAACGCTCTTTTGCTCTAGTATGCTATCTTTCTCCGTAGCCTAGTTGGATTACATCAGGAGTTAACATTCTCAATGCACTGTCTTATCATTCAGTCCACTTCAGTTCAGCAAGCGTGCCAGGCAGTCACTCTGTTGGGAGCAGGAGGTACAGCAATCAGTGCAGCCCTGTCTCTGACTGTAGGGAGTTCAAGTCAAACAGAGAGTTCAGGTCATAAAGAATAATTATGATAGTGAAGGATGATCTGTGGCCCAAGACCACGTGATGCATCCAGGAGCCATTGAAGGGTTTTATCCAGTGAGTGCCATAGTCAGATTTGTATTTCGTAAACTCCACTGTAATCATGTAGAGCCTTGTTTGAGAGGAAAGGGAGAGCCTATGATAGTTCTTGTATTATTTATTTGTAATCTTGTAAGATTTACCTGAGTGAAGGAATGTTGATGGCTTGAACTAAGGTCATAGCAGTGGCATTAGAAGATTGATGATAGAGAAGCAACCTGGTAAAATTGTCAGGTTTCAGTGATTAAAGCTGAGGGTAAGGAGCAGTTAAAGATGATTCTTGTATTTGGGTGCATGGTGAATGTTTGGCCTCTTTAAAGTAAAGGAGATTTTCTATGTGGAAAAAGTTGTACATGAGTATGTGTTGTGTTTATTGTGTGTGTGATGTGTGTTTTGTGTGTGTGTGTGAGCATGCATCCTTAAGTAGATGAACCACAGGGTGGGAAGGGGTGAAGATAATGACTTAATGGACCACAAGCCCATAAAATATCCAGAAAGCAGTATTATTTGCTAAGTGGAAAAGTGTTAGTCACTCAGTTGTGTCCTACTCTTTGTGACCCCACGGACTATAGCCCACCAGGCTCCTCTGTGCATGGAATTCTCTAGGCAAGAATACTGGAATGGAATACTGGAATGGGTTGCCATTCCCTTCTCCAGCTGCTGTAAAACAATGACATCTTTTAGGAATGTAATTTAAAAAATGAAAAATCAAACAGAATCCTGCCATAATACTGAGACTAAGACCCTGATGCTGGGAGGGATTGGAGGCAGGAGGAGAAGGGGATGACAGAGGATGAGATTGCTGGATGGCATTACCGAGTTGATGGACATGAGTTTGGGTAAACTCCGGGAGTAGGTGATGGACAGGGAGGCCTGGTGTGCTGTGATTCATGGGGTCACAAAGAGTTGGACACGACTAAGAGACTGAACTGACCTGAACTGAAAAGGGAAAACTTAACCTTATGGTCTAAATATGATCATCTGTCCTAGGCTGGGCACAGAATAGTAAACTTGGGATGTATTTTCCCATTTTTCTAAATAGTCACAACATGTAAAAGTATTTATCATCATGAGATTCCAATAGTAACATAGACAGTGGATTTAAGTATGGCTTCTAGGGAGCCTCCTGTTGGAAAGGCAAGTTTTCCACATTTTCTTTGGTGTATGCCCCTCTTCTTTTTATATAATTAAATAATCTGTTTTTAATTTAGTGACCAGGTAATTATGTTATTTGACATTTCTAAAAGATAAAGGTTAGCAAGTGTTCTCTAACATGGTTTTTAGCATGGCATCACCGACTCGATGGACATGAGTTTGAATGAACTCCGGGAGTTGGTGATGGGCAGGGAGGCCTGGCGTGCCGTGATTCATGGGGTCGCAAAGAGTCGGACTTGACTGAGCGACTGAACTGAACTGAATTTTGAGCGGTGGTGGGTTTAATTGTTTTGTAGTAGAAAATAACCTTAGAGGTTTAAATAATTGTAATGATAGCATAGGTTCTAATCTAGAATAAGCATAGGTTCCAAACTAGAGTAAGGAAGTTCCATTTTCTTTAAAAAAAAAAAAAATCAATTGTTCTGCTGTTAGTACATATAACAGGTGTGGAATTACCAAAACCAGGAGTGCTGATGGAAAATAGTTTCTGGATTGATAGTCATGTCTGTGCAGTTTGAAACAGTGTCTGCTTTGGAGATTAGCGTTGTTTTATAATTTTCTGAGGATCCTCGATTCAGCCCTGACCAGCGTAGACCACCATGACAGAAGGCTGTCAAATGTACGATGCTGGCTGAAACCTGATGACTTCTGGGTGCCTGGTTTTGTTTCGAGCTACTTAAAAGCAGGAGCTTCTGTAAAATTCGTGAAACATCTTTGGTTTCCAGTCAGTTAACTTTAAGTATTTCTTCTCGGACAAATGCAGACGTGTCTCATTATCTTGTGTTTTAGATTTCCCCCCCCATTTTCTTAACGTTTTTTTCCTCTATTCATTTTCAAAATGAATAATAAAACCTTGTGAAATAAAACAGACTCTAGATTTAATGTTTCGTTATCCCACATCTTATGTTAGGAGTTAACTGCTCAACTGTTATGAATTAGGAACTTTGCCATCCTTCTACGAAGAGGGTGATATGTGTGTTTCTTCAAAGCTGCTTAACGGTGATCAACTAGAGGGCACCAGTGAACATTTCCATCTGAGTTCTGTAAACTAGGCCACATACTGTTGACACATATGCACAGGAGAGAAACGTGAATGCTTTGCGAAATCTCAGTACTAAAAATAATTTCCACCTGTATTTATAGCAGTGTTATCATACTTGACGAAAGTGATGTGGAACCTACCAATATAGGAAGAAAAATGTCATCTTGTTACCATTCCTGGAGAGCTGCCCTCTAGAATTAAGCCCTTAAGTTTGTCCAGAGTTACAGCAATGCTGCTCACAGGTCTTTGCCAATTGCATGGGCTGGATAGTTAATGCCATTAGGTACTGAGATACCGTCTATCACAGAGAAGTGTTCTGTGGCTAATAATCAACTGGGTAACAAATAAAAACCTGTCCACTATTAGGAAAGATGGGTAATTAAGACTTCCAAATAGAGCATGCAAATAGGAAGTCAGGTTCTGAGGCAGAATTTTGGGTTCTGTTAAATCCAGTTGCCATTATGGTTCCTTGTGTCGGCACAGTTATTTAAATGAAACTGGAGAGGGAACATTTTTAGATATCCAGATATTAAAATGTGCAAAATCCAGCATTTTCTGATAGGAAAGCTATGTGAAAAGACCTTCCTTTGCAGGGCAACTGTGCATATGTTTGAGTGGGAGGAAAAAGAACAGATGATTTGAAAACTATTAAAATTGTTACACTTGTAGAGAGTTATTTTCCTCATTAAAAAAACAGGATTTCAGTGTGAGTTAACATCTTACTTGTCACTTAATTAAAATATTTGCATATTGCATTTCATTGATTGATCGATTGATTCATTCACTTTTTTTGGCAAACAGTAATATGCCTACTATGTGTAAGATACCGCAGTAGGTGTATCTCATACATGGAGGTTTACTTCTGTAAATGATCAAACAATTCAGGAGAGATATAATTGCAAGTATGGTATGCACAATGTCCATTTCTTGGGTGAAACTGATAGTTAACCTTAATTCTACTTAAAAGCACATTTTAAAAGAAGATAACTGCAGAAATGCAGTCTGTGTCATTTTCCTAACGTTTATTTGGAAAGCAGCTAATGTTCTTTTTCTCTGGATAGATTAAGTGTTAATGTTTGGGGAGCACGCTTTGAAAAAAAGAAGAATGGTTATAAGAAGGAGAACGTGACTAAGAGGAGAGGTTATGTGGCATTTTATAAGATAGTTGGTGGTGCTGTTTAATGCTTATAAAGTTGTGTTAAAATTGACCAAACAGTCTGTTATTGCAGGAGCTTATTTAAACCAGCTCTTTGTGGTTATGTCTGGTGAGGAAGCTTAAACTTAAACTCTCTCCAGCCATTTAACTGCAGCACAGTGACTTCAGGTCTCTTGTAAGAAAGTCTAAATGTAGGCTGTTGAATAATCCCTTTGAGGGCCCTGTAACTATTTTTATGCCTGGATATGCGTCATCAGTGGGTATTTTCTCTGGTGACTTGCTTACATCAGGTCTCCTACCATACATTCTATCAGTGAGTGGCTTATGATTGATGGGAACCACGCTGTTGTTCAGCTTATCTGTGACCTCAGCGAACGGACAACAGGAATTTCCAGGCTGTTACATTCTCTGAATGCTTGAAGACAGGGGCTCACGGTGTTGATCCAGGCAGGTAGCAGTGATATTATTCACCAGCGGAGGATGGGAGGAGGGACAGGAGAAACAAGGTGGGGGGAGAAAGAGGGGAAGGGAGGGGGAATTCCTTTTGTGAACGGAGGCAATTCTGGCTCAGCCGGCTGCTTCATCCTCGCCTTCAGAGGCTGTGCCCTGTGGGGAAAGGTGCATTTCCTGAACTGGAGGAAGCGGACAGTCAGACCCTTGATGGAGGCACCCAGTGACTCCTTGGGGTTGGCTGGGGAAGGCATTGCGTCCACTTTCACGAGTTAAGATTTTGTTTTTCCAATCGGTTGGGTTGATCCATGAGCCACTGGGCTGCTCTGGTCCTGGATGGAAGCAGGGGCTTTGAGTCCAAGGCGTGCCAGTGTTTGTGGTGATGCAGAGGCATCCATTGCCGTCTTTCCCCTAGTGACATTTGGGGGTGATTCGGAAAAGTTAACCTGCACCTCGCATCGACAGGTTTTGGGGGAGTGGAGCCATGCATCGGTCTATGTGTGTGGAAATGAAATATAACTGAATTCACAACAATGTTTTCTCATTTCGTTCCTTGTCCCCACCCTTCCACACATGGTGAATAAGGTTTCTGAACCTAGAATGAGAGGTGCCCGCATTTTTGCAGCTCCATTTGCTTTCGGAGAACTGTGTCCATCTCCTGAACTTTTTTCCTCCTCTCTGTCCTCCCATCTCCTCCTCTTCCTCATCCTGTTTTTTTCTCTCCCTCTCTTTCTCTCCGTGATGTTGTTTTGTTTGTAAAAGCAGTTCCGGACATTTTGCTGAGTTAAAGAAAACCAGGTTCTGCACAGATGAGTGAGATGCACACGTGGATTCAAACCCACGCTGGTCTGCCCGTGTTTGCAGGCTGTCCTTTCAGTGCTGTTTTTTTTTTTTTTAAGTGACAGTTAAACAAAATTACACTCTTTTAGTGTAATGCAATTACATCATTTAAATATTTATACAAAATTGGTTTTCTGATCTTTTAAGACTATATTCATTGTGGAATTATAACATTGATTGATTTGACTTTCCGAGTTTTATTCCCCCTTTCTTCCCCCAAACTGAAGCCACATCTCCTTAATGTAACAGATTACCAAGGTGACCATTCATGTCACTAGTTTCTTGATGGCAGGCCTCCTGAGAATCACATTCTGAGCTAGATCCTAGATACTAGTAGCATGAAACAGGTGCTGTGTGGGGTAAAAAAAAATCCTAATGGAAAAAATGAGATGTTTATTCTTGTCTTTCGTATTTCATCCAGTGCTACTGAGTGAGTATGAACATGCATAATTACTTTGATAGTCTCATTTCCAAATAGCTGTCCTACTGGTAAAAAAATTGTTCAACTGTCAGGTCATATTGTCTCAATTTTAAACATTGAAAATTCAGATGACTGAAGAAGAAAGACAAAAGAAAACCACTGTAAACCTCATCTATGGAAAAAAATCCCCACTTTTCTTTCAAAAAACTGCTTCTTGGATAAGCAGTGTGACTCATGAAAACCAATTTATAATTTGAAATTTGTGAAAGATTAAAATTCAGAACTCTAGGAATTTTGAGTCATTAGTAGTTGAATTAGTTCAGTTCAGTTCAGTCGCTCAGTTGTGTCCGACTCTTTGCAACCCCATGAATCACAGCACGCCAGGCCTCCCTGTCCATCACCAACTCCTGGAGTTCACTCAAACTCAGGTCCATCAAGTCAGTGATGCCATCCAGCCATCTCATTCTCTGTCGTCCCCTTCTCCTCCCACCCCCAATCCCTCCCAGCATCAGAGTCTTTTCCAGTGAGTCAACTCGTTGCATGAGGTGGCCAAAGTATTGGAGTTTCAGCTTTAGCATCAGTCCTTCCAATGAACACCCAGGATTGATCTCCTTTAGAATGGACTGGTTGGATCTCCTTGCAGTCCAAGGGACTCTCAAGAGTCTTCTCCAGAACCACAGTTCAAAAGCATCTATTCTTTGGCAATCAGCTTTCTTCACAGTCCAACTCTCACATCTATACATGACCATGGGAAAAACCATAGCCTTGACTAGATGGACCTTTGTTGGCAAAGTAATGTCTCTGCTTTTTAATATGCTATCTAGGTTGGTCATAACTTTCCTTCAAGGAGTAAGCGTCTTTTAATTTCCTGGCTACAATCAGCATCTGCAGTGATTTTGGAGCCCACAAAAATAAAGTCTGACACTGTTTCCACTGTTTTTCCATCTATTTCCCATGAAGTGATGGGACCAGATGCCATTATCTTCGTTTTCTGAATGTTGAGCTTCAAGCCAACCTTTTCACTCTCCTCTTTCACTTTCATCAAGAGGCCTTTGAGTTCTTCTTCATTTTCTGCCATAAGGGTGGCATCTGCATTTCTGAGGTTATGGATATTTCTCCCGGCAATCTTGATTCCAGCAGTAGAGTTTTGCCAAGAGAACACACTGGTCATAGCAAACACCCTCTTCTAACAACACAAGAGAAGACTCTACACGTGGACATCACCAGATGGTCAACACCGAAATCAGATTGATTATATTCTTTGCAGCCAAAGATGGAGAAGCTCTATACAGTTAGCAAAAACAAGACCAGGAGCTGATTGTGGCTCAGATCATGAACTCTTTATTGCCAAATTCAGACTTAAATTGAAGAAAGTAGGGCAAACCACTAGACCATTCAGATATGACCTAAATCAAATCCCTTATGATAATACTGTGGAAGTAAGAAATAGATTTAAGGGATTAGATCTGATCAATAGAGTGCCTGATGAACTCTGGATGGAAGTTCGTGACATTGTACAGGAGACAGGGACCAAGACCATCCCCATGGAAAAGAAATGCAAAAAAGCAAAATGGCTGTCTGAGGAGGCCTTACAAATAGCTGTGAAAAGAAGAGAAGCGAAAAGCAAAGGAGAAAAGGAAAGATATAAGCATCTGAATGCAGAGTTCCAAAGAATAGCAAGGAGAGATAAGAAAGCCTTCCTCAGCGATCAATGCAAAGAAATAGAGGAAAACAACAGAATAGGAAAAACAAGAGATCTTTTCAAGAAAATTAGAGATATCAAGGGAACATTTCATGCAAAGATGGGCTTGATAAAGGACAGAAATGGTATGGACCTAAGAGAAGCAGAAGATATTAAGAGGTGACAAGAATACACAGAAGAACTGTACAAAAAAAGATCTTCACGATGAAGATAATCACGATGGTGTGATCACTCACCTGGAACCAGACACCTTGGAATGTGAAGTCAAGTGGGCCTTAGAGAGCATCACTACGAACAAAGCTAGTGGAGGTGATGGAATTCCAATTGAGCTATTTCAAATCCTGAAAGATGATGCTGTGAAAGTGCTGCACTCAATATGCCAGCAAATTTGGAAAACTCAGCAATGGCCACAGGACTGGAAAAGGTCAGTCTTCATTCCAATCCCAAAGAAAGGGAATGCCAAAGAATGCTCAAACTACCTCACAATTGCACTCATCTCACACGCTAGTAAAGTCATGCTCGAAATTCTCCAAGCCAGGCTTCAGCAATATGTGAACCGTGAACTTCCAGATATTCAAGCAGGTTTTAGAAAAGGCAGAGGCACCAGAGATCAAATTGCCATCATCCGCTGGATCATGGAGAAAGCAAGAGAGTTCCAGAAAAACATCTATTTCTGCTTCATTGACTATGGCTAAGCCTTTGACTGTGTTGATCACAATAAACTGTGGAACATTCTGAAAGAGATGGGAATACCAGACCACCTGACCTGCCTCTTGAGAAACCTGTATGCAGGTCAGAAAGCAGCAGTTAGAACTGGACATGGAACAACAGACTGGTTCCAAATAGGAAAAGGAGTACGTCAAGGTTGTATATTGTCACCCTGCTTATTTAACTTCTATGCACAGTACATCATGAGGAACGCTGGGCTGGAAGAAGCACAAGCTGGAATCAAGATTGCCGGGAGAAATATCCATAACCTCAGATATGCAGATGAATGAGTTAAGGCTTCATAATATATCTCATTAGAAGGAAATCATCAAAATATTAATGAGATTCATTGTTTATATCATTGTACTGTCTCCAGGAGCTGTTGGTGACTAGCTCTACTTTTATAAAAGTAGCATTATTTGAAAAAGATAGTGGTTCGTTCACATGATGAGATTTTTGGGGGGCACCCTACATTGCAGGGGATGTTATTAGAAGCTGTAAAATTCTTCTCTGTCTCTTTAAAATGCATGTATGCTTTTATGTGGAGGAGTGTAAAAGAAGAACCAACATGTAGGAGGGTTATGCATTCTTCATTAAAAATATATTTCACAAAAGATTATAGTTTGTGTGGGAGGGAAATAGTGGCTTGTCTGTTGATTGCATTGTGCTTATTCCGTGTGAGAACTATTTGAGTTTAGAAAGGATAACCTCATTTTGGTAATCTGATGATGGCTTCTGCTTGAAGACGAGAATATAATTCCAAGGCTGCATGCTCATGGGCCACAGTAATTATTCTCTTTTTGGCAGAGCTTAGCATGGAATCTACTTTGGTATTTTTATACCTATGTATGCACATCTTTTCTTCCAGATCTTTTCCTCTCCTCTCCACGTGTAGAGCTTTTTGTATAAGACTGTGAAATTCCAAAGGGGTACTATCTAATTATGCCAGTGTATGATGGTGTGTAAACCTAAGTTAGATCAGTATCTTGCCTTGAAGTCTTTTTTGATAAGCAGATCCTTCACTGTGAGTGGACTCTGCTGTATACTTGGTTTCTGTGGAAACACTTTTATTACTTATGGATTATCAGAACTACTTGAATACAGTAGGAGTGATTGGTGTGTTGGCTTGGGTCCATGCGGTTGATGGGGTTTTCTGGTTAATATGTGATCCTTTCACTAAGTTTCCTGTTATGTTGCAAGGGGATGATGCAAATAACGAAAACCCCACCTAAAACATTGAGGTGATATGATACTTAATTTTACCTTCTTATAGGTGTGTTACTCCAACATTGCACAAGGAAAAGACGTTATGAAACCCTCAAAAGTGTGTAAAATTAGGATAATACCTAAATGGAAGTGTGAGAACAATTGAATGACCCACATACATAGCTCATTCTGGGAGGATGTAGAAAGATTTCATTTGGTAAATTATTCTTTGACTTCTTACCTATATAATTTAGTATGTTAATCACATTGAAGGAACTCCTTAGTTTTATGAATTCTTCATAATGATTTACCAAGTTTTAAAAGGTTTTGTATTTTACTGTCATCATTTTTACAGATGAGGACCCTGAGGTCTAGTAAACTGATGAGCTTTATACCCCAAGTTACACATTGTATTGACAGCAGCTAAGCGATAGGCTCTCCTCATTGGAAGCTTTCCTGCTGGGGCTTAGGAGCTGGAAGGCTCAGATCTCCTAGGTGTGGTGTCAGGAGAGAGCTTGGTGACACTCGGCCCAGTCCTCCTGCAGCCCTGACAAGCGTAACAGAACTGTGTTAATTAGGTAGGGCAATGTTTGCAGCTTTGAATATCTTGTCTTGATTTTCCTCGAACAGAAGTTGCCTGTGTACGTCAGTGACTGCTGAGTGGATCCTGTCTGCGGTCCTCAGGTGTCTACAGCAAGGCATGATCACCCAAGTCAGCAGGGTGGAGGTTCCTGTTGAATGGCAGCTTGTAGAGCAGGAACAAGGAGCTGAGTGGTAGATGCAGATCACCGTGGGCAATGGTGGATGGAGATAAATGTATTTTCTTGTGGAAATATTTTATTCTACTCTTTTCACTCGGTGTGGGAGAAGATCTATTTGCTATAAAAGGAAGAACCCAGATGCTATATTTTTAGATACAAATGATGGAACTCAGGTCTAAGGATTTTCATCAAAGGCATTCTTCTAACTCACTAAAGTTAGGTGACACTGTCTGATTGCCTCCAAACTAAGGGATGGCTAGGAGTGTCTTCTAAGAGCCCATGTAGGGGAATTCTTGCTGCCTGTTAAACAGGTTGCTATCATTATCTACATTTACCTTCTCAGCATTCACTTGCTACAGAATTTTGTCTAAAAATATCTTCCTTTCCATATATTTAGACTTTTTATGGGAGGTTTAAAAATTCTTGACATGGAGACTTACAGGTATTTAAATGACTAATTGCCCACAAGTGCCTCATTTTCTATAAAATTGTAGCCTAACTCCTGTGTGAACTAGGTAAGGTCATATTGAAAATAGTTTCTTTCTGTTATTTAGGTTAGTTTTATGTGAGTAGAGAGGTATTCGTAAGGTCACATAGCATAATCCAATAAATAACTTATGTTCCTCCTGAGGGAATAAGTTTAAGAAAGACCAGTAGTATATGGTAGGAACCATGGAAAGGCCTTTTAACCGTAACTCATAAGATAAAAACCTCTGTCTTCGGAACTTGAGTCTAATATGGGAAGAAAGTGGGGTATGTCCCATGCTTGATCAAACAGAGTGCTGGACTCATCAAAGGTGACTGAAGTTTGAGTTCCAGTGGGCGGAGGAAGAGGAGGGGTCCTAACAACAGAAGGCAGACACATTGGGGTGAAGACATATTTGACTTTATAGAACTGCTTTGTCCAATAAATGGGTGAGGAACCTGCCATTTTGACTGACTTTGAGTTGTGCCCTGGCATTGATGGGAAAGAGAAATCAAGATGGAACCCAGTTGTAGGCTGAACTTTGCCTGGAGATGTAGTCAGAGTCAAAGCTATGTTGTCCTTACAGATTTGGCCAAATGGGGAAGCGGAGTGGGTCCATGTTCCCCATTTGTAATGAAGTACCAAAGCAGACCTTTCTGTTTTATGTGGAAGACTGTCTTCAAGGAAGGGCACCAAGTGCCTCTGAAGGTGTAGAATCCTCGGGCCTCAGAGAGCCTGGACTTTGAAAGGCAATAATGATCTCTGAGAAGAGAGGCTTCTTTGTCATTAATGTAGGACACATTGGTGACTGTCTGGTGGCAGAGGCTTGCCTGTCAGTCCCGCTTGAGGCTCAGCTGTCCCCACTGGGAGGGTTTGATTCCTCTCTGACCTTTGTTCCTTCTCACTGGTCATTTTTTTTTTTTTTTGGTAAAGCTTTACCTCCTGGAGCAGTATTGAAGTTATGGGAATCTTGGCTAGAGTGTTGACTTTGGATTCTAATGAGGATAATTGTCTGAAATATCTTGATGTTCTGTTATGTTGGTGGAAATGGATCTCTGTTGGATAGAGAGCAGAATGGGACTATAAGAGATCTGACTAGTTCCCAGGGAAATAGCCTTAAATGGAGGACAGGAAGAAAAACAGAATCTAGTAAAGAGGAGCAGTGAAGGGGGTAGGTGGAAGCCAAGAAAAAAGGTAATAGTAGAGATGGATTATAGTGTTTCCAAACACTGTCAAAACTTGTTCACTGTGTTTTGTGGCTGAGCTGTGGGCTAAGTCACTTCAGTTGTGTCTTACTCTTTGTAACCCCATGGACTCCTCTGTCCATGGGATTCTTCAGGCAAGAATCCTGGAAGGTGTTCTATGTGCCAGGCCCTGTGGATATAGAAGTGAACCAGACATCGTCCTTGTCCTCAAAGAAGTCATCAGAAGCCAGAGACCTCTGCCCGAGTGGCACTGTTGGGTGATTTTTGCTGGTGTTTCAGTATAACCCAGGGGGAGACAGAGAAAGCAGCCTCTGGAGTGAGTCAGGTTGGGAGAGGGGTGGGAAGGAGAGGGTAGATGGAGGGATGTGAGGAGAAGAGAGTGTTACTGAAATGTCTGACTCTGTGCTCCATGATTGCCCAAATAGCTGAAGTCCAATGGACTGGCAAGGGTGAGATTAAGAGGCCAGAAGTCAGCATGAGGGCAAAGAGGCTCCTCAGCATTTGGAAGGAAGTGAAAGACATTTAGAGAAACAAGTCTGGGATGAGCAAGTGCAAGAGCAAGTGGAGATCTGAGTTTGAGATAGAGGAGAAAGAAAAAGGTTTGAAAGTGTTAAATCTGAGATGTTAGTGGAGGGCTGAAAAGGTTGAGTGACTGAGTTGATTTTAATGGCAACTCACAGACTACCCATCTATATTATTGTTCCTGATGCTCAACCTTTGTGTTCTTCCAAAAAAAAAAAAAAAATCCTACTGTGTATTTCAGCTACCACTACTCTAGAATGGCTTTGCCACATCACACCTAGTCTACTGTGTAGTGTTTTAGGTGGTGCATGCGTGTGTGCTCAGTTGTGTCCAACACTTTGTGACCCCATGGAGTCTTCCAGACTTCTCTGTCCATGGGATTTTCCAGGCAAGAATACTGGTGTGGTTTGCCATTTCCTTCTCCAGCTTTCGGTGGAACTCTGACTCAAATGATTCTATCTGTGATTCATTCCATGGTCCACTGCAAGGCTCATCTTCTTAAAATCCCATTTTTAATAGGTTACTGTGAAGATCTAGAATCTTCACTAGCTACCTATTGCCTACAGTTTAAAGGATGCACCCCTCCATAAAATGAGAAATGTCCATTTTCACAAGACTTAATAATTGAACAAGGGCTTCATAGACGTAGCCTTACTGAGTTTTTACAAAACCCATATGGTGGACAGGACAGATATTGCTCTCTTTCTAAATTTATAAATGACATAACAGAGGATCAGACAAGTTAAAGACATGCCCAGAGTCACACAGTTCTTGAATGGCCGAGCCAGGAATAGAAACCAGGGGCTTCTGAGTTCAAGTGCAAGGTGTTCTGTAGTATACCATGGCCTCCCCTGGCCTGTGGAGCCCCATTTCCCTCCTAACCCTGTGATTTCTGTGCTTAGGGTGATGATGTGGTTGGTGTGCTTTTACCAAGGCCTCTCGGCCTCCTTGCAGTCACTCTTCTATCTGCTGAGAACTGCTGAGAAGTTGTGATCTAGGGCTGTCAACGGAGACACATTTCCTGGCTGATTTTCCCCTAGATTGGGACAAGTCTGTCTCCTGCCAGGACATCTGAGGAGGCACAGAAAACACTCTGTACTCCCCTGATGTCACCCTCAATGCCTGCTCATCTCTTGGGACTTGGAGAAGCTTGTTTTGCAATGGTTTCTGGAGGGCTTTTGACCACTGGCAGGACCAACACTCTCTCCAGGAAGGTGTGGCTGAAACACACTTTTCCTTTTTCACCCAGAGGAACTAATGGTCTAAAATCTTGTTTAAAAATGTCTCCTTATTTGTTATATTAATGAATGTGTATAGATTTGTTACCATTTAGATGTAAATAGTTCCCGGGAAATGCTGTATACAGGAGGAGATAAAGCTGTGCTTTGAACTATTTGTTAAAATCAAGACCGTTTGTGAGCAATGCAATGATTAATGAGTCTGTGTTACTGTGATTTTAGAGGACACTCTGTTTCCATCATTTTCTCATTGTACTGAAGCCAGTGTGATTTGGTATTTGACAGTTTGGGGAGGCAGTTTACTGTAGCAGAAGTTTAAATGACGTAAAAAATATGCCTGACAATTGTCTAGAATATCAAGGATTGCCTCCACTCCTATAAAAATTGATGTAGGAAATATGTGAACAAGGATTAGTTAAATAATGTATTACAAGAGTGTTGCGTTGCCTTGGGGCTTCACTTTAAGCCACATACACACACACACACACACACACACAAATCTGGCATCTGTTTGAAAATTGTGACCCTGAATCCTTTAACTTGGGTTTCCGTGATGAAGGATGCATCTTTCCAATGACAAAAGCTTCAGAAGAATAGTTGCAATACTCTTTTGTAAAATATTTGTATAATCCTTATTGTTTTTGACCCCCTTATAATAGTACGTGCCTCCTGAGATGATAGTATACTTCTCAGGAGGCTGACATATGTATTTAACTTTTTCTAGTGCTTTCCATATGTTGGCGTTAAGGGGCCAGTAAATGTATGGGGTGGTTTCCCTGGTGACTCAGATGGTAAAGAATCTGCCTGCCATGTAGGAGACCCGGTTTCAATCCTTGAGTCAAGGAGATCCCCCTGGAGAAGAGAATGGCTACCCACCCCAGTATTCTTGCCTGGAGAATTCCATGGACAGAGGAGCCTGGTGGGATACAGTCCATGAGGTCGCAAAGAGTCGGACACAACTGAGTGACTAACACTTTTCAAAGGTACAGGGTAGGAATATGAAGAACTCAACTGCCAAGCTCTGTATATTTTTCCTTTACTTTCTTTAATTTTACCAAAGGTATTATGATATGCAAATATTGGATTGAAGTACAGTTTGGACTTGGGTAGTAAAACGTTTTAGGGAGACCAACAAGATATGTAAATTCTAAGTGGTGTTGAATGGAAATATTTCTGAAATGGAATTTGAATTCTGAACTCAATGTCGTGTTATTACCATCTGGGTAATTTTTTAAAGTTTTGTTTATTAAGGTACTCATTGGAAATATTGATTTACATTGTGACCTTATAATCTTCATTGGTTCTTCATTATAGTTAACTGGCCAGGTAATAAAAATTGAATAATTAAAGAAGACATTCTTGGTTAAAAATAATTAGACATGTATGTACTGTTAGAGATTGTTAGTATAGCTATTGGAACGTACAATAAGGTAAAAGATGGTTAGGAAGACTTCTAAGTATTCGCAAAACTGAAAGAAGGCTGATTATACTATTTAATAAGAAGAACACAATATGGAAAATTGATATTTTGTAGATATCTTTATGCCTGTCTTTTCAAGTAGCCATGTCATGTGACATATCCTATAGCAGGATTTTTCAAAAGTGCCTACTTAGCCTTTCTGTATTTCACTCAGTATTTTTCTCCTACCTAGTTAAATGACTTTTGATTAGTGGCACTCAGTTGAAAATCATTCTCACTTGCCCTGGTGCTGTTTGTTCTTTAGAGCTGTGGTCCATTCACCCCTGTTCTTGCCCCGCAGTGCAGGCTCTCATCACACAGCAGCTGGAGACCAGGGCATCTTCCACCTCAAACTGATCTTGTACGTGATCTGGTTAACTTTGCTAGCCCTCACCTATGTGTTATAGTTCCCTGTAGCTCTACCTTAAATCCATTTATCTTCTTTATCTGAGGTCTCTAGCAGATATCAGTAGTTGCATGGTTTCAGATATCATCTGTACATTGGTAATTTTCAAAGTTTTATATCTGTGAATGGGTCTTCTCCTAAGTTCCCAACTTAAATATTTCCTTAGTATGTGCCCTAGGCTGTCTGGTGGACACATCCAAGTTAGGAAAGTCAAAAAGGAGCTGTTGATGTCGGCCTGCAAAGCTCTGCTCCCCCACCGTACTCGGGCGATTTCATTAAGTAGAACTGCAATGCCCACCATTGCTCAAACCCAAATTCCAGAATTCATCTCCTTCCCTCTGGCCTCCCATTCAGTGCAGCAAGTCCCTTGGTTCTCTGTCTCTAAAATAAATGCTGAAGGAGAAGTCTTCTTGCTATTTCCTCTGCCATAGTCGCACATCAAGACCCCGGCATCTGGCCTAGTCTGCTGCAAGAGCTCTTAGCTCACTTCCCTGACCCCGCACTCCCTAGAGTAGCCTTTTATGTATAAATCGTATAACACATTCCCTTGCCACAGATTCTCCAGTATATTTTCATTACCCTTAGACTAAAATGCAAGCTTCTCACTGTGTTCCGCAAGACTGCCGTCCTGAGCACCTCTCTCTGCACAGGCCATTCCCTATCAGGCTCAACCTTCCCGCCTTCATTCTGTTCCTTGAACTTGCTAAGCTGTTCTTCTCCTGCACTTAGCTGTTTTTTCCTGCTTGGAATGCTGTTAGCCCACATCCTCTGAGTTATGCCTCCTTTTCCTTGTTCAGATCTCAGTTCCAGCCTTCCTTCTTCGGAGAGGCCATCTGTGACCCAAGTTTGAGCAATTTCTTCTCTCCATCCCCGATGCAGCTTATAGCACACCGTTGTGATAGAACTTACCAGAACCTGAAATGATCAATTTAATTGTTCTTGTGTTTGTTGTTTTTTTTTTGTCTGACTCTCCCCACTCTGGACTCCGTGAGGTCAGTGACATTTCACCAAAGTCCCTCTGCATCTCAGAGCCCAGTCAATAGCTCCTAGTGGCTGCTTCAAAGTTTTTGTGGGCTCATTCACCACCTTAAGTCCAGCTTCTTATTTATTAAATGAAGGTGTCAGGACAGGTGACCGCCAAACCTGTCCTACCCAGACAGTGTTAATTCTCATCGTGTCTCTAGTTCTCTGATGGAGTCCGCTTGCCTCCTTAACGTCCTGTGCATGGGCTGTGTTTATTCAGGTCTTCAGGCCATTGCTCCCTCTCCTCTCTCCTCAGTGTCCTTCCCCTCTGTGCCGCCCAAATTCCTTAAGGATTTCCCTTCTTCTCCTTTTGGCTGTATCCTTCAGAGAGGAATGTAATCACTTTGTATCTGCATATCTTGCCTTTTGCTACTACATGGTTAGCTGTTAAGCATGGGATTATAACTTTAACTTTTGGATCCCATGGCGGCCCTTACAGTGCTAGCCTATAGTGCCTACTCAGTACATGCCTTGTAACTCAGTAATGAGGCCATGATGTCCCAAAACGTTGATTTCATAACAATAAGAATGTTTGAACTGTTTTACTAATTTACCTGAGACAAAAGAGATTTTAAAAAAGCAACCAAATAGGTGTATCTTTCTAAAGTCTAAACTGGAGGAAAAAATCTGAAAATGGAAATTTAGGCTTATGATGAGGTGGAATTTTGCAAACATTTGTAAGCAATCTTACTAAAAAAGTTTTGAAAAAATATATAATCGTAGGTATTTGAGAAGAGAAATAAATGGGTATTTTTTTTAATTATTAACTGAGGTTAAAGCTTGAGCTGAGTTTTTAATTTGGTTTGGTTTGTTCAGGTATTAGGAATTTAGAGGAGCTCTATGAAAATATCCCGCCTACACATTTTGAATATCCACTTCCTGCTTATCTTCGGAACAGCTTGGTTCTTTTAATAGCAAATGGCTGAGTGGAGGGGAACCATTTGTAGTGGGTAAATTTAAGTACAGTGTGTCCTCCCATCCCAAGCAGAAGTCATGCTAACTGCTCAGGGATTTGGTGCAAATGTGTTTGCTTTTTGCTGTTGTCCAGATCCTTGAAAACTCAATATTTTAGAAGGATATTATCCATTGTTATGCAAGAAGAATTACTGGTCAAAATTGTTTTTAAATTCTGAAGCTAGAAAACACCTCATCTATTCTTTTTATAAACATGTTGATTTATTGTGTTTTTTTAAGAGGCTGTTCTTCAAATTCAAATTTCTGTCCATAGGCTTGGACAGGAAGAGCTAGTGCTGGGGAGAATCACAGGCTTGTTTCTTCATTTCATGTGTGAACCAAGTGCTATACATTGGTGTGTATACACAAATGGTAAATTCCTCTTAATCCCGAGTGGCTGGAAAATGTGTGCTCAAATTTAAGAGTGATCATCTATTCCTTTCAGGGGTTAACTGTTTTCAAACAATTCAGTCAAATACACCGACAGTATTTTAGATTTGTTTTTAACGACATAAATAGCACTTAGTAGCCCATGGTAATCAGTGTGTACATCAACTATTGGTGAAGAGCATTATTCCAGATAATGCCTGTGATTGGATTAATTCTCAGTCTATCCCAGAATTTACTGTTTTACATAAACGGCTTGTTTTCAAGGCATCCGTTTCTTTTGGAAAAGTAGAGATGAGAAAAAAAAGTCTGCTTCTATAAATATCTTGTTTGGGGTAAATAGCTTTTTTTTTTTTTCCTAGTGAATAATGCAAAGGATTTTCCAAAAGGTTGCTGTAGCTTTGCATGGGAGAACTGAGAGAACACTTGTTGGATATACTGCTGAGCGTTGAAGGCTGCTGCTGCTGCTGCTAAGTCACTTCAGTCGTGTCTGACTCTGTGTGACCCCATAGACGGCAGCCCACCAAGCTCCCCTGTCCCTGGGATTCTCCAGGCAAGAACACTGGAGTGGGTTGCCATTTCCTTCTCCAGAGCGTTGAAGGCAGGTGAATCTTATTCTGTTGTTCTTACACAGCAGCCTCATGCTGGGTCCAAGCTCTGTGGTGTCTGGAAAAAGGTTTGCTATGTAATGCTTTCGGATTGGCATTGCAAATTCTTCCTTTTAGGGGAGCATTGCTGATGTGAATGTTGGCAAGGTTGTGTCCTGTGGCTGCTGGTGTGACCCAGTTAGATCCCTCAGGAATTAATACCTACAGAAGCTGGGACTGGGGAGACTGAGAATATAGAGAAACAGTAGATTCAGGGTACCTCAATCAAAAAGGGTAGGAACCATCAGGGTAATACACTGAAAATGTAGCGTGGGAAATTTATGCATCATTATGAAAATCGCATGGACAGAGGAGCCTGATGGGCCACAGTCCATGAGGTCACAAAGAGTCAGACACGACTAAGCGACTGAGCATGCACAAAGAAACAAAATACTGTATGAAATATTACTGTAACCCTTCAAAGTTGACAATAAAGGGGCTGACTTCAATTTCAGGGAAAGGGTAAATATTTAATTCAGACCTATGTGTGTAGGTAGGGCTTCCTTGATAGCTCATTTGGTAAACAATCCCCTTGCAATGCAGGAGACCCCGGTTCAGTTCCTGGGTCAGGAAGATCCGCTGGAGAATGGATAGGCTACCCACTCTAGTATTCCTGGGCTTCCCTGGTGGCTCAGCTGGTAAAGAATCCGCCTGCCATGCGGGAGACCTGGGTTTGTTCCCTGAGGTGGGAAGATCCCCTGGAGAAGGGAAAGGCTACCCAGTCCAGTATTCTGGCCTGGAGAATGTTGTTCTCCAGGAGAACAGTATTCTGGGTTGCAAAGAGTTGGACACAACTGAGCGACTTTCACTTTATTTGTTAACATCTCTTTAGTTGTGTTTTGGTAGGATAACTTGGACTTTGTCCCTATGTTTTCAGGTAAAGATGTAAATTCTCTTTAATTGATATCCTGTGATGTTCTGTGGTGACCCTGGTGAGGTCACTGGCTTGTCATCCCGATTCATGAGCAGCTGGTATTTCACCAAGTAGTAGTATGATTTTCACCACCCATTTGCTTGCACAAAATAAGAAGGCATCGTTTTGTATTGTAAAATACAGTTTGAAGGACTTTATGAAATCTTAGTCCATTTTGATTAATTTTTACCAGCAGCTGCCTGCAACTTGGGCTTTATTCTTGGTTGGGTCATAACTGTTGAGGGAAGTTTGCTGCTTTTTGAACATGATTTCAAAGGCTCATGGTTCCAGATCTCGGACATCTTTATGTTTTTCAGGTTCCCCCATGCTTGGTCTAAAGCAGATTAATTACTAAACTCTCAGTGAATAATTAACCATCTGACTTGTTCCCAAGTTATATACTCACTGGGTTAGAAATGATTTCCCAAACTACTAAAGATAAGAGAAGGCTATTCCTGGTTTCACAGTGTCCCCATTGTTACTGGCTTGTGTGATGTGTGAGACCCATCAGCTGATCCCTCACACTGGTCCAGCTACTCAATCAAACCACTTCCTGGGGTTTTCTCGGGTAATGGCAGTGATTCAGAAGATACCACAGTAGTTTTAGAGGACTGCTCCCTGTGTGTAACACTGGGCTGAATGACTGCTGCTGCTGCTGCTGCTAAGTCGCTTCAGTCGTGTCCAACACTGTGCAGCCCCATAGATGGAAGCCCACCAGGCTCCCCCGTCCCTGGGATTCTCTAGGCAAGAATATTGGCTTGGGTTGCCATTTCCTTCTCCAATGCATAAAAGTGAAAAGTCAAAGTGAAGTCGCTCAGTTGTGTCCGACTCCTAGCGACCCCATGGACTGCAGCCTACCAGGCTCCTCCATCTGTGGGATTTTCCAGGCAAGAGTACTGGAGTGGGTTGCCATTGCCTTCTCCAGGGCTGAATGACTAGGAGCTGTCAAGTCCAAAAAGAGCATTTTTGTTGCGCCCGCATTAAATCTGCCCTTTGCCTGGAGAATTCCATGGACGAAGGAACCTGGGGGGGTACAGTCCATGGGGTTGCAAAGAGTTGGACATGACTGAATGACCAACACTTTCTTGCTTTTGCTCAAAGTTGCATTTCAGCTGAGTTTAGAGTTACTTCTCTGTGTGCTTTCAACAAGATATTTTTCTTTTTTAAAAATTTATTTTTTTAATTGAAGGATTATTGCTTTACAGAATTTTGTTGGTTTCTGCCAGACAACAACATGAATCAGCCATAGATATACCTCTGTCCTCTACCTCATGAACCTCCCCTGACTCCCTCCCCATCCCTCCCCTCTTGATTGATACAGAGCCTCTGTTTGAGTTCCCTGAGTCACACAGCAAATTCTCATTGGCTATCTATTTTACATATGGCAATGTAAGTTTCCATGTTACTGTCTCCATACATACATATATTTTTAAAGACTTTATTTTATAGTAGTGAGTTAATGCCTAATTTCTATCAGTTAAACAGTTTGTGCCTTAGTTGAGTTTCCACTATGTACCAAGTCCTATTGGAGGCTTGGGGGAGACAGGCAAATGTAAGTCATTTCTGGCAAGGTAGTCATTTGTACGCATTCAAAAGGATGTGATAATTGGCAGTGGGGAGGGGGCTGTGTGTATGAGCTCAGTTGTGTCCAACTCTTTGCAACCCCATGGACTGTAGCCTGCCAGGCTCCTCTGTCCATGGGATTTCTCAGGCAAGAATATCGGAGTGGGTTGCCATTTGCTTCTTCAGGGGATATTCCTGTCCCAGGGATCAAACCCACGCTTCTTGCATCTCCTGCATTGGCAGGTGGATTTGTTACCACTGTGCCACCTGGGAAGCCTTCACAGTAATTGGGGAGATAGATTAAAATGGAGGGGCCAAAAAGGGTACGAATGTAAGCATATTCAATTTTACTTTTATAAATACATGTTTCTGTGATTTTGGTTTGTGAATCTATCACATATTGTGTTCTATAAGGTAAATTTTGTATTTTTAGAATTTAATTTTGCAATATAAAGTTGCATAGAAATTACTTTCATAAAACCCTTGTTTTGTCTTCCTTAAATGAAAAATAAGAATTTTCAAAATTATCTTGAAATCAAAAGATATGTATTCTTTTCCAGCCCTTCCGAAGCTCCAGAATTGCACTTTTGACCTTGGAATAACCAGGGGCCTTGGAAAAATAAGACAGTAGTTCCCTCTTGTTAGTCATGTTGACCTTTGAATTGCCTTTTTCTTTCCTATTCTTGCAAATCTTCTACCTTCATGTCTGGATGATCTAGATCTGTTGAGATAATATATATGGAAGCATTCTGTAAGCTGGGCGGTATTGTGAGTAAGCATTTATTATTATTGTTGTTATCATTGCTACTGTTTTCATGTATTCACTGCTTTGCATCGGCCCCCAAACACACCAGCAATTTACTTCTGCTGTGTCAGAGATAATTGTGTCTATCTCAATGGAGAAGCTACTTTCTGCTTGAACTTAAGAAAATTTGGTTCGCTGGTGGGACCTTTGTTCTGTTGGTGTTCTGACTGAGAGTGTGAGATTGTCAGGGAACGCAGGTATGGGAGGTTGATGAAGAGAAACGATTCAGTCTGTTTATGTCGATTGCGCATTATTTGGCTATCTGCACCCTGTGAGGTTTACTTTACAAAAACTCTCATTGATTTTATAAATTACTTTATTCTCAAAATGAGAGACTGTTGTTGATAGTGGTCAAGAGTGCGGGCTCTGGAGTTAAATTGTCGTGCTTCTTGTCCTGGTTCCTTCATTTCCAGCTGGATGAAAACTGGGAAACCTTTGAAATCTCTTTGTGCTTGAGTTTTCTAAACTGTAAAATAGGGCTAATTTCATTACATGGTAGGGCTGTTGGGAAGCTTAACTGGAATAATGCATCTGGGTTAGATTATATATGTTAGTAATTTTACTTACTAACTGCTAGTTTATCAACATAGCGACCCCCAAAAGGCCTGGGTTAAAGTTTGCACTCAATCACAGATTAAAGAAATAAACATTCTATGTTGATGTGATGCTATGTACTGTCTCTTATACTCTTTCGGGCTGTATTTGATGGAGTTTGGGGTTGAGTCTGATGCTCTGTCTCTTGAGAGGAAGGGAAAGGACCAGGGAGTGGTGGTTAGAGCAGTGTATGCATGTGGAGGATCAGGAAGGAAGGTGTGGGGCTGGGGTGGCCCTTCCTGGACACAAGCCCACATGCTTCATGGTGCTTGGCACCTTGCAGAGTTCTCTTATACACCTTTCTTTCCTTCAGTCCTCACGACAACGCCTGTTTTACAGAAATGGGAACCATGCCTCGGAGATACTCCTTGACTGGCTCCCAGACAAGAAGCCAGAGAGCGGCACAGCAGAGCTCCTGGACTTGGGTGGTGATGTCCTTTCTTCCAGGACATGGTCCTTCTCTGCTGTATACAAGGGTTTATGTTTATGATAACCTTGGTGCTGAATCCCAGAGGCGCTGTGGGTCACATGCTGATTGGAAGGGAAGGGTGTTGGTGGAGATCTGGGGGGGCGGTGGGGATGCTCCTTCTGTGACCCTCAGAGCACTAACCTGCTGCTGTTCAGGACTGGCCTGGCTGCTGCTGCGGGAGGGTGGTAAGCGACCCTAGGCTCTTCCTGGCCTTGAGTGAAGACTGCGTCTCATTTTTCTGAAGGGCCATTTTGGATCAGCGTTCTGTGGGAGAATTTGTCAGTTTGTCTTTTTTGTTGGGAAGGAAGTACACCTACAGTACACCTACTCAGTGGTCAGACACATGCAATGCGAGATTAGTAGTATGAATACTGTTTAAGCCAGGCCCTTTTGGGGTCACTGTGTTGATAAACTTGAAATTAGTAAGTAAAATGCCTAATATATGTAATCTAAACTTTAGTTTGATTTATGTCAGTCTTCCCATTATGAGTTGATTCAACTGTACATTTTAAAATGTTGGTTGTTACATAATATGTATTTTACTTTGGGGGATCAGATATTCTGAGATTAAACACATATTTAAAAGTTTGATTTCCTCCTTATCCTTGTTGTCCTATTTGTCATATTAAAAATCAAGTGATCAGAGAAAATTCAGTATAGTGCTTTGAAATTTTAAAAACATTGAGAACAAATTAAAATTGGAAGAATTATTTTATGCATGAAATGAGTAGAGATTGAATTGATTTTAGGATTATGTTTGAATGTATTATTTCTTTGAAATCATTTTCTACTCTGAATAAGAAATTTGCATATAGTTAGTACAATATGTTTGTCAAAGAAATAATTTTTTAATGCACTAAAATTTTAATTAGCCATAATACAATTGTCTTTTGTCTGTATGCACTTTACTTTTTAGAGAAGAAGTAGGTAACAGTGCATTTTTTTTTTCCCCAAAGCAACAACTAGACCTTGGCTTTTCTAAACCACTAAGCTTGGCTTTTCTAAACAACTAAACCAAGGTTTTCTCAACCTTGGTGCTGTTGACACTTGAGTTTGGACTGTGCTTTGTTGTGGGCAGGCTGTTCTGTGTGTTACAGGAGGTGCAACAGCAGCCCCAGTGCTCACTGATTGTATCCTGTCCCCTGTTCCCAGCCTTGACAATCAAAAATGTCTCCAGACATTGCCAAAGGTTCCTAAGAGAGCAGCCTAACCCCAGTTGAGGACCATTGATCTGGGGTTTTCAGTATATGCTCAAATCTTCTACCTTACCTAAATCTACATTAATTCTGTCATTTCGAGTAGATGTTCAGAATCACACCAAAAAAGGAGAAAATAATATATTTATAGAAGCAACAGACTTCTATAATAAGATTTTTCTTCAATATGCATTGAAATGTTTTTTATTAACGCTCAGTTACCATGACACATCCACTTTACGAGAATTCCAGATGTTTGGATTAATATTCTGTTTGTTTTCTTTCAAAATAGATGTATCTCTTTGATTATGAATTAATTTATAACAGTGACTTGATTTAACTTCACATAACTGGAAATAATACTGTAGTTTGCTATATATTAAATGCTTTCTCTGATAAGAACACTCAGTATGTTCCTCATGGACATACTGAAAGGCTTAATTGCCTTTAGAGATGGGCATGTGTCTTCGTGAAGCAGTTGTGCAAATGGTGCTGAAGTTGTTTCAGGAATCCCTTTATGGACTTTTTAGTAGCTATTTTAGCATAAGGAGGCAGATAACACCTATAACTACTGTATTAACTACCGGAGGGATACAGACATTTTGCTTGGCCTATGAATTACATGACTGCTTTTTAAAATGTGTTTTGTTAAGGATAGAGCATAGTTTTGTTTCTGTGAACCATGGACTGAA
Source organism: Moschus berezovskii (assembly GCF_049115385.1). NCBI lineage: Eukaryota > Metazoa > Chordata > Mammalia > Artiodactyla > Moschidae > Moschus > Moschus berezovskii. The sequence goes on along the minus strand of NC_142469.1, from coordinate 87,531,653 downwards.
GCTTTAGCCAATCAGAGGAACGAATGGACTACAGGGTAAAGGAAGTATTTGTTCCGTTATTGTATTCCATGGCCTCTCGCCATCTTTGATAAAGGATTGAAGTGTTGTGCACCCAAAGTCTGCTACCCTCTTGACCCTTCATCAGTCATCAGCCGCCCTGTGAGGTTAGTGAACTGTGGCTCAGGAGGATAACTATTGTTTAAGCATTGTGTAACTCTTGAAAACGGAAATTACTGACACAGCAGTCTTGCAATGAGATGTCTTTCTAGTTTTAAGATTATAGACACATGTTTCCTTTCTCTTGCTAATTGTGCCAGTTATAGGTATAAGATGATAATATATGAGACTTGAAGTAGGGTTATTCATATGGATGACCCTGAGACTATTGAGTTTCTTTAAAAAAAAAAAAAGAATATAGACAGAAAGGACCTAGCACAAAATTTCAAGAATTTCACATGGGATCCTTAAATCCCTTAGGGTGTCTTGCAGCTCTTGCATGCTACTTCTCCACTATTTATGTGTTAGTTACTGAAAGCATAAAGTAACTGATGGCACATACAAACCTTTACATTGCATGCCTTATTTTTGTTTTTCTTACTAGCTCAGGAAAACTTTTAAGAGCTATATCTAGTATTCACAGCTTTATGTCATCTCATCTCTATATTTATGCCATATTCTTAAACAAGTCGAGTAATATATCAGCTGCAGCTGTTGCTGACCAAAGCTGTCACAGAAGTGGGTGGAGGAAGAATCAGAGATGCGGTGTTCAGGTTCTGTGTTTCAAAAGCATATCTGTTGCAGTCAATCTGTGATGATAACAACTGGCTTGTAGAAGGCAGATAAAGCCAGATATCTGTTTTATCTTTGACCACATGTACAGTAACTTGGATGCCATAGCGATAAATACCACTGTTAGCTTAAGAAAAAAACAAACTGAGTATGTGCGATTTTCTGACTTGTACAGTAGTAAATACTCATGAATGTGAAGTATTCATTAGTTTTGGCTGCAGCCTTTCTGTAAGGTTATTAACATAAAGCTTGATATTTAATAGCATGCAAAATTTAAAAAGAGGACAAAAGAAAATCTATAAGAGCAAATAAGTAAAATGTTTGTTTTTTGCTATAAGTAGGCAATGATGCTTTCTAATTAAATGTATTTTGATTCAAGTAAATATTTACACCAATTGCTAATTAAAAGAATGTTGATACCACACTTTACTAGAGCTGGTTAGGATAGTGGACTTAGTATAGCCCTGTCCAAGATTTCTCTTAACCCACTGGATCTCACTTGTCCTCATCTTCCATCATTCCCATTTTCCAGTTTAGCATGAGGTCAGAGAAGAGAACTGAAAATCCTCATCAAAACACTGTAGTCAGATTTTTATCTTTTTTTCCACTTTTTTATAAAGACAGTTCAAGGGAAAGAGAAACAACTTTTTAGCTATTAGGAAGGGACAGTTAGCCATATGAGGCTGTCTCTCCTTATTCTTTAACCCTGTTGGGCTAAAATGAAATCCTGATATGGTCAAATCAATTAAGGGACAGAATTACCTTAAAGATGGAAAGAAAGCCCTTTGTACAGCTTAACATGTGAGACCTCCCAATAGTTCTCCTCACTCTCATTAACATCAGAACACACATTACTTTTGGGATTGTCTGCATGTTTTCTAAGTACTTGATCGCATAGACAGATTCCTAAGGCTACGGGTGCCTTATGAAGACAGCCTCCTAGATATTATATAATACCTAATATATTTAATATGTAATTATATAATACTTTATTAGTAATACTTAATATTATATAATTTATATAATAATAAATTTATTAATATATAAATTATATAATATTAAGTATTACTAATAAAGTATGTAATTACATATTAAATACTTCATATCAAAGATTTGAATACTCATGTGTATGTAATCATGTACATATTCAAGATATGGATACTTGTACGTTGGACAAAGATAATAAAGGACTTAGCTCTTACCTAATTCTGAAAGAAAGCTTCACAGTGGAGATGGAATTTCAGGAACTCTTTATTGCTGGAAACCTCTGTGTGGCTGGGGGTTGGGGAAAAGGAAGTGCGTGCCGATGGTTATGCTCGGTGATTATTAATAGCTAACAGTTACTGAGTACTTACTCTGTGCCAGGAGGGCATGCTTTATGTGTTCACTCACCCCTCGGGTATCCCTGGGGAATTGGTTCCAGGACCCCTGCAGATACCAACATTTGTGGATGCTCACGTCCCTTATATAAAATGATGTCGAATTTGCATATAACCTACACAGAGTCTCCTTTCTACTCTCAATCAGCTCTAGATTACCTATAATACCTAGTACACTGTAAATGCTAGGTAAATTGTAAATACAATGTAAATGCCATGTACATTGTTGCCATTGCATATCAAATTTATGTTTTACGTTTGGGAACTTTCTGGGTTTTTTTTTTTTTTTCCTGATTATTAATCCTCCATTGGTTGACTGCCTGGGTGTAGAACCTACAGATATGGATGGCTCACTGTACTAACTTATTTAGTTCTCCAACAAGATTTTGAAACAGTTAATCTTATTTCCACTTTCTAGATGAGGAAACTGAGGTACAAGGAGACTAGATAATGTGCTTAAGGTTCTAGCAGTAATAAGAGGCAGAACATGCCTCTTAACCATTGCACCCAACTGTCTATATAATTTAATTTCCACCATAGCCCTGCAAACGAGAGATTTTCCTTACTTTCCACATTGAAGAAATCGAAGCCCAGAGAGGTTACCTTTGTCAAAGTCACTGGTGGCTAATGACAAAAAAAGGATTGCTGGGAAACACTGAGGGCAGGAGGAGAAGGGGGCGACAGAGGATGAGATGGTGGGATGGCATCTCCGATTCAGTGGACATGAGTCTGAGCAAGCTCCAGGAGGTAGTGAAAGTGTGCTGCAGACCATGGGGTCGCAAAGAGTCGGACACAACTTAGCGACTAAACAAGAACAAGAACTGACGCTCTGAAAGGTCTGTGCCTTTTCACTGCAAGAGAAGGCCTTCTTGGGAAGGCTCAGTGGCCTAGTTGACACACACACGAATATGGGAGGCCTTATTGCTGCTGCTGCTGCTGCTGAGTCACTTCAGTCGTGTCCGACTCTGTGCGACCCCATAGACGGCAGCCCACCAGGCTCCCCCATCCCTGGGATTCTCCAGGCAAGAACACTGGAGTGGGTTGCCATTTCCTTCTCCAATGTGTGAAAGTGAAAAGTGAAAGTGAAGTTGCTCAGTCATGTCTGACTCGTAGCGACCCCATGGACTGCAGCCTACCAGGCTCCTCCGTCCATGGGGTTTTCTAGGCAAGAGTACTGGAGTGGCTTGCCATTGCCTTCTCCAGGAGGCCTTACTACTTCCCGGTAAAGACAGTTGAGGTTATAGAGAAGCCTGTGTAGGTTGTTCGTAACTCGTCCATAGAGTGGCCATAGAGTGGATGTGCACTGAAGCAAGAGACATCCCTCTGGCTCAGCTCTTCCCGAAATGGACTGCCTCTGTCATCTGCCTGGGCTGTGCTTCGTTTTGTTTGGTGTGCCTCTTTTCGGTGTGCTGGGCTGTTCTATTCCTGTTTATAAATCTTTTAAGTGTGCACATTACAGAAGTAATTAAATTGTCATTATAATTTATAGTATGCCTGAAGTCAATCATCTAATTAAACTGCAAGAGAAGAGAGGTGGTAGCCTCATATGCATTTATTAAGTGTTGCTGTATTAATTATTCAAGGATTTAGAACCAAGTGAAAGAGAAAACGAATGATAATACCAGTCTTTAAAAGTTTTCTTATTTCTGCTCTTCTCAGTTCAATAATTTGAGATTCTCACTAGTTAGTAGCATAGGATTTTTATGTCTTTCTCTCAGCCTTCTCTTATAATTCTCCACGCAGCATTCATACATGCCACCCCACATCCTAACTGAAGAAGCAATTAGAAATATAATAGAAAACAAAACTTAAATTCATGGGTTATATATAGTGGTCCAAGTTCTGTTTTGAATTATAAAAAAATGGTAGTATTTTAGATACCTTGGATCATTTAGAGGAGATTTGGTTTTACCAGAGCAATAGTGACTATTAAGATGCTTATTTTCTTATTAAGGAATAAAAAAAAAAACCCCGCAGCAACAAAGACCAAAACCAAATAGGGTATAATTAAACTCTTGCTGGAGGAAACTATTTTTGAAGAGTCTATTTTTCAATTTTAAGCTCTAGTTTATATATATATATATATATATATATATATATATTCTATGAGGTAGAATTGATAACTCGGGTAGTTATCTCAGCCCCTTGGGAAGTTAATTGCAGTTTGTAATGGAATTGGCTGAATCTGTTCCTTTGGGATTTGGGTGTTCAGGAAAAGGAGAATACTGAAAAACATGATCAGGTGTCATTCATGTGAGTGACAGATTGTAAATGTGGTGAATTTTTCCCTTCTCATTTTAAATTTTGGGGGGCTGAAATTGAATTGAAGGCTATAATTCCAAAAGAGGCAATCCTTAAAAAAAGAAAAGGCAATCAAGAGAACAGTAAAGGCATTTAATTGAGCTATGTGTTATCAAATATATCTGTCTAGAAGTTACTAGGTTTTCCAATGACTCTTGGCTAAACAGAAATTAGTCACATGTAAAGATTCCAGTTTCTTTGCCCCTCTATGTGCATATAAGAGATCCTCAACTTCTAAACAGTTTTCTTGGGTATTGCTTTGTTGAGTCACAAAATCTGAGTTGACCTGTAATGTACTTGAAGTATTAGTAACAAGAAGTTCCGTTCCGTCGCTCAGTCGTGTCCGACTCTCTGCGACCCCATGGACTGTAGCCTACCAGGCTTCTCCGTCCATGGGATTCTCCAGGCAAGAATACTGGAGTGGGTTACCATTTCCTTCTCCAGGGGATCTTCCCAACCCAGGGATCGAACCCGGGTCTCCCGCATTGGAGGCAGATGCTTTAACCTCTGAGCCACCACAAGCTGGTTATCAGTTCCTCTGCAAAAATGCATTCTGAGCGATATTGGGGATCAGATATTGGGGATCTGCTCTTGTGGGAACAGTTTCTCTCCTAGAGTTCTTGGTTGAAGAGATTGAGGAGGCTCCTTTGCTGACACTCTTATAGGCTAGAAAATGGAGGAAAGACCCAGTTCAGTTTTTGTTTCAGGCTGCAGGTAACTAGGGGGAGAGGAAGGCAAGAGTGATATCCCCAGTGTATGTAGTGGAGGGGAAAGGAACCCCCCTGCAGTCCTTTTGCTGGTTTGGCTGCTTACTGGGTGGTCTTTTCATGGCAAGAGCCAAAGGTGAATCATGTACTTTAAATTTGAAAATTGCTAACACATATATATATCCTTTTAAAACAGTCTTTGTTTATAGCAATATAAACATCTCTCCATACTGAAACAAAAACTGCATAAAATAATAAGAATGAGATTTAAATAAAGATTTTGTGTAAACATGTGTTTTAGGGACCTGTGGACTATAAATATTCCTTGAACCAATGCTCAGTGGAATGTGAGCTTTTCCATAGTAAGATAGGCATCTGATAAGATCCTAGATCTTGTCCCAGGGTTTGATAAATTGCAGGCCCTCAGAATGTGTGACATGTAAAAGCACTGTTAGATGAAGGTAAATGTGAGTTATTGTGAAAACTTTGATTTGATATTTTTCATTTGCGTTAAATCTGGCATGACATTTACTGTTGAACTTGACCTCTTTGGGGAAAGACTTTCTAAACTTACTTCCTCTTTCCTTCTAAGAACTCAATTAAATCCTTAGAAGGATTCATAACTTGATATTTGCCATGTACTATCTTTAGAAGTATTTTATAATATATCTTATATGCTTTTAATTTGTTATTTATTTTGGCTGTTCTGGGTTTTCGTTGCCGTGTGGGCTTCTCATTGTAATGGCTTCTCTTCTTGTGGAGCGTGGGCTTTAGGGCGCATGGGCTCAGTTGCTGTGGTTTCCAGGCTCTAGAGCAGAGACTCAGTTGTGACTTCCAGGCCCAGTTGCTCTGCAGCATGTGGAATCTTCCTGGACCAGGGATCAAACCTGTGTTTCCTGCACCGGCAAACAAATTGTTTACCACTGAGCCACCAGGGAAGCCCGTTATATGCTTTTTGATTCTTCAGATAGAAAGAACTTTATACATGATAACCATTAATAGATATTAATAGTCTAAATAAGTTAATTCATGATTTCCAAAAAGACCTTAGGTTTTAAAATAAAAACAATGTCTGTGTTAATATCAAGAACAGCGACAAGGCTGAGAAAAAAAAATTTCACCTGTAAACAATTTATGTTAAAGAAAAGCTAGTAGAATTCAGAGTTTATTTATCCTTTTATGGTTCTGCTCTCTGAAGTTTCACGTTAAATTTTGTGGAACTATTTTATATATGGAGCTGTAGACAGAGCATTTATAAGAAAAATATAACCAAATCTTTTTTTGTCATGTTTGTATATTTCATTTACTACAGTAGCAAATCCTTTGTTCAATATAGTTAACTGTTGAAAGGATTAGAAATTGTTTGAGGAAGAAGTGACATTTGTCCTTCACATGTGAGATCTAGTACCATAAATTTGTTTCACGCTTTTCTTACAATTATGTGAGACAGACACATTTCAATTATTAGTGTTTCATTGTTATGAAGATTTATATAGTGGGAAAAGAGAACCTAGGCCTAGGAAAAGGTTCAGATATAAAATATTGATAACAAAGTCTTAGACTGATTGCTGGACTGATATGCTTCCTTAACTTTATAATCCTAAAATTTTCTGAAAAAATTTTTAAGAAACACTATAAAAATCTAAGTTCTGTTTCATTGTCAGTGGTGGTGGTTTTAATCATTACAGAAATCAATAGCTCTCAAACTATTCTCCCTATCTTCTTGCAGCTGTCCATAATAACCATCTGCTCTTGCAGGTGGACTAAATTCTCGTCTCCAGTAAGGCTTGTCACACTGTCTGTCCTGCTTACTTACCATTTCTTTCTTAGGAGTCCAGTTTGAAATGGAATCCTTTTCTAAATAGAAGCTCCATACACTGAATTTTATCTATTTATACTTTGAAAGGGTGGGCCTGACAACTTAGAACCTAAGAAGACATGAAGTTGTTCAGAAGAAAAGGACTAATTTCGAGGGTATTTATGGACAACTTGGAAAGAAAGCCAAGACAGATCTTATGTTTTTTGTAATATTAAAATTTTGACATCAGCCTGACTGCAAAATGTGTATGTTTCGTGTGTCATTGTATCATTTTTTTATATAAATTCCTCTTATTTGTGTGGTGCTATTCTACCTTTTCCAAGAAACAATAATTTTGTTGGGCTGACTGTGCTGCTCACAGTTCATCAGTGTTACTGCATTAGATATTTGGTTTACATGGGACATGGCCTTCGTTTTTTCTTTTTCCTATGTAGAAACTACAGTTACTCATCTCAAGCCTAAAGTACATTTGTTAGAGCTCACCATTATTAGCGAATAGCTTCTTATAGATCAATCATGTGAGTGTTATCACTGGGGAAGGCCATTGTACATGATCTGTCAGTGAACAGGGAAGGATTTTGCTGCTTCATAATATAATACAACAGTGGTGGTATTTATCTCCAAACATACAGAAGCAGAGAGGCTTTGTTATTCTCACCAACATTTGCCTTAATGAATGCACTTCAGCATTTGCACATGCTGCTTCTGCTCCCTTCATTTGTCTCTTGTTCTTATTGACTGTTGGGGTGTTTTCCAGTTATCTGATGCGATACCCTCTAAGTAGATTTTTAACTTCTTTGAAAATCGATCCAGTTTTCTATGAAATGTTAATTGACGTCTATTTCTCTTTTATTTTTTCCACAGTTTAACAAAGCTTCTAGGAATTAAAGAGGATTTACTTCTTTTTAAAAAGTCTATTTATTACTTAGACAAGTTGCAAAATTTGTTAGGAATAAGGCCTTCTACCAGGACCATTAGTGACAGTTAATGGATAGCTTGCGGAACATTATATAATAGGAATGAACATATATGTGATTTTTTAAAATCTTGAAATGAATGATAAGTGCTGTATGTTTATTTCCCTCACATCAGGAGCTCATTTATGTTTTTATCCTCTTGGTTCTTCTTAGTGGGATTTATGTGAATGAATCCCAAATGTAAAATAGGTACATTTAAGCATAATTGTGGCTCAGAGTTTGTCTTATCCCTTTTACAGTTCAGAACAGTTAGAAGGTCTGAAAGGATCTTTATTCTCTTTGTTGAATAAAAGGAAAGTTTTAAAAGGAGAGTTTGGAGGAGCAGGGTGGTTGGGGGTGGGGGTATATTTACACTTTCCCTATTGTGAAGTTTAACCCAAGTGAAGATTTTTATTTTGGTTAGGATCCTTCCCTTTCAGTGACTTTCAAAGGATATTACCTCAACCTCTTGCCTAGCAGGACAGCAATAAACATTTTATTTTCAACTTCCTTAAAAAAAAAAAATTTTTTTTTTTCTCTGCTCTTTGTTTTGACAAATTTGTGTGGATTAAGTCTTACTGCCTTGCCATTGAGAGGATGCTGTTGGCTGTGAAAATGCCGCAGACTTTTCTCGTCATGACCAAAAATTACAGAATCAGTAAAAGAAAAAATTATAAACAGAAATCTGTCTTTTACTCCTTTTAATATTTCTACAGTGTCCACGTGTCGCTGGCTCCAAAAGTAGGCAATCACAAGTGATTCATTTAACAACTCTCAGCCGATGTTTTTCTGAGCACCTGGTACGTGCTTAATGTTCAGCAGAGTTTCCACCTCCAGAAGCTCTGGGTTTAGAAGAAAGGCAGATGTAAAGGAACTGCAGTGTAATAAGTGAGGGTTTCCACAGAGGCCAGCACAGAAGGGGAAGGTCATGAATAGGGAAAGGGGCATTCATTCTGAGCCAATGTTAATCAATCACTTGCTGTTTTCTAAGCACTATTCAGTGTGTCCGGGCTACAGGGAGACAAAACAATATTACCTCTCTTGAGAAGCTTCTGTCCTAGTGTGGGGACAGATAGAATAATATGCCAAGCTTCCTAGCATATATGGTGTGGAGAGAGAGAGAGAGAGTGATTGACTCAGGTAGGGAGAGGAGAAGGTACGGGAGGAGGTGACACTGATCAGGAACCTGACACATCAGGCAGAAGGAACAGCTGCTCTTGTAATAGTGTGGTCTGCATCCATACACTTAGACCTCTCCTTGAAAGAGAGGAGTGAACATTTCAAAGTGAGGAAGAAGGGCAGCTTAGTATAAATGAGATAATGTATCAGGCAGGACACTTGATGCTTTATGCCATGTGCAGGCCACCAGGTTCCATCTGTAGTCTTCAGCCAACCTGGAGGTGCCAGGTGCTGGGCAAGGCTGTAAATTTGGGGTGTTGCCCAAGCCTAGGCTGTGATCCCCTTTCCAGAAGGGTGCCTCCCTTCCTCCCTAGGTCCTGACCCTTTGTCTCAGCTCCTCCTCCCACCTGTGGGCCTTGGTACAGGGGAGGCCCTGGCTTGGAAACCATGAATGTGACCTAAAATTAAACCTGGAGCTATCATATATATATATTATATATATATATAATGCCTTGATTAGGTGTTTACAGCACGGAATCTTCAACAATTAAAGAGAAAAGGTGTGGGTGGGGTTAAAAAATAGCAATACCCACACTCTGAAGTTTTTGAGAAAAACAGGAAACTAGTCTTTTTTAACCAGTGATGCCCAGAACTGGTTATTGCAGAGAGGGTTGTTTTTCTAATGCATTGTGGTCAGCGCAGCTGTGCCAGAAGTTGATTTCTGCTCATTATGACAGCCGTCTGTGGATTTCTTTAGCTGAGAAACCTATAGACAGGCAAGCATAATTATCAGTAGTAACCTGGTCATTTTGGCCGGATGGTGCTTGGAAAACAATTTACACAGGTCCTGAAAGCCTGTGAGAACATAGAAAATAAGAACATTTGGCCACCATGCAGTTATTTCCGGGAGTTGTGAATGACCCAGACCTGTGAACCATACAATAGCTTATTGTAGAAGAACTGTTTGAATTCTCTCTATACTTGGATTTTTTAAAAACTTGACAGATGACATTGGATGGCACGTGACATAATATTTTTTTTCTAATTTGCTCGTTAACTCAAGCTCCCATTTTATAACAGTGTTTTAGACCTCTTTATTTTTTGCTTGTATTTGCTGGTTGGTGGCAGTTAGATATAATTTAAAAAGTAAAATCATTGAGGTCATAGAGATGTCTCTTGTTCTCCGACTGTCACAAATGTATGCTTACTGCTGTGTTTGTGAAACAGGAAAAATGATTACAGAAGGGATTGTTTGAGCACTTATTGATTAAATTTGTGTTCTTTGGGATAAGGTGAAATATTTATTATTTTAGAACCAGATTGAAAGCGAGCAGTTCCCTTTATCTGCACTGTACACTGAAGACCAGGTTAGTACAGGCTAGTCACTGAGGTTTCCCTTCACTTCCTGTGTGGGTTCAGTGTAATCGGGGAGCCCCTCTAAACCAGAGCACTCCCTTGCAGGCCATTTCTTTGTGCACATGGAGATGTCATCTTTTTAAGGAGAAAGGGAGGGCGTTAAACTTTGGGAAGTGAAGTAATGGAACCTAGATTCAATCGCTCATTGCATTTTATGGTGGCCAAGTCAAGCATTTGGTCTGTGCGTTGAGGGACTGATGCTTGTCTGTTTGTATCAGACTTTACAGTTATCTCTTTAATAAGTAAATTACTAATGCTTCTCTCCGGTGAAGCTTGTTTGCAGTGCTTGATCCAGGCGGGTGCCTGGGCTTAGCAATGCCCCCTGTCCAGCTGACTGCCCAGGCTGCTCCAGAAAAGGCATCCGTTACTGCTATTGATTTTTGTAGCATGCTAGTCCTGTCAGAGTTATTTGCAATGAAAGGGAAGTCAGCTCCTTGCATCTGCCTTTTTGTTTCACCGCAAAAGTACTGTCTACCGAGGCTTCAGTCGCGGTGGCGGTGGCAGTAAAGGACTCCAGGGGGATTCTTGTCACTCCTTTCTCCGTTGCGGGTCGGGGGGGGGGTTGCCTGGGAGCAGTAGGTAGAATATGGAGGAGTGTGAAAGTCACCCTATTTTTAACCCCTTGCTAGCTGTTTCCTAGTGTAATGGGGCAGGAATAGCTGCCATCTCCCCTCTCGCCAGCATGTGGCCAAAAGTAATGAGACAACCATTGTCAAGTATTCACAAATGCACACAACAGATGTTTTTTTTTAAGTACCAGCTCTTACTGAGAAAAACTGAGTGACAAACGAGCCCAGCAAACAAACATGCTTTATCGGAAAAGCCTCCTATTTCAAACATATATTAAAATACTCATTTTAAGTTGGGAAAACATAGCCTTGGGAAGTTGTGATTATGTTGAAATGGGAGGAAAATGGTTTTTTGTTTCTTTCTTCTTCTCATCTATGTCTCTAGCATGGTGCACTTTTAATTATGTATTCATATTCAGATTTTTTTAAAAATATGGAGAACTAGAAATATAATCTTTTGCTTTTCATACTTGGTGGAGCCTCAAATCTCTCCTTGACGTTATTACTTTAAATAGCCTCACTAAGCTAAAGCTGAAACTCCAGTACTTTGGCCACCTCATGCGACGAGTTGACTCAATGAAAAAGAGTCTGATGCTGGGAGGGGTTGGGGGCAGGAGAAGACAGGGACAACAGAGAATGAGATGGCTGGATGGCATCACCGACTCGATGGACATGAGTTTGAGTGAACTCCGGAAGTTGGTAATCGATAGGGAGGCCCGGTGTGCTGTGATTCATGGGGTTGCAAACAGTCGGACACGACTGAGCGACTGAACTGAACTGAACTGAACTGAAGCATATGAACAGAAAAAAACACAGACTAGAAATCTCAGGGGAGAGACTAGGGGAAACCATATTCATTCTTGCAGTAGAGCAGTGAATGAAAACAAGCTCAGATCAAGCAGCAGTGCTGAGCGGTTCCCTGGACCTAATTTGGGCGCCTACCAAAAGGTTATTAAGAAGTAAAGTATGTGTTTGCTAACTACTAAAGGGCGCTCAATTCCTATTGCTGTGTCCCTCCCAGTTTGTTTTCATTGGCGATGGTTCTGACAAAGACATGGTTAAAAACGCACTGTACTCTTCTTCCTAGTGAGAAATTGGTGCTCGGAGGTGACGCTTATCTGTGCAGGAGGCAGAGGCTGACGAGGTCAGTGTGTAATGAATAGTTCTTTTTCACTGTGTACATGTGGAGGTTGTCCCTTGAGGTCTTAACAACATCGTCCCTAACATGCATGCACACTAAGTCGCTTCAGTCATGTCCAACTCTTTACCACCCTGTGGACTGTAGCCTGCCAGGCTCCCCTGCCCATAGGATTCTTCAGGCAAGAATACTGGAGTGGGTTGCCATGCGCATCTCCAAGGGATCTTCCTGACCTAGGGATCGATCCTGTGTCTCTTACGTCTACTGCATTGGGAGGTGGGTTCTTGACCACCAGCACCACCTGGGAAGGCCCATTCCTAATGTAGCCTTGAAATAAACAGAGACTCTCTCTGTCAAGCTTGGGGCCAAAAGATTGCTCTTGTGGGGACTGCTTACTGTTTGGGTAGTTCGTGTGCTTCTTGTTCACAGGCATCCCGCCTTTGGAGCCCTCACGGTGGAGGGTTTCACACAGTGGCTTTACCTACTTTCTTTGGAGCAGCCTCCTCTTCTCATTACCGTCTGGAGAGAAAACAATCATGGTGGTGAGACTCGAAAGGGAGGTTGGAGATGACTAAGTCAAACTCACTTAGTTGAAGAGAGAGCCAGAAAGAGGTTATGTTGCTTGCCCGGGTCGTGGAACTCTTTGTTGTCCTGATTATTGACTCTGCTTTCATTATGTTTCACATAGACAGCCCAGTGAGGCTTTTCCTGGGGGGGATGATTACTGTAATATGGGGGAGCTGTGAGCGTTCCAGGAAGTAGCTGATGCTCCTGGGTTGTCATTGGATGTTGGGGAGGAATATGGCTGCTGTTCCTGGAATTGCCTAAGAAGCCAGATGTGGCATTGGTGGCAGGGTTTACATTGCCACAGGCGCTTGTACCATACACTGCTCTAGAAAATTGCAGTGTGATCCAGGTGATATCTATCTCAAGTTTGTGCCAGACTCTGCCATCCTCTTCAAGTTTTGCTCTCTTACTCTTTTCTCTCTAATTGCTTCAGTGAAAAAACAAATGTCATGCTTCATAATACTGAATAGTGCTGTTGGGTGTTTGCAGAATTTTTGTTAGTGGAAACTTGGTCTTTACACTGCAGTCTGAGTGATAGTGTAGTCGGCAGGATTTGTGTTATCATCACTTGCTTAAACACATCAGGGATGCAGTTCACAGGTAACAAAAGTTACTGCAGCACAAAGTTTAGAGGGTTTTTCAACTTTGGTGCTGTTGACATCAGACTATGGATAATACTTGCTATGAGCGGACTCTCCTGTGCATTGTGGGCTATTTCCAGTGTCCTGGCTTCTACCCACTAGATGACTATAGCAACTCCTCCCTGGTCATGATAACCAGAAAGAACCCAAGACATGGCCCCTCTGTGTACACGGGTTGAGAACCTCTGTAGGCTAACAGTCAGTCTGAGGAGGATGGCTTATCTACCAGCCTGAAGCACATTGTCTTGAACAACATACAGCTTGACTATAAGAAGACAGTGTAAGAAAGTAAGGCCTGGGAGGGTTAAATTGCTAAATAATGAACATTCCTTGTCCGTGACACAGTGAATAGCAGCCTAAACCGGGGATTTCCCCTGCTGGCTGTGGCAGGAATTCCCTTTCTCTTCCTCTCACCCTCAGTTGTAGGGAGCTCCCTTTTCAGGACTGCCCTTGCTTCCGATTCACTTATTTTCTGCGTCCTCCTTTCTCTTCCACTTTTCTGCCACGTCTGTTGCCATCAGCAACTGGTCCGCCCTTGGAGCCTTTGTAAAAGCCTAGAGCCACTGAGATCTTCCAATGACCTTGAGCCATCCCTCTGATCCTGGGGAACACATCTGGCTCTTCTGTCTTCATTATTTACCTCTTTGCACTCTACTTAGATTTTCACAGCCTGTGTAGGGAACAGTGAGGAGCAGTCTTGTATCTAAGGACGCCAGTCCCCAGTGTGACTGTTTTTTTTCTGATAGAAGCTATGCCATATATGGTGAGCAGGCCCTAGAATCCACTTATTACATTGCCTTAGGCTACTTCTCAATCAGGTTATATAAACTTTTGAAGGCTAGCCTGGAATGCCAACCACTGTTTGTGACACTGGTTACAAAGGGACACATTCCAAATTTCAAATAGTAGGTTTCAAAGCAAATGTTCAGAACAGTTTACTTTAAGTGGAACTGCTTTGACAGGCCGGAAGATGAGATGCAGTCATCCAACTTGCACCTGTTTTGAATACGTTCTTCCCCCCAAACCACAAAGAGACCCTTGGGGAGGTGGCTCAGACTCTCCCTTCCAGCGGACGGGACCTTCCCACCCTAAGTCCCAGACTTGGCGGGCAGACGAACTGCACCAGCTAAGGTTTGCTTCTCTGATGTGGAAAAAATAGGCATCTGGCAATCTCCTTGAATTCCATTTGGACGTGCTCTTGTGTCTAACCTCTGCCAAGTGTACTTAGGCTGCCAAAGTTTGCCAAAAGAGGAAAAGAAGAGCACCTTCATCTATGGGTTGAGATGCTAACTGAAGGAAATCAATAAGAAAGCAACTAGAATCTTAGCAAGCCTAGAAATGGAAAAGAAAGATATATGTTGTACCAAATGATATAAGTCAAACAGAGAAGGAGAAATATCGGATAACATCCCTTATGAGTGGCATCTAAAGAAAAATGGTACAAATGAACTTACTTACAAAACAGAAAGAAACTCAGAGAACAAACTTATGGTTCCTGGAGGGGAGGATGGGATGAAAGGACAGTTAGGGAGTTTGGGATGGATGTTTTCTCAGTGCTGTGTTTGAAATGGATAACCAACAAGGACCTACTGTATAGCACATGGAATTCTGTTCAATGTTATGTGGTCACCTGGATGGGAGGGCAGTTTGGGGGAGAATGGATACATGTATATTTGCGGCTGAGTCCCTGTACTGTTCACCTGAAACTATCACAGTATTGTTAATCTGCTGTACCTCAATACAAAAGGAACAGTTTAATTAAAAAAAGATATGTGTTGTACAGGAATGCAATTACACTAAGAAGAATTTGGATAATTAAAATATAAGTACAATAATGACCTTACTCTTTGTTTCTATATCAAATCATAAATGTTTACACTAAAGATAGGAATGCTTTTCATTTTGGACAAGAAACATCCAATTTGGAAAAGATGGTGACTCCAAGACTTGAAAGGGTCTTCCAATTCTGATAATCATATGGGCTTTTTTCACTTTCCCTCTAAATTTGTCAAGTTGCACATATTAGTATGTTATTCTGAGTGATAAGTCTATGCAACTAGAGTGTGAGAATGGTGGCCAATGACATCTCTGGGGAAGTTTCTAAACATCTATACCGGTGATTTTCAAGTTGGATCCAGGGTATCTGGGAACAAGTTTAAAATATATATATAGTTGTAGTGGATTTGACATGTGTCAGTTTTAATCACCCCTAAATTTGAGGCTTCAAATCATGACAAGAGGGATGCTTAGATCCCAAATTTTAAATACTGTACGTTTAGGAAAGAGTTGCCTTACTCCTGGAGAAGGAAATGACAACCCACTCCAGTATTCTTGCCTGTAGAATTCCATGGACAGAGGAGCCTGGCCGGGTATAGTCCATGGGGTTACAAAGAGTTGGACATGACTGAGCGACTCTCACTCACTCACTGCCTTACTCCAATACTATTACATAGTGTCTTGATTACCTAGCATGCCTTTTGTTAGGGATTTACCAGCAACAATCTGCTTTCAGTGTCTTTCCATCACTAGCCCCTGAGTTCCTTGAGGACAAGAATCATGACTTTGGGAGGACACAGTTTTTTGTTGAATGAATAATTGAATAAATGAGGGGGGGAAATTCATCATGAACATTTTATAAGAAAAGCATAGTGCTTTTCCTGATAGAAAAATAAAATATAGACATTTTCCAATAATGAAGTTAAAACAAAATTGAAAAGAATGTCGTGCTGTGACATTTTGTTTCCTTTTTGGAAATTTTGGCTTTTCTTTAAGAACAAAGAAATATTGTATTTTCTAGAGAAGGAGAGCATGGCATGCCCTCCAAAATTAATCTACTGGAACATGGGCATATAAAGTCCTCTAGACCCATCAATTTTAGTCATACTTTATAGTAATAAACACTTTTTCGTGCCAAAGTAAATTAGGACAATGATCTAGGTAAAAGGATACTCTTGAGCTGTATAAGAAAAATTTGGATTTTGTTGCCAAATTTAGAGTAATGACCTTCATTCTGTACCTGAAAGCATTTCCATCATTGTCATATATAGACCTGGTTGATCCACCTGAAACTCTTGTGACCATGTGATTCAGGAGTCCCAACATAGCGAATAATTAGGAATGGTTCAATATATTAAACTTTTTTTGGTTTGGCACTTACGATCCATTTGCCAGATCAAAATCATAAGTGGAACTGAAAATTGAGTGCAAGTAACTACAAGGTGGGCTCTCCTGGTGGCTTAGACGGTTAAGAATCCATTTGCGATGTAGGAAACCTGGGTTCAATCCCTGGATAGGGAAGATCCCCTGGAGAAGGGAATGGCAACCCACTCCAGTATTCTTGCCTAGAGAATCCCCGTGGACAGAGGAGCCTGGTGGGATATAATCCATGGGGTTGCAAAGAGTCAGATGCAACTGAGCACACACACACACACACACAATTACAAGGTACTTGGATTTCTTCAACTTGAGAAACTTTTTATATTGCCACTATATATATCTTTTCAAGAGCGTTGGTTTAGAGTCAGACTCCGTAGATTAAAAAGGCATTTTCAGCATTTACTATGAGGCCACGGACAAATTTCTCAAACTTTTGGATCCTTAAGCCCTCTCTGAGGGAGGCAGTAATGGTACCTACCTCATGAAAAATTTAACGAGAAAATACACATGAATCACTTAGGACACTGATGGGATGCAAGAACTCAGTAAATGTTGGTATAAAATGTTTATATCTTTCTATGTGACGATTGTTTCAAACTCCATTACTATTTCTAGATCTTTTATTTTCTTAATGTTTTCAGCAGTGAGCCCAAACTTTTAAGTTTCTTTTTATGAAAGTCTGACTCTAAACAGAGTCTAGGCTGCCACAACTGTCTGCTACTTCTTGTAAAGAAATAAGGTAATGCTCAGTGTATGTGTGTGTTTCCGTGTGAAAGAACCACAATCCTAAATCTTGCCAGACTGAGGGCAGGTGGATCCCAGTCTTTGCTGGGAGCCTAAATCCTATTACCAGGCCTTATTTATTTCAGGTCTGATGAAGATGCTTCCTCTGGGTGATTTTTTTTTTTTTTCTCAAATCTTATTTAAAACATAAAGACCAAGGGAGTTGGAAAGCTATAAATTAAACTTATGAAAAAAATACAAAAGCGCTTCTATTATTTTTTATGCTTCCCAGAAGCTGACTTTGTAAGTCATTTCCAAAGTTCTAATGAAACTTTTTTTCCTGACTTTTTCATCACATGAATGAAACTGAGTTTTCAGCTGCAGTCATGCCACAACACAAGTCATCACATGGGCACTACTGTTTTTTACGTTGGTATAAGTTCTCATTTACTCTTTTCAGGATTTCTTGGTCACGTAGTAACTTTCAGGGTGAGGACCGACCCCTGAGGGACATGACATCAGTCTGAGCAGGATGAGTTAGTCATGAGGTGCTCAGAGTATGGGATGTCAGTGGACCCTTGAGGGAACCCTTTCAGAAATCCTTCTGGTACACTCACTGGGAACTTTGAATCCTAAAACTGCCAGGTTTAGGAACTGCCTCCTTTTTGTCATGACCTTTTCATCTTGCATACTTTAAATATGGTTTTGATATTTCCCAGTGGAAGTTGGTATTATTGCATGGAGTTAAAATCTGTTTTAAAAGAAGGAATTTAAGTGGATATCCGATCTGTAAAGTTTTATTCAGCTTGAAAAATCCTATGACCAAAGTTTACCTTTGCCTCTTAGTGGTTTTACTTTTAAAATGTTTCCAGTTTTGTGTAATTTCTTACTGATTCCTTTTGGTTCCCCCAAATATTGTAAGTCATTACTTAATTGTTGAGAATTTGAAATTTTACTTTCCCACAGTCAGGTTTTATCTGTCTCTCCACTGTGGCTAAAGTGTAATTCAGTAAAATCTTGTTAGAACATTTTTTTCTTTTCAGGTCTATGGCTTTTAAATAGATCTCCCAACTTGAAAAATTAAGCATGTTCAAATATTTTACATTTTGGAAGTAAACAAGCAAGCAAACTGAAACCAATAATCCTAATGGATTTTCTACCTCCCAAGTTACCTATCTCAACTGCATCACAGTTTTGACTACCTACTTTAGAAAGGAATCTCAGTAACCTCTTAATTTTGAAATTCAGTGAAATCTGTGACTTATTTGTTCTATTTTTTGATTTGTATTTGGCACCGTTTGTCATTTAATTGTTTCTCCAATTGGCTCTGTGATGCTGGTGACCTGGTGCCCACCTCTGTCCTCAGCCCCTCCCCTACTCCCCAGTCTTTGTGGCTCTCCCCAAAGTACAGCCCCTAGGCCTCTTGTCTCTATAGCTTCCCAAATCATTGACAAGGCCCGTTGCTCCATATTACCCTAGATACCGGTGATGCTAGTGGTCTTCCAAACTGGGTTTCAGCTCCCATATTCTTGTGGGTTTTATATCTGTATGTCCTGCTGTCTGCTTGGACATGTCTACCTGAAAATTCTCTTTCTTATTTCTGGCCACTCCATGTGGTATATGGAATCTTAGTTCCCTGACCAGAGATCACATCTGCGCTCCTTGCATTGGAAGCGTGGGATCTTAACCACTGGACTACCAAGAAAGTCCCTATCTGACTATTCCTAAGGCACCTCAAAACCTCACACCTAGTTTGTTCTAAAACCAAATATACTGTTTCCTCCCAAACTTGGTTTTCCATTTGTCTGCCTGACAAGCTTCTCCTGTTATTCCAGGCCATTTCCAGGGTTTTCACTCTCAGCCCTTCTTTGGCCCCTGTACCTCACTCCTGAGGGTGCTGTTGTAACCTGGACTATGGCACTTTCCCTCCTGCCTGCACGCCAGATATTTGTTGAGGTCAGAAAATACATGTGTGGACCTTTGGATGTAGCACAGTGCCTGGTGTGTGACAGCTACTGAGAAAATGGTTGCTGAGTATGTTAGCAGGTGACCGAAACTGCAAATTATAGATACTGAATTAGGAAACAATTTTTATTTCACCAGGCAGAATAGTTTGTAAGTGGTTGGATATTAAAAAGATATTTCCTTATAGTTTTATAGAAAATGAAACCTTGTTGATTAGCTGTACCTCCTAGAACTAAAAGAAGAGAAGAGAAGCGTTTATTTCCTTCCTAGACTCATGGTCAACCAGGTATTTGGACCTGGCTTGAATGGAGACTCATTCATGAAGTGCTGGTAGCAGGTGTAGTTTTTTGAGTGGGTTTCCCAGCTATTTCAAAAAGCTTCTGAGTGAACAGTGCCTGGAGATCGTTTCCTAGATGCCCTGCCTCTCCACTTACTCTTCGTTCCTAAGTGGAGCTCTGTGGGTCAGGACATGAGGAGGATATGTAGGCTTCTGTTTACTTAGGCAGAAGTAGTGAAAAACTGTGATTTAATTTACAGAGTGATGACCCCTGCTCTGACTTCCCCGGTGGCTCAGCGGTAAAGAATCTGCCTACAATGCAGGAAACTCGGATTCCATCCCTGGGTCGGGGAAGATCCTTTGGAGAAGTAAATGGCAACCCCCTCCAATATTCTTGCCTGGGGACTCCCATGGATAGAGAAGCCTGACGGCTATATAATGTGGTTGCAAAAGAATTGGACACGACTTTGAAACTGAACAACAACAGCAGCAACCCCTGCTCCATCCTCCTTCTTTCCCCTCATACACACAGATAAGATTGTGTATCTGGGTGTGCTAGTCATACCCATTTAAAACCATCTCTGAATACACTAATATTATCCTTTGGTACCAGTAGCTTTATCACATTGCCTTGAAGGAGTATTAAAAAAAAAAGTTTGCTATTGGAATCTTTATATTATTGGAATCAGCTTCTATCTAAATGGGACAGGTATTAATGGGTTAATCCATGTTAATTTTAAAACTAAGAGGTCCTAGCATTGAAGACTCATCTCTGACCGTCCTGTATTTGAGATTAAGTTCTCTGCACTCTGATATTGGACCACTGCAGAATTATGTTATGTAACTATTTCCTTTTTGGCATTCATAAAAACAAGAAATATGTCTCCAGAGGTCATCCCACATTCAGCAAAAATTTTAAATACACGAATAAAAATTCCATCTGGCTTCATAAATACTTCACATAGATTTGTCTTTTTGTTGTCTTTTGTAGCTTTATAACTGACTAGTTTGGTAGTCTTTTATGAGGAACAACAAACAAAACATCCTGTTTTTATAATATCTAGCACAAATCCCAGTGGAATTATTACAGAAATAGCTAAGCTTCTTCCTATATCAGTTAGCAGTTTTTAAAAAATCTCCATTATTTAATGTTTCTCTTCGAAGTCTTAGAAGTGTAACTAAAACAAAATTGCTTTGTGTCCTTAGGCACCCAAGTCCTTCTGAGTGTTAATTGTCCATGGTTTGTATATTGAGTTCCAAGATAATAGAAGGGAACCACTGCATCCCAATGGTGACCATTTTAAATTGCAAATATTTGTAAAACTCTTTTGGTTGTTTTTTACCCCCTTTCATTTTACAGTTTCATCTTTTTTTGAAATTCCTCAGGATTAAGTTGAAGGGTTTGCTTCTGTTCAAATAAGTTAAAATTGAATAGGGTTGTACTATGGCTTTAGGACTGGTAAAAGAGCCAGAGCGATGATTCACAAGCTGAAAATAGCTCTACATTTTATGCAATCAAGTAAAACTCTGTACCTTGGCCTTCCCCACACTGGATGAGCAAGGAGTTGGAAGTTATTCCACCCACAGCATGCCACTAGGGGTGACTCGCTGGGCCCTGACGAACTACCGCCTTAGTGGAGCATGTGTGCTGGAAGGATCACCCTGATGTACAGAGTGGATTAGGGTTGAGTGACCTCAACTTGTATTCATTTCCTCTGGAGGAACACTCACAAGGTCCTCTCTGTTCTAAGGAGGATTTATTCAGTGCGGGTTCTCACGGAGACACCCAGTCACTCGTTGGCCCACAGGTGCCATGTTTCCTTGTGATGCTTGCCTCCTTGAAAGGGCTTCGGTTCACTCACAGCATCCATCCTGGTCCTGAGGAATCACATTTTAAGATTACAGAAGGGAGAGTAATGGATTGATTTTTCTTTACTCCCTTCCAGAGTTTTCTTTCTTACTTTGTTTTCTGTTTTAATGCAAAAAGCTATGCAATAAAGTAAGGATGAGAGAAGATAATTCATTCCTGAATGAACCCCCATTTTTGTTGAGTGTGCGTGCATGTGTGCTAAGTCACTTCAGTCATGTCCGACTCTTTGTGACCCCATGAACTGTAGCCCGCCAGGTTCCTCTGTCCATGGGATTCTCCAGGCAAGAAAGCTGGAGTGGGTTGCCAGGCCTTCCACCATGGGAATCTTTCCGACCCAGGGATTGAACCCATGTCTCCTATGTCTCCTGCATTAGCAGGCAGATTCTTTACCACTGAGCCACCAGGGAGCAAGTTGGGTCAACTTTTCTGGGTAGAACATTCTAGGATGGAGAGCTGAGTCATCTTTGTGACAGAGTTTGAAGCCTCAGCCTAAGTTCTCATTCTCCTTACTCAAAATGAGACTCTATGCTGTGTCCTGTCAAATAAATAAAACTGTCAGGTTATAATTAACATGCGGTGCTCCTCTAATTAAACAGAATTGATGGAAAATATCTAGGAGGATATTAGCAGTGGAACAGTGATGTTTGCATTTCAATGATCTTAATTACCCCTTAGACTCAATGCCCTGTTAGGATGGACAGGAGAATGTCACATCTCACTTAGCCCTATTGTTTTAGACAGTGGCTGCAAGCTGAAAAGGACCAGAGTGCATTAACTTGCATTGTGGTGTCTGCTTTTGCAGACAGAAGGTTTGGGAATGTATATTCTTTTCTTTTCTCCCTTTCTTTTTTTTTCTTCAAAGGAAATTAAATCACATCCCTGACAGGAGAGGGTAAAATCTCTGAGCAGACCTCCCCAGTGCTTAGAATTCACAGACTCTACCCTGTCCCAGTTTGCTATTATCCTAAGGCAACACACTCCCCTGCTGCTCTTTGCGTCTTTGGCTGCTCGCCAGCCTCCCAGGGCCTCCAGCTTTGATGTAAGGAGCAGGCTGTCCTCAGGCCAGGCTGTTGTTGCTACCTCGGCCTGGGCTTCATGCACCCACAGTGCCAGGAGGGATGACCTGTCTCACAGTACACATTTCGACAGCCCAAGTCATCATCAGGGTTTTTTAAGTCTCCCGAGGCAGAGGGAACTGCCTTTGTGTTGCCCCAAGTGGCTGCCCCCAGCCTCTCAGCTGGGCTCTGCCTCTGCCGGTTCTTGGTGCCCGTCCTTGGGGGAGGGCCTCTCTGCCCGCCCAGGGGAAGACACCAGCTCTGCCAGGTCGGCTGTCAGTCTGCAGGGCCTCCTTGGCAGGGCTCAGGGGAACCGACCCGACGAGTTGAACAGCCTCCTCTGGGGACTGTGTGTCGACCTTCATTTGATCTAGGCCTGGCAGCCCGGTTAGTGAGGACATCAGTTTTGGCTTGGGAAATCTCCCTTTCACCGAAATGTTTTCCACAGTGGTCGCAGGCTTGCAGTTAGAAGTCTGTGCTACTGTAAAGTTAACTCTTAAAACTGCTGATAAATTTGGGTGGGTGTTTCTAAAAGTAGGTGGACGCATAAACACAGAGCATTATAGGGAGAGATATGAGAGAAGAAAACGTGGGGCTATGTCTTATGACTAAGCAAAAGGCCAGATCCACACCAGAGGGCAGGGGGTAGGGAAGAGAGAGAAGGAGAGGGAGAGGATATGTCTCACTGAGGAACTGTCTTCAGAAGGGCCAGTTCAATTCAAAGAGAAATGGTCTCACAAAACTGAAAGCAGACCGTGTCTTGTGGTGGTTTAGAGGACACGGTACCTTGCACAGGGTCTTCACGGTATTAATAACAGCATCTCCAAAAGAGGGGAAGTGGTTCTTACTTTTATTCTAGTAAAATGCATTCCCCAAATACACCTCATCACCAGCCGTTATTTATTTGTTTATAATAAGTTTTGTCCTGTCTCAAGTACTTTTGTTTATTTTCATAAAATAAATTCTTTTTCTAATGAGAATGTATCACATTTTCAGCAGCCAAGTATGAAAAAGAATATTAGCTCTTTTTTTTGCAGTAGATGGGGAGTGCCACTTTCACGATCCCTGACCTAGTTAGGGGAGGACACCTGAAAGGGTTCAGAATAGAAAGAGGAAGAGATTTGTAGAAGATAAACCTCGTGATCTTATTAGGGCATGTCCGTTTGCCTTCTACTTGGTGTTTTGCAGCCATTCATGGTTAACAGTCTCATAGTAATCTCTGATTTTTGTCATTATGAGTATATGCCTATGTGGGTTAGGTTGGGGGAATAGGTAACCACTGGTGCATCCTGAATGTGTGTGTGTGTGCTCAGTTGCTCAGTCGTGTCTGACCCTTTGCGACCCTGTGGACTGTAGCCCACCAGGTCCATGGGATTCTCCAGCAAGAATACTGGATTGAGTTGCCATGCCCTCCTCCAGGGCATCTTCCTGATCCAGGAAGCAAACCCAGGGCCTTATTTAGCACAGCAGTAGTGATGAATGTATCTTATCATGTTCAAGTTTACAGACTTTGAACTTGGAGAGTTTTGCCATAAACCATTACCTAAATTTCATCTTCCAGCAAACACAGGGAAGTTTTATAGGACAGAAACATAGAAGGCACAGTCGTTGTAATTAAACCACAGTCATGGCTTTTAATGTTCACATGAAGTGTAGTATTTGCAAGTAGCCCACATATCTTTTCTTACTCTTTATGATAAGGTGATAAGGTTGAAGGGCTTCCCATCCCACTAGTGGTAAAGAACCTGCCTGCCAACGGAGGAGATGTAAGAGATGCAGGTTCGATCCCTGGGTTGGGAATATCCCCTGGAGGAGGGCATGAGTATTCTTGCCTGGAGAATCCCATAGACAGAAGAGCCTGGCAGGTTACAGTCCATAGTGTTGCAGAGTCAGACTCAACTGAAGTGACTTAGCATGCACGCACAATAAGGTTATAGTGCCAAAGACAGAACTGGAATTTGATGAGAGTGTTGACCTGCCTTGGGACTAAAACACACTGTTTCTCTTTCAAATGCTTTCTTCCTTCCTGCAGCTTACTGGTACCCTTGTCTCCCTATAATTTTCTTCAGTAAAAAAAGTTTAGAGTTCGAATTTCCATGTTTATATTGACCCTTGTAATCCTCTGTTCCTTTTCTGTTGGATCAATATATCCGACCTACTGGGGGTTGGTGAGAAAATCTCTTTAAGGAGATTTTTTTGAAAAAACCCCAAAGCCCTCAGATATAATTCATTGATAATTTCATCCTGTTTCTGGATATGTTTTCTTCCCATTGTCAGCCGGTGTGGGAGAAAAAGGAAGAATATTGCTGGAAGTGGGGGTGTTGTGTGGGTATGTGCCATCCAAAAGTATCTTCTAGGAGAAAAAAGTGTTTATTTTTTAATAAAAGTATACTCTGAATAACAGGAAACACTGAATAACAGAAAACTATTAATTCTATTACAGTGAAAAGTTCTATCCTAATGCTGTTAAAATCATTCATTATTAAAGACATAGATTAATCAAAGGCATACATTACATAAATATGTGTTTAGTCACTCAGTCGTGTCCGACTCTTTGTGACCCTATGGACTGTAGCCCACCAGGCACCTCTGTTCATGGAATTCTCCAGGCAAGAATACTGAAGTGTGTTGGCATTCCCTTCTCCTGGGGATCCTTCCAACCCAGTGATCAAACCCGGGTCTCCTGCATTGTGGGCATATTCTGTACCATGTGAGCTGCCAGGGAAGCCCAGATATATATACAAAAATAGTACCTTTTTGCTACCAGGCTTACACCTATCAAATGTCATTAATGACACATGGCATTGCCAATGAAGAAAATTTAAGACTAAAAGATTTCCTGTTGCTTTACTGTCCCAAAACAGCATTGTAAGTCCCAAGTGTACACATTTTAAACAAAGTCAGAAGTTCCCTAAACTTGGTTGAAAATGAATTCTGGTTAAAATTTCTAATGATGATATTTACAGCTGGAAAGCAAGTGATGTAGTTTTCTCTTATTGGAACTCCAGGCACGTAGCTCCCTTCTAGAATGTCCTTTTCTGGTCCCTGGCTCTTTCTCTATCCACATCCTCCCAGCTGCAGGCTCAACCAAGTCTACCTGGCTCTTTGAAACCCCTTGCCACTATTCCAGCCCTGTCTGATCTCTTCCTGTTTTCAGTACCTATTATTCTAGAATCATTACCACACTCTTTAGCATTTATCACTTAATTTTTAAAAAAATAGTTTCTTATGGTTTCTTATAGAACTTCCCTGGTGGCTCAGATGATAAAGCAACTGCCTACAATGTGGGAGACCTGGGTTCTATCCCTGGGTCGGAAGATCCCCTGGAGAAAGAAATGGCAACCCACTCCAGTACTCTTGCCTGGAAAATCCCATGGACATAGGAGTCCATGGGGTGGCAAAGAGTCAGACTGGACTGAGCAACTTCACTTTCTTTCTTGTGGGTTAGCTTAGGGCTAATCGTATGCACTTGGTTATCTCCTCTAACACGTAACCCATTGTTAGGTGCCTTGCAAACATTTGTTGTTGATTATTTCTGTTGTCTGCCAGTCAGTAAGCCATTGTGATTGACTCGAGCCTTTCTTCTTAAAGTATAGACCTCAGGCAAGTGTATGAGTATCTCCTGGGAACTTTAAGAAAGTTGGACCCCACCCAGACCTGTAGAATCAGGGTCTGCATTTTAACAAGCTCCCATGGTGACTCATATGCATGCACCATAAAGTGTTCATAGCCCTGTTGAAGAAGGTCCCTCTTCCTGGGCGTGGCAGCGACCCCCATGGTCCTTTAACTAACTTTCCCTTTCTGTCACTGCTGTATTTAGGTATCTGGTTGTAACTGAGTAGAAACTGCACACTCTTACTGTAACAATGAGGTTGTAAATATGGTCTTTACATGGACACTGTACCATTTAAAACTGGCTGAAGGGCTCTGTTTATGTGTTCAGGACTGTATTTGTATTCTGATTCCAGGCAGATGCTAGATCCAAATCATTAAAATTCCTTTAAAGGACCTCTTTTAAAATTCTCAAACTGAGGAGCAAAAAGTATGACTTCCTTTTCCTTAGTTACCTTTTTTTTTTTTTACTTTGCACTTGAAGTGCTTACACCCACTCAGCTTGCTATTTTGAACTCTGGGAAAGAAAATTTGTGGGCATCTTGCAGTCTTTCAGGAAACAAGCCTCAGATTAAATATTTGCCACATTTTCTACGTGTTTTTTCTTCAGGAAAGTGAAGAAGCACATCATTCATGCTTTCACTCAATTTGACACAAAGTGTGACTTTCTAAGTGTGGATGGAAAATGGCTTCTGTCCTTATTTGCCTACCTTCACAAGGCAGATGTTTCTGCCTTCTCCCCTCCCATTCCTTCTGTATGTCCTTCTCCTCCTTTTTCAAAATAGTATCTACAGTTCTAGATTTCATAAAATATAAGGCTTTTTAATAAGTTCTAGGTTCGTTAAATCAAGGAAGATAATGTGTGGATTTAATTACGATGTATTAATATAACAACACGTGGACTATTTTCAGTCAAGTTTACATTTTAAATATTTTATTTAATTTAAGTCATTTACATTTCCCTATTGTTTTTTGTGTTCTTTTTTCTCTCCTTTTAATCCAAACCTATTTCACAGAGAACAGAAATCAGAGATATTGGTCAAGATGGAGGGACAAGAGGAGGGTATTTGGTAACCTCAGTCATTCAGCTTCATTTTAAATGAACTCAGGGCTTTGTTCTGTAAATATACTAAGAAAATAAAGTGGTTACTGGAGCTATTATTTTGTGGTGCTTGTCTCGTTTACAGACAGGTTATTTTCATTTTTGTTGAGACAATTAAGATGTTTTATTTAAGATAGGACTTAAAATACTTGTCTTGTATTTCATCGGTGTTCACCTACACATACAGGGTATTATTCAGGGGAATTTGTGAGGAATTAATGCAGCTTAGTAGCTGGACTTGAGAATGAAATATTTCCAAGCAAGTGAAATGGAAATTAGGAAAAGACATGTAAATGCTTATTGAATATAAAGGTTGAAAGGTAGTAGACAGAGAGGTGCATATAATATACTGTTTTTTTTCACATGAGAAAACAAAATATTGAACAGATGTGTATATTTGTGATTCAACACAATTCTTTTCAGACTGTTAATGAGAATTGTTTGGGTATGGCTGAATATGGAGGGTGGAAAATGCACTTAATCAAAGAATATATCTGGGAAAACAGGTGAGGATTTCTCAAGTATACATGTGCACACAAGGAAATATAAAGTAATATTTGAAAAAAAGAGACTAGGGAATAGAATCTAGGCCTACTGTATGTTCAAACATACTATGAAACAGTAACAATAATTAAAATTACCTAATGCACACAAGTTCATGTAATAATGCACATGAAAACTATATTACTCAATGCCAATCACATAACACTTGCTAGGTCTGAACAAACATTCCCTTTTAAATATGTAGATCAACGTAACAGATTGAGGAAGCCAGAAATGAACCCATATAATACCATCTATACATAAAATATAACATACCAAGCTTAGTAAGCAGGATAATGGGAGCCCGGGATTTGTCAAAAACCTTTGAATATATACCTCACACTGAGAATCCAAATACATGCCAGACATATTAACTGGTGAATATCCAAAAATAAACTTATAGGACAATTTGTAGACAATTAATGTATTTATTATATTGAAGACCATTTAAATTCATATAAAACTTAGAACTTAAAAATAGTCAAATTATATGAATAGAATTATATTTAATTTTATATTAAATTTGAAATAATAAAATTATCTTAAAATATGAGATTAATTATGATTTCCATTAAAATAGAAAAGTAACTCTGAAATGCCATTTTATGTTAAAGAAATCAAAAAAATTAATCACATGCCATGGTGAGGAAGTTTGGTGAAAGTAGAATGCTCATATGTGGCTGGTGACTTTATAGGTCATTTCAATCTCTTCACATCCATAAGGCTTTTTTATGAAGGCCATAACATATTCATACCCTTTGATTTAATAATCATATATTTGTTAATGTTTTAAGGAAAATGTTGTGTTTCTAGTGTTAAAAGTAAATGAGATATATGTAGGGCTGAGTCCTTTCACTGTCACCTGAAACTATCACAGCATCATTAAATAACCCAATACAAAATGTTTTTGGTGTTAAAAATTAAATAAAATAAAAAGCAAATGAGAATATCTGAAATACTCCCACATATAGGAATGATTAAGGAAATGGCTAAGTCAGTATGGAAACCGTATGGACTATGATGTCATGTCCGACTTGGTAGCCATGAGTTTGAGCAAGATCCGGTGATGAACAGGAAAGCCTGGTGTGCTGCAGTCCATGGGGGTCACAAAGAGTCAGTCACGACTGAGCGACTGAACTGAACTGAACTGATGGAATATTATATGGCTGATGAAAATGTGAACTTTGTGACTTATGTGGAAATATAGAATGTGTTTATGAAGTGTTAAATGAACAAATAGAATGCGTATTTATGCATGAGATGCATGAGAGTGTTATGAGAGCATCTTTGTGAAAATATGCTTTGTTGTTATTGTTTAGTTGCTAAGTCCTGTTCAATTCTTTTGGGACCCAATGGATGGTAGCCCACCAGGCTCCTCTGTGCATGGGATTTCCCAGGCAAGAATACTGAAGCGGGTTTCATGGGGGCAAATAAATACTAGATTAGATTTTTTTTAATGAATATGATTGTGTTTGCGTGGTTGGATTAAGGGTGTTTCTCTGGTTAAAAACATCTTCAATGTTGTTATGTATTTATAAGGAAAAATAATATTTACGACCCAGTAAGGCAGCTGTGCTAATAACTCTGGCTGTTAGGACACTGCTTTCTAAATGTTATTTTGGAGCTTTGCCAAAATATGCCCAAATATCTTGGGTATGTAAGAGTCTCAAGGTATTCTCGGTCTCTTTATTCTTCTTGGCCAGTTTTTTATTAAGTTTTCAAAGAAGTAGTTTGACTATAACTATACTCTAGAGGGTAGTGTGACTCCCGTGGTATTTGTGGGCCTATTCTCGCTCACTTTGCACCCATTACCTTCTCTTCCTAAACTGAGAGCATCTTTAATGTCGTTGGTCCTCAGTAAGCTCCTGGTCAAGATTATTGAAGTTTTGCTTATGGAAAGCAAAGAAGCTCTGTGATGTAAAGGGGAAAATGGTGGAAGAGTAGTCAGAAGACCTCCCTACTGGCTGTGGCCCAGGACAAGTGTCTGCAACCTTCTGGGCCTCAGCCTCATCCTCCGTGCAAGGAGGAATCTCCGTGACCACTGATCCATAGTACAGGGCTATGAAGACAATACAGTTCACAAACTTACTCCGCGGTGCCCTTCATTGTCTTCAAGGGTAGTTTTCCATGCTCCTGAGAGAGTAATTTACTGTGTTCACTGTGGCAACAGCTTGGACAGCTGAAGTGTTCTTAGAGTAGCCTGGGAGCATGGTTCCTGTCTATTACATGGGGAACCATTCAGCCAGAGAAAGTCACTCTAATCCAGCACTGTAGGTGTATGGATTTATTACACAAAAATGACTAAACTAGGCCAGTTGGTGACAGGCACAATCAGATATTAGCTAATGATAAATTATTCTATTGTTTAGACCACATACTTGACAGAAATACAAAGTTCAAATGTATTTAGATTTTCTGATGGAGCCCAAATACCACTGATTGAGGTGGGGTTGTTTTTTATTTTTGGTCTTGTTTTCCTTTTTTCCTAGTGTGGTAAGGCAGGCAATAAAAACAAAATGAATGTAATGAGGTGTAGATTCAACTGCTTTCATCAGGTTACAAAATTATTTTAGATAGGTACTACTGCATGGTGTAAAAGTTATAGGGAATCAACCATCGTCTCTCAGTTCTTAGTCATTTCTAAGGAAATGAACATTTTAAGGAATGTTGTATCGTGGTTTGCAAACATGGGGCTCCCTTGTTACACAGGCAACATATCTGTACCTTCTGTGTAAATTACGTCAATCATTTAACTAAATCATCCATATATATAATTAATATATTTTGTACTTACTGCTTTTGAAGCTTGGTGGGGAGCACTCATGTTGAAAAATTCCTAAATAATTTGAACTCACTGACCACTCAGATAGTCCTAGTTAGTTTGAAACTAGAGCATACTTGTTATATTGTGAACAAAAAACCTACATAAGATACTGGCTTGGTGGCCAACCACAAAATGATGCAAGAAGTGAAGCAAGAACTATGAATACATAATTTAAGAAAACAATATTTCATCTAAATAATGAACAGAGCGATGGTAGATCTAGACACTTGTACAGGTCAGTTTCACATTATACATTGAAGCGTCAATGAAGAAAGGATTCTTAGAATCTTCAAGTCATTCTGTATCATGATCGGCAGTGCCCTTGGATTTTCCTAGAAAGTGACTAACCTAAACAGTATGATAGCACAAAACCATTGTGTAAGAACTCAGAGATGATCGGAAGCTAGCTACTGAACATTGTTTGAAAGCACCTTTGTATAACTAACTCTTTCATAAAGGGCCTGGAAAAGTACCAAAAAAATATTTCACAGCTCTTAGATACTCAATGTGAAAATTATGTGCATTGTACCATTTTGCATTTCATTGTTTAGGTGCTCTATTTGTTGGTCCAGTGTAATTAAAATAACCAAACTATTTGGCATTTGTCTTGTCATAGTTATGGCAAGAACCCTAGAATAATAATTAAGGCTATTTATCACCATTAATGAGGACCATATCCAAATGAGTTTCCTAGATAACTATTTCTTGAATAGCAGCAAGACTAGCATCTAGACATTGGTTGTCTTGGAAGTGAAAACATATTTCCCATGGCTACTGGGGATTTCTACTTAGTATTATTATTACTATTTGTCTTCTCCATTAGCAGGAAAAATTTTGTTTTGTTTTGTTGGAGCATCTACCTTCAAATAGTGGGTAACAAATCTATTTAAACCTTTTTTTTTTCTTTTACAACTGAGGTAACTCAATTCTTCTGTTAACAGTATGTGTAGTGGGACTTGGGGAGTGACAGTATGTGGTTAATTCCAAATTGCATTATAAAAATTATATATTTATGACCTTGAAATAGATTTTTAACTTTCACTGGAATATAGTTGTGTCTTATGTCCTAGAACTTTAAAGTTACTTAATCTACCCTGGGGGGACCTGATTCAGAAGTAGCTAGAAGCTGTCCAATTTTCTCACTCTTCTGCTCAGCCTCCCAGATTCCCATTTATCTTTGGTTCTCGTCAGTTGAGATACAGCTTTGCCTTCTCTCAGACTTTCTCTTGAATCTAAGATAGCAAGTTAATATTTGAGCTTCAGAAAATACACATCTATGGGTAAGATGAATAGAATTAACTGATATTACTTATGAACCAAAATTAAGCTGTTTATGGGTCTTTAGTAAACACTTTCTATGGGAGACAGGGTGTAACAGTGTAAGAATGATTTGGAAATTTATGCTAGTGAATTCTCCCAAATGATCTATCTGGGTATTCACTTATATTCCTCAAGAGAGATTGCCTATAACTAGGACTTACCTGCTATAAAGAACTGCAGCCTCCACATTTTCATTGCATCAGTAAATTAATAAGAATCAATGAATAGAATTCCAAAGTAGTCAGTTACATCTTTTCCTCATCTCTAATTTTACATATCCTGACTGACATTATATAGTCATCACTTCCCTGTGCCAATCAGTACTGAAAATAAACTCTTCTGCTCTCACACATTGTTATTTTATTGCTTTTTCTGGGCCTGAACATTCTTTTTATTTTCAAACTGGAAAATTTAATCTAGTTGCCAGATGCTTTTGTTGTTTTACAGTTTTAAGTAGCACAGTAACTTAGAATATATAATAATAATAATAATCTTTCTTTGATTTCCATGTTAATAATATATAGATCATATAATGCTCCTCTGACTTAAATGCTATCCTTTGTTGTGTTTTTTTCTCTTTCCTCAATAGGTGGAGTCTTTGAATTTTTTAAAAGACAACAGTAATCGGATCTACTTGAAAAATTAAGTGAATTGATTTGTTTGGAACACTCTTTGACCAATTCTTTAACATTTAGCCACTGGGTAAGTTGAGTCAAGTACTTTCTGTGTGGTTTGATTTCAAAATTATTGGAATGATCTCTCAAGTCAAATATTGAGGTTTATGTGAAATTTTGACATTCATAATTTGAGGCCCTCAAAACCTGTGAAAGATGTCTAGGATGCTATCTAAATGAACTTCACCACATCAGCAGAACTATCCTGATGAAAAGAGAAGATTAGAAAATGTTGTCATTTATAGTTTGAAACCAGATCCTTTCATTTACTGTTGTAATGATTATTTGCTTGTTGTAATCTGAGGTAATGTGAGAATATCAGATTTTACTTTTAGTGAGATATTATGTACTGTATAGTATCAGATTCAGATCTAAGGTGTCAGGCAGCAGTCCCCAACGCTTTTGGCACCAGGGACTGGTTTGGTAGAAGACAGTGTTTCTACAGACTGAGGGCAGGGGATGGTGGTTTCAGGATGATTCAAGAGCAGTAGGTTTGAGCTCCTATGAGAATTCAGTACTGCTGCTGATCTGACAGGATGCAGGGCTCAGGCAGTAATGCTAGTGATGGGGAGCAGCTGTAAATACAGATGAAGCTTCGCTCACTTGCCTGCCATCCACACACTTCCTGCCGTGTGGCCCGGGGGTGGGGGGACGGTGGTTGGGGTCTCCTGCTACAAGGAACATTTTCCCGACCCAGGGATTGAAATTGTGTCTTCTGCATTGGCAGACAGATTCTTTACTATGGCACCACCTGGGAAGCCCCTGAGTAAATTAGTAACTCTCCTTATTCTCTTTTTGCAGAAGGCTTGGTTTCTGTGATAGGAATAGCAATCTGAAGGACTTGCTTAATCTAGCTTCCTTGTTGCACTGTGTTACTTCAGAATGCTCTTAAGGTACAGAATTCTTAACCAGGAAGAGTTTAGGCTTTTTGCAAATTTTGGGGCTGCCAAGCCAAAATTATTGGGATCAGGACTTTGGTTACTGTTAAGATGGCAGTATAGTAAAGCCTGCTCTGTCAAACAGAGTTTTAAAGTCAGAAATCTAAACAATACTGGTTTTAGGGTTTGGTAATTTTTGTTTTAACCAGGCAAATGCTTATTCTTTATACAGTAACACAAAACGTGGAAAAAAATTTGTATTCCTAGTTCAGGTCACAAGATTTGAGTTTCTGAAACTCTATGTTTTATTCATGATTCTAAATTGTGCAGCTTGTTACTTAATTTTCCTCTGGATAAACTGAAGGTATTTAAAAATCTGATGAATGATGGTGAATGAGAAGAAAGTGTCTAACCATTCAGGGAATAGACTTCAGAACCAAACTAACAGTGTTTGCTTTACCTGTGGGCATCTTTAGACGTGTTGGGTCAGTTGGTTTTTCAGGGATACTGTCGAATATGGTTTATGCATTGCTAACAATTGCTTTAGCTTTGTCTAGAATAATCTTCCTTTGGCAACTTTCCTGGAACTTGATTTGTTTGTATAGCTTTTGAGCATCCAGTGAGTGCGGAGGTATTAAGTGTGGAAACCCAGGGAACTTTTTCATGTGGCCTGAATGGGTTCATGGACCCAAGATTCACCTGTGACCAGTAATTTTTACTGTTATGGGCACATGGTACTTTTGGGAAATTTTTTAGGGTAACTCAGTGGACCTGAATTTGAGCAAACTCTGGGAGATTGTGGAGGACAGGGGACCCTAGCGTACTGCCATTCATGGGGTCACAAAGAGTCAGACACAACTTAGTCACTGAACAACAACAAAGCATCAGGAAGAGAAAGAAGTTTCAAAAGCAAAACCTTAATTTCTTCCATAGCCATAATGGAAGATGAAAATTGATACTCTGAACTACTCACTTAAATGTCTTTGTTTGCCACATTTCATCTTCCATCTGCTCACAAGGATTGACTTATACTGTTATTCCCAAAGTACCCCCAGAGTATAACGGTTAAATTTGGTTGGTGAGACCTAATTGAAATTATGTTTAGGAAACTGTTCTGTAAGTGCCTCATGAGAATAGACGTTGGCCTTCCTGCTTATCTCACTATGAATTCTGAGCACCTTTGGTTAAGTCAGTCACTGTGTTTTAAAATAATGTTTGTTTTGAGTTACATAAGGACACAACTTAATTCGTAAGGTTCAGTTCAGTTCAGTCGCTCAGTCGTGTCCAACTCTTTGCGACCCCATGAATCACAGCATGCCAGGCCTCCCTGTACATCACCAACTCCCGGAGTTACATGAGGATTAAACTCTTGGCAGGTGGTAGAGACTCAGTAACTAGTAGTAATAATAACAAGGGTGATTCACGATGGTTAAGTCACAATCATGGTTTAAACGTAACAGTAATTGTATTTTATTAATCACATGACTGATTCTTTAGCCTGTCATTGTGGACATAGCTCATAGAGATGAGTACTTCTTCTTCATTAAACCAAATGCTTGTTGAAATACTCCATAAAAACAAATACTTGTTTTGTTAAGAAACACATCATATGAACCGGTCAGCTTTTTTCATGCCGTATATGACATTATCAGCAAGCTGTCAATCACTTTATCTGTGAGCCTGGTCTTGCCCATTGACTCAAGCAAGGAATTTTTTTTTTTCAAATAATAAATTTTTAAAATGTGTTCATTTTCCCCCCACTCCAAATTGCTAGTAATAGAAAAACAGGGTAAATGAAAAGGGAAACTGCATGATAAAAATTTATATGATAAAAAAAGAAAACTGTCATCATTAGGATGGTCTTCCTTTTATGGTATTTTTTGTAAAAAGATAATAAATACAAATTACTTTATAATAATGTGACTTTTCATGTCCTACCATTGTTTTCTTCAAGTAGCCAGTGCTTTTGACTGATCTTGACCTTACTCATTTTCAGCTAGACTATATAGACCTTTAAATCAGGTGCACAGAGTTATATGCTCTCATTGCATTGAATGCAGTTATTTCAGAATTATGTAAGTAGTATGTCTTCTTTAAGCTGAGGAAAGATAAGACGGAGGGTGAAAATTGTTAGCATTCACCGGATATGTTCTGCAGAGTCAGGCTTTTTGCTATAGCTGCTTCATCTCTGAAAAGTAAGAATAAAGGATTCTATATTCATTTGAGGAAATCGGATTTCAGAGAAGTAATTAATTTGTTGAGAATTCTATAGTTATGATAGTAATTTTATGAGTCAGAAGTTATCAAAATCTTACTTTGAATTAGAAAATCCAAACTATGTAATTCTATTTCCTGTAGAAATTGCTGTATTTTCTGATTTCCCCAGACTCAGTTTTTATCCATCCATCTGCTCCTTTATATGTTTTTATAGTTATTTTTGTCATTACTTATACCAATATGGAAAATAAAACGGAAGATTTTTAATCCATTTTATTTAGACACATTTTTCCTGGTGGCTCAGGTGATAAAGAATCTGCCTGCAATGCAGGAGACCTGGGTTCAATCCCTGGATTGGAATGATCCTTTGGAGTAGGAAATGGCAACCCACGCCAGTATTCTTGCCTGGAAAATTCCATGGACAGAGGAGGCTGGTTGGCTACAGTCGATGGGGGTCACAGAGAGTCGTACATGATTGAGCATGCATGCATATGTGTAAAGATTTGATGAGGTTTCAAATAAGGTTTGCTCTCTGTTCTCTATGGTTTGATACACCTTTTCCTGCTGTTACATATAATTCGGAGCAAACCTTATGAACTTAAGCGTGTTGTGGCCTTACTTTAAATGGAGCCATTTTTATAAGTTTTTCAGATGCCTGCAGTTCTTCTGTTGGATCCTTTATGTTATCTGAAGAGGGTTTTACTAAACCGATATGAAACCTATGGACTTATAAGCTCTTCCACAGACCGTGGTTTGTTTGGTCATTACAGTCTGTCTGAGTGGAGCCCATTACTGTTAGTTTCTCAGGCCACAGGATTTCACTTTTTCAAAATTGTTTTTTAATCTCTTGTATAAAATTTCAACCTCCCTGCTTGTTTTTCAAGCACGTCACTAGACTATGCCTAGATTCATTCATGCATTTAGTCCCTTACCCTTCATTTATTCATCATCAGCAAGATTAATTAAACCAGTAGTCTGAGCAGAGCACATTTTGTTCGTTGAACATTCTGTAGCCATTTGAAAAACTGACTGAGGGTTGATTTTCTATCATTTCATGGTACTCCCTCCTGCCTCTCCTTTCTGCCCCTTCCTTTAGCTTGCAGTGTAGAATGGCTGTGTTTGGCAGGACCCCTTCTTTTGTGTTGGCCACAGAAAACCTGCACAATGGAATTGAGTAGTCATATTCCTTCTTTCTAGGATAACCTGAATAATTATTTGTGTAATGCTTTACAGTTGGCCAGTGGCTTCCACGCTGGATGATCTCACTTAAATCAAGAACTATTGTGTGGCTGCTACTTACATTTAATTTTGTGTGTGAAGAAATGGAGGCTCTGGGAGTTACAGTGGAATGATTTGCTCCAAGTCACAGCATTAGTGAATCATAAAAGCAGGATTCAACCCTGGTTCTCCCAGCTTCAGACAGCGTGTTATTCGATGCGAGGTCACCAGTCTGGTTGACTGTGCTATGCTGTGTGCTGGGAGTGTTCAACTACCAGAGATTTGGATATCGTCTGTATATTCTGTTTAGCATGAAACATGTGAGTAGATGCCATATTGGAGTTTGGAGGAAGAACCAGATCTCACAGTTTTAAAGAATCTTGAAGGCAATGCACCTTCACTTCCTTGATGATACTGTGAAATTCACCAATCACTCCCTTGCTCTGAGAGTCTCATAGACCCCAGGCAACATCCTTGTAGATCAAGAATGGCTTTTGGAATTCTGGTTCTCTTGGCAGTTATAGGTTGGATACTGGAGAGCATCACCCACTAGGGAGGTCTTCATGCTTTATCTCTTCTCTCTCAAACTCCTTGTTGTTGTTTAGTCATTCAGTGGTGTCCTATTCTTTTGCTACCCCATGGACTGTAGCCAGTCAGGCTCCTCTGTTCATGGGGTTTCCCAGGCAAGAATATTGGAGTGGGTTGCCATTTCCTTCTCTAAGGGATCTTCCCAACCCAGGGATTGAAACTGCATCTCCTAACTCTCCTGTATTTCAGGCAGATTCTTTACTGCTGAACCAGCTGAGAAACCCTGGAGTCCCATTAATACTTTGTATTTTTCTCCTGTCATGTTTTTGTATATATTTTTGTGTTTATGCTTTTTAGTAAAGTGATTCATTCCTGTAGGACTTCTATCACACCTGCCAGTCTGTAAGCTGCTTGAAGGCAAAGACTGCATCTTTATTTCATCGGTGTCCTCTTCAGTCTTGAAAATAGTGGTTGAAAAAAAAGTAGTAGATATTCCATAAATAAGTGTTCAATTGAATGAAAACATTTGATTATGAGCTTTCATCTAAGATTCATTTCGAGAGCTTCAAATTGGTACCTGGGCACAAATTTAATTTTAATCATAGTAGGGAGATAAATTAGCAAGTTTTTGTGTGTGTGAGTTGCTCAATCGTGTCTGACTCTTTGCAACAGCATGGACTGTAGCTTGCCAGACTCCTCTGTCATAGGATACTCCAGGCAAGAATACTGGAGTGGGTTGCCATGCCCTTCTCCAGGGGATCTTCCTCAGCCAGGAATTGAACCTGGGTCTCCCTCATTTCAGGCAGATTCTTTACCATATGAGCCACCAGGAAAGCCCCTGAGCAGAGCCATAAACAGATGTATATGCTTTGTAGGTGATCTTTTCAAATGCAAAAAGTTTGTCTTGAAGTAAAATAACAACAACCCTTCCCCCCACCCCCGCTGCAAACAAAACAAAACTCCATACTTTCTCCTACAAAGGTGTTTTATTGTCCTTGT
This sequence comes from Moschus berezovskii, assembly GCF_049115385.1. Taxonomy (NCBI): domain Eukaryota; kingdom Metazoa; phylum Chordata; class Mammalia; order Artiodactyla; family Moschidae; genus Moschus; species Moschus berezovskii. Next base: position 87,493,291 of record NC_142469.1, on the reverse strand, counting down.
CTTGACCATGAGAACAAAAATAATTGAACTCTGCAAAGACTTAATGAGATAAACTAACAGTGGGCTGTGTTTGGAGGCTTCCTAGAAGGTACAGGTGTAGCTGTGCTGTGAATGTGGAGCATAGCTGCCACAGGCTTAGCACTAAGGATGTACATTTAACTTGGCCTGCGTTGCTGGGAAGCCCCTGAAAATTTTTGAGCCAAAGAGTGATGTCATCAGAGCTGCACTTTAGGAAACTGAATCAGGCAGGGTTGTGTTGGATGGCATGGGGGTAGAGGTGAGGGTGGGGTGAGTGGGTGCAAGAGTCCCTGAAAGCCTCTTAGGAGGCACTTAACATTAATTCACACAAGAAGCTGTCACCTCCTGTTACGCCCTTTCCCTCGCCTCCCACACGTACATCACAGATGAAAGCACTGTTAAGAAAACCTTAGTGAACACTTAAATCCCAAGTTCAACGAATTCTTTCTTTTTTATTGTATCAAAGTATAGTTGATTTACAATATTGCCTTCGTTTTGGGTGTACAGCATAGTGATTCAGTATTTTTATTTTTATAGGTTACACTCCATCTATCATGGCTATACTACCCTGTGCTGGAATTCTGACTTAACTTCCTCCAGTCTTTTCCTTAGCTTCTCACTTCTTGGTTCTGCATCCTCATGCCTTTGTGGCAACTTTCAGCTCAAAGTATTTCCCTTAAGACTCTGCTGATGCCTCCACAAGTGACTACTTCTGAGAATTGTCCATGGATTACATACACCCAATGCCCAAGGGCACAGTGCCTAGACCTGTCCTATGAATATTTGACAGTTGTACCCAAAGCACCTTCGATCTGACTTTGTGCAGTGGAGGGTCAGGTAGGTGTTGAGGGCCTGAATTGCAGTGACAGGAATTCGGGTTGACAAGACACAGACAAGATGAGAAAGAATATGCAGGAGGCCCATATAGGGCTGCCTGATTGGATGTAGGAGGTGTGTGTGTGTGTGTGTGTGTGTGTGCGCGCGCGCATGCGCGCGCGCGCGCGGCGCGCATGTGCTTCTGAGAGCGGGGAGCAGGAGGAAGCTGTCAGTGATGACACCGGGCTTTGAGAGTTTGAATAGGATTTTTAATAGAAAAAGGGAAGTGAATCCAGAAGCTGGCTTGGGCTGTAGGATGATGAATTTGTGTACCAGTTGAGTTTGAGATAAAAGTAGATAAAAAGCATGTACTTTCTACTACTCGACTTTTTTTTTCCCACAAGGATTTATAGCTGGAAACAGGAAATCATTGGAAGACTTGAGTCTTCTTCCTCTTTTTGCTGTTCTTCCAGCTCCTTAAATATTTCCCAAGAGCTCAGGATGGTTTTAGGTGTTCTCAACCTTACCCCTGCCAAAATCTCCCACAAATTCACCTCTCCAGGAACATGTGTACTTGTCAGAGTACTCACTGCAGCCAGAGTGTGCCTTTCAGCCTCCTAAAATAAAAACATTTGGGAATAATATAGCTGTCCTTTCCTTTTGACAAATATGAACATTGTCACCTTACGACTTGCTGAAATAGCACAGCAAAGGAACACTTTTGTGCAGGCTGGAAAATCAAGGGAATGCAAAAACACAGGCACTTCCTCTTTCCTTTGCTTGAGGCATTCAACTGAGACAGTCTAGTTCAGGGAAGCAGGGGCATTTTTATTTGAGCCCTAAACTCGAAGAAGTGTATTAACCGTTTGAATCAGTGTGTATTAGCCGTTCGAATCAAAAGTTGTTCTCTCAATTGGTGGTATTTCTAACAATAACATCCTTGGGCTCTTAAATTTGGCGGTAGAAGAGAGCCAGCTGGTCCCAGTGTAATCCACTCCCATCCCCATCCACGGAGGAGTTTCTGAATTTCAGCAGAGATACTCTTGATTCAATCAGTTTAAAAGCATATAATGATCCTGTAATTATAATTGTCATTACCTTGTGTACTAATGATTAAAGCAAACATTTAATAACCAAAGGGCAGTAAATATATTTTAGATCTTGAGCCATAAAAAGATTTCCATTAACAGAATGTTTTTTGCACAAATAAATTATTCATTGACTGTAGCAGAGCTTGAGCCTGTCATCAGCCTTAAGTGGAAATTTTGAGAACACCAATCATCACAGACGCCAACACTAAGTTGGCTTGAGCCTCCATCCTTCTTACATGGAACCTGAACTTTTTTGGCTATTTATAAGAGCTTTAATTCGGTTAAATTCAATGAATATTTATGGCATTTCTGCCATATGCAATTTAGTGTTCTGGTGGTTGGAGGACTACAATGAGGAATAAATCTGCATTTTAGTCTTTAAGTTGCTTATACACCTAAAAGAGGGACAAGATTAGTACATACATGACTTGGCTATAAGAAGGCTTAAGTAGCAACCTCAGAAATGTATAAATAAAATTTGTTGCAAATTCAGGGGAGAAAGAAATCTCATGCATTTTCTCATGGGAACGGGGAGGGAAGGGTTTGGAGATCAGGAAGTGTTCCCTGAGGAAGGCTTTTAAGATGGGCAAGGTTTTGACAGATGGAGAGAATTATAACCACATAGGCAAAGAGTTGGGATGTATAATGTGGATGTCTTTGGAAAAAAAAGTAACTTGGTGTGTTTGGAACACAACATTGGTAAGTAAAGAGGAGACATGAAAGAAGAGGAAAGAGATACCTAGAGATTTAGAGAGTATAGAAGGCTTTCAATGAGTAATTAGCACATCAGTTTGGTAGACATTAAAGAACCACTTTTGAGCTAAGGAATGACGTGATTGGATTATATTTTTGAAATATACCTCACCTTGTAGGTAAGAGGTAGAAAACTTGGAGGTCAACAAGTTAAAGAGCCATTGGAATTGTCTCCATGAGAGGTCATGAATTTCTGAACTAAGTTGGTGGTAATAAGAATACAAAGGAGGGCCCAGATGGGAGAGGTGGTACAATTATTTGGTGTATAGGTTTGGCACGTGATTGCCTACATGACCGGTAGAAAAGAGGCAGGGGTTAAAAATTCCATTCAACAACTTCAGGCAGTTTTTGAATCCAGTCAACATTTGTGGGAAACCAAAGTCGTATGCAAGATGTTGTACTCTGTGCTAGAGTTGTGTACGAAGGAAAATGAGAAAGCTCCTGTCTCTGAATGGCTGAAAATTTGGTTGGTGATATAAATGTACTCAACTAAAATCCAAAGCAGATCATGATTACTATGATCACAGGAGATGTGAGAGAGTGGTGCTTGTGTTACTATTGATGCTGGAAAAGTGGAGAAACATCTAGGGGATAGGACACTTGGACCTGGAAAATCAGATAGAGGAATCTAAAATATTTTAGATCTCAGAAAATAGTGGGAAAAACTAAGTAAGACAAGTATCAAAGAAGCTGAGGGGGAAGAACCTTACAGATAGAGGAGCTCTTAGTTATTGCACCTGGTATGTCAGATTCTGAGCTGGGAGCTCTGTGTTTAAGGAAGGAGTGTCCCACAGTGCTCAGTGCTGCAGAGCGGTAACAATGTTATCTAAGGAAGGGCCCCTGCATTCAGCAGTTTAAGGATTCAGTTCAGTGCAGTTCAGTTGCTCAGTCGTGTCCCGACTCTTTGCGACCCCATGAATCACAGCACGCCTGGCCTCTCTGTCCATCACCAACTCCTGGAGTCCACTCAAACTCATGTCCATCAAGTCGGTGATGCCATCCAGCCATCTCATTCTCTGTCGTCCCCTTCTCCTCCCGCCCCCAACCTTTCCCAGCATCAGAGTCTTTTCCAGTGAGCCAACTCGTCACATGAGGTGGCCAGAGTATTGGAGTTTCAGCTTTAGCATCAGTCCTTCCAGTGAACACCCAGGACTCATCTCCTTTAGAATGGACTGGTTGGATCTCCTTGCAGTCCAAGGGACTCTCAGGAGTCTTCTCTAGCACCACAGTTCAAAAGCATCAATTCTTCGGCGATCAGCTTTCTTCACAGTCCAACTCTCACATCCATCCATACATGACCACGGGAAAAACCATAGCCTTGACTAGATGGACCTTTGTTGGCAAAATAATGTCTCTGCTTTTTAATACACTATCTGGGTTGGTCATAACTTTCCTTCCGAGGAGTAAGCGTCTTTTAACTTCCTGGCTGCAATCAGCATCCGCAGTGATTTTGGAGCCCCAAAAATAAAGTCTGACACTGTTTCCACTGTTTCCCCATCTATTTCCCATGAAGTGATGGGACCAGATGCCATGATCTTTGTTTTCTGAATGTTGATCTTCAAGCCAACCTTTTCACTCTCCTCTTTCACTTTCATCAAGAGGCTTTTGAGTTCCTCTTCACTTTCTGCCATAAGGGTGGTGTCATCTGCATATCTGAGGTTATTGATATTTCTCCCAGCAATCTTGATTCCAGCTTGTGCTTCTTCTAGCCCAGCGTTCCTCATGATATACTCTGCATATAAGTTAAATAAGCAGGGTGACGATATACAAACTTGACGCACTCCTTTTCCTATCTGGAACCAGTCTGTTGTTCCATGTCCAGTTCTAACTGTTGCTTCCTGACCTGCATACAGGTTTCTCAAGAGGCAGGTCAGGTGGTCTGGTATTCCCATCTCTTTCAGAATGTTCCACAGTTTATTGTGATCGACACAGTCAAAGGCTTTGGCATAGTCAATGAAGCAGAAATAGATGTTTTTCTGGAACTCTCTTGCTTTCTCCATGATCCAGCAGATGTTGGCAACTTGATCTCCGGTTCTTCTACCTTTTCTAAAACCTGCTTGAACATCTGGAAGTTCACGGTTCACATATTGCTGAAGCCTGGCTTGGAGAATTTTGAGCATGACTTTACTAGCATGTGAGATGAGTGCAATTGTGCGGTAGTTTGAGCATTCTTTGACATTGCCTTTCTTTGGGATTGGAATGAAGACTGACCTTTTCCAGTCCTGTGGCCATTGCTGCTGCTGCTGATGATGATGGAGAAGCTCTATACAGTTAGCAAAAACAAGACCAAGAGCTGACTGTGGCTCAGATCGTGAACTCCTTATTGCCAAATTCAGACTTAAATTGAAGAAAGTAGGGAAAACCACTAGACCACTCAGATATGACTAAATCAAATCCCTTATGATTATACAGTGGAAGTAAGAAATAGTTTTTAGGGACTAGATCTGATAGAGTGCCTGATGAACTATGGACGGAGGTTTGTGACACTGTACAGGAGACAGGGACCAAGACCATCCCCATGGAAAAGAAATGCAAAAAAGCAAAATGGCTGTCTGAGGAGGCCTTACAAATAGCTGTGAAAAGAAGAGAAGCGAAAAGCAAAGGAGAAAAGGAAAGATATAAGCATCTGAATGCAGAATTCCAAAGAATAGCAAGGAGAGATAAGAAAGCCTTCCTCAGCGATCAATGCAAAGAAATAGAGGAAAACAACAGAATAGGAAAAACAAGAGATCTCTTCAAGAAAATTAGAGATACCAAGGGAACATTTCAAGCAAAGATGGGCTCGATAAAGGACAGAAATGGTGTGGACCGAACAGAAGTAGAAGATATTAAGAGGAGGTGGCAAAAATACACAGAAGAACTGTACAAAAAAGATCTTCACGACGAAGATAATCACGATGGCATGATCACTCACCTGGAGCCAGACATCTTGGAATGTGAAGTGAAGTGGGCCTTAGCATCACTACGAACAAAGCTAGTGGAGGTGATGGAATTCCAGTTGAGCTATTTCAAATCCTGAAAGATGATGCTGTGAAAGTGCTGCACTCAATATGCCAGCAAATTTAAGGATTAGGAGTGGTTTTTTTGAAGAGGTTTCAGTTGGATAGAGATTAGCCTGGTGGCTTATGATACATAATCCGCTTGCAATGCAGGAGACCTGGGTTCAATCCGTGGGTCGGAAAGATTCCCTGGAGAAAGAAATGGCTACCCACTCCAGTATTCTTGCCTGGAGAATTCCATGGACAGAGGAGTCTGATGTGCTACATACAGTCCATGGTCTCTCAAAGAGTCGGACATGACTGAGTGACTAACTCAGTTGAGTAGGGAAGGAAATATTCTAAAGGTTATTCCTAGTCTTGAAGCCCCAGTACTTTGGCCACCTGATGGGAAGAGCTGACTCATTGGAAAAGACCCTGAAGCTGGGAAAGATCGAGGGCAAGGGAAGAAGGGAACAGCAGAGGAAGAGATGGTTAGATAGTATCACTGACTCAATGGGTATGAGTTTGCGCAAATTCCAGGAGAAAGCAAAGGACAGGGAAGCCTAGCGTGCTGCTGTCCATAGGGTCTCAAAGAGTTGGACAGGACTGAGCGACTGAACATCAACAGCAATCTTGGAGATAGAAGTAAACTCTAGACTGAGCTTTCCTCAGTGATTTATCCTTGACGGGTTAAGTTTATAGAAACAGTAGATCTGATTGCACCAGGTGATTTTCGAGGTACCCCTTGAGAATGTGTTAGCCCTGAGTGGTTTAGTTGCTCAGTTGCTTCGACGCTTTGTGACTCCACGGACTATAGCCAGCCAGACTCCTCTGTCCATGGGATTCTCCAGGCAAGAATACTGGAGTGGGTTGCCATCCCCTTCTCCAGGGGATCTTCCCAACCCAGGGATGGAACCTGGGTCTCCCACACTGCAGGCAGATTCCTTATCATCTGAGCCACCTACTCCTGAGAAGTCTTTGCTAATTGTACATTGCAAGCGTCTTGGATTCCTAGATCATTTTCTTACAGGTCGGAGATTTCAACACTGACTCCCAGCCTCCCTCTTTCTCACTTCCTTCTTCCCACCCACTTCCCTTTAAGCACCCAGCTGGTTAGGGTGTGCACATTTGCCACACCTTGGCTCAAGGTCAGGGAAGTCCTCGGGCTCTCCTTGGCGCTTTTCCCAAGTGGAAGGAGATTTCGACAGAGAACAATCCAGGGAAGTGCACGCACACATAGACACATACGCACACGCACCAGTTCTTTTCCTGTCCTTCAAGATATTCATGTGCCAATAAACAGACAAAACATACCGTCACTTACAGGCATGTTGTGTCACATTCACCCTGAGAAAACAGGGCAAGGATGCAGTCATCTAGTAGGAGGTAGTGGGGACAGCATTTAGGAAGTGATAGAACTTAGAGAAAAAAATTAAAGGAGTAACACATTACTATAGAATATGAAGGGATGACATTGTGTCAAGGTTATGTTTAGTGGAGTTTTAAAAAATCAATTAGTACAGTAAGTTGAACACAATAAAAGAATTTTCGCAGAGGCACTCATATTACTACAGAGAGGAATTTTAAATTGTATCAGGCCAAAAAAATAAATAAATTGTATCAGGCCCTCTTGTAATTTGAAAGGAACGAAAGGAGAGAATTTAAAAGGAGCAGCAGAGTGGAGCAAGAAGCAACTGGTGTGTATTAATTCATTTATTCATTCACCCACTTGATCATTCAATCAATAAATGTTTACCAACTTCCTATCGTGTCTTGAGCTGAGTGCTGGGAAATATAACTGAGTAGAGGGGAAAAAATATAACATTTTAAATACAGTACATCCTTCTTATGGGAAACTAGCCAATAGAATTAGGTTTCCCTGTTTTATTAATATTAGTGGGTGTTAGTCACTCAGTCGTGTCTGACTCTTTGTGACTGACCCCATGGACTGTGTAGCCCGCCAGGCACCTCTGTCCATGACATTCTCCAGGCAAGAATACTGGAGCAGGTTGCCATTTCCTTCTTCAGGGGATCTTCCCAACCCAGGGATCAAACCTGGGTCTCCTGCATTGCAGGTGGATGCTTTACCATCTGAGCTACTAGGAAATCCCACAGCTTGATAGAAGTACATTTATAAGGTGAGTATTATATACTCCTGATTATACCGCTCGAAGCCTACTTTCTGCCATTATAAATCCTAAAATGGGTTCTACTTGCTACAATACAGTAATCCATCCTTATTAGATTAATGGTTATGGGACTTGTCAGAACTTCTAGAGAAACTGTCGTGTGTTTTCATCAGACTTTACCTGCTACAGGAAAATTAGAATTTCTTTTCCTTAAGAATTCAATCAGCAGGATGATTAATCAGGCTGCTTTTCCTCTTTTTATCAGAAGCCTTGGGCTAGATAGGGTCAAAGAAGCTTTTTTGTTTCGCCATAGAAATGTCCTCAGGGAATTCCTCCAAACTAGGGTCACTATCTACCTTCTGAAACAGACAAGATCTTTACAACCAGCAGTTATTAAGTCTGACTTAGACTGATCTCCTAGGGCACAGTAAACCTGAGAATGTTAGTGATATGTTCCTTGCCAGCTAATTCTTTTTACTTTTTTTTATTACCCCTCCTTGCCTCATTTTAATAATTTTTCTGCTCTTTTCCCAACTGGCAACTGTAGCTAATAGGTTTGTGTCTGGCAGGACTTGTTTTATTATCAGCTTGGAGATGAATAAGAAAGCAAGACCTTCATTTTCAGCATATATTCATGGTTTGAGGTCGGATATAGCATGGTGCTATGTTTTAACTCTATTTTAAATGGTCAAAAATTTAAAGTGAACTAAGAAACCTATGGCACTTTTGTCTCAGAACTCTTAATCTTGAGTTCTTTTGTTTCCAAGTAAAATAAAAAATATGTGTGTCATATTTCCATAAATGGCAAAAATTTTCATTATAAGCGGCAGCAATTTTTTATTATGTCAAAACAAAATTTTGAGTTTTTGCAGTTGATGAACATATTAACTTAGATTTTTGCAGAAATACTAAAATATTGTAATTAAACTATATTAACTTGAAAGTTTTATTATACATAAAGAATGCACTAACCCAAATTCGGAAGGATTTAAAATTGACAAAAATAAAATGTTTATGTGGATTTGTTTTATTCTAGAGAGAAAGAAAACAGTTTCACTTTGGTATTATTTTTTAAATAGTATGCGTTTATGCCTGCCTATACTGTTTTCTAAATCTGTGGCCGTGGAGAGGACAGGAACTGGTCTGATGTGTGTACCTAGATCATTCATTCAGTCACTCATTTATTCGTTCATCCAGGATAGGGATCGAAGGATGTTGATCAATGACTAATATTTTCCATTTCAATAAATGCAAGCAAAATAAATGTTTTTAACTGGAAAATATAGTATTAATGGAGAGTGGGGAATTACATGTCACACTCTAGGTTGTGTAAGTGGATGGAAAACTGCCATCTTGTTAGGAAATACATAATAGAATCATTTAAATAAATTATTGATTAATTAATTATATAATTCTCTTTGATCATCTACAGCTAAAAGGGATGTATTCTTTTCAAAATATCTAGAACTGTATGCGTGCTTTTAAATTTATGTGCTGTGAACTTTTGCCAGTGGCAGGAACAAGACTTGAAATAATTATCAAGAAATTTTCTGCTGTATTAAAAAAAAAAGAAGGTTAAAAGAATTAGAAAGATAAATATGTACCTGGTGCAGAGTCAATACTCAATAAATATCTGTTACGTGGAAAAAAAAAAGAAATTTTATGCTATTTACAATAGAAGAGTTCTTCAGAGCCCTCATCTAAGCTTTTATTCTTAAGCTGTTTAAACATATACCTAATGGAAATTTATCCTTAAGAATTTTATGATAAGACATTTTATTTTACAGTTAGCTACAGATATTAAAAGTTTTCTATATCAGATATTTTATATTTGTGTTTTTTTACACAAATAAGATTGTCTTATACAGTATATGAGAAATAATATTTGTTCACTTGTGATTTTACTTAGAATTTAGAGGTGAGCCAGTGGACAAAGAAAACAATCTTTAATTGAATATATATATATTACTTTATTTTAAACATTGCTAGGATTATAATCACGTTTTTAATGTGCCCCATTTTACATACATATGTTTGATGCAGTTTGGAAATCTGATAAAAATTTAAATTGAAATAAATTAATTCCATTTTAAGGTTGGCACTGTGAATTATTCTTCAGAACAGATGTAATTAGTTAACATTTTTCTGAAGCACACATTTTAAAATCTTTTTACTCATAATATCATTATCACTTAAACCTCTTTTAGAAATCTTAGAGAATTATGTTTGGAAATGTTCTGTATAAATTCTGTAATGTCTATTATAAATAGATATCTTTGAGTTTGTACATTTAGTAATAATATGCATAACTTATGAGAAGGATGACTCTTGGTAACTCTGTGATATCTAAGTCTTATGCTGTAACATTATCAAAGCCTTAATGAGTGATTTCTGAATGTAATAATACTAACGTTACATGGCAACACATAAACAATATGTGGATAGTTTACTGTAGTAGGGGCTTCCCGGGTGGCCCTAGTGGTAAAGAATCCGCCTGCCAACGCAGGAGACACTAGAGATGCAGGTTCAGTCCCTGGGTTGGTAAGATCCCTTGGAGGAGCACATGGCAATCCATTCCAGTACTCTTGCCAGGAAAGTCCCATGGACAGAGGAACTTGGCAAGCTACGGCCCATGGGGTCGCATCTAGTCAGACATGACTGAGTGACTGAGCACACACATGCACATAACTGTGGTAGGCAGGGAAGAGTGGTTGGAAAATTCATTGGTTGAAATGTCAGGGAACTGTCGAGGTTCTTGCCCTGGGTCTCATAGAGTATGGATCTTGTGCAAGTAATTCAACCTTCCCTTATTCCACCACCCACCCTCTTAATTTTTATATATATAATATAATTGCATATTCATATACATCTGCAAAACCTCTAAAAGTCTTCCTCTGTTTAAAATAATAATCTGTGAGGTTCTGAAGAAGAGTTGGAAGGCAAAAACCTGGTGGCTTGCTTTCATGACAGTCTTGAGGGAGAGTTGATTAGAAGCCAAGCTTGGTTTGGACAGAAGTACTCACAACCTGAGATTCGGCTGTTGATCCCAGTGTTTGTGGGGCCTCCAGGGCAGGAGTTCAGACAGAGCCCCACACGCTTTCTTCTTAACTGAGTCAGTGATTCTTTATTTGTAAAGAATGTGAATTTGTAGGGGTTTTATCTGACCAGTTTAAGTTGTGGATTTGGTGAGAAAAATTTTCTGGCTCCTTCTTGCTGTTTTGAATAGTAATTAAATCCTCATCAAATAATGAATTCGTAATGTCCTGTTAGTGAATTTTATATGGGTCATGCTTAATAAAAGGTTGCTTACTTTCATTGTTTCAGCCTTCATAAAGTTAAGCAGATTGACTTTGTCTAACCCCACACTTTGCAGTGTCACAGCCCACAAACCTTCAGGACATTTGAACTCCTTTGATTGTCGATTGGAGCACAGAGATTGGGCACGAGATAAGGAAAAGCACTTCCTGGGCCTAAAACAGCTGGAGTCAGGAGCTGGGACATTTAAGGCTACAAGACAACTGGATGCCAGGGACAGAGGCGCCCGTATAATTGATGGCACATTTCTTTTGTGTGTTTGTGGTATGGGGGCTTTCTGAGGCATGGGACCCAAGGCAGGAATGCCTCCTGCCTTAAGGTGTGGACTCTGCTGTTGTATCTGGGCATTAGAATCCTCTTGAGGGGCTTCGTCTGCGGAGCCAGCAGAGCGTTTCCTTCCTGCGGACACTAGGGGAGGCTGGCGCAGGAAGGCGTAGCAGATGGTGTTGTGACTTGCTGTCAGGCTCCCTGTGGGCTTTTGAAAGTCCTCCTTGCTGGCATCCTAGAAATACTTGGTTGGAACTTTTCGAGGGGACTGGAGGTCCTCTATGAGCAGGTGGGGCTGGAAAAGGATGTGGTTAACTGGTGTTGATGCCACTTCATCTGTATATGCCTGTAGGCTGAGAGGGTCTGAAAGTGTTTGGGCAGCTCATTTCCAAGTCAATGAGTGCTCCCTTCACTTCCGTAGGGATGGGGAGAGACACTTCCATCCCATAAATCCGTTTTCTCCACACATTTGGATAGGATAGCTCCATTTTCATTTTGTGAATATGCGCTGTGGAGGGAGCTAGCTCCTGTTGTGCCTGCTCAGTTGTGTCGGACTTTTTGTGACCCCCAAGCTGCCAAAGGGAGCTAGGGAAACAATTAAATAATTGATCCTAGGTCATTGGAATGATGAAGGGATTTATTATTTACCTGGATTGGGAACCTTAACCACAAATGGATAGAATTCAGAGGATCTGAGAAATTTGGTTGAGAAAAGAATTAAAACTTTATTTTCACAAACATCTAATGGAATGTTGGCACTCCCTCCATTATTAATGTAGGCAACAGACAGTAATGTTAGCAGTTTCTGTGACTTTGTCACCGTAGAAGTCACAGATATTTTCATGTCACCTTACTTTGTAGATAATATCTCACAGTATCTTTATAATTGTGACTACTCAAAATGATGGTGAATATTATCCTGCACTGTATCCTGTTTCTGATTTTTAGTAGTCACATATATTACTGTCAGCAGATGTGTTTAAAATTTTTTGAGGTAGTTGAATTTCATTTCAATTGGTTTCCTTCATAGCTCTGTGTATTTTATTCAACATAGTTGGAAACACCATGTTAAGGAGGGATCCCCAGGCTTCATCAGGTTGTCCAAGGGGTTCATGGTGATGAGAAGGTTGAGAAGTTCTGATCTAGATAAAATCTCCTGTTTTACTGCCTTGGAGAGGGTAGTGAGTTACTTAAGGTTACCCGGAACAGGAATTAAAAGTAGTGTCCTTCCTGTTGTGTGTGGCCCCCTGGCAGCTCCATCCCCATCTTGGTGCCAGGGGAATGAATGCCCTAGTCTTATTCAGCAAGCCCTTTTATTATGATGGAGGCCAAGTCGGCTTCCTTCTTTCTCTGTACTTCCCTGTTCTGTGGTGGCCTTTGCCTCACCTCTGACTTCCAGGCCTGCAGGTGATAGTGGGGAGGTATGGTCATCTCCAGCTGAGCTTGGCCCTGCTTGGCCCTGTGGCCCACATCATCACAAAGCATGTTGTCCCAAGACACCTGAGGAAGTCAACAGAAAGAGTAGAAAATTTAATCCTGATTGCTTGACCCCATTTTAGTGGTGGTATTTCAGGCAATGTTGACATCCGCCCCCCAGCAAGGGAAATCTTTCATTCAACCCAGTGGGCCTTGTTAAATTAATTAAGGAACTCTTGTCAGATAGTTTCTTCCCCTTTTAGACTAACAGAAGGCTGAGATATCAACAGAGAAATAGAGATTTAACTACTAATATTTATATTTCACTTCCTAGTGCCATTTCTAAGCTCTGTATTAATCTCTTAGCTATTATAATGTTATTATCATTATCCCTGTTTGACAAATGGGAAAACAAAGGCACGGGAAGGTTAGGTAACTTGCCTGAAGTTATTTATCTGTCTACTAAGTGTTGGAGATGGAATTTGAAAGAGACTTTCTGGGTCCAGAGCCCCTGATCTGGGCCACTGTGCCACGTGTCCAGTTACTGTACCAGCGTCTCACACCACCATTGTCCAATCTCTGTTTCCTTTGGTTTGGAGTTATTTTGATGCAGTTCTAGGAGGGACTCTTTCCAGTTTCTCTGAGCTGTCTGAAAGGTATTGTGTCGTTTGGTTGCAAGTCCATGGGGCTTTAATCCCTTGCTTGTGTGTATTCGGGCAATATGGAGAAGGAAAAACACATTCATATGCAGAAGGTTTAACAGTGCTCAAAACGCTTAATTTGGATCAACTTCATCTCCTTTTCAAGGATGTTGTCAGTGCTTTGATCTTTGCTTTTGAAGCCCTCTCGTCAGCAACATTACCAAATACACCTTTGAAAATTTGTATTAGAATTCTTGTATTTTGAAAAAAAAAATGTTTGTTAGTGTTTCTCTCCTTGAACACTAGTTGATGTTTTGCCAGCTAGTTAAACGTCTGCAAATCTGAGTGCTGGCTGAGAAGCTGAGCTTGCTGTAACCAGTTATCCCCAGATGGCCAGATTCTGTTGTGTATCACTTTTATAGATGCTCACTGGTTGCGTACTTGGGGTTATGAGGTGTACTGTTCCACTTGTTTTTGCCAGCCATGCACAGCACATTATTTGATAGGTTGAGACAGATGGTATAACTTAAGCTAAAATGATGAGGGAGGAAAGAAAATGAAAAAAATAGAAAAAGGGCACTTGATTTTCTAACTCACATTTCGGAAGTGAATTTTAGTTTCTATGATCGACTAATAAATGCAGTGTTGCTCTAAGACTCGAATTCATTAACTTCTGTTTAAACAGATATAACTGAGTAATCGGCAGGAAGCAATGTTTTCCTTCTTGGATGCTGTTAGATTTTATGGGGTCTCCTCCAGATTTTAAAATGTTGGGCCATTGGAAGTGTCAAAAATAGATCTGGGCTCTTCAGACTCAGATATACCACCATCAGTACCAGTCCAAACAGAAAAATCCCAAATCTTATTTTTAAACTGGAAAAAAAAAACGGTATATATAGCCTGGTGAAATAGCAGTGATAAGGACAATTAATCAGTTTTCATGCAGCTGCTTCCTGACATTTCTGCAAATTGTTGTGGAAAAATTAATGAAGGTTAGATCAGTAATGGTTTCAAGCTTGGCCAGTGGAAAGTATGACAGTGTTTCCATCAGCAGTTAAGCTGGGCTGCTTTCTTTTTTCTATAGGGGAAGTGGTATGATGTGTGTTCTCCACAGGAAATGGAAAACGGCAGCTGAACTCTGTGAGCACAGGTATGGAGGAGCTCTCCACGGCTGCTCTACCAGGCGCTCCTTGGTGGGCATGACCGACCCATTTGCATATTCTGCAGTAACGCTTTAGTTTTGCCATTCCTGAAAACAGAGAGTCGGGATTAGGGGATTTTCATGAGCTGCCATTTCAAAAACCCAGATAGACTCTGCATCTAAACTTTGGGAACCAGAAAGTGGAACTTATGACAAACAGAAAGTGAAACTCACCTATCTAATTTTATTTTTCAAGCCAAAGGTACTTCAGTACAAGCCCAGTTCACATCCTGTGTAACCCTATGGGATTTTCCCCAGTATTAGTTAAAAATTTTCCCATAGGGTCACACAGGATGTGAATTAGAGTAAACACTTAACAAGCATGATGAAAAGGAAATTGGCTTTCTAAATGATCCTTTCACTGTTAACATCCTGAGTAGCTATTAGAAACATGGGAAAGGGTGGCTTGATGTCTCATCAAGTTGTTACATTATTAATAAACTATATTAATATTCTACTACAAGTGAAATGTATGTCTTAATATATGAAACTAGATTTTACCTATATATTTTCTTCTTTGGAAAACATTAAAAAGCCTTGCAAATGCTCTATGAATCTGAGGTTCTTAACCTTTTGTAGGGAGAGGTTCACCGATCTCTTTAGGACTGTGAAAAAACCTCCTGACCCTTTCTCCCAGAAAAATGCATATATTCACAACATTTTACATACAGTTTTTAAAGTTTCACAGCTATCTTAAGTGAGCTTGGATGCAGGATTTTTTTTTTTTTTTAGTTCTGGTTTTATAAAGCTTTTTATGGACAGATAGAAAAATATAGTGAAAATGTTTATTCATTTCAAGTAAAGATTTTATAAGAGGCACTTTTTGAAATTTTAACTGCAGCAGTAATAATTCTTTTCTGTTTCCACCTGGAAAGTGTTTCCTTTTCTTTGGAAAGGAGCGCGTACATTGGACAGAACATACAAAGCTGGCTTTGCAGCCTGCGGGGTGACATATTCTCAAGTGGCGCTAGTTGGTAAAGAGCCTGCCTGCCAATGCAGGAGACATAAGAGATGCCGGTTCAGTCCCTGGGTCAGGAAGATGCCCTGGAGGAGGGCATGGCAACCCACTCCAGTATTCTTGCCTGAAGAATCCCATGGACAGAGGAGCCTGGTGGTCCATAGGGTTGCAAAGAGTCAGACATGACTGAAGTGACTTAGCATACATGGGTGACATTAGCAAGTGACCTGAGGTATCCTGCCTCAGTTTCATCATCTCTAAAATGGTGGCAACGGGGATGACAAATAGTCCATTTTCAATATGTATCTCTCTGCTCCTCTTCTTTCCTTCCTCCTTTGACAGGTAGCTTAAATGCCACTTTGTTACGCGTCTCTTTGCAATTTCTGAAGGCAGATTTTTTTTCACTTTCCCCTCAGTGTTTCTCTAGTGCTTTGTAAATCTCATTACTCTTAAAATTTTGTCGTCCTTCACTGGTTACAGCTAAAGATGTGTGTTTTGAGACTCTTCTGTCTTATTAGCGTTGTCTTATGTCTGTGCATGCTGTGTCCAGCATAGTGCTTAAGACATAAAAGCATTCCCTATTTATTACATTAATAGTAATAGTATAATGCTGATTAGAAATAAAATAATTTGGACTTGGGCTTATAATTACATCATGCTTATGTGACTGCTAGTCATCACAGAAGAGAGGTCAAATGATCCATGTACAGCTGAAGTGAAATTTAGTGAGAGAACAGAGCCTGGAATGGAAAGAATATCTCTTCCAGTTTTGGTTACCTCCAGAGTGTATTCTAAACCAGAGCCGGAATTTTCAATCAAGTCAATCACCAGGTGATTGGGAAAAAAGAGATGTTATGACATTACTTAAATGTATTTCTTATACATTATCTGACTCTCAGAGGAAAATGTGAGTTCCCGAAGCCTTCGTTTTAGAATTTTATTTGTTTATTCAAACGTTATTATTTAGAATTTGGGGTTGAACAATAGCTTGAAGGACATCCCGATCTGACTTTCTTTGGATTAAGTCCTCACGTGCCCTTACTAATGCTTTTCAATTCAAATTGAACAAAAATGTCCTGCTGCTTGAGGAGCTGTCATTTGTCAACTCCCATGGCTCCCATTTCTCTCTCTCTCTCTGTATACACACATATGCATACACACACACGTGTATCCTACAACTGTTACAAATATATTGAAGACAACTTAAAAAAATTTATATCAAACCGCATTGTCTTAATACTTGAATAACTCAGTAGCAGTCAGCTTCGTTCTTTCTATATGTGATGAATGGTTTCCAAGCAGTAAACTATGATTTAGAGCCTTGGGCATAAAGAATGACTCCATGAGCCCTGGGAGGCTTGGAAGAGAGCAATGCCTAGTTGGCTGCTGGAAGTCTTGGAGAAAACCAGTGTGGAAAGACAGCAATGACTTAGGATGGAGAAGGAGAAGAGAGTGGAGAGGGGAGAAGGAAAGATGCTGGAAGTAGGGGGTGATGTCTGGTGGCCTGGGGAAGGGTTTTGATGCAAAGAAAGAACCCTTAGTCCTAACCTTTAGAGTACTAGAAAACTGTGGGTAGAACACTGGCTGGGGCAATAGATGAATCAGGCCCAATGGAAGCAACTTCAGAAATGGAACTGAGGATCCATAGAGGTGCCAGTGGTGCTGAGTTGAGGAATGAGAGGTTGTTGTAGTTGACACAGAATATGAACAGAGGCTTGTGCCTGTGAGATATAGATATGCTATGCTAAGTCGCTCAGTCATGTCCGACTCTTGCAACCCGTGGACTGTAGCCCACCAGGTTCCTCTGTGCATGGGGATTCTCCAGGCAAGAATACTGTTGCTATACCCTCCTCCAGGGGATCTTCCCAACCCAGGGATCAAACCCAGGTCCCCCACATTGCAGGCAGATCCTTTACCATCTGAGCCACCAGGGAAGCCCATGAGATAAAGATAAAGAGTTGAATTTAGACTGTCAGTTCAGTTCAGTCCAGTCGCTCAGTCGTGTCCGACTCTCCGCGACCCCATGAATCACAGCACGCCAGGCCTCCCTGTCCATCACCAACTCCCGGAGTTCACTCAAACTCATGTCCACAGAGTCGGTGATGCCATCCAGCCATCTCATTCTCTGTCTGTAGGGAAGGACAAAATGTTTGTTGAATATGGACTGAATTGGGAGCAAATACAGTTGAAGATTTTGCTAATAAATCATTGGCCTTGAATTCTTGGCACTTGTGAGATGCACACCATTCCTTTACTGAAGCATTTTCACCTCCTGGAAAGCCTTGTCTCTGCCTCTCAGAATTTTCAAGCCCTTACTTAAATTCTACCAGCTGCATAAATATTTCTTTCACAACACTAGCTCATAGCAGTCACTCTCTGCTAAGCTTGTATAGAACTATTATAAATCCCATGGACTGTAGCCTGACAGACTCCTCTGTCCATGGAATTTTTCAGGGCAAGATACTGGAGTGGGTTGCCATTTTCTCCTCCAGGTGCTCTTCCCAACCCAGGGATTAAACCCATGTCTCCTGGTTTCCTGCACTGGCAGTCAGATTCTTTACCACTGGAGCCACCTGGGAAACCCATTGTAAATGCAGTGGCAGTTAATTGACATTTAAAGCTTGAATTTAACTTTTCACCTGCATGTCTTGTCTCTTGAGTGAGCTTCTAAACTTGTAAAAAATTTGACAGTGTAAAAAAAATCTTTTCTGTGGTCTAATATGAAGTCATGCCTATAGCAAGAAGTCAATATACTTTTAAGAATTTTAAAAGATACTGAGCTTTTTTACACGTAACCAATGCACAAATTCTGTTGGTTCTTCTTCCTAAATATCTCTTTGATCAATGCCTCCTACCTCTGCCCCCATTCAGTTTCACATGGTATGTCCTTGGTATGTCCTTACAGTAGCCTCTTGACTAGGGTCCTGGCCTTAAGCTCCACTCACCTCCCTTACACTTAAGCCCCACCCACCTCCCTCTATGCTGCTTCCAATGCTGTATTTGTAAAAGAGAAATCTTCCTTCTGCTTTAAGATAAAGTTCAAAATCTTACCATATCATAAAGGTGCTTGATTATCTCGACCAACTCTGGAATTCCTATATCATCTCTCTCATCTCACTATAAAACCTCATGAAATTGATAATACTTCAGTATTACCCAAATTTATTCACTCCCAGAATATACCTTGTTTCTTCTTGCTTCTGTATATTTCCGTTCCGTTCCGTCGCTCAGTCGTGTCCGACTCTATGCGACCCCGTGGACTGTAGCCTACCAGGCTTCTCCGTCCATGGGATTCTCCAGGCAAGAATACTGGAGTGGGTTACCGTTTCCTTCTCCAGGGGATCTTCCCGACCCAGGGATTGAACCCGGGTCTCCCGCATTGGAGGCAGACGCTTTAACAACTCTGAGCCACCAGGGAAGCCACAGTTGCTATTTTCTCTCCATTTCCATAGAGACTTCGAGATATGAAGGTTGCCTGCGTTGTGGAGTTTTTTCCCACTCCCCCGTTCCCTCTTTTGTCACCCGCAGCACAGTTAGTCACCTTCTCACTTCTGCTCCCATCGTGCTTTCTCCATCCTTGACACATATGGCATAAGATTATTTTTCACCTGTCTGACCCTAGACCATAAACTCTCCAAAGGTTGCATCTTATTTATCATTATATTTCTAGTAACCACCATGGCCTGCTAGGCCATCTGTAAAGTAATAAAGGAAAGGTTGTGAAGAGAAGCTGAAAAAGTTTTCTGTTATAAAATATCTGAACTGATGATGAGGCAGCCAGATATTAAATGTCTTGTAGTTTATAAATTTTATTGCATTGAAATGCTTTAACAATATAATATTTATTATTACACTAGAGGGACAAATTTAAGAAAAATGAATTAAACATGTATATTACCCATGTGTACAGCATAATGAAACCATGAATGTGAATATTTTCAGAATCCAGAAGATTCAACAACAAAAACTAGGAGAGGTAGATGAACCTAAAGATGGTCAGTTAGAAACTAGACCAGGAAAACAACATTAATCTCTCAAGTGAAATAAACTCTCCCAACAATTTTGATTGGATTAATGTAATTGTCTGCAATTATGAAAAAATAGTGGCCTGCCCATTATCACCACATATGCTAATATATATGTAGCTGGTAAAGTCAAACTAGTTATTTAAAACTGTAAAGTTATTTATAAGTGTTGATAGTCCTCATTTAAGGTTTGGTAACAATGGCAGGTCTTATCAAAAGTGGGTATAACCATCAAAAGAAAGGTTATAAAGTGAGACAAGTCATAATGTCAAATACTTTTCTTATTAGGCAAAATACCTTTCTTTTCACAGTTTTAAATAGATCTTCAACTATATAGTGAATTTTGTCTCAGCCTCAAGACAACTGTCCTCATTTAACCTTCAGACACACTTTTGGATTTGTGGACTTTGAGTAGGGCTGACTATTTTGTCTCTCTGTTTTCATTTTGGATAGTTTCTATTACCATGTCTTCAAGTTCACTATTCCTTTCTTCTGGAATGTCTAATCTGCCACCCAGTGTATTTTCCCTCTCAGGTTTTGAGATGGTCCTCTCCAGAGGTTCAAATTGGGCCTTTTAAAATATATTTTCCATATTGCTTCCATTTCACATATTCATTCTTTACTCTAGTTTCTTGAACATAGGGAATATAGTTAAAATAACTTCTAATGGCCTTTCTACTAATTCTACCATCAGTGTCATTTCTGGGTCAGTTTTGATTCATTAATTTTTCACCTTTTTATGGGTCAGATTTTTCTGTTTCTTTGCAGACTTGGTAATTTTTGATTGGATGCTAAAATTTTGCCATGTGGGTACCAAAGACTTTTGTATTCCTAAAAATATCCTTGAGGTTTTTTTTTTTTTTAATTATTATTAGATGTAGTTAAGATACTTGACAATAGTTTTATTTGTTCACATCTTGCTTTTAAGCTTTGTTAGGTAACCAGGGCAGTGTGTAGCTTAGGTTTAATTTTTTTTCCTCCTACTAAAGCAAGACCCTTCTTAATACTCTAACTGATGCCTTGTAAATTATGAGGCTGCCCACCCTGGCTATTGGAAACGGGCGCTCTTCTTGGCCCTTTGTGAGTACTGGGCACTGTTGTCTCTAATAGTTTCAGTGGTTTTTCTCCTGACTGTGGGTGGTTTCCTCATATGCCTGTGCTAGTCAGTATTCACCTGAGCACTTCATCTGCAGATCTGCCACATTCTGTCTGTCCAGTGCTGTCCTTATCATGCCCTGTGATCCCTGAACACTTAGGTTCCTTGCACTTCAGGGAGACCACTGGTCTCTGAGTTTCCCTTCCTGACATGGTGAAAATATTCTCCAAGGTGTCATCTGGGGCAATTTTAGGGCTCATCTCACTTGTCAGCTTTATTTCAAGGATCACTGTCCTTTGTAGCCAGTTGTTCAGTTTCTTAGAAGCTATCATCATGTGTGCATGCATGTTAAGTTGCTCAGTCGTGTCTGACTCTTTGCAACCCTATGGACTGTAGCCCACCAGACTCCTCTCTCCATGGGATTCTCCAGGCAAGAACACTGGAGTGGGTTGCCATGCCCTCCTCTAGGGGATCTTCCCAACCCAGGGGTCGAACCCGTGTCTCTTACATCTACCTGCATTGGCAGGCAGATTCTTTACCACTACCACCACCTGGAAAACCCTATCATCATATATTTATTATTTATCTTTATAGTGCTTTACAGGCAGGAGAATAAATCCAGTTCCTACTACATCATGTTAATCTGAGGTTGAGTCAAGTCCTATTTTAGTTATTATTTACTCATTTATATAATATTCATTATCCTGAAGAATTCAAGGTGCTGTTAGATAATTGCTAAATAAAAGTATTTGACCCAATGTACGCACCTAACATAGGGAGTTAAGACTGTGAAATCTGTGTTGGAGAATGTGTTGGGGGTATTTTCATAGCACGATGCAAAAGTACTGTTGGCTATTCCTTTTGAAACCTTTGATTCATTTTAAAATAAACTAAAAGTTGTGTGATTTAAATCCAGTTTTGAATTTGTGAGATTTCAAAATAATGTCTCTTTCTTCTCCTTATTCCCAACCTGATGTCCTTAAAAGTAGCCACATTGTGTGGCAGGGGAGGAGGAGAAAGACTTGTGACAGGAATGAAATTTTAGCCATTGCACAAAATGATAGGGTTTCGAAGATGTAAATAGCGTGGTTTGGACCAATTCACCTACTTACTCCTATTTGTAAGAAGCCAGGTTTCTTAAATTGATCTTAAGTGATCATTTTGCTTTCAGTAACTTCTCTGCATCTACAGTGGAAGAGAGTTTAGATGTGTTGCATTTTTCATGATTCATCTTGTAGTGCTTCTGAGGTCATTTTGTGGTGGAATGCTGTCAGATTGTCAGATCTCTCTCTCTCATACACACACACACACGAAAAGAGAGACATCTTCCAGCAAACTTCCTGATGTACTGTTCTTTGAATGTGATGACATTTGTTTACACAGGAAGCTAGACACTGGATTCTTTTCTTTGGAGATTATTTCAGAAACACATTTCCACATTGTTTTTTCTCACTATGGCCTACATGTGAACCATTTACATATTTAATGTTTGGAAGACTGATGAAGAATTCCTGATATGAAGTGCCTTTATCGATCTACTTTAAATATTTAATGTTGAGAAAACATCCTCTTTCCTCCCCACTGATTTTTTTTTAAATTCTCCTTGGCAAACTGTGACATAGAAATCAGATTAAAGACAGGCCTTATAACCTTACTTCTTGTGCCATGTCTTTCATGTTTTTCTATCAACTCAACATGGCCTCTATAGATTCTATTATATTTTCTTTGTCAGTTGAATCAAGATTCTTATTAGAAACATGACAAATAATTCATAGCCCCAAAGATATGGACTGTGTCTGCATGGGATTTATAGAAAGCAGTTTTTATATATTCATTGAAAAAAATTATATCAACATTTATTTTCACCTGTCCTTTTGTTGTAGTACTTACAATTGCTGTCATTCTTGAATACTATCCAATTGCTGGGAACTCTGTTAGGTGACTTATGTACATAAACTCTAGTCCTCACTACAGCCTACCAGGTGGGTACTATTCTCTCCTTGGGAGACATACAGGCATTAACTCAGAAGTATAAGTGATTTGTGGAAGACCACATCCCTAGTAAGAAGCAGAGCTGGTGTTGGGCTAAGTTTTACTACTGTAAGAGATTAAGCAACATATCCCAGGCTTGTTCACAGTAGTGAGTATACTTGGTGGGTAGAAAATCAGAATGTTAACTAAATATTTCTAAAATAAAATATTATTAAGAAACTTTTATTGAGTACACAGTGTGTCAGATCCTGTTCTGGGGACAATGGGTTTTAGAGATGAACAAAGTCTCTGCCTCTGCCCAGTGGAGAGACACAGGGAACAGCAGTTACACAGTGGTGTGCAGACTTTCTTCTGATGGTGTGTGTGCATGTGCCTAGGGAGCATGAAGAGGTGGCCCTAGAATCTGGTGGGGAGTGTGGTGGAGAGAGTGTTCTCAGAAAGGCTTCAAGGAAGACATGGTGCCAGAGTTGTGTCCTGAAGGAGAAGTAGAAGGCCATGACCTTAATTATTCAAGCTATAGACCTAACCTCTGTCTTCTGTAGTATTACTAATAGTATTTAGGATGCTTTTTCTGATTTCTTTTTTTTTTTTGAATCAGTAAGTTTTATTTACTAGGCATAATATGTTTTAAGAATTCTTAAATTTTTATCAAATCTTAAATTTAAGATAATGATAGCTGTCCAGAAGAAAAAAAAATAATATAATAAGTAGAACCATATTAATGTTGATTTTAAATTAATAATTTTTGAAACTTCAAATTGTTGCTGGAGAAACAATTTGTGAGGGGAGACTATATTAGAATTGGGATGCTTTTTATTTTAACATTGAGGGGAAATGTCACTCTTGCTATAACATTGTTTTTATGGAAAAAATGGGATTTGATTTATATCATTTATATCAAGGACTTCCCAGGACTGCATTCAGCCCAGAGTTAGCCCCCTACTTGTCTTTGGATGAAATGTGTGTCTGCTTGTTTTCCTTCTAGCTCTCCCCTCAGTTCAGCTTCATGAGGCACGCTGCCTACAAGATATCTATATCTGGATACACAGGTTGCCCTCAATGCAAATTAAATATGGAGTGTACTCCGGGCATGCAAACTGAGTTTCCTATTTGCTTAAATTAAACATGAAGGCTATATCAGCCTCATTGACCTTTCTAGCCGTCCCACTCTCAATTCCTCTATACAAAATGACGAAGTACTAGCCAAGTACTTTGCCCACCTCTAGGCTATTAGTTCATTGTCTCACATCCCTGAGCTGTCCTCCCCTCTAATCTCTGCCTTTAAAATCCTTCTAACTCTTCAAGGTCCGTGTCTAATATCACTCTCCTTCATTTAGCCATTCATAATTATTCCAGTCATAAGTATATTTTTACTTCCCATGGATTTTTCATGTACTGCTTGTTTATAGGGCTTCCCGGGTGGTGCTGGTGGTAAAGAACCCACCTGCCAATGTGGGAGGCATAAGAGAGGCGGCTTTGATACCTGGGTCGGGATGATCCCCTGAAGGACCCACTCCAGTATTCTTGACTGGAGAATCCCTGGGACAGAGGAGCCTGGCGGACTATAGTCCATGGGGTCACACAGAGATAGACACAACTGAAGTGACTTAGCATGCAGTTGTCATGGTCTCAGAGCTGGGACATTGCATTGGGATGTACGTATTTCCAGTGACAGCTCCTTATTTACAACCTGTGTGACCCTGGACAAGTTACTTAACCAGTATAAACATCATCTATAAAATGGGATTAACACCACTACCTCTGAGAATTGTTTTGGTGATTAAATGTGATAATATATGTGCAAAGCTTCAGTTCAGTTCAGTTCAGTTCAGTCACTCAGTCGTGTCCGACTCTCCGCGACCCCATGAATCACAGCACACCAGGCCTCCCTGTCCATCACCAACCCCCGGAGTTCACCCAAACTCATGTCCACAGAGTCGGTGATGCCATCCAGCCATCTCATTCTCCGTCATCCCCTTCTCCCGCCCCCAACCTTTCCCAGCATCAGAGTCTTTTCCAGTGAGCCAACTCGTCACATGAGGTGGCCAAAGTATTGCAGTTTCAGCTTTAGCATCAGTCCTTCCAATGAACACCCAGGATTGATCTCCTTTAGAATGGACTGGTTGGATCTCCTTGCAGTCCAAGGGACTCTCAAGAGTCTTCTCGAGCACCACAGTTCAAAAGCATCAATTCTTCAGCGATCAGTTTTCTTCACAGTCCAACTCTCACATCCATACATGACCACGGGAAAAACCATAGCCTTGACTAGATGGACCTTTGTTGGCAAAGTAATGTCTCTGCTTTTTAATATACTATCAAGATTGGTCATAACTTTCCTTCCAAGGAGTAAGCGTCTTTTAATTTCATGGCTGCAATCAGCATCTGCAGTGGTTTTGGAGCCCCCCAAAATAAAGTCTGACACTGTTTCCACTGTTTTTCCATCTATTTCCCATGAAGTGATGGGACCAGATGCCATGAGCTTTGTTTTCTGAATGTTGATCTTCAAGCCAACCTTTTCACTCTCCTCTTTCACTTTCATCAAGAGGCCTTTGAGTTCCTCTTCACTTTCTGCCATAAGGGTAGTGTCATCTGCATATCTGAGGTTATTGATATTTCTCCCAGCAATCTTGATTCCAGCTTGTGCTTCTTCCAGCCCAGCGTTCCTCATGATGTACTCTGCATATAAGTTAAATAAGCAAGGTGACAACATACAGTCTTGACGTACTCCTTTTCCTATTTGGAACCAGTCTGTTGTTCCATGTCCAGTTCTGACTGTTGCTTCCTGACCTGCATACAGGTTTCTCAAGAGGCAGGTCAGGTGGTCTGGTATTCCCATCTCTTTCAGAATGTTCCACAGTTTATTGTGATCCACACAGTCAAAGGCTTTGGCATAACATAAGGTTATCTGTCATGTGGTATGTCTTTCAGAATGTGTTAACGGTTTTTGCATCTCTCCTCTCAGAGTAAGTTATGAGGTCATGTTGTGTCTTATTTATCTTTGTGAATTCCTCTCTAAAGTCTGCCTTTACAAGAGAATGCCATAGTGCTTCGAAGGCAGCAAATATTCCATAAATATTTCTTTGAGAAGGAAATAAATGTGATTTTTAAATTGCAGAATTCACTGGCTAAGAAGGGATTTATGAAAAAGTGACCGTAGGTTCTGGTTTGCCAAAGAAAACCTGGTCTCAAGTATTAAAAGTACCCCTTTTGGTGGTGATGGTTTGGATTATAAATTTTATGGACACCCTATTTATGGAATATTTGCATTTTTGAATTGTCCATGGTACTTTTCCAACTGTGTTGTTTTTCACATAGATAATTGTGTCTCTTAAAGGAGATTGTAAGCTATTTGAGGATGCACACCATTTCATATCTTATTTCTCCAAATATACTGAGTGCTTTGGGAGTTCTGACAGTGCAGTGGAACTAGAGCAAATCTACTGTGATCCAGTTCATGCTGTGGTTATATAGCTGAGATCATGTCTATTTGTTTCCCCACTATAGACCTAGCACCAGGCACAGCACCCAAAACATGGTTATGTTCTCAATAAATATTTGTTGAATAAATGATTGAATGGTGAGGATCTTGGCACCCCACATGTTAGAGTTTCATGAGTCTCTACCAGATTCCTTCCGGGTTCTTTGCAGATGGCAGAATACAGTATATATAGAGTCTGAAGTGCTCTGGTATGCCTACATATGAGCTCAGAAAGTTTATGAGAGGGTAAACTTAGGTCAGGAGACAGCTCGCCTTCTCAGACCTTCTCTGGAAACTGTTTCCATGTAGAGTTTGTTTGTTTTCTGAATAAGCTCCTTTTCTAGAAGAAAAGTGGAAGGTTTATTTTTGTAAGAGTCTGCCTACTTGATAAGAGCAGATGAAAATCAGATGAAGGCAAGGTCCCTCTGCCTTTCTGCTCCTCTCTCCCAACATGCAGAAGAGTGATTTCCGTGGTACACAAGGTTCTTGTATTGGGTAGAGAGAGATCTGACTTTTTCCCATTTTCTCTCTGAGGCTTGTTGGAATCTCAGAGAATGTGGAGTTGGAGGGCTCCTTTCAAAGGAATGTTGGCAGTAGTTGCTTCTCTTTCCCTCCTGGGGAGCACAGGCTTGTGCCCTCTATGCTGGGGCAGCCAGGAGAAGTGGCCCAGGGTCATGGGCCATGTTCGTCTCACTCCTCTGGTTCTTTGTTTCTCTAGAGATGCCTCTGTCCCATGGGAATTCATGTAATTATCCTTCTTACAGTTACCTGGTCCACATTTTCAAAGGGTAAGTTACTTCACAACTTAGCATTACACAAAACAACATTCTGCAGTGTTAAGCGATTTGTTGAGTATGTGTGTTTGCTTTTTGGACATGGGCTGAAATTTTAGTGGTCATACCCTATGGAGTCAAATGTAAAGGACTGATATCCTCCCATTCATCTTCTTAAAAATCTGTTTAAAATATTAATCTAATACTTTTCCTGTACTGATTCTTTCAACCTTTCTCCAAGCTGAGGTGAAATGGCCTTATACACAGACACATGTCCTTATTAGATTGCCCTATTTTCTTAAAAGAATGTCAGCTTTGCTCTTCTTCCATTGGCCATCTGTCTTAATCATCTTGGGCTGCTATAACAGAAATACTATAGGCTTGTATACACACCAGGCATTTATTTCTCATAGTTATGGAGGTGATGGAAAGTTCAGGATTAGGGTGCCAGCATTGTCAAGTTCTCAGTGAAGACTATCTTCCTGGCTTACGGATGGCCATCTTCTCAGTATCCTCACGTGATGGGGAGAGAGGGGATGCATCCTTGTGTCTCATCTTCTAAGGGCATTAATCCCAGCAGAACTACATCCTCATGACCTAGTACCTTTCAAAGCCTCCACCTCCTAATGCTATCCCATTGGGGGTTAGGATTTCAACATACAGATTCTAGGGGTGTGGAGGAGACACATGCTCAGTCCACTCAAGTGAAATTCACCTGAAATTCACCTTCATTCTTCAGCTGATTATTGGACACTACACTTCCTCTTGTCTTCACCAGGACACCCTGCTCATTTTTAATATCTTCTTGGCCCTAAAGGGACTAGAATTGTGACCCCTGATATTCTAAAATGTATCCTGGGATGTCAGGCTAGAACAGGAGAGTTGTACATATCCTCCAAAACCCCAGTCTTTTTCTTTTTCACTCTTTTGGTTGAGACACATTTAGCATGCTGGATCTTAGTTCCACAACCAGACCAGGGATCAAACCCCCTGAAGTGGAAGTGTGGAGTGTTAACCACTAGACCTCCAGAGAAGTGCCCCCAAACCCCAGTCTTTGTGGGACAGTAGATCTGGTTCAATACTGATGCAATTTTTTCTAATAGTGAATGAGGCCTGCCATATGTAGTATTCATTTGTAATTATTTCTAATTTGTTTGAGCTCTTTCCCAATAAGATGTGGTTATTGAAGCTGTGAGCAAATTCTTCCCATTAGAATTTATACATTGACTTGTATCATGCTTCTGTAATGTTTGAACTGGAGTTTGCTGTATTGTATCATTGTACTTACTTGCAAACTTCATAAAATAATTAAAGGAGATTGTGAAAACAGGTAAAAATAGCTTTTGATGTCCATGCTTAAGAACTCCTTCAGCTTAGAAGTTGAAACACTTTGGAGTTCAACAAAGGTTTATATGGAAATGAGAGAAGTTGGCTCCTTTCCCAGTTCTTCTAGCCTCTCTTCCCAGAGGACTGTGGGTGCATGAAGAGGCAACGTTCCCACACCCAGGGCACCCAGAAGAGAGGTTTCTACTTTGTGAATTAGGCAAGTGTACTTGGCCTTGATTGTAGAAAAGGAAGGATTACTTCATAGTTTTCCCTCCTTTTGCTCCATGTTCTGATGTGTGCTTCACACCCGTGGGTTAAAGGTGACTACTGAGTTTACTTTCATTGCAGAAGGCTATCTTCTCTTCGTGTTCTGAGTTAGTTGTTACCGTGTGTGTGTGTGTGTGTGTGTGTGTAGTTGTTGTTGTTTTTGCCTCAGGATTGGTTACAGCTGTGCAAGATACAGACAGCAGTTGTTCCCCAGTTAATCCTCACTCTTTGTGCCCATGCAGTGTAGGTGAAGTCTTTTTTTACCCTCTTCTTCAACTAATTATATGCCTTGCCTATGCAATTGTAATTATTTCTCCAGCATCTACAAAACCTGTGTCATTTTTCTGTTAAAATACAGTCATAAACATAGCAGAAATAAACCTATTTTGAGAGCTTGTGTGGTGAGGCAAATTCCACTAAAGTTAAGGGATCCTCTGGATTGGCCTCGCCCATAGCCTTTCATCACCTGAAAGTTCCCAGGGGTGACGCAGTGCTGGAATAGACACCTAGTTTCCTCTTGGAGCTTAAACTTATACTTGATAGATTTCTTTTAGCGAAAGTTAAATGCACTCGCGATTTTGACTTGGTCGAATATAGACTTTTAAAAAGTACTTTACGTACAACAGAGTTTTCTATGATGCCTTTAAAAGACCATGCATTCATTCTTGCTGTTCTTAGTAACTTCACTTAAATGAAAAAGAAAAAAAGTAAGTGTCTTTTTCATCTGTGCTTTTGGTCAACTTCTAAACTCAGTTGATTTTAAGACCAGTTAATAGGAAAAACAAGAGATCTCTTCAAGAAAATTAGAGATTCCAAGGGAACATTTCATGCAGAGATGGGCTCAATAAAGGACAGTAATGGTATGGACCTAACAGAAGCAGAAGATATTAAGAAGAGGTGGCGGGAATACACAGAAGAACTGTACAAAAAAGATCTTCACGACCAAGATAGTCACGATAACGTGATCACTGACCTAGAGCCAGACATCTTGGAATGTGAAGTCAAGTGGGCCTTAGAAAGCATCACTACTAACAAAGCTAGTGGAGGTGATGGAATTCCAGTTGAGCTATTTCAAGTCTTGAAAGATGATGCTGTGAAAGTGCTGCACTCAATATGCCAGCAGATTTGGAAAACTCAGCGCTGGCCACAGGACTGGAAGAGGTCAGTCTTCATTCCAATCCCAAAGAAAGACAATGCCAAAGAATTCTCAAACTACCGCACAAGTGCACTCATCTCACACGCTAGTAAAGTCATGCTCAAAATTCTCCAAGCCAGGCTTCAGCAGTATGTAAACCGTGAACTCCCAGATGTTCAAGCAGGTTTTAGAAAAGGCAGAGGCACCAGAGATCAAATTGCCAACATCCGCTGGATCATGGAGAAAGCAAGACTATGCCAAAGCCTTTGACTGTGTTTATCACAATAAACTGTGGAACATTCTGAAAGAGATGGGAATCCCAGACCACCTGACCTGCCTCTTGAGAAACCTGTATGCAGGTCAGGAAGCAATAGTTAGAACTGGACATGGAACAACAGACTGGTTCCAAATAGGAAAAGGTGTACGTCAAGGTTGTATATTGTCACCTTGCTTATTTAACTTATATGCAGAGTACATCATGAGGAACGCTGGGCTGGAAGAAGCACAAGCTGGAATCAAGATTGCTGGGAGAAATATCAATAACCTCAGATATACAGATGACACTACCCTTATGGCAGAAAGTGAAGAGGAACTCAAAAGCCTCTTGATGAAAGTGACAGAGGAGAGTGAAAAGTTTGGCTTGAAGATCAACATTCAGAAAACAAAGCTCATGGCATCTGGTCCCATCACTTCATGGGAAATAGATGGAAAAACAGTGGAAACAGTGTCACACTTTATTTTTTTGGGCTCCAAAATCACTGCAGATGCTGATTGCAGCCATGAAATTAAAAGACGCTTGCTCCTTGGAAGGAAAGTTATGACCAACCTTGATAGTATATTAAAAAGCAGAGACATTACTTTGCCAACCAAGGTCCGTCTAGTCAAGGCAATGGTTTTTCCCGTGGTCATATATGGATGTGAGAGTTGGACTGTGAAGAAAGCTGATCGCCGAAGAATCGATGCTTTTGAACTGTGGTGTTGGAGAAGACTCTTGAGAGTCCCTTGGACTGCAAGGAGATCCAACCAGTCCATTCTAAAGGAGATCAATCCTGGATGTTCATTGGAGGGACTGATGCTAAAGCTGAAACTGCAATACTTTGGCCACCTCATGCGATGAGTTGACTCACTGGAAAAGACTCTGATGCTGGGAAAGGTTGGGGGTGGGAGGAGAAGGGGACGACAGAGAATGAGATGGCTGGATGGCATCACCGACTCTGTGGACATGAGTTTGAGTGTACTCCGGGTGATGGACAGGGAGGTCTGGCGTGCTGTGATTCATGGGGTCGCGGAGAGTCGGACACGACTGAGCGACTGAACTGAACTGAAAAGCAGTAACTTCAGAGTTTTATGATGTAAAGTCTAGCTTAGCTATGGAAACATGACAGGACCTTACCTCAAAGTATTATAAAAATGTAAAATTCTGCAGTAAACAGACTCTGTCACAGCAAGTCGACTCTGTCACATTCTATCTATTCTTAATGTATCGCTACTAAATTTTGTCTCTGTTTATGATTCTCTCATCGTTGTAATATCTCCTTCTCATGAGGTGATTCTATCTGGGGGAACTTTGGGCTTTGCTTGAGTGTGTCATTCATACATGAGGAAGCATCTCTCAAGTTTCTAGTATGAGTGTAGCAGAGTGACTGGCCCTTCTCCAAACCTAGGTCCTTTTCTTCCAGGGCTCACAGTTAGGCTTCATTTCCCAGCCTCTCATGTAGTTAGAGGAGCCACATGGCTGAGTTCTGGTGAATGGAATGTGGGAGGAAGTGCTGGGTGCTACATCCATGCCTCACTCATAAACCCTCTGTTTTCCTTCCTTTGCCAGCTTGAGGCAGATAATCATGGTAGCCCTAGAGTCTTTGCTTAATATGGTGAATCATAAGGTTGAAGGAGCTTAGGTTCTTGAGTTGAAGGGAGCCAGCATCTGTGAGGGGCTTCCCTAGTGGCCCAGATGGTAAAGAATCTGCCTGCAATGCAGGAGACATGGGTTCAGTCCCTGGGTCGGGAAGATCCCTTGGAGAAGGGAATGGCAACCCATACTAATATTCTTGCCTGGAGAATTCCATGGACAGAAGAGCCTGGCGGGCTACAGTCCATGAGATCGCAAAGAGTCAGACATGACTGTGCGGCCGACACACACACACACACACACACACACACACACACACACACACACCATCTGTTAGGATACTCATTTTAGATGGCTCTGTGAATGAGCCATGATGCGTTTTGGATTTTGTTTGTTACAGCATCCTTTAGTACATACATTAACAAATACAGATAGAATTCCTGCCTCCAAGGGCCTCCTACTATAGTCTGAGAGATACACATGTCAAAACTATGGCACGGTGTGATGATCCATTAGTAGATGTCTGTCCTGTGGGGATCACAAAGGAGGGTTTGGAATACTTTCAGAAATGCAGGACATCCTTAGATTTAAAGATGAATAGGAATAAACCAGATGTGTCCCTGGATCCATGAAATATCAAAATCCCGTTAGAACTTGAGTCATGACACAGAGGCCTGTGATGGGGTCATCTACTAAACTATGACTGAGGAGCACCATGAATTTAACTCTCATGTCTTCTGATGATTTTTATTATTGCTTTCAAATCTATAGATTCATATAGTTTTTAAAATAGCTAAGGAAGGCAGTAGGGTGGGAATTATGGTGTCCATTTTATAGGTGGGAAAACCAAGGCCCACTGATTTTAAGTGATTTATGTGAGGACACATAAACAGGAGAGCTGAATTCATGGGCTGAGAGGTGCCATGAATGAGTGGAAATGTTAAGGGTTCTAGAGAAAAAGATGATTAGCCTAAAATCCTGTGCCTGGTCTTTACCATCTGTGTGCTCTTTGGCCTTATCTAACATTCTCAACTGTAAAAATGTTGCACTTCAGTGTTATCATGAAAATTCAATGAACTGGGATATTATAAAGTGTACAGGTGCTTGCTTTAATCCAGCATTCTTTTCATGTTATCATGAGGCCTCTAACCTACACCTGTGCCTCTCTGTACCCCCTGTTCCTGTTGTTTTTGATACTGGCTACTACTTGACCTCATCCATACACTGGAGGCCTCAGGGAAGACACTCTCCATTCACATCTGCAATCTGCGAAGCATGGAAACAGTGTGGCGGGACAGGCTGAGCAGCTGGATGAGCCATCCTGGCCCTTCTTCCCCATGCAGACTCTTAAGTGCACGGTGTTCTCTGGGCCGTGCATGGAGGAGGCTTCTGCCTGCCTTGATCTGTTCAAAATGTAGGGGTTGCTACACGATCGTCATTATCTAACCAGTCTTTGTCAAGCAAAGCCAGCATTCACCCATTAACCCCAAGAAGCAGCAAAGAATAGAGAGAAGATGCTTCCAGCGCTGTTGTCTGGTACCATTTACATTGCCTGTCGTTTGCAGGGAGAAACACTCCATTCTAAACAGGGATATTTCCAGTTTCAGCAAAGAGAACCAGTTCTTTATTTCCATAGACATTAATACTTTCCATACGTTTTCAGGGATTCTTCCTCCTAGATTTTCCCAATCCCCCCCACCCCAACCCTTTTCTTCTGCTTACCATCCCTCAAGATATTAAAAGGAAGCCATCGCTAAGAGTTTTATCTTCCGGTTTCAAATGTTAATCTCCTTCAACCAATTGAAATCTTTCTCATCAACTAGATATCCTAAGTGGAAAATGTGTTCTTTTGTAAATTTTCATCTATACATGTACTCATGCAAATCAGCCGTGCATTTCGTGTTCCTCAGCATATTGGTCATATATAAAAGTGAAGGGCAAATACTTTGAAACTTGAGGCGATTCACTTGGAATGGAAGCAGATTCTCACCGAGAAGCATAAATCAAATGAAGATGCCATCTGGCAGTCGGAGTCCTACCTTATTAAACTTGAATTCTGCACTTTGCACAGAGGTGCTTAATAAGTGTTAACAGTGACTAATATCATATCATGGATGTTAATTGAATGTTGATAAGTATCTCAAAATTGCAGTAATAGAGCCACACTTCAGCAGCTGAGCGCGGTGATGCTCTCACTCCTCGGCTTCATGCCTCAGCTGTTGGTGAGCTTTAACAGGGTTTTTTCTCACCAGTCAAATGCAGACGTTTTCAGGGGTTTTTGCTGCCACCCAGCTGTGCTGCAACCCAAGCACTGAGTCTGAAGTTAAGGGGAAATACGTGCTGCTGAATCTAATTTCTGATGGAGGTTCTTGCACAACAATAAGGTTTGAAACATACAGGGGTAGGGGTGGGGTGGGTGGAAGATTCTTTAGCCATTTGACCTGCATTTGAAGAGAATTCATTATTCAGTGGTGTTCAGTGATATGTGGATTTTGAGGTCCAAGCTGAATCGGGTGGATTCCAAACTACTCATTGGTGCTGGGTCACTGTCAGCGGCCGGCCTGCACAGGGACTGTTTGCTCCCCCTAACTGGATCTCAGTTCACAGAGGTCTCCCTGCTTTATTCTTCCAAACTAATTTTATTTATTTATTTTATTTTTGGCTGTACTGGGTCTTTGTTGCTGTGCAGGCTTTTCTCTAGTTGCAGCTGGTGGGGTCCACTCTCAAGTTGTGGTGCCTGGGCTTCTCATTGCCACAGTTGCTCTTGTTCCAGGGCACGGGCCGTAGGGCGTATGGGCTTCAGTAGCTGTGACGGAGGGCTCAGTAGTTGCAGTTCCCAGGTTCTGGAGCACAGGCTTAGTAGTTGTGCACAGGCTTAGTTGCTCCGTGGCATCTGGGATCTTCTCGGATCAGGGATCTAATCCATGTTCACTACCCTGGCAGGCGGATTCTTTACCACTGTGCCACCCGGGAAGCCCCTCTCTGCTTTCTGACATAACTAGTTTGCTCCTCCACCACCTGGAACTTTCATTACAGTTTCAGGTTGCATACATAGAAGCTAGCTGCATGTCATATCAATTCTATAGGACAGAGGAAACAATGAATAGCAATATGAACATCCAGTTTTTCTATGAAAAGATGATTCTCTCTGTCCCCTTTTCCTTAGTGTTTTAGCTTCTTGTGAAGGAATGGCTCTCTTTGAAATTGACAAGATGCATATTCACATTTGTTTTTCAGGAATACTTAGATGTCCCTCTTGGGCAGCATTGAGGGCCTGAATGGCTTTCCTGTGACAAGCCAAGAAATGAACTACATTTGATGGCTAGTCGTTCTTCCGTGTGTGTGTGTGTGTGTGTGTGTGTGTGTGTGTGTGTGTGTGTGTGTGAGAGAGAGAGAAGCAGAAATTATTACAGCATTGGTTTTCTACTTAATGAGCTTTACTTTATGAAATACAATTTTTAAAAGTTTTCCTTTTGAATATTTACTTGCACTGAGACAGTATATTCTCAAGAGGCTGGGTACAGGCAAAATCAAATAACCATTTTCAATGAATTTGATACACTTGTTATTCATATAGCTCAAATAATAAAAATCAAGTATCTACTTTTATAAATAGAATGTCAGCCTATATTTACAGCTGCAGAAAATTTATCTCTGCTAGTATATCAATAAGAATGCCAGTACTTTATGAATGTTCATAAGTTTCAGATATTGTCTGGGAGTTTTATATATGGCATCTCACTTAATACTCACAACAATCTTCTCATGTAAGGACTGCTGTTAACCCCGTTTTACATGAAGAAACAGATGTTAGGAGCAATTCAATTAGTAATTGAATCAAGGTCTTGTAGCTGGTGGGTGTGTTACAATTGAGACCCAGTTCTCCAGAACCCTTGGACTTCATCATTCCAGTGCTGTCTTCTTGGAGTCACCTGTGACATTGAGCCTCAGGAGCAGAATTACTTCTTTTTTTGGTCCTGAACCTCCCTCCCACCTCCCACTCCCTCTCACCCCTCTAGCTTGTCACAGAGGCCCGGTTTGAATTCCCTGAGTCAGACAGCAGATTCGCACTGGCTATCTATTTTACATGTGGCAATATTTATGTTTCTAGGCTACTCTCTCCATTCGTCCCACCCTCTCCTCCCCGCCCCCCATGTCCGTAAGTCTGTTCTCTATGTCTGCGTCTCCACTGCTGCTCTGCACATAGCTTCATCAGCGCCATCTTTCTAGATTCCATATCTGTGTTTTAATACATGATATTTGTTTTTCTCTTTCTGACTTAACTTCACTGTCGATAATAGGCTCTAAATTCATCTACTTCATTAGCACTGACTCAGATGCATTCCTTTTTATGGCTGAGTAGTATTGCATTGTGTGTATATATATATATATACCACAACTTCTTTATCTGTTCATCTGCTGATGGATATCTAAGTTGCTTCCATGTCCTAGTTATTCTAAATAGTTGTGCAGTGTACATTGGGGTACATGTGTCTTTTTCAGTTACGGTTTTCTCAGGGTATATGCCCAGTATTGGGATTGTTGGATCATATGTAGTTTTCGTCCTACTTTTTTAAGGAATCTCCATATCATCTTCCATAGTGGCTGTATCAATTTATATTCCCACTAACAATGCAAGATGGTTCCCTTTTCTCCACATCCTCTCCACCTTTTATTGTTGTAGATTTTTTTGATGATGTCCATTCTGACCCATTTTGATAAACTCAGAATGGATTAAAGACTCAAATGTAAGACCAGAAACTGTAAAATTCTTAGAGGAAAACATAGGCAGAACACTCTATGATATAAATCACAGCACAATCCTCTGTGACCCACCTCCAAGAGTAATGGAAATAAAAACAGAAATAAACAGATGAGACCTAATTAAACTTAAAAACTTTTACACAGCAAAGGAAACTATAAACAAGTTGAAAAGACAACCCTCAGAATGAGAGAAGATAATAGCAAAACAACTGACAAAGTATTAATTTCCAAAACATACAAGCAGCTGAGTCAGCTCAGTACTTCTTATTTTGAGAGAATGAGTTGGGCAGAAAATTGCAGCCCAGGTGAAAGACTACAACCTTCCTTGGCATCGTGCCTTCTTCATGGGCAGGCAGGTCGATCTAGGAAGTAAGAAACAGGAGCCCATGTGTTTTAATCATACTATTTGTGTGGTGATTCCTTTGATAGCAAGGGACAGAGAACCTGACTCAAATTTCTTTACTGCTTAGATGGAAACATTATTGACTCACAATCCCCAGTCGTTCAAGGGTCATGTGCTTTCAGGCTAGGCTTGATCCAGAGACTTGAGAAGCCTCCAGGATATGGTTTCTTCTTTTGGGATCTTTTGAATGCGCCTCCTCTGTGTATGAGATTTGTCACTGGGCTCACTCCCTTCATGGGAGTGTCAATGACAGAAGAGATTCCTGACTTGCTCTCCTCGCCACACAAATCAAAGGAGGAGATAATTTCTTGTGGCTTTTCAGGAGGAAAATCTTCTTTTATGTTTGACAGGCACTACCTGCTATTACCTAGAAGCTCAATTCATAATTACTGATAATACTTTTCCTGACATAATATCACCACATTAGAAACAAAGGGAAGGATTTTAGAGATGTGTGTACATGATATTTGCATACCAACCACATATGTACACAGCAGGAAAACTGTTATTCCAGAAGAATAGCTCTTTGTTTGCAATTTTGGATGACATTGCCTCCCTTCACTGTCTAAATGATGTGTGCCAATTTTCACTTAAATTTCCTAATTGCTGTCTCCTTGAAGAAAGTATTTCAAATTTATCGCTTTTGATGAGTTACAACTATTTCCTTTGTCTCATGAAGGAAAGGGCTGTGAAACAATTTAGAACTATTTTGACTTGGGTTCACTTGTATAGGTCAAGTTTAATGCCTAATAAAAATAAAAATACACATTTCCAATCCCAAACTATTAAGTATAGCTATTTTACACCCTAACCTTATTTTATGTCTCATGGAAATTAGACCACATTGCAATACAGTCATTTGAACTTTTCTTTGAGATGTTTTTGTCAAAGAAAATAAGCTGACAAGAATACGGAAACCCTCCATTTATAGCAAACCCTTGGTGAGGAGGCACTATTTATAAATATTTTCCATATGATGTATTTTTTGGTTCTGAGTACTATGCCAATATTGTTTCTTTTCTGTTACTTTTTTTCTTATGAGTAAAGAGTTCCATTCTCAGTGCCCCTTTCTCCATGAGGAGAGAAGAAAGGAAGATCTATTTTATGAAACAGGTCATGGGAGCAGGTAATAAAATAAGGTTTTGCACAGGCTTATTTATTACACTGTTTCTGCCCTCCTGTTCATCCATTTCTAAGTTCTGAAAAATGGATTTTATTGTTAACAAATTTGAAGAGAAAGGACCATAATAGTCAAAAGGGTCATGGTCCAAATATAGAAAAGCATCAAGGGTGACTAGGCCAAGTGTCTTCAAGTGCAGAGTCCTGTCATTTTTATGGACGAGGCATGACTAAGCAGATGTACCTACTGAAGGGCTTTTAAGGGTCTATCAGTGGTCCCTACAATTAAGAACACTAGTGATGCTGATATCTTTTTTCATGTGTCCCTTCCCATTTACTAAACTAAAGGTTGATGCTTACTGTAGACTGTGCCAGGCACAGATGAAATTATGCCATTTTTAGCTTCTGGGGTGAAGATGTTGCAGAGCCTGCACTAGAAAAATAGTAACCCTCCCTCCATGGACACATCTTCCCACTGCAGCCCAGCAGGACTCACATGTCTGAAACCTTCCTGGTCTTTGCAGGTCCTTGTCATGACACTGGGTGGATGCTAAAGTGATTTCCCATCAATGCATGCAATGAGTGTAAATTTGTTGCCACTGAATGTGTACAGAAGGCTTTGGCTGGTCTTTTTTAACCACAGAGTAGTCACATTATTGTGTAGAAAGCTTTCTGATGCCTTACTGTGGGCTGACAGAACTTGCTCAGGGCCCTCAGGGAAACAGGAAGTATTAGTTAAGGCTCAAGCCTTTTAATTCCTTCTCTTTCTGTTTCTTTACCAACAAATTTGGTTCGGTCTGTGAGTATCTGGTGGCTCAAATGGTAAGGAATCTGCCCCCAATGTAGGAGACCTAGGATCAATCCCTGGGTTGGGAAGATCCCCTGGAAGAGGGAATGGCTACCTACTCCAGTGTTCTTGTCTGGGAAATCCCATGGCGGGCATTTCCCACAGAGTCATAGAGAGTCGGACATGGCTGAGCAACTAACGCACACACACACACACACACAAACACTATTTGGTGACTTAAAATTGACATGTCAATTGACATGTCATGTCATC
The DNA here is from genome assembly GCF_049115385.1 of Moschus berezovskii. Taxonomy (NCBI): domain Eukaryota; kingdom Metazoa; phylum Chordata; class Mammalia; order Artiodactyla; family Moschidae; genus Moschus; species Moschus berezovskii. The sequence goes on along the minus strand of NC_142469.1, from coordinate 87,454,421 downwards.
TCAATTTTTGGCTCACTGACTGAGTGGTATATAAATAGGGCCAGCACCTTTATGATTCCCATTTTATCTTATTTTATTATTTTTTTGCAGTACAAATTGACTTATATTCCCATTTCATATATGAGGAAATTCAAGCTCAGAGAAGATAAGGGAACCACACCCAACATGGCAGTCCATGGCAGAGGGTATCTTCAACCTGTGTCTCCTGCTCATGAATCCCATACATGCTTTCTAAAAACCTTTCTTAAAGCTGGCTTATAGCATCCTCTGTGGTCCATGGAAATAGCCTTATTCTCGGAGAGAGGAAGCCAGGTCACTCCTCACTGATTTGATTGTGTAATCTTGGAGAGATTGCTTTGACAACTACTTAACCTTTCTGAGTCTCTATTTCCACATGCTTTTCTCACATTATAAGGACATTATGAAGATGAAATGATAAGCTGTGAAAAGGAACATAATACACATACTCAAGGCATTATTAAAACATTTTCTTCTCTATATTGCTAGTTATCAATTAAAAGACATATTATAATCTACTTGTATACCCATGTTAAAACCAAAGAGCAGATGCTGCAAAATTAGTTCTGGCACCTAGTCTAAAGGCCCTTAATGAAATCAGAGAAAGCCTGATAAATGAGACAATATGATAAAATATTTAATTTTGTCATCTTTGTATATCTATTTGCTTAATTGTTTTTGCTTATTTTTCTCTACTTTTGTTTGTTTTAGTGAGAATCTGTGCTAAGGAAGAATCCTTAATAAGATTTCTAAACAAATTATTTTCCCTTCAGTGAAATATCAGAGAGAATGAAAGTGAGATTCCAAATAACTATAGTGTATGTGAAGTCAGTGAATAGTGTGTGATGAAGACCATTCATGGTCTGCAGATTTTGACAAACTGCTTTAAAGCTGAAACCAAAGCATATTTTAAAAATTTATTCTAATTTTTTCAGGGTGACTTATTGCTGGCTGCATTGTTTAAATTGTGTTCCTCAAATTATTTATATAGGTGTGAACAATATAGAAATCAAGCTAATACGCGCATATTGGATACTAGTCAATTTGACTGAAATCCAAAATTATGGATACAAATACACATTCTCCAGCATTTGGATTTATTTGAAAACAAAGAGAAAATTAAATCACGTATGATGGGCTAATGAAATCCTCACTGAAAATGGCTTTGGGATTCTAACTCACTGTTTAGAATTTTTGTAACATTTATGATAGATGATGCTTTTACCTTTAAAGTAGAAGTTGATTTAAGACTTGAAATGCTTTCTGATCAAATGGATTCTAAAGTTGTTAAAGTACATGTGTTCAAATCTGATTTTATACCCTATGGATGTTCAGCAAATAAAAAACATTCATCCAACCCTTTGAATACTCTGCACAGGATCTGCGTGTTGGATCTGCCAGTGTAAGTTATCTGTGTCCAAGAATATGTCAGATGCATTTACCATGTCTGCTGCTGAGCCTTGACAGTAGCTGGAAATTTGACCATGTCTCAAAGATAATATAATTTGACCATATTATTTCCATATTATTCATATGCAATTTCTTAGAGCAGGAAAAACAATTAATGTTTTTCTTGAGTTGTGTTATATGTACCTTTTCAGTTGTATTTATGAAATCCTTTCTTTTCTTGGAATCAATACAGTTGGAGGCTGGAGGAAAGAAAAATATTTGGGGAGTTTCCACATTACTTTTTATGTTCCTGGAACCAGTTAGCTTTCAGAGTTGTGCTGCCCAAACACTATTGAAATATACAAATAGATTCAATTTTGGAAACAGTTCCCAGCTACATTTATTATGTCTTTTGTAATAGTCTTCATTATTGAGGTGTATGTGTGTATAAATTAGTGAGTGTGAGCATGAGCCAATAGGAAACAAAGGTAGGACTAGAACTTGAATCTAGAAATGATGTTAATGATCAAAATACATGTAAACAAAGCCTAAATACTTCCTAGAGAAAGGCCCCAAATTTAGATGTTAGCTTTCTAGCAGTCAACCTAAAAAGGGACACTAAATAGCTTACAATGTAATCTATAAAGCCAGTTTTTAGGGAGAAAAAAAAATTCTCCTTGATACTGATACCACATACATATCTCTGATATGTCCTCACTTTAAAAAGACAATTAAATATTGTAAAATGCACAGCTCCCTTTTAATTGCTAAATGAACTGAAATAGACACCTTACTTTGTCCATAGTAGCTCGCAGTACATATTTTTGTTACCACTGAATTATACGTAAATTTGTTACATAAACCAATACATGGCATGGGATCATCATCACTTTTCTTTGATAAATTGATTATAACACTGACAAAAATCATCTCGATCACTAACAATACCATAAGAAATGAATATTCAAGCCATCAATAAATATATCCTTAATGTTAGTGGGCTGAAGCACAGCATGACTGTTGCAATGTTCTGCTTTAGGTAGTGATATATAGAATTATGAGATTTTATATCATTAGCTATTATATTCTCTTCCTCACAGGATTCCCCCTTAATCTTATTATCTTTCAAAAATCAATTTATTGAGTACCTACTGTGACAGACACCTGGATACAACAGTCTTGATTGGAAGGAATTATTGTTTTCATTTTCTCACAGAAGAAAGAAGGTTAAATAAATTGTCCAATATTATGCAGTTACAGGATTTAGATCCCTGACCTCCATCTCTTGCCTCTCCAGCTTGGCAGAAAGATTCTTTACCACTGCACCATCTGGGAAGCCCTAGAACTAACGCAGGGGTGTGAATTTCCTGAATTAAAATGCAGTATTCTTTTCATTTGCACATTTTCTCTCTCATCCTAACATGCTTCAGGTTCTAATCCAGGCATGATCTTTCTTTTCCCCTGGTTTTCAGTGCTTTTCATGTCTACATGTTTGGCATACGTATACATAGAATTAGAGCTTCCCAGCTGTCACAGTGGTAAAGAATCCTCCTGCCAATGCAGGATTTGATCCCTGGGTCAGGAAAATCCCCTGGAGAAGGAAATGGAAACCCAGTATTCTTGCCTGAAAAATTACATGGACTGAGGAGCCTAGCGGGCTACAGTCCATTGCCTTGCAGAGAGTCTGACGCAATTGAGCATGCATGCATGATAGAATCAGCATCAGACTTCACAGGTCTTTTGCAATTAAAATGACCAGTCCAATCAGTACGGAGGCAGGAAAGAAAGAGTGAGAAATTGGAGAGACCATGTTAAATTAATATTTTATTGTTTACATTTCAGTTAAAAGAGATTTAAGCCTAACTCTTAACTTACTTTAGTTACTGTATTGAGTTGAAACTCTTAACAAAAGATAAGGTGATTGGATGTTTAAAATTATTATTTGGTTAAAAAAATACACATTTCTGTTAACTATTTTTCTACCTAAACTTTTAAATAACATCTAACTTCTCTGCACCTTGCAACATTTGCTGAAAATTTCTCTTTGTGGTTACTAGATGAAAAAGTGCCAGAAATTCAAAAACTAACCGTTTTTGAGGTTTAGGGATGCTCAACTTTCCCAGAGTCCGCTTAGGTCTGTCACTTAGTCCTGAGGGGTTTCTGTGTCCTCAATTATTGGATATGGTGGTAGACTAACCAAGATCCCATCTGTACTCTATGTCTGAGAGTTTATGAAGTTCTTTTTTTTATTCAGTAAGCAAGAAGAGTGTTTTCTCAGGTGGTGGGCACACACATGTGGTATATTCACAGTCATTCATTATTTCATGTGCTTATTCACATTTATTTATTCCTCCATTCACTCAACTGACAAATATCTATTGACTTCCTACTCTGCCAGCTACTGTCCCATGTCCTGTGGGACATTCAAATGACTTTTTAACTTTCAATATATTTCATTGTGGTTGAATATATATAGTTAATTCAATAAGGTAAGGAATCTATATCCTAGATATTAACTAATAGTTCAGTCTTTTAAACTCAACATTTCTAAAATCAAAATAGATAGGTTTTCATGTTTATAGTAAAAGATCTCCACAGCTATTCTTTTAAAGAAAAGATAAGAAATATATAAATTTTTAAAGATTGTTTTACATCTATTATTCATACGTAATGTCTTAAATAGTTCATCATCTTTAGAGTTTTACTTAAAAATAAAAGAAATTTTTATATTTTATTTGGTATAGTATTTAGATATATTTATCCAATACTTTGGCCACCTGATGCAAAGAACTGACTCATTGGAAAAGACCCTGATGCTGGGAAAGATTGAGGGCAGGAGGAGAAGGGGATGACAGAGGATGAGATGGTTGGATGGCATCACCGACTTGATGGACCTGAATTTGAGCAAGCTCCGGGAGTTGGTGATGACAGGGAGGCCTGGCGTGCTGCAGTCCATAGGGTCGCAAAGAGTCAGACACAACTGAGCAACTAAACTGAACTGATCAACTTAGATAAGTTCTGTGTATGTTTTGGTGCAAAGTACTCTTTTTAAATAGCCTAATAAGAAACAGTGTTCTTAAGGTTGTCAAGTGGTTAATTACTCAGGGAAAATAGCTGTTTAAACTCATTAAGTCCCTCAACAAATTCTAGCTCCTTCAGGCCCATCAGATGACCAGCATTCTACTTTTCTGAGCGAGTTAAGAACATCTTAAGGAAAATTCTGTTTCTTTTCTATCTAAAATGTTAATTTGCTTCATTATTTCTTCTTTTCCTCCATTCTGATTCAGAAAAGTTGGACTTCCCTGGAGGTGGTTAAGGCTCCGTATTCCCAATGCAGGGGACATGGGTTCCATCTCTGATTGGGGAAGATCCTGCATGCCGCTTGGTGCAATCAAATAAATATAGAATAAATAAATAAAACAAAAGTTTTCATTCTTTCTTCTAAAACTGATCTTTTAATCGATGCCTTTGAGTTCCCTTTTCTTTCCCACTTTTCCAAGAGTTTATTCCCTAATTCTCTTATCACTTCTTTTTCCCTTTAGCTTCAAGTCTTCTTTATCTTACAGACTTCTCAAAATTTATTATTTTTCAGGTTACACATTTGTAGTTTGTCCAGGAAGAGATGGAAAGAGATGAAATATGTGTGAACTTTCTACAGTGTCTCTGTGATTGGGGTAGTATGCTTGGAGCTTCTAATGTCAGTTACTGTCTACCAGAGTTCCCTTACCATCCCTCACAACGTTTCCTTCTCAGCCCTCACTTCCATTATCTTGATGTGCCAAGTGTTCTAGTCAGACCAGCTATTTCTTCAGCATCCCTGGTCTTCTCTAATGCATAATGATGTGTACATATTAAATGCCTTTTCTCTGTATCTGTACTTATCGAATCCTAGCATTCTTTTAAGACCTAAGAGAGTGTTTCCTAACTGCTGCATGCCCAATCAGTGTCTTGTTTCTATACTCCCATAAGGCCATTTTCTGTAGCTTTTACAACTTGTTTATATGGTTTTCTCACACACTAGACAGCAAGCTCTTTGAAAGAAGGATTCTTGTCTTGTTTATCTTTGAATTACACATGTGTACATTATTTTGAATTCATAGTCGATGTCATTGAAATTGATACAAGTTAATAGATAAATGAGACAATAATATCTAGATTCAAACTTCATATGAAATTTGATTTCCAATAATATTTTATGTCATCACATTAGGATATATATGCTTTGGAAAATGTATCATATGATTGAGTGAATGAGCCAATAGATGAAATTCTGGAATTGTCTGACAGAGTTTGTCTTTTAGGATATGATGGGCACCTGCTTGAAACTTGAGCATTTTTCTAGCCTTAAACTTTGCAGGTGACATATTCCAGGATGAGACTGAAAATATGACTGCCACCCAGAGATTATCAAAGTGCCAGGGTAGTTCCTGAATAACTACATAGCAGAGGTGATTATAAAGCTTTTCTGGTTACCTCACTTGGATAAGGGATTCCCTGGTGGCTCAGATGGTAAAGAGTCTGCCTGCAATGCTGGAGGCCCGAGTTCCATCCTTGGGTCCAGAAGATCACCTGGAGAAAGAAATGGCAACACCACTCCAGTATTCTTGCCTGGAAAATTCCATGGACAGAGGAGCCTGGTAGGCTACAGTCCATAGGATCGCAGAGTCAGACACTACTGAGCAACTATGCATGCTTCACTTGGATAAAATGTGACTTCCATTTGAACCACTTAGCACTGTTGTCCTACCTGGTTGTTCAAACCCTTCTTGATCATATACTTTGTTAAGCTCTGATAATAGCTGATATTCAGATTATTTGTCATTTCCTAACTTTATGACTGGAAAAGACTCTGATGCTGGGAAAGGTTGGGGGCAGGAGGAGAAGGGGACGACAGAGAATGAGATGGCTGGATGGCATCACTGACTCTGTGGACATGAGTTTGAGTGAACTCCGGGAGTTGGTGATGGACAGGGAGGCCTGGCGTGCTGTGATTCATGGGGTCGCGGAGAGTCGGACACGACTGAGCGACTGAACTGAACTGAACTTTATGTCTAACTCCAAACTCTTGAGGGTTGTACCCTGTTGTTTATTTTTTTCTGTTTGCCTCATCAATTCTTGGACAGTGTGGAATCAAGATTTGAGGTTGTGTACCTTTACACTGGCATCTGAGTCCCCATTTCCCCACTGACTGTAAAAATTTCAAGAGAGACAGAATTGATTATTTCAGCAGCTCAGTTACTGAATAGGGCCCATCTGATTATATTGTAAGATATGCTATAGGCTTTGCCTTGATTTCTTCTTGAAGGATCTTTATTGTGTGTGGACCTAGGATATGGAGACTGAAACAGTTTTTTTCATTACATCTGAGAATCAGTTGTAGCATGAAATTTTGGAATGCAATTCAAGTTTTCAGCCGGGCTTTCATTACTTTGGGTATTATTTCCATTGATGTAGGAGGCTCTTCCCTAAGAGAGAGATTTTCCTTTAGGCAAGGTCAGCTTGTTTATACATACTTACGAATATAATGCATATTTTACCACTCTATTTCTCTATTCTCTTTGTTTACAGAATCCAAAATTAACATTGGCTTTTCTTTATGCTAATCTTGGCACATCCAGGAGTAAAAGGACATTTAGAGAAAGAGTTATGACCTTATTTAGATATACCAAAATTGTAACCAAATAGTAAACGTAAGTTCTGTAAAAGATGAAATTGGGGAAAACAATACCTTGGAGGTATAACTTTGTTATGTCATCCTTCTTATTAGAATACACTAGTCAAATAGTCCTCCTTTGGCTTTATCCTTCAGGTATTTAGTTAAAGAATAAATATTTAAGATAACTTGTTAAGCAGTAGTTATTTACCTGCCAGAATATTATTAAGGGATAGAATAGAGGGAATTGAAAAGAAGAGAAAGAAAACTTAAAGTGAGAATATAAATATAAAAATGTATCACATATGAGAAAACAAAAAAAAAATTTAATTAATACAGAACATCTAATTGGCCATGCCGTTTTGCAAAAACAAAGCAGCAAAAAGCATTCTGCAAGTGAAGTAGTACCTGTGAAGGTGGGGTCCTGTATTGCTATAGGCTCTGTTAAAATTTCGGTTTTATGAACCAAAGGGCTTACCTCCATTAACTGTCAATTAAAGAGCTGTTCTTGCTTTGGGATAAAAATTGATAAACAGTTTAATGGAGCATTGGTTTTTAGCTACTGTAATTTTCTGTTCATTTGACTTATTAACTTTAAGGTATGGGTAGTAAATGTCATTGTTCATTCTAAGTTCAATATTATTTATTCCTCACTTTTATTCCTTTTTTCATTTAATCAGTTTCTGCAATGGGGTCAGGTTAATAAACTTGTAATAAGATAGTAATATGGATAGTGGAAAATAGTTGACTTGAAAGGTTGAAGACCTAAGCTATATATAGTCCCGATCATCATAGTGACTTATGAGTCCTTAAGCAAGTATTTTGACTTCTCTGGTTCTCAGCTTTTTTTTCCCTGTTATTTGGCTGAGGGATTTGATGATTTCTAAAATCTTTCACATTACTAAATACTCCCTATATGATTTAGAATAAGCTCAACAAATAATGGTGATAGAAGTGAATGGTTATGTATTTGCTCCTAAAATAAGTTAGTCTGATGTCAAATATGTGGTCAAGAAAAAAAGAAAAATCTCAATTACAACCCCGATCTTGGAAAACTTGACATGTGTTTAAGAATATATGTGGGGAGAAGTTTGCATTGCCAACACCAGACAATCATAGCCCAGATGCAGAGTAAGGACCAGAGAACACTATACTATCCTGAATCATCAAAGAAAGATTAAATTATGTTCAGGAGACTGTAATTAACTCAAGGAGAAGGCTAATGTACTTTGGAAAATAACCACTAGCAGATGTTAAAACAAAAATTATTTCTTTGTGGTCTTTACCTAACCATAAGATTGTATTAACTAGAACATTTACCTTGTTCGCTAAGCTTACCCATGAACCAGACTTTCACCACAGTAAAATAAAATGAAACTAGAGAGAAACAGGAATGGTAGAGCCTTATGTTTTTATTTAATCTGATTATTTATCTCTAAATTTAACACTGGAAACTGGAAGTTTTTGTATGTTAGCATACATGCATACTCAGTTGTGTCCAAGTCTTTGTGACCCCAGGGACTGTAGCCTACCACACACCTCTGTCCGTGGGATTCTCCAGGCAAAAACACTGGACTGGGTTGTCATTTCCTTCTCCAAGGGATCTTCCCGACCAAGGGACTGAATCCACATCTGTTGAGTCTCCTGCATTGTCAGGCAGATTCTTCCCCTGAGGCCTCTGGGAAGCCCCATATTAGTGTGTGTGTGTATGTTTAGTTGTTCAGTCATGTCGGACGCTTTGCCACCCCATGAACTGTAGCCCGCCAGGCTTTTCTGTCCACAGTATTTCCCAGGCAAGAATGCTGGAGTGGGTTGCCATTCCATTCTCCGGGGATCTTCCTGGCCCAGGGATTGAACCTGGGTCTCCTGCATTGCAGGCAGATTCTTTACTGACTGAACCACCAGCGAAGCCCATTAGCACGTATAGTTTTCTTTAAAGACTTAGTATCATTGTGTCTCTCAAGCCTTTTGTGCTTGTCTTGATAGGATTGGCCATTTCCTCTTTTGTGCTTTGCCCAGTACTGTGCTTATATTTTTGTCAAAGCACCTGAAACACTTTGCAGCACTTGTTCACAAATGTTCCCCTTCTAGGCTCTGGAGAGTTTGCTTTTTCATTTATGTATTTTGTAAACTTAGCTCATTTTCTGATGAGTATAGACATTCTATAAATGTCTAAAAGTGTCACAAAATAGTCTAGAAACCCTAATTAAGGAGGCTTAAGTTATATTCATTAATTCACAGGTACTTACTCTTTTGTGTTTTTAGTAGTTCTAATTCACACAATGCTTTTATTTTGTATCTTTCCTGTGCTCCAGCAGTGACAACCTGCCGAGAAGTGGCACTCTCAGATCATTTTTGCCAGCAGTTACCAGAACCAGCAGAGTAATTGAATGGCAGATTACTAAACACAATGTCAGAGTAATCGAATTTTGTCCCATCCTCCTTTTGTGAAAACTCCCCTTTTCTGGACACACTTTTCACTTTTCAAAGCCTTCTATGTAGTTGTCCGAGCAGTGAAATTAGCACTCAAATTAGCACTCTTTCCTGTTCCTGCGCTTTATCCCTTTTTCATCTTTACATTCTGAACCCAGTTCCAACCTTTAGCTTCGTATCATAACTGTTTCTAAAAATATGAGAATCAGGCTTATAATCAGACTTGCCAGTGTGTGTGTGTGTGTGTGTGTGTGTGTGTGTATCTTCCCAGCCTATAACTATCTTCTCTTCCACCTCCCAGGTGCCTCTTATTTTGCTGCTCTAGACAATGGCACGCCACTCCAGTACTCTTGCCTGGAAAATCCCATGGACGGAGGAGCCTGGTGGGCTGCAGTCCGTGGGGTCGCTAGGGGTCGGACACGACTGAGCGACTTCACTTTCACTTTTCACTTTCACACATTGGAGAAGGAAATGGCAACCCACTCCAGTGTTCTTGCCTGGAGAATCCCAGGGAAGGGGGAGCCTAGTGGGCTTCCATCTATGGGGTCACACAGAGTCGGACACGACTGAAGTGACTTAGCAGCAGCAGCAGACACTCCAAGTGGAACAGTGGCCCCATTCAAAGTTCTTTTTTGTAGCAAGGAGAAACTGCTTCTTCTGGTACACTTTGGGTACACTCTGATAAAGCATTTAAGCATACATGTATCTTTCAGTACTCTCCTCCCGTCTTTACCTACTACTTTTGAATCTGTTCTGCTCCCTTCTATAAAATAAAAGAGGTGTGTATCTCTTTTCTACTACTGAATGAATATATGAAGAGTGGTATTCCTTCTTTTAAACATTTCTTTTAACCAAGCAATATAAGGATCATATCTTGTTTCCAGGTCCTATTTGCCACTTCTTCCATCGAGTTGAAGCACATAATAATTGTTTTTAATTGTGACAGCCCTCATCTAAAGTGTAACTGGTATATTTTATTGGCTCTTCTACTAAAATTATGATCTAGTGTGTATGTGTTTAACCTCAGAAAAAAGGTTGATAACATTTGTATTTGCATGAGAAGTTTGTCAATGAAGTGCTAACCATAGTAAACTATTAAACCATAACTTGTCTTAAAATAATTTGGAAGAATAGAGAAATGAAATACTAAAGAATCTTACCAGCAATGGACATTTTAGATACGTCTCCGTGTCTGTCTATCTATCTATTAATACCTGCCTACCTATCTAATCATAGCTCAACATGACCCTCACTTAGCTTAGTAATAATAACCTGTAAGCTTCCAAGAATAATTATCTAATGTCAAGGATGATTTTTTTCTAAAAATAGGCTGAGAAACCACTGGATTAGAAACAATAGTGTTCAAATTTTCCAAGTGTTTGTTACAAGTAGGCGACGGAGGTTTGGAAAATATTTTTAAGGACCTCTTCTGTAAGCCTGTAAACGACGAAGCATCAGTCTTTGTTAGTAAAGTGAAGATAATTTTGCCTCATATTTAGGAAGGAATTTTAAATAACTTGGGGATATTTAACAAGATCTGTGAACACACTTTTCTGAAAACTTGTTAGTTTTATTGGATATTAATGTTTCATTGCAGAGTGGTTTCTTATGAATCCAATAACCTAGAAGTAAAGCTTAAAAGATGAAAAATCCCTTTGCTTTATTCCATTGTTTAAAAAATATACTGTGTGAACTGCTGATTTCTAGGAAATACAAGCATAAGTTGTAATACTACATTCTCAGGAACTGTTTGAGGAAATATGTTTCTTTTATTTCAAAGAAGATACTGAGGCACAAAACCTCAATTAAAATGAAGGCAGAAACAAATTTCTGAGATAGTTATGTCTCTATTTTAATAGTAACAACAGTTGCCTCCCTTGTAGAGGCCACTACTGATTCCAATTGCAACAAAGTGATTTGCGCAAAATCTCCAAACTTGGTGTCCTGTCTTTCATGTTATTATCATTTAGATCTTTCTTTAAAATCACACTAATTACTTGGAAGTTTCTGTGAGGTAAAATACCACTGCTTTTTGTTCTTCAAGGGCAAACCAATCATTGAAGAGGTCATGCGTAGCAGTTCCATACAATAGAAACAATTTTCAAACCCTCTTAATGAGTGAAAAGAGCAGTCTTCTATCATCTAACAGTCCAGTTATATGTGCATATCATGAGACTACTGTTTCCTATTTCCTGTGGCCATAGTCCTGGAGAGTCAGACTGGAAAAGCAGCGTCAGAACTGGGAACACTGCCCCTGACACATCTCGTCTGGAGGACTCACATGCTCCCTTTTGCCTGTGGAAGCTATTGGTGGGAATGACGCTTTCTGGGTTAGGGGATGGTTGGGTGCTTGTGTGCAGCTGCCAGATAGCTGGAAGGAGTGGATGTCAGTGCCAGCGTTCTGAGGCTGAAATTCTCCTTTTGTCTTTTAACTTTTAGTTCAGTGGCCATGGGGTCGCCAATCACAGGTAGTCCCTGGATACCAGAGGTTGTTGTTCCCTGTAATTAGCTGTATCTATAGAATCTTGGCCCATTTCTATTTTGGATGAGTTCATCTCAGAGTGTGAATAGCTCAGTGATTTATTCTTTTTTATCTGAGAAATGCCATGCTTTAGCTTAGGTCATATTGCCAGGTACAATTTTGGGTTTTTTAGCACTTGAACTTGATTTTCTTTTCAAAAGAGGTGCTCTTTGGTTTGTTAATATGGATATGGTTATATATATAAATATATATGTATAATTATAGAAGCTATAATATTGTTGTTGTTGTTCAGTTGCTAAATCGTGTCCAGATTTTTGCAACTTGATGAACTGCAGCACGCCAGGCTGCTCTGTCCTTCACTATCTCCTGGAGTTTGCTCAAACTCTTGTCCATTGAGTCGATGATGCCAGCCAACAATCTCATTCTCTGTTGTCCCCTTCTCCTCCTGTCTTCAATCTTTTCCAGCTTCAGGGTCTTTTCCAATGAGTCGGCTCTTTGCATCAGGTGGTCAAAGTCCTGGAGCTTCAGCTTCAGCATCAGTCCTTCCAATGAATATTCAGGGTTGATTTCCTTTAGGTTTGACTAGTTTGAGCTCCTTGCTGTCCAAGGGACTCTCAAGAGCCTTCTTCAACACCACAGTTTAAAAGCATCAATATATATATATTTAAGGATATATATACATGTAAAATTATACCTTATATACATACTATACATAATATATATACTATAATTTGATATGAAGAAAGTGAAAGTGTTAGTCCCTCAACAGTGTCTGACTCCTTGTGATCCCATGGACTGTAGCCCACCAGGCTCCTCTGTCCATGGACTTTTCCAAGCAAGAATACTGGAGTGGGTAACCATCCCCTTCTTCAAGGGATCTTCCCAACCCAGAGATTAACCGGATTTCCCATATTGCAAGCAGATTCTTTACCTTCTAAGCCAGTAGGGAAGCCTACTTTATATGTGTATATACATATACATACATAAATACATACATATATATCTTTAAGGACCCCATCACTATTCCCTCAGTGTTTAATCAGTCATGCTCTTTGGCTTTGATGAAGCTTTCAGTTTTGAGAATGGTGGAGCTTGTCAAGAGTCATTTAAGTGCCAGAAAATGGTTGAACAAAGTTTAGAAAGAAAATAAATCTAGCATTTGCTTAATAATTTGCCCTTTGCAGCAACAGAATCTTATCTGACCACCCACATTCATCTGGCTGCTGACGTGGTTCTTGCTTCAATTGCAGAAGCTATTTTTGCACCTTTTGTGTCTTTTGAGGAACCGAGTGGGCCTATGTGCTTATAATGATTCATGTTGCAAAGTGCACAGGGTGTCCTGAAGTGATATGCAAAGAGGAGGAGAAAATTAAAGCTAACTGTTTCCTTTAAGCATTTTGAACACTCCCATGAAATGGTACTGGATTAAGGCACATTTTAACTCTCATGTCTTGATGCTTTAGTCCTTTCTATGAGACATAACTTGTCTGGAAGGAAGAGCAATGTTTTTAAAAATGAACAAATATACAATGGATATCTATCGATATGTAGTACTATTTTATATGGGCCTTTTATACTGGGAGATAAACCATCTAAAGATTGTGACTGATTAATCTATTTGGATTGTGTACTTTGACTGATCTTCTATGCATTTTTTTGGGGATCAGGCTTGAATAAATTAATTCTAAGTATGAGAAAGTTCGTTTCTTCGTTACTTTCCAGAGTTTATGTCTCAGGATTTAACTTTGGTTGGTTTTGGCTTCCTATTTCAGAAATTAATTTTAGCATGGAACATAACATTGCTGAAATAAACTATAGAAAAGAATTTTCTATGAGGTTATCTGAGTCTTCGTCCTAGGGAGTTTAGTTGCTGATGCACCAAAAGAAGTTTTTTAGGAATCGGCTTTAAGTCAGATTTGTATCATGGATTGCAGTGGCATAATTTCTAGTTCCAATACATTGATTTAACTCTAGCATTATTTTCCACGTTGCTTCCACGTTTACAGATAATTCTCTTTTAATGCAATAACTTATTCAAATGATGTAAAGTATGTGAGAAGACAGGAAACTTTTTCTTGAAAGAAAAATAGTCTTGAAGGATCCAGTTCCAAATTTTCTTTTCTCAAGGAGAGCATTTCTATGAGTAGTATGTCGGTTAAATTCACTACAAGGTTCATCATTTTTAAAAAATCTTTTTGTTTATTTTTTAGATTCCCAGAAGTTGTGCATGTGTTCCTGTGGAGGGAGTTGGCATCGTGGAAAGCAAAGACGGCTGTGATGCACTTTTTTGATATGAGGATAACAGGTTAATAGCTGACATTTATTATTTTATCCTATTACTTTTACATTTAACTTGAAGAGAAGTTTTAACTTACTGTGCACCCACCCTTATGTGAATTGAGTATCATCCAGTCTGGAAAGAAACAATGTATATGCTATTTAGTGAGTGAAGGTTTTGTTTTGTTTATCATAATAGCCCAGTTTTAATTATAATTTGCTTAATTGAAGCAACTTCATTTAAGAGAATTTCTTTCTGGCAGAGTTTATTTTCATATAAAATTCTGTATAGTAAAACCTTAATAACTTGTTATAGAATGTGAAAACATTCCACCAGGAGAGCAAAATCACAATTGTTAAAAATTTGCAAAAAGCTTATGACAAAATATTAAAATTAGTAAGCTGTAGTCATAAGTCATAAAAACTTTGGACAGATATGCAAACTGTACAACTATCTGCAGTCATTGTAACCAACATGCAAAAAATATAGTTCAGTTTTCCATTAGGTTTGAAATGTCAAGTTAAAATTTAATGTATGTGAAACTAGACAGTGATCATCACAATCTCTTTACTTTTTCTCCAGAAGTTCTCTTAATTGCTTGGCAAGGTTTTATATAGTATACGGTACCTTCCTCATATTGGCTCCTTGCTCCTTTTAGGGAGAACTAAGGTTGTGATGGGAACTTTTACTAATAAAAGAAGCATTTATAATGAATTTGGCTCTCAGAAAGGTGCCTTTTTTTAATCATCCTGTGGAAATAAGTCTGTATTCAGCTGGACTCTGGCGCTGCTCATGGTTTTTCGGTAGATCCTTTTTTCCTTCATCCGGTACTCATAGGTGGTAGTGACTTGTGGGTCCATCTGTGCTAAAGCAGCAGTGCTCTGAGATGCTCGTGTATTTCTTAAAATATTTTGCAGTTGATCTATGACATTTTGAAAGCAAATACATGGCCTCTAAATTTTTGTCCAGTAATTATTATCAGAAGACATCTGTTTTATTTACAAGTGTAATTCCACCAATGTCTCAAAAAAGACCAAATCACCATTTTAGTTTTTTAAAAAATGTTCTATTATTAAAACATTGGAAGCAGAGAAGTAGTGTTTATTACCTGTCATTTTATACCATTATTATTTAGGATGTTATTATTTAATGCTCACTTGACTTTTGCCACCACTCAAGTAATGATTAATTTCCTGAGGTAAAGTTTTTTTTCTAAGATAGTGTTTTTCTAAGCAAAAGATCCCGGATTGACAACCCTGGGTACTGTAGGCCTTTATTCGTCTACAGAGCTGGGCTGCCCGGCTGCCAATCCCACCCAGCTGTTATCCTGAAGAGACCTCTGTGGAGGTCTATACGGGAGGCTGTTTCTGTGCCTTTCCTTTCAGGGCCTGTCTGAGGAAATTATTTAACTGGGTGCCAGATTTATTTGAGTGGGACTGAACCATGGCCAAAGGAGTGGGCACACTTTTAGAAAAATGGCAACTCTTCCAAGTAATATCATTTTCTTTTCTTTTGCTCAGTTCCTTTAGTTCTGTTACCACTGAAACAGCATGCAGAAGGTAGTGTCTTTTTCAATATTACTCCACTCAGAGAAATGCAAGGAGCCTGCAAGACAATGCCTGTCTTTCTTTACCAACGGAAGGACTCCTATGGGCTAGAGCACCATCCACAGGAAACCCCAAAGTCATACCCTCCTGCAAATTATCCTACTCCGTTTGGAGCACTCAAAGGCATGAGGGAAAAATTTCAATGTGAATGTGAAGCTGTGTTTGGAATACTGTTCCTTTGTTGGCAGTGGGTGCCAAAAGTGAATTTGCGTGGGTTTGCTTACCATAAAAAGAAACCTCAGAGAACGAAATGATAACCGGCTATTTTCTGTCCATGTGAGGACTGCTCTAATATTGCATTTTTAACACATCAATTGATTGGAGAAATTGGAGATATACTTTTAACACATAATTAGAGAATTTGAAAAATGAAATCAATCTATACAATCATTGAGAAGTAATGTAGCTATAATTAACTATATTACTGTTGATTTCATAGCTCCAAGTAGATCTCTATTGAGAAAATTATACTAAAATTACAGATATATACAATGATAACATTTGCTGGTTTATAATAATATTCTGAGATACAAAGAAGATATTTCTCTATCTTATAAGAATTTTCATACATTTAATTAATACAACACAATCTCAAGAATTTCTACCATTGTTGGTAGAGTTATATGTCTAAGTAAAAGTATCCTTAAAAAGTATCACCAAATAAAGACAAATGTCATTATTAAACTTTGAAAACCTTATGGATTTTCAAGTGAATTTATTTTCCTAAGTGTAAGTTGAAGAGAGCAGCAAAGAGACTTTGAACTGCAAAAAAAAATGCCATGCATGCCCAGGAATAGATCTATGGTGCAAACCATTTGCATTGCAGAATTTTTTCAGTGTTCAAGATAAAGCAACCTAAGACAAGGGATTAAGGAAAAGAGTCCAAATGGTTCATGAATAGGATCAGTAAATTCCCAAAGGATCCGTCACTCCTGTTTTCTCCCATCTACCTTTCTATGTGCCTCAGAAACTCCAAGAAGGAAAGTGGTCTTATGGATAGCAGTTAGTTGAAGGCTATCCAAGGATGGGTTAGAGAGTTATATCCTCAGATATGTTTAAAATCTCATGTAAACAGTTCATGTGAGATAGGAGTGATTTCTAGTTCCCGAATAATAGTCTAATTACACGAAATTGTGTAATAGTCCCTAATAAGCCTGTCAACGAAGTGAAAAGTTAGACATTATAGTTCAAAGGAATGTAGACCAGAAGAGGTCCCACGTCCTACTGGGATCTTCAGTTCAGGCAGAAGGACAGAACCTCTTCTTGGACAGAATTAGGGAGAATGATACTAGGTTTATCTAATTTATGATAAAATGGTAAGACATCTTAGGTGGGTTTATCTTAGAAATTTAAAAGGAGGAGGTTTTCCTGACTGATTCAGGGAAGTCTGGTGGCTCAGTGGTAAAGAATCTGCCTGCCATGCCGGAGACCCAGGTTGGATCTCTGGGGGAAGATCCCCTGGAGTAGGACATGGCAACCCACTCCAGTATTTGTGCCTGGAGAATTCTGTGGACAGAGGAGCCTTGTGGGCTATAGCCCATGGGTCACAGTCAGACATGACTTAGCAACTAACAACACTTTCCTGACTGAAGCTATTTGCGTAATTGAGTCAATGTGTTTTTTACTGGGATCAAAGTTGTGATTTTTAAAACATTTTCTGGATAATAAATGCTATTGGAATATAGGATGTTCTTCTATCAGTATCAGCAAAACTGTTTTTTAAAAATAAAAAGTAGGTATGATTTTTTCTGATTTGCCCTTTAAAATTTAAACCCATCGACAATTAAACAACTATTCCAGATAATATTTTTTGACCATTAATGTATTATTTCTGATCTACTTTTGAATTTGGTGTAAACCACTTTTCTTCATCTTCTGGTCTGTTCTTTAATAGCAAAATATTATTACCTTTCCTTGAATTTTATTTGGTGCTTTTATTTTTATATGTCCTTACTGGATAAGAATTGTATATGTCTGGTTAGGGTTTAATAAATGTAATTCTTTACTGTAAACTATAAAAATTAAATCTGATTTTAAAAGTTATTGCCTCATTGCTACACGAAAACAGTATATTGTATTTAATTATTAAATATAGTATCCCAGTCCTATTTTTCATAAAATTTTATGTACGTGTTTAACTTGAAGTCCATGTTTTAAGCAAAATTATATATTCTATGAAAACTGAGAAATGCCAAGTGACCATATGCCTAATTTTCACTTGTGAGGTTCTTATTAATACTTTCTTAAAAGTAATGCTTTTCAAGGAACAAAGTAAAACAGTCGTATGTCATGAGACTTAATCATGGTTTCACAAGGGGCTATCTTCATTAATACTTCAATATACAGATTTTAACATTGTTTAAATTGTGGATTTGTTTGAAATCCATACAGAACTCATATAGTCTCTCAGGATCATGAAAAATTCAAGCATTGGCAGTATCGGAGTCAAGTGAAAATACTTAGAAGAAAGCGTTATTGCAGATGTATTTTTTCTGTTATTTTCAGTTGCTAAGTTGTGTCTGACTCTTTTTTCGACCCCATGGACTGAGTCTGGTGGCTCCTCTGTACATGGGATTTCCCAGGCAAGAATACTGGAGTGGGTTACTGTTTCCTTCTCAAGCGGATCTTCCTCTCCCAGGGGTCAAACCCTCATCTCCTGCATTGGCAGACAGATTCTTTACCACTGAGCCACCAGGGAAGCCCATGTTTTATTTTACATTGTGATAAAACAGTTGAGCTGAGAGTAGGGGATGCCAGTTGGGGAGGTGAGACCCCCTTATGCTTGGCAGTCAGCCAAACGTGGATTTGATTCTGGTTCTGATCCTAAGTATGGAAGACCGTCTTAACCATTGGGCTGCTGGTGGAGTCCCCAGAAGAACTTCTTGATTACAGATATCTTGCTTCAGATACCTGGGGGCTTCTGATTTCTCATCCAAAAGATTTATTTATTTCATGTTTTTCCCCCTTTTCCAAGTGTATCATCACAGTAGCATTCTGTATTAGGGAGTAAATTGGTCATGGAAATAAAATCAGTGTTTGAGTTTTAGTTTGGGAAATTACAGTACATTTACACAGTGGCATCTTTTTTCTTAATAAATATTTAAAATGTGAAATCCATGAGTACATGCTAAATTACTACAGTCATGTCTGACTCTGTGACCCCCATGGACTGTAGCCGCCAGGCCTCTCTGGCCATGAACATTCTCCAGGCAAGAACACTGGAGTGGGTTGCCAAGCCTTCCTCCAGGGGATCTTCCCAAATCAGGAATTGAACCCGAATCTCTTATTTCTCCTGCATTGGACATACTCATGTTAAAAAAAAAAATAGAAACAAAGAAAAATAAAGATTACTAGAAGTCATAAGGTTAAAAGTAGAAATCCCTTCTTTTGTCCCTTCTTTTGACTCCGTGGCTCCATTTCTGTTATTTAACTAACGTAAAAGCTGTTTGGCATGCTTACAGAAATTTTCTGTTTACAGCCTGTTTCTCTTTTATACAAATGGGATTATAAAATACATTCTAGGGCACAATAAACTATTTTACATCCAATGTTACTACCTTCTGGATGAGCTTTTATATTAGTACTTATAGATACACTTAATTTTCTTTAAGTGGCTGAATCTTATAACTGAGCCTTAATTGACCTAAGCAATCCTTGTAGACACATCCTTGTGCTCTTCTGTACATCTGTAAGGACACATTTCAAGAAATGGAATTCCTGGACCAAAGAATATGAGCTTTCTTACTATGATAAACACTGCTATATTGCCTATTAAGGAAACACATCAGATATCATCATAATTGATACAATTGAACATTGAAGTTCTCAGAATTCTATGTGTACTACATTGGCTATTCCCTTATGGAAACTGAGTATTCACTTAATATCTAGTAGTTTCTAAGTTGTCAAGTTTTCCTGAGCCATTCGTAGTCATATGGAAGACTCTTTCACTTTGCTGTCATGCAAATTTCCTAAAAAGGATATTTATTTTAAAAAATTAAAAATCTACAGGTTAAATTTAAAAAACCCACTCTTCTCAACGTTTTAATGTCTAAGGAATTAAAACCAAGCCTTTCTGTCAAAAGTCTAAGATGTTTTAATATGTTAATCTTATATTTTAGAAAATATGACTCTGTAGCTTAAAAAATTTTTTTCTCCTTGAGTTATTCTTAGGCATGGTGACAATCAATATTATGTTTACTACTTTAGTATAGTGTTTTCTAAAGCAGTTACTTGCTGTATTTTTTAGAGCACGTTATATGGTGTTGTTTACAGTTCAGTCGCTCAGTCGTGTCCAACTCTTTGTGACCCCATGGACTGCACCACACGGTCTCCCTGTCCTTCAGCATCGCCCAGAGTTTGCTCAAACTCGTGTCCATTGAGTTGGTGATGCCATTCAACCATCTTATCCTCTGTCATCCCCTTTTCCTCCTGCCTTCAGTCTTTCCCAGCAGCAGGGTCTTTTCCAACAAGTCGGCTTCCCTTCAGGTGGCAAGAGTATTCGAGCTTCAGCTTCAGCATCAGTCCTTCCAGTGATTTTTCATTCAGGGTTGATTTCCTTTTGGATTGACTGGTTTGATCTCCTTCCTGTCCAAGGGATTCTCAAGAGTCTTCTCCAACACCACAGTTCAAAGGCATCGGTTCTTCCGTACTCAGCCTTCTTTATGGTCCAACTCTCACATCAGTACATGACTACTGGGAAAACCATAGCTTTGACTATACAGACCTTTGTCAGCAAAGTAATGTCTTTGCTTTTTAATATGCTGACTAGGTTTGTCATAGCCTTTCTTCCAAGGAGCAAGCATCTTTTAATTTCAAGGCTGCAGTCACGCATTCATTTTGGAGCCCAAGAAAATAAAGTTTGTCAGTGTTTCCATTGTTTCCCCATCTATCTGCCACGAAGTGATGAGACCAGATGTCATGATCTTAGTTTTTTGAATGTTGAATTTTAAGCCAACTTTTTCATTCTCCTCTTTCACTTTCATCAAGAAGCTCTTTAGTTTCTCATTGCTTTCTGCCATAAGGATGGTGTCATCTGCATATCTGAGGTCATTGATATTTCTCCCGGCAGTCTCGATTCCAGCTTGTGCTTCAGACAGCCCGGCATTTCATATGATGTACTCTGCATATAAGTTAAATAAACCAGATGATAATATAGTCTTGATATACTCCATTCCCAATTTGGAACCATTCTGTTGTTCCATGTCAGGTTCCTACTGTTGCTTCTTGAACTGCATACAGGTTTCTCAGGAGGCAGGTAAGGTGGTCTGGTATTTCCATCTCTTTAAGAATTTTCCACAGTTTGTTGTGATCCACACAGTCAAAGGAATAAGCATAGTCAATGAAGCAGAAGTAGATGTTTTTCTGGAACTCTCTTGCTTTTTTTTATGACCCAACAGATGTTGGCAATTTGATCTCTGGTTTCTCTGCCTTTTCTAAATCCAGCTTGTACTGGAAATTCTCAGTTCACATACTCTTGAGGCCAAGCTTGGAGGATTTTGAGCATGACCTTGCTAGCATGTGAAAAGAGTGCAATTGTGTGGTAGTTTGAACATTTTTTGGCATTGCTTTTCTTTGGGATTGGAATGAAAACAGCTTTTCCAGTCCTGTGACCACTGCTGAGTTTTCCAAATTTGCTGGCATATTGAGTGCAGCATTTTCACAGTATCATCATAACTTGAAATAGCTCAGCTGTAATTCCATCACTAGCTTTGTTCATAGTGATGCTTCCTAAGGCCCACTTGACTTTGCACTCCAGGATGTCTGGCTCTAGGTGAATAATCACACCATCGTGGTTATCTGGGTCATTAAGATATCTTTTGTATAGTTCTTCTGTGTATTCTGACCACCTCTTCTTAATATCTTCTGCTTCTGTTAGGTTTATACCATTTCTGTCCGCTATTGTGTCCATCTTCGCATGAAATATTCTCTTGGTATCTCTGATTTTCTTGAAGAGATCTCTAGTCTTTCCCATTTTATTGTTTTCCTCTATTTCTTTGCATTGATCACTTAGGAAGGCGTTCTTATCTCTCCTTACTATTCTTTGGAACTCTGCATTCAGATGGGTATATATTTCCTTTTCTCCTTTGCCTTTCGCTTCTCTTCCTTTCTCAGCTATTTGTAAGGTCTCCTCAGACAACAATTTTGCCTTTTTAGCATTTCTTTTTCCTGGGGATGGTTTTGATTACCACCTCCTGTACAGTGTTTTGAACCTCTGTCCATAGTTCTTCAGAAATTCTGTCGATCAAATCTAATCCCTTGAATCTATTTGGCACTTTCACTGTATAATTGTAAGGGATTTGATTTAGGTCACACTTGAATGACTTAGTGGTTTTCTCTACTTTTTTCAATTAAGTCTGCATTTTGCAATAAGGAGTTCATGATCTGAGCCACAGTAAGCTCCCAGTCTTGTTTTTGCTAACTATATAGTGCTTTTTCATCTTCAACTGTAAAGAATATAATCAGTCTGATATCAGTATTGACCATCCGGTGATGTTCATGTGTAGAGTTGTCTCTTGTTGCAAGAGGATGTTTGCTATGACCAGTGCGTTCTCTTGGCAAAACTCTGTTAGCCTTTGCCCTGCTTCATTTTGTACTCCAAGGCCAAACTTGCCTTACTCCAGGTACCTCTTGACTTCCTACTTTTGCATTCCAGTCCACGCTGATGAAAAACACATTTTTTTTTTTTGGTGTTAGTTCTAGAAGGTCTTATAGAACCTTCGAGAAGGTTGAATGGTTTTCATAGAACCATTCAACTTCATATTCTTTGGTGTTAGTGGTTGGGCATAGACTTCGATTACTATGATATCGAATGGTTTGCCTTGAAAATGAACTGAGATCATTCTTTCATTTTGAGACTGCAGAGACATTACTTTGCCAACAAAGGACCATCTAGTCAAAGCTATGGTTTTTCCAGTAGTAGTTTGGATATGAGAGTTGGACTCTAAAGAAAGCTGAGTGCTGAAGAATTGATGCTTTTGAACTGTGCTGTTGGAGAAGACTCTTGAGAGTCCCTTGAACTGCAAAGAGATCCAACCAGTCCATCCTAAAGGAAATCAGTCCTGAATATTCATTGGAAAGACTGATGCTGAAGCTGAAACTCCAATCCTTTGGCCACCTGATGCGAAGACGTGACTCATTTGAAAAGACTCTGATGCTGGGAAAGATGGCTGGATGGCATCACTGACTGAATGGACATGAGTTTGAGTAAACTCTGGGAGTTGGCAATGGACAGGGAGGCCTGGCGTGCTGCAGTCCATAGTGTCACAGAGAGTTGTACACAACTGAGCCACTGAACTGAACTGAACTGCATTTTGGACTCGTGTTGACTATGAGGGCTACTCCATTTCTTCTATGGAATTCTTGCCAACAGTAGTAGATATAATGGTCATCTGAATTAAATTCGCCCATTCCTGTCCATTTTAGTCCACTGATTCTTAAAATGTCAGTGTTCACTCTTGCCATCTCC
This sequence comes from Moschus berezovskii, assembly GCF_049115385.1. Classification (NCBI taxonomy): domain Eukaryota; kingdom Metazoa; phylum Chordata; class Mammalia; order Artiodactyla; family Moschidae; genus Moschus; species Moschus berezovskii. The sequence continues at coordinate 87,431,093 of NC_142469.1, read as the reverse complement.
TTACATTACATCGCATAATATTGTGAGATCTACATATAATGAATTTTAAATTGACATTTGTAATCAGCAATGTTGTAGTTTAATGGAACAATATTTCCTAATTGTATTTATTTTCTATCCAGGAAGCGTCAAGACAATCATGCCCATGAGAACTCTAAACCATTCAGGTAAACATTATATTTTTTAACTTTTCCCAGAATATGTTTTGTCATCCATATTATGAAGATTTTATAACTATTTTATTTAGATGCACTTTTCTGCCTTTTCCAAAGCTCTGTGACAGTGTTTAATTCTTGCAGCCAGCCTTAGTCTAATCAATGTTTTTAAGCTATGAAATATACTTATATTTTATGTTGCTAAGCTGCTAAGTCACTTCAGTCGTGTCCGACTCTGTGCGACCCCATAGACGGAAGCCCACCAGGCTCCCCTGTCCCTGGGATTCTCCAGGCAAGAACACTGGAGTGGGTTGCCATTTCCTTCTCCAATGTGTGAAAAAGTGAAAAGTGAAAGTGAAGTTGCTCAGTCGTGTCCGACCCTTAGCGACCCCACGGACTACAGCCAACCAGGCTCCTCCATCCATGGGATTTTCTAGGCAGTAGTACTGGAGTGGCTTGCCATTGCCTTCTCCGATATTTTATGTTAACATTATATATAATACATATAACATTTTATGTTAACATTGTATTATATACTTGTAAATTATATCATATTATACATTTAACATATCTAAATAGAGAAATATGTAGTACACTTAGCATGTAAGTCATAAAACTTGGTTAGCAATAGCTCTAAATTTATTTTAATGAAGACTTAAAAATTTTATGATATTATAAATAATACATATCAAAAGTTTTTCCTTAAATGCTCTTATTTTATTAAGATTAAGGAGGGTTTAAAAGGGTGACCAAAAGTTAAGAGATTTATGCTTATGACAGTATTAAATTTGCAATTAATAACCTTTAGTTGTGGAATTAGTGTAACAGATATAAAAAGGATTTCTTAGAATAAACATATTTTCACTTTATCCAATTTCAGGCTGTATATTTAAGTTTGGTTTTAGTTTCTTACTTGATAACTGTTATTGATAATCTCTGTGTTTTGTTCTGTTTTCTTTCAGACCATTTTGTCTTAGTGAAACTGACAGTTGAACTTTGCTCTAGTTGATGGGCAAAATCTCTCCTAGACTATTCATCATCCCAATTTCATCCTAGTTAAAAATATTCAAATGCCATAAGAAATCTTTATTGGTTTGCACTTAGCTTTTGGATGGACATTTCTACAATGGAGAGAACTGTGTTATAGCCCCGGTCCAAGGACATTACCATCAAATGCCCACAGACTACGGGGTGGGTGTGGAAGGTTCCAAAGAGAAGGAGAACTCAGAAAGTTTGCAGACACCCTGGAACATGGAAGCAAGCAAGCTTTGAAAGGGACAGCTTTGAAGACACTCCATGAGTCTGCACGGCTTTCAAGCAAACTAGCACTTGAGACCTTGTGTGACAAAATGGACACTGGGGACACAGCTCTAGGACAAAAAGCTACCTCAAGGTCTGGAGAAACTGATAAAGCATCAGGTAGATGGAGACAGGAACAATCAGCTGTTATTAAGATGAGCACTTTTGGCAGTCAAGAAGGTCAGCGGCAACCACAAATTGATCCTGAGCATATCGGCAACACAGCATCAGCACAACTCTTTGGTTCTGGGAAACTGGCCTCACCTAGTGAGGTGGTCCAGCAAGTGACAGAGAAGCAATACCCACCACACCGTCCAAGTCCTTATTCATGCCAACATTCACTCTCTTTCCCTCAGCACTCATTGCCACAGGGGGTCATGCACAGCAACAAGCCACACCAGAGCCTCGAGGGCCCTCCGTGGCTTTTCCCTGGCCCTTTGCCATCTGTTGCCTCTGAGGACCTATTTTCCTTTCCTATACACGGCCACAGTGGTGGTTATCCTAGAAAAAAGATTTCAAGTCTGAACCCTGCTTATAGCCAATACTCCCAGAAAAGTATCGAACAGTCCGAAGATGCTCACAAAAAAGAGCACAAACCCAAAAAGCCCGGCAAGTACATTTGCCCTTACTGCAGCAGGGCATGTGCCAAACCCAGCGTACTGAAAAAACACATCAGGTCCCATACTGGTGAGCGGCCATATCCATGTATACCTTGTGGTTTCTCTTTCAAGACGAAGAGCAATTTGTACAAGCACAGGAAGTCACATGCCCATGCAATTAAGGCAGGATTAGTCCCTTTCACAGAGTCAGCGGTATCAAAATTGGATCTAGAGGCCGGTTTTATTGATGTAGAAGCAGAAATACATTCGGACGGTGAACAGAGTACAGACACAGATGAGGAGAGTTCTTTGTTTGTTGAGGCTTCTGACAAAATGAGTCCTGGCCCACCCATTCCGTTGGAAATGGCCAGCAGCGGTGGCTATCACGGGTCATTGGAAGAATCGCTGGGAGGTCCAATGAAGGTGCCGATTTTGATTATCCCCAAAAGCGGAATTCCTTTACCTAATGAAAGCTCTCAGTATATTGGCTCTGATATGTTACCAAATCCGTCTTTAAGTACTAAAGCTGATGACTCTCACACAGTTAAACAGAAACTTGCACTAAGACTGTCAGAGAAAAAAGGACAAGATTCTGAGCCATCTCTGAACCTTCTGAGCCCGCACAGTAAAGGAAGCACTGACTCTGGTTACTTTTCCCGCTCAGAAAGTGCAGAGCAGCAGATCAGCCCTCCAAACACAAACGCGAAGTCTTATGAAGAAATCATCTTTGGAAAATACTGTCGGCTTAGTCCGAGAAATACACTCAGTGTTACAACCACAAGTCAGGAGCGCACCACGATGGGTAGGAAGGGCACCATGGACTCATTACCTCACGTCAACACCAGGTTAGATGTCAAGATGTTTGAAGATCCTGTTTCACAGCTGATCCCAAGCAAGGCGGAAATTGACCCCAGTCAGACAGGCATGCTAAAATCCACCAAATTCAACAGTGAGTCAAGACAATCCCAGACGATTCCATCTTCTATCAGGAATGAAGGAAAACTTTATCCAGCCAATTTCCAAGGCGGCAGCCCAGTTCTCCTTGAAGCTCCAGTTGACTCTTCACCCCTTATTCGAAGCAACTCAATGCCGACTTCTTCAGCAACTAACTTAAGTCTTCCTCCTTCTTTGAGAGGAAGTCACTCATTTGATGAGCGGATGACTGGCTCTGATGATGTGTTCTACCCAGGAACGGTAGGCATACCACCTCAGCGCATGTTAAGGAGACAAGCGGCTTTTGAGCTGCCTTCAGTCCAGGAGGGGCACCTGGAGGGAGACCACCATGGCAGGATGTCCAAAAGCATCACAGGTCCATCATTGAAGGAAAAGAAACTGATTCCTGGGGACAGGGTCGGCTATGACTACGATGTCTGCCGCAAACCCTATAAGAAGTGGGAGGACTCTGAGACGACGAAGCAAAGCTACAGGGATGTTTCCTGCATCAGCCCCTTGAAACACGGCGGGGAGTACTTCATGGATCCCTTGGCGCCATCCCAGGGCGTGCCAACCATGTTTGGAACCACGTGCGAAACTCGAAAACGCCGGAAAGAAAAGAGCGTTGGGGACGAGGAGGACACGCCCATGATCTGCAGCAGCACTCCCTTGGGCATCGCGACTGCAGATTACGAGTCCAAGCTGCAGATGCAGGAAGGCGGGAGGAGTGGGTTCGGCCTGGCTGGACAGGAAAACCCTTCTCATGGGCACTCCGAGCGCTTTGACCTGTGTCGACCCCCGCTGCAATCTGGGAGTCCCTCTCTGGGGTCGGAAGAGTCACCCTTGGCGGCTGATCCGGACAAGCAATCGGACGGAGCAGGCAGGAAGCCTCCCGGAAATGTGATCTCTGTGATTCAGCACACCAACTCGCTGAGCCGCCCCAATTCCTTCGAGCGGTCCGAGTCCGCTGAGCTCGCACCCAGCGCCCAGGAGAAAGCCTCATCACCCTCCGAGACGTGCGACAGCGAGATCTCCGAAGCCCCGGTGAGCCCGGAGTGGGCCCCGCCCGGGGAGGGCCCGGAGGGCGCGGGGAAGCCGTCTCCCGCGCCGCAAGTCCCGCCGCCGCCGCCCTACCACGCGCCGCCCCGGCTGGTGCGCCAGCACAACATCCAGGTGCCGGAGATCCGAGTGACCGAAGAGCCGGACAAGCCGGAGAAGGAGAAGGAAGCGCAGAGCAAAGAGCCGGAAAAGCCGGTAGAGGAGTTCCAGTGGCCCCAGAGAAGCGAGACCCTCTCCCAGCTCCCGGCCGAGAAGCTGCCGCCCAAAAAGAAGCGTCTGCGACTCGCGGACATGGAGCACTCCTCCGGGGAATCCAGCTTCGAGTCCACGGGCACCGGCCTCTCCCGCAGCCCCAGTCAAGAGAGTAACCTGTCCCACAGCTCCAGCTTCTCCATGTCTTTCGACCGAGAGGAGACCATGAAGCTTGTGGCGCCTCCCAAGCCGGATGAGTTCGGGAAGCATTCGGAGTTCTTGACTGTCCCTGCTGGTTCCTACTCACTGTCAGTCCCCGGCCACCACCATCACCAAAAGGAGATGCGACGCTGCTCATCTGAGCAGATGCCTTGTCCTCATCCCACTGAGGTCCCAGAAATTCGGAGCAAGTCATTTGATTATGGGAACCTGTCCCACGCGCCCGCAGGCGGGGCGTCGGCCGCCTCTGCGCTGTCCCCATCCCGGGAGAGGAAGAAGTGCTTTCTGGTGCGCCAGGCGTCCTTCAGCGGCTCTCCCGAGATCTCCCAGGGGGAGGCCTGCGCGGATCTGGGTGTCAAGCAGGAGCAGCTGGAGCATCTGCACGCCAGCCTCAGGTCCACGTGGCCCCATGCTGCGTGCTCCGTGCTCCCTCCTCTCCCGGCCGAGGACCCAGGGAAGCAGGTCGTGGGTCCCTGCCCCCAGCTGAGCTCAGGCCCCCTTCACCCGGCCCAGCAGCAGATCCTGCACCTGGACAGTCAGGAATCTCTGAGAAATCCCTTGATACAACCGACATCCTATATTGCAAGCAAGCACTTGTCTGAACAGCCACATTTGTTTCCCCATCAGGAGGCTCTCCCGTTTTCTCCAATCCAGAGCGCCTTGTTTCAGTTGCAGTATCCTACCGTCTGTATGGTTCACTTACCAACCCAGCAGCCCCCCTGGTGGCAGGCGCACTTCCCCCATCCCCTTGCTCAGCACGCTCCGAAGAGCTATGGCAAGCCTTCTTTCCAGGCAGAAGTTCACCCCAGCTACCCCTTGGAGCCCTTGGCCGAACACACTGGAAAGAAATCCGCTGATTACACGCACACGAAAGATCAAACCTACCCAGGTTATTCAGGAACATTAGGGCTACCCTCAAAGAACCTCCTTCCAAAGTTTCCCTCTGGGGAGAGCACCAAGTCAACTGATACTCCCTCTGAGCAGGTTCTTCAGGAAGATTTCGCCTCAGCGAGCGCTGGGCCCTTGCAGTCCTTGCCGGGAACAGTGGTTCCTGTTAGGATCCAGACGCACGTCCCATCCTATGGGAGTGTCATGTACACAAGCATTTCTCAGATGCTTGGGCAGAACAGCCCTGCCATTGTCATATGCAAAGTCGACGAGAATGTGACCCAAAGAACCCTGGTAACCAACGCAGCCATGCAAGGGATAGGATTTAACATCGCCCAGGTGTTGGGGCAGCATGCAGGCTTGGAAAAATACCCCATCTGGAAAGTACCTCAGACCTTACCCCTTGGCTTGGAGTCCTCAATCCCCTTGTGTTTACCTTCCACCTCTGACAGCGTGGCCACCCTGGGAGGCAGCAAACGTATGCTTTCTCCGGCCAGCAGCTTAGAACTCTTCATGGAAACAAAGCAGCAGAAAAGGGTCAAGGAAGAAAAGATGTATGGACAGATCGTGGAGGAGCTCAGCGCCGTGGAGCTGACCAACTCAGACATCAAGAAGGATCTCTCCCGCCCCCAGAAACCCCAGCTGGTTCGACAGGGCTGTGCTTCTGAGCCAAAGGATGGCTTGGCATCAGGGTCATCTTCCTTCTCCTCACTGTCCCCCTCCTCGTCTCAAGACCATCCCTCTTCCAGCGTGCCCTCAAGGGAGCCTGGCATGCCAGGCTCCCGAGCATCCCCCCTGGGGCAGAAGTCGTCCAGTGGGCCCTCGGAAAGCAAAGAGTCCTCAGATGAGTTGGACATTGATGAGACAGCCTCTGATATGAGCATGAGCCCTCAGACCTCCTCCTTGCCACCTGGGGACAGTCAGCTTGAAGAGCAAGGAAAGGGCCAGAAACTGCCCGCTGGTGTGCTGGTCCACAGGGCCTCAGGCCCGAGTGGGAAAGTAGCGAATTCAACTCTTCTTTTCACGGACATGGTAGATTTCCAGCAGATTCTTCAGTTCCCCAGTCTGCGGACAACAACGACTGTGAGTTGGTGCTTCTTGAATTATACAAAACCCAATTATGTGCAGCAGGCCACCTTCAAATCCTCGGTTTATGCTTCATGGTGCATTAGTTCCTGTAACCCAAACCCATCCGGATTGAACACCAGGACCACGCTGGCTCTTCTGAGGTCCAAGCAAAAAATCACTGCAGAAATTTATACTCTGGCTGCTATGCACCGGCCTGGAACTGGCAAACTGACATCGTCAAGTGCTTGGAAGCAGTTTACTCAGGTAACAAACTTTGTTTCTGAAAGTGTTCTGTGTTGTAGATTTGATTGCTGAGCAGAATAGCGTAGTAAAGAATGTACGACCAAAAATGTACAAGTAAAGTGAAGGCCAAGGTGGGCAGAATCCTCCGTAGACAGGCCTTACCCACCGACATGAACTTAGTTATGAGGGTCTTAGGACTGTCCCAAGCACAATTATCCCTCCGGCCAGGTGCTGTGAAATCCCACCACAGGGGCTAATTCTTTAGAGTTCCTCCCCCTTCTGAATGACCTGGGTTAGTGACCTAGGAAATCGACTTTTTGTTGATGTGAGGAGTTCAGGAAATCATGAAATGAGGACATAGAACAAAGAGTGAGCACTAGAGAGGAAAGATCTGGAAGGTGTCAATTACAAATTGGTGCCTGCCAAGGGCATTTACCATCTGCCTCTGTGGAGATTGCATCTGAACCTGTGCTTCTGTAGCTGTTGACCTTCGACATGGCCTGAAGGGTATTCAGGGTAGAGAGTGAGGCACTCTGTACTCCAGGGAAACTGGTGGAACAGGTCTTTAGATAGTTAGATATTTTTCAGGAACTGATTCCATGATTCCAGTGCTTGTTGTTCAGTCACTCATTCATGTCCGACTCTCTGCAACCCCATGGACTGCAGCACACCAGGCTTCCCTGACCTTCACTATCTCCTGGAGTTTGCTCGAACTCTGGTCCATTGAGTCGATGATGCTATCCAACCATCTCATCCTCTGTCGCCCCCTTCTCTGGCCCTCAATCTTTCCTGGCATCAGGGTCTTTCCCAAAGAGTAGCTTCCAATCGTTGCATCTCCTCATTTCTAGAAAAGTACTAAATCCCTTCATGGTGACATCAGCTCCTCGTGACTGGCAGAAAACCTTTTGTAAGAAGAGTGCTTGATGGTATTGAACTCCCCCTTCACCAAAATCTTATATATTGACCTTCCTTCACTACCACTTGGGCTTCCCTGGTGTCTCAGATGGTAAAGAATCACCTGCAGTGCAGGAGACCCGGGTTTGATCCCTGGGCCAAAGAGCCCCTGGAGAAGGGAATGGCAACCCACTCCTATATTCTTGCCTGGAGAATTCCATGGACAAAGAAGCCTGGCGGGCTACAGTCCATTTGTTCCCAAAGAGTCGAACACAGCTGAGCAACTAACACACACATATATCAACTCTTTGGAGCAGTTTCTCAGGGCTATCTAAAGTGCTGTCTCCCAGGTTGCAGTCCTCATTTTGCCCCAAATAAAACTCAACTCACAAGTCTCACGTTATTCATCTTTTTTCAGTCGACAAAGGAGACTGCAGGATGTCAGAACTTAACTCTCCAAACTTCTGGGGGAGGAGGTGTTTCCATTGACTATACTTTTTACTAAAATTTATTTTATATTTTTAATACATATGTATTTCTCTCAACTCATTTTCCCAAGGATTAGTGGATTTGCTTCTGTGTGAACAATTATTGCCTTACATGTAAAGTTACAAAAATATTAATAAGGGCCATTTTGGAATTTATGCTAATAAAAAAGTAAATGGAGGATCTATAAATATAAAATATATAAAATATACAGTATATTTCAGTTACCATTTCTCTTTAATAACTTTTGAGAATATTTTCGAAATACATAGAGATTGCTTGAATTGCTACTTCCAAAATACAGCACTTGTTTTTTACTTTTTTCTTAGTGTTGCATGGTATATGTGCTAGTGGGGTCTTGTTTTTAAAAGAATGTTGAATTTATTCTTTAGAAACTGTCATTCTTTTCTGATTTTATCCCCGTTGTCCCTTCTTTTATGTAGCCACTCTGTGGCCTTTTAGTATGGAATTTAGGCTAATTTTCAGAGGCCATGAAAGAGTGGAATATGTGGGCTTCCTCTGTGTTTTAGGGAATGCGTACAAAATGATTCTCTTTTTTTTCCTGCAGATGAAACCTGATGCGTCCTTTTTATTTGGCAGCAAACTAGAAAGGAAACTAGTGGGAAGTATCTTAAAGGAAAGAGGGAAAGGAGATCTTCATGGAGATAAGGATATTGGATCCAAGCAAACTGAGCCTATTCGAATTAAAATCTTTGAAGGAGGGTAAGGAAACATAAGTGCAAATGTCAACTATTCTATTAGACATCAGAGTTAATGGTCCTGAGCGTCTGTGTGGAAAATATCATATCTCCTCTGGTCCGAAGCATAAAGCAAATTCTTTTTCTGTACACATTTCTGAAGTCTGTTTGGTAACAGATAATGAGTTTATGCCCATGCTTTCATGACTTGCTTTTAATAAAAATGTCTTATTGTATATGGTTTAAACCTCTGCCTTAAATTTTCATACCTCTAATTTAAATTGCTGGACTTTTGATGTCATCTAAGTTTGTTCATTCTTTAGTATTATTTTTACAAGCACTTGTGTTACTAATGGACATATTTTTATTTTGCGCTTACAAACATGCAGTCTGGCACCCTCATGAATGTACCTGGAAGCTAGTTGGTTCTGTTGCTTTTATTATTACCTGAACTCCAGACGTATGGGATTTCGTCAGTTCCCGCACTACCCTCTTTCTGTTCCAGGACCCAAGCCCGAGCACCATCTTGCATTTAGTTGTCATGTTCCCCCAGCCTCCTCTGATCTGTGATAGTTTCTCTGTCTTTAGGAATTTCTTTTTAAGAATTCTGAGTTGCAGAAACTCAAATGATAAGGTTCAATGACTTTATTATCGATCTAGTTAAGAAAAATTATATGTGTGTGTAATGTCAAGTTTTAGATTTTGATAGAAAAGTCTATCTTCAATCCAGTCACATTGGAGAAAAAGCCCAGATATTTGCTTTAAAATTTAAAAAATTTAAAGGACATTAACCACATTTGGGGATTGTGATGTCATCACCTTATCTCTACAACAGATCTGTAATTTACAACTTTCTGTGAGCATGAATTTATTCTAATTATATTTGGAGGACAAAGTAATGATATCTGTTTGCCTCTAAATTGTTAAATGGTTGGTAATACGAGATATCAGTTTCTCACATAGATTTACCATTTGGAGATAGATTATGGCAGCTGGTTCCCTCATAGTGTTGGCCCCCTTTGGGTGGATGACTGAGTATTGTCACCACTGAAACCACAGTTGTTTATCAACATGAGGCTTATCTCAGTATTTTTTGACGTTCCTCATCTTTTAACACAAACGAGAAACAGAGATAATATCTTTCCTCAGAGATCAAGAAGTTCCTGTGATTGAGTCAATGCTTGTGTCCAGCAGTCTTCTTCAGAGCAGTGCACTTGTGCTAGATAAGCGAGACCTTCACAGGTCTGTGTGCTTTGGGGAGCTCATCTCCACTAACAAAAGATGCAAATGAAAAGCATATGTGAACATTTTATTACTGTTTTGTGCCGATATTTCATTTCCTCTTCCTTTCATTGTCTATGGGCTATATCTCATTCATTCCTTAATCTGTGATCCAACTTCTGCCTGGTGGTGACCAGTCGTTTACTCCAAGAAATGTGTTAAAACCTCTTATTTTGCCATTGCAAAATGATGACTTCCAAAAAAAAAATTACTGACCAAATTTTTAAGTGTATATGTTTCCTATATTGTCTAATTCATAGACCTAGAAATTTCACTGTTGTTGTTGTTTAGTTGCTAAGTTGTGTCCAATTCTTTGTGACCCCATCGACTGTAGCCCACCAGGCTCCTCTGTCCATAGGATTTCTTAGGCAAGGATACTAGAGAAGGTTGCCATATTTTTTTCAAAAATCCATTAATTCTTGTATCAAGTAGATTCATGGGTCTGCAAAACTTTTGAAGGGTAAATATTTTATTTGTACAGATTTTTCTAATACATTTATATTTTATACAGAACTTAATTCGCATTCTGGATGCAAGTTAATCAGCTAAGGAATTAAAAATAGTATTATTTGAAAATAAAATGCATTTTCCATCAAGTACAATGATATACCACAGGAAGCTTGAAGTACCCTTCCCTGAAGAAGAATTGTCTATGAAATTATTTGTTTTATTCTGTAGTCCTTAGGTAGTTTCATCCAGTTTGGGGCAAAGAATAGTGGTATTAAAAGGTGACATATTGTGCAACTTTAGGTTCCTTTCTGCTTTATTACAAAAGACAGTGAGATAAAAGATAAAGTTCAAAATAGTTTGAAGCAAAAGTTGACTTTGGAAATTCTTTGTAAAGGGGGAAAGATTTAAAGGACTAAAAAGTATGTAAAATTGACTATTCATATTTTTGATACTACTTAATTCTCACCTGGATTGGTACTGACTGAAAAATAGATAATGTTAAGATCAAATAGTATCCATAGCAGAGTTGATAGGATGGATTTTCTATCTTAAAAATCATTCAGTGGTTTGGACGAATGAAGGTGGATTTGCTTTTGTTCCTGATGATGGATTAGCTGGAACAAAATAGGGAAGTTTTCGATGCTTTTAGAATATTTAAAAACAAACAAACAAACAAACAAAAGACTAAATCTAAGGACTTTAAGTCAGCCCACACTGAGTTAGGGCGTTTGTAGGTCACCGTACCTTTGGAAGTAATAAAAAGAATCCTCAAAAGAAATATCTTTGGCAGTAGACCCATAATTCTAGCCTGAGATTTAAGAGATAATGATATTCACTGAGTTATTCAGTAGAATGCTGCTATACCCTGTGATGGGTAATGTTTCCTTAAATTCTGAACAAAATGTGACCGATAGTGATCACTGGGTAGGTTTCTTCCATGGATTATTACAGTGAATACCTAAGACTTTGTTCATCTTACTGATTTAATTAAATTGGATGACCCCAGACATCCTTTCAAACCTCTCTATAAATCCTTCCAGAAACAAAGGCAAATTTGATTGAAAAATAGAATCTCTAGTTTTCATTATGTAACAGTACCTTCCAGAAGCCACTTGAAATTTAGACTTTACTTCAGTACAGAATTACGGTCCTTGGGAAGAACAGATCAAATCTGTAGGCAACAGTTGGTGAGCTCAGCTCAGCCTGTGTAAGCTAGAAATTTCTGACTCTCGTGCCAGGATTGTAAAAATAGAGTAGAAACTTGCAGTGAAGAATTCTATAATCAGTTATATTTATTCTAGCAATTTAGAGGGGTATATGTGTTGTGCATGCACATCTTAGATGATGTAATGTTAACAAGTGATATGTGATGATTTAAGTATGCTAGTATAACTTTTTGGATGTTTCTCGGTATCCAAATCTAGAAGCAGTAAGGCACACAGTGCTGCAACTCTTTGCAGCTTATATAAGGCCATTTGAACTTCTATACAGTCCATATAGTCACATTTCATAGAAGACCAAACTCCATTTTGAACTCCACATAGAAAAAAATTCCCTTTTATTTACAATGCCAAATCTGCTACCAAGTTCTTTCAGGTACTGCATAGATTTCACTGGCTCTGTAGAAATAAAGTTGAATAATTGTAAAAGACCCATGTAAAATTTTGTCTTGCAAGTGATTAGCTTTTGATTTTATATATAACATGTATTTGGAAACATGTTAGTATTTGGAGTCATGGTTGGTGATGGACAGGGAGGCCTGGCACGCTGTGATTCATGGGGTCGCAAAGAGTCGGACACGACTGAGCTACTGAACTGAACTGAACTGACCTGAAAGTATTTGGAAACACACTAGATTTCCCTTTTTTAACAGATATAAATCAAATGAAGATTATGTATATGTCAGAGGACGTGGACGTGGAAAGTACATTTGTGAAGAATGTGGGATTCGCTGTAAGAAACCGAGCATGCTCAAGAAGCATATCCGCACGCATACTGATGTCCGGCCTTATGTATGCAAGTTATGTAACTTCGCCTTCAAAACAAAAGGTACAGGTCTGATTTTTTTTTTTTTTAAGAGGGAAAACTTTTAAAATGGCTGTTCCAGATTCTGAATACCGTTTTGTAACTGTCATCGACAATTAGATGGTTTTCTTTGTGAAAATGTGACACTCATGAAATGTGTTTTCTTTCTGTAAGTGGTCTGAGGATGTATGAGACAGTGAGGCTCCTTTTATGACTGAGGTAAGAGCTATAGACTTAGGTCCAGGCTAGTAGTCTCGAAGGAAGTGGCTAAGAATTGCCTGCATAGCTGTTACTTCTTGTTGGAAATGTTATGTGGTCTAGAGAATCTTTGCACCAGTGTTGAAATTCTGTAGGGAGACAACCCATTCCGGGGCATTAGAAAAGCAAGGCAGCAGCTGGGAAGAAAACATGTGCCCATGGTCAGTTTCAAGATTATTAATAATGTAGAGACCCACAGTCCCGGGTGGGCCCCTCCATCCACACTTGCATTAATTATGTATAGAAATTTGATCGCTTGTGTTCTGTGTATTTATGAGCTCAGAGACAATTTCTTACTCTCAGGCCACAGCTATTAATCTCATAAAACTAAGACTTGCCTTGAAATGATATTCTGTCTTTAAAAAATACGTCTGTTTTTAACAGATAGTCTTACCTGAAAATATTTTATACAAAAATGTTGCTTCGGTCATATTTCTATCATTTTGTAAAATTATGGAAATGTTCATAAACCCAGTGTTTTCAAAATACAAATAGTTGTGGAATAGAGGTGATTTGACTTCTGTAGAAGTATATTTTACTACTTACTGTCAAAGTATGCAGGAGACGTGGGTTCAATCCCTAGATCGGGAAGATCCCCTGGAGGAGGAAATGGTATCCCACTTCAGTATTCTTGCCAGGAAAATCCCATTGACAGAAAAGCCTGGTGGGCTACAGTCCATGGGGTCGCAGAGTCACACATGACTGAGCATACACACACACATGCACACAGGTAGAACTACTAACAGAACCCTAAAGACACCCCACAACTAACCTTACACAAACATTTTCCGATGTTTTAACTTTAATTTGCATACTAATTAACCTGCTCCACTACCCATCAAGAAAAATAAATATCAAATAGGGAAATGTGTACCTACTTTCTTTTATACCTCAAATCCAAAATTGTCTTTATTGGTTTGTCAGAAATGTAAATGTGTTGCCTCTGAGCATATCTGTTTTTTCTTTATTAAAAAGATATTTATATTACAATTATGCCTCTTTGAAGCCACAAAAAGGGGGAGGGAATGTTCATTTGCATTTCAAAGGAGATAAACATAAGGTCCTTTAAATACCATCCACTTTTGCACAATCAAGCCTTTTATGTAGAACTTCAGTAAGAGACTCCCTAGGACATAAAGATATATAAACTTTGGTTTTAGGAAATAAAGTGGATCCACTGGTCATTACAACTGATACTTCCTGGGCCTGTGAGTTGACTGTGGGTATAGCCTCCTGAACTGTACCTGAAGAAATGTCACATGGCTAGATATTTCTTTTTTATCATGTTAAATTTGGCTCTGAACCATTGTCTTGGAGTTTTAGCAGAAAATAATTTATTCTTGATCATTATCGGAGTTTCCTTGTCACCCTTTGGAAAAGTACAAATGTCTTAGGATCCTGAAAAGAGCAAATCATCCTGGGAAACCCCTTGCCAGTGTTCACTTCCAGCCAACTGCTTGTTGTCATATCATCTGAGTACAGAATCAGGGTGCTCTTGTAGGACTGGCACCTCCTCTTTGCCTGTGTCACTTCTCCAGGCACCCTTTCCTGCCATCTTGCTGCTTTCCCTTTGCTGTAATTCTTCAGACATTCAAGACTTCAATAACCCAAAGTCAGGGCAGGGTCATTTCTGAGCCAGATTTCTAACTATAAACTTACCCTGAGGATGAGAGCCCAAAGCCTGAGTGCTTACTTGAAACAGGAAGAAAGAAAAATATAAGAGAAGAAACACATATGAAGATCTAAATAAACTATCTTGACTTAACTAACTTCCACATCTATCCACATACACAGATTATTTGCACCGTTACAGAAGCAGATGATTTCCATTAATTTACAGATTTTGAAATTCTTGATAATCATGTGCTGTGCTTAGTTGTGTCCAACTCTTTGCAACCCCATGGACTGTAGCCTGCCAGACTCCTTTGTCCATGGGGATTCTCCAGGCAAGAATACTGGAGTGGGGTGCCATGCCCTCCTCTGGAGGATCTTCCCAACCCAGGTCTTCCCCATTACAGGCGGATTCTTTACCATCTGAGCCACCAGGGAAGCCCAAGAATACTGGAGTGGGTAACCTATCCCTTCTCCAGGAGAACCTCCCTACCCAGGAATCGAACCAGGTTCCCCTCCATTGCAAGTGGATTCTTTACCAGCTGAACTACCAGGGTAGCTCATGATAATTTGTCTGTAAGAAATTTTGAGATCTTTAGAAAAATTAGAGGTATAATTTTCTGGTACATAAGAGCAATATAGGCCAGGAAATATTTCCATGTTTGGAGTTACAAAAATAGCACATTAAATTTGTAGGTATATAAGCAATAAGCCACATGTTAAGGATTCCCTGGTGGCTCAGATGGTAAAGAGTTTGCCTGAAATGTGGGAGACCCGAGTTCAACCCCTGGGGTCAGGAAAATTCCCTGGAGAAGGAAATGGCAACCCACTCCAGTATTCTTGCCTGGAAAATCCCATGGACAGAGGAGCCTGGGGGGCTACAGTACATAGGGTCGCAAAGAGTTGGACACAACTGAGCGACTTCACTTTCCTTAATTAAAAAAAAAGTAATATAAATAAAATAATAAACAACAGAGTCCCAGTTTAGAGTTGTGGTTCATATATTACATTAATAGTAAGCTAAAAACTCCTGCAAGAGGAACAGACTATTTTAGCAGGCTGGAGTTTCCTCCTGGATTCAATGAGCCTACTCTTAAAGCATTTGCTGCTATGTGACTAAAGCAGTGTCAAAGAACAAAGATAATATGGCCTTTATAGCTGAATTAGTTTCTGAATTTTTCTTTTTTATTAGCTACATATATGATGTGGAATGGGCGTCCCAGGTAGCTCAGCTGGTAAAGAATCTGCCTGTAATGCAGGCAACCCCAGTTTGATTCCTGGGTCAGGGAGTTCCCCTGGAGAGGGGATAGGCTACACACTCCAGTATTTTGGGGGCTTCCCTGGTGGCTCAGATTGTAAAGAATTCACCTGCAATGTGGAAGACCTGGGTTCAATCCCTGGTTTGGGAAGATCCCCTGGAGGAGAGCATGGCAACCCATTCCAATATTCTTGCCTGGAGAATCCCCATGAACAGAGGAGCCTGGTGGGCTACAGTCCATAGGGTCGCAAAGAGTTGGACACGACTGAGCGATTAAGCACAGCACAGCACACGATGTGCTATTTTATATATATATATATATAATTTCATAGATCCTAAGTCAGAGGTGATTGATCAGTGTTTTCATAATTTCTCACATTCTGTTTAGAAATTATATAAATCTGTAGAGAAACATGGTCTTCCCAGGTGATGTAAAGGTAAAGAACCCGCATGGAGATGTGGGTTTGAGCCCTGGGTCAGGAAGATCCCCGGGTCAGGAAGATCCCCCAGAGAAGGAAATGGCAACCCACTGCAGTATTTTCGCCTGGGAAATCCCGTGGACAGAGGAGCTTGGAGGGCTGCAATCCATGGGGTCACAAAGAGTCAAACACAACTTAGCGACTGAGCATGCACACATAGAAACACACATACACACATAATCAGGTACATGTATAATTATATGGTCAGTGCTCCTTATCTATGAGATCTGAACCTACAGATACAGAGGGCATCATACTATACCATTTATACTATATGTAAGGGACAGTTATATATAACTATCTGTGTATGGAAGATGCAAGAGTTTGGGCTTGTGCTATGTTGCTTCAGTCGTGTTTGACTCTTTGCGACCGAATGGACTCTAGCCCACCAGGCTCCTCTGTTCATGGGATCGTCCAGGCAAAAATACTGGTGTGGTTTGCCATTTCCTACTCCAGGGGATCTTCCCCACTCAGGGATCAAACCCGAGTCTGTTATGGCTTCTGCACTGGCAGGCATGTTCTTTATCACTAGCAACCTGGGAAGCCTATATCACCATCATAATACATTGTTTGTTCTTGGAACAGTGGGAGTTTCAAGGTAAATAAGAAAGGAATTTTGCTGCTCTGGAACTTTAGAAGTTGCTGTCATAAACTCTGCTGATATATGTCAGATGGATAGAAGCTAAATACTAAGATTAATGTTCCCAATAAGTAGTTAGCTAAGTATTTGTCTTGATCTTTGAATTAATTTACAGGATTGGCCCCAACATCAATTTGCGTTTGTTTTTTCTTCTGACAAGTGAGCATCCTGCCAGTTTAATCTATATCTGATTGATGACAGAAGGTCTAGGGTCCAGGGACTATGTTGATTACAATAGTTTATTCTAAAATTGCTCAGAGATGTGTGACCCAGCTTGTGTCACCCTGTTTATGTGGAACCCAAGAAGGCAGACCTAATTGGGCCAAAGGTATTAGATCCTCTCTCAGCCAGAAAAGTCTGGGATTCTCAGTCATACTTGAGTCTACACTTGAAATAATATGAGCCTAGGAGAAGGAAATGGCAACCCACTCCAGTGTTCTTGCCTGGAGAATCCCAGGGATGGGGGAGCCTGGTGGGCTTCCGTCTGTGGGGTCACACAGAGTCGGACACGACTGAAGTGACTTAGCAGCAGCAGCAGCAGACTTCCACAGGCCTAGAACACAGACAACCTGAGACTGGGCTGAAGCTGTCGGGGGTTCACATCTTCAGAAGCCAAATTGTTCCTCTTAAGTTTGAGGCAAGGAGCCGGGGGTAGAAACAATTTGTGTTACCTCAAGCTAGTTCATTTCACACTGAATTTTGGAGCAGTCATCACATTTTGGTAACCAGTTAATTGCTCTTTTTTTTTTTGGCTGTATTTTCTAGGAAACCTAACGAAGCATATGAAATCTAAAGCACACATGAAGAAATGCCTGGAGTTGGGGGTCTCAATGACATCAGTCGATGACACTGAAACCGAGGAAGCAGGTATTCATACTTTAGTTGACTGACCTCTTTACTGTGCATGCTGGAGCTTTGTGACCAAGGTGGTAAAATAAATATAGGTATTAAAAAAAAAAAAAACTGATCACATTTCATTTTACTAAATACTAACATAGAAGAGAAGTCTGATGCATTGAATTGCTTGAGACCTAGTGAGAAGAAATACATTTCAGTTTTGGCTGAAGAAGTAGAAATGCCTTACTGTGAAAATAATTTTATCATTATTAGAATAGAACCATAAAGGAAATCTGATTGCACTTAAGTTGTAATGATGATTTAAATTTTATGATGATATTTTTTGGGAAATTTGAAAAGCATTTTAATGTCTTATTTTTTTTGATCAAGAGGAAATCTAGTAGAAAAAAAATGTCCATCAATAACCTCAGTAGAAAATCTGAGGATCAGCTGGACCTCCTGACTTGTAGAGACAGGTTCTTGCTTTTCTTTTTCCTCTAATGTCATCATTAACAACATTATGTACCTACTTATTGAGGGTTTTCTATGAGTGGTGTGATGCCTGAGCTAAAAGTTCCTACTCTGGAGGCCATATTGTAGGCGGGAATGAATCCAGATAGCTATATAAAAAGATAAGAACTAATTAGTGTCACAGAGGTAACTGCTTATGTTATAGGAGTTCAGAGATGACCATCTCTAGGGGCTGGAGGATTGAGGAAAGCTTTTGCAAAGAGATGGCATCTAAATTAGCTTCTGACCTTCTTGTTTGAATCTTGATGTTCACTTTCTTTGTTCAATTGCTTCAGAAACGATGGAAGATTTGCACAAAGCAAGTGAGAAGCATAGCATGTCCAGCATTTCAACTGATCATCAGTTCTCAGATGCTGAAGAATCGGATGGTGAAGATGGAGATGATAATGACGATGATGATGAAGACGATGATGACTTTGATGACCAAGGAGATTTGACACCAAAAACAAGATCAAGAAGCACCAGTCCCCAGCCTCCTAGATTCTCCTCCTTGCCTGTGAATGTTGGCGCTGTGCCCCATGGGGTTCCTTCTGATAGCTCCCTGGGGCATTCTTCATTGATCAGCTATTTGGTTACGTTGCCAAGTATTCAGGTAACTCAGCTGATGACACCAAGTGACTCATGTGAAGATACCCAGATGACAGAATACCAGAGGTTATTCCAGAGCAAAAGTACAGACTCAGAACCGGACAAAGACAGGTTAGACATCCCCAGTTGTATGGAGGAAGACTGCATGCTGTCTTCAGAGCCGGGCTCCTCCCCACGGGACTTCTCACCCTCCAGCCGCCATTCCTCACCAGGATATGATTCTTCTCCCTGTCGAGATAATTCACCAAAGAGGTGTCTGATACCCAAAGGGGATTTGTCACCCAGAAGACATTTGTCACCTAGGAGAGATCTGTCCCCCATGCGACATCTTTCACCAAGAAAAGAAGCCGCCTTGAGAAGAGAGATGTCACAGAGAGATGTTTCACCAAGAAGGCATCTGTCCCCAAGGAGGCCAGTGTCACCTGGGAAAGAAATCATGGCCAGGAGGGACCTCTCGCCCAGAAGAGAGAGAAGATACATGACCACCATAAGAGCACCGTCTCCCAGAAGGGCTTTATACCACAACCCACCGTTGTCCATGGGGCAGTATTTGCAAGCAGAGCCAATTGTATTGGGGCCTCCTGTAAGTATCCTTAGTTTTCTCTTTCTAACATATAAGCCCAAGCTCATTGGAGCCTCTTGATGACCCACTGGTGTGAAATTTATTATGACATGGGTATCTCTCCTGGGGAGGAGTGAATTTGGTTACTGAAAATAGCAGGAAGGCATTTTTATCACATGCTATTGTCAATCACATGGCTATGGCGTTACCCCAAGTGTAGTATTGCATCAGAGAAGAGCATTTCAATCTGGTAATGACAGGTCAGACCTTTCTGAATGCTTTCTAAGCTTAACTCATTATAGGCAGGAGTTGAAACCTTGGCATGAGTGGAAAAGGTAAAAAGTCTTTGGAATGACATGACTGCCTAGAGAGATACTCTTAGGGATATTTAGGTATCATTTATCTAACTGTCAGGTG
Source organism: Moschus berezovskii (assembly GCF_049115385.1). NCBI lineage: Eukaryota > Metazoa > Chordata > Mammalia > Artiodactyla > Moschidae > Moschus > Moschus berezovskii. The sequence goes on along the minus strand of NC_142469.1, from coordinate 87,411,423 downwards.
AAAATTCTGATTCAGGCATTAGCATTGACTTTCAATCAAAAAAAAAATCTAAAAAAAACTAATTACCTTGCTGATAGTGAGTGGATGTGTGAAACCAGTAAGGGACCAGGAGAGGGGAGAATGAACCCCATGATATAAATGAAAGGCATGAACATGTATGCTTTTCTTGCTGGTCCCACCACCTCCTGTTACCGAGAGCCCTTGTTCAGTGATATTGTGAGCTCACAGAGTGGGCAGTTGGAAGAGGTAAGGGAGAAAGCATCAGAGGAGATTTCTGTGGATGCCCTCATTATAGATTAAGATAACAACAGTAGCATTCACGGATGAAATGTGGGCAGTAGGGCTTAATGCTCATCCATAGAAGAGGATCAGCCCTGCCTCACTTCACCAACATGATAGATCTTGATGTCTTTCTCAACTCGTGTAAAATTTTAAAAAAAGAAAGAAACAGGCATCTAGCATACCTAGCATAGACAGATGAAGTATACCTTTAGAGTTTGGCTGCCTTAAACGTGCTTTTTGTTTCCTGGGCTCTATTCGTGGCCATTCTCTCTTTGCTCTGGATTTCCATCACGTGGATCGTCACTGCCCTTCACAGCCAAAGGAAGCACTACCAGCTATCAGCTCTGCCATCTTATCATGGCCCTAGTGGTCAGCTTCCCCTCTCTCATCATCTTTTCACCATCCTGAATTAGATGCTTAGAGTCACCTTTTTGAGCTTTAGGAAAACTCCCTGCTGCATTCTACTCCCCAGCCCCCAAGACCTCTGTTTACAAGCTGCCACCAGCATAGTCTTCAGGGTGCAATGACTGTAAAAACATGCATTGCAATCAGGACATAACTTTGCTACTGAGCTAATAAATTAGCCAGCTAGGAAAAAGAGGGGCATTTCCACAGGTTTTTGTGTCTTAGTGGTACCAAGTAGAAAGGAGGGCTCTTCTGAAGTTCATGCTATTGCAGGATAAATAGAGTGAGAAATCCTTTTCATACCAGAATACTACATCTGGGGTGGAAAATGCTTTTTCTGGTATTTATTTTTCAGTCACTAAGTCATGTCTGACTCTTTGTGACCCCATGGATTGCAGCACACCAGGCTTCCCTGTCCTTCACTATCTCCAGAGTTTGCTCAGACTCATGTCCATTGAGTCAATGATGCCATCTCATCCTCTGTCATCCCCTTCTCCTCCTGCCCTTAGCTGTTCCTAGCATCAGGGTCTTTTCCAATGAGTCAGCTCTCCAAAACAGGTGGTCAAAGGATTGGAGCTTCGGCTTCAGCATCAATCCTTCCAGGGAATATTCAGGGTTGATTTCATTGACTGGTTTGATCTCCTTGCTGTCCAAGGGAATCTCAAGAGTCTTCTCAGGCACCACAGTTCAAAAGCATCAGTTCTTTGGTGCTCAGCCTTCTTTATGGTTCACCTCTCACATCTGTACATAACTACTTGAGAAGCCATAGCTTTGACTAGATGAACCTTTGTTGGCAAAGTAATGTCTCTGCTTTTTAATAATCTGTCTAGGTTTGTCATAGCTTTTCTTCCAAGGAGCAAGCATCTTTTAATTTCATGGCTACAGTCACCATCTGCAGTGATTTTGGAGCCCACGAAAATTAAGTCGGTCACTGTTTCCATTTTTTCCGCATCTATTTGCCATGAAGTGATGGGACTGGAAGCCATGACCTTAGTTTTCTGAATGTTGAGTATTAAGCCAGCTTTTTCACTCTCCTCTTTCACTTTCATCAAGAGGCTCTTTAGTTCCTCTTTGCTTTCTGTCATTAAAGTGATGTCATGTGCATATTTGAGGGTGGTGATATTTCTTCTGGTAGTCTTGATTCCAGCCTGTGATTCATCCAGCCTGGCATTTCACCTGATGTACTCTGCATATAAGTTAAATAAGCAGAGTGATAATTACAGCCTTGTTGTACTCCTTTCCCAGTTTAAACAAGTCCATTATTCCATGTCCGGTTCTAACGGTTGCTTCTTAATCTGCATACAGATTTCTCAGGAGGCAGGTAAGGTGGCCTGATACTCCCACCTCTTGAAGAATTGTCCACAGTTTGTTGCATCCACACAGTCAAGGCTTTAGCATAGCCAATGAAGCAGAAGTAGATGTTTTTCTGGAATCCCCTTGTTTTTTCTATGATCGAACAGATGTTGGCAATTGGATCTCTGGTTAGACCCAATGGTGCTGTGGAGTGTGTGAACTGAGGCTCCCCCATTCTAATTGGCCTAGTGGGTCAAGACTGTGATATTTGGGAGATGTTAGAATATATCCAGTCATCTGTAGGCATAAAAAATAATGCTTTGGTGCCAACACAGTACTGTTATTAAAAAATAATAGCAACTCACAGTCACTTTGGGCAAAGGAAGCAAAGAAGTGGACTTAAAGACTTCATCTAATTTTTGGATCTCTGTCCAGAAAGTTGTTGTTGAAAAGAGATTGGTTTTATTAGTGACTGAATTTGTATTTTTTTTTTATTCCAGTTCACCTGGATATTTAATAAAATTGTTGAACTTTACCATTTATGAAGTCCAAGTGTTGAGCTTTTGCTCTATTACCCAGTTTAATTCTCTGTAGACAGTTCTTATCATGCTACTTTGCTCATGTGATAGGAAAGACTAGCCCTTGGAATCCTTCCTAAAGCAGGGACACTTGGTCTTAGACGCTTTCCATTTGATGCTTTAGCACTTTGTTTTTGAGAGGCAGCAGAGAATTTTTGTCTTTCTATGATGTATGGACTGGAGGAGGCAATGGCAAGCCACTCCAGTACTATTGCCTAGAAAATCCCATGGATGGAAGAGCCTGGTAGGCTGCAGTCCGTGGGGTCACTAAGGGTCAGACACGGACTGAGCGACTTCACTTTCACTTTCACACATTGGAGAAGGAAATGGCAGCCCACTCCAGTGTTCTTGCCTGGAGAATCCCAGGGACGGGGGAGCCTGGTGGACTTCTGTCTATGGGGTCACACAGAGTCCAACACGACTGAAGTGACTTAGCAGCAGCAGCATGATGTATGGTCAAGATTCTCACAGGGAGAAAGAATCAATGATCCTTTAAGGAGCACTCCTCCTGATTGCTGTAATAGATGAGTGCTTCCCTCTCTCTGAAGAATGTATGTTGTTGTTCTTCAGTCACTAAGTTGTGTGCGGCTCTCTGTGACCCCATGGATTGCAGCATGCCAGGTTCCCTGTCCTTCACTATCTCCCAGAGTTTGGTCAAACTCTTCTGTTCATTGAGCAGGTGATGCTATCCAGCCATCTCTTGTATGAACATATTAAATTGGAATAACCCTAAAGATAATTATTTTTGATGGAAATTCTGTTAGCAATACCTGTGGTTTAACACTGACCAAGCGCTCACAGGGCAGTGACTCTGGCATTGAATGGACCTCGTAGCCAAGCATGGCACACTCATTATCTGGTTCAGCCTGTAGTGGTAGGTTCCAGGGAGCAAGTTTGGAGGAGATGATATGCAGTCACTGAGATTCTAGAACCCTGCTATTTCTGCTCTAATGTCCTCTGGTTAGTTTTAATTTTAAAGTAAATGATAGGTAGGTAGATAGGTAGATGGATGGATAGATAAAGAGAAAAGGAAAGAAGGAAATAAAGAGAGGGAAGAAAGGAGGGAGGAACAAAGGATGGAAGAGGAAGAGAGAAAAGAGTCTTTTATTCATTCATTCAGTAAATATTTTTGAGGGTTTAGTCATATATGGCTCAATGATGACGACAGAAAAATTGTATGGATTCTCGCCTCATCCTTTTTAAACAAGAACTGTTCCTTTTTCATTTTTAAAATTTTGGTAGATAAATAGGAAGGAGACAAAGAAAGTGTGTCCTGGTCCTCGGTGCAGAGTGTCCATGAACACTGTCTAGTACAAGTGCCATGATTCGGTTCCATCCCTTGCTCTCTGTGTGGTCTTGAGCAAGTCACTTAACCTCTTGGTCAGTTTTTTCATCTCTTTGTGGCAGCCAGGGAAGTGGGCCAAGTAGACTTCTGTCCTTGAAAGAACTTAGCATTCAGCTGTAAGGAATGCAGTGAGCTAACAGCCTCCTGATGTTCGAACCTTCAGGATAGACCTCTGTTTTCAAGCCAAGGCCACATTTTTCCCTGCAACCTCTATCGGTGGCTGAGCCTGGATCAGTTCCAGCTGACCCCCTGGTTCCTCTCCCTGTTACCATCACATACCTTATATCCCTGCTCCCCCGTCACCAACCCCAGCTGGAACTCCTGTGCCTCTACCTCCTTCTTATCCTTTGCTTCCAGAGGACCTACTGACACTGTTGAAAAGATGAGTTGGGGTAAATATCTGGTACATAGGATACAGATAGATATACACACACATATGCATACACTTAACACAACCCACACAGGCATTCATTATTCATATTTCTGTGTCAAGATTTCTAAGATGGGAGTTTATTCATATTAAAATGGTAAGGCTCAAATTGTAAAACAAGATAAGGTTGCAAATGGAGTAAAAATTAGAGTAGAAAAATCTTTTAGAGAGTTATTTGGAGGGTGAAGAAGGGGTGAGTCTGAGGACAAAGGAATATGTGAAAGGCTTGGCAGTATTTGGAGCCATGGAAGTGGTTATATGATAGGAATTGTACACTTGCTTCTGTGGTTGTAATCATTTAATGTCTGGTCAGTAAAAGTCTGAATATAACACTTGTATTCTTAACACAAAATTCTATTGGCTTTTGAACAGATTGAATACATCCTATTTTTAGAGGACACTTCATCACTCGCTTTGTTGGACTTGAGTCAGAGATCTTATGAAATAGGACAGCTCTGTCTTTGGCTGCATCACAAACCCCCATTCTGATTAGGTGTATACTGTGGACATCACAGAATAGCAACCAAAGGCAAGATGGAAAAAGAGCCAAGCTATGTTTTATTTCAAGCTTTACATCTGTGATCACTGTGATCCAGAGAAGATTCATTTGGTTCCATTCACAGGTGGTTATTGTAGCCATTATGATCTTCCACCTTACCTAGTGTTGGATGAAGTAAACATACCTTTTTTAAACCAGAGCAAGTAAATACAAGAAGGATTTTTTGGTCATATTTAATGATTTCTTTCTTATACCATAGAATTCTCCCCTTACCTAGCTTATGAGGTCCTTATCTTATGAGGATTGATGTTTACATGATTTCTCCTGCACTTTCAGCACAAGTCATTTGTTTTTGGCTTGAATAAGGTGAAGCCTAGAACAGGGTAAGGGCCAAGAATGGTACAGAGTAGCAGAAATGGTGAATAATTTATCATTCCTACGGAGAAGGCAATGGCAAGCCACTCCAGTACTCTTGCCCAGAAAATCCCATGGACAGAGGAGCCTGGTAAGCTGTAGTCCATGGGGTCACTACAAGTCAGACATGACTGAGCGACTTCACTTTCACTTTTCACTTTCACACATTGGAGAAGGAAATGGCAACCCACTCCAGTGTTCTTGCCTGGAGAATCCCAGGGACGGGGGAGCCTGGTGGGCTGCCGTCTGTGGGGTCGCACAGAGTTGGACACGACTGAAGTGACTTAGCAGCAGCAGCAACCTGGTCTCACAATCTAATTAGAACTGGAGGGATCATTAATGGTATAGAGCACACCTTGCATTTTTGACCTGAAACATTCTTGGAATGATGGCACAGTGGTAAAGAATCTGCCTGCAATGCAGGAGACACAGGTTCAATCCTTGGGTTGGGAAGATCCTCTGGAGAAGGAAATGGCAACCCACTCTAGTATTCTTGCCTAGAGAATCCCATGGACAGAGGAGCCTAGTGGGCTACAGTCCATGGGGTTGCAGAGTCAGACATGACTGAATGACTGACCATGCATGCATTAAAAGGATGAATCTCAGTTAATTGAAGCTCTGTCATCTCATTTAAACCTGATAATCTCACAGTTAGGTTAGATTTTGCTATAGAAACAATTATACAAAATGGGTTCTCCGTTTTCAGGACTGGAACCATGAAATCTGGATTTCTGGCCCCAAACTTTAAATGTCCTAATTTATTAATTGCCAAGAAGATTTTTAAGTGGAAATAATAACATAGAAAAATTAATATGCAGTCATTTCTGGCTCCCAGCCACGTAATCGAATATGAATTATAACTATTTGAAATACTTAACATTAACTACTTTGATGCATAGTTTCCATACAAAATCTGGCCTTGAATTACGGTTTGATGGAGATGCTGGTGCTGATTTTCTGCCTCGATGCCTCCTAAGTAGAAATCTATTTCTTTAGAGCAATGTCTTGCACATTGGAGGGACCAGTTTGTGTATCACCACCATCTTGTCATCTGTTCCATAGAAGACTAAAAAAGAAAAAAAAGAGAGCTAATTTTCAAGCTTGTCACTCCATTTATATTCATCAACACTTAAGAAAAATATTAAAAATCTGCCCAGTATATAAGCATATGGTAATCGTTTAACTTTCTTTTGGATTTAAAAACTTGTTATTAGTGTTTTTTGGCTCAGTAAAGTTATTCTGGTAATTAACCATTATTTTCTTTTCATTCTGTCTTACAAAAAAAAAACAAAAACACAACCAAACAGAGCTGGACCGTGTCTCTGTACCTAGTGGAAGACACACTGCAGGTTTTATCACATTCCTGTTTAACAACAAAAGCAACTTTTCACAGACCTACCTGCTTCATTTAAGAATCCTAAAAGGCTGCAGAGCAAACCTCTTTGTCTTGAGAAATGAGAGTGATAGAAAGATTAGGGAGTCTTCACGTGTTTTGAAGGAACGAGTGAGTGAGTGAGTGAATGAAACCGCTTGACCTAAACGCGAAGCCCTAAGTGTTGTCTCTCTGCTTCCCCGATGCAGAATTTAAGAAGAGGATTACCTCAGGTTCCTTACTTCAGTCTCTATGGAGACCAAGAAGGTGCTTATGAACATCCAGGCTCCAGCCTTTTCCCTGAGGGTCCTAATGACTATGTCTTCAGTCATCTTCCACTCCACTCTCAGCAACAAGTGCGAGCTCCTATCCCCATGGTGCCAGTTGGTGGGATCCAAATGGTTCACTCCATACCGCCGGCCCTTTCCGGTTTACACCCTCCACCCACATTGCCTCTGCCAATGGAGGGCTCCGAGGAGAAGAGGGGCGCCTCAGGGGACTCTTTCGCCAAGGATCCCTACACAGTTCCGAAGCAGCACGGCAAGAGGGCCCCTTACGCTCCCCAGTCATCTGGTCCACCTAGCACGCCCTCCTCTCCGCGGCTCCTGATGAAGCAGAGCACTTCAGAAGACAGCCTGAATGCCACAGAACGGGAACAGGAGGAAAACATACAGACTTGCACAAAAGCCATCGCCTCCCTCCGCATTGCCACAGAAGAGGCCGCTCTGCTTGGGGCAGATCAGTCAGCTCGGGGGCAGGCGCCTCATCAGAAACCCTTGGAAAGTGCACAGGCTAGCATTAGACACTTTAGTGGACCTGAGCCAGGTCAGCCCTGTACCTCAGCTACCCACCCTGACTTGCATGATGGCGAAAAGGACAATTTTGGTACATCCCAGACTGCGTTCGCTCACTCCACGTTTTACAGCAAGAGTTGTCTGGATGACCAACAGTCGGGCTTTCAAGACAGCAAGGAATTACCTTCAAGCACAGAGGAAGGCAAGGAACCGGCTTCAGAAAAGAGTCAACTACATTGATCTAAGATGCATGGAGACTTTCATTTCCACATTTTCCCATTTGTTTTTGTTTTTCTAGAAATAGAGGTAATCAAGTTTATAGCATGCCTGTCCTAAGTTACTGGTAGTTTGCTATTATATATACTTTTGTTATATCAGAAGAATTAGGTAAATTAACAAGTCATCATGAGCCTGACCAAAACAAAATTTGAAATTAACCTATTGGGTCTGGTACTTTTAAAATTGTACAGATGTTTGTGCCTTTTCTTTACTTTGCTTATATTCTTATAAGCATTTTTTAGCAGTAATTTGTACATATTTTAGAATTTGTGTATCTGCTTTGTAATAAATGTAATTTCTTTCCTTTTTTGGACACTTGGATCTAAATGATGTAAAGCAAAACAGCATCAATATATATGTGAGGTTGCACTAAAACATATTTTTATATGATTAAAACTGAACAGCTTTTATGTACAGCTCTGATTCTGTAATACTAATATTTATTTACTTTGTTTCATAAATTGTACATTTTTTCTTAATGTTGTGGATTGCTTTTTCTATGTGAAGCATGGGGTTTACTGTTGCGTAACTAGAACAAAAAATGTATATTGTAAACAAGATATTTAAACTAGAGTATCTTATTCTGCACTTATGCATTAGTTTAAAAAAAAAGATAAAGGATGTATCAGTCAGTTCTTAACTCTTGTAAATTTTTTTGTCTCTTGTTTGCTGGATTGACTATAACTTAAGTGCTGATTGTGATTTTAAACTGATAGTACCGTAAAGCATTAAAGTAAACAATGTGCTATTGTGAGTTTTTTCAAAGCTTTATAAATCAGTTATAAATAATATTAAAAGTATTTGGTCTTATGTGAACATGTTGATCTATATACTCAACTAAAAATATGGGAAAACATTCCGCCCCATGTAAATATGTACAAGTGCATCACTGGTACAATTTTATGTAACTCAGTTGGACACTAGGTTGCCACAGGCCTATGCTAGGGTGTCTTTAAAAATTAAAGTGACAAAGCACATGGGACTGTGTTGAGCTTGGTTATCGGCCGGCCCGGTGGCTTGGCAGGCAGTGCTGTGCGCTGTCCATGGAGAAGACCTGGGCTTAGCAATCTCCTTGGTTCTTGCTGCATGAGATGGTGACTGGAACTAAGGCTACTACAGAGGGGTCGCGCTTGGACTGAGAGGTGGGTGTGGAAGCGGGGAAGGGCATGGAGACCTGCTCCCCAGCCTTTCCTGTCAGCCAGTCTGCACGGTAACAGGGTTGACATCAGCTCTGGGGGAAGCCACTTGACCCTACTGCAGAAGGGAAGAGTGTCAGACCCCTGGCTATCTCAGGGGGAATGGAAAAGAAGCTTACCAGGGAAAAGAACTTGTGAGAGGATGCTGTCTTTTGTATATAACATTCAGAATGGGCTTTGGTTAGCGTTGACAATGGGCAGAGCCTTTGTTTGTAGGTTCCGAAGAGTGGAAGGAAGGGAAGGGGTACAACACATGGGCACACACTCACGCGTGTGTGCACACACACACACACACAAAATCTGGGTTATCTTTGTGCTATATAGTGGATTATAATTCTGTGAAACCAAGTTTGTATATTGAATTACATTAAGGAGTGTTCTTTAAAAAGAGAAATAAATATACGATTCCATGCTTGAGGTGTCTAGTTTTTATGTGTTTTTTGACATTTTGATTTCCCAATTTTGTTGCTGGAGAAATGTTGATGCTACCAACATGCCATCTGTGCTTTTCACTCCTAGGCTCTGCCCATCCCAGGCTGCACAGAGTATGAATGCCTTGAACAAGTGAGAAGGCTGTCGTTGGCTTCAGCGTGTCACCTGATTAGAACAGAGAGTGGTCAGCACACTGTGAGTTCTAGAAATGGAGTCCTTAGAACCTGGACATGGGAATGGGTGTCTGAAAAGAGCTGTGAAGAAATCAAATCATCATTTCCCCTCTGCTTCCTTCTCAGCATGCATACATGTCTGAAATTCCACTACCCGGGAAACCTAATTTTTGCTGAAATGACTGAAGGTAAAAACCAACTGAAAATAATACACCATAAAATATCCACAAATCACAGTTCCTTTATTACAAAAGAGTAGAATCTTTTAAATAATGGAAGTAGCTCATTAAAGGTCAAAATCTATGAGTATTTCCATTCCAGAAATCTCAAATTGGTGGATTTACAACTTACCTATGATGTTTTATGAGCCATGCTGTCTCTTTAAAACTATGTTTTACAAAGGTGATTTAAAGGCCACCACGGCCAGCCCAATATCCATCTCTCACAGAGAAGAATCCTTGAAACATTTAATTGCATAGGGTGATTTGTGTGTTTTACTCCTCACTGATGTGTGTGTGTGTGTGTGTGTGTGTGATCCCAGGTCAAACTGAATGCTCTGCTTCTTCCTCTGATTCATTTCATGTATTCACTTGCTCATAAAGCAGTTTTCGAATGCCTACTATGAACTGGGTGCTATAATGCGCATTTAGGGTGGATAAGAGTATTCCTGCCATCAAGAAGACCAAATAAAAGAAATATGTGAGTAAATGTGTGCAGTATGCTATTAGTGCTAAAATAATGGTACATTTGATGTATTTTGCAATCGCAAAGGAGCAACCACCCTGCTGAGAATGGAAGGAGGGATGGAGCAGGCTTCTTTGTAGAGGTGGTCCTGGAGCATTACCAACCAGGGTTCTTGGCCTTCTTAATCAATAGAAATTGCTGAGTTCAGATAAGTCCTGACAAGGTTTCATTGAGGGTGTCTGCTGCAGCACAGGGGAATGAGAAGAACCAACAAGTGCCTTTGCTTGTCCACTTGCTGTTGGGGAGCAAGCTGGTTCCTTGTACGAGGTGAGGGTAGGTGTGGGTCCAGGGGTCGGGCTGGAGTGGTGGCTTAGTTGGTTTGCCCACCCCTTCCGTGGTCATGTGCAGAGGCTATGCCCAGTACTCTGCTTTGGCTCCCAACTCCCTGCTTTTGTCCCAGTTCTTCAGAAGTGGCCGTTGGGCTTCTTGGTCTTTTTGTACCTTGTGCTCCATAATTTGTCCCAACTGGCCGCACAGTTATTTTTAGTCCTTTACAACTTCTTTGTATTTCATTGATCAAGGAGATGTTTGTTCAGGTGCAAGCACTGGAGCAAACAATCCCAGGTCCCAGGTCTTATTCTAACAATTTATTGACTTATTCAATAGATAACCTTCATTGTGGACACTGGGACACTGTTCTATGTGCTAGGTGCATGGTACTACACAAAACACAGCAGGTCCTTGCCTTCAAGGAGTTTACATTCCAGCAGAGGTGGGGCATAAAAATACAGTGGAAAGCGGCATGTTAGATAATCGTGATCATGTTGTGTAAGACTGAATGGAGGAAAAGCTAGATGTAGCTGGCTGCCTGGGTCTATGACAGGGTGGATGTAGTTAAGCTGGAAAAGCAGGTCAAAACCCAAGATCCTAATCCACCCCAAGGAGCTCAGATCTGGCCCTGAAACCAATGAGGAGTGGAGCCAAGGGAAGACTGAAGCAAGAAAGTGGCATTGCCATTGTTAGAGTCATTGTTATTATTTAGAAAAATATCAATGTGGCAGCAAGGAGAATAATCGAGTTGAGAGGGAGTGGAGGCAGGGAGATCAATTGGGAGAATTATGAAGTCATGTTGTTGCCATGGAAATAGGGCAGCAACAATCCAAACAATGGGGTCATGGAGGTAGAAGGGACACTTAATGAAAAGGAATTGATCATAACTAGTGACTGATTCGGAGAAGGCAATGGCAAGCCACTCCAGTACTCTTGCCTAGAAAATCCTATGGATGGGGGAGCGTGGTAGGCTGCAGTCCGTGGGGTCGCTAAGAGTCGGACACGACTGAGCGCCTTCACTTTCACTTTTCACTTTCATGCATTGGAGAAGGAAATGGCAACCCACTCCAGTGTTCCTGCCTGGAGAATCCCGGGGACGGGGGAGCCTGGTGGGCTTCCGTCTATGGGGTCACACAGAGTCGGACACGACTGAAGTACTTAGCAGCAGCAGCAGCAGCAGCAGTGACTGATTCGGTGTCGGGGAGAGAGAGATGGAGGACCTAAAGATGACCAGGGCAGTGGAAAGAGGTGTCTTGTTAATCGAGAAAAAGCCTGGATTTATACTATGTTTGGAGACGCAGGTAAGGAAATGAGCTTCCCATCACAGTTCATAAGAAATGTGGTCCCAAGAAAGGCCCAAACTGGAGGCTGATTTGTCCCTTTTTGTTACTTAATGGTAGCTGAGCCCTGAACTGGATGAAATCTCTCAAGGTGTATGTGTTTGGAGAGATAGAAAAAGGAAGTTTGAGGACTCTCATAGGAGAGAAGTTAATTCATGACATGGGATGTCTTAGGGCATCAGGGCTTACTCTTCTTCAGTTCAGTTCAGTTCAGTCGTTCAGTCATGTCCGACTCTTTGCGACCCCATGAATCACAGCACGCCAGGCCTCCCTGTCCATCATCAACTCCCAGAGTTCACTCAAACTCATGTCCATCGAGTCGGTGATGCCATCCAGCCATCTCTTCCTCTGTCGTCCCCTTCTCCTCCTGCCCCCAATCCCTCCCTGCATCAGGGTCTTTTTCCAGTGAGTCAACTCTTCGCATGAGGTGGCCAAAGTATTGGAGCTTCAGCTTTAACATCAATCCTTCCAATGAACACCCAGGATTGATCTCCTTTAGAATGGACTGGTTGGATCTCCTTGCAGTCCAAGGGACTCTCAAGAGTCTTCTCCAGCACTACAGTTCAAAAGCATCAATTCTTCGGTGCTCAGCTTTCTTCACAGTCCAACTCTCACATCCATACATGACCACGGGAAAAACCATAACCTTGACTAGACCTTGTTTGGCAAAGTAATGTCTCTGCTTTTTACTATCAAGGTTGGTCATAACTTTCCTTCCAAGGAGTAAGCGTCTTTTAATTTCATGGCTGCAATCAGCATCCGCAGTGATTTTGGAGCCCCCCAAAAAATAAAGTCTGACACTGTTTCCACTGTTTCCCCATCTATTTCCCATGAAGTGATGGGACCAGATGCCATGATCTTTGTTTTCTGAATGTTGAGCTTTAAGCCAACTTTTTCACACTCCTTATCACTTTCATCAAGAGGCTTTTTAGTTCCTCTTCACTTTCTGCCATAAGGTTAGTGTCATCTGCATATCTGAAATTATTGATATTTCTCCTGGCAATCTTGATTCCAGCTTGTGCTTCTTCCAGCCCAGCGTTCCTCATGATGTACTCTGCATATAAGTTAAATAAGCAAGGTGACAATATACAACCTTGACATACTCCTTTTCCTATTTGGAACCAGTCTGTTGTTCCATGTCCACTTCTAACTGTTGCTTCCTGACCTGCATACAGGTTTCTCAAGAGGCAGGTCAGGTGGTCTGGGATTCCCATCTCTTTCAGAATGTCCAGCTTATTGTGATCCACACAGTCAAAGGCTTTGGCATAGTCAATGAAGCAGAAATAGATGTTTTTCTGGAATTCTCTTGCTTTCTCCATGATCCAGCAGATGTTGGCAATTTGATCTCTGGTGCCTCTGCCTTTTCTAAAACCTGCTTGAACATCTGGAAGTTCACAGTTCACATACTGCTGAAGCCTGGCTTGGAGAATTTTGAGCATGACTTTACGAGCATGTGCAGTGAGTGCAATTGTGCGGTAGTTTGATGGAACCCTGTTTGTAAAGGGACGTGCTCAGTTGCTCAGTCATGTCCGACTCTCTGTGACCCCATGAACTGTACCCCATCAGGCTCCTTTGTCCATGGGATTTTTCAGGCAAGAACACTGGAGTGTGTTCCCATTTCCTTTTCCAAGGTGTAAAGGGATGGACTGTAGTGTATTTCCCAATTCAACTCAAGCCCAGTCACATTGTCAGACCTGCTTACCAGAGATTATATACTGAGTCTCATAGCACAGCATAACATCTTCTCAAATGGTACTTGAGATGTGGCTGGTCCAAAGTGATAAGTGCGATATATATAAAGTACATGCCAGATAGCGAAAGGAGGAGGCCAAATGTCTTTTACAGTTTTCCATATGAGTAGCATGTTGGCATGATTAGCATTTGGATATCGTAAGTTAAATAAATTGTTATTAAAATTGATGGCTCATATTTCCTTTTCTAAATGTTGGTCCAGAAAATTGAAAATTGCATATATATCTTGTTGTGTTTCTATTGGATGATGGTGAAGACAGGAGAAATATGAGGAGATAAGAGAGAGGAGATTGAACTTATCTCGGAGGCTATTTCCATAGGAGATGATGGTAGCTTGAAATACTGTGGTAGTAGTCAGGATAGAGAAAAGCAGATAGATTTGAAATATGCAGAGGGACTAGAATTTACGGGAAGGGGGGTTTATTGGATGTAGGCCTCCCAGAAAAGAGAAGAGTCACATATAATGTTCCATGGCTAGCTGGCTACTACTGGGTTAAACATGAAGCCTTTTCACTACAAGGTTAAATCCAGATGGGAGCAGGTTTGGGGGAATAATGGGCAGTTACTGAGTTTGGTGACCCTGGTCTCCTGAGTTTGTGGTCCCTGTGGGGTATCCATAAGGAAAGATTCAAGGAGTGACTGGATGTGTGGGTCTTCTAATACAGTATCAAAAATAGTAATAATACCACCAATCATTTATTTAAACCTATCATATGTTCAGGAATATCCCATTTAATCCTCCCATTTATTCATGGATATACCACCTTCCCTTTTTTTTTTTAAGTTTCTTTATATCAGGGGTTCACAGTCTTATTAAACCCACTGCCACTCACCTTTCCTGATACATGTTTTATCGTGCCCCTTTTATATAACATAATTGGCCTTTACATAACATTTCAAATTTTTCAATATATATTCTAGCTGTATGTAAAGGGAGAAATGACAGGAACGTAATCTCTAAGGCAATTTGATTTCTTTATTCATTAGATAAATGCTCTTTAACTATTCCAGTTAAAGGTTACAGTAGAAGATCTAATGACATTGTTTGGTACCTGCACCTCTACACAGATCACCAGGAATATGGCAGCTACCAATGCAGGCTCATACCAGTGTGTCATGTTGGGAGTTCACGGACCACAAGTCTTATTGCCCAAAGGATATGATGTTCTGAAATGGTGAACAAATCTTGGAAAATTCCAAACAAAACAAAATGAACATTTTTCTTGATGGTAGCTGCCTTCCTAGAACGAGTCATAGTTCTCCTCTAAAATTTGCTTTAAAATTTGTTCCAGAGCAATTGATATATTAAGGAACAATCTGAACATAATACATTTGCTGATTATGCAGGACGTTTTCAGCGAGAAACACTTGGCAGACCCAGAGAAGTGCACTTCTGAATAATCCATGTTCAGGGGTACACACACATACAAATTAACACACCATACACAGACCAGCTACTTCATTTCATCACACCTGGACACGTAGTGAATGGGGCTACGGCTTTCCGTCCAGTTTCAGATAACCCTCCACCACTTCACACTTACTCGCAAATGTCGACTCCTCTGTTGCCCACTTCCAGTGAACTTTAGGGTTTTTTCCCCCAGTACTTATTGTAGTTCTTGTATATTTCTTAACCATTTACCATGTATAAAACTATGGTGCTATTTTTACTGGGATTCCATCTTTTTATTTATGTGTTGAGTATAGTGTCCCTAACTGCATTTTTCTCAAAAGCCCTGTGTTTTTTGTTGCATGATTTTGCATAGCAAAACACGTCTTATAGCAGAAACGACTTATTAAAGATCTATTCCATCCCCAATTTGTCTTTAAAATAAAACAGACTCTCAGTTCAGTTCAGTTCTAGATCAGTTCAGTTCAGTTCTAGATTCATATAAATCATAAATCTAAATAAATCTTTCACTTTCATGAATGTCTCCTCTGGGAAAAAATAAAAAATGAGTATCTCCTCTGGAGGGACATTAGCAAGTTGTCCAGAACTGTCCTACACACTGCTGGGACCCCAGCATCCCAGAAGCTGGTCTACTAAATGTCAGTGTTACACTGCAGTCATGATATCCTGCAATTAGAGCAGTAATGGACAAGTCTTCATATATTTCTAAAAAGCGCTGGGTATTTATGCGTGTGATACTGCCCCAGTTAAGAACCACTGGTCTGTTTGAAGTTGGGGGAAATTAGAAATTCATCATACAGAAATGTACTTAATTATTCTAAAATTCTCATCCTCAGTATCAGAATCAAACATTTTGAGTTTTATATTTGAAATGATTTTTCAAAGCATTTAACAGTTTCTAGAAGTCTATTCTGATTATAGTTGCTGACACATAAATTCACCCATAGTGTGTTAAGAAGATGACTACTACTTAAGTTTGATGCCAGGAAATTCCCTGGTGGATTGGACTCTGCGGTTTCACTGCTAAGGGCCCGGGTTAGATCCCTAGGCAGGGAACTAAGATTCCACAAGCTGCGTGGTGAAGACAAAAAAAAATTACAGTCCTGAAAAAAAAAAAAAAAGATGCCAATAACTACTTTTTTACTGCTTTATGTCTGCTGTTACTAAAATGATGAAGTTCAAATCCAAGTTAGACACCAAGATCACTACTGTATCATCATGCAGTCTCCCTACTACTATGTTTATTTGGTGTGATAATATAGATTTGTAAAATTTACAAACATGCAAACATTACTTTACATACATATTCAAAGGTCTTCAAATTGACCTCTACCTATAAAATCTTAAAAGTAACATTTCTTTACTCTCTTCACAAACCAAACTGAATGCTCAAAGCTGTTCCCAATATATCTGAGCATTTTTGCTGTTACCAGTTGAATTACATGTGGTTGAATTTAATCCCAAACCAGTTCATGCAAGTTTTGTGGATTATTGAAGTTGCATAATTTAAATGTCCCATAAAACTATGAAGTATGAGTACAAAAAGGGAGAGTACTTATGACGACAAAGTTAAATGCTTTAGAAAGACTTAATAAAGATGAGTCACTAAAATTTGTCATTGAATTATGTGTGGTTGATGCAACTATAAAAGAGTCAAAAAAGAAAATAAAAACTAAAACTGATTCTGCCCTCCAACTGATTCTTGAATGTCTTTGAATTCTCACTCCTCTTTAAATAAAATTTGAATTTTAGTTTATTATGGTTGGGTTTTATTTAAGCTACCTGATTAGATTTCCAATAACAGACTCATACTCAAAGATGGTACATTTCCATATGCTAAAAGAAGATAAATGTATGAGCATTTTTAACTAAGTTAAAAGGAAATATTTAAAGGTATAACTTTTATAATCCTTTGGCTTTTTAAAATTAAGCAATCAACTACTAGTTCTGATTGCATTATATAAGACAACTTACTGTGTATTGCATTTCTAGAGTTTGGTGTAAGAGAACCAAACTACAAGAACCAATAATGGAGTATTCACAAATAGAGCAAATTATATGGATACAGATCATCATTTGTTTCTCTTTATAACATTGGGGTGTCCAGGATGAAATAACATCTTTCATCTTTGAAAGTAAAAGTCTAAGGGAAAAAAAGCAGTGTCTAAGGAAAAAACAGAGTTTAAGGAAGATTCCAAAATAAATACTTATTAACTGTTTTCTAACAACTTCTCTTTCCATATTAATCATTCTCTTTTTCCCGAGATGGACAGGAGAGATTAATTAACTGGACCCTTAATTTTCAAATGCAAACATCACCACAGAAACCTCCTTTTTGCATCCTTTATCCACGAGCGAGATCTCAGAATTAAAATATCTATTTTGAGGCCAACGGGTAACTATAAACTCCAGTGTAAACAAATCCTGCTTGGTGGGGAAAGATGGCAAGAATGAGCAGGAGTGGTATTTTGGAATGCCTGTTTCTTTCTTTCCAAACTTATACCAGGAAGACTTGCCAATTGTTTAAGTACACTAAACACCATTCAACATTTTGGACATGGACATGTTTAGGATAAGTTATACTAGAATGCTCCCTTTTCTTTTCTTTTTTTTTATTTCCTCCCTCCCTAACTTCCCCATCCTCCTCTTCCATCCCACATATTCATTAATACATTAGAATGCTCCCTTTTCATTTTTATTTTCTGTAAAGTTCCAGCAAAAAAATTTTTCTTTTTTTTTTTTTTTAGTCATATTAAATAAGGTGTCAGAAAGTATGGAAGGCCCCAGAGCCAACCTTTATATTTCTCACCATCTCACCTCCTCCCAAGAAAAGTACAGCATTGCTTCCAGATTTGGTGGACTCTGCACTGGGGGACCTTCCTGAAAAGGTGGCAGGGAGAGAGTTGGAGTTTGTAGAAACACTTGTGGGGTATTTGTAAGATTCAAAATATTAGTCCTACTCTTAGAAGGAATAGAAACAAGCCATCACCCTTGCCACCATCAAGCAAGATCTCTGTTAAACTGGGTGAAAAGTGAAAGTGTTAATTACTCAGTTGTGTCTCACTCTTTGTGATGGACTGTAGCCCACCAGGCTCCTCTGTCCATGGAATTCTCTAGGCAAGAATATTGGAGTGGGTTGACATTCTCTTCTCCATGGGATCTTCCTGACCCAGGGATCCAACTCAGGTCTCTTGCATTACAGGCAGATCCTTTACCATCTAAGCCACCAGGGAAGCCTGTGGTGGGTCTTCAAGGCACATTTGTGTAACATAGAGCTCTTACTTCTTGTCTCTATGCATTTCGGTCTGACTCAAGATTAAAACAGGGTTGACAGTATGAAGCACGTGAGTCTCCTCAGCTCCTTTCCAGGTCTTGATGGATGTCAGTAGTCAGGCTTGTCCTTTTTTTCAAGAGGCAGCCTCGTGTGATGTCAGCAAGTTCAAATCTGTGCTTTGCTACTTCCTAGTTCTGTGGCCTTGGATAAGTTATGGGAGGCTAACTGCTGGAACAAACAGCCCCCAAGTTTCAGGGGCTGCACACACAAGTGGTCTATTTTAAACTCATAGAAGGTTTTCCAGATTAGCAAGTGGCTTTCCTTTAAGCAACAGTTTAGGGTAAGCTTGGTAAACTAAGGTCTGTGACTGAATTTGGCCTGCTGCACATGTTTTGTTCAACTAATTAGCTAAGAATAGTTCTTACATTTTCTTTTATTTTTTCCCAATCTTATTTATTTTAGACTGAAGGAAAATTGCTTCACAATATTGTGTTGGCCTCTGCCACACATCAGCATGAGTAAATCATGTTTTTAAATTACCACATTTTCAGTGTTTGTAGATGTGAATAGCTACATAATATCTGCAGTTCTGTGCTTCTTGGTCCTCAAAGGTATTCACTTTTTTATATTTACAGAAAAAGTCTGTTCTTCCTCGATTTAGGGCCCAAAGCTCCATCTAACTAAAGGCTTCACCATCTTCAACAGGAAGCTTCCAGAGCCCATTCATTACATAAAAAGGATGGATGGTACATGGAAGAATTTAATGAGCCAGGCCCAGAAGTGCTGTGCACCATTCCCCAGCCATGTTCTACAGCCAGAACTCAGACACTTGGCCACACCTAGCCTCAAAAGAGGCTGAAAAATGTAGCCCAGCTGCCTAACCAGGAAGCAAAAGAGAGGAGATGAATATTAGTTGGCTAGTCTCTGCCACCGCAGATTACTTAACTTCTCTATGTCTCTGATTCAGCTCGTGTGAAATGGGAATAATAAAATTTTAAAGAGAATTGAATGAACAGGGCCTGGAATAACACAAATGCTGTGTAAGCGTTTACTATTCTTTCTGCCTGCAGGTGAGAAATCTTGATTTCCTTCTTGACATCTACTGTCTGGAATATACAATCAATCACATGAACGTCCTATTGATCCGTAATACTCTCAGATGTGTCCTTTTCTCTAATATGCCACTGTTTTAAAATGTAGTTTTACTGTTATTAAGGTTCAGCAAGGCTAAAGGATCGAGAGACAATTGGCATTGAAAAGATTAGCTTGCTATACTCACAGAAGAGGGGCATACCACTGCATGGGGAGGCCACACAGGGAAGCACCAGGGTTTGTCAGGATGCAGAGGAGAGAGGATAGACCATGGTGGAAGCCTTTATTGTGGTTTCCACTGGAAGGAATGGGCAAGGGAGGGTAAGCAAGTTTCAGTTCCGTTCAGTCGCTGTCGTGTCCGACTCTTTGCGACCCCATGAATCACAGCACGCCAGGCCTCCCTGTCCATCACCAACTCCGGGAGTTCACTCAAACTCATGTCCATCGAGTCGGTGATGCCATCCAGCCATCTCATTCTCCGTCGTCCCCGTCTCCTCCCATCCCCAATGCCTCCCAGCATCAGACTCTTTTCCAGTGAATCAACTGTTCACATGAGGTGGCCAAAGTATTGGAGTTTCAGCTTCAGCATCAGTCCTTCCACTGAACACCCAGGATTGATCTCCTTTAGAATGGACTGGTTGGATCTCCTTGCAGTCCAAGGGACTCTCAAGAGTCTTCTCCAACACCACAGTTCAAAAGCATCAATTCTTCTACGATCAGCTTTCTTCACAGTCCAACTCTCACATCCATACATGACCACTGGAAAAATCATAGCCTTGACTAGATGGACCTTGGTTGGCAAAGTAATGTCTCTGCTTTTTAATATGCTATCTAGGTTGGTCATAACTTTCCTTCCAAGGAGTAAGCGTCTTTTAATTTCCTGGCTGCAATCAGCATCCACAGTGATTTTGGAGCCCCCCAAAATAAAGTCTGACACTGTTTCCACTGTTTCCCCATCTATTTCCCATGAAGTGATGGGGCCAGATGCCATGATCTTGGTTTTCTGAATGTTGATCTTCAAGCCAACTTTTTCACTCTCCTTTTCACTTTCATCAAGAGACTTTTTAGTTCCTCTTCACTTTCTGCCATAAGGTTGGTGTCATCTGCATATCTGAGGTTGCTGCTGCTGCTAAGTCACTTCAGTTGTGTCCGACTCTGTGTGACCCCATAGATGGAAGCCCACCAGGCTCCCCTGTCCCTGGGATTCTCCAGGCAAGAACACTGGAGTGGATTGCCATTTCCTTCTCCAATGTGTAAAAGTGAAAAATGAAAGTGAAGTCGCTCAGTCTTGTCCGACCCCTAGCGACCCCACGGACTGCAGCCCACCAGGCTCCTCCATCCATGGGATTTTCCAGGCAAGAGTACTGGAGTGGCTTGCCATTGCCTTCTCCGATATCTGAGGTTAGGATTAGCTAATTGCAGACTCTCAGTGGGCCCTGAGGTTGTCTGGTTGTATGGTACCTGGCCTTGGGGTGACTAGGGTAGGTGGATACTGGCCCAGAGTGTAAGAGCTTGATGATTTTTTTTTTTTTTAAAGGCAACTAGGGGCATTGATTCTGAACAGTTTGGTTTTCATATAAAGCTATGCTTGAAGCCCAGTTGTTGACAATCTCCAGGGATTATCTAGTCCTGGGAAGGGCAGTCCCCCAGGGTCAACCAGTGCCAGAGGCCCAAGTATCAGAATATAGAAAGTGAAAAGACCTGGTTAACACAGCCTCTGTCTTGAACTGGATGGCTTGCAATGCTCTTCCATCTCTCTTATCCGTGTGAATAAGCTTTTCTCCCACAGGCAGAGTGACCTTCTGAAAGCTTACATTGTGTCACCAGACAGCTTAAAATGATGCAGGAGTTTCCCAATACCCTTGGAAGGAAGGTCAAGGTCATTGTCACTGCCGTAGTGCCCTAGTGTGCAAACTAGGCAGTCTGCTCAGGCAGACTGGCACATCAGTTTCTCCAGTGTTCCTTGTTCCTCCAACTACTGGGCCTTTGCACCTGCTCTAATTTCTGCCCCTAAAGCTATTCCTTGTTCTGTGACTTCCCCTCTATCTCTGTTCAATACATACTTCAAATTTCATTCCAGATTCACTTCCTTAGAAAAATGTATGATCTTCCAGACACACACATGCAATGTGTGATTAATTTCTTGGGTGCAAAGTGGCAAAGTTGATAAATACTAACCTTTGAAATTTGACTAAATGGATTCAAATCCCACCTTCATCACTTCTCCCCTGTTAGACCTTAAATAAGTTATTTAATTGCTCTAAACTCAGTTTCCCCTCTCATGGCATAGGTATAACAATAGGAACATTCTCCTGGGCTTCTTGGTAGGATTAAGATAATACATCTATAATGTTTAATAATCTCTAAGACTTAGATGTTTCATATTAAAATTTCCTATTAAGCCTCAGAATTCTTTATAACCTACAATTCTTGGCAGCTACTAGCAATTAGTCAGGACTCAAATTGAGACCATTTTCATATCCCTGATTAAGAGAATGGTTTGTTAATTAGTATCAATCACTTCAGAAGGTTAATATAAGCTAATTAATAATTTAGATACTGTTATGGAAATGACATTTGCTCACCACGGGCACTAAAATGGTTTTTTTTTTTTTTTTGCTTATCTATCATGACATATAAATCACCCTTTTTTTATTAACTGAGTTCTGAATATTGAGAATACAGAGAAAATAAACATAGCATATGATGAGAACAAATATAAGGGCATCATTATTAACTTGCTTTTTCTCACCTTCTGCAAATGAAATTTCATTTTGACCCTTCTAATAAATTCCTTCTAATAAAGTCTTACTTCTGTTAGGGTGAAAGAGTGAGGTATGATGTATGTGTTCATGCTTCAGTGTGTGCTAAGTCGCTTCCGTCGTGTCCAACTCTTTGCAGCCCCGTAGACTGGAGCTGGCCAGGCTCCTCTTGTCCAGGCAAGAATATACTGGAGTGGGTTGCCATGCCCTCCTCCAGGGAATCTTTCTGACCCAGGGATCAAACCTATGTCTCATGCGGCTACTGCATTGCAGGCGGATTCTTTACAGTCACCGGGGAAGCCTGAATATATTCATATATCATTGCAAAGATTAGATTTGATCAGTGGTTGCCCAGAGCTAGGAGTGAAGGGAAGGCCTAACTTCAAAGGGTCATGAAGGAGTTTTTGGAGGTAATTGAATGGTTCTATAGTGTGGTGCAATGGCAACCCACTCCAGTACTCTTGCCTGGAAAATCCCATGGACGGAGGAGCCTGGTAGGCTGCAGTCGATGGGGTCGCTAAGAGTTGGACACGACTGAGCGACTTCACTTTCACTTTTCACTTTCACACATTGGAGAAGGAAATGGCAACCCACTCCAGTGTTCTTGCCTGGAGAATCCCAGGGACGGGGGAGCCTGGTGGGCTGCCGTCTCTGGGGTCGCACAGAGTTGGACACGACTGAAGCGACTTAGCAGCAGCAGCATAGTGTGGTGTTGCTGGTGCTCAGTTTCTCAGTTGTGTCTGAGTCTTTTGTGACCCTATGGACTGTAGCCTGTCAGGCTCCTCTGACCATGGAATTTTCCCAACAAGAATACTGGAAATGGTTGCCATTTCCGATTGCAGGGAATCTTCTGCACCCAGGGATCGAAACTTTGTCTCTTGAATCTCCTGCATTGGCACCTGGAAAGCCCATTGTTTATGGTAATAGTTATACAACTATTAATACATACATTTGTTAAAATTCATGGTTTTATACATCAAAAAGGCAAATTTTACTCCGTACAAATTATATAATAATTTTTTTTAAAAAAGAAAGATTGGCTTGACAATTCAGTGTTTTCTTAAGCTTAGGAAATGTTAGCCATCCCATTATCAAAGAGACCAAGAGTAATATATTTGTTTCCTCACAAAATCATGATCCAATGATAATTTCAAGTTTTAAAACTAACTACGAGATAGCTCAGTTATAGGTAAGTAAATGTTGTCCTTGCCTTGGAGACAGTATGGGATGCTGCTGTGTACCAGGGGAGTGAAATATTCAGGACATAGCAACTAAAGAAGACCTCTCAGATGCTACACTTTGACTAAATGCATGGAACTTGGAAAAGTCTAGACTTTTTTGTAAAAACCGTGAGAACCCTTTATATTG
The DNA here is from genome assembly GCF_049115385.1 of Moschus berezovskii. Lineage (NCBI taxonomy): Eukaryota > Metazoa > Chordata > Mammalia > Artiodactyla > Moschidae > Moschus > Moschus berezovskii. Next base: position 87,387,918 of record NC_142469.1, on the reverse strand, counting down.
GTTCAACTACTGCAATGTGAAGACTTGTAGGAAGGTGCAAATTGACTTATCACTAGGTGATCACTACACAACAGAGTGCATGCTTTCAATACTGAAACGATCTACAGCCTGCTAATTAAAGCATGCTGAAATTGGAATTTTGCTTTTATTTTTGGTGGGTAGAAGAGGGTTTTGTTATAATAACTTGGCCCTTACCCCTAGGGAATGTATGGAGTGAATGCCTTCTACAGAAACACATGGCTTCTTGAGAAGTATGAGTCATCAATTGAACCATAGGTATGGGGAAAAAAACCAAAACCCTCCCAAGCTAAATCAAAAAGTTAAAAGTTGGTACCTATCCTGAGGCAAATGGTGTCATTGTTATTTCTAATGATGTTTCTACTCCTTTGAGGAGACCTTACCTCTGACAATCATGAGCTCTTTTTCTGGTTAAAAATAAAGGACCTGTTTTAATGTTCAAAGGTGTGACATCAGCCCCCTCTCCAGTTTCCTTGGAGCAATCTGTTATGAACTATTGACAGGTTATTTCTTGCATTGTTAAAAATTTATGGGCACTTTACTAGTTTCCAGGTATTATACTAGATATTTGGAATTGAAGGACCTGTTAACAAGAGATTTTCTTACTACTACTATACCTACTGGATTTTTTACATTAACTGCTGCTGCTAAGTCGCTTCAGTTGTGTCCAACTCTGTGCGATCTCTGTGCGATAGAAGGCAGCCCACCAGGCTCCCCCGTTCCTGGAATTCTCCAGGCAAGAACACTGTAGTGGGTTGCCATTTCCTTCTCCAATGTATGAAAGTGAAAAGTGAAACTGAAGTCGTGTCCGACTCTTAGCGACCCCATGGACTGCAGCCTACCAGGCTCCTCCGTCCATGGGATTTTCCAGGCAAGAGTACTAGAGTGGGGTGCCATTACTAGGTCAGCCTAATTCAATTTTTGAATGGAAAGAATAACTTTAAAAATCTTTCTCTTTATCCACTAGCATTTCTCTTAATTTCTCTGTTATAACAATCTATATTTGATACTCATCTATAACATTATAATATTTATCATTGAAATTCTTGTCACAAACTAGAAAAACCTATGTAATATGAATGAAAAACAAATCACTAATAAGTTAAGAATTTTACTTTTAAAGCTTTGGATGCTATAGGAACTTCAACATTTATCCATTTACTCAAAACTATTTTTTTAGGAACAGTTACCATATGCTAGGCATATAACTCACATATAATTTACCATATACTAGGCAGTGTTTTGGAGAAGGCAATGGCACCCCACTCCAGTACCGTTGCCTGGAAAATCCCATGGACAGAGGAGCCTGGTAGGCTGCAGTTCATGGGGTCTCTAACAGTCGGACAAGACTGAGCGACTTCACTTTCACTTTCATGCACTGGAGAAGGAAATGGCAACCCACTCCAGTGTTATTGCCTGGAGAATCCCAGGGACGGGGGAGCTGCCGTCTATGGAGTCACACAGAGTCGGACACGACTGAAGCGACTTAGCAGCAGCAGCAGGCGGCAGTGTTTTAGATATCGCAGTTAGAGGAGTAAACAGGACGGACGAGGTGACTGCCCTTCTCAAATGTATGTCCCAGTGAGGGGTAATAAACAAGTAAAGGAGTGAGTAATCATGGTTCGCTTCAGAGAGAAAAGTGAAATAGAGCAACATGACTGAATGGATGGGCTCCTTCAGAAGAGGTACATGGAGGAAGTGACATCTGATAAAAACAGCTGAGCCATGAGAGGGCATGGCCGTGTGAAGAGTGGGGAGGAGCTTTCAGGTGAAGAGTGTGCAAGTGTGAAGTTCTATGGAGAAAATGCACTTAAACTTTTTTTTTTTAATTAAAAATTTTTTGGTGTATGGTGTTAGGAAGTGTTCTAGTTTCATTCTTTTACAAGTGGCTGACCAGTTTTCCCAGCACCACTTGTTAAAGAGACTGTCTTTTCTCCATTGTACATTCTTGTCTCCTTTGTCAAAGATAAGGTGTCCATAGGTGCGTGGATTTATCTCTGGGCTTTCTATTTTGTTCCATTGATCTATATTTCTGTCTTTATGCCAGTACCATACTGTCTTGATGACTGTGGCTTTGTAGTAGAGCCTGAAGTCTGGCAGGTTAATTCCCCCAGTTCCATTCTTCTTCCTCAAGATTGCTTTGGCTATTCGAGGTTTTTTGTATTTCCATACAAATTGTGAGATTATTTGTTCTAGTTCTGTGAAAAAGATCGTTGGTAGCTTGATAGGGATTGCATTGAATGTATAAATTACTTTGGGTAGTATACTCATTTTTACAATATTTATTCTTCCAATCCACGAACACGGTATATTTCTCCATCTATTAGTGTCCTCTTTGATTACTTTCACTAGTGTTTTATAGTTTTCTATGTACAAGTCTTTTGTTTCCTTAGGTAGATATATTCCTAAGTATTTAATTCTTTTCGTTGCAACAGTGAATGAAATAGTTTCCTTAATTTCTCTTTCTATTTTCTCATTGTTAGTGTATAGGAATGGAAGGGATTTCTGTGTGTTGATTTTATATCCTGCAACTTTACTGTAATCATTGATTAGCTCTAGTAGTTTTCTGGTAGAGTCTTTAGGGTTTTCTGTGTAGAGGATTAGAGAGCTAAATGTAAGACCAGAAACTATAAAACTCCTAGAGGAGAACATAGGCAAAACACTCTCCGACATAAATCACAGCAGGATCCTCCAAGACCCACCTCCCAGAATATTGGAAATAAAAGCAAAAATAAATGAATGGGACCTAATTAAAATCAAAAGCTTCTGCACAGCAAAGGAAACTATAAGTAAGGTGAAAAGACAGCCTTCAGAATGGGAGAAAATAATAGCAAATGAAGCAACTGATAAAGGATTAATCTCCAAAATATATAAGCAGCTCCTGCAGCTCAATTCCAGAAAAATAAATGACCCAATCAAAAAATGGGCCAAAGGACTAAACAGACATTTCTCCAAAGAAGACATGAAGATGGCTAACAAACACATGAAAAAATGCTCAACATCCCTCATAATCAGAGAAATGCAAATCAAAACCACAATGAGATACCATTTCACACCTGTCAGAATGGCTGCTATCCAAAAGTCTACATGCAATAAATGCTGGAGAGGGTGTGGAGAGAAGGGTACCCTCTTACACTGTTGGTGGGAATGCAAACCAGTACAGCCACTATGGAGAACAGTGTGGAGATTCCTCAAAAAACTGGAAATAGAACTGCCACATGACCCAGCAATCGCACTTCTGGGCATACACACCGAGGAAACCAGAATTGAAAGAGACACATGTACTCCAATGTTCATTGCAGCACTGTTTATAATAGCCAGGTCATGGAAGCAACCTAGATGTCCATCTGCAGACGAATGGATAAGAAAGCTTTGGTACATATACACAATGGAGTATTACTCAGCCATTAAAAAGAATGCATTTGAATCAGTTCTAATGAGGTGGATGAAATTGGAGCCTATTATACAGAGTGAAGTAAGACAGAAAGAAACGTACCAATACAGTATATTAACACATATATATGGAATTTAGAAAGATGGAAATATAACCCTGTATACGAGACAGCAAAAGAGACACAGTTGTATCGAACAGTCTTTGGGACTTTGTGGGAGAGGGTGAGGGTGGGATGATTTGAGAGAATGACATTGAAACATGTATGTTGTCATATGTGAAACGAATCAGCAGTGCAGGGTCAATGCATGTTACAGGATACTCGGGGCTGGTGTGCGGGGATGACCAGAGGGAGGATAAAGGGAGGAGGGAGGTGAGAGGGGGGTTCAGGAGGGGGAACTCATGTACACCTGGGCGAATTCATGTCATTGTACGGCAAAACCAACCAATATAATATTGTAAAATTTAAAAAAATAAATTAAAAAAATAAAAAAAATTAATAAAATTTTTTTTTAATTGGAGGATGATTGCTTTATAATGTGTTTACATTCACTTCTGCTGTACAACAATGTGAATCAGGTATATGTCTACATACATCCCCTCCCTTTTGAACCAGCTTCGGCCCCCACCCCCTCCCACCCCTCTAGTTCATCACAGTACTGAGCTGAGCTCCCTACAGCAGCTTCCCACTAGCGCCAGCCGGCTGCGCAGAGGCGAGAGAGCCGCCCCGGCGGCGCAACCGACCACGTGCAGAATCGTGGCCGAGAGGAGCTACCCCACTCGCAAGGTCAGGGCGGTGGCCGAGAGGAGCTGTCCCACATCCAAGAGGCGGTGGCTGCGCAGGCACAGGAGGGCCGAGAGGAGCTACTCCACGTTCAAGGTCAGGAGGGGTGGCCTTGAGGAGATACCCCACGTCCAAGGTAAGGTACAGCGGCTTCACTTTGCTGGAGCAGCTGTGAAGAGATACTCCACGACCAAGGTAAGTGAAACCCAAATAAGAGGGTAGGTATTGGGAGGGGGCATTAGAGGGCAGACACACTGAAATCATAATCACAAAAAACTAGTTGTTCTGATCATATGGACCACAGCCCTGTCTAACTCAATGAAACTAAGCCATGCCTGTGGGGCCACCCAAGACGGACGGGTCATGGTGGAGAGGTCTGACAGAATGTGGTCCACTGGAGAAGGGAATGGCAAACCACTTCAGTATACTTGCCTTGAGAACCCCATGAACAGTAACAAAGGGCAAAACGATAGGATACTGAATGAGGAATTCCCCAGGTCGGTAGGTGCCCAGTATGCTACTGGAGATCAGTGGAGAAATAACTCCAGAAAGAATGAAGGGATGGAGCCAAAGCAAAACAAATACCCAGTTGTGGATGTGACTGGTGATAGAAGCAAAGTCCGATGCTGTAAAGAGCAATATTGCATAGGAACCTGGAATGTTAGGTCCATGAATTAAGGCAAATTGGAAGTGGTCAAACAGGAGACGACCAGAGTGAATGTCGACATTCTAGGAATCAGTGAACTAAAATGGACTGGAATGGGTGAGTTTAACTCGGATGACCATTATATCTACTACTGTGGGCAGGAATCCCTTAGAAGAAATGGAGTAGCCATCATGGTCAACAAAAGAGTCCGAAATACAGTACTTGGATGCAATCTTAAAAATGACAGAATGATTTCTGTTCGTTTCCAAGGCAAACCATTCAATATTATAGTAATCCAAGTCTATGCCCCAACCAGTAATGCTGAAGAAGCCGAAGTTGAACGGTTCTGTGAAGACCTACAAGACCTTTTAGAACTAACACCCAAAAAAGATGTCCTTTTCATTATAGGGGACTGGAATGCAAAAGTAGGAAGTCAAGAAACACCTGGAGTAACAGGCAAATTTGGCCTTGGAGCACGAAATGAAGCAGGGCAAAGGCTAATAGAGTTTTGCAAAGAGAACACACTGGTCATAGCAAACACCCTCTTCCAACAACACAAGAGAAGACTCTACACATGGACATAACCAGGTGGTCAACACCAAAATCAGATTGATTATATTCTTTGCAGCCAAAGATGGAGAAGCTGTATATAGTTAGCAAAAACAAGACCAGGAGCTGACTGTGGCTCAGATCATGAACTCTTTATTGCCAAATTCAGACTGAAATTGAAGAAAGCAGGGAAAACTACTAGACCATTCAGATATGACCTAAATCATATCCTTTATGATTATACAGTGGAAGTAAGAAATAGATTTAAGGGACTAGATCTGATCGATAGAGTGCCTGATGAACTCTGGACGGAGGTTCGTGACATTGTACAGGAGACAGGGACCAAGACCATCCCCATGGAAAAGAAATGCAAAAAAGCAAAATGGCTGTCTGAGGAGGCCTTACAAATAGCTGTGAAAAGAAGAGAAGCGAAAAGCAAAGGAGACAAGGAAAGATATAAGCATCTGAATGCAGAGTTCCAAAGAATAGCTAGGAGAGATAAGAAAGCCTTCCTCAACGATTAATGCAAAGAAATAGAGGAAAACAACAGAATAGGAAAAACAAGAGATCTTTTCAAGAAAATTAGAGATATCAAGGGAACATTTCATGTAAAGATGGGCTCGATAAAGAACAGAAATGGTATGGACCTAAAGGAAGCAGAAGATATTAAGAAGAGGTGGCAAGAATACACAGAAGAACTGTACAAAAAAGATCTTCACGACCAAGATAATGACAATGGCGTGATCACTCACCTGGAGCCAGACATCTTGGAATGTGAAGGCAAGCGGGCCTTAGAGAGCATCACTATGAACAAAGCTAGTGGAGGTGATAGAATTCCAATTGAGCTATTTCAAATCCTGAAAGATGATGCTGTGAAAGTGCTGCACTCAATATGCCAGCAAATTTGGAAAACTCAGCAATGACCACAGGACTAGAAAAGGTCAGTCTTCATTCCAATCCCAAAGAAAGGCAATGCCAAAGAATGCTCAAACTACCACACAGTTGCACTCATCTCACACGCTAGTAAAGTCATGCTCAAAATTCTCCAAGCCAGGCTTCAGCAATATGTGAACCGTGAACTTCCAGATGTTCAGGCAGGTTTTAGAAAAGGCAGAGGCACCAGAGATCAAATTGCCAACATCCGCTGGATCATGGAGAAAGCAAGAGAGTTCCAGAAAAACATCTATTTCTGCTTCATTGACTATGCCAAAGCCTTTGACTGTGTGAAGCACAATAAACTGTGGAACATTCTGAAAGAGATGGGAATACCAGACCACCTGACCTGCCTCTTGAGAAACCTGTATGCAGGTCAGGAAGGAACAGTTAGAACTGGACATGGAACAACAGACTGGTTCCAAATAGGAAAAGGAGTACGTCAAGGCTGTATATTGTCACCTGCTTATTTAACTTATATGCAGAGTACATCATGAGGAACGCTGGGCTGGAAGAAGCACAAGCTGGAATCAAGATTGCTGGGAGAAATATCAATAACCTCAGATATGCAGATGACACCACCCTTATGGCAGAAAGTGAAGAGGAACTCAAAAACCTCTTGATGAAAGTGAAAGAGGAGAGTGAAAAGGTTGGCTTGAAGCTCAACATTCAGAAAATGAAGATCATGGCATCTGGTCCCATCACTTCATGGGAAATAGATGGGGAAACAGTGGAAACAGTGTCAGACTTTATTTTAGGGGGCTCCAAAATCACTGAGGATGCTGATTGCAGCCAGGAAATTAAAAGACACTTACTCCTTGGAAGGAAAGTTATGACCAACCTAGAGAGCATATTAAAAAGCAGAGACGTTACTTTGCTAACCAAGGTCCGTCTAGTCAAGGCTGTGGTTTTTCCCGTGGTCATGTATGGTTGAGAAGAAAGCTGATCGCCGAAGAATTGATGCTTTTGAACTGTGGTGCTGGAGAAGACTCTTGAGAGTCCCTTATACTGCAAGGAGATCCAACCAGTCCATTCTAAAGGAGATCAATCCTGGGTGTTCATTGGAAGGACTGATGCTGAAGCTGAAACTCCAATACTTTGGCCACCTCATGTGAACAGTTGATTCACTGGGAAAGAGTCTAATGCTGGGAGGCATTGGGGGTGGGAGGAGACGGGGATGACGGAGAATGAGATGGCTGGATTGCATCACCGACTCGATGGACATGAGTGAGTGGACTCCGGGAGTTGGTGATGGACAGGGAGGCCTGGCGAGCTGTGATTCATGGGGTCGCAAAGAGTCTGACACGACTGAGCGACTGAACTGAACTGAACTGAAGGTATCTATGTTTCAGTGCCACTCTCTCAATTCGCCCTACCTTCTCTTTCCCCTGCTGGGTCCACAAGCCATTTCTCTGTGTCTGCCTCTCTATTCCTGCCCTGCAAAGAGGTTCGTCTGTGCCATTTTCTAGATTCCATATGTATGAATTAATAGACAATATTTTTCTCTTTCTGACTTGGACTCCTCTAGGAGCTTCTAGTAGCTGCTTCCTGCCCAGCAGGCCAAGTGAGGAAAGTCAGATTCATCCTGAGTGCATGGGAAACTATTTTGGACACGATTTCAAATTTACAGGAAATTTAGGTTCATTATGCATTTCACTTATTTATTTTTGACATTTTGCTCAATTTCCTTCCTTTATTATTGATTATCTCTCTCCTTCTCAAAAACATTTTTTATTTGAAGTATTTGAGATAAAATTTCATACATCATGGCTCTAAAATGCTGCAATGTGTATTTCCCAACAAAACGGCTAGTCCCTGTTGTGAGGACTAATTTTAGGTGTCAACTTGACTCAGTCATGGGGTGCTCAGATATTTGATCAAACATGAGTCTGGGTGTTTCTGTGAGAGTGTTTTGCATGAGATTAATATTTAAGTCAATAGATGGCATAAAGCAAACGACCCTCTCCAGTGTTGGTGGGCCTCATCCAGTCAGTTAAGCCCTCTATGGAAAAGAAAATATCTGACTCTCCCCAGAGTAAGAGAAAATTTTTCCTGCCTGATGGACCTTAAACTGGAACATTTTCCAACTTTCAGACTCAAACTGAACCGTTGGTTCTTCCTGGGTCTTAAACCTTTGGATTGGAGCTACCCCATCAGCTCTTCTGGGTTTTCAGGTTGCTGACTTGCTCTGCAGATCTTGGGAATTGCCAGCTTTCATAATTGTGTGAATAAAATCCTTATCTATCTATCTATTAATCTATCAGCTATGTATCTCCTATTAGTTTTTTTCTCTAAAGAATCTTGACTAATTCTCCATACAGAAAAGACCCTGATGCTGGGAAAGATTGAAGACAAGGAGAAGGGGATGACAGAAAATGAAATGGTTGGATGGCATCACTGACTCAATGGACATGAGTTTGAGTTAACTCTGGGAGTTGGTGATGGACAGGGAGGCCTGGCGTGCTGCAGTTCATGGGGTTGCAAAGAATCGGACACGACTGAACTGAGCAACAGAATAGTTATCAACTTAAGTAAAGTTTAGCATTAATATAGTACATTTATCATAACTACCATCTGTATTCCAATTGCATTAGTAAAATCGGTGATAACATTGCATATTTTCTCTTCTAATACAGGATCCAGTCTAGGATCACATATGGACTCAGTTGTTGCATCTTAATTCCTTTGATTCGTAATGCTTCTTCAGCCTTTGTTCTGCTTTTATGATTATTGTCAGGTTTGAAGCAGGCATTCTCCCATCCTCTGTCGTCATCCCTACCCCAACCACCCCTTTTTAATAGATCAATCCCATTTTGAGGTTTGTCTCACATTTCCTCATTATTAGATTCAGGTTAAGCATTCTTGGCAGGAATGTCACAGAACTGATGCTGGCTCTTCTCAGAATATCCTATCTAAAGACACTCAGTGTCCATCTGCCTTGTTCATGATGTTAATTTTAATCACTCAGTCAAGGTGTTATTCCATTTTCCATTGTATGGTTACATTTTCTCCTTGCTATTAACAAGCAATCATGCAGATATCCTGATCCTTTAAAAAAAATTAATTTATTTTAACTGGAGGCTAATTACTTTACAATATTTAGTGGTTTTTTCCATACATTGACATGAATCAGCCATGGGTGTATCCTTATCAAAATTCATTCCCTAGATTTATCCTTTCTTGATGATCCTTGCCTGAATTTCTTTTTACTGCAATGTTTTCAAAATGCCGTTTTTCCATGTCCAGACTCATCTTACATTTACAGCATTCTACTGTTAGTAAAAGCCTCCCCTTCTCCTTTATCCCTTGATTCATGATTTATCATCAGTATAGACTTGTGGATTCCTATTGTTTAATGGTTTATGGTTAATTACTGCTCTGAATTGTTTTATTATTTCTCAAATTGTCCCAGGGGAAGTTCCTTCAAATTTTCCACTTTGTTCTTGTGACAATTCTTTGTCATTTTTGAGGCAACATTTCCTTAATCTTTCATGTAAAGAGAAAACTTGTATTTCCCTTACCCAGCCCAGTAAACAATGATTTCTCTGAGATCCCTGATTCCTTTGCATGGAGGTGGTGTCAGAAGTCAAGTTCTAGCTAGGAAATGTGATCATTTTGCTACTGGGAGTGTCATTGCTCCCAAGGTTCTTTCAGCAGATAGAACCAGGAAATGTGTGTACTTGTCCAAACCCATGCATGCATACAATACATACATATATTCAAACACGAACACATTTTAGAAATCACAAGTCCACATCAAAATCTCCAAATATCCATTTTCTCAAGGTCTCTCCTGCCTCTATCAGGGTAATAAGAGGCCAAAATATCTTTCTATGTTTCTGCAGACAACCCCATAGCCTGTCCTCCAGGGCAAGTGTGGAAGAGGGAGACCAATTGGAGTCATTGCAGCAGTTGCTGCTGCTGCTGCTGCTGCTGCTAAGTCACTTCAGTCGTGTCCGACTCTGTGTGACCCCACAGACGGCAGTCCACCAGGCCCCCCGTCCCTGGGATTCTCCAGGCAAGAACACTGGAGTGGGTTGCCATTTCCTTCTCCAATGTGTCAAAGTGAAAGTGAAGTTGCTCAGTCATGTCTGACTTGTAGCGACTCCATGGACTGCAGCCCATCAGGCTCCTCCGTCCATGGGATTTTCTAGGCAAGAGTACTGGAGTGGCTTGCCATTTGTACAGGGGACAAATGATGGTGACTTGGACTAGGTTTAGGGAGGAATAGTCAGACTTATATATATATTTTAATTATTTATTTATTTATGTTTGGCTATGCAGGTTTTCTCTAGTTGTGGCAAGCGGTAGCTACTCTTCGTTGCAATACGCAGTCTTCTCAATGCGGTGGTTTCTCTTGTTGCAGAGCATGGGCACACAGACTTCAGTAGTTGTGGCTCCCGGGCTTCAGATCACAGGATCAGTAGTTGGGACACATGGGCTTAGTTGTTCCATGGCATGTGGGATCTTCCCGGATCAAGGATCAAACCTGTGTCTCCTGCATTGGCAGGAGGATTCTTTACCACTGAGCCACCAGAGAAGCCCCAGACTTATTCTAAAGGTATAGGTTGTACTGTAAGGACACACTGTGACAGCAGAGAAATGGAAATAAATCATGCATTACTCTGAGAGATTTAATCTCAGCTGTGGATATGATTTAATTGGCTCAGCAGCATTGATTTGACACTTAAAGAGTAGGAAAATGGCCTTCATTAGTATATCCATACAGGAGGAGGAAGTGAGAACACATCTCTATGACCAAAGAAGTCCCCTCAAACCTTGAGTCTATCAGTGGGAAAATATTTTGAAAAACTAACATTTAAATACCTCCTTTACCTACTTCAGGAAAGTGTTTGGGATACAGGAATCCTGGAGGGGGGCACTGTGTGGCTTAGGGAAATATACTGATATTCCCAATATGAAAAATTTCCAGAAGCAAAGCAAGAAAACCAGCCTGCTTCCCAGGTATTCTCTCAATTTATTTTATTTTTTAAAAATTTATTTTATTGTGGTAGTAGTAAAGAGCCCACCTGCCTATGCAGGAGATGTAAGAGACGGGGGTTTGATCCCTGGATTGGGAAGATCCCCTGAAGGAGGCATGGCAACCCACTCCAGTGTTTTTGCTTGGAGAACCCCATGCACAGAGGAGCCTGGCAGGCTACAGTTCATAGCATTGCAAAGAATTGCACCCGATGAAAGCAACATAGCACAGACATGCACACAAGAGCACTTAACATGAGATTTACCATCTTCAGAAATTTAAGTGAACAACAACAACACAGTATTGTTGTGTCTTGGTGTAATGTACAACAGATTGCTAAATAATTCCATAACATCAGAACACACTCAGTGTACAATCCAAAGAGATTGCAAAGAAAGCAGAAGTTGCATTGTCCACAGTTTCAACAGTTGTATCTCCTGAGTATAACAGTTCTGTGGGACCCACTCTCCTCCAAGAATACAGCTACTTTCATTTCTTCTGTTTCCCTTCAAGCCACGTTGACAAACACACAGTTTCTATAGTGAAGTCATCATCGCATGCTTTATGATATGTTTAACCCTCATTTCCTGCTTTTATATTTATTGAACATTGTTATAGAGGCACTTTGATTTTCTGAATATCCCATTTGAGATGTTTCGTGTCATCTTTTCATAATGTAACTATTCACTCCTGTCCCTACCCATCCTCCCAGCCCTGCCCCCATAATAACTTTCCAAAAAAAAAAAAAAAAAGAAAGGTTCCCAGAATGCAATCATTCCAACTCTTATCATCATGCTTTACCTTATTGCTTATATCCTTCCTCGCTTCAGGGTGGGACTGTGTTTCAAGTCACAGAAAAATGATTAATAATTTATCTACTGATTCATTTGATCCTCTAACCAGATGCTGAGCTGTCAAATCTAAGCCTGCTGTCTTATCTGCAGAAGAAACCAAACACAGTTTGATCTGCTTCATTTAGTGTGGGCACTGCTCCCATGAATGAAATTCCACAGCAATGGCCAGACAGGCACATCGATGTCAGTTATCTATACAAACACACCACAAACCCAGGGAGGAATCCCAGCTATCCATGTTTTCCAGGTCCTGATAGGGTGTTCCAGTGGGTGATGACATCTGAAGAATGGCTTCTTGTCTGGTAGGTTTAGGACCACCTACTCCTCCTCTCGTGCAAAATTCCAATGGTCTTTCTAAAACCCTGAATAGTGCGGAACCTTCCTTATCTCTGAGTGCACAGGGGCCTGTGGAACCAGTACTTCCTGCACTACAGGAATAGGAAACTCAGTGCAGATGATTTATTAAAGATGTTTCATGCACAGCTTGTGCATCACTACGCCCCCTGATGTTCTGTGTGGCTGTTGATCTCCTCTGCTTCTGGAAACATTAAGGTCCGGGATGGACTCACCATGAAAACATCAAGAGAAATTCTTTGGGTGTAAAATAGATGCTGACGTGTTGACCTTCCATCACTTGAGAACCCTGATTGGGGTTTACTGATATGAGGAGGAAATTGAGGCAAAGGAAACAACACAAAACTTAAAGCCAATTGTTTTAAAACTGCAACGTCTGTGGGAATGTGAGTTCATACTTGTTTTCCCATTATAGCCTGTTCCTTGCATGCTCTCCTCAATGCCCTTCCTTGGGAGGTGATATATTTATATATACTTTATGAGGCAAAGGATTTTAACATTTATTCTGAGAGAATTCTACCAAACAGATCAAAAATTGAACCTCTAAATCCAAGATATCACACATGTATGGGAATAAAAAATAAATTTCTTACACTGGAGGAAAGAGACTGCAACTTGCAACTCACAGCCACTTTTTCTTGGCATTTTGTTAGCAATTTCCTGGTAGCAGTTCTCAGTGAGGTGTTACCTGGAATTCTGCCAAATCAGTCTTACACAATTTGTTACAATGACTGTAGGTCACAATCTTTAACTGTTGGCAGGTGTTCTGGGCTTGCCCTCACTTGAGGAGCCCCAGTTAATCCAGTTTGGTACAATTCTTTTCTGCTTAGTTCTTGAAGATCCTCTTATATACTCTCTGAACCAGAAAAATGAGTGAGCATGAGCTCACCCAAACCAGTCCTCACAGTGCTTAGAGCATTGATTTCCAAGAGCTGAGGGAATCTTTTGAGAGCTCTTCACATACCTCTTTCTAGTCTCAAAAGAATTTTCAATGGATCTGTGAAAATAAAAGGAATGTAACAGATACCAACATATTGTCAAGAGTTACCTGACCTACTTCTGTAACTGTATATATTAGTCCATTTGTGCTCGTGTGCTCAGTCCCTTCCGTCGTGTCTGAATATTTGCAACCCCATGAACTGTAGCCCGCCAGGCTTCTCTGTCCCTGGGATTCTCCAGGCAAGAATATTGGATTAGGTTGCCGTGTCCTGCTCCAAGCGATCTTTCCAACCCAGGGATCGAACCTGAGTGTCCTGCTGCTCCTGCATTGCAGGTGGAAGTTTTACTGCTGAGCCACCGGGGAAACCATTAGTCTGCTTGGGGTGCCATAACTGAGTACCATAGACAGTGGCTCAAACCACAGATACTTACTTCTCATACTTCTGGAGGCTAGCAAGTCCCAAGATCAAGGTTCCAACTGATTCAGTTCCTGGTGAGAACCCTCTTCCTGGCTTGCAGAGGCTGTCTTCTCACTGTGCATTTACAATACATTGGGCTTCCCTGGTGGCTCAGAGGTTAAAGCGTCTGCCTCCAATGCGGGAGACTCGGGTTCGATTCCTGGGTCGGGAAGATCCCCTGGAGAAGGAAACGGTAACCCACTCCAGTATTCCTGCCTGGAGAATCCCATGGACGGAGAAGCCTGGTAGGCTACAGTCCACGGGGTCGCATAGAGTCGGACACGACTGAGTGATGGAACGGAACAGTAGACAAAGAGCTCTGGTGTCTCCTCCTCTTCTTACAGAAGTCACTAATCCCATCATGAGAGCCCTACCCTCATGAGATCAGATCAGATCAGATCAGTCGCTCAGTTGTGTCCGACTCTCCGCGACTCCATGAAGCACAGCACGCCAGGCCTCCCTGTCCATCAACAACTCCCAGAGCACACTCAAACTCATGTCCACAGAGTCGGTGATGCCATCCAGCCATCTCATTCTCTGTCGTCCCCTTCTCCTCCCGCCCCCAACCTTTCCCAGCATCAGAGTCTTTTCCAGTGAGTCAACTCGTCGCATGAGGTGGCCAAAGTATTGCAGCTTCAGCTTTAGCATCAGTCCCTCCAATGGACATCCAGGATTGATCTCCTCTAGAATGGACTGGTTGGATCTCCTTGCAGTATAAGGGACTCTCAAGAGTCTTCTCCAACACCACAGTTCAAAAACATCGATTCTTCGGCGATCAGCCTTCTTCACAGTCCAACTCTCACATCCATACATGACCATGGGAAAAATCATAGCCTTGACTAGATGGACCTTGGTTGGCAAAGTAATGTCTCTGCTTTTTAATATACTATCAAGGTTGGTCATAACTTTCCTTCCAAGGAATAAGCGTCTTTTAATTTCCTGGCTGCAATCAGCATCTGCAGTGATTTTGGAGCCCAAAAAAATAAAAGTCTGACACTGTTTCCACTGTTTTTCCATCTATTTCCCATGAAGTGATGGGACCAGATGCCATGATCTTTGTTTTCTGAATGTTGAGCTTCAAGCCAACCTTTTCACTCTCCTCTTTCAGTTTCATCAAGAGGTTTTTGAGTTCCTCTTCACTTTCTGCCATAAGGGTAGTGTCATCTGCATATCTGAGGTTATTGATATTTCTCCCAGCAATCTTGATTCCAGCTTGTGCTTCTTCCAGCCCAGCGTTCCTCATGATGTACTCTGCATATAAGTTAAATAAGCAAGGTGACAATATACAACCTTGACGTACACCTTTTCCTATTTGGAACCAGTCTGTTGTTCCTGTCCAGTTCTAACTGTTGCTTTCTGACCTGCATACAGGTTTCTCAAGAGGCAGGTCAGGTGGTCTGGGATTCCCATCTCTTTCAGAATGTTCCACAGTTTATTGTGATCGACACACAGCGGCTGCACTTTGCTGGAGCGGCTGTGAAGAGATTTTCCACGACCAAGGTAAGAGAAACCCAAATAAGACGGTAGGTATTGCTAGGGGGCATCAGAGGGCAGACAAACTGAAATCATAATCACAGGAAACTAGCTGATCTGATCACATGGACCACAGCTGAATGTGGTCCACTGGAGAAGGGAATGGCAAACCACTTCAGTATACTTGCCTTGAGAACCCCATGAACAGTAACAAAGGGCAAAATGATAGGATACTGAATGAGGAATTCCCCAGGTCGGTAGGTGCCCAGTATGCTACTGGAGATCAGTGGAGAAATAACTCTAGAAGGAATAAAGGGATGGAGCCAAAGCAAAACCAATACCCAGTTGTGGATGTGACCAGTGATAGAAGCAAGGTCCGGTGCTGTAAAGAGCAATATTGCATAGGAACCTGGAATGTTAGGTCCATGAATCAAGGCAAATTGGAAGTGGTCAAACAGGAGATGGCAAGAGTGAACGTCGACATTCTAGGAATCAGTGAATTAAAATGGACTGGAATGGGTGAATTTAACTCGGATGACCATTATATCTACTACTGTGGGCAGGAATCCCTTAGAAGAAATGGAGTAGCCATCATGGTCAACAAAAGAGTCCGAAATGCAGTACTTGGATGCAATCTTAAAAATGACAGGATGATTTCTGTTCGTTTCCAAGGCAAACCATTCAATATTACAGTAATCCAGGCCTATGCCCCAACCAGTAATGCTGAAGAAGCCGAAGTTAATCGGTTCTATGAAGACCTACAAGACCTTTTAGAACTAACACCCAAAAAAGATGTCCTTTTCATTACAGCAGACTGGAATGCAAAAGTAGGAAGTCAAGAAACACCTGGAGTAACTGGCAAATTTGGCCTTGGAGCACGGAATGAAGCAGGGCAAAGGCTAATAGAGTTTTGTCAAGAGAATGCACTGGTCATAGCAAACACCCTCTTCCAACAACACAAGAGAAGACTCTACACATGGACATCACCAGATGGTCAACACCGAAATCAGATTGATTATATTCTTTGCAACCAAAGATGGAGAAGCTCTATACAGTTAGCGAAAACAAGACCAGGAGCTGACTGTGGCTCAGATCATGAACTCCTTATTGCGAAATTCAGACTTGAAGAAAGTAGGGAAAACCACTAGACCATTCAGATATGACCTCAGTCAAATCCCTTATGATTATACAGTGGAAGTAAGAAATAGATTTAAGGGACTAGATCTGATTGATAGAGTGCCTGATGAACTCTGGACGGAGGTTCGTGACATTGTACAGGAGACAGGGACCAAGACCATCCCCATGGAAAAGAAATGCAAAAGAGTGAAATGGCTGTCTGAGGAGGCCTTACAAATAGCTGTGAAAAGAAGAGAGGCGAAAAGCAAAGGAGAAAAGGAAAGATATAAGCATCTGAATGCAGAGTTCCAAAGAGTAGCAAGGAGAGATAAGAAAGCCTTCCTCAGTGATCAATGCAAAGAAATAGAGAAAAACAACAAAATGGGAAAGACCCTCATGACTTCATCTAAACCTAATCATCTCCTAAAGGATCCATCTGCACATACCATCACATTGGAGTTAGTGTTTTGTCACATGAACTTTGAGGAAAACACAAACATTCAGTACATAACACTGTATGAGTAGAGAAAATAAATCCTGGAAGGAGCCTGGTTGAAAGCTGGATAAAATAACTTGACAAAAGAGGACCTGTCATCTGGGAAGGTAACCACCTTATGCACTTAGGGTTTCAAGAAGTTCAAGAGCAGTGGAACATTTTGTTGCTCTTGGCTGATAAAGTGTTGGGAGTTTCCCCGACATCCAGGGTATTCCAAGGCCCAGTGACAAAATGCAGCTTCTACTGAAGAAGCTGTGCTTATGATTTAATGCCCTGGGGAAGCTTGGCCCATGAGGCATCTTTTAGAGTTGTGTCTGCCATGTTTCAGGAGTGGAGGGCCAGGAGAATAGGATCCTTGTCGTAGTCATCTGGGGCTTCTGGCTATCTCTTCTGTTCAATGGACCAGTCCACTGACATGAGTTGTTCAATTGCTCAGCTGTGTCCAACTCTTTGCAACCCCATGGACTGCACCAGGTCAGGCTTCCCTGTCCTTCACCATCTCCTAGAGTTTGCTCTAACTCATGTCCAGTGATACCATCCAACCATCTCATTAGGGTTCCTATAGTCTCCATATGCCTCACCCTTTGGGGATGAGCTCAGTCTTCTGGCTATAATGGTGCCTTTCCCTGCTGCCTCCTTGCTCCTGAGAGGATGCCCCTTTAAGCTCCAACTAGTTTCATGGTCATTACCCAGAATATAAGTGAAAATTAAGAACAGCAGGAAAAAAAAATGCATTCATGAAGGTTCTGCCTTCCTGATTTAAGTGAAAGTGAAAGTGTTAGTCACTCAGTCATGTCCAACTCTTTGTGACCCCATAGACTATAGCCCTCCAGGCTCCTCTGTCCATAGAATTCTCCAGCCAAGAATAATAGAGTGGGTTGCCATCTCCTTCTCCAGGGGATCTTCCCAACCTGGGGATTGAATTGGAGTCTTCTGAATTGCAGGCAGATTCTTTACTGTCTGAGCCACCAGGGAAGTTAGAGGATGGTATGGTTGCACCCCAGGGAAGCTAAAGGGCGGTATGGTCATGCTGGGAAGATCAGTAGGTGGCAGGGGCAGAGAAAGAAGAAAGGCTTTCCCGACCAGGAATCGAATCTGGGCCACAGCAGTGAGAGCACTGAATCCTAACGAGTAGACCACCAGGGAGAGATTCCTGACCTAATCACCTCCCAAAGGCCTCTCATCCAAATTCCAACACATTAGTGCTGGTTTTGAAACCGGAGGGAAAGGGGCAGGTCACAACTTTTGAGAGAACGACATAGCCTAAGGACACAACTTAAACTGATTAGGATCAAGTGGGTCCAAGATGCAGACAAGTTGACTTTGACTAAACCCTGATCCTCAATCAGCAAACTAAATGACACACTCAGAGGTGCCATGACAGTTCCAAGGCACCATCACAAGACCAAAAAGTGAGCAGTGGCCCAACTCCTGGAAATCTCCACCCCTTCTCCCAAATAATTGGAATAATCCTCCCACTCATTAGCCTGTGAAATTTCAGTTCAGTTGCTCAGTCATGTCTGACTCTTTGTGACCCCATGGACTGTAACTTCCTTGTCCATCACCAATCACAGAGCCCATAAAAGCTAACCACGCCACGTTTTCAAGATCACCAGACTCACCCTCTGCAATGGACCACACTGTCTGTAGAGTGTGCTTCTCTCAGAATCTGAATAAATCCACCTCTTACTTATCACTTGGTTGTGAATTCTTTCTGCTATGAGACATCAAGAACCTGAACTCCATTAGGTCCTGAAACCAGGTATGGGGGGTTTTGTCTGAGTCCGAGTCCCAGCCTGAGGTAAACGGTTTCAGTTTCAGTATATGAACTTGGGAGGGGGTCGGGGACACAAACATTCAGTCTGTAGCGATGATGATGGTGATGAATATACTTATTTGGGGAATTTATGGCTTGAATTTGTCCCTCTGAGGCCATGGGCCCTGTGCAGTGCATAAAAGGTTAGAGGTGGTCATAGAATAAGTTTCTTCCTACCATGGCAAAGTCATCATCTGTTCTCCTTATGGAAGAGCCAGATAAAGATTTCTGAGAGCCTCGAATTACCCCAACTCATCTGGCACTCCTGGGAAGCCGAACTGTTCATATTTCCAACAGATTCCTTCTCCTCTGGGGGAAAAAACTAGTTTTCCTGCTAAAAATGAGTTTGGAGGTCCTTTTTCTACCATTATAGAACCCAATATGTTCAGTCCCTGCAGCTACAAACAGTTTATTTTGAAATCTGTTGTAGGATTATTCTCTGCAGCAAAACTCACTCCAGCCTTTGGTTTCTCTTCACTTCCAGGCTTTCACAAAGAGAAAAAAAAAAAAAAAAACTACCTTTAAATAGTCATATTATTGTTGCTCTTTTTGTTAATAGAAATAACAAGAACATCATGCAACAAGCAAAATATTTTTCACATTCACCTTCATTGGTATTCATGATAACCCTGTGAAGAAAGTAACACAAATTCATCAGAAAACTCACTTTGTTTTCTCAGCATCTTCAAGTATTAAATCTTCGTTTTAGGTTCTTTTCAATAATGTGCCATGTGGGACCGTCAATGACATTTTGCTAAATCTTTCTGCTTTAGGACATTTGACCTTTGAATCTTTTTGTCTTCCCCATTCCCACTGAAATTGCCTTAATTAAAGCTGTCGTGTCTTCCAAGAGTCTCCAATAGGTCTTTTTAGTTCAAATCATAACCAATTGTCACTCATGGCTCTCAAAATCCTGCTCAGCCTTCAATCTTATTCCCTCTTAGAGGTCTATCAGATTCCACCATCAGAATCAATGTCTCTGTTACTAACTCTCATTGTCCTTTACTTAAGGTTCTTCTCATAATAATTTAAAGCACAGCTTAGTTGTCTACTTAACTGCTGGCAAACTCTTTCAGGGCGAAGTTCTGATTTATTCAGGTGTGCAGTGCTCACCCCCTAGCCTAGACCTTCCATTTGGTAGTACTACACTGTTGAAAGAATGGAAAGATGATGGCACTCAAGTGCTTTAAGACAGCCTATGAAATTTATTAACATCAGTTACTCTTATTGTATAATGCCCGGAACATTTTTTCAATGCTGGTTCTTCAGCAGTTTTTTGTTTGTTTTGAACTAAGATAACTTTAACAGATAAGTGACAGAAACTCTTTCTTGCCCGTAATTTCACATTGGCTCCTCTGGAAATCTGCTTGTAAAGTAAATATAGAATTCAAAAGGTCCCTGAACTTGAAAGAGATGTTTCAAAAGAAACAAGGAAGTTGAATCTGCTGCTGCAGCTAAGTTGCTTCAGTCGTGTCTGACTCTGTGTGACCCCACAGACAGAAGCCCACCAGGCTCCCCCTTCCCTGGGATTCTCCAGGCAAGAACACTGGAGTGGATTGCCATTTCCTTCTCCAGTGTGTGAAAGTGAAAAGTGAAAGTGAAGTCGTTCAGTTGTGTCCGACCCTTAGCGACCCCACAGACTGCAGCCTACCAGGCTTCTCCATCCATGGGATTCAGTCTAAATTGTGGACAATTTCATTCATGAACATCCTCAAATTAAGCAAGCTGTGGTTAACTTAGAAAATTCTCAAAGGTCATACTTAAGAATCAAGATTTGGAAACTGGGGTCAATGATGAGGATAATGTAACTCCGATTAGTCAGGACAAAGAGAAATTTGTGTTTAAAACTGCGCATTAGAGAACATAGGTTATTGTTTTAAAGTTGTGTAGATGAAATTTTAAGAGGTATTGACTTTAACAAAGCTAAATGAAGTATTACTTGATAATTGGCAAGGTATTACTTTATACTTGGTAGAGAAACTTATCAAAAAGACATCTTTAGGCTCTAATCTCTCCTCTGAACCTTATGATTATATGTCCAATTTACCTACTTGATACCTACAGGTGAATGCCTGAGAGACATCTTATATGTAGCATGTTAAAGTGAAAGTCACTCAGTCATGTTGGACTCTTTGTGACCCCATGGGCTATACAATCCATGGAATTCTGTAGGCCAGCATACTGGAGTGGGTAGCCTTTCCCTTCTCCAGGGGATCTTCCCAACCCAGGGATTGAACCCAGGTCTTCTGTATTGCAGGCTGATTCTTCACCAGCTGAGCCACAGGGGAAGCCCTATAGTAGCAAGCTCATTGCTCAATGCAAAAAAACACCCAAAAAAGGAGAATACACAGTGTTTTTCCTTTTGCATATGAAATAAGAGGAAAGAGTAAATGAAATAAGAATATATATGTTCTTTTATATATGCATACTTGCTCATTTTTTCAAAAAGAAACAAACGAAAAAATAAATCAGCAATTTAAATGGTAACTCTAGAAGTTCATGAGAATGAAGTAGAAGGGACTGGGATAGGAGTGAAATTTCTCTAATGATTTTGATTTTTGTACCATATAAATATGTATTATCAAAATAAAACTGAATTAAGCATGGTGAAATAGAGTAAACTTTTAATATTACATTTTAAAAACTTACCTATATATCAAATTTGTAATGAAGTCACATAGAAAAAATTAATCCAAATAGTTTTGAACACAATGCTCTGGCTGTACATCTTACTGGTAATGGTTTAAAGAAAAAAAATAATTGGAAAAGAATCTCAAGCTCTATTAATTAGTTTTGTTGTGGCGATGGTTTTGATGGAATAAAGTTTTCTTTGTGTGTGCCGAGCTATTGAGTAAGTATATTAATGTTTTATGAACTGGTGTTCGCACTGTGGTAAAAGACAGATATATACATGAAAATGATATGTGCAGAGAATGCTGTTGGATTTGAATTCATGGTATCAGTATGAAGTAATAATTTTTAAAGTTATACAGATCCAAATATTATTATTCATTAATTACAAAGAAAAGAAGTTCCTTTTGAATAGAGGATTCTGGCAGAATCCACTTGTTTAACTACCTTAAACAAGTAATCAAATTTAGTATTGAATCCACTTGATGCTTTGCAATGAGAAGTATGCACCAACTTTGTAGTATTCTTGCCAAAAATTTTTAATATGAACCTAATCATGAAGAAATTATGGGACAAATGCAGAATGAGGGACAATCTCCAAAATAATCGTCTTGATTTAAAAAATGTCCATATCAGGGGAGAATGGGGGAAGGGATAGCTAGGGAGTTTGAGATGGACATGTACACATTGCTATATTTAAAATGGATGACCAATAAGGTCCTACTGAACAGGGAACTTTGCTCAGTGTTACGTGGTAGCCTGGATAGGAGGGGAGTTTGGGGGACAGTGGATACATGTGTATGTGTGGCTGAGTCCCTTTGCTGTCCACTTGAAACTATCATGACGTTGTTAATTGGTTATACCCCAATAGGAACTGTAAAGTTTTTTTTAAAAAAAAATACAGAAAGACAAGAATAAACATTTTAAAAAATACAGGGGAATTGTTCTATATTAAGAGACCAAAGAAATATGACAGTCAAAGGCAACGTGGGAAACTTGATTGGGAAACTGAGGCTACACAAGTGTTAAAAAACTCGGTCAAAGTCACAATGTAGTAAGAGGCAGAAAGAGGAGACCAAGCTGATTGTGTTCACCTCCAAAGCCTGGACACTCAACTTTCTGTCAATATTTATGGGTTTTCACAAGACCCCGACATTTAGCTTGTTCAAAGCTGGAGAAGAAATAAACGTCACTTTTTCAGAAGCTCTATTTTCACAATTCATCCTTCCATCTCATCAGCTGGTCACAAAACAACAGGTGTCTCAAATTTCAAAAAGCATGTTTGTCTTAGACCACAAAAGTGACAACTGACTTACTCGATCCTAGTGGGAAATTACAGATCAATAGAGGCACTCTTTATACCTAAAGATAGATCTGCAATATGGAGTCTCGCTCTTGACCTCCAGGGCTCCAATCATAGGCTCCTACCTTTTAGAGGCTAGGAAGGAAGTGAGTTAAAGTGAAGCAGAGAAGATAATAGCACAAGAAGCAGAACATTTAACAGGAACAAAATGTGTCTGTAACCCCTGTCTCCACATTTAGCTCAGCTACCATCCATCATTTGCCAAGGAAAGCATGAAAAGCATCATGTTTGTGTTGAAAGGAGGAAAATGTGAGTGGCATACTTGGTAGCAAGGCTTGGAAGTGGGAGGCAGTGAGGAGCTATATATTATACCTGAAACTCAGGCATACTGGTGCCAGATTCAAAAATGGATTTGAGAATAAGAAAGAGCTAAAATTTTAACAGAATCTGGAGCCTTTTGAAGTGTGAATGAATGAAATGAGATGTGTGAACATGCACAGACCCGTCCTTCTGTTCATCCTAGGAAGCTCCCAGCCTGCAAATCCCCAGATACCCGCAGAGGAAGAGACCTTCCGGATGAGGACACACTGTGGGGTTCCCTGTAAGATCAGTGCGGGGCCCTTAAGGATGTGTGTCAGCTTACTCACTGGCCAGTTTTGGGTCTCTTAAGTGATGGGGCTTCCTTGGGTCCATGATGGAACAGCTTGTGCTGTCAAGGACATCTTTAGACCCTCACTGGCACATTCACAGAGTGGATGTATCTGTGAAACGCATTTGGCTCTCTGTCTCTTCTTGATGTTTGCCTGTCGTTCTCAGCATTACTGAGGGAGCTTTGAAAAGCTGGAGCTGGCATCCTGTAAGCTTTTCCTGTGGGGGGCTTCGTTTGGACTAAATTTCCCTTTAGACTTTCATTTCCCAGGGGATGCAAATTGCAAGCCAAGTTGTTAGATGCAAAATCATCCCAGTTCTCCAAGATCTGGGCATTTTGAGTACTTCTGATGAGAACAAGTGCATGGAGTATAAATACAGCATATGGAGAACAAAGGCTCTGTGTGTTCAGGAAATGGGAACATTCAATTCTTACATATGCAGCGAGTGATCAAGATATTAATAACTGTGTTTCTTCATGAAATGCAGTATCCTCAATTCTTGTTTCACATACCTCTCCTTGAATATAACATTCATTTCTTCAGGCACTGAAGACAGTACTTTGAAATTTTGAATATGTTGTCCTGGAATTTCTCTCAAATAATTTCCTTTGTGCTCCAATTATTTTCCTATTCAGATTTCTAACTACAGAAACACCGAGCCCTCCATTCCCATTGTGCTTTCCTTAAAGATCATTGTGGAAATGGACCTTTGCCCTTAGTCCCAAGCATGTTAGCGATGAAGCTGGAACCAGACTTCCTAACTCTTGACTATTGGAATTATTATCACACTGCCCTTTCTGCCTCAGAAGAGTTTTAATTCCCCCACTTCTCACATACACAGTACAGAGGAGGCTTTCAGGAAGCTCCTGCCAGCTAAATGAAAACAGAAGTATCCGGGAGGTTGGACAAATTTCTAATCCTTCTACCTCAGAACTCCAGTCTCCCTCCCTGGGGCAGAACTTCAGGCTGTCAGGCACCTCCTGGGGGAGTAGGACAGGAGAGGCTTACCAGAAGGCTGAGTGGTCCCAGTCTGAACTGAGTCAAGCAGCCAGGACACATTAGAGAATGGGCCATTCCACTCCCACATTTTTTGTTTGCTATTTAAATTCTAGAGGATCATCAAGACATATCCTAACCGTTAACACATACGACAAGCACATAAATATCGTTTCTTTCTCCTTTTTCCTTGAGGTGAGATGAATAGAAAATACATAGTTGGGTAATGAAGCAACTTCAGTAGTTCTAGTTCCAACTCCAGCTAAATAGCCCTGTGACCATGGGAGAAACTTTTCTTCTTTTTTTTCGTTATTAATTTTTAATTGAAGGATAATTTCTTTACAGTATTATGTTGGTTTCTGCCAAACATCAATATGAATCAGTCCCTTCTTCTTGATTTATTCATTGGTAAAACAAAGGGGGTTGAACTAAATATTTGGTTTTCAGAGCAGATTTTTTTTGTAAAGTGAGAGCAACTTTTCTTCAAAAGCATGCTTACGACAAATGTCAATATATACATCTGGCACTGAGGAAGCTGCACTGATTGTGGGGCTTTGGGGAGTCATGAGGCATTTCCTCATCTCCTCCACTAACCTTGAAGGGATTTTACAAAATCCCCGGGACATAAAGAAGAAAGTCTAAAATGTATGTACTGCGACTTCCCTAGTGGTCCAGTGGTTAAGCCTTTGCCTTTCAATGCAAGGGGTGCAGGTTCAGTCCCCGGCTGGGGAGCTAAGATCACGCATGACTGAAAGATGTGGTCAGTCAATGGTGTCTCACTCTTTGCAACCCCGTGGACTGTAGCCAACCAGACTCCTCTGTCCCCGGGATTCGCCAGGCAAAAATCCTGGAGTAGGTAGCAATTTCCTTCTCCAGAGGATCTTCCTGACCCAGGGATCAAACCAGGGTCTCCTGCATTGCAGGCGGATTCTTTACCATCTGAGCCACCAGGGAAGCCCATATGTACTAATTAGCTAAGGACTTTTCTCCTTTATCATTCTCTGAGTAATATCCACATACATATGAACATGTACACACACGTGCTCGTATATAACATGCACACAGAGTTTGATGAGTCAGACTAAGAGGAGTAGATAGAGGTTTACAGTCAGTCTAGGAGTGATTAGGAGTTGGACATGAGACAAATTCATGGGGGTGGTGGTGTCCGAGGGGGACCCAGGTCTTGGGAGTTCACTTTGCGTGCTTCTAGAGACAGCCAGGCAGTGAACTGTCTGTAGAGTTTGGTTATTTATTGTCAGGAGCTCATTGGTCTGGAGTCCCATCAGGTTGTAGCAGGTGGCATTCCTGTGGTGGAGACTTCATGAGTGGGAGTCTAGAACAAGACTAGACTTGTTGGAGAAATTGATGGAGAAATTGATGAGGAACAGGTTGAACACAGCTGGGGTTATTTAGGAGGTCCATGGTCATTAGATGTATTCAGTGTCCACTGAAACTACCTTAGGTCTCCTATATCCCAGATACATGCGCAACTTCCAAGTAAGTTATACCGATTTTTACAATTAGAAAGGAAAAGCAGCACATGTCTTCATTTCCTTTGGTTCTCCTGAATATCTCCATAATGGATGCTTACCTGACAGACAGCCACTCAGCTCTCAACTGACATATTTTTCTCAATATTTCATAGGACTTTCTTTGCCCTAAAGAATGTGTAGTCTTAATTCAGAGGTGGTTTCTAAGAAAATAAAGACAGTATTTGGGGTTAGACATCTATTTTCTGAAAGCAAACATACTTAACTCTAAGAAAGAAAGCTTGCTGGATCTTAGACATTAGTATTTCTGGGGACTTCCTACCTCTACAGGGAGAGGTCCGTAATCTCCCTTCTCTTGCCAAGAAAAGGAGAGGATTCGACTTTCATCCTGTTTCTTAACTAAAACCCAAAATCGCCTCAGGATTATTTCTTTCAGAACTTTGATATTAATCACGTTTTGTATTCTGCAGATGGACCATGGCATTCCTCTGATGAAACACTGATCACTGGTATCACTCAGGTAAGTGAGATATTAGTCATTAGTGTCTAACACAGTGCCTGGCACCCACAAAAACAACAACTAAACAAACCAACTGGCTTCAAGCCAATGACAGTCTTGGACGTTTGCATCATTTAGGCCCCAGGTGAGTGAGTCCAAGTTGGTTGCCTGCCAGGGTTCAACCAGGTGGTGACTTACCAATGTAATTTGAATGGCTCTGACCTTTCAACAGCAATGCTGCCTGATTTGCCCGCTGTAGCCAGGGGTTTGGAGTGTCTGCATTGGCATAGGGGTAACAGGGTGTGTACCATTACTTTGGTATGCTCTCTCTGAATCCTTGTGAAGGTAGGAGGTTAATGACTGATTTCCTACTGGGATATTGTAGCACTAGGCTTCCATCAGTCACTGTGGAAGTACTGAGTGGGTTGGTATGAGTCAAGTGGGTTGAGTTGTTGAGGGGTGATGAATGAGACACGTGGGCGAGTGCTGGATAAGGTAGAGGGCAAACTTGGATTATATCCTTGGTTACTTCCCGGCAATTGCTTTGGCTCTTAATCTTCATACTACATGGAAGGAGATGGCTGTGCTTGAAGTGTGTGCGTGTGTGTGTGCGTGTGTGTGTGTGTGCGCTTAGTCACTCAGTGGGGGAAGATACAAAAGAAAGGGCAGAGGTGACACCTAGCCTCAAATGGTGTGTAATTTACGTGAGGAGACAGAACACACAGGAAAGGATGCCTGGTACATTCCTAAGCTTGCAGCCTGCTGTTGTTCATCTCTTGCCTGGTGTCAATTTTGGTTTGACCGTGGCACCAGCAGAATTTTTGGTGATAGAGGGTCATAATTTTATTTCACACTGTGAAATGAAATCTCTCTTTTAATAGAGAGATGAGTAAAGAGGTAAAGAGGAAAGTCTTATTTTCTTCATGGAAAATATAAAGAACGTTGTATCCATGTGCTATTTCTTTTTAGAACAATAATGTGCAGTGATGCCTTACCCGATGGCGAAACACACGCCAGTGGGCTCCCTTCACCCCACCTTTCACATAAACTCCTGAAAAAGAGAAAGGTCAGTTCTCTGTCATAGCCTCTGGGAATCTACAGATATAATCATGCAGATAACAGCTGCATAAAATGGAGTTTTAAAGTCCCTCAGCATCAGAATGACCTTGGAACTGGGAGCTGGGAGCTCATAGAAATGCAAATCATCTTCCCAACCATCCTGTATTGAAGGATGTTGCCCAGGAATCTGTGTTCTAAGAAAATCTTCAAAAGCTTCTTCTACAAAATGAAGGCAGAGGAAACTGTTCTAAAGCAGAGACAGCTGGCCAAGAATGCTGCCTCTTTTTGTTGATCAGTTCCTGCTATATAATTTTTAATCAAACCAATATTATAAAACAATCATCAATCAATTAAAAATAAATAAATATAAAAATCTAATTGTACTTAAAGGGAATATTTGTCTCTTAACTGGAATATTTAATCCTTTTGTCTTTTAATGGGAATATTTAATCCTTTTGCATTTAATGTAATAACTGATATATTTGTGTTTATATTAACTACTGCCTTACTATTGCTGATTCTCTATTATTTAATCTACTTGCATTCCTTTTTTTCCCTTATAATTCTGAATTTCTGGATGAATGCAGTCCATTTTTCCTCTTCACAACCTTTTTAGTTACACATTCTTTGACTCTTCATTTAGTCTTTACTCTGCTGCTACTGCTGCTGCTAAGTCGCGTCAGTCGTGTCCGATTCTGTGCGACCCCATAGACGGCAGCCCAACAGGCTCCTCCATCCCTGGGATTCTCCAGGCAAGAACACTGGAGTGGGTTGCCATTTGCCTCTCCAATGCATGAAAGTGAAAAGTGAAAGTGAAGTCGCTCAGTCGGGTCCGACTCTTAGCGACCCCATGGACTGTGGCCTACCAGGCTCCTCCATCCATGGGATTCCCCAGGCAAGAGTACTGGAGTGGGCTGCCATTGCCTTCTCCGAGTCTTTTCCCTAGAGATTACAATTTGTATCCTTGACATATCAATGTCTAACAAAAATTAACATATTTATCACTTCTCCTATATAGAAAGTTTTATAACATTTAAACTCCAGTTGCTTCCCCCTGTTGTTCTTGTTGTTGTTTAGTCTCTCAGTCATGTCTGACTCTTTTGAGATCCCATGGTCTGTAGCCTGCCAGGCTTCTCTCTGTTCATGGGATTTTCCAGGCAAGAATACTGGAGTAGGTTGCCATTTCCTCCTCCAGGGGATTTTCCCAACCCTGGGATCAAACCCATATTTCTGAATCTCTGAGTCTTCTGCATTGCAGGCAGATTCTTTACCACTGAGCCACTGGGGAAGCCCTTGTTTCCTCTGACCTTTTGATTAGTGTCCTCATGCACTTTAATTTTACTCATATTTAAAACTTTACAAGACATATTATTGTTTGTACAGCTAACATTTATTTATATTTGGCCAAATATTTGTCCACTCCTTTGCTCGTTATCCTTTTTGCGTTTCCTTACATCAAAGTTGCAATGTTTTCCTTCTGTGTGAGCAATTCTTTAATATTTCCTTTATACAGAACTATTGTGACAAACTTTCGTGTTTTTTTTTTTTTTTCTAGAAGCTTACTTTTATTTATTTTGCATTTACTTTGGAAGTATACCTCCACTGGTTATAGAATTTAAAATAAATCACTATTTTATACTAGCACTTTGAAGTTATCAGTACATTATATTCTGATTTCATGCTTCTGTTGAGAAGTCAGCTGTCAGCCTCATTGATACTCCTTTAAAAATAATATGTTTTATCTAGCTACTTTTAAGATATGCTATTTTTTCTTTTTCTTTTGTTATGGTGACCTAGGCTTTCCAGGTGGCTCAGTGGTAAAGAATCCACCTAAAATGAAGGTGACCTGGGTTCTGTCCTTGGGTCAGGAAGATCCTCTGAAGAAGGAAATAGCAACCCACTTCAGTCAGTATTCTTGCCTGGGAAGTCCCATGGAGATATATTTGCCATTTAAACTGTATTTTTGGCCTTGCCACTGCAAGATCTTAATTCCCTGACCAGGGATCAAATCCATGCCCTCAGCTGAAAGTGCAGAATCCTAACCACTGAACTGCCAGAGAATCCCCCATTTTAACCATTTTTAAGTGTACAGTTTATGCAATTCAGTGATATTAATTGCATTCATAATGTTGTACAGCTATCACCACTATCTAGTTTGAAAACTTCTCTATTACCATTGTTATAGACTGAATATTTGTTGAAAATTTGTAAGCTGAAACCCTTCTACACAATGTGATGGGATTAGAAGGTGAGGTCTTCCGAAGGTAATTTTAATCAGATGAAGTCATAAGGGTAGAATTCTCATGGGTGGGACTAATGCCTGTGAAACCATCATGAGCGAGCTTGCTTCCTCTTTCGGCTCTCTCCCACCTAAGGAGACAATGCGAAGCTGACAGGATGCAACCTGGAAAAGGCCTCCCACCAGGATATGCTGGACGGCTCAGACAGTAAAGGATCCGCCTGCAATGTGGGAGACCTGGGTTCGATCCCTGTGTTGGGAAGATCCCCCCGAAGAAAGCATGGCAACCCACTCCAGTATTCTCGCCTGGAGAATCCCATGGACAGAGGAACCAGACTGGCTTCAATCCATGGGGTCGCAGAGAGTCGGACACGACTGAGCAACTAAGCACAGCACAGCACCAATCTTAAACTACTTGCCTCCAGAACTGAGAAATACATCTCTATTTAAAAAATTACTTTATATTGGAATATGTCCTGACCTGTGCGTGTAGGCTCAGTTGTGTCCATGCTCACCTCTTGTGTCTCCTGCATTGACAGGTGGATTCTTTACCAGCAGAGCCACCAGGAAAGCCCATTTTGGAGTATAATTGATTTACAATGTTTTGGTGACACTCTGCTTTCTATAAGCCAGCAAGTCTATGATATTTTCGTTTTAGCAGCCTGAGCTGACCAAGATAACTACAAACAAAACTCTGTACCTATCAAATAATAACTTTCCATTACACCCTCCCCCTCAGTCTCTGGTAACCTCTATGCTACCTTCTGTCTCTATGATTTTGCCCATTCTAGATAATTCATATAGGTAGAACCATACATTATTTATCTTTGTAAGTACTTTAGTCATATAATATCTATCCTTTCACATAGCATAATGTTTTCAAAGTTTATACACGTTGCAGAGACATCACTTTGCCAACAAAGGTCCATCTAGTCAAGGCTATGGTTTTTCCCGTGGTCATGTATGGATGTGAGAGTTGGACTGTGAAGAAAGCTGAACGCCGAAGAATTGATGCTTTTGAACTGTGGTGTTGGAGAAGACTCTTGAGAGTCCCTTGGACTGCAAGGAGATCCAACCAGTCCATTCTAAAGGAGGTCGATCCTGGGTGTTCACTGGAAGGACTGATGCTAAAGCTGAAACTGCAATACTTTGGCCACCTCATGCGACGAGTTGACTCACTGGAAAAGCCTCTGATGCTAGGAAAGGTTGGGGGCGGGAGGAGAAGGGGACGACAGAGAATGAGATGGCTGGATGGCATCACCGACTCGATGGACATGAGTTTGAGTGAACTCCGGGAGTTGGTGATGGACAGGGAGGCCTGGCGTGCTGTGATTCATGGGGTCGTGGAGAGTCGGACACGACTGAGCGACTGACTGAATTGACTGAAGTGAGTATGTGTTAGAACTTGATTTCTTTTTATGACCGAATAATATTCCGTTGGATGAGTAGACCACATTTTATTGGTCTAATTATCTGCTGATGAACATGGATTGTTTTCATCCTTTCCGTTCAGTCGCTCAGTCATGTCCGACTCTATGCGACCCCGTGGACTGTAGCCTACCAGGCTTCTCCGTCCATGGGATTCTCCAGGCAAGAATACTGGAGTGGGTTACCGTTTCCTTCTCCAGGGGATCTTCCCGACCCAGGGATCGAACCCGGGTCTCCTGTATTGGAGGCAGACGCTTTAACCTCTGAGCCACCAGGGAAGCCCTTTAGCTATTGTGAATAATGTTGCAGTAAATATTGGTGTCCATGTTTGAGTCCCTGTTTTTCATTATTTTGTGTATATACCTAACAGGGAAATTGTTAAGTCATATGGTATTCTGTGTTTAACTTCTTGAGAAACTGCCCAACTATTTTCCAAAATGTGTTCACTATTTTATACTCTCAGCTAGCAATATACAAGGGTTGCTGGTCTGAATTATGAGGTCATTGGTGTTTCTGTTCCTTAGCTTGTGTTCAGAAAGTGTTTTGATGGGATTTCCTTGTTTGCCAGGAGGTTTTTTTTTTAACATTGCCTTTTTCTTAATTAAACATTTGTTCCGTTGCGATGTAACTTTAAGTATTTTTCAGTTTTGAAACAGTTGGTTCTGACATTTCTGCTTGTTTTGATGTTTTTTTCAGGAATATGGGAGCTTGGAGCTACCTAATCCACTCTTGCTGATATCACTCCCAAGTAATACTTTTGTTTTTAACAGTGTTGCTATCATGTGTCTTGGTATGGCTTTGTATGTATTTATTCTCTTTGGTATTTAAAAAAAATTATTTATTTATTTGGCTGCACCAGGTATTCGTTGCAGTATGTGGGATCTTTGATCTTGGTTGCAGCATGTGGGATCTTTAGTTGCAACAGGCAAACTCTTAGTTACAGTGTGTGGGATCTAGATCCCTGAACAGGGATTGAACCCCAGCCCTCTGCATTGGGAACGTGTAGTCTTAGCCACTGGACCAAAAGGGAAGTCTCAATTCTCTTTGGTACTTATAATGTTTCTTGAATCTGTTCTCAATTTTTTTCATCAAGTTTTGAAAATAACACTTGTTGTTGTTTAGTTGCTAAGTCGTGTCTGACTCTTTTATGACCACATGGACTATAGCCCTCCAGGCTCCTCTGCTCATGGGCATTCCCAGGCAAGAATACTAGATTGGGTTGCCATTTCCTTCTCCAGGGGATCTTCCTGACTCAGGGATAGAACCCATGTCTTCTGCATCACAGGCGGATTCTTTACCACTGAGTCACTGGGGAAGCCCACGAAGCCAGTATGTCTTCAAGTATTGTTTCTTTCTCATTATCACTCTCTCCTTGTCTCCTACATTTCATGAAACTGTATATTAAGCATTTTTCCTGTGCCCACATGTCTCTCATGGTCTGTATTAGTCCAAATTCTACAGAGTGACAGAACCAATGGGATATGTATATGTACAGCGAGATGCAGAGAATTGGTTCAATTGATTATGGAGCCTGGCAAGTCCAAAAGCTGCAGGGTAGGCCTGCAGGCTCAAGACTCCCAGAAAAGAGCCCTGATGACACAGTTCATGTCCAAGGACCATCCACAGTCAGAATGCATTCTTGCTTAGGGGAAGATCAGTCTTTGTTTTACTGAGGTCTTCAACTGATTGAATGACACCCTCCCACGATATAGAGGGCAAATTGTTTTTTACTCAAAGTCCTCTGATTTAGTTATTAATCACACACACATACATCCTCACAAAAACATCCAGGGTACTGCTTAACCAAATATCTTGGCCTACCATAAAACTAACCATCACGTTTTCCTTTTAACATTTTCCATCCTATTTGCTCTCTGTTAGCCTAGGTGGATTTCCTGCTGGCCTATTTTCCATCACCAATCCACTAGCTGCTGTGTCCCAACTGCTGTTAAATCCAGCCATTTATCTACTATTTCATTTAAAATATTATATTTTTTCTGCTCTATAATTTTCACTTGATTCTTTCTAAAATAGAGAGCCAGAGATGTAAAAAATTTTCCATCTCTGAATTATTTTTATTGATAATATACTTACATTTGACTGTTTCTTTCTTAATTTTGTCACACTTAATTACATCTTTCAAAATCCAAGTATAATAACTTTGATAATTAAAATATTTGTGGGTCTGATTATATTACCTATTTTTTTTAATCTTGGTTCTTTCCTTTAATATGACCATAATTTTTGGTCGACTGATGGATATATGGAAAATTGTGGAGGCAGCCTCTTCCTTTGAGGGGGTTACCCTATCCTTTGGTATGTGGTCAGAAAGGAGGCAGATCACTTTGATTCAATTAGTAACTAAACTGACTGGAGGCCGGATTGAAGTTTCAAAAGCCACATCTATTTCCAGTTTGTTCCTCATCACTGATATAGTTCCCAGGAGCTCCAACCAAGAGCCTGGAGTGTTGGCTGGGGTCTCTCTTCCAAGTCAGGTTCTGAATTCCAAATTTTGTCTTTCAAACTATGTGAGGCTCAAAAAACTCTGCTCCCATTTTTCTGTGACTTCCTGCTTAGCTTCTTGTCTTATGCAGCTTAAGAATTTGGCACATACTTCTAGGAGAAAATGAGGTATCTCATTTACTGCCCTATGCTTCTCTTTTCTCCAAAACTCTACTCCCTCAAGTCTTCGATGCTTTGGCAAACCAATCTCTCCTTCTTTCCCAATCTTTTTTTCCCCTTTCCAATCTGCAGTCTTGCAATATTTTCATAAACTTTGTTTTTCTGCTTATTAGCCAAGATCGCTAGGTGTATTCTTAGCCTCTGATTTCAGGCCCCAAACTAGCTATTACCCCGAGTGGAAATTTTGTGTTTTTTGCTTGCAGAATATCAGCTCAGAGCTCTGTGGTCACCTTTTCTCTTCTTTCCTGGGTCTTGGCCTCTCAAATCCTCGTTGCCTCAGACACTTTCCAATGCTTTCAACCAGAGGGCTGTTGGGTTTTTCTTTACATTTCAGCTGACTTTTTGATTTGTTCATACCAGAACAATTGGTTTGGTGCAAGCTACTTCACCTTTTCCATATGTAAAAATCTAACACAAGGGTTTGAAAATATCACTCCATATACCTTAGCTTGTCTTTTGGTCAGCTACTTGAAAAAAAAACACCAGCATCTTGCCTTTCTATTCCTATGCAATAATTCACTCAAGGAAATTTGTAATGTGCTTGGTAAACATTAAAAATGATGTAAAAAAATCATTACCTTGAGATGTGCATTAGAAACACTGAGATTTGGGGAAAACAATATCACAAATAAGATTATATATGTGATTAGCGTAGGTATCAGTTATCTTTGCAATAAAGACAATGTCTATTCTGCTCTTATTTTAATATATTAAGCTTTCCTCAGTGTCCCTCGGGGAAATATTTTGCATCTAGACACTTGATATTGAGTCTGGATGTGATTTAGGTCTGATTGCACCTAGACCAGCACCTGCAAATTCGAAATTTTTTTTCATCACTCTTGTTTATAATTCTTACATTTCACTTCAGTAATTATTAAGGCAAATTATAGGTAGCTAGATTTTTCTGATGTTGAGCTGTCATTAAACTTTTCTATTTTTGCTTGCTGGCATCATTTTCCCTGAATTTCACTCTGTGTGAGACTGCACATTGTCCCGACATTGTCTGGTATTTTAGAAGAAAGTTTATTTCTTCTTACTTAGACCCTTGCCTGTTTCATTACTCGTATCCCCAAGGAACCCTGGGAGTACCAAATACAGAAACAGAATGCAGGTTTTCTGACTTTCAGACCTGAACTCAAAATCAGGAAACCAAAAGGCCAAATCCCAGATGGATTGCTTTCTCTTTTATTCCCAGCATTAGGATAACCTCAGCAAGAAGTGACCTACTTTCTTATAAGCCATTGCTCTTACATTTTGACCTATCTACAAATACATTGCCCTCAGTCTCTGTGGTTATTCTAAGCCTATAAATGTGATCCTCCTAAAATCACCTCTCCTTTTTCTTTTACCTACTGACACAACATATGAAGAACAAGATACTATATTGATTATATACATGTATAACTGGTAAAAGCACTAACTGCTCAGCTGTGTCGGACTCTCGGTGGCCCCATGGTTTGTAGCCCACCAGGCTCCTCTGCCTGTGGAATTCTCCAGGCAAGAATACTGGAATGGGTTGCCATATCCTCTTCCGGGGGATCTTCCAGGTAAGTGGTAAAATGTTATAGGTGTTTATCATCATACAAATGAGACAAAGTTGGCTCTTTGGTGAAAGGAAACTGAAGGTAATTAATTTATGCTTGGTCATTTCTGTAGCCGCCAATGAGGTCATACTGTTATTGCTAATTCTTTGCTTAATATACTTTACCCACCTGAAAGGGGCTCCAGGCATTGTAATGTGATTTACAAGGATATCATAACATCATGGCAACAACACGACTAATTGGGAGAATTAAGCCTGGCCTCTGAAATCACAAAAAGGAGCAGAAATAAAGCAACTAAAGGAAACAAAGAAAGGAGAAATAGTTTAGGAATTTTTCTCCAGCAGTTAAAGCTGTAGAAAACATCCATGAAGTGACCATTTTGATGTAAAAAGTGGAGAATTTCATGGACACAGGAGCCTGGCCGACTACAGTCCATGCTACCCCATGACTGGGTTAAAAACACTAATTACTCAGTCATCTCTAACTCTTGGCGGACATGACTGAGCAACCAATACATTACCTTGACTGAGCAAGTGGATTTGGCATGGCACCAGAACACTAAATATTGCTTTGAAGAAAAGGTTTTGTGGAAGCAGCAATAAAATTAAAACAATAGAGAAAAAAAGAATGGGGGTACTGGCTAGCAAAAACAACATTATTTTCTTGCCTGATAGAAATAGTGAGTTAACTGTACTCTCAATTGTGGCATGTAAGTTCAGGTCATGAGTTCCTACTCTTTCAAGGTTCTCAGGAGGCCTCATTACAGAAGGAATTAATTACTGGCTGATGGAAGCCACACTAAAACCAAGGAACAGTTTTCTCAGTTTCCTCTTTGCACATCCCAGAGAAGGAAGCCAGTGGCCTTCTCTGTGTGTGCTCTGGGGAGACCCATACTTGGGATGGGGAAATCTACTGATGATCTAAAACTGGACCCACCAGTTACAAATCCATTTTATTTAACTCTTAATGTTGTCTTTGAATATATTTCACACTCAAGAAACATGTCTTTGAATATATTTCAAACTAATGAATGAAATCATTGAAGTCCCTGATTAAGGAGTAGGAAAGGTACTCTGGCTTTCACCATCTTTCACCTCTGTAAGTCTGGGCAACTTATTTGAACTTCCTTAGTTTTAACATCCAATGAAGAAAAATAATAATCCCTTTAAGGGATTAAATGGGATAGTGAATGTCAGATGCTTGACACATGGTAACTGCTCGCTAAATGATAGGATTTTTATTAATGTAATTTTTTACAATTTCATAAATAAATGTAAATACTGAGTTGGCCTGTTGGCTCAGATGGTAAAGAATCTGCCCACAATGCAGGAGACCTGAGTTTGATCCCTGGGTTGGGAAGATCCCCTGGAGAAGGAAATGGCAACCCACTCTAGTATTCTTGCTTGGAAAATCCCAAAGGTAGAGCAGTCTGGTGGGCTACAGTCCACGGGGTTGCAAAGAGCCAGACGTGACTGAGCGACTAACACATACATACTGAATTGGCCAAAAATTTCATTAAGGTTTTTCTGTAAGATGTTATGAGAAAACCCAAACAAACTTTTTTGCCAACCCAATAGAAAGAGGAAACATAAAATTGCTTTTCAAGATTATATTCAAGGGTAGATGGGGAGAGGAAAAAAATCACTTTTTCCGTATTTGAGAGGGGATATGAAATGAAACACTGACGGAAAGCATCAGTTACCATGTCACTTGCTGAAAGGCTCTTGGCCAAATCTGGCAAAGCTTCATTTCATATTGGAAGGGCAATAAGTCACGGTTTCTCTACTCGAAGGGTTTGGTGATTAGACTTTTCACAGTTGCCAAATGCCATGACATAGGATGCTTAAGGGTCTACAGACAAGTTCTTTAGACTCTATAGTGAGCTGAGATAATTGAAGATGCTCTGATGTAGACAATCTCACACATTCTTGGTATCCCCTTATGTCTTTCAGACTTTAGGAAGCAAAACATATAACTCTGCAATTTACTTTGTAATCAAAGAAGACATTACTTCTTTACATTTACATTAAAGGCTGACAGTTTGCACTGAAAATGATCTCAAGGGTTAGTGCAGATCAGTCCATGTCTTACTTCATCGGTAGCAATATATATTCCTACCTAGCCTGGATAAGGTTGATCCTTTACAATTTTTCTTTCTTTCTCAAAATTTCTCTTGTCAAATTTGGAGAAAACTTTGACAATGATGTTAATTTTTTTTTTATAGCTGCTTTAAGAGTTGATTATTGATAGGTAACTGCCTGCCAGTTGAACTTCACTTTCACTTTCACACATTGGAGAAGGAAATGGCAACCCACTCCAGTGTTCTTGCCTGGAGAATCCCAGGGATGGGGGAGCCTGGTGGGCTTCTGTCTCTGGGGTCGCACAGAGTCGGACACGACTGAAGTGACTTAGCAGCAGCAGCAGCAGCAACTGCCAGTTGAGTCATTGGCTACTATTGAGTCCAACAAAACTCTGAGAAGACAAGGACTTTGAGCCACCTATTCTTTTTTTTTCAGCCCCTGTTTTTGTGACTACCATAACAAATTACCACAAACTATGGTTTTAAGCAGGCTTCTTAAGCAGAGATATGCAGATGACACCACCCTTATGGCAGAAAGTGAAGAAGAACTAAAGAGCCTCTTGATGAAAGTAAAAGAAGAGAGTGAAAAAGTTGGCTTCAAGCTCAACATTCAGAAAACTAAGATCGTGGCATCCGGTCCCATCACTTCATGGCAAATAGATGGGGAAACAATGGAAATAGTGGCAGACTACTTTTTGGGCTCCAAAATCCCTGCAGATGGTGACTGCAGCCATGAAATTAAAAGACGCTTACTCCTTGGAAGAAAAGTTATGACAAACCTAGACAGCATATTAAAAAGCAGAGACATTACTTTGTCAACAAAAGTCCGTCTAGTCAAGGCTATGGTTTTTCCAGTAGTCATGTATGGATGTGAGAGTTGGACTATAAAGAAAGCTGAGCACCAAAGAATTGATGCTTTTGAACTGTGGTGTTGGAGAAGACTCTTGAGAGTCCCTTGGACTGCAAGGAGATCCAACCAGTCCATTCTAAAGGAGATCAGACCTGAGTGTTCATTGGAAGGACTGATTTTGAAGCTGAAACTCCAATCCTTTGGCCACCTGATGCGAAGAGCCGACTCATTTGAAAAATCCCTGATGCTAGGAAAGATTGAAGGCAGGAGGAGAAGGGGAGGACAGAGGATGAGATGGTTGGATGGCATCACCGACTCGATGGACATGAGCTTGGGTAAACTCTGAGAGTTGGTGATGGACAAGGAGGCCTGGCATGCTGCGGTCCATGAGGTCACAAAGAGTCGGACACAACTGAGTACTGAAGTGAACTTAACTGAAAGAATCCACCCACCGATGCAGGAGACACAGGACAAGCGGGTTCAATATCTGGATCCGGAAGATTCCTTGGAGTGGGAAATGGCAACTTATTTCAGTATTCTTGCCTGGAAAATTCTGTGACTAGAAGAACCTGGAGTGCTACAGTCCATGGGATCGCAAAGAGTCTGACACGACTGAGCACTTAGGCTTGTGTTCTGAGACAGCACCAATTAACTTTCTTACCGTTGTAAAGGTCAGAAGTTCAACACATGTCTTCCTGGGGTGAAACTGATGTATCTGCAGAGCCATGTTTCTTCTGGAGGCTTTAGGGGAGAAGTCATTGCCTTGCAATTTCCAGCTTGTGGAGATGGCCCAAATTCCTTGGCTTGTAGCTGCTTTCTCTGTCTTCAAAGCCAGCAATGTGTCATCTCTGTTACCCTCTTTGCGACTGGGGAAGGTTCTCTGACTTTAAGGACCCATATGAATAAATCAAACACGCTTGCATAATTCAGGATAGCTCTCCCCACTTCAAGATCCATACCTTAATCACAACTGCAAAGTTCTCCATACCAATTAAGGGCACATATTCACAGGTTTCAGGAACTAGAATGTGAACATCTTAAGCGGGGAGGCAATTATTATTCTGTCTATATTGAAACAAAAGAAATACAATTGTTATTTTGACAAAAATTGTATGTGAAACTTCTAAATGTTGTCTGATCCTAGGTCCCATGTAGATCAGTCTTCCACTGGAGGAGAGTTTGGAGGTGGCTTGTTAGAATGCTACAGTAAGCAGGTCCTTGATGGAATACTGTGGACAGAGAGAGCTTACCTTTGTGTGTCATACCTTCCTACTACCTGGCATGAAATGGGCTCTCCTTCACACTCAGGACATTATCAAGGACACAAAATCGCTCCTAACTTTCTCGTTTCCTTGGGCAAGGTCTGGAGAATGGAGTTTTACTTAGAAAGTCCCTGGACAGTCTGGGTAGGCAAGGGAGTTCAAGCTACCTCAGAAAGGACTCTTGAGAGACATGAATTTGCCAGAATAGATGAATATCTTTTGTCTGTCAGTCGGAGCATGATGATACCAGAAACAGGACACTGTAGCTCTAATTGGATTAAAGAACTTGTAGGCAGCTGCGGAAGCTCCAGAGAGGGTTAGAGACAGAAAACACCCCCTGCCAGGCAATGTGGCCCTCTATGGTGGTGCCAGGGTGGCTGCAGCTGTCTAGCAGAGGATGGCATCATGGAACCTTCTCTGAGCTGGAGAGGCTGACAGTGATCTTCTGGGCCCAGAGGTGATTATTCTCTTCACAGAAAGTAACATGTGTGGTGTATTTCAGGATTTGTCCTATATCTGTCTCTCCCCTCTCCCAACACACACACACACATTCTCATGCTGCACATGAGGAAGCGGAAAAGCAGAGACAGAGTTCGGAATAAGGAAAGGGGATCTTGAGGGGTGATGGGCTTTCGGGAGTGGTTTAGGACGAGTTCATGGCCCTTCTCTTTCCAGCCACTTTCTATAACAGAGAACATTTCTAGGAGCTCGTGGAGTTCGGACAGAGCTTTTGGGGAGGGAGCAGAACCGTAATGACAATAATGAAGATGGTATGATTGAAAACAGAGCGTGGGGGTGGGGAGAGAGAATCAAGAGAGAAGAGGATATATGGAGACTTATAGCTGATTCATGTTGCACAGCAGAAACTAGCACAACAGTGTAAAGCAACTGTCAGTTCAGTTCAATTCAGTCGCTCAGTCGTGTCCGACTCTTTGTAACCCCATGAATCACAGCACGCCAGGCCTCCCTGTCCATCACCAACTCCCGGAGTTCACTCAAACTCATATCCATTGAGTCGGTGATGCCATCCAGCCATCTCATTCTCTGTCGTCCCCTTCTCCTCCCGCCCCCAATCCTTCCCAGCATCAGAGTCTTTTCCAGTGAGTCAACTCTTTGCATGAGGTGGCCAAAGTATTGGAGTGTCAGCTTTAGCATCAGTCCTTCCAATGAACACCCAGGATTGATCTCCTTTAGAATGGATTGGTTGGATCTCCTTGCAGTCCAAGGGACTCTCAAGAGTCTTCTCCAGCACCACAATTCAAAAGCATCAATTCTTCGGTGATGAGCTTTCTTCACAGTCCAACTCTCACATCCATACATGACCACGGGAAAAACCATAGCCTTGACTAGACGGACCTTTGTTGGCAAGTAATGTCTCTGCTTTTTAATATACTATCTAGGTTGGTCATAACTTTCCTTCCAAGGAGTAAGCGTCTTTTAATTTCATGGCTGCAGTCACCATCTGCAGTGATTTCGGAACCCCCAAAAATAAAGTCTGACACTGTTTCTCCATCTATTTCCCATGAAGTGATGGGACCAGATGCCATGATCTTTGTTTTCTGAATGTTGAGCTTCAAGCCAGCCTTTTCACTCTCCTCTTTCATTTTCATCAAGAGGCTTTTGAGTTTCTCTTCCCTTTCTGCCATAAGGGTGGTGTCATCTGCATATCTGAGGTTATTGATATTTCTCCTGGCAATCTTGATTCCAGCTTGTGCTTCTTCCAGCCCAGCGTTCCTCATGATGTACTCTGCATATAAGTTAAATAAGCAGGGTGACAATATACAGCCTTGACGTAGTCCTTTTCCTATTTGGAACCAGTCTGTTGTTCCATGTACAGTTCTGACTGTTCCTTCCTGACCTGCATACAGGTTTCTCAAGAGGCAGGTCAGGTGGTCTGGTATTCCCATCTCTTTCAGAATGTTCCACAGTTTATTGTGCTTCACACAGTCAAAGGCTTTGGCATAGTCAATGAAGCAGAAATAGGCAGAGGCACCAGAGATCAAATTGCCAATATCCGCTGGATCATGGAGAAAGCAAGAGAGTTCCAGAAAAACATCTATTTCTGCTTCATTGACTATGCCATAGCCTTTGACTGTGTGGATCACAATAAACTGTGGAAAGCAACTATACTCCAATTGAAAAAAAAAAACAAAGCACGGAAAAGCGAAGCAGAAATTGCAAGCTCTCATCTTGGAAAAGTAGAGACAGCTTCATCATCAGAGAGGATCTTTACTGGTTGTTATTTTCTATGGTTACTGAAATTACAGGGGCTAATCATATGAATGGAGATATGAGGAAGCTGCTGATCAGCTGTAATATGAAGATCTGTGACTG
Organism: Moschus berezovskii; assembly: GCF_049115385.1. Classification (NCBI taxonomy): domain Eukaryota; kingdom Metazoa; phylum Chordata; class Mammalia; order Artiodactyla; family Moschidae; genus Moschus; species Moschus berezovskii. The sequence continues at coordinate 87,346,063 of NC_142469.1, read as the reverse complement.
TTAAATGAACATTTGTTAAGAACAACCCTAAGGTGTTGGATGGTGTCTGAGCCATGGGGTCACAAAAGACCACAAGGGAATTGAAATAGAGAAGTTGATTATTTACAGATCCTGGAGGAGGTATGTGGCATGCCTCCAGGGGCCACAGAGAGACGTCAAGGCCAGGTGTGGGCAGGACCTGGGGCACATGCCTTTATTATGGCCTAAGTGTTTTGAGGCTCCCAGGCTAAGGCCAGATTGGTCAATTCAATCTAAAAAGAACAGAGTTTTGTTAACTTCTTGGGGCTCTTAGCTAAGAAGAAGGTTCTGGGAGATGCAGGAGATGGTTTATCACAAGGATGGTTGGGGAGGTCATGTCAGGAAGTTTCATTTACTTGTGACCGTGAGGGCTGTTGTCTAGGGCATACCAGTGGGAGGGGCTATTGTCAGTTCAAGACCCCTGCAGGCCACTTGACCATATAAAATGATGCCAAGGCAGCAATACTATGAAGCAGTTTAATTAAACTCTCAACACGAAGGGTATTGACAGGGGATTGGATCAGAAAGACTGCCTCTCTTGTCCTGGGGGAGATGAGTAATAACAGACGTTCATTTATCATTGTCTTCTTGTTGTCTTTACGGTAGTCACAATTCATGGAGTAGCTCATCATTCCAGGCCCTGTGGTGAAGTCCATAGGCTTTGAATTCAAACAGCCTGGACTGAAATTCCAGTACTGCCACTTATTAATAGTATAATGTTTAACACTACAGATCTCACATTCCTCAACTGAGAAATGGGAATAACCTGAGGTCAGTCTTATAGAATTGTTGTCATACTTAAATGAGACCACGTGTTTAAAATGGTTGGTATAATGCCCGGCTCTTCATATTTAAAACGTTGGTCTCTGTTTTTTGGTGTTATTTTGTAGGAAAATATTTTACAGATTCACTTTTATTAAGATGTTTTCAGGACTTTCTTGTTGGGTCAGTGGTTAAAACTTCACCTTCCAATGAAGAGGCTGTGGGTTTGATACCTGGTCAGGGAGTTAAGATCCCACATGCCTTAGGGCCAAAAAACAAAAAAGCATAAAACTGAAGCAATGTTATAATTCGCTTCAGTCATGTCTGACTCTTTGCAACCTTATGGACTGTAGCCCACCAGAAACCCCTGTCCCTGGGATTCTCCAGGCAAGAATACTGGAGTGGGTTGCCATGCCCTCCTCCAGGGGATCTTCCCAACCCAAGGATCAAACCTGCTTCTCTTACGTCTCCTGCATTGGCAGGAGGGTTCTTTACCACTGGTGCCACCTGGGAAGCCCCAACAAATTCAATAAAAACTTAAAAAATGGTGCACATCAAAATAAGAATAGATTTATCGTATCATATATGAACATCTTGGGTAAATGGGTTTATCAGACCAGTTCTCACCCATCAGAGCTCTTATAACAAGGAATGTAATAGGGAAATTTGATGAAGGGTAAGAGAATGAAGAATGAAGAAACAATGGAAGAAAGATGGAAGAAACAATGGAAACAAATGAAGAAACAGTGGGAACAGTGAGAGATTTTATTTTATTTTTTTGGCTCCAAAATCACTGCAGATGGTGACAGCAGCCATGAAATTAAAAGACGCTTGCTCCTGGGAAGAAAAGCGATGACAACCTAGACAGCATATTAAAAAGCAGAGACAAAGGTCTGTCCAGTCAAAGCTGTGGTTTTTCCAGTGGTCATGTATGGATGTGAGAGTTGGACTCTATAGAAAGCTGAGCACAGAAGAATCGATGCTTTTGAACTGTGGTGTTGAAGAAGATTCTTGAGAGTCCCTTGGCCTGTAAGGAGATCAAACCAGTCAATCCTAAAGGAAATCAGTCCTGAATATTCATTGGAAGGACTGATGTGGAAACTCCAATACTTTGGCCACCTGAAGTGAAGAACTGACTCCCTGACAAAGACACTGATGCTGGAAAAGACTGAAGGCAGGAGGAGAAGGGGACGACAGAGGATGAGATGGTTGGATGGCATCACTGACTTGATGGACGTGAGTCTGAGCAAGATTCGGGAGTTAGTGATGGACAGAGAAGACTGGCGTGCTGCAGTCCATGGGGTCACAAAGAGTCAGACGCGACTGAACTGAACTGAAGGGAATGAAGACGCTGATCCCAAGTAGGGAGCATTGATCAGGAGTGCCCCATGATGGGCCCTGAGGGTCCTGGGGGCTGTACTAGGCATGATACCTTGGGGTGCAGAACACAGTCCATTTTGTTCTTCTGCCTAGGTTAAGCATATTAATCATACAACAGAGACTACAGTCTATAACTTAGCAATATAACAAAGCTGTTGAATCTAATTACGTTTGCTTCTGAAATTTAAAAAACAAATATCCCAATTGAGGACTTCCATTAAATAGCTCTACAATGTCCGTCACTCCTCATCTAAAGTGAAAGCACAGGTAAGAAATTTCCAACATCCCTTTTGTGTCTAACATTCCATGAGTCAAAGCGAGGACCAATATTACATATTTCTTTTTATAGGAATTTGCTTTACCTGGGGACAGCAGAACCATATGCCCCAAACATTGTGTAAGTCAGGTCAATTAAGAACAATGGCTCCTTCAGCCCTGAGTTTGCTTCAGCAAATCTTTAGAGTCGGCTCTTTATTTATAACTCTGTAGAGGACCAAAACAAGCCTACATCTGACTAGGGCATGGAGGAGCAAAACACAGTTCAGATGCATTCCTAAATCATGAATTTTTCTCATTGACGTACATGGCATCATAGACAGTGCAGCTGCATGGCATAGATTTTTAGGGCTTGATTATAAACAACCTCTGACAGACATTCCTGGGAGCATGATGAGGAAAGTTGTTCCTGTGACACAGTTGATTCTTCTCCTCTGCAGAACTGAGTCCAGTGATCGTAAGGGCAAATATCAGCACCAGTCTTGGCACCTAAAGAATAATATAGGTTCTTTAGAGATGGGTTGAAAATTAGGAGCATTAACTATCAATTCTCCCATATTTTGGCTGTAGTAATTTTTCCTTAAAGGCAATCCTGAGCATGCCTCATTTTTATTTGTCAAGAAATGCTAAGACTTGAGGCCAGAACTTCAGTAGCATTTTAGGCATCATTGTTTGTGTGTGTTAGTCGCTCAGTCATGTCCAACTCTTTGCAACCCCATGGACTATAGCCCACCATGCTCCTCTGTCTATGGAATTCTCCAGGCAAGAATACTGAAGTTGGTAGCCATTCTCTTCTGGGATCCCTGGGATCTTCCCAGGCCGGGGATCGAACCCAGGTCTCCTGCACTGCAGGCAGATTCTTTATCATCTGAGCCACTAGGCATCATTAGATCCTGTTTGTTTGATTGCTTGATGTCAGACTGTCCCCAAACCCGGTGCTCCAGTGCCCTCAGACTCTGTTCTTTCACTTCTGGAACCTTAAAAAATGGGCTGTACTCTCAGTGCGTTATATAATGCTGCTGCTGCTGCTAAGTCGCTTCAGTCGTGTCCGACTCTGTGCGACCCCACAGATGGCAGCCCACAAGGCTCCCCCGTCCCTGGGATTCTCCAGGCAAGAACACTGGAGTGGGTTTCCATTTCCTTCTCCAATGCATGAAACTGAAAAGTGAAAGTGAAGTCGCTCAGTCGTGTCTGACTCTTAGCGACCCCATGGATTGCAGCCCACCAGGCTCCTCCGTCCATGGGATTTTCCAGGCCAGAGTACTACTAACAGGTCTTAAAATTCATTCTCCTATCTTCCCACAACTCTCTGCAAATTTTAGTTGTAAAGTTCTTTATACCCTGAGGACTAGGATATATGCTTCTAGATGGGCCTATAGTAATCTATGCTTACACCTTTGGAACTACTCCAATGTGTTAATTTCTCCCTATATAGAATAAGCTCCTTGAGGAAAAGAATGGAAACTGATTCTAATTGTAGAGAAACAAAATATGTTTGTGAAATGATTCAGTGATTACATCTCATCTCCAATATCACATAAAGCACATGGAGGGATTTCCCTGGTGTTCTAGTGCTTTCCAATGCGGTAGACGTGGGTTCTGTCCTTGGTCAGGGAACTAAGCTCCCACATGCCATGGGGCAACTAAGCCCATGAGTTGCAACTAGAGAAGCCGATACATGGCAACTGAGACCTGACAAATAAATATTTATTAAAAATAAAATAAATATTTAAAAAATACAAAATAAATAAAAATAAAACACATGGAGGTGTTCAAGCAACGGCGTGGTCCATAGTGACTCTTACCCTTATCCTTATCCAGTTATTCAGTCATGGTGGCCAACACTACCATCTTCCTCAATCCTCACAAAAAATCCTCAGAGCAATCATAATTCATTGCTCTGCTTTGTATACATACTTCATGCAGCTGGTTTTTCTTTTTTAACTTCTTGCATATTATGTGCAGAATAACACATATATTTAGAAAGTCTGTAACATTCATTTACACCCTTTGTCAAGTGGAAATGTAAAAGTAAATGATTGCAATTACTCCTCTGTAACAAAGTCATTTACCTGTTTAATGGGTAGTTAATTGTTGGTCCTTTATATTACGGTAGCCACATGATTCATATTCCAAACTGTGACTGCTTTGAGAGTGAAAGAGAGCACTATTAATAATTGCACAGGTCGACAGGGGTAAGCTTGGACTCTACAGGACGTAGTGGGACATATGGTCACACTATTTATAGATGAAGATGCTGCTGAACTAGCACCAACAAAGCATGCCCCTGGGACCGTCCTTCCCTAATTGTGACGTGTGTATGATGAGCCAGTTACATCTGTTTACCAGGATAGCCTTGTAGCTAATAGGAGAGACGTGGGCAAGGTTGATTTGTGCCTGGATTTTAATTTATAAAGGTGAATGATGATGCAGAGAGGCTAATGCTATTGAAAGAAAATTTTTCTTACTTACAGGAAGGGGCTTACAGTTTCCCAGAGAGCGTATGCCATGTCCTATAGGGCCACAGGGGGAAGCACCAGGTTTTCTCAGGGGATAGATACAAGATCCAGGGGAAAATATTTATTGCATTTTCCATGGGAAAGGAAAGGTGGGCAGGGAGAATGGCTTAAGACTGGCTAATCTGAATGCTGTTTGTGGGCTCTGGGTTATATGAGTGGGCTCTCTAGTTGCTTGGGTGATTTAGGGCGGGAGAAATATTGGCTTGGTGTGTCAGTTAAAAGAGGTAGTTGGGGAGTTCCCCAGTGGTCCAGTGGTTAAGAATCTGCCTGCCCACGCTGGGGACAGGTTTGATCCCTGGTCCAGGAAGATTCCACATATCTTGGGGAAACTTCTGAAACCTGTGTGACTAGAGCTCATTCTCTGAAACGAGTAACCACATTGTGAAGCCTATGCACCACTACTAGAGGAGCCCTCACTTGCCACAACTAGAGAAAGTTCACAGGTAGCAATGGAGACCCAACGCAGACAAAAATAAACAGTTTATTTTCTAAAAAAGAGGTGGCTGGGGATTTGGACCCAGAATTGATTGGAGGGTTTGTGATATGACTTTTGTACTCTTACAAAATCTGTATCACAAGGGGAGATGTACAGAACTCTGGCCGTTAATTTGGCCCTGTGATTAATGAATGCCAAATAACTAATGAATGCCTCTGAGAAACTGAGTGCCTCAGTGGAAATTGAAACCTCAGACTTCATGTCATTAGTCTGAAGCTCTAACCCACACAATGAGCTGGCCCATTCTCAGTTTAGGAATAATGGCCCCAAGGTGCCTTGTTGGGGGACACAGACCAAAGAGGCAGCATTGAGGGTAGGTTGAAGGTACATCTTCAAAATCAATGGTTTGAAGAAGACTTCTCTCTAGGTTTTTCATGAAGATGTAAAAATTAAACATATTCTACTGCATTTCAAGGAAAACCATAGCAGACTGGCTTTATTTGAGGAATGGTGTGAAGTCCTCTTTTTTGATATCAGGGAGGGATTCACAGCTGAGGACAGGTGGCCCAGACTCAGTGTGTCCAATGGTGTGGCAAGAAAGTGGGAGTCCATTCAAGGAGGTCATGAAGCTGTCACTTCTTGAGCTCTCCTGTGACCCCAACCAAGAGGTCACAGGGAAGTTCACATGTTTATTTTACAGCTGAGGGCACTGAGAGGGGTTGAGGAAGTGTCCTGAGTCCTTCAGTTTAGATGCAGAACTGATAAGAGAAGGCAGGTTTGTCCAACTTCCCCAGATTCAACTGGGAACTCCCCTCTGTGGGAAAAACAGCAATATTTTCCATACAAGCCTTCTCTCTCCTGGTTTAAACCAGGGTTTAAAACCTGTGCCCTTGGAAGGGGTGGCCTTTCCTCCTGAAGATCCAGCCAGGAGCAGGATTTTGCTTATCTCCCAGTGTGTTGCCATTTATGGATTTGGGCAAAATAACAGAATTGCAAAGCTTCAGACTCCCAGACTTCTCCCCCCACTTTTCCTTCCACACTGAGTTTCCTGTTTCTATGGCAATGAATAGGATGTTTTGCACCAAGAAACACTTTAAATGCCACTGGGGGAAGGTAAGAACCCCACACAGCTCTCTGCAGATCAGAAAGGTGAAATGAGATGCTAAGAAGAACTGAGAAGCGGAAAAGCTGGAATAGAGGTTGGGAGGAGGGAGGAGGGAACTAGAGAAGCATCTGCTGGGAAAGAAAAGTAAAACCAAGTCAGCAGCGTGGCAGCCGAGTCGGGTCCCTCAGAGCCACAGCCATTGGTACCAGAGCATCCATGAGTGCTTGGAAATCCACGTGGAAACTTCATAAGAACCACTGGGGTGGGTGGGGGTGGTGGTAGGGCAGTCTTCGCTTGGAAGCAGTTGGATGGCTGGAGCCAGGATCCAAGAGGCATCCCTAAACAAGCTCAATACAGAGGACCCTCTGAAAGGTGACTTCCTGTGTAAACTGTAAGGTGTGTGTGTGTGCACTCAGTTGTGTTCTACTCTTTGCAACCCCATGGACTGTAGCCCACCAGGCTCCTCTGTCCATGGAATTTTCCAGGCAAGAATACTGGAGCAGGTTGCCATTTCCTCCTCCAGGGGCTCTTCCCCACCCAGGGATCGAACCCGCATCTCCTGTGTCTCCTGCATTGGCAGGTGGATTGTTTACCACTGAACCACCTCGGAAGCCCAGCCTGTAAGCTAAAGAGGCTCAAATATTCTACCCTGTGAATGCTCACCGGGCACACATAGGCCAACATAAGGCCACTGGAATCAAGCTCTTCCACCTACAAGGTTAGACCCACCCAAGATTTTGGTTCTAATCAGATGCCCCAGGATGGACTCTGGAAGGTTCTGCCATCTTCCTTTCTTTTATTGCCTTCTCTGATTGTTTAATTGTTTGGGTGGGGTTGTCTTACACGTGCTTATATGAAGGCAGTTGTTTATAATAGCACAAAATAAAAGGGATATAAAAGAAATCCTTGAAAATTAAAACAGCAGTAGGGAAAAGTTTCTTTCCCTCTTTCCCCTGTTTGACTTTCCCCAATCCATACACAAAAATATATGACCAAAACAGCATTCTAAGAAACACCTTAGAACAATTAAGTTTTTCACCTGGTAGAGCTCTAAGTGGCATATCAAGTGGTTCTCACTTTTGGTTTTACTAATTCCTCCACTTGAGCCAAGCCAAATCCAATCGAACTCTATCCAACTTGAGGTTCCTGTTATATAAGGTTTTAAGAGCTATAAGCTGGAATTAAAGGCACAGTAACAGCAAGAGCCAATCAGAGGGAGCCTCAAAATAACCCGGTCCCCGTGGAAGGCCAAGGCAGATGTATTTGTCCAGCTGCTTGATGGAGAAGGCCCCCAGGCCTCCCACTCACTCACCAGAGGCCCGTAAAAGGCTCACCTACAGCTGCTCGTGAAATTGGTTCCTTGTAAATGAAAGTCGACCAGGAGTCATAGGAGCCTATGGCAGCTGGACAAGGAGGGCTGGGGTGCCAAACAGAGCAGGAAATGGCCAGGGGCCAGGGTAAACAACCGGGGGCGGGAAGGTGAGTATCTGTCCCAGGATAGCTCAGCGAGGTCCTGCTTTCCAAGGGTTTGGCCAGAGCCACCTGGTTTATTTTCAGTTCATCCGGGTATACCCTCATTGACTATGGGAGCCTCACATTTGCATGTCTGCTTTAAGAGAGAGCCTAACAAGTACACATAATAAAATGTTAATTTATGCCTTCTGCTAGGGTTGGGATTGAGTGTGGCTTGATGCAAACTGCAAAATAGAACAAATCTGGAAATTCTGGCAGGCAGCAGAGGAGGGTGGAGAGAGAGTGCGCTCCTCTGAGTTTGGAGGGGAGGCCAAGAGGAAGCTTCCTGGCCTCAAACTCCCTGCAGACCCCAGACGGGGCTTTCTCCAGCAGCTGGGCCCAGTTTCCCCAGCACAGCTGAGTGATGGCCTTTCTGTCTCGAGAGCCCCGGGGCCCCACAATGCAATAGTGACCAGCGCTGGGCACAGAGCAGGGCCTTCATAAATGCTGGGGGAACTGATGAATAACACTGGAAAAGTTCTGAAGATGAACGCTCCCCCCCATATTTTGGAAAATATCAGGTCTCGCTTAGCTCTTTAAGAACTCCACACCCATCTCCGCCTTAGAGGAGAAAGCCAGCACACAGTGATGTTCTGAGTTATCCTTAAAAGCAGTCCCCTGTGAATCTCCAAATGCTTCTGACCCTAGACCAGTGCCCACTGCCTCAGGCCATCTTGTGTAAACAACTCTTGCCATTCAGCTGTGCCCAGACCACCCTCTCCTGGTGCCGACCCCATGGCTGACACGAATATGTGTCCTAAATTGGCTCTGTACTTAGGAATAAGACAGAAATTTCTTCTATTTACCCCTTTCCCCCATGCTTATTAACATCAAGCTGATACCGTGCTCATTCGCTCAGTCATGTCTCTTTGCAACCCTTTGGACTGTAGTCCACCAGGCTCCTCTGTCCATAGGATTCTTCAGACAAGAATACTGGAGTGGGTTGCCATTTCCTCCTTCAGGGGATCTTCCCGACCCAGAGATTGAACCCACCTCTCCCGTGTCTCCTGCCTTTCAGGTGAATTCTTTACCCGCTGAGCGATCTGGGAAGCCCAAGCTGATATCAGTGCAGGATTAAAATACACCAGCAGAATTCTGGCCAATCACTGTAAACACCTTTGGAGTTCCCTACCAGGCCTGTGACACTATGTTTCCCTGGGAAACACCCCCGTCTCCACAAAAGAGATCCTTGAGTAACTGTTCACCAGGAGCCCTCACACTCTATCAGAGATTGCATCAGAGTTTCAAGCTGGACAATCATATTCTTACTTTAAGCGATTTGGAATTAATGCTAGTTAGTATGTAAGTCTGGCTCAGACACATATTTTGGAGCAATGGTGGTCATCTGCGGGGAGACTAGGAACAAGTCAGTCTTGGGAGAGGGGGAAGAAAATGCAAATATACAAAATAAAGCAGAGTCAAGCCAGCTGACATGTCCTTCCGTTGGATCCTAAAGATGTCATTGCATCTTTATAATAAATTCCTGTTGATTGATCAGTCTAACCCTACTGCTTTCTGATATATGTTACCAAAAGACTTTAAAAACAGTGACAAGTTTCACCATAGACCTCTGTAACCCTAATTCACCCTACATTCTAACCCCATAATCTTACCCTGTTCCATCAGGTCTTGACTCTAAGAATTTGACCTACTCAAAGTCATGGTGCAATTCCCAAGTGCCTAGGTTACCATGACAACAAACCTCTATCTAGCTCTCCATGAACCCTCTGCCCTCCCATCCCAAATGATTTCCTCTGCCACTGCAAGGTGTGGCTCGGCTTGAGTCTCATCATTTGCTTATACCTCTTTGAACCCACTCCTCTGGTTTCTTTCCTATTTCCACTGGGATTGCTTGCTAGACTTAGAATGGGTCTCACTCTCCCTGTGGCCACACAAATGCATCTAGATTGGATACTAAATGCTTTTGTTGTTGTTGTTCTTGGCAAATGCAGTGGTTTCTACGTGTTGATTTATGTTATGGAAACAGAAATTATCGTGATGAAAAAATTGACTATAAATGGGGCATAGCACCTATAGGCACTTAGCTTTCATGTGCTTGGCACAGTATCTGGTCCCTGCTAATATTTGTATCTATGGTAATAAAAGAATTACCCAATTTAAAAACAGATCTAAACTCCTGAGGAAATGAATGAGCTAGATGGAATTGTTGCTTGTGTCTGGGCTTACCCAGGGAGCCAGAGTCTCCTCCATCAGAGGAAGCCTTGAGGGGTCTCTGGCCTCAGGGAAGTTAACTCGGCAATTCCAGTGTTCTCCTAGGGGTAAATGGGAGAAGAGATTTGGGGATGAACACACAGTATATACGTCATCTAGCTTCTTTTTCTGTTTGATGTCAATAAACTACACCATGAAATGAAAGCCCATGTGATGGGAGGAAAGACCCATGAATTGTTGCTTAACTATCTAAAGAAAATATAACCAAGGAACTGCTAAAGATGCCCTGTTCATTTGCTCACGGACCCATCAGATGAGTGGAAATGCTGTCTTCACACAGAGCAAAGCTGAGGACAGAGTGTTTCAGGACCCAAGGGGCTGTGCCATGAGTGTGGCTCACACAATATTACACAAGAAATTGATGATGAGGAAGCTAGTTCTAAATTTCTAAATGTATGGAAAAGAAGCCTACTCTGTGTGACAGGCATGCCTCCAGTCTGCTATTGGTGATCCATCTGCATTTACTGTGTGTCTATTGAGTGCACTATTTAGCCTTGGGTCTTTTTTTCTTTTTATGTTTCTTGTTTCATCATATTCTTTTTCTTCTATAAGAAATGCTGCTTGGTAATATCTGCAGGAATTGGCAAAAAAAAAAAAAAGTACATTTTTATCGTGAGATAGAGTTGTCTCCCGCACATGCAACATAAGGGATGGGAATAATTTTTTTAATGGCCACACATATGGAAAAGGTCTTTCATCACTTTACACTCTCTACTGGATTTCTCCTCTATTCCTTCTGGCTTCCTGTTGTCCCCTGCCAAAAAGATGTTTTCCTGTCATACTTTGAAGCCATTTTAATTTTGCTTTGGAGTAGGCTCTTATTTGTTGACGTGTGGGGTTGCACATGGACACAAATCGTCACAATTTTTTATGTTTGATATAGAACTCTCTTAGGAGTAAATACAGTTAAATAATTGTTTAAAGGATCCCACTAGGATGAAAACTTTGAGGAGGTGGAAAATCCATGAAAAGTGAAAGTGCGAGTCAGTTAGTTGTGTCCAATTGTTTGCAGCCCCATGGACTGTAGCCTCTGTTCCTGGAATTCTCTAGGCCAGAATACTGGAGTGGGTAGCCATTCCCTTCTCCAGGGGATCTTCCCAACCCAGGGATCGAACCTGGTTCTCCCACAACGCAGGTAGATTCTTTACCGTCTGAGCCACAAGGGAAGCCTGGAAAACCCCTATCACACTGGTTATTTACAATCATTTCCAAAATGCATCTGTGAGTCTCTGGCTGCCAACATGCTGAGGGCACAGTGTACAAGTGTAGATAAACATTGTGGCCTCAATAAATGAGCTCAACCAGAGATCTTCTAAAAGACTACTCCAGAGAGTAATGGGTTCCACTGGAGAAAAGGGAAGGCCTCTGAAAAGAATGAAACATTAAAATTTCTAATTAGGTTTCAGGTCAAAGGTTGAGTGAGTAGCGTAGCTTAGCAGGGAACCCAGAGTCATCCCTGGGATTCTCATCCTCACACCACTTAGATGCTTTCTCTCTGGAAGTCTCTAACGTAGCTAAATAAAAGAACAGAGTAGAGCAGGAGTTTTTAAAAGACCGTGATCTCCTGAAGCATTTGAAGCCTGGGACTCTGAGGAGAGGAAGATGTGTGTCAGAAACCCTCAAGACTGCATGACCATCTAAAACAAGAAACTCAGAAAAGAAAGGAGCGGTATGTGCTATAGTCTTCTGACCTGTCCTGTGTTTAAAGCAGTGCTTCTCTTTTCTTCTGTGGGTCCCCAGTTCCGGGCGGGATGCCCCAGAAGTGCTGCACCCGGTGGGTAGCTCACGGTGTGCCTGTCCCGTGGTGAAGAGGACAGAGCAACCCGGTGGAGGATCTGCCTGGTTGGTGAGGTAGGGGAGGTTTCCGGTAGTTCTTTTCCTTTTTCCAAGTCATGACACTGGAAAGCCAGTTCTGAAGAAAGGGGGCAGTAGCTGACACAAATCACTGTGGGGAAGATGGCCGAGGAGATTCCGAATCTTAGTCCTCATGCACCCCCTAGTGTAAGAGGAAGGGCAGTTCCTTGATTATTGGTTTGAAGCTGAAAATCCGTCAACCCATTCCCTCCTTTGATGAGTAGGAGACTTGGGGGGAAAGAAATGAGAAATAGATTAAAGATTAGTAATGAATTAAATTCACAACTGTGACAATTGCAGGCTACAAATTAACAATCTCTTAAAAAAATTAAGTGGCTTTGATATACTCAGGACTCAAATGTGAAGAAAGTAGGCAGAGTCTCCATTGTTTATATCAGCTTCTCTAATGCGAGCGCGCGTGAGCTTGTGTGTGTGTGTGTGTGTGTGTGTGTTAGTCAGTCGTGTCTGACTCTTTATGACCCCATGGATTGTAGCCCACCAGGCTCCTCTGTCCATGGAATTTTCCAGGCAGGAATACTGGAGTGGGTTGCCATTCCCTTCTCCAGGGGATCTCCCCGACCCAGGGATTGAACCTGGGTCTTTTGCATTGCAGGCAGTTTCTTTACTGTCTGAGCCACTAGGGAAGCCCTCTCACATGTTAATGTGCACACAGATCAGCCAAGGATCTTGTTAAAATACACAGTTTTGATTCAGTAGCTCTGGATGGAGCTCTCGATTTTGCATCTTTAACAAGCTTCAAGTGGTGCAGAGGATGCTGGTCCACAGACCACACTTTGATAGAACTTCAAGTAGCAGGCAGGGCTGGTTTATGCCCTGGGATTGGCTTGCTTGTTGTACAGTATTCTGAAGTTCCTAAAGCTTCCATCTCTACCAACCCCCTCTGACCAAACGTGTTGGAACACGGCAATGATTCCTTCATTCATTTAGTGGCACTGTAAATTTATCAGTTCAGAGATAATTATTTTTTATTTTCTGAACTTAAAAGTATTTACCAGACAGATTTTATTTTGGGGGGCTCCAAAATCACTGTGGACAGTGAATGAAATCATGAAATTAAAAGATGCTTGCTCCTTGGAAGGAAGGAAGGAAGTTCAGGCACTCAGTCATGCCCGACTCTTTGCAACCCCTTGAACTGCAGCACACCAGGCTTCCCTGTCCATCACCAACTCCCAGAGCTTGTTCAAATTCATGTCTATCAAGTCAGTGATGCCATCCAACCAACTCATCCTCTGTTGTACTTTCTCCTCCTGCCTTCAGTCTTTCCCAGCATCAGTCTTTTTCAGTGAGTCAGTTCTTCACATCAGGTGACCAAAGTATTGTAGCTTCAGCTTCAGCATTAGTCCTTCCAATGAATATTCAGGACTGATTTCCTTTGGAATTGACTGGTTTGATAATCGTTGATATTCAAGGGACTCTCAAGAGTCTTTTCTAACACCACAGTTCAAAAGCATCAATTCTTTGGTGCTCAACCTTCTTTATGGTCCAATTCTCACATCCATACATGACTACTAGAAAAACCACAACTCTGACTTTGTGGACCTTTGTCAGCAAACAAATGCCTCTGATTTTTAATATGCTCTCTAGGTTTGTCATAGCTTTTCTTCCAAGAAGCAGGCATCTTTTATTTCATGGCTTCAGTCACCATCTACAATGATTTTGAGCCCCCCAAACATAAAGTCTCTCACTGTTTCCATTTTTCTCCATCTATTTGCCATGAAGTGATGGGATCAGATGCCGTGATCTTAGTTTTCTGAATGTTGAGTTTTAAGCCAGCTTTTCACTCTCCTCTTTCACTTTCATCAATTTGCTCCTTGGAAGGAAAGTTATGACAAATCTAGACAGGGTATAGTGAAGGACAAGGAAGCCTAGCTTGCTGCAGTCCATGGGGTCACAAACAGACATAGCTTAGCAACTGAACAACAACAAATCTGCATTTAACAATTTGTGATGCTGGATTGTTAATGACATATTACCTTGTGATCTCCTGATTCATGAGTTTTCCCCAAGTAAGTCATCTGCTCCTAGGAATAAGAACTGTCTTATATCGTTTTGTTTCTTCCATGCATAGTGAGGGCCTAGAAGAGACAATGACAAAATTAGTGGATGCCTACTGTTATCTTTGACTTGAAAAAATTTCAGATCTCTTTCCTAAGAGTAGATTTTGATTCTGAGGTCCAGAGAGAGAAAGGGTTGAAAAGATATCAGGTCCCTGTAAGAAGTGAACAGAAGATGCTAGGGAAAATTTGGACCACTTCTTGCAATCAGATAAATATATCCTAGCCCTCAGCACTTTACCTGTGGCTTTCCTTAGAGCTAGGTGTCTTGTTTTGAGTTCTATTTAGGTTTGTACTTAAGATGACTCTATATAAAAATGTTCAGACATCTTGAGCAGAGGAAATAAAAAGTAGATTCGATAATGGTACACACGACATGATTAAGGAAAAATATTTGTGCTTTGAAGAAATATAGGATGAAATGTTCAAGACAGGAAGAAGATAATGTATGAATAAGATAAGGAACTGTTCTCTATTTTCACTGTGAAAGATCACAGAAAGTTTATAATATTGCAGGCTTTAGTGCAAGCCATATTCTCATGCTTGAGAAATGAATAGATTAGGTGACTTTACATACTTTTGGACTGAATGTTGTCAAGACAGAAATGTTTCACACCTTCTAGAGTAGACCATGCTGAAATGGACAACAATAAAAGATGTGAGTTCCTGGCAATCACTTACCTGCACTTTTTGCCGAAAAGTTTTTTAATCCCGCCTGGATGGGCTAGGAAAGATAACTTTTGAGTTCTCTGACAAACTGAGAGTTTGTGATTTTTTAAAAATAAAACACCCCGGAGAGTTACAACATTTATAGGTTCTGCTCAAACACTTCCAGCTAGAACAAACTATCTGTGTGTGAAGACAACCATTTTTGTGGGATAGTATTTTTCTTTCACTAGAAAAATAGCTCATCTTTACCATAATAATTTTATAAAACAGAGAAAAGCACAAAGTAAAAATTAGAAATATCTATAATATTCAATACTAACACTCAGAGATAACCACTATTAACTTTTGATGTATATGGCCAGGTGTGTGTGTGTGTGTGTGTGTGTGTGTCTGTGCATATGTACAGTTTTATTTTGAAAAAAATCACACTACCCATATTATAGAACCAGCTTTAGCCATCCTTTGTCATTAGTATTTTTCCATAACATCACTTTCAAAGGCTGAATAACCACATTTAGGTTTTTAAAATAGCTATAATTACTAAAGTTTTTCCTTCTATCAAGTCAAAACATATCTCTTTATAATTTACATGCATTTGTCCTTTCTCTCAGAGAAGGCAATGGCAAGCTAGTCCAGTACTCTTGCCTAGAAAATCCCATGGATGGAGGAGCCTGGTAGGCTGCAGTCTGTGGGGTCGCTAAGGGTCGGACACGACTGAGCGACTTCACTTTCACTTTTTACTTTCGCACATTGGAGAAGGAAATGGCAACCCACTCCAGTGTTCTTGCCTGGAGAATCCCAGGGACAGGGGAGCCTGGTAGGCTTCCGTCTATGGGGTCACACAGAGTCGGACACAACTGAAGTGACTTAGCAGCAGCAGCAGTAGCAGCAGTCCTTTCTCTGCCCTCCAGACCTACATGCAATAAATAGTGTCATTCTATTTTTTCAGGCCAACACTTCAATTCTGTGAAGACTGCCTTCAGATCGCCCTGAGTCTTATTTTTGGGTTTTAATCAGCCTCAGGTTTTCAAGCCTCTTGCATGGCTCTCAGGTTCCTATCAGGGACCAGCCTCGATATGGCCCAGGGTATCCTCGGGATGAACGGCGTCGGTGTCAGAGAGAGAGAGAGAGAGAGACAGGGGCTGATGATTCCTTGGTTTACGCAGGAAACCAATAAAACCCCAGCACGGGGTTTGCTCTGTGTACGTAGGCCGCAGGCGCCCTCTCGAATCACTGGAGGTACCCCACAAGGGCACCCCCTCGAGTGGGTCTTAGAAGCCCAGACAGATAAGTAAATGAAGAGGGCCCGACGCTCCAAGGATCTCAACCAGAAAAAGGAGAATAGAGAAAAGGGTGGAAAAAGAGAAAGAACGACATGGGGAGACCAAGCTTCAGTGAGCAAGGCCCAAAACTTTATTTTCCAGTGCTGTTTTTATACCCTAAGTTGTGCACATAAAAAAATAAAGAGTCTTGACCCTTATCAGGATCAGGGCTTATTTTTGTATGTCTCGTGATATACAAATTTTTAGGTGGTTTACATCATCTTCTGGCCAGGTGGCCTGCTAACAGTTTATGGCCCTCTCTCCTAACAAAGGTTAGCTAGAAAAAGTCTTATATTCTTTTAAGACGATTTTCCTAAAGTCAGGTGCTAGACACATGACAAAGTTACATTCCTATAAGGCACAGGTGTAGTGAGCTACAAGAAAGGAATTTATTAACTTAAGATCTGATGTGGTTAAATCAAAGGCTACTACTTATATTCTCTATATGTGATTAATACATTTCCAAGGATACAATAGATAGAGGAAACTTTGCAGCAAGCATTGATTCAACAATGAAATCTTTTTTAGTACTATTCTAATGATTTTAACTTCTTCAACAGATTCCTGTATTTTAGAATATAAGGCTTTCTGTCCTTGCATGGCTGGGAGGCTATAAACAGTCACACTCATAGTAGTAAGAGCCCAGACAAACTTGTCATGCAAGTTAGAAAGTTATCAGAGGGGCTTGGATTGGAACACTCCTATTAAGCCAAGGAGAACTTTTTAACTACAGCTCTGAATTAATGTTTTCAGAGAAAGGTGGTTGGGGGGAAGCCCCCGTAAGTATTAGAGGACTTGATAAGAGGCGTAAGATAGTAAGGCAGTCAGACTCCGGTTTTCTTTGGGGTAGATGCTCAGGTAAGTCCAGGGGGTTCCTCGAGTCCTGATTAGCCTTTGCCCGTCAGGCCGTCAGGTAGGATTTCCCTCGCTGGCTCCCGGCAGGTTCCACTATCATGAAAGCTCTCCTCTAGGTTCATTTCAGTTTGTCATGTCCCCCCAAAAAAAAATTGGATAAAATATTTCAGGGAAGTTTAGAAGAGACCCATCACCTCTTTTTTGGTGGAATTTGGAATATGTTTATGTCGCCAGCATCCTGTTTAATTTCTGCAGTCTTGCCTCATTGTTGACCTGCTGAGACTTCCCTGTCTAGCTCTTACACCTGCTGCCCTTGAGTTCCGACCATCTCCACCACCACCCCGCTACATCTCCTAATCCTGCACTCAGATGGCTCTGAACCTGAACGCATGACCTTTTGTATATTCTTTCATTAATCCAGCACATATTCATTGAACACTTGCTATGTGCCAGGAACTTCTGGGGGCACCAGGGATATGACAGTGGTCTTTGCTTGTCAACAGACTTAACAATCTGTAATAAAGAAAGGGACAGAGCAAGATGCTACGGAAGCTCACAGAAGTCCTTATGTGGTTAAGGCTTGGGTAAGACCTTGCTGAAGAAATGTGAAGACCTGGAGGAATTCTTGTGAGAGTCAGTCCATTGTCCCAGCCCCCTGAAATAATTCTGGGTCTCTATTTTTTTTCTTTCAGTGAGTGATAGAAATGGCACCTACACTATCATATGAATTGTCAAGAAGTGGTGAACACAACAGAGCTCAGGACAGGTAGACCCATAGACCTTTCCCCAAACTTTTCCAGATCCGCCTAGCTGTGTTTTACATTAAGAAACATTTTCCTATATGGGAAAAGAATGTAAAAATAAAGAGTGGATATCTGTACATGTATAACTGATTCCCTTTGCTGTACCTGAAACTAACACAACACTGTAAACCAACTATACTTCAACAAAGATTTTAAAAACATAATATATGGAATCTAGAAAAATGGTATAGATAAGCTTATTTGCAAAGCAGAAAGAGAGACAAAAACATAGAGAACAAGGAAGATAGCAAGGCGAAAGGGAGGGTGGAATGAATTGGGATATTGGGATTGACATACATACACTGTGCTGCGCTGTGCTTAGTCTCTCAGTTGTGTCTGAGTCTTTGCAAAACCATGGACCACAGCCTGCCAGGCTCCTCTGTCCATGGGGAGTCTCCAGGCAAGAATGCTGGAGTGGGTTGCCATGCCCTCCTCCAGGGGATCTTCCCAACCCAGAGGTCGAATCAGGTCTCCTGCTTTGCAGGCTGATTCTTTACCGACTGAACCACCAGGGAAATCCAAGAGTATGGGAGTGGGTAGCCTATCCCGTCTCCAGGGGATCTTCCCGACCCAGGAATTGAACTGGAGTCTCCTGTGCTGCAGGCAGATTCTTCACCAGCTGAGCTATCAGGGAAGCCCTATGTATACAATGGGCTTCTCAGGTGGTGGTAGTGGTTAAAGAATCCACCTGCCAATGCAGGAGACATCAGAGGAGCCTGGCGGCTACAGCCCATGAGGTCACAAAGATTTGGACATGACTGAGAGACTGAGCACACCTGTATAAAATAGATAACCAATGAGAACCTACCACATGGCACAGGGAACTCTACTTAAAGCTCTGTGATGCCCTAAACAGGAGGGAAATCCAAAAAAGAAGAAGGATATAAAAAGAGGATATATAAAAAAAGAAGGGATATTGCTAAACATAGAGCTGATTTACTTTGCTGTACAGCAGAAACTAACAATATTGCAAAGCAATAAAATAAAATAAAAATCAATTTAAAAAAATAAAATTTTCTCCATGAATTGCAGTGCATAAAGAATATGATTAATATGAATTTACTCTTCATGTTAGAATTCCTTGCTTTAATCGATTATGTCCTTAAAGCCTCCAAAGTCTTGTCCTGGATGGAGTGTGGGCATGACACTTCACACCAGCTCCTGATGCTCTGGAAGTAGGCTATTGATCACGTGCTCTGGCTTGTGAAGCTAATGTATGCCATTAAAGTGTCTTGGCTCTTTGGGTGGCGTTCTTAGAAATTGCTCTTTGTTGGATGATGAGTGTGTTAAACCGTGTTTTCCTTTACATACTGAAGCTTCTCTTAATGATTCTTGTCCATGTTTCCCTGCTCCTTTTTGCTCTTTTAAATGATCATGGACTCATCATTCTTTCAAGTCCTACTCTGGCTCTGTAATATCCAAAGGGACCCATTCGTTTTCCAAAGACCCAAGCATTTTTTTACACCCCGCATTGAACTGAGGTCTTCTGCATTGCAGGCAGATTCTTTACCAACTGAGGTATGAAGGAAGCTGTTTACACCCCACATACAAACAACTGAGAAGCAATCTTTCATTTGCCAACCTATTCTGATGTTGCTGAGACACATATTAATCTTCCTTATTCTCACCCACCTTGAACAACTACCTGGATGGAAAAAAAGTAAAGCATTGTTTTCTAATAGCAACATAGATATTTCTTTTCCTGAATTGTTGCCTCATTTCATCATGTTGATGTGCGTCTGACACATTGATGGGAAGCTCCCAGAAAGAGGGGGTGGCTTGCTGTAAAATATAGTGAGTGTCTGGGTACCAAGTGCAACCCAGGGGCTGCAGTTACTATTAGCAACCATCTCAATCCCCACGGTGGGCCAGGGACACAAGATGGACTCTCTGTCTTGTGTGCAAAGTAAACTGCTGTTGAAAAGTATGTGGTTGACACATTTCTTTATGTGGAACAATAATTCTTTTTGAAATTACTTCCAAGCTTGGTTTAAGTGCAGCCTTGCCAAAAAAGCCAGACCGTCCTTCTCTGCTCATAATTCTGAGACTTCATTCAGTTTAAGAAGGCATTTTTAAGGTACCATCTCCTCTGTTTTGCTGGAGATGTTATTTGATATTATCTAACGTTCTTCCATGAACTTACTGGAAAATCAGGACATTTTCTTTTTGGATTTATGGTGTAATGCCATCATTTATACAAATTCATCGCAGGCCTGTTTTCAGAGTTTTTTGTTCTTAATTTTAGCAATAATATGTTACTGAATTTCTGGGCAGAGAACAATTTTTTTTTTTTTCTGTCTGGCAGTGAGTCACGGTTTTAATACCTTGAAAGGCTTGCCACAGGCTCCTTTCTCACATGTGGGTTGCACTTTGAAATAACAGTGGGTGAACTGGCTGATGTGATTTTTAGGTTAGCTCGTTGGCAGAGAGCTTAGAGAGCAGAGGTACAGGGGTATTATGTTGGAGGTCTCAGGCAAGGTGAAAGTCCACCTCGATCTCCCCTGCCGACTTTGATGATATACAGAAAGTGTTTCTCCCAGATACCAGGCATGAGGCAGACCCTCAGCAGGAGACAGGACAGACTGTCAGGTTTTCACATTTAGCAAGACATTTTTTTTAATGATACTTTGATGTCATTCTTGGAGCTATTAGACACGCAGGGATCACTGCATATTTCTGCACTTCTCTAAGCCTGTGATGTATAAACTAGCAACTATTTTCAGGTCACATTTCTTAGCATAGGGTGCTACATTTTATTTGCATCTTAGCAATGACTGAGTTCCTTTTGCACATTATTGAGTGTTTTACTCATTTAGGTAAATAACTCTGGCCAGTCAAAAATATAAGATTCATTCAACTGTTCAAGTGTGCTATTTATTGATTCTCTAATATTTAACAAGTGCTCTTTAAAAACATTAAAGCATTATGAGCAATTAATAAATTCTTGATGAAGTTTATTTATCCTTACATTATAATTAAGATGAGCATTGAAAAGTTGTTCTGTACCATACATCAAAGCTATAATGATGAACAAGACATTGATTTGCCTTCAGTGAGTTCACAGTCCACTGGCACATCCAGGAATGTCAGGAGAAAATTAAATTCAGCATGAAAACCATCCTTCCAGAGGGGAAAATAGGGTGGTAGGGGATCACAGAAAGGGTTCATTTTAGTGTTTTATAAGGGGAGGAGACAGAAGACTAGGTAATACTCCAAGAACTAGCTACAGGTACACAGACTTGAGGAAATGCCCATGTAACTGGTGATGCCACAGCACTCCAGACAGAGCAGCAGGCATCAATTTGACACTAGATCTGATTAAGCACTAACCATGGGACACAGGGCAGCAGTCCATGGGATGGCAGGGAAGGTGGTGGTCCGTGAAGTGGGAGATACGAAAGCTTCCATACAGGAGTTTGTGTTGAACATGAAAGATGGTTATGCTTTGATGGGTCTTTCAATTTTATATCTTAGGTAGGACAATCCAGGACAAGAATCTGACTTACTGTAGGAGATGGAGGCCGCCACATATGTTTCCTGGAGATTATTGAGTATATGACACAAAGCTGTTTTCTTCTTAGGTGATAAACTCGTAGGTAAAGTTAGGGGGGGCTTCCCAGGTAGCTCAGTGACAAAGAATCCTCCTGCCAATGTAGGAGATGTGGGTTCAATCCCTGGGAGGAGAAGGGAGGACACCTGGTAGAGGAAATGGCAGTCCACTCCAGCATTTGTGCACCTGTCTGAGCACCCAGCCTCACCCTGCTGTGCCCAACCACAGCTCACCCAGGTGTCCACATCTGGCTCCAGGCAGAACTGCGCTGGCAGAGGGGCAAGGGAGAGAACCAAGGCCTTCCCCCTCCTAACCAGCTGCCAGGCAGAGCCCTGGCCAAACACCAGGACAGGAGTTCCTGGAGGAGGAAATGGCGACCCACTGCAGTATTCTTGCCTGGGAAATCCCACGGACACAGAAGCCTGGTGGGCTACAGTCTATGGGGTCACAAAGAATCAGATACGACTGAGCGACTGAGCACACACATGCAAACTTAGGGGGAGTCTACATGCCCCACAAACAGATGCCTCCTAAGGTTGAAACAGAACAAATGCTTACAGTGAACATACCAAAAATGGTAAGAATAATGAACTACAGTCACATATTTTGAAGGGAATGAACATAGATTGTAAGTTGTGAGGAAATGCTGAGAATGGATCAGTTTCTCAACGGAAATAAGAAGTAGCCTTTCACAGTTGCACAATCACTTATATATTTTTGTTGATCACAAGCAAAGCACAGATGGAAATTCAGGAATGCTGAGATGATATATAACTTTCCGAAAAGGGAATTTAAGGCTCTCTAGTGCACGGAAGGGGTCAAGGGATATGGTAAAAGAGAAAGAGAACATGGGCTGCGGTACTCACAGACGGTACAGCTGCGCCACAGGTAGTGAACAGATGAAACGAATTAAAATCATCTGTTTCTACTACTCATTTCAACCCTCTTGCATCATTCTGGGCCAACTTTTGAAAGCCGACTTAGCTGAGCTTCCTCTTCTGTAATTCCCGATAAATGGCAACACAGTGGATACAAACAGGTAACAATGAGTTCTGAAGACTTGAACCAAAGAAGACAAACTCCTGACAACCAAGATGGTATCCTGTGGAATAAGTTAGGTTTAAAGCAATTAATCAAGAAAACCCCTGTGACCAGAAAGTTCATGGCTTTACTCACAGCTGCTACCTTTTGGGGGCCATTGGCTGGTGGGATTCAGGAAGTACCTTGGGGTAATGGCTTCTGCTTAGTGGGGAAGAATTCTTCAGGCACCACTCACTCGTTCAGATGTTGTTTTCTCTCCAAAAGTCAGGGTGGTCTGTCCAAGTCCTTCCATGGCTGGGGGACAAAGAAGAGAAGGTATTCTGGAGCAGGCAAGTGACAGCCCCTCCCAAGTTGTAGAGTGGGCCCTGGAGACAAGCCATGCTTTCCACAGTTCTCGCATTTGCGTGAGTCTGTGCATTCACAAGTAGGAACCGAAATAGCTAGAGTTATATAAAGACAACTGATGCAGATTCTGAACTTTAATGTGTGAATGTTGTGAAATCATAGAAGATACTAAGAATTCTCCAAATCAGTCTATAAAGAAGGTCACACACAGGCTGGTATAGAATACAGAAGGACCTGTTCTGATCAAGGCTTACAAAAAGAAGACAGGACAGGGTGATGATAGAAATACTTGCCTTCCATGTATCTGCCTAAAGGGTTTTATCAATACTTTGGGGAGGAAAGATTGGGGGTACTATAACAAACCACCTTGAAGCTGTATATTAGTTGTTATAACTCAGGATTTTTAAGTGTAATATTAATAAATGATACATTTTATTATATCATCAGTTCAGGATCTGTCAGTCATCTATCAAATCTAACCTAAATAAAAAGTAATGCTTATCTGAACTTGCTACAGAAAGGCATCCTAACAACATGGGTCCAGTTGGTGTTGGCAAGGACAACAAGCAGCAAACTTCGCTAAATTGTGCCTGAACAAGGCAAATTCCTCTTTGGGTGTGCCAGATGAACATCCACAAGCTTATGCTTGTTACATAGATCCATGGAATGCTGGAGAGCCAGAACAGACGTCAAGTGCATTGCCCTTCATTATATAGGGCAATAATGAAGATGCTGCAGGCCAAGGGGACTTCTTGAGGAATGGACTTTCACCCCTAGAACTTGAACTCTAGGCCTCAGCTCCCAGCTGGATACTTTTTCAAGTACACCCAACAGTCTTGGAGGAAAAAGGGATGTGGGTGTCCAGTAGGAGGATGTGTCATATAAGCATTTTGATCCTCCTCAAGAAATTGCATTTCTTGATTTGATGAACATATCGTGAATATTGGGCTTCTCTGGAGGCTCAGACATTAAAGAATCTGCATGCAATACAACCATGACAGAGAAGCCAGCAGAGACTTATTTAGAAGTTCTTGCTCTTTTTTTTTACTCTGGCTGCCAGAGAGTGTATATCTCTTCGATCACTCCTCTTTCCTTTCCTTAGCATGGCTGTTTGTGCTACATGTGTGCTAAATCGCTTCAGTTGTGTCTGACGCCTTGTAACCCCATGGTCTGTAGCCAGCCAGGCTCCTCTGTTCCTGGGGATTCTCCAGGCAAGAATGCTGGAGTGGGTTGCCATGCTCTCCTCCAGGTGATCTTTCCAATGCAGGGATCATACATACATCTCTTATATCTCCTGCATTGGCAGGCAGGTTCTTTATCACTGGGAAAACTGCCACCTGGGAAACAACACATTTGAGAAGGCTGATGGTGAGAGAGCTGGGGGAAGTGTGTGGTGGCAGTGATGTGTCTCATGGTACAGATAGGCACAGCTGTGGCTTGACCAATCGATCAGCTCTCAGGAGCAGTTGGAGGGCCTCCTGCCTGTCTTTCTAGTCAGAAGCCAATCCTACTAGACTGTACAAGTTCTCATCATAAAACAGTGGCAAGTCTGCTTTATTTATTATGAGAAGAAATATATCACTTTTCTTCTGAGCAAATATGAACATTTCTGAAGATACGTCGACAACTCCTTTTAGAAGAGTTTTGAGCTTTTAGGGATGGAAACACCTAGGATGAAAATCTCTTCCTGGGAAGTGAGTTTATGAGATGCACCTCTTCTGTTGTTGTTGCTTAGTAACTAATTAAAGGAGGGACTTTCCTAGTGGTCCAGTGGTGAAGACTTTGCCTTCCAATGTAGAGGATGCAGGTTCGATTTCTGGTTGGGGAGCTATGATCCCACATGCTTTGCAGCCAAAAAACCAAAACACAAAACAGAAGCAATATTGTAATAAATTCAATGAAAACTTTAAAAATGATCCATATTTTAAAAAATCTTAAAAAAAAGAAGAGTTTAAGGAAAAGTCTTGGGAATTCCAAAATGTCAAACATCCCAGGAAGAGGAGTGAAACTTAGAGGGGAAGAAGAGGGGAGACATCAGAGAATTTGTGGGTGACCACACTGCCACTAACCAGATTCCCACAAGTCTGCAGAGACTTCCTGTTCCCTCTAGAATTCAATACCATTCCTTTCAGGAAATCTTCAAGTTGAGAGATACTCAGATTTAAAGAAGTCGGGTACTGTCTTGTGGGGGGGACAGACCCAGGGCAGGAGATGAACATCCGAGGCATTACAGGATTCAGGCTGGAAAATCAGCATCCAGGCAGATGTCTGTGCTTGCCTAGTGTTAGAAGATTCTGGAACGCAGCAAGCATTTCCTGCCTCCATGCATTTGCATCCGTTCCCTCTCACAGAAATGCTCTTTCCCTAGCTATTTACAGAGAGACCCTTCTGGCCAGATCATTCTTGCTTCCTACATTCCCATTCTTCTTTTAGAGGACACCATTCACTTCTTTCATAGCATGAATCACAGTCTGCCCTTTGATTTTATTTCAGTCATGTAACTAATACTTGTGGGCACCTATTCTGTTCAGGCACATTCTAAGCAGAAAGAACTTGATGGAACAAGGAAAAGGCCCCTGCCCTCTGCTCCCCTTCTGAGGTGGTGCACACTTCAGTAAGGCTGCCTTGCTCTCAGCTCTGACATGGCAATTCATTTATGCCACACTGAATCTCCAGTGTTGGAAGTGGGGAATTTTAATACCCACCCTCCTTAAGCAGACATGGAACTGTGGAATTCCCAGGTGGCTCAGCGGTAAAGAATCTACCTGCAATGCAGGAGACCTGGGTTCGATCCCTGGGTTGGGAAGATCCCTTGGCGTAGGAAGTGGCAACCCACTCCACAGACAGAGGAGCCTGGTGGGCTACAGGCCATGATGTCACAGAGTCGGACATGACTGAGCACACAAACAACAGCAACAGCAACTCTTTCCCATGGAAGAGGAAGTGGTGATTTAAGAAGGTTAAGACACTCACCCTGGGTCAGTTTGTTCATCATCTCTTGGTGTAAGGACAGACCCTTGCTTATGATTTGTCTTTTCCAGTGGAATATAAGCTCTATGAAGTTAGGAACCATCCGTGTCTCATTCCTTGGTGTACCCTCAACATCTGGTACATAAGATGTGTTTATAAATATTTGCAGAACGATTGAAAGAAAAAAAGAGTACTTACAAATACCCATTAGGACCATCTGGGCTATTTTAGTAAAAAGGCTGCACTTTTAAGAAAATGCTCTTTCCATCCCTGTTGGGTGTGTGATGGCAGAATCAGGCCATCTTGATCTTGCCTTCTACCACATAAAAATGCATTTATTGTACAGCCATATTAAACTATTGCATGCTTGTTGGTGAATATTGAAGCCGAAGTTTAAATTCTTCTTTTATTACTGCCTCCTGTCTCCCCTATTTATTGATGCCACTGTGTTTAGTCTCCAGGAAGCAGAGCTGAGTTCCTGAAATGAAAACCACCTCCCCTCGACTTGGCTTTGGGCTGCATGACTCAGGGGCTGGCTCCAACACCCTGGCAGCAGAACTCAACAGTCAGAAGTTTGGAGGAGACTTTATTTTGGTATCTAAGTAAGAAGGAAATACCTGGTGCAACTTGTCAGCCTTGAAGAGGAAAAAAGACAGTCATCATCATAATAAAAGTGGTATCCTGGGTGAAGGTGAGACTGTTTACAAGCATGTGTCTTGTGCACACTTGGCTTTGTGTTGCAATGCAAGATGTTCGCTGTGGCTCCATGGAAGCCGCTCTCTGTTGTTTGTGAACCTCGGTACCTTGGAGTTGCTTTGGAGGGACTGATAATTATCAGGTTTCCAAATTAATGAATTAATGGGATTCACAAATGGTCGATCATAATCAAGAACAGGCTAAAAATTGTTCAAGGCTAAAACCAATGAAATCACAAGGAAAAGTCTCCATAACTGATGTATTTATGGAAAGGTTTCTTAGCAAGTGGGCCGAAGATGCTAATGACCATGATAATAGGCGTGCTGCTAGATTGTAGGACACTGGGCTAAACTTTTTGTGTCACCTAATTTCTTTTTATGGTAATTCTTGTTGTAAAGAGGATTATCCTTGTTTCACACTTCAGGCTGACTGAGCCTGTTGAGATGAAGTTGGGATCCAAACCAGGTTCCCACCGATTCCAAGATTTAGGGGTTTAACCACCCTGGTGTGTATTTTCCAGGATTCTCTTCAGGGCCTCAGGGAAAGGAGAGTGGGTGGGAATGGCGACCTCTGATTCCAGGCATCTCCCTCTTCACCTGTGAGATCTGACATATGGAGCTTAGTAAGACTTACTGGACTGAAGAGGAGGGTCTTCTCAGATTTTTAGGATGTTCCTCTGGTGTTTTTGGCATTTCCTGCCCTTCTGCTTTCATCCTAGAGAGTAATTTGGTACATTTGAGAGAATAGTCAACAGAGAGGAGCCTCATTCACTCCTCAAGAGTATTTTGCAAGGTGTTATCGTCCCATTTTACGGAGAGAACACTAAGAAGTCAGGTAGAGGTTAATTTGCACAATGTCACATAGCTTCTCCATGGTAGAATTCCTACGTGAGCCCCAATTTTTCCCCGTCAAAAGCTTTGTTCCTCCCAAGACCAGATCTTGTCCCTTTCCCACCAAGGTTCTCTTCTCATGTCTGGGTGACTGGCGTGGGTACCCCTTCCTCAGGCGAGGGACGTGAGGTGAAGCCAGAGCCCCCGCGGTTTCTGCCACTTCCGCTCCTCAGAGACGCCTCTCATTCCACATCCGGTTCTTGGGGGAGGGATCATTTTGTGAGTTGTTGATGGTTACTTTGCTCTTGTGGCCAGGACTCTGTGTTCCCTTACCTCAGAAAGATGTGTGATACAGTAACGAAAGCTGGAGTTAGGAGGCAGAGAGGGCAATTCTTCTTGAATTTTCTCTTGCCTAGAAAATCCCATGGACGGAGGAACCTGGTAGGCTGCAGTCCATGGGGTCGCTAACAAGTCAGACATGACTGAGCGACTTCACTTTCACTTTTCACTTTCACACATTGGAGAAGGAAATGGCAACCCACTCCAGTGTTCTCGCCTGGAGAATCCCAGGGACGGGGGAGCCTGATGGGCTGCCGTCTATGGGGTCGCACAGAGTCGGACACGACTTAAGTGACTTAGCAGCAGCACCAGCTCCGTTGTGAAAACTCAGGCTAGCGGCACTGGATGCTCCTGGAAGAGGAGTGGGCAGGTGAGTTGTACTGCTTGGAGTTCAAAAGGAAGAACTGACTGGGCTCAGAGGAGGAAAGGAAACTGGGGAATGTGCCAAACACTTCTCTCTATCGCTCACTTATTCACAGAGACCCCAAAGGAGATTTCTCTGGGGTGTGGGGGGGTGGGATGGGAGGACATAACACCCGACCTCCTGGGAGCCTAGGCTTGGCTTGAAGCTGAGGAATTTCCCCGCCTCTGGGGGACATATTGGGGTTGGGAAGCAAGCACATCAGTGATGACCACGTGGGACAGGAGACCAGGGCTTTTTCCTAACACTGTCAAATCCAGATGATGACAGGGAATTTTGCATGACTGGGGAGGTGTAAGTAAAGCCCCAATGCTGACAGGGATTGGATTTCTTTCCATCACAGAGAACAGGGAACTTGGAGCCGATGAAGACAAGAAATAAATGTGATAGTTCTTGCACTCTAGTTTTGCAGACCAAATTTTAGATCCACTACAGATCCATTCCTTTGGTTGACGAAAAATTTTTCCTGTAGTTATACGGACAGATATTCCTGGAAGAAGTTGTATAATCTAGCATCCTCAGCCTTGCTGAGGATAAAAATCTCATCCTCAACTATGACAACAGTGATTCTTCCCAAACCTTGGCTTTAAGGAAGGCATGATGAGCTGACAGAATTCCATATGGCAGGAGGGATTCTTCTGTGCAGTCTCTTCACTGTGTGGGGAATCTGAAAGCACAAGGGAGTAATAGCAACAGCCTTTAAATAAAGAAGGTAAAGTAAAACTTTCTTTAAAAAAAAAAAGGTAAATACTCCTGTCTAATGATCCTTTGATGAGAGACTCAACTTTCTCATCTGCTGACGACTGATGGATATATGGACTGTATCCCTCATTCTTTTCCTCTCTCCTATCCCTTTCTTCTTCCCTTCTCATTTCATCATTCTTCTGTCTTCTGCCATTTTTTTTTTCACTCTCTCTGTGAATATCCCAGCCTCATTCAGAATTTCAGCCAGCCAACATGATAAATGTATTGCTTAATCGACTAATGCATGACTGAGAAAGGGGAGACATGCAGGGAGGAGTTAGAATAAGGTTAGCAGATCACAGTCCTGCCAAGGAGTGCTCTGGCTCTCTAGAGGGGACTGCGTGTCAGTGCTGAGATCTCTCACAGCCCAGGCAAAGCACAAAGCAAGAAGCAGGACTCTGTGATGTGACTCTGTCCCCAAGATGAGAAGAAATGGGTGCTTTGGGAGAATAGCATCTAGTGTGGGCGCTGAGACTAGGGAGAAATGGCATTTTGGACTTCACAGCATTGAGTGTGTTCCAGGAAAACTTTGTTGGGTTTTGAAAGAAAACAATTATGACATTGACTTCTTAATAGAAGGGACAGAATTCTTACTCTCAAGTCGCAGTATTTCCTGAGTTCTCCTGGCACGGAGATGAATGCAAAGTCACTTGTGGGTTTTCAAGCTGAGGCACAATAGACCATGTGTGCATGCTCAGTCGCTCAGTCGTGTCTGACTCTGCGACCCCATGGACTGTAGCCTGCCAGACTCCTCTGTCCTAGGATTTTTCAGGCAAGAATACTGGAGTGGGTTGCCGTTTCCTTCACCAGGGGATCTTCCCAACCCAGGGACTGAACTTCATTGGCAGGCAGATTCCTTACCACAGAGGCACTTGGGAAGCCTACAATAGACCAGAGCAGTCTGCTAAATTCCACAAGAGCTCTTTGCTTTTTCATGGCAGTCGAAAGTTCATTTAATGCCAGGACTTATTTGGATATGAAATAGTCATTTTGAAAATGTTCAGGTGAAGAAATAATGCCCTGAATCTCAACATGTGACTTCATGCTTTGAGAAAGGTAATATTAACTTGCGGCATGTGATTCCAAGCAGAGCTGAGCCATGGAGTGTCTGCTGGTTTCCTAGCCATTCTTAAATTAAGGCGCTGCAATCTGTTACATAAATCTCTATTTTCTTATTTTAGGTTCAGCCGGCATTTTGCTAGTGAATAAATCAGACAGCCCAGATGTCATTTCTCCCTGGCTAGATATAAATCACAACCAAAATGCTTGCTAGGTTTGCCAGAATTGCTTCATATGTCAACAAAATCTATCGTTACTGCCCCAGGATTCTCGCTTCCCCCCAAAGGAATAAAGAGATCATTTGCCATCAATACAGTATCAGAGAATGAGACATTCCTATGTTGAATAATGAAGTCCTCCCCCTGAAGTTTTTCAGTGTATAAATGGACAGGATGCACCCCTTTACCATGGACGTGGAGAACCTTCTAGAGGTGTTCCTTTTCTCCTTAGAGATGACCTAACAGAGTCTTGATGAGGATCCACCACTTCACAGGACTAGAAGAAGGCATGGAGTCCATCACCAATTCATTTCTTTAGGTGCTGTATTAGTCAGGGTACTGTATTACTGTAAGAGATAACTGAGTATCTCAGTGTGTTAACCCAGAGAAGATGTATTTCTTACTCACATCACTAATCGAGTATGGATGCTCTGCTGCCCTGGCTCCCTCAAGTGACTCCATCATCACCTAACCCCCACCCCCACCCCCCGCCTCCATGAGGGCTTCCCTAATCCTCTGCAGCTGGCGGGCTTGATAGAAAAGAGAAGGGGAATGTGCAGTCTTACTTGGGGAGTTTTGTGGGTCAAGCCTGAAGGGAGAATGCCACCTCCCCATCTCATTCCATCCCCTTAGAATGTAGTCTATTGTTCAATTCCAAATGAAAGGGAGATGGCAAGTGTGGGATACTTCTGAACCCAGCAAGAGAAGTGAGATTGTGAATATGTGGTCAGTTCGACCACAGATCCCAGACTTCTTTCTGGGCCTTCCCTTCACCTCTTCATCCCTTCCTCCCTTCCCGAATCTATGGCGTTCTTGCTGCTCTGGTGAGACTTTTCCATCTTTTATCCCTCCTTGATGGTACCTTAGTGGTCTGGGTACCACTTCTGTACTGGGAAACCTAATTTAGTGTTGGGTGGGTGGTCTGGAAGGGATTTCAGAAACAACTGCTTTAAAATGTTTTAATCATTAAGATGGAAAAGGGTAAAAATGAATAAAATATGACTGACACATATATATCTTTAGTATATTATTTTCCACAGAAAGGCTGCAAAATTCCTGACATGGCCTGATGTCATAGAAGTGCAATATTTCACAAATGAATTGAGCTTATATATTTTATATATGGGGGAAGCTATATCTAGTCTAAATCAATATTTAGCAATCATTATAATGAATAATAAGCAGTAACATTTTAAGCTCAAATTTTCTACTTTAAAAATAATTTTTCAAGTTAGTGAAGGATGGATTTCTACTCTCCATCTTGACCTATTGCTTGTGATAAAAGGTAGCTGCCTGATAGTGATTATAACAACTTAGAAATTTAAATTTTAGAAACAAAGACACATTCATCTCATTCATAGCTAACCTTCAGCTTATTCCAAGATTGGGTGAGGGTGGAGAGGTAGGGGAAGGGGTAGAGCTGGAGAGTCATGGAGAGGAAGATAAGGACAGTTAAACTTCTTTGAATTAATGGTATTTTATTCACCAGATTATATAAGACATAGTACTTTTTAAAAATTGGGCAACTTGTCAGTATTTTCCCCCTTATAAGAATTTTAGTGAAAAAATTAATGCATTGGTAAAGACTGCTAAAAGAGACAGAAGGAATTAAGAACGGATAGCACATAAAGAAACATGGGCTTAAAGCACAGAATAAAACTTTAGGCAAAGCATAGTTAAGTTATTTCTTTCTGAAAATTAAACATTTTTATTTTAGTTTATTTTTAAAATGTCTCCCTTATTGATAAACTGGTAAGGTAGAAGAGAATTGTGATAACTTTTCATTTCTGCTTTTCAAGGGGTAGTAAATTTTGCTTTATTCACTTGTGAGGCTGAAACCATTTTATTGTTGATTTTATAAAGCTTGAGTAAACAAGTTCTGTTTACCAGTAAGCCCAAGTTGACATGGTTGTAATCTTTCTACCTCACTGGATGATTCATTTACTATAGAGAAATTCCTTCCTCAGCATTTTCTCTCTAGAATGTAAGCTTCATTAGGACAAATTCTTAGCTTCATCACTGTATTCCCAGCATCTAAAAAAATATCTGACAGTAAAGAATCCGCCTGCCAATGCAGGAGATGCTGGTTCGATGCCTGGGTCGGGAAGAACCCTGGAGAAGGAAATAGCAATCCACTGCAGTATTCTTGCCTGGGAAATCCCATAGACAGAAGAACCCGGTGGGTTATAGTCCAGGAGCTGGACACAACCGAGTGACTAAACAACAAAAAGTGCAAGCAAGGGTCCTCTCATTCTTCTTTCATTGGGTCATAGTGTCCTGAATCTTAGCCTGAAGATGAATCAGATCATTTTGTCAGCTCTATGAACAACGTATCGAAAGTTTATTCATTTAATCTTTTACTCTTTCAGTCATTGATGTACTTAGTGTTTATAGCAATAAGCTGGGAATTGAGGACCACAAGAATTTATAAGATGTAGCCCCTAAGAAGTACAAAATTCACTGAAGATTAAGACGTCTATTCAAATGCCAGTGATATGATGACAAACCCAAGAAATATGAACAGGCCAAGGCAGTGTAACCTTTCTTCAGTTCAGTCGCTCAGTCCTATATCCGACTCTTTGTGACCCCACGGACTGCAGCACGCCAGCCTTCCCTGTCCATCACCAACTCCCGGATGTTACTCAAACGTATGTCCATAGAGTCAGTGATGCCATCCAACCATCTCATCCTCTGTCGGCCCCTTCTCCTCCTGCCTTCAATCTTTCCCAGCATCAGGGCCTTTTCCAATGAGTCAGTTCTTCGCATCATGTGGCCAAAGTATTGGAGTTTCAGCTTCAGCATCAGTCCTTCTAATGAATATTCAGGACTGGTTTCTTTTAGGATGGACTAGTTGGATCTCTTTGCAGTCCAAGGGACAAAAACATCAATTCTTCGGTGCTCAGCTTTCTTTATAGTCCAACTCTCATATCCATACATGACTACTGGGAAAACCATAGCTTTGACTAGATCAGACCTTTGTTGGTATAGTAATGTCTCTGCTTTTTAATATGCTGTCTAGGTTGTTCATATCTTTTTTTCCAAGGAGCAAGCATCTTTTAATTTTCATGGCTGCAGTCACCATCTGCAGTGATTTTGGAGCCCAAGAAAATAAAGTTTCTCACTGTTTCTACTGTTTCCCCGTCTATTTGCCATGAAGTGATGGGACAGGATATCATGATCTTAGTTTTATTGATGTTGAATTTTCTTAGGGACACTCTTTTATGAGTTAGTAACTGGGGGCCATGACTTTGTTCTCCTGAAAGCTTCTAGGGAAAAGCTAGGGACTCCCAC
This sequence comes from Moschus berezovskii, assembly GCF_049115385.1. Classification (NCBI taxonomy): domain Eukaryota; kingdom Metazoa; phylum Chordata; class Mammalia; order Artiodactyla; family Moschidae; genus Moschus; species Moschus berezovskii. Next base: position 87,312,741 of record NC_142469.1, on the reverse strand, counting down.
AGTTTCTGAAACTGGATTGATAGCTCCTTAGGTGCAGAACTAATATCTTTACTTGTATCACCTATGAAGGGCAGAGACTTTCTTCTAGTTTGTTGTTGTTCAGTTGCTCAGTCATGTCTGACTCTTTGTGACCCCATGGACTGCAGCATGCCATGTTTCCCTGTCCTTCACCATCTCCCAGTGTTTGCTCAAACTCATGTCCATTGAATTGGTGATGCTATCCAACCATTTCATCCTCTGTCATCCCCTTCTTCTGCCTTCAATCTTTCCCAGCATCAAGATCTTTCCAATGAGTTGGCTCTTTGCATCAGGTGGCCAAAGTATCAGCTCCAGTGTCTTCTTGCTGGAAATCAATTCTAGCTGGTTCTTCTAGCTGGAAATCAATAAACATATGTTGGTGATGAGTTATACTACTAATAACACATTAACCTGCTGAAGGCATTTAAAGTGGTAACAATGATTCTAATTTGTCTTCCATATAGAGCAGAGGTGGGGATATCTTGCCTTATGATGACTGACTCTATTGAGTATCCCTAAGATCTTTATCAGAGAAGGCAATGGCAAGCCACTCCAGTACTCTTGCCTAGAGAATCCCATGGATGGAGGAGCCTAGTAGGCTGCAGTCCGTGGGGTCACTAAGAATCGGACACAACTGAGTGACTTCACTTTCACTTTTCACTTTCATACATCGGAGAAGGAAATGGCAACCCACTCCAGTGTTCTTGCCTGGAGAGTCCCAGGGACGGAGGAGCCTGGTGGGCTGCTGTCTGTCTATGGGGTCACACAGAGTCAGACATGACTGAAGTGACTTAGCAGCAGCAGCAGCAGCAAGATCTTTATAGGAAGGGGTATGTTACAGAGATTCCTATAGTCCTAAAGTGACAAAGAGTAGATATTTCCATGAAACTTTCCTCAGGGATACATACAAATTTATTTCCCGGGATTTGTATATAAATACATGTCCAAGATGCATTGAGAAACCCACTATACAGGACATTCACCTACAGATAAAAGATGTGAGGAAGAAGTTTTCCAGATGGATTGTATCTCTACTGTTTGTCTCATTCTATTTAAAGAAAGCAATACCTTCCCTCCTGCTTTTGATACATGACATGGAGTTGACAGGAGGTGGGAAATGATAGCCAAATTTTATTGAGCCTTCAACCTTTCCATCGATAAAATTCTAATTTAAAAAGTAGATCTAGAATAGACTAAATCAAGAGATAGAATAAAAAAAGACGCTTAGAATAACTTAATGAAAAAAGTGTTTTTAAATTGTATTAACACTGTTTGAAAAATGAGGCAAACTTGATTCTGTCAAATGTAGGGCTCTCAAGAGGTGAAATTTTGTACACACAGCACAAATGTGTTCTGACAGATATTCAGCAAAAAGGGAAGATCATGCAGTGGAAAAACTGACATGAGTTGGTCACATAAATCTTTGGAATAATCATACATGAGTCATGGCAAATTCTTACAAAGAATGAATTTTAATAAAAAATGTATGATTTATCCAAGGTGTCTCAATTTTTAAAATTATACCGATTAGCAAGAGAGAGAGGTGATGAGAATTCAGTTTTTCTTAAACCAAAAGGGAAGTGAAGGGGGGGGAATGAGTCAGTCTCAGCTGATGTCTTTTCAGTGGAATCTGGAAATACAAATTTGCCATTATTTTCACTTTAGGGTCTCTCAAAATCCTAAGTTCTTGGGGGCCTAACATTGATTTTCTATACAGATATCCTTGTTTCTAAGAAAGATAAGAGAGAGAAGAGTTGGCTTGTTGTACTTGTTTAAATGTGGGTGGCCTGCTCTAAGAATTCATCAGGGCTCCATGTTCATTCTGTCTTTTTGCTCTATTATACTCACCATGTGGCTTCCATCTTGTGCTGTGCTCATCCTTCAAGCCAGCACAATGGAGAGCATATCCACTATTCTTTTTGATTTTTAATTTTTTTCCTTTTTGCTATGCTGTGTGTAGCTGGGCCCAGCAGTGAAAGCACCAATTTCTAGCTACTGAACCACCAGGAAAATTCCATATATTTTCTTTTTTAATGCAATGTTTTAGAAAATGTACACACCGATTTAGCTCAGCTCCCATTGGCAGTACTCTTAGTCACGTGACCACATTTAGTTGCAAGGAAAGCTGACAAATGTAGTCTTTAGCTGGATGGCTATAAATTATTTTAAAAAATGAAAAAAAAAAGGGTAATTTGAGGGAGTTTTACATATTAACTGTGACTAAGTTGCTTTATGCCTACATGTTGGCTTTAAAACCTAAACAGAAATATAAGAAGTTACTCCATTTTATGGATTTCCCTTTTGGTTCAGTAGTAAAGAAACTGCTTGCAGTGCTGGAGCTGCAGGAGATGTGGGTTCGATTCCTGGATCAGGAAGATCCCCTGGGAGAGGGCACGGCAACCTACTCCAGTATTCTTACCTGGAGATTCCCATGGGCAGAGGATACTGGAGGGCTACAGTCCACAGGATCACAAAAGAGTCAGACACAACTGAAGTGACTGAGCAAGCATGCATGCCCATGCTTGGGAAGTAGCTGGCTTTCTCATTACTTGGCACCTGTTGGTGGTCCTGTAAAAGTCCTTTATCTAGGCCTGGTCTTCTCTTCCAACAAAAATGCATAGAACTTCATGATTCCAGGAATGTGATTAGCTGCCATTTTCTGTGACTCACTTTACCCTCCTGAAGCCCCATCTCATCCCATTAGGGCTTTGCCATCTTGAGAAATTACAAAGACTTCAGTGCAGATCCTAGATAAGAGTCTGGTGACACACCTGCATTTTCACTGTGATTTCTGCAACCAAATCTCTACTCTAGAGGGAAAAGGTGGGAATTTTGCAGGCTAAGGCAATTTGTGAAGTGAATTTTTAAAAATCAGAGATACCTTCTTTTGTACCCCTTAAATCACATTGTGTTAAGACATTGCTAAATCCACCCATGGGAATGGCAGACTGATAGAAAGATAAATTGAAATGTATTAGTGAACAGGGAGAATCTATATTCTAATGCTGAAAAGTTTATGGTATGACTCTCCCCTCACTTTTTCCTTTCTGTGTGTTTTTTACCTTAAAATGTTTTGACAATAATTATAAAATTTACAATTTTATAATTGTGAAATTATAAATTGTAAAATTCACTTATAAAAGTGAAGAATTATGAAAACCTACTGTAACAGCTTGCAACTGAGTTTCATGAAATTACAGATTATGTAGAAGATGTGCTAAGTCTCTTTAGTCATATCCGACTCTTTGCAACCCTGTGGACTATAGCCCACCAGGCTCATCTATAGGATTCTCCAGGCAAGAAAACAGGAGTGGGTTGCCATGTCCACCTCCAAGGGATCTTCCTAACCCAGGGATCAAACCTGAGTCTCCTGCATTGCAGTTGGATTTTTACCACTGAGCCACCAGGGAAGCCTATTATGTAGAAGATACTAGGCTTATTTTCAGAAGACATGTTAAAAGTTTGGAGAAATGAAAGTTCAGGGCTGCTGACATGAGTGTATTTCTTTTGGAAAAAACTCACCATAACAACTTCAGTGGCAATAACCAATTTATCCTTCATTTCTGGGTTTTAACGCAGATCTGATTGCAACGAAGTACATTGTCCAAGTTTCTAAAATTGGTCAGCTTAACAAACTGAAGTAATTGCAATCAGATGTAGCATAGGATAAGGTCAGCAAGTTATCTGAATGAGGGGGAAAATCTGTGTAGGATTTTAAAAGGCAATCCCAATGTGCTTGAGCTTATTCCTCTACTTCACACCCCCTCCTTCCTTCCCTCTTTCTAAACCCGAGCATTTCTCCACAAAAGCCCATTATTTGGGCCTAAATCATTAAACAGTTTATTAAATTGAAAAATGATTAAAAGAACAATGAAAATCTGCCCTGGAAACATAAGGACACAATACGAAACACAGAATCTCATCTGGGAGCAGGAAGTGATAAAATGACAAAGAAAATTCAAAGATTTGAAAATGACCTTTGAAACTCTAGAAAAAACTCACAGATCTTCCATCAATATGTTCATGCACAAAAATGAAAATTATACAAAATGTTTTAGGAAGCAGATGTTATCCAAGCCTACTGTAATTATCAGCTCCAAGCCATCTTGCCTTTTTTTCTTTTCATTTACTAGATAACATGAAAATGTTAGATGCATTGATCTTGGTGTTGAATTTGCAAGTCCCTTTGCAAGATTACAAAAATGATAACATTTAGTAGATTTGAAAGCAAATATGATACTCTTTTGCATTTGCAGGGTTACTATGAAAAGAGGGTCAGTGAGTGGGCAGTGCACAGATTGAGCAATATTTCAGAGAGATGGCATAGAGAGCCAGAGAGTCCTTGGAGAGGAAGAAGTTGCTTGGTTGTTTCCGACTCTTGTGACCCCATGAACTGTAGCCCGCCAGGCTCCTCTGTCCATGGGATTTTCCAGGCAAGAATATTGGAGTCGGCTGCCATTACCTTCTCCAGGTTATATTCTGACCCAGGGTTCGAACGTGGGTCTCCCACATTGCAAGCAGACTCTTTACCACTGAGCTACCAGGGCATATATAGAAATTGGGTGGTCTGGTCCAAATTCTGTACCTGATCTCTGTGAACTTGGAGAAGAACACTTCCTAGTCAAGGAAACTTCTTTTTGACTATTATTTTATCCATAAACTGAGTAGAAAGGGCTTCATAAATGATTTCCCAACATGCTCCTGAGAGCTCTGGGGGATCAGAGGAGCTTCTTAGGGATCACAAAAGTCTAAAGGCCAAGGTGGGAAAGCAAGCAGGAGTCCTGGTATTCCCCACCTGATTCAATCTTAACATCTCTTACAGACTTGTGTTACTTCTTCATGTTTCCAGTTAATAGTGCTTTTGAACAAATGATTCTGTGGTAAAAATAAAAATTGAAAAACTTATAATGAAAGTGTCTCTGTCCTGGGAACCCCTTTCCTACCCCGTTGTTGTTCAGTTGCTAAGTCGTGTCAGGCTCTTTGTGACTCCATGGACTACAGCCAGGTTTCCCTATCCTCCACTGTCTCCCTGAATTTGCTCAGACTCACGTCCATTGAATCAGTAATGTTATCCAACCATCTCATCCTCTATCGCCCCCTTCTCCTCCTGCCCTTAAATTTCCCAAGCGTCAGGGTCTTTTCCAGCGAGCTGGCTCTTTGCATCAGGTGTCCAAAGTATTGGAGTTTCAGTTTCAGCATCAGTCCTTCCAGTGAATATTCAGGGTTGATTTCCTTTAGGATTGACTGGTTTGATCGCCTTGCTGTCCAAGGGACCCTCAAGAGTCTGTGAAAGTCTTCCAAAAACGTTACTAAGCTCTTTGAGGACAGGAATTACAAAATTATAGATTTATGGTCTTTTATAACTTCAAGAAGACTGAGATTTTATTCACCCATGAGAAAATTAAATCCTGGAAAGGTTTAGATTTATTGACATCATATAATAGCAGCAGCAACACATTTTATTAGTGATTGAATGTCTCATGTCACATAGTATAGTTCTTGCATGTTGTAGATGTACAAGATACACTTTTAAAATGAGTCTTTGATTTTGCACATTAAAGCTGAAAAGACTGGGGAAATCTCTATTCACCAGGCAATTATATATCTTTCTGTATGTGTGTGTCACTTCTATTTTACTACTTTCCTGAATGAGGATATTTTCTGAAATCAATATCTCTTGTGTTTCTTCACTGTCCTCATCTGGATTATAGAGAATTCATCCAAAGACTGAAGAGTTTTTACAAAAAAAACAAAACAAAACGTTAAACACCCCTGGCTTCTGCTTCTGCTTTGTTATTGTTGTTCAGTCATTCGGCCGTGTCCGGCTCTTTGTGACCCCATGAACTGCAGCAAGCCAGGCTTCCCTGTCCTTCACCAACTCCAGGAAGCTTGCTCAGACTCATGGCCATTGAGTCGGTGATGTCATCCAGCCATCTCATCCTCTGTTGTCCCCTTCTCCTCCTGCCCTCAATCTTTCCAGCATCAGAATATTTTCTGATGAGTTGGCTTTGGCTCTTCATATCAGGTGGCCAAAGTATTGGAGCTTCAGCTTCAGCATCAGTCCTTCCAATGAATATTCAGGATTGAGTTCCTTTAGGATTGACCGGTTTGATCTTGCAGTCCAAGGGACTCTCAAGAGTTCTTCTCCAACACCACAGTTGAAAAGCATCCTTTGTTGCTCAGCCTTCTTTATGGTCCAATTCTCACATCCATACATGCTGCTGCTAAGTCACTTCAGTCATGTCCGACTCTGTGTGACCCCATAGATGGAAGCCCACCAGGCTCCCCTGTCCCTGGGATTCTCCAGGTAAGAACACTGGAGTGGGTTGCCATTTCCTTCTACAGTGTGTGAAAAGTGAAAGTGAAGTTGCTCAGTCATGTCCAACCCTTAGCAACCTCATGGACTGCAGCCGACCAGGCTCCTCCATCCATGGGATTTTGTAGGCAAGAGTACTGGAGTGTCTTGCCATTGCCTTCACATCCATACATGACTACTGGAAAAATCATAGCTTTGACTGTATGGACCTTTGTTGACAAAGTAATGTCTCTGCTTTTTAATATGCTGTCTAGGTTGGTTATAACCTTTCTTCCAAGGAGCAAGCATCTTTTAATTTCACGGTGCAGTCACCATCTACAGTGATTTTGGAGCCCAAGAAAATAAAGTCTGTCACTGTTTCCACTGTTTCCCCATCTATTTGCCACGAAGTGATGGGACTGGATGCCATGATCTTAGCTTTTTGAATGTTGAGTTTTAAGCAAGTTTTTTCACTCTCCTCTTTCACCTTCATCAAGAGGCTCTTTAATTCCTCTTCGCTTTCTGCCATTAGGGTGGTGTCATCTGCATATCTTAGGTTATCGATATTTCTTCTGGTAATCTTGATTCCAGCTTGCGCTTCATCTAGCCTGGAATTTCTCATGTTGTACTCCACGTATAAATGAAATATACAGCCTTGGCATACTCCTTTCCCAATTTTGAATCGGTCCGTTTCCATGTCTGCTTCTGTTTCTTCTTGACTTGCATACAGGTTTTGCAGAAGGCAGGTAGGGTACTCTAGCATTCCCATCTCTTGAAGAATTCTCCAGTTTGTAGTGATCCACACATTCAAAGGTTTTAGCATAGTCAGTGAAGCAGAAGAAGGTGTTTCTCTGGAATTCTCTTGCTTTTACTATGATCCAAAGGATGTTGGCAATTTGTGCTTCTATAAATTCTCAATATTTAACCTAAGTGGTTTCCTAATTAATGAAAGCCCTAGATTTGTGTTCACCAGTGCCCTGTAGCACATGTCAACTCACTGCCACAGATTTTCTATGATCTAGAAAATGAAATATTTTTCAATTTGCATGGTCCTACAAACAGATATTCTTTCCATTTGTAACTTCTTGTTATAGTCTAATTCATAAGGTAGTGATGTGAAGGCCAGAAAAATTCTGCTATTTTGACTTCCTGGTTGAAGTCCATCCTAAAAACAAATACCTCTCATGGAGCTATTAAGAAAAAAAAAAAGTCAAATATATGGAAATTAAGGTAAAAGAAGGCTGTCATTCAGAGAAGTATCTAACTAAAAATTACCCAGTCCTCTAGAGGCATATATCTTTGTTTGACTAGCTATTTATTTTGATTAGGACCTACCCAGGCACACTGCTTTTGCTTCCCAGAGTGAATTCTAAGTGGCCTTAAAACCTTTCCTTAGGTGAATTTTTTTTCCCCCATGTTTTGTCTTTTTCCTTCTTTTTTTTCTTTTTCTTTCTATTTTTGTTTTGTTTGTTTGTTTCCAAATCTTGGCTATGTGAGTTGGTCAGTGATGTTTGTTGATGTCAGTGTTAGGACTATATCTTTCTACAGCGGGATCAAGGATTAACAGTTATCAGATCAACTGGTTGTGACTGTGTAAACAGTAGGGCAACTTGTATATACAATTTATTGTTTGGGTATTGTGTCTTTCTACATCCAGGCCTGGAGTCTAGAGGTTATTGGACCATTAGGCTAGACTCAACTAAATAGTCCACATATCTTTCTGTATGTAGGAATATAGCTTGTGCACAGCCAATAAATCATTCCCTAATGGAGACAGTGATAATTGGAAATCTTTGGAATGTTTCATTTTTTTCTTAATTAGCTCAGCATCACTGAATGAGTTTCATGAGTAAAGTTGTTAAATAGGAAGCTTTCTGTAGGCTAATTTTGTACAAAAATATTAATATAAATATGTTTAATTGGTTATACATTTTATAAGATGTGCTGAGAGGCTCTGGAAACATGTCAGCCTTAATGGTCTTATCCTTAATGGAAACATGAATCTATTCCTTTAAAAAGAATAGGTATCTTATTGACTTCAATGGAGAATTTTACTCTTCTCCTTTATGATATTGTTAATAACTATAATGTGGAGCTCATAGTAAAGAACCTTTCTGCCAATGCAGGACACCCAGAAGACACAGGCTTGTTCCCTGAGTCAGGAAGATCCCCTGCAGGAGGTCCTAGCAACCTACTTCAGTATTCTTGCCTGGAGAATCCCATGAACAGTGGAGACTGGCAATTTATAGTTTATAGGGTCACAAAGAGTTGGACATGACTGGAGATACTTCACACACATGCACAATGAATTAGCAGCCATTCAGTCTTAACATCAGCAACTTGCTTCTACTTTGCTCTCAGGCTTACCAGAAATTATGAATTAGATTGTTAACAAAGGACAACCTGAGGATTTCTTGGGAAAGACTAATCCAGATAAAGTTATGGACAGATTCGGAGAAGGCAATGGCAACTCACTCCAGTACTCTTGCTTGGCAAATCCCATGGATGGAGGAGCCTGGTAGGCTGCCGTCTATGGGGTTGCACAGAGTCAGACACTACTGAAGCGACTTAGCAGTAGCAGCATGAACAAATTGTATTTCCCCAAATTTATATGTTGAAATCTCCAGTACTTCAAAATGTAACTGTACTTGGAGATAGGTTCTTCACAGAGATAATTAAGGTAAACTGAGGCCATGTAGGGGGCTTTCCACCTGGCGCTAGTGGTAAAGAACCAGCTTGCCGATGCTAAAGACATAAGAGACATGGGTTTGATCCCTGGGTTGGGAAGATCCCCTGGAGTAGGGCATAGCAACCCACTCCAGTAGTCTTGCTTGGAGAATTCCATGGACAGAGGATCCTGGAGGGATACCGTCCATAGGGTCTTACAGAGTTGGACACGACTGAAGCAACTTAGCATGCACACGCACATAAGGCCATGTAGGTGGGCCCTAATTTAGTATGACTGGTGTCCTTCTAAGAAGACAAGGTTAAGACACAGACACATAGAGGAAATATCATTGCAAGACAAAGGGAGAAATGGCCATCTATGAGCCAAGGAGAGTGGCCGCAGAAGGAAACCAGTCCCACTGATACATGTATCTTGAATGTCAAACCTCCAGAACCATAAAGAAATAAATTTCTAGTATTTAAGCCACCCATTCTGTGGTACTTTGTTCTGGTATCCTAGCAAACCGATATATTTAATGTGGTATTTTAAAAGTGTAGACTTTCAAATTGCCTTCAGTTGACTACTCTGACTGTATTTGGGGAGAAAGTGAGGATTTCTATTAATTCTTTCTTAATCCAGAATGAGATGATTTCATGAAAGCAACTGTTGATCCAAGGTCCAGTGGGAAAAAAATGAACTAGGATTGATGAAGAAAGATGCAGAATTTGGTTGTTTAGGTTGAAATATTATTGATACTGTCGTTAATGTTCTGTATTTTACTGCGTTTTCCAAAAAGCCTTTTATCCTCTTTCTTCATTTCTCTGAATGATTCAACTTAATAGAAATTACTTCTGCAGTTTGAAATAAAACATTCTTTAAATATTATCTCTTTCTTTCTGATCTCCCAGAATATAGAATTAGATATTTTTACTATGTCATTCTTTTTTATGATAATATAATTGTTTTCATAGGTTCAATAATAATCAGATATCAATAAGAATAAATAAGGTCAGTTTTCATTCCAGTCCTTAAGAAAGGCAATGCCAAAGAATGTTCAAACTACCGCACAACTGCACTCATCTCACATGGCAGCAAAGTAATGCTCAAAATTCTCCAAGCGAGGCTTCAATGTATGTGAACCATGAACTTCCAGATCTTCAAGCTGGATTTAGAAAAGGCAGAGGAATCAGAAATCAAATTGCCAACATCCGTTGGATCATTGAAAAAACAAGAGAGTTCCAGAAAAACATCTGCTTTATTGACAATGCCAAAGCCTTTGACTGTGTGGATCACAATAAACTGTGGAAAATTCTGAAAAAGATGGGAATACCAGACCACCTGACCTGCTTCCTGAGAAATCTGTATGAATGTCAAGAAGCAACAGTTAGAACTGGACATGGAACAACAGACTGATTCCAAATAGGGAAACGAGTTTGTCAAGGCTGTATATTGTCAGCCTGCTTATTTAACTTATGCAGAGTACATCATGCAAAATGCTGGGCTGGATGAAGCACAAGCTGGAATCAAGATTGCCGGGAGAAATATCAAAAACCTCAGATATACAGATGACACTGCCCTTATGGAAGAAAGTGAAGAACTAAAGAGCCTCTTGATGAAAGTGAAAGAGGAGAGTAAAAAAGTTGGCTTAAAACTCAGCATACAAAAAAATTAAGATCATGACATCCAGTCCCATCAGTTCAGTTCAGTTCAGTCGCTCAGTCGTGTCCGACTCTCCGCGACCCCATGAATCACAGCACGCCAGGCCCTCCCTGTCCATCACCAACTCCCGGAGTTCACTCAAACTCATGTCCACAGAGTCGGTGATGCCATCCAGCCATCTCATTCTCTGTCATCCCCTTCTCCTCCCGCCCCCAACCTTTCCCAGCATCAGAGTCTTTTCCAGTGAGTCAACTCGTCGCATGAGGTGGCCAAAGTATTGCAGTTTCAGCTTTAGCATCAGTCCCTCCAATGAACATCCAGGATTGATCTCCTCTAGAATGGACTGGTTGGATCTCCTTGCAGTATAAGGGACTCTCAAGAGTCTTCTCCAACACCACAGTTCAAAAGCATCGATTCTTCGGCGATCAGCTATCTTCACAGTCCAACTCTCACATCCATACATGACCACGGGAAAAACCATTGCCTTGACTAGACGGACCTTGGTTGGCAAAGTAATGTCTCTGCTTTTTAGTATACTATCAAGGTTGGTCATAACTTTCCTTCCAAGGAGCAAGCGTCTTTTAATTTCATGGCTGCAATCAGCATCTGCAGTGATTTTGGAGCCCAAAAAAATAAAGTCTGACACTGTTTCCACTGTTTTTCCATCTATTTCCCATGAAGTGATGGGACCAGATGCCATGATCTTTGTTTTCTGAATGTTGAGCTTCAAACCAACCTTTTCACTCTCCTCTTTCACTTTCATCAAGAGGCTTTTGAGTTCCTCTTCACTTTCTGCCATAAGGGTAGTGTCATCTGCATATCTGAGGTTATTGATATTTCTCCCAGCAATCTTGATTCCAGCTTGTGCTTCTTCCAGCCCAGCGTTCCTCATGATGTGCTCTGCATATAAGTTAAATAAGCAAGGTGACAATATACAACCTTGACGTACACCTTTTCCTATTTGGAACCAGTCTGTTGTTCCATGTCCAGTTCTAACTGTTGCTTCCTGACCTGCATACAGGTTTCTCAAGAGGCAGGTCAGGTGGTCTGGGATTCCCATCTCTTTCAGAATGTTCCACAGTTTATTGTGATCCACACAGTCAAAGGCTTTGGCATAGTCAATGAAGCAGAAATAGATGTTTTTCTGAAACTCTCTTGCTTTCTCCATGATCCAGCGGATGTTGGCAATTTGATCTCTGGTGCCTCTGCCTTTTCTAAAACCTGCTTGAACATCTGGGAGTTCACGGTTTACATACTGCTGAAGCCTGGCTTGGAGAATTTTGAGCATGACTTTGCTAGCGTGTGATGTGAGTGCAATTGTGTGGTAGTTTGAGCATTCTTTGGCATTGCCTCCATCACTTCATGGCAAATAAACGGGCAAACAATGGAAACAGTGAGAGACTTTATTTTGGGGGGCTCCAAAATCACTGCAGATGGTGACTACAGCAATGAAATTAAAAGACGCTTGCTCCTTGGAATAAAAGATATGACCAACCTAGACAATATATTAAAAAGCAGAGACATTACTTTGCCAACAAAGGTCCATCTAGTGAATGCTATGATTTTTCCAGTGGTCATGTATGGATGTGAGAGTTGGACTATAAAGAAAGCTGAGTGTCAAAGAATCGATGCTTTTGAACTGTGGTGATGGAGAAGACTCTTGAGAGTCCCTTGGACTGCAAGGAGATCCAACCAGTCCATCCTAAAGGAAATCAGTCCTGACTATTCATTGGAAGGACTGAAGCTGAAGCTGAAGCTCCAATACTTTGGCCACCTGATGTGAAGAACTGACTCATTGGAAAAGGCCCTGATGCTGGGAAAGATTGAAGGCAGGAGAAGAAGGGGCTGACAGAGGATGAGATGGTTGGATGACATCACTGACTTGAGTTTTAGTTGGTTATGGACAGGGAAGTCTTGCGTGCTGCAGTCCATGGGGTCGCAAAGTGTTGGACAAGACAGAGCAATTGAACTGAACTGAAGAAGAATCTGGCTTCTTTTTTACTAGGATATAATTAGATGAATTGATTGTGTAATCAAAGACATGCTTGGAGTGTCTAGTTTGAGAATTCATCTTATTTAATGCACTTGTGATAAGACATAACTAAAGAGCAAGGGTTTTAATTCATGTGGAACATATACCTATAAAGCTCTTCCAGGAAACTGGTCTGATACCTATTGTGGACAAAGAGAGTCCTTGTATTACAAGTAGGAAGAAAAATATTTTCTTTGCAGGTCAAGTGCTTGAGCAGATATCAGATACCTTGAAGAGACAGAAGTTCACCCATATTTATTAATAGTGCAAGTGAAACCTAGCAGAGAGAATTTCTTGGGCTTGATTTTCTAGCTTCCAGACAGAAGATCAAATGATGGACTTTCAAAATGTATTCACAGTCCAGGATTCTTTATGAAATGTCAAGACTAAAATTGAATTTTATGACCTTAGTAACTAGCTCTGCATTTGATCATCAAAAAGAAGTCTATATAGTTAAATAATACCTCTTGTTTAACATCTATAACGTAATTGGGTAGACACATTATAAAAGCAGCTTTTTGTGTATAATTTTTAGAGATTATTTAGGGAGGACTACTAAGAAAGCACAACCAAAACATGGAAAGAAGGGAAAAGGATGGCTACAGGTCCTTTCAATATCATATTTCTCTAACCCAATTAATATTTAATTATATAACAATATGCAACTTTGACCTGCTGTAGACTACTGAATACAGCAGACTCTGTAAAGTTACATGTCAGTTTCTGACTTTTGTCCAGCCTCAGTTCAATTTAGTTCAGTTGCTCAGTCATGTCCGACTCTTTGCGACCCCATGAATCACAGCACGCCAAGCCTCCCTGTCCATCACCAACTCCCGGAGTTCACTCAAACTCATGTCCATTGAGTCGGTGATGCCATTCAGCCATCTCATTCTCTGTCGTCCCCGTCTCCTCTCACCCCCAATCCCTCCTAGCATCAGAGTCTTTTCCAGTGAGTCAACTCGTCACATGAGGTGGCCAAAGTCCAGCCTAGATGTATGTAAATAGTTTATGTCTGGTAGAAAAGATAATCTCAAAGGTTATGAGTCTATTGTCTAGAGATCATTTTCCAGTTTTGTCTGTAACTTAGCAAACTCATTTTGGCTTATCTTTGCTGAGTATGATACCAACTTCTGTTCCTCAGATGCTCTTGGAATAAGTTTTACCATTCTGCAAGTTCTCTCATGAATTAAGTAAATTAATCTCTGATAGATGTTCACTATCAGTATCAAGTTTTTGTCATTTGAAAATTATACTTGGACATAGCACAAATATTGATGTCATACTGTTCCATCTGTAAAATTATGAAGTATTCACCTCGATCATAGTAACCTATATGCTATGGACTGTGTCCCCTTCAAATTCATATGTTGAAGTCCTAACTCCTTATTTCCTCAGAATGTGTATGTATTTAGAGAGCACCACTGCAGAGGTGATTAGTTAAAATAACTTTATTAGGGCGGGACCTAACCCAGCATGACTAGTATCTTGATGAAAAGCAGACCTTGGGACACAGGTGCACACACACAAAGAGAACACCATGTGAAGATGAAGGCAGAGACCACGGAGATGTTTCTGTAAGTCCTGGGAAACAAAACACCAGAAGCAAGGTGAGAGGCGTGGAACAGATTCTTTCAGGGACCTCGGAAGGAACTAACCCAGAAAACACTTCATCTTGGACTTGTAGTTTGCAGAATTGTGAGAAAATGAATTTCATTTTTTCACCCATATAACTGGTGGCTATTCCTCTGGCAGCCCCAGAACACTAGTACACCATGGCTGTCACCAATGAACTACTTTACATCTGATATTGCGTGGGTAAGACAAAGAAAAATGCTTGACTCTGTAAGTGATATAAAGTTTGAAAATGCTCTTAGTGCTGAAAGTCTTACAATTGATGTGGTGAGAAACAATACGGTCTTGGAAAATTAACAAAATTTTGGAGAGGTTGGGGTGAGGAGTTGTTCACAAATTGTTTAAAGGTATTGATCCAACAGCTGGATCAGATCAAAAGAGAAAATTACCAAACAGAGTCCTGGAAGTGATACGTATGGTGGAAGTATTGATGAAAACAAGAGCATTGATGTGAACATGCTGATCTGCAGATGAAGGGAATGGGTTGAATCTTTCACACCCAGGGCAAGAACAAATCCATAGCCATAAGGGAAATAAGGAAGGACAAAAAGAAGGTAAGAGAAAGTGAACAAAGCAGAGCAAAAGGGGGGAAAAGAAAGAGGAAATTTACATAAGGGAGATCGATCCTGGGTGTTCATTGGAAGGACTGATGCTAAAGCTGAAACTGCAATACTTTGGCCACCTCATGCGACAAGTTGACTCACTGGAAAAGACTCTGATGCTGGGAAAGGTTGGGGGCGGGAGGAGAAGGGGACGACACAGAATGAGATGGCTGGATGGCATCACTGACTCTGTGGACATGAGTTTGAGTGAACTCTGGGAGTTGGTGATGGACAGGGAGGCCTGGCGTGCTGTGCTTCATGGGGTCGCGGAGAGTCTGACACGACTGAGCGACTGAACTGAACTGAACTGAACTGATTACTTGTTAGAAATTGTTCTATATGTTTCGTAAAACATTTTCTCTCATTGAATCTTCAACGCAGCCAGGTTAGAACCTAGACTTTTCTGACTCCAAAATACATGCTCATTTTAATGCCTGCCAGTTTCTCTCATAATATTATAATAATATGGCATAAATATAACACAAATGGCTTAACGTTATCTATAGATATGGTAGTTATTGTTGCTGTTCATTAGTTTATCACTTCATAGCACATGGGAAGAAGTAACTCCTTTCTTTCTGGCTCCTTTAGTTGGGCAGGTCACAGATTGGTTCCAGCTAATGGTTCTGGCTTGTTCAGTTCAGTTCAGTCACTCAGTCATGTCCGACTCTTTGCAACTCCATGGACTGCAACATGCCAGGCTTCCCTGTCCATCACCAACTCTCGGAGTTTGCTCAAACTCATGCCCATTGAGTTGGTGATGCCATCCAACCATCTCATCCACTGTTGTCCCTTTCTCCTTCTGCTTTCAATCTTTCCCAGCATCAGGGCCTTTTCCAATGAGTCAGTTCTTCGCATCAGGTGGCCAAAGTATTGGAGCTTCAGCTTCAGCTTCAGTCCTTCCAATGAGTATTCAGGGCTGATTTCCTTCAGGATTGACTGGTTGGCTCTCCTTGCCATCCAAGGGACTCTCAAGAGTCTTCTCCACCACCACAGTTCAAAAACATCAATTCTTCTGCCCTCAGTTTTCTTCACAGTCCAACTCTCACATCCATACAAGACTACTGGAAAAGTCATGGCTTTGATTATACGGACCTTTGTTGGCAAAATAATGTCTCTGCTTTTTAATATGTTGTCTAGGTTGGTCATATCTTTTCTTTGAAGGAGCAAGCATCTTTTAATTTCATAACTGCAGTCACCATCTGCAGTGATTTTTGGAGCCCCCCAAAATAAAGTCTCTCACTGTTTCCATTGTTTCCCCATCTATTTGCAATGAAGTGATGGGACTGGATGCCATGATCTTCATATTTTGAATGTTGTTTTAAGCCAGCTTCTTTACTCTCCTCTTTCACTTTCATCAAGAGGCTCTTTAGTTCTTCTTCACTTTCTGCCATAAGGGTGATGTTATCTGAATATCTGAGATTATTGATATTTCTCCTGGCAATCTTGATTCCAGCTGGTATTTCATCCAGCCCAGCATTTCACATAATGCACATAAGTTAAATAAGCAGGGTGACAATATACAGCCTTGAAGTACTCCTTTCCCAATTTGGAACCAGTCTGTTGTTCCATGTCTGGTTCTAACTGTTGCTTCTTGACCTGCATGCAGATTTCTCAGGAGGCAGGTCAGGTGGTCTGGTGTTCCCATCTCTTTCAGAATTTTCCACAGTTTGTTGTGATCCACACAGTCAAAGGCTTTGGCATTGTCAATAAAGCAAAAGTAGATATTTTTCTGGAACTCTCTTCCTTTTTTGATTAGCCAACAGATGTTGGCAATTTGACCTCTGGTAACTTTGCCTTTTCTAAATCCAGCTTGAACATCTGGAAGTTCACGGTTCACATACTGTTGAAGCCTGGCTTGGAGAATTTTGAGCATGACTTTACTAGCGTGTGAGATGAGTGCAATTGTGCATTAGTTTGAGCATTCTTTGGCATTGATTTTCTTTGGGATTGGAATGAAAATTGACCTTTTCCAGTCCTGTGGCCACTGCTGAGTTTTCTAAATTTGCTGGCATATTGAGGGTAGCACTTTCACAGCATCATCTTTAAGGATTTGAAATAGCTCAACTGAAATTCCGTCCCCTCCATTAGCTGTGTTTGTAGTGATGCTTCCTAAGGCCACTTGACTTCACATTCCAGGGTATCTGGCTCTAGGTGAGTGATCACACCATCATGGTTATCTGGGTCCTGAAGATCTTTTTAGATAGTTCTTCTGTTTATTCTTGTCACCTCTTCTTAGTATATTCTACTTCTGTTAGGTCCATACCATTTCTGGCCAGTAATGGCTTGTTCAGGGGGAAACTACAGATATCATTTCTGGGCTAGGACTTGGAGTCATTAGGAAAAGACTCTCCAGAATGCTGATTTCTTTGCCTCATAGTAGAAATGTGTACTGAAATGGAGACTCAAGTAACCAACATTTCTTCAAAACTACAATGAACAAAACTTCTCTACTGACTCATGCTGGATACAAAATATGAGTGAAATACAAACTGTTAGTTTAAAATTATATTCACTGATAAAATAACATACAGAAATTTTTTTTTTTGTAAAATTAAAGATATAGGAAGTAAAGTTCCTTCCTGTGTAAAATCTTATGATTCTAGGCAGATTTTGTCACTATAAGTGCATTAAAAAAAGCAATTTGCCATCTACTTTGCAATTATAAAAGAAATCTGTAACTGTAAGCTGAGTGATTAAATTATCATTGAGAATGAGTTTTGACATCAGTTTTTTGTTTCTAATCATCAGATGTGTGATGGTGATTAAAAATCTGTTGTTTGCATGCAGAGTGTTGGCTGGCCACTTGTAGGCTTCAGTCCTACACCCACAGTGGTGATAAGCAGGATGGACTACAACAATGAGAACCTCTTTTTGGCGCCAAACAGTAACAGAAAGATATTTGAAAGGGTAGTGAATCCAATGGAAAGTTTCACAGAATCAGGGAGTGCCACAGCTATTTTTGATTGCCTGGCAGAGGTCATATGTGCTATGGTTTTGCAGGATGAGAAATCACTTTGGGCTGGTATGCCTAGAGATGTTTCATCAGAAAGATAAGATTTGAACAGAAACTTCATGAATTGGAAAGAAGACTGGATGGCTTGTAGGCAGGAGGGTGTTGGGCAGGTAAATACAAAGATGGTGAATGCAAGGGGTGTGTGTATTGGCTGGGGGGGGGGGGATCAATGAAATACTTTGCCTGCACATAAGAATTAAAAATTTTATTTCTAGGGACTTCCCTGGCTGTCCAGGGTCTAAAACTCCTCCTTCAAACGCAGGGAATGTGGGTTCGATCGCTGGTCGGGAAGCTAAGATCCCACATGCCTTGCGGCCAAAAAAATTAAACATAAAACAGAAGCAACACTGTAACAAATTCAACAAAGACATTAAAAATGGTCCACATCAAAAATGAAAGAGTTTTATTTCCAAACCAAAGACAGAACCCCAGTGTGTGCAACAGTCCACATAGTCACAATGAGCTAATATGTACAACAGCAATCCCAGCAGGCACTGGAGTCTAGAGTGGGCGTGACAGTCAGGGCTATGAGGAGGCTCAATGTGAGCTTCACATAAGGGAGGAGAGGCTTTGTCTGAGTGAAGAGAGCTTCCAATTCTGAGGGAACAGTGGGAAACAAGGACCTTGCTGACCCAGTTGGCCAAACTTGGGACAAAGGATTGTAATGGTTCTACCTGGAGAAACTTTCTCAGGTCTGGGGGTGGGCAATTCTCAGGGCACTTTGACCACCTGATACAAAGAGCCGACACATTGGGAAAGACCCTCATGCTGGGAAAGACTGAAAGCAGGAAGAGAAGGGGGGTGACAGAGGATGAGATGGTTGGATGGCATCGTCCACTCAATGGACATGAATTTGAGCAAACTCTGGGAGATAGCAAAGGACAGGGAAGCCTGGTGTGCTGGAGCCCATGGGGTCACAAAGGGTTGGACATGACTGAGTGACTGAACAACAATCCTCAGAGCAGTACAGTTTTCAGTGAAGGTTAATAGGGGAAAGGAAAAAGAGTGGAGTTGAGAGAATTGGCCTGCTGTGGACCTGTAGTTGCAGGAAGCATGGAAGAAATGTTAGGAAGAGAACACTGTAGAAATCTGCACGGAAAAAGAGGCAGCTCAGAGCAGTATGAAGATAAAATATTGAAAGAAGAGAGATGATCATAAGCCAAGGGGCGGGGAGGTGAGCAGGATGGTTTAGCTGGCTGTGACTTGCCAAGGTCAGACCTAGGGATCTCCTGGTGGGTCACAGGTTGTGGCCCCCAGGCCTATCTAGAGTTAGCCTAGGGACACTGACCTTCCCAGAAAGAGAATCTCCAGGGGATGGGCTTCAGTCGTGTCTGATTTGCGACCCTATGACTGTAGACTGCCAGGCTCCTCTGTCCATGGGATTCTCCTGGCAAGAACACTGGACTGGGTTGACATGCCCCACTTCAGAGGGATCTTCCTGACTCAGGGATCAAACCATGTCTCTTTCATCTCCTGCATTGGCAGGCGAGTTCTTTACCACTAGTGCCATCTGGGGGTGGTGCTGTCCTGTCTTTTTGGAAAGAGTCATTGGAGGCTAGATCAGACTGCGTGTTCTTGCCTGGAGAATCCCAGAGATGGCGGAGCCTGGTGGGCTACCGTCTATGGGGTCGCACAGAGTCGGACACGACTGAAGTGACTTAGCAGCAGCAAGGATGAGCTAGCTCTCCTGGAGATTTTTCACATCTCTGCAAGTGGGATAAGAATCTCTACACTGTTCTGAACAGGACTCCTTATCCAGTACCTTCCGCTCACCGCAATTGCCGGGAAGCAAAGAAGAAATGAAAATCTTTTGCTGGAAATGTTGCAAAAAAACCCCACCTCTGAGACCTTCCTGGGAATCTCAAAGGCCCCCTCTTCAAGTACCATCATCTGGAGAAATAACTGTAGCTCTTGGGAATACCAAATCAGTGATGCTGCACTAGGAACAGAAATCATTCAGGCTTAAAATGATTTTGGTGGCTATTTTAAGTTCACTTCCTCTTTTGCTATCTCAGGAAATGGCTGCCTTCTCAACATGGTTAAATTGTAGCAAAAAGCAGTGACTTAGGAGAGCTGTTTCTTCCACTATTTATCCCATAATCATCATTGCAGAAAAATCCTACTGAATGTCGCCCGGCTCTCATGCACTGTAGGCTAAGTGGAGCAGAGGCAGTGCTCCCATCGGGGCTCTTTCTTCCACCACTGAAAACAGCACTGGGGTCTCATTGAAACGTGTGGAACCAAGCTCCAAGTCTAACACAGGGAATGTATTATGAGAGGCCTCTATTGCAGTCTCCCAGAAGCAGAGTTAGTAGCTCAGGTGCCGGACAGTGTTCACTAAGGCTGAGATGAGAGATGCTTTACTCATCTGTTACTGCCACACATTTTCTTTGAGTTCACTGCTGAAATTATTTAAAATCTTTCTCTGCTCTCTTTCATATGGCCCATGATTCAATTATCCAACTGAAGCAGCCAAAAGCAATCAAAAACGATGGAAATAAAGACAAGAAATGGTTTTATTTACAATGCAAATGATCTGGTTCCCTCTCAAATAAGAGAACAAATCAAATTAGCTGCTCTTCACATGGAGAGGGAGGCACTGTACATACCCACTGGCACTTATCGGAGCTGGGTTCTCCAGTGGCTCTTGGCTCTGTGGAGGTTTTCAGTCGCATTTCACCATAGCAAGGGTTTGATTCACTGCATGTAATTGGAATGAAAAAATATTGAAAGCAGTGGAAATGTACTCCATTACAACCTGACGAAATGCAACTGCCAAGTGGCTGTCAGAATGTCTCAGTGTACAAATGACAAATACCCAGGGGAAGTGATGCAAAGTTACAGGGACAGCATTTCTTAGTACTTCTACAACCCTGGAGGCTCAAAGAATGGCTGTTTTACCTAATTCAATGTTTTCCCCTCCAGTGGGAAGATGGGCCCAGCAAGACTTGCTCATAGGGAGAAGGTTGGGGTGAGAGGTTAGGTGAAAGATAGAAATACGCTCTACCACTTGGTTATTTTTCCACCTCAGTGACAACTGTTTTGCTCCTTGGAATTTCTCAGAAATGCTGACCAACACTCAGTGCTTCAGGTTGCTTATAATAAACTCTCAGTATGTTCTTTTCAATTTAGTTCAGTTCAGTCACTCAATTGTGTCCTACTCTTTGCAACCCCCTGGACCGCAGCACGCCAGGCTTCGCTGTCGACCACCAACATTGCTCTTATAGTTTAGCAACATGACTTGCTAGTTACAGAACATTGCCCCCCACCATCCCCAAGGGAGTGGATTAATTCATCAAAGAATAATATGTGAAGAGCAGACAGAAGTCCAATTTTTTAAGGAAAGCATTTCAAAGTTAAATGTTCCCTAAAGAAAAGCAATTCTCTTTTAAAAAAATCTTTTTATTTTATACTGGAGCATAGTCAATTAACAAGCTTCCCTGGTGGCTCAGTGGTAAAGAATCTTCCTGCCAATGCAGGAGATGCGGCTTCAATCTCTGGGTTGTGAAGATCCCTTGGAGAAGGAAATGGCAAGCTACTTCAGTATTCCGGCCTGGGATATCCCTTGGACAGAGCCTGGCAGGCTACAGTCCATGGGGTTGCAAATAGTTGGACACAACTTAGCAACTAAGCAACCACAACAAAGCCAGTTAACAATATTGTCATAGTTTCATGTGCACAGAAAGTGACTCAGCCATACATATACGTGCATCCATTCTCTCCCAACTCCCCTCCCACCCAGGCTGCCACATACCAGAGCTCCCTGTGCCACACAGTAGGTCCTTGTTCAGTTCAGTCGCTCAGTCATGTCTGATTCTCCACAACCCCATGAATCACAGCACGCCAGGCCTCCCTGTCCATCACCAACTCCCGGAGTTCACTCAAACCCATGTCCACAGAGTCGGTGATGCCATCCAGCCATCTCATTCTCTGTCGTCCCCTTCTCCTCCCGCCCCCAACCTTTCCCAGCATCAGAGTCTTTTCCAGTGAGTCAACTCTTTGCATGAATTGGCCAAAGTATTGGAGTTTCAGCTTTAGCATCAGTCCTTCCAATGAACACCCAGGACTGATCTCCTTTAGAATGGACTGGTTGGATCTCCTTGCAGTCCAAGGGACTCTCAAGAGTCTTCTCCAACATCACAGTTCAAAAGCATCAGTTCTTCGGCGATCAGCTTTCTTCACAGTCCAACTCTCACATCCATACGTGACCACAGGAAAAACCATAGCCTTGACTAGATGGATCTTGGTTGGCAAAGTAATGTCTCTGCTTTTTAATATGCTATCTAAGTTGGTCATAACTTTCCTTCCAAGGAATAAGCGTCTTTTAATTTCATGGCTGCAATCAGCATCTGCAGTGATTTTGGAGCCCTAAAGAATCAAGTCTGACACTGTTTCCACTGTTATCCCATCTATTTCCCATGAAATGATGGGACCAGATGCCACGATCTTAATTTTCTGAATGTTGAGCTTTAAGCCAACTTTTTCACTCTCCTCTTTCACTTTCGTCAAGAGGATTTTTAGTTCCTCTTCACTTTCTGCCATAAGGGTGGTGTCATCTGCATATTTGAGGTTATTGATATTTCTCCCGGCAATCTCGATTCTATCTTTTGCTTCTTCCAGCCCAGAATTTCTCATGATGTACTCTGCATATAAGTTAAATAAGCAGGGTGACAATATACAGCCTTGACATACTCTCTTATTTGGAACCAGTCTGTTGTTCCATGTCCAGTTCTAACTGTTGCTTCCTGACCTGCATATAGGTTTCTCAAGAGGCAGGTCAGGTGGTCTGGTATTCCCATCTCTTTCAGAATGTTCCACAGTTTATTGTGATCCACACAGTCAAAAGCTTTGGCATAGTCAATAAAGCAGAAATAGATGTTTTTCTGGAACCCTCTTTTCCCATGCTTTTTCCATGATCCAGTGGATGCTGGCAATTTGATCTCTGGTTCCTCTGCCTTTTCTAAAACCAGCTTGAACATCTGGAAGTTCATGGTTCACATATTGCTGAGGCCTGGCTTGGAGAATTTTGAGCATCACTTTACTAGCGTGTGAAATGAGTGCAATTGTGTGGTAGTTTGAGCATTCTTTGGCATTGCTTTTCTTTGGGATTGGAATGAAAACTGACCTTTTCCAGTCCTGTGGCCACTGCTGACTTTTCCAAATTTGCTGGCATATTGAGTGCAACACTTTCACAGCATCATCTTTCAAGATTTGAAATAGCTCAACTGGAATTCCATCACCTCCACTAGCTTTGTTCGTAGTGATGCTTTCTAAGGCCCACTTGACTTCACATTCCAAGATGTCTGGCTCTAGGTCAGTGATCACACCATCGTGATTATCTTGGTCGTGAAGATCTTTTTGTACAGTTCTTCTGTGTATTCTAGCCACCTCTTAATATCTTCTGCTTCTGTTAGGTCCATACCATTTCTGTCCTTTATCGAGTCCATCTTTGCATGAAATGTTCCCTTGATATCTCTAATTTTCTTGAAGAGATCCCTAGTCTTTCCTATTCTGTTGTTTTCCTCTATTTCTTTGCATTGATCACTGAGGAAGGCTTTCTTATCTCTCCTTGCTATTCTTTGGAACTCTGCATTCAGATGCTTATATCTTTCCTTTTCTCCTTTGCTTTTCACTTCTCTTGTTTTCACAGCTATTTGTAAGGCCTCCCCAGACAGCCATTTTGCTTTTTGCCTTTCTTTTCCATAGGGATGGTCTTGATCACTGTCTCCTGTACAATGTCATGAACCTCCGTCCAGAGTTCATCAGGCACTCTATCTATCAGATCTAGCCCCATAAATCTATTTCTTACTTCCACTTATAATAATAAGGGATTTGATTTAGGTCCTATCTGAATGGTCTAGTGGTTTTCCCTACTTTCTTCAATTATATCTGAATTTGGCAATAAGGAGTTCATGATCTGCGCCACAGTCAGTTCCCAATCTGTTTTTGCTAACTGTATAGAGCTTCTCCATCTTTGGCTGCAAAGAATATAATCAGTGTGATTTCGGTGTTGACCATCTGGTGATGTCCATGTGTAGAGTCTTCTCTTGTGTTGTTGGAAGAGGGTGTTTGCTATGAGCAGTGCATTCTCTTGACAAAACTCTATTAGCCTTTGCCCTGCTTCATTCCGTAATCCAAGGCCAAATTTGCCTGTTACTCCAGGTGTTTCTTGACTTCCTACTTTTGCATTCCAGTCCACTGTAATGAAAAGGAAATCTTTTTTGGGTGTTAGTTCTAAAAGGTCTTGTAGGTCTTCATGGAACTGTTCAACTTCGGCTTCTTCAGCATTACTGGTTGGGGCAAAGGCTTGGATTACTGTGATATTTAATGGTTTGCCTTGGAAACGAATAGAGATTATTCTGTTGTTTTTGAGATTGCATCCAAGTACTGCATTTCGGACTCTTTTGTTGACCATGATGGCTACTCCATTTCTTCTAAGGGATTCCTGCCCACAGTAGTAGATATAATGGCCATCTGAGTTAAAAACCCAAGTAAGATGGTAGGTGTTACGAGAGAAGGTCCTTGATGGTTTTCCATTTTAAAAATGGCAGTGTGAACATGTCAGTCCAAAACTCTCGAACTATCACTTCTTCCCTTCCTTCCCCCTTGGTAGCTACAAGTTCATTGTCTATGCCAAACTGTGGTCTTTTGCAACCTAGAGATATTCTTCAGTTGACTGAAACCTCTATTCCTCTCCTAGAGAAGTAGCAAGCACAGCAGTGTAAGGTGCTGTGGTTTCCTATGAAGCAGTAGGGTTCCTACCTCGGTTCATGGGGTAGGAATAACATTTCAGAAGGTGGTGAGCACCCACCATCTGCTGCAGCTGAGCTCCCTGAACAGCTTGGATGTGGGGGTCCTGAATGGAACCCAGCCTTCAGGAATTACGGCAAAGCGATAACTCCCAGCAATAATTTAGCCTTAATATCTCCCCCTCTTTCTAGTGCTGAGTCCAGTGTCAGGCATATAGTAGGTGTTTGTAGCGTCTTTAATGAGAGAAGAGAGAGATGGCGAGGAGCCTAAAACCCTGAATCCTTCACCACTTGCCTACCATCTCTGCAGGTCCTCAGGGAAGCAAGCAGATGGGACCCTCCAGGAACATTAACACTCTATTCCTCGCTGAGGTTTTGGCTCTAAACTTTTATGTAACTTGCTATTGAGAAAATGGTTCTCACTGTGCATTATCCATGAGGTATTTGCTACCCATACTAGACTTTGGAGAGCAGAGTCACTGACAGTTTCCCCACCCTTAACCTCTTCTTGAAGCTTCATTCACAAGGTCTCATCAGTCAGCAACTGAGAGGTCACTTCCTCCCAAGAGACTGACACCACCATTTTCCTATTACAAGACTAAAAGGAAAATTTTTAATCCTTTCTGCAAATACTCCAATCTCTAGTTCAGTTCAGTTCAGTTCAGTTCAGTTGCTCAGTCGTGTCCGACTCTTTGTGACCCCATGAATCACAGCACGCCAGGCCTCCCTGTCCATCACCAATTCCTGGAATTCACTCAGACTCATGTCCATCGAGTCGGTGATGCCATCCTGCCATCTCATTCTCTGTCCTCCCCTTCTCCTCCCGCCCCCAATCCTTCCCAGCATCAGAGTCTTTTCCAGTGAGAGTGGAAAAGACTCGTCGCATGAGGTGGCCAAAGTATTGGAGTTTCAGCTTTAGCACCAGTCCTTCCAATGAACACCCAGGACTGATCTCCTTTAGAATGGACTGGTTGGATCTCCTTGCAGTCCAAGGGACTCTCAGTCTTCTCCAGCACCACAGTTCAAAAGCATCAATTCTTCGGCGATCAGCTTTCTTCACAGTCCAACTCTCACATCCATACATGACCACGGGAAAAACCATAGCCTTGACTAGACGGACCTTGGTTGGCAAAGTAATGTCTCTGCTTTTCAATATACTATCTAGGTTGGTCATAACTTTCCTTCCAAGGAGTAAGCATCTTTTAATTTCCTGGCTGCAATCAGCATCTGCAGTGATTTTGGAGCCTCAAAAAATAAAGTTTGACACTGTTTCCACCGTTTTCCCGTCTATTTCCCATGAAGTGATGGGACCAGATGCCATGATCTTTGTTTTCTGAATGTTGAGCTTCAAGCCAACCTTTTCACTCTCCTCTTTCACTTTCCTCAAGAAGCTTTTTAATTCCTCTTCACTTTCTGCCATAAGGGCATAATACTCCAATCTCTAGTTAAACTTGCTTAATTTTTAAATCTTTGAGACTTGGTCCAAATTTTTCTGAGTGTAGAGTAGGCAGTTGGAAAAAGGTCTACCTTGAGCTCTTTGTGGAAGCTGGAATATTCATCTCACATGATTTGCATGAATCAAAGAAAAAAAGCAGAAACTCTGCCTCTGCACATCTTCTTCTAGATCTCAAGACTGTATCTGTGCTGACAGAGAATCTGCAAGGAACTGTCAATACACTATCCAGGACAACCAAGCTGCTGTCATCCTTCCTACAGTTACACTGCTGCTGCTGCTGCTGCTGCTAAGTCACTTCAGTCGTGTCCGACTCTGTGTGACCCCATAGACAGCAGCCCATCAGGCTCCCCCGTCCCTGGGATTCTCCAGCCAAGAACACTGGAGTGGGTTGCCATTTCCTTCTCCAATGCATGAAAGTGAAAAGTGAAAGTGAAGTCGCTCAGTCGTGTCCGACTCTTCGCGACACCATGGACTGCAGCCCACCAGGCTTCTCTGTCCATGGGATTTTCCAGGCAAGAGTAGTGGAGTGGGGTGCCATTGCCTTCTCTGAATAGTTACACTAGGTGGTGGTAATTCACAGAGTGGTTTAGATCATTCAAACTATAGTGACTGACGAATTTACTTCAATCCTGATTGCATTTGGGGATTCCTAATATACTCTTTTGAGACTCCCTTGGACTGCAAGGAAATCCAAGAAGTCCATCCTAAAGGAGATCAATCCTGGGTGTTCATTGGAAGGATTGATGCTAAAGCTGAAACTCCAATACTTTGGCCACCTCATGCAACGAGTTGACTCACTGTAAAAGACTCTGATGCTGGGAAGGATTGGGGGCGGGAGGAGAAGGGGACGACAGAGAATGAGATGGCTGGATGGCATCACCGACTCGATGGACATGAGTTTGAGTGAACTCCGGGAGTTGGTGATGGACAGGGAGGCCTGGCGTGCTGTGATTCATGGGGTCGCAAAGAGTCGGACATGACTGAGTGACTGAACTGAACTGAATATAAATTACTTTTAATCAAATATTTTATTAACATTATTTTTAAGAACCACTTTATAGTACATTTGAATCATCTCATTATTATAAAGTGGAGGTCTTCTTGGTGGTGTGAGGTATGTTTTATGTCAGATTCAGTCACCCCCAGCTTTGCATGAGAACACTGGAGGAGATGTAGTTTATTTTAAAGATGATGAAAATGCAGTCAATTTAAAATATGAGAAAGCCCAGGCAAAAATCCTGTTTCAAAAACAACAACACAGCACAGGTAATTTTATGAGAGGCAGGAACAACTGAAGACGTGGCTAGAATAAAGAAAAACAGTGATGGAATCCTTAGGGAGTAGAGAAAAACTTATTGATAAATGCATATGAGAAACCTTAGGGGGAATTCACACTAGTTGGGAAATTTTTGAATAGTAGATGCAATACTTGAAAAACTAATATTGGTTATTTTTCTAGGGACCCTTGGTAGTCTAGAAAGAGAAGGTAAAAATGAATCACACCACAGAAAGGAAATGTTAAGGTCACTAAGTTCAGTGTTCTCATGTTAAAACGGGCAAACTGGAAATTTTTAGAGAAGGAAAGTCTCTTAAATGATCGTCTGATCTGATACCCCCACCCATCTTACAAATAAGAAAACTGAAGCAGAAAAAGGTGAAGTGACTTGTTGGATGTTACATGGTTTTATTTGGAAGCGTTACCACTCAGCTCTGGAAGAAATTATGTCTCCTTACAGGGATTCAAAAATTGACAGCTGCAGTGTCCTGTCAGAGCAAAAGAATGAGTTTTCAGAAAAATATATTTTCATTCTGACTTCAACTAATATCTAGTAACTTCAAGATAATTTTTTGTTTTACTAAATTGACATATGTAAATGCTAAAATTAAAAAATACTAAAATGAAAACCCTTTTCCTTGGATTCAACAAATTAATGTATAAACCATATGGCACTATTCTATAGTGTATGCATATTCATTCAACACACATTCAAGAAACATTTTACGAGAGAACATTTTGCTTCCTTCCCTCCAGACACTATTATCTTAATTAGAATGATCAGATTTGAGCAAAAAACGAAACTACAGTGCAGGGCAATAAGTGACAAGCACTGTGTGAGGTATATAACAGAAATGGCAAGGATTTGAGATTATGGAAATTCACTTCTAGTTTCTGGGATTGCAGAAGTCACTATGGAGAACACAGATTTGAGAAAAGACATTGGCTAAGAGATACAATTTCGTTACCAAACCAAGCTTGGGTTTGCTTGCCCAGAGTAAAGCAAAGCTAATCTACTGACCTTGGGTTGTGGTAAAGGAAAGCACATTTATTTGTAGGGCACCAGTCAAGGAGAATGTGCAGTTTACGCTCAAAAATCCCAGACTCCTGGATGGATTTTTGTTCATGCTAAGTCACTTCTGTCTTATATGACTCTTTGCAACCCTATGGGTAGTAGCCTGCCAGTCCATGGTAACTCCTCTGTCCATGGGATTCTCCAGGCAAGCGTACTGGAGTGGGTTGCCATGCCCTCCTTTGGGGGTCTTCCTGACACAGGGGTTGAACTCGTATCTCCTGCATTGGCAGTTGGGTTCTTTACCACTAATGCCACCTGGGAAACCCTTGATGGATTTTAGGGAAAGGTTTTTTAAAAGCAGCATCAAAGGTTGGGGTTGCAGAGTGCTTGATCAGCTTGTGGGCATTCTTCTGATTGGTTAGTGGTGAGGTTACAAAGTGGTATTTCGGAATCAGTGTCTTCTGGGTCCAACTGGTCTATTATCCACATGCTTGTGTCAACTTCTTCCATCTGGTGGGAGTTTTAGTATCAGCAAAACAGCTCAAAGATATGGCTCAGAATATTATCTATGGCCCTCGTGGAGGAACTAAGCATTCTTGACTCTGACTTTAAATTAGTATTATTTTGTCTTGCTTGACAGCTTTCCTGTGTTTCTGCATTTTGTCACTTCTCCAATTAAATTTTCTCTTCGGAACTCAGAGAAAGCCTAGAAGGCTGAAGCTTTTCTACAGGCAAGAGGCGTGGGGCACAGCGGTCTGTCCCTGGGAAGGCTGACAGAGTCTGGCTTGGTTTCAGTTTCAGTGGATGAAAATACAAGAAGTAGGAGAGATTTTTGGGGTGCAGAATAAATTAATTAAAAGAGGAAAAGAATACTAATATTAGTAAAAGTAAATTACCATTTATTGAATGCCTACTATGTTATAAATGTTAGTTCAAAAATTCCTCCTGACAATCTTCAGAACTTGCTATTATTCCTATTTAACAAAAGAGGAAACTGAAGTTCAGGGAGGCAAAATAAGTTGCTCAAATATATTCAGTTAATAAGTAGTTCAACTTTGGCTCTGTTTGATTCTAAAACCTCAGTTATTACCTCCAAAGACCTCTAACAAAATAGGAAAACCACAACTAGCATCCAGGAGTCCTCCAAAAATCAGAATGGCTCTAGTTAGGTGTTGACACTGGTGAGTTAATGGGAATATAGAGAAAAAGTCAGTTTAGTTAACTTCATGACCAATAGTGAAATTTCAGGCTTCCTGACCATTGGGCAAATGTTCTGTCTATTAAATATTCTTCAGCTATTAAAATCCAGGAGAGTTAGGAAAAGGGAAAAGGTCAAAGCATAATACATTTCCTTTAATAAACATGCATTTAGAATTGTTAAGTTTTTTTAAAAAAAGTACTTGAATCATAACATTATGAATTTAAGCCAACATGGATGTGTGGAAAAGCTTAATACTATTTAAATGTTTTTTTTTTAATTAAATATGTGCGAAAGCTGGCTTCTGTTTCCCGATGGCCTCCCACAGAATTCATCCAAAAAATATTGGAAGCAATTTGATTTGCCTTATTCCTGTGTAATGAGCTGCACTTGCCATAATTGTGCTCAAGGGATCCGGGAGCAGCACTCAACATCCTGTAAGTGAAAAATATTTGTTTGCAGTCGACCTTCTGAGAAGAGGCCTCGGTTTTCCCTGATAGAGCTTTATCTCTGAAGCCATCAAAATGCTAAGCTGAAGCGCCCAGAGGTGATACCTCTTCCATTTTCAATCTCTTAAATTTGTCTCTGACATTTCCTTTTCTTTGAGATGAAAGACCAGATTGCCATCTGGAGCCCCTATGTTAAGGTTAATAACCATTCTTTCTATTTTTACCCTGGTGCCATTTGGGGGGAAATCTTCCTGATTGACCACAATGAATCTCCAACAGGATAAGCGGTGTTTCCCTATCTGAGTGTTAAGAAAAAGATAGCCAACAATCTTTCCAGTTTGATTAAAGAGCAGCACTTCCCAGAGGCCAGAGATCCCCTCACCTCAGGATCAAGAGACTTCTCCTGGGCCTGTGAACTGTCCAAGAGTGGTGTCTGATGAGTCAAGTAGTTGTTGCTGCAGGCTGCCTTGCTCTTCCTTGCCAAGCAAGGGCAGCATTAGCTAAGGGCAGGAAAGCACCTGGAAATGATGTGTACACATTTCTGCATGGCAGGGAAGGTGTTTATACAAACAACTGGACATGGGTGATGTTGGTGTTTGAAAGGAACCTGGATTTCTGTCTTACATAAATGCTGCTTAGACTAGCTCTCTATCAGGATGAGCTGTCAGTTGTGTTCCAGAAGAACGTTTCGGCTTCTGTGGAACAGTGTAGTGAGCACTTTAGAGACAAAAGAACAGGCTGACTTTTATAGAATGACCTCAGGAAAGACCAGTGTGCCTGGAACTCATTTTGAAATGAACAGTTGACACAGAATACCTAGACCACTGAGTAATTTGGTGGATTAAATGTATGTGGCACTGTTTCAAAGCACCTGACACCTAGCAGGCATTTATTCTCTTGCCCCTTGGTTTAACTGAATGTTGCTCACCCTTAGACCCATTTGCAGAGGCATATAGATAATTCCTATGTCTTTCATCTTTTCCCCCCAAATGAAATATTTTATCCCAGTGCCCTCTTGACTGGGGACCGTAGTTTAGTAGTCCCTCGTGTGGG
This sequence comes from Moschus berezovskii, assembly GCF_049115385.1. Classification (NCBI taxonomy): domain Eukaryota; kingdom Metazoa; phylum Chordata; class Mammalia; order Artiodactyla; family Moschidae; genus Moschus; species Moschus berezovskii. The sequence goes on along the minus strand of NC_142469.1, from coordinate 87,281,623 downwards.
GCAGGAGCTTCTCTTTTCCTTTCTCTGACTTCGGCTTCTTTAGCGTCATCATTGCTGTCTCTGTCAACACCGCTGCCACAAAGGCAACTGCCAGAAAACTAGCAAAACTGCTTTATCACACAGCACTTACTGAATTTGCTTTGAGGTAACACTGTCAGGTTCTGGGGATGTGCATGTAAGGGGAATAGCCCTTTCCTTCAAGAGACGCACAGTCCAGGTAAGGAGCCCAGATTTTCCTTTTACTCCACCAATCCTCGGGGGATCCTCATGCTCAGCGCAGCTCAGATCCACTCTCTGTTCAGTCCCAGACTGTAGCATCTCAGGTTCTGGTGCTTCCTCAGTCCATTGGGTATTAGCACTGAGGTTAACTTGGAAAAAAATTCATATATATATATATATATACACATACACATATATATATAATCCTAGGCAGGCTATTTGAGAGATGGGCAAAACATTAAAAAATAAGAGGAAAAAATGAAAAAAAGAGACTTCTCAAGAGGATGTTGTCAAAATGTTATGTGTATATGTGTGTGTATGAGTGTGATATGTGTATGTGTGTATATGCGTATGCGTGTGTATGTGTGTGAGTGTATTGTGCCTGTATGTGTATGATTGTATATGTGTGTATGTGTATGAGTGAGTATATTGTGTGTGTATGGGTGAATGTGTGTCTTTGTATGTACATGTGTGCATATGTGTGTATACATAGGGAGGGGCAAAGCTGATGGCCTCCAGGTCCCATTACCTCCATCCTATTTCCAGTCTTGTTCTCTCTCTCCTTTCTCCGATGGCTGGGTCTGTGTTAAGATGCCACCCTTCACGTGAATTTCTCTGCTTCCCATTTCGGTGCACAGCATAGATACTTGGGCTTTTCCCCCCCCAAGAACAGGCTTAAAGCCTAGCTAGGAATCATGGCCCGAAAATGCTTCAGAACCATTTAGATAAACACCTCATAAAGGCTAAAAAGCATACTAGACCCTAGGTATACCTATGCTGCCTTCCCCTGTACTTTGCATTAATTTCTAAGTCTGGCTTTCAAGAATGATGAAGGCAGTCACATTTATAAAATGATTAAACATTGATATTCCAAACATCAGTTGCTAGGGGAAGTATTAAAGTATTAATTTTATTACAGAAGAATGTTACTGCCTGTATCTTTATGCATAATAAACTCTCTTGTTAAGCAAGAAATCACTTTGTGCCAGAAGGTGAGACCTGGCTCATGCTTTCTTCACCTGAGAAGGACTGAGAACTTCCTTTGTAACTCTGAGCAATTACTAAGCAACATAAGAACCATCTGCTGTCAGTCATTAAGGCTCCCAAACAAGAAGCAGAGGTCCCAGGACAGGTGAACACTTAAAAAGTATTAAGATCTTCCTGATGAAAGAAATCTGAAAATAATCAAAAGAGACTTGATGCCAGGGACAAACTTGTCCATTGCTGGCAAGAAATGTGGGTGGCCTTTAAGAGTTGAGTGAACCCCAGAAGACACCCAGCAAAGAAATAGGGACATCAGTCCTACAACTACAAGGAATTGAATTTTGCCAACAGCCTAAATGAGGGTGGAAGCAGATGCCTACTCTGTAGTGTTTTGTAATGCAGCCCTGACTAATACAAACTTGGTGTAACACAGTCCCAGGACTTGTGGCCTATAGAACTGTGGAACAGTAAATGGATGTCTTAAACCTCTGAGTTTGTGATATTTGTTATATAGCAAGAGGATTCCAAAGGTCATGCTCTTGTTTAAGAATTTCTTATTTTTTTAAGAGTGTATAAAGCAGTGAGGACTGGTTAAAAATAATTTTCCTAGTTTTTAAAAAATAAATTTCCTACAGTAAGTGCCAGGACTTGTGGCCTATAGAACTGTGGAACAGTAAATGGATGTCTTAAACCTCTGAGTTTGTGATATTTGTTATATAGCAAGAGGATTCCAAAGGTCATGCTCTTGTTTAAGAATTTCTTATTTTTTTAAGAGTGTATAAAGCAGTGGTGACTGGTTAAAATAATTTTCCTAGTTTTTTTTAAAAATAAATTTCCTACAGTAAGTGCATATATCGGAGAAGGCAATGGCAAGCCACTCCAGTACTGTTGCCTAGAAATCCCATGGATGGAGGAGCCTGGTAGGCTGCAGTCCGTGGGGTCGCTAAGGGTCGGACACGACTGAGCGACTTCACTTTCACTTTTCACTTTCCACTTTCACACATTGGAGAAGGAAATGGCAACCCACTCCAGTGTTCTTGCCTGGAGAATCCCAGGGACGGGGGAGCCTGGTGGGCTTCCGTCTATGGGGTCACACAGAGTCGGACACGACTGAAGTGACTTAGCAGCAGCAGCAGCAGCAAGTGCATATATAATGCACTCCATTCAAATCTTATGAATGACAATGATCTCACCAAATAAGCCAACCCATGCTCCTTAATCCAGGCTCTAGTACATGCAGGCCCTCAGAGCCCCAGCAAGGCCAGCTTTGCACAGATACTTCAGGTTTTGTGTTCCGTTTCACATCACCCTTCACATGTTATCTAATCTTTCTCAGTGTAAAGCACTTATTTTTATAAAATCGTATCTGAGAAGTGTGTGTGTGTGGTGAGGAAAGGGGTTCAACCTCAGTTTATAGATGATATTAAATTTCTTGAAATTAAATAAAAATATTTACTTAAAAAAAAAATATATATATATATGTATTCTGACTGGAACCAAGACCTTTTGGTGAAAAGCCAAAGCTGTCTTCTTTACCTCCCCCACAAACCACTTATTTGCAGTAAGAAAAAAAAAAAGCCTTTTTATTTTAGAATGTTTTAGATGAAGTAGCAAAAACTATTATTAAATGTTAATTCTTGAGTACATGTCGTTTTAAATACCTAATGTAAGAAAATTGAAGTGTATATAAAGTAATTCTGCCAGATACTAAAGTACAGAGAAGGCTTGTGAGGTGGTTTCCATTGCAAGCCCAGCTAGCTGCTTTTTTCACGGATGCCATTTTTTTCTTAAAAGAACAACTGACTGCCTAGCTATGGTTATTCAGATTTGGGTACTTGGCAGACATTTCTTTGAAAATTAATAAATTCAGTTAGTTCAAGGAAAATATCACTCTTGGTTGCTAATGGTACAATTAAAGCTTTCCCGCAAAAAATAGAATTGTTGAAAACTTGTATCTGCCACTTTTAGAAAGACAGTTTTCCAATATTTTGAAAGTTTCTGATGAAATCAGTAATATTAATGAATGTGACTATTTTTAATTTTAATGTGACTATATTTTATTTAATGAATGTGACTATTTTTAACATTGATTGATAAATATGTCAATGTTTGGAAGATGTGCTTACTAAGGGAACCAATATGAGTTTTTATGGATAAAACATCCATTTAATGTGAAGTTAGATTCATGAATTTTAAAGTAATGGAGCATGAAATTTGATTATTGTTTCTGAATCTACAATTGCAATTAGTCTTTAAGAAAATACTGCTTGTCAACTTTGACTATTGTATCAAAGAAGAATATTCACAATTGTCTAAAAAGATCATTAAAATATTCTTCCTATGCCCAAAAGCATATTTGTATAAGGCTGGAATTTCTTCATATACTTTAACTGAAACAACATATTGCAACACATTGAATGCTGAAGAAATAATAATCTCAGTTCAGTTCAGTTCAGTTCAGTCGCTCAGTCGTGTCCGACTCTTAGCGACCCCATGAATCACAGCACGCCAGGCCTCCCTGCCCATCACCAACTCCTGGAGTTCACTCAAACTCATGTCCACAGAGTCGGTGATGCCATCCAGCCACCTCATTCTCTGTCTTCCCCGTCTCCTCCTACCCCCAATCGATTCCAGCATTAGAGTCTTTTCCAGTGAGTCAACTCGTCGCATGAGGTGGCCAAAGTATTGGAGCTTCAGCTTTAGCATAAGTCCTTCCAATGAACACCCAGGATCGATCTCCTTTAGAATGGACAGGTTGGATCTCCTTTCAGTCCAAGGGACTCTCAAGAGTCTTCTCCAACACCACAGTTCAAAAGCATCAATTCTTCGGCGATCAGCCTTCCTCACAGTCCAACTCTCACATCCATACATGACCACGGGAAAAACCATAGCCTTGACTAGATGGACCTTGGTTGGCAAGGTAATGTCCCTGCTCTTTAATATGCTATCTAGGCTGGTTATAACTTTCCTTCCAAGGAGCAAGCGTCTTTTAATTTCATGGCTGCAATCAGCATCCGCAGTGATTTTGGAGCCCAAAAAAATAAAGTCTGACACGGTTTCCATTGTTTCCCCATCTATTTCCCATGAAGTGATGGGACCAGATGCCATGATCTTGTGAATCAGATATTAAAGTTATTTGCTAAAATATTTTAAAACCCCACTCTTCTCATTACTGTTTTTGTTTAGAAAAATATGACAAACTAACCAAATGGTATCACTTATGTTCCTATGTTATACACTTATTGTTATTTTTAAATGAATTAATAAATATTTTTGAATTCTCCGTTTTTATTTTTGACTGTAATATTGATAAATATATTGAGAGATAGTATTGAAATACATACCATTACCATGTGTGAAAAAGATAGCTAGTGAAGTTGATGTGTAACGCAGGATCTCAGTCTGATGCTCTGTGCTGACCAAGAGGGCTGGGATGGAGGGGTGGGAGGGAGGCTCTAGAGGGATGGGATCTGTGCATACTTACAGCTGATTCATGTTGTTGCACAGCTGAAACCAACACAAGGAGGTCAAGCCAATATACTCCAATTAAATTTTTTTAGTTATCTGCAGTGCTTAATACTTTTAAAGAGTTTAAAGGGAAACTTAGGCCAATATGTTTGAGAACCACTTTTACAGAGCTTACTCCATTTTAAAAATTAGATACAACTACCTAAAGAAAAGTGCAAAACATATAGATATACAATTTAAAAGTGTTAGTCTCTCAGTCATGCCTGACTCTTTGGGACCCCATGGGCTGTAGCCCACCAGGCTCCTCTGTCCCTGGAATTCTCCAGGTAAGAATACTGGAGTGGGTAGCCATTCTCTTCTTCAGGGGACCTTCCCAATCCAGGGATAGAAACTTCATCTCCTGTGGCTCTTGCATTGCAGGTGATTCTTTACCAACTGAGCCACCAGGGAAGCTCTGTACAATTTAAAATATGCTTTCAAATGACTTCTTCCATATAACCTCCCTGTGATCAAGAACAATGCTGCAAGTGCCCCCCATCAAAGGCCCTGTCTGCCCTTTTCAATCCTACACCTTCCCTCCCATCTTTAATTGGTTTATTCTCAAATAAATTTTAAAATTTATTTACACTTATAAATAGCTTACTATGTGCCAGACACAGCCATAAGTGCTTTAATTTATTTAACCCTTATGTCAACCCTGTGAGGCACTCTTATCATCCCAATATATTGTTGAGAAAATAATGGCACAGTGAGCTTAAGAGGCTGGCCCAAGGTCAAGTGATGAATCAGTGTTTAGATACAGACAATCTGGCTGTGGCATCCAGCTAGAGGAAGACTCAATTATTGTCTCTCTCTAAAACTTCAGACTCTTGGCTTGAACCATTCAGGTGATGTGATTCTGTGCAGCAAATCAAGAGCAGCTTGTGGATAGAACTACTGAAAGTGGAGATAATGGACCTTCTCAGCTCTGATTAACCACAACTCTCAGAATGTAACCCTTGTGGAGTGCTGGTGGTTTAGTTGCTAAGTGATGTCTGACTCTTGGTGACCCCATGGACTGTAGCCCACCAGGCTCCCTGGCCCATGGGATTTTCCAGGCAAGAATACTGGAGTGGGTTGCCATTTTTTTCTCTAGGGGAACTTCCCCACCCAGGGATCGAACCTGGGTCTCTGGAATTGCAGGCGGATTACAAACTGAGCTACAAGGGAAGTAGCTCCCTTGTGGAGAGAGGGGCTCTTCTTAGACTGCCCATCCTGAGCTGGTTTTGGGCTTTGACATCTGACCTCAACACTCCGTCCCCACAGAATCATCAAAACTAGAACTCAAACTTGCAGAGAATGGCAAATATTTTCAGGGCAAAATATCTTGCTGGTTTTTTAGAAATATTTTAAAATATGTTTTTAGGAATTTTTAGACATTTTCAGTAGAGTATGGGGTCTTATTACTTAGCTTGCTATATTATATGTTAACACATATATTATATGTTAATATAATATGCTATATTCTGTGTTAACATATAATTAATACAATACTCCATATTGTATTAAATTGAATCTCTATAAACATAATAAATGTTAATAGGTGTGCTTGGGGTTTGAGAGTTTTGATAGTATTCAAAATGCTGGGCTTTCATTTATATTTTGGGGGGAGCTCCATGTGCTCCTCATTAATTTGGTATTTTCAGTGCTCCAAAGGGTTGAAAGCCATCGACATTCCTCCCCAACTCCTCTACGGCACTTGCTTGTTATGTGAGATTAGGGAGAGCACTGATCTTTTCCATAATTTAAAATATTTCATCCATTGGGAGTGCTCATTTATTTCTACCCAACACATTTCTCTGTTCTTGATATATCAACTTCTTTTCTAGTCACTAGGTAATGGCTGAAATAGTCACATTATGACTCAATTTTCATGATGGTTTATGAGCAAACTACTTTTTAAAAAAATTATTGAGCAAACTTTTTTGAGGGTTTTTGAGTTCCCTTTTATCTAGAAATTGATTGACCTAAATGTGTTAGGAAACTATGTTCCTTTTCCCTCCATAGATAAGGTTTTAGTAAGTATTCCTTTGTTTTCTCATTTGTTACAGATTCCTTTAAAACAGAAAATAATAATTTGGTGCTTCAAGTGCATAATGGGCTCCAAAATGGAAAAGAAGGTATCTTAGACTGAACCTGGGTTGTTGAAAACCCAGTGTGTCTCTCCAGCCACCTAAGGTCACCAGATACCTGGTTTGTTTATTGTGTTTCCCTTCTATCTGCATCTAAATGCATCATGAAGTCACTGGGTTACCTGCACTGTGGCTATTTTTTACTTTTTCTGGAAGGAAAGTAGTTTGATCAACATTTTGTGTTTGTTGGTTTCTACATCAATCTGGTAGAAACAGGCAGAGGTCAAGAATCAGAGTCATCCAGCGACCTTTTGAAAAAGGCTGGCATCAAATTGTTCCCTTAAATGACACAAGTGCAGCTGACCTCTCCAGAGTCAGAGGCCCCAGATTAAACCGTCTCTGGGAGCTTACCCTTCTCTGGACAGGGTCAGGGCCCAGGCAGGGCCCTCAGACAATTTCAGGTTACCAGTGATTTCAGCTCGGTTCCCTTATCATGGCACACATCTACAGTTGGAAGTCATTAAATGACTCTTTAAACAAAAGTATTTTGTACTTTAGATTTTTGTCCAGGTCTGGGTCTTGAGAATGCCAGCCTCAGTCTTCATGACAGGAGAAGATGCTTTTTTGTAAACTCAGTGTTGGAACACTCACTGAGCAGGACAGATCGTCCACTGACCAGTATTTTTCCAAACATCTAACTTTTCTCAAAGGAAAAGATAAAAGAATTATCCCTTTCTCTGTTAAAATGGTAATTGGAAAAAGTAAAGGCTTGCTCTGAGTGGGCAGAATTGTGTGCAGAAGATAGGAAAAAATACACGTCTGCACACAATAGTAACTCAGGAATGTCTGTTGGAGGAATCCAACAGATAATAAAAAATGATCCTCTCAACACATCTGGGCAATTTTTGGAAATAAATGGAAAGTACCTGTGATCGTTAATTTTGTGTGTCAGCTTGACCAGACCATGAGGAGCCCAGGCATTTGGTCCTGTATTATTCTGGGTGTGTCTGTGGAGGTGTTTCTGGGAGAGATTAATGTTTGAATCAGTAGACTGAGAAGAGGAGATTGCTCTTCTTTAGCGGGGTGGGCTGCTCCTACAGTCAACTGAGGACTTAAATAAAACAAGAAGTTGGATGTTCCCTCAACTAAGAGGGGACTCCTTAGAGACTGCCTTTGTTTAAAAAAAAATTCTTTATTTTTAATTGGAGGATAATTGCTTTACAATATTGTGTTGGTTTCTGCCATACATCACCATGAATCAGCCATAAGTGTTAGCCAGTCAGTCATGTCCGACTCTGCAACCCACCAGGCTCTTCTGTCCGTGGGATTCTCTGAGTAAGAATACTGGAGTGGATTGCCATTTCCTTTTCCAGGGGAATCTTTCTAACCAGGGACCGAACCTGGGTCTCCTGCATTGCAGGCAGATTCTTTCATTTGAGCCCCTGTGAGTGCTAGAGCCCCTGTGAGTGCTTCCCTCCCACTTGAATCTACTTCCCACCTCCCACCCCATCCCACCCCTCTAGACTGTCACAGAGCACAGGGTTTGAGCTCCCTGTGTCATACAGCAAATTTCCACCAGCTACCTATTTTACATATGGTAATATATATGTTTCCATACTAGTCTCTCAAATCATACCACCTTCCCAGAGACTGTCTTGAGCTGGGATACCATTTCTCCCGAGTTTTGGGTTATAACGGAAGCATCGGCACTTTCTCGTGCTTGAGCCTGCCAGCGTTTGGATGGAAACTAACCTTTTGCTCTCCCAGGTCTCTAGCTTGCCATCTGCATTTCTGGGCTTCTCAGCCTCTATAACTGCATGAGCCAATTCCTTATAATAAGTAAGTAAGTTACTTGGCTCTGTTTCTCTGGAGAACTCTTCTTTGGAAAAGAAGAGAAAAAGACGCCAGAGTCTTCCCTTTCAGCCATGTGAGGCCACAGTGACAAGGTGCCGTCCGCAAGCCAGGAAGAGAGCCTCACAGGAAACTGGTAAAATATCAGCTGCTACCTTGATTTTGGATTTCTCAGTCTCCAGAATTGTGAGAAATAGATTTCTGTGTTTGCAGCCATCCCATCTGTGGTATTTTGTTACAGCAACTTGAGCAGACTGGGACAATACCCACTGAATTTCTTCAGAGAATCTCTAAACAGTCCAGAGGTAACAGGAGAGCAAAGCACATGATCACACATCATGCAGTGTGCCTTGAAAGACTGCATTCCTGAGTCAAAGTCATTCATGTCAATGGAAGTGATCCGTACATGGCCTTGAAAGTGGAGGGTGCTCCACTGTCACTCTACTGTACAATCCTTACTTCAGCATGCTCAGCAAACAACACACACCTGCCTCAGAAGGTGAGCTGTCCTTTTGGTGGCTCTGAGAAAAAAAATTTGCTTTTCAAGGGCTCTTCAAAGATAGTTTATATCATAACTGTAGCCTAAGTTATTCAAGAAAAGTTCTTACAGCCACACAAGGACTCTGTGAAGACAAAGTGATCAGGTGACTTGCAGAACTGAGAAGTAATCTGAGGGCTGATCACTTTCTTTCCAGAATCCTGCTTGTAAAGCATCCACATTGAATAAAATAGGCAAGGTCCACAGCAAAAATGGCCTTTGCAAATCCTCCATTTGCTAAGTTCATCCAATGTCCTTTATCCAAATTTTAGTTTGAAAACCTAGGAAATATGAAGAGAATTTTCCAAAATTTTAGAAGATGGAAGGAGAAAAATAGATCAAAGGGCTGGAAAATGAATGAAGAAGAGGGACAGTTACAAAAATATAATCAGCTAAGAAAATTTGTGCAGCAGTAAAATGTCTTTATTTATCCAAAGGCCTATTTTTAGCAAGGCGCTGGACAGTCTGTTCCTTATTCTACCTGAATAAAGAAAATGGAATTTTTGAAGTTGAGATTTAGACTAGAGGAAATTATCTCACTAGAAGTGGCAATATCTGCTCACAAGATGGAGGCAGGATCATCTAAGTTTCCACAAAAAGAGTACTGGTCTTTGGGCTTGTTATGACCTTAGCTCAGTCCATCTGGCCTGGGGAGCCAGAGCTACCATGGGGGTCTGAGCAATCAGTCGAAAGGACCATTGGTCAAATGCATAAACAGCCCCCATCAATGTTAAATACACAATTATAACTATTTTCTCATCATTCCTCCAAATGCCATTTTGTTTAAATTTTCAAGAAGTCAAAATTAGCTGCTCAGTCATGTCCAATTCTTTGTGACCCCGTGGATTGTAGCCTGCCAGGCTCCTCTGTCCATGGGATTTCCCAGGCAAGAATACTGGAGTGGGCTGCCAGTCCCTTCTCCAGGGGGATCTTCCTGACCCAGGGATGGAACCCAGGTCTCCCGCATTACAGGCAGATTCTTTACCTCCTGAACCACCAGGAAAGTGGAAACAGTAGATATACTGGTCTGACTTCTTTACATTATTTCATTTATTTCAATTTTCCAATTGATTGGATACAGAAACTGAGTCCAATCTAGTATTAAATTATGCAAAGACTGGTTAATAAGTCAGTGTGAGGGTATTTTACAGTGAGCTGGTTGAACTTTAGTCTACAAGGATTTAGACAAAGCCCACCAGAGGTCAAAGACTGGGATAAATGACTTCTTCCATTCCTACCAACCTCACGATTCCATAGTTTATATGATGGTTTACCAGACGAATAATAAGCAATAATTTTCTGTAGGGAGTTCTTCAAAAAGAGAAGTTTATGCTCTACAGCAGTGGGTGTTAATAAATGCTGTTTTCCCATCTCTTTTCATCATAAACAAATAGCAGAGACTTTACATAAGGGAAATATTAAAGACAAAAGAGATTTAGAAGAGTTAATACTCAAGACTATGTTATTCACTTTAAAAGACTGCTTTAAAATGAGTTGTGGTGGCTTTGTAAGGTGTCAGCTTGACTAGGTTGAACTACATTTCCCAGAATCCCTTTTCTTGTTGGTTTCCTTTTGGTGAGCCCCAAGGGATACCCTTAGAGATTTAGAGAGCAGAAAGGAAGCAGCAAGAATTTTGTACTTTGGACTCACCAAAGTGCTGACTCAGCCTTGTTGGTTTAAAGCCCCATCTCCCTCTGCACTCACTGGAAAAGACTGATGCTGGGAAAGGTTGGGGGCGGGAGGAGAAGGGGACGTCAGAGAATGAGATGGCTGGATGGCATCACCAACTCTGGACATGAGTTTGAGTGGACTCCGGAAGTTGGTGATGGACAGGGAGGCCTGGCGTGCTGTGATTCATGGGGTCGCGGAGAGTCGGACACAACTGAGCGACTGAACTGAACTGAACTGAACCTCTGCACTGGATTTACATTTCCCTGGATCCTTCTCCGCCTTCTCTGACTCCTGGGCCAGATATAGGCATTTACCTTCATGGTTTCTGCAGTATACCCATACCATTAATGCCAGAGACAATAGGAACAAACAACTTTCAGTGTTTCCTTCTTCGAGCCAGATCCAGCTGTGTGTGCCAGAGCTCCAGCTGGGCCCTGCTCTCTCTGACTTTATGACCCCTTTCTTTCCCGACACTCTGCCCTCTGGAATTTGAACTGTATCAGACATGAAGACAATAGCTTTGCCCAAACTGCTTAACCCGTTCCCACCATTGTGACGTCCCTTAAAACATACATGTATAAATTTCTTAATGGTTCTGCCTCTCTGCTTGAACCTTGGAAGGTATACACTACAAAACTCTTTCAAGAGGACTAGACACCAGGTGAACTTTTAATTTAATCGAAATAAGTAAATGTGTCCACTAAGGTAAGAAATGTGCAGTCAATAGAATCTCAACTCCTTCTATAATCAGATTACTTCCTTAAACTTCATTGGAGCCAAACCAAAAGAGATGAGCTGATAGAGAAAACTATTTAACTATACTCAAGGTCTTTTTGTACCTGCTTTTAAATACTGATGGAGAAATACTCCGATCTCATACACAGGGAAAACAGAAGTTCAAAAGCTTAAATAAACCTGGGCCCCTGGCTATGCTAGAAGGTAGTTCAAGGTTGAGCATTTATAATACCCATATGGTTCCATTTAGAGTTGGATGAATGGAGAAAAATTGTGATGTTTATCAGGCTGACTTCCTAGACTCAGATAGAAGGAAATTGTATACGTGGTGTGTGCTAGCTTCTTGCTGATTTCACACTCTACCACAGGCAGCAATAACTTGCCACAGAACATATAATGGAAAAACACAGAATAATGTCAAACTTTAGTCAGTGTTTGTGTATACAGACATGCATATACACACTTATTATAGCCTCTGATACCTTACTTGCAACTGTAAATACAAGTGGTTGTGCAGCTTTGTAAAGTTGACTTTCAGTTCTTAATAATTTGTCTACAAATTCCTTTTTCATCCCTGTCTTTCTCCTCTCTCTTATATGTTATGTTCCTTATGTTTCAGCAAAACTTTTTTCTTGGTTGTTGTTTATTAATATTTATTACTTATTTAGATTTGGTTGCACTGGGCCTTCGTTGCTGCGCAGGGACTCTCTCGTTGTGGAGAGCGGGGACTTCTCTTCATTGCCGTGTACAGGCTTCTCACTGTGGCGGCTTCTCTTGTTGCAGAGCAGAGGCTCTAGTTGCTTGGGTTTTAGCATGTGGACTCAGTAGCTGTGGCTCGTGGGCTCTAGAGCATGGGCTCAAACGTTGTGGCATAGTTATCATTTCTTTGTTTTATTACAGCAAAGAGAAAAACTGGAGTAATTCAGATAATGAAGCTAAGTCAAATGACATCCCTAACTTCCTGAATCTCACCTAATCCTTTCTTCCCTTTGCATCGCTTGCAATGTCACCGTTTCCTGGGATGTCTCACTCTATCTCAGTCTCATCTATCCTGTGCTGCTGAATTTCTAGAAAATCTACCCATTTCATTTTTACAGTTCAGGATATATTCCTTTCTCCGAAAACAATCTTTCCCACTGTGGATCACAGCTTGCTGTTCTTTAGTCACTAAATAGAAGTCACATCAGAGTTTGGGGCAATGCACCTTCACTTCCTTGATGATACTGTGAAATTCACCAATCACTCCCTTGCTCTGAGAATCTCATAGACCCCAGGCAACACCTTTGTAGATCAAGAATGGTTTTTGGAATTCTGATTCTCTTGGCAGTTATAGTTTTCACTGTGAATTACTAGATTGGATATAGGACAACATCACACACTTGGGAGATCTTCATGCTTTATCTCATCTCTCCCAAACTCCTTGTTGTTGTTTAGTCGTTTGGTCATGTCAGACTCTTTTGTGACCCTATGGACTGTAGCCTGCCAGGCTTCACTCTCCATGGAATTTCCTAGGAAAAAATACTGGAGTGGGTTGCCATTCCCTTCTCTAGGGTATCTTCTGGACCCAGGAATTGAACCCATGTCTCCTGCATTGGCAGGTGGATTTTTACCACTGAGCCAGGTTAGCCCACATGTACAGTAATTTATCAACTTGTTTTGTTTTCATGTTAGCAGATGATATGCAGACCTACATCAGAATTTTAGCCACAGTTAAACAACCATCTTAGCACACAGGTACTGTACTATTTCTGTCTGTAGTTGCTCACTGCCTCTGCTCTCACATCACAGAAGATAAAAGTGTCGTTGAGTACTCTGCAGTGAAACCACTTCTCACTGAGGTCTTGGGGATAGATAAAACCACCACAGAGGCCAGTTAGTTTTTATTTATACTGTAGATACAGCCTTCTTGCCTCCTCTGTGCAAGTGCTTTGGATATTCCCAGATGATAATCCCTGCTGTGGCTTGCCAAGCATTTTATTAGTCTCTCTACTGCACTATTTATCACATTCTGATAGTCCCCTGAGTACACCATCCTCCTCCAATAAAGAATGGCTTCCCTGACCCTAGAAACATTTTATTCATCTCCACATGATTCCAGGAACAAGATATTGTATATAAGAGATGCTCACTGATTTTATTTTTAACTTTTAAAATCGGCTGTCTTCAGTTCCAATCTCCCAATTCATCCCCTCCCTAGTTAATTAACATTCACCTACTGTATAGCACCGGGAACTCGACTCAATGCTCTGTGGTGACAAACAGGGGATGTATGTATATGTGTGGGGCAGATTCACTTAGGTGTACAGCAGAAACTAACACAGCATTGTGAAGCAACTAAACTCCAATAAAAAAAAAAGAAACTTTCAGGTTTAATTTACCTAGAACAAAATACATCAATTTTAAGTGTACAGTGTAATGAGTTTTGATAAATGTGGTCATGTATGGATGTGAGAGTTGGACTGTAAAGAAAGCTGATCACAAAAGAATTGATGCTTTTGAACTGTGCTGTTGGAGAAGACTCTTGAGAGTCCCTTGGACTGCAAGGAGATCCAACCAGTCCATCCTAAAGGAGATTAGTCCTGGGTGTTCTTTGGAAGGACTGATGCTAAAGCTGAAGCTCCAATACTTTGGCCACCTCATGCGAAGAGTTGACTCATTGGGAAAGACTCTGATGCTGGGAGGGATTGGGGGCAGGAGGAGAAGGGGACGACAGAGAATGAGATGGCTGGATGGCATCACCTCCACCGATGGAGGTGGGTTTGAGTGAACTCCGGGAGTTGGTGATGGACAGGGAGGCCTGGCGTGCTGTGATTCATGGGGTCGCAAAGAGTCGGACATGACTGAGCGATTGAACTGAACTGAACTGACTGACGGATACATTCATCCCCTAGTCAACATTTTTATCATACACTGACTTACCAAGAGAGGAGGAGGATGGTGATAAAAGCTTGGTGGTAACTGATGGTGTTTAGAATAGCTAATATATAATGATAAAGAAATATCCAACTTAATTTTTTGGTACATTTTATGCCTGTTTTTAAATCTCTGCAGACAATATATCCACTTTATTGCCAGGAACAAGGGTAGATCATGCCCACTGCCTGCCCTTGGCATACCACTGTCCTCTCTCTGGAGGCTCTGCAGGTCCTCCTTCCATCCTGCCCCAAGGAAACCACCTGCCTTCTTTCTGCAATAATGCTATGCTATGGGAAGTAGCTTCACTGATGCCCGACTCTTTGCGACCCTATAGACTTAGGCCACCAGTCTGTGGGATTCTCCAGGCAAGAATACTGGAGGGGGTTGCCATGCCCTTCTCCAGGGGATCGTCCCAACTCAGGGATCAAACCTGCGTCTCTTATGTCTCCTGCACTGCAAGTGGGTTCTTTACCACTAGCACCATCTGAGAAGCCCTCTTCAATAACAGAGATTGCTTTTCTGCTTTAAAGCCACATATGAATGAAATCATACAAAAGATATTATTTTGTATCTGTCTTCTCTTATTCAGTATGTTTTTGAGATTAATCCACATTCTTGTGTATTAGTGGTCTGCTCTTTTTTATTTCTGAGTAATAATTGCATTGTATGAATACATACAAATTTCTAACCATTCTCTCGTTGATGTACTTTTGGTTTGTTTCCATTTTTGGCTTTTACAAATAAAGCTTCTAAGAACATTCTTGTACAAGTCTTTTTGTAAATTTTTCTTTGCACATTTTGACAATAAGAAATGGCCAAACAGCTTTTCTAAGCAATTTGCAATTTTTTTTTAACTTCCACAAGAATTGTATGAGAATTCCAATTACTCTGTATTCTTATCAATGTTTGGAGTTCATGCTTTAAAATTTTTAGGCCTTCTAGGGGATATAAACTGATATCTTGTTGTTTTAATTTAGTGAACTGACAATGAAGTAGATTATTTTTTCACTTATTTAATGGTCATTCATTTATGTTTTTTCATGAGCTGTCTAACTATGCTGCTAAATTTTAAAAATTGGATTGTTTTTCTTCTTACTACGGCATTTTAAGAATTCTTTGTATATTTGGTGTGTGGATCCTTTGCATTTGTATATATGTTATAAACATTGCATCCTAGTTCGTGATTTACATGGACATTTCTTAATGATATCTTTCAAAGAGCAAAAGTTTTCAGTTTCATGAACTCAACTTTTTAGATTTTTTTCTTCAAGTTTACTACTTTTTGTGTATTGTCTAAGAAATGTTTGCCTCACCAGTTTCGAAAAGATTTTTCACCTATATTTTCATTGAGTAGTTTTATAGTTTTACTGTTTAGATGTTGTCTTTGCCACAAATGTCTTATCAATAACATTTGTATATGGTATAAAATAAGAGTAAAAGTTAATTTTTGCCTTCTAAATTTCAGCACTGTATGTTGAAATTACAGTCTTTCCATCCATTGAATTTCCTTGGAACCTGTGTCAAAAATCATTTGACATATGTGTGGGTCTATTTATAGACTTCCTTTGAACTTTATGTCTATTCTTATGATATATTATCTTGATTCATGTAACTTTTAGTGAGTCAAAGTCTAGTAATGTATACTCTCTAAGCTAAATCTTACTTTTTCAAAATTGCTTTTTATATCAAGTTCATTTGCAACTCCATATAAAATTTCAAATTAACCTGACAGTTTGTACCAAAAAAAAAAAAAAGACTGTTGGGATTTTGACTGACACTGTTTTGAATCTGTAAGAGTGTGGCGAGAACTGACATCTAAATATCAAGTCATATGATGTGTGAACATGGTACAGTTCTCCATTTATTTAGGCCTTTCATTTCTATAATCAGTATTTGCAATTCCTAGCTTACAGCTCTTACACATAATTTTTAATCCTTATATTTATGTATTTAATGGTTTTAATTGCTGTCATATATTGTATTTTAAATGTTGACTTCCAAGTGTTCATGGCTAGTATCTAGAATACATTTGATTTGTGAATATTGGTTTTATAACCTGAGACTTTGCTAAACCCCTTACTAGGTCTAGGAAATTTTTGCAGAATCTTTGGAATTTTTTATGTATATAATCTCTTTGTTTGATGAGTAAAAATATTTTATTTGCAATCTCTGTACCTTTTATTTCTGTCTCTTGACTTATTACACTGGCGATCACCCCTAGAAAGATATTAAGTAGAAGCTGTAACAGTACACTTCTTTCTGTATCTTGTTTCCGATCCTGGGGGCAAAGTAACCAATTTTTCATCATAAAGTATGATGGTAGATGTAGTTTCTTCATAGATGCCTTTTCTTCAAGTTAAAATTCCCTTCTATTCTTAGTTTGCTTGGAATTCATTTTTGATCAGGAATAAATGTTCAATTATGACAAAGGCATTTTCTGCTTCTAATGAAGGAAACAAGTACTTTGTATTTTTTCAGTATGTTGATAGGGTGAATAACATTGATTTTTTAAAAAATTTTTTATTGGAGGCTAATTATTTTACAATATTATATTGGTTGGTATTGCCATACATTGACATGTATCCGCCCTGGGTGTACATGAGTTCCCCTTCCTGAACCCCCCTCCCACATCCCTCCTCCCCTTATCCTCCCTCTGGGTCATCCCCTTGCACCAGCCCCGAGCATCCTGTATCATGCGTCAAACCTGGACTGGTGATTTGTTTCACATATGATAATATACATGTTTCAATGCCATTCTCCCAAATCATCCCCCCCTTGCCCTCTCCCACAGAGTCCCAAAGACTGTTCTATACACCTGTGTCTCTTTTGCTGTCTCGTATACAGGGTTATCATTTCCATCTTTCTAAATTCCATATATATGCGTTAGTATACTGTATTGGTGTTTTTCTTTCTGGCTTACTTCACTCTGTATAATAGGCTCCAGTTTCATCCACCTCATTAGAACTGATTCAAATGCATTTTTTTTTAATGGCTGAGTATGCTGAAGCTGAAACTGCAATACTTTGGCCACCTCATGTGACGAGTTGACTCACTGGAAAAGACTCTGATGCTAGGAAAGGTTGGGGGCGGGAGGAGAAGGGGACGACAGAGAATGAGATGGCTGGATGGCATCACCGACTCTGTGGACATGAGTTTGAGTGAACTCCGGGAGTTGGTGATGGACAGGGAGGCATGGCGTGCTGTGATTCATGGGGTCGCGGAGAGTCGGACACGACTGAGCGACTGAACTGAACTGAACTGAATACTCCATTGTGTATATGTACCAAAGTTTTCTTATCCATTAGTCTGCAGATGGACATCTAGGTTCCTTCTGTGTCCTAGCTATTATAAACAGTGCTGTGATGAACATTGGAGTTTTTGAATGTTGAACCAACCTAACATTCCCATGCAATTGTGGCATATTTTAAAATACATTTTTGGACTTGATTAGCTAATATTTTGTGGAGGATTTGTGGGTCTATATTCATTAGAATATTGGCCAGTATTTTTTTGTACTGTCTTGATCTGGTTTTGGTATGTGGGTAATGCTAGTATCATAAAATGAGTTGGGGAGCTTTACTGTTCCACTTTCTGGAAGAGTTTGGATAGAATTGGCTTTTAACAATGCTATATCTGAATTCTTTTAGCAGTTTGTACGGTTTCTAGCATCTCTTCCTTTTGTGCTCTGTCGCAAGGAAGCAGTCCTTGCATCCATCTCTACATATGGTGACTGTCTTTCGCCGGTTTTAGGTTAACTGGTGAATCTGTGACCTCAGTTCTGTGATAACTTCAAGAAAAGTATGATTGCATCGATTATCTTTGTTGTCGTTCAGTCGCTCTGTTGTGTCCGACTCTTTGCAACCCCATGGACCACAGCAAGCCAGGCTTCCCTGTTCTTCACCATCTCCTGGAGTTTGCTCAAACTCATGTCCATTGAGTCACTGATGCCTCCCAACCATCTCATCCTCTGTTGTCCCTTCTCCTCCTGCCTTCAATCTTTCCGAGCGTGAGGGTCTTTTCTAGTGAGTCAGCTCTTTGCATCAGGTGGCTAAAGTGTTGGAGCTTCAGCTTCAGCATCAGTCCTTCCAATGAATATTCAGGACTGATTTCCTTTAGGATTGACTGGTTTGGTCTCCTTGCAGTCCAAGGGACTCTCAAGAGTCTTCTCCAACACCACAGTTCAAAGGAATCAATCTTCAGTGCTCAGCCTTTTTTACTGTCCAGCTCTCAAGTCAGTACATGACTACTGGAAAAGTCGTAGCTTTGACTATATGGACTTTTGTAGGCAAAGTAAAGTCTCTTCTTTTTAATATGTTGTCTAGGTTTGTCATTGCTTTTCTTCCAAGGAGGCTCATAGTTTAATTATTGATTATCTGGACTTTTCTATTAGGTGAGATCAGTGTTTACTTTCTCACTTTCTACCTCTATTATCTGTCTATATACAACGAGAAGAAAAGTCTGGTTCCATTTATTCTATTGTGACTTAAAGTGAAGTCCAATAATTTTGCTATAAATTATAAATACACCAGTAATAAAAATAAGACTAAGTGTAGATGGACTGGAATAAAACTACTGTGACTAAAGCTTTACATCTGCAAGTGAAAAAAAAAAGCACATTGCAGTGTGCATGGCTTAATTTTTATTTTTCTAGATTCTTGGTAGGATTGTGATAATTTTCATGTTTTTAAAAACTTTTCCTTAATATACATCATTAAAAGATCCTGATACACACCTTTGTAAGGCACATCTGTGGATCTGTATAGATAGTTCAACCACAATGTTAAGTTTCATTTCATTTCAGATCAACTGTACATCCACATGATGAAGATTTACTGGCATACATTTTCCTCTCAGTCCAGCCTTCACAAGGGATTGATGAAAAATGAAATAAATCCTATCAGCACTTTTTTACAATTCTTTTAGCAAAATCCATTACATTTAGTGGTCAAAGGACCAGAAGAGATAGAGATACCTTGAGAAGTTCAGATATCCCAGGGCACAAATGTTCTGAATGCAAAGTTTTTCTAGGCATTTTTATAGTCTAATTCTTAGCTACTGCAAGGGAGTTTCCTAGCAATGTGACCAAATGTATTATTTACAAGATAAGGTTCTGAAAGGAAATCACGTGTCCTTGAAAATCTGGAACCACTTGCGAGTTTCATTCCTACTTTGCAGGGTAGT
Source organism: Moschus berezovskii (assembly GCF_049115385.1). Classification (NCBI taxonomy): domain Eukaryota; kingdom Metazoa; phylum Chordata; class Mammalia; order Artiodactyla; family Moschidae; genus Moschus; species Moschus berezovskii. The sequence continues at coordinate 87,261,949 of NC_142469.1, read as the reverse complement.
CTTGATGTATGGAAAAGACTATCAACTTTGAGCAATCAGGAGATGCTCGAAACATGCTTGTTGAATAAATCATTGCAAACACTGATGCAGAGCTTTGAAGCTTTCTTCCAGGCCAGTGCTTTGCCCCTCTTCTTCGGCTGTGTTTTCTCTCTCACCAAACAAATACAGAGGCCTTTTGTGGCAGGGTCATTTCCTGGGAAAATACCTAAAAATCAAGTGTGAAATTGATGCTGTATTTTGCAATCTTATAGGACCAGTGTTCTTTATCTTCCAAAGTCAAACTGTTTCTGTACACAGTTGGCCCTTGGTATCTGTGGATTTCACGTCCATGATTCAATCAACCTCAACCATGGTTTGAAGATCTTCAGTTAACCATGTATACACAGGGCCAACTTTTATATCATGGACTTGAACATGTGCAGATTTTGGTACCTGAGAGGGATACAGGAAACAAAGCTGGGTGGAGACCAAGAGAGGACTGTATTCTATGAGTCTGAGCAAGTTCCAGGAGATAGTGAAGGATAGGGAAGCATGGTGTAACTGCCATTTATGGGGTTGCAAAGAGTGGGACACGAACAACAACCAAAATGTAGAACAACCATAATATGTATGTATAGCATCTAGCACATACTTTCCAATTTGCTGCAGGTACATGAAAGGTCTACATGTAGGCAGTTCAGGTGCTCAAGTCAGAACTACCAGGTCTGTCATTACTCAAAGGTGAGGGGGGCCGGGAACCACTGGTTACAAAACACTTCAGAACTCCTGGGAGATATCAATAAAATGAGACATGCCATATATAAAATATAATTATAAGCTCCCAGTAGTGCTGTTTTGAAAAGACAATAACCCATCTCATATTTTGAAATGGCTTGCCCAGACAGCATTCTTTGGAACATCTTAAACTTTTCTTGACCTCAATCTCTAAGGTCTTCCAGCTTTTAAAAAAATTCTATAATTCTCTGGACTTCCTGAGGAAAACAGAAAAGACTTCTCATTGTTGAAATGGGATTTGCTCAGAATTTTATACTGCTTAACCAATTAAAATGGATGAAACCTATTCTCCACTGATCACTTCTTCCTCTTCCACCCTTTTGTTATACTATGTCATAATCAAAGTATGGTTGTGAATCCAATTAAAGGGGCTACTTCTTACCCTGTATCATTTTCCTTGGAAATGAAGAAATGTGCTACTGTTACTAATGACCTTCTTTGATAAACATTTCAAAGTTACTGGACACATGCTTATAAGTCATTTGAGAAACAAGAATTAAATTAACTAGCATGTGTGTTAACACAGAATACAGTCTTAGTCACGAGTCAAATCCCTGGAATTAGTAGCTTTTTAATCAGGGAATATGTTTCCTTAAATTATCCAACTGTGGTTTCTTCATTTATGTAATGGGCAGAATATTTTGTGGGGCTAAAAGAAAGATGAAATAAGATCCTGTCTATTATCTGTCTATCCATCATCTATCTTTATCTCTTGTACCCACATTAGCTCGGAAACAGTTTCAAGTTCTTCCAGAAATTTTATACAAGCAATTTTATACAAATGATGTATCGATCGTAAAGTGGACAAAGAGTAATAATACTAGTAATGAATAACAACCATTTCAGTGACACGTCCTTCTCTGTGGGTACAGCATCTCATCTCACACCTGTCCTTTTGAGGAAACTGAAGCTCAGAGATGCCATTGACCTGGTCACACAGCCAGGAAGCCCAACAAAGAGAAAGTTCCTGTTCTGTATGTCACTGTGTGTGTGTGTCTTTCTCTGGCTGGCACAGTCAAATGGACAATAAAGGAAATAAAACAAGTGATACGCTTAGATTTTAAAGTAACCCAGTAATAAAACCCTACATGATTAGGTGATGTGGAAAGGATTTCTCACCTAGATTACTGAAGGGCTTATTATAGGTGATTTATAATCTTAAACATCTGGGATTGGATCTAATGTGCAGTGATGGAGACTTATCACAGCCTAAGCACTCTCTATATTAGGACAAGCTGGATGGGAAAAAGCTGACGAGATGAAAGTATTCCTACTCTTTCTCAAGATCGCCTCCCAGCAAGGAAGCAGGCAGAGTTTGAATGCCCTCTCTAGAAGAGTTTGTCTTTACAGCCCTGGGGCTAAGTAAGAGTCCCCACACTTTGGAGGAAAGTTAAAAGAATTACTCTCCCAAGAGCACCAGAGTATTCCAACTATTCACACAAATAAGTCAGCAAGTAAAAATTTTATCCAGACCATAGCAAGTGTTGACTTTGCTTGTGATAGAGATTTAACCTCAGTGGCACCCCTAGAATAAATAAGATGGCATCAGTAGATGGTCTCATTAAATGAGAACTTTTAAATTTAATGAAGTTTTTGATTATTTTATTTAAGAAGAAACTAAGTGTGAAGTGTGAAATTATATAAGTGCCTATAGGCTGGCATGAGCTTTGGAATAATATTCGTAAAGATCAGACTCTATGTTAGCTTTTAAATTACTTTTTCCATGTAAATTTAATTTTATATGGAGATGCAATTACTGCTTCCTACTGGTACAGCTTGAAAAATACAGAATTTTAAAGTGGTTTCCAAGGAGAATGGTAAAATCCTCAAGATGAGGGATTTGGCATAAGTACGTTCTTAGGACTAATATTGGTTTTTCTTGTCCACTGGAAAGCATGTTTCGAAACATTTTGCTTTGTTTGGTCTGATTTTTAACATCTTATTAGAGAATAATGTAGGGTCTTGAGCTGTAAGAATATATAGATTGCTACTATCAAAAGAAAACTGCATTTTTTATTGACAATAGTCTTTCTGATTACAATATATATTTGGAAAAATAATAGTCATAAGTATGACCCCACTCTCTTTTTCTCATTCTATTTATCTACTTATCTATACACTCAGGTGGAGCTTTACCTGACTATAGGTAGAGCATTACAAAACTCTGGCCAGAGTTTTAAAAAACAAAGCTGTTTTAGAGAAGGAGTAGCTCATTGGTTTACAATGTTGCTACGAGGGAAAAATCTCCCTCCCTGACCACATCCCACCCTCCTAGGTCATCACAGAGCACACAGCTGAGCTTCCTGTGCTTTATAGCAGGTTCTCACTAGCTGTCTATTTTACACATGGTAGTGTGTTCATTGGAAGTTCAGTTCGGTTCAGTTCAGTCGCTCAGTCGTGTCCGACTGTTTGCAACCCCATGAATCACAGCACGCCAGGCTTCCCTGTCCATCACCAACTCCCAGAGTTCACTCAAACTCATGTCTACAGAGTCGGTGATGCCATCCAGCCATCTCATTCTCTGTCGTCCCCTTCTCCTCCCACCCCCAACCTTTCCTAGCATCAGAGTCTTTTCCAGTGAGTCAACTTGTCGCATGAGGTGGCCAAAGTATTGGAGTGTCAGCTTCAGCATCAGTCCTTCCAATGAACACCCAGGATTGATCTCCTTTAGAATGGACTGGTTGGATCTCCTTGCAGTCCAAGGGACTCTCAAGAGTCTTCTCCAACACCACAGTTCAAAAGCATCAATTCTTCGGCCATCAGCTTTCTTCACAGTCCAACTCTCACATCCATACATGACCACGGGAAACACCATAGCCTTGACTAGACGGACCTTTGTTGGCAAAGTAATGTCTTTGCTTTTTAATATATTATCAAGGTTGGTCATAACTTTCCTTCCAAGGAGTAAGCTTCTTTTAATTTCATGGCTGCAATCAGCATCTGCAGTGATTTTGGAGCCCAAAAAAATAAAGTCTGACACTGTTTCCACTGTTTTTCCATCTATTTCCCATGAAGTGATGGGATCAGATGCCATGATCTTTGTTTTCTGAATGTTGAGCTTCAAGCCAACCTTTTCACTCTCCTCTGTCACTTTCATCAAGAGGCTTTTGAGTTCCTCTTCACTTTCTGCCATAAGGGTGGTGTCATCTGCATATCTGAGGTTATTGATATTTCTCCCAGCAATCTTGATTCCAGCTTGTGCTTCTTCCAGCCCAGCGTTCCTCATGATGTACTCTGTATATAAGTTAAATAAGCAAGGTGACAATATACAGCCTTGACATACTCCTTTTCCTATTTGGAACCAGTCTGTTGTTCCATGTCCAGTTCTAACTGTTGCTTCCTGACCTGCATACAGGTTTCTCAAGAGGCAGGTCAGGTCGTCTGGGATTCCCATCTCTTTAAGAATTCTCCACAGTTTACTGTGATCCACACAGTCAAAGGCTTTGGCATAGTCAATGAAGCAGAAATAGATGCTCTTCTGGAACTCTCTTGCTTTCTCCATGATCCAGCGGATGTTGGCAATTTGATCTCTGGTGCCTCTGCCTTTTCCAAAACCTGCTTGAACATCTGGGAGTTCACGGTTCACATATTGCTGAAGCCTGGCTTGGAGAATTTTGAGCATGACTTTGCTAGCATGTGAGATGAGTGCAATTGTGCGGTAGTTCGAGCATTCTTTGGCATTGCCTTTCTTTGGGATTGGAATGAAGCCTGACCTCTTCCAGTCCTGTGGCCACTGCTGAGTTTTCCAAATTTGCTGGCATACTGAGTGCAGCACTTTCACAGCATCATCTTTCAAGACTTGAAATAGCTCCACTGGAATTCCATCACCTTCACTAGCTTTGTTCGTAGTGATGCTTCCTAAGGCCCACTTCACATTCCAAGATGTCTGGCTCTAGGTCAGTGATCACATTATCGGTCTATCTTGGTCGTGAAGATCTTTTTGTACAGTTCTTCTGTGTATTCCCGCCACCTCTTCTTAATATCTTCTGCTTCTGTTAGGTCCATACCATTTCTGTCCTTTATCGAGCCCATCTTTGCATGAAATGTTCCCTTGGAATCTCTAATTTTCTTGAAGAGGTCTCTTGTTTTTCCTATTCTGTTGTTTTCCTCTATTTCTTTGCATTGATCACTGAGGAAGGCTTTCTTATCTCTCCTTGCTATTCTTTGGAACTCTGCATTCAGATGCTTATATCTTTCCTTTTCTCCTTTGCTTTTCGCTTCTCTTCTTTTCACAGCTATTTGTAAAGACTGATGTTAAAGCTGAAGCTCCAATACTTCGGCCACCTCATGCGAAGAGTTGACTCACTGGAAAGGACTCTGATGCTGGGAAAGGTTGGGGGGGGGAGGAGAAGGGGACGACGGAGAATGAGATGGCTGAATGGCATCACCGACTCTGTGGACATGAGTTTGAGTGTACTCCGGGAGTTGGTGATGGACAGGGAGGGCTGGCGTACTGTGATTCATGGGGTCGCGGAGAGTCGGACACGACTGAGCGACTCAACTGAACTGAACTGAATGCGTATGTCAACCCTCATCTCCCAATTCATCCCATTCCTCCTTCCCTCCCTGTGTCCCCATGTCTCTTTTCTACATCTGCATCTCTATTCCTGCTCTGGAAATAGGTTCATCTGTACCATTTTTCCCTGGCTTCCCTGGTGGCCCAGAGGTTAAAGCGTCTACCTCCAATGTGGGAGACCCGGGTTCGATCCCTGGGTAGGGAAGATCCCCTGGAGAAGGAAACGGTAACCTACTCCAGTATTCTTGCCTGGAGAATCCCATGGACGGAGAAGCCTGGTAGGCTACAGTCCACCAGGTGGCAAAGAGTCGGACACGACTGAGCGACGGAACGGAAGGTACCATTTTTCTAGAGTCCACATATATGCGTTAATAGACGATTTTTTCTCTTTCTGACTTACTTCACTCTGTATGACAGACTCTATGTCTATCTACATCTCTGCAAATGACCTGGGTTTTCTTCTTTTTATGACTTTCTCCTTTTTATGAATGGACTTTTGTTAAGAGAAGACTCACACTTATTCATGCCATTTGGCAGGGCCCGATTTGATGGTGCTTGTTAGAACTCCGGCCCTGAGAGAAAAGCCAGAAAAATGCTCAATAAGCCTTGTAGCATGAGGAAACTGCCAATCACCAAGATCATCTACTTTATTTCTCTCTGGATGACTGAGGTGGGGACTCAGCAGGTGGCCTTCATAAGCCAAGTTAGCGTTATAGAGCAGTGACAAACTTGAGAGCACATTGGATGAGTAGTTCTCCCATCCAAGTACTAACCAGGCCCGACCCTGCTTAGCTTCCGAGATCAGACGAGATCGGGCGCATTCAGGGTGGTATGGCTGTAGACATGGATGAGTAGTTCTATTTTTTTAGATTGAAAAAAGCTGGAATTCCCTATTATGATGTGAAATCTTCTAAATTTCAGATCTTGGCTCTACATTTGTGTTAATTTCATAGATCATCAAAGCAATATTATTAGGCTAGTATTGGCCTTTGGCTTTAGTGTATCATGTCTCTAAAACGCTTGAGACTAGGTCTTTCTAAATAGATAGACTGAGGAAGATTGAGCACCTTGGGATGTGCGTGTTTATTATTCCTTCACATCTTGCACTGGGCCCTGAAAATTATGTCGCTGGTCCTGCTAAACCTAGGTTAGAATCTTTCCTCCTGAATTCTAACTCAATACCTCACTATTCTTTGGTTTGGTGTTCCATATTTTAGTGGTAATGATTATAAGCTTAGAGCAAGGAAACAAAGGAGACTTGTTTAAATAGCTTTCACTTTACATAAGAGTGATCATAATCATGATTTCATAATAAATACTCATGCATCCGAACTTGTCCATCTTTGGTTTGTTCCAGGCTTTTCATTCATCAGTGCCCTGTTCCTGGGACAAAATGAGGTAGTGTAAAATGACAAATAGCACATACAATAATTTACATTAATTACCACTTTCTGGGTTAGATCGTTGATATGTGATTATCTGAAGTGGAAATAAAAGAGTCAGAGTCGTTCTTGTCTCTGCTGGAAACAAATGATGAGAATGTAAGGTGCACTTTTCCAAAGAGAAGGGCTTTTTAAACAGCACACTGTCATCATTTGGGGAGAATCATTCTGAAGAAATAATATTTGCTCTTTTTGTTATTTTCATTCTCAAGGCTCTTAACACACAACCTTCTTGAAAAGGTTTCAAGAAGCATTTACATCTCTTAGGAGGTTGCATATGAACCTAGACACAATTCAGTACCTTGAACAGTATAAAGCATCAGTCCTACTTCTTCGTTTGCTGCCATGATAAGATATCATAACCAAGTGGCTTAAACAACAGCAATGCGTTGTCTCACAGTTCCAGACACTGGGAGTCCAAGAGCAAGATGTCATCAGAGTTGGTTCTTCCTAAGAGCCGTGAGGAAGAATCTGTTTTATGCCTCTTCCGAAGGTTTTGGTGGCTTGCTCACAATGTTTGGCATTTGTTTGTATCAGTTTCTAATTCACTGCCTTCCTCTTCACTTAGTGTTCCCCCTGGGTGTATGCGTATCAGTCTCCAAATTTCCCCTTTTAATAAGAATGTCAGTCATATTGGAATGGAACCAACCCTCATGACTTTAAGTTAGTTTGATTACCTCCCTAAAGAGCCTAAATCCAAATAAGGGCACTTCTGAGATACTGTAGGTTAGGACCTCAAGGGCTTCCCTGGTGGCTCAGACAGTAAAGAATTTGTCTGCATTTTGGGAGACCTGGGTTTGATCCCTGGGTTGGCAAGATCCCCTGGAGGAGGGCATGGCAACCCACTCCAGTATTCTTGCCTGGAGAACCCCCATGGATAGAGGTGCCTGGTGGGCTACAGCTCATGGAGTTGCAAGAGTCAGACACGACTGAGTGACAAAGTACACAGCACGTGTGAATTTAGGGGAATACAACTCAATCGAGGAAATCCTGACCTCCTTGCAAATAATTAACTTGGTCAGGACAGAGAACCAGAGACTTCTGTGTCTAGTCTCCATCTGGCTCCTGCTTAATATTTAGCTCTTCAGTGGAGACTGAGTCATAGAGGATGCATGGAGCTGATGTCAAGGTGAGGGAGCACAGCGGAGGACGTGTCCCCTGTGTCCCGAGACATCTGTTGTCTGAGAAGAAGGACACATCCCCTCACCTTCCGCGTGCCAGGGAAAATTTACAGACAAGAAGAATGGTAAAAATGAGGCCTTTGTAGAATCAGCGATCACACATGTACTTTTTTTCCTTTGGCACATAATAAGGGCTTAGCTTCTGATGACTTTATTTTTCAAGATTTGATCGAACATCTGATTGTCTTGCTTCTGTTAATGTTTTAAGTCTCCAGTGGTCCGTGCTCTCACGTGTATGCGAGAGAGTCTATTTTAAAGGAGTCAGAAAGACATGAAAACATTTGATAGATGTGCCCTCCAGAAGACAGTAGAGTTGATAGATAATTGAAAATCGCCCCTACCATGAGCCATGGTTTGAATATCTGACAATGCTTGAAACATGGTGGACATTCAGGAATTTTTGTTGATGAAAATACTAAAACTAATGAATGGGGGTTATGTTTCTTACATGTTTTTTCAACTTCTTACTTCCTGATCTTTTTCTCTGGAGTCTGGATCATGAGATTGGAGGAAGGAGATCATTTCATATAAATAGAGGAAGGGGATATTTTTGTATTATTTGTTCATGGTCCATTGTCATCCCTGACTATGCTCACCCACAGCTCACCCACTTTAATAAAGAAGGCTGATTTCTGCCGTGCACAGCCAAGTGTTCTACATGTGGATTGCTCACTTTCCCCTACTCCCAGAAGTTTTTTTGACTTAGAGCCAACCATTATGCAGATGTGTATTTGTGATCAGCTGTGATCAAGACAGACGACCTCTTTTCCAGCCCACCATTTGTTGCCTCAGTCTTTTTGCTGAGTCTGTACAGTAGGGCAGGTGTTTTGCCAAACCCACTTTTGGACGTCTATTCCAAACTGAAGACAGAAGTCATAATTCTATTTTTCAATTTAGTTTGACTTTGTGGATAGGGAATAGTCATGATATTAAATGAGATTACCAGGGAGAGAGTGAAGAAAGAAAGGCTGAGAAAAGAGCCAGGAGAGAAATCATTCTGTGTTGCTTAAAGAAACAAAACTCTTATTTGGGTTGATCCCTGATTTGGGACTTAGATGTCTGTTTCTGAAATACAAACACGTTTGATTCAGATGAGGTAAAATCTTGCTCATATCTTCTGTAAACGTGAAAGTGAAAGAGGAGAGTGAAAAGGTTGGCTTGAAGCTTAACATTCAGAAAACAAAGATCATGGCATCTGGTCCCATCACTTCATGGGAAATAGATGGGGAAACAGTGGAAACAGTGTCAGACTTTATTTTTTGGGGCTCCAAAATCACTGCGGCTGCTGATTGCAGCCATGAAATTAAAAGACGCTTACTCCTTGGAAGGAAAGTTATGACCAACCTTGATACTATATTAAAAAGCAGAGACATTACTTTGCCAACAAAGGTCCGTCTAGTCAAGGCTATGGTTTTTCCAGTGGTCATGTATGGATGTGAGAGTTGGACTGTGAAGAAAGCTGAGCGCCGAAGAATTGATGCTTTTGAACTGTGGTGTTGGAGAAGATGCTTGAGAGTCCCTTTGACTGCAAGGAGATACAACCAGTCCATTCTAAAGGAGATCAGTCCTGGATGTTCATTGGAGGGACTGATGCTAAAGCTGAAACTCCAATACTTTGGCCACCTCATGCGACGAGTTGACTCACTGGAAAAGACTCTGATGCTGGGAAGGATTGGGGGCAAGAGGAGAAGGGGACGACAGAGAATGAAATGGCTGGATGGCATCACTGACTCGATGGACATGAGTCTGAGTGAACTCCGGGAGTTGGTGATGGACAGGGAGGCCTGGCGTGCTGTGATACATGGGGTCACAAAGAGTTGGACACGACTGAGTGACTGAACTGAACTGAACTGAATGAGAAACTTCTACAGATTTCCATGACTGACATTCTCATCACCCTTAGTTGGTTATGTTGAGTGCCTGGACTGAAAACAATGACTTAAATTTATGGAGCACTTTCTCTGTCACAGCCATTGTACTGAATAATATTTACATGTATTCCGGGAAATAGTGAAGGACAGAGAAGCCTGGTGCATTGCAGTCTATGGGGTCACAAAGAGTTGGACATGACTTAGCGACTAGGCAACAGAATCTCATTTAATCCTCAAAATAATGCTGTGAAGCGAATACCAGAGCTATCTCCATTTTACGCACAAATCAAGTGAGGAATGGTGAGGTTAAGCATTGTGTGTAACATCCACTGACTAAATAATGGCAGAGTAGGGATTCACCCCTTGAATATCTGATGTGAGAACCCATGTCTGTATCCTTCTGGATGGGAAGGCTGAGTCTCATTCACTTTTCTAATCTCCTGTCTCATACATTATGGAAACTAGAGTTTATCATTCAATAACTATTGCCCAGAGCCATGTATTTTAATTTTAATTGGTCCAAGTAAGCATGGGCCTTTGAGTAAAACAGCATTCAGGCTTTGAGAAAGAATAGGTTAAGTAATCTATTAATAGACTAGATTTTTACAATGTGCTCATATTATCTTTTTTCTTCCCATACTAACAGTGGCTATCCCAGACCTTTTCTCATCAAAGTTCCCAACTTCATCCATGCCCCATCACACTGAAAGTTCATCTATAGATCCTCTTACATAGCAGGATCCCAGTGTAATAAAAGTTTCCACTTCCTTTGTATCCATGTTAGGACTTATTTAGAGGGTTATCCATCTTTCTGACTTTCCTACATTTTTAAAGAAGAATTGTACTTATCCAATTCCGAGGCCAGAATAAAAATTGCATATAAGCTTATGATTCTTTTTTAAACTAAGACGATAAAAGCAATCATAAAGTTTCAGTTGAATGGAAGTTCAAAAAGAGATTCAGTGACTTTGTTGAAGGTGTGATATTCATGTTTGCACCTTCAGGACAGGGTCTGGCACACAGTAAATAACAGTGTGTGCTTTCTCAAACAAATTAAAGTAGGATGGAGGATGACTTTCTAACTCAGGCTACTGCCTACAGAGGAAAGGCTACTTATCACAGCCAGAATTCTAGCCAGTACAAAGAATTCTGGAGACTCCAGAGCTGTAAAGGGGAGAGAGAAAAATGTATTATCTATCAGTGCTTCTCTCTTTAAGTTCAGTCTGGATTTAGGTTGTTTCTCTGCATGAATGCTGATGACTAGCCTCTGTTTTTATTCAGCTTTATTTGAAGGTGTCCTTAGAGACTCTAAGATGCCATCATTCTCACAGTAAAAGGAAAGGTGAAAAGATAATTAATGCATCTTAATCATTTCAAGAATCTTATAAGAGTGCTTCAATTTTCAAACTTGCATAAATATTTGGTACTTTTGCCATATATTTTAGCACTTAGCGTATTTTGCACATATTGGGAAAGTACTGAGCAATAATTGTTAAGTGAACTCAAGAAAAAGTGTCTCAGAGACATCTAAGGGACAAACTGAGATCAGAAACCATTATTCTGTTGTACCACCTACCAGCTGAGTAATGCACTTTGATTGTCTCAGCACCTAGGGTGTCGATACAAGAAACAAACAGATGGCTCAATTGACCCAGGAGAAAGGATTTGCTAGACTTGGTGGACTGAGCCACATGACACTTCTGGTAAGAATGCAGAAGGAGAAGTTTGTTCCTGCAGAACAGGGCATTAAGTAAACCAGGATAGGCACTGTGGAAGGAACAGGGGGCTGAAATATGACACTATCAAAGAGAAGATTTGCTGAGCAAACAGTGTACTGAGCACGAGGGTTAGAAAATCATGCCCTCAGAATTAAATGAAGTGGAAGAGTTCACAAAATGAATAAAGGGCCAGTGTAGCCACACATTGCTGTGTAGAATGGACAAAGCCACCTGTAAGGTTTATTTGAACTCCTTTTGTGATTCCTTGCTGCTCTATGGCCGAAGGGTTCAAGTTGCCTGTGGAGACACATTTCTCTGTCTCCAGTGCGTCTGAAGTCATTCCAAGCAAGATGCCAAAGAGGGATGAGGAAGAGAGGCTGTCTTAGGCACAGACCTCATATTCTCAAGGAATCTCATAGGAATATGCCCATTTGTGTTGGGCTCTGGACTAACTCCTTCCAGCTAGTCCATCCTTCCTGTCAATCCTGGTCTATTCTCTTTGGACTACGATCTTGGAAAATGCCAACTGGCCTGTGCTCCTAGAATCCAGGACATCTTTAGTTCTTTTCTTACTCTTAGATGTTAAACCTAATCTCTTACTCATCTATTCTCCCCACTCATATTTTGGCCTTAACCCATCCCTCTGAACTTTGGGTAATATTGTTCCCTTCCCCATGGCAGACAACCTCAGATCTGTGGTTTTCTACCCTAACAGAATGTTAATGGCTCTCAAACTCTTTTGGTGTAGCTAGATGTTAGGCTCTCTTTTCTTTGAGTCTAGTCCATTTAGTTGCCTTTCAGACCTTAGTTAACATCTCTCAGGGGACCATTTCCAAAAATATCTTCTCTTTCACTCTTAGTTGGAAAAAGAAATGAATGCACCCTTAGAATATTTTATCTCATCTTCTGTTTTACCTACTTTTTCTAAAATTATGGCAACAATGACTGACACCACTTAAACAAGTGAGCTAAATTTTTTTAAGGCGTAAAGATCTTTCTTTGTGTCCTCAAATCAAAATAGCTGGAACTCTAAGGGTAAGGAAGAAAGCCAGCATTGCCTCTCCTCCAGCTATTTCACAGCAAGACTAAACTACCTAGACAAAGAATTCATCTGGCAGGTACTATTCCTTATTCAGCACAGTAGTTCAAATGTCTGATAAGGATGTTCACAGGTGATTTCTCTTCCTTGAAAACTGCTGTTTAATCTCACTGACCTTTCTTGGAACACTTAGAGGAAATGTGTCCAGGGGACTTCTCCGGCAGTCCAGTGGCTAAGACTTCCACTTCCTTTGTGGAGGGCATGAGTTCCATTCCTGGTCAGGGAACTAAGACCCTGCATTCTGCTTGCCATGCATCGTGGCCTAAATAAGTAAATAAATAATAAAAATGGCCAGAATTAACATTAAAAAAAAAAAAAGACTGATCTTAAAAAAAAAATGTCCAGCAGTGAAGTCCCCTACGGTTATTTTAATGTCTGCTCTCCTTTCCTATTGGATGCTTCTGTGCATCAAAATTGGGAGCAAGGGGATTGTGCTATCCGATAGGGAGGCTGACTTTGGAAGGATGCCTGGGATACACACAGCTTCCCTTCCACGTTCCCCGCCCCACCTCCCGCCCAGCAGGCACTCAAGATTCCAGAGTTAGAAGCTCTCATCCACGCCTTAAGAGACAGCTGGGTTAGGGAAGTGAGAAGTATTTTGTTCTCTAAGCAAAAAGCTTCAGGGCATGGAGCTTTGGGGATCTGTGAATTTATTTTGCATATTCAGAATTAGTTGTTTTCACTTTCACAGGAATTAATTTTTTATTCTGTCATTGTGTGTTTGTTTTGAAGATTTTGTCTTTTTTTAAACCCTTCTATTTTTTCAGTTGTTGTTGTTAAGTACTGATTTAAAATTGTTTTTATTCTGAACCAAGTCAAAATCTTTGTTTCTTCAACTTTTTCTATGCCACTGAGGTGGGGGGAACTGTTTCAGATTTATGAAAATTTGGCCAAACACTACACCAGTGTTTCTTCATATAGACACATCTAGGAGTGATAAGTTTCAAAGGATGAACCTCAACTCTCTGGCCCATGCACCAGAAACATGACATATCCTCTGGTGTGGAAAGAGTGTCAGATATGAGGTTGCTCCAGTTCTCACTCATATGTTTGCCTCCACATATTCTTCATGACACAGAATCTTCAGCTTGACATAAGTCTCAGCACTTAAACAGATATATTATTTCTCTGGACTGCCTGTAACCAAAATGTCTTTGATAAAATGCTCACCCCTACAGATACTCCAAAGTAAAGTATTCTCTACAAGTTTAGCTTGAGAAGCATAGTTGGGAAATCAATTCTTGGCAAAATAGTTAATAGTATGGAAAAGAATGTCTTTCCTTGGGGAAATTCACAATATATATCAATAAGTTAAAGCCTCTGAAAAGTCCGACAGCGATGTTTCACTTGTTTAGTCCAGTGTCTCTCAAACTTGTTTAAAGACATATTCCCACTTTCTTTTCTTTTGCACAGCACCTATTCACCTAGGGTCAAACCTGGTCACGACAGCCTATGGGGCCTTTGTAGAACTGAGTTGACAGAGCAGTTCTTGGCTTTAGTCCATCTGCCCACACTGAGGTGCATGCTGGGATATTGTCCAGGAAGCTCCTTATTAAACCAATTGAAAGGCTGCTGTTTATTTTCACGACTGTCCAGTTTTCTGGACATGAAAACTCAGGCAGATTTTTCTTCCTATTTCAGTATCAGAAAAATCATATTTCAGGGTAACAAACATGGTTTTATTTTATGGACTCTATGTGTATTTTTCCTTCTTTGTATTGATATTAGTAGATTAAAAGGTCAAAATTTGAGCCACTTAAACCAAGACTCCTAACATGCAATTTATTACTAACCTATTTCCTTGCTGAATTTAATTTTTCCCTACTTTTTTTGCTTCATGTTCTTGCTTATTTGGTTATTATAAGGTTGCCCTATTCTAGTGTGTGCATTTTATAAATTAATGTGCATTCCCATTGTAATAAGGAGGGGTATAAAACATCTTTAACTTTTCTATTAAGGATTTAAATGAGTGAGTAAGATACTTAGACTGATCATCTTTAATGTAACTATATTAGGCAATATACCACCTGCTTTGAAGGCCATCAAATTCAGGAAAAAAGCTATCCTAGAAGCTTTACAGTTTTAGCTTTTATATTTAAGACTGTGATCCATTTCAAATTAATTTTTGCATATAGTGTGAGACAGAGATAAGTCATTTTTTCCATATAGATATTCAGTTGTTCCAGTACAATTTTATTGAAAATTTTCCATTAAATTACACTGGCACCTGTCATAGGAGAATGGTGACCGCCCCACCCCCCACCCCCCGCCCCAGCAATACCAGATTCTAATCCATGGAACATGTGCACCTTAACCTTCTGTGGCGAAGATTTTACAGATGTGATTAGTTAAGGCTCTTGAGATGAGGAAATTATCCTGTATTATTTGGGTGGATCCTAAGTGCTGTAAGTGTCCTGCTAAGAGAGAGGCAGAGAAAGACTGGACACACTCAGAAGGCAAAGGGAGACGTGATGACGGGAGCAGAGAGCAATCTGAAGCTGGCTTTGAATGTGGAGGAAGGAATCTGAGGCAAGGAATGTGGTTTCAGAACATGGAAGAGGCAAAGAATGGATTCCCTCAGGTGCAGCTGTGAGAGTGGCTCTGCCGACACCTTGATTTCATCCCGGGGATACTGATATTGGACTTCTTGTTTCTGTGAATGTGAGAGGATCTAAAGAAAGCAAAAATCCTTGGAGATGGTATAAGTCACAGAGCAGAAAAAAAAATGAAGCCTAGCCCAAAGGAAGTCTCCTCTCCCACTTCACAGGGTTGGAAGGTTGGAAACTAAAGACCCTCTGGAGTTGGAGGAAGCGTTTGAGGAGAGAATTTAAGACTAGACTCAAAGTGGAGATGCTGCATGAGATCTCTGGGAGGCCAGCATCTCTCATTCCCTGGGCCTGCGCAGGATGGAGGGAGGTGAAGCAATACAAACCTCAGACAGTGTGAGGTGAGAATCTGAAAGCAGAGAAGGCTGTGCTCCACTTTCTTTTTTGGAATATGAGTGCTCCGGAAGCCAGCAAGAGTGTAGGCTTTGTCAGGTAGGCATACTCCAGGAAGATTTCCAGGCAAGTGGGCTCAAGAGAAGATTCAAGGGAGTTTCATGGAAAGCAGCTGGTAGTTCCTGAACACCTAAGGAGGATGTGGGGAAGTGCAGAGGTAACTGGGTGACTGAAGCTTGAGTTTGAGATAAAGATGCTGAAAAGGGACTTCCCTTGTGGTCCAGTGGGCTAAGATTCTGTGCTCCCAATGCAGGGGGTCTGGGCTTGATCCTTAGTCAGGGAACTAGATCCCACATGCCATAACTAAAAGATACTGTGTGCTGCAACTGAGCTGCAACAGCCAAATAAATATAAATAAATAAACATGTTTTTAAAGTATTTAAAAAGTTGCTAAAGAAGGTGGCAAACTTTTGTCTGGAGTCAATGACTAAATTGGTTGTCTTTTGTGATGGACGTTGACACAGAGCCCAAAAGACCAACTTCAATGGATATTAGCTGAGGATGCCCAGTGAGATGGTGGGGCTCATGGCCAGATCCTGGGGATGAGATATCACCAGTCAATGCCCAGGGACATTGTTTAACACTTTCCTGATGCCAAGACAGTGCAACATAGGAGCCTCCTCCAGTGAAGTGAAGTGAAGTGAAAGTCTCTCAGTCTTGTCTGACTCTTTGCAACCCCATGGACTATACAGTCCATGTAATTCTCCAAGCCAGAATACTGGAGTGGGTTGCCTTTCCCTTCTCCAGGGGATCTTTCTAACCCAGGGATCGAACCCTGGTCTCCTGCATTGCAGGCAGATTCTTCATCAGCTGAGCCACAAGGGAAACCCAAGAATACTAGAGTGGGTAGCCGTTCTGTTCCCTTCTCCAGGGGATCTTCCCAACCCATGAATTGAACCAAGGTCTCCTGCATTGCAGGTCAAATTTGGACTTAATAATAATGAAGAGGAGAGGGAAGAAATATCCAAAGACTGGATATGTGTCCCGAAGTGTCTAAGTGTTAGAAAGGGACTGAGATGAGAATTTGATTTAAAAGATCACTGGGTTAACTCTAGATTTGCTAAAATCAGGAAATAATTTTTCCATTCTGTGGAGATTGGGAGCTTTAGAATAAAGTTGAATTTTGATATAGTCAAAAGATAATAAAGTCATATTTAATCAATTCAAATATCAATGTGTAAACTTAAATAAAACAGTAAGTAGCTAGCATCTCCATTTTATAATTAGTAAAAGGTAGGCTCGATCAATCAACTAAATTGTCAAATATAATTTAACAAGATAGAATTCAAATCTTGGCTCATTTAACTCCAAACTTGTGTCCTTTTCTTTGCTGACACAAGGGAGAAACCACCATCAAAAACCTAGTACTATAGAGAGTTGATTTCACTCTCCTCAGTATCAGTTTCTCTATCTTGAAAATTAAGATCCTCGTAGACATAGCAATTTATAATTCCACTATATGGTGTGGCAGAAAGAACTCAAATTCCACTATATGGTGCGGCAAAAAGAACTCAGTAATTAATTTTCCTGTAGGATAACTTGAGAGTTGCCATCTGGATTATGGTAAAGTTGAAACATAAAAAAGTAAAGAAATTGTACAGAGTTCAGGGGAAATCTTATAAAATAACATTCTCATTTTCCCTACTTGTTGGCACACCTGTTTTTGCTTTTAGGCGTGGGGACGGGCAGTCAGAAAAGCCTTGATTAGTCACCAGCATTAGCCAACTTTAAGGGAGATGAACTTAGGGGTTTCCCAGGTGGCACTTGTGGTAAAGAACTAGTGGATGTGGCAGACCACCCTAATATTCTTGTCTGGAGAATCCCATGGACAGAGGAGCCTGAGGGGCTACATAGTCCATTGGGTTGCAAAGAGTCGGACACAACTGAAGTGACTTTACATGAAAAGGAGCTAAAGTAGTTGAATTTTTCTTTAAAAGAAGAAGCTCTGCAATGCTTATTTGGTTCAGAGTGAATGGTGGACGCTAACGTTTTCTATATAAAAAGTTATCAGACTTCTGACGAATATAAAAATTTCTTCTCAACTAATCTTTTATTATAGAGTTTGAGTTGAAAATACCTTCTTCAATTGTGGTAAGAATCAGTATGGGAGAGAGAAAACAGAGCTTGCAAATAATTTCCTTTGTTCTTCCATAAGCATTGAAAAATGGCATATTTTTCAAATAATACAACTAAGCTGCACAGATATATTCTTTATAGCCCCATCAGGATTCCCCTCCCATTTATTCATCTTTAAAAACCTTTCGATGATAATTTACTCAAAACTTCTCTAATACCCACCACAAGCAATTAGACAAATTCTAACATTGTATGGATGTGAGAGTTGGACTGTGAAGAAGGCTGATCGCCAAAGAATCGATGCTTTTGAACTGTGGTGTTGGAGAAGACTCTTGAGAGTCCCTTATACTGCAAGGAGATCCAACCAGTCCATTCTAAAGGAGATCAATCCTGGATGTTCATTGGAGGGACTGATGCTAAAGTTGAAACTGCAATACTTTGGCCACCTCATGCGACGAGTTGACTCACTGGAAAAGACTCTGATGCTAGGAAAGGTTGGGGGCGGGAGGAGAAGGGGACAACCGAGAATGAGATGGCTGGATGGCATCACCAACTCTGTGGACATGAGTTTGAGCGTACTCTGGGAGTTGGTGATGGACAGCGAGGCCTGGCGTGCTGTGATTCACGGGGTCACGGAGAGTCGTACACGACTGAGCGACTGAACTGAACTGAACTGAACATTCCAGTAACTAGCATATTAGGAAATAACAGATATCTGATCTGTAACTTAGAAAATCAAATACATGGGGAAAAATAATCATATTTTAAAGTAAGAGTATAAGAATAGGAGTTGCTAAGAAACTACCACCACTAAAGCTTTTCCTTGGAAAGATGCTATTTTAAACTTACAGTTAAACAAGATGGGAGTATATACAACCACAAAACAAATGCAGTGATGAGTTAAAGCAAAAAAAAGGCTTCATTTTGTAATCCACAAGACTAGATTTGTGGTTGTAAGCAATCCTCAGTAAATATTTGTGTGTTCCTCCTATTATTGTCTGTTCTTCCTATTCTGTTAACTTGAAATTCTAAATTCAGTTCAGTTCAGTCGCTCAGTCATGTCCGACTCTCCGCGACCCCATGAATCACAGCACGCCAGGCCTCCCTATCCATCACCAACTCCCAGAGCACACTCAAACTCATGTCCACAGAGTCGGTGATGCCATCCAGCCATCTCATTCTCCGTCATCCCCTTCTCCTCCCGCCCCCAACCTTTCCCAGCATCAGAGTCTTTTCCAGTGAGTCAACTCGTCGCATGAGATGGCCAAAGTATTGCAGTTTCAGCTTTAGCATCAGTCCTTTCAATGAACACCCAGGATCGATCTCCCTTAGAATGGACTGGTTGGATCTCCTTGCGGTAAAAGGGACTCTCAAGAGTCTTCTCCAACACCACAGTTATAGCAGTTTCAGTTTAGTGAAATTTAGTGGTTTAGTCGTTAAGTCATGTCTGACTCTTGCGACCCCATGGACTGTAGCTTGCCAGGCTCCTCTGTCCATGGGATTCTCCAGACAAGAATACTGGAGTGGGTTCCCATTTCCTTCTCCAGGGGATCTTCCTGACCAAGGGATCAAAACTGGGGCTCCTGCATCACAGGCAGATTCTTTATCGACTGAGCTTTGGGGGATTAAGAGTTGACAAAAGCAAATTAGAATTCCAAAATTAATCTCCTTTACTGGGTGAGAGTTACCTCAACAATTTGAAATCAACCCACTTCCCCATCCTAGAGCCAAAAGAATGTGAATATTGGCCTATTTTAATATTTTTCTAGTTCAAAAAGAAGTCTATTACCATCTAGTTCTCCCACTGATAAGCTGAGTCATTTGTAAGATTCATTTTGATAATTTCTTCTCTCTCGGGAATTAAATACTGCCCAGACTGATGCCTAATATGTGAAAACCATTGTTTCATGCATTTTGTTTTTTTGTTTTAGATTTTTTGGTCATGAAAGCAAATCTGGTTCCTGTTACTCTATCTTGGCTGGGAGAGAAGGGAATTTAATTTTATTTAATCTCATCTTTTCCTCTGTCTCATGAACTTCTTCTGGCTTTTGCCTTAGCATAAACAAGTTAGGATCAGTAACGTTTAAATTAGGTTTGGTCGCATCTCCTTGACTGCTGCTCTTAAGTTCCAGATATACTTCATTCTGCTTTATTATTAGGCATTTCCACTGTATCACTTTGGCTCTGCCCTTCATGATATGACACCAGTTATCACATGGACCATTGAGTACATGCAGTGTGGCTAATCCAAGTTGACATGGCTATCAGTGTAAAATACACACTGGATTTCAAAGATTTATTACAAAAAAGTAAAATATCTCTTTAATAATCTCTTATATTCATTACAGTTTGAAATAAATATATTTTACATACTATTTCATGTGCTTTTTTTTTTAAATTTATTTTATTAAGTATTTGGCTGCATTGGGTCTCAATTGAGACACATAGATCTTCACTGTGCCACAAGGGATCATTCCTTGTGGATCACATATTCTCTAGTTGAGGCATGTCAGCTCAGTTGTTGTGGAGCATGGGCTTTTACTTGCTCCAGAGCATGTGGGATCTTGGTTCCCTGACCAGGGGTCAAACTGGCGTCCCTTGCATTACAAGGCAGATTCTTAACCACTGGACCACAAGGGAAGTCCCCTCTACCTTGCTTAAAAAAAAAAGTTTTAAATGATTGCACTAGAAAATTTAATCATGTGTGGGGCTTCCATTCTGTTTCTATTAGTGCTTCCTAAACCACTTTCACAAGCTGGAATCAAGATTGCTGGGAGAAATATCAATAACTTCAGATATGCAGATGATACCACCCTTATGGCAGAAAGTAAGAAGAACTAAAGGGCCTCTTGATGAAAGTGAAAGGGGAGAGTGAAAAAGCTGGCTTAAAGTTCAACATTCAGAAAACTAAGATCATGGCATCCTGTTCCATCACTTCATGGCAAATAGATGGGGAAACAGTGGAAACAGTGTCAGACTTTATTTTTCTGGGCTCCAAAATCACTGCAGATGGTGATTGCAGCATGAAATTAAAAGACGCTTGCTCCTTGGAAGGAAAGTTATGACCAACCTAGACAGCATATTAAAAAGCAGAGACATTACTTTACCAACAAAGGTCTGTCTAGTCAAGACTATGGTTTTTCCAGTAGTCATGTATAGATGTGAGATTTGGACAATAAAGAAAGCTGAGAGCCAAAGAATTGATGCTTTTGAACTGTGGAGTTGGAGAAGACTCTTGAGAGTCCCTTGGACTGCAAGGAGATCCAACCAGTCCATCCTAAAGGAGACCAGTCCTGGGTGTTCACTGGAAGGACTGATGTTGAAGCTGAAACTCCAATACTTTGGCCACCTGATGTGAAGGGCTGACTCACTGGAAAAGACCCCAATGCTGGGAAAGATTGAGGGCAGGAGGAGAAGGGGACGACAGAAGATGAGATGGTTGGATGGCATGACCGACTTAGTGGACATGGGTTTGGATGGACTTCGGGAGTTGGTGATGGACAGGGAGGCCTGGTGTGCTGTGATTCATGGGGCCGCAAAGAGTCGGACACGACTGAGAGACTGAACTGAAACCATGTTCAAACTTATTGGAAACATCTGCTCTTAATCTTAGAACCATCACTATGTCATTGGCATTTAAAGGTCAGAAAATGTGTGATAATGAAAATGGAGAGAAACCTAAAGAGATGACTTGAGGTATAATTTCAGTTCTCTAGAAGATGCTCACAGTGACTTCCGCAAAACCTTTGCCACTTTCCCCTAGGCTCTGATTGGCTTTTTGTTTGCCAGTTTCTGCAGGTAATCTTTTCCTTGTCCTGAATTTTCCTCTGTCTATTTCAACTTAATACTTCCAATATAGCGAGTTTCAAACTGTGACCTTTGCTACTGCAGTAACGCAGTTACAGGGAAATTTGCTGAAATACAAATTATGATACATTCAGTTCAGTTCAGTTCAGTCATTCAGTTGTGTCCAACTCTCCGCGACCCCATGAATCACAGCACGCCAGGCCTCCCTCTCCATCACCAACTCCCGGAGTTCACTCAAACTCATGTCCATCGAGTCGGTGATGCCATCCAGCCATCTCATTCTCTGTCGTCCCCTTCTCCTCCTGCCCCTAGTCCTTCCCAGCATCAGGGTCTTTTCCAGTGAGTCAACTCGTCGATTAAAAAACGCAGCAGGTGGAGCCCAGCCGCAGATTTACTATGATCTAGAAAATGAGTTCTTTTTCAGTTTGCTTGGTCCTGCATCTTGAGACAGTCTTTCCATCTTCAAGTTTTTGTTACATTCCAATTCATCGTGTGATAATGGGAAGGCAAGGGGAAATTCTGCTATTTTCATTTTATGGTTGAAGTCCATGTTAAAAAAGATAAAAAGATATACGTATCTTTTTTTTTTTTGATCACTGCTCTGCTTCAAGTACCTTGAATTAGAATTGTTTGTTGAGTGAATGAATTCGTTATTGTTGCTCAGTCGCGAAGTCCTGTGTGACTCTGTGACACCATGAACTGCAGCACTCCAGGCTTCCCTGTCCCTCACCATTTCTTGGAGCCCGTTCAAACTCATGTCCATTGAGTCGGTGATGCCATCCAACCATCTCATCCTCTGTTGCCCCTTCTTCTCGTGCCTTCAGTCCTTCCCAGCATCAGGGTCTTTTCAAATGAATCAGCTCTTCACATCAGGTGGCCGAAGTATTGGAGTTTCAGTTTCAACATCAGTCCTTCCAATGAACTTTCAGGACTGATTTCCTTTAGGGTGGACTGGTTGGATCTCCTTGCAGTCCAAGGGACTCTCAAGAGTCTTCTCCAACACCACAGTTCAGAAAAATCAATTATTTGGCTCTCAGCGTTCTTTATGGTCCAAATCTCACATTAGAACATGACTACTGGAAAAAGCATAGCTTTGACTAGATGGACCTTTGTCAGCAAGGTAATATCTCTGCTTTTTAATATGCTGTCTAGGATTGTCACAGCTTTTCTTCCAAGGAGCAAGTGTCTGGATGAATTTAATTTCTGAGCCTCACTCACTACATCTGTAATGGTTATACAATTATATTAATTTTTACTTATAAGATATTTGGGAGAATAAATGAAGTGACAGAAACACATCCTGTAGTTACACCTGACACATGGTCACACATAGTAACTGATTATTATTATCACTACTTTATTGTCTCATTAGTACATACTGTTTGAGTTCTTGCTCTTTTGCCCTTACACTGTAAGTTCTCTGTGTTCAGTGAGTTTGGATAATTAGTCTTTGCACATCAGAAAGAAGTATTCAGTAAATAATTGCTGAATAAATGACCTTAGCACAATGTCTGGACTGCAGTTTCTTCACTTGTAAAGCAAGAGAATAAAAATCACCCGAGTCTTTTCAGACACTGCTTTTCACTAAAAAACTTGCTAAAAAACCAACAACTCACAGTCTGATAGTTTGAGGGCAGAGGTTAGAGAGTTTACAGACTGCTTCTTTTAGAGATATTTTCTTCAAATCTTGACAGTATCCTCAGTGAGAAACAGACACACGCCTCTTGGCTTTAATATTAACTAAAGCCCTTAAAATGAAAGTGTTTGTTGCTCAGTCATTTCTGACTCTTTGTGACCCCATGGACTGTAGCCTGCCAGGATCCTCCATCCATGGAATTCTCCAGGTAAGAATACTGGAGTGACTTCCCATGCCCTCCTCCAGGGATCTTCCTGACCCAGAGATTGAACCCAGATCTCCTTCATTGCTGGCAGATTCTTTACCAGGGAAGCAGGGAATGGCTATCCACTCCAGTATTCTTGCCTGAAGAATTCCATGGACAGAGGAGCCTGGTGGGCTACAGTCCCTAGGCTAACAGAATCAGACAGTACTGAAGCAACTTAGCACACACACACATCCTGTATTTGGGTGGGAAACAGTCCATGAAGTTGCAAAGAATTGGACATGACTGAGCAACTAACACTTTCACTTTCAAAACCCTTCAATATCCTCTTGAGCTTCCCAGGTGGTGCAGTGGTAAAGCGGTAAAAAAATTTTGGTAAAAAAAAAATGGTAAAAAATCTGCCTGCCAATGGAGGTGGCACAAGAGAGGCAGGTTCGATCCCTGCGTAAGGAAGATCCCCTGGAGAAGGAAATGACAACCCACTCCAGTATTCTTGCCTGGGAAATTCCACGGACAGAGGAGCCTGGTGGGCTACAGTCCATGTGATCGCAAAAGAGTCAGACATGACTAAGCAACTGAGCACACAAAAACATCCTCTTTTTCTTTTCTGTATAAACATACACACACATATATTTCTTCTCTATTCCCTCTTGATTGTACTCAGTTCTTCTTTCTGCCTTTCTGGATCCCACCCCTAATGTATTCTTATGATCAGTCAACCAATTTTTTATAAACTGCTGAAATCTTGGTGTCATTTGGTGTGGATTGTGCTGCACAGTGTTTCTGAGAAGTCATGTGATGAATGAAGCTCGTTACAGCACTCTAAATTAGGTATCATGAGGGTGAGAACAAAAACAGTGGTTCACAGAGCTGGGCTAAAATTCTGTCTTTGCCCGGTCAAAATTTCTGCACGTCTCTTTGAGCAAGCATGTACTCCTCTCTGCTGTAATTTCAGTGAACTTTCTACCAGTTTCTGCAGATCCTACATTCTGTCTGGCTGACTAATGATATATTCCCTTTTTTCTTGAGCCATCCTATGATTTCACCACATAAATAGTAGCTTGGTTTCTTTCCTTGAATACTTGGAATGCTACCTTTTATTTGGATTGCCTCAGACTTCAGTAGAATGAGATCTGAGTCATGATTTATTTGACTTGTTTGAGGGCAGAAAAGCAAAGGCACATTTCTGATGAGAAGAGGTTTGCTTCTGAGAAAATAAGTTACTCATTCCAAAGCCAACTGCAAACTTTGTCATTGCTTCAGAATGACACAAAGGGTCAGTGCAGCCACCCCAAATGGCTGTATGCACCTAAATGCACAGCCAGGCCTGGCTTTGGACAATAATTGCCATGCTGAACCATAAGAATCCAGTTTTGCCAACAGTTTTGATTTTTTAAGAGAAAGTATAAACCCAGATTTGAATGTGAACTTTTATGATTTCAAAGATTGACAATGAATTAAGTTGAAAAGAACAATGTTCAAGTGCTAAACAAAGTATGTCTGTGACCAAAGACTTTTAGTTTTTAATCTCTGGTTGGTACATCCCACAGGTTTGGCATTTTTTAAGTGAAATTAACAGAGTACTATCACTTTCTCTTAAGTGTTCATAGAGAAATACATCTTTCAGAGCAATATTAAGATAGAATGTTCTCTAAATATCTTTCCTGTTCCTTGAGAATCTAAAAGAGCAATAAAACCTGCATCAGTTGTCTGCTATGTGAATGACATTTAGAGTCAGACACAACTAAGCAACCAAACAACAGCAATGATAAATTTCTGCCAAATGTTTTTCAGATAAAAGTTTATTAAACTAATAGCTTATTTTTTATTTTGCTCTAAAGAAGAGTCAATTTTGAATTCCCCTTTTCCATTTTTATCTTACTAAAATTATTTCCAATGGGATCAATTGATTTTACTATGGATTTGATTTGATCAATTTTGAAATCCACATTGTTTTATTCAGACTAAGTTCCTCCACTTAGACTTTTCTCTTTTATGATTATCATTTCTCCTTTTCTAAGGTCAAAATTACTGCTATAACTTTTACTGGGATGTCTCATTTTTCTATAAATACTTAGACAATACCAAAATTTATAGACCAGCCTAGCTATTTATATTTTTATTTGTGTTTTTTCATTAAATCTATTTTTGGATTCAATAATATTTATTATGAGTTGGATAAGAGACTATTACTTTATTTCTTAGTAAGTCTATGAGATGATGATAAGTGGTTTTTTACAGACATTTCACAATTTAGTTTTTTTTTTTGAAAAATTAATTTCTGACAAAATTTTATTCATAGCATTAGGAAAATCATACTCAAAACACAGAAATAATCAGACTATATAACAACGCTGCATAGATAGTGGTATACAAGTTCCCTGACGCTAAGTGACTTCTTCCTAACTAGAACTGCTATTTTCAAGTCACAGGTAGAAAATGGTAGAGGCATTATTTCTTCTCTCTGAGGCTGGAAAAAAATGGCTTATGTGGTGAGAAATTACACCATTTAAACAGCAAAGATTAGAGTATCCTCCAGTTTAAATCTATTCCCTTCATGTTATTTCTCAGAGATGAAAACTTAGAATGTTAGGATTATTAGAAAGGAATAGGAGGTAAATTACCTTTTAGGAGATAGCCCGATCCATGCCTGCTTTAATTAGATAAAACACTGAAGTTTTAAAAATTACAAGCACACCATTATGCTTACCTAAAATTGCCAGTATGAATACTTTTTTATATAATACATTACAGGTATACAAGAAAAAAAAAATGACCCTGTTTCCAATCCTTTGACCTCAAGTAGAAAAAAGCGTTACCACTAATGGGGATCTGAAAAACTGTTTTCATGACAGAGCATTAACTCTACAGAGATCAAAATCATTTCTCAATACTGAAAATAGCCTAAATCAATGACAAATGGCTACATTTCTTTCATAAAATTACATTTTGAAAGGGAAGACAATTTATTTGGAAGGAATTTGTAGCTGAAAATATTTTTATTAAGAAAACATTGTTACCCTGAGAAAGACTTTTAAAACTGCCAGTGCTTTCAGAGGCTCCCAGCAAGGCATGAAGGAGCAAGTTGTAGGCTCTAGCTTCTTACAGTTACCTATATGAAGAATGTTTTTACCTAAACAGTGATTTGGGCTTCTCTGCGATACTGGTAACAGGTCATAGCCAAGTGTCTAAATGTGACGGACGATAAGCAAATTTTACATATTCATTTTAAGCAGACTTCTTTCTTTTCCCTTTTATGAGAGTGAGTCTGAAATTCTTCAAATGGTTTTGGACTCAAACCTATTTTCACAAAAATAATCTTCTGTAAGCAAGTTGGTAGTTTTCTTATAACAGTAAACAAATTGTCTGGTTTACATTCTCTAATCTATGCCTAGAAAATAAGGCATTGATAATTCTTCACTGGCCACTGCAGAGCAGAGACAAGTCTTCTTTCTAATCAGAGGCATATGCAAAGATTCCTCAAAGTGCATTGTTATTATTTTTTAATATCTCTTATGCATTGACAAAGTCAACATTTTGTCTGCCTATATACTTTTAGTATAAAATGCTTACTCACAACTCCTTACACATATCATAATTACTTGAGAAAAGACAAAATAAGATCAGCTACAGAAGTAGCAAGATATTCTTTACAAATAAAAATACAATATACAAAAAATGGCAAGTTAGTGATAAGTGGTAGAATAAACTCTCAATAATATTCCACTTTGGGTTCCAGATTAAGATTTGACGAGGTTGAAGCCTTGTCCTGTATCCAGCACAGCAGGAAGAAACCAACTCATTTTTAATCTTTTCAAGCACCTAAAACAAGTCTTGCAGATCCAAAAAAGGTTCAGACCACACAGCCAATTTGCCAAATGCACTAGTGGATATGTTATACGAGGAAAGTATAGCATCCAGTGCTTGGCCACATTGCTTCCTGTTGGCAGGTGTAGTGTGTAGTCACTCCACCGTTTTGACACACCATATACTGCTTTCACTGTGCGTCCCTTTTCAGTCCAGCAGATGTTATTGGTGGTGTTGCAGGTATACTCTCCCCAGACTTTTGTGAAGTCACCCAGCTGAGGTGGGTCAGCTTCTTCGATATCTACTGTCTTTGTCACCTCTGTTCCTTGCACTGCAATATACTGGTCATTGATTTTTCTTACTTCTTTCACCCAAGGAGTTGAATTCTCACTGTCTAATACAATAATAAGTCGGAAACAGAAGGAACCATTCTTTTCTCGCCACCATTCTAAAAGTGTGTCAAGGCGTAGTATGTCGCCACCTGCAAGAGCCCACTCTCCGTACCATGGGTGTGCCCGCTGTATATAAAACATACGTATCATGCCTAGGCCCATCCACAGTCTGAAGTTCAAGGAAAGCTTTCAGTTTGGAATGTAGAATATCAAAAGACAGTCCACTTGTAGAATGGTCACACCCATAGGTCGCAATCATGTGATACGCAAAAAATCTTTGGATAGCATTGAGCATGCCAGTAGACCTCAAATTTAACTCCTCTACATGTTCTGGTGGAAGAAGCGTTGGCTGACCATCGGGACTGCAAAAGTTAGTGGGAATCACAATAGCATATCCAACAGATGTTCCTCCTAAACAGCTACCCAATTCATGGAAGAGGACATGAGCCATAGATTCCAAAGGCAAAACAATTAGAAACATGCTCAAGAAGATTCCATTTGTTGGCTGCCTCTTTTGCCTTCCATTAGAGACTGCCTTCTTTAATGACAGAGGAATTTTTCATTCATCTTGAGATCTTCAGCCTCAGTGTGCGTTGGGATTTTCCAGACAAGAATACTGGAGTGGGTTGCCATTTCCTTCTCCCACAATTTAGTTTTTTTTAAAGGATTTTAAAACTCTGTTAATAATCAGTTTATTCCATGAGCTTCTGATCACACTGTATGCTATGTATTCACTGTTCTTGACATTGGTGGAACAAAAAACAAACAATGGGGTTAATATAATGGCATTGAAAGGTACCCCTTGATGTGCTGTCTTAGACTTCCTGATGACTTTCTAGTTTTATATGATTGTCTTTTATGTTTGGATTCATTTATTCTGCAAGAGCTTACTAAGAATTGACCATGTGTCAGACATACCATTATGTAGTATGTGACTCTACAAAGACTCTATAAAGGATATTGAAACGTGAACAGAAATGGGAAGACATTCAGGAGAAAGAAAGGCCAGGGAAACCAAAGAATGGTGAAAGTGTCAAATTCTGCTGGAAGCTCAAGGAAGCTGGAGGTCTGAAAATGTTCTCAGGAGTTAATAATATGTTGGCAATGGATTTAGGTGGGGCAGGAAACCAGATTAGGGGTAAATGGGAAATGAGGAGGTAAAAACAATGAATTCAACAAGTTTGTGTGCAAAGAAGAAAGAATCACAGTTGGAAAGAAAGCAGAGGAAAAGACATCTGTTATTAAGAGAGACATGAAGGTATTTA
This sequence comes from Moschus berezovskii, assembly GCF_049115385.1. Taxonomy (NCBI): domain Eukaryota; kingdom Metazoa; phylum Chordata; class Mammalia; order Artiodactyla; family Moschidae; genus Moschus; species Moschus berezovskii. The sequence continues at coordinate 87,233,161 of NC_142469.1, read as the reverse complement.
ATTAATGATGTAAGGAAGTCTTTTCAGATAGAGAGGATGAAGTTAGTTAAGAGAAAAGAATAAAGAGTTGGGGAGATAGGAGTCTGTGAAGCAGAAGCATTGAGAATGAGGGCACAGTGGTGCAGTGACCCTTACATTTAAAAGAAACAGACGTAAATAAATAAATCCATATCACTTTTCATGGACCCCTGAAACACAGCTTGGCATTTTTCTTGACCTCTGTGCTCAGAAATCCCTACCCCTGTCTCTCTTCTATTTTGGAGACGCTGCATTCTAATGGAAACCTCTGCTCTTCCCTTGCATTCATCATTCTCTATCTTAAATTCTTCCTCTTTTCCCCTGATGAATCCATAAAGATGTCATATCTCTATGCTTTTTAATAAAAGAGAAGATAGATGGTGGAGTCAGATGGCAGTGGATTCAACACTGACTCCATCACTCATTTTTGTAGTTTCACTTTCGACAATAACCTAAACTCTCTGAGACCTACTTTCTTATCCATAAAAGCAGATATACCATTCTGAAAATTAAATGAGAGAACATTGTAGGCTCTTAAAGTGTATTCATTTTCCTTCTTTTCCCTTATAAGGAGTTGTCCCCCTCAGTTGGCCATCATATTTTTGATTTACAAAAGCATCACCAAGTTTCTCTTTCAGTCTCATCTCACTTTTATTTTGTCCAAATGCTGCTTTCCTCCTCATCTTCAGTTATCCTAAAAGTCCCAAGCACTTTAGGCCATCTGGTGTCATTCTTTAAATCAAACTTTTTGTGATAGGAGAAAAGAAAGACTGGGAGTTGGATGGGGAAAGAGAAGTTGGAGCAAAGTCACTTCTAAACTTCAACTGGTATCTTATAATATAGCAAAGAATCAGAAAATATCATGGGTTAGACAGAAGCACAAACTCTCAATCCTGGTTTCAATACCAGAGGGCATTACTGACTATCTTAAATGATACTGTTCCATTCTTCCATTAAAATTTTTTTAATAAAACAAACACTGCAGAACTTTTTCAAGGACTGGGGAGACTAGTGAAGTTTTTAAAAATCAAACTTATAAAATAATAACCTTAAACCCAAGGTAAATTCGCTTCTCTGCAAATATGTTGATTTCTGAGATAGAGAGTAAAACTTGGGAGCAGCCAAATCTATCCTCCAGTAGTAATGTATGGATGTGAGAGTTGGACTGTGAAGAAAGCTGATCGCCGAAGAATTGATGCTTTTGAACTGTCGTGCTGGAGAAGACTCTTGAGAGTCCCTTGGACTGCAAGGAGATCCAACCAGTCCACCCTGAAGGAGACCAGTCCTGGATGTTCATTGGAAAACTGACGCTGAGGCTGAAACTCCAATACTTTGGCCACCTCATGCGAAGAGTTGACTCACTGGAAAAGACTCTGATGCTGGGAGGGATTGGGGGCAGGAGGAGAAGAGGACAACAGAGGATGAGATGGCTGGATGGCATCACCGACATGATGCACATGAGTTTGGGTGCACTCCGAGAGTTGGTGATAGACAGGGAGGCCTGGCGTGCTGCAATTCATGGGATTGCAGAGAGTCAGACACAACTGAGTGACTGAACTGAACTGAACTGAACCTAAAGCTATCCTGGCATGAACAAAATGGCTCAGAGACAGCTATTGGTTTTTTAAGAGATCTAAATCAAATCTTTTTTTCAATGAGAGTTCTATCTTGTCATAGGAATTTTGTACATAATGGTGAGACATGAGATGTTAATCAGTTCAGTCGCTCAGTCGTGTCTGACTCTTTGCCACCCCATGAATCACAGCACTCCAGTCCATAACCAACTCCTGGAGTTCACTCAAACTTATGTCCATCGAGTCGGTGATGCCATCCAGCCATCAATCCATCTTTGAAAATTATTTGACAGGGGGATTTCCCTGGCAGTCCAGTGGTTGAGAATTTACCTTTGCATACAGGGAGTACGGGTTTGAACCCTGGTTGGAGAGCTAAGATCCCACATGCCTCACAGTCAAAAAACCAAAACATTAAACAGAAGCAATATTGTAACAAATTCAGTGAAGACTTAAAAAAAATGGTGCACGTCAAAAAAAAAAAAATCCTTAAAAATGTATTTGATGGGAACAAAATTAACCTCTTCATTAATAAAATTCAGGTTCATTTTTGGATGAATCAGATCATATGTCAATACTCATCTCACAGTATGATTCTTTTTGGTCCTTAAACCATATTTCTAAGCAATTTTAAAAAGTGATTTTCAACCGGTGCATATGTAATATTTCACCTCCTGGGCTGTGGGATGGGTACTTGACTGTTCATTAGGAAGTCTAGTAAAATCAAAGCAAAGTACAATGAAGCCTAAACTATTTCTCTGATCATTTTGCTCGTGCCCTTGAGGTGCTTGCACTATGAATACATTTAAGGGGAGTAACTGCTCTGACTCAAGATAAATACAGAGTTGAAGACGAGGGAGAAATTAAATACTGAGAAATCAGACAAGGAAATATAGGAAAAGGCGCTGTCGTACATGACACTAGAGAGTTTTTCAAACTGTTTTTATGTAAAATAAAATAGCACACAAAACGCAACTTATTTTTTTAAAATATGTAGGTGTTGGGAAGCATTTCCTTTTTGGGGTGGGGGCAGTTGGCTTGCGTTCACTCCCTCTAGAGCTGTGAACTCTCTCTAACTTGGAGGCTAGTCTCCTCTCACTACATCTCATTTCCAAACGTCATGAAAAATGAGGTGTCAGACACCAAAGCAATTTCAATTTGGCTAACAGTTCAAGAAACTAAACTACTGATTGCTTTGTAAAAGTCTCTGTCCTGAACAGAGTAATTGAACACCACAGCTATTTCAGAGTAGAAAATTCAACTGATGGCTTTAAAAGTAATTGGAAAATCCTTAAATTGGCCAAAGTCAATGCCTATTACCCTTCATGCTGTCCTGCACATAATGCCCTGCAAGATTATTTCAGAAGAGCCAAGCTCTATTTCCCATTTCAGTTCTGAATTAGTACTTGCGAACACGTGCTCTCTCTTCCTCCTTGATTTTCTCCACACCTATTTGCTCAAAGAGCTATTTCGGATTAAAATAAAGGAAAGGTAATCTTGGTAAGACAAAGAAACTTCAAACAGAAGGAGAGAATTTGAAATGCTACTGAAAACAGGTATCTTTAAAAAAAAATGTTTTTAGGAGAAGAGGGTAGACTTGTAGTCCATACATCAACCTGGTGTTTTCAGGATTTAAGACCTGGGAGGTTTGCCTCAAATGACCGCCCAAGATTCCTATGAATTTCTGAGAGGGTGTTTGTACCATCACATGATGACCTCTGATTTGGACTTTTGCCTCTACTGAATTATTGTTTTCAAATTTGCATCTATAATTCCCATAGATGGCTCCCACCAATGCATGAGGTCACTAGTCTTGATTTTTAGAACAAATCTATTCAGAAAGTCTTTCTCGTGCACTAAAGGCTTTGCTGAAAGTTAGAGGTTTATATTTCAGGAGCAGAAAAAATTTACTTAGACTGTAAAATTTTTATGCCAAACATCTTTATTATTAAAGATCCTACTGCTGATCTCCTGTGTTTCTTGACCATCTTTGGTCCCATCTTGCCATCCTAACATTTCCTTTGGACTCTACTGCTCTCTCTAATGAAAAAACTCAATCCTCCCACTATACAAGTTTCCAGGTTTCATTGCTTTTGCGTATCTAACTATCCAACTAAAATTTCGAAATTTCCAATCAGTTTTTCAATAAGGGATCATCCTTTTCCAGGTAGTTTTGTGAAAAACAGGATGATAAATAGGCTTCGGAGAGTGGGGATCTACACCTCTTCTTGTAGCCTAGTATTATAATATTGTGTTAATGGTGACATGGGGCTTCCCTGGTATCTCAGTTGGTAAAGAATCCACCTGCAGTGCAGGAGACCTCAGTTTGATTCCCGGGTTGGGAAGTTCCTCAGGAGAAGGGATAGGCTACCCATACCAGTATTCTTGGGCTCTCCTCGTGGCTAAGATGGTAAAGAATCCACGTGCAATGCCAGAGACCCTGGTTCGATCCCTGGGTTGGGAAGATCCTCTGGAGGAGGGCATGGCAACCAATCCAGTATTCTTGCTTGGAGAATCCCCATGGACAGAGGAGCTTGGCCGGCTACAGTCCATGGGGTTGCAAAGAATCGGACATGACTAAGCACAGCACAGAGGTGGCATACTCGCAGTGTTTGCCTCTTAATCATGGGCTTTTGTCAAACTTCTCTGTACTCTCTGAACACCAGCCACATTGGCTTTCTTGATGTTCCTTAAACCCACTGCAGTAGGCAGATGTGTACAGGCATGCCAGGTTGCTTCAGTCCCATCCAACTCTGCGTGACCCTATGGACTGTAACTCACCAGGCTCCTCTTTCCATGGAATTCTTCAGGCAAGAATACTGGAGTGGGTTGCCATGCCCTCCTCCAGGGGATCTTCCCGACCCAGGGATTGAATGGGCATTTCTTATGTTTCTTGCATTGGCAAAAAAATGGTCCCCAAATAATGCCTACCTCTTAATCCCTGGCATCTGTGACTATGTTAGGTTACAAGGCAAAAGGGAATGATGGTTGAAGATGGAATTAATCTTTCTAATCAGTTGATTTTAGGAAGATTATCTTGGATTATCCAGGTGGGCTCAGTGTAATCACAAGGATCTTTAAATGGGGCGAGGGAGACAGAACAGGTCACTGTGATGCAGTGTGATAATGTTTGATCTGCCATTTCTGACCTGCGAGATGGGGAAAGAAAACCTTGAGCCAAAAAAGGGGAGCAGCCTCTAGGAACTGGAAAACGCAAGGAAAGGAATTCTCCCCTAGAGCTCCTAGGAAGGAAAACAGTGGTGCTAATACCTCAGTTTTAGCCTGATGAGACCCAGTGTAGCTATCTGACCTCAAGGCTGCTGCTGCTACTAAGTCATCTCAGTCGTGTCTGACTCTGTGTGACCCCACAGACGGCAGCCCACCAGGCTCCCCTGTCCCTGGGATTCTCCAGGCAAGAACACTGGAGTGGGTTGCCATTTTCTTCTCCAATGCATGAAAGTGAAAAGTGAAAATGAAGCCGCTCAGTTGTGTCTGACTCTCAGAGACCCCATGGATTGTAGTCTACCAGGCTCCTCTGCCCATGGGGTTTTCCAGGCACGAGTACTGGAGTGGGGTCAAATTGCCTTCTCCGATTTGACCTCAAGGACCATAAGATAAAAATCTGTGTGGCATTTTTTCTTTTATTCTGCCTCTTCTCGTGCCTTTTATTTTTTTTGGGGTAGGGGGGAGAATAATTATATTTTGTGGAATTCTACTTTATTTTCTCTGTTGGCTTTTAGTGTACGTCTTTGCACTTACATATTTAGACAGGCTGTTGTAAGGATCGTAATGTACATTCCTAACAACATACACAGTTGATATTTCATATGAAATATAAGAACTCTATACTAATGTAGTTTATTTTACCCCCATTATTGGTGTGAGTTTTTCACATACATTTTGCTGTAAATGGTCATATACTTTTTAAAGAAAGTGAGAAAAGTTACAGTCTTTTATATTTACCCATGTATTTGCCAAGACTTTTCATTCTTTCACGTAGATGAAGTTTCCATCTGATGATATTTTCCCTTCCGCTGAAAAACTTCCTTTTGTATTTCTTGTAAGTAAGTTCTGGAAGCAATGAAATCTCTTATTTTTGTGTTACATACAATAGTCTTTATTCTGCATTCATTTTTGAAGACTATTTTCTTTGAATGTAGAATTCTGGGTTAACAATTTTTTTCCTTAGGCACTTTGAAGATGACAATTAATTGTCTTCTGGCCTCCATTATGGCTCATGAGATACAAAACAGGATTCATAATGTGCAATATGCCTTTTTTTTTCTTCTGACTTCCTTCAAAATTGTTTCATTTTTTGTTTTCAGCAGTTTGACTATGATGTGCCAAGGTGTGTGGGTGTGTATTCATGTGTGTGCGTTTGTGTTTATCTTGCTTCAAGTTTACTGAGCTTTTTTGATCTAATTCAATTTTTGACCAAATTTAGAAAAGCTTTTGGTAAATGTTTCTTTAAATTTTTCTCCAGTCTCTCCTTTTATTCTCTTTTTGTGGGGCTCTGCTGCTGCTGCTGCTAAGTCGCTTCAGTCGTGTCCGATTCTGTGCAACCCCATAGACGGCAGCCCACCAGGTTCCCCCATCCTTGGGATTCTCCAGGCAAGAATACTGGAGTGGGTTGCCATTTCCTTCTCCAATGTGTGAAAGTGAAAAGTAAAAGTGAAGTCGCTCAGTCGTGTCCGACCCTTAGCGACCCCACGGACTGCAGCCTACCAGGCTCCTCCGTCCATGGGATTTTCTAGGCAAGAGTACTGGAGTGGGGTGCCATTGCCTTCTCCGTTACTTGTAGACTTTTTATATTGCATTTTGTTGCTGTTGTTGATGATCCTTTATTCTCTTTTCTTGAGATTGAATAATTTTTATGGTTCTTCCCTCAAGTTCACCTTCAGTTTTTTCTACCATCTCAACTCTGCTTTTAAGTCAAATTTTCATTTGACATATTATATTTTCTAGTTCTAGAACTTCCATTGTGTTCTTTATATTTTCAATTTTATTGATGGGATCTGCTGTAAGTTCACTTACTATGGCCCAATTTGTCTTGAATAATTTGTAATACACTAAGGTCTTTGGACGGAGAAGGCAATGGCAACCCACTCCAGTACTCTTGCCTGGAAAATCCCATGGGCGCAGTCCATGGGGTCGCTAAGATTCGGGCGTGACTGAGCGGCTTCACTTCCACTTTTCACTTTCATGCATTGGAAAAGGAAACGGCAACCCACTCCAGTGTTCTTGCCAGGAGAATCCCAGGGACGGCAGAGCCTGGTGGGCTGCCGTCTGTGGGGTGGCACAGAGTTGGACACGACTGAAGCAACTTAGCAACAGCAACAACAAGGTCTTTGGATATTTGTAATTGTTCCCCTAAGGTTCTCATCAGTTATCTAAGAGTTGATTTTATTGACTTCCCTTTCCTCTCTCCTGAGGGTCATGTTTTATTTCTTTAAATGTCTCATAATTTTTATTGAATAATTTTTGCATTAGTTCGCTACGACTGTCATGACAAAACACCACAAACTTGGTAACTTAAACAAGAGAGGTTCATTTGCTTACAATTCTGGAGGCTAGAAGTCCAAGTTCAAGATTTCAGAAAGTTTGAGATCTTCTGACATCTGTCTTGCTAGCTTGCAGGTGGTCACCTTCTTTCTGGGTCCTCACATGGTCTTCCTTCGACCTAATCTCCTCTTCTTATAATAACACCAGTCTTACTGGATTAGGGCCCATCCTCATCAACCAATTTTAAGTTGATTGCCCTTTTAAAGGTCCTATCTCCAAATATAATTGCATTCTGAGGTACACCTGAATTTGGAGCATTCCATAACAATGGATACTTCTCCTTAAGACTTCCTCCCCAAGACAGGTCTCCGTCCCTAACTCTTTTGTCTCTCTTTTTGTCTTTTTTATTTTGTCCTACCTGCTTTCAAAAAGAATGGGCTGCCTTTCTGGGTGCCTGGTGTCCTCTGTCAATGTTCAGAAGTTGTTTTGTGGAAGTTGCTCAGCATTCAAATGATCTTTTGATGAATTTGTGGGGGAGAAAATGGTCTCCCTGTCTTATTCCTCCACCATCTTGAATCTTTCCAATGGAAACAGTGAGAGACTTTATTTTTGGGGGCTCCAAAATCACTGCAGATGGTCACTGCACCCATGAAATTAAAAGACACTTGCTCCTTGGGAGAAAAGCTATGACCAACCTAGACAGCATATTAAAAAGCAGAGACATTACTTTGATGACAAAGGTCCATCTAGTCAAAGCTATGGTTTTTCCAGCAGTCATGTATGGATGTGAGAGTTGGACTATGAAGAAAGCTGAGCACTGAAGAATTGATGCTTTTGAACTGTGTTGTTGGAGAAGACTCTTGAGAGTCCCTTGGACTGCAAGGAGATCCAACCAGTCAATCGTAAAGGAAATCAGTCCTGAATATTCATTGGAAGGACTGATGCTGAAGCTGAAACCCCAATGCTTTGGCCACCTGATGCAAAGAACCGACTCATTGGAAAAGACCCTGATGCTGGGAAAGATTGAAGGCAGGAGGAGAAGGCAAAGACAGAGGATGAGATGACTGGATAGCATCACTGATGCAATGGACACAAGTTGGAGTAAGCTCCAGGAGTTGGTGACAGACAGGGAAGCCTGGCGTGCTGCAGTCCATGGGGTTGCAAAGAGTCAGACACAACTGAGCAACTGAACTGAACTGATAACAACGGGTAACATGAAAAATGTATCTTAGAACTCTTGATTCTGTTATATCTAATTCTTAAAAACAATGTCAATTTTTATTTGTAACAGTCTTTGGGACTCTGTGGGAGAGGGTGAGGGTGGGATGACTTGGGAGAATGGAATTGAAACATGTATATTAGCATATGTGAAACGAATCACCAGTCCAGGTTCGACACATGATACAGGGCTGGGGCATGGGGATGACCTGGAGGGAGGATATAGGGAGGAGGGAGGGGGGAGGGGGGTTCAAGAAGGGGAACACATATACACCCGGGGTGGATTCATGTCAATGTATGGCAAAACCAACCAATATAATATTGTAAAGTAATTCAGTTCAGTTCAGTTCAGTCGCTCAGTCGTGTCCAACTCTCTGCGACCCCCTGAATCACAGCACGCCAGGCCTCCCTGTCCATCACCAACTCCCGGAGTTCACTCAAACTCATGTCCACAGAGTCGGTGATGCCATCCAGCCATCTCATTCTCTGTCATCCCCTTCTCCTCCCGCCCCCAACCTTTCCCAGCATCAGAGTCTTTTCCAGTGAGTCAACTCATCGCATGAGGTGGCCAAAGTATTGCAGTTTCAGCTTCAGCATCAGTCCTTCCAATGAACACCCAGGACTGATCTCCTTTAGAATGGACTGGTTGGATCTCCTTGTAGTCCAAGGGACTCTCAAGAGTCTTCTCCAGCACCACAGTTCAAAAGCATCAATTCTTCGGCAATCAGCTTTCTTCACAGTCCAACTCTCACATCCATACATGACCACGGGAAAAACCATAGCCTTGACTAGACGGACCTTTGTTGGCAAAGTAATGTCTCTGCTTTTTAATATATAATCTAGGTTGGTCATAACTTTCCTTCCAAGGAGTAAGCATCTTTTAATTTCATGGCTGCAATCAGCATCTGCATTGATTTTGGAGCAGAAAAAATAAAGTCTGACACTGTTTCCACTGTGTCTATTCCCATGAAATGATGGGACCAGATTCCATGATCTTTGTTTAGCCTCCAATAAAAAAAAAAAGTAATAATCTTGACTAGAAAAAAATCCATACTCTCTCTGTCTTAAAGGGAGCAGCAGCTGAGAGTTTCAGCTTGTTTTTGTTTTGTCTTCCAGTTGCCGCTTTGAGCCGAACCCCTTGAAGTCTCCCTTACACATGCTTAAGAGTAAGGGTTCAGGCACAGAACTGAAGGGTGTTTATGCTCAGAGCTTGGGGTTCTCTCTCCTGTCATTTTCTTCTTACTGGAATTATCCTCAAAATTTTCACCTGCTTTGGCATCCCTAAACCCTGCACTTGACCCTTTAAACCATCAAAATCAAGGCTTTCTGCTCTAATTTCTAATATCCCTGTACTGTGTAGACTGGAGCCTTTCCTCAAGGTGAAAAGCCACAAAAAGAGAAGTCTTATCCAGTTCAGTTTCCTTCTTTCATGGTTCAACTTTCTTCCAGTTTCAATCTGATTTTATTTCTTCCATAGTACCTTCAATCATTTGTTGCTTTAATGTTCTATCCAGAGCATATAATTTTTTCTTTGAGAAGGTTGATCTGATGCAAGTTGTTAGCTATTACCAGAATTTTTAAATACATTTTTAATTTCTTGAGTTGTTTGTATAGATTTTTGATACAGAGATGATACAAGGTAGGCACAATGGATTTAAAATCCCAAGTTAATCCATATGCCATGTTAGAAATATTGCACTGAAGTGATAGACAGTGTCTTCAGAAAGAAGCAAGAATACATGGTAACTATGATAGAAAAAGAAGGAACAATAAAGAAAAAATGAATTAAGGTTAAAAATGAGATCAAGGCAAGTGTGCAAATACAGGAGGTTCAGATAAGATAAGGAATGCAAGGAAAGCCCAAATGCAGTGGCAACACCCAAGTTCACCCATTTGGGAATACTGCAAAAGGAATCAGTAATTGCCATGGTCTGAATGTGTTCTCTCAAAGTTCATAGGTTGAATCCTACCCCCCAAATTCATGGTATTAGGAGTTGAGGCCTTGGGAGGTAGTTAGGTTATAATGGCAGAACCGTCATGAACGGGAATAGTACGTTTATTAAAGAGAGGTCCCTCACCCCTTCTGCCATGTGAGGATACAGCCAGAACTCTGCAACCCAGAAAAGGCCTTCACTCAACCCTGCTGGCCCCCTGATCTCAGACTTCTAGCCTCCAGAAACATGAGCGATAAATTTCTGTTGCCACTCAGCCTGTAGTATTTTGTTATAGCAGCTTGAGCAGACTAAGACATTAATGTAATTTAGAGGATCAGTTTGAAACATTTCCAGATGGTTGACGATGCTGAAAATAGTGAGAGGAGATAAGAATAATGGTCCATAGTTAGAATTCTATTTGTTCTAAAGGAAGAAAGGTAGATGACTGAAATAAAAGCAATAATCAAAACTACAAGGGAAAGTGCGTAGAATAAGAACTTGGGTTTACAGATTAGAGTTTTTCACTTACATGTAGCAACATTGCAGGCTCAGGGGACACAGTAGTGACCATACAGGGAGGGTCCCTGCAGTGACAGATATTCTGTTTTCACAGAGGTGGAAATACAGTAGTCAATAACTTAGTTAATAACGCATATAATTTTAGATATTGATAACGTCATAAAGAAACATATGTTTTCAAAAGTAGGCTTATGCTTCAGGGCAGTTTTTATAACACACTAGAAAGGGAACTATTGCTATGACACAATTGGGTAAATTTGAGGGAATGTAAGAGTAATCATATATGTTTATATATATGCATACACAAATAAGAGCTTCCCAGGTGGCTCAGTGGTAAAGTATCTGCCTGCCAAGCAGGAGACACGAGTTCAATCCCTGGGTCAGGAAGATTCCTTGGAGAAAGAAATGGCACCAGTATTCTTGCCTGGGAAATCCCATGGACAGGGAAGCCTGGTGGGCTACAGTCCATGGGGTCTAAACAACTACAACATAAACATATATATATATGTATACACACATATATGTGTTCTTATATATAGTTTTCATAAGCAAATATCTATAGAATTCCAAGATTATAAAACAAAATAAGTAATGACTTGGCAAAATACTTCTAAACTTAAAATATTCCCCAAACATTTTTAATGAATGTGACTTACTATTTTTAGTGACTTACTTCTATGAACATAATTTTTTATTCTCTGGTTAAATGTATCTACAACTCCTAGCCATGACTTTTTAAGGATAATTTCATTAGATTGTTTATCATTACCATTGACAATAAACATTGTTTATCCAAATAGATGATAACAAATTTAAATTTTTTAAATTAGCCACCTCAAATATTATAACAAAATGATATTTAAAGAAATGAAGTTATTTTTGTATCTCCCTGACAAAAGCATTCTTGAAATAATTTGTGATAAAGCAAGTGGGTTTATATGTAATTAAAGTTTTTATATCAATACTTAAAAATAACAAAGAAACTCTAATTTGCAGTTTGTGCATGCCTCATTAGACAGCCATTCTGCTGCTGGTTTGAAGGTCATGTTAAAGACAAAGGCATAGGAATATCCAAAATATGTGATAGCAGAGATTTAGGGTTGCTGCCTGGGCAAGTTCTTGCAAATCTCCCTTAACTTTCAGCCTCCATCTTTGCTAAACAACCTGCTCCTTGAACATCAACGTGAACTCCTAAGCAGCTATGAGGCCTTTTGTCTATGACAGGCAGCAGATCACTCTTCAGGTGGCTGATGAATCAAATGCCTAAGTTATAGAAAGTTTCTCTGACCAGGCTCCCTGTACTATGGTACAGAGAAAAGATGTTGCTATTGAATTCTCTGTTGCCAGGGTCATGTTGTCAGACTCTGCTCAGCCTATTCCCTGAACAGTCTCAGAAAAAGCTGCTCAAGATTAGAGGTGGTTAATCTGAAGTTTCTAGCAACCTCAAGCTCCATGAATGACTGAAGGCTTAGAAGATTGTAGGACGTAAGAGCGCTTATTAGTTGGGGAACTGTTTTAAAGTACAGAAGTCAACAGATGGTTATTTGATTGCAGCCATGAAATTAAAAGATGCTTACTCCTTGGAAGGAAAGTTATGACCAGCCTAGATAGTATATTAAAAAGCAGAGACATTACTTTGCCAACAAAGGTCTGTCTAGTCAAGGCTATGGTTTTTCCCGTGGTCACGTATGGATGTGAGAGTTGGACTGTGAAGAAAGCTGATCGCCGAAGAATTGATGCTTTTGAACTGTGGTGCTGGAGAAGACTCTTGAGAGTCCCTTGGACTGCAAGGAGATCCAACCAGTCCATTCTAAAGGAGATCAGTCCTGGGTGTTCATTGGAAGGAGTGATGCTAAAGCTGAAACTCCAATACTTTGGCCACCTTATGCGACGAGTTGACTCACTGGAAAAGACTGATGCTGGGAAAGATTGGGGCGGGAGGAGAAGGGGACAACAGAGAATGAGATGGCTGGATGGTATCACCGACTCGATGGAAATGAGTTTGAGTGAACTCTCGGAGTTGGTGATGGACAGGGAGGCCTGGCATGCTGTGATTCATGGGGTCGCAAAGAGTCGGACACGAATGAGCGACTGAACTGAACCAGTAGCTAAAACTTATGTTTGGTTTTGTTAATCATTCTTTGGTTGTCTAACATTTTTGCTTTCTGAATTTTGATGCTCTGTTTGCATGACTGCATGACTCAGTCACCTGTGATTCTTTGAGACCCCATGGACTGAAGCCCACTAGGCTCCTCTTCCATAGGATTTTTGCAGGCAAGAATATTGGAGTGGGTTGCCATTTCCTCCTCTAGGGGATCTTCCTGACCCAGGGATCAAACCTGTGTCTCCTGCATTGCAGGTGGATTCATTACCACTGAACCAGCTGGGAAGCCAGATGCTATGTCTGAAAGTGAAGTAAAAGTATTAGTCACTCAGTTGCCTTGGACTCTTTGTGACCCCCTGGACTGTAGCCCACCAGGCTCCTCTGTCCGTGGACTTCTCCAGGCAAGAGTACTGCAGTGGGTAGCCATGCCCTTTTCCAGGGTATCTTCCTGATCCAGCGTTTGAACCCAGGCCTTCTGCATTGCAGGCAGATTCTTTACCATCTGAGCTACCAGGGAGCCCTGTGTTATGTTTGGGGACATTTAAATGTCCTTGATTGCTTTCCTTTTGTTATTGATTGTAACTTTTACTAATTTATGAAAATATCCCCTTCCTCACTGCAATTATAACCTTACTTCTTCTGGATAGAAATATCTTAACCCTGATCTCTTTTATGTTTCATGTTTGCCTAATAATTTGTATTCTTTTATATTTAATATTCCTTTGTCATTTTGATGTATATATTAGGAGCCTTGGGCTTCCCTGGTGGCTCAGATGGTAAAGAACCTGAGTGCAATGCAGGAGACCTGGGTTCAATCCCTAGGTCTGGAAGATCCCCTGGAGAAGGAAATGGCTACCCATTCTAGTATTCTTGCCTGGAGAATTCCGTGGACAGAGGAGTCTGGTGGGCAACAGGCCATAGGGTCACAAAGAGTTGAACACAACTGAGCAACTAACACTCATTTTCACAGTTTGGGTAGTTTTATGTTTCTTCAGGGTGTTTGTCCCTTAGAAAGGGATTTTTTTCTTACTAATACCTTTTTATTTTATAAATTTACTTGCTTGCTTTTTCTTCTGTTATTTTGCCTTATGCTTCTTCTTTTTGATCTTTCTTGATATTTATTGAATTTTATTAAATCTTTTATTTCTGTTTTACTCCTGTTAGCCACATAGCTTTCTCTAGAACATCTGTAATTTTATTATTCTCTTTCCATGGATATTTATGTTGATCATAAATTGTCTCCACTCTAAATATTTTAAACTCACTTATTTTTTAGTTGAAACTCTGGGAGACACATAAGTTGATATTTCACAAGACTAATTTATTTTGTGCATTGTTAAGTGTATTCATTAATTAATCCCTCTAATTCAGATATTAATTTTGGTCTGTGTTAGAAGATTTTTTTATTTCAGAGTGCTTTCTTTTTATCTCTGTCTTCATCTTAATGAATTTTCTTGGTAATTTCCTATTCCTCTTTCATAGTTGCCATGTAGTCTGGCTTCTTTTAATGAAATTAAAAAAATACCATCCGTAATTTTTTTCTTTCTGACTTGAAGTTATTTTCCAATGACAAACTTTTTCACTGAAACTTTGAAAACTGTGTTTATATAGTCTTATAATCCAGTGTCATTTCTCTAAAGATTTGTTTACATATTCTTGAATGTGAAGAGTTTTAGTTAAATCTAGAATTTGCTCACAGTCATGACAGTGGATATGTTAAGTCCCATTCAGTGCTCAACTGAAGGTTGACTGTTTACCCATTTTATCTAACCTGAAAGGCAGGTCTTCTCTAAAAATATTTGAAAACACATAGAAAGGCATTAAAGACGCTTGCTCCTTGGAAGGAAAGTTATGACCAACCTAGACAGCATATTAAAAAGCAGAGACATTACTTTGCCAACAAAGGTCCGTCTAGTCAAGGCTATCGTTTTTCCAGTGGTCATGTATGGATGTGAGATTTGGACTATAAAGAAAGCTGAGCACTGAAGAATTGATGCTTTTGAACTGTGGTATTGGAGAAGACTCTTGAGAGTCCCTTGGACTGCAAAGAGATCCAACCAGTCCATCCTGAAGGAAATCAGTCCTGGGTGTTCAATGGAAGGACTGATGTTGAAGCTGAAACTCCAATACTTTGGCCACCTGATGCGGAGAGCTGACCCATTTGAAAAGACCCTGATGCTGGGAAAGATTGAGGGCAGGAGGAGAAGGAGACAACAGAGGATGAGATGGTTGAACAACATTACCGACACAATGGAAATGGGTTTGGGTGGACTCTGGGAGTTGGTGATGGACAGGGAGGCCTGGCATGCTGCGGTTCATGGGATCGCAAGGAGTCGGACATGACTGAGCGACTGAACAGAACTGAACTGAGAAAGGCATTGATCAGGGATGGTTTATCAAGAGAACTGTTTGAAAATAAGGGGATGAATTAGATAATCACTAAAGACAAATTCTTTAACATTCCCACATTGCTATTATTTAATAATGACCTTGTTCACCTCTCATAACACCAACCTGGTAAATTCCAAGAACATAGAACAGTATGTGCTTTTGACAAGCAGCTCTGCGGAAGCCAGTGTTTACTTGAACTGGATGACATCATTTCCTGGAGAATTCAAGGAGTCAACATCTTAAAAAAATGTCTCTAACACTCTCAAAATGAGCATAAATTTTTTTGTATCATTCTTTGCTTGGGGATTAGCAATACTAAGACAGCTGCAATAGCAAGAGAAATTTAAATCCTGGCCAACCGCAAAGTTAAATACCAGGTTTCTACTCTTCAAAACTAGGCAATGAACTGTGAACAAGTCAAAACTTGTCAAGTGCTTTAGTAATTGGAATGTGTGAGATGAATTTTTGGGAAGGAGTGAAACAGGGTTAAATTGTCAGCTTCCATCAGGTGGCTCAGTGTTAAAGAATCTGCCTGCAATGCAGGAGATGTGGGTTTGATCTGTGGGTCAGGAAGATCCCCTGAAATAGGAAGTGGCAACCTGCCCCAGTATTCTTGCCAGGAGAATTCCATGAACAGAGGAGCCTGGTGGGCTATAGTCCATAGGGTTGCAAAGAGTCAGACCTGACAGAGCACAGGGCACAAACACATCAGCATACTTAAAAAGTTGAAAGAAAAACTCAAGGAGACTGGCAACATTTACCACAATATAATTTACTTTGGTTGGCCTTCATGCTGGAAAAGAGCAGACTTGCAAAATAGGCTGCCTTTCAAAAGGTCTTACAATTTCCTTGGGAAAAAAAAAAGAATTTTTCTCCCCAGTTCATTGGTTTTCTATCTGTTGTGTAAAGCTCTAAACTTGCATATTCAAACCCTGCTAGGGAGTAGGTGTTTCTGGGGAGGATGAGATGAAAGAAGTATGGATGGATGTGGTTTGGGAAAAGAATAGGATGTAAATTTCAGAACAGCAAAATGACTGTCTCAAACCACTTCAGAGAGAAGGAAGTGGCTCCGTGACAACATCTCAGGTGTGGGAAGTGAGTTGAGATGCTTTTGATTCCATGGTGCAAAGAGAAGAACAAAGGGTTCTTTGCTTATCACTCAGCTGCTCAGACTCTTCCACCCTTTCCTTCCTGCCTCCCTCTCATGTTCTATGAGTTCAGTTCTTTGGAAAATAAATCTTGCTGTTCCAGCAATTAATATCATGCCATTTGCTCAGTAATGATGAGGATCAGAGAAATATCTCACCAGCAATTTTGATATTAATCATAAGCTTTTGAACTTTAAGTCGATGCTTGAACTCGGTGGCAAACCTTGACTTAAACAAATAAAAATGCACAAGAGAGGTTTCCATTGTAACTCAAATGCTCACAGTGTATTTGGTTTCTGTGCCATCTGCAAGGAGGAAGGAGTTCTTTGGGGCCGCTCTGCATTCGGGTACCACTGGGTAAACACAGACTGTGAAGAATGGAAGGTGATACCTCATTATGCATCTTCTGTGAATTTCAGGAAAGTGTGATGCTTGCTGTTTGAGCTGAGCCTGTTATCTCTTTTTCTCCACAGCTCTGTTTCACACCCATTGATGAGTCAGAAGGAGACTCTCAGGAAAAAAAAAAAAAAAATTAAAAAGTGGCAGCCCAGAAGTTTTTATTTCATGTTACATGTTGTTTTTCAGTTGCTAAGTCGTGTCCAAGTCTTTGCAACCCATGGACTGCAGAAAGCTAGGCTTCCCTGTCCTTCACCATCTCCTGGAGTTTGCTCAAACTCACGTCCATTGAGTCAGTGATGCCATCCAACCATCTCATCTTCTGTCATCCCCTTCTCCTCCTGTCTTCAGTCTTTCCCAACCTCGGGGTCTTTTCCAAGGAGTTGGCTCTTCACATTAGGTGGCCAAAGTATTGGAGCTTCAACATCAGGTCTTCCAATGAATATTTAGAGTTGATTTCCTTTAGGATTAACTAGAAAAGAAGCCATGGAAGGTTTTCTGAATCAAAGAGATACTGAAATACCCCTGGTTAAAAATGGAGTAAAAGGTTTCTCCAGCATACAGAAGGCAGACTCACAGCATTTTCTCACTGATGCTCAGTTATGTAAGAAGAAAGATCATAATCAGAATGTTTCCTTGGTGAATATAGAGATCAATTTAAAGAGGAATTCAGATAATCTCATGAACAGCCTTTCAACTGAGAGAGGACAACCTTGTTCCTGGGATAAGGTCCTTAGAGTCCTGTGACTAACAGTACCCTCACTTGGGTAATTTGGCCCACTCTTGATAAAATTCCAAGGCAGCCCCTTTTTTCTGTGATCCAGGTTATCTGCTAGTGATAACTTTTCTTTTGAATTTATTTTGTATTGAAGTAACATTGGCTTATAACTTTATATATGAATGTTTCATGTGTGCAACATTATATACCATATAGCTTGTACTGTGTGCTCAGTTGCTCAGTCCTGTCCAGCTCTTTCTGGCCCCATGGACTGTCCAGGCTCCTTTGTGGCCCTCCAGGCTACTGTATCCATGGAATTTTTCCGGCAAGAATACTGGAGTGGGTTGCCGTTTCCTACTCCAGGGGATTTGGCTATTCTCTGACCCAGGGATGCATCTCTTGCTTTGGCAGGCAGATTCGTTACCACTTGTGCCACCTGGGATTTAATTTATTCTTACAATCTAGATCTTTTTATGCATGACATAATCCCTCCATTGGCTCTAAAGCTCATTTTCCCTTTATTTTCAACTTCCATCACCCTCCTCTACCTGATGTCAACCCTCTTCAAGTCTCCCGGATGTACAGTGGCAATTGTTTGAATACCCCCTTGTCTATCTATATTTAACCTTCTCTATCAATTGCTGCACTCTACTCTGAAACAGGCATCATCTAGAAATTTTAAAACCTTCCTTCCCCTTCTTGACACTATTCATTATTTGAAGAAAAATCTGGTTTCTTCCTGAAGGAAAACCAAAGTTCTTTCTTTGCTTCAAAGTCTCTTTTTCCAAAACCCTATAACCACTTGACACATTGTCCTACTAGTCATCAGTCTCTCTTTCTCACAGACAAAGAGCCATTTGATAACTTTACTGTCTATTTCCTTCTTCATCTGCAGGTGCCTAGCACAGAGACAGACTGGACGTTGGTGTTGTTCAATGAGTTAAGTGGATAGGGTCGAAATTGAAGAGTTAAGGTAGATGGTATGGTAGTACTAGAAGCTGCCCCACAGGGTGACTGCTTATGTCACTAGATATCCAATCACACTTTTTTTAAAATGCTGTCTTTCTTAAAAAAGATACTTTTATTTACTTAATTTGGCTTCTCTAGGTCTTCGTTGGAGCATGTGGTCATATAGTTCCCTGACCAGGGATCAAACCTAGGCCTCCTGCCCTGGGAGCACAGAGTCTTAACCACTGGACTGCTAGGGACATCTCTGCAATCACACTTTTCTTCTCCTGCCTCACCGGTAAGCCCTTTTTGCCTTCTTTTCCTACCTCACATGTTCTGTACAAATAGAACTTTTGAGTTTTGACTGGGAACTAGAAAAGGTGATTCTGGGCTGAAGTGGGAGGGGAATTTAGAGAAAAGAATTGATTAGGCAGAGGTATTTCACTCTCAATTTTAGAATAAGAAATGATGTACATTGAAATATGGAGCCCTTCTACCAAAGGAGATCAAATCAATCAACTTTTCAGGAAAGAAAGAGGCCTTTTAATATGTGAATAAAATTTACTTTTAGAACACACAGAGCCTAACATTTACAAATAGCAAAGTTTCTAAGTTAATACAGTTAAGTCCCCTACATAAGAACCTTCAAGTTGTGAACTTTCAAAGATGAGAATGTGCCTTCCATCAATGTCAGGCATGAGTGAAATTGCAACTTGCCCTCTGCTTATGTTAGCTGGGTACCAAGGCTAACTTTGTTGACTCATGAACATATTGGAACTCATTCATAAGTAGGGGATTTACTGTACTGGAATATTAGGAGGAGAGATGGGGAAGGGGCAGGATTACAAATTCTCCCCCCTTGTCTCAAATTTGACCTTTTAAAAGACTTCCTCAAGGACAGCTCACTCCAAAATTCTTGCCTGGAGAATTCCATGGACAAATGAGCCTGACAGACTACAGCCCGTGGGGTCAGAAAGAGTCAGACATGACTGAGCAACTATCACTCAGTCAAGGGTGCAGGTCATAAAAGACAGCTTAAGCGATAGTTGAATAAGAAACTAAACCCACATGTTCCTGAAGAGACTCAGCCTCTAAAAATAAAATTTGTAACTGAAGAGTGAAGACATATAGAATCATATTATTCTATTAATAGAACCAAGAAGGACTCAGTCTCCTCATTTGTGACATGAGAAGTTAGAATGAATGATTGCTGTAAATTTTTTCTCAAGGTCCTATGACATTTTGAGTCAATTGAGGACGATTTGATTTGAAAAACAAAACTGAAATCAAAACCAAAAAGCACCTTTTCATAAAATTCTTCAGGAGCACTACAATGATAGATAACTGGATTCATATCAGGTGTTTGAGGAAACAATATGATGTGAGAAGAGGCTGAGAGCAGTGCCAAGTAGCACAGGGAAATTTACACAGAGTGACCACTTGGTGAAAACGTATGGATGTGTATACACTGCTGTGTTTAAAATGGATAACCAACAAGGTCCTACTGTATAGCACATGGAATTCTGTTCAATATTATGTGGGAGCCTGTATGGGAGGGGATTTTGGGAGAGAATGGATACATGCATGTGTGTGGTTGAGTCCTTTTGCTGTCCACCTGAAACTATCACAACATTGTTAATCAGATATTTAGGAGGGATGGTGTGCTCAGTCATGTCCGACTCTTTGTGACCCCATGGAATGTAGCCCGCCAGACTCCTCTGTCCTTGGGATTTCCAGGCAAGAAGACTGCAGTGGGTTGCTATTTCCTTATCCAGAGGATCTTCCCAACCTAGGGACTGAATCTGTGTCTCTTTCATCTCCTACATCAGCAGGAGAGTTTTTTTTACCACTAGCACCACATCTGGTATACCCCAACACAAAACAAAAAGTTAAAAAAAATATATATATATACACATAATATAAAAAGTTGAGAGTGCTTCATTGTTCACAGCAGCACTACACACACACAGTGGAATACTACTCAGCCATAGAAAAGAATGAAATTTTGCCTCTTGCAGCAACACAGATGAACTTGGAGGGCATTATGCTAAATGAAATAAGTCAGACAGAGAAAGATAAATACCATATGATATCATTTGTATTTGGAAATCTAAAAAATACAAGAAACTAGCAAATAGAACATAAAAGAAGCAGACTCACAGATATAGGGAATAAGCTAGTGGTTACAGGTAGGGAAGGAGGGGATGGCAATCTAGGGGTGGGGAGAGTGGGAGGCACGGATTACTGGGTAAAAGATAGGCTCAAGGATGCATTGTACAGCACAGGGAATCTAACCAATATTTTGTAATAATTGTAAATGAAAAGTAATGTTTAAAATTGTATACAAATAAAAATCTTATAAAAAAATAAACAGAAACAATACCAAAAAAAAAAAAAAAAAAGGATTGAGAGCAGTGCTCCATGGCCTCCCCTGTACACACAGTGCTGCACAGATCTGCTTGGCCACCTACTTGGTGCTCTTACTTGTTACAAGCGTCTGTGATCAGGAGAGGATGTTCTCAGCAGTAGAGATGGATTTAATCTCATGCATCAAAACACTCTTACTTTTTCTATCATCCAGTGGATGCTGGCAATTTGATCTCTGCTTCTTCTGCCTTTTCTAAATCTAGCTTGAACAGTTAGAACCAGACATGGAACAACGGACTGGTTCCAAATAGGGAAAGGAGTATGTCAAGGCTGTATATTCTCACCCTGCTTATTTAACTTATATGCAGAGTACATCATGAGGAACGCTGGGCTGGAAGAAGCACAAGCTGGAATCAAGATTGCCGGGAGAAATATCAATAACCTCAGATATGCAGATAACACCACCGTTACGGCAGAAAGTGAAGAGGAACTAAAGAGCCTCTTGATGAAAGTGAAAGAGGAGAGTGAAAAAGTTGGCTTAAAACTCAACATTCAGAAAACTAAGATCATGGCATCTGGTCCCATCACTTCATGGCAAATAAATGGAGAAACAATGGAAACAGTGACAGGCTTTATTTTCTTGCGCTCCAAAATCACTGAGGACAGTGACTGCAGCTCGAACTCCTTGGAAGAAAAGCTATGACAAACCTATACAGCATATTAAAAAGCAGAGACATTACTTTGCTGACAACGGTCCATTTAATCAAAGCGATGGTTTTTCCAGTAGTCGTGTATGGATGTGACAGTTGGACCATAAAGAAAGCTGAGCACCAAAGAATTGATGCTTTGAAGTGTTAGAGAAGACTCTTGAGAGTGGTGTTAGAGAAGCACCTCTCAGCTTGAAACACCTTGCAGCTCAAGGGGTTCAAACCAGTGAAACCTGAAGGAAATCAGTCCTGAATGTTCATTGGAAGGACTGATGCTGTTCGGACATGACTGAGCAACTGAACTGAACTGATCATAATACTCTTTTGCTTGGTCTTCTTTGTGGCCTTTGAAATAGGATTTCTGAATAGTTCAGGCATAGTCTGAGATCATGGAAGAGACTAGCAAGCACCAAAGTCTTGTTTTTGTCCTCCAAGATGAAGAGATCTCTCCAGGTGAGAGAAAGGCCACATCAGGAATGTTCAGTGGGCATGCATCCAGCTTTTAGGGCAGAGGTTCTCAGTGTCAGCTGCATCACTGCCCCTGGGGAGGGTGTTCAAAACGCAGATGTCTAGGCCCTACTCCCAGAGATTTTGATTTTAAAAGTTATACATGGGGCCTGGAACTTTGCATTTCTAACCAGTAGTCCAAGTGATTCTAAAGCAGGTGGTCCTCTTTGAGAAATGCAGTTCTAGAAGTTCAGTTGATCTCTGCCTTTCCTCCTCGGTTCAGGTCCTTTGAATTAGGCCCATTAAAAGCTTTTTTTTTGTTCCTATTTTGATGAAGGCAGTTTTAGAATCATAATTTACTTCTAGAATGCTCTTACCATTATTCAAAATAGTATCACTTGGCAAAATGGAAATGATTTTGAGAAGAGGGAACATAAAGAGCTTTTGAAAAGAAAACCAGATCATAAGATAGCCTATTAAGCAGCGAGAATAGATTAAACTTTGAAGCTATGGAGAATTTTAGCAAATGGTCTCGATGAGGAAATGACTAATGGAGATTTGGGGAGCCAGGGGAAAGAGAGAGAGAGCGTATGATACTTCTGTCAGTAGTTAGACCAAGAATGTCTGCTCTGCTAGAAGACCTTGTGACACAAAGAGAGCCAGGTGACTGGGAGATTAGTGTGCCTGTCACAGACTTTTATTCACTTATCTGGAAGCCATTCCAGCTGAATTCGCGTTTCCAAGACTATGAAGAACATCCAGGGAAAATTTGCCTGGATTTATAGGAAGTCTAAAAACCTTGGCTTCAGTGTGACTATTTGGATCTTAGGCTAGAACAGCTGAGAGATCAATTTTGTGGTCCTCATTATTAGAAGAGGTCAGAGTCCTTAATTATCTAGGAAGGGTCATGGTGGCAAACAGGCTTAGGCAAATACATGAAAAATTTGGCAAAAACATTGGAAAGAGAAACAAACAGGTACAGAGGTTCTTACCCTTCTGTCAGAAGGATCATTTTAGCAAAACAGAAAACAAACAAACACAAAAATGCACGAAAATTGACAGTTGGCCAATGCATGCCAAGAAGCATAATGACTAACAGCAAAAGCAATGGAAAATGCTGATATCTGTTCTCACTGTAGCTGAATTCAGACAATCACCATGGGGAGGAGGACTAATAAATAATAATAATATTGAGAAAAAAAAAATATGAAGCAGGCAATTTGAGCCAGCCCTTTACTCCATGCCCTCCAGCCTACCTTTTTGGTAACTGGGGCCCAGGCCGCCTGTGTCTCTAGACTGCCCTCTGGCTGTCACTGCTGGTACTGCTCTGTCTCTTCTAGGCAGAAAGTTTGCAGATTGTCCCTTGGAAAACAGACTGCCTGCTCCACTCTCTTCAGTGAAATCTGAAAAGTCAATAATGCTTAAATACTTTTAACAATGAAATCCTTTCTTCAAATACAATTTCATGCATAAGCCCAGGACACAAAACAAATAGAATTGCTTATCTTGAAGAGGACAAGACTTGCCGCCATAGGCAAGTAGCCTCCAACTGGAGATAACCTCATTCATACAGCCGTTAGGCAACTTCTGTGACAAACTTGGTGGCAATGGACTTCTGTTAGTTATCTTAAGGGATATATTTGCAGTTAAGAAGAGACATTTTGAAAATAATACACAAACATCAGAACTTTTTCGGTTGGAATGGACAGAAACCCAATCACATTAATTAAAGCAAAAGTGAGAACTTTTGTTTGTGAATCTTGCAATATTGGGTGTGGTCTAAAATAAGACTATATACAGATGTTCAGATGATATCAATGGGAATTGTCCCTTTCCATTTGCCTCCTCTCCCCCTGAATTCTTTACCCACAATGTGAGTGTATCTGGAGACAGGGCTTTAAGGAGGTAATTAAGGTGAACTGAACAGTTTCCCAGGTGGCGCGAGTGGTAAAGAACCCACCTGTCAATGTAGGAGATGCAAGAGATGTGGGTTTGATCCCTGGGTTAGGAAGAACCCCTGGAGGAGGTCATGGCAACCCACTCCAATATTCTTGCCTGGAGAATCCCTTCGACAGAGGAGCCTGTCAGGCTACAGTCCATAAGGTCACAAAGAGTCAGACACGACTTAACGACTTAGCACACAAGGGGAAATGAGGTCATGATTTTGGACTTCTACCCTCCAGAACTATGAAAAAATAAATTTCAGTTGTTTCAAGCACCCAGTCTGTTGTGTGGAAGAGAGATGGGATGATTAGGAGATTGGAACTGAACTACATATATACGACTATGTGCGAGATAGGTAACTAATGAAAACCCGCTATATAACTTAGTAAACTCTACTCAGTGCTCTGTGGTGACTCAAATTGGAAGGAAAACCAAAAAGAAGCCATATATGTTTGTATATAGCTGATTCACTTTGCTGTACAGCAGGAGCTAGCACAACATTATAAAGAAATAATAATAGATTATTACTCCAATAAGTAATAATAAAAAAACACAGTCAATCTGTGATATTTTGTTATGGAAACCTGAGCAGACTAATACAGATTTTGGTACCCGGCAGTGGGACAAATGCCTGAAAATGTGGAAGTGGCACTTGCACCTGAGCAAGGGGTAGAGGCTGTCAGAGATTTTTTGAGGTATGTGCTGGACAACCTCAAGATTGCCTTGAAGGGACTGTTGGTAGAACTATGAACATTAAACACAATTCTGGGTGAGATCTCAGAAGGAAATGAAGCATATGCTGTTGGAAACTGGAGAAAAGGTGATCCTGTGGAGTAGAGAAAGCAAGGACAAACGAGAGTGTGTGAAAATGCTTGGGAGGCCCCAAAGATGCTCTGGAACTTACTGGTCTCTCACTACCTCCAGAACATCAATCTTGATGATGAGGTGACCTGAAAGAGCAGCTGGCACCCTTTGTCAGGGAGTTAACCATGCCCTTGTCCCAGGAATCAGAGAAGCTGGACAAGGTGATATGGCAAAGCAAAGAGACTGTGGGTCTGGCTGCTGCCTGATGCTAAGCAGGTGACCCAACAGATGGTGACAACACGTCTGAAATTAACAGTGCTTCGTGGTCTGCATCAACCATCTAAGAAAAAAAAGAATCATTGATGTTGCTTCATTTCTGTCCAGAGTTCATGCAAAATGTCTCACATGGCTGATACTAATCCAGAATTACAGTGATGGAAATTCTAGAAAACATAGTGCTAGATGAGCTAAACTGACAGTATAAATCCACCACAGGAATTAATGCAAGGTAGAAAGATAGGTAACAGATACCATCTTAACCATTGGTCAAACAGGGTTGTAATCCACAATAGTCTTCCATGGGCACTGGAGAGATGTCTAGGTGTCCATCCTAGAACACCTAGGATCCGTCTCCTAGCAGGGCATGTTTTCCAGGAAGATTCAGGCAAAAGCTAGTTCTGAATGCTTAAATTCTGTTGAGATTATTAAAAACAGCAGTCATCTTACCTTGGAGTCATTCTCTTTTTTTTGCCTAATTTAAGAATTGATTGCTTTCTGGAGTGTTCTAGGGAAATATTTTGTTTCCAAAGCTTTCTCATTTCCTAATGCTTAAATTTATTCACATAGCAATGAGAATGATAAACAGCAGAAGAGAGAAAAAAAATAGATTAAGAGCTAGAAATAGAGAGAAATTGAGAGAGAGAGAGAACCAATCTGGGATTTCCATCACTATCAGGAAAGATGTCATACAAGTGGGTAGGACTTTTTAAAATTGATCTTTGCTGGAGTGGTGAAGCTAAGCGTTGCCCTTTTTAAAGTCAGCAGGGAGAACTGACTATCAGTTATACCTGAGAAAGTGAATTGTTTGTATATATCGGGCTTCCCAGTTATCTCAGTGGTAAAGAATATGCCTGCCAATGCAGAAGATGTAGGAGATGCAGATTCGATCCCTGGGTTGGGAAGATCCCTGGAAAAGGAAATGGCTATTCTTGCTTGAAGAATTCCATGGACAGGGGAGCCTGGTGTGCTACAGTCCGTGGAGTTGAAAAGAGTTGGACACAGCTAAGCGACTAACACTTTCACACTTTTCAGTCAGCATGTTAAGAAACACCAAAGATACTATTTTTAAAAGGTGATCATCTGTTGAGTACCCATTACCTTGTAGCAAGTGCTATGCAAAGTGCTTACCAGTTATTATTTAATTCATATGACAATTCAAGAGGATCGATCTCCTTATTCCCATTTTGTGAATAAGGAAACCAAAGCTCGGAGTTGTGCCTTACCCAAGGTAGTCTAACTTTAAGAAAAGAACAAGGATTTTAACTCAGTTCTATTTGGCTGCAAACTCGTGAGAACTCCATTACGGTTTGGCAAAGCCACACCCTGTAATTCAGCAACAAGGCTGCCCCTAAGGCATACCATTTTATGCACATTTTAAATCAAGCCCCATCTTTCTCTCAATGCCTTGGCAAGATTTAAGACTTCTCTGTTTGGGAGACAATTTTAGACCTTTTTTTTTTTTTTTTTTTTGCATTTGTTGCCCTGACTTTTGAGAGAGTGGATAAATCTAGAAAGCCTTGGGATCCTTAGCTAGTTTGGGGACGAGAGGTTGGAGATAAAGCTATGAACTTTGGGAGCAGATTTTCACCCAGGTTTTGTCCCCAAATCAGAGCAAGCGGTTAGTTATCAAAGGAAAGAAGATGGAGAGGATTGATGGAAAATCTTAGCAAGACCCCGGAGTATCTGAGAGCCTTATTTGGATTAGGTGGGCTTCCCTGGTGGCTCAGAGGTTAAAGCGTCTGCCTCCAATGCGGGAGACCCAGGTTCGATCCCTGGGGCGGGAAGATCCCCTGGAGAAGGAAACGGTAACCCACTCCAGTATTCTTGCCTGGAGAATCCCATGGACAGAGAAGCCTGGTAGGCTACAGTCCACGGGGTCGCAAAGAGTCGGACACGACTGAGCGATGGAAGGGAAGGGAAGATAGCCAGAGGGACCCGCAGTTGAGCAACAGCCTCTAGGTCTGGCAAAGAGCGATGAAAGCGCCCAAGAAGCTAGTTTCCCATTCCCTTCGTGCTGCCTCCGGCTGCTCTGCTTATTCCTCCAAGCTGGACTTGACCTTCAGTTGTTCTCCAGTCTCCTGCGTTTATGGCTGCATGATTACTTGTGACTCAAATTGTAGATTAGAGACCAAGCAGTTCCTTTTTTTTCCTTTCTCATTCATTATCTAATGTATAAATAGTATCAATAGTGATATATGTGTCAATCCCAACTTCCCAACTCTTCGAAAAAGACATTTCTCCAAAGAAGACATACAAGAGACCACAAACACAGGAAAAGATGCTCAACATCACTAATTATTAGAGAAATTCAAATGAAAACCACAGTGAAGTATCAGCTCACATCAGTCAGAATGGCCATCATCAAAAAATCTACAAACAATAAATGCTGGGAGAGGGTGTGAAGAAAAGGGAACCCTTATGCACTGTTGGTGGGAGTATAAATTGATGCAACTGTTACAGAGACCAATACTTTGGCCACTAGATTTGAAGAGTCAACTCATTGGAAAAGATCCTCCTGCTGGGAAAGACTGAGGCCAGGAAGAGAAGGGGCGACAGAGGATGAGATGGTTGAATGGCATCACTGACTCAATGGACATGAGTTTGAGCAAACCTCGGGAGATAGTGAAGGACAGGGAAGCATGGCGTGCTGCAGTCCATGGAGTCACAGAGTTGGACATGACTTAATGATTGAACAACATCGAAGTACAGAGACCAAGCAGTTCTTTCTTTGTCGACATGTTCTGTGTGCTGTCACCAAATACAACAGCATTAAAAAAAAAATAAATAAAACATCTGCAATGGTAGCACCTACTAGAAATTTCAGGGCCGCTACAGTCACGTTGTAAGAAAGATACAGGTTTGTATATAGGAAAGTGTTGCTCTGTTGGTTTGTTTGTCCCCGAAGATCCTTTTTAGTAGGTGTTCTGGGTGTGAAGCTGTTCAGAAGAGCCTGGAGCTTTCCTGACTAAGTGTCTGGTGATGCGCGGAAGTGTGTGTTTGTGCATGTGGGTGCAAGGAGCCACTGCTTTGTGTATCTCACCGCACACCTCCTTCCTTCCTTCATCAGTTCCAGATGACTAAACCCAGAATCAGCACAATGCACATTCCTGACATCGGAGACTTTTCCAAACGGTCCTCGGGTATTTGAGAGGACTCCCTTTGTCATCTGTATCAGCAACTTCATAGTCTCAGGGTAAACATCACTTCTGAGTCCATAAAGAGTCACAGAAAAAATACCTGGATAAAATTAAATAGAAAAAGAGGCTGTGGTTCATTTTTTAAAAATATATATCTTTTTCTCTCCCAAAAGTAGTGTCGATCAAGGTAAGTTGATTCACGGACAGGAAAAGACCTCTCTGTCTAGACAACATCTTATGTGTTCCACCTGGAGACAAAAAGTAATGATTGGTCATAAATGGTTAGCTGATGCTTCTGTATTGACGTGTGGTTTGCTACAGCCTTACTTCCTTCGCTTTGTGACATCATTTTCCTGTTCATTTCCCACAGTTGCATATGTGGGTTTATGTGATACACAGTAATCCAACAAAAGGAAGAAATTATGTACCATGTCAGAGAGCTTTCAGGAATAGAATTTGGAACAAAGTGGTCAATACTTGAAGTGTTCATGAAGTAAAAATGAGTATGTGATAACTGGTAAGGAATGCTTCTCAGCCTACAGTTAAAGAACTCTGCTCACTGAATGTTTTGAGTCAACTATGATGGTTTTCCTGATCACTGATGATCTTCATGCTGGCAGCACTCAGTTCTGGGCTGGAGAGCATGTTGGGCAACTGGACACATATTCATCCCACAAAGCCCAGTGGGGTTGATCAAGATTGAAAAGCCACCTGGGGAAGTCATTTCCATCAGCGGGACAGAAGAGGGCTTCTTTGAAGGAGTGTGGTTTGTGGGAACCATAAGAAATCCAGGAGCCTTAGGTAACTGGTACAACTTTCACAGAGAAAAGAGGTATTGGAGGCTGTTTCACTTAGCCAAAATGCCTTCAAGCTGGAAAATGCTTCCCAAGCGATCTTGGGGTCACTGTAAATTCTCTAATCACTTTAACCCTGACAACCTCATTGCTCCATGACACTCGGAGCATCTTGGACTTTCAGGGAGTGTCAGAGTGCCCCTTTACTGATGATAACTCTCAGTCTGAAGAATGATACCTTGCATGATACTTTTGTTGATGTTTTCTGCTATGAGGAACAACTCTATTAGTTGCTGACTGAGATTCTGTTACCTTGTTGGGGTTTTAGCTTGATAGTCAAGGTGTTCTGCAAGGCTGCACTGCTGTTTGATATCTGTTCATCTTCTATGTTCTCCATGCACCCACTGCTACACCTGTAAGAAGGAGAGACTCTTCCATGTTGAGGTGACCACTTTCATGAAGCCCATTACCCAGACAGCTTTCTCTCAGAACTTATGTGACTGTAGAAGAGGGTAATCTCTTTCAGGAGTCTGACTTGTAGTGTCAAAATGCATCTGAAATAAGCCAGGGCTATTAAAGTATATACAAAGCATCTGTAGAGGCTCCAGGGAATATTGTGGTGGTTTAGAGTTCATGTCAAACTCTTGCGATCCCATAGATTGTAGCCTGCCAGGCTCCTCTGTCCATGGGATTCTCCAGGGAAGAATACTGGAGTAGATTCCCATTTCCTTTTCCAGGGAATCTTCCCGACCCAAGGATTGAACCCTGGTCTCCTGCATTGCAGGCGGATTCTTTACTGACTGAGCTATGAGGGAGATTATCAGCAAAGTCTGGGAGGACAGCAGTAGATATGAGAAAATTAAAAATTTAAGCCTCAAGCTACTGGGTTATCTAAGTATCTTCAGTAGAAGTTTCAGTGTTTAAGATAGAGGAAGTGCTTAATAAATTTCTTTGGATGGATGCCAAAGGAACACTTACTCTGAGCAGAGCCTAGGGAGGGCTCTTTATACCCATGGCTAAAATCATGGCATCTGGTCCCATCACTTCATGCAAATAGAAGGGAGAAAAGTGAAAGCAGTGACAGACTTTATTTTCTAGTGCTCCGAAATAACTGTGGACAGTGACTACAGCCATGAAATTAAAAGACGCTTGTTCCTTAGAAGGAAAGCTGTGACAAACCTAGACCGTGTATTAAAAAGCAGAGATATCATTTTGCTGACAAAGGTTTGTCTAGTCAAAGCTATGGTTTATCCAGTAGTTATGTAGGGATATGAGAGTTGGATCATAAAGAAGGCTGAGTGCCTAAGAATTGATGCTTTCAAACTGTGATGCTGGAGAAGACTCTTGAGGGTCCCTTGGACTGCAAGAAGATCAAACCAGTCAATCCAAAAGGAAATCAGTCCTGAATATTCATCGGAAGGACAGATGCTGAAGCTGAAGCTCCAACACTTTGGCTACCTGATGTGAAGTGTTGACTTATTGGAAAAGATCCTGATGCTAGGAAAGATTGAAGGCAATAGGAGAAGCAGGCAGCAGAGGATGAGATGGTTAGATAGCATCACTGACTCAGTGAACATGAATTTGAGCAAACTCCAAGAGACAGTGGACAGAGGAGCCTGTTATGCTACAGTCCATGGAGTAGCAAAGGGTCGGACATGGCTTAGCAACTAACAACGAAGATACTCCAGCCTGACTGCAGATGCCTTCTGCAACTGTTGGAACAAATGCTGCCATAAGACTGGACTTTCTCTACAACCGAGAGTCAGTGGAGCTTGATATGTGGAAGAAGAAAAAAAAAACATTGTGATTATAGTGACTTAACCTTTAAACTGTGGTGCTGGAGAAGACTCTTGAGAGTCCCTTATACCGCAAGGAGATCCAACCAGTCCATTCTAAAGGAGATCAATCCTGGATGTTCAGTGGAGGGACTGATGCTAAAGCTGAAACTGCAATACTTTGGCCACCTCATGCGACGAGTTGACTCACTGGAAAAGACTCTGATGCTGGGAAAGGTTGAGGGCGGGAGGAGAAGGGGACGACGGAGAATGAGATGGCTGGATGGCATCACCGACTCTGTGGACATGAGTTTGAGTGAACTCCGGGAATTGGTGATGGACAGGGAGGCCTGGCGTGCTGTGATTCATGGGGTCGCAGAGAGTCGGACACGACTGAGCGACTGAACTGAACTGAACTGAACCTTTAAATATGAACTTTCAGAGCTTCAGCTATTCATCTATAAAATGACATAAGGTGACGTATAGGACTGAAGCAAGTACTAAAACTGCATTATATGTTATTGTAATTGAAAATGCATCTAATATATATGTGTGTGTGTGTACACATATATACACTTATATACACACAAGGAAATGTCATGTGTTATCTGCTCCTCACAATAACTCTGTGAGATAATAGTCTGTGGCTTATTTAGATCAGTTGAACCTTAAGTGCTTAACATATCCAGCTAGTAAATGATGAAAATATAATTTCTGTCTATTCTATCTGATTCCCAAACTATCCTCTGTTCTATACCTGACTCTACTTCCCTATGGGTAGTATAAATTGGGTGAGAAAAATTTAGAACTGTCAAGATTTTTTACTTTTGGCTTTAGTTGACGTAACTTAATTTTCTGCTTGTTTTCAAGAGCATCACACGTATGAGATCTGGGCAAATTGTGTACCTAATTGTCTAGTAGTCTGTGCAAATTAATTTGAGATTAATTCTTATCTTTGAGAAGTCAGGTAACAACTAACATTTGTAATTGACTAATGTGATTTTCCTCCAGTTTTAGTAAATTTCTATTTTATCATTTCTTTGAAGTATTGATGCAACTGAATTTCATATTTTTCTTTTTGCATTTTTTTTCCATGTAAGTTTATAGACATCTTTTTCCAGAAGGAAAAGAAATCCCTTTTCATATTTTAGGGGTGCATGAACCACCAACATGGATAAAGATACTATAATACAAACACCCATATACATACCTCCACACAGCTATGTATATATGCATGTAGGATATGTGTGTATGTAGATTATATATAATATATATTTAATGTATAGGCATATATAATGTCAACAGTATAATATTTAGTATATTATAGAATATAAATACTATTTACATTATATATGTATATACTTTAAATATATATATTATATGTATATTCTACATATGTGTATACACTCTATTTATGCATCCCCAACAGGATAAGTGTGAAGCAAATCATTACTCTTAAACCTTTGATTTGTCTCCTGTGCCTACTACTTCTCTCATCCAACATAGTAATTTTCTTTCCACCCTGTTGCAAAATGTACACCAGTGTACACTCAGAAAAAATATTCATGAGCCCTTCCTGAGAAATTGTTTTTAAGAGTCAACTGTCATCACCCAACTTGGACCTTCTAAGCTTTGACACCAGGAAAATCCCTATATGCTGTTGCCTTTCGAGAATCTATGAATATATCCTCCCCATCATTCTAGGGCTATGTAGTGCATGCTTCTCTATCTTTTCCAAAGCATGGGCTCATCCACTTGTTATTACAGCATCTGTCTCCAGGCAATATGCCACCAAGCTGCTGAGCCAGCCTTCCAGGTTGTAGGCTTACTGTGGTGACTGACCCCTTTGTCCTGAGTCAATGACTTCTTGTTTCAGAGGCACAGGCTGAGGAAGAGAACACCCAGCTATTCGTCTGGGTGCACATCCACAGTCTGAAATGAAGGATGCATGTGGGTAAGGTTGACTTAAAAAGGCTGAACTGGGTGGCTTCTGTGTGCCCGCCCTCCAGTTCTCCACACACTAGACTCACTAGCACATAAACGCCTGTTGGCCAGAGTTCCAGTGCAGAGGAGGCGCAACAGAGGTAACATGCCAGCTGCGTGGTCTTTCAGGTTCCATTGCTCAGGGGGTCTTCTATTTTCTGCCACAGTGTCCCAAAGGCTGCCACAGAGCCATCATCACCAACCAGTAACACAAGTCTACATTTCTTTCCCTTATTTATTATCATCTCTGGGAGGATTTTGACGATGGGCTTTCCCATTGGATGATTAAGCCTAAGCTTTGATAATCCATTGGCCTCAGGTTTATATGGACACTCGCCTTTGATATGTCATTGTGTATTTTTCTAAGTCTTTAATTACTCATGAGTCAGAGCAAATCAAAGTTGTCTACCGATGGCGGGGATTTTTTTTTTTTTTCCAATTGCTTCTGTGAGAAAAGGAGCAAATTGAAGTGGGGGTAGTGTTGAGGCAAATGGAAGAGAATGGAGTGAACTGCCTCTGATTCTCTGATCCTTGGCCTCAGATGAGTGAGTGAGTGTGGTGGGTGGAGTTCAGACTTTTCCACCATCACCAAGACAATCACCTGTTTGTTTTTACTGTCATCATCACTAAACACAGTTTGTAAGCACTGTTTGCACCTAGTTGGTATGAATGACCACAATGTTCACATGATTGTTCCTCAGAGTTATTGTGGGACATGGGCCCAGCATCAGCTGGCATCGTGCCCCAGATCCAGCACAATGGGGGGTCAGGTTTATTAGTTAGCAAGCTTAGAGTACAAATTGAGGCTTCCCAGCCTTCCTCCAATCATGCAAAATTAGACAATGATAATGTTTTATGGCATTTAGATAAGTGGATAAAGATGCTCTTGGCCCCAGGCCACTGGTCCAGGAACTTTGGCAATTCTAGGTCCCATGAGGCTGCCAAAAGGTCAAAGAAAGTGGTATGTTAGCAGCAGCCCATCCATGGCAAGAATACTGGAGTGGATTGCCATTTTCTCCTCCAGGAGATCTTCCTGACCTAGGGATCAAACCCACATCTCCTGTGTCTCCTGCCTTACAGGTGGATTCTTTACCTGCTGAGTCATCAAGAAAGCCCATCCGTGAGTCAGCATTGCACTACTACCTGCCAGTAGAAAGGTGCTAATCTACATTACTCATGTTAATAAACCACATGGTACCGACTGGCAAAATTCTGTTTATATAATATTTGAGATATCTGATAAATTAATGAATGCATTTCAATATCCAATGAATGCTAAATTCCAGTGATTGTTCCTCTGTGAATTCTAGCAGCTCAGTTGACCCTAAAGGCTCATAAAGACTGGAGAGAGAGGAGGAGTCTATTATAAAAAATGTCAAGGTTTCATTACTACCAAATATTTCTGAAGCATGGACCCACTGTTTCCGGAATATTCAGGAATTTGGTAGGAATAATTCTATTTGGTTACCTTTGATCCAATCCTGGGTGTTCATTGGAAGGACTGATGCTAAAACTGAAACTCCAATACTTTGGCCACCTCATGCGATGAGTTGACTCACTGGAAAAGACTCTGATGCTGGGAGGGATTGGGGGCGGGAGGAGACGGGGACGACAGAGAATGAGATGGATGGATGGCATCACCAACTCAATGGATATGAGTTTGAGTGAACTCTGGGAGTTGGTGATGGACAGGGAGGCCTGGCGTGCTGTGATTCATGGGGTCGCAAAGAGTCGGACACGACTGAGCGACTGAACTGAACTGAACTGAACTGAATGAGATAAATCGCAGGCAAGTCCAAAAAGTAAATCAAATGCCCCACTGGACATGGTAGCATGGGAGGGAGACCAGATGGTGTTGCCAGGGAACATGGGAGGTATCTAGCTGGTGTTGTCCAAGGGGTTTTCAGATTATAGCAGCACTTGATAGTTGCTCTGTGTGCTAAGTTGCTTCAGTCATGACCAACTTTTCGTGACCCTATGAACTATAGCCCACCAAGCTCCTCTGTCCAGGCGATCTCCAGGCAAGAACACTGGACTGGGTTGCCATGTCCTCTTCCAGAGGATTTTACTGACTCAGGGATCGAACCCGTGTCTCTTATGTCACCTGTATTGACAGGCAGGTTCTTTACCACTAGTTGCCAGTTGGGAAACCTGATAGTCACAAAATAATAGATTCAGGTCACACCTTCTAAAAGAGTATATGATGTGAGGATGATCCTCAGAGGAAATTGAATGTACTTGTCATTCAAGATACAAGCCTGGAGTCACTTCCTCCTAAAGCTTCCTGGCTGTGTGTGAGATCCTTTTTCAGGAAAGCATCTTGTTTCCTCTTCTGTAACATCCCAGCATATACCAAATGGTAACTGCTTCTTAAGAGTAGAAAATCGTAAAGAGCTGGGGCCCTGTGTCCTGCATCTCTGAATCCACAGCCTCTTGTAAGTACTCAAGTTGTCAAATGATAGAGGATGTGAAATAGGAAATTTGGGGAATATTTATCCCCTAGTCAATGAATTTTATTCACTACAGATGATAAGTGAGTGAGTGAGTGAAAGTCGCTCAGTAGTGTCCAGCTCTTTGTGACTATACAGTCCATGGAATTCTCCAAGCCAGAATGCTGGATGGCCTTTCCCTTCTCCAGGGGATCTTCCCAACCCAGGGACTGAACCCAGGTCTCCTGCATTGCAGGCGGATTCTTTACCAGCTGACCCACCAGATGATACTCTGGGATGTTACAGACAGGTTGCCCTCAATTTATGAACATTGGGGCTTTCCCAAAGTTCATTTTATTAAGTCAATTGTGAGAAATTTGGAAAGGGTTTCTTGGAGAAGTGTTTTGATGTGTGGTGGGCTATAAAAATTCAGTGTAATGGAGAAAGTCACCAAAACATCAGACTCATGTAATAAGATGGAAATCTGACTTGGAGGACAGTGGTCTCATAGTACAGAAAGGAAAGGAAAGAATTTCTCTTCTGTTCCGGGTTGGCCCTTGGCAGTGTTTTGGAACAAAGAACATTTAAGAGCCTTTCATTTATTGTAGAACATTATTTTGCCTCCTCCTAGATCTGTCCTATTTCTTAAAATGCTGTACTTTTAAAAATAACCCCTTTAACTCCAATTACAACACCGATTTTCTCACTGGGTAAGCTCTCAAGCTTACGAGCGGATCCAAATGAATCCCACCAGAGTGAATGACTTATCTGGGAGATGCTTGCTCTGTTGAGTGGCAATTGAAGTTAACCCTCTAAACAGTTCTTGATTTTCCCCGATTTTACCTGGCTTGGAGGATCCACGGTTCTCTTAGCGGTCTGTTACTTCATTCCAAATTTCTTGGAGTCAGAAATGCCAGGGCTGCCTTTAGCCTGGGCAGGAATGACCCTCTGTGTCACTCCTGGATCATTTATTTATAAACTGGGAATGTGCAAGGCTGGTACTGTCTGTGCTCGGGATGGCTGACTAATACTCCCCACCCCAAGGCACTGGAATGCCCACTTCTCTAAACCTTCGGAAGGCAGCTCCTGCCACACCCGTGAACAGCCTGGGGAACCTGAGAGCCACCCTGGGGTTTGGAGGCTTGAGTTAATGACACACAACCACCTGGCTGTGGTGACTGGCTATGCTGCCAATGTTGTGCAGCTGGTTGCCTGTGTGTTGGAAGACTCTGATGCCCCTGCTGTATCCTGGCTTGCCAGGGAGAGCAGTTCCAGTGGGTTTAAGGAGAGCACAATTTATCTTTTCTCAGAGGCATCCTTGTTCCTTGGCTCCTGGCAGGTTGAACTCAGCTCAGGCTGTGGTTACGTAAGTATTACACACTGAGCCATCTGCCTTCCCCAGGGGCCAGGCTGATTTACAAGCGAGGCTATAGAGAGTGTTTGATGCTGTCATAGCTTGGATTTTACTTCAGACATGGACCTCCAGAATATTCTATACTGTGTTCCCTTCCTCACATGGATGGAGCAGGCATTCCATGTATTTTTGTTGTTCCTTTCTTTTTTGCCTGGAGTGTTTGTTTACCACAGCATTGTATAATACCACAGGCTTTGCTTCAACTCTAAATCTCCTCAAATGAAGATTGTTTTTTGCCTTCTATTCTGTGGTGCTCTCTACAGCTGCTAGAAGTGTTTCAAATTTATGCTTTTATTAAATATTTAAACATGTGTTTTCAGGGATGGAACATATTCTCTGCTCAGAGCTGCACCAGCAGATTCATTTTGTCTGCTGGTGGGGAGATGAATTCATGAAAGGCTATGAAGTGTCCCCAAGTAGCTAGCCACAGATGGAGATACCAGAAGTTTTATGTTATTTGAAGCTTCAGACTGGCCCTTATTCCTAGAAGACCCTTGGTTTGCAACAGTATTACAGGGCTGTGAAATCCCAGGGTCAGCAGCACAGAATTTAAACTGAAACGAAATGCATGCTAATATGAAGTAAAATGTGTACCCTCTGAAAGAAAATAGTAACATGTAAATTCTTGCAACTGAGGCAAAAATCTTTTATTCAGTGAACAGGGCTCCTGCAAGTAAGCTTTACAAATGAGACATCTTTTCACATTTGTGTGGAGCCAGCCAACCCCTCCGAGTGTTTGCTGAGCACCCATCATGGGCTCAGCCTGGTAGTGGAGAGGGGCTGCTTTCAGAAACAGCTTTTTTTGCCTTAAAGTAAGACAAGGTTTGTTCAAAATTATCATTTGATAGTTGATTTTTAAGGATAAAACTGACAATACCCTAAAATCTTGATGTATCTTTATAATATCCATGAGAAAAGTCATAAACATTACTTGACATGCTGAATAAAAAGACATCTTCTGAGCTACCCAAGAAAAATATTTGAAAATCATTTTAGAAAGTCTCGTAATTAATGCACACCCCAAGTGGTTCAGTGGGTAAAGAATCTGCAACACAGGAGACACAGGAAAACACAGTTCGATCCCTGGGTTGGGACGATCCCCTGGAGGAGGGCATGGCAACCCACTCCAGTATTCTTGCCTGGAGAATCCTATGGACAGAGGAGCCTGGGGCTACAGTACATAGGGTCGCAAAGAGTCGGACACAGCTGAAGTGACTGAACACACAAACACACACACATTTACTAAATGATTAGCCTTCATTTTGTAAATCATAGAAATCACAATTGTCATTATGTCATTTAAACAAAAAATATTTCTGAAAGCCTGTAATCCATATTTTAATCAAGGAACACACAATGAATTGTAAAAGGTTTTATTTTGACTTTGTGTGAAATGAATCAATATTAATAAAACAGAATGGTTTTTAACTGAATGGTTTTAATTTTAAAAAATCTATTTAAAAAATTAAGTTCATCTTTTTATTAAAAAACAACATTTTTTAAAAGCCCCTATAAGTGTGCCAGAACATGAAGACCTGAACCCAATCCTGTCAGGGTATCAAAAGTTTTCTTCTGCACGTTGCCCTTTCCCCATCTACCACCTCCAGGGTAAATGATGCTATCTTCTAAAAGGGAGAATAGACCACAAAAGGGAAGACAAGTGCTTTGGCATCAAATAAGTAAGAACCCCCAGGAAATATCAAGCGAAGGTGACATATAGTGAGAAAAAAATAGTCTTAAAATGTACATAAAATAATTTATTTAGTTTACCTTAAATGCAACAAGCATTATGATCATCATTATCATCAGTTCAGTCACTCTATCATATCCAACTCTGTGTGACCCCATGGACTGCAGCACGCCAGGCCTCCCTGTCCATCACCAACTCCCGGAGTTCACTCAAACTCATGTCCATCAAGTTGGTGATGCCATCCAACCATCTCATCCTCTGTCATCCCCTTCTCCTCCCGCCTTCAATCTTTCCCAGCATTGGGGTGTTTTCCAATGAGTCAGTTCTTCAGATCAGGTGGCCAAAGGATTGGAGTTTCAACTTCAACATCAGTCCTTCCAATGAATATTTAGGACTGATTCCCTTTAGGATAAACTGGTTGGATCTCCTTGCAGTGCAAGGGACTCTCAAGAGTCTTTTCCAACACCACAGTCCAAAAGCATCTATTCTATGGTGTTCAGCTTTCTTTATAGTCCAACTCTCACATCCATACGTGTCTACTGGAAAAACCTTAACTTAGACTAGATGGATCTTTGTTGGCAAAGTAATGTCTCTGCTTTTCAATATGCTGTCTAGGTTGGTCATAGCTTTTCTTCCAAGGAGCAAACATCTTTTAATTTCATGTATTATGATCAGTTCAGTTCAGTTCAGTCGCTCAGTCGTGTCTGACTCTCCGCGACCCCATGAATCACAGCACGCCAGGCCTCCCTGTCCATCACCAACTCCCGGAGTTCACTCAAACTCATGTCCACAGAGTCGGTGATGCCATCCAGCCATCTCATTCTCCGTCGTCCCCTTCTCCTCCCGCCCCCAACCTTTCCCAGAATCAGAGTCTTTTCCAGTGAGTCAACTCGTCGCATGAGGTGGCCAAAGTATTGCAGTTTCAGCTTTAGCATCAGTCCCTCCAATGAACATCCAGGATTGATCTCCTTTATAATGGACTGGTTGGATCTCCTTGCAGTATAAGGAACTCTCAAGAGTCTTCTATAACACCACAGTTCAAAAGCATCGATTCTTCGGCGATCAGCTTTCTTCACAGTCCAACTCTCACATCCATACATGACCACGGGAAAAACCATTGCCTTGACTAGACGGACCTTTGTTGGCAAAGTAATGTCTCTGCTTTTTAATATACTATCAAGGTTGGTCATAACTTTCCTTCCAAGGAGCAAGTGTCTTTTAATTTCATGGCTGCAATCAGCGTCTGCAGTGATTTTGGAGCCCAAAAAAATAAAGTCTGACACTGTTTCCACTGTTTTTCCATCTATTTCCCATGACGTGATGGGACCAGATGCCATGATCTTTGTTTTCTGAATGTTGAGCTTCAAGCCAACCTTTTCACTCTCCTCTTTCACTTTCATCAAGAGGCTTTTGAGTTCCTCTTCACTTTCTGCCATAAGGGTAGTGTCATCTGCATATCTGAGGTTATTGATATTTCTCCCAGCAATCTTGATTCCAGCTTGTGCTTCTTCCAGCCCAGCGTTCCTCATGATGTACTCTGCATAGAAGTTAAATAAGCAAGGTGACAATATACAACCTTGATGTACATCTTTTCCTATTTGGAACCAGTCTGTTGTTCCATGTCCAGTTCTAACTGTTGCTTCCTGACCTGCATACAGGTTTCTCAAGAGGCAGGTCAGGTGGTCTGGGATTCCCATCTCTTTCAGAATGTTCCACAGTTTATTGTGATCCACACAGTCAAAGGCTTTGGCATAGTCAATGAAGCAGAAATAGATGTTTTTCTGGAACTCTCTTGCTTTCTCCATGATCCAGCGGATGTTGGCAATTTGATCTCTGGTGCCTCTGCCTTTTCTAAAACCTGCTTGAACATCTGGGAGTTCACGGTTTACATACTGCTGAAGCCTGCTTGGAGAATTTTGAGCATGACTTTACTAGCGTGTGAGATGAGTGCAATTGTGCGGTAGTTTGAGCATTCTTTGGCATTGCCTTTCTTTGGGATTGGAATGAAGACTGACCTCTTCCAGTCCTATGGCCACTGCTGAGTTTTCCAAATCTGCTGGCATATTGAGTGCAGCACTTTCACAGCATCATCTTTCAAGACTTGAAATAGCTCAACTGGAATTCCATCACCTCCACTAGCTTTGTTAGTAGTGATGCTTTCTAAGGCCCACTTGACTTCACATTCCAAGCTGTCTGGCTCTAGGTCAGTGATCACGTTATTGTGACTATCTTGGTCGTGAAGATCTTTTTTGTACAGTTCTTCTGTGTATTCCTGCCACCTCTTCTTAATATCTTCTGCTTCTGTTAGGTCCATACCATTTCTGTCCTTTATCGAGCCCATCTTTGCATGAAATGTTCCCTTGGAATCTCTAATTTTCTTGAAGAGGTCTCTTGTTTTTCCTATTCTGTTGTTTTCCTCTATTTCTTTGCATTGATCACTGAGGAAGTCTTTCTTATCTCTCCTTGCTATTCTTTGGAACTCTGCATTCAGATGCTTATATCTTTCCTTTTCTCCTTTGCTTTTCGCCTCTCTTCTTTTCACAGCTATTTGTAAGGCCTCCTCAGACAGCCATTTTGCTCTTTTGCATTTCTTTTCCATGGGGATGGTCTTGGTCCCTGTCTCCTGTACAATGTCACGAACCTCTGTCCAGAGTTCATCAGGCACTCTATCAATCAGATCTAGTCCCTTAAATCTATTTCTCACTTCCACTGTATAATCATAAGGGATTTGACTGAGGTCATATCTGAATGGTCTAGTGGTTTTCCCTACTTTCTTCAATTTAAGTCTGAATTTCGCAATAAGGAGTTCATGATCTGAGCCACAGTCAGCTCCTGGTCTTGTTTTCGCTAACTGTATACAGCTTCTCCATCTTTGGTTGCAAAGAATATAATCAATCTGATTTCGGTGTTGACCATCTGGTGATGTCCATGTGTAGAGTCTTCTCTTGTGTTGTTGGAAGAGGGTGTTTACTATGACCACTGCATTCTCTTGACAAAACTCAATTAGCCTTTGCCCTGCTTCATTCCGTGCTCCAAGGCCAAATTTGCCAGTTACTCCAGGTGTTTCTTGACTTCCTACTTTTGCATTCCAGTCCCCTATAATGAAAAGGACATCTTTTTTGGGTGTTAGTTCTAAAAGGTCTTGTAGGTCTTCATAGAACCGATTAACTTCGGCTTCTTCAGCATTACTGGTTGGGGCATAGGCCTGGATTACTGTAATATTGAATGGTTTGCCTTGGAAACGAACAGAAATCATTCTGTCATTTTTAAGATTGCATCCAAGTACTGCATTTCGGACTCTTTTGTTGACCAGAGAGAGACGCAGCCCCGGCGGCGCAGACGCGACGCGAGAGACGCCGGCCCCGGCGCAACGAACCACGCAAAAAGGTGCGGCCGTGAGGAGCTACCCCACGCCTGAGGCCAGGGCCGGCAGCCGAGAGCAGCTACCCCACTTCCAACAGGCGGTGGCTGCCCAGGCGCAGGAGGGCCGAGAGGAGCTACTCCGCGTTCAAGGTCAGGAGGGGCAGCCTTGAGGAGATACCCCTCGTCCAAGGTAAGGTACAGCGGCTGCACTTTGCTGGAGCGGCTGTGAAGAGATTTTCCACGACCAAGGTAAGAGAAACCCAAATAAGACGGTAGGTATTGCTAGGGGGCACCAGAGGGCAGACACACTGAAATCATAATCACAGGAAACTAGCCGATCTGATCACATGGACCACAGCCGAATGTGGTCCCCTGGAGAAGGGAATGGCAAACCACTTCAGTATTGTCGCCTTGAGAACCCCATGAACAGTAACAAAGGGCAAAATGATAGGATACTGAATGAGGAATTCCCCAGGTCGGTAGGTGCCCAGTATGCTACTGGAGCTCAGTGGAGAAATAACTCTAGAAGGAATAAAGGGATGGAGCAAAAGCAAAACCAATACCCAGCTGTGGATGTGACCAGTGATAGAAGCAAGGTCCGGTGCTGTAAAGAGCAATATTGCATAGGAACCTGGAATGTTAGGTCCATGAATCAAGGCAAATTGGAAGTGGTCAAACAGGAGATGGCAAGAGTGAACGTCGACATTCTAGGAATCAGTGAATTAAAATGGACTGGAATGGGTGAGTTTAACTCGGATGACCATTATATCTACTACTGTGGGCAGGAATCCCTTAGAAGAAATGGAGTAGCCATCATGTATTATGATACCTAAAGGCAAATCAGAATAAGTGGTCAGACTAATTGTCTCTGCATCCTTTCAGCTCTGAACACCATAAGCACTCTTATCCCGTGATTGGCCATCATTTCTCTAGTTACTGCACTAAACCTCACTTCATGTTTCAGAAAAGAGTAAGCAGACACTTGCCTCGATTGTTATAACCAAACTTCCCTGGAACTTGCCACCTGCTTCCTCCTTCCAAATTCTTGAGATACTCTGTCTTGCTTCTTCACGCCACTCCTTTCAGTAGGTACCTGGTTGTTGTTATTGTTCAGTTGTTAAGTTGCAGCCCCATGAACTGCAGCATACCAGGCTTCTCTGTCCTTCACTATTTCCTGGAGCTTGCTCAAACTCATGTCCATTGAGTGGGTGATGCTATCCAACCATCTCATCCTCTGTCCTCCTCTTCTCCTCCTGCCTTCAATCTTTCCCAGCATCGGGTAACTGGTGTGTGCTGTCAAACCTTCCTCAAGCTGTTTCCCAGCCTATCTGTCTGCCTCTCACCTGTCATTATACTCTCTGGGACCCTGTCTGCCTCCCTGCCTTCATCTCCTCTCTTTTTCCAGTGCTGGCTTTTCATCCCCAGATCCCTCATTCCAACACACACATACAATTCAAACTGGACCTGTTACATTCTGTTTGTAAAGTATGTTCTAACTTTGACCTAAGTTATCTCTGCCTCTCAATATCTTTAAAAAATATATACTCTCTGTGAAAATCCCAGTGAGAATTAAAAATTAATACGCTTAGAGTTCAAATACCTTCCATCCTTTTGTTTTGGTTATTTCTTGAGGTTGAAACAGTCAATTGTCTCTTTCTGAAAGAACCTGAAAAAAAACTTCCTAGATCAAACTGCCATCTAAAGTTAAGATTTCTCTTCCTAGAGCAGCCTCTCTTGCTCTGAGTTTCTTGCTCTTAAATGTGATCACCCTCCCTGCTCCAAAATTCTGAGATCATGTCAAAGTACCTTTTGTCTGTGCTGACCAGAGTCTGGATAACTTCAGTCTTAATGGATCTTCAGGTTTGACAGTAGGTGAATGATTTAATCACTTAGGATCTTTTGAAAAGGCCAGAGTTATTTCCATGCAAAACATATGTTAAAACAAATTTAGTCTCACACATATATATATAAATAAATAACCTTCCTCACAGCCCCTGATTATAGTCTATTTGAGGAGACAAGGCTAGCACATGTACATTAACTCCGGAACAATATAACGTTGCTAAGCTAAGTGTTAAATCACACGCGGCTGTCAATAAGAAACCAAGGAGTACAAGCAAGTATGGGAAGAATGAATGCTGCAGGTGTGAATTGGCAATGAAACCTGGTCTTTGAGGACCAAAGGATTGAATTAGAAGAAGGAAGAAAGGGAAGCCATGCAGGGATGAAGAACAATCAAATGCAGGCCAAGACACAGGGATATGGTTTTAGAGGGGTGAGGAGAGGGTGTTTAAACATTGGCTGACAAATGAATGGCTGGAAGTGATGGAAAATAAGTTTGAATAAGCAGTTGTTTAGTCAGTAAGTCGCGTCAGACTCTTTTGCGACACTGGGGTGAGTCCTGATCACTGAGGGCTTCAACAACCAGACACCGGGAACTGGATTCTGATGTTCAAGCACCGTTGAAAATGTTTGTGAAAACTGAGTCTAAAGAATCTGAATTCAGGAATTTGGGAACAGTTGGGAGGTAATTTTATTTACAGATTTACAAGACAATGAGGTTCTTGTCCAGAGGTTGCTTTTTTTTTTTCTTTAGTAAAAGATTAAAGAATATTTTTCTTTTTCTGTAGCCCTCTTTATTGATATTAAACAGAGTATAGATATGATTGGAATCAGTTGGGAAAAAACAAGGGTAATAAGTCATCAGTGTCTATCAGTACAAGTGAATATTGCTTCACTTCCACCTCTGCCATTTTTTTAAGTACCCCAGAGGCAAAGGAATTACAGTAAAAGCAGATGGAAGTTACCATTTAGCTTATTGTGGATAATGGATTTGGTCTCATTTGCTTTAAAATTAGCAGCAATATCAGAAAACCCAAGCCAAAGTCACAAGTGCTCAGGAGGTAAGCTTGTGCCCATAGAATGACCGTTTTTGATTTGTGACATGCTTTTCCTGCAAGTGGAAGCATTTCTCTGTCCATGCTACGTTTTCTTATGTAGTAAGTGGTAAACAGTCTATTTACTTAATAAATAAATGTCAAGAGATATTTTTGAACTGGTCACGAACACATCTATTTACATTTA
Source organism: Moschus berezovskii (assembly GCF_049115385.1). Lineage (NCBI taxonomy): Eukaryota > Metazoa > Chordata > Mammalia > Artiodactyla > Moschidae > Moschus > Moschus berezovskii. Next base: position 87,188,477 of record NC_142469.1, on the reverse strand, counting down.
TTCATTTATTTTTTATGATGAAATGTACCTGAATTAAACCAACTGGCTAAACGCAGTAGATCTACTTTGCTTATTTGTCAATAATAAGTACAAGTAAAATCAGCTTTTCCAGTGCTGTCTCTGTGAGTCAGCACTAGTTTTCTGATATGTAATCTACAAATCTTGATTCAGTGGGTACTGATTCAGAATCAAAGAAGGGACTTCATGTCCTGAAAACTTTTGTGAGGTATGAAAGTTATACCTAGGAGAGGGCCAGTAGGCAGTGACAGTTCACTGGAATCCCCCAAGGGTCCCCAGATTTTACTGTCATTAATGGTAGAAACAAAAGACCTGAGATAGGTTATTACAAAGAATATTGGAACATTCAGAATTTTGCCAGAGTGGGATGTGGAAGTGCTGAAGAAATCAAAGGTAAAAAGTTTGGGGATCTGTATTTTCAAAACAGTGAGGGAAAGAAGTAGCAAGAAGGATTTAATGTATTTGTGTAAGTCCCTGTCAAGGCGCTTGTGTAAGAAGCAAAAATACCAGAAATCTGAAGACTAGAAAACATTTGATCTGGTGAAGAGGAAATGTCAGATTAAATATCAAATGGGGAGATTGAGGTTTCTATATGTTTGTTTTGAATTTATTTACTGTTTTTATTATTGAAGTATAATTACTTTACAACGTTGTGGTAGTTTCTGCTATACACAAATATGTTTAAAATAAGAAACGCTGAATTTATGAATTTATGTTTGGCATTATGGTCAAGTGGGTTTGGGACTTGTAATTTAGAGGTGACCTTTGTCCATTTAAGAAATAGTTTAGGGACTTAGAATTTAGCTGATTTAGAAAATGTAATCTATTGCCGGGAGAAATAATAACCTCAGATATGCTGATGACACCACTCTTATGGCAAAAAGTGAAGAGGAACTGAAGAGCCTTTTGATGAAAGTGAAAGAGGAGAGTGAAAAAATTGGCTTAAAACTCAACATTCAAAAAAATTAAGATCATGGCATTCAGTCCCATCACTTCATGGCAAATAAAGAAACAATAGAAACAGTGACAGACTTTATTTTCTTGGGCTCCAAAATCACTGCAGATGGTGACTGCAGCCATGAAAGGAAAAGACACTTGCTCCTTGGAAGAAAAACTATGATCAACTTAGACAGCATATTAAAAAGCAGAGACCTTACTTTGCCAACAAATGTCCATCTAGTCAAAGCTATGGTTTTTCCGATAGTCGTGTATGGATGTGAGAGTTGGACTATAAAGAAAGCTGAGCGCTGAAGAATTGTTGCCTCTGAACTGTGGTGTTGGAGAAGACTCTTGAGAGTCCCTTGGACTGTAAGGAGTTCCATCTAGTCCATCCTAAAGGAAATCAGTCCTGAATATTCATTGGAAGGACTGATGTTGAAGCTGAAACTCCAATCCTTTGGCCACCTGATGTGAAGAACTGACTCATTGGAAAAGACCCTAATGTTGGGAAAGATTGAAGTCAGGAGGAGAAGGGGATGACAGAAGATGAGATGGTTGGATGGCATCACCGACTTGATGGACATGAGTTTGAGTCAGCTCCGGGAGTTGGTGATGGACAGGGAAGCCTGGCGTGTTGCAGTCCATGGGGTTGCAGAGTTGGACATGACTGAGCAACTGAACTGAACTGAATCTAGAAAAATAAATAAAATTTTGTTTTGTTAATATTTTAGTTAAATGATTAAATGTTTTCAATTATAAGAATCAAAACCTATGTCTTAGTATCTACGATTAGGGAACCTATTGATTAAGCTCTTATTTGTTTGAATGAAGGGAAGCCAGTTTCTGGCAGAATACTGGACAGCAGCACTGTATTATAGAAACCTCTCAATCTCTTCTCTCTAAAATGAATTTGCTCAAAATAGCACAGCTATTAAGGGTGGGAGCTAAACCCAGATGATCTGATTCTGAAATATCAATGTCAATTTCGAGTCTCTTGCTTCCACTTTGCTTCCATCTCTAGATCACATTGAAGCAACCTGCATCTAAACTGGTCTGTCTTGGCTCAATCCTCTTTCATAGCAGAAACTTAAGGGGTTTAGTCTTCCCTCCATATATCTGTTTATATCAATTCAATGTATGCACCTCTTAAAAATTAACAAGTGATCTTTTCATTTCCTTAGACGAATGCTTATGCAGACAGACAAACTATTTCCGGTGGGCAAGGCTGAAAGAAAATTTGACAATAGTGTTAAAAGGAAGTGTAGCAGCTAGCCTGGGGGTCCTTGCGTAGATTACGTGAAATACCACAGAGTCAGCCTCACTGTTTTTTTTTACCTTTACACATGCCTGGGTTCCTATGAGGTTCTGTAAGGGACTCATGAACATAGTTTTCAGTGAGCAGTGTAGTCTTCATTTCTATATTCTGGGAAGGGAGAGGTGAAGGAATGTACTTTTGGTAATGGTAACGTATCAGTTTTTGTTCTAGTCAAAAATCAGAGCTCATTCAAAGAAGCTATTAAAGTGAGTTTTATAAAGGCATTGGTGGAACCAAGGAAAAACAAAACGTTGACAAGCCCTTTGGCATGATAATTCTACCTCTAGTTCTCAGGGATAGAGAGGGACAGGTTAACAAAACCTAAAGATAGTGGTGGGAAGTCCGCTACCGGCGGCTTCTCTGGTGGCTCAGAAGATAAAGAATCTCCCTACAATTCAGGAGACCCAGTCCCTGGGTCAGGAAGATCCCCCAGAGAAGAGAATGGCTACTCACTCCAGTATTCTTGCCTGGAGAATTAAGGACAGAGGAACCTGGCAGGCTACAGTTCATGGGGTCACAAAGAGTTGGACACAACTGAGCAACTGACACTTTCACTTTTTTTCAAAGATAGTGTGGTGCTTAGTTAGTAGCCGTAGTTGTAAATGAGATTTGGCAGACAGAAGCTGCAGCCTTCAATAAACAAAAAACAGGAAAGAAACGAAAAAACTCAAACAACGCTAGTGATGACCCAGCCATGATGCGGCCAGGAAAACGCACTCGCCCTGACGGTCCTCTCCTTCCTTGTTCTGATCTCCTGCCAGGGCCTCCCACGGCAGAAGCCAAGCAGAAGCCAGGTGACTAGAGAATCTGTCATGCATGCGAGGGGCTCAGTCTCCCAGGGCTCCAAGGGCAGGTTTGGGAAGTGGATCTGAGAGGCAAATAGAAAGTACCCAGTGCAGACAAGGACTGTGGATAAGATTAAGGCAAAGTAATCTTCTTGTGGATCAATGCTGGTTATTTTTGGCCAATATTTGACACATTCTCTAAACTAAAGGCTCTTGGGAACAGAGATTGGCTGTGAGTAATACCCTCAGAACCTACAAGTGAACATCACTGTCTGAATCTGGAGTTCTGACTGGACCACTTGAATCCTGGCCCATCCTGACAGGGGTCTCAGAAGGAAAGCCCACAGGGGAAACAATGGCTTTCACTTTCCTAGAGAAACTACCAGGAGGGGGAAATAGGTGAAACCAGTGAAGAAAGAGAGGTTATTTTATGGTCAGGCTTCTTCTAGGATATTGCAAACAAGAACCAGCTCAAAAGTTTTTTGCAAATGAGTTGGCAAAGTCTCTTTAAAGCCAATTACACTTACTTCAGATTGAAAATGATTGTGAACCATGTTGTTCTTCTTTTAAATCAGGGGTTTGAGGTTCATTTGTGAGAAATCAATGCAACCACATTTATCCTTGGCCTAGTATTGAAAAAAAAAAAGTAGTTACAGTAAAAATGATTCTAGTCTTTTGAAGCTGTGGGTAATGTGAGTGATACTGACTGAATGGAAATTTCAGGTTAAGTGTATGAAATGGGAATTCAATAATGATGTGGAATTTGGGTAGGGAGGGTGGTGGTGGATTTAATCTAAAGACTCATAGGTAATTTATGTGCAAAAAGATATCACTGTGTTCCAGTAAGTGATGTGACCCTGAAATGTTCATGGGGTGGGCACCATCGCACTGTCACAGCCCAGCACATTTTCAGTACTGGTTAAATATATCCTGGGGACGAAATAGAATAAGGCCGGCATTGATGACAGCAAGCCTTGCAAAAACCAGCCCCGGCAGAGCAGTCCCCTTCTGTTTTCTTACTTTCAAGAAAGGGCTTCAAGCGTTCATTTGAAATTTGTCTCTTAATCTGTTTTCCATTGATGGCAGCAACCGAGAAAAGTTTTCAGCCAGAAAAAGTCAAGTTAAGTCAAACCATTCTTGTGCACAGCAAGCATACAAATTGGCTATTTTTTAAAAATCAGAAGTTAACCATATGCTTTGAATTCAGAAGTGGGATTACATACCCAAAGGTTGCATTAGCCTTAAATCATCCCGTCTGTGTGTATGGGTGTGCCTGTGCAGGGGTGGGTGTGTGTGTGTGTTCTCTCACCACTCTGCCTTGCGGTGACCCTTGAACAGGGACAGTGCAATGGGGGACAGTGATCACAGAGTCTTCTACAGTCCCCTGAAGGCAGAGACCGTCTCTTAAGGACACTGGAGAGAGAGGTTTACTCTACAGACTCTCTGAAAGAAGATATACGGAGTCCCAGGAAGCACAGAGAAGAGTTCTACAAAGAACCTTCACTAAATAACACTTGAATAAATAAGTTCTTTTAAGATAAAAATAGGGGTAAATATTATTCCTTGAAGTTTAAATTATTTCTCACCAGCTACAGTATATGAAAAGGATTCTCTACAGACTAGATCTGAGAACAGCAAAAGAAATAAAGGGAGGCTCCCCCTCCATATTCACACACACACACACACAGAGAAACACGATTGCAGCAGCTATGGAGTTGGCTGAATTTAAGAGTAGCTCTAGAAGAGAAAACAAGACTGCTCTTCCCAGGTAGCTCAGCTGGTAAAGAATCTGCCTGCAATGCAGAGACCCTGGTTTGATTCATGGCTCGGGAAGGTGCCCTGGAGAAGGGATAGGCTACCCACTCCAGTATTCTTGGGCTTCCCTGGTAGCTCAGCTGGTAAAGAATTTGCCTGCAATGTGGGAGACCCGGGTTTGATCCCTGGGTTGGGAAGATTCCCTGGAGAAGGGAGTGGCTGCCCACTCCAGTATTCTTGCCTAGAGAATTCCATGGACTGTATAGTTCGTGGGCTCGCAAAGAGTTGCACACGACTGAGCGACTTTCACTTCCCTAGAGGAGAGACTGCTTCAATGTCTCAGGTACATCAGGACTCCAAAGTTGCACCTGGGGATTTGTTTGCTTATTTTCTGAGCGATATGTGTACCCACGTGGCACTAGGCCTCTTCTTCTCACAGGGGGTGGAGCCCAGAAGTGGAGATATCCCATGAGGACATTAAAGGGACCAACCAGGGACACTTTCTCCTGTAACCAAGATTGGGTGAGAACAAGTGGCATTTTGAGCCTGTTTTAGGGCAGCTACTTACCTCAGTGCTTACAGTCCCTGGGAACTCTAGTGTATTACCCTTAAGATTCAGGTGTGTTCTTTGCTCACTTTCTTACACGTGTTATAGGTAAGTGAATTACCGTATAACCTTTCCCAGACCTGTTATGGAACCTTGAGGCAGAAACATGTGTTCCAAGGTCTTTGTGGCTCAGTAATGTTTCCAATTATCCAATTACATTTCACAGATGTTGCATCAATGTTAGGAGACTGCTGGGGGCAGTGCCTTATTTGGTTAGATCTCTGAGACCCCCCCATTCTCACCCATAACAAGTAGTCAGAGAGGCCTGGTACAGGGTGAGTATGATACAACCAGTGACCACCTGGGTTACCCTTGCTTCTCATGGAGTCGGAAAGATTGCCGACCGGAACTCTAGTTCAGGCTTGAGGTGGGAAAGAAAGAAACTTAAGTATGCTTCTCCTTCCTCTCTCTCTCACTTGCTCCAACATGTGTGGGCATTTACGTTCTCTGGACCTTTGCAGAATGATGTGACCAGACGGACTGGAGAAGAGAGTGGAAACATAGCAACAAGCAGAAGGATCTCAGCCTTTACCTAACTGCTGGACAGCATACAGTATTCAGCAGACCACCTTGGGCAGAAAAAGCTGCTGACAATGCTATAGGCATCTAAGAAAATTTCTGTACGGTAGCCTGCCCCCTGAGTCTTGGGAAACTTCCTCTCCAGCCACAGATAAATCCAATTAAATATCTGCAATACTAAATCCCTGTTATATTCAATCATCATTTTTTTTTAATTAAAAAAGTAGGCAAAGGTTTTGAAAAAAATTCCCAAAGCATTATGGCTATGAGACAACGCCAAAGAAGCAACTTATGGTTGCACTATGGCCGAGAGGATGAGATGGCTGGATGGCAGCACTGATGCAGTGACATGGACTTGGGCAAACCTCGGGAGATGGGGAGGCCTGGAGTGCTGCAGTCCGTGGGGTCACCAAGAGTCAGACATGACTAGGTGACTGAACAACAACAACAAAGGCTGGATTCAGACAGAAATTTTGCTTTCTTTATTTTTAAAGTGATCAGAAATCACAGATGGGCTGACCTTTCTGCGGCTTCCATAGCAGTTTAGATGCCTCTATCACTTGTCACATTTTGTGGAATGATTTCTGAATTTTTCAGCCCACAGCATACATTAAAAATTAAAATATTGACACCCATCATTAGGCTAACTGGATAAAGTTGTCCACAGCTAGAAGCAAAATTGGTCTAGGGCTCCAGTCATCCAGGGAACCACTGGTCTCTCCAGGACTAGGTTTATTGAGTTGAATTCTTTGAGAATTGTTTCAAGAATGTCTCCACTAGGGGCTTCCCTGATCCAGGAAGATCCCACATGCTGCAGAGCAATTAACCTATGTGTCACAACTACTGAATCTGCCCTCTAGAGCCCAGGACTGCAACTCCTGAAGCCCACACACCCTAGAGCCTATGCTCTGCAACAATAAAAGCCACCGCAATGAGAAGCTGTCAAACTGCAACAAGAACCTCCTTTCACCACAAGGTGAAAGAGAAAAACCTGTGTAGTAACAAAGACCCAATGCAGACAAAAGTACAATGAATAAGTTAAATTTAAAAAGAAAAGAAAAGAATGTCTCCACTGCCTGCAGAGCAATGGAGATGCTGGCCATTTTTGTTTTTGAAACAGACTCTCCTGTGTAGGAATGTTGTGAAACTCTGACAGCTGAAAATACCATGCAAACAGGTTAATTTGTGAAGCCACCTTAACTGACTTGATGACACACTGATCCCAATCTAGGCGAGGTTCGTTTACACTGTTACCCATCTGTTTCACCTGGTCTCTGGCTGTGTACAACTGCCTGAGAAGGTGAACGTCCACTGTGCTCTTCTAGCACCATGGAGTCTCCCTTCGCCATGACAAGCCAAGAAACAGTGAAAGCACACAACACTTTATTTACCTACATTCCAGTTACCTTTGATTCTAAAAGCCTTATGTGACTCCCAGGGATTCTGTCTCAATTGTGAGAGCACAATATACAGAAGTGTTAGTAAAGTTAAATGCATTCCTGTTGTTGTTCAGTTTCTAAGTCATGTCTGACTCTTTGTGACCCCATGGACAGCAGCACGCCGGGCTCCTTGGTCCTCCACTTGCTCCCAGAGTTTGCTCAAATTCACCTCCATTGAGTCGGTGTTGCTATCTAACCATATCATCCTCTATCACCCCCTTCTTCTTTTACTTTCAATCGTCCCCAGCATCAGGGTCTTTTCCAGTGAGTCAGATCTTCTCATCAGGTAGTCAAAGGACTGGAGCTTCAGCTTCAGCACCAGTCCTTCCAATGAATATTCAGGGTTGATTTCCTTTAGGATGGACTGACTTGATCTCCTTGATGTCCAAGGGACTCTCAAGAGTCTTCTCCAACACCACAGCTCAAAAGCATTAATTCTTCGGCACTCAGCCTTCTTTATGATCTAACTCTCACATTCATACAAGACTACTAGAAAAACCATAGCTTTGATTATGCGGATCTTTGTCAACAAAGTGATATCTCTGCTTTTTAATATGCTGTCTAGGTTTGTCTAGGTTTCACTTTCACTTTTTTCACTTTCTTTTCCTTTCAAGAAACGCGTGTCTTTTAATTTCATGGCTGCAGTCGCTGTCCTTAGTGATTTTGGAGCCCAAGAAAATAAAATCTTCACTGCTTCCACTTTCGCCTGCTTCAATTTGCTGTGAAGTTATGGGACTAGATGCCATGATCTCAGTTTTTTTAATGTTGAACTTCAATAATATTGAACCTGAGTATAAAGATCCCAGGCTTTGATTCTGTCCATCAGGGTAGGCTATAATATCAAAGTTCATTTGTCATTAATCTACATCCCATCATGATCTGGCAAGAGAGTTATCCTCACCACAGACACACCAGGAGCTCAGGATGATGGGGGCCTATCTCACAGACTTCCATAACACAGAGGCAAGAAAGAGAGAGGAGGTCAAACCACATGCTGGTACTTCAAGTTTCTGACCAAATAGAACACATTTCTTCTGCTCAAATTTCATTGGGTAAAAAAATGCTATGACTAAGTCCTCTTGCAGGGAGGGACACAGGATATTTGTGAACTGTGATATAGTATACCACTGACAGAATGGCCTCATTATCTGAAAGAAAGCATTCTTTAATTCAAAAAACACTTTTGAGCACCTGTGTCAGGACCATTTGAAATTCTTGTAATACATTAAAGAACACACCTACCAAGATCCCTGCCCTAATGAAGTTTATATTTTAGTGGGAGGAGAAAGGTAATACAACACAATAAGCATCACGTGTAAGTAAATTATATGGTTTGTTAGAAGATGATAGATGCTGTGGTAGGGGATATTGTACAATTGGAAATGCTAGGTCAAGAACGACAACTTTATCTATTTTTAACTAAAATATAGTTGATTTACAACATTGTATTAGTTTCAGGTGAACAGCGAAGTGTTGTGGTTTGTAGTTAGTCGTGTCTGACTCTTTGCTACTCCATGGAATTCTCCAGGCGAGAATACTGGAGTGGGTAGCCTTTCCCTTCTCCAGGGGATCTTCCCAATCCAGGGATCGAACCCAGGTCTCTCGCATTGCAGGCAGATATACATACATACACACATATATATGTATACATTCTGTTTTTTATTCTTTTCTATTATTGTTTATTATAAGATATTGAATAGAGTTCCCTATTCGATACAGTAGATCCTTGTTGCTTCTCTATTTTATATATGGTAACATGCATATGTTAATCCTATACTTCCAATTTATGTCTCCTCCCCTTTCCCCTTTCCCCTTTGCTTTCTATGTCTGTAAATCTATTTCTGTTTTGCAAATAAGTTTTTACTTTGAATCAGTTAGGAAGTCAGTGATGGGGTGTCTTTTTAATTGTATTTATTTATTTATTGCCTGTTCTGGGGCTTTATTGCTGCTTGGGGCTTTCTCTAGTTGTTGTGAGCAGGGGATATTCTTTGTTATGATGCACAGGCTTCTCACTGCAGTGGCTTCTCTCGGTGTAGAACATGGACTCTAGAGCCCGCAAGCTGCAGCAGTGGTGGCACGTGGGCTTAGTAGCTGTGGTTCCTAGGCTCTAGAGCACAGGCACACCCGCTTCATTGCCCCATGGCATATGGGATCTTCCCAGACCAGGGATCGAGCCCGTGTCTCCCACGTGGGCAGGCAGATTCTTTACCACTCATCCACCAGGGAAGCCCCAGTGATGGGTTTTGACCACAGGAGTAACATGACTAACGTGATTTCTGTTTTAAAAGGAACTGGTCTGTGGAGCACAGACTGGAGGATGTAAGCTTAAGATAAGGAGACACATTAGAGAGCTATTTCAGGAATCCAGGTGAGGTGTTATGGCAGCTCTGATCAGGGAAACAGCAGTGGAAATGGCAGGAAGTAGTCAGAGGAAAGAAGGAAGGGAGAGGAGGGGAAAGAGGGAGGGAAGAAAGAAAGATGCATGAAATCCATCAGTGGCTTCCTACTGGCCTTGAAGAAGACTCAAGGCTTTCACTGCCTGCTTGCTGCCTTTTCAACTCTCTCCTCCCTCTCCTTTCCCTTCCCTGCTGTGGCTAACTCTTTTATCTGCTCTTAGCCCCAAGTACCCTCTTTAGGTCTCAGTTTAAATGTCAAGTCTCTGACCCCATCTCTCTACTCCCACCAGATTGGGATGAATGCCCTGACATTTGCTTCCGCAATCCCCTTCCTTCTCTTATCATTACAAGCATGGTACGCTGTTACATCTGAATTCAGACAGGCTGTGTCGCTCATCCACATATGCTCAGAGCCCAGCATTTCGTGAAGCATCCAACCAAAAGTTATTAAGCATGTGAGTAATAAATGACAAAACAGACACTACAGCTTTATCCCATCTATAGAGCTTTTTAACAGGGATGAAAGCTCTAAGGGCTGAAGCTGTCATTGGTGCTGGAGAAGAAGATTGCAAATGATATCGGGAAGAAAACTCTGAACAACTCAAAATGTTTGGGACAGGGAAGGAAGTGGAAATTCCCTGTGTTCTGCTTCCTTTAAAACGTGAGCTGAAGACAGAGGGTGGGTTGTGTCTGGCAGAGGCCTAGATCCCTCACATTCCTTGGCCACTCCCCCTCATCCTTCTCCTTCCTATCTTAGCATTTGACAAGGAAGCTTTTTTGCTTATTTGAATTCATGTAAATCTATTTGAAACTACCTCATTCTGAAAGCTGTTTCTAGCTGTCTGTTTTTAATTTGCTGGAAACTTCAGAGAGAAAGAAGATTTATGGTTGTGTCAAATAATTCATGTCTGAGGTAACTTAAATATCAGCATTATTTGTCCTGCTGAATATTTCCAACATGAAACAAAATATTTGTCTTTAGTCTTTGGAGGCTTTAGTGGAAATTATATGGGAATACACCACATCTTCAATACCATTTTGATTGCTCTGTGTCCTCATGAAATGGTGACTCAATATTTCAACCTCCTCTTTCCTTCCTCTCTTCTTCTCTTTCTCTATTTCCAGATATCCTTCTCTATATGGAAGGACTGATGCTAAAGCTGAAACTGCAATACTTTGGCCACCTTATGCGACGAGTTGACTCACTGGAAAAGACTCTGATGCTGGGAAAGGTTGGGGGCGGGAGGAGAAGGGGACAACCGAGAATGAGATGGATGGATGGCATCACCGACTCGATGGACATGAGTTTGAGTGAACTCCGGGAGTTGGTGATGGACAGGGAGGCCTGGCGTGCTGTGATTCATGGGGTCGCAAAGAGTCAGACACGATTGAGCGACTGAACTGAACTGAACTGAACTGAATCCAGATTCACGGACAAGAAAATGGCCTAGCCAGTTAATCAAGAAAGATTAGAGAATCAGGATTAAAGAAGTCCAGGTAGAGAACTGTGTATGCAATCATGGGATTGGAAAGGTAGATCCTTGCATTCCATGTTTATGGTCACCAGAGAGCACCACTACAAAAGGATATCTACCACTAAACCACTAAGTACATAGGATGGAATAACACGGCCAGTTGCAGTTGACATTGGCCAACCTCTGCCACCAGAAGTCAGTGCTCAAACAATAGTGCATGAATGGAGTAGCCCTTGTGGCAGGGATGAAGGCTATGCAAGGGTCCAGCATAACATACCTTATAATTTGAGACCAGCCAGCCACTTACGGAAAGTCTTGCTCTGCCACCACCACTGAGTTTGGAATCCCATTGCTAAGGGAAGTTTGAACCACAATTGTGTATTAGTCACTCAGTTGTGTCCAACTCTTTGGTCCCCATGGACTATAGTCTGCCAGGTTCCTCCATCCATGGAATTCTCCAGGCAAGAATACTGGAGTGGGTAGCCATTCCCTTCTCCAGGGGATCTTCCTGACCCAGGCAACAAGCCAGGGTCTCCTACATTGCAGGCAGATTCTTTACCATCTGGAAATAGGTCTTCCCCAAAAGATCCTTTGCTATTGGCTGAATACCGCTTGTTCCTGATCCCCTCTAGAGGATGCTTCTCTGCTGTTTTTCAACTCGTTTGCCCTCTTTCCTTACTCTGGGTTTTCATGGATAGAACAGTTAGGATATGGAAAGTAGAGAAAAGGGATTATATAGAAAGGAAATGCCTCAAGAAATGGTGGTTGTATTATTATAATTTTGTATATTATTTTATAATTTGTAGGTTAGTTTATAATATATATATATAGATAGATATACCCTTCAATTTAACAAATATGTATTAAGCACCTACTATGCCTCAGATATGCAGATGACACTACCCTTATGGCAGAAAGTGAAGAGGAACTCAAAAGCCTCTTGATGAAAGTGAAAGAAGAGAGTGAAAAGGTTGGCTTGAAGCTCAACATTCAGAAAACAAAGATCATGGCATCTGGTCCCATCACTTCATGGGAAATAGATGAGGAAACAGTGGAAACAGTGTCAGACTTTATTTTTTTGGGCTCCAAAATCACTGCAGATGCTGATTGCAGCCATGAAATTAAAAGACGCTTACTCCTTGGAAGGAAAGTTATGACCAACCTTGATAGTATATTAAAGCAGAGACATTACTTTGCCAACAAAAGTCCGTCTAGTCAAGGCTATGGTTTTTCCCATGGTCATGTATGGATGTGAGAGTTGGACTGTGAAGAAAGCTGATTGCCGAAGAATTGATGCTTTTGAACTGTGGTGTTGGAGAAGACTCTTGAGAGTCCCTTGGACTGCAAGGAGATCCAACCAATCCATTCTAAAGGAGATCAATCCTGGGTGTTCATTGGAAGGACTGCTGCTAAAGCTGAAACTCCAATACTTTGGCCACCTCATGCGACGAGTTGACTCACTGGAAAAGAGTCTGATGCTGGGAAAGGTTGGGGGCGGGAGGAGAAGGGGACGACAGAGAATGAGATGGCTGGATGGCATCACCAACTCTGCGGACATGAGTTTGAGTGTACTCCGGGAGTTGGTGATGGACAGGGAGGCGGCCTAGCGTGCTGTGATTCATGGGGTCGCGGAGAGTCGGACACGACTGAGCGACTGAACTGAACTGAACTGAACTGATGCTTAGCCTACTCTTTATTAAACATGTGCTAGAATTGGACAATGGATATATAGAGATAAATATGATAATGTCTTTGTTCTGACAAGGACTTACCTTCTTAAAGTATGTGACCCATAAGCAGGAAAGATAAGGGTTATAGGTGCTAAGAACAACTCTGTTTAGGTAGAATAATGAAATAATTTATCCTCTAAATGAAGCACCTTTGAGAATGAAAGGGGAGTGCTAACTTGGGATAAACTGACTTACACAGACTGTCAGAACAGCAATACAAAGCAGAACAGTCTAAGGGAAACCAGGACCTAGTTTCACATCACGAATAAAATAAGGATCAGAAAGCACACAAATGAAGGAGCAGCCAGTTTCACAGGCTGATGTCAGAAATGAATTCGTTAAGGATATTTTTGAGCTGACTCATAAAAGATGAAGTGGATATTGCAGGTGGACAGTAAGGAAGTGCATTCCAAACCATGAAAAGCATCAAGGTGTGGAAGAGGAACGAACAAACAGAAAGTGACTCAGTGTGGCCTGAGAGGAGCTTCTGAAGAAAGCACAAGACTAGAGAGTTAGGTGAGTGCAGACGATGGAGGCAGGTCCTTGTATGTGATACTGCGGAGTTTGGAGTTCCTCCAGTGGGGGTAGGGAGCTACTGAAGAGCTTTGAGCAGGAGAAGAACATGATTGCCTTCAAATTTTAAAAATCACTCTGGCAGTAATGTGTGAGATGTTTTGAAGGGATTAGAACATAAGGCTATAAATATATTTCACATTTAAAGATCAATTTTGGGAGCCATCTGGGATTAATGATCATATAAATGTGGAGAGTCGGACACGACTGAGCGACTGAACTGAACCATGTTCTAGATAGCTAAAGAACTGACGCTTTCAAATTATGGTTCTGGAGCAGACTCTTGAGAGTCCCTTGGACTGCAAGGAGATCAAACCAGTCAATCCTAAAGTATATCATAGGAAAGACTGATGCTGAAGCTCCAAAACTTTGGCAACCAGATGCAAAAAGCTGACTCACTGGAAAGGACCCTGATGCTGGAAAAGATTGAGGGAAGAAGGAGAAGGGGGCAACAGAGGATGAGATGTTTGGATGGCATCATTGACTCAATGGACATGAGTTTGAGCAAACTCTGAGAAATAGAGAAGGACAGGGAAGCCTGGAATGCTGCAGTCCATGGGGTTGAACAAAATCAGACACTACTGAGTGACTGAACAACAATAGCTGTGCTCTGGACTTTATTGCGTATTGGACCATTTAATTCTATAGCCACTGCTTGAGTTTTCCTATGATGAGCTGATTGTGTTCCCTCAAAATTCATATGTTGAAGCCTAATTCCCAGTGCCTCAAAATATGGCCTTTTTGGAAGTATGGTCATTACAAGTATAATTAGTGAAGATGAGGCCATACAGGAGTAGGCCATGATCCAGTATGACTGATGTCTTTAGAAAAGGAGGAAATTTGGGCACATAAAGAAAGAGGGACCACCACGTGATGATGATGGCAGAGTTCAGAATGATGCAGCCAGGGTGAAGGACCACCAGTGACTGGCAGAAGTTAGGAAGTAAGCATGGAATAGACAGCCCTCAAAAGGAACCGACTCTGCCCACACCTCGATCTTGTACCTCCAGCTTCCAGAACTATGAGACTATAAATTTCTGTGGTCTAAGCACACAGACTGTGGTAGTTCGTTATGGTAACCCTAGCAAACTAATTTAATTACTTTTCCATCTTAAAGATGAGGAAATTGAAATTCAAACAAAGAAACATGCTCACCAGATGGTAAGCAGAGTCAGGATTTGAACTGTCATCATTCCTATCCATAGCCAGTGTTCCTTCTACCAACTGTACATCATTAATTCTTCAATGTTGCACCAACAGTTAACATACGTAACACAGGGAAGTCATCGCTTCATGCAGTGTTGCCTGTAGAGCTCAAATGCAGACTCTGGGCTCTGAATTCTGTTTCCCTATGGAGCAGCTGCACTGTTACTACAATATCATCATTTTTCTTTAGCATAGAAAATAATTATTGATTTCTTGGTGAGGGGTGGGGAGACTTTTGTAACATGAGATATTATTCTAGCCAGAGAAGTAAAGAAAATCTCTTATTTTGGTTGATGTGTCAGCATCAGAATGTACATGAACTGTAAAGACAAGCAGATGTGGCTACAAAAGCCAGGTTGGCATCAGAGTATTTCATCTCATTTTCCAAGACAATAGCCTTTCTGTTGAGAAATCTGAAAATGGTCAGAAATTCTGCACCTCTTTTTATCCACAAAAGCTTGCACAATGAAAGCCAAAAATTTTGCAGATGAGTCTTCCTCATCGTTTGCATTTCAATAGAGTGTAAATATACTGCATTACGTTGTTGATTGAACTTGATCTCGCTTTCTAAAATATTTCTTACTTTTTTGACCACTTTTAAAAATCATGCCCTGGGACTTCTCAGGTGGTCCAGTGGTTAAGACTTCACTTCCAATGCAGGGGGTGTGGGTTTGATCCCTGGTCAGGAAGCTAAGATTGCACATACCTCAATGGCAAAGAAGCAAAACAGAAATCAGAAGCACAATTGTAGTAAATTCAATAAAGACTTTAAAAATGGTCCACATTTAAAAAAAAAAAAGTCTAAAAAATATCTTGCCCTTAAGACAGGAGTTGAGTTCTACACTTTGCCATAGTCCTCAGCATTCCATAATATTTACACTGGCCCTGCATTTCACATTTTAGATCTGTAAACATTTCAGTTTATGACCCCTGGACTAGGTCTTTAATTTCTTATGATCTGAGTTTCACGATTTGAAAACTCTAATGTTTCATATCCAAATGATCGAATTGCAAAGGAGTTTTCATTTTCTTTCCCCTTTTTTAAAAACAAAAGAATGAAGACAGTCTAATGTTCAGTTTACATTATATTTTTACTCAAATGAGCTAATGATATTTTAGCCTAAGGAGGTATCTGGGGAAAAAATTAGTTTTGTGATTTAAGTAGAGTGCAAGTTTTACCTAGTAAAAGGTTTTTTCTATTTATCCTCAGAGAACACCCACTTCTCTGCGTGAGTGGTGCTATATGCCATTCAAACTGAAGGATGTAGATGTGAGGATAGTATTTAATTCATTCTTCTCATTTCCATGTCTTTGGGGCTTTTGTGCTAGCACTTAGCTTTAATGCCAACAAACACTAACTTTGAAGTGTCCAAAGGTTTTCTTTTTTTCCTCCTCTCTTCAGAAACATCCCTTTTCCTTCTGCACATTTACAAAATAAATCTGAAGCTAGAACCTCAAACTTCTTTAGCCAGAGCCCTGTTTAATAACAGGGTTTGCTTCAACTAAGCCTCAGAGCTTGCCAACTCTCCACCCTCGCTGGATTCCAGGGAGGAGAGAGGGGGATGAAGCAAACTGGTGATTGATGAGATCTTGTGGGCATGGCAGAAAATATTTCCAATTTTAATTTATTAGGCTTATATGGACAAAGAAACCATAAGCTCTTAAAAGCTTACTTCATTCACATATTTTTTGGCCAGCGAAAATTTCACCATTGCCAAGTAAAAATGCTTCCTTTATTTCTCTCACTTCTGCTGACATATAAATTTTTTGGAAAGACTTAATTAGAATCAGAGAGCAGCTGATCCAGCCAGAACTGGTGATGGAGACAAGGTGTTTGGTAGCTGGATCTTGCTTGCTTTTTTTTGTTATTTCTCTGGTTTTGCTATAGACAGGAGTTGAGAAGGTCCAGCCTTTTGGCACAGGAGAGTGTCTCTCATACTGGAGTCCATTCACTACCGGCAAAAGGAAAATGAGCACTGTATGTTCTATTCCTACCAATATGGATGCTGCTGACCTTCAAGGTTTCAAAAAGAATCAATGCTATTTTATGATGCTTGGAATAGCTGCCACTGTGCAAAAAAAGACTTGAATTCTTGATGAATTCTTTAGAAAAATGATTTTTGCAATCTGTTCAGCACTGTACTTGAAACTGGAAACAAAAGAGTTAAAGATGCTGAGAAAATAAAGACCTTCTCTAATCATAAGTTTGGGAAAAGAAGTGGGTAGATCCACCTGAAGCTTGCCAAGTCTTGCTTTTCTGTTTACTTCTCTCTTGTGTAATCGTCCTTCACGATGCTCTTGTTGATGTTAACATTTAATGAGGGCCAAAAATATGCTAAGCCCGCGGTAGTACATAGAATGACTAAAGCCTTTTCTCTGAGGTCTCACATCAAGACCCAAAGGGAATACAGAAAGAAAAGATCAAGACAGGAGACAGAACTATAGAATTATAAAAGGTATTCCACCCATTGTTCTCAAAACAACATAAAATACCACTTGACACCAAATCAAAAACAAAATGCAACCCACAATGAGACACACTGATTGACAGACTATATATATCACAATATGTGACAAGTATATTTTTAATGAATGTATGCTCATGAATTTATTCTTTTGCTCCCTTCATTCAAAAAATATTTATTGTATTATTATTATTACAAAGTCCTGGTCTTGCATAGGATAAAAATGTGTTTCCATGACATTCCTGACCTAAAGGAATTTCTGATCTGGTAAGAGAGATAAGGACAAAATGCTGTTCAGTTGTTAAGTTGTGTCCGAATCTTTGTGACCCCTTGGACTGCAGCATTCCAGGCTTCCCCTTCCTTCACTATCTCCCGGAGTTTGTTCACACTCATAATTATCAGGATAAAATATGCACACAGTATCTGTTAATTAGATTACACCATGCTCTTACTAATAGGATGTAGGTGACTCTTCCCACCCCAGTACTGTCTATTTCTCTCCATCCCCAAACCTTAGTCTGGATCTCATGATGTCCTTTCTGGTCTCCTGATTTCAGTCTTGCTCGTCTCTCATCCATTCTTGATTCAGTTGTTGGAGGATGACTTTTCTTGTCTAGAGAAGGCCTGGAGGAAATGTAGGATTTGGATTCCAGAAGGGAACTGAGAATGTTCTCAAAGGAAGAAATTCACATGTGAGGGAGTGAAAGACATAATGAAATGAAACAAATGAAACCTGTTCCTGTGGCTGAGTGTTGGGTTATGAGAAGGAAGAGGTGGTGAGAGTTGAGGAAGGTGATTCAGGCAGGATCTTTCAGGTTACATGAAGAAACTTATGCCTACTTTAATAGGAGAGTAACTGAAGGCATGGAAGGCTTTGCAGAAATGCATGGCATCCATTCACTCTTCGGTACCTTTTCTCATCTCTCCATCCTTTTGTGTCCACTGGACGTTTTGCTCTTCCTTAATATCTACTTCTGCTTTATTGAATGCACCAAAGCCTTTGACTGTGTGGATCACAACAAACTGCAAATTCTTCAAAAGAAGGGAATACCAGACCACCTGACCTGCCTCCTGAGAAAACTATATGCAGGTCAAGAAGCAAGAATTAGAACTGGACATGGAAAAACAGACTGGTTCCAAATTGGGAAAGGAGTACATCAAGGCTGTATATTGTCACCCTCTTTATTTAACTTATACGCAGAGTACTTCATGAGAAATGCTGGGCTGGATGAAGCACAAGAAATATCAATAACCTCAGATACGCAGATGACACCACCTTTATGGCAGAAAGCGAAGAAGAACTAAAGAGCCTTTTGATGAAATTGAAAGTGGAGAGTGAAAAAGTTGGCTTAAAACTCAACATTCAGAAAACTGAGATCATGGCATCTGGTCCCATCACTTCACAGCGAATAGATGGAGAAACAATGGAAACAGTGAGAGACTTTATTTTGGGGGCACCAAAATCACTCAAGATGGTGACTGCAACCATGAAATTAAAAGACACTTGCTCCTTGGAAGAAAAGCTATGACCAACCTAGACAGCATATTAAAAAGCAGAGGCATTACTTTGCTGACAAAGGTCCATCTAGTCAAAGCTATGGTTTTTCCAATAGTCATGTGTGGATGTGACAGTTGGACCATAAAGAAAGATAGCACTAAAGAACTGATGCTTTTGAACAGTGGTGTTGGAGAAGACTCTTGAGAGTCCCTTGGACTGCAAGGAGATCCAACCAGTTCATCCTAAAGGAAATCAGTCCTGAATGTTCACTGGAAGGACTGATGCTGAAGCTGAAATTCCAATCTTTTGGCCACCTGATGCGAAGAACTGACTCCTTGGAAAAGCCCCTGATGCTGGGAAAGATTGAAGGCAGGAGGAGAAGGGACGACAGAGGATGAGATGGTTGGATGGCTTCACTGATGTGATGGACACGACTTTGAGTAAGCTCTGGGAGTTGGTGATGGACAGGGAAGCCTGGTGTGCTGTGGTCCACTGTTTCGCAAAGAGTTGGACACGACTGAGTGACTAAACTGAACTGAAAATGGTGTTCAAGCAGTGAGTGTCTAACCCAAATCAAAGCTTTAAAGGCTGAACACTGGAATGCTGAAGTCCTCACAGAGAATCTCAAGCTAGGACTGTGTTAGTTTTCTATTCTGTCATAACAAAGCACCATAACTGGACAGCTTAAAGCAATAGAAATTTCTTCTTAAATAGTACTGGAGGCCAGAAGTTCCAGATCAATGTGTGGACAGTGTGGGTTCCTTCTAGAGGCTCTGTGGAAGAATCCGTTCCAGGTGTCTCACCTGGCTTCGAGTGGTAGCTGGCACTCCTGGTATTCCCTGGTTTATAGCTGCATCACTCCAATCCTTGTTTCCATGGTCCTCTTTCCTATGTTTCTTTCTGTGTCTCTGTAACAAAATTTCCCTTTCTCTTATAATGATACTAGTCATTAGACTTAGGGTCCACCTTAATCCAATACAACCTCATCTTAATTGGGTTCAGTTCAGTTGCTCAGTCATGTCCAACTCTTTGTGACCCCATGAATCACAGCATGTCAGGCCTCCCTGTCCATCACCAACTCCCGGAGTTCTCTCAAACTCATGTCCATCGAGTCGGTGATGCCATCCAGCCATCTCATTCTCTGTCGTCCCCTTCTCCTCCTGCCCCCAATCCCTCCTAGCATCAGACTCTTTTCCAGTGAGTCAACTCGTTGCATGAGGTGGCCAAAGGATTGGAGTTTCAGCTTTAGCATCAGACCTTCCAATGTACATCCAGGACTGATTTCCTTTAGAATGGACTGGTTGGATCTCCTTGCAGTCCAAGGGACTCTGAAGAGTCTTCTCCAGCACCACAGTTCAAAAGCATCAATTCTTTGGTGGTCAGTTTTCTTCACTTAATTGGATTACATCTACAAAATTTCTATTTTCAATTGAGGTCATATTCCCTGGTGGCTCAGACAGTAAAGAATCTGCCTGCAATGCAGGAAACCCAGGCTTGATTCCTGAGTTGGGAAGATACCCTGGAGAAGGAAATAGCTACCCACTCCAGTATTCTTGCCTGGACAATTCCATGGACAGAGAAGCTTGGTAGGCTATGTCCATGGGTTCACGAGTCAGACATGACTGAGCGACTAATACTTCCACTTTTACTTTTGCAGGTATTAGGAGCTATGACTTGAATATATTGTTTTGGTGGATACAATTCAACCCACCACAAGGACATTAATATAAAATTTGTTCCTACAATAGTAAAATACCTATAGTGCCACATCAAAGCAAACATCTCCTCCAATCAATGCACATGGGACACCAACAAAAATACATACACACACACACACACACACAAACACACACACATATCTGAAGATTAGCTCACAGTAAAAAATTACAGAGCACACAAGGACCTGATCTATCAATGATCTACCATGAAGAAGAAACATCACATAAAACACTGGCTGGCTGGCTAGTCACTTCAGTCGTGTCCGACTCTGTGCGACCCCATAGACGGCAGCCCACCAGGCTCCGCCATCCCTGGGATTCTCCAGGCAAGAACACTGGAGTGGGTTGCCATTTCCTTCTCCAATGTGTGAAAGTGAAAGTGAAGTCGCTCAGTCGTGTCCAACTAGTAGCGACCCCATGGACTGTAGCCCACCAGGCTACTCTGTACATGAGATTTTCTAGGCAAGAGTACTGGAGTGGCTTGCCATTGCCTTCTCCGCATAAAACACTAAGGAACAAAATTTCAAAATAATAAAAATATCCAAAGGATTTACAATTATGAAAAGAATCCACTGTAAAAGTAGTTATTGAAGTGTTTAAAACATAAAAGGAGAAACAGAAAATAAAATGCAAGATGAGAAGAAGAACAATGTGAACTTGTAAAAGAGAACATAGATCCTCTAGAAATGAAAAATAAAGCTATTAAAGTAAGTGGGAAATAAAATATTTTCTGCCCTATGCTCATCAGTAAACAAACCTTATCCAAATGCAAATTTATGAGCCCAGGTGAAATAAAACCAGCTTTTTGGAAGCCATCAGCTACTTCCTCCCCAGTGTGCTGAGTAGCTGGGGGCATATCAGAGGCATCAGGTGCATTCGCCATCTCTTAGAGCAAACCAAGAGTATGTGAGCAATAAAGAAAGGAGGACTGGCTCCAGATAGCTAGTGCATATGAAAGAAATGCTTTCAATAAGCCTGGAAGCTTGCATCTTCCAATACATAGAAGATCGCTGAATCTCTTCATGTGAGAGATTTAGTTTTCTCTTAGTTAACAGTAATCTTTTAATATTCAGATTGCCTGCCCTTCGCTTCAAATTTGTGTGGAGCCTCAATCTTCCCTGCCTCCTTAGAGTCAGCTCTCTCAGACCTGAGATATTGTCTTCTGGGCTCAAGTCCTTTACCACCAAATAAAACCTAACTCAACTTTTAGGTTGTGTCTATTTTTTTAGTCGACATTAGCAAAACTGATAAATCAGTTAAGCAATAGATTAGGGCTAACCAAAGGAAGACCATCCCCAAGAAAAAGAAATCCAAAAGGCAAAATGGTTGTCTGAGGAGACCTTACAAATACCTGGGAAAAGAAGAGAAGTCAAAGGCAAAGGAGAAAAGGAAAGATATACCCATTTGAATGCAGAGTTCCAAAGAATAGCAAGGAGGAATAAGAAAGCCTTCCTCGGTGATCAGTGCAAAGAAATAGAGGAAAACAATAGAATGGGAAAGTCTAGAGATCTCTTCAAGAAAATTAGAGATACTGAGGGAACATTTCATGCAAAGATGGGCACAATAAAGGACAGAAATGGTATGGACCTAACAGAAGCAGAATATTAAGAAGAGATAGCAAGAATACACAGCAGAACTTTACAAAAAAGATCTTCATGACCCAGATAACGACAATGGTGTGATCACTCACCTGGAGCCAGACATCTAAGAATATGAAGTCAAGCGGGCCTTAGGAAGTGTCACTATGAACAAAGCTAGTGGAGGTGATGGAATTCCAGCTGAACTACTTAAAATCCTAAAAGATGATGTTGTGAAAGTGCTGCACTCAATATGCCAGATATGGTAAACTCAGCAGTGGCCACAGGACTGAAAAAGGTCAGTTTTCATTCCAATTCCAAAGAAAGGCAATGCCAAACAATGTTCAGACTTCCACAGAATTGCATTCATCTCACACGCTAGCAAAGTAATGCTCAAAATCCTCCAAGCCAGGCTTCAACAGTATGTGAATCGTGAACTTCCAGATGTTCAAACTGGATTTACTAAAAGCAGAGGAGCCAGAGATCAAATTGCCAGCATCCACTGGATCACTGAAAATGCAGGAGAGTTCCAGAAAAATATCTACTTCCACTTTATTGACTATGCCAAAACCTTTGACTGCATGGATCACAACAAACTATGGAAAATTCTTAAAGAAGTGGGAATACCAGACCACCTAACCTGCCTCCTGAGAAATCTGTATGCAGGTCAAGAAGCAACAGTTAGAACCGGACATGGAACAACAGACTGGTTCCAAATAGGAAAACGAGTACGTCAAGGCTGTATATTGTCACCCTGCTTATTTAACTTACATGAATAGTACATCATACGAAATGCTAAGCTGGATGAAGCACAAGTTGGAATCAAGATTAATGGGAGAAATATCAATAACCTCAGATATGCAGATGACACCACCCTTATGGCAGAAAGCAAAGAAGAACTAAAGAGAGTTTTGATGAAAGTGAAAGAGGAGAGTGAAAAAGTTGGTTTAAAACTCAGAAACATTCAGAAAACTAAGATCATGGCATCTGGTCCCATCACTTTATGGCAAATAGATGGGGAAATAATGGAAACAGTGACTTTATTTGAGGGGGCTCCAAAATCACTGAAGATGGTGACTGCAGCCATGAAATTAAAAGACTTGCTCCCTGGAAGAAAAGCTATGACAAATCTAGACAGCGTATTAAAAAGCAGAGACATTACCTTGCAGACAAAAGTCTGTCTAGTCCAAGCTGAGGTTTTTCCAGTAGTCGTGTATGAATATGAGAGTTGGACTATAAAGAAAGCTGAGCGCTGAAGGATTGATGCTTTTGAACTGTGGTGTTGGAGAAGACTCTTGAGAGCTCCTTGGACTGCAAGGAGATCCAACCAGTCCATCCTAAAGGAAATCAGTCCTGAATATTCATTGGAAGGATGGATGCTGAAGCTGAAACTCCAATCCTTTGGCCACCTGATGCGAAGAACTGACTCCTTGGAGAAGCCCCTGATGCTGGGAAAGATTGAAGGCAGGAGGAAGGGGACAACAGAGGGTGAGATGGTTGGATGGCATCACCGACTCGATGGACATGAGTTTAAGTGAGCTCCGGGAGTTGGTTATGGACAGGGAAGTCTGGCGTGCTGCAGTTCATGGGGTTGCAAAGAGTGGGACATGAATGAGTGACTGAACTGACTGAACTGAATGCAGGTGTGGGGGAAATAGACACTTTCCTCTCAATTTTACTGTAAATCTAAAACTGCTCTAAAAATTAAATCCAAGGAAAAACATGTGACAAAGAAGAATTTATCTCAGAAATATGAGTGGATTAAAAAAGAAAAAAAGTAGCAAAATCAGAAATGCGTAGAAAACACATTTTAGAAAGGAAAGTGTGGAAAACAGCATGCATGAATATCTCAATTGATCCAGAAAAAGTTTTAGACAAAATCCAATATCCAGATATTACTCAATAGATAGGCTTTCCTGGTGGCTCAGATGGTCAAGAATCTGCCTGCAATGAACAGATCTGGGTTCAATCCCTGGGTGGGGAAGATCCCCTCAATATATACACAAATACATACACACACACTTGGCTAACGATGAATAAGAGGGAAATCCCTTAAACAGGTAAAGAATGTCTACTTAACACTTACAGCATATGATATATCCTATTTATTACATGTCAAAGGCTTTTCTGAAAAGTTCCAAATCATACAAGGATGGCAATTTACAAACTTTTTTTTTATATACTTTTTATTTTGAGTTAATTCTAAACTTACAGAAAAGCTGGGAAAAAAACAGAGAAAGGGTTTTTTTGTTTGCTTGCTTCTCACCCAGCATCCCCTAATACTATTATTTTACATGCTGCTGCTGCTGCTGCTAAGTCACTTCAGTCGTGTCCGACTCTGTGCGACCCCATAGACGGAAGCCCACCAGGCTCCCCTGTCCCTGGGATTCTCCAGGCAAGAACACTGGTGTGGGTTGCCATTTCCTTCTCCAATGTGTGAAAGTGAAAAGTGAAAGTAAAGTCGCTCAGTCGTGTCCGACCCTTGGCGACCCCACGGACTGCAGCCTACCAGGCTCCTCCATCCATGGGATTTTCTAGGCAATAGTACTGGAGTGGCTTGCCATTGCCTTCATGACTGTAGCACAATTATCAAACCAGGAAATTAACACTGGCACAATATCATAGGCTGAAGACTTTATCCAAATTTTACCCTTTTGCCACTGATCTCCTTTTTCTGGTCTAATTTCCTATAGAAGATTCTGTGTTAGGTTTGCTGCTTTAGAACTGTCTCCAGTATTTGTAACAGTTCCTCAGCGAGTCCTTGTCTTTCGAGACCTTGACACATTTGCAAGTGTTGATTGATTGTTTTGTCAAAGGTCTCTCAGCTTGTGTTTGTTATTTTCTTATGACTGGGCTGGGGTTATGCAATTTGGTAAGACTGATACAGAAATAAAGTTGTGTTCTTCTGAGTGCATAATATCAGTGGGTTCTGTACCTCCATATGCACAAGCTGGCCCAAGTTGTCAGAACAGCAAGACACCCAGTTTAAGAACTGGACTGAGTAGTTCTTACTTGGGGCTCCCCACCTCAACACTGTGGATTTAAGAGGCCGTTCCTTCCAGAAGTGTATAAATTAGCCTGGGATAGAACCTGCACGCTGAATTTACTAATTAAGAAATGAGAAACCAGAACTATAAAGGTGGCATAGAAATACAAGAAACTATTCTTAAGTAATCTTTTAAAACTTTGAACAGAGTTACAGATTTTGCCATTTGTTATAAACTGCTATATGTAATCTAACCAGAACCATGAGAAAGTTGGTATTGTGTGAATTCTGAGGCACTTTTGACATGTTGTTGGAGTGATGTGGAGTTTCTTGAGTTTTACACATTCAGAAATGAATGGTCTGTATCTCGTGCCTTTGTTGGTTTTCTGTGAGCTGTAGTTTCTGGGAAGTGAGCAGCTCGCATTCCTGTAACTACTGTAACCCAGTCATTCGTGTGCCCCCTTCATGAGGATTCAGTGCGGCTGTGGTGCTGTTATCCCTCTGATAGGAAATCTAACTCAGTGTAAAACCCCTAAGATTTGTTACTGATTTTTATTTTATATTGTACTATATTTTATTTACAGTGTTGTGTTTGTTTCAGGGGTATGGCAAAGTGATCAGTTCAGTTCAGTTCAGTTCAATTCAGTCGCTTAGTCGTGTCCGACTCTTTGCGACCCCATGAACCACAGCACGCCAGGCCTCCCTGTCCATCACCAACTCCCAGAGTTCACTCAGACTCATGTCCATCGAGTCGGTGATGCCATCCAGCCATCTCACTCTCTCTCGTCCCCGTCTCCTCCTACCCCCAATCCCTCCTAGCATCAGACTCTTTTCCAGTGAGTCAACTCGTTGCATGAGGTGGCCAAAGGATTGGAGTTTCAGCTTTAGCATCAGACCTTCCAATGTACATCCAGGACTGATTTCCTTTAGAATGGACTGGTTGGATCTCCTTGCAGTCCAAGGGACTCTGAAGAGTCTTCTCCAGCACCACAGTTCAAAAGCATCAGTGCTTTGACGATCAGCTTTCTTCACAGTCCAACTCTCACATCCATACATGACCACGGGAAAAACCATAGCCTTGACTAGACGGACCTTGGTTGCTATCTAGGTTGGTCATAACTTTCCTTCCAAGGAGTAAGTGTCTTTTAATTTCATGGCTGCAATCAGCATCCGCAGTGATTTTGGAGCCCAAAAAAATAAAGTCTGACACTGTTTCCACTGTTTCCCTATCTATTTCCCATGAAGTGATGGGACCAGATGCCATGATCTTTGTTTTCTGAATGTTGAGCTTCAAGCCAACCTTTTCACTCTCTTCTTTCACTTTCATCAAGAGGCCTTTGAGTTCCTCTTCACTTTCTGCCATAAGGGTGGTGTCATCTGCATATCTGAGGTTATTGATATTTCTCCCGGCAATCTTGATTCCAGCTTGTGCTTCTTCCAGCCCAGCGTTCCTCATGATGTACTCTGCATATAAGTTAAATAAGCAGGGTGACAAGATACAACCTTGACATACTCCTTTTCCTATTTGGAACCAGTCTGTTGTTTCATGTCCAGTTCTAACTGTTGCTTCCTGACCTGCATACAGGTTTCTCAAGAGGCAGGTCAGGTGGTCTGGGATTCCCATCTCTTTCAGAATGTTCCACAGTTTATTGTGATCCACACAGTCAAAGTCTTTGGCATAGCCAATGAAGCAGAAATAGATGTTTTTCTGGAACTCTCTTGCTTTCTCCATGATCCAGCGGATGTTGGCAATTTGATCTCTGGTGCCTCTGCCTTTTCTAAAAACTGCCTGAACATCTGGAATTTCATGGTTCATGTATTGCTGAAGCCTGGCTTGGAGAATTTTGAGCATGACTTTGCTAGCGTGTGAGATGAGTGCAATTGTGCGGTAGTTTGAGCATTCTTTGGCATTTCCTTTCTTTGGGATTGGAATGAAGACTGACCTTTTCCAGTCCTGTGGCCACTGCTGAGTTTTCCAAATTTGCTGGCATATTGAGTGCAGCACTTTCACAGCATCATCTTTCAGGATTTGAAATAGCTCAACTGGAATTCCATCACCTCCACTAGCTTTGTTCATAGTGATGCTCTCTAAGGCCCACTTGACTTCACATTCCAAGATGTCTGGTTCCAGGTGAGTGATCATGCCATCGTGATTATCTTGGTCATGAAGATC
The DNA here is from genome assembly GCF_049115385.1 of Moschus berezovskii. NCBI lineage: Eukaryota > Metazoa > Chordata > Mammalia > Artiodactyla > Moschidae > Moschus > Moschus berezovskii. The sequence goes on along the minus strand of NC_142469.1, from coordinate 87,161,303 downwards.
TTTTTTGTACAGTTCTTCTGTGTATTCTTGCCACCTCTTCTTAATATCTTCTGCTTCTGTTAGGTCTATACCATTTCTGTCCTTTATCGAGCCCATCTTTGCATGAAATGTTCCCTTGATATCTCTAATTTTCTTGAAAAGATCTTTTTTTCCTATTCTGTTGTTTTCCTCTATTTCTTTGCATTGATCACTGAGGAATCTTTCTTATCTCTCCTTGCTATTCTTTGGAACTCTGCATCCAGATGCTTATGTCTTTCCTTTTCTCCTTTGCTTTTCGCCTCTCTTCTTTTCACAGCTATTTGTAAGGCCTCCCCATACAGCCATTTTGCTTTTTGCATTTCTTTTCCATGGGGATGATCTTGGTCCCTGTCTCCTGTACAATGTCACAAACCTCCGTCCAGAGTTCATCAGGCACTCTATCTATCAGATCTAGACCCTTAAATCTATTTCTTACTTCCACTGTATAATCATAAGGGATTTGAATTAGGTCATGTCTGAATGGTCTAGTAGTTTTCCCTACTTTCTTCAATTTAAGTCTGAATTTGGCAATAAAGAGTTCATGATCTGAGCCACAGTCAGCTCCTGGTCTTGTTTTTGCTAATGTATACAGCTTCTCCATCTTTGGCTGCAAAGAATATAATCAATCTGATTTCGGTGTTGACCATCTGGTGATGTCCATGTGTAGAGTCTTCTCTTGTGTTGTTGGAAGAAGGTGTTTGCTATGAGCAGTGCATTCTCTTGGCAAAACTCTATTAGCCTTTGCCCTGCTTCATTTCATGCTCCAAGGCCATATTTGCCTGTTACTCCAGGTGTTTCTTGACTTCCTGCTTTTTCTTTCCAGTCCCCTATAATGAAAAGGACATCTTTTTTGGGTGTTAGTTCTAAAAGGTCTTGTAGGTCTTCATAGAACTGTTCAACTTCGGCTTCTTCAGCATTACTGGTTGGGGCATAGACTTGGATTACTGTAATATTGAATGGTTTACCTTGGAAACGAACAGAAATCATTCTGTCGTTTTTAAGATTGCATCCAAGTACTGCATTTCGGACTCTTTTGTTGACCATGATGGCTGCTCCATTTCTTCGAAGGGATTCCTGCCCACAGTAGTAGATATAATGGTCATCTGAGTTAAATTCACCCATTCCAGTCCATTTTAGTTTCTGATTCCTATAATGTTGACGTTCACTCTTGCCATCTCCTGTTTGACCACTTCCAATTTGCCTTGATTCATGGACCTAACATTCCAGGTTCCTATGCAATATTGCTCTTTACAGCATTGAACCTTGCTTCTATCACCAGTCACATCCACTACTGGGTATTGGTTTTGCTTTGGCTCCATCCCTTCATTCTTTCTGGAGTTACTTCTCCACTGATCTCCAGTAGCATACTGGGCACCTACCAACCTAGGGAATTCCTCATTCACTATCCTATCATTTTGCCTTTTGATACTGTTCATGGGGTTCTCAAGGCAAGCATACTGAAGTGGTTTGCCATTCCCTTCTCCAGTGGACCACACTCTGTCAGACCTCTCCACCATGACCCTCCGTCTTGGGTGGTCCCACAGGCATGGCTTAGTTTCATTGAGTTAGACAGGGCTGTGGTCCATATGATCAGATCAACTAGTTTTTTGTGATTATGATTTCAGTGTGTCTGCCCTCTAATGCCCCCTCCCAATACCTACCGTCTTATTTGGGTTTCACTTACCTTGGTCGTGGCGTATCTCTTCACAGCTGCTCCAGCAAAGTGCAGCCGCTGTACCTTACCTTGGACGAGGGGTTCCACCCCTCCTGACCTTGAATGTGGAGTAGCTCCTTTCGGCTCTCCTGTGCCTGCGCAGCCACCGCCTCTTGGACGTGGGACAGCTCCTCTCGGCCACCGCCCTGACCTTGGGCGTGGGGTAGCTCCTCTCGGCCTCGTTTCTGTGCGTGGTCGGTTGTGCCGAGCCCGGCGTCTCTCGCGTCTGCTAACAAAAGCAGTTCCCGTCTTTTGATGGGGAGCTCGTGGTTTATAATATAAATGGCATTATTTTGAGAGAGGGATAACTTAGGTATGGCATTCTGTTTTCTTTCTTTTTGCAGCTTGAAGCAGTTGTAAAATAACTTAATGTAGCTTTTTGCAACAGTGTATTCTATAGTATTTTTTTCATTTGGTGAAATTTTAACTGTTAATGTTTATGGCATTGTGCTTTGTACCATTTATTAAATAAAAATTAAAAAAAATAAAAAGAACTGGACTGAGTAAAGCAAGACAAAGTAACATGTGTCATGTGTGTTCCAGATTCTCAGCAGCCAGAACATATTTGGGATACAATGTACTTAATCCACTGGTTAGTCAACCAATGGACTTTTGGATATGCTCCTGCATGCTCAGTTGTGTCAGTCATGTCCCACCCTTTGTGACGCTATGGACTCTAGCTTGCCAGGCTCCTCTGTCCATGGGATTCTCCAGGAAAGAATACTGGAGTGGGTTGCCATGCCCTCCTCCAGGGGATCTTCCCAAACCAAGGATCTAACCCATGTGTCTTGTGTCTCCTGGATTGCAGATGGATTCTTTTACCACTGAACCTATGGGAAGTCCCAGATTTTAGGACACTTGATGCCATTAGAGAATATTCTAGTACCAGATCTCACGCATGAAATAAACTGGTAGAGTCCTCAGGCTTATAGGGAGAGGGTGGGGAGAGTTGGTGGGTGACAACCTTGTGGCCAGTGGTTTCATTCTTTCCAAAGAAATCCACAGGGAAGCAGTAGGAGACTTCAGACATCCCAGACAATGTACTTGTGATGGAGATGACAGTTTGGAGAAAAACATCACTATCCTTCCTTCTTTAAGAACTCGAGGTCAGAACCAGGAAGGGATGTTCAGTCGCTGGATGCCTTTCATTGATGTCAAGAATTCCCAGGAGATATCTTTATTCCTAGTGACTGGGGGAAGGAGGAAAACATTAGGGCAGCAGGAGACCACCCAGTTTGCCTTAGACTACAGTGGAGCTAGAGATCCAGAGAAAGGGTCTGGAGGCAGGGAGAGGCTAAGAGGGTCTCTGGCTCAGAGGAATGGCTGAATTCCTGCTCTGACCATGTGTGGCTCCATAAATTCCACGGCAGCTCTCCTGGTGAGGAACAGAGGCAGCTGTTTGTACTCAGGACACTTCCCCTACCAGACTGCAGCTGTAATGGATCCTGTTGCTCTCAGGACCGGACAGAAATAGGCTCACAAAGGCATACAATTCCCTGATTCAGAGACAGAGAGAGTAGACAGAGCAAAGATTTTTTTCACGCTCATTCTTCTATCTCTGAGATGCTGCTTTGGAGATGATGCAATTCCAAACCCTTTGAGGTTGATGAGACGTGAAAATCCCCTTAGTAGCGGATCACAATGACAAGGAATCAGTTTGCTCCAAATGAATCTTTAGTGCTTGTTACAGATAGGCCACTGTCGCTGACTGGCGGAAATGGGAAGTAGAAGGTAGTTTCTCAGGTGTGAGGTTATCATGTCCCTGAGTCGTCATCTCTGAAGAGAGAGATCTGATCGATGTTGACAAAGAAGAGGAATTTTCTGTTCTTTCCCTAGCAGTGGATTTGTGGGGTGCGGGGTGGAAAGAGACGGGTCTGTTCCCATTTGGAGAATGAATGCACTGGCAGACCAGAACAAAATGCAGGCTGGACAGAGCAAGTCCAAGACTGAAAAAGGCCTCACCAGGGGAGAAATGAGTTAAGGAAAAGTAGTAGAGAACTAGAGAGCGAAATACAACCTAAAAGTTACTTAGAGTTTGCTATAGATTAATCACTGTTTGGAGCATCTTAAATACATCAGTTCATTTAAACGTGTAACAACCTTCAGATATAAGTACAGTAGAATTATTACAATGAATAAAGTACAGAAAGTTAAGTAACTTACTTTTGAGAGTCCTGAAGTCAGTTCACCATTGTAGCTGTTCCTCAATATCCCTGGGGGATTGGTTCCAGAACTTGCATGGATACCAGCATCCTATAACCTATGCACATCCTCTTGTACACTTTAAATTATTTCTAGGTTCTTTATCATACCTTATACAATGTAGTGAAAGTGAAAGTCATTCAGCCGCATGCAACTCTTTGAGACCCCATGGATTATACAGTCCATGGAATTCTCCAGGCCAGAATACTAAAATGAGTAGTCTTTCCTTTCTCCAGGGGATCATCCCCAACCCAGGGATTGAACTCAGGTCTTCTACATTGTAGGTGGATTCTTTACCATCTGAGCCACCAGGGAAGCCCAAGAATAAATACTGAAGGGGTAACTTACTCCTTCTCCAGTGGATCTTTCTGACCCAGGAATCAAACCGGGGTCTCCTGCATTGCAGGCACATTCTTTATCAGCTAAGCTAACAGGGAACTGCGATGTAAACAGTTGCCTGTGCATAGCAAATTCAACTTTTGCCATTTGGAACTCTAAAAATAATTTTCAAATACTTTCAATCCTCATTTGGTTATATCCATGGATGCAAAACCTGTGGGTACGAAAGGCCTGTACAGCAAGTTCCCCAACTTCTGGGAACCTAATAAGATCACATGCTCTTGCTTCCTGAAGGTAGATGTTGAACATGCCTGCTAAGTCGCTTCAGTTGTGTCTGACTCTTTGTGACCCTCTGGATTATAGCCTCTGTCTGTGGGATTCTCCAGGCAAGAATACTGGAGTGGATGGCCATGCCCTCCTCCAGGGGATCTTCCTGACCCATAGATCGAACTGATGTCTCATATCGCTTGCATTTGGCAGACGTGTTCTTTACCACTAGCACCACTTGGGAAGCCCAAAGGTAGATGTTACTTTATTCCATAAAATATGACTGGAGGTGGAGGTGACATGTACCACTTCTGGACAGAGTTTCAGGAAACAGCCTTCTTCTGTCCTTGTTTCCTTCCCCTTGCCATGACTAATCAGAGACACTTGAGAGGGAGGCGTTGCCATCAGCCTGAACCTAGAGTGAAGAGACACGACTGAGTTGTGCGTTAATCAGAAAGCCCAGCCTAGAAGCTTCAGCTCTTTTAGCAACTATGTAAGCAGCTATTTGGATGAATCCGATTCTTTCTTACTTAAAGTACCTGCAGGGGTTTCTGTTTCCTTCCCTGACTGATGCTCTCAAGTAAGGACTCCTGCAGAGTCTGACAGAGTGAATCATTCCCTTCTTGACCCTCTCTCTTGGCTTCCATGTCACTGTTCTTATTTGAGTTTTCTTACTTTTCCCCTGTGCCCTTTGCAGGTTCAGAGCCTTCTTTCCATCCTTAAAATGTTGGTGTATTTCAGATTTGATTCTCAGGGGCTTCCCTGGTGGCTCAGTCGGTAAAGAATCCACCTGCAATGCAAGAGTCGCAGGAGATGCAGGTTTGATTTCTGGGTTGGGAAGGTCTCCTGGAGAAGAGCATGGCAACTCACCCCAGTATTCTTACCTGGCGAATCTCATGGACTGAGGAGCCTGGCAAGCTATAGTACATAGGATTGCAAAGAGTCGGACATGACTAAAGCGACTGAGCATTCACGCAATCTTTCCTTATTGTACATTTTGCCTGTAAATGTATAGCCACACTGTAAATTTATATCCAGCTGATTCTTAGAAATCTTTGACTAGGCATTAGAACTCAAAACAAAATCCATCCTCCAACACCAAACATGCTCTTCCTCTGGGGTTTCACATTGCAACGAATTATTTCACAACTTCTAAGAAACCAGTCTTCTTCAACCAACCTCATACATCACCTCCCATCCATCAATGATGCTTCTCTTTTGGTCACCTTTTCATTTGTTCAGAAAATATTTTTGAAACACCTAAATATGATGGGAATACCATGGGAGCCGGCAGTGAGTAAGATATGCTCCTGGCCCTCAAAGAGCTTAGCTTAGTTCAGGTTGTCACCACGTCTCCCTAGCCTACACAATAGTTACCTAACTGGTGCAACTCTCTGATCCATTTCATTGTGGCCCAAATGAACGTTCATTTTTGAAAACTGAGTTTAAAATATGTCTTCTCACTTAGAGAGATCTGGATTTGAATGCCCATCCTTGAACTTGCTAGTTGTGTACCCTGAACAAATTGACTAAAAAATATTTTCTGTAACTATTTTTTTACGTGACCAAAGCATCAGTTCAGTTCAGTTCAGTTCAGTGGTTCAGTCGTGTCCAACTCTTTGTGACCCCATGAATCACAGCATGCCAGGCCTCCCTGTCCATCACCAACTCCGGGAGTTCACCCTAACTCATGTCCACAGAGTCGGTGATGCCATCCAGCCATCTCATTCTCGGTCATCCCCTTCTCCTCCCAACCCCAATTCCTCCCAGCATCAGAGTCTTTTCCAGTGAGTCAACTCGTCGCATGAGGTGGCCAAAGTACTGGAGTTTCAGCTTTAGCATCAGTCCTTCCAATGAACACCCAGGATCGATCTCCCTTAGAATGGACTGGTTGGATCTCCTTGCAGTCCAAGGGACTCTCAGGAGTCTTCTCCAGCAACACAGTTCAAAAGCATCAGTGCTTTGACGATCAGCTTTCTTCACAGTCCAACTCTCACATCCATACATGACCACGGGAAAAACCATAGCCTTGACTAGATGCACCTTGGTTGGCATTATTACAATAAAAATTGTACCAGGTGACTTATCTTCCCTGTGTGAATCTTTACTGTGGATAATATAAAGTCCAATCTCTTTGGCATGGGGCACTAGAATCTTAATGACCCAAAGGAGGATAAATCTGCCTTGTCTTGCTCCGCCCTCACTCCCTCCACGTGTTCCTGCAGCACCAGATGACTTGTACTGAACGTACCTGTTACAGCCTTTCTGGTCTCCATGCCCTTGTACAGTCTGTTCTTTCTGCCTAGAATGCTCTTTTCTTGGTCATCTTTCAATTCATCCAACAACATTTTTTGGCCATTTATAACTTCCCAGACATTGCATTAGGCATTCAGGACTCAATATTTTATAAGTCAGTGTAACTCCTTGGGAGATCTTTACAGTTTAATGAGAGAAGCAGCCAGTAAGCAGGTCATTACAGTACCAGGTGGTGGGAGCCATGATGGGCAGATGAAGACAGAGGAATGCTATTTACATCATATTCAAAAAGTCCTAGAAGATTTCTTGGCTGAGGAGACATCTGAGCTGAGTTTTAAAAGAGGAGGTGGGGGAGATGAAGAGAGAGTATAGTGAGTGCTTTTGAGAAATTCTGCTGTACGGGGAAACAAAGAAATAGGGTGCCAACTCTTGGAGGGGAATGGGTTAAGAGTGGTTGCTTTTTTAAAACATAAGAAATATAAAAACATGTTTGTGTAATGATATATACAACCCAATCGACCCAGTATAGAGGCAGTAACTGATGGCAAAATAAGAGGGGAATAATTAAAGTACTCTGCTATACAGCTGAAGTGAAGAAGTGATGTGAAGTGAAAGTCACTCAGTCATGTCCGACTCTTTGCAACCCCATGGACTATACAGTCCATGGAATTCTCCAGGCCAGAATACTGGAGTGGGTATCCTTTCCCTTCTCCAGGGGATCTTTCCAACCCAGGGATCGAACCCAGGTCTCCTGAATTGCAGGCAGATTCTTTACTAGCTGAGCCACAAGGGAAGTCCATACACCTGAAACTAACACCATATTGTAAATCAACTATACTTCAGTTTTCAAAAAGATGAGAAGGGAGAGTTGATAGAGTGATAGCTTTGAGAGAGCCAGAGAACAGGATCCAGTGTGCAAGGGAAGGGCTTGGCCAGAGTTCAGAGCTTGGAGCGGGAGAGCTGGGGGAGGTGGGCTCATCTGCAGTAACCTCATGTCTGCCTTCTCCTCTGGTGTACTCCCTTTCATCTTTCTAGAAGCCCTTATTACCATTTTCCCAGCAGGGATGGGATTTTAACCATACCTCTGTATGCAGAAAGCTCTCAGAAATTTATCTGTGAAATGAATAATGAATGACAAATGACCTAGAGACTGCACCAGCATGTGCAAATCTAAAACATAAAACTTGTTGTCTAAAGAAAAGAATAATTGAATTACAGATTATCCTTTGGAACAGACTTATTCCTAAATTGAAAACTGTCTTTAAATTTCTTTATTGGCAACAATTTACTTAAATACATTGGATTTAAATAAGTTTGCAACTTTTGGGGGGCAAGTTGCAAATTCTATTATAGAGCTGTCCACTTCCAAAAATAAGTTCATGTTCTACAGAGAAGTCCTCAAATTTTCATATTGTGAATATTTGCTATGAACCAAAAAGACAATGTCTTAAAGTAGAAAGATTGTATAAATTGTTCATCACAGCAATGTTAATAAGAACAAAAGAACTGGCAACAAAGTAATCTATAAGAGGAAATTAAATTAAAATATATATTAAATTCTATAAATCCGTGAAATTAATGAATAAAGCAATAGACATAATTAATGACATAAAATCTACTTATGACATATATTTAGGGCTTCCCTGGTGGCTCAGATGGTAAAGAATCTGCCTGCAATGCAGGAGATCTGGGTTTAATCCTTAGGTTGGGAAGATCCCTTGGAGAAGAAAACATCTATCCACTCCAGTATTCTGGCCTGGAGAATTCCATGGACAGAAAAGCCTGGCAGGCTGCAGTTCACAGGGTTGCAAAGAGTTGGACACAGCTGAGCGGGTTACACACATGGCATATATTTAAGTGAAATGAAGTTTACAAAGCCTATATAATTTTTGTTTTAGAAAAAATATAAATTTTTTGAATTTGAAAAAATTTCTGGATAGATATATACCAAAGTATCACATAATTTTCCCTTCATATTTGAATTACGGGTGGTTTTATACGTTTTTTTTTCTTCTTGCTTTTCTAAATTTTCTAGTTTTTGGGTGGTGAAAATATAGTATTTCTGATTTTTAAATGCTATTTTTTAATCAAGAAAAATGTATATTCCATCTGCATATTCCATCAACTCCCTCAGTCAACATTATCCCTATATGGCCCATATTTCTCCACGGCTAACTTCTTTAATAGACCACATTTTCCTATACTTTTCCCTTTCACAGGCAAAAAGCAGTTAACTCCTGTGTTAAATCTCTTCTGAAGCAGAAGGTTGTTCACACAGTGCTAGCATTCATTTAGAGGGAGTGTAATGGTGTGGCAAACATTTTCTATTTTCCATTCCAGACCAGGAAATTTACAGGTGGTCTGCGTATGTCAGGAGTAAATATTCATGATCAATGGGTATCTTGACTCTCCTGAAAAATGCTCCGTGGAAGTGTGGCTGTTTCTTCAGGTGGTAAATTATTATTCATTTATCAACTCAGAAGATTTCATTTTCTACAATGCAAGCATGAAATTTAAAAAGTAGCCTTTGGTTTTTCAGTTGTGGGAAGGGAAGTGTCATTGAAACTGGTGAATGAACTGTGTCTTTAACACAGAACCTATAGCATCTTCAAAAAGTTGCTGAAGAAATATTACATAACAGGTGTTAGTGTCTCCCAGCATGGTTGGTTATAGGTAAAAGTAACATTTTCAATTTTATGTACTTAATGGCCTCCATCTTAGCTATCCTTAATTTCCACTGTAATTTTCTCCAAAATTAACTTCCAATAGAACACAAGCTTCCTCTCCAAATATAGCCTCCTCTACCACTAAAATAGCAAGCTTTTTTTTTTGCTTTCTATTTCTTCTTGGTCACAATCAGAGAGGAGAGAATTCAGTAAAATTCTTCCCTTTGAGGAGCGTCTTAAGCATAATTTAATCCTTTTGGGAAAATAAGAACCCACTCTAGATATGTAGCTGGCAGGGGTTTGAACTGTTAATATTTTATGGGTCAGTGTGTTCCTTCAGCGCTAGAATGGATTTGGATGATGCAACTGTGTGGACTTCTCCATCAGTCAGGTGATGGGAAGCAGGCAGGCTGTCTGTTTATCTCATACTCTACATTTTTCAATGGTACTGGGGCCGAGAAGAATGCAGATATGTGTGGAATAAAGAAATGCAATACGAGAAAACTCAGAGGAGTGATTTTTCAAAATAGATCCTGAGAACGGAAAAGATCTTCACATTCACGGGGGGAATGCTGAATTATAAATATATGGGGACTAAGTGTCAGAGACGAGATTGCTAGATTAATTAGATGTCGGCTGTCCAGTTAATTGAGAAAATATCAGTCCCAGTCAAAGGGAAATAGGTTTAGATTAGATTTACAGAGATTTTTCAGCATAAAAAATTGAGAACAGAGCACAGGAGAGTTATGAGACTGGATGCATAATAAACACTCAGTATACCTTTTTCCGGGCTTCCCTGGTGGCTCAGAGGTTAAAGCGTCTGCCTCCAATGCGGGAGACCCGGGTTCGATCCCTGGGTCGGGAAGATCCCCTGGAGAAGGAAACGGTAACCCACTCCAGTATTCTTGCCTGGAGAATCCCATGGACGGAGAAGCCTGGTAGGCTACAGTCCACGGGGTCGCAAAGAGTCGGACACGACTGAGCGACGGAACGGATACCTTTTTCCAACTTTCAAAGGGAGGATTTGGGGTTGAAGGGAGCAGGGCACATATGCAAAGGGAAATGTAGCTTATTGAAGAGAACAAGTCTTTGGAAAAGGGAAGATCTGACAGTTGCTTTCCAACTGTGTCTCATGGGCAAGAAACTTTATCCCTCTACCCTGTCTTTGCTTTCTCTTGTTTAAAATGAGAAAATTAGCCATTATCTCCTTAGGGTTTCATTATCTCTGAAAATAGTATAATACCTAGTATATGATTGATGCTAAACAAATTGTACCTATAATTATTTCTGAGAATGTTCAAACCTTTCCAAGAAATGCTTGGTTACTCTGGCATTAGGATGTGAATAGCACAGTGATCCTCCAACATGTTTGCCTACTATAGCCAATGTTCTTCACTCTTTAATGAATAAACCAATGTCATATGCCAGTTAATTGCTAAATAACATGTTCTTAAGCCAAGCATCATGATTCAATGTTAAAAATTATAAATGTAAAATAAGCCATGGCTTTAAAATATTTTTTGAGGAGGACATGGCAACCCACTCCAGTATTCTTGCCTAAAGAATCCCATGGACAGAGGAGCCTGGCAGGTCCATGGGGTCGCAAAGAGTCTGACACAACTGAGTGACTGAACACACTCATTGTTATATTAATTTAGGAACTAGGCAGAGATCAGGATGGCAAAATGGATAAGAGAGCAACGGAGGGCAAGTAGACGATTATCACGGTCTTGGGCTCTGATATAAAACAGACCTGGGCTTGAAAGACTGGCTCAGCCCAGTTAATGCTCTGTGTCCCTGAGCAACTTGCTTAAGCTATGTAATTATCAGTTTCTTCAACTCTATAAATAAGTATGGTAGATACTAATTATTGTTATCAGTAATTAAGGCATAAATGGGTGACCAAGAGTGGAAAAGTAGCAGACTCAAGTCCTTGCCTTGACTGATCAGAGTTGCAGTCTTATGGTAAGAACTTCAGTTCAGTTCAGTCACTCAGCCGTGTCTGACTCTCCGCGACCCCATGAATCACAGCAAGCCAGGCCTCCCTGTCCATCACCAACTCCTGGAGTTCACTCAAACTCATGTCCATCAAGTCGGTGATGCCATCCAGCCATCTCATTCTCTGTCATCCCCTTCTCCTCCCGCCCCCAATCCTTCCCAGCATCAGAATCTTTTCCAGTGAGTCAACTCATTGCATGAGGTGGCCAAAGTATTGGAGTTTCAACCTCAGCATCAGTCCTTCCAATGAACACCCAGGATTGATCTCTTTTAGAATGAACTGGTTGGATCTCCTTGCAGTCCAAGGGACTCTCAAGAGTCTTCTCCAGCACCACAGTTCAAAAGCACCAATTCTTCGGCGATCAGCTTTCTTCACAGTCCAACTCTCACATCCATACATGACCACTGGAAGAACCATAGCCTTGACTAGACAGACCTTGGTTGGCAAAGTAATGTCTCTGCTTTTTAATATACTGTCTAGGTTGGCCATAAGAACTTGGAGTGCCCCAAATGAAATCTCTAAGCAGGCATTATGTTTATAGGTATAAATTTGATCTTCTCCAGTGTCAGAGAAAATTTTATTTTAAATAAATAATTTTGAGACATTTTTACAGTTACTTTTTGGTATTAAGGGATCAACCCAAACACTGCCTTTGAAAAGCATAAATCATCATAAACATATATGTGTATTATTGGTATAAGTAAAAAGCTAGCATGTGTCATAATAGAAGTGTAGACAAAATGTTTTGGGAGTTTAAAAGATTATTACTTCCAGTTGGAGGGAATAGAAAGGTGTTTTTTTAAAAAAACTTTCCACACTTTATCCAAACCCAAAAAAGCTATACCTAAATATAGATTGAGACACACACTAGTTCTGTGCTCCAGGTCAATCAGGGGACATTTTAATACAAATTGGAATTGTGTCAAAAAAAGCACCTTAAACCAATATTTGGTTCCTTTTTGACTTAAGGTAAAAGATCCGTTTGTATTCTTGAGTGGCAGTTCTAGTACATAGTAAAATATATTGCCAGAATGGGCTAATCAGAAATTTTGGTTCTGATACAGCTATTTCATATATGATTAGCTTTAGAAAAGAATGAGTTAATTATACCAGGACTTCCAAAATATGACAAGGGCAGTAAACCAAAGACTTTTGGAAAAGACCCTGATGCTGGGAAAGATTGAAGGCAGGAGGAGAAGGGGACGACAGAGGATGAGATGGGTGGATGGCATCACTGAGTTGATGGACATGAGTTTGAGCAACCTCCAGAAGTTTGTGAAGGACTGGAAAGCTTGGTATGCTGAAGTCCATGGGGTCTCAGAGTCAGACACAAATGAGTGACTGAACTGAACTGAAGCCTTACTAATGATCATTACAGAGAACTGTTCACCAGGTATCACTTTTTGTCTATACTCATCTGCACGAAAAGAAATTTGCCCCAAAGACTCAAAACCACTGCATAATATGACACATAGTCTGTTGAGAAAAAGTACAGTTAGTTGACTCTGGAACTACATGGGGGTTAAATGTCACCAACTACTGCACAATTACAAATTCATATACTGTTATCTCTGCCTCAAAAATGAATGAATAACTCATTCAAGGGCAGGAAGTTGAAACAGCTGGATAGAATCAGGACTTCAACTACAGTTCTTTTTAAAATTCTTTTAATTTTAATGAACATTTCAAATATATTCAGAGGTGGAAAGAATACTATAATAAACACCAGGGTACTCAGTACCCAGTTTTAAAATTATCAATACTCAGTCATTGTTATTTCATCCATCACAAGCACATAAATTTTTGCCTGAAACATTATAAAACCAATCCAAAACATTATATTTCACCTATGAATATTTCATTTTGCTGCACAGTAGAAACCCTAGTTCCTTTGATTCTGAACGTTGTGCTCTCTAACAGAACACAAACTGTTCCCCATCCTTACTTAATTTAAAGATCTGTAAAATGAAAATACAGATACCATATTTACATTTTAAAATCTGTGTTGTTCAAGGGTCAACTGTATAACCTTAATTGTAAATGGGCTCAGTACTCTCAAATAAAATATTTCTTATTTGGAATCAGTTCAGTTCAGTCACTCAGTCGTGTCCGACTCTCTGCGACCCCATGAATCACAGCACGCCAGGCCTCCCTGTCCATCACCAACTCCCGGAGTTCACTCAAACTCATGTCCATCGAGTCGGTGATGCCATCCAGCCATCTCATTCTCTGTTGTCCCTTTCTCTTCCCGCCCCCAATCCCTCCCAGCATGAGTCTTTTCCAGTGAGTCAACTCATCGCATGAGGTGGCCAAAGTACTGGAGTTTCAGCTTTACCATCAGTCCTTCCAATGAACACCCAGGATTGAGCTCCTTTAGAATGGACTGGTTGGATCTCCTCGCAGTCCAAGGGACTCTCAAGAGTCTTCTCCAGCAGCACAGTTCAAAAGCATCAATTCTTCGGCGATCAGCTTTCTTCACAGTCCAGCTCTCACATCCACACATGACCACTGGAAAAACCATCAGAATAGCAGATTTTCCTCCATGTACCAAATCTGAGGAATGAAAAGAATTCTTTTGCACAGATTCTATATTGTTTGTGACCTATGAATTCTTGACCATACCGTTGTGGCACACCTATAATCTCTGTGACTCTAAGGCTGTATAACTAAAATATAGTTTAGACATCTTGAAGTCTCCCTTGATAGACTTCTCGTTTCTAAATTTTATTTATTTATTTTATTATATTGATTGGTTTTGCCATACATTGACATGAATCCGCCCCGGGTGTACATGAGTTCCCCTTTCTGAACCCCCCTTCCACCTCCCTCCTCCCCTTATCCTCCCTCTGGGTCATCCCCATGCACCAGCCCCGAGCATCCTGTATCATGCGTTGAACCTGGACTGGTGATTTGTTTCACATATGATAATATACATGTTTCAATGCCATCCTCCCAAATTATCCCACCCTCACCCTCTCCCACAGAGTCCCAAAGACTGTTTAGATATGACAAGAATCAGTTTATTACAGATTCCCAATGCCCATTTCCAGGCTTCCCAGGTGGCTCAGTGATAAGAATCCACCGGCCAGTGCAGGAGATACAGGAGAAGTGGCTTCAATCCCTGGGTTGGGAAGATACCCTGGAGGAGGAAATGGCAACCCACTCCAATACTCTTGCCTGGAGAATTCCATGGACAGCGAAGCCTGGAGGGTTTACAGTCCATGGTGTCTCAAAGAGTCAGAGACCACTGAGCACTCATGCCCATTTCCAGATATTCTAACTCAGTGAGTCTTGTGTGAGTTAGAATACATCACAAGCAGTACCAAGCCATCCCAATATTAAGTCCATAGTCTGAGAAACTTGCTGTAGATTTACTAAGCTTGATACAATGGCCTCCTTTAATAAAAGATCTAATGAGTATTTTCTTCCTTCAGTTTCTAGAACATATTCTGTTCCCATTTTTACTCTTCCTTAAAAATGGCAATCATTTCTGGGCTAAATCTAGGCCAGGCTGTGGAAGAAAAAAATATTCCCTGTGCACAACTCTTTCTATATGAAAAGAGCTAGTGATTTTCTAATGTGTGCGTACCCCTTAAGAGCTGCACAAAGTGACTTACTGGGACACAGGGAAAAATTAGAATTCTACTTTTATTCACTTTTATCTCAAAAGAAAAAGTAAACTTCACCAATTTAGATGAATTGGAACAATACTGTATATGCCTTGTTTCTAAGCAAGTGAACGTGCACACAGAGGAACGCACACTCAAACACTTTTCACTGACAGAAATGAGTAATGAAGAGGTTGACAACCAATAGCACTAATCAATAAAATTCCCATTTCCCTAAATCTTTCAGCATTTATCATTACCTTGTATCATTGGTTACATTTAGTGTATATATGTCTTCTGTTCCCAATCAGAATGTAAACTGGAGGATAGGAACTGTTTATTCAACTCTCCCCATACTCAGCACTCAGCCCCAAATTTCCAGTTAGCAGACATTTAATAGCTGCTTGGAGATGAATGAACTTGTCCTATTCCTTTTGGTCTATTAGTTCTTTAATTTCAAGGTAACTAGCAGTACCTCAGACTGTCCTTTCTCATCTCTTTGTTTTCTCATGTTCTGTATCCAGAACGACTCTTCACTCACCTTCCCTTCTGAAGAATACATATGTCTTCTCTGTGGTTTAGCTCCAATGTTAACTCTTCTCTGCTTGTTTTCTTACTTCCCCAGCTTCACTTAGCCTCACTTCTTTCCTGGCTTTGCAGAGTAACTGATACACGACTCTGTCATAGTAAGTGCCAAGCTGTGTGCAAGCCTGAACTCTCTCTGGATTCCAAGTTTACAAAAGGCATGTCAATAACATAGGAGGTACTCAATGCATGTTCTTGAATAATTGCTTGAATAATAAATGAAGGCCTCGAAAAACTCCCTTTATCCTTTCCCTGTGGATTTTTTTCAGTGCTCATTAGAGCTTTTATTTCAGTTCACAGTATCTTTTCTCCCTAATTCTAAAATATACCAAATTACGTTAAGTAATAAGACAGTGATAAATCCCTTTAAATAAAGTGGCTATCAGTAGAAATTTTTGTCGTCACTGTTATTTTGTTTTGACTTTTTTCTGCTTTAATTTTTAAATTTTTAATTAGAGGATATGACTGTGAATTTTTTAAAATCTTAGAAATATAAGTCTACAAGAGTAGATAGCATCATCTAATCACCTTAAAGTGATATTTCACATTTTTATTTCAATGTGTGATACAGAATTGCTGTACTAGAGCTAAAACCTTTTAAGCAATGCTTTGATTCAGTTTCCCTTCAAAGGTAGCAATTTATAAACAATTGCTGAGAAATGGTCTGAAGAATGCACAGGCACCAGAGTCCTGATGAGTTTACCTGGTGATTTTAGGAAGTAAACAGGTGAAGGCAACTGCAAATAAAAGAACAAGAAATAATCTTAATTAAAGTACACCTCATTAGAATAGACATTTCAAATGAATCTCTTTCCAGGTTTTCTTTATCTAAACCAGTGTTGGGAAATTTTCTATAAATTGTTCCAATTATTTTTAAACCTCATATTTCGTAGCAGCTGAGAATGACTCCATCATGCTAAGTGCACATTTCCAGAATGATTTTAACTGAAATGTTTGCTAATGTTCTCTGGTTGCTATTCTGTATTCTATACATAAAGCTCTTAGAGATTACCAGAAATTTGGGCCCCCCAAAGTAACCAGAAGACCTTTTAACCTGAAAAAGACAGACAAAATGTTCTGATCTCCAAAGTCAGTGAATATTTACACCTATCAGTGTAAAAATATTTTATTCTTTCATTTATTTATATATTTATCTACTTATTTATGGCAAATCCAGTGATTTTAAGTAATTAATCTGTAAAAAGTAACTTCTATTCAACATTGTCTATACTGGAACTGGCATTTCGTAAGAAAATTGCTGTCTCATTTCCATAGCCAAATATCCATTCGCTATTGCATAGTATAATGAAAAGTAGGTCTAGGCCACTTATCTGACTCAGGAACATTCAGAAGGGCAAAAATTGCATGGAAATACAAATTTGGTAACATCAACAGTTTTGATGTCTTGCCTGATGCTTTAAACATTAGGCATCTAACTTTAAATCTCACTTCAGTAATATCCTGCCCTTCCTCTTTCCCTATTTGAAATTAAAATGACAACAAAGTGTACAGGAGAAGAAATAGGAGTCACAACTGTTTTTTCTCCAACTGAGATGCTGGAAATTCAGAAGTTAACAAAACAGAAGTATCCCTTTGGCCAAAGAACTTCTTATCTGGGGAGACAGGAAATGAAGAAGTAAACATATAAATTAACAAAATCATTTCAAACATGAGAAATGCCTTGATGAAAAATGGATGATAAGAGAGAGGGTAACTGCTCCACGTGGAATGGAGGAAGGTGGTTCCTACTTTGATGCTGTGGTCAGTTCATATTGATTTGAGAGGACATTCATGCAGAGACTTGAAGGAGCAAGCCATTTGAGAAACCAAGCAGGGAGAATTCAATTATCAAAGCTCTGTGGTAGGAAGGAGCTAGTGTAGCTAAAGAAAATAAGCAAAGGATTGGGTAGAGTAGGGAAACTAAGCCAGCTAATTGTGGGGTCATTATACATTATGTACATATGTACATCTATATGTATACATCATGTGACTATACATAATGCCATATTTCTGCCAATAATACACAACCTGAATTTAATCATGAGGAAAAAAATAAAACCAAATTCTGCAAAACAACTGATATATAATCTTTAAAAATGTCAGTCCTGGAAAACAGTGAAAGACTGAGAAACTGTTCCAAATTAAAAGAGACTTAAAAAAAAAGAGACAGGCAGGGAGGTCAGCCAGAGTCGAGGGGGCAACCGCGGCCCCAGAAAGGCATCTGATGCAAACTACAGGCAGGCTTGTTGCTAATCAAGACTTCTTGGGTTCGGGCCGGTCGATATCCCCCTGAGAAGGTACGCCGGTTGTACACCCAGAAAACCGAGTGGCAGGGACTGGGGAGGCGATAAGTCGCAGTGACCGCGCTCACCAAACAGCTGCTCACCTGAGCTGCTTGGACTGGGGAAGGCACAAAACGCAGCCCCAGCCAAGTGTGCACCTTTGTGGAGTACCCAAGAACCTGAACTTGAGCCGCTCAGACCTGGGAAGTACATACAACCCAGCGCCGGCCTCCGACAGTTCCCGGCAGAGCAACCTAGAGCCTGTGCAGTGTAGACTGGGACAACACACGCGCTGTGAGCGGGGGCAAACCCAGTGTGGCCGAGACCCTGCGAGCACTCCCCACAGACACCAGAGATATTTGGCTGCAGCATTCCTCCCTTCCCAGAACAGGACTGAACAACTGAGCCTTAAAAAGTGTCCACCCGCCCCTTAGTGTCAGGCCGGAAATTAGACACTGAAGAGACCAGCAAACAGAAGCTAAAACAGAGGGAACCACCTTGGAAATGACAGATAGAGACGTCTAGAGGCTACTGTAAGAATAAGACCAAAAACCAGAGGCAAGAGGCTTAAGCCCGAATCCTGAGAACACCAGAGAACTCCTGACTCCAGGGAACATTAATCGATAGGAGCTCATCAAACGCCTCCATACCTACACTAAAACCAAGCACCACCCAAGGGTCAACAAGTTCCAGAGCAAGACATACCACGCAAATTCTCCAGCAACACAGGAAAATAGCCCTGAGTTTCAATACATAGGCTGCCCAAAGTCACTCCAAACCCACTGACATCTCATAACTCATTACTGGACACTTCATTGCACTCCAGAGAGAACAAATCCAGCTCCACCCACCAGAACACCGACACAAGCTTCCCTAACCAGGGAACCTTGACAAGTCACCTGTCCAACCCCACACACAGTGAGGAAACTACATAATAAAGAGAACTCCACAAACGGCCAGAAGAGGGAAAGGCCACCCCAAGCAAAGCATTATAAGCAAGATGAAGAGGCAGAGAAATACCCAGCAAGTAAAGGAACAAGATAATTGCCCACCAACACAAACAAAAGAGGAAGATATAGGGAATCTACCTAATAAAGAATTTTGAATTTTGATGGTGAAAATGATTCAAAATCTTTAAAGCAAAATGGAGTTACAGATAAATAACCTGGAGAAAAGGATTGAGAAGATGGAAGAAAAGTTTAATAAGGACTTAGAGGCAATAAAAAATAGTCAATATACAATGAATAATGCAATAGATGAGATCAGAAACACTCTGGAGGGAACAAACAGTAGAATAACAGAGGCATAAGACAGGATAAGCGAGCTAGAAGATAGAATTGTAGAAATAAATGAAACAGAGAGGAAAAAAGAAAAACAAACTAAAAGAAATGAGGACAATATTAGAGACCTCTGGGACAATGTTAAACGCTCCAACATTCGAATCATAGGAGTCCCAGAAGAATAAGACAAACAGAAAGACCATGAGAGAATACTTGAGGAGATAATAGTTGAAAACTTCCCTAAAATAGGGAAAGAAATAATCACCCAAGTTCAAGAAACCCAGAGAGTCCCCAACAGGATAAACCCAAGGCGAAATACTCCAAGATCAAATTAACAAAGATCAAACACAAAGAACAAATATTAAAAGCAGCAAGGGAAAAGCAGCAAATAACACACAAGGGGATTCCCATAAGGATAACAGCTGATCTTTCCGCAGAAACCCTTCAGGCCAGGAGGGAATGGCAAGACATACTTAAAGTGATGAAAGAAAATAACCTACAGCCCAGATTACTGTACCCAGCAAGGATCTCATTCAAATATGAAGGAGAAATCAAAGCTTTACAGACAAGCAAAAGCTGAGAGAATTCAGCATCACCAAACCAGCTCTCCAACAGATGCTAAAGGATCTTTTCTAGACAGGAAACACAGAAAGGGTGTATAAACTCGAACCCAAAGCAATAAAGAAAATGGCAGCAGGAACATACTTATCAATAATTACCTTAAACTTAAATGGGTTGAATGCCACAACCAAAAGACAAAGGCTGGCTGAATGGATACAAAAACAAGAACCCCATATATGTTGTCTACAAGAGACGCACCTCAAAACAAGGGACACATATAGACTGAAAGTGAAGGGCTGGAAAAAGATATTCCATGCAAATAGAGACCAAAAGGAAGCAGGGGTAGCAATACTCATATCAGATAAAATAGACTTTAAAACAAAGGCTGTGAAAAGAGACAAAGAAGGAAACTACATAATGATCAAAAGATCAATCCAAGAAGAAGACATAACAATTATAAATATTTATGCACCCAACATAGGAGCACCGCAATATGTAAGACAATTACTAACAAGTATGAAAGGGGAAATTAACAACAATGCAATAATAGTGGGAGATTTTAATACCCCACTCACACCTATGGATAGATCAACTAAACAGAAAATTAACAAGGAAACACAAACTTTAAATGTTACAATAGACCAGTTAGACCTAATAGATATCTATAGGACATTTCACCCCAAAACAATGAATTTCACCTTTTTCTCAAGTGCACACGGAACCTTTTCCAGGATAGATCACATCCTGGGCCATAAATCTAGCCTTGGTAAATTCAAAAAAATTGAAATCATTCCAAGCATCTTTTCTGACCACAATGCAGTAAGATTAGATCTCAATTACGGGAGAAAAACCATAAAAATGCCAACATATGGAGGCTGAACAACACGCTGCTAAATAATGAACAAATCATAGAAGAAATAAAAAAAGAAATCAAAATATGCATAGAAATGAATGAAAATGAAAACACAAGAACCCAAAACCTCTGGGACACTGTAAAAGCAGTGCTAAGGGGGAAGTTCATAGCAATACAGGCACACCTCAAGACACAAGAAAAAAGTCAACTAAATAACCTAACCCTACATCTAAAGAAACTAGAAAAGGAAGAAATGAAGAACCCCAGGGTTAGTAGAAGGAAAGAAATCGTAAAAATTAGGGCAGAGATAAATGCAAAAGAAACAAAAGAGACCATAGCAAAAATCAACAAAGCCAAAAGCTGGTTCTTTGAGAAGGTAAATAAAATTGACAAACCACTAGCCAGACTCATCAAGAAACAAAGGGAGAAAAACCAAATCAATAAAATTAGAAATGAAAAGGGATAGATCACAACCGACAACACAGAAATACAAACAATCATTAGAGAATACTATCAGCAATTATATGGCAATAAAATGAATAACCTGGAAGAAATGGACAAATTCCTAGAAAAGTACAACTTTCCAAAACTGAACCAGGAAGAAATAGAGAATCTGAACAGACCCATCACAAGCACAGAACTAGAGGCTGTAATCAGGAATCTTCCAGCAAACAAAAGCCCAGGTCCAGACGGCTTCACAGCTGAATTCTACCAAAAATTTAGAGAAGAGCTAACACCTATTCTACTCAAACTCTTCCAGAAAATCGCTGAGGAAGGGAAACTTCCAAACTCATTCTATGAGGCCACCATCACCCTAATCCCAAAACCTGGTAAATATCCCACAAAAAGGAAAACTACAGGCCAATATCACTGATGAACATAGACGAAAAAATCCTTAACAAAATTCTAGCAATCAGAATCCAACAACACATTAAGAAGATCATACATCATGACCAAGTGGGCTTTATCCCAGGAATGCAAGGATTCTTCAATATCTGCAAATCAATCAACATAATACAACACATTAACAAACTGAAAAATAAAAATCATATGATTATCTCAATAGATGCAGAGAAAGCCTTCGACAAAATTCAACATCCATTTATGATAAAAACCCTCCAGAATGTGGGAATAGAAGGGACATATCTCAACATAATAAAAGCTATATATTACAAACCCACAGCAAACATTATCCTCAACGGTGAAAAACTGAAAGCATTTCCCCTAAAGTCAGGAACAAGACAAGGGTGCCCACTCTCACCACTACTATTCAACATAGTTCTGGAAGTTTTGGCTATAGCAATCAGAGCAGAAAAAGACATAAAAGGAATACATATTGGAAAAGAAGAAGTAAAACTTTTACTATTCGCTGATGACATGATCCTCTACACAGAAAACCCTAAAGACTCTACCAGAAAACTACTAGAGCTAATCAATGAATACAGTAAATTTGCAGGATATAAAATCAACACACAGAAATCCCTTGCATTCCTATACACTAATAATGAGAAAATAGAAAGAGAAATTAAGGAAACTATTCCATTCACTGTTGCAACAAAAAGAATTAAATACTTAGGAATATATCTACCTAAGGAAACAAAAGACTTGTACATAGAAAACTATAAAACACCAGCGAAAGTAATCAAATAGGACACTAATAGATGGAGAAATATACCGTGTTCGTGGATTGGAAGAATAAATATTGTAAAAATGAGTATACTACCCAAAGTAATTTATACATTCAATGCAATCCCTATCAAGCTACCAACGATCTTTTTCACAGAACTAGAACAAATAATCTCACAATTTGTATGGAAATACAAAAAACCTCGAATAGCCAAAGCAATCTTGAGGAAGAAGAATGGAACTGGGGGAATTAACCTGCCAGACTTCAGGCTCTACTACAAAGCCACAGTCATCAAGACAGTATGGTACTGGCATAAAGACAGAAATATAGATCAATGGAACAAAATAGAAAGCCCAGAGATAAATCCACGCACCTATGGACACCTTCGGAGAAGGCAATGGCAAGCCACTCCAGTACTATTGCCTGGAGAATCCCATGGATGGAGGAGCCTGGTAGGCTGCAGTCTGTGGGGTCACTAACGGTCGGACACGACTGAGCGACTTCACTTTTCACTTTCACACATTGGAGAAGAAAGTGGCAACCCACTCTGGTGTTCTTGCCTGGAGAATCCCAGGGACGGGGAGCCTGGTGGGCTGCCGTCTATGGGGTAACACAGAGTCGGATACGACTGAAGTGACTTATCTTTGACAAAAGAGGTAAGAATATAAAATGGAGTAAAGACAGTCTCTTTAACAAGTGGTGCTGGGAAAACTGGTCAGCCACTTGTAAAAGAATGAAATTAGATCACTTCCTAACACCATACACCAAAATAAACGCAAAATGGATTAGAGCTAAATGTAAGACCAGAAATTATAAAACTCCAGAGGAGAACGTAGGCAAAACACTCTCTGACATAAATCACAGCAGGATCCTCCAAGACCCACCTCCCAGAATATTGGAAACAAAAGCAAAAATAAGCAAATGGGACCTAATTAAAATCAAAAGCTTCTGCACAGCAAAGGAAACTATAAGTAAGGTGAAAAGACAGCCTTCAGAATGGGAGAAAATAATAGCAAATGAAGCAACTGATAAAGGATTAATCTCCAAAATATACAAGCAGCTCCTGCAGCTCAATTCCAGAAAAATAAATGACCCAATCAAAAAATGGGCCAAAGAACTAAACAGACATTTCTCCAAAGAAGACATAAAGATGGCTAACAAACACATGAAAAAATGCTCAACATCCCTCATAATCAGAGAAATGCAAACCAAAACCACAATGAGATACCATTTCACACCAGTCAGAATGGCTGCTATCCAAAAGTCTACATGCAATAAATGCTGGAGAGGGTGTGGAGAAAAGGGAACCCTCTTACACTGTTGGTGGGAATGCAAACTAGTACAGCCACTATGGAGAACAGTGTGGAGATTCCTCAAAAAACTGGAAATAGAACTGCCATATGATCCAGCAATCGCACTCCTGGGCATACACACCGAGGAAACCAGAATTGAAAGAGACACATGTACTCCAATGTTCATTGAAGCACTGTTTATAATAGGCAGGACATGGAAGCAACCTAGATGTCCATCTGCAGACGAATGGATAAGAATGCTTTGGTACATATATACAATAGGAGTATTACTCAGCCATTAAAAAGAATGCATTTGAACCAGTTCTAATGAGGTGGATGAAACTAGTGCCTATTATACAGAGTGAAGTAAGCCAGAAAGAAAAACACCAATACAATATACTAACGCATATATGGAATTTAGAAAGATGCAAATGATAACCCTGTATACGAGACAGCAAAAGAGACACAGATGTATAGAACAGTCTTTGGGACTCTGGGAGAGGGTGAGGGTGGGATGGTTTGGGAGAATGGCATTGAAACATATATATTATTATATGTGAAATGAATCGCCAGTTCAGGGTCGATGCATGCTACAGGATGCTCGGGGCTGTTATGTGGGGATGACCCAGAGGGAGGATAAGGGGAGAAGGGAGGTGGGAGGGGGGTTCGGGAGGGGGAACTCATGTACACCGGTGCGGATTCATGTCAATGTGTGGCAAACCCAACCAATATAATATTGTAAAATAATTAGCCTCCAATAAAAATTTAAAAAAGATTAATAAAAAAAAAGAAAATCACAATCAAATGCAGTGAGAAATCCTGAGATTGGATACTGGATTGAAGGGTACACACCCTGCTGTAAAGAACATGACTGGGAAACTGGCAAATTTTAAATAGGAAATATTGAATAATATTATGGTATCAATATGGATATCTGATCACTCACTGCACATGACCTTAGAGAATATCCTTGTTCTTAGGAAACTAATGCTAAAATACTTAGAGATATACAAGCATGAGAAAAAATAAATGTGGTAAAATATTAATGATTTATATGTCTGGGCAAAGTTAAGTGGGAGTTTATTGAAATATTACAGTTCTTCTCTATGTCTGGAATTAGTTGAAAATTAAAAGTTAAAAAATGTCACTCTGGCCACTGCTATATGAATTCTTTTTAAGGAGACAACAGAATCAGTAAGGCCAGTTAGGAGGTCTTTGAGGCCCTCCATGCAAAAGATAGTAGTGGCTTCAGCAAGGAAATGATGGCACAGTTATCTTTGTCTGATATCCACCCATCACAAGAACAAGAAGTGAGTTTTGCAAGATAATAGAACCTGAAGCTCAATGTATAAAATCAATTGTATTTTTATGTACAAGCAATAAACAATCAGAAATTGAAATTTAAAAACACTATTTGCAATAGCATAAAATTATGAGCTACTTAGTGGTGAATCTAACAAAAGATGTGCACACTCCACACTGAAAACCACAAAATATTCATGAGATAAATTAAAGGTATCTATCCCAGGGACAGGGGAGCCTGGTGGGCTGCCGTCTCTGGGGTCACACAGAGTCGAACACGACTGAAGTGACTTAGCAGCAGCAGCGGAGAAGGCAATGGCAACCCACTCCAGTGTTCTTACCTGGAGAATCCCAGGGATGGGGGAGCCTGGTGGGCTGCCGTCTATGGGGTCACACAGAGTTGGACAGGACTGAAGCGACTGAGCAGCAGCAGATAAATGTAGAGATATACTTTGTTCATGTCTTAGAAGACTCAATATTGTTAACATGCTTATTCTCTCATAATTGATCTACAGATTCCAAATATCCCAATCAAAATTCCAGAATGCTAGTCCATAAATATTGACAATTCAACTCTAAAATTCATTTGCAAACCAAAGGTCAAGAATAAATAAAACAAATCTGAAAATGAAATTAAAACTATGATTAGATACCTATTAAATGGGCTAAAATTTAAAAGACTGACCGTACCAAGCATTGGCAAACATATGGAGAATGAGCACTCTCATTAGCTCCTGGTGGGAATATAATATGGTGTGGTTTTTTGGGGGAAGTTCATCAGTTTCCAAAAAAGACACATGTACACCTTTTATGTGATCCAGCCATTTCCTTGTATTGCTGCTGCTGCTGCTGCTGCTAAGTCACTTCAGTCGTGTCCGACTCTGTGTGACCCCATAGACGGCAGCCCACCAGGCTCCCCCATCCCTGGGATTCTCCAGGCAAGAACACTGGAGTGGGTTGCCATTTCCTTCTCCACTCCTTGTATTATTTATGAGAAAAGAGAATGTTTGATCATAGAAATAGTTATACACAAATATCCAGAGCATTTGTGATCATCCTAGACTAGAAATAATTCAAATTTCCATCTCTAATGAATGGGTGAGCAAATTATGGTCTATCCACAAAAAAGAAAAAACTACTTGGTAACAAAAAGTAATGAATTATGAAGACATGCAGTAACATTGATGAATCACAAAATAATTATGCTGAGTGAGAGAAGAATATATACTGTCATTTATATAAAATTCTAGAAAATGCAAACTAATCTCTAGTGACAGAAAGTAAGTCAATGGATGCTTGGGCTTGGGGTCATTCAAAGGCGGGAACAGACCATAAAGGATGACTGGACACTTTGGGGGTTCTACATGTGTTAAAACTTTAAAATTGTATTTATTTTTGTACAAAATTGTACAAAAGTTTTAAATTGTGCATTTTAAATGTATGCAGTTGATTCCACATCATATATATCTTAAATTATGAGGCATGTGTGCTTGTTAAAGTAAATTAAAGACTATAATAAAGCATTTTAGAATTTAAAAACCAGAAGTGACTATTGAAAAACTTTCTTACGATTATATTTATTTCATTATTTTCTTAAAAACTAATAAGTGAAATAAAAAGAACTGTTTTTACAGAAGAAAATTCTAAGAAGATTTGGTTATCCCTCTAGTTCCTGGGTAGGTGTTTTTACCTTTTAAGGTAGTTGGAACTAAGCATTTACCGCCACAGTTTATTCACAGTAAATTTTATTTAGGCTAATTTCTCATATACTCCCACAAATTGCTAAAAGCTTTATTGCTTCTTCACCTCTGATTCTTGCTGAAATCTTATTGTTTGAAACAACTGTGATCAGAGTCACATACAACCAAGTGAAATGAAGTCATGCACTGTTTCAATAAACATCCTTATTTCACTGCTAATTGTTCGAAGACACTCTTTCAAATTTAACTATAACTTCTTTGTGGTTGGATCATCTTTAATCATTTATAATATAGAAACAAGAAAAAAAGCCCAATCTCTTTAGCCTCAGTTTTCTATCAAAATGAAAAATGGCATATAAAATGCACTTTCGCAAATTGCCAAACATCACTCAACCAATGGTTTTTAATCACTGTTATTTCTTTATTATTGCATCTTAATGAATGTCCATCCATCTGTCTAAAAGCATCACTCTCCCAAGTGTCTGTTTCTAGGAAAAGAGAACTAATAACCTTCCCAAGGTAAAAAAATCAAACAAACAAAACAAAAAACAACTAGTAAGTGCAGAAACTGGGCTTCAAACCCTCTCTATCAGATACCAAAGCCTGTGTGTGTCACCATTTCAGTGTTCTGCTCCCTACAAATGTCAGTCATGGTCCCTGAAATATAGTAGATTCTTACAGTAGGTACTCAATAGGTATTTCTGGAGTTGAATAGAATGGAAGCTTGTATTAGGAAGAGAAGATGGTTGCATTCCAATACATTTTTGGATGATGACATGATCTTTGTACATCTTCCTTAACAAAGAGCAACACAACTTAATTTCTCTGCAGTTTCCTGAATAATTTCCCACTGCATTTGCTATGTATCCTCCCACTGCCAAAAAGCCAGATGTTCTTTCTTTGATCTATATTTGTTCAGTAGTTGTATTGCGCATGCTATTAATTGGTCAGGAGGGGTTCATAATATTTATTCCTTCATAATCCAAACCATGCTGGGAATTCCCTGGTGGTCCAGTGGTTAAGACTGTGTGTTTCCACTGCAAACAATACTAATTCTTCGGGGGCAGAGAGCAATGATGTATTTGGGCCTGAAGATCTTATTCTGTAAAACATCATCTTCTACTTACATTTGTCTTTCAAAAACATTCAGTTCAGTTCAGTTCAGTCGCTCAGTCATGTCCGACTCTTTACGACCCCATGAACCGCAGCACTCCAGGCCTCCCTGTCCATCACCAACTCCCAGAGTCAACCCAAACCCTCGTCCATTGAGTCGGGGATGCCATCCAACCATCTCATCCTCTGTCGTCCCCTTCTCCTCCTGCCCTCAATCTTTCCCAGCATCAGGGTCTTTTCAAATGAGTCCATTCTTCACACCAGGTGGCCAAAGGACTGGAGTTTCAGCTTCAACATCAGTTCTTCCAATGAACACCCAGGACGGATCTCCTTTAGGATGGACTGGTTGGATCTCCTTGCAGTCCAAGGACTCTCAAGAGTCTTCTCCAACATCACAGTTCAAAAGCATCAGTTCTTCAGTGCTCAGCTTTCTTTACAGTTCAACTCTACATTTGCATCTATTTTGTTGTAAACCTTAAAATCACTCTAAAAATAATTTCTTTTAAAAAAAATACACCTTGTTTCTTTTTCTCATCTAAATTGTGTTCCACATCTCACTCCCTATCCAGAGAAACCAAGAAAAAAATTAATGTATGTAAACTTTCTTATATTTTACATAGTAAATATATGTGCTTCTGTATGTGTGTGAGAGATTTGTGCTTATTATAAAAGTATTTTCAGCTGATATAGGTATATGAGAGCTTCCCAGGTGGCGCTAGTGGTACAGAACCTGCCTATCAATGCAGGAGATGTAATAGATGCTTGTTGATCCCTGGGTTGGTATGGCAACCCACTCCAGTATTTTTTCCTGAGAATCCCATGGACAGAGGAGCCTATAGCCTATGGGCTATAGTCCATAGGGTCACAAAGAGTCAGACATGACTGAAATGACTTAGCATGCATGTAGCACATAGGTATATGAATAATTAAAAGATCTAATTCTCCAAAAATATTTTTGGGGAAAGACCCAACAAGTCATGAGTACCTACTGCTTATGTTAAGATTTTGCATAGCTTTGTTACCAAAAGAGTGTGTGGGTTCTGGCTACTCATTGCTCAAAAGTCAACAAACAGGCCAGATTGGTGGAAAGGAAAGTTTGCTTTAATTCAGATGCTGGCAACTGACCAGGGGAAGGATGGCAGAAACCTGTCCAAAGGTCAACTCCTCCCCCACTGACAATCAGTGGGATAAGAGATTTTATAGACGGATGGAGGGGGCTACATGCAGAAACAGCACAGTCAGCTCTGACAGTCATCTTCAAATTGGTCATTGGTGGTCTGACCAGCGTCACCTTGATTGTTTTAGGTACAGTTAATCTTCAGTCTCACCTGGCGTGCTGTGATTCATGGGGTCGCGGAGAGTCGGACACGACTGAGCGACTGAACTGAACTGAACTGAACTGAATCTTCAGTCTCAGGGTCCGTTTGTTTCCATCTGTCTGAGGCCAGTTCTCGGAACTGTGGTAGCTCATGTCCTGGGTACAGTCTTGGTCACCATGTAGTTAACTTTTCCACCTGGTGTTTTGGTGCCTAGAAGACAGCTCAGAGGATATGGCTCAAAATATTATCTATAGCCCTTGAGGAAGAACTAAAGATCCTAGACTATGTTGAACGACTACATTATTATTATTTAGTCTCCTCTGACTGTTTTCCTTTGCTTCCGCATTTCTCACTTCTCTGATTAAACTTATTTGACTAAAGTTTTCCACGGACAGAAGGCAGGCAGAGGACATGATGGGGGAGGGGTTAAGGACCATAGTGTCCTGCTCCATTTCAGTATGAGAAACGCTATGAAAAATGACCAGAAAATGCAGGGTCTGAGAAATTAAGAAAATTGTCACATAGTAGTGATAGTAAGTGGCACCATCTGGATCTTTCAATTCCAATTGTCCTTATTTTAAAGTCCCACATTAGAGTTACTGGGTTTAAAAGAGGCTTCCTGTCTTGGGAAAGCTGCTACTTTCTAATGGTCCTAACACCCTCCTGAGTCCTTTCAATCAGTTCAGTTCAGTCACTCAGTCTTGTCCGACTCTTTACGACCCAATGGACTGCAGCACACCAGGCTTCCCTGTTCATCACCAACTCCCAGAACTTACTCAAACTCATGTCCATCGAGTCGGTGATGCCATCCAACCATCTCATCCTCTGTCCTCCCCTTTTCCTCCCGCCTTCAATCTTTCCCAGCATCAGGGTCTTTTCAAATGAGTCAGCTCTTTGCATCAGGTGGCCAAAGGATTGGAGTTTCAGCTTCAACATCAGTCCTTCCAATGAACACCCAGGACTGATTTCCTTTAGGATGCACTGGTTGGATCAAGTGGGACAAATTGAAAGATTGGTGGTTTAGCCACTCAGTCGTGTCTAATTCTTGTGACTCCATAGACTATAGTCTGCTAAATTCCTCTGTCCATGGGATTTCCCAGGCAAGATTACTGAGGCAGGTAGTCATTCTCTTCTCTAGGGGATCTTCCCAACCCAGGGATCAAACTCGGGTCTCCTGCATTGCAGGCAGATTCTTTACTGGCTGAGTCACCAGGGAAGCATTGGGAGATTTTACATACACCGCTGCTGCTGCTTAGTTGCTTCAGTAGTGTCCGACTCTGTGCGACCCTGTGTAATGTAGTGCACAGGCTCCTCTGTCTGTGGGATTCTCCAGGCAAGAATATGGGAGTGGGTTGCCACGCCCTCCTCCGAGGGATCTTTCCAACCCAGGGATCGAATCTGGGTCTCCTGCCTTGCAGGCAGATTCTTTACCACTGAGCCACCAGGGAAGCCCCATATGTACACTATCTTATGTAAAATAGATACCTAGTGGGAAGCTGCTATATAGCACAGGGAGCTAGGCTCAGTGCTATGTAATGACCTGGAGGGATGGGATGGAGGGGTTGGAGGGAGGTCCATAGGGAGGGGATGTATGTATGTATGTATATAGCTGATTCACTTTGTTGTACAGCAGAAACTAACATAATATTGTAAAGCAATTACACTCCAATAAAATAAAATACAGAATCAAAGTTTAGTTTAGCTTAATGTTGACCCTAGCAAGAGACAGAGTCCCCTCATCTCTTTGCTTCCTGTTACCCGTGGTGAAGTTCTGGTAAACTGGTAATCATTGGAGCAGACCAGTATGTGGAAACTTGTCAGGGCTCCCTGGGGGCCCCATCCATGTCACGGTGGCCACTGTGAAGACTCTGTGATTCTATTCTGGAAAGGCAGAGTAGAAAACATGGGGAGGCAGTCAGTGGAGAAGAGATTCATTAAAAACAGAACTGGGCATGGTGACTAAAAAAACAGAAAAAAAGAAGAAGCAGCAAGCAGAGAGCATAAGGGTCTGAGGTCAATGATATGTTTCATTAGCTCCTCTGGGCCTCTAATGGAATATGGATTAGTTTGTTCTGTGAAGGATGGTTAGAGCAAACAGTTGGTGGTAATGTTCTCCTTGCAGAATACATTACAAAACTTCTTCTCCTGCCATAGCTGACACATCACCATTTTATAGTAAGACAAGCATAAGTGACATAGTGAATTTTTTCAAAGAAGAAGCTTACAGAATAAAATTGATAGAACAACATGAGGAAAGGTATTAGACAAGTTTATAAATCCTTTCTTTTATATAGACTGTAGTCTCAGGACATCATGTGTCAGTTGCTTAGTCATGTCTGACTCTTAACGACCCCATGGACTAGGGGCAACCCACTAGGCTCCTCTGTTCATGGAATTCTCCAGGTAAGAATACTGGAGTGGATAGCCATTCCCTTCTCCAGGGGATATTCCCAACCCAAGGATCAAACCTGGGTCTCCTGCATTGCAGGCATATTCTTTACTGTCTGAGACACAAAGGAACCCCAAACACATCATGCTGCTGCTAAGTCACTTCAGTTGTGTCTGACTCTGTGTGACCCCCTAGACGGAAGCCCACCAGGCTCCCCCATCCCTGGGATTCTCCAGGCAAGAACACTGGAGTGGGTTGCCATTTCCTTTTCCAATGTGTGAAAGTGAAAAGTGAAAGTGAAGTCGCTCAGTCGTGTCCGACCCTTAGCGACCCCACGGACTGCAGCCTACCAGGCTGCTCCATCCATGGGATTTTCTAGGCAAGACTACTGGAGTGGCTTGCCATTGCCTTCTCCGAAACACATCATATAACACATCATATATGCACCTAATTTCAATACTTTTGAGCTGTAGGACACACAAGTACAATTCCCAGTTTTTGGTTGGGAAAGTTTAGTCAATATAGACAGTTCTCAACTTACAATGGTTTGACTTACAATTTTTCAAATTTACAGTGGTACAAAAGTGATATGCATTCAGTGGAAACTATACTTCAAATTTTGGATTTTGATCTTTTCCCAGGCTTCCCAGGTGGCGCTAGTGGTAAAGAACCTGCCTGCCAATGCAGGAGACAGAAGAGACTCGGGTTTGAGCCCTGGGTAGGGAAGATCCCCTGGAGAAGGGAATGGTAACCCACTCCATTATTCTTGCTAGGCTAATTCCCTGGACAGAGGAGTCTTGTGGGCTACAGTCCATAGGGTTACAAAGAGTCAGAAACAACTAAAGCAACTTAGCACACACACACAGGGTAGTGGTGTGTAGTATGATACCCTCTTGTGGGCCTGGGCAGCTCGACAGAGCCCACAGCTCTTGGGGTTCTGTGCTATCACCAGGGTAAACAGGACACTTAAAGTTACTCTGGACCCATACAATTACTCTGTTTTTCATTTTCAGTGCCGTAGTCAATACATTACCTGACATACTCAACATTTCATTATGGAACAGGCTTTACGTTAGATGACTTTGCCCAACTGGGCTAGTTTAAGTGTTCTGAGCATGTTTAAGGTAGGCTGGGCTAAGCTAAGATGTTTGGTAGGGTAGGTATATTAAATGCATTTTCCGCTTAGGATATTTTCTGTTTACAATGGGTTTATTGGGTTATAACCCCATCATAAGTCAAGGAAGACCTGTATAACCAAATTATTTAGCCAAAGCCTCATATGGTTTATGGCAGAAACACATATCTCCCCACAGACGTAGAGAAAAGAATATATGGATACCAAGGGAGAAGGGGGGAGATGGGAGGACCTGGGAGATTGAGATTTACACATTCACACTCTTGATACTATGTATAAAATAGATTACGCAGTGAGAACATACTGTATAGCACAGGGAGCTCCACTCCATGCTTTGTGGTGAACTGAATAGCAAGGAAATCCAAAACGGAGGAGGCAGATGTATATGTATGATTGATTCTATTTGCTATACAGTGGAAGCTAACACAAAACTTGAAAGCAACTGTACTCCAATAAAAATTAATTTTTTAAAAAAGAAAGAAGCACAGGTCTCCCAACCCTCTTTGCTGTCAGTTACTAGTTAAACTTAGTATGTTTCCCTCCTGCCAGGAAAGACTACTGTGCTTCCTAGAGGGCTTCCCACGTGGTGCAGTGGCAAAGAATCCATCTGCCAATGCAGGAGATGCAGGAGGCCCGGTTTTGATCCCCGGGTTGGGAAGATCCCCTGGAGGAGGAAATGGCAATATGCTCCAGTATCCTTACCTGGAAAATTCCAGGGACAGAGGCACCTGGCCACACACAGGTGTGCTTTCTAGAGCTTAGCTGATCTGAAGTAAAATGTCATCATTACTTTGAATATTGCCATCATGGAAAAATAGGCAGATCTTAAGAGTGATGGTACATACTAAAAAGAAAAGAAAATCTGAAAATTGTCCTTAAGGAGATAAGTATCCATGAATTAGATTCAAGCTGGACCACTTCTGATATTGCATTGATTTTTCTTGTCAACTACAAGGTTCTCTGAATACTTTTAAATTAAATGACTACAAAGGAGGAACTAGGAGCCACCAGTGGTTTCCTTACTAGGGAACAGCTTTTACACTGCAAGTTCCATGTCTATTGCATCAGGGTCTCTTTGGAAAGAGACCCTTTTTTTTCCCCTATTCAGTTATTTAGATCAGAGGCAGTCTTTTGGATTAACCTGCTTGACCACAAGACCTGATGAAAGTGAAAGTAAAAGTTACGCAGTCTTGTCTGACCCTTTGTGACTCCATGGACTGTACAGTCCATAGGATTCTCCAGGCCAGAATACTGGAGTAGGTAGCCTTTCCCTTCTCCAGGAGATCTTCCCAACCCAAGGATTGAACCCAGGTCTTCCCAACCCAGGGATTGAACCCAGGTCTCCCGCTTTGCAGGTGGATTCTTTACCAGCTGAGCCACAAGGGAAGCCCAAGGATACTGAAGTGGGTAGCCTATCCCTTCTCTGGGGGCTCTTCCCGACCCAGGAATCGAACCGGGGTCTCCTGCATTGCAGGCAGATTCTTTACCAACTGAGCTATCAGGGAAGCTGATAGAGGTCCTCAAAGAAAAGAAAATTCTGATTGGAATTGCTTCGGATCTTGAATCAATAGAAATCGGTGCAGACTTCCCTGTGTCCTGGCCAGTGTCTCATTGCCCAGTGGAAATACTGCAAGAGGACTGAACGAGAGGATTTATTTTTCTAAATTTTTCATTTCTTGGATTTTGAAATTACAGAGGCATGTCAATTATTCCCGTTGTTCCCCCTCTCTCTAAGAAAAGAGAACATATTTTAATCGTTACATAATATGATTCAACACATCTCTCAGCTTCAGTTAACTTTCACTTATTTGCCTTTTGAAATTTAAGTGAAATGTTCCTGTAGTGATTGATTTGCAGTCTGACCCAGTTTCCTGGGCTGAAGTGGAACACAGTGTGTTGAGTTCCCCAGAGTCATGGGATTTGAAATGGTCTGAATTCAGGCGATGGAGTTTGACAGACTTGGATTCAGTTCTCACCTCCGCCACGTGCTGGCTGGTGCACCCCGGACCCTTATGTAACCGTAACTGTCTGAGGACATCTCCTAATCAGTAAAATCAGTATTACAATATGAAGCAGCCTGCATTTGTTTTTCCTAAGTATTATCTGATGCAGCACCTGAAAGTACCTAGCTAAATTAAAAGCCCACTCACTATCAATATTAGCTATTATTATTAGCGTTTCTCAGGCTAGAATAATTTATAAGAGGTCTTAACTTCTAATGACAGAAGGAGTGATCCAACTATAAAAGGACCATAACATGTCTTCACTTATGTAATTGGAACTGGGATGGAAGAGGTGCAAGTGAGGTCAAAATAACCACTGGAAATAATTTTGGAGTAAACTGGTCAAACCAGGAGTTGGAAATAGGAATTAGTCATGGCTTTAGGAGCAAGAGTCAGAAAATGACTCTGGTTAGTGAAGCTCAAGGAGCTGATGGAGACATGGGCTCGGGAGCAATCAGGGACACAGACATCCTAAGGTTTGGGAGCAAGAAGGGAAGTGGAAGTTTCCAAAATCACTGCCCAGAACCCACCTGGAGATGACCCCAGACACAGCCCGGGCACCCCTGCCTTTGCCAATTTTTCCAAGTGCCTGGTGTTGCCACTGCACCAAGAAAGCATAAACTGTCACTCTGTCTCCATCTTTTCATCAGAGTTTCCAAAGTCAGAGTTCTGGAGGAGTGGGTCTGATCAGTAAAAGGGCTGCATAAAGCAAGCATAACTTTCCACTTTCTAAATGGGAGTCTCTTCCATCCACCACTATTCAGAGCACAGACGATGCCCAGAAAAGGACAAGGAGATGCTGACCAGTCAAAAAGCTTTGCTCCCTGTAAAGAACAAGGTCAATGTCAGGTGTAT
The DNA here is from genome assembly GCF_049115385.1 of Moschus berezovskii. Classification (NCBI taxonomy): domain Eukaryota; kingdom Metazoa; phylum Chordata; class Mammalia; order Artiodactyla; family Moschidae; genus Moschus; species Moschus berezovskii. The sequence goes on along the minus strand of NC_142469.1, from coordinate 87,125,938 downwards.
TATCAGAACCAAGGGTACCTGTGTGAGACCACGTGCAGTGAGATTCATGCGCAGGATGTGGTGGGAAGGTCAGTAGTTAGGGTCGTTGAGTTATCTGGCACCTGGGACCCCTCACTGGTCTTATTTGTTCAGGCAGGCATCTGGCCGGCCCCCAGAGCAGCCCCTTAGCTATCCCCATGTGCTCTCAGAATGCTTATGAAAAAGTTCTAGGTTGACCTGTTTGGGAATTAAAGTGGTTTCCCTCATCTTGGTGGTTCCACCAATTCTTCCCAGGCCTGGATGGGAGAAGGCAGTAAAGGGCTTTGATCTGGAAAAGGGGGACACTCACAATACAGGGTGGGTATCATTGCTCCATCCTCCCACGTCCAACCTCAGCCAGGACTTCTGAGTTCTCACGTTTGGGGTCAGGGAAGGGGGCAGTCTTTGAATCTCTAGTCTGAATAGGAACATAAAAATAATTCTACCAATTACTGATGCTTTAAAAAAATAAACACATGGTTTTTATATAAGAGCAATATAATTTTGTCAAATATAAAATAATATAGTATATAATATAATTTTATCAAGGGGAATTTTTAAAAACTAAAGAAAACAGAAGAGTTTATTAGAACATCATTCTAACAAAGCCCACTTTGGGCCTTTGGGCCTATTCTCTGTCACAGATCCTCCGCTGTTAAAAGCCGTCTGGTTGATCCCCAAAACCGCACATAACAGAGAAGTTGAGGATTAGCTCAAGGTGTGTGTATGCATCTTTGGAGGTTGTGGCAGAGAGAAGAGGGAACCAGCATTGGCTGTTGGCAACAGGAATGTGAGTATGACTCTGTCACTCAAAACTAGAGAGAAGGCCAACCACACGATTGATATGAGAATTAATGGAGAGGAATAAAGCAGCAGTGAAACAGTGGATAAAATACAAACATAAACACAGAAAAAAGTAAAATCACCAAGGTTGCCACATAGTTCCCTTTCCCTCCATGGTTTAGGCAACTCATCAGGAACATCCAAACTCTAATTAATTATGTTTATTAGCAATAATAAGCCCCAGCTGTTATCTAACCAGTATTGAAATAAAGTACTTCTCTGCATCAGGCCCTGTTACAAGAGTTTTATAAATTAACTCATTTATCCTCTTCACAACCAATGTTGTTGTCATTCATTCACTAAGTCATGTCCAACTCTTTATGACCCCATGGATTGCAGCATGTCAGGCTTCCCTGTCCTTCACCGTCTCCCAGAGTTTGCTCAAACACATTTCCGTTGAGTTCGTGATGCCATACAACCATCTCATCCTCTGTTGCTCCCTTCTCCAGGACCACCGGGAAAGTCTCACAATGTACAGGATGATATTGTTTCACAGATGAGACCACTTGGTACAAACAGTGTCATCACTTACAGACCTCAGGTGGTAGAGCTGGTACAAGGCAAGCCTAGGGTTCAAGTACAGCAGCCTGGACCCAACTCCATACCCTTCACCCTTGCAATATTCCACTGTTGGCTGAACTTAAGAATATTGAAAACAAAAAACAATTGTTCTGTTTCAGCCCAGTGCTCTCTTTGGAGTGGCCAGTCTTTCTCCTTAGGAGCTAGTGTTGGCTATTGTTCTCCTGAATTCATCTGAAAAACAATTCTGAAAGAGCTGAGATTGGGGTGAAGTACACATGAGGCAAAGTCCATGTTCCTTCTTCAGGCAGCCTGTCCTGGAAACTCAAAAGATGGTGGTGCTTAGGGTAGTTTGGTGTTTAAAATAGTATGCTTGTAGATAGGACTATTTAACTTGAGATCAAATCATTGCTTCCCAGAAGCATTTGGCTTAACTGAATCGAACAATCTATCCCACACTGCTTTTTTGTCAATCTGTGAGCCATGACTGGACAAATAATTTTTATGACACGTGCGCTTCTGAAGTCATGGCTCCAAATGGTTAATGAATGAATGAGTGAAGTGTGGCTTGAAGGAAAGTGGAAAGAGGAAGCAGTGTGGCCTCTCAGAAATGATGTCATGTTCCTCCCCGTCCCTCGCCCCCCGCAGTCTATAAAACATCTTCAGAACAGGTGTCCTATAGAATGGCGAGACTTGGAGTACTCAGTTTCAGGCATTTGTCAACTGTATATCACAAAGCTCCCTTCAGACTACAGTAGTCTTGAGTTATTCCCCCAGCAAGTAATTAAGCTGTGTGACATTCCTTCTCCCACACTCACTCCCCTCTTCACACGTGGCTTTGTTAGGAGAACACGCAGTCCTGTGATGTGTTCAGCACTGCAGGTGTCGGGTGTAAATCTCTCTACAGGACTCGGGGACAGGCGTGGAGGGAGAAACCTCTGCATGTGCCTTTGAATAACTCTTTCTGCAAGAGAGGAGTCAAACAGTTAGTGCATAAAAGGCTTTACTTCAGCATGTCATTGGTGCTATTTAATAAAGAAATTGTCCCCAGAAAAGGAAATTGTGAATTCTGTGGTCCTTGGTATTCTTCCAGAGTTTTCACACTGAACAAACATCCACTCAGTAAGTATCTGAATCATTCTGGAAATCTGCATGAATTCGTCTGTCCAGCTCCATGACAGTATCAGCTTTTCACATGCACTTCATTGTCTTAATGCTCCAACTGGCAGTGCCATCAGGTGAGATCACGTGTTGATCTTACTCAGCTAATACCTTTGAAGCTGAGGTTCTCGCCTTAGGGTGTTGCGAGGATGAGATGAATGGAATCTGAATTGAGCCACCAGACTAGATCTTAAATGACCCCTGAATTGTCAAGCCTGGAGAGTTGAACAGCTGTGTTCCCTTCCAGCAGCCAGATCGTGCTAGGGCTGCACGTAACAGCTTATGAGCTTTAAATGTCTTCCTTGGTGGCTTAGATGTTAAAAAACTCACCTGCAATGCAGGAGACCCAGGTTCAATCCCTGGGTCGGGAAGATCCCTGGAGAACGGAATGGCTACCCACTCCAGTAATTTTGCCTGGAGACTTCCATGGAAAGAGGAGCCTGGAGGGCTACAGTTCGTGGAGTCACAGTGTCGGACATGACTGAGCAACTAACAGTTTCACACAACCTTGGGAATTTCCCCATCCAGGTATGTTGAATGGCTCCTAGACAGCCAGGAAGATCTCAGGGCCCTCTCTCTCTTTCTCTCTCTCCCCTCTTTCTTTTCTGGGACTGTGGAAAATATGAAGAAATTCAAAGATTCAATAATACAAATAGGAAAGGCTCATTACAAAAATTTAGAAAAATGGAAGCGGTCAAAGAAAAAGTAAATGTCATGAGGAAATACACAGTTTTTATAGACATATAGTTAATATATTTTTATGTAGCCTTCCAGCTCATTTCTACTGTGTATGGGAGAAGGAAGGAAGGTATGAAAGTGCTAAGCCCTTCTGAGAATTTATTGTGCTTCATCTTGCAAAATGAAATAAAATTTATCATAAAATACTGTTGAAGTGTGAAGACCAAATTATAATATTTCCCATTGGCCACCCTAAAATCTAAATTCTTCATATTTAGCATAGATATCAACATCTTTTTATCAATAAATGGGTACAATGTCGATGACTTACAACTTATTTTCAAATGGCTTAGAAAAAATTTATCATCTATCATTTATAGAAGAGAAAGTAAGACAGATTGAATCATAGAACAAAGATGGTAAGATGTTGACATTTGGGAATCTGGGTTAAGAAATGTACAGAAATACTTAATACTATTCTTTCAACTTGCTTATAAAACTAAAATTCTTATAAAATATTATGCTAAATATGAAAAAGTCCATGGGGGTCGCAAAGAGTCGGAGACAACTTAGCGACTGAACAGCAATCAGTTCAAATACCTTGCTTAAAAAAATTACTGGCATTATTGTTGTTTTATCATCTCTGCCTATCTGAGGGTGAGGTAAACATGCATTTTAGAATGCGGATTCTTGAGTTCTGCTTTTGCTTAGGACGTAGAAAGTTGTAACAGATCATCTCTTACCCTAATAATAAGAAAAGTCAAATAATCTATAAACCATAACTTTTCTTGAACCTGCCAGAGAGCTGAGGTTCTGCTCCAGCCAAATGGATTGGTTTCCAAAGGATGACAAGACTCTTTGAGGAGGAATGGGGCACATGGACCGTTTCATCAGCAGCAGAACCTGGGAGGAAGGTGGCTGCCATGAGAAGGGCTGAGAGAAAAGTCACCTAAACTAAAAAGTCACCTATTAAAGGGTAAGTGTGAACTAGCATATCCACTTAGAATATCCACAAGCTCCGTACAAGCCAAGTTTACACTCACATGCAAGCTCATTCCCACAAACCTCCTGTAGATGCTTATAAGACAGAAGACAACATTGTGGAAGATTTCGGAGATGTGTTACACTGAAGGCGAGAAGAGCAATGTAACATACGCAACAGCCCAACCACTGATGACAGTAATCCAACGCACCAGGCTATTGTCCAGACACAAGCGGAGATGTACCCATGGCCAAGTGTAAACACTATTTACTTCAGTTCTATGACTCTCCTACACACAATATTAGGCATTTGATTAAAAATTATGAGATATGTAAAATTAAAAACAAGGGAAGGTGGGGGCTTCCACACTTCCATTGCAGGAGATATGGGTTCCATCCTTGGTCAGGAACTAAGATCCCACATACCACACAATATGGGGAAAAAAAGACTGGAGAAGGTGACCCACTGTGAAGACATCAATCAACTATAGAACAAGCCTTAGTGTGGAAGTGCAGGAAAAACAGGTCTCCAACTCAACAGCTCAACTCAGCAAGACTCAGAGATGAAGCAGATGCTGTAACCATCAGGCAGAATCTTTAAAATAACTAGACTCATAGGTTGCTGGAGCACGAGCAGCAACAGACAGACTCGGGTGGAGTGGACAGTGGGGAGACATGCTTGCTTGAAGAAGGGGATATGAAGATTTCTGCAAATGAATTCCTATCTCATCACTAAGAAGTCACACTTTCTCACTTTCTACTTTCCTTCAAGTTGACTGTCATTCACTGATTCCTTGGCCATTGGGAGCCATGACTTTAATCACATGTATACTTTAAATTCTGCTTTTCCCCTCATGCCACACAAACAAAAAAGCCAGAATGCAACTCCCCGCTTTGTTTCCTCTTGAGAATGTATTCCCTTTTTTCGGTCCCTATAGATTGCATTTTGGACATGGTAAGTGATGGAGATTCTGGCTTCTATTATTTTTCTCCAATAAGTATTGTTTTATTCAAACAATGTAATTCACAATATCACATGTATATATCATAATATACCTATATATATATATATACATATACACACACACATATATAATTTTTTAGGTACTGTACTAGAAATAGAATCTAATATGGAAAAGGTCTTCAGCCTCATGGAGAGAAACAATGGACAAGTAAAGAAATAGGTAATGTTACCAATGTGATTGGTGCAATGAAAGGAATAAATCCAATACACTAGACCAGGGTTCTATAAATATTTTATGTAAAAGAAAGATAGTAAATTTTAAACTTTGAAACTATTCAACTCAGCCATTGTAGCACCAAAGTAGCCAGAAGTGATACACAGCCTAGCTGTGTTCCAATAAAATTTTATATATAAAAAAAAAACAAAACGGATAATGGGGCTAGTTTGGTTCCTGGGTCAAAATTTTCCAGTCTCTGTGCAATGGAATAAAGCACACTTTATTCTTGATAATTTTGATAGAGTGGTCAGAGAAGACTTCTCTGAGGAAAAATGTTTTAGCTGAGACTTTAGGAAGAGCCAATGTGTTCTGGGAAAAGAAGCGGTTAGGATGAGAGTTCTAAGGCATGGCAAAGGCTTGGGCTGTTCTGGGAACTGACAGGACGCGAGTGTGGCTGGAGTGTGGTCAGCAAGTGGCAAATTAAGGTTGGAGGGTGGACACGGGAGGCCATGGACGGTTTGGGGGTTAGCGTGAGAAATCCGGTTGTTCTCTCAACTGCAAAGGGTAGTCACTGAAGGGTTTTAAAAATGGAGTGATGTAACCTGAAGGACAATTAAAGGTCATACAGTCTGTGGAGAAGGGTTAGAAGGTGACAAGCGTGAGGAACCCAGCCTGGAGGTGTTTGCAAGAATCCGGTAGATATATACACTGCCTACCGTGTGGTGTCAAGTGGATAGCTAATGGGAAGCTGCTGGATAGCACAGGGAGCTCAGCTCGGTGCTCTCTGATGCCCTAGAGGGGTGGGTGAGAGGTTCAAGTGGCAGGGGATGTACATATACATGTGGCTGATTCACTTCCTTGAACAGCGGAAATGAACACTACACTGTAAAGCAATTATACTCTCCCCTTCTCTCCCCTTCAAAACACAGAAGCTGGTAAAGACCACTGAAACTTTTACTTGGTGTTTACTTAGCGCTATTATTTGTCCTATTAGATCTTCTCATGCTAGGAAGTAGTTAATGTTATTAACCAAAATTACTTACACAATTTAGGAACCAGAGAAACTTGTCCAAAGTGATGAAGCAGGGATGAAGCCCAGGGAGATGATTTCTCAGGTCTGAGGTAGCCAGCCTCCCCTAGTCCTTTGACCTTAAGTCGCCCTTCCCATCACTGCCTGTGGCTGTGTGTCTGAGTGGTTTCCAGAATCCTTTGGCTCCATCCACCGTGACTCAGCAGTAAGCCATACCACCTTTGGCTTTGGGCACTTACCAGCCCAAAGCCTGCGTTTGATCCTTTAATGCAGGGGAGCCAGTGTTCTCTGTGGGCACACCTCTGAGATCGTGTGCCAAAGGATATTAGCAGCTAAGACCCGGCTGACTGTGTGTCAAGCACAAAGATAATGTCTTTATTCAGAAGAAATTGTGTTCCAAAGGCTGAAAATGCTTTAAATATCATTTTCTCTTTGTTCTTCATGACTGATTGCACCAATTTGTCAGTTTCAGAATCTAGTATTTTTTTTAACCAAGCAGCAAGCACTTTTTGAGACTATTACTCTCTCATATTTGATTCAATACATTTGGGGAATAATGGAGATTTAGAGCTGGAGGGTCTTTACAAGCTTTCAGGGCAGTAGTTTTCAAACTGTGTTCTGAGGAGGCTGAAGATTCTAGAGGAGAAAGACAGAAGCTCAAAAGGAACAAACTCTTTCAACTCAAGCTTGTTCCTTTATTTTACTTACTGAACTCTAGCGTAGATGCTCAGTGTCCAACTCTTTGCGACCCCATGGACTCTAGCACACCAGGTTCCTCTGTCCATAGGATTCTCCAGGCAAGAATACTGGCATGGGTAGCCACTCCCTTCTCCAGCAGATCTTCCCGACTCAGGGATCGAACCCAGGTCTCTTATGTCTCCTGCATTGGCAGGTGGAATATTTACCACTAGTGCCACCTGGGAAGCCCACTGAACTCTCCAGTAAGATTTTTAAAAATATTCCATTGGGTAAAAATATTTGAACCTACTTACCACATCTAATGCCTTAGATTTTACAGAAAAATAGATTAAGCCCAAGAGGGATTGAATGAATTTGATTAACCACACACAAAGAGTCAGTAACAAGAAAAGGACTAGAAATTTTCAGCCCTGAATTTGTCACTCAGAGAATCACTGTGGTGAAACATTTGAGAAAGTATTTCATCAACTGACTTACATCTAACTGTTACTAGTTCTGTGTGTACGTGTTCAGTCATGTCCAACTCTGTGACCCTATGAACTTTGGCCCACCAGGCTCCCCTGTCCATGGGATTTCCCAAGCAAGAATATTGGAATGGGTTGCCATTTTCTTCTCCAGAGGATCTTCCTGTTTATAAAAGGATTCTAGCTGTCTTTTGTTTTCCTTCTTTTCACAACAAAACTTTCTTTCAGAAAAGTGGCTTTTAAGGAGTTAAGAGAGTGAGATGAAGTTTTAGAAAGATAAGCTTGGGACAATTCTCTCTTCTTCCACACTTATGCATGCCACTCCACTAGAATATTATCCATTAAAGCAGAGTTTATGTCTGTTTATTTACCAGTATAACCCAGAGTCTGAAGAAGAACCTTGGACATGGAAAGAGATCCGTAAACACATGTTTAGTCTATGGATCTCTGAAGAATGGAATAAACCTCTTGGTCTAATGGGAACTCAACCATTTTTAATGATGCAGTGCCATCTGCTGGCAAAGTGCATAATTACAGTTGCATCTATGAGAATACAATCTTGAGGAACATTTTCCTTCTTTGTTTTATATTGCATTAACACTGTTTACAGAAAATATGGTGCCAACAATTTCTGTCTTTTATAATAAAATAAAAAACTATGACTTTTTAGACCAGAAAAACCCCTTCATTTTCCCTGCAAAATGACAAAACGTACCCTCATCTATACTGAGAAAACTAAACAAGACTGGGAAAAGAAAGGCTGGAAATGAACAGATGCAGCTGAGGGAGAAGGAATTGAACAATGGTGAGTGTCACCCTACTGTGGACATTCAGAGTCTTACCCAGAATGAGGAGATGAAGGTTCTATGGTAAGACTCTCTTTCAGTTCAGTTCAGTTCAGTTGTTCAGTCATGTCTGACTCTTTGAGACCCCATGGACTAGAGCATGCCAGGCCTCCCTGTCCATCACCAACTCCTGGAGCTTACTCAAACTCATGTCCATCAAGTCGGTATTGCCTTCCAAACATCTTGTCCTCTGTTGTCCCCTTCTCCTTCTGCCCTCAACCTTTTCCAGCATCATGGTATTTTCCAATGAGTCAGTTCTTCGCATCAGGTGGCCAAAGGATTGGAGTTTCAGCTTCAGCATCAGTCCTTCCAATGAATATTCAGGACTGATTTCCTTTAGGATGGACTGGTTGAATCTCCTTGCAGTCCAAGGGACTCTCAAGAGTCTTCTCTAACACCACAGTTCAGAAGCACTAATTCTTCAGCACTCAGCTTGCTTTAAGTTCCAACTCTCACCTCCATACATGACTACTGGAAAAATCATAGCTTTTGAGTAGATGGACCTTTGCTGACAAAGTAATGCTTGAGTGCTTCATAATATGCTATCTAGGTTGGTCATAGCTTTGCTTCCGGAACATCTTTTAAATTCATGGCTGCAGTCACCATCTGCAATGATTTTGGAGCCTCCAAAAATAAAGTCTGTCACTGTTTCCACTGTTTCCCCATTTATTTGCCATGAAGTGATGGGACCAAATGCCATGATCTTAGTTTTCTGAATGTTGAGTTTTAAGCCAATTTTTTTACTCTCCTCTTTTACTTTCATCAAGAGGCTCCTCAGTTCTTCGCTTTCTGCCATAAGGGTGGTGTCATCTGCATATCTGAGGTTATTGATAATTCTCCCGGCAATCTTGATTCCAGCTTCTGCTTCATCCAGGCTGGCATTTGTCATGATGTACTCCGCATATAAGTTAAATAAGCAGGGTGACAATATACAGCCTTGACGTACTCCTTTCCCAATTTGGAACCAGTCTGTTGTTCAATGTCCAGTTCTAATTGCTGCTTTTTGACCTGCACACTGATTTCTCAGGAGGCTGGTAAGGTGGTCTGGTATTCCCATGTCTTTAAGAATTTTCCACAGTTTGTTGTGATCCACACAGTCAAAGGCTTTGGCATAGTCAATGAAGCAGAAGGAGATGTTTTCTGGAACTCTCTCACTTTTTTGATGATCCAAAGGGGGTTGGCAATTTGATCTCTGGCTCCTCTGCCTTTTCTAAATCCTGCTTGAACATCTGGAAGTTCACAGCTCATGTACTGTTGAAGCCTGGCTTGGAGAATTTTGAGCATTACTTTGCTAGCGTGTGAGATGAGTATGATGGTGCGGTCGTATGAGCATTCTTTGGCATTGCCTTTCGTTGGGATGGGAATGATAGCTGACGTTTTCCAGTTCTGTGGCCACTGCTGAGTCTTCCAAGTTTGCTGGCAAATTGAGTGCAGCAGTTTCACAGCATCATCTTTCAGGATTTGAAATAGCTTAACTGGAATTCCATCACCTCCACTAGCTTTGTTCATAGTGATGCTTCCTAAGACCCACTTGATGTCACATTCCAGGATGTCCAGCTCTAGGTGAGTGATCACACCATCGTGAATCTCTGGGTCATGAGGATCTCTTTTGTATAGTTCTTCTGTGCATTCTTGCCACCTCTTTGTAATATCTTCTGCTTCTGTTAGGCCCATAGCATTTCTGTCCTTTATTGTACCCATCTTTGCATAAAATGTTCCCTTGGTATCTCTAATTTTCTTGAAGAGATCTCTACTTTCCCATTCTTTTGTTTTCCTCTATTTCTTTGCACTGTTCACTGAGGAAGGCTTTCTTATTTCTCCCTGCTCCTCTTTGGAGCTCTGCATTCAGATGGGTGTATCTTCCCTTTGCCTTTCACTTCTCTTTTCTCAGCTATTTGTAAGGGCTCCTCAGACAACCATTTTGCCTCTTTGCTTTTCTTTTTCTTGGGGATGGTCTTGATCTCTGCCTCTTGTACAATGTCACGAACCTCCATGCATAGTTCTTCATGCACTCTATCAGATCTAATCCCTTGAATCTATTTGTCACTGCCACTGTATAATCATAAGGGATTTGATTTAGGTCATACCTGAATGGTCCGGTGATCTTCCCTACTTTCTTCAATTTAAGACTCTCTTTAGAGAACTTAAAATTAATGATGAGATTCCTGAATCCCTAAGAAAATCCCAAGTTTCATTGATCATTTTGCCTGATTTTTTACAAATAAAATCTCCCCAAAGTATATCTAAGTTCTTCCCACTGTTGTTGTTCATCCCCTAAGTCATATCCGTTGTCGGGACCCCCATGGACTACAGCACCCCAAGCTCCTCTGTCCTTCGCTATCTCCTGGGTTTGCTCTAATTCATGTCCATTGAGTTGGTGATGCTATCTAACCATCTCAGTTTTCATTCCAATCCCAAAGAAGGGCAATGCCAAGAAATGTTCAAACTACCATACAGTTTTGCTCATTTCACATCCTTCCCACCACACTTTATCACATATCCTTGGGAGCACAATTTGTTTATTAAAAGCCAGGATGAGTTGCGGCCATGTGGGATTTCTCTGAGCCTCAAGCTTGTCCTATGAAATATGGATTGCTCTAGAGAAATGTAAAGGTTTCTGAAAACCATTAAACCACCACAACCTCTTAAAATCATTAAATCTGATAAGCATTTCAATTTTCCTATTCTGCCCATCCCTTCCCTCTCTAGGACTATGAGACTTTACATGGAAAACAGGACTTTGCAGATGTAATTAAATTAAAAATCTTCAGACAGGGGGATTATCCTGAATTATCCAAGGTCAGCCCAATGTAATCATAAGAGTTCCCGTGAGAAGGTAAAGAAGAGCCAAAGTTGAAGAAGGCAATGTGACAACAGAAACACAGAGACTGGAGTAATAACAGCTGCCAATCAAACACAGGCATCCTCCAGAAAGAATGGATTCTCTCTGGAGCCTCCTGAAGGGTCCAGCCAGGCCAACATCTTGACTTTAGCCCCAGAAGACTTGATTCAGATTTCTGGCTTCCGAAACTTTAAGTAAAGAAATAAATCTGTTTTTCTGTTTGTTTTTTGGCCACCCCACGTAGCATGTGGGGGCTTCCCTGGTGTCTCAGACAGGAAAGAATCCTCCTGCAATGCAGGAGACCTGGGTTCGAACCCTGGGTTGGGAAGATCCCCTGGAAAAGTGAACAGCTACCCACTCAAGGATAATGGTTTGGAGAATTCCATGGACAGAGGAGCCTGACAGGCTACAGTCTATGGGGTCACAAAGAGTTGGACATGACTGAGTGACTTTCACTTCATGTGGCATGTGGAAATTCCCTGACCAGGGATTGAACCCTTGCAGTGGAGGCTTAACCACTGGACCACCAAGGAAGTCCCAACAAATTTTTTAAGAGAACAAATATGTTGTTTCAAGCCACCAAATTTGTGGTAATTTGTTACTGCAGCAATAGGGAACTGATGCTGTACTTACCTTTAATAAATAAGAAGCTTTAATCTAATCATCATGCTGTCACATTTCACAAAATTAATCCTTCCTTTATATCAAATACCATACTCAAATTACCTTGATTTTGTAGCTCTAATCACCACATATCGTCATCACCTGTTTGACATACCTGCTTCCCCCGCCAGATCAGGAGCTTATGAAGATGGGTTGATTCCATTTGGTAATGTTATCTCCTACAAGGCCCAGGTCCTTGCATATCATAGATGATTAATAACAGAAGGCTGAATTGAAATAAATCACATCAATAACAACTTTGATGTGAAATGGCTGAAAATGGAACTTCACTGTTATAACTATATACCCCAAGTCAGAAAGCTATCACACTATAATGACAAAGTCTCCATTTATTGATTGGCCACTCTGTGACCGTTCCTTTGACATACAGTTTTTTTATTTAATTGCTCTAACAACTCTGAGAAATAGGCAGTATTATCTCATCACACAGTTAGTCACACTGAAATTTAGAGATCAGTAACATGATAAATATTATTCAACAGGCAATTAGCAGAGACAAAGTTTAAATCTTGAAAACATCTGGTGTTGGAACCACTTTACATTCTTCATGAGTAGCTGCTGCTTGGAGAGTTGAAGTGTCCACCAAAAGTAGGATGGGGCAGGGGGCAAAGCAAGAGTGCTGAGGCAAGAACACCGCTTGCTCTAGTCCAAGTGGCAGGACTGAAGATGGAGAGACTAACAGACTGGCAGAGAGAGGATCTGGAACCAGGCAAACTGAAATGTGATGATGAATATTTAACATTCAGGCAAACTAAATGTTATTTAGTTCCTGAGTTGAGATTGAGTAAGAATGAATGTCATCAACCAGTAACGCTGAAGAAGCTGAAGTTGAACGGTTCTATGAAGACCTACAAGACCTTTTAGAACTAACACCCAAAAAAGATGTCCTTTTCATTATAGGGGACTGGAAAGCAAAAGTAGGAAGTCAAGAGATACCTGCAGTAACAGGCAAATTTGGGCCTGGAGTACAAAATGAAGCAGGTTAAAGGCAAACAGAGTTTTGTCAAGAGAACACATTGGTCATAGCAAAAACCATCTTCCAACAACAAAAGAGAACACTACACATGGACATCACCAGTTGGTCAATACTGAAATCAGATTGATTATATTCTTTGCAGCCAAAGATGGAGAAGCTCTACACAGTAAGCAAAAACAAGACCAGGAGCTGACTGTGGCTCAGATCATGAATTCCTTATTTCAAAATTCAGACTTAAATTGAAGAAAGTAGGGAAAACCACTAGACCATTCAGATATGACCTAAATCAAATCTCTTACACTTTTACAGTGGAAGTGACAGATTCAAGGGATTAGATCTGGTAGACAGAGTGCCTGATGAACTATGGACAGAGGTTCCTGACATTGTACAGGAGGCAGTGATCAAGACCATCACCAAGAAAAAGAAAAGCAAAAAGCCAAAATGTTTGTCTGAGGAGGACTTAAAAATAGCTGAGAAAAGAAAAGAAGTGAAAGTTAAAGGAGAAAAGGAAAGATATACCCATTTGAATGCAGAGTTTCAAGAATAACAAGGAGAAGAAAGCCTTCCTCAGTGAGCAATGCAAAGAAATAGAGGAAAACAATAGAATGGGAAAGACTAGAGATCCCTTCAAGAAAATTAGAGATACCAAGGGAACATTTCATGCTAAGATGGGCACAATAAGGGAAAGAAATGGAATAGACCTAACAGAAGCAGAAGATATTAAGAAGAGGTGGCAAGAATACACAGAAAAACTACACAAAAGAGATCTTCATGACCCAGATAATCATGATGGTGTGATCACTCACCTAGAGCCAGACATCCTGGAATGGGAAGTCAAGTGGGCTGTAGGAAGAATCACTATAAACAAAGCTAGTGGAGGTGACGGAATTCCAGTTGAGCTATCCTAAAAGATGATGCTGTGAAAGTGTTGCACTCAATTTGCCAACAAACTTGGAAAACGATAGAGGACGAGATGGTTGGATGGCATCACTGACTCAATGTCCATGAGTGTGAGTAAGCTCTGGGAGTTGGTGATGGACAAGGAAGTCTGGCGTGCTGCAGTTCATGGGCTCAGTAAGGGTTGGACTCGACTGAGTGACTGAATTGAACTGAATGTCATCCCCCACCTCACAGCACACACACAAACACAACAGACACACAAATATCAGCTCCAGTAAAAGCTAACTGAAACCTTTAAAGGTGATAGTCAGATGCATTACAAATTATCTTTGTTAATTTTTTGAAAAATACAAATGCCCAGGTACTGCTATTCTTCTCCAAGGCTTCCGGTTTGTTCTAATGAGCAGCCATGTTTAAAAACAAGTGGATTATATGATATCTTTTACTTTTATCTAGTTCATTTCACTTTTTCTGTTTCATATTCAGTGTTCCCATTTCACTTAGTTTATGTTTTCCCATTTCTCCATCTCTTTCTTTGTTGTCATTCTTTCTCAAGACTTTATCAACTGTAGTAGAAAAGCTTTTGTATATATATATATATACACACAGTATGTATAATATATATTTTTGAAAATTTATAAATTTTTGCCTAGCTAATATATTTACAACATTTTGATTCCACTTATTTAACTTAGTATGAATAGAATGCTGGATTTCTAATTTATATTCACTCAAAATTTTGATATAATTTCATGTATTTTAGCATTTAGTATAGGGAGTTGGTGATGGATAGGGAGGCCTGGCGTGCTGTGATTCATGGGGTCGCAAAGAGTCGGACACGACTGAGCAACTGAACTGAACTGAACTGATACTGTTAAAAGTCTAGAAGATCTATTTAAATGCTATGGTGTGATATGTTTCCTGAATATTGACTGGAATTTTCTCTCCCCAACTTGCTCAGTGTGGAGGCTGAATTCTGCCTCCTAGATGTACTCAGGTCCACATCTCTGGAAACTGTGACTGTTACCTTGTTTGGCCATAAGAACTTCACAGGTATGATTCAGTGAAGGATCTTGAGATGGGAAGATTATTCATGGACTTCATAGGCCTTAAGTGGAATCACACATGTTCTTAACAGAGGGAAGCATAAGGAATTACACAGAGAGAAAAGAAGGTGATGTGAACTGAAGAAAAGAGATTTAACTTTAGTGATAAAGGAAGAGAATTGCCTGGCTGACATTTTGACATTGCTGTTGTTCAGTCACTCAGTCGTGTCCGACTCTTTGTGACCTCATAGACTGCAGCACACCAGGCTTCCCTGTCCTTCACCATCTACCGGAGCTTGTTCAAACTCATGTCCGTTGAGTCAGTGATACCATCTTGTTCTCTATCGTCCCTTTCTCCTATGCTCTCAATCCTTCCCAGCATCAGGGTCTTTTCTAGTGAGTCGGCTATTCACATCAGGTGGCCAAGGTATTGGAGCTTCAGCTTCGGCATCAGTCCTTCTAATGAATATTCAGGACTGATCTCCTTTAGGATTGATTGGTTTGATCTCCTTGCTGTCCAAGTGACTCTCAAGAGTCTTCTCCAATACCACAGTTCAAAAGCATCAATTCTCTGGCGTTCAGCCTTCTTTATGGTCAAACTCTCATATTCATACACGACTACTGGAAAAACCATAGCTTTGACTATACAGACCTTTGTTGGCAAAGTAATGTCTTTGCTTTTTAACATGCTGTCTAGGTTTGTCATAGCTTTTCTTTCAAGGAGCAACTTGAAATCAGTGTAACTGATTTGGGACTTCTGGCTTCCAGAATCATAAGAGAACAAACTGGTATTGTTGTAAGCAACTGAGACTGTGGTAATTTGTTCCAGCAGCCATAGGAAACTAATACACTCACATAAAGAGATTACTGCTAAGTTCAACTATGATTTAGTTTATGGAATCGGCATGTATTGACTGCTAAAAAGTATATATGGGGAGAAGGGATAGTTAGGGAGTTTGGAATGGACATATACACACTGTTATATTTAAAAAGGATAACCAACAAGGACCTACTGTATAGCACAGGGAACTCTGCTCAATGTTAGGTGTCAGTCTGAATAGGAGGGGAGTTTAGTGGAGAATAGATACATGTATATGTATGGCCAAGACCCTTCACTCTTCACCTGAAAAAATTATGACAACAATGGTAAATCAGCTATGCTCCAATATAAAATAAAAAGTTTAAACAAAGAAACAAAAAGGTATATAGGTGTCTCAAATCAATTTTTTCACTATTTTTCATTAGGAAATTGCAAGCATTATTTTATAGAACCCCAAAGACACCTGTCATACATGACCACTGGAAAAACCATAGCCTTGACTAGACGGACCTTTGTTGGCAAAGTCTTTGCTTTTTAATATGCTATCTAGGTTGGTCATAACTTTCCTTCCAAGGAGTAAGCATCTTTTAATTTCATGGCTGCAATCAGCATCCGCAGTGATTTTGGAGCCCAAAAAAATAAAGTCTGACACTGTTTCCACTGTTTCTCCATCTATTTCCCATGAAGTGATGGGACCAGATGCCATAATCTTAGTTTTTTGAATGTGAGAGTTGGACTATGAAGAAAGCTGATCACAGAGGAATTGATGCTTTTGAACTGTGGCGTTGGAGAAGACTCTTGAGAGTCCCTTGGACTGCAAGGAGATCCAACCAGTCCATTCTAAAGGAGATCAGTCTTGAGTGTTCATCGGAAGGACTGATGTTAAAGCTGAAACTCCAATACTTTGGCCACCTCATGCAATGAGTTGACTCACTGGAAAAGACTCTGATGCTGGGAGGGATTGGGGGCAGGAGGAGAAGGGGACGACAGAGAATGAGATGGCTGGATAGCATCACTGACTCGATGGACATGAGTTTGGGTGAACTGCGGGAGTTGGTCGGAGAAGGCAATGGCAAGCCACTCCAGTACTCTTGCCTAGAAAATCCCATGGATGGAGGAGCCTGGTGGGCTGAAGTCCATGGGGTCGCTAAGGGTCGGATGCGACTGAGCGACTTCACTTTCACTTTTCACTTTCACACATTGGAGAAGGAAATGGCAACCCACTCCAGTGTTCTTGCCTGGAGAATCCCAGGGACGGGGGAGCCTGGTGGGCTTCCGTCTATGGGGTCACACAGAGTCGGACACGACTGAAGTGACTTAGCAGCAGCAGCAGCAGCAGCGGGAGTTGGTGATGGACAGGGAGGCCTGGCGTGCTGTGATTCATGGTGTTGCAAAGAGTCGGACACGACTGAGCGACTGAACTGAAAGACAGTTGTCAAAGTTGCTTCTCTAACAACTATCAGATTGCTTTATTTTTAAACATACATACATAAAGAGAAGCTCACAAGTCATAAGTGCAAATTGGCGAATTTTGAAACCGTGAATGTTTTCATGTTATCACCATCCATCAAAAATCAGAACATTCCAGCTCCACAGGAATTCCCATCGTTCCTCTTCATAGTCGCTTCACATCACCACAGATTTTCTCCCAAACCTTACTGCTATCTGACTTTTTCCTGTTTTGAACCTTATATGAATGAAATCATGTAATCTTTATCTAGCTTCTTTCACTCAACATTGTGTTGCTGTGTTTTGTAGCTAGAGTGTCTTCATTTTCTAGACTGGGTAATCTTTTGCAATGTGATTATAAAGAGGTCTGTCTATGGTGCTGTTTATAGACAATAACATTGGAGCTATTACACAGAATACCATTATGGATATCATCGTACATATTTTTCAGTACACACAACTTGTCTATCAGTCACATATCAAACAAAGAACTAATTGGGCCATAGGTATGTGACTGCTCAACCTTAGGATTTACTCCAAACAGGTTTCCAAATTGTTCTATCAATTTATATTCCCAACAAGAATGCATGAGTTCTAGGTTCTTTTCATGTTGTTTGTAAATGTTAGTCATTATGAGGTGTATATAATATCTTTGTGTAATGTTAATTTTACTTTTTTTGAAGTTCAACTCTTTTGGTCACTTCTCTATTAGGTTATCTTTTTTTCAAATGTAGGATTTAAAAAATATTTTGGATACGAATCTTTTGTAGGATCTTTGTATTTCAATATTTAATAATGTGCATTGTCAGTCTCTTAAATAGTGAGAACAGAAGTTCTCAGTTTAAAATTGAAGGACAAAAATTTAACAATATTTTTGAATTATCTCTTTAAGAAATACGTACCTACTCCAAGGTCACAAAGATTGTCTCCTATGCTACTCCTATGTACAGAAGCTGTATTATTTTACTTCTCACATTCAGATTTACTAATCACCTAGACTTGATTTTTCAGTGAGTGCAGTTCAGTTCAGTTCAGTCAGTGAGTGCAGTAGCAGTCAAATCCTAGTTTTTCCATATGGGTATTCAATTGACTCCACATTACATATTGAAAAAACTTTCTATATTCCATAAGCCATTGGTTTTGTTATAAGGCAAGACACCATAACGAATGTATGGGTTTATCTGTGGACTTTCTATTCTATTTGTATATTTGTCAAATCTCCATGACAGTATCACACTGTCTGAATCACTGTAGCTTTATAATAAGTCTTGATACATGGCAATGGAATTTTCCAATATGAATCTTTAAGACTGCCTTATTAATGATCCTTCATTTCTCTATATAAATTTAGTTTTAGCTTATCAATGTCTACACAGAAAAAGAAAGGACACGGATTTTAAACAGGATCAAGTTGATCATATAGATCATTTTGAAAAGTGATATTTTTGTATTATTGACTTTTTACATCTATGAACATGGTATATAATAGACAATTTGATTCAGGTCATTTTCAATTTTTGTCAAAAATGTTTTACCTTTGTTATTGTAGAGATCTTGCACTTGGAATATTTCATCTGGAGGCTTAATCTTCATGTTGCCTAGTTTTATATTTTCATTTATCTTTTCTTATAGGAAAAAAAGAATATTGGTAACTTTTATGACCATTTCCTGTGTAAGACCAGCCAATGGTCAGTAGATATCTTTTCTGTTACTTTCTTGCCTAATGAAGGATGAAAAACAAATTACAAGTTCTTCTACTTAAAGTTTCTTTGTTGTTGTTGATGATGATGAGGGACTCTGCTGGCTTACTGTGCAGATCCCCAGTCTATTTAGAAAACATTGTTCCTCTGTTTAAGGACTAGACAAATGCCTGGATGAGAGTTTTTGCCCAACAAAGAATTATGGGAGTAAGACCAGGAAACCTGGGCACATTTCATCTGTGAACCTTATAGACGTTTGTGCTAAAAATAATTTGGAAACAAGGAGGGATTAGAGTCCAGTGGATTTTCCCTGTTGTTTAGCTGTGACTGAAGAAAGCAAGATTTGCACATTATAATTCTGAGAGCCCCTCACACCAGTGAGAATAACGGACGAAAAACACAGACTGTGAAATATGGCTTCCTCCCCACAACTCTGGGCTCATCACAGCCTCCTTTATCCTGCCTACAAGCGAAGTGTGAAAATCAACTGGAGGATCATGGAGAGAATGGCTAAACTTCAAATGTTCCTCTTGAGTAAACACGGATCATTCAAAATAGCAGAACCAAAGTTAGGAAAAAGATCTTTTGAATGAAAAAAAATTTCCAAGTGAACTGGGAATTATTTGGAAAAATGAAAGCCACAACTATGTGAGCAATCCTTTACAGCTTTTGTGGATAAGGAAAAAAAAAATCCAACCAACACTTTGTAACTACAGACTGATTTTTCTATAACTATGGCAAAGACCTAGTAAAACATTTTGTAACTCTTGTTTGGAATCCTTGCTTGGAACTGTTCCTGAGGAGAAAATGTCCTTTTGACAATTTAGACAGTCTGTGCATAGAATTATCTACCAAAGTTTCTGAGGAAGCAAGTTTCTGCGAAATTAAAATGCTAAACTGGAAGTGGGCTAATCAAATAGTGATAACTTCTACTTGCAGAAACACATGTGTTACTTTAAAAAAATATATAATAAGATACTACTATTCTGGTAGCTGTATTGACCTCTAAGCTATCCAAGCATTTGCCTTACTCCACTTCACATCTTTGCATTGCCATAATGATTTCCCAGCATCATGCCTCTGTAAACTGGTGTTTAACACAACTTAGACTCTCAGGGCCCTTGAAAAGGAATCACAAGAGATAATACATTTTTAAAATGCTTCTCAGGTCTTTGGCAATGAGTTTCATGCCAGAACTGCCCTCCATAACTGATGTGCACACAACTTTCTCTAATTTGAATGCAAACCGGGCCTAGACATCCAGGATGACAGTAAATAAGCTCCTCAGAGCTGTGGGGCATGTCCAATGTGTTTATTACATGGCACCTATTGGTTTTGTCTTTCTCACCCACCCAGCAAGAGACCCTGAATTGGCATCTGAGGCACATTCTTGGCAACTGTCGAAACTGTTTTGCTTGCTGTCTTTGTATTTCCTGCTGATCTGTTTTCTTCTTCTCCCCCGTGGACTGTGCACAGCATTGCAGCACAGCTGGGGAGGAGAAATGGGTCTCTTGTACCTATGTTAGAAGGGTCATTAATTCCACAGATTTGCTAAAAGAAAACTGGAATTTTAATTCTGATTTTCACAATGAGTAGGTACTGCCTCACTGTTGGGGCATCTTCTCTTTGGTACTTGAGTGAATTTTCCTACTACTTTTATCTGCAAAAGATTTAATTAGTGCTCTGAAAATACTTAAGTGTTTGCATAGAAAGGGTATTTATTTTGGAAATAAAAGAGACACAGAATGCATGTATGCCCTTGAAAAACTGAGACCGAACAAGATCAAACATCTTGCTTGACATTTAGTTCTGGGGTCTTTGGATTCTGTGTTTAAATAAAAGTGACTGACATTTTTCTATTTAAAGATGTTAAAGAGAACTATAAAATTCCAGTGCTGAAAACATTTTGGCTCTTTAGTGGCCTCTTTTATCTACCAGATAGATAAACTGCTATAGAGGCCCATAGCAGGTGGGTGACATGCTAAAGTCACATAGGACAGACCATGACTTGTGACCTTTCTTCTACACTCTGTGAGTCCTTCAGAGAAGGAACTGTTGGCTTGAGCAAAATGGGATCACTCCACCTTCGTAAACCTTCAACAGTATGGATTCTATATGATTGCTTTCTCCAGTTCTTCTCATCCTTACTAGTTAACGGTATCACTGCTCACCATTCTTCCTGCAGGATGTACCATGGCTTTCTCACTGATAGAAACTCCTAGACAGACAGTAATGGAACCCAGGCTGGTAAGCTGGTTGGGATCTCAGACTTTTCTTTACATGCAAGGAATTAGTCAGAGCAAACACGTACTTGTCACAAGTTCATACAAAGCAAATCTAACAATATTTGTGAATATCAGTGAAAGCAGAGGAAAATATCCCTTGATCCCAGATTCCTCAAAGTCTAGCCACAGGGTTCCATGAGGACCTTTTGTGTTCATACATTAAATTCTTGGATTTTGAAGTCAGGTTGAGCCAGGAAACAGTTTCTAAGACAGTTGCTCAAATGCAGGTTTGTGTGCTTAGTCACCTCAGACTTCAGTTGAACTTAGTTCCCTTTCCAAAACCATTAAAAAGTATTTAGAGTTAACCTTAAATTGAAATCTTCTTGTTCTTATCCTACTTGACTGTAGCATATAAGGTGACATTAAGCAATGTGGGTAAAGTGTCTTGAATAGTGTGACACTATTATATTTTCCCTTTTACTTTGTATTTCTAGTCCATATTCTTATAAATTCACCCAAATTCAAGTTACTCTGAGATCTACTTTTCCAAAACATGATATCCAAATGGACCAGGTCAATGCCATATAAATTCAATAAACATGAACCAAACACCTGTTATATAGCCAGCAGTATGTTGTTGTCTGTGAAAATGATGAGAATAAACATAACCCAGTGCATCAGACCTTAATATTAACGTCATTCAGTAGAAGAGTTATACACCTAGGAAAATTTTTAAACCCACAATACAATATACTGTGTCATGTTTAAGTTCTCGAGACATTGCAGGCACTTACTGCTGCTGTTACAGTGTGACGGGAGACAATGTATTCACTCTAATTTGCCAGTAGTGATTACACAGCAGATCTTCATCGATAAACTGATTCTTAAGTTACAATAGTTTCAAATGTGTCAGGTCTGTCAGCTCAGGCCAGTGAATAGGGTCGCAGAGCCGGACATGACTGAAATGACTGAGCACAGCGTACCAATCACTGAAAATCCTCCACTGACTGGCTGAACTGTAGTATGATGAAGCAGGAAAATATGGTAATGCTCTAGAGATCTTTCTTTTGCCCCTAGGGTATTTAAAAATCTTTATTTTGCTGTTACTTTGTTATTTTCTCACACCGTTTGATCTATGTATCTCTATCAAATTATATTTAATGTGAATATCAAATATCTTACTCTCATTGACAACCTGAATTTATAAACATCATTTAAAGCAATTCATGATGAAAATAAGCCAACAGAAGATATAACTTAAAAGATGAAAAAAGATATTGGGGTATGTCTCCAATTATTTGTCATCCAATTATTCAAAAATGTTTGAGATAAATCAATAAAGATTTGAAACTTTAGAATATTAAATGTCTGATCGTGAGCTTGAAATAAACTAGTTTTTCAAAACACACCAAATAAACATATTTTGATACAATGATTTAGGGGATGTACTTGTGAAAGCTACTCTGAGGGCAAACACCATGTATTAGTTAATTTAATTTAATTTAGCCAGGGACTTGCATTCCTGTAAAGCTGTTTCACATTTTAATTTTACTCAGATCCCCATCCTAATATTATTGTCCTTAGAACAGCCAGCAGATGAAAGAGTTTCTAATCATTTTAATTAATAAAAATCAGGAAATCCAACACTGACTCACTATCGGTCCCTTTATACCTCCTTGTCTCATCTAATAACCTGTAGTTCAACCTCAGAAGAAAGCTATGCCTCTTATTATTATTATTCTTTCTTTTTTTTTGGTCACACAGGTATGTGGTGTCTTAGCACAGCGTACACAATCTTAGTTCCCCAACAGGGGATTGAACCTGCACCCGCGGTGTTGGAAGCACAGAGTCTTAAACACTGGATCACCAGAGAAGTCCCCATATGCCTCTTCTCTTTGCCAGGGCTAACCTTCTCCCTGTAATTCTCATCCCCACCCTTGCATCCTCATGTTTACTCTTATTTTTCACTAGGGAAGCAGAAAAAGAGAATGGTTAAGTATTATTCCTTGATATGAAGAGGGAGGGAAGGAAGAGAGAAAGAGGGGGAAAAAGGGAGAAAAGCAGGAAAACTGGGGGAAGCAGAAAAGGGGGGGAGAGGGCCAGAAAGAGGGAGAGAGAGACAGTACTTTGATATGAGAAAAATAGAATGTTACTCAACTGGAAGCAGGCATTCCTCCAAAACACTGTGTTTGCAAAGCCCAGTTCCTTCAGATTTCAAAACACTACAAACACAGATTGGCCTGAAAATCAGTAAGCGTTCCCCACCTACTTCCCACTGCTGGTCCCCTAGCTTCAACCTGCTGTATGTGACTGGAGATGAAGCTTCACCAACTGCTTGCCTGTTTTCTTAACATGGCTTGGCCAGGAGTTGTGAAGTTGGCTCAGAAGACCTGAGTTAGCAGTGACCAGCCAACACGCCTCACAACTTAGCACTAAGTAGGGCCGTGAGCCAAATTGGGCCTTGGCTCTCTGCAGAAGAGAGTTATCCTAAATAATCACAGCAAAAGGAAGTGAGGAGGTCCTGCTCTCATCATGCAAGTCAAGTTGGCTAAATTCTGTCATTTTCTAAGCCTCCCACAAAGAAAACAGTGACTATAAATGTGAAAAAAAAAATCCTAAGATCTAACTTCTATGTCATATTATTGATTTGGTTCCCTTTTCAGAAGGCTGAAGACTTCCCAAAAAGGAAACCTACATTACTTTTAATTTGCCACAGAGCTTGGCTTTGCATCAGTCATCTCAAGAAAATCTAAGAACTTCAAAATGCATTAATCCCCAGTGAACTGGATCTTTCTAAAATATTCATTCTCAGTGTTTTGGCAAAGTCACCCCATGTCACTAGCTTAATTGGTGGCAGGTTATTTTCCAGTTGTCACATAATCTTTTCCTATTTAAGAGGCAGAAATAAAAACACTCATAAAGGAATTGAATAATTTGGTTCACAAACAACATAGGCATTTATTTGAAAAACATTTTCCATTTAAGTAAAACGGCAAATCAGCTATAGTAGCTTCCTTACTGCTTATTCTAATCTGCACTCACAGTCATTTTTTATTCATCAAATTCAGAGATACTGCTACAGAAAACTATTTCACAAAGTATTTAGAAAAAAAATATATACAGACTCTCTGATAGAAAGTTAATTAAACTAACAAAGCCAGGCAATATAAAGGTAAGATATAAAACAAGCTCACATTTATAAACACAAATAAATAAATATGTACAAAAGAGTCTATGCCAACATTAAACAAACAAAGCTTTACAATGCAAGTCATGGTGACAACAATGGAAAACATATCAGGATCCTAGACTGACTCTAACATAATGTAGTTCAAAAAAAGGAAAACGAAGAAAATAAAAAAATAACAAAAACTGAAACTCTTTTCCAACTCTCTTCCAACCCCAGAGAGTCTAAGTTGATATTATTCTCAAAGTTAGGCTAAACTAAATTTTGGCTCCAGAGCTAAATTCCTGAAGTTCTGTTCTGAGGGGGCTAAATGAAGGTGAGAGCTACATGTGTAGAACTCAAGTCCACTTGCAAATGTTTTTATTCAGCTGTTTCTCCATTTTTTTTTTTTTTAATCCTTACCCGATTACTGGAAATTTCTAAAGTGGAGCTGATACTGTTGTCAAATATGAAAAAAACATTTTTCCAAGATCTGCATGAATATGAGTAGAAATCAAAGATATTTTTAAAGTTCTCACCTTAATTACTTTTAACTACATAAGCACTTCAGGTAGAAATCTCACAGTTGAAAGCTAATTAAATTCTATCATCTCTAAGGCTTGGAGGAGAGTATATGAAGATTCAGAGACTAGTTAAGGTTAACTTTCATCTAGATGCAACCTCTGCCAAAATAAGCAGCCTGTTAACATACGTGCCTATGGAAAACGATGTGACTCTGCTGTACGGGATCTTAGTGACTTCAGATTTACTATCTTTTCCTTCTGCCTACAACCCTCTCCTGGGAAGGCCAGGTTGAGCCACGCTTTTATCTCCTAGAACAGTGTTCTAGGATGCTACAAAATGGAATGGTATGAAAACTCACTACCACATCATCACCTGTTTGGGTCTGGCAAAAATCTTCATGACTGAGGATGAGCGGAAGGTGAGACGTCTCTTGGTTGCTGCAGTCTGAGAGCTTTCCTATGTCTCAAACTAAGGGCTACCTGCTTCCTGCACAGAGTGAAAGGTCCCCAGGTGCTCAGTCTGGCTTCTGCCTTTAAGCAGTTTTGTTCTGTCAGAATGTCTCATCTTCTCATCACTGAGGCTGCTTCCAGAACCTGAATCATCTCAGATAACCCAGAGCAAATGTAAAGGTACAGCACATATTGAGACCAATTTCTAAGAAACTGGACACTCATTCATCATTTAATAACAATTAAAATGTGGTCTCCTACACATTCACTAGCAAGCACATTACTCAGGATAGTCTGAAAGTTAGGCTAAAAGCTGCTTAATATTATGCATGGCTTATATGCAGAAACCTAATCCATAAATAACACCCCATCTATCTTACCAGATCTCCTCTGGCTCTTACAATCAGATGACCTATATACAAATAGTTTTCAGACTGGCAAGTGTAGACCCACATGTTTATATATTATTTTGATTATGATAAGTCCCCCACCTAAGTCTCAGTTTATATTCTTTGGAACAAAACTCTTGAAAGAGGAAGTAAGAGGCTTTTCATTTGTGCAAATGGAAATATCTTAAAAATCTCTGGAGCTATGACAAGACCATAGAGTCTCAATAGTTGTTTTTCCCAAAAGGGCAAAACTGTTGTACACAGCATGCCTAATGGAAATTCCATTCCTTCCATGAATCCATGGCTCAATATACAGTAGAGGATCAAAAATAGAGGTGTAAGAGGTTCATTCTTTAACTACTGTGAGGTCCACTGTAATGAAACCCCAACACTAAATTTGATTCAAAAGTATAGGATTAAATTATCATAATGTTGTTTAAGTCGTGTCTTGAATAGGATAAATGAAACAGTATGACTTCATATTAACTAGGTCAAAATTTGGGAAATTCTTTCTTAGGCACATTGTGGTCTTCATGGTTAAACATTTGAGATAATGGAAGATACACCTTTCTAAACTTTGTCAGACATCATTCTTTTGTCTCTGTAGTTAAAAGAGGAAATGCTACTGCATTCATGGAAACTAGCAGAGATGGGACTTGTGGGCATCCGAAATAGTTTTAAATATTAGTATGCTTTTTTAAAGATTTTTTGGATGTGGACTATTTTAAAAGTCTTTATTGAATTTGTTTCTATATTGTTTCTGTTTTATGTTTTGGTGTTTTGACTGTAAGGCATGTGGAATCTGAGCTCCCTGACTAGGGATCACATCC
Organism: Moschus berezovskii; assembly: GCF_049115385.1. Taxonomy (NCBI): domain Eukaryota; kingdom Metazoa; phylum Chordata; class Mammalia; order Artiodactyla; family Moschidae; genus Moschus; species Moschus berezovskii. The sequence continues at coordinate 87,099,518 of NC_142469.1, read as the reverse complement.
ACACCCCTCCCTCACCCCCCATGTTGGAAGGCAAAGTCCTCACCAGTGGATCACCAAGGAAGTCCCTATTAGTATGCTTTGGCTTGTTGAGAAAGATGATGGAGCAAATGGCCATATCCAAACCTAATTATTAGGTGGAGTGTGAATAAACTCTAAACTAAACTTTTCCATAGCCTGGCCTGTCCCTTATCCTATAACCTTAATATTCCACCTCCCAGCCCAAGTTCTGATTGGTCAATTCAATTATATATTTAAACAACCCTATCGCCTGTGGGTACTGAATCATGCTGCTCTCAGCAGAGTGAAGTTTTAGTGATGGTGGAAACTCCCCCATGGAAGAAACACACTGAAAAGACAGTGAATTTCACAAACGCCTTCTTCACAAAACACATTGGTCATAATACACAGTTACCTAGGTAAGACCACGTTCACATCTGCTAGTCAGAGTTTGACTGCTTGCACACCTTTGTGTTTGTGTAGACTGATTCTTCTTTCTTATATTAAAGATATCAAAACTTTGTGCTGTGGCTGAAAGTGTCTGACATGATAATATTTTTATAGAAATTATCTGAATGAGCATTGCAATAACCCTTGACCTTATCAATGACCTGATGGACTGGAATGATCGATGTTTGTTCTCCATCAGCATGCGTCAGTTTTGATGAGGACTTGTCCATGGAAGCATTGTCTGAAAGAAATGATACAAGGAATTAGGCTGCAAGATGAGCTGGTGACATGCCTGAGGGCCACCATTTTGGACGCTCTATTTTGCACATTAAAGAAGATCACAAAGGAAATGAAACTCTGATTCTTTCTTAATTTCGATAGCAGGCAGCACTAAAATTTCATGCTTTTCACCTTCAAAGTGCATTCCTGCATATGAATGAATGTTAATGTGCCTTCTAGTAAATTTGTGGGGGTTTGTTTCAAGAAATGTTCTTCTAAGTGGTATTTTTCAAAGAGCCAGTGAATAGAGTCATCAGAAAATTGAGGAAAAAATATATATGGCAAATGGCTCACACAAAGTAGCCACAGATAATATAACAATGAATTAAAAAGTGCCGAAATATCTGTGGAAGAAACAATATGATGTCTATGATATGTTTTCACAGTAACACAGAAAGGGGAAAATGTGTAGGTGGCTATGAGTTGATAGATTCAAAGGGATTCATTATATTATCCTCTCTACTTTTTATATGTGTTTGACATTTCATAATACAATTTTTAATGAAATATAAAGAATTTTGGTTTTTTTTTTACTTTTTTTTGTGTGTGTTTTACCGGACATGTGTCTTAATTTATTTATTTATTTTATTTATAAAATTTAATAAATGGTACAAAGCACAATGTCATAAACATTAACAGTTAAAATATCACCAAATGAAAAAAATACTATAGAATACACAGTTGCAAAAAGCTACATTAAGTTATTTTACAACTGCCTCAAGTTGCAAAAAGAAAAAAAAAAACCCAATGCCTTACCTAAGTTATCCCTTTTGGAAAAGAAAACCAAATAAAAAACATAAAAGCTATTTTGAACTCATTTTCTCATGGGAAAAACTTGTGAAATGATTGCCATATAGAAAAAAGGGCATCTTTTATGAATTATTTTTAAATTACAGAATCCAAAATTATCTTTATCAGAAATATTTTAAGTATATGTTTTCATCAACTGTGCTACAGTCTCAGAATAAAGTTATTGCTGGCAGCAATAAAATCATAACAACTAACAGTAACAAAGGATTGCTAAATACATTTCTGTCCTAAATTTCTCAGTATCACATATTAAACATTATTTTCCTAGACTCACAGCTTTCTAAAATTGGCTCAGCCAATGCCTTGAAACTCTGTCATGTGTGTGTATATGTTAGTCGCTCAGTCGTTTCTGACTCTTTGCGACCCCAAGGACAGTAGCCGGCCACCCTCCTCTGTCCATGGAATTCTCCAGGCAAGGAAACTGGAAACTCTGTTAAATACTATTATCTATAAATACACATGACTATCTTCATGTACCCTATGAGTATCTTGTAAGTATCTGTCTTCCTCCCTCTCCCAGCACATTTTGGAAAAAAATTCTATCTTAAAATCAACTACAGAGATTTCACATCAGTGAATGAGCAAATATAACCTTCTACAAAGTACTCAGTCTCCAGCAGTTGTATCATCTCTATTCACTGTGGAAGAGGCAAAAATTCTATCATGAAAAACTGTGTTTAGAAATCATGGCTCAGAATGGAATGTTCACTCCACGTGTTTTATGTTTTGAGTATGCTGGACCCAGTATGTGACTTAACATTAAAAATCCATCCATAATTGGTAAAAGCCATTGCTATTGTATCTGATGTCTTTGGAAATAACTCAAATTGTTCAATTGTGGTCTTGGTGTTGGAGCAGACACTAAATACAATGAAAACTAAAATAAAAAGTGGTGTGTCCATCTCACTAGAGGAAGCAAGAGAGAACAGATGGTCTATGGGAAAAGTGGCAGACTGAAGCATGGTGGGATGACCCAGGATTGGTGAGAAAAAGGCTTAGGGGTCATTATAGAAGGGTCCCTCCCCATTCAGCTCTCAGCAAGCTGATTGATTCTATGCTTTCCTTCCCTTCACACATTCACTAGCCATTGGTTTTCTGTTGGGAATTTTTCTATTGGTTTAAATCTCAATAATGAACAATTTGTACTTGATGTTTTTAGAAAACTACACATCCTCAAAAAACCTTCAAAGATACATTCATTCTATTTCATTGACAACTTCCAGGGGCACAGTTTTTAAAGACTTTGACCAGCTCCATTCCAAATATATGGTCCAATTTTCTGGATCTTCAGTCTAATAAAGTAAAATTCTGAGCTAGGTCTGTGTTTCTACATATATGCTATTCCCAGTTTCTGCAATTCCCAGTTATACTTATTATCTTGTGGATAATACAGATTTTTGATTATTGGTATAAGTTGGAAAACCAGGGGCTAGGGAAATGAACTATTATTTGATTGATGCTGAAATTTCAAGCAGACAAAAGTCCTCAAAAAGCAGGCTTGGGATTGACAATTTCTCTTTTATGACTTCTGTGAATGTACCATGACATATTCAGTAATTCACAAGAGCAGTGAAAAGGTAAAGAATTGTACTCCATTCTACAATGAACCTCTCAAATATTGCTTTTTTTTTTCTCTGTTACATAACCCACTAACTCCAGAGCATGGTACATTTCCTAGAAGGAGCAGCTTGCAGATACCCCCATGCAGAGAACAGCCAGCCCAGCACACGACCATTTGACAGTTCAGAAATTCCAGCTCAATGCAGGAATGTCCTTGTGCTAGCTGAGAAGTATTGTAAAGAAGAAGCCATTTTGCTGGTGCAGCAAGAGTCTTAGTTTAATCCATGCAAATATTCTATTACCTTGCAAAAAAATTCATGCATTCAAAAAAGTAATAAAAGTTTACCTGAATGATCCACTTTTGTTGAAGGAATGATCTTAGAAGACATTATCTACAATTCCAAGAAATAAACCATCTAGATATCCATGATGATATGTGGTGACTTTCTACATACCCCAAGTGACCTAGGTACACCAGCAGTCCCACTGAGAACTGGCTAGGTTGCAGAAGACTTTTCATATGTCAACTGACTGGAATGATTACACCATGAAAGTCATGTCATACCGTTGACTATATCCTTATACTAGTTAACAAGAACCTGTTTAACCCCAAATGTTTGAATAGAAATGATTAACATTAGTGAAGTCTTCAAAAATAAATATCCAAGATTTTGAAACAGTAAAGCTTTTCTTTGGTATCCCCATTTCTACAGTCCCTTTTATCTTCTAGTCAGTTTTCCCCATGATGCTATTTCCAAATATTTTATACTTTCAAAATGCCCTCTGTTCCAAAATATCTACCTGTTATCTTCTTTACCGTTTTAATAGTGGTTTTTCAAGCTAGCTATTCTCAGTTATATTGAGGAAAATAATTCAATTGAGCTAATTCCTATGCATTCACAACTAACTTATAACGCATTAAGCATTTGGATTTTAAAGGGGAGACAAAATGAGTATCTAATTTTAAGGCTGATTAAATAAAGTATAAAATCCACTCATTATTAGGACAGTAGAGCCTTGCATAATAGTTGGGATTGGGGGCACTGACTTCCTGAACAACTGAAAATCTGGGTACAATTTACAGTTGACTCTCTGTCTGAGCTTCCTCAGTGTCCAAAGTTCTGTATCCATGTATTCAGTCAACCGTGGATCATGTAATACTGTTTGTTGTATTTAGTACTAAAAAATAACCTGCGTATAAGTGGACCTGCACAGTTCAAAACGTTTTGTTCAAAGATTAACTGTAAACAATATTTTGTGCCAGGGAACTACCAATTAGGTAGACTAATCTACCTCAGATTATATACCTGTCATCACGTTTCTTACACAGGTGTTTTAAGTAAGAACGCAAAGACCTCTTAATTTTAAGGCAAACTGCTTGTGTGCAGGACTCAAAGACTGCACCCCATTCTGGAAGAGTTCATAGCTTCTATTCAATTCCCCAAAGTATCCCTGACTTGAAGAAACTTTAAGAACTGCTGTCCTAAGCTGCTCCACGTTTTCAGATATTTTTAAATAATACTTTTATTTATTTATTGGCTGTACTGCATCTTCGTTGCTGGGTGGGCTTTTCTCCAGCTGTGGCGAGCAGGGGCTACTCTCTAGTTGCGCTGTACGGGCTTCTCATTGCAGTGGCTTCTCTTGTTGCCAAGCGCTCTAGGGTGCCCGGGCTTCAGTAGTTGAGGCACAAGGGCTCAGTAGCTGCAGTTCCTGGGCTCTACAGCACAGGCTTAATAGTTGTGGCACACAGGCTTAGCTGCTCCTGGGCATGTGGGATCTTGCCAGACCAGGGATCGAACCCATGTCTCCTGCATTGGCAGGCAGATTCTTTACTGCTGAGCCACCAGGGAAGCCCTTCAGATCTTTCTTTGACTAATTATGGAATTAAAAAACTCTCTAAACATTCAAACTTTCTTCCACAGTGCTATCTTGAATCCCAGGCAGTGGGCACCAGAGTGGTGCAAGCAGGGACATGTGGAAAGATTCAAATGTACATAAGGGTCATTTGAAATGCAAGTGTTATAATGTGAACATTTATATACACATCACACAAATCACTCCATTCTTGCCAAATATGAATCTTTTTGGTGCCATTTGCTTCTGTCTACGTTTATTAGCTAAACAAATACAAAACTTAAAAGTCATTTCCATTACCTTTTATAAGCATCTTTCATTTAGAAAGTGTTGGATACTGAGTGTTGAGAGCTGTTTGACTAAGGTTTAACTAGTATTTAAAAGTAGCATTTTTGCTATTTTCAACTGAAATTATTAAAGGAGTATACCTTTTCACATTGTTCACTGGCTATCAAGGACTGCAAAATGGTCTTTGCAGGCTTATGTCATTTTATTGCACTTCACTTTGAAGCCCTTCACAGACATTGCAGTTGTTATAAATCGAAGATTTGTGTTGTCTGATGACAGTCAAGCACATTTTTTAGCAATAAAGTATCTTTTAAAATTAAGGTATGTACATTTTTTTGACATGATGGTCTGTTCAGTTCAGTCGCTTAGTCGTGTCCGACTCTCTGCAACCCCATAAATCACAGCACGCCAGGCCTCCCTGTCCATCACCAACCCCCGGAGTTAGACTGTGGTATAGGGTAAACATATAAGCATATATTTATATACGGTGCATATATGCACTGAGAAACCAAAAAATTTGTGTGACTCTCTTTATGGCAATATTCAATATATTATGGTGGTCTGAAGCCAAATTCTCTGTATGTCTGAAGTCAGCCTGTGTTTTCAAGTCTTCAGAATTTTTCATACACAGGCTTAGAGTCAGAAAGTGTGATCACTGTAAATATCATGAAGATTAGGTAGATGAACAAAGATACAATGTTTCTCATCATCTGTATCACTTTCCAAACATAATGTTCCCTCTTTCATATTTAATCAATAATGTATAGAGCAATCACCAGTAACATTTCCAATGGTCAGGGACTTAAGTATCTTTTTGGATTGAGGTATGACTGTCATATATCATTATTAATTTTAGGTGTACACTATTATGATTTTATATTTGTGTATATTTCAAAGGACTTAAGTCTTTCACATACAAGCTGGATGGTGTCTCTTCCTGTTTTCATTCCAACTTGCCAGGTAACTGTCATACTATGCTGAAATAATCTGGAACTCAATTTCTGTATTTTTTAAGTAAAGATATAACTTGTAAAACAAGATACCATACTTTTTTAGGAAAATTAAATTTTAAAGCAAATGAAATTACAAAAATATTGAGTTAATGATACCCTTGACAATGTAGGTTCAATTTTGGTTGCAAAATTTTTAAAAAAGGACAAAATATTCACAAAGGTACTGAAGGTGCAAATAAATTTTGATTTTCCTAAATCTAAAATAAGCACCCTAACGGGCACTGTGATCTATGAATTTTTATGACATGTCAGTTCTCACCATGAAAACATGATGGGAAGTGTTCCAGAGAGCATCTTTACTAGCATCTTTCTGGCCAGAATGACTCACCGGTATGGCTGTTCCTTTTGAAGTAGGTGGTAGAGCTGGATTTAGACTTGGATGTAAGGTAGGTTGAGTTAGAACCAATAGAGCTGGAGGACAAAGATTTTCCTAGATTATCAGAACTTTTCTTGATGATATTGGTAGCTGTCTTACTCCAATCTGAAAGAAATGACATCTCTCCATGAATCTGCTTTAGAGGGGATACAGTCTGCCTTGAGGGCTTCCCTGGTGGCTCAGCAGTAAAGAATCTGCCTGCAATGCAGGAGATGCAGGTTTGAACCCTGAGTTGGGAAGATTCCCTGGAGGAAGGCATGGCAAACCACTCCGGTATTCTTGCCTGGAAAATCCCATGGACAGAGGAGCCTGGCAGGCTACAGCCCATGGGGTTGCAGAGTTGGACACGACTGACTTACAATACATGCACACACTTTGCCTTGAAAAAGCATCACCACATTTTTAAAGTAACTGATTCACAGCATTAGATGTTCTGACACACTGGCAGTGAATCATACAAGAGACTGACATCAACAGTAACTCGAAGAAACAGAAAAGTTTCTTACTTTGACCTTATGTTTAAAATTCTACTTAATATCTAAGGTTGAGAAGTAACCACTGGAGATTTCTTTTTTTAAAGAGTACTATTTTTCTTCAGGGATTTTTTTATATTGAGAAAATTCTCTTTTGTCTAATAATGTAAATGAAGACTTCAAAAATATGGAAAGGTACATAGGGTACAGTGGATATCCAAGTTGTTAAATTAGACATAAAACCTTGAACAACTCACTTAACCTATCTGGAACTCGTGCTTCTCCTTTGCAAAATAGAACAGTCAGGTCCAAACTCCTCAGGTCCTGTGCAGTCCTAAGACTCTAAGACTCCAACCAAGCATCTTTACGCACTCCATCTTTACACCTTGCTACCAGAGGGACTGGGATGCTCTGACAATGCAAATATGTGTGTGCTCAGTCGCTTAGGTGTATCTGATTCTTTGCGACCCCACGGACTGTAGCCCACCAGGCTCCTCTGTCCATGGAGTTTTCCAGGCAAGAATACTGGAGTGGGTTGCCATTTCAGGGGATCTTCCTGATCCAGGTATCAAACCTGAGTCTCCTGCATTGGCAAGTGGATTCTTTACTACTGAGCCACCTGGGAAGCCCAAATGACAAATGCTTCTGACCACACTCTGAATGTAAAAAGCTCGATCACCAACATGCCCCTTTACCTGAGTTGTCTGCCAACCGAAATCTACCACAGCAGAGATGCCGCCTCCACTGCTTCTGAACATTCTCCTTCATAGCACAGTGGAAGATAAATATAAATAAACCTGGGACAAAAGAAAATATAAACAATTAGGCAAAATGACACATTGCTAAAGACAAATCTTACAAAACACATGGATTCAATTTAATTTTTTTTTACACCCAAATCACTAAGAAACAAAGATCCTAAGGAATCTTTACGTATGCAACTGATGTTTTAATCCTTTAGAATAGAACACAGAGGCTCAAATAAAACTAGAACAATTACATTAATCTAATTCTATCCTTGTTTATTCAGTATTTGTTACGATGTAAGCTAAAGACTAATCTGAAATGGGCAATATTCAATTTAAGAGACACTTAATGTTTCCCTTATATTTGTTTTAAAATTATGTGAAAACATAGAGAAAACATCCATGAGCACATCATCTATTTCAATTTGTGTATTCTAAGCTATTTTATGTAAGCATATTATTATAAGTCTGGGCCACAGAAAAGTGGTATTTTTACAAGTCCCAAGTTGCTGATTTGGCCCCAAATCAGCAATTTCATGTAGCTCCACCTGGCCTGCCTTAGTTTCTCAACATTTTAATGCAGAAGTATTTCTGTATTGTCAAGTGGTCTTCATATATTTATAGTTTGCCTGCATTTATCAAAAAATGTATCACTTGTGCTTTGGATGCCAGCCCCTTTTAACTCTTCAAGGAATTTGCTTTTGCATTTTTACCTTCTTTTGGCTGCCTCAATTTCTACCTCTCTTCCTCCAAACTTGGTTATTCCCATTACTCACAAGTGTATCCTAGTAACTCTCTTTTAAATAATCAAAGAATTTCTCCATTAGCCCCCAATCTTCTTCCAGCTTCTACTTCTTCATTCCCTTTCTCAATAAAACATCCAATGACTAACTTGTGCTGTCTCTACTTTTTCTCATTTCTTTTCTTCTCAACCTGCTCTAAAGAGGTGACTATCCACATCTCTGAGGCCACTGTCCACATCTCTCAGGCGTCTGTCCACATCTCTGAGGCCACTAAAACTGCTCCTGTAGATCACAGGAGCTCCCCTACTGTTAACTCAGCTTTCTTTCCCATTTTACTAGCCCTCTCAACAGTATTCAAAACAATTGCTCACTCTCTCACTCTTGAAATACATCCTCTCTTTTTTAAAGAATTTTTTCCCACATAAACCACTTTTTCTCGGAGAAGGCAATGGCAAGCCACTCCAGTACTCTTGCCTAGAAAATCCCATGGATGGAGGAGCCTGGTAGGCTGCAGTCTGTGGGGTCACTAAGGGTCGGACACGACTAAGCGACTTCACTTTCACTTTTCACTTTCACACATTGGAGAAGGAAATGGCAACCCACTCCAGTGTTCTTGCCTGGAGAATCCCAGGGACGGGGGAGCCTGGCGGGCTTCCATCTGTGGGATCACACAGAGTCGGACATGGCTGAAGTGACTTAGCAGTAAACCACTTTTTCTAGTCTTCATTGAATTTTGTTAGAACATCGCTTCTGTTCTGTGATTTGGTTTTATGGCTGAGAGGAATGTGGGGTTTTAGCTCCCTGACCAAGGATCGAACACATACTCCCTACATTGGAAGGTGGTCTTATCCACTGGACTGCTAGGGAAGCCCCTTGAAACACATTCTTGATACCATTTTCTCTCTGGTGGGGCTGGGTTAGTCACTAAGTCATGTCCGACTCTGAGACCCCATGGACTGGAGTCCTCCAAACTCCTCTGTCCATGGGATTTCCCAGGCAGGAATACCAGAGTGGGTTGCCATATCCTTCTCCAGGAAATCTTCCTGACCCAGGGATCGAACCCACATCTCCTGCATTGCAAGCGGATTCTTTACTGCTGAGCCACCATCCCTGATGTTCAAAATAGAAGTGCTCTTCATCATTACCCTCAAACAAACATATTAAACTCATTTCAGCGCAATAATTTGATGGCTCTTCCTTCAAACCTTTCCGTAACAGGATCTTAATCTGCCATTCAGGTCTCAGATCAAACTCCTCAAAGAGGCCATCATCGACTGTTTCCTTTTATTTTTTATGTCTTAGCCTCTGCTCACACCCTTGCACACACCTATTTTTGTTCTGGCACTGATCAGTACCTGATATTATTGTATTCCTTATGTATTCATTTATCTCTTTGCTTGATTATCCCTTGCTAGTAAATAATAAGCTCCAAGAAAACAGGGATGCTTGTCTACCTAATGCTGTACTAGCCATTCCCCAAATAATGCCAGGAACTAAGCAGGACCTCCATAAATGCTTTGTTGAATGAATAAATATAACCATGATTAATCACTCACCTATTTTACATGAGATAATTTAATATATACACATACATGTGAATGTCTTAAACGTGTTTGGGTGTAGGGGCTTAAAAACAGGAGTTAAAAGAACAAAGTTAAGGAGTGACAGGAATACAGTGAAAATATATTTAAGGCAAAAGTTTCTGAAAGGTATGCAAATTAGTTGCCAAGTAATGCCTTAATAATATACCATATTAAGTAGATTATCTACATAAGTGAGGGTATTTTAGAGAGTGCAAGGGCTTAAACTGAACCTGGAGAAAACTTTGGGTAGGAAGTTAAGGGAAGTTTCCAAAAGAACTAAGCACTGCTAAGCAGGAGGCACTCTGTTTTAGGAGCAGGAAATTCCAAGGGGATGATCATTGCTTTCATGGAGCACAGGGTCTAGCATGGAACACCATAAAAGTGAAAATGACAAAAGTACCTTTAATGGACATTAAGACCCATTCATTCTTTTCGAGTATGGAGTATTCATCAAGAAAACTGTACATTACACTGTAGCCTGTGTAACTGGAAAACTGGGCGAGTATTTAAAGTACTCTTATTTTACACGTACAGATAAATTTTCAAATGAGATCTAGGGCTGTGTTTTTACGTTTTATCTTCCAATATCTTAACTGAAAGTGGTAACAGTTTTACTCCAGAATAAATGACATTATTAAGAACAGAAGGGAATGTGCTGGATGTCTGCAGGTTAGACCCTAAATGCAGTGAGATGACTGTGGCTGATTCTTCTCCTCTGGGCTTGGCTCGTTTGGTCATCACTGAGTGGCAGACACTTACTTAGGAGGTGTTCCACCAATTCCTATTGAACCCAGGTCTCCTGCATTGCAGGCAGATTCTTTACTAGCTGAGCCACAAGGGAAGCCCGAGAATATTGGAATGGGTAGCTTCTCCAGTGTAGCTTCCTGACCCAGGAATCAAACCAGGGTCTTCTGCATTGCAGGTGAATTCTTTACCAGCTGAGCTACTAGGGAAGCCCTTATTATTGTTACCATATCTTTTTATACATATTTATAGAAATAAAACATTATTGTGTTATTTATTAATGATACTTTATTAGTAATAAAATAATTAATGATGAAAATATAAGCTAGTGACACAATTACTTGTCTAAGATGATACCAGACAGGATAGGGAAGTTCTAATTTTAAAAGAAAGCTCTACTAAATATGAATCAAATTTCAGTCTTTCAGAAAATAAACACACACATGCACACACACACACCCTTCCTGAAGGTCCCCGTGCTATTGACAAGGAGGGAAGCTGGGTTGGGGAGGAAGAACTAGAGACAAGAAACCCGCTTACAGCCTGGCCTGACCTGGAGCTCAGACAAGACAAGTCTCAGAGTAGGGGAAAGATTTTCCTCCACATTCAAAACTGCACAGAATCAGGACCTGGCAGGTAGAGCTATCTTCCCAGGAAGCACAGAACAGGCACTGGGTTTGGACCTCATCTTTACATTCTGATTAAATCTGATTGGGCTTCCCTGGTACCTCAGTCAGTAAAGAAACTGCACGTAATGCAGGAAACCCAGGTTCGATCCCTGGGACAGAAAGATCCCCTTAAGAAGGAAATAGCAACCACTCCAGTATTCTTGCCCGGGAAATCCCATGGACAGAGGAGCTTGGCAGTCCATGGGCTCACAAAGAGTCAGGCATGACTGAGTGACTAACAGTTTGGACCTCATCTTCACACTCTGACTAAATCTGATTGCCTTTTAAAGCCTTCCTACACCAACAACCCCCAAGTCCCTAACCTGCTTGCTAACACAGAAAATCCCTTTAATTAGCACGCATGCTTTGTAATACGGGTATACACAATATAGATTGGTTTCCCTTTGAGAATCTTTCATGTGTTGAAGAGGTGGCGGCAGTTTCCTAGTACAGGGAGCAGAATGCATGGAAGCTTGAGGTTAGGTCAGCACAGGTTACAGGTGAAGGAGTCAGAGGTGGAGAGGGAGCTCTATGACTTGGGTTGAATCTATTTTTGTGCACTGGGGCAGGATTTGCAGAATTTGTTGTTGGAGGTATTTTTGTCTGAGAGCTGAAAATATAGCTAACCATGTGTTTCTTAAACAACTGTTTAACAAAATCACTTATCAGAGCTGGAAAACTCTAATTGAGGACTTTGGTTCTTAGGCATTAATCCTGGCCTTACTCATGCTTGGGATTCACACTGAGCAAATGACTTTTAGTAGACAGCAGAAAGTGAAATTTGCTAGATGATGTTTCCCTTAACACTCAGTTTTTATAAATGTCATATATATTGGAGAAAAAACTTCAGGGCATACATCTGGTGTTTTGAGGATACTGGGAAAGACCCAGTTCTGGATTTGCTTCCCAGATAGTAAGGGCTTCCCTGGTAGCTCAGATGGTAAAGAGTCTGTCTGTAATGCTGGAGACCTGGGTTCTATTCCTGGGTCAGGAAGATCCCCTGGAGAAGGAAATGGCAACCCACTCCAGTATTCTTGTCTGGAAAACTCCATGAATGGAGGAGTCTGGCGGGCTACAGCCCTTGGGGTCACAAAGAATCGGACACCACTGAATGACTACCATATTAAGATGTGAATTATTTTGAGGTTCTGAGGCTGACCACAGTCATACAGAAGGAGGTTAAGGCTAAGAAAACTGACTTAATAAAACAATTTTTAAAATGATGCAGTGCTACTCTATATCATAATTATATAGCATTACATGACACTGCTTATTTTTAAGCAAACCTGAAAATACACGTCTCCTGCATTGGCAGGTGGGTTCTTTACTACTAGCACCACCTGGGAAGCCAAGTTTAAGAGACATGTATACAAATTAAATTCAAAATCTGATACTTCTCTAAAACTTTGTAATAGAAGTCATTTACATGCTCCGCTTCCCACTATGAATTGTGATGCTATGGGACAAAAGCAGATAATAGACATGAGAAATTAGAATTCTTTGGGATAAATATATTTTAAAATTTCCAAGGTATCATGCAGATTCTTCAGCCATGAGATAGATTTCCATGTTAAAATCAGAATGGGACTCTCATAGCAGGTTATTTGACTATTTGTAGCAACTAGCCCTTTTCACATGTATTTAAATCAGTCTGGCAATAAATATTATCCCAAGATTATTTTAGGACAAAATATCCTGCTTAAGAGTTCAGCCGTGGGAAATGTGGAAGGTAGCCACATCTGGAAGCATGCACATGCGGTATGGAAAGAAATTCTGAACACTGCAGGCGGGAGGAGTAGAAATGAAGCAGGAGCGCCAAGGGCACTTGGAGGCCAAAGTGAGAAAACAGAGGGCTAGTCCCTCTTCAGTCTTCAGGGGTTTTTTTTTTTTTCCATCTACTTGCGGATCTTGGTGCCAGGAGCAGAACTCAAAATCACAAAATTTTATAGAGTTTTCCTTTGGCATCCAAAAGAATCTGTTTGACTTCTCATCTCCATCTCTGTTCTTTCTATCATGTTTTCCCTTTGAGAATCTTTATATCAACCCACATGCCTCAAAGAGGCTCTTCATACCACCTGGAAAAATACGCTTTTCTAATTTTCTGGAAAGGGCTTTAAGCTGCAACTGGGGACCGGAATAATTGACTCTTACTCCTCCCAGTGCCTTTCAGCTTTATTTAACTGATCAGGGAGTAGGAAACACTGCCCATAAACGTTGGATACTAACACGAGTGAAAAGATAGAATTCAGAGTTATAAAGTCTCTGCTTCATCTTGACAGGCTGTGCGAGTTTTATGACAACCCTTTTGGGGTGAATTTGAGTCTGGAAAACCACCACTCTGATTAATCCAAGCCAGTTCCTTTGCAATAGTTTCTTCAGCTTGATAACTGCCTTGATTCTTTATCATACCCATAACAACCCAGATATTATGTTCAGTTCAGTTCAGTTCAGTCGCTCAGTTGTGTCCGACTCTTTGCGACCCCATGAATCACAGCACGCCAGGCCTCCCTGTCCATCATACTGCTACTGCTACTGCTGCTGCTAAGTCGCTTCAGTCGTGTCCGACTCTGTGCGACCCCATAGACGGCAGCCCACCAGGCTCCGCCATCCCTGGGATTCTCCATGCAAGAACACTGGAGTGGGTTGCCATTTCCTTCTCCAATGTGTGAAAGTGAAAAGTGAAAGTGAAGTCGCTCAGCCTTGTCCAACTAGTAGCGACCCCATGGACTGTGGCCCACCAGGCTCCTCTGTCCATGGGATTTTCTAGGCAAGAGTACTGGAGTGGCTTGCCATTGCCTTGTCCATCATAGGGCAAGATAAAAAGTAAAACTTTCTTTAAATGAACAGATTCTTAACCAGTTCTATACCTGTTCATCCCTGTCTTCCTTGCACCTCCATTTTTCACTAACCAGAGGTATCCGCTCACTTTAAAAAATAATTTTGATCAACACATGAATAGATGATGTAATTTCTCAATCAGTTTCTCTGCAATCACCCTCTGTGGTTTTTTTTTGTCTTTTAACTTTACTGAGGCTTTCAATGGCTAAGTCAAAGATCTCTTGGTAAATGTCACATTGCACTTGAAACTATGTGGGCTATTTTCAAACATGTTTTGATACTGATTTCTAACATAATCCCACAGTGATAAGAGAACAGACTCTGTATGAAATTTTTGCACCTTGTTTTATGTCCCTGGATATGTTCCAGTGTTTCCTGGTGTATAGTCTATGGGAAGTTAAATAGAATTTGTATCCTGCTGTTGTGTGAAAATTCTATAAATTATCTTAACTATGTTGAATTGGCCTACAGTGCTTTCAAGGTCTACTATATCCTTCTACTTTTATGCATATTCATTCTATAAATTTTTGAGTTTGATACTGAAACTCCAACTAAAAATCTTAATTCATCTACTTTAAAAAACAATTGTAATACATAGTGAAACTATATGTAACTTTGTTCTGCATTTTCCAGAAAGTGAAAGTGAAACTTGCTCAGTCGTGTCCAACTCTTTGCCACCCCATGGACTATACAGTCCATGGTATTCTCCAGGCCAGAATACTGGAGTGGGTAGCCTTTCTCTTCTCCAGGGGATCTTCCCAACCCAGGGATCGAACCCAGGTCTCCCACATTGCAGGCGTATTCTTTACCAATTGAGCCACCCCAAGTCTCTTGTAAATGTGTTATCATACTTTCATAATTTAAAAAATAAAAAAGAAAGAAAAAATTGCTTTTTCGAGTAAGGGTGTTATAAGTATGTGGGTCCTGGTAGGAAGGAATATGCAATGAATTCCACCTCGTCAAGACCTCCTGAAGAACCACACCATGGGCCAAAGCTGGCTCAAAAAACACAGTAAAGGGACATCCAAGGGGGTGCTCTCAATGTCTAAACATGGAGTTAGAAACATTTGGAGAGATCTCATCAGGTAGCAGGCTTGGGTTTTGATATCTAGTTCTTTCACCTGCCTTAGAACACATTCAATTAGAAAGTCTGAAGAAAAAAAAATCCCTTTTCTAAAGTGTTGACTTTATAACCATTATATATAGATTATATGGGCTTGTGTTTAATCTCGGTCTCTATAAGCACTACTTAACTACTTATTTGGGGGAAAAAGATATCCTTAGCCTCAATATTTTGGCTAGAAATTAGGTGTCCACATAGAATTCATCCTCTTCTGTTGATTTTAGCAAAAACAGGTGACTTTCTGGGGCAAATATAAAATAAGTAGCTAAAGGGATCTTTTCAGATCTTTAGCCTGATTATCAAAAGTGTTTAAAAAAAAAAAACAAAAAACTGCCCAGGAACAGTTTCCCTTGGCCTTGAAAACAAATGCCATACAGTAAAATTTAGGAAAGCACGTTTTGAATTCTTTTACTGGCCTAAAAACTCACTTTCAATAAGTCTAGTGAAGGAAAACAAACACCTTAAGTGCTCATTTCCTAAGCATTTCTTTACCAACTAAGGTCCATTAGCAATTCCAGCAGGCTCGTCATCAATATATTCTGATAAACTACCTAGATAGAAAATATCCAGAAACACAGTGGAAAAAAGATTATGGATATAGGTGACTTCAGGCATATGGGACAGAATCAATCAATAATTAATCAAACCACATGTCTGGGTCAAAAAGGACACACATTCCAGATAACTGATCTTCGACAAAAATGGTCTAGATAACATCTCAGCTTCCCACCAAGCCTGATCCAACAACAGCTCCTGTGTTCCGCTGTCACACAGATGCAGCCAGCTGGCTGCAGGACTGGGGAACCTCTAGAGTTTATGACTCCCTTTGGGAACCTCTTGAATCCTCCTTTCATTCGACAAGGTGCCCTTTAAAAAATTACTTCTCTACACACAATATGCTCTGCCAAAAGATGAGTAATTTATTTCCCTGCAGTGTGTAATGTCTTGGCCAACGTGATGCCGTTTCAGATGTGAATGGGTTTAAAGGTGGTACATCTCTTTGGCACCAATCTGCCATGTGTGTTGTCCATGCAATTATGACCCAGCTTAACTTTCAGGAGGTTTCTACTCAATAATTTTACTTAATTTTCTGAGTTTGCCAACAGGATTAAAATATATTTTAATTTTATTTTAAAATGATAACTACGTTTCTATAAATGATTTTTGCTAGAAAAGGGTAAATTTCCACTTCTTCATTAGATGCACATTTACTAAGTTTCTTTAAATAGACATATTCACTTCCTAGAAACTTTGAAATAAAAAATTTAAAAGGCAGTAATTTGTTTTATTTTTTTACTCATGCTTTCTCACCTAATGTGCTTTTCTATGCTCACATATGCTATGTTATAAATATTACACTGTAGGAGTCAAACTGATCTTGGGAAAGTCATGAACTCTTATAAGCCTGTTTCTTTATCTATAAAATGGGGAGAATATCCTCTTTCTTGGGTACCTATTTTTCATGTCTGCTGCAAGAATTACACATCAGATCACAGATGTTATGTGAAAGTGCTTTGTAAAACATAGCTCACTATGCAAATATAAGTTATTTCTGTTGCTCTGGGTATTTTAATGTTACCCAACTAATTAATGGCAAACGTGATCTCTGAATAGATTGATGATACCCTTCTGTGTTTGACATGGTAGCTTCTATTTACAGAACCATATGCTGCACGGTACACAAACAGAAGATAGACCGATTATGCCTGAGACTATTAATCAATATTGTTTCATATGCATGGAAAAGGAAAATTGATGATTAAGTTCTCAGTATGGGGGTACGTTTTAAATCCTGTTAAACGTGTCAGGAGAGTTAAACTTCCCTACGTACTGGAGAAGCCTAATCTAATGTTGATGTTCAGTCACTGTCATGTTTGACTCTTTGTGACCTCATGGACTACAGCATGCCATGCACCCCTGTCTCCCATAGTTTGCTCAAACTCATGTCCATTGAGTTGGTGATGCTATCTGACCATCGCATACTCTGCCACCCTCTTCTCCTTTTGCCTTCAATCTTTCCCAGCATCAGGGTCTTTTCCAATGAGTTGACTCTTTGCATCAGGTGGCCAAAGACTGGAACTTCAGCTTCAGCATCAGCCCTTCCAATGAATATTCAGGACTGATTTCCTTTAGGATTGTTTGGTTTGATGCCTGTGCAGCCCAAAGGACTCTTAAGAGTCTTCCACACACAATTAGAAAGCATCAATTCTTTGGCGCTCAGCCTTCTTTACGGTCCAACTCTTACATCCATTCATGACTACCAGAAAAACCATAGCTTTGACTATATAGACCTTTGTCAGCAAAATGATGTCTTTGCTTTTTAATATGCTATTTAGGCTTATCATAGCTTTCCTTCCAAGGAGCAAGCATCTTTTAATCTCATGCGTGCAGTCACTGTCTACAGTGATTTTGGAGCCCAAGAAAAGAAAATCTGTCACTGTTTCCACTCTTTCCCCTTCTATTTGCCATGAAGTGATGGGACAGGATGGAACTGGATCTGTTTTTCCAATGTTGAGTTTTAAGCCAGCTTTTTCACTTAGTGTCAAATATTTTGTCCGGTAATGAAAAAATATACAGTCTGAGATACTATTTATCATTTGTATAAAAAGCAGCAATGTGCACAGGCTGTATCTCAAAGCAATAACTCAATCTTGCAAGTACATCAATATCACCAAAGGATATATTATAGATGCCCAAGAGGACTCTGGCCAAGATCCTCTCAGAAACCAGAGAATTGCCTTTTACTTCTTTAGGATGAATTGCCTTATACTTCTTGACATATAGGCTAATGTTCTCAGGCATATGAATTATGATATATTTTTGTCAAACATCTGTTCTCTTTTGAATAGCAATTTGTATACTATATGATTTTCCCAAGTTGTATTCTTTAGAATAAATTAAAATGTCTAATAAAATGCTTTGCCACTGTCACCCTAAGAAAGCAGCAAAGATAGAAAAAAGAGTTAGAAACATAATTGTGCCATGTTAAGAGAAGGTATATTTATCTATTCATCTTAGAATAAAAAATGCAATGAAATAATTAGTATATAACTTAAATGAAGTAGGTAAGATAAACAGAACAAAGCAATATACGGTGGAAAAGCAGGAAATAGTAAACCTGGTTTCAACCTGGATTCAAGCAACTTCATTTGCTTATTCAAGTAGGTAGAGCTGCACAGATTATAGTAAGTTTATGATATCTGGCTAACATGATTTTTTGCAACTAAATTGTGCAATTATAAATATATCTTAAAAGTTCATAAAAAATAAAGATATGTATTGAAAATAAAAATAAAACATCTAAAATAAAAATATACATATAAAGCTTTAATACATAAGTTACACAAATATGAGTACTGGCATAATTATACATGTATATGTCTTTGTATACACACATATACACACATGTATTTCTAAGAATCCTGAAAGAGAAAATGGATTTTTAACATCTTTGAACCAAATTTTTAAAGACATACACAAAAATGAAATGAAATCCGCTAGCAAAGGCCACTCCTCTGATAACACGTGACCTGACATCACTGCTCAAACACATCTTGGGTCCTCCCTGGCAGACCTCACCTCTGTAACACTCAAGAGTGACTTGTGATCTTGCTGATTTTAAGATGTTCAACTATAAGCTGAATCTGAGAAAATTAAAATTTACGTTGGCATAATTTTAAGCTTCAGAATGTTACATTACATTGTTAATCTTTGGCCATTTGCTAATTCTTGCAATTCCAGGCTTCAAACAACTACAATATTGTATTAACAGGAAGCTTTCTTATCCTAATCAGTGCAGAAAAGTAATAATTTAATGACCAAACCAATGCTAAGTGTTTTTTAATCCATTCTCCACATTATGTCCTGCTTCACCTTTACAAAATGTGTATCTGATCATATCAGTTCACAGGCCTCAAACCTTCCAAGAACTTCTAAATGCTCTTACACAGATCAAAATACAGAGCCTTTACCTTCCTTCTGTTATCACACCCACTGCTTTGTCACTCTCCTGCTCTTTCTTGCTTCTCAGGTTATATGATCTTTCTTTTAATGCCTTGAGTGTATGCTATAATCAGCAATTACAGCAAGTTTTTGCACAAGAAATGCCCTCTATCTGAAATAGTTTTTACCCGACTCCTACCCCTACCTCTCATCTAGTTAATTCCTATTGATCCTTCAGCTTTCAGTTTAGGCATCATGTCTTCTGTCACGTCCTTTCAACACCACCATGTATATTGTACATGGTGACATATTTGATTAACATTAGTCTCTCCTAGGGCTTCCCTTGTGGCTCAGCTGGTAAAGAATCCACCTGCAATGCAGGAGATCTGGGTTCAATTTCTGGGTTGGGAAGATCCCCTGGAGAAGAGAAAGGCTACACACTCAGTATTTAGTCTCTCTTACTACAATATATGCTCCATGAGACATGGGGGCAAGTTTTATTTTTGGGGGGGTTTGAATAAAGAATTTCAGAAAGAAGTCGACACAACATAGTTTGCCTAAGTTCAACCTGAGTTCATTATGTATTCATGGAATTTTTTCTTTAAACTGTCTGAAGTCCACATGGTTCTTTTAATAAATCATATACTTTTAATAACCATCAAGCCTCTCACAGAAGGTTCCAAAAATGACGCAAATAAAAACCATTAAATGACTTTCCATAGTGTCTGAAGAAGCTGCTGTACAAGTCTGGCCAGTAAGGAATTGTTAGATTCATGTGCTCTGTATCATTGCCTTTTAATTTAAATTTTCTTTTTAGAAGGTGTTTTTAATATCATTGAATGTGCAGAAATCTGTTCTGAATTTATATAATTTAAAATCAGCCTTAAAAGTCAGTGATTTATGAAGAACACTGACTCGATGATGGTTTACAACATTTTTCCCTCCTGAGAGGAGACCTATGCTGGGAAAAATAAAACATCCCAAGTCTCATTAATGGAAACAGAGCTGAACAGACAACTGTAACTGTTGCAGATTACTGAAACTGCCAGGAAATTCTAAAAGCAAAAACAAGGTTGGGCTGGCAGATTAATGTGCCTTTCATGTACAATCCTGAAATATAAAACCATGGAATTTTCTAATGTTAATGGATATTTCTGTCAATATTTGTCTAGGCACTTTTATGTTGTATATTATAGAAGAGATTAAACAGAGGAAAACTCACTTTACAAAGTTGGATCCCAGTGCAGATGTACTCATATGCTACCTATTCAGTTTCCAACTTTTGGAGGTGCACTTGAGGCTTATTATTTTATTTCCTAAAGATAATGAGCTCACAAAGTTCCTCTGTCAAAGGAGAATGAATCTGAATAAAATTTGCTCAACTAATTAATTCATATTTATGCCGGAGGAGTGTCAGATTGAATTTAGGCCATCCCCCAAGCTCCTGCCTTCTTCATCGAACAATGCAGTGATTGATTTATCAAGTAATTATTGTGCACCTTTTAAGTGACAGGTTTTTAAAACAAGAGCTCATGAACTAGTTGGAAACTGAGGAAGATAAGCAAAACAGATACAAAGGATACAAAGCAGTAAAAACTCTTCTGTAGGTAAATACAGACTTTTCTTAGAACACAACTGCTGGGAGCATTTGCTCAGGCATCTCACCTGCGAGAAGCACAGACCTGATTTCCACACTTTCCATCCCAGCTCAGATTCATTCAGCTTTAGTCAGCTATTCCTTCCCCACAAAACCTTCAAGTGCATGACCAGTAGCTTTAGGTAAGCCAGTAGTAATGCCCTGCTCTAAAAGATGCCAAACTTTGTCACCTCATTCCTACCGGTCTGTGGACTTCATAGTGCTTCCAACATTAGGGAGTTTTAACAACAATACAGGATATATCAATGTCTTACAGAATGTTGCTGAATTTTGAAAAAAACACTTCATATTCACTTAGGTTCAAAACTAAATTCATCCTAAAAGGGAATCTTCCTAATAGTGTTGGTGGGAATGTAAGTTTCTACAGACATTATGGAGAACAGTATGGATGTTCCTCAGAAAACTAACAAACAGAATTACCATATGACCTAGCAACCCCACTCCTGGGCATATACTTAGACAAAACTATAATTTAAAAAGATACATGCACCCTATGTTCATAGCAATACTATACACAGTAGCCAAAACAATCTGAATGTCTATACACAGAAGATGTGGTACATATGTACAATGGACTACTACTCAGCCACAAGAAAGAATGAAATAACGCTATTTGCTGCAAGATGGATGCAACTAGAGATTATCATACTAAGTGAAGTCAGAAAGAGAAAGACAAACACCACACGATATCACTTACATGTGAATTTAAAATATGGCACAAACGACACTGTCTATAAAACAGCAGACTCACAGACACAGAGATGAGACTTCTGGTTGCCAGTGGGGAGAGGGGAGGCGGGGGGAGAGGGGAGGGGGAGGGAGAGGGATGGACTGGAAGTTTGGGGTTAATAGATTCAAACTATTACATTTATAATGGATAAGCAACAAGGTCATACTGCATAGCACAGGGAACTACATCCAATCTCTTGGGACAAACTATAATGGAAAAGAATATATTTTTAAAAAGATTGTACATATGTGTATAACGAGTCACTTTGCTGTATAGCAGAGATCGGCACAACATTGTAAATCAACTATACTTTAATAAAAATGGTTGAAAAAGTTAAATTCACTCTAGAGTACACTAGGTTGTGTGTTATGGACTTAGAAGGATTACAGGAAACTCCTTGAAAGAAACCTTGTATTTCTAAACAGAACAAGCCATTTATTAGATTGTTGAGTTGACTGCCATAACTTAGGGGAAAAAAAAATTAGCATTTCTGAACTAGATTGTTGGTATTTATATTTAGAGCCAAGGAATCAAAGTGAATTTCTCTGACCCTGACAGAGTCTAAAGATTTTTCTGGCCAAGAATGCTACACCCACATGGTTCCATGAAGAGCAGCAACACTCAGCAAAACTGTGAAGAAGGCACAAAGCATCTGTGCCTCCCTTTCCCTTCCCGTCGGACACCTCTCATATTGACTCATGAACAAGATATATTTACCAAAGCACCTACTATCTTCCAGGCATAGTTTTAGGTGCTTGGTATATAAAACGCTGAAAACAAATAAACTAACATTCAACCTCTTTACTTCATTCAAGGCCATTTTCATGAGCACCCACTCTGTGCCTGGAACTGTGGTCAGCACTAAGAATAGTGACTTAGAAATGGAGCATGGTGTCTGTTCAAAAGTGAAGCTGTCTGCACATACGTTCAAATATGAAAGAGAAAATGGCGCAGGTACCATTTATCTTGGGCTTCTCAGGTGGCATTAGAGGTAAAGAACCCACCTGCTAATGCAGGAGATATAAGAAACATGGGTTCCATGCCTGGATGGGGAAGATCCCCAGATGAGGGCATGGCAACCCACTTCAGTATTCTTCCTTGGAGAATCTCATGGACAGGGCAGCCCGCTGGGCTATAGTCCATAGGGTTTCAAAGAGTCAGACACAACTGAAGCGACTTAGTAGGCACGCAGCAATTATCTTACCTTGTAACGAGTTGAAGATGGAGAAGAGGTACAAGAAGGGAACATTCAAAGGTCCCCAGGCAAAGAAAGCAAACCCCCACGTCATGCCCAGGAGAAACGTCAGGCTAACCACGCTACGCAGGTTCCGGAGAACCTCCTCACGCAGCGTCCGGCTGCTCCTCTTGCCGTTCCTCCCACAGATCTGCACCATCACCACAATGAACATGGCCACGTTCAAGAAGAACATGAGTCCGAAATACCCGGCGCAGGTCACGTAAAACACGACAGGATCCTGTATCCAACAGCTTAAAGGAGACGAGACAGAAAGAATGAGATTAATTATCACGCCCTGCTTACCTAAGAGGCTTACTTTGGGATTCTGCATACTTTACAGGTGGGCCTTCCTCAAATACCCCTCAAATGCCTTTAGGAAGTCACTTCATTTGGGGGACCTCAGTTTCTTCCTCGATGTTTACATAAGTTTTTGTTTTTGCTTTCTTTTGAATAGTCATTATCTTAATACCTAGTTATTTAAGTCAACAATTAAGAAAACAAGGTAGCCTCTTAAACTCTGACTTGGTGTGAAGAAATTATTGTTTGGCTCACCCTAAACCACATCTATCCCCTTTCTCTTATGGGCCTCCACTCCAGAGGATGGGAAACTTTCTCTATTTCCTCTGTTATTTAAATGGTGGCCATGTGGACATTCTGGAGAAAGAAATGGCAACCCACTCCAGTATGCTTGCCTGGAGAAACCCATGGATAGAGGAGCCTGGGGGCTACTACAGTCTATGAGATCACAAACAGCCAGACACCACTGAGTGACTGAGCATATGTGGACATTGTTCTGCAAAACGATATGGTAGCAGAGTCCACTAAGGGATTTTGAGAGAGGTATTCCTGACAGACTCACTGGCAAAGCCCTTATTTCTTACTTCTGCTTTGAACATGAATGCAAGCTATGTGGCTGTAGTCATCATCTTCTATCCAGGAAAGGAAGACCAAGAGAGCAATAGGATTGCTGGTCCTAACATTTTCAGCCACAAAATTAATGTTAATTGTTGCCGTCTTCCAAGTTTCTTATTATGTGAAAAGAGTACTACTTACTTATTTAAGACATACATAATTGTGGATTCCATTATTAGGAACAAAATAATTTCTATTAATATAATTGGTCTAATTGAGGCACAACCTTATTGTATAACTCTGTTATTCTTATGCTGAAACTTCTAATGCACAAATAAAAAGCTTACATCATAACATCCTTGTAAGATGAGGAAAGATACACTTGCTATTCAGAATGATATATATCTGAAAATAGATGAAAGCAATTTTAAAGGGTACTAAAAGTAAAATTAAAATACTGCAATTTGCAGATGCCCCAGTATCTAATTAATACTATGCAAATTCTTAGGTATCAAAAATATCTAGATGAAATATTTAAGACAATTAATCTTCAAATTCTAAAGCATATGGTCATCATTTTGGTAGGTTATATCTACCATGGTATAACACGACCGTCCCAAAGGCAAAAGCTGTCTTGAACATTTTTGAGGCCTATAACCTAACAAGATTCCTGGCATATAGTAAATTCTCAAATAATGAGAGCTGTCGATGGCACAATAGCTTACTGAATCATACTTTAAAGGCCTATAAAAGCTGACTCACATACTTTTTAAATTCCCTTATTTAGAACTTATGCACTGACTTGTACCTTTAATATAGCTTATTTTAAAGGTCCCCCAAATGATACGGCTTGCCTCTGGAGCTAATATTTCTTTCTATATGAAAGTCCCCCTAGAATCTGAAATTCCTGGCATGGATCATCTATTTCCCACGAGCTCTCTTCGGGGGCTTTTGAATGTTACTTTGGAAACATAAAAGGGAAGACCAGGAGGAAAGGAACAGAACTGGATACTGACTGGATATAAAAGTAATATCCATCCATGAAATGAGCACAGAAACGTGGCATCACAGGCAGGAATAAGCTCTTCATTCACCAATTCAGTCAACCCACAAATAATACTGAGTACTTACTATGTGCTACATAAATACAAGAAAACTAACTGTCAAAACTGAACAGTTTAAAAATCTTAGCCTCAATAATCTCACAGTCTGAAGGGAATTTTTCAAATTATTCAGGATCCATTCTCTCCACTTTCACACATAATCATATTGTTACTGAATCCCTCACTGTCTGATGCTGCTTCTTAACTCTCTGGAAGATGCATGTGGTTTAATGAGGTGGAAGTATTAGGAAACCTCCTCGAAAAGACAGGATCTTCTACATCTAGAAGAGAGAATCTTAGGCTTCTTTTGAACTCCAGATGAGAAGAGCACGACATTCATACAAGTAGCTCACACAGTTCAGGGCTTTCAACTGAATTCATGTATGGTATAGCAGAGCAAGGACATGCAAATACAACTTAACCTTCCAAAATAAGAAGCTCACTATTGGCATGAAAACTCATACTAAACTTCAGGAAACAAAGCATATAATACTCATCACAAATAAATTCCCAACAAACTTTTGTTACTTACAATTCATCACCTTGTTCTTTTCCATAACTCTCTTTTCCATAGACTTCATTTTGCTTTCTGCTTGCTAGAACAATGGACACAACTAAGGCAGGCACACCTGTTATAACAAAACCATGACAGAAACAACTTTTCTGAAGCATCTGAAATTGCTTTATAAGACTGAAAATGGCAAGGGGAAAAAAAGAAAGTAAACAGTCCATATTATAAAATCATATTTCTTAAAACTGGCAGCTTGGTTGAAAACAACAATAAAATCCCTTTTCTAGTATGAAACATCCAACTGTAATTGGAAACAATCTAAATCTTAAGTATTCTGTTTGCTTGCTGATACCCACTAGAGTATAAGGACCTGCCCTATACTGAACATAGCACCAGAAAATGTAGTTTCATGAATGACACCTGTTAGACTGACCGACTTCAGGTTGGAAAGTTAACTGCAGCTTCATTCTACACCTTTCCATAGAAAGAAACATCTTCAGAATAAGTTGAGGGGAAACAATGGGGGCAGAAAGTCTTTACAGTCATCTCTTTTCTCTCATGAGAATCTATATAGATTTGCATGTATATTTCAGTAGGGAAATGCTACCCCACCCGAATTCCTTGAACGGTGCCTTCACTACCTCCTAAGGAGGTATTGAACACCTTGCAAATGTCTCATTTCCCCCCTGCCATCTGAAAAAGAGATTTGTGATAAAGCTTGAAAATGCCTGCCCCAATAGAGAACCCAGATAAAAGAAGGAGCCTGACTGTAAGACTGTAAACAGGCTAATATAGCCATCCGTGTCTGGCTGAGGAATTATGGTAAGAAGTTCAAAGTAAGAATTCTGTCAGTATTCTGGTTGCACTCACAAAAATAACCTCTTCTCTCAGGTTTCCAAGACATGGGCATGTGTCTAGGGGCAAGAATAGTTAAGAGTCTGAGCTGGCCTTTCTATTTTGAAATATAATGGAAATCCACCACTGTCTGCCAGCTGCTTCTTCAGACTTGGGTGGGCTGGCTCTGGACACAGGAAATAAGTTGGTGGTGACTCAAGAGCTAAGGTTTTTTTTTTTCCCCCTTTAATCGTGACTTTTGTGAGGACTGTGGAACAGTTTTAAAAACACCCCTGCCTTCAGTTATATATATCAAACGCATATCATTCACAATCTTGAAGTTTCTTTTAGCAGTCCTATTCTTTCAAAATAGGATTTTCCTATGAGAACCTAGTGATTTCCAGGACAGGAAAAAAAAAAAAAAAATGCAGGAGGCTTACCCCAGCCAACGATGCAGAATTTCAGGATGTACCGGCGAATGTAAGTGTTAAATACTTTCACCAGAGCAATGTACATGTGAATTGCTTCTAGTCCCATCCAGGTAAAGGTAGCTAGAAGGAAGAAGTGCAGGAGGGCTGCGATGGCCGTGCAAAGTCCATCCACGTGAAATGAGGTGATCCATCCGTCCAGGAGGAAGATGAGATTCAGGAACAGCAGGGCTGTGCTGAGGTTCATCAAGATTTTGGAGGGATAATCCCTTCGTAATTTTCTTTAAAAGAAAAAGGAGGAGCAATAGAAAGATATATGAGAATGATATTGTAAATAAATCTTTTAAGCACAGGCAATTAATTCACATATTATACAACTCTGCAATAACCTAGATAGCACCATCTTTATGACGCGGTTCCACTGGGAGGAGGGCCAAAGATACAGGAGTACCAAGCAAATTATAAAGATTTTTTAAAAAATACTAATCTTATTTCAAAACTGTTTCCAAATATTCTAATTGGTTACAACAGGTTGATTTTTTTTTAATCCAGGAAAAATTCTAGATTTATTAGAAAAAATATTTTTGTTAAAAACCAATTTCTCTAAAATTTGTTGAAATTTCTTAATTTCTAATGAGGTCAGGGTCCTTTTTTTAAAAAGACTTCCTGTTTCAAACCAATTATATAAGATTTATTTTGCTTTCATCTTTTTTCAAATTTTCATCTTGTATTTTCACAAAAATGTTTTCATCTTTTACCATAAAAAGCAATTCGTACAATTGTTATTTACTTAAATACTAATCATCTGTAACAGGCTTAAATACATTTTATCAATAAATGTATTAACTATAGAAATATAGAAACTATAAATGTATTATAGTATTATAAATGTATTTATAAATGTATATAGTACCATAAATGTATTTATAGTACTATAAATGTATTAACTATAGAAATATAGTAACTATAAATTAAGATTCTAAAGCTGGGAAACTCATGTTGCACGATACATCTCAAGAGAAATATGAATGTTAAAACTGAATCCTATATGATTCACAAGGTGTATGTATGCTTTTAAAAGCTGAGACAATTCTTGTATTCGTGTTTTGCAACAGTCTGCTCTGGATTTGTCAGATAGAAAAAAAAACTTACTCAAAAGCAACATATGTCAGGAGGGTAGCTGCTGAAAAGATGGCAGATATTCCACACCCAATATAGCTAATGAAGGTGAGGATTTTAGTGTTTTTTGCATCCAATTGTGAGGCAGTTCCTTGAAGGTCCTACCAAAAACATGAGAAACAGCTGTAACAATCTCTTTTCATGAGAATGCTGTTTTGTTTTAGTAGAAGCTTCATGACAACACTTAGAATTGAAACTCAATCTTAGGGGCTAACAACAACAGTGTAAACCAATACAGGCAAATCTCATTTTAAGTGTCTGCCTTTATTGCACTTCACAGACACTGCATTCTTTTTACAAACTGAACATTTGTGGCAACTCTGAATTAAGACATTTTTCCAACATTTGCTCACTTTGGGTCTCTGTGTTGCACTTTGGTAATTCTCATCATATTTAAAACTTGTTCAGTTCATTGTTATTATATTTGTTATGGTGACCTGTGATCAGTGATCTTCGATGTCACTGCTTGATAAACTGAAGCTTAGACAATGGTGACCAATTTCTAGCAATAAAATATTTTAAAGTAAGGTAATTATATTGTCTTATTTTTCCTTTTAGAGATAATGACATTGCACATTCACAGGCTACAGTATTGTACAAACATAACTTTTACATGTACTGGGAAACCCAAAAATTTGTATGACTCATTTTATCTTGATATTTGCTTTATTGCAGTGGTCTGGAACCGAACCCACAAAAATATCTCCGAGGTATGCCTGTACTGAAATTTCCACTTATTGCACTCTTGTGGATCACTCCATGAAACAAAAACATAGCATTATTGAGAGAGTTGCACATGGTTTTTTATCATTACCCATTGCCCAAGCTCTTTGCACATCAGTATAACTTGAAGAGCAAAACCACTGGTTCCCCTAACAAAAACTGGAAAGGAGGTCATTGTCTTGCATTATAAATTACCAGACGCCAGGGCTGGGGTCCCAAGCACAAAAGGAGGCCACTGTGGCCTGTATGTCCAAGCCCTCAGGTGGGCCTTGGTTTTTTTGCTTGGTAGGGTGGGACTCATCCGAGACAGCCAGAGGCTGGCTGGCACGTGGCTGCCCAGTTCTAAGAATAGTGCTGAGGCTCTTACTGTGGTCATTTCAAAGTTTGGTACATATAAGGTCTTTTCTTTTCTGTTTTCATAAATGAGAAGCCACCAAGAGGTTTTTTTTGGGGGGGGGGGGGCGTTGATTTTTATACACTTGAAAAGTTGTTACTTAAAAGTGTTAGGGGTTGGACTTCCCTAGTGGTGCAGAGGACACAGGTTCAATCCATGGTCTGGGAAAATTCCACATGCAGAGGGGAACTAAAGCCTGTGTACCACAACCACTGAGCCTGTGTTCTAGAGCCGATGCTGTGCAACGAGAGAAGCCACCAAAGTGAGGAGTCTGCCAATGTCAATGAAGACCCAGCACAGCAGAAAAAAACAAAAACAAAAACATTTGTTTAAGTATTTAAAGGTTGTTGTGATTAAAAAGAAGTAAACATTTTTGCATGTGAATACACAGCCTTAATTTCACTGTGCAGGAGGAGGCAGACTTGAAAAATTCAGGCGTGAAGATTTTCTGAAAAATTCAGAAAAGGAAAATCTTTTCTTCCTTAAATGGAGAATTGGACAAGGGCTAAATCTTGAGTTAAGACCAACTACTCAAGCCTTGGTTGGAGGAGAAAGGCATCTCCATTATACAGATGTTTGAAAACAGAGCCTTTTTGGAGAAGGAACATGGAATATCTGGTTTAAACTTTTAGGTCTTAAATTATGAAAAAAAAAGTTTATAGGTTTTTCATTCTGTAATGTTAATTTTCTTTAATTGTCACCAAAATGTCAATAAAATCTGCTGTTCATACAAAAACCTCCAGGAAGCCATTTTGTATGAGTGGATATCTATGTAAAACCACGAGTGGGACTTAATTCCAGGTTCGGTTGACACAGTGAGGAGCAGGTAACAGTACCTGTGTGATAGAAAGAAATGCGCAAAGTGATGGAATTCAGCAGACACAGGGACTCGGGGTCAGAGAGGACCATCCCTACCCTCCTCTCCCAGGAATCCCTCAAACCACTGGGAGGACCTGAGATTCCCCTGGCACATGGGGTGTGTTTGAGTCAGGCCACTCGATTCACTGGTAGGTTACCCCGATCAAAATTCTGGTTACTCCAGGATTTGATGGAGGAGTGAAATATCTTGAGAACCTCCAAAGGACTCATGATTACCTCTTGAAAAACGTACGGCTCTCCACTAGATGTTGTGGTTGACTTGCAAGTCATGATTAGAGCCACAGTTTAAAATGTAAATTGAATAAAATAATGCTCTTCACAGTTAAACATTTAAACATAATTCTCATGCTGTTTTGTACTTTTAAAGAATGAAGAATATGAAAATATTTGTTCCTCTGAACTAGCCAACATGAAAACACACTAGTGTCAAAAAATATGAAAATCGGTTTTACTACAAATACATGTAACAGAGGACGTGAAAATTTTCATATGTTTGTAGATTAGGAGATATGAATCTGAGATATGGTTTTTAATTCCTCATATGGTGAATGCATCATGGGGCAAAGTAGACTCAAGGAATATCTTACACAGTGAATAAAGAGTTTGTACACCAAGAAAGACTCTTAACATGTCTTGGTGGTCTGGAAACGCTGAAAGGATATGGGCACATGACCAGAAAAGATAAATTCTGGAAAGTTTTTCTTCTAGAACTTTATAATCCTATAAAAGCAGCCACAATGGAAACAGAGCAGTAAAAAATGCACATACCCTTATACCTGTAAAATTAATTATTTCATCAAATGACAACAGAAAAAGTAATATATAATTATAAATTCATAACAAAATATAAACAATAATTGTAAAAAAGTAATGGGAAGCCAAACTTCGGTTACTCATAAATCATCTCTGAACAGTGACTAGTATTATTGCTATCTATTTATCCAATATTGATTTACAACACACACAATCCTGCTCAAACACACACACAGTTAAATACTTCAATGAATTAAAAGCTAAAGCTTGTATACCTAAATGATTAATGATGCAAAATCAGCATTTCATGAAAGAAAGATGCTGTCACTTTTCAAAAAAATGAATACGGAAGAAAACAGGATTTTAAAAAATTATTTAGGGAAGACATGCTGTAGTTTAATTGCTTATTTTCATGGTCTGTCAGTAAATGAAGACATTAATATTTGAGGAAAGTTAAAGAGTTATTTTTTATGATTGTCAGTCTTTTTAAATGGCATGGCTTTATTCTTCAGAGCTTTAAGTACTGGATTGTCAGGAAAATCACAACGGGCAGGGTTGCCTCATGACAATGGCCATTTATCAGTCCATAGGCCAAGTAGATCCATGAGCCAGTCACTGCACCTCACAGGCCCTCCCTGCTTCCTCTCAGTCCCATTGGAAGTGGGTGTAAGATTCAAGGGACAGATTGGATACACATAACCCGACGTCTGTGATTCAAATTTGAAAAGCTTTACTGCCTTAGCACTCATTACTCCCATCTTCAATTAAAAAACAAATGTGGTTTGATCCCTTTATGGAAACTATACAGAAACAATGGCTCTGTTTGAACATGGAGGGTGTATTTCATACCAGAAAGATGTTTACACAAACACTAGCATATCAGATTATAAAATCAAGGCGTAAGTCTGTGGATGAAGTCATACAAGTCCCTGCTTGTATGACTCTCGAAAATTGACTCTTGAAAATTTGGTGGGCTGAAAAAACATACTGATGCGATCTAATTTCTGCTTAGAACTGTTGGACAGGCTGGCTAATGAGATAAAACCAGGGCCAGGGAAAAGAAGGCAGGAAGAAAGG
Organism: Moschus berezovskii; assembly: GCF_049115385.1. Taxonomy (NCBI): domain Eukaryota; kingdom Metazoa; phylum Chordata; class Mammalia; order Artiodactyla; family Moschidae; genus Moschus; species Moschus berezovskii. Next base: position 87,067,674 of record NC_142469.1, on the reverse strand, counting down.
GAGGAAAGAAAGATAGGAAGGTCTAGTTGTGGGAGAAATGTCACACCCATCATTTCTCTGGCAGGCCTCCACACTACCCTAGTTACTCGTCTGTGCTAACAGGCGTGATCTCTAGATAGGGCTGCAGTCATTTGGGGTCACAACTGGATCACCAGTGCCTGGTACAAAGTTCCATTCAAACATACGAGTGATAATATACTATAAGACAATTTTTGATGAAACTTTTCACAGCTCACTTCCATGCTAGTAAAACCCAACATTTTCTCCTCTTTAACTTTTCTCTCTCCCTCTCTTTCCCCATCTCCCTAACTTTCTCTGTTAATTCAAGGGTTTCATGGTGATTTTCTCGTTTCTGAGGTTATTTGTGATTACTGTTAATGCACGGGGTGGGGGTGGATAGGGGGAACAGTATTCTTTTCTATACTTACCTTGCACATTTTAAATATATGATCTCTGCCAATTAGATTTTTATTTAAGAATCAAGATTTCAGGCATAGATGAAAATTTTTAGGAAAAAATTTCCCAAACACATAATCCATAAAGGCTGACTCACAAAAAGAAATACGCCTTGCACAATTATATCATTTCAAAATGAGTTTAGACGGTCCTCCCCTACCATCAGAACCCCAAAGTGGGTGAGGTGGTTACACAGGCAGACTGTCTCGTTGGCATCTGAATCTTTGAAATGTGAGACACATCCTGAAGTGTTCCAAAATCCAGAACCTTCTGTGGGAAGAAGTCAACAGTGTGAAAATGACAGCAAGTGAGTTCCTTTCCCAGAATGGATGAGCTTTCCCTTGGGGAACTATGCCTCAGTCTCTTTTGCCTTGCAGTTTATCTGCAAAACGGATACTGTTTTGAAAACTGCCAATACTTAGAACAGTTTTCGATTCCTGGAATCATAGGATGTGATTGCGAGGTGGGCAGTTAAGAGATTAGGTGGTGGTTTTCAACTGTGTCCTATGGAAGTGCCTCCTCAGGGAGACTGCAAAAACATCAATTTTTAAAATTAAAAATATCTGAATATATATTTTACTTATTTAATGTATGTATATTGAGTATATCTATAAGACATATTTATTTAGTAGATTATAGTTTATACAAATATATATTTAACATAAATATATTGATGCATGAATTGATGTGTAATTTATTTAATATATTCCAAAGTCAATTTCCACAAAAAGAATATTCCTTTCCAAATATGTTACATACTAACAAAATCTCTAGAGATCAAAACAATTTTTTACCCCCTTGGGTCAATCTATGTCTCTGGGAAGACATGAGAACAAAGGTCAGTGTCCTTGGAACATGCTACTAAGCACACAGCAGTCATGCACAGAGACAACTTATTGTAATGCCTTTGCCACATCTTATGTGACTTTCATGGTATGATACGGAATAGGAACAACACATATAGATGAAAAGTGTTTTAAGACTACAAGGTGATATCATTTTTAACTATGTAGCAAGTAAATCGGGATCTTCTCAAACTGCAAGCAGAAACCAAACAACAACAAAAACTTTCCAGCTAAGATAAGGAGTATCAGGAGGTTTGGGACACCTTCAGATTACATTTCTGAGAAGCAGCCTACACTAGCACTGGTTTGACTGGGCCACCATAGTCCCACTGGGGGACCACAGGAGAACAGCAGGGGAATCCCAGGGGAAGATGACCAGGTGCGAGGTTTTCCCTTCCCTTCACAGACGTCACCACCCTTTACACCTAGTGATTTACCCTTAATTTTGCCTTTCTCTCTCAACTGTAAAATGTCATTTTGGAGGCACTTCATTTCTTTCAAGTAACATATATTCATTATAATCATTCCTGTAGTTACACTCCTCTAATATGATATCCCCCCATAATCCATGGTCTGGAAACCAGATTTTAAATTGCATGCCTCATGCACATCAAATAATCTCAGAAGGGTCCTAGAAAAAATGTAAGCAAATGTATACTGACATTCATCTAAAAGGGGCAATAAAAATGTATGCTATAGCTTATAAATTACTGAAATTAGAGGTAGTTTTATTAAGTAAAGTATGCCTATTTCTTCTTGCAATGAATAGTTACTGAAATAAGAATTCTCTTCCCAAGCTACCTAAACTAAATTTTGCAGCTCAGCTGCCATCACACTTACACTGTGACTCACTCTGATCTGAGATGGAATTAAAGGAAATGGAGGTGTCTAACAAGGTTTAAAATTCAGTTGTTATTAAGACAGCCAATATTTTAAAACTTACCGTTTTTGTTCAGATCCCAGAAGGCACAGATGGGATGAGACACTGCCTATATTAACATAAGAATAAACATATGAAACTGTGTTTAAAACAAATGAAAAAAAAAATCATACAATTTGAATATGGGAAAAGAGTAAAAATGCTAAGTTTTTCACAAAGGAATAGATCACCATTAGTCACAGCAATACAATCCAAGAACAGCAGGCAGTTTAAGGGGTTTGCTGTCACAGACTTCAAATGGAAATCAACTATAGCGCCAGAGGAATCATCACCTTATCCATTTATCTGCAGGTTACTAATTATATCTCATCGAAAAGTGCAATTCTAAGCATTTAGCAAAGCTCTTTACACTAAAATTTCACTTCATCTTCAAAATTCTCTTTTATTTCTAGGTATATGCCCAAATTAATTGCAGGCAGGGACTCAAACAGATATTTACACAACCATGCTCAGAGCAGCATTATTCACAATCGCCAAAAGATGGAAGCAGCAAAAGTACCCATTATGAATGAATGGATAAGCAAAATGTGTGTGTGTCTGTGTATGTATGTATGCAATGGAATATCATCCAAACTTAAAAATGAAGGAAATTATGACACATGCCATCATATGGATAGAACTCGAAAATACCAAGTGAAATAAGCCAATCACAAAAGGACAAATACTGTATGATTCCACTTAGATGAGATATCAAAGTAGTCAGTTTCATGGAGACAGAATAGAAAGGCGGTTTCCAAGGACTGAGAGACGAGGGATGGGACGTGTTTCATGGGGACATAGTTTCAGTTGGGGAAAATGAAGAAGTTCTGGAGATGGATGCTTGCAGAGCAGTGTGAATGTACCCACAGAACTTGCACACTTAGTAATGCTTAGAATAGTAACTTTTATGTTATGTATATTTTACCAATACTCTGGCCACCTGATGCCAAGAGCCGACTCATTGGAAAGGACCCTGATATTGGGAAAAATTGAGGGCAGGAGGAGAAGGGGGTGACAGAGGATGAGATGGTTGGATGGCATCATCGACTCAATGGACAGAGTTTGAGCAAGCTCTGGGAGATAGTGATGGACAGGAAAGCGTGGCGTGCTGCAGCCCATGGTGTTGCAAAGAGTAAGACACGACTTAGCTATGGAACAACAACATATTCTACCACAATAAAAAAAAAAAAATTCTTCACGGATGAAGGAGCTGAAACAAAGGAGGCCAAAGGGTAGAATAGGGAAGTCTCGGAGGGTTCCGTGACAAAGCAAGGCGAATTCTTAGCAGACTTTAATTCCAAGCCTTACTCCTTATCAGCCGGGTCACTTCCCGCCTGCCTTCCTGCCTGCCTAATAGTCGAACTGTGACTGCGAGCCTCTATAAAACAGGGGAACACTGTGGTTAGGCCACTGAGGTCAATAAGAACCCCCACATAATTTTATCAAATAAACAGACGAAGTAGAGAAAAAAAAAAGCAACATTTGCCAAGATTTTAGACAAGCACTAACCTCTCAAAAAAATAAGTCAACTCTCTCCTGTTTCTCCCATTTCCCTTCTGTTTTCCCAGCTTCAGTCATCTTTGACTTTAAAAGGGCTTCCCTGGTAGCTCAGCTGGTAAAGAATCCGCCTGCAATGCAGGAGACCCTGGTTCGATTTCTGGGTCAGGAGGATCCCCTGGAGAAGGGATAGGCACTCCAGTATTCTTGCCTGGAGAATTCTATGGACAAAGGAACCTGGTAGGCTACACTCACAAAGAGTCAGATACAACTAAGCAACTTTAACCTTCACTTGACTTTAAAAAGGCAACAAAAATCTTTAATGACACAATTGTGCACTCTGTCTAAATCTAATTTAGCTGAAGTACTGGGTTGGCCAAAAAGTTTGTTCATGTTTTTTGTAAGTACAATGCACAAAAATACGAATGAACTTTATGGCCAATCCAATAATTATTTGTTGTTGTTGTTCAGTGGCTAAGTCATGTCTGACTCTTTGAGACTCCACGAACTGCAGCATGCCAGGCTTCCCTGTCCTTCAGTATCTCCCAGAGCTTGCTCAAACTCATAGCCATTGAGTCAATGCTGCCATTCAACCATCTCATCCTCTGTCAGCCCCTTCTCTTCCTGCCCTCAATCTTTCCCAGCATTAGGATCTTTTCCAACGAGTTGACTCTCCACATCAGGGGGCCAAAATATTGGAGCTTCAGCTTCAGCATCAGCCCTTTCAATGAATATTCAGGGTTGATTTCCTTTAGGATTGACTGGTTTGATCTCCTTGCTGTCCAAGGGTCTCTCAAGAGTCTTCTCCAGTATCACAGTTTGAAATCATCAAATCATATGTCGTTTCTTAAAAGGAGTGGCTCTTTCCTTCACTCTTATTCCTCTTCAGATGACTGAATCCTAGATAAGACTAAATTTCCCTCCCTCATCCTACTGCCACCGTCTACTGTGACATTACAGGACTACCGGAATAGCTGGCTTCCCCTTTGTAGAAAACTGCCCCCCACAAGGTACAAGTTACTTCTAACCATGTTTTAAAAAAATGCTTCAGAGTTCTATGATACAGTCAGACTCTGTCCCATGGCTGTTTGCAGCTTTTCTTTACCTGAGTTCTTGTGTGTTTGATCCTTATCTGAACAGGATCCTTCAGATTCTGGATAGTAATGTTTCCAATACTGCACGCCATCACATAGCTCACTAAGGTGCCTTTCTTGGTTCCTGCATCCTTTTAAAGAAAAAAATAATTGTGTATTAGTCAGAAGTACACCCTTTTATTTTATTTTGGTGCTCCAAAGTAAGCAATCTGTCAGCACTTCTTACACTTAAGATCCTCAGTTATAGAACATCCTGTTTATAGGATCAAACTGCTAGCTTTCCTGAAAGAGCTCTGCTATTTCCCTTATTATAATAAATACATTGAAGGAATCTTAGAGCCAATGCTGTAAGATAATGTTCTTAAAACTTCGCTCTTGGTTGCTATGACTGATGTCAGCCAGTTAACATCTGAAACAATGCAAACTCACAAATAATATACACTCATAAAAAGCTGCGAGACAGTTAGATCATTTCCCTACCATAAAAAATAGATGAAGTTGTTTTCCTCTAAAGAAATAACAAGGAAATATGGTGTGAAAAATAAAAATCAATTCATCTTTCAGGTTCGTGACAACAGTCTGAGTGTTTACCAGAAGTGAAGTGAGTGAAGCTAAAGTTGCTCAGTCGTGTCTGACTCTGCGATCCCATGGACTGTAGCCCACCAAATTCCTCTGTCCATGGAATTCTCCAGGCAAGAATATTAGAGTGGGTTGCCATTCCCTTCTCTAGGGGATTTCCTCCACCCAGGGATGGAACCCGGGTCTTCTGAATTGCAGGCAGATTCTTTACTGTCTGAGCTTCTAGGGAAGCCCGAATGTTTACTAAAGTGAAGTGAAGTGAAAGTCGCTCAGTTGTGTTTGATTCTTTGTGACCCCACGGACTACAGTGTCCATGGAATACTCCAGGCCAGAATACTGGAGTGGGTAGCCTTTCCCTTCTCCAGGGGAACTTCCCAATACAGGGATAGAACCCAGGTGACCTGCATTGCAGGCAGATTCTTTACCAGCTGAGCCACCAGGGAAGCCTGAGTGTTTACTAATGTAAACCTAAATGTAATTCTGCTGGATTAAAACTCCACCAGAACTTCTATCATCTCCAATTGCACACTTGATGGCGTCTGTAGCTACCACTTCAAAGTTAAGGTTGTCAGGAAATCAAATTAATGAATCTGTGCTGCAAAATGCCTGGGAACAATAAATTATCATTACTTTCTCTTTTCCTTTGTATTTCTTGTTGAACCTCCTCAATTTCTATATTAGAGCTTGTAAATCAGCTCTTTTGGAATAACTACAGGATTCCTTCAATGATACCTAGTTCTCAGCACCCAGAATATAGCTTTTTATTAGGTTTGTGTGCTCTCTCAATAAAGGACCTATGGTTTGGAGATACCCAGCCTTTCCAGTAAAGAGGAGGGGTGGGAGAAATTAAAGAGATTGAGACTGACACATACACACTACTGATACTATGTATAAAATAGACATCTGATGGGAACATACTGTATAACTCAGAGAACTCGACTTAATACACTGTCCTGTCCTAAATGAGAGGGAAATCCAAAAGAGAGGGGATATGCATACATATATAGCTGATTCATTTTGCTGAGCAGTAGGGCTTTCCTGGAAGAAGCACAAGCTGGAATCAAGATTGCCGGGAGAAATATCAATAACCTCAGATATGCAGATGCACCACCCTTATGGCAGAAAGTGAAGAGGAACTAAAAAGCCTCTTGATGAAAGTGAAAGAAGAGATTGAAAAGGTTGGCTTGAAGCTCAGCATTCAGAAAACAAAGATCATGGCATCTGGTCCCATCACTTCATGGGAAATAGATGGAAAAACAGTGGAAACAGTGTCAGACTTTATTTTTGGGGGCTCCAAAATCACTGCAGATGCTGATTGCAGCCAGGAAATTAAAAGACGCTTACTCCTTGGAAGGAAAGTTATGACCAACCTTGATAGTATATTAAAAAGCAGAGACATTACTTTGCCAACAAAGGTCCGTCTAGTCAAGGCTATGGTTTTTCCCGTGGTCATGTGTGGATGTGAGAGTTGGACTGTGAAGAAAGCTAATCACCGAAGAATCGATGCTTTTGAACTGTGGTGCTGGAGAAGACTCTTGAGAGTCCCTTGTACTGCAAGGAGATCCAACCAGTCCATTCTAAAGGAGATCAATCCTGGGTGTTCATTGGAAGGACTGATGCTGAAGCTGAGACTGCAATACTTTGGCCACCTCATGCGATGAGTTGACTCACTGGAAAAGACTCTGATGCTGGGAAAGGTTGGGGGCGGGAGGAGAAGGGGACGACAGAGAATGAGATGGCTGGATGGCATCACCGACTGTGTGGACATGAGTTTGAGTGAACTCCGGGAGTTGGTGATGGACAGGGAGGCCTGGCGTGCTGTGATTCATGGTGTCGCAGAGAGTCAGACATGACTGAGCGACTGAACTGAACTGAACTGAACTGAAGGTTTCCCTGGAGAAGGCAATGGCACCCACTCCAGTACTCTTGCCTGGAAAATTCCATGGATGGAGGAGCCTGGAAGGCTGCAGTCCATGGGGTTGCTGAGGGTTGGACACGACTGAGCGACTTCACTTTCACTTTTTTTCACTTGTATGCATTGGAGAAAGAAATGGCAACCCACTCCAGTGTTCTTGCCTGAAGAATCCCAGGGACGGGGGAGCCTGGTGGGCTGCCGTCTTTGGGGTCACACAGAGTGGAACACAACTGAAGCAACTTAGCAGCAGTGGCAGAAGGCTTCCCTCGTGGCTCAGACAGTAAAGAATCTGCCTGCAATGCAGGAGACCTGGGTTCAATCCCTGGGTGGGGAAGATCCCTTGGCTAAGGGAATGGCTACCCACTCCAGTATTCTTGCCTGGAGAATTCCATGTACAGAAAGGAGCCTGGTGGGCTACAGTCCATGGGGTCCCAAAGAGTTGTACCCAACTGAGTGACTAACACACAGAGAGGCCAACATGGCCCCAGGCTTCCCTGATGGCTCAGACGGTACAGAATCTGCTGGCAGTGTGGCGGAGCTGGGTTCAATCCCTGGATTGGGAAGATCCCCTGGAGAAGGGCATGGCAACCCACTCCAGTAATTTTGCCTGGAGAATTCCATGGACCCAGGAGCCTGGCAGGGCTACAGTCCATGGGGTCACAAAGAGTTAGACAAGACGAAGTGACTAACATTTTCACTTTTCAGAGGTTAATACAACATTGTAAAGCAACTATACTGTGATAAAAATTAATTAATAAAAAAATACTCTTATTCTGTTCCCTTTTTGAGGGGAGTACCATTAGAACCGTCCATGTTTTTCAGTCTTCTATAAATTTACTTTAAAAACCAAACATATGTTTCCTAACAATGTCGAGGATTGGGAGATGCCAAAGGAGAAGGAAGTGATCACGTGGGAAGATGAGACTCAAAGTGAAACAGTGACTGATCTTATATCACCGGGACTTCCTCCAGTGCCCACCTCGCCTCTCGGTGACCTCTTCTCCCACTATTCACATCATCCAAAACCTACTGCATTTTTCTCTATTATTATTATTTGCTGGGGTTTGGCAGGTACACCTGGAAGTATGTGGGATCTTAGTTCCCTGATCAGGGATTGAACCCAGGCTCCCTGCATTGGAAGCGTGGCATCTTAACCACTGAAATACCAGGGAAGTCCTCTCCTATTATTTTAAAAGGTGCCATTGTTACACATCTCCAATAACTTAAACAAATGCATTTTTAAGTGTTTGTAGCTATTAAATCCTTTAGAGCAATTGCATGTAAGTACATCATGAGGAACGCTAAGCTGGAAGAAGCACAAGCTGGAATCAAGATTGCCAGGAGAAATATCAATAACCTCATATATGCTGATGACACCACCCTTATGGCAGAAAGTGAAGAGGAACTCAAAAGCCTCTTGATGAAAGTGAAAGAGGAGAGTGAAAAGGTTGGCTTGAAACTCAGCATTCAGAAAACAAAGATCATGGCATCTGGTCCCATCACTTCATGGGAAATAGACGGAAAAACAGTGGAAACAGTGTCAGACTTTATTTTTGGGGGGTCCAAAAATCACTGCAGATGCTGATTGCAGCCATGAAACTAAAAGACGCTTACTCCTTGGAAGGAAAGTTATGACCAACCTTGATAGTATATTAAAAAGCAGAGACATTAACTTTGCCAACAAAGGTCCGTCTAGTCAAGGCTATGGTTTTTCCCGTGGTCACGTGTGGATGTGAGAGTTGGACTGTGAAGAAAGCTGATTGCTGAAGAATTGATGCTTTTGAACTGTGGTGTTGGCGAAGACTTTTATGAGTCCCTTGTACTGCAAGGAGATCCAACCAGTCCATTCTAAAGGAGATCAATCCTGGGTGTTCACTGGAAGGACTGACGCTAAAGCTGAAACTGCAATACTTTGGCCACTTCATGCGACGAGTTGACTCACTGGAAAAGACTCTGATGCTAGGAAAGGTTGGGGGTGGGAGGAGAAGGGGACGACGGAGAATGAGATGGCTGGATGGCATCACCAACTCTGTGGACATGAGTTTGGGTGAACTCCGGCAGTTGGTGATGGACAGGGAGGCCTGGCGTGCTGTGATTCATGGGGTCGCGGAGAGTCCGACACTACTGAGCGACTGAACTGACTGACATTCTTAATTTACTCAAAAATTGTATATAGCTTGTTCTTAAAGCATTTGCTGGTAACATTTTAAAGTGTTTTGAGTTAATGACTATAAACAGTTCCATGTTCCTCCTTTTACTTCCCCGTAGCCTCCTTTTCCATTCTTCTAAATGTGATGCCTAGCGCAGTGAAAAACATTTCTACTGACTTTGAAACTTGCAGTTCTCTCTTACGTCGGTCACACTGTTTGATATACACAAGTATCCTCAATGTAACAGATAAAACTTTTATGGACAGGGCTCAGTGAAACTGCTCAAAATGAGCTGTACTTTCAAAGGCAACCAGAGGTTATCAGTGTTTGCTGGCAGGGGACCTTCTAGTATTTGGAAACGATGCCAATAAAAATGATAATATGTGCTCAGCACAATGCCACGCTACTCGGGGGATGTGGGAAGGCCAAAGGGCATTTGAAATACTAATGGGAAAACTGATTAAAGCCAAGAATGCTGCTCATTATGTAAACAGTGCTTCCCGCTGAATCAAGAAAAAAACCTTTCCTTTGGCACACAATTTCTTTAACTCTGAAGATCTAAATTGCTGGAGAGCATAAAATACTTAACAAAAGAAATAAGAAATAACTTCTCCACAAATTCCATTTCTAATTGCATCACGCAAGTCTTAATCTGATTTATTCAAAAAACTTAAATGAACACATCTTATTAATAAGCATATGATTATCAGAAATAAAGTATTTAGTCATGTTAAATAACTTTTAAAAATATAGTAGATTAATTTTTTTATACCTCTTGACATATTTTCAAGAAACCTGAACTTTTATCTTTCGTTTTAAGCAAGCAAACTATTTCTGATTGAAAAACAGTAAGTTAATGAACACTTACCTGGAAAAGTCCAGTTTTATTGAAGAAAGTAAATTGTGCTCTTTTAACTAACACAGAATCTTCTCTACTTAGGTTCTCAAGTAAGTTCGGAGGCAAAATGACAGAAGCCAACGGATCCATTTGTCCACTCTTAAAATCCATCTGTCACACACACACCGGTTGAGTAATTATATTTAAATTGCAATGATAACTTTACTCCCTAGGACAGTAACTGCCATCATCACTTGGTCTCCTCTTTACTTCCACCAGTCTCTGCCCTCAGTATGAGCCCCTTACAAAGGCCTGGGTCTTATTCGAGTTTTGCAAATGTGGCAAAACAAGAAATGTACTGAGTTTAACTCAAACCAAGAAATCTACAAGTCAGTTGACATTTTCAAGTATAAAGATTAGATTTGCACTTAATAGATTTTGAGTTTTTCTCAAAACACACTGTGAAAAAATAACTACCAGGAAAAAAAAAAGGCTGGAGTTCATTTGTTTTATTGCTGAGAATGAGTATCTTTTCACTGAGGAAGCAGCTGAAGTTTTATGAGCGTTCTTGGGTATCATTTTTCCTGAACCCACAGATCACGCCAAAGAGTGTTTTCCTGCAAATGGACCTGAAATGAGACTGACGCTGACTGCTTTTTAACTCTTAAAATGTGAAACAGAATTACTCCAAAAGAGCTGCTGGTCCAAAGCAGAAAAAAAGTTCTTCCTTATATCCAGATTTTTAAATATTCTATCTTGAATTATCTCCACAGTTAAGAAGCATGACATGCCAACCACTTAGGTGTTCTCCTGTGTCAAGGGTGATGTTTCAATCATTTCATTTGCCCATATGGCTAACACTGTCTAGTACATAGGAACTTGACAATTATTTGCTGAAGTGTCACTTGAACAGGTCAGAGAGGATCTCCATTAATCTGGCCCCGAATTTCTTGTTCAGCCTCATTTTCATTTGCCATTCTTAGCCTTCTATACCCGGAGAAGGGAATGGCAACCCACTCCAGTGTTCTTGCCTGGAGAATCCCAAGGACGGGGGAGCCTGGTGAGCTGCAGTCCATGAGGTCGCTAAGAGTCAGACACAACTGAGCGACTTCACTTTCACTTTTCACTTTCCTGCATTGGAGAAGGAAATGGCAACCCACTCCAGTGTTCTTGCCTGGAGAATCCCAGGGATGGGGGAGCCTGGTGGGCTGCTGTCTATGGGGTCACAGAGAGTCGGACAGGACTGAAGCGACTTAGCAGAAGCAGCAGCCTTCTATACCACGGTTTCTCAAAATACAATCCTCACACCAGCAGTACTAGCAAATACCTGGGAACTTGTTAAAAGTGCAAACTTGGGAGATCCACTCAGGACCCTAAATTAGAATCTCTGGAGATTGAACCCAGAAATTTTATTTATTTATTTATTTTTGGCTCTGCTGGGTCTTCATTGCTGCACAGGCTTTCCTCTAGTTGGGGCAAGCAGCAGCCACTCTCTAGTGCTGGTGTGTGGGCTTTTTGCGGTGGCTTCTCTTGGGTTCTTTGGTAGCTCGGACAGTAAAGAATCTGCCTGCATGAAGGAGACGCAGGTTTGATCCGTGGGTCGGGAAGATACCCTGGAGAAGAGAAAGGCAACCCACTCCAGTATTCTTGTCTGGAGAATTCCACAGACAGAGCAGCCTGGCGGGGCAAAGAGTCAGACTAAGCAACTTTCAGATTTCACTTTCTCTTACTGCAGGTTTCAGAAGTTGCAGCACATGGGCTCAGGAGTTGTGGCTCCCAGGTTCTAGAGGACAGACTCAATAGTTGTGGCGCACAGACTTAGCTGCGCTGCACCATGTGGGATTTTCTCAAACCAGAGATCAAACATGTGTCTCCTACATTGGCAGGTAGATGCTTTATCACTGAGCCACCAGGGAAGCCCAGCAATCTGTTTTGGTAAGTTCTCTAGGAGGTTATAATGTAATAGTTTGAGAAATACTTGCAAAGAGAACACACCATGCATCTTCCCATCTTTGCGTCCTTAAGAAGGTCTTTCTTCTGACTAAAGGAAAGTGAAAATTGCTCAGTCGTGTCTGACTCTTTGCAACCCCATGAACTATACAGTCCATGGAATCCTCCAGGCCAGAATACTGGAGTGGGTAGCCTTTCCCTTCTCCAGGGGATCTTCCCAACCCAGGGATCAAACCCAGGCCTCCGCATTACAGGCAGATTCTTTACCAGTTGAGCCACAAGGGAAGCCCAAGAACACTGGAGTGGGTAGCCTATCCCTTCTCCAGGGGATCTTCCCGATCCAGGAATCAAATCGAGGTCTCCTGCATTGCAGGTGAATTCTTTACCAACTGAGCTATCACAGAAGCCCTTTCTTCCGACTAAACTAATCCCATACCCCACTCCCAGTAGGGTGGTACTCACTCATAGTTTAACATTTAATTCCACTATCAGCTCCTGGAGAAGGTAAGCTGAAAGTATACCTCCTCTCTGAGTCCACAGGCCTTATGGCTACCGCTGCTATTAATCTTAGTCAGGCTTCAGACTTACCTTCCACCCCTAGAACCAAGATCTCCTTGTCATAGCAATTAGCAGAAGATCAGAGATTTTTGTCTAATTGATTACAGAAACCACTAACTTATTACCTGGAAGTATGATTCATTATTGCTTGGAAGACCAATGCTAAAATTTGAAATTTCATTGGTCTCTGGGGACACAGATGATACTCCAAGAGCCAGATTCCGAGTTGTGATATTCACATGTGTGGTGCTCTGCAGGTCTATCTTGAAGGCCAATTCATCAATTGTTTTTAAAGCTCTAAAGAAATAACAATAGCACTGTTAAGGAATACCTTTTAGGTACCTGCACAAGTGTGATTTCCTGCAGGACAAAATACAAAACAAATAAAATCGTCCTTAAATCTTTTGATCTTAAAAAAAATTTTTTTTTACCTTAATACGAATACCCATTAATTACCTCATGCCACAATAATATCAGTTAAAACACTGAATTCTAGAGATAAACTTCAAGAGAAATATATGGTTTAAGGAAAAGCAACAATAAAGTTATCCTAAACAAATACTCTGTTTTTCATCTATTATAGCCTTTCTTTCCTCATACGAAAATTCTCTTCCTACTTTATACTGAGTGAGAATCAAAGGAAATAATATGATAAAAGTATTTTTTGAATTGCAAGTCCTTGTAAAAAAAGTTTGTAATTATTATTTGCATAAGGTAAATTAGAGAATACATTCTAACAAAGATAAAATTTTCATCAAAGAAATTTGGTTGAAAGAAAATAGAAAGAAAAATTATCTTAGTATGAGTGCATGCTCAGCTACTCAATCATGTCCTGCTGTTTGTGACCCCACATACTGCAGCTGACCAGGCTCCTCTGTCCATGCAATTTTCCAGGCAAGAATACTGAAGTGGGTTGCCATTCCCTCCTTCAGGGAATCTTCCCGACCCAGGGATTGAACCTGTATCCCCTACATCTCTTTCACTGGCGGGCAGATTCTTTACCATGGAGCCATCTGGGAAGCCCAAATATCTTAATACTAACACATTAAATGAAATAATTGGATATAAATTGAGTTATGTAAAAATAGGTATATTTCACCCTTCCCTAGGCATTTTCATTTCAGAAGTATAACAGAAGTGGTTGTTTTGTGTCACAGCCCATAGAATAGTAGACAACAATGACCACATTATACCTAAAAGATGTGAGCTGAATGTTTGCTAAGTATCTCCTTGCAAGCAAAAAGCAGTGTCATCAATTTATATATATATAATATATTCTAAATATTAAAATATATATTTATGCTAAATATATAAGTATACACAATTTATGTTTTGAATTTATACCAGTTAACATTTTTCAGATGAAAAAATGAAATACCAATAATGTCTTTCTGGGACTATTTACATTACCTAGCCAGGTGGGCAATCCTCATCAATTTGTAAGCTATTTTCTCAAAAAAAAAAACAAAACAAAACAGAATTTTGAAGTATATTTTGTGAATGATCTTGGAAAATATCAGTGGATCTTCTAGAGATTTTAAATTATGAAAGCTGGGCACTGAGCATTCAGATCTGTGAGAAACTACATAACAACACATGTATCCAATAAACATTACTCTCTGGAAGAAAAACAAACAAACTTACTCAGAAGACGACTCAAGCAAATCACTGTCTGGACTGGTTAAAATATTAGAAAATATATTCATTAAGGTTGAGCCAAGCGTTATATCAATGTTTTCTTCTTTATTTACAATCCTTTTAACCTGTTCTACGATGCTGGTGATATTGGCTGAGCTTAATGTCTGCCCGTCACCAGTTAAATTTAAAATCTGATTGGCAACTTCATTTGCTTCCCCTAAAAATATGACAGAAGAACAACATACAGGTTTATGTGTTTATCCTGAGCGGTTCTAGGAATCCAAAACATAGTATAACATTTCACTTCACAGTAAAGCAGCAAATCAGGTTTCCTATGTGTATCCCTTAGCACGATTTTCAGAGGACAACAGTATTTCTTTACACACACAAACTAATTTCTCGCTTCAGTGAGACACAAACTGTTCTTAAAGCAGCTTAGGTAAGTAACTTGGAGGGACCAACATTCACACATAGTTCTAAGTGAGATGCCGCAGAATCACTAAATAAGTAGGTATTTGCTGCTTTAAAAATGTACACATACAGTCTTAATTTACATAGTCTCCTCTCCAAAATTTTCTTACTGTTGTTAATCTACTACAGAATAAGTATAACAGAAAGTCAGAATGAGCAAAAACAGTATTTTCTACTTTAAGTGAGTCAAACAATCATTTGCTTAGCTTTTAATATTACAATGGTATCAGGACATGATACCACAGAACAGAACATGTCCAAAGAAGATGAAAACCATGAAACTGAG
This sequence comes from Moschus berezovskii, assembly GCF_049115385.1. NCBI lineage: Eukaryota > Metazoa > Chordata > Mammalia > Artiodactyla > Moschidae > Moschus > Moschus berezovskii. Next base: position 87,052,478 of record NC_142469.1, on the reverse strand, counting down.
GTCATCTTATTTTGCCTTGGAGAGACATCTCTCACTTACTTGAGCAATTGGAGATATCGGGAGGCCCCCAGTAGGCTACAGAATTGTTCATAGGGTCAGAATAACTATAAAACAAAAAATGTAAAACGTTTGGCAGACATGACATTACAGCTGACAAAAGTAGTTAATAAGAAGCTTTAGAATTTCCCTTGATATCTAGGTAAGTTTCATTTGAAGACTATAACAATGGATATAAAATTCACATTAAAAGCTCTATTGGGGAAAAAAAATCAGGCACATGCATCAGGGGAAAAAAAATACTAGCAATAGCCTATATCCTAGTGTAGGCTCCATCAGGTTACTAAAGTTAAAAGCATAGTTGTTAATGTGGAGCAAGCACCATTTTAAGAACTTTCTAGATAAAATCTCATTTTGATTTCACATAACTCTGTAAAGCAGATTATAATTCATGTTTTATAGATGAGGAAACAGACTTCGATAAATCAAGGAATTTTCCAAGGTGTCACAGGCAGGAAGAGGCAGAACCACAATTCAAAGCCAAATCCCTTTCTTTCCTCTCCACCACTTGTCAAACCCCGCAGTGGGGGCAAAGTATTTCTACATGGGCAGTTTCAGTGTCTGAATTTCCCTGCAAGAAAATTCTCATTGAAGGTGGGGTGGAGGGTGAGGAACTGGATTTGACTTGTTATTCAGTGAATCCTCTGTTAACCTGTCTGAGATTTCCATTCAACAATTAGAGAAAAATCCACACCCTGACAGTCTCCACTAGCAGACTGCCCGAACCTGGATCTTGTCTTTCTTGTTTTTGAAGTCTCTTTTCCCCTCCAGTGATTTAAAAAGATTTAAAAAGACTCGGCATGTCATGTCACGTATATGCAAGTCACGTCACGTACGTGCATGTCATGTCACGTACGTGCAAGTCACGTCAAGTATATTCATGTCATGTCATGTATATGCAAGTCATGTCACGTATATGCTAGCTCTGTTCACCAACTTTGCTCTAGAACTTCCCTCTGGTTTTCAAATTGCTCCATCTTTCTTTGAAGAAGGCTAAATTAGCATATTTCTTGAAGAGAAAAAAATGCTTTTCTTGGTAACCTACCTTCCTCATCTTTACCTCACATGGATTTGACGTACAAAGAGATTCCTGTCCTTCTCTCCTATTAATATACACGGCATGGGAACTATGGTACAGCGTCTGCAACTCTGAAAAGTAGGTACATGGAATTTGCTGGCAAGAGTTAAGAAAGTATTACCATGTTCGTGAAGCAAAGAAGCCCTGTTTCCCTGGACAGGGAACTCTGTATTCAGAAGGTTGGATGCTTGGCCATTTATAGCCTTTGGGTTCCTCATCAGCATGACATATACCTATGTGAAAATAAGACCCAACATGAGAAATATTAATCTATTTCTTGAAATTAGAGATGCAAGATGAGAGCAAAACAACAATGTTGGTAATTAGGTATTTATTCCATGCAATACTAAAATAACAGGTTTTTATGTTCAGAATTTATAAAAGTTTAGAAGCTATGAAAAATAAACATTAGCTGCATTTGATATTCAAGACTGTATCTTTAAAAATCATCAAATAAAAACGTATACTTTTGCGAGTATAAAAATGAATCAGACAATATTATTCCAACATAAGTCATGTGTAGATAAAATTATTAAATAGTTGTTGTTTAGTTGCTAAGTCATGTCCAACTCTTTTGCGACCCCATGGACTATAGCCTGCCAGGCTCCTCTATCTATGGAATTCTCCAGACAAGAATACTTGAGTTGCCATTTCCTCCTTCAGGAGATCTTCCAACCCAGAGATTGAATCCACATCTCCTGCAATATCCTGCAACGGCTGGTGGATTCTTTACCACTGAGCCACCAGGGAAGCCCCTAGTAAAACGGATTTATTGGAAAAAAAAAAAAAAGGACATAAAATGAAAACTCTACTGAAAATTCAAAATGTAATTTAATCTTTTTCAAAGAAAAAGCCTATAAAATACTGCCTCAACAGTGTTTCTGTTAAGTTGCCAGCATGTTTTATAGAAACAATTTCTGGTTGCTCTGAAAGCACGTTTCACCTGGCAATTTGCTGGGAGAATGGCAAGAAGACAGCTGTAGGCCACACATCTTACACACACACCTTCCTCTCAAATCATCCCACTTATTGTCTAAAAACTGTCTGGGTGAGAGCTATGACATAAATAACTCAGACTTTATACTTTAAAAATATAAAAATAAAATCACTATATCAATAACAACAAAGTCTCATATTTCAGTACTGAAAAATAGCAAGTTACACGAAGACTACCAGAAACCAGTAGTGTAGTTACCAGTTGAACATTTAAATAACTTTCCTATCTATATTCTGAGCTTTTCTTTTCCCAGTTGGTAAAAATTTTTCTACAGAAGCAAGGTCTCCTGCATTGCAGGCAGATTCTCTACCAACTGAGCTATCAGGGAAGCCCTAAGAACTTCTCTGGTGGCTCAGACAGTAAAGCATCTGCCTATAATGCGGGAGACCTGGGTTCGATCCCTGGGTCAGGAAGATCCTCTGGAGAAGGAAATGGCAACCCACTCCAGTATTCTTGCCTGGAAAATCCCATGGACAGAGGAGCATGGTAGACTATAGTTCATGGGATTGCAAAGAGTCGACTGAGTGACTTCACTTTACTTTCTACAGAATAACAATACAATATGGAATTTAAGTGGTATAAGTAGCATTGTGCTCAGTCCTGACTCTTTGTAGCCCAACGGACTGTAGCCTGCCAGGTTCCTCTGTCCATGGAATTTTCCAGGCAAGAATACTGGAATGGGTGCTCATTTCTGCCTCCAGGGAATCTTCCCGACCCAGGGATCGAACTTGTGCCTCCTACACTGGCAAGCAGATTCTTTACCACTAGCACCACCTGGGAAGCTCTAAGTGGTATAAATTACATATCCAAGTTGTGCAGAGAGAGCTGTTCAGGGATTCTTCGACCTCTGAGGACCAGAGATAAGGCTGGTCCTCATGGGCTCCTTTGTCACATACAAACTACATTCATCAAGCTCCTTCTTTGTGGAGACCCCTATGTGTGAAAGGGGAGCCTTTGTATTCTGCTCATCCCCCTGTATCCTCGAGGCACTGGTTCCAGAAAACACATTCCTCCCCCCGCCAGTGTACTGATGTCTGAGAAAGCTCATTTCCCTTGTGTAAAATGTAGTAACATTTGCAACAACCTATGTACATCCTCCTGTATACTTTATATCATCACTAGATTACTTACAATAATAAATACAGTGCAAATGCTATGTACATAGTTTTAAATACAATGTATATGCTAGGTAAACAGTTGGCCAGGCACAGCAAATTCAGGTTTTGCTTTCTGGAACTTTCTGAATTTTTCCCCCCAAATATTTTCAATCCGAGGTTGGTTGAACTACAGATGCAGACCCCACGGAGACTGTGTATGCTGACACATTAGAGATGAGGGTTTCCTCAGAGAAGCAAAGATGCCTGCTTCCTTGCTGTACTGCGATTCTGGCTGCAGTCATAATCATGCTTTTAGAGGCTGAGGAATATCTGCTTCACTCACTTCAACTTCCTGCGTGTGTATCTAAGGAAATGTGTCAAAGTTTCCCTTTCTTTTGAGCTCTACTAATTCACCTAATTAGCTGTCATCATAACATTAGAACGATTACTTTACTTTTTGTTATCCAAGTTTTGGATCATTTACTTTTCTCAAAGATGCCCATCAAGGTGCATTCATTTATTTATTTGTGTATTTAAATGCTCAGGAATGTGCTGGTTGCTGGGAAGGAGGTAGGAAGTGAGAGTGTTAAGAGAAAAATAAGATGTGTTCTCAAGCCAGAGGAAATTTCCGGTTAAAGAAAATATATATGAGAACACAAACAAGTCCAGTCAAATTCAAGAGTCCTCTATGTGGATAGCACTCTAGGTCTATGGACAGCACGAGGTGGAGGTTCCCAGGCAATGACAGCTATTTGTACATGATGATGTCAGAAAAGGCTTCACAGAAGAGGTGACTTTGGGCTGTCCTTCATACCAGGCAGGTGATCATCAGGTGGGCAGTGAGAGGGGAGGAAAGAAATGTGGGCAAAGAAAGAAAAGAGCACAGCACGTCTGGGGAAGTTCTGGCAGCACCACACCTATGGCTGGAGGTTAGGATGTGAACGGCATCCAGGTAAGAAATCAATCTAGGTTTGGGATAACTCCCAGATTTTTGGTCTATTCCTGCATAGATGGTGGTATCATTAATAGAGACAGAGAATATAAGAGAAGAGGGTGTTTTAAAACAGAAATTGTCTTTTATAAGATTTACTTTATTGGTGATCCCTTCCTAAAGTTGAAGCCAACTCTGGTCAAGGTTATCTTGGCATTTTGCTCATATTCTTAGTATTTTCACAATAGGTTCCTAAAATAGGGTATCAACTTCCATCTGCCTCTTTCATTCCCTTGGATTCACAGGTATCAAGGTGATATCTTTTATGCTAACCTTGTCACCCATTTGTTAACAATGTCACCAACAAGATGAACTTTATCATCAGAAAAAATAGCTTTAAATAAGCAAACACACAAAGGAAGAATATTTTTGTTGATTTTGTTTCAACTTAACCTGTTATATAGTCACATAAATACATATAATAAAACAATTAAAGGCACTTACCCAGTTGTCTCACGTTCACTGTATGTAGCCTCAAGCCCTCATCCAGGGACTCATTATTTCTTAAGAGCTTCTGCTGAATGGTTCTTCCTTCTAAAGTGGGATTGTCGGTAGCATTATAAACCAAAAGGGCCCAAATCACCAACCTAGGAAAACAATTCAGATAGAATTGCTGTCGGTGTTGCTGACCAGTCAGATCATTTTTTGGTGGAAAAATAGAACATTTGCATATGGCAGTAAGAGGGTAACCGTAAAGTGTTGAGACTAAAGAAATGCATCAAAGCATTTAAAGACTTCTGTCCCTGCACAGATTATAATGCTAAAAAAATGTTTAAAAATTATAACCTTAAAAAATCTCAATATGAACATTTTATAGCATACTGCATGTATTATCATATTACTCTACTTCTTTTAAGAAATACTTTAATATTTTATAGCATATATGCAAGAAAGTGTCATATTTGTGGTTAATTCTACACTGTTTCTTTAAAGTCAAAAATAAAGTTTTTTAAGAAAAATTAGAATTTCAGCTAATCTGATTAAACAATTAACTTTTAAATTACTATTATTATTTACAAATATGTTGCAGTTTCTCCAGAATTGTGATAAAATGCTTTTCTATCTCCATGAATAAAATGCTTTTCTATCTCCATGAAGCATTTACTAGTACTCTGAACACTGAAAAGTTACAAAATAAGTACTTGAAATTCACTCAGTAATTGGCTGGCATGTTACTGAAGAAATTTATATACTGCTTGAACTGACTTGTCTTTAAAAAGAAAGTATCTCTATGGGAAGCAGAGATATATATCTTCAGTTCAGTTCAGTTCAGTCACTCAGTTGTGTCCAACTCTCCGCGACCCCGTGAATCACAGCACGCCAGGCCTCCCTGTCCATCACCAACTCCCAGAGTTCACTCAAACTCATGTCTACAGAGTCGGTGATGCCATCAGCCATCTCATTCTCTGCCGTCCCCTTCTCCTCCCGCCCCCAACTAAACCCTCACCAAAACTCTGGTTCTACAATTTGAAGTAATATAATTTCCTGTTCACTTGCAATCACAAACACAGTCAAAAGGGAAAGCAAAAGATGCCAAAGTGAAGCCAGCAGCGTTGTTTCTGAATGAAGTCCTCAGAGGAGAGGCAGTGGCATATTTGATTTATGAAATACTACGGTTATCAACATAAATGAAATAGAGTAGTAATATATTTGTGATGCTAAAAGAAGAAAAATAAGTGAAATCTTTAATATTCAACATTCAGTTCAGTCACTCAGTCGTGACCCCATGAATCACAGCACACCAGGCCTCCCTGTCCATCACCAAATCCTGGAGTTCACTCAAACTCATGTCCATCGAGTCGGTGATGCCATCCAGCCATCTCATTCTCTGTCGTCCCCGTCTCCTCCTGCCCCCAACCCCTCCCAGCATCAGACTCTTTTCCAGTGAGTCAACTTGTCGCATGAGGTGGCCAAAGTATTGGAGCTTCAGCTTTAGCATCAGTCCTTCCAATGAACACCCAGGATTGATCTCCTTTAGAATGGACTGGTTGGATCTCCTTGCAGTCCAAGGGACTCTCAAGAGTCTTCGCCAGCACCACAGTTCAAAAGCATTAATTCTTTGGTGATCAGCTTTCTTCACAGTCCAACTCTCACATCCATACATGACCACGGGAAAAACCCTATTTTTCCCCTAAATATCTGTACTTCACAATTCTCATAGTTCACTCTGAAGAGCTATTTATCTCTAAAATCACTAATGCTTACTGTTCATATATGAGTCATATTTTAGGATGAGAAAAATACAGATGTGAATATAATGTTGAACTGTGATATCATAATTTTTAAATGACCTATTAAAAAAAAAAAAGCATCCCTTGATTAAATTATTGTTGGATGCTAATCTTCACCACTCCAGTAACTAAGAACTTAAGAGTTGGCAATGTGAATTTTTACTTTCCTTGAATATTGAGAACACAGTAAGTTTTGGATGGTACTGACCCAAATTCAGCAATTCAAGAATGACCATGCGTTTTCACACGTCTTATCTGTGTTGTTTTCCTCTCTCATCCTGGAAACTGAAACTATTTTATGGTTCTGCAAAATCCAGTTCTATCTGTTGTTACTATCAGTCATTCTTTAATTGAATAAACCAGTCTCTGTGGCTCTGGTTTCCTGTCTGTCTAGGCAATAGAGTATGATAGCATTATCTAAAGCTAGGGTTTGTGTTAGGTGTTACAGTCCAATTGAAAGGAAAGGTTGGGGAAAAAAAGAGTGTGTGTAAGACTAGTAGATTGTAACTTTGAGAAAAACTATGAGAGACCACAAAGATTCATCCATGAGCATAAAAGCAACAGAGAGCAGAAAGAAAAGATGGAGAAAAGATGGTAAGAACAAATTTTAAAGCAATGCCAGAAGCTCATACCAAAGAAAAACAAAATGTATGGATTTTCCCATATACACTCTAAATTCATTCTCCCTATAATTTTTTATAAAATTACCTATTGGCGTTACAGACAGGAAACCGAAATTCCACGAATTTAAATGTCTTTTCAACAAGAGGTGTGGACATATACTCATGATGACTGATTTCAGTATCATCAGGGAATAGAAGAAACACAGTAAATGGGACCAGAGCATGGGAGTATGAAGTCAGAAATCTTGGCTTCTCACATTGGCTGGTTGATGTTGGGCAATTCATGGGGTCTTAGTTTTGTCACTGGTTGAAAGGGCAGGACGTTACCTGCCTTATTTATGTCGGGGGTAACTGGTAGAGAGAAGCAAATGAGCCAGTAAATAAAACAGTGCTTGGAATCATAAAGTGCAAATGTAAGGAGATGCTGTGATGAAGGTTATAAAGATGGTCAGGATGAGGGTGATGATGATGCTTCCAAAGGGCATGAGTTCAATATATTTTACACTTCTGGAAAATATTTTATTTGGTTGTTCTCATAAAATTGTATTATTAGAATCTGAGTTTGAACCCTATGAAGAGGGTATAGCACTGGAGACACTTTGAACTAGGGCTGCCCCAACTGCCAGACAAAGTGTCCAGCAAAGTTATCCAGGTAATTGTGGATCCATTATTCCAGGTTCAATATGATCTAGCAGTAAGGTTTGGAGAAGAATTTATTTGGCTAAATCAAGGAGAAAAATCCTGTTACCATCAAGAAGATAGTGTTAAGATACATTAAATACATTACTCTGGTCTTCAGATCATCCAGAAAAAGGAACAATTCTAGAAAATAAACAATAACTTTCCCTAATCAGATGGTCCAATCCAGTCTGTTGAATATATACAGAAATGGTAAGTTTGAAATATAATCTTAAAGACGTGTGTTTTTCTAATGAATAGAGAAACGTGTGTTTTTCTAATGTGTTTTTCTGAATAGAAAAAGAAAAAAATAAGAAAACTCTCTGGTCAACTCTCATATGAAATTTTATTACTAGCTTCTCTTATAAGAATATATGACCTGAAAAGAAATATATTCCATTTCTATAGTTGTAAAGACACATATCAATTCAGTCAATTGAAACTGAGTAAGAGATGTAAACTTTTGCTTTTCAACTGACTTTTTTTATTCCGTGGAGATGCAGGATACAACCTGACACAACTTCATTTATTTCACTTGGGAGTTTACATTGTTTTTTTACTACATAGCACTCTTGAACAGTTGGTCTTTAAATGCCAACTATTTATATATGGTGAACATATCTATTAAATTACCTGCTTGCTTAAGTCATGACCTTGATATAAATTTAAAAATGAAGACTTCAGAAAATTAGTTGATGGCTTTGAATGCTGAAAATATTTCAGCACCTATTACCCATGTTATTAGATGCTACTGTACATAAGTACTTTACTTAAAATAACACTATAATTATTTTTTTTCTTTGAAGGTCTATGAAATTTCAAATAACAGGCAATAGGCTATCATAAACTGGAATTATCAACACTAAAAATAATCAATGTTCCAATTCTGAATTTTTTTTTTATCAGATGTATATTTCTACTGAGTCTGCTTATATTACAGTTTTAACTACAGGAAAAAGGAAGACTTGTTTATTAGGGCTAAAGAAATAATTTAAATGTGCTACTCAAAAGAAACATTTCTCTCCTACCTCATTGATTTTATTTCTCTACAAGACATTCAAAACAGAGAACACGAGAAAAGATGTCACATTTTCTGCGAGACCTTGTCAGCATTACCTTTGGTCAGTCACAATGCTTCTCCTCACTTTAATCTTGTCCTCTCCAGTGCTCAGGTGAAAACTGTAAATACAAACAGGTATATTTGTTATCAGGGCTTCCCAGGTGGCACCAGTGATAAAGAACCCACTTGTCAATGCAGGAGATGTAAGAGACAAGGGTTCGATCCCTGGGTCACAAAGATCCCCTGGAGGAGGGCATGGCAACCCACTGCAGTATTCTTGCCTGGAGAATCCCATGGACAGAGGAGCCTGGTGGGCTATAGACCATGGGGTTGCAAAGAGTCGGATACGACTGAGTGACTAAGCAAAGCACAGCACAAATACACTTTAGAAACTATAAAACTATAAAATCAAGGTGCAGAGGAAGGCAGGTAGATGACACAGGTAGAAAAATCTCTTCTGCTAGAGATTCATGGAGTATTTAAATAGAAGGTTAGTGAAAGTTAATTTTGAAAGGCTAGGTTGCAATCATACTGTAGATGTCTTATTTTATAGAAAAAATGGTCTTCAAATGGGTGCATGCAAACCAGGGAGTGCTCTTGATGATCTACTGGTGTGTGAGAAGCAACTAATTTCTATTACATGATAACATATTTTGGTTAAGTAATAATACACATACACACATGCATACATAAAATTTATTTAAAATTACAAATATATTTTGGGAGTACAAGCTAAATTTTTAAAAAATGATTGGGATCTACAATCAAAATTTTTTAAACCATTACTGTACTATTGAAGCTTTTTGTGCAAAGCAATGATATATAGAGTTATTTAGAAAGACTATGAGTACAGTGTGTATTTCTGTATTTTCACGTGTATGCATGTGTAGGTATAATCAGAGAGAGAGTAGTATTAAATCAGACACTCCTGTTTTTTTGCACGTGTCAGGGGGAGCAGAGGGCACTACACCTTGCCACGTGTGGGATCTTAGTTCCCCTAACAGGAATCGAACCTGTGCCCCTTGCAGTGGAAGCACAGACGCTTAACCACTGGCTGCCAGGCGAGTCCCCTAGACTTTTGCTTTCTATTTCTCAATTTATTCTGTCACTTACCTGATATTAACCACATAAACGGTGTAGTTCCAATTCTGGAAGGTTGAATTGAGCTGAAAATACAATAGAAATGGTGAGTCTGAATTCACACTTTAAAAAAAAGAAACTTAAATCCAACTTCTTCTCTCCCATTAATTGTTATTGGAATAAGACCCTGGGAAAATTCCAAAGCGCTAAAGGAATGAAAGAAAGGTACAGATAACAGTTACTGAGGCCACTGTATGCCAAGAAATTTACCAATGTTTTTTCTTTCATTCTCATAACAGCTAATGAGATAGGTATTATCTGCACTATCCTCCCACCCATTACACGAAGAAACTAAGCTTCACGGAGATGAAATAGCTCAGCCAGCTGCAACTAAGAAGTAACAGGTGCCAGATTGGAACCCAAGTCTATCTGAATGGAAACATTATACTTTCCTATTTAGCCTATATTATTAGGGCTTTCTCTATAATGGGCTTTCAAGTTAGCTGTAACACTGAAAACTTATCCACAAAAAAGTACACAGGAAAGACCAAACTAGCACAATACACACATTCCACATTCTTCATTCAACAAACACTGAGGTGTGTTAACACATGTTTTTCTAGCAATTATCATCTTATAAGAATATTAGTAGTAAGAAAAATGATAAATTAATAATACAGACCTTTAGAAACAAAGATAAGTTCAACATTATGCAGAATTGTGTTATTAATAATTATGTGGTCATTTAACACTTTTTATGGGTCTCAGCACTAAACTTTTTAATGAAGCAATGGATTCCTCTCCATGAAAAAAAAAACAAAACCTTCCATATGTCCAATAAAATCACAAAATATTTTGATTTCTTTACTGACATGAAATTTTCTCATTTATATATCACCGCCAAAGAGTTTTCTTAGGTCGTGTTTCATACACACATTTAGCCTTCCTTGTGAGCGTTTGTAAATTGAATATAAATTCTAGGAAATTCTGGAAAGGTGCATGATTTTTACATTGTAAATAGTAATAATATGAAATAGGGACACCACTTATATTCTCTGTTACCAAACACCTGCTTTCATATCTTACATCTTAAGGAGAAATGTCCATTGAAGTTTAGTTTCAGATGAAAAATGATGCTATGTTGAAAACCATGCATGAAATAAATACAAATGTAAAATTATACCTTGCCTAAAGTATAAATTTCACAATGAATGCTGATTTACAGAATTAATAACATTAGAAGTGGTTCATTTGAGAATGAGAATAGAGAATTCTATCTTTTGACTAACACAACATTGAAAATCAACTATACTTCAATAAAATAAATTTTAAAAACTTTATCTTTTGAAAACATTCTGACTTTAAAAAAGCAGAAAGAAGAATGTGAAAGAAAACGGGATGCAAGATTAAACCCATTCAGTAAAGCCCTCTCTCCATTTAGAAATTCAATACATCTAGTGTTTGAATCCCAGGGATGGGGGAGCCTGCTGGGCTTCCGTCTATGGGGTCACACAGAGTCGGACACGACTGAAGTGACTTAGCAGCAGCAGCAGTGTTTGAATTAGCTACGAAGGTTCATATGTCATTCCAGAAAGTTGACAGTAGTACTTTTCTTTGATTTCTACCAGACTTTACTCCCCCGCCTCAATTTTTGTAACAGAGTTCTTAATTACATACTTTTGTTTTCTGTGGCTAACTTGTTGCAAAGGGTGCAGCCTTTAAAAATAAAACTATGTTTTCCTACCATTCTTCAAATATATATACATATACATATATCTGAAGAAAGTATATATACTTTTATATATATAAAGTATTATCATCACTATCTCTCAGTGTATGGTTTAACTTTCTTCTGCTACTGAGGCCACATTTATTAGAAATGTGACCTTGGTATATGCTCTTCACATAAGAAATCCATTTTTCTTACTTCAGAATGTATACCCAAATGACAAATTACTTTTTCCACAAAAATTGTCTGAACTGTAGTAGTAAATAAAAGCAGTACAAGGTCCCAAAGTATGTTGTAGTTAGGAAATAAAATAATAAAGAATATAAACCTATGGGAAATTAAATTTTTGATATTATATCAGAGAAGGAAAAAGTCATTAACATGTACTTATAACATGTATTTATATATTTATAAAATGTATATATATAACATGCATTTATAAAATAATAAAATAAAATGTTTAGTTTTTTAAATTATCAAAATTTTCACCAATAGAATACTGGTTAAATAAATTATAACCCAAATATCTAGTACAGTGTAGAATGGTGTGTACAATATTCTATTTTTAATGTAAAAAGAAAAACATAAGAATGTACAGTCATTTTCTTTTACATTCACAAACAAATTCTTGGAAAAAAAACAAGAAAAATTCACAGTGATTTCCAAGCAGATAAGTTGGTTGCCAGGTAGATGAGTGTCAAGGATGGGTGGAAGATATTCATGATATACTTTTTATATACTTGGTTTTTGAATCAAAGACTCAAACAGTGCTAAAAATGTACGACTATTACAGTAAATAAAGATACCTCTCAAAATACTTTTCCGTTTCCGCTGTTCTTTTCTTATTTGACTTAATAGCCCATTAGGCTCACTTTCTTGTTCTTTATTCAACTATACCTCACTTTCTATTCAAAGTGCAATACTTCGCTTACACTTCCATACATTTATAATGAACTGTATCTTTATTTCAGTATGATCTGTGGATTCTTAGACGGTAGAGTCTTTCCCAGATTTCCAGAGATTAGTTTAAAGACCCCAAACAGAAATTTTACAATCCACTTACCCATTCTGCCACCTTGCTCTGTACTTTCACCTCGGGGTGAGGAAGGATGTTTTGAATCACTATGGAAATTCTATAAATAATCCCATCTGTCCATTGGAAATAGGATTCAGTCCATTAGTTATATTTTACAGTCATAAACTTATCAGCTTACATTTATAATGACATAAATTCATACAAGGGCTTCCCTTGTGACTCAGCTGGTAAAGAATCCACCAGCAATGCAGGAGACGTGGGTTCGATCCCTGGGTTAGGAAGATCCCCTGGAGAAGGGAAAGGCTACCCACTCCAGTATTCTGGCCTGGAAAATTTCATGGACTATATAGCCCATGGGGTAGCAAAGAGTCAGACACGACTGAGCAACTAAAAAATGTCTTCTACACAGGTACAGAAATTTTCTGTATAGGTCATTTTCAGTGACCTTGCAACTTTTTAGAAATAGTGATCATTTAGTTTACTTATAAATAAGTCATTGCTTCTAAATTATCACCTATATATGTTCCTTCAAAATTCTTAATTCTATACTTCTCCCTACTGTCTGTTAAATGATTTTTCATGTACAATTTTATTTCCTGTAACCAAAAATTATCCTTTTCTAACATTATGAAGAATGATAGTTTGAGATGCGAAAACTTGAGTAAGATGATGGGCAGAACTTAATTTGGAAAAGAATAGGTATCACATATTTTTCACCCACAGACCCTCCCTTATTCTATCGTCTTTCCCCTGCCCCACTAAAGCATTTTCTTTTACTTAAGTTGTTGGGTTCATTTTCACCATATTTTTTCATCAAAATTCCATAAGTGCAGTCATTTGTATCAAGTAAAGGGGGAAAAAAACAAAGAATATTTGCAGATGGACTTTTAACTGGACTTGTTTGTAAAAGAAAATCCTATGTCAGAAGGAAGTTGTGCTTTTTTGCAGGATATTAGTGCAATTTTTAAAGAAGTCTGCCATATATATATTTTTTTCTTTTTTTAAATGAAAATCAAACTGACCAGCCAGGGTTTGCTAAATTTCTCTAGATATGTGCTAAAGGATATCTTATTACAAATAGTAATGAGAAAAAGATTCTTTTTAAATATGGTAACTCATACAGAGAAAAAATATTGATTCTTCATTATTGTCAATCAACCATCTATCTCCATGTTTGTAAGAATGAGTAAAATACACATGTTGTTTGTTGTTTAGTCGCGCAGTCATGTCCAGCTCTTTTGTAATCCCATGGACTGTAACCTGCCAGGTTCCTCTGTCCATGGAATTTCCCAGGCAAAAATACTAGAGTGGGTTGTCATTTCCTTCTCCAGGGGATCTTCCCAACCCAGGGATCAAACCTGTATCTCCTGCATTGTAGATGGAGACTTTACTGCTGAGCCACTGGGGAACCCAAACCTGCGTAGCAAATGTAAAAATATACTATTAAAACAATGGGGAAAAGATTTAATGAAGATTTTGGGGAAGTAGTACATAAAAGTACAAATGTGTCTCCTATAAACTCTCAAATCTACCAAAATGCAAATTCCAGTCACACTCCTAAAGGAATGCTTTCCAGTATAGGGGTCAGAAACTCATGCTTTAAAAAAAAAAAAAAATCACCATTCCCAGATGTAATAATATGTCTATGAGATCAGTGTAAGTCCAAGGATATTTAGTTTAATTTATGCATACTAAGTTATTAGAAGTCCAGCTTCTAAAACTCTTCAGATATTTTAATAACCTTGACTTTATCTTCCTTTAAAAAATATTCTGAATGAAAAATTACAGGAGTGTATGTAAAAAAAATGATAAGTCAGGCAAACAAAAAAAAAAACAAATTTACACTGTAGACCTTATCATATCAAACTGTGAACATTCTGAATGACTAAGAGGGAATTTAAGTTCCAGAAGTCCAAGATTCTACAATGTTAGGAATCAAGGGGTATTCTGTGCATGTTCCCTGATGCCAGTTAAGTATTAAAACTGACAAGCTACCACTAGATGGAGACCTAAAGCGTGTGTCTGTGTTAGGAACTGCAGTCTTGCCCTCTCAGGAGAATCCTGAAAAATATTAAAAATGAGTATTTTTAATCACTCACATTTCTGAAATTTTACAGAAGCATACAAACGTTTGTTTTTTTTTAATTTAAAATATTTCTCACTTTTTTTTTCTAATTTACTGTTTTTATAAATAAGAAAGACATTCCATATCAGAATCAGTCTAAATCCCTACAGGACTCTCTCCAGTGTTATGTTGTTTATGGCAAATAAAATATATGACTATACCAAACAACCTACCCCTAAGTGTTGGAGATTCGCCCATGCTATGGATCTTTTTTCATATAGTCTTGCTTCAGAAGCCTCAGAATGAGATATTTATATATTCAGCAAAAATTATTCAATGCTGTCTACTTATACTTATTTAAAATTTTGGGATAATGCAGTCAACAAGTAATCCAAAGAAATGCCCAAGAATGGACTGTCAAAGCAAGATAAAATATCCACTGAAGGTCTGGTGAGAAAGGTTTTGAACTACAGCAAAATAACTGGCTTAAGCATTGCCACTGCAGAAAATGCACAATTGAGACACACCAATGCAGACTTTTCCAGGTCATCCTGGTAATCAAGTCACCTTCTCCTACAAATCCTATGGTTTCTCAATAAGAAAGCTATTCACAAATCTTCATCTGTTCCACAGACTTCAAAAGCTGTATGTATTGTCCTAATAATGACATCCCAGTCTAAAGAATGCGTGACACTTTTTTCGAACTAGATGACTCTTCCAGCCCAATAAAACTTCAAAGCAGAAACCACTACTTGCCATAACAGATCTGATATCAAAACATATGCCTGCCTGTAGATCTTTTCCTTTTTTAATTTTCTTAACACTTCTCAGAATTTCTTGGAACATTTAGAAATGAGACTATTCTCCATTCAAGGGAATGAAGTAGGTTTGAAAAGGTGGGTTTTAAAATATACATTTGAAAAGACAGATTTTAAAGTAGAAATTAAATGCTATTTTACATTCAAGATCACTGCTTTGACTGGTGCAGAGGCAATTATAGTAGACAGTGGCATTTATCATATGACTAGAGTACTGCTCATCACACATACAACTTCTTTAAGTTATTTGGCATATAAATCTAGATTGATTGTTGGGTCCACATGAATACCCAGAGAGTGAATTTTTTTGAGTAGTGAAATGTATGTAAGAAACTAGAAGCAGTGATACAATTTGCACTTATAGGTTTTTAGAAGAATAATAAGGACTAACAAAGTCAGTTCCTTACTTTGATTGCTTGTGCTAACCTCACAAAAGTTTAATATTCAGCAGCAGTACAGTGATGCTTCAAGCATAGAACATATGATTTGGAATGGATCAAGTCCAAGAGCTTTTCTTGGGAATGCAGTGGAAAAGGCACAAAGGTTATTTGTGGGAATACCTAAATTGTTCCTCATATAGAAATATGTTTGTGAAAAGTAGCTCTAAAGGTTAAGATTTTTTTAGTATATAATCTGAACTATCAGATTAAAATCCTATTGAAAAATAACAAAAATAACTTTATGCAAAAGGGACATTTCACAAAAGCCATGAAAACAAACTCTTGATATACTAAAAAAATACATCTGATTGCTAAACAATTTAAATCCCTCTTCCCTCACCACATCAGCATATCATGACTAATGAATTAGATTTCTTTAATAGTAGATTTCTTTAATAGTGCAGAGTTTATAAGACTGGATAAGGTAGATAACAGATCTGATAGCTGTGTATCTTTCTTACAGTGAACAAAACAGCGTTCTCTAATATATCAGATCTGAGGCCTGAGAATGTTTACTACATCAGTTTCCCAAGAAAAGTGTATTTGAAATTGTTGATAGCATGTGAATGATCTCAGATAGTCTAGAATAGGACATTAAATCCCATTTATTCCCAAGGTAAACAAGTAATTCTCTTTTCAATTATTTCAAATTTAACTACATCAAAGACAAAAAACTTAATTACAGTGGGTCTTGTAACCCTCCTTTTTAAAAAAAATAATGAAGGCTTCAAGTGCTGAGATGTGAGAAGGCAATTGGATATAGAGAGAATTCAGTAGCATTGTTTTCATTATATTTCTTTTCACTTTACACTTCTATTTTAAGACAAGCAGTACTAGTTTCAGTTTACAACTGTGATATTTTCCCATATAAATATAAATGTTTAAGTAAAAAAGTGAGTCAATTTTGGGGGGGCAAAAACCTATTATAAATAGTAGAGATGGTTCAAGGATGTGGTAAAATTGAGATGCACAAATTTGAGTACATGATTTGAGACTATTTCTACAACATGAGGACTTTCAAATATTTTAAAGTGCTCAGATTACATTTTTATCAAGAATGATCTGAATTCGAGTTTTCTTTCTTTAAAGTGGCCAAATCAAACCATTTGAACTGATTCTAACATTTGCTTTTTTTGTTGAAACGCCCATGAAGGTTATGACGCAGAGAGAGATGGACTGAACAAGGCTCTCTTCAAGAATGTCAGAAATGACATGATTGAGTGAATACAGCTCCACTCCACCAAGTCGAGGACTCTGAAGCATCATATAAACGTTCTTGGGCAGTAGAGGATGTGCCAGTCCTGGAGGGAGAATGCCACAGAGGCTCTTTGTATGTTCATACAAAGAGTGAAATACTTAGTTAGAATTATAATATTCCCATCTACTGGCTACAGTCCATGTGAAATATGCACTGGAAATTTCAGCTGCTTTTGCTTTCTTGGGGGTTGCTGGAATTTTTGCTCCATCATAAATCTCCTTGGTGTAACTACCAGAATAACCATAAACACTTCCCTGAATCGATGTCTTTATAACCCTAATGAAATTTATATCTACGTTTCACATAAAATATTCCATACTTTCAATTTAAATGTCCTTACAGAGGAAGTTGATGTAACCCCCAAAGCCAAAAGAAAAAATGAACTATGCCGGTTTCTCTTCTCTGGATTTTGGTCCCTGGTGATACATCACAGATGTCTTGGCCTTGCAAGTTAAATGATTGAGGTTGAGAAAATTCCTTTGTTTCTAATACCTCATATTTGAGAATATTACTGTGTTTGAGGCAATGATGTGGTCACCTGATTGGAATTTCTCTTTTCCAGAAGAAACTGAAACCACTTACTCTGAATTACCAAAAACTTATGTATGTAGTCAATATAGGTAGCAGATTAAATAATCAACCTGACATTTCCCCAGTTCATTTCTTATCTTATGTAACTTTGTAAATTATAAATAATATAAACAGAAATGTATTTGTACAAGGAAAAAACAGGAGATATTGGCAGTTACTTGAAGTTTTGTCAGTCAAAAATTGATTTATGGTTTAGTTAACATCCAATCACATTCTAACTATGGTGTGTGTGTATTAGTTGCTCAGCTGTGTCTGACTGTGAATCCATGGACTGCAGCCCACTGAGCGCCTCTGTCCATGGAATCTTCCAGGCAAGAATACTGGAGGCAGCCATTATTCCTCAACAAATAAAAACAAAGAGCAAAGTATTACTGTATAAAAATGATCTAAATGTCACAAATGTTTGAACATAAAGTTGGCCTCAGTGAGAAATTAAATCACTAAAATTATGTAGTTTTTTGAGATTACAAAATTCTTTAAAACAGGTTTCTTTAGAGAAAAATCTGACAGAACGCCATAAATATTTTTCTTCTCGGATCTCTAGTATAATGCAAACTCATCCCTTTTAACTAATGTCTTTCTCTGAAAGCTTCCTTTGAAAGAAATTTTAGCTAAAATTCAGAGATGTGATACTAGATGTGTACTCATTCCATCGGTTATTTGGGGAACTCAAGGCAATCAAATGATATTTACTAGTCTTGCAAATGTACAAATGTACCAATTGATTCTAACAATAGACACTTTGTTGGAACATTAGATATTTCCACCTTTTGAATACAGGTGTTCATCAAGTCAAACATACTACAAATATAAAAGGTAACGATTTCTTACCATTCCTTTGTTTATCGGTTCTGTTAGTAACAGGCATGTTAGTGGTGACAGTGGGTGATGTAGTACTAGGAGAGTTTACAGTAGCTGGTAATAAAGATGAGAAAGATGTAATTTTGCAAAAAGCACATGAAAGTTAATATGGATAAGCAATCTATAATTGATGCATGAAAATATATAGAGGAGAAACAGAAACCATTTCTTGCCACTAAACAAGTTTCAAGGTTACAATGTATAAAATGAAGCAATGCCTTCTATAGCACATTAAGAATCTGTTCCCATGATCTTTGGTGCCATCATGTACAACAGTCTGGAACTGGCACAAAGAGAATGGAGAAAGAACATTCGGATTCTAGACCTAAGTTTGCCATCAAGAGGCTGATGATCACACAGCAAATGAATAAACCTTCCTAGAACTCAGTCTCCTACGTCTATAAAAAGAAAGGCTAGAGAAGGAAGTCTGAATACCACCTGTCAGCTTGAAAATTATCTAAACTAATTTAGTCTTTCTGATACACTGACAGTAGCAAAATAAAATTTCAGAAGAAAATATACTTCTCCTAGAGAAGATAAATGTGAAGAAAAAAAAGAGAATGAAATGTGTGGATGACATCATCATCTAAAGATCCCAATAACCTTACTAAACAATGATGGACAAAATGGATTTCATAAAGACAAGCCTTACAGGAGGGATTTATCAAAGCAGTATGTCAAAGCTATGTTTCTGATTCTACTAAAACTCAAAGATTAAACCCTATGTAATACTTTGGCCACCTCATGCGACGAGTTGACTCACTGGAAAAGACTGATGCTGGGAAAGGTTGGGGGCGGGAGGAGAAGGGGACGATGGAGAATGAGATGGCTGGATGGCATCACCGACTCTGTGGACATGAGTTTGAGTGTACTCCGGGAGTTGGTGATGGACAGGGAGGCCTGGCGTGCTGTGATTCATGGGGTCGCGGAGAGTCGGACACGACTGAGCGACTGAACTGAACTGAACTGAATGCTTTGATGATATCTTTCTAAAGGATGCTGGAGGAACAATGTAAATAGTAAAATAACTATACACATAATTTTCCTTTAGTTTATCTTAGGAGTATATTTGTATAAGATGTACATTTCTATGTACAATAACTATTTGTTACATATTTCTTTTAAATGGGCTTCCCTGGTGACTCAGACGGTAAAGAATCAGTCCGCCTGCAACAAGGGAGACCTGAGTTTGATCCCTGGGTTGGGATCTTTTAATTAGAAAAAAATTACCTAAATTTAAAACATTTCAGTAATTATAAAAAGAATTACCTTAAAAGGATCTTTAGAAAATGTTGAATTTCTTATTCAAAATGTCTATTCTTAACTAAAATAACTTTTTCATTCCAAAATCATATACAACACTTAAGAATGAGGATTCTCTTTGAAATCTTTTATATTTTTAAATTGTGAACAATCAGTTATATTTTGTAATGCAAAATACATCTAAGTCTCAGATTAATAGGAAAAAAATAAAATAAAAATTAAAAAAAACTTCACGGCTTGAACTAAGCAAAATTAAGTCTTTTTAAAATTTCATTTAACTATTTTAAACCACACTGAGTTCATCAAAAGAAATTACTTAATGACTTTATTATCTTAAGGTAGTCATCGACAATAATATCAAGAAATAATGTCTCAGAAAAGAAAAATAATAATAAGTTTCACCCCTTCTCCCTGCCTACCCTACTTCCACACTGGAACTATAAAAGAGAGCTTAGGTTTCTATTCATTTAGTCTCACTTCTAACCCGTCACTTTAATCCTATGACCTTCTTAATAAAAGATCCAACTTTACAAAAGGCATGGTCATGATTCTTAATGTGGCATATAGAAATGCTACTTCAAAAAGAAGTATATAATAGAATAAATGGATGGAAATGGGTCATGGATAATCAGAAGAAGCAATGATAAAATTAAAGCAAAATATTTTAAAATTTATGCAACTATGGATTATTCAGCATGCAACTATTCAATACATAATATATAATTATAATACCGATCATAGTATAGTCATTATGCACGGTAATAATTAATAAAATCACATTCATATTAGTAATAAGGTAACAATTTTTATCTTAACATTTAAGTTACATTGCACATCATAAATTGCCCCATGGCCTTGTCTTAAACTTAACTGACTATTCAACTTAATTTTTCCTCTTGTTTTTTAGACATGAATACTTTTTCAAAATATTGTATGGCTATATTTATACTGGACAATATTTTTGAGAGGAAATAGAGGGAAAAAATGAAGTCAACCCTTCCTAATAGCATATAATTATTCACATTTTAAAAACTCAGTGCTTTATGGAAATGTGGTCATCCAGTGTGTGAATGCATTCTTTCTCTACACTGTGCACCCACACAACTAAAACACATCCAGAAATTCTTTGGTTTGCTGGTTTCTGGCTTCTCAAGTGAAAATGAAGATAAAATTCAAAACAATGACAACGACATTTTCCAAAACAGCAAGTAGGAAACAGACACTCCAGAGGACGATGTTGACTCCCTACCTTGGCAGAGGGTCCCCAAATCTGCACAGCTGGCTAGTTCTGCTGCTGGGAGTGGAATCAGGTAGGAACCTTGACCAACAAAGAAAGATTGTACAAATATGATTTATGATTTAGTGATATTATCCCGACAAAAAAAATCATGAATCATTTGGTTGGTATAAAAGGAGCAGCCCTGGAAGAGTCCACCAGTAATATTTTAACATCAAGAAAGACTCTTTGTCTTAATTTCCACAAATGTAAAATCAAGCTACTGAAATTTCTCTCAAAATCTTCAACTCAATCTACTGACCCTATCCACACACGAAAGGAAAAGAAGTGCTGCTACCCCTTAAACTGTGCATAAAGAGTTTAGCACCTTTTCACAAAACAAATTATAAAGCTTTGGTGGAAATTCATCCAAATGAAATAATAACATGAAAGATAAGTTTCAAAAGTGAACATGGATATTATTAATGCTCATAAAATACATATTTTTGGTTCACAGGTCCTAGCACATACTAGCTGCAATTCCAGAAATAAGTTTCCATGACTTCAAGTTGATCTCTGTGCCTTTTTATTTCAAGTTTTGCCTGACTCATCCTCAGCAGGAAACAAATATTGAGCTGATTTTCTAGTAGGAATAGTGGATTTTCTCTGTTGCATTAAATCTCTCTCTGGCTATTAACAGGATTTTATCAATAAGTTGAGGCTGAAGAAGATGGGCTAAACTTATCACAAAGCATATTTTACTATGATTAAGGACAGAAGAGTAAATACAAACATATACATACACATATATCTTTGGCCACCTAATGCAAAGAACTGACTCATTGGAAAAGACCCTGATTCTGGGAAAGACTGAGGGCAGGAAGAAAAAGGGGTGAAAGAGGATGAGACGGTTGGATGGCATCACGGATTCAAAGGGCATGAGTTTGAGCAAACTCTGGGAGATGGTAAAGAACAAGGAAGCCTGGCATGCTGCAGTCCATAGGGTTGCAAAGAGTCAGACACAACTAAACTATTGAACAACAAGAAAATGCATGCATACATACATACACACATATATTGAATTTTTAAAGAACATTTCTGTAATAGTAACTGTATTCTAATATTTAAACATTTTCCAAACTTCCTGTGGCAATGGCACATGAAGACAGAACAGGTACATGAGCCAACAAAAGATGTCTAATTAGATTAACTGTGTGCATAAGCAGAAAGCATCCCAACAATTTAGTAGCATCTCAGGAGCATAGTTTCTTCATTCTTAATTGCCTCAAGGAACTGGCCCAAGAAAGAAATCCTTTGATTTTAGAAAGAGCCAACCGTTGGGTCTCTGGTCTGTGATGTTAGCTGGCAAGAAGATTTTATTACAGACCTTTACATGTTCATTCAAAAAACATTCATTTGCTGTTAACAGTATGAGAGACAGGGAGGCTAGAAGAATGCTTTAAAACTATGTCTCCGCTCTCAGAGAGACATGAATGGGAGGTGGCTTCACAGTTTTCACAGAGAAATATAGATGCATAGTGGTCCAAAGGAGCATGTGACCAGCAGTTTGGTGAGAAGGGTAAATAAAAAATCCTTTACAAAGATTAACTGGAAATATGAGGGGTCACTATACTAATCAGAGGATAAGAGACTAGAGATGGTTATTACTGGCAGACTGAATTACAGAGACAAATTCCAAGAAAAAGGCTTTCCAGGTGGCACTAGTGGTAGAGAACCCACCTGCCAGTGCAGGAAATGTAAGAGATGTGGGTTCGATCCCTGGGTTGGGAAGATGCCCTGAGGGAGTGCATGGCAACCCACTCCAGTATTCTTGCCTGGAGAATCTCATGGACAGAGGAGCCTGGCAGGCTACCGTCCATGGGGTCACAAAGAGTCGGACACGACTGAAGCAATTTAAGCAGACACACGTGCACACCAAGAATGTAGTCAAACCACCTGTGAACCCAAACGGCATGGCATTTCTGGAGTAGGACATTTGTAGAAAATTGTAGGAATGATCAGATATAGAGGCAACAGACAGCTGTACAGGGCCTTGTAGAATGAAGGCACTATGAATCCTGGGACTTTGTGTCTTTCTTCCAATGGTGTATCCCTCACACATAGTAGCTGGGTCCTCAAAGTTTACTGAATAAATTACTGAATGCATTATGAATGACTGTGAACATTTTGAACTCTTTCTTAAAGGAAACGGAAAAAAACAAAAAGGAACTTGGTGAGAAAATTGGATTTAAATTTAAAAATAACCACTTTTGAAGCTCCATAACTAACTAAAAGAGAGGAGATACAAGAAGCCTGAATAAGACTAATAATTCAGGCTTCATATCATGAGTCCACTGAGGATGGACAGAAAAGGATGGATACAAGACTTGAAGATGGAATAGATAGGATTTATTTAGTGACTAATTGAAGAATGGAGAAAGAATAGGAAGAACAGAAGAAAATTTTTCTAATTTTCAACTTGAGAAATTGGTACATAATGGTCTCAGACAGTAAATACTGGAAGAAAAGCAAACTCAGCTGGGGTGGGATAAAAGTAAGTCCAGTAATAGGAACTGAGGTACCACGTGTCATCTGTTACATGAGCAGGTGTACATGTTTTTGTAAGAGATCTAGCAAGGAAGTGCTCCACAGAAGCTATAGATGTGTTTGAGATCACGTGAGCTAGGGTGTAGATTTGATGGAACCACAGATTTCCTATATTTAAGTATCAGATTAAAAAAAAAGAGAGAGAGAGCAAGCTATAGATTTGAGACGGCAAAAATAGCTCTTGTCAGTGATTTTACAGAACTCAAGAAAGTTTCATGGAGGGTGTAGCCACATCGAGTATACAGTAACGTCCACAATGATAAAGACTGAGAAGACCCTTCACTTTGGAATTTTGCTAACAGCTCTACAGAAATCCCCTTCAGTAGCATGGGAACAATGAATTCCAGATTTCCAATGTTTTAGAAGTGAATGCAAAAAAGAGGAAGCCTGGCTACCAGAGGAAGCAGAGATGGGGTGGGTGGGGGGCAGTGTTAAAGATTAAAAACTTAACAGCAAGTGTACTGTGGAGAAAGAGTATGTGAGAGGTAGAAGCTGAAGCCAGCTTAGAATTTGATCTTTGTTTTCTGCCCATTATTTCTGCCCATCAGACTGAACTGATGCCCCCTTCTCGAGGGCCTTACTTCTCCTTTAGGTATTTACATTTTAGTAAGGAACTTTTGAACACTAAAAAGCTCTTAAAACTTAAAATGACTGAGGAAATCTCAGCCAACATAACATCCAAGACAGGAGACCCTTGGATGGAGTTCCTGTGCTGCTCAAATTACACACAATGTTGGCAGACACAGGCTCCGAAGGCCACTTCTGGCACTGATAGAGTATCTCTGGAAGACCAAGGGAGATAAGGGAACAACATTGTGGGAAAGAAGCTTGCAGGCTAACTACACATCCACCGCAGGGTATCAAAGAGCTGAGAGGTGGGACCAAGGAAAGAAAATTAGAAGACAGGATTTAGAGTAAGACACTTAACAATTTTCTTTACTATTTCATCAGTTTGATTGTATGGCAGCAAGTCTAAATTTCATTCTGTGACATACTTGTCATGGAAAATTGTAACATTTGCTTCTCAGTATTATCAGTTGCTCCTTCCTGGGTACTTTTAGTTAAGCAAATTGACAATGCTTTATAAATACTTTATAAACACTATTTATGATGATTCAGTATAGCAACAGAAATTACATTTGAAGTTTGTTTCAGTGAAAATGGTTTGAATACAAGTGATAGATTTAATTAGAAAGGTCCGGAGTATTGATAAATGAAATCTTATACTAC
The DNA here is from genome assembly GCF_049115385.1 of Moschus berezovskii. NCBI lineage: Eukaryota > Metazoa > Chordata > Mammalia > Artiodactyla > Moschidae > Moschus > Moschus berezovskii. Next base: position 87,027,472 of record NC_142469.1, on the reverse strand, counting down.
AAATACACCAAATTACATGAACAAATACATAAAATATTAAAAATGTGCACAAACTTTTCATTTGCCGTCAGTTCAGTTTCTGGCATATCTATGTAGAAAAGTCATTCTTCCAATCAATTTTTCTAGGTGGATAGATTTACAAACCAGAAGACTGTTAAGGAAGTAGAGATAACTCTTTCTCCTGGATATATTTATCATTAAGAAATTGCTTTCAGAATATGACTTGTGTACAGCCTCTGGTATTTGTGGACACTACAAAGGGATTTTAACTTACTTAACATTAGCTGCAAAAATTAAAGCCAAATTTCCTTTAAAAATGTAGTCTCTGAAAAAGGGCAGTTGATGAAAAGCTATAAAGCTGTTAATCTTTCTTCTCTATATTTTGTTCTTCCAAAGTCTTGCTACAGAAAGGAGTCAATATTTGTACAAGTTGTAGTAAAAAAGACTGACGTAGCTAACCGCTCATCTCACACCCTACTTAACGACAATCCAAACAATAGTTGACAAAGCTAAACACATGTGAGTTGCACTAGTAAGACAAATATTAATTCCTTTCAATTTGCTCTTCGTAATTTTACTAAACTGAATTCAAATTCTTCATAAATGTATTTAAAATTATTTTTGGATGCCGTATATGCTTATAAAGAGTTTGGGCATCTTCAAAGGATAAAGTCCTTTGTAAAAATAAGTGATTTCATCTTTGTTATTTAAAAAAAAATTCAGTCATCTAAAAAAGATACACTCAATAATTTGTTAGGAATGAAGGGAAGGAGCCAATAGTGAAATCAGAGTTTTATGGCTCTGAGGGACAGAACTGTAACAATCGAAAATGAAAGGATAGGAATCCAAGAGCTGATAAAGTCTTGGTAATTAAGTGTAAAATTTCAGAGAGGAAAACAAAAGTCGGTCCAAATCCAAAAATGTCTAGAAAAGAAAAACATCAAAGTTGGATACTTATGAATTATATCTTATCTCTACATTCACAGTGGTTAATAAATGGAAGTGATTAATAAATGCTTGTTAAATAAATGTAATTTGTTTGAACTTAAACTATTCATTGAGTTATACAGTACCACTCCTCAGGAAAGTCCAGTCATCAGTAAAATAAATAAAACTGGTATAGAAGGCACTGTCTGTTCTTTGTGAAAATTGATGGACATTAGCCACCTAAAACTGAGTCACGGTCTTCCCTGACAGCTCAGTTAGTAAAGAATCCTGCCTGCAATGCAGGAGACCCTGGTTTGATTCATAGGTCAGGAAGATCCACTGGAGAAGGGATAGGCTACCCATACCAGTATTCTTGGGCTTCCATTGTGGCTCAGCTGGTAAAGAATCCACCCATAATTCTAGAGACCTGGGTTTGATCCCTGGGTTGGGAAGATCCCCTGGAGGAGGGAAAGGCTACCCACTCCAGTATTCTGGCCTGGAGAATTCCATGGACTGTATAGTCCATAGGGTTGCAAAGAGCTGGACACGACTTTCACTTTCACTTTTCACTTTCAAACCTGAATCATAACACAGGCAAATGGTTCAGCCTATAATTAAAGAGTCCATTAGGACTATCTATCCATCTATCCACCGAGGTTATAAACCCAGTACTGTTTAATAAAATCGTCTTAACAAAAAGAATGATGATTTAAAAGGAATTGTTGCTAAATAAAGCATTTCTTTCTGAAAAGGACTGACAAGATTAACCATGTTTAAAAAAAAAAAAACAAAAACCTGCTGAAAATCAATTATATTCCAATTAAAAAAAAAAACCTGCTGAAAATTTCTTAATTAGATATATTCCCTAACTGTGCTTAGAACAGCATGGGAAAATAAAAGTATAACTATGAACTTATTTAAAAGTTTATTAATAACATGTTGATTTTATTGCTAGGATAGTCAATACTTGAAACAAAAGGCAGGATGCTTTAAAAGGAGTCAGTTCAGTTCCATCATCTTATTTCCATATTAAAATTTACTTAGCAAGAGACCTTTGGAAAAATCAATTTATTTTCTGTCACAAGTTGATTCTGGAATGAAAGTTCATATTTAACAGATATTGTCAAGCCAATGGAATGTTAGGCATGAAATTCTATTTTCCCATTGGCTACTGTACTGATCATTAGTTTTGGGAAATTACCATTACCATAAACAGAAAGCCATGGTGTTCCGGAAAAAAGGAAAGGTTAAAATGTTAATAGAGCACACGTTTTTTCACTTATTCAAGTTTTGCTTAAGTAACAACCTTAGATATAATCTCTATTACAGGTACTTCCTGTCAGTTAATAAGTGACTTGGGTTCTTCAACTCCCAAAGCTTATGATTAAGCAGCAGGAAACTCCCTCCCCCGTTAGTACTCCTGAAACACAGTCCAGGATATCTGAATGTACGGAACGGGGGTGCTGAGAGTCACTGTGGAATGTCAAGAAGAGGAACTCCGACACTGACTCTGTAAGCTTGTGCAACTCTCTTGAAGTCATTTTGAAAGCTCACCGATGGCTAAACTCCACAAGCATATATCTGATGGAAGGGAGTCTTAAAGACCGTGTTAAAGAAAATATGAGAATTCCCAAATATAAACCTGGGGCAAAGGGACAGGAGATGTGCATTTTAGCCTACCAACTGCCTCAGCCACTTATTTTTTCTAAGCTTCGATTTCTTACCCTGTTTAAAGTGAAGGGAGTGGCCTAAATTGGGATTCCCAAACATAAGTGCCTCCCTGGGCCAGAAGCTAATCTAAACAGGGCTCGTGTGAGGAGAAGACAGTGCGTAGTAAGGGCCAAAGGGATCTGGAGAGCCCCTTCAAAGGGGGCCGTCACCATTTAGCTCCAGCTGTGTTGGTCAGGCAGTCAGACATACTAAGTTACATATTTTTTTTAAAACCAGGGAATCCAAAAATTCATTTTTATGTGGAATCTAATTTTTTAAAGTTGAAAATCAATCATTATTTAAAAGCACTGCTTGGAAATGTAAATAAATGAAAACAAATCAATGTTGCCACCACTCATGCCTATGGGCTAAACAAGCCCTAAGAGATTGGCCTCTTATCTCTGGCTCAAGAGATCTAGTGGGTCTTTCCCAGTATTGTACAAAGTGTGTGCTTTAGAAAACGAGACCCTTTGATTTTTTGGTCTAGTTTCAGGGGTTGGCAGATTTTCTTTAGGATGGTGGGCCAGGTCATCTCTCAGAATCAGCCTACTCTGCGCTGGAGCACAGAGCAGCCACAGCTGATACAAAACCTGTGTTCCAATAAAACTTTATTTGCAAAACAAGTGCCCTACCATAGGCCCTTCTCATTTGCCAATGCCTGGTCTAGAGGATTTCTTAGGAGAAGTTTAGGAATGTTGTGTACTAGATTTCTCATATTTTATTATAATAAGGTATTAAGCACTGGAGGGGGGGAACTCTTATTAATTTTGTTTAAAATAAATACCATGTTAATACCTGAGAAAGCTAGTGTTCTGGCCAGCAGTGCTTTCTGTAGCCAGAGATGGCTCCTGGGCCTCTGTCCTCCTCATCTGGACAAGAATTGGCTTGCCTACTCTAGCAGTACATCGGAGAGGGCAGTGGCAAGCCACTCCAGTACTCTTGCCTAGAGGATCCCATGGATGGAGGAGCCTGGTAGGCTGCAGTCCGTGGGGTCGCTGGGGGTCGGGCGCGACTGAGCGACTTCACTTTCGCTTTTCACTTTCACACATTGGAGAAGGAAATGGCAACCCACTCCAGTGTTCTTGCCTGGAGAATCCCAGGGACGGGGGAGCCTGGTGGGCTTCTGTCTGTGGGGTCACACAGAGTCGGACACGACTGAAGTGACTTAGCAACTCTAGCAGTACATCTCATCTTATAGTTCTGCTTATTCTCAAAGACAGTTTAGGGAAACAGTTCTAAAACTAAACATTTTGGCTTCAATTTCTGACTTGGCTACTTATTAATTAAATGACCTTGGCGAAGTTCCTTAACCTCTTTGTACCTCAATTACTCATCTGCAAAATGGGGTTAATCATAAAACTCACATCATGGGATCTGTGTTGCAGGAATAAGTTACAAAGTATAAAGTGCTTAAAACCGTACCTAGAGCACAATACATATTAAAGCATCATCAAGTATTTAGCAATTATTAATATACATAGCCAAATTCTCTTTCTAATTTTCTTCTGATGGTCATAGTTCTCAAATACTGACCCATAGAAATGCAAATGTTAAATAGTCTATGATTTCTAAATAATGGCCAACGATATGATGAAAACAGGGCCCTAAAGATAGTCACCTTGACTGTAGGAAGTGTACCACTGCCTTCTCCTCACTGTTCACCACCCCACACACTTGAGTTTTCTCAATTTCCTTGCTGAGTGAAAGACTTCTCAGGAGTCCCTGAAGGCTGTCCTTGGTAGCCAGTCTCAGACTGAGAGGATGTTGGTTTACACCGTTAACGCTTACAATGTTCCAGAGTCTCCTTCTGGAACAGGGCTGTGGTTTACCCTCTTTTCAACAACCCACAAGGAAATACCTCTCAAGTGACATCACATAACAGCCTCCCACCATCTGCAGGAGCACCGTGGACCACACCGAGGGATGGGCTGCCCACACAGGGAGGTGGGTGACAGGAGTTCCCCAGGCTGGAAGTGCAAACATAGGTCAAGGATACAGGTACAGGGGGCCTCAGGTCTTCAGAGCAGGTCCTATTTTGTTGAAAGTACTGGGAATCAAGTTGCGATAGAATTCTCTGCAAAGTCACTTACAGATGACTTTTGAATATCAGGCCCCTTCTTTCCCTCCTGTATTGAGAGTTAACTCTGCGACTAAAGAACATGCTATCAACACTTTAGTCATGTGACATTGAAAATTGATAATGGACTACTTTTTATATGTGACTCAGTCCTAGGGTAAAATAAGGACTTCAATTTACTTATGTACATAGGGAGTACTTTATAGAAGTCTTTCTTAATATAACTTTTATAACATGGAATTATATCTCTAAGTATTTTGCAGTTGGCTACTTACAATAATAATGCATTTAAAGTCTCTCAAAGAGCAACCAAAAAGAGAAGAGTATTTGAAACAAACAACAAATGCTCATTTTCAAATAAGTGGGGGAAAAAAATTAAAAGAAAATAGATAATTCCTAATTATCAAGATTTTCCATAAAATGGACCGTTATGATATTGGCTAAATACACACCATTCTTTAAGGTGATGGTTGTTTAAGTAACATAATGGAAACTATATTCCAGGATGAGGAAGATCAGTTTTTCATTATACCATCTTTGTGACTAAAAACTTTAACATTAATTTCTTTTGTTTTGGTCCTTTTGTTTTGTTTAACATTTCTATCTAAGACACAATAATTGTAACTGTTGTTTATGCTTGGGGAAAACTATGTGATATTTTATGGCACAGGAAAAACTTAAAAATGGTAGGACTGAAAGGCCTGGCGTGCTGTGATTCATGGGGTCGCGGAGAGTCGGACACGACTGAGCGACTGAACTGAACTGAACTGAAAGCTTTAGTTGAATATGTATGGTTTGCAATCATATACAAAGATGTCTGTCTATATAATTTCTTGTTGACAAACATATTCACAGAACAATGGGAAAAAAAAAAAAGAGCGACTATGCCACAAACTTACCACAGCTGAGGTTACTTTCAGCTTTCAGAGCTAGGGTTGGGATATTCCAGAAGTCATTTTGCCAGTCCACCACATTCCCTTTCACACTGCAGCTGAGGTTGGAGAGGATTTTGGAACTCATGGTAAAATTCCAAAGTCGAAAGTTATAAATGTCCCCTTTGAGAGAGCCAATGTCATGTTGATTGGAGCCCAGCAACAATTTCCCATTCCCGGGAATAACTTTACTAATGGTAGAATTGCATGAAACTGTTCCATAGTTTCTTTTGAAATTCACACCAACGGAACCCAAAGAACTACTCCAAACAATGCAGAGCTGCTCGAAGCTTTCTGTGAAAATATCTTCCTTATCTTTCACAGGTAAAGCACTGTTTAGTAAGCATTTTGAGCCAAAAAATGATAGAAAGTAGCCATTCTTGGTCTTTCCGAAACTGAGCAATTGTGGGAAGGATGCACCTGAGTAGGAGAAAGCTGTCCATTCGCTGTCTTCCTTGCCGATTTTGGTTGCTTCAAAGCAGAGAGTGAAAGCTCTGAGCTCTGGAATAGAGACACTTTTTGCAATAGATACCTGGTAAGAGTCAAGCGACTGGGGTAAAATGACCTTTTGATTCCTTAAGGACACGGCAACTAGAACAAAACACAGTAACAGATAAAGCATGTTAACTTCGGACATGGATTAAAGAGATGCAAAATGTCTGAGACCTCCAACCTCCACCCTCTCTGCTAATTGGCTTTTACCCACTGTTTGCCCCACCCTCTCCCCTTTCTCTGTCCACCACTCTCTATTGCCAACCTAGTACCATATTGCCAATACCAATACCAATAAGAAACCCCACCCATCTTAACTCTAGTCACAGTTGGCTCTCACACCTAAATCTTCCAGTTATAGCTTCCAAAGTAATATGTTTTTTTTTACTTTTTTTAAATCCCTGAACTGAAGGAGATTAAAAAAATTAAGGAAACTACTGGTTTCAGGAAAGTTCATACACTATGATTTTTAAAACTATGTTTCTTTTCAAATAATTTTTAAACATAATAGCTAATAGTTATATTTTTCAGTAACCATCATCTTTAACTCTACCCAATCACCCTATGCTACCCTTTCCCTTTGGACACCCCATATCTTAGTAGTCTTCCCCATATCAGGCTATTTTAGAATCAAAGGCAAAGACAATTCCATTGAGTAGAGGGAGTCTAGTAAAAAAACCAAACAAACACAAATGGCATTTGAAGATACATTTCCTTGACTTCTGGGCATGTGAGCTAATTTCTGAGACAATACGGAGCAATGGTTCAAGGGCAGACACTGGATCTCCCTTGGCCAAGTCATTCTGCCTTAGCCCCCATGTCTATAAAATGAAGGGAAAGGCACCAATTATATATGTGGTTAATGAGAATTGAATAAGGAAATACCTTCAAAGCACTAGAGCAGTACCTGTGCCAAGTTGTACATAGCTATTACTGATTACTAATGTAGATGACTATTATTATGTGCATAATAAAATTAAAATAAAAATGCATTAGCCTAGTCCTTCTGTGACATACATAAAATTATTAAGTAATACAATGGATTTCACTCTGGGCTCATACAATAGACATTGGTAAACATTATGTACTGACTTGAGAGAGAAGTAGCTATTTACACTGGCTTCATATGAATGCTAGTTTGAATATATTTTAATTCACACCAAGAACAGCTCTATAGTAAAAAACATCCTTTTAAATGTAAATATTCTGGTCAAAAATCCACGATGGAGTTTAATGAATCATGATTGTTTAGTCCACTTCTTAAATATAAAGCAGTATACAGGTCTACTTGGGCTTCCCTAGTGGGTGGTAAAGAATGCCAATGCAGGGGAAGCATGTTCAATCTCTGGGTTAGAAGATCCCCTGGAAAAGGAAATGTCAACCCACTCCAGTATTCTCGCCTGGGAAACCCCATGAACAGAGGAGCCTGGTGGGTTACAGTCCATAGGGCCACAAAAGAGTCGGACACAACTTAGCGACTACCTACCCAAAAAGATACAGTATAAACCCAGTATTCTATATGCATTGTGAAAATAAAAAGGCTAGAAGGAAATATGTCCATCAACATTTTATTAGTAGTTATGGCTGAGTGGTAGATGTATAGGTAATTCTAATTTTTTTTAAATTTTCAAATTTCCCATAATATTTTATAACCTTAAAACATCATTTGAAAAATTGAAGCATGTATGTTTCAGTTAACCACATATACATCTAATGTCAATCACAAACAGTAAATAATGATGTCTACCAAAAACACAAGTAGAAGGGTCAAGCATTTCCATAGTGCTGCCTTTCTTCTTTGTTTCTTTTTTTGCTATATAAAGCCTACTTAAGTAGCTCAGGATGGGAAAAAAAAACATTACTAAATTTCATAGCCTTGAAACTTGAGTTTTCCTTAAGCATAGAAAGGTTCTGGAGAGACTGGTTCAATTTCAATGTTCTGCTGTGCCAGAACCTAGGAAATATGTCTGATAAAAATATATTTCTTTCTTTCAATTAGACATTTTCACGGGGCTTTCCTCAGGCTATGCTATTTATTAGCTTCAGTTACACAAAGCTCATTTTACAAGTTAATGTATATGTTTATTTCTTATATTTGTTCTCCAGCACAATTCCTTAAAAGAGCAACATTTTAAAAGCCTAAAATAAAATGATTTATAAGTAAGAATATTTTGAATGTTTGCTGGAGAAATATTGGAATTAGACTCAATTAGTATCTGTGGGATATTCACAGAATCTTTCAAACAGCCTTTAAATGTTCTGCATGTAAACACTAGAAAAGAATTCAGCTCTACTGTAACCAGCTTTTGGATCTGGTAACTATATATTGCCAATGAGAATGCTCAGAAAATACTAAAAGATTCCTGCCTGCCCTTAATTTCTAATCCTAATCATTCATATTCACCTAAAAGAGCATAACTCTGTCCTCTGGGCCTTGTGTTTATTGTTGAACATGCTAAATGAAAGCAGAAGTTTGGCACTGCCATTGGTTTACATACCTCTGATGTAGCTGGCGTTGAAACCTTTCTTCTGGATGCTAAAGTCACTTGAAAAAGACACATGCATCTCATTCGCACTTGAGTTAAATGATAGGCCTTTGGCAGTTGCTCCACAAAACTTCGTCTGGCTCTCTCCATTATCAAGGGATAATGAGTCATAAATGCAATTGGGAGCTTCTTCAATGTCGAAGTCATTAAATGTTATCTGAATGATATAGCCCGTGGGGGCTCGGAGGGTCCACATGCAAGCCTGGCTGTTGGGGTAGTCGTTAGGGTAGCACGGAGAAGTAAAGGTCCCGGAAGGGTTGGAGAGGACCACCCTGCAGTTGGCACATGCCCATACTGCTGGCCAGACAAAAGAGAGACAGAGAGAGGGCTGGATCAAAGGTGTGCAATAAACCAAGAATACCACACTCCGTGGACAATCAAGCAGCAGACACTTTTAAATAGCAAAATACAATCATCAACATTAAAAGGAAAATGAAACCATCTCAAGGAAAAAAAGAAAAACCAAGAGAGCAACAAAAAGTAAAAAAAAAATACAAAATTTTAGAGCAATGATTTTTTTAAACTTGGGGGAGGGTCATAAATACTTAGAATCTGATAAAAGTCAGGGGAACGCTCTCCAGTAAAATGTACAGGGGCCCCTGCACCTGGCATACAATTTCAGGGAGTACATGAAGCCTTAGGAGGTAACACTGGATTTCATGAAGGTTCAATGATTTTAATCTTAAAGGATTAAGAATCTCCACTCTAGAGACTGAGCTAGGGTGGAGGGAATTTTATAGAACCATAAATGCAGAGCTATATTACAAAACTTGGACAAGAAAGACTTAGGAAATAAATGTTTAAAGAGAAACCTAGCTAGCAGTACGAAAAAAATTGACAAGTTATCATCTGGCAAATCGCATTTTTTTCCTAAAATTCAAATACACAGCATCACTTTGCATGTGTGAAATACTTACAGTTTTGAAAAATACTTTCACTTCTTCCACTTGTTTATTTTAGTTGGCAATTATATACCTCTATGATTATCTCATTTATTCATCCACTCGGTGAATATTGAATGTCTTCTACATGCCAGGTGCTATTCTAAATAGTATATACCATGAGCAGGAAAGACAGTCTCTCTCTGAATGATTCTTACACTTCAGTTTTGGACCCAAAGATACAAACAAAAGTATAATGACAGATAATAATTAAGAGGTAGAAAGAAAAGTAAAGCAATCAATTATTATTTACCTAGGGCCTGGTCACCAGCTAGAACCAGAAACCAAGATCTACTGTCTATTTAGTGATGCTTTTGAAATTAATATTCATATTGCTTTTAAACATTTATGTAAATGTAGGCAGCAATCTCATTTATTCAACATTCTGGATAAATAAACTGTCAAATAACTGACCACATACACTTTCAAACAATAAAAGACTTCTACTATGTTAATGGAACTAACTCTCAACTTACTGTGTTCTTCCCTCTTTTACTGGGTTGAGCAGAATGAATATACAATAACTTTTCTTAAAAATGGTAGTTAGTGTCTTACTTATTCTTCTATGATGTGGTGATATAGTCAAAGATTTAGATGTGTTGTGTTACATTGCTCAAGTTAGATTTTTCTTTTTCCCTGTCCCTGGGGCCACTTTGTGTTATGCAGGGGTTTGCCAACTCTGCACCACAACCATTCTTTCTAACTTGCCCTCCATCCAGTTCCTCCTCCATAAATCTCCAACATCTTTTACAGAGCTGAGGATAGACAGGGAAAAAGATCTATGATCATCAAATGCTAGCCAAATGCCTTCTCTTACCCAGCCCTGGAGCGCTGTGCTTCTCAACTTGTAGCATGATTAAGAGCAGCTGGGTGAATTCCCAGCGTGAGATGATTTTGCTTATTGTCTGCATCTCCCACTATTCTCTAGGCTCAGTAAGCAGAGGGTTTGTACTGTCATAGTCACCATCTGACCCCTCAGGACCTCACAGCACCCCTGCCACCTGGGAGGCCTTTGATAAAATGTGTTAAATTTATGAACGAATAAATGAGTTACCCAAAGAGTTGGACACGACTGAGCAACTGAGGGCACACACACACAGATGAGTCACATGACTAAATTAAAGAATGACTACAGTGTATGAAACTGTCAACCACAATCTAAGCCCCAAAGAAGAGTGCATCATATCTGGGATATCTCTTTGGATGGGGTTTTGAGGCTCTTTCTTCCAGTGATTTCACTCATGGCACGAGACTGAGATGATGAGGGCCTACCTCGCTGACATGTTTAGCTTTCTGTGACTGTACCCTGGGCTCAGAAGCAAGAACTAATCCTAGCAGATTAACAGTAAAGTATCCAGCAAAAGGCACTGCAGATTATAAAAGAAAAAAAAGAAAGGAAAATAAGATACAATCTCTGAGTCATCCCAACATGCATGCAGGCAGCATTATTTTTCCATTATGAGATGCTATCCCCTACATCCCCTACCCAATTAATGTTCATGATTTCCTTTACATTATTTTTGCCAAATTCTTCCCGAAAGCTAATAAAAGGTATAAAAAAAAGTCAGTCTGACTCACCACACTGACCATGTAACCTTGAACAAGTTAATCTCTCTGTACCTCAGTTTCACCACTTTTAGTTCAGTCACTCAGTCATGTCCGACTCTCTGTGACCCCATGGACTGAGGCATGCCAGGCTCCCCTGACCATCACCAACTCCTGCAGTTTGCTCAAACTCATGTCCATTGAGTCAGTGATGCCATCCAACTGTCTCATCCTCTGTTGTCCCCTTCTCCTCCTGCTTTCAATCTTTCCCAGCATCAGAGTCTTTTCCAATGAGTCAGTTCTTCGCATCAGGTGGCCAAAGTATTGCAGCTTCAGCTTCGGCATCAGTCCTTCTAATGAATATTCAGGACTGATTTCCTTTACAATTGACTGGCTTGACTTCCTTGCAGTCCAAGGGACTCTCAAGAGTCTTCTCCAACACCACAGTTTAAAAGCATCAATTCTTTGCCTCTCAGCTTTCTTTATGGTCCAACTCTCACATCCATACATTACTGGAAAAACCATAGTTTTGACTAGATGGACCTTTGTTAGCAAAATAATGTCTCTGCTTTTTAATATGCTGTCTAGGTTGGTCATAGCTTTTCTTCCAAGGAGAAAGTGTCTTTTAATTTCATGGCTGCAGTCACCATCTGCAGTGATTTTGGAACCCAAGAAAATAAAGTCTCTCATTGTTTCCCCATCTATTTGCCATGAGATGATGGAACCAGATGTCATGATCTTAGTCTTTTCAACGTTGAGTTTTAAGCCAGCTTTCTCACTCTCCTCTTCTACTTTCATCAAGGTCTTTAGTTCCTCTTCACTTTCTGCCATGGTGGTGACATCTGCATATCTGAGGTTAATGATATTTCTCCCATTAATCTTGATTCCAACTTGTGCTTCATCCAGCCCAGCATTTTGCATGATGTACTCTGCATATATGTTAAATAAGGAGGGTGAGAATATACAGCCTTGATGTACTCCTTTCCCAATTTGGAACCAGTCTGTTGTTCCATGTCCGGTCCTAACTGCTGCTTCTGGACCTGAATACAGATTTCTCAGGAAGCAGGTATGGTGGTCTAGTATTCCCATCTCTTGAAGAATTGTCCACAGTTTGCTGTGATCCACACAGTCAAAGACTTTCGCATAGTCAATAAAGCAGAAGTAGATTTACACTGGCAGAAATAAAAGCACTCACTACCCATGGTTATAGGGAGGACTGGATGATTAGTATTAGAATGTCCTAGAAACTGTACTGGCCACACAGATAGCACTATTTAACTGTTGGCTATTATTGTCATTACTATAACAAAATCTGTGCATCAATAATTTAAGAAAAAAAAAGTAGCACCCCATCTTAACAGAAACTCTTTTTCATTTAGGCACCCATTGTGATAGAAAAGACAGAGAAGACTCCCATAATCATCATTTAAAAAAGCATGTAAAACATTCTTCTAGATGATTCTCATCTAAAAATTTAGATGGTTCTCATCTAAAATTTAGTAGCTAAATTGCACTTAGAGATAATGCTACCAAATAGTGATGATCTTAATTGGATGAAATGTCAATTAAACTAGGCACAATATCATCATGTTCATTATACTGATGTTTATAGATCCCAGCAAAGGGCTTTCATATAGGTTATCTCACTTGGCATCATAACAATCCTGGGAATTAGTATCTCCTCCATCTACAGAAGAAACAAATAAGGCTATTATAGATTGCCTTTTTTTGTAAATTGCCAAAAGTTACATGTCTAATTGATAGGACCAAAGTTCAAACTCCCTCTTCTGAATGTAAGTCCAGTGTTTTCCCAGAGAAGGAAAGAAGTTGCCAAGATTAAACAAAACACACAGTAAAGTGATGAGTCCAAGTCTTGTTTTAAGAGATTATGCTTTTAATGGGCAATTTCTCAAACATAGTGTAATCACCCTATTTTTGTTGTTGTTTAGTCATTAAGTTGTATCCGACTCTTTTGTGACCCATGGACTTGTAGACCTCCCGGATCCTCTGTCCAAGGGATTTCCCAGGCAAGAATACTCAAGTGGGTTGCCATTTCCTTCACCAGTAATCACCCTAAAGTTAATATATTTTAAGAAACTAATTTTGAAATACTTGCGTAAAGAATGTTCAGTTCAGTTCAGTCGCTCGTTCGTGTCCGACACTCCGCGACCCCATGAATCACAGCACGCCAGGCCTCCCTGTTCATCACCAACTCCCGGAGTACACTCAAACTCATGTCCACAGAGTCGGTGATGCCATCCAGCCATCTCATTCTCTGTCGTCCCCTTCTCCTCCCGCCCCCAACCTTTCCCAGCATCAAAGTCTTTTCCAGTGAGTCAACTCGTCGCATGAGGTGGCCAAAGTATTGCAGTTTCAGCTTTAGCATCAGTCCTTCCAATGAACACCCAGGATTGATCTCCTTTAGAATGGACTGGTTGGATCTCCTTGCGAGTCTAAAATGTAGTGCTTTGGATTTGTCCACTTGGAGCAAAAAAATATCACTGCTAATTGATTCCTATTCAAAGAGCCAGTACCCGAAGAAATTATTCTCTCTTGAAGGCGGGGCTACATAAAAAGACAGCGACAGTAGCCGCTGAATAAGGTCTTGGGAAAACCATAGTTAACATCTTTTAAAAGCTACCCAACTCAAAACATCTGGCTCAAGTTGTTCTCAAAGACAGATATAATAATATATTCACACTCATACTTTATAAAAGCAAAGTTTTCAGATAATCTAAACAAACAAACCAAATTCCACCCTTGGTTCTTGCCTATGCTTGCAATGTTGAGTAATAATTCACTTCTGCTTATTTTAATAAAACTTTATTCCTCAAAGAAACTCAAATCTGAATTGGAAAACCTCCCAGTTATGACAAAGGCTATCTCAGTTTATGTGGAAAATTTAGATAGAGATTTAGAGATTTAATAACCATTATCTCATTTTTTTTCACCTGAGGTTTGGCTTCTTACTCCACCTTTGCTGCAAGTACTTCTCTATAAATCAAATACTATATTCTTTAAAATCCAAGACAGGAGTATCAGATCCCAAGAGGTAAATCAAAAGAGATCAATTTTAGCTCCTTGCAACACAGATCTGCAGATGAAATAACTGATATTCCTATACTGTGTTAAACAGTGAACAAAATGAATGCACCTAAATTAAATCTCGGGTTTTGTTTTGTTTCATCTGAATGTGTATAAAACTGGCACTAGTGAATTTGTTGGACAACTTGGCTGGTGAAGAAGTATCTCTAGAAAATTTCCCTTCAGTTGCCTGCTCAGTTTGCATCTCTTCGAAGTCACTGTTTGAATTATCTGTACTAATCTCTTGAATGAATTGCTTAAACAAGTTTAAAATATTTAGCAGCCTTGGTGGTTTCTGCAGATGAAACCTAAGAGTAGCAGCTGAGAGCTCTAGAGCCAGCCTGATGCCTCAATCACTACCAAACCAGGGTAGCATGCAACATTTCCCCTGATCAAGTGGAATGCACCAGATATAACATCACTGAAATGCAAAATATAAATAATACTTTGGATGCTGGCAGGTGTTAAATAACTGATAATATACAGAAATGAATGACATCATCAAAGTATTTAAATTCAAGTGATTTTAGCCCTCTATGTGTATTTTTTTCAGGATGGCAAGGAATCTGAAGGCAGTCTGGCTGTGACATCTGCGTTTCTGTTAATGTGACAGACTTGGCAAGCATGCCTGGGCTCCTCAGCACTCCTCTTCAAGCTCGGCGCTCAAAGATAGCATTTCCGTGCAGGGGAAAGTCACTCTTTCACCAAGGTTACACTGGTCGTTCCACCCTCCTGCTAGAACAAGCTAGGACATCCGTTTGCCCCCAAACTCGTCCTAAAACACTGATTTCCCCAGAGTTAACCTGAAAATTGTCTGATTTTCCTCTGTGATGTTTCAAACTGAAAATATTCTTCAGAAGCACCACAAATATGAAAGTATTGCAATAACTTGGGCTAACTTGGGCTTTCCCAATGGCTCAGCAGTAAAGAATCCACCTGCCAATGCAGGAGACTCAGGAGACTCGGGTTCAATCCCTGGGTTGGTAAGATCCCCTGAAGGAAATGGCAACCCACCCCAGTATTCTTGCCTGGGGAATCCCACGGACGGAGGAGCCTGGCGGGCTACAGTCCATGGGGTCACAAAGAACCAGACACAACTGAGCACATATTCTGCTATTCCGCTGCAATAACTTAAACATGGTTCAAAAGGTCTCGCTCTACTTCAATCAGTTCAATTAAGTCTGACCTCACTAGAATATGAACAAGAAGTTGAAGGTTCCTTGGTGAGGCAGCACCATTAAACTTAAATAATTTTTTGAATCTCCAAAGAGATCCATATGCACAACACCCTCAGACACATTTCTGTCTTCTGTGATACTGTTAATGTTTAAACTTTGAATCCTCTTTCCATAATCACCTTGGCATGAGAACATTCCCTATGTAACTGCAATAAGTTAATACTTTTGAAGATCCAAACAAGAGAACTACTGTAAATCATTCTAGAGTCGGCTGAGCATGTAGATATATATCCTGTGTAAGAGGATTAAGAACCTAAGCACATGTGCAGGCATTTGCACACACACCCACACACATTTTCATGGGAAACTATGCTCTCTTAAGCAATCATTGCGTCTTTCTCCAGCTGTTAAAAACACAATCTAAAGGCAATGCACCATTTGAAACAGTCTAAAGCTGCAGGCTTGTAACTTACTCTACCTTCCAGTTAATGCATTCAAGACTCTTATCCCCTTCCTTCCTGCACTGCAAGCCCCTAACTCTGTATTAATCTAGCCATGGACCTTCTCGCTCTCTATGCACTCATAGACTTCTGTACACTGCTGAAAGAATATTCAAAATCAGGCAGATTATTTATACTAAAGAGGATTCCAATGTGATCTCACTCACCTTCTTTAACAGTTGATGCCTCTGAACACTCCCTGATTCTGTGTCCTCCACTCAGTTCCTACTGTCTCCTCGATCTCCTCCTGCCTTTCTCTCTGCCCCCTCCGAGCACACCTCTGCTCTTACTGGCCCTGACCTCATCCAGTGGCACAGCATCAGCTGGGAGCCTGTTAGACCCACTAAACAAACCCTGTATTTTAACAAGATTTTCTGGTGATTCCCAAGTACACTAAAATCTGAAAAGTGCTCCTTTAAGTAATGCTGCTGCTGTGCCTAAGTGGCTTCAGTCGTGTCCGACTCTGTGCGACCCCATAGATGGCAGCCCACCAGGCTCCCCCGTCCCTGGGATTCTCCAGGCAAGAACACTGGAGTAGGTTGCCATTTCCTTCTCCAATGCAGGAAAGTGAAAAGTGAAAGTGAATTCGCTCAGTCATGTCCGACTCGTAGCAACCCCATGGACTGCAGCCTACCAGGCTCCTCTGTCCATGTGATTTTCCAGGCAAGAGTACTGAAGTGGGTTGCCATTGTCTTCTCCGCCTTTAAGTAATAACATACTACAAAATCAATTCACAATCTCCACCCATGTACCTGCCTCCAAGAAGATCTATCTGCCCCTCCTGCATCTTTCTTAAAATTTTATTTTATTATTTTATTTTTGGCTGCGCTGGGTCTTCATTGCTTTGTGCAGGTTTTCTCTAGTTGTGGCGGGTGGGGGGCTATTCTTGTTGAGGTGAGTAGGCTTCTCACTGCCATGCCCTCTCTTGTTGCAAAGCACGAGCCCTAGGCACTCAGGCTTCAGTAGTTGCACAGCGTGAGCTTGGTAGTTGTGGCTCGTGGGCTGCAGCGTGGGGGCTTAGTTACTCCATGGCACGTGAAATCTTTCCAGACCAGGGATCAAACCTGCGTCCCCGGCACTGGCAGGTGGATTCTTATCCACTGTAAACCTGGGAGGTCCCCTCCTGCATCTCTTAGTCATATCTGCACCATAACCCCAGAGGAGGACCTCTCACCTGAAGAGAATCAAATCAGGGGCTTGGTTGCTCAGTCAGATTACCTCCCTATGAAGTTAGAGACACAAATTTTTCAGAGAATGATGAACAACAGAATGACAAAGGTATATAAACACAAAGGTATCAGCTTCCTTTGCCACTTGCAAACAAAGACACTGATGAGCAAATAGAGAAAAGAGAAAGAAAACGTAAGAACAGAGAGATAAGGGAAAACCAGTCCGCGGAAAAACAGACTCGTTCTAGATACTCCATATCCAGTCACCAACGGAGGAGCTGTTCTTTGCGGCTTGTCCTTGGATCCTCTGACCAGAACTCTCCTACCACGCGGCTTCCTCTCTAGATCCGTTGTTTGTAGATTTCTGATCCATACAACCAAGTCTGACCCAAGCCAACTCTTACAGGGCTCTCTGCCTTCAGCTCTTCCTCTCCACACTCACTCTTGCTGGGTGATCTCATCCAAACATAGGCCTTCCTTATGTCCAAATGCGGATGGCATACATGTTCTACTGTACATCAAACCACACTCGTGCACGTCTGCTCAGCATCTCCACTTGGACACTTCACAGGTTCCTCGATCCAAACACTGTTCCTCCAACCACTTATTCAAGTTCCAAGTGCTAGTTGGAAGAAAATCATCCAAACTAGGACTCTGAATATCCCTTCTCTCTTCTTTCCTCTACGCACTTTAAAGTGGTTTGTCGAGGGCTATGACATCATTTTCTTCATGGTTCTTTCATTTCTCCCCTTCTCTCGTTCCTGTGGCCACTTAGTTCTTATCTTTCCTCCTTTAGAAAAAAGTTCAATAACTAGTCTTTTTGCAATAGTCTTGTCATCTCTGACTCATTCTCCCCATTACTACAAGAAATATCTATGAAAATGAAAATGCATGTATAAAAATATTTCCTCTAATTCAAAATCTTCTCTGAAATCCAATGAAGCAAGCATCTTTGAATGACCATATAGTGCTCCATATCTGTCTTGTTTGCATTTTCTAATTCGTCACTCAACAATCCCCAACATCCATTTACCCAATAAATAGTTATTAAGCAGCTATGTGCCTGGCTCTGTGGTCTGGTACTGAGAATAAGTTGTGGGCAAGATATAACCCCAGATTTTATGGAAGGTATGCTGCTGCTGCTAAGTCACTTCAGTCGTGTCCGACTCTGCAACCCCATAGATGGCAGCCCACCAGGCTCCCCCATCCCTAGGATTCTCCAGGCAAGAACACTGGAGTGGGTTGCCATTTCCTTCTCCAATGCATGCAAGTGAAAAGTGAAAGTGAAGTCGCTCAGTCGTGTTTGACTCCTAGTGACCCTATGGACTGCAGCCTTCCAGGCTCCTGCGTCCATGGGATTTTCCAGGCAAGAGTACTGGAGTGGGTTGCCATTGCCTTCTCCATTGTGGAAGGTATCAGTCAGTCAGTTCAGTCGCTCAGTCGTGTCCGACTCTTTGCGACCCCATGAATCACAGCACGCCAGGCCTCCCTGTCCATCACCAACTCCCGGAGTTCACTCAAACTCATGTCCACAGAGTTGGTGATGCCATCCAGCCATCTCATTCTCTGTCGTCCCTGTCTCCTCCCACCCCCAATCCCTCCTAGCATCAGACTCTTTTCCAGTGAGTCAACTCGTCGCATGAGGTGGCCAAAGTATAGATTACTGCAAATGCAGATAAATAAGGAGATAGTGATAATACAATGTGAAAATTGCTCTGATAATGCATGCATATGTGCTTGTTCAGTTGCTGAGCCGTGTCCAACTTTTTGCGACCCCATGGAGCCCACCAAGCTCCTCTGTCCATGGGATTTCCCAAACAAGAATACTTCAATGGATAGCCATTTCTTCCTCCAGGAGATCTTCCTGATCCAGGAAGCAAACCCACATCTTCTACATCTCCTGCATTGGGACACAAATTCTTTACCACTGAGCCACATGGGAAGCGACTGCAACTGCCTAGGTTTAGGTTTTGTAGAAATAGAACCATTTCTAACAGATGAGAAAGAAACTGAGAACTAAACATGCAACAGATAAGTTGGCCAATGGAAGAGGGGAGGCAGAGGAGAAAAAGAAGGGTCACCACGTTTCCTCAGCTTGTGGCGGAGAGACAGCATGAATTGTTCCAGTAACTTAAGAGTTTTGTTTAGCTGAAGCAGAGTGTACAAAATGGCGAGAAACATTAGATAAAGATGGCAAGGTAGGCCAAGATTAGATTCTGCAGGGTTTTGCAAGCAATGCTAAAGAAAATTTTTTTTAATGTAATATGAGCAGTAGGGAAAATTAAAAGGTTTTAATTATGGGAAAGTAAAATAATCAGATTTGTACTTAGCACATTTTTAAAACCTCACCCTTGGGCACATAAACACACAATTACCAGTGAACAGAAACTGTTGTAAGAAGAACTGCAGCCTTATGCAAAGGGTTTGAGAGATGACAAGAAGAGAGACAAAAGACAGAAAACTACCCTGGCAGTTCGTTTGTGGAAAGAAAAAAATCAGTCACAGTGGTAAAGGAAGATTAATTCTACTAAGATTCAGTAAAGCAAAGCCTAATTGTTGATGGGTAAGATTAAAACGTAGCAAAATGACCAATCTAGTGTTTATCAAAGATGTCTTATTTTGATGCGTTATCTCTTAAAAAAACAAAACAGGAAACTATAAAAAAACAAGCACTCACCTAATGTTCATTTCACTTAAGAATGCCACAGAAAACCTGGGATTATCTAGGCAGCATTGCAGGGTAAAACTGGTTTATGTTAGTATTACCCAGAAAAGTACTGCTAAATCTCACCAACATAAGTGGAGAATGTCTTAGCCTCATAAAAGCTAATTATAGTTCTAATACCCATCAAGACAATGATGTCATTACTGGCTAAACAGCACATGACTAATTCCTTGAGCCCTGAATGCAGCTAATGAGATATCCATGTAAAGTACTAGGACTATACTTGCTCACAGAGAGATGCTCAAATGATATTCATTTATAGTGTTGTGACTGTGGTTATTATTTAATAGCAGAGCATGTTAGTCATATTTTGGTTCGTTCATTCATTTATTCATTCAATTTTCTGGCCCCCTACTTCCATTCGTTTTCAGTTTTCCTTTAAATATCTTTACATTTATGTTCATCAGAGGGTGGTCAGAGGGAAAGTAGGATTAAAAGGTCCCTTTTATTATGGGTGCAGGTGCGGAACCTAAAATTAATAGCTAGAACTAGTTTTGATTTTAGAAACTTGCCCTCCAAATAAGTTGGGACAGTATATTAGGAAGAAGATGGCAGTAGGTGAATGTACATCTTAGCTCAAATTTTCCAAATGAGACTTTAATTTGAGGATTAAAAAAAAACCACTCAGGTTTGTGCACTTAAATGGGAGCAGTTTAAATAGTCAAGGTTTGGAGCAAAGCAAATTATCAATGCAACTGGATAATTCTGTCCCTTTATGCAGTACTTTTTAATGTAAACAACTTAGTAATAAGGAAGAATTGATGTAAAAATTATATAATATAGATTTTAAAAAATAAAAATGTTTTTTCAGTAACACTTTCCATTTTATACATAAATAGGTTGTTTAAATATGCTGTCTAACTGCCTTAAGTTAATCCATCACTGGAATTAATTACTTTTCAAAATATTTATACAGTGTTAACTTTGCACATAAATCTCAAGTATAATATATTAGAGAAGTGTGTGTGTGAGAGAGAGAAGCAAATAGATTATCTCAAGTTTTAGTAAATTCTAAAGTGGGACTTTGAAAAACTGTCTCTTAGTCTAACTCCTTTCTAGTTAACTTACAAGGTCGAGCTGATTAAAAAGAAAAGTTATTATGGAAAAAAATCATTGTAGCAAGAACAATATGATTATGAAGCTAAACTAGAAGCTTTCTCAAGATCCTTTCCAGATCTAAAATTATTACCATTCAAGGTATTTTCTTAGTGTGAATACATGCCATATAAACCCATATAAAGTCATAAACCCATCTTCTCTGGAGGTGAAGAGAAATAAAAATAACTGTAATAACAACCAGCATTTAGTGAATGACTACTTTGTGCCAGGTGAGAGGGGATTAAATTGTCTTCTCCTTGAAATAATCTGTGGTTATGTGAACATTTGGGACACATGACAAGTGGGTCACAGTGGGTTCTGCTCTTGGCTAGTGACTGGCCTTGGTTTCCATATTTGAAGGAAATGTCTTTCCTGGTTGTAAAACTAGTGGAGTGATGGATCAGACCTTCAGCTACCCCTCCACTGGAAGAAACTTCTGGGAGAGTCATGAAGACATCAGACGCTTCCCCAAGGAAAGCTTAAGAGATTATAAGGAAGAGGGTCTTTTTGAGTATTCATGAGTCTCAACTTGTTTGTGTTATTTGTCCCCATTGGAGCCATAAATCAGCCAGTGCAGGTTGAATGCAAGTGGAGCTTAGTGCTCGGCAAACATCCTGGCTTCTGGAATATATTCCGACTGCTCAAGAAATTTCCACATCTTGCTAACAGTACTTATTGTGCTATTTTGATATTGCTGGCTTAGAGTTACAGAGCAAGTTGTGACAGATTGTGAAGATTTAGAGTGTGGTTACATCAAGGGAAAAAAATCACCTCCCTTCTACTTAATATAGCTGCTTTTGTATGTTCTTGATGCCTACCAGCTTACTTTACAAAAGAAAAAAAAATCATCTATTACTTTCATAAAGTTAATACACTTACTGAGTAATGAGGCTGAACTTTGGTCTGCTACTCTATTGCCAAAATGTTTATCTAATTTCAAACTGCACTGGGCTGGGGACAAGGCGACATAGGTGTAACATTGTACAGCCTCTGGCAGGTTATTTACATCCAGGCAGCTTCATCAACTTCTCCACAGTTAAATGGCTTCACCCCTGCCCTGGGGAGCCTTCACACCAATCACCAGTTTGTAGCGAAAACACACTGGAAGTTCATGAAGTTCACCACGCTGGATAATTATAAGTTTCCAGGATTTTTATACTACTATAAAAATCTACTTGCTTACTGTTCTCGTTCAGTCAACTTTATTTTTAAACTGCAGAAAAATGAGAGAGTGACTTGTTTATAGGTGAGTGAATAAAGTCACACCTGCAGGCAAGCCAGAGAGGAGGCCAAACCACCAAAAGCGGTGGGTTGGGTGGTCTACATGGCAAACAGGGTAGCGTATTTCCCGTTGGAGGTGCTGACCTAAGAACAGAAGTTGGTCATTATGCAAGAGGGCTGAGCCGGGCAGGCACACCTCTGTCGCTGGAGAGTACTGGAGGACTCAGGCTGCTCAGGACTCTCTCACTGGCTTCTGGGGAAGCTGAGCCATCATTGGCTCTTCTGTAAATTGCTTCTATGCTCACAATCACCGTTTAGCTTTGCAGAGCTGTCTGAGGGAAGTGCTGAGTTAGTCTCTCAGCCGTTTCTGACTCTTTGCGACCCCGTGGACTGTAGCCCGCCAGGCTCCCCTGTCCATGGAATTCTCCAGGCCAGAATAGTGGAGTGGTTTGCCATTCCCTTCTCCAGGGGATCTTTCTGACTCAGGGATTGAACCTGGGTATGCTGCATCACAGGTGGATTTTTTAGTCTGAGCCACCAGGGAAGCCCATTAGAGGGAAAGGGAAATATTATTTTAATATACAGATTCCTTTCATGATCCCATTTAGAACAGCAAGTAGGGAAATTTTGTAGGGTGTTATCTAAGGAAGTTATTTTGAAATAACAATAGGTATAATATTATTCTTGCTCAGTAGCAAGTATAATACAAAGCTCAGTCACCCCCCACTCATCAGACTGAGCCCCAGGAATTAATAAAATGACATTAAGAAGGTCCACCTTACAGAAAAACTGAAATGGAAATTCCAAACAATGGCAATGTGGGATTCCAGTATTAATACAAAGCTCTAGATACACACATATCATTTCCCAGGGAAGTGTATATGATGGGAAGGCCATGTGCCATTTTGGCATCAAATCTCCATCCAAAAAAGATGAGAAACTTTAGGTTTCTCGATTTCTTCATAATAAATTAAACTAAATAGGAGATAATTTAGATAACAGATCTTTTCTGAAAATCATTTGCTAAGATAATTTGAGTAAAATCTCTAGTCAAGGCAATCAAAATGATTTTCTTCTCCAATAACTTCTGTTTGGGGGACAAGCAAGACATTAGGCATTTTTCTGAAGGACCACTCAGCCAATGTGGTTCTGTCCCAAGTAGAAGGACTGCTAGACTCACTGGTGCAAAATGAGCCAAAACAAAAAAGTCAATTGAGATTTTAATTAAAGTTATTATTTGCTTGTAAAGTGATATTAATAGTTTGCACATATGTGATTTTCTTGAAAGGAATACTTTTTAAAATTATCAAAAATGTTTTTTGTCCAACATACATCTTTTTCACAGATAATATTTTATGATGGTTTACAATTATTTTTCTACAAAACTGAAAGTCATGATTCAAAAGTGAGCAAGTCTGAAAAAGTTCCTTGGTCACTATATGTCTCATAACAAACAACAGTCAATAAGAAATACATGAACCATGCTGAACTTAAAATGCAGGCCAAAGCTCTTAGAAATGTTCTAAGTGACTGTATGAAAACCTTAATGTATAGCAACAAATGCAGGATCGGATCTAGTTATTAGCAATTCAAACACAGCAAAGAACCTTTTCACAGAAGAACACGAACAAAGCAAACCTTAAAGGACAGCCTATCTTGTCATTTCTGTTTACTATATTTAAACATTTGCTCACTGGAGAGCTGAAAATTAAGCACCTATAGTTCACATAAGGTCTTTTGGAAGCAAATCTAAGTTTCCATTTGAACTGGCTTCAGAGTTGCTCCTATGCCAACATCTGTACAGCTGTTCTCAGTATGTACACCCTCCAAAAACTGGACTAGAAATAGCACACTGCCTGGCTGGAACTCTTTGCACAGTGTTTCAGTGAAAGACAGCACTGTCCTCTAAAGCACATTATTCAACAATTAGATTTGGGCTGCTGAAGCGAAAAGACAAAGGCTCCACTATATCCTGTGTAGTTCTATCAATCTGCTTCATGATGTCATTTTTAGGTACAGCCTTTCCATTCAGTCTGATTTACAGGGTTTCTAGTGATATAGAAACTATGCAAAAAGATGTGCATTTACCTCTTAGGGTACAGTCTTTCCAGAAGTATAAAAATATAAAGACTTCAGTAAGAAAACTTCATGTCAAAGTAACTTTTCTATCAAAACCATTAATAAAGGTAAATTTTAATGTTAATGAAACTTCAATGAAAAAAAGTATACCCACTTGTACCCTACTTGGTACAACATCCAAAAAAAGTAAATGTGCTGATTCTTTCTGCTGCCTTCAGTAGACTGGAAAAAAATTTAAGAAATAAAAATAAAAAAAGAAAAGATAATGGCAATGCTCCACTGATTTGATCCTGGAGTTTGGGGGAAGGCTGGAGGGAACACTCTGCATTAAGAATGTTTGATATAAAGCTGTGATTAAACCATTTTATGATGAGTGGCATCTTGTTAGGTTTAATTGGAATAGCATTATGGCAGATTAAGCTATCACATTTTCCTCTCAACCTCCTTTGGTAACTGGGGTAAGGGAATATACAGAAGTAATACAGGGAAGTAAAATAAAATAGATTTGAGACATAGCTTGGGTGGGAGCTCTTTGCTGTCTGCTTCCTCTTTGATTCTTTGAGTTATATACAATAAAAATGGAAGTAGAGGGGAAAAAATGGCTATCTCTAAGATGACCAACTTATCTTGTAATACTGCTTAATGCCAGTACACAAACTTACAAATTCCCTTTATCCCACAGACAAAGGCTTGGGGTTTTTTGTTTGCTTGTTTTCATTTTAGGGGGGAAGACGAGAAAATATGAAAATCTTGTGTTACACACTCTGAAATTCGAGACTATTTTTCTTGGCAGTCTTCATCTAATTTTATTTGCTTGCATTCTTTGTCAGGTTTTTCTATGGATTAAACAACACGAATTCATAACGTGAGCTAGGCTAAAAAAAATAAAGAATCACAAAGGACAGTGTTCTACATGCACACACATAATATGTTTCCCTTCTGGACACATATATGATATAGATACAGACAAGTTCCATGAAGTCAGGAAGTGTGGTTACTTGATTCACTGCTAAATACCCAATATTAGGCATGGCAAAGATTCACCACTCAAATACCCAGAAATTGAGAAACACACACACACATATACTTCAAAACACATACACAACATTAACATATATGCTTTTACATATATTTTAGATATATGTATTATAATTTTAAAAAAAAATAATCAGAATCCTTATAGAAAAAAATCAAGTTGTTCTTTCCTGGTCATGACAGAAAAACTAGAAATCCATTTTAGGTTGAGATTATATTTGGTTTCACAAAATATGTTTGCTTCACTCTAGTATCACTGACTCAATGGACATTAGTGTAAGTAAACTCTGGGAGTTGGCGATGGACAGGGAGGCCTGGTATGCTGCAGTCCATGGGGTCACAGAGAGTCGGACACGAATGAATGACTGAACTGAACTGAACTGAATCAATCTATACTTCAGTTCAGTTCAGTGGCTCAGTCATGTCCAACTCTCCGTGACCCCATGAATCATAGCACGCCAGGCCTCCCTATCCATCACCAACTCCCGGAGTTCACTCAAACTCATGTCCACAGAGTCGTCTAAAGCATATGTTATAAGCATTAAAGAGGAAAATGATTTACTTTGGGAAAAATAAGAAGCCACAGTAGTTGCTGTTCAGTCACTCAGTTGTGTCTGACTCTTTGTGACCCCATGGACTGCAGCACGCCAGGCTTCCTTGTCCATCATCATCTCCCAGAGATTGCCCAAACTCATGTCCGTAGAGTTGGTGATGCCATCCAGCTATCTCATCCTCTGTTGTCCCCTTCTCCTCCTGCCTTCAATTTCTCCCAGCATAAGGGTCTTTTCTAACGAGTCGGCTCTTCGCATCAGGTGGCCAAAGTATTGGAGTTTCAGCTTCAGCATCAGTCCTTCCAATGAATATTCAGGATTGATTTCCTTTAGTATTGACTGGTTTGATCTCCTTGCAATCCAAGAGACTCTCAAGAGTCTTCTCCAATACCACATTTCAAAAGCATCAATTCTTTGGCGTTCAGCCTTCTTTATGGTCCAACTCTCACATCCATACATGACTACTGGAAAAATCATAGCTTTGACTAGTCAGACCTTAGCAGAGTGGTCAGAAATTTTCCAAAGTAGGAGAGTCACTTGTACGTAAGGCCAGTTGTTGACATTATACATTTTATCATCTTAAACCACCCAGATCTCTAGTCTCAATAACATTTAGCAGAATATCACTTTGTGTGGAAAGCTAGGTCACCTACCTCATGCCTCTCATGCCTCTCAGATGTGGAAGCTAAGGCCCAGAGTTACCAACTGACTTGCCAAAAAGAACACTATGCATTAAAATCAAAATGAGAATCATTTCTCTTTCCCAACTATGCTAAGTGCAAATATTCTCTAATATGTATATGCCTGTGATATATTTAAATGCAGAAAATAAATTTTAGCATGCCTAAGGGGCTTCCCTGGTGGCTCAAATGGTAAAGAATCCACCTGCCAATGCAGGAGATTCAGGTTCAATTTCTGGGCAGAGATGATCCCCTAGAGAAGGGAATGACAACCCACTCCAGTATTCTTGCCTGGACAATCCCATGGACAGAGGAGCCCAGCTGGCTATAGTCCGTGGGGTCACAAAGGAGTCGGACATGAAATAGTAACTAAACAACAACAGCAACAATCAAAATACACTGTTGATCAATGAAACTTCCTATATTACCACTGGGCTTCCCTTGTAGGTCAGTAGCTGAAGAATCTGCCTGCAGTGCAGAAGACCCAGGTTCGATCCCTGGGTTGGGAAGATTCCCTGGAGAAGGAAATGGCAACCCACTCCAGTATCTTTGCCTGGAAAAATCTCATGGACGGAGGAGCCTGGTGGGCTGCAGTCCATGAGGTCACAAAGAGTCGGGCATGACTGAGTGGCTAACACACTTACATATTACCATTAATACTTATTAAAGTAATTTTTAGGAAACTTTTTCTTCTTTTTCAATGAAGTCTAAATATCTCAAAAGAAAATCTTATGTTCAAATATTGCTTTGCTCATGATCCATAAATATTTTTTCAAGCAAAGAGAGCAAGTTATTTAGTCACCAAAGTATACTTTGTATTCACACTGAGGTAGCAGATGCTTTCAAATGATGTTAGGAATGAAGAGAGAAGTAAATTAGAAAAGGATATTTTTCATTACCCTATTTTTACCAATTCAAAGATACACACTGTTCCCACTGAAAAAATGACCTATCATACACCTAAATCTAAATTTGCCTCTTCCTTTTGATCTTTTAACATTTGATGCAGGGTCCAATTATAAGATGGCTCAGTTGATCAAAGACGGATTGTCATATTCCCTTTGATGCATCCTCTAGAGGGCTTAACAAACACCATTTTAAAAATATACTGTACCAGAACATAAACCTATCACTCATGTTTGTTTTTTATTGAATTTCTGGTAACCGAGTGGTGTGATGATTCTCAAAACCCGAATTCCACCACTCCATTACCATGTAGCTAATGGGTTCAGAAAAATCCAACCACAAAAACATAATCACAGTAGTTCTCTGTAAAGTGGTACCTGAAACCTCATTGATTACGACACTTAAAATATTCCCTGTGAAGGTCAAATTCAAAACATATTTATGAAAAATAAACCTCTATGTTTAGATTTTAAATCTGTCGGCCAGAATAAACATGGTAGTTTGGTCCAAAATATAAAAAACGAACACAGAAATCCAGGAGAATATTTAGCTACCTTATTCAAATAAAAACTTTTGTCTGTATTTGAAAGTTATGATGAAGAGCTCCCCAGGAATTTAGAAATCAGATTGTTCTTTAAAGCATTAAATTTTAACTCTTTTGCATTGATACCAACAGACAGAGTCATCTTAGAAAAAGAGAATCTTTCTGAGACCAGTAAGATATGACTGTTATCAAAATGAATGTGGAGACAATAGATATGGTAAAAGGAAAATCTAAGAACTCAGTGGTAATACCTATCTATGTATTATACGAGGCCAGCAAGAAAATCCTAGAAAATCGCCCAGAGTCCTTGTGCTATTAAGATCAAGACCCTCATGAAATGGATAAACAAAGTTCATTTGTAATGACAGGGTTAAACACTGGATTCATCACAATCTTTTAATTCATACTCAGACCACTTCTAGTTTCTTCTTTAGGTGTGCCATCTACTCTTCTGGCTCCTCTGATAGATATTACTCACTATATATCAAGAAACTGACTCATTAAGATTTGGTTTCTCAAGTACAGCCATGCAAGTAGGGGTAATTTCAAAAATATTTAACAACCATAACAACTTGGGTGCCAACCAATTAGAGGAGATCTTGGTCAGGAAGGTGGCCATAAAAAACAGCTGAGTATCATCAGGTTTGACTCAGATTTCTGTACTCATTTTTCTTATCGCTTGACTTGTACATAAACTTTCTGTTACTTGTTTTTTTCCCCTCTTTTACTGTGAGATCCATGAGCACAGGGACTTATTTACCACTGTATCCACAAAACATAGTCTACTTCCTGGTCCTGGTCCTCAAAATAAATAGAAGAATGAATGCATGAAAAAATGAAGGAACAAGTAAGTATTAGCTTGGGTGGATCTACCATTAAGAGATGGATCCACTTTCACAGTGGGCTCAAAATGAAATTTCTGAGCCTCCAAGACTGACTGATAGACTAATTCACCAAGGACACCTTCAGGGAGGTCACCTGAGGAAACAGTTTTAGCATCCTTCCTGCAAGCAGACCACTATCTTGATCCAGTCTTTCAGACATCCTGGGGATTCCCGCCCCTCCCCCACCCCGACAGAACCTACAGTGAGATTATCAACATAAGAAAACTTTACATTCTTTGTCTTCTCAACACATATCTAAAACATAACATCAGCCAACACATTAAGATCCTAAGTCAGTTTTGCCACAAATTAAAGTCTGGATAGAAGTTAAAAGTTCGATTACTGAAACAGTCACTTTGACCATGTAATAACGAAGCTTCCTTTTTCAATTTGCTATGCTTTAGTCCAAGATTATTAGCCATGTTGCCATTGGGGAAAATGCAATTTTAGTTGATGACATTATCTGATCACAAATTTATGTTTCAACAAAAATAAGTCATCTTAAAGAGTACATTCAGAACATGCTGGGGGTGGGGTGCCAGGATTTATGATATTCTATTTCCTCCCTTTTTGTGGGTCACTAAAAATTCAAGTATTTAACTGACATGTAAATTAGAAAGACTATTTTGAATTCAAACACAATTGATCATTATATAAATAAGATTTCTTAACCAAAAAAGCAACAGGTTTAATATAGTGCTTTATATTTACAAACCAAACTTTTGTTCAGTATTTTCATTATTTGTAGCATCTTTATAGCTAGCAGCCAACAAGTATAAGTAGAACAGTCTTCATCACGGCTATCAAGGATAACAAGATATTTTTTCAAGTTATGTACATTTTCCCCTAATCTAGTTCCTAGTAATAACTAAAGAAAAATTAAAGACAACTGCACTTTTATATCAAAAACTCTCAATGCATCAACAAATCTGCAACATCTACTTCTTTCTCCTTTGCCACTCTTTAGGAAATTTCTCAGTCATGCAAAGCTTTTACTGAAAAATGAGTATTTCTCAAGTCCCCTTGGACTTTTATAATTTGCAGAATTTTACAATCTGATTGTTATGAATGAGTCATACTTCTGATCTTTATTGGGGCTGATCTGACTCTCAGTTCTCCTAAGTCTGATTCCACCTTTCTGCCTTGCTCTAGCCGCTTTATCTGGAGCTATTTGAAGTTGAAGTAGAATCAAGTCATTTCCTAATAGCTTCATCATTTAAAGAGATCTTCAAATATCATAATAGTCATCAATATGTTTTATTGCAAGAACAACTTGATAACTACAATTCTAGACTCTTACAGAATGTTAATCATATTTAGATATGTCCAAAAGCATATGTGTGAGTGTGTGTCCTCTCTAGCACCTTTCAATTTTAAATCTTATCTACAAACTATTGCCTAAAATAGAATGGAAACAGAGCTTTTTATCTGTAGTTTTAAGGCACCCAGTTACTTCAACAAAAGTTTCTGGAGGAGGCAGTACCTAGTAGTAGCAATCATCTAAATAAAATACCATTTAACTAGTTAATGGTAAAATTTTCTAGACTGTCTAGCTTTGGAAATTTCCTTCCTGTAAGAGTCCTTTAAATAATATTTCACACTATTTTCTTTAAAATATGTCCATAACTAAATACCAATTTACATGCATCCGAAGGATAAATCATGTTATATCTTTTCTTTTGAGATTGGATATTTTGTATGTACTGTAGACATGATCTAAGATAGTTCCATGTGATGTACTAAAATGCACGTACAACATTCAGACTGTAATCATAAAGCATTTCAAATGCTCTTTTACTACTAAGTTATAGTACAAAGAAAAACTGATTATCACATTGTTAGATGTTTTTTTCTCAAGTATGTATTTCTTTCACTTGATCTCATGTAATATTTTTCTTATCACTAATACTTTGGAAACAAAACAATCGATGACTCCATCTAGAAAAGACTTTTTCTCCTCTTTACACAGAGTAATAAATTCAAAATAATAAATCATGTATCAGCATGTAAGCTAGATCTTTCTGATTTCATTTCCCTATGAATGCCCTTTCAAGTCTTCCAACCAGAAACAAAAATAAATCCAGTAGGAACTGTAGCTATTTGTTCAATGAAGATATCTTTCATACATTTCATTTAGTATTTAGATAAATTGTAGAAACAGGAATTCAGTGCTGTAAATATAAATCTTAATGTTTCATTCCAGGAGAATGGAAATTAAGAACTTCCCCATTTTGTTTTCTTTTGCCAGATAATTCACACAAAAAGTCTTGATTTTTGTACCTTATTAAAATAAATAGTGAATTGCAAATTTTCACGTCTCTGGATCTGGCTAATTTAAAAGTTTGTTGTTTAGTCGCTAAGTCACGTCTGACTCTTTTGCAACCCCATGAACTGTAGCCTGCCAGGCTTCTCTGTCATGGGATTTCCCAGGAAAGAATATTGGAGTGGGTTGCATTTTCTTCTCCAGGGGATCTTCCCGACCCAGGGATCGAACCCATGACTCCGGTTTGGCAGCAAGAGGACTCTTTACCACTGAGCCACCAGGGAAGCCCAGTCTAAAAGTTATGGATAATTAAATATTATGATGCTTGGAAACTAAACATATTTTTCCAAACCAGATAACTTTCCTTCTCTTCTTCAATGGTAATTAAAATATTAAGGCTAATTTCATATTCAAGTTTTAAAATCCATAATTTAATACTTCTACTTTACAGATTTTTTAATAAACTCTAATCTATAAAATGTTTATCTAAAAACTTTATCTTTTTATCTTTCACAGAACAATTTCACTAAACTAGATCATTAGGGAGAAATCATAATTTAAAATAAACAGCAAATAAAATCTTATTCAAAGACACTGGCTACACCTCCTTATTTTTATTAAGTGATAAATATAATTTGTTTTCTGAATGTTATTTAAAGTAGGATTTAATATTTATTTGCTTAAAGATGGTTCACTAATTCTAGATACTGAATTTTTGAAAAATACTATGTTATTTTACTTCCAAGTACTGTCTTTACTCGAACAACCACATAAGTTCTGAAAAATCCCATGTACAGAGGAGCCTGGTAGGTTGGAGTCCACGGGGTCACAAAGAGTCGGACATGTCTTAGAAACTAAACAACAATAAGTTCTTCATGACTATGAATAATACACAGATGCTTATCAAGGTATTATTAAAATTATTAAATAAAAATACAGAAAAAGCAGGATATTAACTTTATATACAGTAAGGTCAAAAACGGGCTTCCCTGGTGGCTCAGAGGTTAAAGCGTCTGCCCCCAATGCGGGAGACCCGGGTTCGATCCCTGGGTCGGGAAGATCCCCTGGAGAAGGAAACGGTAACCCACTCCAGTATTCTTGCCTGGAGAATCCCATGGACGGAGAAGCCTGGTAGGCTACAGTCCACGGGGTCGCAAAGAGTCGGACACGACTGAGCGACGGAACGGAACGGAACGGAAGGTCAAAAACGTATCTCATTTTCACAGAAAATACAGAGAATACATTTATAGACAAGTATTTTTTTTTAATCCACTAATATTAATATCAACAACCCATTCGTGTATATCTGGGAACCATTTTGGGGTACATGTACAAGTTATATAGCATATGAGTAAATCAGAGTCAGAATTTCATCTGTATTTGTAGAGAAGTTTCACTTATCTAAATATGTTTATAAATAAATAAAACTGATTTTTTCCATTATCTTTCTTCTAAATAACTAAATATATATTTACTCTGGGGAAAATGACAATTTATGACAGATGACTATGAATGAAACTGATTTTATTCATTTATCTACCATGTGATTAGTTTTGTTAAGGAATTTTGGTAATTTTTTTAAATTGCTTATAAGGTTGCTGCTGCTAAGTCACTTCAGTCATGTCCGACCCTGTGTGACCCCATAGACAGAAGCCCACCAGGCTCCCCCATCCCTGGGATTCTCCAGGCAAGAACACTGGAGTGGGTTGCCATTTCCTTCTCCAACCTTTGCTTATAAGGTTAGCAAACTTAAAAAAAAAAAAATCTGAGAACAATGGAAATAATTTTACTACCAAGTCTGTGGTTTACTAATTTTGACCTTGGTAAAAAAAAAACAAAAAACTGAAATAGTTAATTATGAAAATTTCTTTACGCTTTATTTAGTTGGTAAAGCTTTAATAAGAATGTTCAAAAAAATAGGAGTTTTATAATAAATATTTTCAAGTTAATGGTAGAGATCATTTCTCCTGAAATTCTTTTTAAAAGACTATACTGTGTACCACGGGCAA
The DNA here is from genome assembly GCF_049115385.1 of Moschus berezovskii. Classification (NCBI taxonomy): domain Eukaryota; kingdom Metazoa; phylum Chordata; class Mammalia; order Artiodactyla; family Moschidae; genus Moschus; species Moschus berezovskii. The sequence goes on along the minus strand of NC_142469.1, from coordinate 86,994,376 downwards.
TAAAAATTGTTCAATTTCCCTTGTTTATTCAGAACATTATAATTTCTCCTTTTAAATAATGATCACTGTTCAGTTCAGTTCAGTTCAGTCGCTCAGTCGTGTCCGACTCTCCGCGACCCCATGAATCACAGCACGCCAGGCCTGCCTGTCCATCACCAACTCCCGGAGCTCACTCAAACTCATGTCCACAGAGTCGGTGATGCCATCCTGCCATCTCATTCTCGGTCGTCCCCTTCTTCTCCCGCCCTCAACCTTTCCCAGCGTCAGAGTCTTTTCCAGTGAGTCAACTCGTCGCATGAGGTGGCCAAAGTATTGCAGTTTCAGCTTCAGCATCATTCCCTCCAATGATCACTGTACTATAGCATAAATAAGGATTGGGAAAGCATTACAGAATTGGGTCTCCTCTGGAATTTGACTCCTGGAATAAATCCGTGAAATAAACTTAGTTTCCTAGTGTTCTTCCTTTCAACAATTTTCTCTTTGCCTCTGGAGAATTTTTTTCCACTCAGTTATACTCTGTCTCTCTACATTTCTTACATCTCTCCAAAACTCCTACTACCGACTTGCCTTCCACTCTAATTTATTCCCTCTTTGCACAAAGGTCTTTATGGCAGCATGCCCTGATGACAAGCTAAATTGCCAAATGCTGAAACTATGGGCCTCTTAAGAGATGAACTGCACCAAAAAAGTGTTTTCTACATTAACCCTAAATGGCAAGCTTTCCAGGCATGGGATCTGGATTCAGATTATACTTTTGACATTCAATTAGTGAAGTTCTGGTGATAAAGTTGTTTTTTTAAATTGGTTTTCATTGGTTAAATGGTCATAGAATTATAGAACTCTAATTAGAACGGAATTACAGAGTGTAAAGTCCACTGTTTCATTTTCTAACCTGGAAGCAGGTTCAGAGAGGAGAAGAGGAAGAAGAAGCAGGCACAAAGTGTCCAAGACTCCAGAGTTTTACTCAACAGCTTAACTGCGATTAGAATTTTGCTCTCCATTCACATTTCCAAGCAAAGGATAAACCAAGATCTTGATTTTTTCATTAAAAAGAGTGGTCATTAAGTTCTTACTCTATGTTAGGCAGCCCAATTAAAGCAGATGCTATTAATAACCCTGTTGACACAGGGAACTATATTTTCTATCCAGTGATAAACCACAATGGAAAAGAATGTGAAAAAGAATATATACATACATAATTGAATCAGTGTGCTGCACAGCAAAAATTAACACTATAAATCAACTATACCTCAACAAAATTAATTTTATTCGATTCTTAATAACGAGTAAGGATACATTCTTTTGACTGTTTTGTTCATATATCCAAGGTTTTGTGAACAGTTCTGACTATACACTCTAATCTTATTTAACTATAAATGCATTCATGCTCAGTCCTATCGACTCTCTTTGACCGTATGGACTGCAACCCACCCAGTTCCTCTGTCCATGGGACTTTCCAGGCAAGAATACTGGAATAGGTTGCCATTTCCTCCCCCGGGGGATCTTCCCAACCCAGAGATCAAACTGTCTCCTGCAGTGGAGACAGATTCTTTATCGTTTGAGTCATCCTAGAAGCCCACTATATCTATGAGTACTTCTAAATTCTTACAAGTGCCCTTACTATCATTAAAACCTCCTATAGTTAACAGAAGAGCCTGGAGGGCTACAGTCCATAGAGTCACAAAGAGTCAGACACAACCGAGCACACACAAAGTGAGTTGAACGCACACATTGGGAATTGAATAAATGCAGGGTTATTCACAAACAGGGAGACTTGTACACAGTAGATAATCAATAAATATTTGGCAATATACAAATTGCCACAGATGAACAGTTATTCTCAGGAATACATCTGCATTTCATATGGTCTTCCTTGCAAAATAACTTGCAGCAAATGTTGGCACGTAAGCATAACTACACTTAACTCCCACTTCTAATGTTTCTCTTTTCACAGATGTGTAGTTCCTTACAGGAAAGACTACCTGGTCCCACTGCACATATAAGCTATTGTTAATATACAATATTTATGATTAGCAAGATTTTAACTTTATTAAACAAGACTGCCTTAGCACTGCTTAACTCTGCATCTAATAATTGTCTGTAGGTCCGGAGCCAGAATTTCCAATGCGAACCACACCTGCAAAACACATGCATGCATAAATAAAAATGTAACACAAAAGGGAATGCTTACCCTATTACACTAAAAAGTAATACATGAGAATAAAAGTATAAAAAATAAAAAACCACCTGGTTTCTAAAGTTTCAGTGGTGTAAGGCAATCCAGAAACAATTATTTGGCATTAAATCCAGAGGGTTGTAATGAAAAGATTAAGCGGGTAATTTCATAGTGGTTTTTATTTTGTACGTCTAGTAAAGTACACAATAATCCTAAAGTCAAAACATCCCAGGAGCATGGACAGAGTTGAAGAAGGCCTGTTTGTGATTGCCAAGTGTGACAGAGCACTGCACGAACTTAGCTCTTGATATCACAAAAGGTTTCTGTTTTTCAACAAAAGACAAAGTCAGTAAGGACATGGAATGACAAGGCTGGGTACTCAAGCAAAGGAGAAGAAAAGCCAGAGTTGGTCTTGGTACTCATTCTCGGCACTGCACAGGGAAAGAAGAGATTCTAATTTTAGTGTGGTTCTAGAAAGCTCTGAGATTAGCCCTTACATAGCCGTGCTTGACTGACAGTTCCTAAATCAAATTCTTCGTTTCAGTGCCTCATGCCAATTTTTACTCTCTGTAGGTATCCAGCTTCTTTGAAAGCATTCACATTGTTATAACACCAATGCCAAAGGGCAGTTTACAGTCTAGAAGGGATTCTCTACCTGGCTGGTCCTTGCATAAGCTTCACGTGGTCTATTAACCTCCAGTAAGTGATGTGAAAGTGTGTACACGGCAAGTGGTCAGACTCTCAACAGGGCCCTTGACTCAAAAACGTGAAGAACGCTATTCACAAATACAAATGTTTAATATCCAAGGTTTATACAATAGTTAAGACACATTACAAATTAACAATTGTTCTGAATGTGAACATTTCAGGATATAGAGGTAAAATTCTTAATTAATGTAGAGAGTCAATACAACATCAATTAAATCCAATGGGATGTGGATTGTGTTTGTGTCTATAGGGGTGTGGGGTGAGGGGATTTGAAAAATTTCTAGACCTCTTAGCTATTGAGAGAAAAATCTATTCATATTTGGGGTGCTTCCAAGTCTGTGTGTGTGTAGGGCTGGGTGGATGGGTGGATGAATGAATAGATAGATGACAGTTGTTATGATCGAAATGACAAAAAACAGATGGTTCAATTACACACCAGATGGAATTAAGAATTATGTTTAACTTCTTTAAGATTATTTTAAGAATTATAGCGTATAAATCTAATGATGCTAATTATAACTGCTTATGAAATGGTAATTGCCTTGAGAACTCTTTGTATTAAAATGATATCAAAGAAAATTAATTTAGATATTTTAAAGTTTTAAAGCTAAGATGAATCTGATGACATATCAATGCAAAGCTTTTAACCATTATTTAAAGTATTTGCTTTAAATTTTTAAATTTATGGAATATGATGAATAGTCTCATTTACAGTCTTCATTAAGAATTAAATTATTGAACTACAACCAAAGAAAATTAGATTTTTTTCTACATAGTTTAAGACACAGCCTTAATATTATTAAATTATTATTTTGACAATGAATTTATTATGCCCTGTGTTTCTCTCATTTCAATATAATGTCAAAGATACAGGGCATAAGAAATTCATTGTCAGAATATTTGTTAATTTTCAACATAAAAATTATATTTAAATTCAGTGTCAGACAAGTATATAAAATTATGAGACATTAACTATTCACTAACAATATTCGTTTCACATAAGTCCATAGGGATCCCTCCTGAGATGCTCTGGAAAGCAGTAGAGAGCCACATCCATCAGGTAGGCAGGTACCTACTAATGCATGGGAGGGAGGAGTCAAGTTGAGCATACTTAGTTATGCCTTCTACAGATTACCAATCATTTAAATCCAGGAATAAAGTCAGTTAGGAGCTCCCTTCACAGGAAGGAACCATCAAAAGAGAGATGTTTCTCCCCAACATACACCGTTGCCATTTTTCTGGATTGTTGTGGTTTCATTGATTGAGTCATATTGCAACAACCAGAAGAGTTTATATAAGATTAAAACAGAACCACAATCTATTTTGTTTTAACTATAACTTCCAAAAGACCAAGTGCAAAATTCTTAAACTCGGATGCCATTTCAATATTTCCAATAGATGGACATTTTATTCACCTTAAGAGCTGCAGGCTCTTTTTGTACTGTGTAAGTAGTGAACTCACAAAGAATATAATGGTCTCTGAAATTGATTCAAAAGGTGAAAAAAAAAAAAGTCCCTACAGAGGCACCCCCTGGCGGAAGGGACATGGCACTTTTGGAAGCAGCCTGCCCAGCTGGTCCTGAACCCCTCTGCACTTCAGCTGTCTTACTCGCTCACGCTGACACTGGTCTCCAATGTCTCTCTATTCTAAGAAGCACAGCATGACTCAGGGGTGGAGGGTATCGGATATGAAGCCACACCGTCTTAGGGCGCTTTCTCGGCTAGCTCTTCTATCCATCTGAGCTCAGAGAGTTGTAAGATGTCTCACATATTCAGTTTTGCTCATCCACAGAACAACAATAATACCACACCTCTGAAGAGATTGTCATAAAAGATGATAATGTAAATAGTTATACATCATGTCCAACACAGTAACTTAGAACATGCCTCAATATGTATGTCATGACTGTTACATTGTTATTAGTAGAATAGTGTATTTGATTACCAGTAGCATATACCCCATTCCAGTACTCTTGCCTGGAGAATCCCACGGGTGGAGGAGCCTGGTAGGCTGCAGTCCATGGGGTCTCTATGAGTCGGACATGACTGAGCGACTTCACTTTCACTTTTCACTCGCATGCATTGGAGAAGGAAATGGCAACCCACTCCAGTGTTCTTGCCTGGAGAATCCCAGGGATGGGGGAGCCTGGTTGGCTTCTGTCTATGGGGTCGCACAGAGTCGGACACGACTGAGGAGACTTAGCAGCAGCAGCAGCAGCATATACTATAACTGTTATGATGTAACAGGTGAACTATTTGAACCCAAAACTGAAGTTGCAGTTAAGGTAGTCGTTTTTCCTATCATATAAGACAGCAAAATATAAAATAGCGAACCTTTAAGTGGTCCCCTGTAGTAGACTACAGTTTTATCTGTAAGTATAATAAAACTAGTTATGAGGAGGAATTTGCACTTTCTGAACTACTCTTTAGAGCAAAGTCAGTCTTACAACAAAGCTATAACACGCAAATTATTTCAGAGATAACTAACCAGGTGTTTTGTGCTAGTATGTCCCAATCATCTACTACTCCCTCCCCAAAAGGGAAAATAGAAGCAACGCTGTCCTCCAATGGAGCTTGATTCAAATCTATAAATTTAGTCTGCTGTGAAGTCTTTCTCCCGAGAGAAGTCTGAGTAGCAGTGCAGGGAAGGGCAGAGAGAGGCCTTTCTATCACCCAGAAAGGAGGGGAAAGACATCATGAAAGTTGCTCTCAGTAACAAACACAACTGTGACTAATGTATTAGTTAGCTGCTTTTTGTTCCTTCACATTTACAAAATTATATGGTCACTCCAGTTCCTGAGCTCTTGAAGGGTGGTTAGAATCCTCCAAGGAAACTTCCAACTTGGGTCTGTCTTGACTTCCCACCTTTGTGGTCTCTGAGAGTATCACATGTTCTTGAGGTTGTGTTCTTCCTCAGCCTCCAAGAAATACTTGGGTTTTCTCCTTATTCATTAAGTTTGCTTTTATTACTGCCTTCTCAGATTATTTTCCCTTCTGTTTCCATACATTTTGCTCAGCTCAAAGGTTTCTTTTCTTTTCCCCTGATAGTCTAAGTCATGTCCAACTCTTTGAGACCCCATGAACTATATATTCCATAGAATTTTCCAGGCCAGAATACTGGAGTGGGTAGCCTTTCTCTTTTCCAGAGGATCTTCCCAACCCAGGGATTGAACCCAGGTGACTCCTGCATTGCAGGTGGATACTTTACCAATTGAGCTCCAAGGGAAGCCAAGAATACTGGAGAGGGTAGCCCATCCCTTCTCCAGAGGATCTTAATGACCCAGGAATAGAACCGGGGTCTCCTGCATTGCAGGAGGGTTCTTTACCAACTGAACTACAGACTGGTTCCAAATTGGGAAAGAAATATGTCAAGGCTGCTTATTTAACTTATATGCAGAGTACATCATGCCAAGCTGGTATAAAAGCACAAGCTGGAATCAAGATTCCTGGGAGAAATAACAATAACCTCAGATACACAGATGCCACCACCCTTATGGCAGAAAGTGAAGAACTAAAGAGCCTCTTGTTGAAAGTAAAAGAGGAGAGTGAAAAAGTTGGCTTAAAACTCAACATTCAGAAAACTAAGATCATGGCATCTGGTCCCATCACTTCATGGCAAATAGATGGGGAAAGAGTGGAAACAGTGACAGACTTTATTTTTTAGGAGTTCCAAAATCACTGCAGATGGTGACTGCAGCCATGAAGTTAAAAGATGCTTGCTCCTTGGAAGAAAAGCTATGACCACATTCAGTTCAGTTCAGTTCAGTTCAGTTGCTCAGTCGTGTCCAACTCTTTGCGACCCCATGAATCACAGCACGCACGGCCTCCCTGTCCATCACCAACTCCCGGAGTTCACTCAAACTCATGTCCATCGAGTCGGTGATGCCATCCAGCCATCTCATTCTCTGTCATCCCCGTCTCCTCCTGCCCCCAACCCCTCCCAGCATCAGAGTCTTTTCCAGTGAGTCAACTCGTCGCATGAGGTGGCCAAAGTATTGGAGTTTCATTAAAAGGTATTAAAAAGCATATTGAAAGGTAGAGACATTACTTTGCCAACAAAGGTCCGTCTAGTCAAAGCTATGGTTTTTCCTATAGTCATGTATGGATATGAGAGTTGGACTATAAAGAAAGCTGAGCACCAAACAATTGATGCTTTTGAACTGTGGTGTTGGAGAAGACTCTTGAGAGTCCTTTGGACAGCAAGGAGATCAAACCAGTCAATCCTAAAGGAAATCAGTCCTGAATATTCCTTGGAAGGGCTGCTGCTGAAGCTGTAACTCCAATACTTTGGCCACCTAATGTGAAAAACTGACTCATTAGAAAAGACCCTGATGCTGAGCAAGACTGAAGGCAGGAGGAGAAGGGGACGACAGAGGATGAGATGGTTGGATGGCATCACCAATACAACGGACATGAGTTTGAGCAAGCTCTGGGAGTTGATGATAGACAAGGAAGCCTGGCGTGTTGCAGTCCATGGGGTCGCAAAATGTCAGACATGATTGAGTGGCTGAACTGAACTGAACTGATAGTCTCATCTTTGGAATTTTATTGTATTTTAGGTTGTGTCCTCCATGTGAATAATTCCCAAATCTGCATCTCCATTTTTCACCTCTGTGCCATTCGCTGATTCTGCATTTGTGGCTCCAGATGGGACATAAAGACCTGCTCCCACAATGATACCCTCAAAACCCTTTTCTCCCCCATAAGCTTCCCATTTCAATTAAAGGCAACTCTGTCCTCTCAGGAGCTGATTTCTCACTACTTCTGCTCTAGACTGCAACTTTTCTCACCTAGACTTTTTATCCCTCCCTTCTCTTTTCTAATCCTTCCTTCCCACCATAATCAAACTAACAGTTATGAAACAAAGCTCATTATCATGTCCATCTCTATTTAAAAAATTTTAAAAATTTGCCAAATAAATCAGGTGTCCACCAAAGCCCAAACATATGAACCTGAAATTCAAGTTCCTCCATTCCCTAACATGAATTTCTGATTGTTTTCCCTCAATACTGTCCTCCAATCAGCTATAGGAAAGGACAGTATTTGCCCTGTAGCAACTGACACATGTCTTTTGCTTACTCTGGAGAAGTTCTTTCCTCCAACAGAATTATACAATACAGGCACACCTTGGAGATATTGTGGGTTTGGTTCCAGACCACTGCAGTAAAGTGAAATATTGCAATAGAGTAAATTACATGAATTTTTTTGTTTCCCAGTGCATATAAAAGTTATGTTCACACTGTACTGTAGTCTAATATGCATACAACAGTATTATGTCTAAAAAAACCCAATGTACATGCCTTAATTTAAAAATACTTTATTTATTTAAAAATGCTAACCATCAACTGAGCTTTCAGCGAGTTATCTTTTTACAATAGTAACATCAAAGATCACTGATCACAGATCACCATTATAAATATAATAATGATGAAAGAACTTGAAATTTCGTGAGAACCACCAAAATGTGACACAGAGACACTAAGTGAGCAAATGTTTTTAGGACAATGAAGCCACGGGCCAATAAGACTTGCTCAATGCAAAGTTGCCAGAAACCCTCAATTTGTGAAAAAAAAACACAGTATCTGTGGAGCACAATAAAGTTAAATGCAATAAAATGAGGTGTGCCTATATAAATGTAACAGATAAATGCTTTTCCAGATGTATTTATGTCCATCACACATCACCTTCATTCTGTTGAGATTTATAGTCACTACAATGGGCTTTATTCAATATGACTTTCGAAAGAATCTCCTATTCTGCTTGTTTTCCACTAACATATATTATTTTGAATTTCATTTGATTACTTTCGTAAGGGGCTTCCCTGGTGGCTCAAACAGTAAAGAATCTGCCTAGCAATGTAGGAGACCTGGCTTCGAAACCTGGGTCAGGAATATCCCCTGGAGAAGGAAATGGTTACCCACTCCAGTATTCTGGCCTGGAGAATTCCATGGACAAAGGACTGTCAAACTAATCTTATTTCATAAGCCCAAGTCCCTCCCTGTGTATATTAAAGCATATTTATGAAAAACAGTAAACCTTTGAGTATGAAAGAGAAATAAGGTGTAACCAAAACAGTCACAGAATCAGAGTCTTGGCAAGGAACTGTAAGGTTCATCACAGTTCATCATGATGTGAACTCTGACCCTCTGCTGGAACCCCCGATGGCATCCCTGCCAGACAATGTTCTGGTTGCTGCCTGATTCTCCAGCAGGAGGAAGCTCATTTCTTTAGAGGATAGGACATTCCATTGTTGGCAGCTCTTATTGTTAGAAAGTTCTTCCTTACTCTGGGCCAAGACATACTTCCTGGTAACTTTCCCTCATTACTCCCAGCTCTAGTGCTACAAACATTTGGCCTTCTGTTATTCTGGAAAGTTAGGTAATAGGATTCCTACAGTCTGTTAGCAAAGCCAGTGTATTGTTTTATGGGGCCCGGGATGGCATAGTCTGGATATATGCCATATGCTAACCAATGTCATATATGTCTATGCTGTCTGGCAATGTGGATTAGTTATACCTTTCTCTTTTTTTTTTAACCACTTTCTTCCTTTAGCCAAACTTGCTGTTTTGATTCTATTGCCTACATGAAATGGCATTTTTTTTTTTTCTAGCTTCTCCACTGGATTATTTCTTCTACCTTCTGTCTTTCTGCTACTGACCATATATCTAGCATTTCAAGTTGAGAAGTCATACTTTGAGTCTCACTGTGGAAACATCTTAAAACTACCAGAGAACAGGCAGCTGTACGCATTCATTGGGAGTTACTGGAAAATCCATTCTCCTCCCCCAGTCAACAATCTTGCATCATTAATTGGCAATAATTTATACCAGCTTTCTTTCAGCAAACACCACTAGTTTATAGATATATTGCCCCTTGAAAAAGATTAGCAAAAATCCATTTGAATTAAGGGGAATGATAGTGTGGACAGGACACAGGATTGGAGACAGAAGGCCTGAATCAAGCCCGCCCTGCCTCAAAGACCCTAAGGTGATGATGGGCAAATTAATTAACTTCTCTGCAATTCAATTTCCTCATCCCTAAATAACAATAATAAACCACATGTACCAGAGACATCTATCCTTGTTTCAGCCACACCAGAGCGAGACATGGGCATTTTTACTTTCATCCTCAAAAGATTTAAACATTAAATACTGTTTCCAAGTTCCCAGGACCCGAAACCTAAAGATGATGAAGGTGAGTTAACAATCCAGTTGACCTGATTCCAACACCCACACTTGCATATAACACACACTAAAATGAGGAAGAAGAATTTGCTGATAATCAAGGCCTATCATATTTTAGGATTCTAATGACATATGCAAACACTTAGTGAATAGTAAAATAGTTTAGAAGGGATAAAACCCTATCAAACCAACCATGAATATGCTTGGTGATAAATTAAAATGAGTTATCACACAGTCCTCTTTTTCTAGCCATTCAGGACTCTCATTCTGTCTGAAGTTGTTTCCTGGGTGGGTTTAATCACTGAGACATTGATCACTTGACAAATTCAAAAAAGAAAATAACTTCACGTTGTCTCATTAATCAAGTCTTATATACTCTCTTTGTTGTGACATGGGAGGCAAAGGACAGGATCATACTTTTCCAGTGTTATCACCATTCGGCTGATGTAAGACTGTTCAAACACCTCTGAGTCAGTGAGGTGAGTGCCAGGCTATTTTTATGCTCAGCCGACTTCCTAGTGTAGGTAGCTAGGATGGAAACTAGACGGCACACTGACACTCCCACTTGCTTCACCTTCCAAGCATCTGGACAGAAGTCCTTCCCTAAAAGGTTTAAGAGCTCCTCTCGGCCTCTTCCTTGTGCCATAACCCTTCAGATCACACTACAGTTTTTCCCTTGTTTCTCTGGAGTGGGAGAGAAAGGGCCTCAAGGAAATTTCTACTAATTCACAGATACAGAGAAAGAAGGTCTGGATAAAACCCCAAAGATTAGAAAAACAGATGCATTGATATATAAAATAAACATTATCTTTATCTCTCTTGCAAAAAGCTATCATTTCTTGGCTTGGTCAATAATTGTGTTTTATGGCCACACAACACCCAAGCTTCACAGCAAGATTTATGAGGAAAGGAAGTCATTTCCTCGAGAAACTGCCTTGGAATGAGGTAGCTCATTATCTAAGCCAGCAGAATGTCAACTCTGCTTAACCCAGACTTCCTTCACAAATGAGGCAAAAAACATCCTGGTTAAAAACATTCTAGCTTAGTGGAGAATAGAGAAAGGTCATCAAGCCAATATTCACATAATCTACTTTTATTAAAAATAAGAACTTTCCATCTTTATGGAATGTCATCTAGTGCTTACATATGTTTACATTTCTTCATGAACTGAATTTGAAATTAGTGAATTGGAATTATCACTAATATGCCAGAACATGCTACTACTCATCACTATGCTAGCAAGTTCAGGATCTACATTATTTTTCAAGGAAGGAAGGGAAGCTATTATATATTAGAGATACAGTCATGCTATAAAGTAATCAACAAGGGGTAATCTACCCAAGTGTTGATATTAAATTCTGTTACATTTACTCTTAAAGAATTGAGTGCCAGACCTTTTTATGGAACTCCAATAATCTATATTTTAGATTTGACAGTATTTAGTTCTAAAGATCTGTATTTAATTTCCCCTTTGTAAAGCTCTCATTGACACAAAGTATCAATGCACACCTGAATTGTAAAAATGCAGCTAACTTTTTTGAAACAACAATATTTCTTTGCATCTCATTAAAAGATGGCCTAACACACGACAAAAAAAATTAACATGAAAACATGCCAAATTCCACAAGCTGTGAATTAAGTTGATTAGTTAATGGAGAGGGGGTGGGAAAACTAGTGACACATATTTTCCTACTTAGTCATAAGTACACTAAAAAAAAAGAGAGAGAGGGAGAGCAATTTTTTAAAAAACAGAGCAGAGGGCAATAGTTTTCATGAACTCTTCTGTTCCATTAACCCTGCTAAGAGTGATCAATACTGTTGCTTTAAAACTGTCTTAAATATATACCAATCTAGATCTATAGTCTGTGAACACAGTGCATTTCAGAACAATTTTCATCTATGAAAATAAACCGAGGTTAAGCTAAAGACATTTCTAAAAAGTTTTCTTTTAGCATCCTTTTCAGAGGGTCATGTCATTGTTGGATTCCCGCTGCATTTTCGTCATTGAGAGTGATGATTATACCAGCAAACACAGAAGAATCTTTTTTCATTTCTGACCCTGCAAGATGAGATCACAGAAAGCCTCTCACAAAGCTCATGGGCTGCAGGACATGTTTCACTGGCCCTAAAAAGACACAGCCCTCTTCACTGTGGCTTTCTTTGAACTTCAGGCTTTAAAGGAGCCGTAAGAGTTGAGGTGGGTGGGGGTGCAGGGAGGCAGGGACAGAGGCAAGAAGAAGAGGCAGTGTATCTTCTCAGAACTAGAGGCATCTGGATGGCAAACGTTACAAGTGAACGGGGAAACACTAAAAAATCCAGGAGAATTGAAAAACATTAGCCTTTAGTAAAAAAAAAATTATTTTCCTTTCCTTTTATATCCACATCACTCACAGAATTTCTGACCTCAACTCCAAAGGAGACTGGGCTTCATCAGTGACTTTCAGGCAAAGGCAAGTTTTGCTTCTGTCCTGCCATGGGAAAAACTGTTGATCAACCCCTGTTACATAAATGAAGCTCAAAACACTCTTTTTGAAAACAATTCTCAAATGTCTTTACACGGGCAAGAACTCCATGCTTTAAAAAATATTGTGCTACAATTCCTCTGACATATAATAAATTGAAAATTGACTTTTCAACATACGAAGAACATGTTTTTATACTCCAGAAATAAAAATGGAAAGAGTAAGTTGTAAATTCCTCCTCCTCAAAACCCCAAATGAAAGACCATTAGGGAAAAAGGCATATAAACTGTTTTCAACTTTCAGCCCACTGAATGCATTCAATACTACATGGTTGTAAGAGATCAAATCTGTCTTCTCAAGCATATTTTGTTTCTTTTCCTGAGGGGAAAAGGCCAAGTATCAAATATCATCTGTTTCTTGATGCTGAACAGAATATAGAAAACCCTGACTCCAAAAATGGATCTGGTGACCTGGTTATATGACACTAAGGGTTAGGGGAAGACCTTTTCTTAATATGGTTTTCATGATTAATGAATAATATTACCATATTTACTCCCACATCTTTCCGGCTTGCAGAGGCCCCGCTGTCTTGAGAATACCATCAAGAAAAAAATGTTTTCACCACCTAATTTCTAACTTCCTCTTACCCTGTTTTTCTGCTTATAAAAAAATTGCATTGGCAAATTAAAAAAAAATTTTTTTTCAGGAGAACATTTTCTTTTCCTTGCCAGGACCTGTTAAAGACTAAAATAAAGGAACCAACAACTGCTGGCAATGGTCTGCAGTGAAGAGTGAAGCTCAACAGAAACACTCGCATACCTAGCCTTTGCACGGCTGCCCTTCCCCTACCATCTCTTTTCCTACCCTCTTCCCGTTATAGGTGGCAGATTGGTGGCAGATGTATGACTATCGCAAACTTACAGGAGGAATAAGAAAGCTTAAAGAGTAAACTGGAAATGCCTCAACTACCTAAGCAGTAAAAAAAACCCATGTTTAAATGAAAAAGAAACTTTCAGCATAAGAACACCTTTCCACCACTTCCAGGGTCCTATTATTTACCCTTTGTGTGGATCACAACAGCAATGACTAGGGGATGGCAGCTTTCTACAAATAATAGTTATTCACTGAAATAAAGAGGAAACACCCGAAATTGTAGATTAAGGTCACTGTTAGAATTTTTCTTTTATTAACTATCATGAGAAGTATCATGGATTTATAAAAATAGATGTTAAACGTTGCAGCAGACGGCTGATGCCCAAAAGTTGGATCCTTATGTCATCACTTACTTCCCTTTCAAAAGTGAAAACATTAGAGAAGAGAAAGGAATATTACATTGAAATGAATTTTTAGCACAAACATTCTCTTTATGCCACTTTAAGCTATTAATAGGTTATTAAGATAAACAAGCAAACAACATTTAGAAAGGAAAAACAACTGCTAATGAGACATGCACATGACTGCACTATCCCTGGAAAAGTCTTCTCAAATGGGTGGTTTTCCCTAAAGTTCATTTTTAAGATCCTTGGTTGAAATAAAATATTATTTCTCAAAATAATATTTACTTGGTGAATAACTATTCACCCTGCTAACAATTATAGCAAACCCTTCATTGGTACTGTCCAAGAGATCAGTTCAGTTCAGTTCAGTTCAGTCGCTCAGTCATGTCCGACTCTCCGCGACCCCATGAATCACAGCACGCCAGGCCTCCCTGTCCATCACCAACTCCCGGAGTTCACTCAAACTCATCTCCACAGAGTCGGTGATGCCATCCAGCCATCTCATTCTCCGTCGTCCCCTTCTCCTCCCGCCCCCAACCTTTCCCAGCATCAGAGTCTTTTCCAGTGAGTCAACTCGTCGCATGAGGTGGCCAAAGTATTGGAGTTTCAGCTTTAGCCTCAGTCCTTCCAATGAACACCCAGGATTGATCTCCTTTAGAATGGACTGGTTGGATCTCCTAGCGGTACAAGGGACTCTCAAGAGTCTTCTCCAGCACCACAGTTCAAAAGCATCAATTCTTTGGCGATCAGCTTTCTTCACAGTCCAACTCTCACATCCGGGTCTGCTAAATATATTACATGGATTTTCACTGAATTGCCACAATGACCCTAGGAAGTAGGAACTATGGTGACTTCATTCCACAGAGAAGTAACTTTTCCCAAGGCCTTATCCCTGGCACACAAGCAAGAGTACCAGTGTTTCCAACTCACAGTTTGTCTTCAGAGCCCATGTACTGAACCGCTGCACTCTCCCATCTCAGGCAGTCAACATGAGGGACGCGGACATCAACAAGAACAGTATTATAAATGCTAGATAGACTCCTTGGAAACATCAAGAAAAAAATAAAACTTAACCAGAATTTCAACTGCAATGAATGAGTTAAAACAGTGGACCTCAAACTTTAGCCTGAGTGGGAATAGCTTTTGAGGGCTTGTTTACAGGCAAACTGCTGGACCCCAAACCCAGAGTTTCTGAGTCAGTAGGCAAGGATGGGGCCCGAGAATGTACATTTCTCCCAAATTCCCAGATGATACTGATAGTGTTTGGCCCAGGACCAGATCACACCTTAATTACCACTGGTATAAAACATCACCCTGGTGATACTTTGATTGAAACCTAAGGGGAGAATTTTTTGAGGACTATTACTGAAAGAAAATCAGGCATATAATACATACCCTGACTCCTGCTTAAGGAGATGAGGTAAATTTAATCAGAAAAGGATGGGCATGTGAGGGTGTGTGACTCTTCATAGGCTCTGCCTGTTTGGTATCTGTGGGCCGTTTAGGGATCTGTGGTGGTGGTGGGTTAGTCGCTAAGTCGTGTCCGACTCTTGCGATCCCATGGACTGTAGCCTGCTAGGCTCCTCCGTCCATAAGCAAACATACTGGAAGTGATTGCCATTTCCTTCTCCAGGGGATCTTCCTGACCCAGGGATCAAACCAGGCTCTCCTGTATTGCAGGCAGATTCTTTATCAACTGAGCCACCAGGGAAGCCCTTGGGGATCTGCTGCCAAGTCACCTCAGTCGTGTCCGACTCTGTGTGACCCCATAGACGGAAGCCCATCAGGCTCCCCGGTCCCTGGGATTCTCCAGGCAAGAACACTGGAGTGGGTTGCCATTTCCTTCTCCAATGTGTGAAAGTGAAAAGGGAAAGTGAAGTCGCTCAGTCATGTCTGACTCATAGCGACCCCATGGACTGCAGCCTACCAGGCTCCTCCGTCCATGGGATTTTCCAGGCAAGAGTACTGGAGTGGCTTGCCATTGCCTTCTCCGTTGGGGATCTACTTCTCACATTAATTAAAGAACCTGCACTAGGAGCCAGAAGAACTATGTTCTTGTTCTTATACTACACAACTATGATTAAATATTCAATTCAGTCTCCTCTGGAACACAGGAACAATAATTCCCTTCCTTCTTTTTTTTCCTTAAATGCACCAAAGAGCAATATACAAAATAAAGCAGCAATACTGAGACACTGATTTAATTTGATTTAATCTCAAAATGTAGGACTTCTGTTTCTTTAGAGAAGATTACTTTTTATACCAGTTTATGATTATTGATCCTAATGATGAGTCAGGATTAGAACATATTTTAATTCAAAAATTTCCTAAAGAGAGACAATGAAAGTGGAAAAATTGAAAAGGAGTTTACCCTCTATAAAAATAACTGACTTTTAAACAATAAAATGAAGAGAGACTGGTTACACAATCCTCTTGAGGAGAATGAATAGGAACAGGAGAAAAGGTGGGATAACAATTTAAGCACAGATACAAGAGTTTTCTTATTACACAGTTATCAAGAAAATGGAAATAAAAGCAAAAATAAACAAATGGGACCTAATTAAACTTAAAAGCTTTTGCACAATGAAGGAAACTATAAGCAAGGTGAAAAGACAGCCTTCAGAATGGGAGAAAATAATAGCAAATGAAGCAACTGACAAAGAATTAATCTCAAAAATATACAAGCAGTTCATGCAGCTCAATTCCAGAAAAATAAATGACCCAATCAAAAAATGGGCCAAAGAACTAAGCAGACATTTCTCCAAAGAAGACATACAGATGGTTAACAAACACATGAAAAGATGCTCAACATCACTCATTATCAGAGAAATGCAAATCAAAATCACAGTGAGGTACCATCTCATGCCGGTCAGAATGGCTGTTATCAAAAAGTCTACATTCAATAAATTCTGGAGAGGGTGTGGAGCAAAGGGAACCCTCTTACACTGTTGGTGGGAATGCAAACTAGTACAGCCACGATGGAGAACAGTGTGGAGATTCCTTAAAAAACTGGAAATAGAACTGCCATATGACCCAGCAATCCCACTTCTGGGCATACACACCGAGGAAACCAGAATTGAAAGAGACCCGGGTACCCCAATGTTCATCACAGCACTGTTTACAATAGCTAAAGACATGGAAGCGAATGGATAAGAAAGCTGTGGTACATATACACAATGGAATATTACTCAGCTTTTAAAAAGAACACATTTGAATCAGTTGGTGGTAAAACTGGAGTCTATTATACAGAGTGAAGTAAGTCAGAAAGAAAAACACCAATACAGTATATTAACGCATATATATGGAATTTAGAAAGATGGTAATGATGACCCTATACACGAGACAGCAAAAGAGACACGGATGTAAAGAACAGATTTTTGGACTCTGTGGGAGAAGGTGAGGATGGGATGATTTGATGGAATAACATTGAAACATGTATATTACCATATGTGAACTAGATCACCAGTCCAGGTCCGATGCATGAGACAGGGCGCTCAGGGCTGATGCACTGGGATGACCCTGAGGGATGGGATGGAGAGGGAGGTGGGAAGGGGGCTCAGGATGGGGAACACATGTATACCTGACTGATTCATGTCAATTTATGGCAAAAACCACTAAAATAGTGTAAGGTAATTAGCCTCCAATTAAAATAAATAAATTAATTTTTTAAAAAAATAATACATATTTCCTAGACATATCTTAACAGCTTCAGAACTTTATTCTATGTCTGCACTAATAAAATCTGTTTCTTACTAGCACTGATTTCCCATATTGTGTTCAGAAACAACATTTCCTAATATAAAACGTGGACCTCACTTGCTAAATTTGAATTAGGGGATTTTTACAGTTTAAACAGAAAGTTGTTGTTACAATATTCCCAGTTCCTCCTAGTCCTCAAAGACTTATTAAAAACAGAAAACTAAATTCCTCTTTTTCTTGTCCTGTCGTTATTTCAGTTGAAGTTGTGGCTCATTTGTTTCATCCTTTATTTTACAAGGTTTTGAAAATTAAAACAATTAAAAAAAAATAATCTCCACTGGCAATTACACTACAACTGAAAAGAACTTATTAAGTGTGAATACCCAAACAAAGTATTAGAGCAAGATGGAATACTAGTCTTTCATAACCAGACTGAGATGAGAAATTATAACTTTTACAATATTTGTGATTTGTTACTGAATCATTAAATAATATACAAAGACTTTTCTGCATGCCATCAGTTTCTGACAGAATGATCTATGTCAATTAATCTGAAAAGGATTCTTAAAGTGAGAAGATTTCTAAATTAAAAACAAATGTATGCAAATATAAACCCCACAAGTAGACAAAAAGGGTTCACCAGCCCCCCAATACACACACACACATACCCTCCTTAACCTTCACACAAACTGACTGATGGCTTTTTCTACAGATGTTTCTGTGATCACTTCAGTCATGAAGCCTCTGTTTCCACCTAATAAATGAGTTTTGATAACAGATGATCTCAGTCTCACAGGATGAGTCTGTCTCTGCCCCATTAATTTGAAAGAACAGGGAACAGTCAAGGGGTACATAAGAACAAAACAACTCTGTTCTGGACAAGGAGTCAGCATTCAGTGTGACACTCATCTTGAAACACATTCAAGATTAAAAAAAAAAAAAGACAAAGACGATGCTAAGGGCCTGAAAATGGTGATAATATTGCATATTATAAATAATCAGGCTCAATGAGATATGACAATTATTTTTGCAGTGGTATGTACAATAACCACATGATCAGTCACGTCCGACTCTTTGTGACCCTTTGGACTATAGCTAGTTAGGCTCCTCTAAGAGTCTTGTTAATTTTTAACTCCTGTTTCTTTTTGTATAGGAGCTTTGAAAATTCAGAAATCTTACAGCAATACAGGGAAAAGAACCACCACAACTGGGAAGTGCTTATTAAGAATAACTTGTTAGGAGGGAATATAGAGGAACAAAAATGATAGTTCTGAATTTGTCTTAATGCACACTGCTTTAATCAGCCTGCCTATTATTCCAGAAGCAACATGCTTAAAATCAAATAAAATTATTTTGAAGACTCACTTTGAAAACCTGAAGCCATTAGTCTGAACTTTCTTACTCACATACTTTGGCACTTGCATGCCAGCTCTCCAGTCATTTATACTCACGTACTTTGCAAACATGACATATCTAACATTTAGTATTGATATTGTTTATTATTCTAAATACAGTGTGCATTTCTACATTTAATTATAGTCATTTTCCCAAAATTCATAAAGTTATTTAGCGTTAATATTAGGTGGTTCTTTGTTTTTCTCTACTCTGTGTGCTAAGTCACTTCAGTTGTCTCTGACTCCTTGAGACCCTATGAATATAGGTCACTAGTCTCCTCTGTCCATGGGGATTCTCCAGGCAAGAGTACTGGAGTAGGTTGCCATGCCCTTCTCCAGGGTATCTTCCCAATCCAGGATTGAACCTGTATCTCATGTCTCCTGCATTGGCAGGAGGGTTCCTGGAAGCCCCATCTTCATGTATGAAGCCTTTACTTCTATTTAATTATTCTCTTTGGTAAATTTCCCAGAAATTAATCAGAGATACAGCATCATCACCCTGGATGAATCAGCACAGACTAGTTTTAAAAATCAAACATCTATTTATAATTTTAGTAAAATCTATAAGTACTCAATTGAATGAGAAGCATATCATATAAACTGATGAATGTTTAAAGCACTGGCTACATCATGTTTCTAAATAATGCATACTGAGACTATTTTAACTTGATTTAAAAGAATAAGGCACAGGCACAATGAATTTTGAAATATTTGGTCATAAAAATGTCAACAGTACCAAGTCCAGAATGTACTAATTCCTATATTACGAAAAAAATAAGCTCCAAGATGGTTGTTTGGATTTTAGAACGTTTTTTTCCCATGGAAATAACATTATAAAATTCAGTTAAAATCCCAGGACAACTCATAACATAGCTAAGGCAAAATTAACAGCAGCCCAGAATCCCAAATCTACTTAACACCCTGGAGCCTCTGCCCAAGATTCTGCTAAGGCAGGAGCCTTCTGGAAAATGTACAGGATATAAAGATCATGGAAGGTCCAGTGCTTCTCCCACACCCCCACTCCCACAGGGCTATGGAAAGGGGAGGAAGGCGGGTTACTTTAGGGGCTGTGCTGGAAGCTGAAACCTACCGCAGGGACAGCTCAGTCAAGAAAAGACAGGAAGAGGAAAACTTCACCATACTGGACTCTTAGGCATGTTGTTTCATTAAGGCCAGGGTTCTCATGTTCTTAACGTCATAGGAAGTTCGTCTTGAGTACTATATAAATTGGGGTACACCAATGGAGCCAAAATGAATGAAATGCAGGCTAAGTCACCAGGGTCTGCAGCACTCTGAACAATTCAATAAGTCTACTCCAGTACAGTAACTAAAAAGGATGGCTGTGTCTTGGTCTACTTTTTCATGACACAGCTTTCGTGCTTTTCACATCAAACCCATAGAGTGGATGGGTTACCTTAATCTTAAATGTCTCCCTTTAAATAATGTACTTTAATTCATTCACATTGCAGTACCCATACTCTCTTGGTTTTGTGAAGAAGAAAAAAAAAGAAGAAGAAGACATAGCCCCTACATTCTAGGCACTCATTAGCAATAAAAAAGCAAATATAAACATGAATAAAAATAAAACACAATCCAGCAATAAAACATAGAATAAGTACAAACTATTATAGAATTCCAAAGGAGCAATGGGAAAAGAACTGGAAGAAAATGTTTCCTGCTTCATTTCTACCTTTAAAATTTGATCTAACAGGTGGTTACCTGGGTGTATATATATACATGAAAATTAAGGGGAAAAAACCTACTCATCTTACCAGCCTCATTTTAAATGTTCCCCACATGAGGAGGCATTTAACACTGGTCTTAAGATCGGGAAGCACCTTACATGTAGCAAAAAAGGAGAAAGGAGTTTTAGAATGAGGAAATACTTAGAGGCAGGGGGATACATGAAATATCAGAGAAAAATATATTCTCCAATTTATCTGTTTCTTAGATTATGAATAAGGAACCTTGGAAATAGCTTAAAAAAACACTAGTTAAGAATACATGGTGAAGGATCTCAAATGTTAATCGATAAAGGCAGTAATTAACTCAGCAACCAAAAGCTCTTCAAGGTTCCTGAGCAAATAACCTTCCTTCCTGCTGGTTCCTGCCAGCCACAATAAAAGATCCTGTGTGTCGTAACTAAGAACTCCATGTTCTTAGTTAACATGAAATGTTTACACGAAAGTGGTTTATTACTAGTTTACAGATGAAAACAGGCATCAACAGCACCAGTCTTTCTATTATTACAAAAGTTGAGGTAAGAAACCATCAGGCTCTACATAAGAAGAAAGAGCATGGACTTCCCTGGTGGTCCAGAGGTTAAGAATCTGCCTGGCAATGCAGGGGTTGCAGGTTCGATCCCTGATTGGGGAACTAAGATCCCACATGGCATGGGGCTACTGAGCCCATGTGCCACAACTAGAGAGCAGCCTACCAGCCACAGTGAGAGATCCTGCATGCCGCAACTAAGACCAACACAGTCAGTAATTAATTAATTAAAAAAAAACCTTAGGAGGAAAAATAATGAAGAGCATTCTAAAAACCAAAGAGATACCAGAGATGCTCCCAGATTTAGCAACAGATTAGGCTTTACAGGGGGGTTCCCTGATAGCTCAGTTGGTAAAGAATCCGCCTGCAATGCAGGAGGCCCCGCTTAAATTCCTGAGTCAGGAAGATCCCCTGGAAAAGGGATAGGCTATCCACTCCAGGATTCTTGGGCTTTTCTTGTGGCTCAGCTGGTATAGAATCCACCTGCAATGTGAGAGACCTGGGTTCAATCCCTGGGTTGGGAAGATCCTCTGGAGAAGGGAAAAGCTACCCACTCCAGTATTCTGGCCTGGAGAATTCCATGGACTCTATAGTCTGTGGGGGTCACAAAAAGTTGGACACAACTGAGCGACTTTCACTTCACTTCACTTAGGTTTACAGAAGTGTTTCTAAGGAAGAGTCAAGATAACACTGACATTTTGACTCTGGAGGGAAGAAACGTTACAGTAGTGACACGGAAACAAGGAAAAAGCAGCTCAGCATGAAGAATAACTTCGGCTGCAGCACAGAGATCCGCAAGAGGCTCTCCCAGCCAACCTGCACTTAACCCACGCCTCAGGTGAACCTACTTCGATGACTCTCTCTGTAAAACACTGAATGATACAGCAAGTTGAATATTCCAAGCTAACGACCCTCTGAAGAGCTCTTCCCATTAGTTGAGTTGTGCTTATTAGATGATATCTGTTACTAGTTTTTGCCAGTTATACTTCATATTCTAGTTAGGAAATTTACTATATTTTACATGACTCAATAAATATACAAACGTAAAAGGATATATAAGCCTATGAAAACGTGGTCGAATCATTAGAAAGATTTTGAATAAAGGTAAATAAAAATAGCTATTTAATAATGACTAAATGATAAAACTCAAAAATAAGGATTCTGTGCTCAGATCACTTCATAAGCAATCTCTCTTCACTCTAAAGGAGTCAAAATTAAAAATCACTGTGTTGTATGTAAACTATATCTCAATAAAACTGGAAGAAAAAAAAAACAATGATGACACTTCATGGGCATGATTTACTCAAGAGAGACAGTACTCTCCAATTAACAAAGTTAAGTCGCTCGCTCAGTCGTGTCCTACTCTTTGCGACCCCGTGGACTATAGCCCACCAGGCTCCTCCGTCTATGGGATTCTCCAGGCAAGAATCAGTCCTCAAAGAAAAGAACTTTGCTGTGTATCAAATGACTGGCAAATAAACACAAGCTTACATTAAGTTCAGATAAAGTGGTAGGAACTCCTGCTTCAGCCATAACGAAGTAACAAGTATTGGACTTCCCCTCCCAGCATACAAACATGTAAGTGGACAAAATACATGAAAAAAATGTTTCCAGACATTGTACAACTGACAGAACTAACCTCTGATGCTTAACAGAAAGAAACACAGGAAGGATAAGCCCCATATTTCTGTCTGACAGCACTTTCCGAGCAATTGCACAGGTAACTAATTAGAGAGAGGTGGCTTCACAAGATACAAGAGCCATAAAATTTCCCCTACTCTATCATCATGTAGGCTTGATTTCAAAGTACCACCAGTGTCTTAACAATATATGAAGTGTGTTTTTTTTTTTAAGAAAAATAAAACGCTACCCTATCCGATGGGCACAATTGAATTACAATTCTAGCACAGGTATCACTTACTAAAACATCAACTAAATCAGCTTAATTATAAACTTCTCTGAAACTCAGAAATGAGATCAGACTTTAAGATGTAAAAGTTGATCTTCATCTTTTTTTTAACACTTACTGAGGTTTAAAATGATGCCATTTTCCCCCTTTGGATTTCCTCAAATTATCCACCCAGTAAGATGTCTTTGTATAATCTGTGCATCATCTGGGATCTTAATATTAACAGCTGATGATTATTCGTTCCATTATTTTGCTTCCATCAATGGCTACATTCTCATTACACCCTTTCTAGGCAAACAGTGACCTTCATCCAGGGACACAGTCATAGCAGGTGCATCTTCTGAAATGAGACTGCCTTGACTGATGCTTTCAACCCACTATTTACCCATGAAAACCTCTCAAGTCAGGAACCAGAGCAGAACAAATAACCCCTCAGAAAGCACTCACCAGGTGCTCAGTCTACTCCAGGCTGGAATTCTTAAGTGTTTGTAATTTACTTTCTAGTTCATGCTTTATATTTGCTGAGCAATCAATTTTACAAAAAGATTTGTGGAGTTTTTCACAAATACTATGTCTTTGTGAAACTAGTACAAATCCCTTTATAGTAAATGATAAATAGTTCTGTTAAGATAAAACAAAATGAACAGAAAGAAAAATATGAAAAAAGAAAAATAACACTACAACTAATGGAGTGAATGTTCTTGAGGCATTCTTTTTTCTTTCATTTTTATTAAGGGTAACAAGCCAATAATATCAATAAATCTCCATTAAGGGATTGGTTAAGAAGAAAAATCTTATATATAATTATATACTGATCATTGTATATATTTTTATTAAATGAAGGAAAGACTCATAGAAAAGATCTGCCAGGTAAAGATATAGTAAGTTAAACTTTTGAATACAGAGGCTAAAGGAGGGTGAAATGAAAGCTTCCACTGGAACTAGGTAACGTTTCATCCTTTGCAGAAATGTCTACAGAGATAAAAGAGTATTTGTAAGTACTGAAAATATCTGAATAAACATATCTAATTCATAAATAATAAAACTAAATAATCCTTTCCTACTAGCCAAACAAAACAGAACAAAAGCCAGCAAATCAACAAAGAGGTTGTATTTTAGAAAGCTAATATTTAATTCTTTATATAGCTAATAAAATCCTGACAGTTTTGGAGCTATCAGAGGTCTACTTATTGTGTCCTAGAACTATCCTGGCTTTCCAGGTAACTCAGTGGTGAAGAATTGCCTGCCAATGCAGGAGACTCGAGTTTGATCCCTGTGTTGGCTAGATCCCCTGGAAAAGGAAACGGCAACCCACTCCAGGATGCTTGCCTGGGAAATCCAATGGACAGAGGAGCTTGGCAGGTTACAGTCCATATGGTCACAAAGGGTAGGACACGACTTAGCGACTAAACAGCGGCAGCAGAACTATTACTAACATTTTTTTTCAATTAGCTGAGACTTCTTTTTGAGGTATAACTGACACACGCTAAAATGCATAGATTTTAAGTATGCCGTTCAATAAGGTTTGAGGATGTATACCCCTATGTAACTATGTTCCAACCAAAATTTGGAACATTTCCATCAACCCAATGTATCTTGAAGTGTCTCCTTCCAGTTGGTTGCTCCCTGGAACTCAATCATCCAGTGTAACCAGTTTCAACTACCTTCTGCCTGATTTTACCAGAAACAGAATCTAAAAAATCAGGCACACATGTTTCACTACATGTAATAACTGTCTCCTCCTACCTAGAGTCCACAGGAATAAAGCTCCAGTACACACACTGAGAAGGTATTTCTGAGTATAAAAGAACGTCTTTGCAAAATTTTAGTTCAGGGTGAGCATTTAACTCGTGTTACTGATGAATCAAAGTACTCAAAGTCAACTTAGCAGTGTCAGTGATATCGAAGCAAACTTTTCATTCTCATCATTCGCTTAGATACATCAAAAAAATCAGTCATACCACGGTATGTGCAGCTCAAGTTTTAATAAAATCCAAAGTAGGTTTAAATTTTTTTAAATGTACTTTTCAAAGGCAGTTTTCCCTTCAGCAACACAGGATTCACTTGTGTTTATAACCTGAAATAGCCCGATAGATTGTATTGATGACTAGGATTATTAAGATATAAAATATGCAAATGGTACTATGGTCTTGCTTTGGAAAAAATTAAAAGTTACCCTTTAATTACAGGGGAAAAAAGTTCAATTTGATGATTAGACTTCAAATGTGATTTTAGTTTCCAGATGAACAACAGAACTGGTTTAATTTCTATATTCTGCCCTAAGAGCTAAAAGACTCCTTGGTAGTTTAGCTGGTAAAGAATCCACCTGCAATACAGGAGATCCTGGTTCAGTTTCTGGGTCAGTTCGATTCCTGGGTTGGGAAGATCCCCTGAAGAAGGGATAGGCTACCCACTCCAGTATTCTTGGCTTCCCTGTAGCTCAGCTGGTAAAGAATCCACCTGCAATGCGGACCTGGGTTTGATCCCTGGGTTGGGAAGATCCCCTGGAGAAGGGAACGGCTACCCACTCCAGTATTCTGGCCTGGAGAATTTCACGGACTATACATGTATAGTCCATGGGCTTGCAAAGAGTTGGAAATGACTGAGTGACTTTCACTTTCAAAGAACTGTTTTTCTAACCAAACAAATGATATATCTACATATTTCTGCTTCACACATAGTGAAGTGAAGTGAAGTCGCTCAGTCGTGTCCAACTCTTTGTGACCCCATAGACTGTAGCCTACCATGCTCTTCTGTCCATGGGATTCTCCATGCAAGAATACTGGAGTAGGTTGCCATTTCCTTCTCCAGGAGATCTTCCCAACCCAGGGATCGAACCCGGGTCTCCCGCATTGCAGGCATACGCTTTATCATCTGAGCCATCAGGGAAGCTTGATATTTCTGCTTCACACATAAGGGAGGTTTAAATGTAAATTAGCAAAAAACTCCCAGCTCAATGTGTTTTTAAATGTAACTACAACAAAAATAAATGTTATTGTAAAGCCAGGCATGCATAGCAAACAGAGAAAAAAGATAAGTCTTTCAGCTTCACTTGACCCAACCATTTTGAAATAATTATCCACATAACTGTCTCAAAGAAAACTTTGACATGATGGGTATATTGAAAAGTACTCAATATGAAAGAAATAGGAATGGAAAACAACTAACTAGGTAAATCAGGATGTAAATCTGATTTAAATGAACAACAATAACAAACAAATAAACAAGAAAAACCAGTAACATAAGCTTCTAGGAAGTCAGAGGCACCTAAAGGAACAATTTAAAGAATATGAGAAACATGCAAAACAGTAAATTCTAAAAGCTGAACATAAGCCATTTCACTTTGTGACATAATTTCAACCTAAAAGAGACTTTCTTTGAAGAAAGTGGTTTTTTGTCCATTTAATAACAAACATTATTGCAGTGACTATGGTCCACCTCCTTGAAAATAAAAATTTTTAATAAAAAACCCTCTGGGGAAGTTCAGACTAACTCAGGAAATCTTCGGAGAAGATAACATAATTGTTTACATACATATACAGCTAGATACCTGTCCATGTGTCTCTCAAGCAGAATGATCTGTTTTTAAGTGTGAGGAAGTAATAAATCCAAATGTAGTCTTTTCAGATTTTCAGAAATAAAAGGAATGATGAATGAGAATGAAAACTGAAAAGAACAAAAATGTTGAGGGGGCGTGTGGGAAATTTTTGTTTGCTTTGTAAAGAAAAGACTAGAACTGATACAGGACAAGGAAGGAACAGCTGAAAAAATTTTAAGCAAATAATAACTTTTACTATTTTCACAAAAATAGATATTTTTAGAGTGTACATTTTAATAGCGATGAGTTTGCCACTAAAGAAATTTCCATAAGAAGTCTAGCCCTTGGCACAAGTGAAAATAAATTCTCTGGTTATTTTTACTCGTTTGGAGGCTCAAGTAATTATTATACAATTTTATGAAATATCCCCCCTTAAATAGCTGGTCTTCCATAAAGGTAGAAGGGTTGAACCCCTGAACGTTTCAAAGGATTCTTTAGAGTCCCTTTGACTGCAAGGAGACCAAAAAAGTCAATCCTAGAGGAAATAAACACTAAATACTCTTTAGAAGGACTGATGCTGAAGCTGAAACTCCAACACTTTGGCCACCTGATGTGAAGAGCCAACTCACTGGAAAAGCCTCTGATGCTGGGAGAGATTGAGGGCAGGAGAAGAAGTGGGTGACAGGGATGAGATGGTTGGATGGCATCACTGACTCAATGGACATGAGTTTAAGCAAACACTGGGAGACAGTGAAGGACAGGGAAGCCTGGTGTCCTGCGGTCCATGGGGTCGCAAAGAGTCAGACGCAACTGAGCATGCACTCACACACACACACACACACAGTAGGGCAAACACTTGATCACTTGATGGCATTATAAAGCTAGGAAGCTGTGAAATTACAAAAAGTAAGGACTGTGGACTCTATCCTGTGGGCGACGAGAATTTTAGGGGAACTTCATCAGGGCGGTGGCATGATTCCAACTGTGGTTTAACAGAAACCCTGGCTGCAAGGGGATGATCAGGAGCTCACACAGTACTCCTGGTGGAGATGAAAAACCCCAGATTGAGTCGTTATAAAGTTAACGAAGGCATTTCCAACCTAGATTCAGCAACTGTTGATTACAACAAAATATAGTTTGAGCAAGAAAGAGAAGGCATCAAGTGTGTCTAAAATTTTATTAATATCTCCAGCTTTGTGACATATCTATGAATGCAATTCACTAAGCAGGAAAGGAAGGCTGCCATTTCTGAAGCACAATGGCATGATAGAAAAAAAGCATAAACTACAGATTCAATAAACCAAAGACAATTCTACTACTGAGTTACCTAACTGTCAGCTATGGAAGTTTTTACCCTCCGCTCCTCAAGCATACCTTTCTGATTGCACGTATCTTACTGAACTACAACTGAACAGCGACCTGGCTATCCCCTGACTGAGTCAGAACCCCTCATTCAGCTCTGATTGCACTTTTCCTCCAGCTACATCCTCCACCATCTGGTATCCCTATTACATGTCTAGGTTCAGTCTTTATTCTCTTCTGCAGAGATCCTTATCCTAGAAACAGGAACTACTGATCCTTTCATAAAATCACTTTCAGTGTACTCGTGGGTTTGTCCTTGACCTTTTCTCTGCCTACACCACCCTTCTCCATTTCCATATTCACTTTCTATCTTCTTGCTTTCAGTTAAGGTCAGAGATGATACTCAATAGGGATGAACCACTCCCACAACTGCATCAGATTTTACAGCCAGCCCACCAACCTGATCACAGGGCAAGTTCTTCAAATGGTGAATGACAAAGCCATACCATTTTGTAAATATTTTTTCATCACCCTTGATACAAGATGCAGTTTTAACACTACCTCCCTTGTGCAAACGTTTCTGAGATCTCTTCTGTTATCCCTTGATATCAGAGTCACAATTTTATTAGACCACATATCATAGTGCTTCCTGTTTGTCTCATGTCAGTCTACCCAACAACACTAAAACTCCATGATTTAGTTCTGCATAGCCAGGACTTTGATAAGAGTCTGATACATATCTGATACACACACAGTACTCAAAAATTATGGAATTACGATAACATAGCTCTTAGAGTTTAAATGCATTTAAAAGGAGCAATACAATTATATGTTCTCTGTGACTCCTTTAAGTACTATAATGCTCTCACAAATGTCTAATGTACTTTAATAATATTGGGGGAGGGAAAAGTTCTGATTAAGCATACCAAACTTTTAGATTTGCTAGACTCACTCTTTCCTCCCCTGCTACTCCACCCTGTAAAACATACTTACTCATTAAGTCTAGAATAAGTTTTTTTTTCTTTTTCCCCTCTCTTTTTGGTTATTTTCCATTTTGTTCTTTTCCACATTCTTTACTTACTAAATACTATTATATTGCAATCTTAGAAAGAAGAGTACCAAAAAGCACATATGCTACTTGTTGAAAATAAAAGGAAAACTCCATAAAAAATTATTCATTTGAAAGTAGCAGAAAATTTTGTACCTGCCAAAGCCTACAGTTCCAAAATTTATCTTATCTAAGAAAGTTACCTTCCTAATCTCTCACTGTGTATAAAACTTCCCTACTAAAATGGAAAGAAAATACACACAGACAAACCTTTTGAGGTAACTATTAAAACGATGTGTATATATAAAGAAAAAAAAAACCCTCTCTGTAGCAAAATGGATCGATCTAGAGATTATCTTACTAAGTGAAGTAAATCAGATAGAGAAAGACAAATACCATATGATATTACTTATACACGGGACCTAAGAGGATGAGCTGGTTGGATGGCATCACCAACTCAATGGACATGAGTTTAAACAAATTCTGGGAGATGATGGACAGGGAAGCCTGGCACGCTGCAATGCATGGGATGGCAAAAGAGTCAGGTATGATTTAGCAACTGAACAACAATAACAACAAAAAGCAGTTCTGATGATCTTACTTACAAAACAGAAACAGATTCACAAACATGGAAAACAAATTTATGATTACCAAAGTGGGGTGTGAAAGATTAAAAAAAAAAAGACTACACACACACACTCACTCTATGATTAAACTGGAGACTGAGGAGGACTTCATGGTTTTTAGTACAAAATCCTCTTCAATATTAAGATTCCTTCTTCATCGCCAGTGATGGCAATTTCAAAGGACAGCTGGTTTTATCTTTTGGCAACCGATTACTAAAAGCCATTTGGTACTTGAAACATCAACCCAAAAATATTTAGACTAAGTCTGTTATCACTTCCAAATGACCACTCTATCCAAAGACCACCATTTCATTCCTACTGACTTCATATTCCAAAGTAAGTGTACCATTTAAGTCATTTTTTTAAACTTAGTAAGACTTTTTCTCTTTCAAAAAGACGAAGTTGTTACACCAAAGCAACACTGTGTGGCTGACTTGAAGGACATGATGAGTCCACAGCTGCAGCCCAGCCCCACAGAAGCCTCACATAACACAGTGGAGACAGAGATGCTCTAAAACATTCCTCAGATTGCTAGAGACTCATCACCAGCCTGATCTGTCTGGTCTACAAACTGTTTACCAACTCTCTAAAGGATGACAGCCAAGCCTGGAGGCAAACGTGATCTGACCGGTGAAGGGAAGGACTCTGTACAATACCCTCCCCTTCCTAATGCTTAATTCCTAAGTGGTGTCAGTGCTACTGAAGGCCCGTCACACCGCTTAGTCACTTGATATTGTCACCGTGGTGACAAGATGCGTCACCCCATTCCACATTTATGTAACTGACTTTATGACCCCAATGTAAGATTTCATATTGACCTACATCAGATTCAGACCAGTTCACAGGAATATGAGGGAAATTATCTACAGGGAAGATCCATCAAAGAGACTTCCGTATATAACTTTCTGAGGTTTGCTTATTCAGTCACACTGGCTCTTCTAAACCGAAGTGTAGAATGGGAACACAGCCTTTTAGCTGAAAGCCTCAGACGGTAATTTGGAGCATTTTGACCCTGACTGAAGGAAAAAACCCACAAACATTTATCATCATATACTTTTCTGTTAGTCACTTAAGCATTACTCTGGCTCTTTCTTCACTTGATAAGAATAGTTTACACAAGTAGATCCTTATTTCTGACCTTCCAGATATACTTATTGAGTAATTAGAGTGAGTTGCCATTTCCTTCTTCAGTGAATTAATGACATATTCATACTAAAATGGCCAGAAAAAGAAAAAAGACTAGGAGATTTATAAAAAGATTATTTTTCTATGCATCAGAAAGCCTGCTGAACAAATACAAAACAGGTATAAAAGATGTCTAACACTCCATCACAGATTGCAATGTAAACTGATAGAATAATGGCCCATTCTATGATCATGAGAAAAATGAACATACAAACAAATCCAAAAAAAGCACAAGATTTCTTTAGCTCAATCATCTGCCTTCCAGAACTGTGCAGTGCTCTGGACTAGAAAGTACAAATTCAGGTCAGATTGTACTTTCAGAAACATTTCCCCTTTTAGCTATTGCCCTATCGTAGATATCAGCATAACACTGAGTTTTGAAATAATCTGCTGATGTCATCAATTTTCAGGAGTGAAGGGAGGCTCCTCCCTCAGCGCTCGTGACTAAGGCTATCTGTGTGGAAACAGCCTCCTGGTTGCTAAGGAATTCATTGGCTCTTGGCTGTTTGTTTCCCACTCTGTTTGAAGCCACAACCTTCTGTCTGCTTGAGATCTCATCATTCATCTTCAGAGTTGTAGCGTGTCAAGCTACATAGAAAGAGGTTCTTATTTGAAACACCATTTGGAGATTCTTATCAAGTGAAGAAACAGCTAGAGTAACGGTCGTGATTAACAGAAAAGTGTAACATTCATACATGTCAACAGTCTCTCTGGCCAATATTTTAATGCGGTTTTTTAACACCAAAGAATTTAATCAAGATTTTTTGTTTCCCCAAATTACTAAAATAATACATGCTCACTGTAACAAGGCAAACAATTTGTAGTTGTATGAAGTTCCATCACTTTCCTTCTTCTCACTCCCACCCTAAAATAATCCATTTTATGCCCCTGTAATAATCCATTTTAAAACATGGAATGTGTATCATTCTATGTTTTATCCCAAAAGACAGAGCCACCATGTTAGTGCATGCCTTTTACCCAGACTTTGATAATACTGGATGTTATCAGCCCTTCTAAATATTGTCAAGCTAGTGGGTAAAAAACAATCACATTTTGTAATTTGTACTTCTGTGGGGCCAGTTTAAATATTAAAAGGTCATACTGCTGTAGTTTTTCTTAAAAATTATATTCATCAGCTGTCAAAAGGCAAGGCATTCTTTTTCTTTATTACTTTTCAAAATCCTGAAGGGTATAAACCTTGTATATTATTTGCTTTGTAAATTTCCATGAAACTACAAATGTTAACTTGCCTAGAAGACTCAACGTTGTAGTTCTGTTATGAGGTAAAGTGTGGATATTATCAGAATCAAGCTATAGGATCCTAATTTTTAATCATCTGAACTAAGTGTCAATCTTAATAATCAAGAGGTTTTGCCAACCCTCCAATCCAGTTATAGCAGTCAAATTAACAAAACATTAACAAGAAGAAGATTAACCAAAATCAACAGATTATCACTAAAGGTAAAATGAGAGTGACCACAAGGCTCCTTTGAACTGGGGGATAAGCAGGCTTATCTGAGATGGTAATAATTAAGACCTGAGTGTCAAGAAAGAAACAAGATTAGGGAGAAACGGGAACTGAGAAAGCATAGTCAAGGAATAAAAAGAACATGTGTCTAAAAGACAGTGACTTTAGGAGAGAATAGCAGGAAGTAGGAGGCACTGGGAAAGACTGAAGGCAGGAGGAGAAAGGGATGACAGAGGATGAGATGGTTGGATGGCATCACCAACTCGATGGACATGAGTTTGAGCAAGCTCCGGGAGTTGGTGATGGACAGGGAGGCATGGTGTGCTGCAGTCCATGGGGTCGCAAAGAGTTGGACACGACTGAGCAACTGAACTGAATTGAGGATGTACTGGAATGCATGAGAGTGAAGCAGATTTGGGGTAGGAATCAAGAATCTTGTTCACACATGTGAAGTTTGAGGCCTATTATACATCCAAGTGTCTGAGGACAGGCAACCCAAGAGGTAACTCCAGGGTCCAGAAAGGGGCTCTGGCCAAAGATAAGTACTGAGGAGACACTGGCATCAAGATGCCACTTAAAACCACTGGATTCAATGAGATCATCCAGGGATCATCCACAGAAGTGAAAAAAGTCAGAGTTCCTACACAGAGACAAAAATCACAGTTAAGCACCAGATGGTCTTTAAAAATATAGTGATCTTACACCATGATTTAAAGATAGGACTCTGAAAATTAGATATATTGATGGTAAAGTTTTAATATGCATTATTTTCATGAACCCTCTACTGAGTTACTTATAAGGCAAAAATTTTATATAAAAATGTTAGTAATAGCCCCTAAAGTACTTCTGTGAGTTCAGCTATTCATGTGGAAGGCAGGGGCATTTTAAATGGGTCACGTGTAAGAAATATAGATACAAAATATTCTGGCTTCATGAGTAAACACAGGTAACTATCTGTCACAGAGCCTTAGGTGATACACACACCATGTGGAGTAATAAGAGAAATTTCTTCAAAAGATTTCTTGTTTCAGACAGTAACTTAAAAACACATTTAAGTACTCTGATTCTCATGCCCTTGAGAATGACAGCCTCCTGAAATTTTACATCCCAGGTGCTTCCCCTGCCCCACCCTGGTCTCAGCTCAGTTGACATTATTTGTTTAGTCTAAAAACATGGGTTTCATGCAATTTATTCACATGATAAAAATAATGAATGTGCACATATCAATTAACATACAGACATCTAAAATAAAAAGTCCCAATTTCATTTTTGAAGAAACCTTGAAAATTTACAAATGCCATGACCTAACAAAATGAAAGTAAATAGACCTCAACTAATTTTAATCTCATAATTCATCTTACATCATGTAATTGACTCTTGGAGAAGCACTTTAGAAAGTCAAGAAATAGTTCAACCGTACATGATAAAACCCAACATATATACAATTTTCAGATCTCTTTACAAATATGCTCCCTCTTTCTGACAATGAAAGTAACAGGAAAATAGACCTTCTAGTGAAACTGAAACAAATATACCAAAAAAAACCACTCAAAGTTCAGTTCTGTTTTGAAGCCATTAAACATTAAGTACCAGGGATTTTCCATCTAAGTAGCTGAAACTCTTAAAATACTTGATGGCTTGGGAAAAAAGTATTTATATATTAAATACCTTAATCTATGAATAAGCAATTTTAGCACTCTATTTCCATGATTTGTTATATGTATTAGTTATAAATACCTTCATCTATGAATAAGCAATTTTAGCAATCTATTTCCATGATTTGTTATATGTATTAGTTATAATAACATACAGCCATATTATAAATATGGAACGTATAAAATCTTGAGTAAATTCCAAGTAATCAGTTTATAAGACTTCATGAGTAACGATTTCATTCTAAAGGAAAATATAATAAACTGAATAAATATAGCTGTAAAAAAAAACACGTAAAACAAAATGGGCACAAGAGAAATTCAGCTTGCTCAGGCAACAAAATCAGGTAACTTTTAAAGATCATTAACATTCCTCAGGTTCCTATTGGCTCATTCACATAATTAGCTGTTTATAGAATATTTGGCTTTTAGTAACAGTTAAAAAGGCCTTGTTTTAAAGTTGAGAAAAAAATTGCACTCATTTTAAAAATTAAATATCTTCATTCCAAAAGTACTGTAATTAAAATAAACTTTGTCACATCATTTTAAGGCAACTACTTCATGGTCTAAAAACTTAATTCCAAATTCCTATCTCATACATGACAATAAAATCAGAATAATAGCAAAGTCTCTACTTTTGGTAAAGAACTGAATGAAAACTTGAAAATAGAGAGTTAAGTGTTGTATATCTATTTAGTCATAGGAAACAGCTAGCACACTTTTAATGTCAGGCATGTAGCTATCTTATCATTCAATATGGGCTAGATAAATAAATAAAACTAAAAGAAATGTAGCGAAGATCAAAGAAAATACAACAATAATCAAAGTAATAGAATTCACACATAATTCAAGAGGAATGAGAGGCCCCTAAAGCCTCTAAGGACAGAAAAAGTCAACAAATAAAAGGCACACTTATACTGAAGGCACTGTCATCATTATTAAATAGAGTTTGAAAGAAAAAGTCTTACTTACCTGAGAGAGGAGCATTCACAAGACACAAAGCAAATAAGAACAAAAGAGAACTTGGCTTCCATTTCCAATGACAGCTCCACATTCGGTCTGAGTGAAACATCCTGCCATGAAAGAAAGCAACAATCAGGACACTTAGACTTAGTAAAGCATTCAGTCAAAAAATGCTGTACGTTTCTAGCAGGGACTGAAAAAGAACCTTTTCCGGCCTTGCTTCCAAATAAGAAAAGAAACCTTGAAGATGATAAACTAAGGATCCCCCTTTAAGCTAATTAGGTAAAAGAAAAAAACCCATGCATTTTATTTGCTACTTGGTGACAACTTCCTTATCAGAGGTATATAATAGATGATTCCTGCAAAAAGATGGGTAAGTATTCTGATAATTCAAGGGAAAAAAAAATCACTTATTTAAAAAAAAAACAATTCTAGCATCAATCATCAGCATCTTCAGTCACATGCCCATCTGAGTACCAAGAGGATGCTTTTATCAACCTCTTCCATAATCTCCCAGAAATTTAAACTCTAAGGAAATGTTTTCATTTTATAATATCTGCTGCTTTACAAGTGGAAATACTAAAATCAAAGCATCCAAACTTTCTTCTTTCCTCTAAAATTAAGTACTAAAGCTTAATTAGTACTAATGTTAGTTCTAAAATTATATATATTAATAGTCATCAATGTTTTTAAATGGTTAGTAAATACCGTAATAAATGACATTAAATGGAGGGGTGGTGCTTTGAAGACTCTCAATTCTCTGTACAACAGTCTTATCTCTAAAATTATGCTTAATGATTTAGATGGGAACATCCATATTGAAGACAGTGGCATGCTACCTTTCATTGACTTAGCCCTATCAAAAGAGGCAGACCACTGACGGGGGCAGTGGGTGTGAGAGGCAGTCACAAAAAGGAACCATGAATGAACTGGTGAGCAAGAGTCATGAGGCAGGAAGAAAGGTGAGTGGTCAAAGGAAACCTCCAGATCTTAAAACCCTCAGAGTTACTTTCATTATAAGTGATAATTGAGAATCATTTTATTTCTAAAAGAGGAGCAACTGATACAATGCTTTGGAGTCACAGTAAAATACTTCTTTACCTGAAGGTTGCTTATCTGGAAAAAATGTATAATAAATAGAAAACCAGAAAGTGGTAACAGAAGTAATTGAATAATAAAAATTAGACATTAAACTGATTCTTGTACTTGCCTCAGTTCAGTTCAGTCGCTCAGTCGTGTCCGACTCTTTGCAACCCCATGAACCACAGCACGCCTCCCTATCCATCACCAACTCCCGGAGTTCACTCAAACTCATGTCCACATAGTCGGTGATGCCATCCAGCCATCTCATTCTCTGTCATCCCCGTCTCCTCCCACCCCCAATCCCTCCTAGCATCAGACTCTTTTCCAGTGAGTCAACTCGTCGCGTGAGGTGGCCAAAGTATTGGAGTTTCAGCTTTAGCATCAGTCCTTCCAATGCATACCCAGGACTGATCTCCTTTAGGATGGACTGGTTGGATCTCCTTGCAGTCCAAGGGAGCCTGCCCTAATTTTCCAGGCAAGAGTACTGGAGTGGGTTGCCATCTCCTTCTCCAGGGGATCTTCCCAACCCAGGGATCGAACCAGGGTCTCCCGCATTGCAGGCAGACGCTTTACCGTCTGAGCCACCAGGGAAGCCCCTCTAACTTATCTGAGAGACTGTTAAGTAGAGACTACTTAAGTAGCAAAGAGAATAAGCTCTGAAGTCAGACAGACCTGAGTTTGCTACTGATGAACTAGGTAATCCTTGGAAAATTGACTTGACTTGTACTTCCTAGTTTTCACCTGTAAAATAGGAACATCAATACAATCTAGTCCATGGAGCTGGTGGATGATTAAGTCAAATCATGTCTTTTAAGAAATGCGTCTAACATTCAGCAAGTGCTCAGTGTTGTTGTTTAGTCACTAAGATGTGTCTGACTCTTTTGTGACCCCCTGGACTGTAGCCCAGCAGGATCCTCAGTCCATGGGATTTAGCCATTCCCTTCTCCAGGGGATCTTCCCAACCCAGGGATCAAACCTGTGTCTCCTGCACTGGCAGGGAGATTCTTTACGGCTGAGCCACCAGGGAAGCCCAAGTGTTCAATAATATTAGCTATTTTTATTGTTACTATCATCCTGAACATTCTAATATAAATGTGGTTATTCTGTCAACAGTGAAGTAAGGGAAAAAAGGACTTTACCAAAAACAGACAATAGGATCAATATGATAAACCACCACCAATCTATTGACTTTGTAGCTATTTCTGGGATCTCCTTGGAACAGAGATGAAATAGACTACTCAAGTATGCCACGAAAGAAGAAATTTAAAATAGTATCTGATTCTCTTCAAGTTATTTTATATTCACCAAACTAGAAGCCCCAACATCACACAGCTCTTAGCAGAAACCAACTCTACACAAGAAAAAGTTTACACAGTACTTTTGCACAACATTGTAAATCAACTGTACCAATAAAAAAATTTAAATATTAATTTTAAAAGTATTTTTGAATGGGAGGTATATTTTCAAATACATCCATCCAAAATATTTGAAATTTAAAGCAGTGTTACTGCTTACATGAGAAGCAAGATGTTCTAGTGAGTCATTCGCCATGCTCAGTCGCTCAGTTGTGTCCAACTCCTTGTGACCCCCTAGACTACAGTCCGTCAGCTTCCTCTCTCCATGGGGATTTCTAGGCAAGAATGCTGGAGTGGGCTGCCAATTCCTTTTCCAGGGGATCTTTCCAACCCAGGGATCAAACCCATGTCTCCTGCATCTCCTGAACTGGCAGGTGGATTCTTTATCAGTGTGCCACTTGGGAAATCCCAGTGAGTCATTAATAATAACAAAATGATAATGGATGTGAACTCTGGAATAGCACAGAGTTACATCCTGGCACCTCTATCTACTGTGTGTTTTGAGGGGGCAAGTACTTTAAATTCTGAACCTATTTTCTCTTCTGTAAATAGAATATTACAGAAAGAACTAGATTAACGTTGCATAGAACTTAACGAGGGTTTTGAAAAGGGTGGCCATAAACTTTTGTCGTATGGAAAGTTCAATTATTTGGAAGAAGGGCCCATTTCCCATTGATGCTGGATTTATGAGGTGGTTCCCATTCATGCTGAGCGTGGAAAAGTGTATTTCTGAGACTAAAGAACAATCATATATTCAAAGAAATTAGGAGCTGGAAGGGCCAAAGTCTAACCTCCTCATTTTATGGAGGAGGAAACTGAGGCCGAGAGAAACAAACAGGCAAACCAATGAAGCCTGGATGGTAGCCTCACAGACATTAACAGAAGGAATATTAGCCCAGGAGAACAGAAGTTTCTCAATCTTTGTGGCACATGACAATCTTCCTTTATCACCATCAGGACACTATTAGTGAATAGTGCCCTTCTCTTATGTTCCCATGTCTCTAAACAATACTCAGGGAATGACGTTCATTAGTTTGGTGACACTCAATTTCATGGTGTCTATTTCACATGCTCACGCAACTTTCTTTTGCTATAAAAGGTGCTGACACTTGGGAGTTCCATATTCTCTCCTGAAGCTATTTTACAAAAGCTGCCTACAATCCTATTAGACAAGAGCTGCAAATGGCAACCAAGAGCTTAACACATTCCAGTTCTCAGGACTCCATCACGTTATACAGAAAAGGAACCCAGGTCAGGGCAAGCACTTGTAACCAACATAAACCATATGACACGCCAACTTTCATCCACTGAACTGTTTACTGAAGAACAGAAACAAATAAATTAAGAATAGAACAGAGGGAGGAAAGCACTGTCTGTCTTCTCAAGGGATCACTTAGCAAAGACACATCCCTGGGATTTAAACAACTTTCTCACAAGAATGGAAAATCCTGAACAGGGTTACTAAGGTTCTAAATGGGAACTACAAAAAACACAGTATAATTTTGTGTCAATCCAGTTGTGACCTCAGCATTCTATTGAAAAGAACAAGAATACTTTTTAAGTAAAAGAGAGTCATAGACTTCTATAACCTGAAAAGAATCTAAAAGTTACGGAACAAAATCCATCATTTCACAAATGAAAAAACTATGATGTTTAAACTACTTGCCCAAGATCACATAATCATTGATAGCAAAATCAAAAAGACCTCCTGGCTCACCTGGCTTCCAACTCAATGGTCCTTTTTGAGAACCAAGCTAACACTATTGGAAACTCACTCTTCAAAGTATATAGACTGCAAGATGCAACATACTTAAATCTTGCATCAGAAAGTTTTAGAACTCAGCCCTTTTATAGGAATTGTTTTAAATGTGGATATATCAACCCTTATAGATACCATTTAATCCAAATACATCACTGAAATCATCTAAAAAACCTGCTCAGTGTTCTGTGATGACCTAGAGGGGTGGAATGGGGTGGAGGGGTGAGGGAGGGTCAGGAGGAGGGGATACATCTATACTAATGGTTGATGTATGGATGTGAGAGTTGGACTGTGAAGAAAGCTGATCGCCAAAGAATTGATGCTTTTGAACTGTGGTGTTGGAGAAGACTCTTGAGAGTCCCTTGTACTGCAAGGAGATCCAACCGGTCCATTCTAAAGGAGATCAATCCTGGGTGTTCATTGGAAGGACTGATGCTAAAGCTGAAACTCCAATACTTTGGCCACC
This sequence comes from Moschus berezovskii, assembly GCF_049115385.1. NCBI lineage: Eukaryota > Metazoa > Chordata > Mammalia > Artiodactyla > Moschidae > Moschus > Moschus berezovskii. The sequence continues at coordinate 86,954,851 of NC_142469.1, read as the reverse complement.
TCATGCGACGAGTTGACTCACTGGAAAAGACTCTGATGCTGGGAGGGATTGTGGGTGGGAGGAGACGGGGACGACAGAGAATGAGATGGCTGGATGGCATCACCGACTATGTGGACATGAGTTTGAGTGAACTCCGGGAGTTGGTGATGGACAGGGAGGCCTGGCGTGCTGTGATTCATGGGGTCGCAAAGAGTCGGACACAACTGAGCGACTGAACTGAACTGAACTGAACTGAATGGTTGATTCACATTGTTGTAAGGCAGAAACCAACACCACATTGTAAAGCAATTATCCTAAAATTAAAAATAAATAAAAAAAAAAAACTACTGTCTTACATCTCCTTACTCCTATTGACTCCTCTAAAAAGTCACAATTAAAGAGAAACTAGTGAAGAGATTCTGAAATTGGTGGAGACATTAACATGGTACTAATTTTCTTAATATTAGAAATAGTCAGAATTAACTTCTTTCTCTATATCCCAATTGTATTTCTATGGCAAACCTTTTCAGGAAGGGACATGAGGAGTAGCACAGAGAATGACTTAATTCTTCCAGAGTAAAAAGCATGGTAATTTGGTTTATTTAAGCTTGCTTATAATTTTGTTTCATCTTCTGTTCAAGATCATGTTCTTGAGCCTAAACAATGAAGTGCTATTATATACTTAAAGTAAGTTATTTTATTAAGTTGGGTTCACTCCTCACTTTAAAAAAGCATAAAGGTTTATAATTCTTGAAATCTGTACAATCTTGCCCCTTCAGTCAGTCAGTCAGTTCAGTTGCTCAGTCGTGTCCGACTCTTTGCGACCCCATGAATCACAGCACGCCAGGCCTCCCTGTTCATCACCAACTCCCGGAGTTCACTCAAACTCATGTCCATCGAGTTGGTGATGCCATCCAGCCGTCTCATTCTCTGTCGTCCCCGTCTCCTCCCACCCACAATCCCTCCCAGCATCAGACTCTTTTCCAGTGAGTCAACTCGTCGCATGAGGTGGCCAAAGTATTGGAGTTTCAGCTTTAGCATCAGTCCTTCCAGTGAACACCCAGGATTGATCTCCTTTAGAATGGACTGGTTGGATCTCCTTGCAGTCCAAGGGACTCTACTTGAGCTATAATATACATAACTGGCTTTACACAGATGAAATTAAGCAATCGTGAGAAATACACACACCTTCACACAAACACATGTGAAACTGGGAAAATCTGAAAAAGAGAGGTGTATTGCATCAGTATCCTGGTTGTGATATCGTATTCTAGTTTTGCAAAATGCCAGCATTGGGAGTAACTGGTTAGAGAGTACCTGGGCTGTCTTTGTATTATTTTTTAAAACTGCATGTGAATCAACAAATACCTCAACAAAAATTTCAATTAAATAAGTAAACCCTGAAGCCCCAATAAATGTAAGTTACTTTCAGATGACTCAGGGAAAAAAAGAGTGTGTGTGTGTGTGTGTGTGTGTGTCTACAGACAGTAGAAAGGAGAGGATAAGAAAAATGATAAAACAAATGGGGTAAATATTTACAATAAGTGATTCTGTGTCAAGAGTAGTACACAGCTGTTCTACATGTCACTTTTGCAACTTCTCTGGATGTTTAAAATTATTTCTAAATAGAGGTAAATACATACGTATACTTTTACAATGAAGAGTATCAGTGTTTATCTAATGATCCTCTCATCACTACTGGGTAATATTGCTTTAATCATTGCCAGTTTGATAGAAAACATAATGTCTCATTTGGATTTCCTTTATTTGGATTGGCATATTGAATGATTTGTATAATTTTCCATTATAACATTTTCTTTTCTAGTGATTTTTTTTTAACCAATTCTATACTAAATATGTTAAGCCTTGGTCATATTTGTTGTAAATGTTTTCAATACAGCAATACTGAAGTTTTCCTTAAGGCATTCCAAGTAATTCCATCCTGAGTAATGTTAATAAGGGAGAGTAAGATGACACTCAGGTAGTGCACTCAAGTTTTACTGGCATTTTTAGTTACGATTGAAATGGCCTTTAAATGTTTATAGCCCCCATCACTAGCTGTGCTTCTTCATGTCGTCCAATGCAGATAATGTTTTAATGTCATCCAATTAGAAACAAAGTGGAAAGATGCAATTTTGCCCAAGCATGCCACACACACTGAACAAAGTCTTTTTCTATTTAGTCTACAGTCTAAATGGTCTCTAGAAACTTTTGATCATCCCATTAGAAATGTAAACCCTTGTAAGACATGGGCAGTCAGAAAAACGGTCAGGTTTAAGGAAGTAGCTGTCAGTTTATTTTTAATATGTAAACTGATTCTCTTTCAGATCATTATTTCCAGAAATCAGAGTGACGTGTCGACTTGGGCAGTAAAACTACAAGCTTCTAATATTTCCCATAAGCCAAGAGACAATAGCCTCATTCACCATTCACACTGGAAAAGCACAATGTCATGTAATTTATATAAGCCATAAATGGAACAGTAGCTTCATGAAGCTTGAGACCAATTAATGCAAGTCTTGCTAAATCTACTAAAATTTAAAATTATGCAGTCAATACAACTTCAAAGTATATTTGTAAAGTCTCTAATTTCAGAACTTGAGTGTACTAATATATAGACACTCTTTATCCACAGGACTAGGCAGAAAACATATTCAAACAATTTGTGTATTTGAATCTATCAAAACAAAATTTAAATGATAATTGCATTTTCAATGAGATAGTAGGAATATTTACCTTGGAAAGGTTAGTATTACTTCCATATATCCTAACATACTGATATCTAAAAAGAATCAGATAATCTTAAACCATTCCATATGGATTATAAACAGAAAAAAAGAAAAAGTTGCAATCTGACAAGAAATGGAAAAACATTCTGTCAAAGTAGCTCAATAAAGAAACTTGAATCAGTGTAATAATTTTGTGATTAAATATCCATGCTTTTACTGTATAATGATATTAAGATTTTTTTAATCATATAGAATTCAAATGGACTATATAATTTCATAACCAGGAAATTTTAACATTACTTGATCAGTTTCACATCTTTTAAAACCTGGTATTTATATTTTTTTCATGTATAATGTAATTTTTTCCCCATAACGTCCAAATCACCTAGGAAAGCTAGACAAACATCTGCTATGAAAATATTTACTATGTATTTTCAGGAAAAACTAAAGCTTAAAACAAACTCACATTCATTCAAAATGTGTTGCCTGTATATAAGAATAAGTCTTATATGAAGCTGTTGGCCACATCCCAAAATAAATTCTTTCAGGTTATACCTTGCTGATCCCACTGGGTAAATGAAGCTTTCAAACTCACAGGTGTGGAATGACTTCACATGCAGTTTAATAAAAATAAGTGGTTCCTTTCTAATTATACCGCTCACTACCAGGAACAGACCGGCCAAGGGCTAGGCTTCTGGACACTAACCCTTTTTCCTATTTTGAAAATGTGTGCTGGAGGGAGCAAGGCAGAAGGTCCAAGGAATGGAAAAAGAAAGGCCTGAGGGGCAGGTTTTTTTCCCAGGTATTAAATTGAAAGAGGAAATTTAAGTGGAAATAAGTAAGGCTCCAAAAGTTGGGGGGAGGAGGGTGTATATCAGTTTCTAGAAACTCTTGTATATTAGTCAGTGGAAGGGAGTTAAATGTCTGTCCAGATGTCTGCCCAAGATTAAACAAAACACCAGAGGGAAAATTATATGTTACAAGAAAAAGTAACTTCTGAGCTGGCCACAAAAATAAGCTGGGTCCTTTCGAGAACAACCTTCCTTTTTCCATTTTGGAAGGCTAAGCCGAGCGGTGCTGGGGGCCCTTCAGCGGGGTCGCCCTGAGGCACCTCACCGCTTGGAGGACAAGTCCATAGAAACAAAACCCATCAGGTTTCTCTAAGCGTTTCATCGCCGCACACCCCCCACTCCTGCTTCTACACAGGCCCCTTCAGAGATTCTATCACGTAAAACGACATCTTCTTTAAGGACTTTTTAATCTGTAAAGTACACGGAGAACCTTTTCTGCGCGCTTAAAAAGAAAAAAATCATTCAAACAACCCAAAGATCCAAGAATAACTTCTACAGTCAAGGGTGACAATGTGTAAAGTCAACATTCTCTCCTCATACTAGTACCTTCCAAACCCCCAGGTGCTGATCCAGGAGAGCGCCTTCTTGGCAGGGCCCGGCCCCTGGATGGAGCGACCGCGCCTGTGACTTCTTGTTGCATTTGAATCGAAAACGTTTTCCCCATTCTTGAAGCCCTGCCCTTTTTATTATGCTTTACGCCGCCCAAACGTAAGGTTTACCTCTGGCTGGGGAAAAGAAAAAAAGCCAGCCGCACACACATGTCACAGCTCCGCCTGGCAAAACAGCAGCTCACTCCTCACTGCCTCGAGGGGCGAAGTGAAGACAAACCGGTTTATTCTGTCGGTGCTCAGTGCGGCTGAAGTCTTTACAAAGCCGTGGGGTCGGGGACCGGGAGTTAGGGGGCGGGCAGGGGAAGGGGGCACAGGTAAAGGTGTGAAGGAATTCTGAGCTGAAAGGGGGCGGGGGGTGGTACTTACATGTTGGCATCACTGCGCTGGGGTCCCCAGGGGCCGCGCGGTCATGCTCCACCACCTTCACCAGGCTCTGCGGCTCCGAGTTCCCCCGATGAAGCCCCTACCCGGGCCGAGCGCGGTGGCCGGACCCTCCTTCACGCTCTTTCTGGAGAGTGCATCGGGGTTTCCCGGGCAGCTCCGGGGTGGCGCAAGGTGGAAGGTCGGCGCCGCGGAGTTCAAGTGCGGATCGCCGCGGCCAGGGGGCGGGCGGGGCGGCAGGTTCCTCCTTGCGGAGAAGTTGGAGGAAAGTTAGGGCGAGAACGTGGAAGCGGCTGGGTCCGCCTCGGAGCGGGTGCTGGGTGCCCGGGGGGCCCCCAGGGTGGCTGGGCGGGCGGGTAGGTGGAGGGGTCGGCTGGCGCGCGGCAGCACGTGGTCACCCGCTTTGTGGCTCCCGTCTCCCCCCGTCCCCGCCCCGCTGGCTCGGGTGGCTCCCGGGACCCGTCCACCCCGCCCGCGCTTCCGGCGCCGAGTGTGCAGGACCAGGGGCTCAGGTGCGGCTGCCCCCGCGGCGTCTGGCCGGGCCCCGCGCGGCCCTGGGGCGGCCCCAGCCTCGCTGATCTGCCGCGGGGGCCGTCCCGGAGGCGCGGCCGCCCCACCCAGGATCCCGGCCCCGGGGCTGGAGGGAAGAGGCTGGCTGCTGGGGTGGGAGAGGCACTCCTCAGGCGGGCAGCGAGGGGCAAGCTGCGGGGGCCGGAGTGGGTGGGAGACTGGCTCCCGGCCCGGCGCGGCTGCCCGGCGCAGGAGGGGGCGGGGCAGGCCCAGAGGGCGCCCGAAGCCGGCGGCCTGAATCCAGCAGACCCTCCCCGCCAGATCTGAGCAGCTTGGAAGGCCCGCGGGGATGGGGGCATCTCCTCCCTGTCCCCCCGGGGTGCAGCCCACCCGAGTCTGCGCGGAACCCCGCCGCCAAGTTCCCGCGCCATTGCTTTGCTTTCTCCTTTTTTCTTTCTTGCTTTTCAGTCCCTTTCTTTGCCCTTCTCCTTGCTTTTCTTTCATCTCTTCCCCCGACCCCTCGCTTCTTTTGTTCTTTTTCTTCTGATTATCAGGGTGAAGGGTGAGCCGTCTGTCCTCAGCGCGCACCCAGCCACCCCATACCATCACCACATCTCTTGGTCTCTGCTGGGAGAGAGGGGCTGAGATTCTCTCAGCGCGCCCTTCTCCAACCAAGGATGAAGATCAGCCTTAAGAGGAACCTGCGGCAGTCGCCCTATTCCTATGCCCAGCACAGAAATACACCACTACCTTCTCCCACTGATTTGCTGACACCTGTAATTCCATCCTTTTGGCTTAGAATTTTGTCTTCTGTTGAAACATATCTAAGTACTCCTAAGGAGTGGTAACAGTGTAAAGCTTCGACATTGCCTTTGGTTTGGATTGTTCAAATCCCTTCTGGAAAGAAGCTGATAGGCAGTGGAAACAGCCTGAGAGATCTGAGAGTGGTTGCAGGGGGTTTAAATGAAAGCGAAAACTGGGCAAGACAAGTGACAAACTGCTCCACAATCTGGCCTGGGACCCTCCTTCTTCAGCCCCCTCCTGCTGCTTCACTGGGATTCAGGGATAGGGTTGGACAAGTCATGCTTTCTTTTAAAATCTGCACCACAAAAAAAAAAAAAAAAAAGGGATATTAGCATGGGACTGACTAGATGTTCACCTAATATTCAGCAGGATTGATTTGCAAATGCAAATCCAGTTATTCAGTGGGGAAAGTCCACTGCCTGGCCTCCTGTAAAGTAGTTGCCTGGCAAAGGGATCTGGACACACCCCCTTGGAAATAAGAAGAGGAAAAAAAGGACTCACACTTGCAAACACGTGCCCTCACCCTTGGGTACCACCAGTTAATCTATGAAAATACAGGAGGCAAAACCAAGTGCCAGTGCTGTAAACGCATCCAGAGCCCAGCATGAACTGGGAGCATGCGCACACAGACCACAAGCAGAAGTGCCAAAAACTGTACATGACATTGATTGGCTAGTGATACAGACTAGTAGGGGTGGAAAAGAAGCGGTAGAACAGGACTTGGACACAGATAGCTACCTGCACAAAGGATGCTGGAACACTGCCACCAAATCTGGAGGCCTGAAAATCCAGGGTGTATTCTTCCTGTGACTTTAATCAGTATTTATTTTGATGAATAAACCATATGACTAATAGAGACATTGAATTGTAGAACTTAAGGGAGACTAAAGTTCTAGTGTCCAGTCCTCTCATATTACAGGTAGGAAAATGAGACCCAGAGATGTGACACCTGCATAAACTAGCTGGCAGTGACCAGGAACTAGGACCCAGGTCTCCAGACTGAAGTGACCAGGGGCTGGGACCCAGGTCTTGCAATTCAAATCAGCCTCTATTACACAAGACTGTTCCAAAGGAATTTAAGTTCCACTCATAGGAGAAGACAATGGCACCCCACTCCAGTACTCTTGCCTGAAAAATCCCATGGGCGGAGGAGCCTGGTAGGCTGTAGTCCATGGAGTCGCTAAGAGTCCGACACGATTGAGCGACTTCACTTTCACTTTTCACTTGTATGCATTGGAGAAGGAAATGGCAGCCCACTTCAGTGTTCCTGCCTGGAGAATCCTAAGGACGGTGGAGCCTGGTGGGCTGCCGTCTATGGGGTCGCACAGAGTTGGACATGACTGAAGCGACTTAGCAGCAGCAACATAGAATATTATTAAAGCAAATATATTTATTATTTCACAGTCCTCAGGTTCAGGAATCTAAGGAGAGTTAAGTATAATGTCTCTCGTGAGACTGCAACAAAGGTGTTGGCTAAGGCTGTGATCTTATCTGAAGGCTCAACTGGGGAGGGATCTGCTTCCAAGTTCATACAGGTAGTTGTTCTACTCATAGAATTCTAAAGCTAAAAGGAACCAGGAAACACACAGGCAAAGAAATAAATATAAATACCAAATTTATCAGAATTCTCCAGAGAAATGGGATGTATATATATATAGAGAGAGATTTAAGAAATTGACTTAACATGACTATGAGGTAGAAGTCCAAAATCCGCAGGGTAGGCCAGCAGGCTGGAGACTCAGGAAAGAGTTGCAATCAAGTTCAAAGGCAGTCTGCTGATAGAATTCCTTCTTGCAGAAGGTCAATCTTTCTTCTATTCATGCCTTCAAGTGATTGGATGAGACTCACACATATTATGGGTGGGAGGCCCACCCACAATGTTCTTTACTAAAAACCCAGTGATTTCAGTGTTACTGTTATCTAAAAACACCTCTGTCACCTTCTGTCTCTGTCACCTTCACAGAGACATCCAGAATAATGTTTGATCAAATATCTTAGCACTAAGGCCTAGCCAAGTGGACAGATAAAATTAACCATTACAGTAACAGAAACAAATGTACGTATATCTTGAAGATAGGAGTAGCATACTTAATGTGCTGTTATAAGTTAAATGTTCATAAACATATATACTAACAGTAAGTCAAAGTATTCGTCTTTCAGTCCTGTCTAACCCTATGGGGTCCTATGGACTATACCAGGCTCCTCTATCCATGGAAGTCTCCAGGCAAAAATACTGGAGTGGGTATCCATTCCATTCTTCAGGGGATCTTTCCTACCCAGGGATCAAACCTGGGTCTCCTGCATTGTAGGTGGATTCTTTACAGCTGAGCCACCAGGGAAGCTAATATTTCTGCACAATTACATGAATCATAGGTAAACTATTTCAAAAAGTCAGTGCTTGTCATTGGTCAGTACATTGGTAAAATCTGTGTATTTTGATACTTTATCCTCAAACTAAGGATTTTTTCATTCCTTTGAAAGGGAAATGAAGTGTGCAGAGGTGAGTACATAATCTTATAATGCAATAACCTCGGTTTAAAACTTGGTCCTTTAATTTACTGGCATTATAAACTCTGGCAGTTTACTATGTAAACTGTGTTATGCTGATTATATTTACAATTTTTAACTCATCAGCAGACTCAGTGAGCTAAAGGTACAGAGCATCCAGCATATTTCCTGGAATTCAGTAATACTGGTTGACTCCGCCTGCCCCAGATATCATCCTAAAATGGAAAGTGCCAGGCCACATTCCTCTGCAAACAGGAATCCTCTGACAACATTCCAGACAAAATGAATATTGAACATCTGTTTGAATCCTTAACACTGATGAACACTCAACTATGAGAAACTTCCTCTTTCTGTTGACTGAATCAAACATTCATGCCATCAACTTCTATTCAGAACAAGGACATGCTATCTTCCACAAAAAGCCTTTTAAATCTCTGAAGACAGCTATCATCTTTCCCCTCAGCCGCCCCTTGTTCAGCCCTAGTTGTTTTAACCATTCAGTGCCTGACTCCTCACTACCCATGTGAATCACCTACAGACATATAAGTCATTATCAGCCCACGTGAAAATGTACTCAAAGTGGATTCCACACTCTGTCCTTGATGAGAGTGAGATCCTTACCTTTCCTGAACTAGACACCACTCTTGCATAAATAAAAGTTAGTATTGACCTTTTGAACAGCCACATAAAATATTTATAGTTGGAATAGGAGTTGTCTTTATTGTATTGATCTTCCACTATATGCCAAGGAATATGTAAATTTTATTCTAACAAATCAAAGTTGTTCAAGATATTATCTTACTCTGTAAATAGTTCAACCCAATTTTTGTTTTAATATCTTCTTCTGCCTTAACTATTTTGATTCCTCCCCTTTCACCAGGCTTGTTACTTTCTTCAGCAGGGGGAATAGAAGAAAAGTAGTCCTTGATATTTTTTTTTTTGGCTGAGACCCGCAGGATCTTAGTTCCCTGACCAGGGATAGAACTTGGCCCCTTCACAGTGGAAGCGCAGAGTCCTAACCACTGGAAGTGGTCCTTGATTTATGTGTGGTAGCGTACCAAGCTGTGTGGGTATTAGTTTACACAGGTTGTCAGTGAGGGTCCTTCAGGTTCAGGCTCTTTGTTGACTCCCTGATGACCTATCACTGTCCATCAGCATCGTCCCTGCAAGGAGCCCTTCTCTGGGGCCGGGGCTCCTCTCTGGGTCCCTAACTGGGAGGCAGTACAGGAAACCACTCCATTCTTTGCTCCCAGTACTTCCCACCATCTCTCTTCCTTCCCTTCCAACCTGAGAAAAGGAAGATAGCTTCTCTTTCTCTGCTGTGTCTCAACATTTTGCCTGTGTCTCAGCTCCTCTCTGTTTGCTTGGTGCTGAAAATTACAAAAAACATGAGAATTCCTTGGTGGTCCAGTGGTTGGGACTCTGCACTTTCACTGCCAAGGGTGTGGGCTCAATTCCCTGGTTAGGAACTGGCACCCCACAGCCCCTGCGGCCAAAGGAAAACTTATGAAAAACAAATGCAGGCATCCTGAATCTCCTCTATTTTCTCCTCTGCTCCATCATTTTCAGAAACTATGCTTATACACTAGCTAGAAACTTGAATAGGGAGCAGGAGAAGGGGCAATAAGAAGAAGAAAAAAGCAAGACAGTTAATCTCCCAAAAACATCATGCCTCCTTCAATTCATTTTCTTTACAGGTGATTGTTATTCGTATTTAAAGACAGGAAATTAAAGTTCAAGATGATTAAGTTACCCGAGATCACACAACAAGCAAGGGGAGGCTGGGCAAACACCAAGAATTGAGTGACTTGAGAATTGAGAATTTGCCCTCATGGCTTCTCTTCAGTGTTGGCCTGAGTCTTTTCACAGGAGCTGTCACCAGGTCAGAAAGCCTGTCCTGCCTAAATCACTGATCCGAATCCATGACCAGTTTGCTGAGTACATCTTATACTGTTGCATTCAGTCCAGTGTATCAGTTTGAAGAAATCAATTTGAAATTTGATTCCTTCTCTAATCTTGTTAACAATCTTTTCCAAGCTCTTGCTACATGCGAAGTTAATCATTTTGTTTCCTGTATTTGGAATATATAAATGATGAAGTTGACCCATGCAAAACCCCTATGGAATTCCATGAGGGATCTGATTCCTGGTGATACTGATCTGCTGATAATCAACATTGGAAGGTACACGTTTTGAACCAGTTGTTAATCCATGTTGCCTTACTGTCCCACACACTTTCTTCAATGGGAGCTCCCAATTTATCACAAAAGACTAAATGCATCACTAAATTCATATAGCTTTTATTTTCTCTTGACCTGTTAGTCTAGACAGTCTAGTCATGAAGCCAGAATGTGAGTTTGACTATATGATATTTTCTTTTATTTTTTTGACTGTGTCATATGGCTATGATATCTTTCCCCAAAACCAGGGATCAAATGTGTCCCCCCTGCATTGGGATCTTAGAGTCTTAACCACTGGACCATCAGGGAAGTCTCTACATGACTTGTTCTTGATGCTGTCTTGCTGGTCCTTAGCAATATCTCATTCTTTTCAAGTGTCAAAAATCATCTTTTGCATAACCCATTCTTAACAATATCTAGGACAAAAGGAGAGTGTATTCATGCTTGAAAAGAACTCAGAGCATGTTGCTAATTTAATTTTAAATAGGCTATGCAAATAATTAAATGTCAGTTCATATCGACACCATCAAATTTAGGAGGGTATAGATGGTAGACTATCCCAGAATTCTAGGGAATATTAACTCAGATTTACCAGGGCACTGAATCCTATCTTCCTTTTGATAATATCTAGGAGAAACATCAAGATCATTAGATTTTATTTTCTACAAATCCTCTTTTCCTATGAGTAAATCAGAACAAATTATATATTGTTTTAAAGCTGACATGGCACACATTGTGAGACTAATTCTTTTAGTTCAGTGATAAATGTAGGCTGCTATGAACTTCATGAGCTGAAAGTTCTTTCATGTACTGTAAGTTCTTTAGTCTTCCATGGATAATAAAAATATTAATATCAAGGAATTAGTGCTTTCTATGTACATGATATTTCATTAAGATAATTGCACATAGTATCTCTTTTAATCTTCACACCATCCCTACAGATACATAGAGTTGGCCTAAAAAGTTCAGGCAACCAAGGTTTAAACACTTCTCCTTTTTTTTTAACTTCAACACTTATACACTTGACCAACTAATTCAGATCCAGTTATACTTGCCTGGAATATTTACACAGAGGTTCTAGTATACGGTCTGGTCAGAATGAATGGAAGGAAAACACATACAGAGATACAGAAGTATGTAGGTTTTTCTGCTATTGGATTTCCTTGTTTTCAAAAGCACTTTAAAGTTGGCTTTCACTAGCTGGATGGGTATTCATTAATATTTCTGAGAATGTAGCCATATATATACGTGGCTTTTTTAAACTTCCCAGTTTCAAAAACTGGGAAATGCTCATGAATTACATAGGAAAATAAAATATGGGAAGAAATGCAATCATGAGAGCAGTATTCATCCAGGTAATTGTTAATTGCCCTTGTCATCCATTAATTTATTTGGCAAAAATATTGATCATCTACTATATGGCAAGTACTGTTCTAGACACTGTCATGACAGTGATGAGCAAAACTGCTTTTGTCAAGTTCATATTCCTTTTGGAATTGAAGGGGAAATATATAGTAAAGTAATAAAAACAGAAGGAGATAAAGAATATACATGATGATTAACTCTATGAAAAAATAAAGCAGGAAGAGATTAAAGAAGCTAAGGGTGACAGGTGTTATTTTCTAGAGAGTACAGGGAAAGTCTCTGGTAAAATGTCATTGTAGAAGAGACTTGGTCTAAGTGGAATATAAAGTCAGGCCAGACAGGAAGAGATTTACAAACAAGAAGAGCAAGTAAGTGAAAATGCTCTGTGGCAGTATGGACTTGTCCTGTGTACCAGAGCGAGGAGATCAGAGAGGCTGAACTTGAGGGAGAAAGATGGAATGAGGTCTGAGAGACAACAAAAGGCCAAATTTTATGCCTAGTGGGCAAGAAAACAGGCTTTTAATTTTATTGTAAATGGCCAATTTGAATAGAAAAGAGCATGGCCTAAGGTAAGCATAAAATAGAATCCAAGGAGTTCATTAAGTATGAACATAATCAAAAAAAGAGATGATGATGGCTCAAACTCTAGAGATAGAAATGAAAGTGGGGAGAAGTGATTGGATGGGATATTTGAAGGTGTTTTATTGATAAATTGGATATGGAGTATGAAAAAAAAAACAGAGAAAAGAAATATTCTGAGTTTTCCACATATACAGCTTGTGAATGAGGTTGCTAATAATAAGTTTGGAGAAAAATGAGGGGAAAGCATGTTTGAGAGGGAACAGTCAAGAGTTCTGTTTTGGATCTGGTTAGTCTGAGATGCATATTGGATGTTCTAACACATCTTGATAATATATTAAAAAGCAGAGACATTACTTTGCCAACAAAGGTCCGTCTAGTCAAGGCTATGGTTTTTCCTGTGGTCATGTATGGATGTGAGAGTTGGACTGTGAAGAAAGCTGATCGCCGAAGAATCGATGCTTTTGAACTGTGGTGTTGAAGAAGACTCTTGAGAGTCCCTTGTGCCGCAAGGAGATCCAATCAGTCCATTCTAGGGGAGATCAGTCCTGGGTGTTCATTGGAAGGACTGATGCTAAAGCTGAAATTGCAATACTTTGGCCATCTCATGCGACGAGTTGACTCACTGGAAAAGACTCTGATGCTGGGAAAGGTTGGGGGCGGAAGGAGAAGGGGACGACTGAGAATGAGATGGCTGGATGGCATCACCGACTCTGTGGACATGAGTTTGAGTGTACTCCGAGAGTTGGTGATGGACAGGGAGGCCTGGCATGCTGTGATTCATGGGGTTGCGGAGAGTCGGACACGACTGAGCGACTGAACTGAACTGAACAAATGCAACTACCCTGGTGGATCAGAGGTTAAAGCGTCTGCCTCCAATGCGGGAGACCCGGGTTCGATCCCTGGGTCAGGAAGATCACCTGGAGAAGGTAATGGTAACCCACTCCAGTATTCTTGCCTGGAGAATCCCATGGACGGAGAAGCCTGGTAGGCTACAGTCCATAGGGTCGCAAAGAGTCGGACACGACTGAGCGACGGAACGGAGAAACGGAACACATGCAACTACCACCCTGCCTGGAATATACTAGATGCCCAGTGAAAGTTAATTAAATAAGGAAGTAGGCACGGCATTCTAAGGTTTTACCCGAGATCAAAATCAAGTTTCTCTAGCAATTGGTTGTAGAATAAAATTTCACAGAGAAGATGACTTCCCTGGTGGTTCAGTGGCTATGATTCTGGGTTCCCAATAGAGAGGTTTGAGGTTTGATCCCTGGTCAGGGAAGTAGCTTACACACCCCTGGTACCACAAATAAGACCTGCTGCAGCCAAAGAAATAAAAATAAATATTAAATTTTTTTTTAATTTCCTAGAGGAATTAGAAGTTTAGTTAACTCTTTAAGAATGGGTTAGATTGATAGTAAAAGAGGGAAGAGTGAGAATTTGAAGCAAGAGAAGGATTTTAACAACACTGTAGGAAAAGATGATAAGTATTTGAGGTAAACAGTCTTTTATAAATTCTAGGAAACCAAAGGTTAATTGCTGACAGATTGTGAAAGGCTTGAAGGGTCAGGCTAAACAGTTTGTCTCGTTTTTAGCTATCGTCTGTTTTTATTTACCTTATTGGTAAGGGAGTGATATGATAGAAGCAATTTCAAGAAAATTAAAGATATCAAGGGAACATTTCATTCAAAGATGGACTCGATAAAGGACAGAAATGGTATGGACCTAACAGAAGCAGAAGATATTAAGAAGAGGTGGCAAGAATACACAGAAGAACTATACCAAAAAGATCTTCACAACCAAGATAATCACGATGGTATGATCACTCACCTGGAGCCAGACATCATGGAATGTGAAGTCAAGTGCACCTTAGAGAGCATCACTACGAACAAAGATAGTGGAGGTGATAGAATTCCATTTGAGCTATTTCAAATCCTGAAAGATGATGCTCTGAAAGTGCTGCACTCAATATGCCAGCAAATTTGGAAAAAGCAGTGGCTATAGGACTGGCAAAGGTCAGTTTTCATTCCAATCCCAAAGAAAGGCAATGCCAAAGAATGCTCAAAAAACTGCACAATTGCACTCATCTCACACGCTAGCAAAGTCATGCTCAAAATTCTCCAAGCCAGGCTTCAGCAATATGTGAACCGTGAACTTCCAGATGTTCAAGCAGGTTTTAGAAAAGGCACAGGCACCAGAGATCAAATTGCCAACATCCGCTGGATCATGGAGAAAGCAAGAAAGTTCCAGAAAAACATCTATTTCTGCTTCATTGACTATGCCAAAGCCTTTGACTGTGTGGATCACAATAAACTGTGGAAAATTCTGAAAGAGATGGGAATACCAGACCACCTGACCTGCCTCCTCAGAAACCTGTATGCATGTCAGGAAGCAACAGTTAGAACTCGACATGGAAAAACAGACTGGTTCCAAATAGGAAAAGGAGTACGTCAAGGTTGTATCTTGTCACCCTGCTTATTTAACTTCTATGCAGAGTACATCATGAGGAATGCTGGGCTGGAAGAAGCACAAGCTGGAATCAAGATTGCCAGGAGAAATATCAATAACTTCAGATATGCAGATGACACCACCCTTATGGCAGAAAGTGAAGAGGGACTCAAAAGCCTCTTGATGAAAGTGAAAGAGGAGAGTGTAAAGGTTGGCTTGAAGCTCAACATTCAGAAAACAAAGATCATGCCATCTGGTCCCATCACTTCATGGGAAATAGATGGGGAAACAGTGGAAACAGTGTCAGACTTTATTTTTTTGGGCTCCAAAATCACTGCGGATGCTGATTGCAGCCATGAAATTAAAAGACGCTTACTCCTTGGAAGGAAAGTTATGACCAACCTAGATAGTATATTAAAAAGCAGAGACATTACTTTGCCAACCAAGGTCCGTCTAGTCAAGGCTATGGTTTTTCCCGTGGTCATGTATGGATGTGAGAGTTGGACTGTGAAGAAAGCTGGGCGCCGAAGAATTGATGCTTTTGATCTGTGCTGCTGGAGAAGACTCTTGAGAGTCCCTTGGACTGCAAGGAGATCCAACCAGTCTATTCTAGAGGAGATCAATCCTGGGTGTTCATTGGAAGGACTGATGCTAAACCTGAAACTGCAATACTTTGGCCACCTCATGAGACGAGTTGACTCACTGGGAAAGACTCTGATGCTGGGAGGGATTGGGGGCAGGAGGAGATGGGGACGACAGAGAATGAGATGGCTGGATGGCATCACCGACTCAATGGACATGAGTTTGGGTGTACTCCGGGAGTTGATGGTGGACAGGGAGGCCTGGCGTGCTGTGATTCATGGGGTCGCAGAGAGTCGGACACGACTGAGCGACTGAAATGAACTGAACTGAACCTCTTTGATGCTTGACTTCATGCAAAGTATGGTTGGCTGCATCCTTGTTAATTTATAGAATTATATATGATATACATATATATACCATATTTGTATATGATATAACTTTGGGAGTCATTAGGGTTGTTTATCAGGGTGATGCTTTACCTTCTCTGCAGATGGTGGGAGTGCTCTGCCCTTTCCCTTGGATGTTAGGCCTGGTAATGTGACTTGCTTTGGAAAATGGGATGTGAGTATTCAGGCCAGAAGTTTTTAAAATATAGAGCACAATTTGTCACTGTCTCTTCCTTTAACACAGTAAATGACATCAGCCTGAAAAGCAGAATGTGGCTGTTGCGAAAGTTACTTCAGGGAACCTGCAGGGGAAATAAAAGTGACAAGCTTTTGTTCCTATAAGCCACTAAGATTTGAGGTTATATGTTACTAAGGTAAGACTCAGCTGATTATGACTGATTTAGTAACTGTTGTCTAAAGAACAGATAAAGCAATATACATTCAAATGTCAAAGATATTTAAATAATAGAAAAGGACGTATTTTATGTTGAAAATCTTACCTTTCCATTTCAAAAGTATTAAGCAAGAGATTTATCACTTAAAGTATGATGATATTCATGAGAGTGAAACGTTAGTTGTTATCATGTCCCATTCTTTGCAAACTCATGGACTGTAAGCCACAAGGCTCCTTTATCCATGGAATTCTCTAGGCAAGAATATTGGAGGGAGTAACCATTCCTTTCTGCAGGGGATCTTCCCAACCGAGGGATCAAACCCTGGTCTCATGCACTGCAGGTGGATTCTTTACCACCTGAGTCACCAGGGGAGTCCAAAGGTGACACTCATTTTGTTGTGGTTCAGTCGCTATGTCTGAGTTTTTGTGACCCCAGGGACTGCAGCATGCCAGGCTTCCATGTCCTTTACTATCTCCCCAAATTTTTTCAAATTCATGTCCATTGAGTCAGTGATGCTATCTAACCATCTCTTCCTCTGCCACCTGATATTCATAAGTCTGGCCAAAAAAAGACAAACATAAACAGGAAGTAAAAGTTTTTATTGTGTATTTGCTCAACTGTATGAATTCTGTATGTTTTCTATGATCTGTATTTTAAAAATCAAAGTAAAGTAGTTTTCCAAGGATTTTGCAGAAAATGGAAAGTGTGTACATGCACGTGAGACAGGAGAAACTCAAATCCCCCATGGAAGAACGAGAAACCTGAAGTAGAATAAACACTGTGCGAAGCCAATATTACCGTCCTTTACTGGTACAGAAATTAATATCCAAGATACTTTTCTACAATTGGAGAAAAAAGTTGGTTAATTTTAAAAGTTTATTCATTAAAAAGGATAGGATAACCAGTAATCAGTATTTTGGTCACCTGATACAAACAGCCGACTCATTGGAAAAGTCCCTGATGCTGGAAAAGATTGAGAGCAGAAGGAGAAGAGGGCGTCAGAGGATGAGATGGTTGGATGGCATCACTGATGCAAGGGGCATGAACTTGGGCAAACTTCAGGTCACAAAGAGTTGGACTCGACTGAGTGACTGAACAACAACAAGATAACCACACTCCTTAATATAAAGGACATCACTTAATTTAGAACTATGCATTCATACTTTTCTGTGATTGAAAACTTTTCAGTCTCTGACTGTGTAGATCACAACAAACTGGAAAATTCTTAAAGAGAGACGGGAATACCAGACCACCTTACCTGCCTCCTGAGAAATCTGTATGCAGGTCAATAAGCAACAGTTCGAAATCGAAATGGAACAACAGACTGGTTTCAAATTGGGAAATTGAGTACATCAGGCTGTACACTGTCACCCTGCTTATTTAACTTAAATCCAGAGTACATCATGTGAAATGCCAGGCTGGATGGAGCACCAGCTGGAATCAAGATTGCCGGGAGAAATATCAATAACCTCAGATATGCAGATGACACCACCCTTATGGCAAAAAGTGAAGAGGAGAGCCTGCTGATGAAAGTGAAAGAGGAGAGTGAAAAAGCTGGTTTAAAACTCAACATTCAAAAAATGAAGATCATGGCATCTGGTCCCATCAATCCATGGGAAATAGATGGAAACAATAACAGACTTTATTTTTGGGGGGCTCCAAACTCACTGCAGATGGTGACTGCAGCCATGGAATTAAAAGACGCTTGCTCCTTGGAAGAAAAGCTATGACCAACCTAGAGAGCATATTAAAAGCAGAGACGTTACTTTGCCGACAAAGATGCATCTAGTCAAAGCTGTGGTTTTTTCAGCAGTCATGATGGATGTGAGAGTTGGAGTATAAAGAAAGCTGAACTCTGAATAATTGATGCTTTTGAACTGTGGTGTTAAAGAAGACTCTTGAGAGTCCCTCGGACTGCAAGGAGATTCAAACAGTCAATCCTCAAGGAAATCAGTCCTGAATATTCATTGGAAGGACTGATGCTGAAGCTGAAGCTCCAATACTTTAGCCACCTGATGCAAAGAACTGACTCATTGGAAAAGACCATTATCCTGGGAAAGATTGAAGGTGGGAAGAGAAGAGGACAACAAAGGATGAGATGGTTGGGTGACATCACCGATTCAATGAACATGAGTTTGAACAAGTTCCAGGAGTTGGCGATGGACAGGGAAGCCTGGTGTGCTACAGTCCTTGGGGTCACAAAGAGTCAGACACGACTGAGCAACTGAACTGAACTGATGCATTTGTAGAGCTGAACAAACAACCAGTTTTACATTTTAGATGTGTTGGAAATGACAAGACTCTCCTCAACCAAACTCCAGACAGATTCCTTTGAACCAGACTAGGCTGCATCCTTGAGCATTGCTCAAAAGTCTAATTTTAGCGAGAATCCCACAAAGTCTGTTTAGCCAGAGTCCCCACCCTCCATATCTGATTGGATTCCTCATCCCCACACTCCACCAGTTACTGTCTGATCATCCTGGCTGCTCTTCAGCAAGAATTCTGTCATGTTGGTTTAGGCAGAAATTTCCCTTTACCTTTGTTTTTCCCTCTTAGTAACTTTCCATCTCCCTGTCTCCTCAGGTATAAATCCCCACTTTTCTTTGAAGTATTAAGAATTGAGTTCAGCTCTGTACCAAGGTTTCTTTTCCCTGTTGCAATAATTCTTAGTTAAAATCTGCTTTTACATTTTAATTACTGTCCAGATCTGGTTTTTCTTCTACAGAAGACATTTCAGTGAGTTTCTTAAAAAGGAACTGCAATAGGAACCCACAGAAGTACTATCTAGATGTAACTACTGCTACTGCTAAGTCACTTCAGTCGTGTCCGACTCTGTGTGACCCCATAGACGGAAGCCCACCAGGCTCCCCCGTCACTGGGATTCTCCAGGCAAGAACACTGGAGTGGGTTGCCATTTCCTTCTCCAATGTGCAAAAGTGAAAAGTGAGTGAAGTTGCTCAGTCGTGTCCAACTCTTAGCGACCCCACGGACCGCAGCCTACCAGGCTCCTCCATCCATGGGATTTTCTAGGCAAGAGTACTGGAGTGGCTTGCCATTGCCTTCTCCGAGATGTAACTAAGCAGACACTAAAAAAAAAAAAAAAAAAAAAAATGAAAACAATTCTTGGAACAAGCGGTTAGACTAGTTACCTATAGAAAGCACCTTCAGATGAAACCTGATTGACAAAATGGTGCCAGCTATCCAAAAATTTAGAAGTGCATTCATACCAGAAGTGTATAGCTAATATAAAAGTCTAAGGCAGAAACCCATTTAAATGTTTAAAGGTTGTGGCTGGAGCATAATGGATAAAGGGGGGAAATGGAAAATGAGAGAGTATAAGGAAGAGTCAGATTATATAGTCTTGTGAGTCAGGTTGGAATTTTCTTTTCAGTACTACGGTATGCTATTAAAGAGTTTAAATGGGGATCTGACCATTGGGTGTGGAGTTGAAAATGGATTAAAAAGAATAATGGAGGCATGATGACCCCTTTGAATGAGTATTACAGTCATCTGGGGTAGACAGTAATGGTGACGTGGATCAGGGTGTTGGTGTAAAGATGGAGCGTGAATTAGGCAGATTCAGGACAAGGTTTGGAGGTTGAGGTGACGTGAATTATATTCATTTGGATGCAGGAGGCTGAGGAATCAAAGAGGGCACCTGGGCTTTAGGCTTGAACAGCTGCGTGGGTGGTGGTGGTGGGTGAGGGCTGACATTGTGGATGGGATAGTTTTGGAGGAAAGGGGACATGTTAACTGTGAGATGCCTACAGAGGTCTAAGTAGAGATATCAAATAGATAATTGGCTTATATATATGGAGGGTATATATGGAGATGAATATGTGGAGATTAAGGAG
This sequence comes from Moschus berezovskii, assembly GCF_049115385.1. Lineage (NCBI taxonomy): Eukaryota > Metazoa > Chordata > Mammalia > Artiodactyla > Moschidae > Moschus > Moschus berezovskii. The sequence goes on along the minus strand of NC_142469.1, from coordinate 86,934,690 downwards.
TAGATGATTTGAGAATCATCAGCATACAAGTGACATTTAATGCTCTTAGAATGAGTCAGAATGCTATCCAGAGAGAAGAGAGAGGAACTGGGACCATGCCCTGGGACAAACCGATGTGTAAAGAGGAAGGTCAGTCCTGGGTGTTTGTTGGAAGGACTGATGCTAAAGCTGAAGCTCCAATACTTTGGCCACCTCATGCGAAGAGTTGACTCACTGGAAAAGACTCTGATGCTGGGAGGGATTGGGGGCAGGAGGAGAAGGGGACAACAGAGGGTGAGATGGCTGAATGGCATCACCAACTTGATGGAGGTGGGTTTGAGTGAACTCTGGGAGTTGGTGATGGACAGGGGCCTGGTGTACTGTGATTCATGGGGTCGCAAAGAGTCGGACACGACTGAGTGACTGAACTGAACTGAGAGATGAAGAGGCGACAGTGAAGAACACAAAGAGTAGATAGTGAGGTAGAACAAAAGCCAGAAAATGCGTTTTCATGGGAGCCAAAAGAACATGTTTCAAGTAGGAAGAAGAGCTCAGCTGTGTTGACATCACCGATAAAGATGAGATTCTTGGATGTGGCAACCTAGAGTTCCCCAGCGACTCAGAGCAACCGTGTGGGTGGAGGGGTGGGACCAGAAACCATAATGAAGAAGCCTGAGGAACAACTGGCAATGCTCAAAATTCTCAGTATTATTTAGCTTTGAAGCAAGGCAGGACAATGGAATACAATGTTCCTGAAAAGGAAGCTGGCAGAGATGTTCCTCTTCAAATGGAGATGCTCCAGTGTGTTTTTAGGTTGATAGAAATGATTTGAGGAAGAAGGCACTATGACAATAGGAGTGGATGGTAATTGCAGCGGTGATGTCCTTGAGAAGCAAGAGGGAGTTGGGAAAGAGTCCAGGGTGCATATGGAGGACTTGGTCCCGAACAGTTTCCACCACACTATCCAAGAATGGTGACTGCAAAATGCTGACTATACTGATGGATCACTAACATCAAGCAAGAATGTGAACTCCTGGTGGGACTGATAGGTGGTGAAAACCTTTGATAAGATTGAAGAATTGTTAGAATTCAGATGAAAGAACAAGTGAGCTTTGTTCAGTTTTTAGGAAGGAAGAAGTTAGATGTTTAAATCCCTATTTTCTTAAGCAAAATGATGACTTCAGTTCAGTTCAGTCGCTCAGTCGTGTCCAACTCTTTGCGATCCCATGAATCACAGCATGCTAGGCCTCCCTGTCCATCACCAACTCCCGGAGTTCACTCAAACTCATGTCCACAGAGTCGGTAATGCCATCCAGTCATCTCATTGTCTGTCGTCCCCTTCTCCTCCTGCTCCCAATCCCTCCCAGCATCAGAGTCTTTTCCAGTGAGTCAACTCTTCACATGAGGTGGCCCAAGTATTGGAGTTCAGACTAGTTATCATCATTTTAACTGTTTAAAAGTTTGAAAAGATAGGTATAATATCATACAAATGTATACAAATTATTTTTCAGTCAATGGTTTCTATTTACATGTAAACTTTTGAACATATGTTGTCTACAAGTTTATACATACCTAACTGGATCTTTGAATATTCATTTGATATTTCCTGTGCAAGTGCCATGAGGTATCACCAGAGTTTGGACTTTTTACTTTCTTTAACCATGCTTTTAATCACACCTTCTCTCTGCTTGTCTTGGAAAAGCCACTTTCATTGTTAGTTAGAATTGTCTAGCAGAGTCAGAACAATTGGAAACAAAGAAAAGCACAATCTCAGGCCAAGAAATGTAACTGAAAATAAGACACGCTATTTAGACTATAGAAGAAAAAAAGGATTGAGGAGTCAAATTTGTTTAAATGAGGCTCATGAAAGTTAACTTTGGAACAAAGGTCTCAGAGAATAAGAAATCAAGAGGTTAGAGGTCCTGCATTGAGAAGAATAAGCAATGAACTTGGGGCTCCAGTAGAAAGCAGAGCACAGTGGGAAAAATACACATTTGAGAACCACAGCGCAGGAACATAAATCCGGTCACTATCACTCATTCATTAGGCGGCCTTGGCAAGGATTGGCCTCTCTGAGCCCAACTCCCTGTCTATAAGGGGAAATAAATGATACCCAATTTCATTAACTGTTATTATGCCTAGAGATAGCACTTATAAAGTATCTGGAAGAATTGGAGCTTAAATATAACAGGAGCTATTTTTACTACTAATAATTTCAAAGTAGAATCAGACTTTTCAATGGAAAAAGTACCTCTTAGTGAAGAAACAAGATTTACTACCAGAATAAGTAGTTAATTCAGACTAGTTTGGATTCTGTGACTCTGTTTAGTGTCGGACCGTTCCCACCCTGAATATAATTTGTAGCCAGCAGTCCTTGAATTGTGATGTAGTAGATTTTGCCATCTCAAATGTCATGGTCTGGGTGAACCACTATGGAGTAAAGTACACAAGTCTTGGACTGTGGAAGTGTGATGTGATCACTGAAGATTGTTTGGTGCTTTCATGTTTACAGTGCAAATGTACAAGCCAGGTAAACTGGGTGTTCAGCCCATCTGAACTGAAACCCTTGCAAGACAATAATTTTGTGAGCAATGTCATCATCAGAAACTACTTTTGCTGAGTTCTCTATAAACCAGCGTTTGTTTTGATTGACAAAATACAACAAGACTCTTGTTCTCATGATTTCTCTAAAGTTCCATTTGTATACTTGCCATCTCCATTACACACAATTTTGGGGTAATTTCTTATTTATTTTATGGAAACATTCCAAAATCACTTTGCAAATTATAGTTAAAATGGTGTATTGAGCTATATCAACTTTTTTATTGTAGCATAATATACATTATCTAAATTTACCATTTTAACTGTTTCTGAGTGTACAGTTCACTGACATTAAGTACATTCACATTGCCTGTCAACCATCACCACTGTCCATCTCCAGAATTTTTCACCTTCCCAAGCTGAGACTATATATCCATTAACAGTAATTCCCCCCTCTTCTTAATCTCTAGTCTCTGGTAAACTCTGTTCTACTTCTGTATCTGTAAATTTGGCTATTCTAGGCACTTTGTATATTTTTTCCTTTGTGTCTGGTTTATTCATGCTGGAATTGCATACAGGTTTAAAAAGTGACCAGTAGAGCCTCAACTTTTAAAGTAGAGTTAAAGTGGATTATCAGAAACAGGAGGAGCCTGGGAGAGGTCATGCTGACTTCTTATATATGTTGATAACCCTGTGCTACCATAGTTTCGACTCTGATAACAGGTAGGAGAATTTTGAATGAAGGTGATAATTTCCCTATTTTATAATTTAATTTATATTGCTGAAATTTGGCAAGATATTTTTTTGAAAACCAGAGCGAAATGCAACCTGGAGGAAAATAGAACAAATTCAACTCCCCTCTCGCCCCTTTTCCATATCTCTTAGCTAGCATTAAATATTTGAACAGAAACAAAAACAAAAAAATGACTGGAATGCTACCTGGTAAATGAGAGAAAGAAAGAAGTGTATTTCTGCAGAGTTAACAGCAAGCAAAATCTTATTTCCAATAAAAACTTTTGCTTTGTTGACTATTTTAATATGCCACAGAATGAATAATTATGTTGAAAAAGTGGCAATAAAATTAAAGGAGACAAGAAGGAGGTGCTTGCCATGAAAGCCAGAATTGAAAACTTCGTTTGAAGCTGTAAAATATCATTAATCTTTGAGTGAAGTGAAAACAATCCTTGCTCTCTTCTCACATAGACAGCTGCTAATAGTTAGGTAGTTTCAGGAAAATAAATATTTTGACATGGAAAATGCTAGTGCATTTAGGCATGGGCAACTATGTCTAAAATCCAAACTGATCCAACCAATAAAATATTTGGAAAAATAAATTTCATTAAAAATATTTTTCATCAATATGTTCAAAAAGTATTACCCATAATTATTTTTTCTTAGTCATTTCTGAACAATATGAATACAGTTATAATTGGCTTCTCTCCCCTCTTTGGGTGGTATCAAAGAAATCATCATTTATACCAAAAGTTGTTTTTGTTTGTTTGGTTTATTTTATCAGCAGCTCCAAATGAGTATGCTAAATTTAATCTAGCTACTGTTTAAACTCAAAATGCTACTTATAATCTATAAAATTGCACTGTTAATTTATGTATTTCTATTTTGACATGTGGCCATTGATTTAGGTTGAAATCTTTGCCAAAATTAATGAGTTGTATCTGTGAGCCTCAGATCATTTTTCTGGTTTCCCCAAATGAACCTGAATCTCAGATCTTACCTTCCCATTTCAGCTAGACCCAACAAACTTTTTCCCTTATAATCAAGGCAAAAATCATGCTTTGAGCAAGAACTGTCTCCAGTGGAGCTCAAGAGAACTTTTAATCCACTCCTGTTGGACACTGCTTGGTCTTCAGTCTTTTTCATCACACTAACATAGAGAATGATACAAAGTCATATTCTAAAATGGCTAGATTTACTCTTCAAACTTAGCTGAAATAGTCACTGACTTTTTTTTTTTTTCAGTAAAAACACTGGTTTTATTATTTAAAAAAAAACAAAAGAAGAAGACAGAAACAAAAGTCCTGGTCATTTGCAGTATCTATCAGCTTTCAATTTGGCTCTCCTGTCCAGAAGTGTTTCATGCAAGAATCCATCTTTCCGGGCCTTTTTCAGAATTTTACTGTCTTCTTTACTTATTTTAAGCTTGTGGTCTTGGAAGCTCTGGAATTTTTTTACGTAATTGATTTCACACTGTTTGACATTTCCTTTGTCTTCTTCTGGAATATCATCCTTTTTCTTGGTTTCTCTTTTGGCACAGGATCTGATCTTTATCATTTCTTCTTCTCCTGCCGTTTAACTTTTTGCTTCTACATCACCTGCTTCATTGCATCTAATGAAACAGCTATTGGAGGCCAGTAAAGCCATTTTCCCATCTTGAAAGACGGGTTCCCACTGCTCTCTAGGTCCAATTGCATCTGAACGCCCAACAAGTCCGTCTGAATTTATATCAAGGTATTTTCCATAGCCAGATTTCAGGGCAATTCTGGAATCAGACAATTTGACAGCTGTAAACTGCTCTGGAGGACTAGGGCCCTCATCAACTTCTTTATGTGGAGCTCCCAGTGTAAAAAGTCCATTGTCAAGTGCATGGATGTAGGTTCCTTTATCCATTTCAATTGCTATGGTTCCTGAAATCTCACCAAAGTTCGTTACTGTCCACCAGATTCCAACAATATCAAGCTGAGTTTCTTCATCTTCTTCTCTTTTTCTCTTCTTCCCTTTGCTCTTTTTCTTCTTAGTCTTGGCCTTGGTTCCCTTGAGCACAAGCTTGGTGGACTTCACATAGGAGTATTCGGCCATGGTCGAGGCAAAGCATGGGAACTGGAGCAGGAGCAGGCGACAGAGGCACACAATTGGAGACGGGGCTCGAGCTCCCCTGAAACGTACGAGCCACCGGTTTGCCCCCGGTCCCCGGCCTTTTTTCCAGTCACTGACTTTTAAAGGAGACATTACCTCTGTGGTGAATCATGATAAAAGCAGTCAAGATAATATAAAATTATTTTTCATAATGTTTTGTTTCTAACTCTCAGAGCTATATTAATGAAAAAATCTGGAATTTCTTACATTTAATTATTAGTAAATCAACATTTGCTAAATTTAATGTATATGGAACTCAGTGGGAGGTATTATTTGATATTTCATAGACAGTGGAGTGATAATCCCAGACTAAAAGACCAGTTTTCCTTTGTGTGCTCATATTTCTAGCCAGTTTTCAAATATATTAATCCAGTTTTGAACAGTATAATAAAGTTTCTTTTTTTAGATCTAACTGAAAGGGATAATAAACATAAAACATTTATTAATGATGCAGCCTGGCACATAGTAGGTATTCAATCAATTGTAACAAAAGTATTACATGTTATTTTTGTAGTATTCTTTTGTCATCAAAACAGTTTCCAGTTCCTGTCATTAAGTAAAGAATTAGTAGTTAGTAGTTTAGTCACTAAGTCGTGTCCGACTCTTGTGACTCCATGGACTGTAGCCTGCCAGGCTCCTCTGTCCATGGGATTCTCCAGAATACTGGAGTGGGTTGCCATTGGATACTATGTTTTCATGAATTAGTTTTTCAGTTATTTTTTGTGCAGAAGAGAGAAGAAATCTAAGTTTATTCCTGAAAAGATAAGCTTCTTTTTTTCAAATCAAACTTAATCCTAAATTTCTGCCTAACATTATAGGCAATTTATTATATTTGTGCCATATTGGGCTTCCCTGGTGGCTCAGTCAGAAAAGAATACACTTGCAACGCGGGAGACCTGGGTTTGATCCCCTAGTTGGGAAGATCCCCTGGAGAAAGAAATGGCAACCCACTCCATTATCCTTGTCTGGAAAATCCCATGGACAGAGGAGCCTGGTGGGCTACAGTCCAAGGGGTCACAAAGAGTCAGACAGGACTTAGCAACTAAATCACCACCACCAATAGAGATCATATCAAAATATGAATTTTAGAATTTTAATCAATAACTCAATCTGAGAATCAAATAATGAAAAGATATTTTTATATTTTAAACTCAGTTTAAATTTGAACCATGTGTATTTACATATAATTACAGAGTTCAAAACTCACACTTAAATTTATGTAATATATAGTTTATCAGTGTAAGCCAAAATACTAATCTTAGCATATCATTATTTAACACATGAACATTAAGGAAAATATATAATGCAAGTAATTACAAGTTTCACAATATAGACAAGGTGAAATGCAACCAAACAAGAAAATGACATGATATGGTAGTGGTTGGTGGTTTAGTTGCTAAAGTGTGTCCAACTCCTGTGACCCCATGGACTGTAGCTGGCCAGGCTCCTCTGTGCGTGGAATTCTCCAGGCAAGAATGCTGGAGTGGGTTGCCAGTCCCTTCTCCAGAGGATTTTCCTGACTCCAGGATCAAACTTGGGTCTCCTGCATTGCAGGAGGACTCTTTAGTGACTGAATCACCAGGGAAACACTGATTTTTATTTGTCCTACAGTGTTAGAGAAATGGAAGCTAGCATAAATGAAAAAAGCATTGCATTTGGAGTGAAAATGAATTTGGACCTCTGCCAAGGTTAGATATTAGAGCAGGAGATGGTTCATGGGGATGTTAGAGCAGGATTGTGTCATGAATCCCATGAATATGCATCATACCTGCTATCTAAAAAGTTTAAACATTTAATTTTGATAAAATTCGAATTATAGCAACACTTACTTTCCACACATGGTGGATGATAGATGAGACAATGCCTTAAAAATTGCAAAATCTCAGGCAAATGTTTGTTACTTTTTGAATTTTTTTCCATGTGATTTTAATTGTTTTCAGAATTCTGGTTTTTGGGTGTTGGGAAAAAAATATCCAATAACTCCATATTTGATGATGTTAGAAAACACTTATGATATTGAACCATAATAAATAAAAAGGAAACTAAGTGTGGTAAAATCCTGGCCACTATAAGAACACGAAGATAAGACCTCAGGTAAAGTTGACAGAGGTCAGAGTTCTTCAAAGTAAGTAGAAACCTCCATAGCCTAAACCAATGACCATGTTTGTTTGGGACAATTCGGGAGGGGTAGACTAGATGATTTCTCAAGCACCCCTGAATCCCATTGGCATCATGTTCTAGAAGGGGAGACTAGACTGAATAAAAAATGTGAAAACCTGGCACCTTGGCAAGACACAGTCTACTGGTATGGCTGTGCTAGTAGAGAAACTCCAGTGTGTGAGAGTCATATAATTGTCACTTTTCATCAAGCAAAATTAAGACAAATCATGTGCACACACATGTTTTTTGTAATACGAATTTTTTATCTTGAGCTATGGAATCTTCCAGGATACCCGCTAAAAACAAAACAAACAAACGAACAAAAGCCACAGCAACTGAAAGCCAAAGAAAGCTGAGCAGAGACATCACTAACCACACACTTCACAGAGACAGGTTTCATAATTTGAATCCAGACAAGTTCCAGACTAGTAGACAAAAACACTGACAGTGCTCAGAAGAGCAAAACGATTCATAGTTGCTTGAGTGCCTAATTTCCAACTAAAATGTGTTAGTTTTGAAAAAAGTTATATGAAACAAAAACCAATTTAAAGTGACCAGAGGTTCAATTTAACAGCTGTAAACTTCAAAACAGTACTAAAAGTATACTCAAGCAATGAAAGGAAATTTGTTCAAATAATTAAAGAAAAATATACTAATGAGTAAACCTTAAGGGATACCAAGAGAAAAAGTAAAACTATTTTTAAAAACTAAAAAGGTATTGCAAGGATATCAAACCAACCAATCCTAAAGGAAATCTGTCCTAAATATTCATTGGAAGGACTGATGCTGAAGCTCCAATATTTTGTAACCTGATGCGAAGAACTGGCTCATTAGAAAAGACCCTGATGCTGGGAAAGACTGAAGGCAGGAGGAGAAGGAAATGACAGAGGATGAGATGGTTGGATGGCATCACCAACGCAGTGGACGTGAGTTTAAGCAAGCTCTGGAAGTTGGTGATGGGCAGGGAGGCCTGGCATGCTACAGTTCATGTGGTTGCAAAGAGTTGGACAAGACTGAGTGACTGAACTGAACTGACTGAGATCTGAAAAGTACAATAACCAAAGTAAAAAAATAACAGTAAACTCAACTGTAGATTTTAATTAACACAGAAAAAAAAATTAGTGTACTTGAAGATAGGTCAATACAAATTATCCTGTCTGAAAAATAGAAAAGAAGGCAATACTGAAGAAAATGAAAAGATTTTGTGACAATATCAAGTGGTATAGTGAGTGAAAAGTGAAGTGAAGTCACTCAGTCGTGTCCGACTCTTTGCGACCCTATGGACTGTAGCCTACCAGGCTTCTCTGTCCAGGGGATTCTCCAGGCAAGGATACTGGAGTGGGTTACCATTTCCTTCTCCAGGGGATCTTCCCAACCCAGGGATTGAACCCTGGGTCTACCGCATTGGAGGCAGACGCTTTAATCTCTGAACCACCGGGGAAGCATACCAGTAATTAGAGTTCCAGAAGGAAAAGATTGAAGAAATGGGCAGAGAAAAACATTTAAGGAAATAATGGCTTACATTTTTCTAAATTTGTTGAAAAAACATAAAATTACAAATCCTAGAGGCTGACTGTATGAAACAGCCAAGAAATGAAAGTAGAATGAAGAAAAGAAAATCATACGTAGGCACTTCAGATTCAAACTAATGAAAGTCAAAATTAAATAGAAAATTTGTAAACAGCAAGAGAAAAATGAAATGTTACCTAGAGAGAGATAATAGTATAATTAGTGTTTGACCTTTCATCAGTGGAACAATGGAGGCTAGAAATTAATGGGATGGTATATTCAAGTTGCTGAAAGAAACATTATTATTCAAGATATCTGTAGTCCAAGAAGTTATCTTTTGAAACTAAAGCTAGATTAAAGACAGTTTTTTATTAAAATAATTGAATGAAATGAATGCTAGCAGAACTACACTATTTAAAATGCAATTGAGGGACTTCCCTGATGGTACAGTGGCTAAGATTCTACATTCCCGGTGCAGAGGGCCTGAGTTTGATCCCTGGTCAAGAAACTAGATCCCGAATGCTGCAACCAAAAATCCCACATGCCACAAGCAAGATAGATTTTATGTGCTGCCACTAAGCCCAGAAGCAGCCAAATGAATACATTAAAAAAACAAATGAGGTATACAATTCATTCTGGATTAAGGAGAAGTAGGTAGGGGTCTGGGACTTCAAAGGAATGCAAGGTAAGTTTCAGGAAGATGAAAAGAGTTAGTGTTTGGTAAATAAATGTTGGCTCAGCCATCTAGAGACAATGGAACACGGAGAGGACTTTGAACAAAAGGGCCTTCCTAGGTTTCTCCCTGCTACCATACCAAGTTCATAGTTTACTATAGTTATCTATGGTAATAGATAACTGGAACAAGCCTTCTATTTTAAATTCTTTCAGGCAGTAAAAGGAAATTTCAAACCTTCCTGAATCTTTGAAGCCTTGGTTGATTTAAGGTTGAAATAATCCACATGCCAGAGTGACATATCTTGGGTTGGCCAAACCTAAACCCTATCATCTAACAACAAAACTGAACTTGAATTCAAACAGAACGTAGCTGCCAATTCCCCTAAATATTTACAAATCAAACCTTTTGGCAATTAAACAAATATTTGGAAATGAAATTAACCCATTGGCCAAAGAAGGAATCAAAAGAAGAGTTAGAAAATATTTTGAGATGAATGATAATAAATGCACAATATTGCAAAATTTGTGGAATGAAACCAAAGCAGTGTTAAAGGAAAATGTATAGAATTCAATGCTTACATTAAAAAAGAAAGATCTAAAATTAATGATATAAGCTTTTAACATAAGAAGCTAAAGTTATGTACTAAGTAGAATGAATGAAACAAAGATCAGAAATCAATGAAACAAAATAGAGGAATAAGGTAAATAAGTAAAGCAAGACTGAGGCTTTTAGAACATTTTGATAAAACTGATAAAACTCTAGCTAATCTGAACACTAAAGGAAGAGAAAGCACACAAATTATCAATGTCAGGAATGAAAGAGATGAAAGAGAATGTGGCTGAACTCAAGTTGCTGTGCTTGACACACAGTGAAGCCAAACAAACAGAAACACTGGAGCCTGGAGCAGAGAAAGAGAGCCAAGGAAGGTAAATGAGTGGCTCCTGCTCAAAAAAAAAAAAAAAACAACAAACCCCTAAAGTCAACAGAGGATGAGATGGTTGGATGGCATCACCGACTCAATGGACATGAGTTTGAGTAAGCTCTGGGAGTTGATGATGGATAGGGAAGCCTGGCATGCTGCAGTCCACGGGGTCTTAAAGAGTCAGACATGACTGAGTGACTGAACTGAAATGAACTGAAACTCCCCAGTGGTTTTCAGGAAGAGTTTTTATAAGCAAAATTGGGAGTGAGAACTATAGGGTATGTTACTTCCTTCTGAGTGGCTGGTGGTGAGGTAATAGGGTGGTGTTCTAGGAATCTTGTGCTCAGCCTGAAGTTACCATCCTCCACCTGGGTGGGGACCTTAGTTCCCATAGAAGAACTTAGAGATATGTATCAAATTGTCCTGTTTATCCCTTGAGGAGGAATCAGGACCCTGATCCATGCTGCACTATTGTTTCTTGATTGCTCTTTCATTGTTTCTACATTCCTTTCCTTCCCTGATTACTAACTGAATCCACACTTTGGAACTCTCGGAAGGTGTAGGAGGCTGAAAAACTTTATCCCACAAACAAGAAATGGGGACATGGAAAAGTTTTTGCACCCAGGAAGATCCCACACAGTCCTTCTTGGTTTCAAGAGGATTCTGCTGCTGCTGCTGCTGAGTCACTTCAGTCGTGTCCGACTCTGTGTGACCCCATAGACGGAAGCCCACCAGGCTCCCCCATCCCTGGGATTCTCCAGGCAAGAACACTGGAGTGGGTTGCCATTTCCTTCTCCAATCTGTGAAAGTGAAAAGTGAAAGTGAAGTCTCTCAGTCATGTCCGACCCTCAGCGACCCCACGGACTGCAGCCTACCAGCAAGAGGATTCTACAGATACCAAAAGGATAAAATTATGTAAAACTTTATCGAAATAGGTTTAATACTTTAGTTAAAGGAACAAGTTCCTTGAGAAAAAAAAAAAATGTCAAAATTTGCCTCAAGAAGAAACAGAAAATCTGAATAGCCCAAATGTTGGATTAATAATCAAAACACTTTCTATAAAGAAAAGCCTAGATGGCTTGATTGGTGTTTGCAAGCTGTCGTTTCAGATGTGTCTGACTCTTTGTGACCCCATGGACTGTAGCCCCACAGGCTCCTCTGTCCATGGGATTCTCCAGGCAAGAATACTGGAATGGGTTGCCATGCCCTCCTCTAGGAGGCTTGATTGGTAAATCTCATCAAACATTAAAGAAAAAATTAGTATCAATCCTACACAAATTCTATCAGAAAGCAGAAGAAAATGGAAACTTCCCTAACTCATTTTATGAATTCATTATTCTTCTGATGCAAAACTCAGAGAGAAAAAAAATTCAAGACCAGAAAACTACAAATATTCCTTACCAGCTTAGTTGCAAAAATCCCTAATGGCATTAGATAATTAAATACAACCCCACACAAAGAACACGAAAAGGTTATTCCTTGTTGTTCAGTCTCCAAGTCATGTCCGACTCTTTGCAGCCCAGGGACTGCAGCACACCAAGCTTCCCTGTCCTTCACTATCTCCCAGAGTTCACTCAGATTGATATCCATTGAGTCAGTGATACCATTCATCTGTTTCATTCTGCCTGCCGCCCTTTCTCTTCCTGCCCTCAGTCTTTCCCAACATCCGGGTCTTTCCCAATAAGTCGGAATACAATATTTGCATCTGAAATTGGGAAATTTTCCTAAACAAGAGAAGCAAAGATGAAATGTCAAAAAGTGGATACACATTCTACTTCCACTTGCTTAATAACTTTAGAAGTTTACTTAATCTCTGCTTACCAACTATAAAATAGGAAGAAGAAAACTCATCTCATGGGGTTGCTGACGAATAACTTGTGAGGAACAAGTGAGGTAATATATACATATTGCTGAAACAGAACCCAAAGCATGAAGTAAGTTTAATAAATTTTAGCTGAGGATATCATACTGAGAGAAGAGTGAAAAGCAGCACTGAATCAGAAAAGCACAGCCATGTTTTGGTAAAGACTAAACTTCTCCCTTTCTTGGACAATTCGATGCGGAGTCCCCTGGTAGCTCAGACAGTAAAGCATCTGCCTACAAAGTGGGAGACTGGGGTTTGATCCCTGGGTCAGGAAGATCCTCTGGAGAAGGAAATGACAATCCACTCCAGTACTCTTGCCTGGAAAATCCTATGGACGGAGGATCATTGTGGTCTACGGTCCATGGGGTTGCAAAGAGTTGGATATGACTGAGCGACTTCACTTTCACTTTTCAAGGAAATCAAGTATTCAGATAAGAAACAAAGAGTCCATATTTTGAAGGTCATGTTAAACTCGACATGGTTTTCATCCAGCACTCATCAATGGATAGCTGAATCAGGTAATGAAGTATTCAAACATTTAGAAGACTACTGCAGAAGTATTGAAAAGCGGATTGAATGTTTATGTGTTTATTGCAATAATCTAGGTCGGGAAACTGGCATTTAGGCATTTTCAGTGACAATAATGTTTTGAACATTGCCAAGATAAAATTAAAGAATCTTGAATTCCGGGGACAAAGGAGATAAAATTGGTTCTGAAGCTTGTAGCTGGATGAACAAAAGGATGGTAATTCCAGAAGCAGAGAAGAAAGTGTAGGCATTCTTTTTCAGAGACAGATCAGTAAGGCATTTACATGATTAAAGGGGTGCAATTATCCCTTTCTGCATCCAGTATGCGCTCCACTCACTGGAACTTTCTAATCTATAGGCAAGTCATTTAATTTCTCTTAGCTTCAGATGATTTATCTCTAGTTGAGACAGAAAAAGAGACAGAGACACCAAGAGAGAAATAAACAGATGCCCGGATATCAGCACAGAACTGCTCCATTTCAAAGAGGATAAAGGCCCATGCAAACACGAATGCTACTGTTATTATTCAAATAGCATGCAATTTAATCTCACAGAGTATTTGCTTACATAGAATATTTGTGTTCTGGTTTAGAGCATGCTTTTCCTATACCCAAAGGCAACCTCCATGTGTCCACAGTGTGCTCTGAGGTTACAGTTCGGGGAAGCATCACTTGCTCTCATAAAAAAAGAGAGTCTTAAAAAAGAAGCAGCAAGTCTTTTTGTTTCCCTGCCTCATGTCCTCACCAAAGAATTAAATACTGTATCAAATGACTTGCTTCAGGTTTGGACAAATCTGCTGTGAATAAAGGAAAAATAAAAGAGGATCAGAGAAATTAATAAAATATATCTACACATGAAACAGGAGAATAAACATTTGTAAAAACTGCCTCAGTGCAAGGGAGCGTGTGGGATTATGACACTAGTGCTGGGTCCTCCTAGATTTGACAGGAGAGTTGTGTCATCTCGCTTTTGATCACATGGGAAGGACTTCAGGGAGGAAGTGACAGTAAATTGGCTCTTAAAAATGTGAATCATCATGCCTAATCTCCCCACAAAGCTCCCCTGTCGGTCTCTTCTTTCTTTTATAGCATCACCCCAGCCCCAAAGGGTCAAACTCCCTTGTGGCCTTTCAACCCTCCCAGCTGTAAATAAGTGTCAGAACTAGGAGCCTTGTTCCGGGCAATAAGTAGTTTAACATGTAGGCAATGAAATTAGTAAACATCAAATGGTAGAATTTAGGGAATTTCCAATATTAGCAAAGGTAACTTTCAGAAGACCTTTTCCAGCAGCCAGGAAATCAGCTCTGCCTATCGATTTGAAGTGGCCTGTGATCAGCAGCTACATTCCTATCATGAGAATCAGTGGGTTATCAGAGTGGCAACTGGCATGTGACTTTTGGGGGACATCTTCAAAGGAAAGCAGCACTTTATTAGAATTATTATTTAAAAGTTTAGCCTTTCATTATCATTGTATTTATTTATTTGTTTTGGGCTGCACTAGGTCTTCATTGCTATGTGCAAGGGGGTTTCTCTAGTTGCAAGCACAGGCTCGTGGGCTCGTGGGCTGGGGCCTTCAGTAGTAGTGGCACACAGGTGGTGGTATGTGAGATCTTCCCTGACCAGGGATTGAACCAGTGTCCCCTGCATTGGCAGGCGGATTCTTAACCACTGGACCACCAGGGAAGTCTGCAGTGCCTTATTATTGTACAACATGCCAAGACCTGATGCTGGGAAAGACTGAAGGCAAAAGGAGAAGGGAGTGGCAGGGGATGAGGTGGTTAGATAGCATCACCGACTCAATGGACATGAATCTGAGCAAACTCCAGGAGACAGTGAAGGACAGGGAAGCCTGGCGTGCTGCAGTCCATGGGTTCGCAAAGAATCGGACACGACTTAGCGACTGAACAATAACAACCAAGAACCCCCAAGTTGATAAAAAGATGTGGGGAAAAAAAAGACCAGAAAGGGCATTCATTGGATTGTACCTGGAGAAAACATTTGGTCAAAGAAAAAATATCCTTTATGTACCTCTCAGGTGTGTAGAAATGCAAATCATGGATACTTGATATCTGAACTGTTGAGAGACCTGAATATTAAATTGGCTTCTAGGAAGCAGTTGTTCATTTCCAAGTCATTATTAAATTCCTTTTTAAAACATCCCACTGGTTGAATAGGGGAATATTGTGATAAGTGCCCAGATTTCCACTAGAAATGTGCATATTCTCTGTGTACTTGAGGCTAATAAAAATACGCCCTCTGAAACTTCCCTAAGTATGGTTTCTCCAGGGTATCTTAGAGTTTCATTTAATTTTGTTTACAGGAAACATTATTCTTTGGCCACCTGAACTTTGTTTCATCACTTGTTTTTTTGTAGGCATTTAACTGCTTATGCTTAATGGTCATTTAATAAACCAAAAGAGTGCCTAATTTCCCTTTCTTGAGGTAGGAGTTTCTACTAGAAATGTTGGCTAAAACTTGGTTTTAAATTTTGTTATGCATGAAAAACAAGGAACTGGTGGGTGGTCAGTACAATGAGGTGGTCACAATGGAAACCAGAGCAAACTGAAAAGCTGCTTGTGGAAAACACTATGTCCATGTTTAAAAGTTAAAAACTCGTAAAGACCCCATTGAACAGTGAGCTTAAAGTTAATTTAATGTCACCTTGGAACAGAGTTTTTAGTGGTTTAGCACAGAGGAAAGCATAAAATGTCATTGAGCGAAATTTGTAAATCAGTGAAATGAATGAATTAATGAAAGTAAAGTAATGTAATGCTTTTAAAAAGGAGGGGAAAAAAAGAAAAACAATAAAAAGGAGAAAGACAATATTGGTAGAGATCATCATCTAAATATAGTATTACCTGGATACAAAGACATGAAACCCATGACCTCCATTAACATTTTTGTTTTGCTGTGATTGGTTATCTTGTGTTCAATGCTGGGTTAAAGGGTGAGAGCTCTGACTTCCTCAACCTTTTAAGCTCTTAACTAAATGAAATGAAGACATATACTGAAGATAGAGCCTCTCATCAGATATGCTGATATGTATTGGGAAGTTATACAAGGAGCTCGTGAAGCTCAGAAAGCTCCGTAGTTTTCTGAGTAGGACATAAATGACAGGTAATGACCAACTCCTTGACCACTGCAATCTCTGTTCCAAGAACATTCTGAGCTCAAATAGTTGGGTACATATTCCAACTTGATTCACTTAAAACAAAAAGAAAGAAAAAAGAAAGCCTGAAACAATATTGAGGTCTCTGATTCCTCAAATAGAGTTCTTTCCCCACTTCTTTCTTTCTTTCTGTGAAATTCAATTCTTAGTGCTTGAATTCCCATGAATGTATTTAGCACTTTTATTGCATTTGGTGGAAAGTTGAAAAGAAGTGAAAGATGATTTACATCTGTGCTTTTTTCTTTGATTACCCTTCTGACCTAAAAGCCCTTCCTGTAGTCCAGTCCAGCTTCCCTCATTATTTCTGGATGAGGAAAGGTAACATCAAGTGCTAACTTGTTCCCAAAGTCTTCTTTATACTCTGCTGATCCCCATGTTCCAATTCCACTGTACATTTCTTGAAGGTTGGAGCTCTTACTCTACCCTTTAGTCTGAACTCTCTAGCCCTGTGTCTTGTGCATAATAGGCATTCCCTAAGAATTGATGCTTTTGAACTGTGGTGCTGGAGAAGACTCTTGAGACTCTCTTGGACTGCAAGGAGATCCAACCAGTCCATTCTAAAGGAGATCAATCCTGGGTGTTCATTGGAAGGACTGATGCTAAAGCTGAAACTCCAATACTTTGGCCACCTTATGCGACAAGTTGACTCACTGGAAAAGACTCTGATGCTGGGAGGGATTGGGGGCGGGAGGAGAAGGGGACGACAGAGAATGAGATGGCTGGATGGCGTCAGCGACTCGATGGACATGAGTTTGAGTGAACTCCGGGAGTTGGTGATGGACAGAGAGGCCTGGCATGCTGTGATTCATGGGGTCGCAAAGAGTTGGACACGACTGAGGGACTGAACTGAACTGAACTGAATCTTGGTTAAATTTTACCATCTTATTATTAAAACAAGCCCTGACTCCCAATGCAATAGTTGCAATAATATTACAAAGTAAAGGAGGAGTGGGCTAATTTGGTGGTTCAGTGGTAAAGAATCTGCCTGCCAATATAGGAGATGTGGGTTTGATCCCCAGGTATGGAAAATCCCCTGGAGAAGGGAATGAAAACCCACTCCAGTATTCTTGCCTGGGAAATAAATCCCATGGAAAGAGGAACCTGGTGGGCTACAGTCCATAGGGTCACAAAGAGTCAGACATGACTTAGTGACTAAACAACAATGACAAAAAGGATGAGTAGCTAACAGAATGAGTGATGCAGATGCAAAATGATGCGGGGACTGAGGAAAGCATCACAGAGAAAAAAGACAAGTTGGGCCTTGCAGGAAGGTGGGAATGGGATCAATGTGATAAAAGGGGAAAAACACGTATATTTATAGGCAGAGGTACTACCATTGAGAAACTATTGCTGCAGAAATAAGTAAGAACCATGAAATCTGCCTGTCTAGCATGGCAAATTCTAAGAAGAATGGGAAACTATGTGATAATACCTGAATTTTATGGAACATTTATCAGTCTTGTGTGAGAGGTCTTTTGAACTTTTTTAAATGTCTTAGAAAGTAAAATATTTAAAATCAGGGTACTCCTATCTTACCTTTCTCGGACCTTTGCTAGAGCATATAGTTCACTTCATTGTACAGAAATAGCTCTATGTTGGGTGCACAACAGAACTTGGTGGTTCTCCCAGTAGGAAGTGACCCTTGCCTGCAGGGTCAATGATTTGTTTTCCTTCAGCCTTTCGTACCAGTGGACACAGTGAAGAGAGGTTCCTGCATATAACTTTGTTGCCTTAGATTATATAACCTCCACTGAGTATTTTAGAAACATACTACTGAGAGGCTTAAAGAGTATCTAATTCAGGATTTATTAACAAAAAAAATCAAAGGCCAGAATAGACACAGTGATTGGCTTAGAAGACATAGAAAGTTAAAGACCACCTGAGACCAAAAAAATCCAGGTGTCTCAAATTTATATTCAAATATCCTCCTCCTGCTGACTCAGCCACATTTCATCCAAGGGTCTACATATATTGCACTTTACATATTAAGCACTATCAGTTCTTTGTTCTTAAACAAGGAGTCTTGCAAGCCTGACCATGAGGAAGAGTCATTTTGGTTCTACTTAAATGCAGTGTAAAACCCTAAGGCAGGATTCATGCCTTCCTCTTCTCATTTTCTCATGGCCCCTAGGAACCTGCTAGGAACACAAGAGCAACTAATAAAAGATCTGTTCAGTGTGTGTATTATGGGCTTCATCCTGCCAGCTAAAGAGCTGAGGAAGGATATGCCTGTTAAATTCAACATAAGGGACTCAGAAACTTTTTAAAGGAGATTCAAAATCTCTGGCTTCTCAGAGCAAGAGTTGCAAGCAGAACTTTGATCTGTTTTCCGCCTACAGTGGGCTGATTCTCTTCACATCTGGTGGCCATCTTCTCACTTCCGCAAATCTCTGTATATCACATGGAGACCCTGGTGTCTGGCTCCCAGTTCCCACCCAAGAAAGGCATCTATGGGGCTTGAACTTTGCAATTTACAAATGAAAAATCTCTTAATTGAGTGAAATTGCATACACATCCACTCAGGCTTACCAAAAGTACTTAGAAAACAAAGATGTGGCTGGTTAAAAATGTCACCCAACACACTTTCCTGATTAAGAATTGACTTATTCCTGTGCCTTGGCATTTAGGAGGGAGGCATGTCTGTTTTAGAAAACATTATTTAGAGATGTTTGACACATGTTGGATCACCACATATAGCTGAGAACTTTTATGTTTTGGTGTCCTGGCTGGAGAAGAAAAGGCTGAGGATACTATGGAACTGATTATTTCGAGAACAGGTGAATAAAGGAAAAGAATAAAACATGTGCCCTGATTTTCCTATAGAATTTACATCACTGTGCAACCACATGAGCGGTAAGGGGAGTTATACTTTGCAGACGTACAGGCAGGGCTGAGAATCACCATGCAGCAAACCTCCATCTCTAACGTAACTAATGGGGGACATCCTTGGCCGTCCAGTTGTTGAGAATCTGCCTGCCAATGCATGGGATGTGGGTGTGATCCCTGGTCGGGGATGATCCCACATGCCACAGGGCAACTAAGCCTATGTGCTACAACTGCTGTACCCTCGCACCTAGAACTGGTGCTTCCCAATGAGAGAAGCCACTGCAGTTAAGTAACCTTCACTTGCCACAACTAGAGAAAGCCTATGTGCAACGACAGAGACCCACAGCAGCGAAAAGTTAATTAATTAGCAATGGATTAGGTCACAACTTCCCTACACCATGCTTCAAATGGGTTAAGAGTTTAAGACACTGATTCCATCCATCCTTTGTACGGCTGGAGCTCCTGAGCCTCTATTTACTACAATGTGCTGTCAATATATTAGCATTGTTTGTGTGTGCCCAGGTAAGAAAAAGGCTGGGAAGCACAAGGGAAACTAAGAACAGAGCCTTGTTTTCAGAGAGCACTAGGAAAGGCCCAACTGTTACCAAGGCAGGACGAGAAACACTAAAGGGACACTTCCAAATTCTTTCTCTATGGCAGCCATGATAAAAACACACTATGTCTATGGCTGATTAATGTTGATGTATTCTAAAGGAGATCAGTCCTGGGTGTTCATTGGAAGGACTGATGCTAAAGCTGAAACTCCAATACTTTGGTCACCTCATGCGACGAGTTGACTCACTGGAAAAGAGTCTGATGCTAGGAGGGATTGGGGGTGGGAGGAGATGGGGACGACAGAGAATGAGATGGCTGGATGGCATCACCGACTCGATGGACATGAGTTTGAGTGAACTCCGGGAGTTGGTGATGGACAGGGAGGCCTGGCGTGCTATGATTCATGGGGTCGCAAAGAGTCGGACACGACTGAGTGACTGAGCTGAACTGAACTGATGGCAGAAATCAACACAACACTGTAAAGCAATTATTCTCCAATTTAAAATAAATTAAAAAGAAAAAAAAAAAAACCACTCAGATGCTCTGCAGAGACAGCTGCAACTGCTGATCTCCTACTGTATGTATTCGCTGTTTCTCTTAAGGCCACTCTTCCTCCTCCCGGCCAACAGCTGAACACAACACGGGGAGGAGAGCCAGCCATTCCTACCAGACTTTAGTCTCCTGGAATGAATAACTTTGTCTCAAGGACTCTGCATTGGTCTGGCTGAAATCTCAGAACTGTGCAGTAGTCTGAGACCTCCTCCCCAGTCCTGCTTCCTTCAAGATCATGTGGAGAAGGGAATGGCTACCCATTCCAGTATTCTTGACTGGAGAATCCCATGGACAGAGGAGCCTGGCAGGCTACAGTTTGTGGGATCACAAAGATTGGACATGACTGAGGGACTAACACTTTCATTTTTTCTTTCATATGCTAGATCTTTTTAATATATTGCTGAAAATGAAAGAAATCAATGTTCCTTCCCCCTGGGGTTTCTGGTCCTTGTGGATACTAAAGATGAACTGGCTACTTCTCTCTGTGGTGTGGGAGAGTCCTAAATTTTACTTTTCTGAATGGCTGGAATTTTTATTCTCCACTGCACCGCTAATGCAAAAGCTTGCTCTTCCCTCTATTATACCATCTTTCTAACCCACAGTAAACCTCAAACTGAGTCTATTTATAACAATTTGTTGAGTATTAACTTTTCCAATTAGCCTTTGAACTTCATGAGGTCCCTAGCCTCCACCATAGTACAAGGTCCAGAGCAGGAATCCAATAAACAAATGTGTCCTGAATGAAAGACAAGATAGGACATTGAAAGACGTTTGTTTCAGGGACTGCAGCCCTCAATGTATGTTACTGGAAACATTTATTGAGTTAGAGTAAAATGGAGACTGAATAAAATGGAGGATCACACAGTCAAGTATAGCAAATTCCTCTCTTAAAAAATAATTAATCAGATAAACAAAGTCTCCAAGAAGTCTTGTAATAAAAAAAAAATTTAAATGTGTAATTTTGCAAAGTCTACCACATTACTATTTAGCCAGACTCTGAAGGAGGTTTTTGGTTTTGTTTTAAAATTTTTAACTGTGCTACAGGACTTGTGCCAAGTCCTACCACTGGATCACCAGGGAATTCCTGAAGGTGGTCTTTCTTTGAATACGACAATTTCTGGCACGAGGTCACACTTACATTGATATTTTCAACTTTTTCAAAACAATTTTCTGAGTGCTTGTTCATATTTTATGTTTCAAATTGTTTTTCTAAATTTAAAATTTCTGTCATGTGTCTTTTCAATGATTTTCTCATTTAATCCTCTTCTACATTAGGAATAAGGAAAGTAAGAATATGTAACTTAGTGTTTATTAGTAAGAATAGAAACAAGATAAACATGAATTCCAACCAAAGTTTCACCATCTATTAATTGTTGCTTGAATCCTCCAGTTAGCTTTGTGAATAAAGTTGTAAGAATAAAAACTGCTACCTCACACTTTTGCCAAAACTATAGAGACTTTGTCAAACATATTTAGAGATTAAAATGTAAGTATAGATATTTTGCTAATACATGGTAATAGTTATTTCATTTATTTTTACTCATGGTCCTGTACTTTAAAGAACAAATTTTTGTCCTCAATATTTTCTGTGGCAATAATCAGAGATTATTGTACATAAACCTTTAAGTATGGGAGTTCACCTGCCAATGCAAGAGACACAAGAAACTCAGGTTCGATCCCTGGGTCAGGTTCAATCCCTGGAGTAAGAAATGGCAACCCTCTCCAGTATTCTTGTCTGGGAAATTCCATGGACAGAAGGACCTGGCAGGCTTCAGTCCAAGGGGTTGCAAAGAGTTGGACACAACTGAACACACGCACACACACACACACATAGAGTAGCAGAGCATTATATTTAAAAATAATGAATATGGAATACTTTCCATTAGAAAATAATGACTTTCTTCAATTACCTGTAAAAGTGTCTAAAGATGTCTCATATTTTGTAATCTAATTTTGGACAGCAAGAATTTTGCCTACCAACTCTTTCCAAAATTCTGCCCCCAAGACTGATGACAAAACTTTTATTTCATTAACAAAAAGTACATTTCCAATATTGAAAAATTTTAAATTTCAGTTTGAAACATAAAGAAAAGCACAGAAAATAATGTAATATACATGTACCCAATACTGGCAGTAAATATTAATATTTTGCTATACTTGTTTCAGATCTGTAAACTAAGAATTTTCTCACCCCCATTCATTTTCCCACTTGCCTGAAGTAACAACAATCTTAACTTTGGGAGTTTTATGTCTAATCATGTTTTTATATGTGTCGTGCATTTGTATGTCTCCACAAGCAGTATGTACTATTGTTATTTTGGCTAAATATTGACATGCCAAACATACTGTTTTGCAACTTGATATGCTTCTCAACTTTATATTTGTTTGTCCATGTCGATCTACATAGACGTTTATTTAATTTAATGCAGCAAAAAAGTATATTGAATGAAGAAAACACAATTCCTATATAGTCATTTTCCTACCAAGTTTCCCACATTTTAGACATTATAAACGTCTTCAAATAAATATCCTTTAACTTTCTCTTTTGCAAATGTGAGAGTCATTTAGATGGATTACTGTGCCATAGGAAATGCAATCTTCATTTTTGCTTGATAGTTAAATTACTTTCCAAAGTGGTTCTATCAGTTTAAGCTGTCAACCACAGGGTTTAAAAATGGTTCTCCACAACCTTGCTAACTTTATATTCTCATAACTTTTTATTTATTTTTTTAAAAACCATATTTGGCATAAAAGTCAGTTTGTCTCATTGCTGTTTATTTGATAATTTCTTAATGAATGCCAAGGTTAATACGCTTCTTTCTTCTGCTTCTAGTTCTTTCCACTTTCTTCTGTCACTAGCCAGTTCATAACCTGTGGCAAAAAGCACTGCCAAAGATTCATGCTCTTCTACGATTATGTGGGCCTGTTGCCCATAGACGGTATCAACCAGAAATGATATTTCCAGGTACCCCTGTCATCTTGATTAGACAAGATGACTTGCTCTTACCAGTGGAACAGGAGCAAAAGTGATATGTTATAGCCGGATCAAAGTGGATAAGAAGTGAGTGTGCTGGAATTCCCTGGTGGTATAGTGGACATGAATCCACCTGCCAATGCAGGGGACATGGATTTGATCCCTGGTCCAGGAAGATCCCACATGCCTGAAAGCAACTAAGCCCCAGAACCACAACTACTGAGCCCACATGCTGCAACGACTGAAGCCTGTACAACTAGAGCCTGTGCTTTGCAATGAGAGACGCCACCACAACGAGAAGCCCACGCACTGCAACGAAGGTCCTGCACAGCCATAAGTAAATGAAAAGAAGTGAGTGTGGCTTTTCTACTTTTTTCTCTTCTGTTTGCAGAGACCTAGGAAACCCTAGGAAATGGAGAGCACTCAGGATGGAAGGAGTCTGAGTCCCTGAGGACCACGTGGAAGAAAGCTGGCCGTTAACCAGGAATACTTCCTTTGGACAATTATATGAATGGAAAACGAACGTTTGTGTTAATCTAATGAAATCTGATGTTTTATTTTTAGAGACACTAAAAGAGCAGCATTGCCTTTCGTAATAAAAACCTTTCACATGCTTTTTGGGTTGTCTTTTTGTATTAATATTTAATTGTTTTCTTATATTTGATGAATATATAAAATTTCAAGTATCTCCTCCCAATTTGTGGCCTGCTTTCCTCCATTCTTAATTGTCTCTTGATGTATAGAAGTGTTAGATTAAAAATAACCATTTTTATTAATATTTTTTCTTTATGGATTGTGCTTTTTTATTGTTTTCTTTAAAGAAATCTTTCCCCCAATATCATAACAATTTTCCTATGTTCATTCAAAGATTTTTTTCTCAAAATTTTCCAGAATTTCTATTAATAATTAATGCGCACTACAGATCTAATTGTATCTTTTTCTTCCATAATGGATTGTCCCAGAATCATTTATTAAATGTTCCTTATTTCCATACTTATCTGTAATGCCTACTGTAATGGCCTTCTGATGTATAATTCATCAAGTTCCACTGATTTTGGAATATAGGACTAGAAGGAGGAGCTGAGAAACTGACCTTTCTTTCATTTATGTACATAATATAAATACACAGGTAGAAGGATTTTTAAAAATCATTATTTAACAAAAATGATATCACATTAAATATATTCATGTATCTTATTTTTTCTAATTCACATTATTTATGTATCTAAGTAAACTAATACTGCAATAATTTTTAATGATTGAATAATATTTTATGAACAAGGATTCATGAATAAGAGCAAGTGTTCATAAACACTGGAAAAGAGTTCTATAATTTCTTCATCTACTTCCCTATTAGTAGGTGTTGACATTTTGCCTTTTTTTTGCCACTGAAACATGGTTGCAACAAAGAGTTTCATATATATGTCCCTAAACGAGTTGACTCACTGGAAAAGACTCTGATGCTGGGAAGGATTGGGGGCGGGAGGAGAAGGGGACAACAGAGAATGAGATGGCTGGATGGCATTACCCACTCGATGGACATGAGTTTGAGTGAACTCTGGGAGTTGGTGATGGACAGGGAGGCCTGGCGTGCTGTGATTCATGGGGTCGTGGAGAGTCGGACACGACTGAGCGACTGAACTGAACTGAACATGTTTGTACTTATATTTCACTGGGTTAGTGGGCATAGAGGTAGATGGCATCTACATTACAAATATTTTCACATTATTGTTACCTCCTGATTTTATTTGTAACATTTTTGTCATCCAAAAACTTTTAGCTTTGAAATTGTTACACAATTTGGAATTTTCAATATTAAGATTTTCTCTACCCTTATGTTTTATATGGACTTTTCTACAAATCTCTTCTCAGTTTGTATTTCACCTCTACATCTCAATTTTTAAAAATATTTATTTATTTAGCTGCACCAGGTCTTGGCTGTGGCAGGTGGAATCTTCAGTTGCAGCATGCAAACTCTTAGTAGAGGCATGTGGGATCTAGTTTCCTGACCAGATATCAAACTCAGGCCCCCTGGATTGTGAGCGTGGCGTCTTAGCCACTGCACTCTCAGGGAAGTCTGCATCTCAACTGTTAATCTGGAAAAAGTAAAATAAGCACACAGTTTATCTTGTGTTTCCACACTTTTTGGACAGTCTATGCAGTATTCAATATTGAACTTAATGCTTGAAATCTAGAGGTACCTCACTTGAAAACGTGTCTGAAGGATTTTTGTTTTAAAGAATATTGAAGATAATTTTCAAATTAGAATCAACATACTGCTTAACAAGAAGTTTATCCTATGTTTCCCAGCTTTTTGGAAACCTTTTAGAATACAACCTGACATTCCAACTCCATTTACTTCTACTTATTCCTTCCATCATACTCTAAATGTATTACCTACTTTAGAGTCTTAACCTCATTCTTGTTTGCTATTTTTACAGTTTGATCAAATTTTTATTCATTCCATTGTTCACTATCTTGTTGTGGAATTTCTTCTGTTTTTATATTTTATCAATGGTCAGCTTTCCTTTGCCCATGTGATGTCACGAACAGCACAAACATGTGCCCAGTGAATTTCAGTGTTCCCTTCACAATGCTCGGTTTTCCCCCTGCTTCTCTGCCATCTTAATATCAGAAGGATATTAGAAAACTTTCATCGTCCCTTTCCTTTAACTCTGCATCCTACCCCCCTGAGAACTCTGGAATGTTTCACTTCTCCCACCCATTTCCCATTCCACTCTTAATTCCTTGGGGAATTTTGCCGTACTTTTATCCTTTGAAACAATATTTTTCAGATAGATATAGTACATTGCTAGAAGATTACACATAATTTGCCAAGTAAAACATTGTGGCCTGGTATTTTTTAGGAACTCTGTTTTGTTCATTTTTTTTTACCTTTCAATTTAAACTTCTCAATACTAATGATGCATTTTTCCAAGAAATTGTTCATTTCATCTATGTTCAAATTTACCAAACATCAAGTTATTCATGTAGTTTTCTTTAATTAAAAAAAAACTATTTAAAAAGTGTCTATTACACTTAGTCCCCCAGTCTTTCACATTGATCACTGTTATCAGAGGTTAATTAATTTTTAGTAGAGAATTTTTGGTTTTCTTGATCCTAAATATTTTGTTTTTAGTTATATTAAATTTACTTGTCAATATCTGAAGTATACTCCCAGAGGTCACTTGTGGGCTATAGTCCATGGGGTCGCGAAAGAGGTGGACACGGCTTAGCTACTAAAACAGCAAGATCCAGAGGTCAAGCCACAGTGCAAGAAGTTTTGTTACCAGCTCTATTGTGTGTTGTGAAGGGTAGCCAGATACATTCTTTGCTGTCACAAATGGTCACATTGTCACTTCTATTCATCTTGTTGCTTTCACCTTTCCCTCTGTTTTCTATCGTTTTGTTTTTCCTTCAACTCTTTCACTCTCCTGTCAAAATATATGCCAAGACTCCTCTGGGACCATTATCAGAATAAAACAGAAAGATAGCTATTTGTCTGTTTTTAAAACAGTTGACCCATAGAATGTATCATTAAAAATATAAGACTGATTTGAGGATTGATGTAAGACCTAAATATGACTAACTAGTTATTTAAAGAATATTTAATTAGATGAACTCATTTTCAATGCATATTGTTAACTTAAAAAATAGTACTGTTCAGAGACTGATGTGGTCACCGCCCCTGCCACCCCCATTCTGGAATAAGTTAACAACTGGGGGCAAAGAACAGTTCTCAAGATTAATAGACGGTAAGGTGCTTCCCTTCAACACTCCTCCAAGGGCCGTCCTTCACCAACCCCCACAGGGTTACCCATGGGGAGAGATGGCCTTCTTGTACTTCTCTCTGCAGCTTGGAGGGTGGTGTGGGATTCCTCAAGTCCTCCACAACTCCCTGTATATCCACAGGAATAATCTATATTTTAATGGCTGTTTTAGGGTCTAGGGGGCTTGTATTCATTGTGGTTTACTTGATCTTACTCTATCAGATATATCAAATGATCCCAAGTAGATTGTATTTCCTTGTAAATTACCACTTGCACTTTATGAATGAACAAAAAACAAGCACGCATACACACAAACAAAAACCGGTGACTCAGAGATACAAGATGACATTTTTTTAGCTTTAGATACAGAGCCAAGATGCAAAGCAGGTCTCCTGATTCTAGCTGTTGGACTCTTTCCACTGCTCTTTGTTACCTTACTAATAAGAGATACAAGAACTTCTGTGAACTTTATCTAATTGTATGGACACCAGGCTGTAGATGAGAAGCAGGACAGATGATATCCAAAGTCACCTCCTGAGAAATTCCTCTTCAACGTTATCTGACAGTGACACAAAGAACAACAGGCATTCCAAAGTTGCACTTTGGCATGACCTCTCCTTCTACAGAGGAACCTGGCATGCTATGGTCCATGGGGTCTCAAAGAGCTGGACACAACTAAGCAGTTAATCTGATACTTTCACTCCTACTCTTTGGAGAGAATGAGTTTTCACGGTGAGCCCTAACCACATTTTGTCCTGTCTTTGCATCTGCAGGGCTGTCTCTCCTCCTTTCCCTGGGTACTCCTTACTTTTATTATCTAACCTTTCATTCATCAGTCATTCATATTAGTACTGCACTGACCTGTTAACAGAGGAGCCTTGATCACATGTTACTATTTAAATTAGTTAAAATAACATTAAAAATTCAGTTGCTCAGCTTTTCTAGCCCCATTTCAAGGGCTCAACAGCCACATGTAGCTACTGGTCCAGAGCAGAACAGCACGCTATATATAGAACATTTCTGTCATCACAGAAAGTTCCATTTATTGGACAGGATTGCACTAACGTGTAGGTGACTAATGACAGCTTAAAATAGTTTTCCTTTGGGGAGATCTATATTTAACTGGATTCTTTTACTGAGTGAATCCAGTTCTGGTGCTAGTCTTTAAAAAGGGGCTTATAAGCATCCAACTTCCAAAGCACAATATGGGCCAGTGGTTCTCACCTGGTAAACTTAAATGATGATTTGGGGAGGGGGTGACTCTATCAGTTTTAAAGCTTTCCATGTGATTCTCATATCAGCTGGTGTTGAGGACCACAGACCTAGGTAGTTGCTTGGCATCGCCTGGTGTGTGATCTTGCTGGTCTTGCAGCTGCCCCCCTTCACTGTCCCTCATGGCTGCGGCTACCTGCCAGGCCTCCAGTCTCAGCTCTGGAGGATTTAATCTTCTGGCCTTAGGATTTAAAACTGTGCATCAGCCTGTCAGTCATTCAGTCATGTTCAACTCTTTGTGACTCCATGGAGTGTAGCACCCCAGGTTCCTCTGTTCATGGAATTTTCCAGGCAAGCATACTGGAGTGAGTTGGCATTTCCTACTCCAGGTGATCTTCCCGACCCAGGGATCGAACCTGCATCTCCTGTGTCTCCTGCATTGTCAGGTGGATTCTTTACCAGTGTGTCACTTGACTTTTCTAGATTTTCCATCTCATTTCAGCTTTATATGAATGCTTTATATACATATCTGTATCAATGTATATCAATTAAGCAATTAGTTATATAAGGTAAAGAAAAAAAAAGCAGATTGCTGAGGCAAAAGCAAAGATCAGGATGCAGTAAAATAAACAACAAGAATATATCTATGTATCTATTTATCTATCTAAGCAGTCATTGATTATAGTATTTGGTTTCCATTGTTTATAAACCATTCCTTTTCTACTAGCTAAACTAAAGTTAAGAATAAAGTGGAGAGAAATCTGTAGCCCTCCAGTGGTTAGAACTCTTCTTTCAATGCCAAGGTTTAAGATTCAATACCTAGTCAGGGAACTAAAATCCCATGTGGCATGGCCAAAACAGGAGAAAAAAAAAAAGAATAAAGTGGAGAGATGTAATATTTTTCATGCACTTGTCAGAGAATCCCAGAACCACAGAAAGATCATTGTGGACACTTAGTGGAAGGTACCACTAGCATAAGGGCTTCTCAGGTGGTAAAGAACCTGCCTGCCAATGCAAGAGATGTGGGTTCAGTCCCTGGGTTGGGAAGATCCCCTGGAGAAGTGTATGGCAACCTGCTCCAGTATCCTTGCTGGGAGAATCCCATGGAAGAAGATCCTGGCTGGCTACAGCTCATGGGGTCACAAGAGTCAGACATGACTTAGCGAATAAACTGCCACAGTCACTAGCATAAAGAAGCACTTGAGGGCTTCCCTGGTGGTCCTGTAGTTAATA
Source organism: Moschus berezovskii (assembly GCF_049115385.1). Classification (NCBI taxonomy): domain Eukaryota; kingdom Metazoa; phylum Chordata; class Mammalia; order Artiodactyla; family Moschidae; genus Moschus; species Moschus berezovskii. The sequence continues at coordinate 86,905,350 of NC_142469.1, read as the reverse complement.
GTCTGACTTGCAATGCAGGCAACACTGGTTCAATTTCTGGTCCAGGAAAATCCCACATGCAATGGAGCAACAAAGCCTGAGCACCCACAGCTACTGAGCCTGTACTCTAGAGACTGGGATCTGCAGCAACTGAAGTTCATGAGACCGTGCTCCTCAAGAAGAGAAGCCGCTGCAATGAGAAGCCCATGCACAATAACAGAGTAGCCCTCACTTGTCACAACTAGAGAAAGCCTGTGTGCAGCATAGAAGATCCAGCACAGCTAAAAAAGAAAACTAAAAAAAAAAAGAGAGAGAGACATTGAGAGGAGGAGAGTTTAGACACACCTGTCTAGAAACAGGACCAGGCGGGCACACAGCTCTGCTCTCTCCGTTAGAGCTCCGTCCAGTATATGCTGCTGTTTCTTCAAATAAACATTCATAAAAAGCAACATCAAACAACTTGAATCCATATAACAAAGGCAATGCTTTTATCCAAAGGTGAATGGCTTTGAAAACAATGGGCTGGAAATGGGAACAAATCCAAGTTTCGTGGGTCCCTAATCTTATACAATTCGTGGAATGCTCTTTAATGAGAAGAATGCATTAGATGTTTAAACAAATATTTATTAGTATACATTAGTTTTTATTATTACTTAAAAATCATAACTATAGTTTCTAAAACCTGGTACCACAAAGCAGAAAATACAGAAAAATATTTTATTAATTAACTACTGACACAAAGTTAATTAACTCTTGACAATATGGAAAGATTGCGAGGGCATTATGCTAAGTAAATGGACTGAAAGTTTTGTTCGGAGTTTGTGTTATCTTTGCTAATGTCAGGCTCTCAGTCAAGGATAATCACTGATGGAAGGGCCAAGGTCTTGCTTGACTCCAATACTTTTTTACTGTACGTTTTTTGGTATATATAACCAATGTTTTAATATTATTCTTTCAGTGAGAATGACAAGAAATTTATAGCTTCCATGGTTATGAGACTAAAATTGACAATAATTATAGCTGTTGATATTTTAGAAAACTTTCAGCTTCAAAACTGAATGATAATATCATGTACATTTTTAGGGTTCTTATCAAATCTGGGGAAACTTTATCGAGTTTTCTTTTTTATATACAAGCTGTGGGATTTCTGACCTTTAAGGTGCTCAACAGAGGATGAGATGGTTGGATGACATCACTAACTTGACGGATTGAGTTTGAGCAAGTTCCAGGAGTTGGTGATGGACAGGGGAAGCCCAGTGTGCTTCAGTCCATGGGGTTTCAAACAGTGGGATCCTACTGAACTGAACTGACTGAACTATCTAGTGAGTTATTTTAAATGCTCATTGAATTGCCAACATCATTAACCAGTTTGTTATTGATGTCACTTAATTATTATATTAGGGGCTTCCCTGTGGTTCAGATGGCAAAGAATCTGCCTCGATTGCCGGAAACTTGGGTTTGATCCCTGGGTTGGGAAGATTCCCTCGAGAAGGGAGTGGCTACCCAATCCAGAATTCTTGTCTGGAGAAATCAGTGGATAGAGGAGCCTGACAGGCTATAGTCCATAGTGTTGCAGAGTCAGAGATGACTGAGCAACTAACATGATGAACTGAATATTAGATTAGGAGTTTATGTTATCTTTGCTAATGTCAGGCTCTGTATCAAGGATGATCATTGATGAGCCAAGGTCTTGTTTGACTCCAAATCCACATGTCTGACTCTTAAAGTAGTAGAATTTATGGCCACCATCTAGCTTCACTTGTGAACTCGGTAGATGGTTCTTCAAGACATAGAAATACAAATCTCCCTAGACAGAATCATAGTGAGAATTGCTTGCAATTCTCATTATTTCCTTAAAGAGTGAGGTATCCTTTTACACTGTGGGGAAAACACCTAAATCTTCTGACTATATTAAAACATGGGCACTACATATAATGAAAAGAAATTCTTTAAATCTTCCTTTTAACTAAAGCCAGTGGAGAGAGACAGAGGTCTGCATGCTAGAACTCAGGCTATCTCTGCCTCTTTTGTTGGCCTTTTTCTAATAATTGGAATTTCCTTTGGAAATCATTTATTGTAGGTAGTTTCCCTTCTCCAGAATTCTATTCTTAGAACACACTTATTGGCTGTAATTTCTTGCCAGCCTGTGAGTTATTTGTAATGTTTTCCATCATCAAGAATGCCTGTTGTGGTTTATTTTTAATGGGCTTATTGCCTAGTCCCACTGGGAAAATTTTATGATGGAATTTATAGCTACTTAATTACTTTCTTCATGAGTTTTATATTTCTAAGCCTTCTGGGGAATAGTGTATAGAAAACACAGATTTGGCTGAGTTTCTGATTTTCTCCCTCTGTTCCCCTGCAGAAGTCTTCCAGTCTACACAGTGGCCAACCTAACCCCTTTTGTCTTTCAGTCATCTGTGCTGTGGCCTCATCCATCAGGAATTTGAAGAAAAGTAAAGCTGGAAAGGTCTCCTTTACCATTAACATTCTCAGTTCATTTCAATCTCATTCCCATTGCAACTCTGAAGCACCTCAACTGCTTGGGAAAAAGGCAATTGAACTGGGACTCTTTTAAGACCTGAGCAGATGAGAAATTTTTTAAGGTGTGGATTTTCATTGCCTTTAAAAAAAAAAACAACACATATACATTTTAACCCTTTTGAGAAAATACTTGCAAATTTTCAGATTGAATAATGTTGACATGAAACAAATGGACTACCAGTTATTTCTCCAGCAAAAAAAAAAGGGGGGGGGGCGGGAGCTTATTCCGGATATCCAGAATTTTGCAATTCAGGATATGCAACCCTGGCAAGCCACGTGCAAGTCCCACTGGACAAGGGAAGGAGAACTCTTCTATAGAGAGGAAAAGGAAGTTGGAAAGACTAGAGTAAATAAAAAGTTCATGGCTTTTCATTGGCTGAATCTTTGCCAGGAAAGAAAAGGAGTCCTTCCTCTTCCTGTTGGGCTCTGCTGAATTCTCAGGGCGTGAGAGTTTGCCCTTCTGGTCTCCCAACTCTATTTAATTGAGGTTTCTGTTTAATAATTTTTTATAATAATAATAGAAATTTGCAACTGCTTTTCAAACAAAGAAAATTTGTGACAACATGGATAGACCTTGAGGGCATTATGCTAAGTAAAATGAGTCAGACTAAGAAAGACAAATACGTATCTCAATATGGCATCTGTATACAGGTGAAAAAAACAAACAAACAAAAATCCCCAAACCAAACAAAAACCCCAACCTCATAGATGCCATCTGCCCTCTGTATATTTGGGTTCCTCATCTTTGAATCCTCTGGATTCAACTAACTACAGCTTGAAGATATTCAGAAAAAATGTCCAGAGTGCTCCAAAAAGCAAAACTTAAATAAATTTGCTGTGTTGTCAACTACTTACACAGCATTTACATTGTATTTACAAATATGTGCATTGGAGAAGGCAAGGCACCCACTCCAGTACTCTTGCCTGGAAAATCCCATGGATGGAGGCGCCTGGTGGGCTGCAGTTCGTGGGGTCGTGAAGAGTCAGACACAACCGAGCAACTTCACTTTCACTTTTCACTTTCACGCATTGGAGAAGGAAATGGCAACCGACTCCAGTGTTCTTGCCTGGAGAATCCCAGGGATGGGGGAGCCTGGTGGGCTGCTGTCTATGGGGTTGCACAGAGTCGGACACGACTGAAGCGACTTAGCAGCAGCAGCAGCATGGCATTTGCATTGCATTAGGTATTATAAGTGAGATAGAAATGATTTAGAATATATAGGAGGATGGACAGAGCATTGCAGAGTCAGACACAACAAAACAGACTTAGCACACATGCACACAACTGCATAAGGTTAGCTGTAAATACTATACCATTTTATATGAGGAACTAGGGCATTCACAGAGTTTGCTATGTGTGGGGGGAATCCTAGAATCAATTTCCCACAGATGCAGAGGGATGACTGTACAAAGAACAGACTATGTCTACAGGTAGGTTGTGGAGGACTGGGGAAATGAGTGAAGGTGGTCAAAAAGTACAAACTTCAGTTACGAAATAAATAAGCCATGGGGATGTAATGTACATCATGGTGACTGTACAGTATATTTGAAAGCTGCTAAGAGAGTAGATATTAAAAGTTCTCATCACAAGACAGAAAAAGAAGGAAAATTTTGTTTTTTGAAAGATTTAGGTAATCAACTTGTCTGCGACACAGATGTCCCAAATATCTGTTAGATAACTCTCCAAGAGTAACCCGCCTCCACTTTTATTTTACTATTTTACTTCTAAAATTAAGGGGTAACTTTGTTATTTATCCGAAATTTAAAAAGAAAACATTGATAAAGTAATCTTAATAGACTACTTTATTAAGTAAACTTAATAGACTTTTTTTCAGTAGGATAAAACCACTGACTGGATTGGAAAGTTAAAGATGAAATGGAAGTTAGCAGAGAAGTAATAAGAAAAATGTCAATAATAATAATATTCATATGTTTCACATCTTCAGACTTATTGAATCCTTATCATAGTCTTCACGAAACCACACGTAAACTCCTGGAGCAGCCTCAAAATAAAAATCAGGATTCTGCTCCCACTCTTTGTACCTCAATAACAAGAGAGAGAGAGAAGAAAAGGAAAGAAAAAATAGTTCATAAAAAAATGAATGGATCTTTTAAAGGTGGATGTATTTCAAGGTCTCATTTCCTAGAAATTTTAAAACAAGGAAACTTTCTTCATCATTAATGGAAAGTTACAGTCACTTAAGGGACTTAAAATTTTGAATGTATCATTTGGGAGACCTCTAATGAGCAAGAATGCCTTACTCATTTTTCCATGATCTCACTATTGATGGTTGTAGTTCAAGTATACCATAAAGGTTCAAAGAATTCTTATCCATCAAGAGTTAAGGTCCTATTTTTCCTGTACACCGAAGAGAGTATGTCAGAGCCAGAAGGATATGGGGTAATGGATACAGAAGATTATTTCAAGTTTCTATTTTTTATTAATCCCCGGATCCTAGCATCCTTAACCTTTCTCCTCTCCCTCAGTTATCACTAGCAGTTCGGAAGCGCTGGCAGAACATCCTATGGTCTTTTAGGAAGGATCTAAAGGAAGGAGAGTAGAGTTAATAAGGACCATACTTGGAACATCATCCTCTGGGACAAAGGGTAGTTCAAGTACTGGCCCATTCTGTGCAGTTCTTGGGAATCTGGATACAAGGAAACAATTGGATCCTTGATTTTTTTGGCCCTGCCCATGGCATGTGGGATTTTAGTTCCCTGACCAGAGATAGCACCTGCCTCTTCTGCCTTAGAAGGTGAATTCTTAACCACTGAACCACCAGGGAAGTCCCCTGGTTCCTTGAGTTTAATTATAGTCACAATAAAGAAATTCTCTTTAAAGTGTAAGCCCAATAAGAGAAAAAAATAATCCTCAGAATGTAAAATTAAGCAAGACTTGACTCAACCACTTCTACAAGCCAGGTATCACCCAAGGGAGGATAATACAAAACTCCTTGTGAAGGAGGGGGGATGGTCAACCAAACTCCATGGCCAGGGTTTATATTTTCCAACTCTTTGGGTATTCACTTCAGTTTAATAAATTTACCAAAGGCCTCTGACATGTTAGTGATGGGAGCTAAAACAATTAACAAGACACAGTTTCTTCCTGCTAAGAGCTTGGTGACTGGTTACCTGAGGAACTGAATCACGAAATCTTACCAATACGACTGTCAATGCAGTTGGCTTCACTTGGAGTCTTTTTTCTTCTGAAGATAAAGCAGATTCAGTTTCTTATCTGCCTAACTGTAGGTCTTATAATAAGGCAGATAAGAAACTGAATTTTTAAGATCCAACATCAGTTGGATCACAGAAAAAGCAAGAGAGCTCCAGAAAAACAGCTACTTCGCTTCATTGACTACTTGAAAACCTTTGAATGCGTGGATCACAACAAACTGAGGAAAATTCTTAAAGAGATGGGAATACCAGATCACCTTATGTGCCTCCTGAGAAACCTGTATGCAGATCAAGAAGCAACAGTTAGAAGCAGATGTGGAACAATGGACTGGTTCAAAATTCAGAAAGGAGTACAAGGTTGTATATTGTCACCCTGCTTATTTAACTTCTATGTAGAGTATATAATTCAAAATGCCAGACTGGATGAAGCACAAGCTAGAATCAAGATAGTTGGGAGAAATATCAGTAACCTCAGATATGCAGATGACAGCACCATTATGGCAGAGGCGAAGAGGAACTAAAGAGCCTCTTGATGAAGATGAAAGAGAAGAGTGAAAATGCTGGCTTAAAACTCAGCATTCAAAAATGAAGATCATGGCATCGGATCCCATCACTTCATGGCATATAGAAGGGGAAACAATGGAAACAGTGACAGACTTTGTTTTCTTGGGCTCAAAAATCACTGCAGATGGTGACTGCAGCCATGCAATTAAAAGACACTTACTCCTTGGAAGAAAAGCTATGACCAACCTAGACAATATATTAAAAGCAGAGACATTACTTTGCTGACAAAGGTTTGCATAGTCAAAGCTATGGTTTTTCTAGTAGTCATGTATGGATGTGAGAGTTGAACTCTAAAGAGCTGAGCACTGAAGAAATGATGCTTTTTAACTGTGGTATTGGAGAAGACTTGAGAGTTCCTTGGACTGCAAGGAGATCAAACCCGTCAATCCTAAAGGAAATCAACCCTGACTATTCACTGGAGGGAATGATGCTGAAGCTGAAACTCCAATACGTTAGCTACCTGATGCAAAGAACTGACTCACTGGAAAACACCCTGATGCTAAAAAAGGTTGAAGACAGGAGGAGAAGGGGATGACAGAGGATGAGATGATTTGATGGCATCACCAACTCAATGGACATGAGTCTGAGCAAGTTCCAGGAGATGTGAAGGACAGGGAAGCCTGGCGTGCTACAGTCCATGGAGTTGCAAATAGTCGGAAACAACTGAACAACATTCCTTTATTTGGGTTAATTTTCAAGGGATGTGGTTACTGGATGTTTATGAATTCATGTACTGCCATTTAGCTTAAGCAATTTTGTTTCCCCTGAGCCTCAGAGCCTCATCATTAAGATTTTATCCTTGTGCTATTTTGAGTCATTTATGTATTTCCTTCTGTTTCTCTGGTCCTGACACATTTGTCTCCCCCTTTCTTTTTTGCTAAGCATAAATAAGATTTATTTATTAATAAATAAACATAAGTAGGAGGACCTTACTTCAAAGCTAAAACTAGGTTTAAAATGTTTAAAACATTTAACAGATACTATATACAAACCCAGTAATATATTTGGCTAATAGAATCGGTAGGGAAACAGACTCACAGAATTAGAGAACAAATTAGTGATTACCAGTGTGTGTGCATTTGGGATTTGGGGGGGCGGCAATATAGGGGTATAGGATTAAGATAAACAAACTACTATATATAAAGTAGTTAAGCAATAAGGATATATTTATACAAGGAAATGTAGCCATTATTTTATAATAACTTTAAATAGAATATAATCTATAAAGACATTGGATCACTATGTTGTACCACCTGAAACTAATGTATATCATAAATCAACTTTATTTCAAAAAAAAAAAAAAGAATGGGTAAGGTTATAATACTTAAACTTCATCTATAAGAATTTGTATCTTAAAAAATCTAAAGCGGATATTAAAAAAATGTAAAGCATGTTTCTTTCAAAAGGCAGATCCATCAGTTTATGTTATTTTTTGAACATTTATTTTTATTTGTCGATTCTTAGATTTTGCACACTTACCTCTGCCTGCCAATGCAGGAGATGTAAGAGATGAGGGTCCAGTCCCTGGGTTGGGAAGATCCCCTGGAGTAGGAAATAGCAAGCCATTCCAGTATTCTTGCCTGGAGAATTCCAAGGACAGAAAGTTGGGCATGACTGAGCAACTGAGAACATACATAAAGTAAAAACATATCCAATCTTTATGAAATAAAATACAAATTTTTAGTCTTAAAAATAAGGTCATCCCTAAGAGTTTGATAACTCATGTCCCCAGCATGTGTCTCCCTACTCCCATCTACTGCTTACTTGCTGCTCTACGCTTTCCTGCCTTCATACTTGTGTTCATGATTGTTCCCCAGATACAGTGAGATATAGTTGACATATAACATTGTGTAAGTTTAAAGCATACAAAGAACTGACATGATATACATATATTACAAAACACTTACCACTCAAAAATTATTTAAATAGGAATTCTCCAATATCACTTTAACTTCACAAGGCTTGAATGGTAAAAATATCATTGTAACTAACTGAATGCTGTTCAAAATGACAGGTTCTTTTCCTCCTAAATTAATTTATTTCTTAGATATAATTCCCTCCACGGATCTACAAGGTCACAAATCAGCCTCTGTTAAACTATGCTTCTTCTTGAGATTTGGGCTTCCCTGTTAGCTCAGCTGGTAAAGAATCCACCTGCAATGCAGGAGACCCTGGTTCAATTCCTGGGTTGAGAAGATCCCCTGGAGACGGGATGGGCTACCCACTCCAGTATTCTTGGGCTTCCTTGGTGGCTAGGATGGCAAAGACTCTGCATGCAAGACATAGATTGTAACTTCATGATTTCAGAGCCTTGTCCTGTATTTCTGGTCTACTCCAGAATGCTTAGCAGGTACCCATTCATTTTCCTTTGACTTCTGGAGAAGAACATTTGAGAAGCATCCATGTATTAATACTCTATTTTCAAACACATAATTGTCTGTCTTTTACTAATTACACCTCCCACTTTAAATACTCCTTCCTATTTTAACATCTTTTGCTTAAAATGCTACAGTTCTAGATGCCAATGCAATACATTAAATAGGGAGGAAGAGGATTCTAGGTATATCTCTTCCACTATTGATCATTGCTGTGTTTTTCTGTTCACTGAGAAGCAGATTTAGAAGATTTTGGCACTTTGTTTTTATTCAGATGTAGTTTAAACCTCAACAGGAATTAACATCCCTCCATATACACAAGGACAGAAGAAAGGGTACATGGAGGGGAGCATGGAGGGCATGGGAAGGGAGCTATAAGAATTTCCTGGTGATAGGGCTTTATTTTTTCAAACACACAGTCCCCACTGAAGCTGTGATTGATGCCCCAGGGTGCTCCTCTTGCTGTCCCTTTGAGGACTGCAGTCTGGCCTGCCATGAGGAGCCTGAGAGCTGAACACATCAAACCCTTCTTCCTCCTCTGGGTCTGAGAAGGGTGGATGATGATGCTACCCGGGAATTTCTCAGCGTGATGGGATGACTGATGATCTTTATTGTTTATATATTATTCTGAATTTTAAAACTTTTTCAAGATAAAAATACTTTTAAATTAAGAAATTAAACATTAAAAAAATTCACCCAAGGGATTATCATACCCTTTAAACAACAAAATATATCCCTGGAATAAACCCCACTTGATCAAGGTGTATGAACTTTTTAATTGAATTCAGCTCATTAACATTTCGTTGAGAATTTTTGCATCTATGTTCATCAGTGATTATGCCTATAATTTTTTTTTCCCTTATGGCTTCCTTGTCTGGTTTTGGTCATACAATATTTTCTATTATATTAAAATTAATTTAAAAATCAGAACTGTCAAGTGCAAACCATTTGCACTACCAATAGGTATTTTCTCTCTTTTGTCATGATTTACCATACAATGGTATGGTTGGATCATAGAAAAAGCAAGGGAATTCTAGAAAAACATCTACTTCTGCTTCACTGACTGCTCGAAAGCTTGTGACTGTGTGGATCACAACAAACTGTGGAACATTCTTAAAGAGATGGGAATACTAGACCATCTTACCTATCTCTTGAGAAACCTGTATGCAGGTCAAGAAGCAACAGTTAGAACCTTACGAGGAACAACTGATTGATTCAAATTAGGAAAGGAGTATAATAAGGCTGTATATTGTTACCCTCTTTATTTAACTTAAATGTTTAGAATACGTCATGTGACATGTCAGACTGGATGAATTACAAGCTGGAATCAAGACTGCCAGGAGAAATAGCAGCAACCTCAGATATGCAGATGCACTCAAATGGCAGAAAGTGAAGAGGAACTGAAGAGCCTCTTGATGAAGGTGAAAGAAAAGAGTGAAGAAGCTGGCTTAAAATTCAACAATCAAAAAACTAAGATCATGGCATCCAATCCCATCACTTCATGGGGTATAGAAGGAGACAAAGTGGAAGCAGTGACAGATTTTATTTTCTTGGTCTCCAAAATCACTGCAGATGGTGACTGCAGCCATGAAATTAAAGACACTTGCTCCTTGGAAGAAAAGCTATGAACAACCTAGACAGCATATTAAAAAGTAGAGGCATTATTTTGCCAACAAAGGTCCATCTAGTCAAAACTATGGTTTTTCCAGCAGTCATATATGGATGTGAGAGTTGGACCATAATGAAGGCAGAGCAACAACGAACTGATGCTTTTAAATTGTGGGCTGAAGAAGACTCTTGAGAGTCCCTTGGACTGCAAGGAGATCAAACCCATCGGTCCTAAAGGAAATCAGCCCTAAATATTCATTGGAAGGACTGATCCTGAAGCTGAAGTTTTAATACCTTGGCCACCTGATGCAAAGGGCCAACTCATTAGAAAAAACCCTGATGCTGAGAAAGACTGAAGGCAAAAGGAGAAGAGGGCAGCAGAGAATGAGTGATAAGATAGCATCACTGACTCAATGGATATGAATTTGAGCAAACTCCTGGAGATAGTGCCAGACAGAGGAGTCTGGCGTGCTGCAGTCCATGGGGTCATAAAGAGTTGGACATGATTCAGTGACTGGACAACAACAACTCGACACTGCACAGCATTTAGGAATTTTTCAGTTTTATGAAAATAGCAATAAAATGCTGGTCTCAGTTGATGGCTGCTGATAAAGATGAGAGATATTTTTCAGATGTGAGAGTATACAATTGTTTCAGTGAAAAAGTAAAGCACCACTTAAATGTTTATTGATTTTTCTGCTGCATTTTTATCATCACTCTCCTTTTTCTACATTTTAGAACAATCCCTGCAAGGCATTCTGAAAATCTCTTATGTGATAATAGAGGTCATTTAATACAACTTTCTGTGGAGAAGGACATGGCAACCCACTCCAGTATTCTTGCCTGGAGAATCCCATGGACAGAGGAGCCTGGTGGGCTGCTGTCCATGGGGTTGAACAGAGTTGGAAACGACTGAAGCGACTTAGCATGCATGCATGCATTGGAGAAAGAAATGGCAACCCACTCCAGTATTCTTGCCTGGCGAATCCCAGGGATAGAGGAGCCTAGTAGGCTGCTGTCTGTGGGGTCGCACAGAGTCGGACATGGCTGAAGCGACTTAGCAGCAGCAGCAATACAACTTTCTGTACCTGAGGCAGAGTGACTGTGCATCTCTAATAATGAGAAATACTAGTTTTGAATTCCTGAAAGTATGGAAAGCAGTTGTATCACTTAACTTAGACCTTGCGCAGTGGAAAGCTGGCGGCATGATAGTTTTGGCATTCCATTTTGTCCAAGGAACAGATATCATGCTTTACTATACACTGTATTTTCTTGACTTCAACAATACTAGGATGTCTGTCCTTCATTACCCCTAGAAGGGAGTCCTGGGAAATAATGATAAGATTATTTTATGTATATTTTTCAAAGTAAATTGATTAATGATTTATAATTTTATAATGTTTGCATTGGCAGTTTTAATTTTTAAAGATTTTCTTAAATACCCAAACATACACATTTAAAAAGACTGTTACAAGGGCCATGTGGAGGTTGTGTTGATAAGTGCGTTTTAAGATTTTTTTGTTCTTTGTTTCTTTATATGTATTTATGTGGCCTTGCAGCTTGTGGCATTTTAGCTTCTGAACAGGTATCAAACCCACACTGTCCCTCCCTTCCTTGCAAGTCTTAGCCAACAGCAGACAAACCAGGCTGCTGTGGACAAAGGTCTGCTTGTTGGTTTTTTCAAGGTGTGGTTTTCCATAACGGAAGCATCTCTTTTGAAATTATAAAGAAGGATTGCTCTTTCTTTTTAATTCCAAAACAACAAATAAGAATGCAGCAGTAAAATTGTGTCAGGCATTTCCATAGAACAAATATCATTATCAATTTTAATTAACAAGATATCTCAAAAGGTATTTACACTTAACCAGTAGGAAAAATGGAAACTTTTAAAAGTCATTCTCGCATCAACACTTTATGCTAAGGTTAGAAACTGACCCCAAGAATTCCAACAAAGGAATTACCGATCACCTCTGGGAATGGGGAACATACTCATATATCACATTCTGGCATATATCCTCTTTATTGGGTTTGTATGTTTTTTTTACAACATTTCCCTAGCATGATATTTTAGTAGCTGCTGGGTTCATTTGGAAGCTCGTAAAGCAACAATGTCGATTAAATGGATTAAGATCACTCTTCCTCTGGCTCTCAGGGATGAGTTTGGTATATGAATGGAATCCAGATACGGAAATGGTGGAATCCAGGAAAAATAAGAGTTGCTGAGAAAGAAAATTGTGAAGAAAAAAAGCCAACTTTGAACAACTGGACTTGTGATTTTGTTACAAAAATTTTTATTGGAAAATTTGAAGAATTTTCAAAAAATATATATAATACAGATTCACCTTTGGGGTCCTGTAGACCTTGACTGGTGTCAGCGTTAACTATCTAAGATTTTCCTTTTAACTACAGCAACAGACACTACTACTCGGCAAGATTTTTAACCTATATTTGCACATGCCCATCTTTGGAGAAGTTCTCAGAATAACATTTTAAACGAATAATATAAACAATATACTAGTTTTCTATTGATGTCATAGCAACTTACCACAAACTTAGTGTCTTACAGAGCACAAAAGCACACGTTTATTATCCAACAGGTCTGAAGATCAGAGTCTGAAAGAAGTGTCACTGGGCTAAAATTAGGTTGTTGACAGGACTGAGTTCCCTTTGTGAAGGATCTAGGGGAAAATCTGTTTCCCTTGTCTTTTCCAGTTTCTAGAGGCCACCCACATTCCTTGGCTCATGGCTCCCTTTTCTCATCTTCAAAGTCTGCAAGGCAAATCAAATTCTTTCACATCGCCCTTTCTTATCACAACTAGGAAAGGTTCTCCACTTTTAAAGAATGCATGTGAGTAGACTGAGCCCACGAAGAAAACCCAGGATCCTCCCCCTACCTCAAGGTCCTTAAACTTAATCGCATCTGCAAAGTCACTTTTGCCCTGTAAGGTAGTATGTTCACCAGTTCTGGGGATTAGGGCTTGGGTATCTTGGAAACCATTATTCTACCTAATTATGATTACAGATAAGATAATTATGTGGAAATCAGTAATAAAAATATATTAAATATATTAAAAAGCCAAACTTATGTTATAATAATGTATATTTTAAAATGATATTTAGAGCAGGTCTAACAATGTCCATAAATTTAAAATACTGGTGAACATAAATGACTTTTCAGTATATCAGTAACAGCTGCAATGACAGTGATTAGGTATGAAAATATCTAAATTTTATTGGTAACAGAGTCACTGAAAATGCTCATACTACTGTTATAATTATAGGGAATGGTAAATTTCACCTAGAGGTTAAACAGTAAATAAGGTATTTTTTTCCTCATCCAAGAGACCCTTTGTCATTAATCCGATATTTTATCATATGTTGCCTTGAGAGTCTAGGTATCTTTCTTGTGTATGTTTCTGACTACCCTGATGAGTTTGGATCTCTGCTGTAACTGTTCAGTCACTAAGTCATGTCTGACTTACCCATGGACTGCAGCACGCTAGGCTTCCCTGTCCTTTACTATCTCCTGGAGTTGGCTCAAACTCATGTCCATTGAATCAGTGGTGCTATCCAACCATCTCATCCTTTGTTACTCCCTTCTCCCGCTGACCCCAATCTTTCACAGCATCAGGGTCTTTTCCAGTGAGTCAGCTCTTTGCATCAGGTGGCCAAAGTATTGGAACTTCAGCATCAGTCTTTCCAATGAATATTCAGGGTTGATTTCCTTTAGGATTGACTGGTTTGATCTCCCCTCTGTCCAAAGAATTCTCCAGGCAAGAATACTGGAGTGGAAACCATTCCCTTCTCCAGGGGATTTTCCTGACCCAGGGATCAAACCAGAGTCTCTTTACCATCTGAGCCACCTGGGAAGCCTTGGATCTCTGGAAATAGAAGTAATACACTTTTTTTTTTTTCCTCAGAGAACTTTGAAAGTAGTCCTGCATGCAGCAACAAACACTCAGAGCAGCCAAAAATAAATATTTTTTAAAAAGGAAGTGAACAGTATCAAACACATGCCTATAAGATTCGTTCCTTCTTGTCAAAAGACTCATTTGGATTGACACACTATTTCCCAGTCTAGTCAAATTCTTTCACATGTAGATGAAAGAGGGACTCATTGGTGAGGTCCTTGGAAACTTTTTTATGAAAGCATTTTTGTGAACTTTTCAACAATTTTCTTAAGAAAACGGTAGCGTCCTAATGACTTAAGCATTTGTCAAACAGACGGCCACGGCAACTAAATGGCCAGTGATCCTCTGAGCAGGACTTTAGCAACATTTCATGTCAATTGTTGGGACTTACAAGAGCTACACCCTTACTTTTGCCTTTTAAAGTTCTGGGTAGAATAGTCCACTCCTTAAGCTGTTTCCCATTTCCCTCCTCCGCTTTATTCTCCTAGCCCTGTCTGGCCCTTTCTGCTCTACTTGGCAAACCTTTCTTTCACTTTGATCTCTAAGTGTCTGAGAGACAGACAGTGTCTGGATTAGGGCAGGGTATGTGAGCATCATAGAGAGAGCTAGAGCTTACAATGCTGGGATTTACAAGTAGGTACATACTCAGCTTCAGAAAGAATACAAAGATTTCTATTTGAAATTACTTTTCCATCTTTAAGAAATTGTTATCTATCTCACAGAGATCAAGTGACTACACTTACCCTGTTAAGCAGCTTCTCCTTAGGATTTATATGTGGCTATTAATATTTTGCTGTAATTGAAAAAAGTTATCATGTGCTTTCCTACAATATTTCTCCCCTTGGATTCTTCCCTTTTATCTTAATTACTCACCTTATTTTCTCTTTTGGAATAAGGTCACCACCCAATGAAATGTCAGCTCCAGCTCCCTCAGTCTGGAGAAAAAAAATTAAGTTCAATAGCAATTCATGAATATTTACTTTCTGGCACTTTTAAACTATGCTTTTAATTATCTTTATTTGGGCACCTCTGCATCACTAAGTTGGAAAAGGAAATGGCAACCCACTCCAGTGTTCTTGCCTGGAGAATCCTGGGGACAGGGGAGCCTGGTGGGCTTCTGTCTATGGAGTCACACAGAGTCGGACACGACTGAAGTGACTTAGCAGCAGCAGCCGCATCACTAAGTAGATTTTGAGCTCCTAGTGTTCTGGGATTCTGAGACTTCTAAAGAAACTTTGTGCCTTCTGATTACACAACTCAATACTTTGCAACTTCTTAAGCAAAGCCGAAGAAGCTCCAATACTTTGACTACCTGATACGAAGAACTGACTCATTGGAAAAGGCCCTGCTGATTGGAAAGACTGAAGGCAGGATAAGGAGTGGATGATAGAGGATGAGACGGTTGGATGCCATCACCGACTCGATGGACCTGAGTTTGAGCAGGCTCTGGGAGTTGCTGATAGACAGGGAAGCCTGGTGTGCTGCAGTCCATGGGATCGCGAAGAGTCTGACATGACTGAGTGACTGAACTGAACTGAAAAAGAGCTTGTTGAACTGAAGTAGACTGGAAACCTGCAATATCTGTTCATCAGCTCAAACATCACTCATCAGAAATGTTTGGATTGTCTTCTTCAGTCCATTTTGAGATGAAATAACTACCCTCTAGAGTAGGAATAAAAACTCATCTCCAGTCTTAGAAGATGAGGATAATTTTAATAGAAAAATTATAATGATTTTCTTTGCTTTCTAAATCCACATAATTCCAAAATTAATTTTCAAAAGGATTACCATCATTCAATAAACAATCTCATTTGTTTTGTAACACTGTCTTGAAACACTGTTTATAAAGATCCCTTGACTTTCTATTTTCAAGTCTGTCAACCAAATAAATTGGAAAAAATGTATTCTGAATCACTATAGTAGAAACTCTCAGATTAATTATGTATACATATGTAATATATGTTATTATATATGTAATTTATATAAATATAATTACATATTGCATAAATTGTTGTTGTTTCATCACTAAGTCACGTCTGACTCTTTGCGACCCCATGGACTGTAGCCTCCCTGGCTCCTTTGTCCAGTGGGTTGTCATGTCCTTCTCGAGGGAATCTTCTCAACCCAGGGATCAAACCTGAGTCTTTAGCATTGGCAGGTGGATTCTTTACCACTAAGCAACCAGGGAAGCCAGCCTTCAGTGTCTCAAGAACATATTAAAAAAATAATATATATATATGTATGTATGTATACCCATTTGTAAATAATGTAACACACCATATATTTCCCTTTAAACTCAGCATCAAAGAAGGCAGATGCATTGCTTGCAATCTTCACACTTGTAGGAATAAAATCTCCAACTATGAGAAAAAGAGGCAGAAATTCATTCTCAAATCATCCTATGTAAGAGTCACTCCAAAAGAAGAAAAGCAAACAGAACCCACTGCTGAAAGAAAAGATATATTGCTTTTATTCAAGGTCATAGACCAATTTTAAGGGTCATATTTTCTTATTATTCCATCAATTAACAAGATGGGAATTAAAATCTCCAATTATAATTTTGAATTTGTCTATTTCCCCTTGAAATTATACTAGTTTTTGTTTCATTATTTTGAAAATCTATTATGTCCTCTTGATTGACCACTTTTTCATTTTCCCTGTTAATATTCTTCATCAGATTTTTGCTCACTGGCAATCTTTGCAATGGCAGCAGCAAATTCCCTGCCCAGAGGAACAGCAATATTGCAGTAATCTTTTTTTCCCCCCTCTGGCTTGTAGATAGCTGCCTTTTCATTGTGCCCTCACATAGCTTCTTCTCTGTGTGTGAAAGTTGCTCAGTCATGCTCGAATCTTTGTGACTCCATGAACTATACAGTCCAAGGAATTCTCCAGGCCATAATACTGGAGTGGGTAGCCTTTCCCTTCTCCAGGGGATCTTTCCAACCCAGGAATCGAACCCAGGTCTCCTGCGTTGCAGGGATTCTTAATCAGCTGAGCCATAGCAGGTGCATGGAGAGAATTCTGGTGTCTCTTTTCTCTAAGAACACCAACCCTGTGGACCTACGGCCCCACCCTTAGGGCTTCATTTAACCTTAATTACCTCCCCAAAGGTCATATCTTCAAATATAGTCACATTAAGAGGCAGGGCTTAATCCTGTGGTTTTAGTCGGGGTGGGGGAGGACTGTTCAGTCCATTGCCAACAAAGGTCCATCTAATCAAAGCTATGGTTTTTCCAGTAGTCATGAATAGATGTGAAAGTTGGACTATAAAGACAGCTGAGTGATGAAGAATTGATGCCTTTGAACTATGGTGTTGGAGAAGACTCTTGAGAGTCCCTTGGACTGCAAGGAGATTCAACCAGTCCATTCTAAAGGAGATCAGTCCTGGGTGTTCATTGGAAGGACTGATGTTGAAGCTGAAACTCCAATACTTTGGCCACTTGATCCGAAGAACTGACTTACTAGAAAAGATCCTACTGCTGGGAAAGATTGAAGGCAAGAGGAGAAGGGGATGACAGAGGATGAGATGGTTGGATGGCATCACTGAATCGATGGAGGTGAATTTGAGTAAAGCTCTGGGAGTTGGTGCTGGACAGGGCAGCCTAGCATGCTGCAGTCCATGGGGCAAAGAGTTGGACACAACTGAGCAACTGAACTGAACTGAACATCTTTCCGCATGTACAATCTCACTTTTTGGTTTTGATAGGCCATCTGCCATGGCAACACTAAATTACTCAAATTCCCTGAATTTCTAACATTTTTTCCTCCATGCAGTTGCTCATGTTTTAATTTTGCTAAGTTCTTCCTGCTTCTCTATCTGGTGAACCTGCAGGTCAATCTCTTTTCCGAGGACTTTTCTTTCTTCAGGAAGAATGAGTGTAGTCTCATACATAACCTCCAATATAGCATTATAACATTAAACTTTAATTGATGGGAGATGCTCAATACATATTAATATTTTTGAACAATGAACGATACTAACATTTTTACAAGATCTCTCAATATTGCTGAGCTACTGAAAACTGGAGGGGCCATGGGGAGGCCCTGGGATGGATTTCTTTATTCTACAGCTACCACTGTAGTAGGCAAGACTCAGGACTCCAGCCTCCACGATCTTCTGTGAGTTCCAAAGGGTGGATTCGAACAGTTGCTAATAAAATGAGGAGTACACAAGAAACCACCTGAGGCAAGATGGCGCATCAAGGTTAGGAGACTGATCATCCCAGCCCTGCACACAACCTGCTCTTGTTAGCAACCCCATCTTTGAACCATTGTTATAAAATTCCTCATCAATTCCTCCCTGGTTGAGACACATAAATTATCAAGGCAAGAACCTGCTTTCCCCCTTCACCTGGCAATAAAGCAATAAAGCTATCCTTTTCTACTTCACCCAAAGTTCTGTCTCTGAGATTCAGTTCAGCTCCAGTGCAGAGAGGCTGAGCTTTCAGCATCAATATGAAGATAGTTCTCTAGAAAGTTGCATTCATGGATTAGTTATGCAATTGAGTCTTTCCTCCAAGCTTTAAGGGATTACCTAAAGTACGGGATAGGTGTTCCTGTCTCAGACTTTCAGGCAAAAATTTAATTTGAAGAACCAACTGATAATAAACATTAATTTTATTTTGAAGTCCATATATTTGAAATCTATATAAATGATGGCTACATAGTTAGGAAAAATATTTTGTTTAGAATTAAGAAAAACTGGCATGTCTAGGAAACCCAGGGCTCCCTAAATGATGTGGGACTCTCTCCAGGATGACATATACATTCATCACACCAGTCATCAAATCTGCCTGTTTTCTCCCTGGACTCAAAGTCCATTTGCTTTCAGGCCACGGGCTCACCCACAGTTACTAATTGGAACATATTGTCCAGATGATAGAAAAGTCTAGTTGCTACACTTCCCACTAATAAAAGGAATTGTCCAATGAACTTGATAACATCTCGCTTTTCTCATAATAATTTAACTGATCCTGTACCTACATGGGTGATAATATTATTGTCTGAAATAGGCAGTCTGAGCTTAGAAAATTTCAAAACTAGCTATGTGTGTGTGTGAGCTGTCATGTCCAACTCTTTGCAGCCCCAAAGACTGTAGACCGCCAGGCTCCCCTGTCTATGGACTTTTCCAGGCAAGAACATTGGAGTGGGTTGCTATTTCCTTCTCCAGGCTATCTTCCCGACTCAGGGACTGAACCTGCGACTCTTATGTCTCCTGCACTGGCAGGAGGGTTCTTTACCACTAGTGCCACCTGGGAGGCAAATTTATTATCCTGTGGTTGTTTTCTTATCTGTAAAACAGGGAATCACCTCTCAGGATCACTGGCAAGATTAAATGAATACATGTAAAATACTCAAATCAGTGCCTGGCATTTAGTAAATACTCAAATATTCACTATTATTAAAGTCCGCTGAAATTAAGTCCTCCATAAGAATACTCCATTAAATGAGCTGTTAGTCTCAGAATCCCACACAGACATCAAAGATTACAACCAACCAGGTATGCTTACCCTCGTTATGAAGGATGCCTTGAAATTCTGTGATCTAAGGAAAAATTTCTCTACTGCTGCAGGTTTACGTATGATCCAAACTAGTTATCTGATCCAGTTGCTTTGGAACATAAAATGAGTCAAGTTAAAAAAAAAATGGGAATGGGGTAGAGAGAAAGCTCTGCAGATAACTGTTCAACCCCGACATTGTTCAACACCCAGTTATTGTTCTTTCAGAGTTGCAAATGTTAACACTGCTATTTTATTAGGATTTAAATTTCTTTAAAAAAGATAGTATATATCTTTTTCTGAACCAACAGACAGTAAGATCAGATTTCTAGAAGTCATATATAAATAAATTATATGAACATTAGACCTGCAACCAGGGTCTTTTGCTTGGTGTAATCTTGAAGCCTGCAAATTTCCTTGACCATAGGCTTGGGAACTGTTTTTGGCTTCTAGCTCCAGTTCAGTGCTGATTTGTTGAGATGTCTGTGACAATCAATGTAGACAGAACTTATCTTATTTTTCCTTCCTCCTCTGTATCAACAAAACAATGTTATCAAATAGTTTTACTTGGGATGGTCACAAGAACTTGGGAACATTGCACCTCAGCCTTAAATGTCAGCAGAATTCGGCCACTTTCCCCACTGCTATTAATGACTACTCACTCCTTCAAGCACTTGTTAAAGTCTTGCAATCAGCTTTCACTCCTATGCCTATGTGTCAGACCCGCTTTACTAGAAATACTGTGGCTCTCCTTTAAAAAAAATAGCCAGAAACATATTACATCCCGTAACCTTCACTTCTATCCTTGATCTAAGCCATTGTGACATCTCACCTTAATTATGACAATACTCCTTCATCTACGGCTGAGCTGGGTCTTAGCCGTGAGTCTGGCTACTGTTGGTTGTGCTGCACGGGCTTCTCACTGTGGTGGCTTTTGCTGTTGTGGAGCATGGGCTCAGTAGCTGGTGTACTGCCTTAGCTGTCCGTGGCATGTGGAATCGTCCCAGACCAGGGACTGAACCCGTGTCTCCTCCATTAGTAGGCAGATTCTTAACTAGTGGATCTCCAGGAAGTCCCACTATACTCTTACCTCATCTTGCAGCTTCCACCCTTGTCCACATTATGGTCTTTGTCTCAACACGGTTGGCAATATGATCCTTTTTAAAAGACTTACCAGGCTACTCTTCTGTCCAAATCCTTTGGCTCCGTATCTTGCTCAGAAGAAAAGCCAAGTCTTTCACAAAAATCCTGTGTGATCCTGAGCTTCTCACTCCTTCACCAGCCTTCCTCACTTTTCTCCTCCTACCTCTTCTCTTGTGACCTCCCTGTGCCACCAATGCCCTTCCTTTCCTTTTTCATTCAACGGCCACCTCCATGAGGCCTATCTAATTGTGCACAGGCCCACATACACACCCAAGCAGTTCCCATTCCATACTCTGGTGTTTTGTTCTCTAGAGGATTTATCACTGTCTAATATGGAAGTTTGAGCATTCTTTGGCATTGCCTTTCTTTGGGATTGGAATGAAGACTGACCTCTTCCAGTCCTGTGGCCACTGCTGAGTTTTCCAAATCTGCTGGCATATTGAGTGCAGCACTTTCACAGCATCATCTTTCAAGACTTGAAATAGCTCCACTGGAATTCCATCACCTCCACTAGCTTTGTTCGTAGTGATGCTTTCTAAGGCCCACTTGACTTCACATTCCAAGATGTCTGGCTCTAGGTCGGTGATCACATTATCGTGACTATCTTGGTCGTGAAGATCTTTTTTGTACAGTTCTTCTGTGTATTCCTGCCACCCCTTCTTAATATCTTCTGCTTCTGTTAGGTCCATACCATTTCTGTCCTTTATTGCGCCCATCTTTGCATGAAATGTTCCCTTGGAATCTCTAATTTTCTTGAAGAGGTCTCTTGTTTTTCCTATTCTGTTGTTTTCCTCTATTTCTTTGCATTGATCACTGAGGAAGGCTTTCTTATCTCTCCTTGCTATTCTTTGGAACTCTGCATTCAGATGCTTATATCTTTCCTTTTCTCCTTTGCTTTTTGCCTCTCTTCTTTTTACAGCTATTTGTAAGGCCTCCTCAGACAGCCATTTCGCTCTTTTGCATTTCTTTTCCATGGGGATGGTCTTGGTCCCTGTCTCCTGTACAATGTCACGAACCTCCGTCCAGAGTTCATCAGGCACTCTATCAATCAGATCTAGTCCCTTAAATCTATTTCTCACTTCCACTGTATAATCATAAGGGATTTGATTGAGGTAATATCTGAATGGTCTAATGGTTTTCCCTACTTTCTTCAATTTAAGTCTGAACTTCACAATAAGGAGTTCATGATCTGAGCCACAGTCAGCTCCTGGTCTTGTTTTTGCTAACTGTATACAGCTTCTCCATCTTTGGTTGCAAAGAATATAATCAATCTGATTTCGGTGTTGACCTTCTGGTGATGTCCATGTGTAGAGTCTTCTCTTGTGTTGTTGGAAGAGGGTGTTTGCTATGACCAGTGCATTCTCTTGACAAAACTCTATTAGCCTTTGCCCTGCTCCATTCCGTGCTCCAAGGCCAAATTTGCCAGTTACTCCAGGTGTTTCTTGACTTCCTACTTTTGCATTCCAGTCCCCTAGAATGAAAAGGACATCTTTTTTGGGTGTTAGTTCTAAAAGGTCTTGTAGGTCTTCATAGAACCGATTAACTTCGGCTTCTTCAGCATTACTGGTTGGGGCATAGGCCTGGATTACTGTAATATTGAATGGTTTGCCTTGGAAATGAACAGAAATCATTCTGTCATTTTTAAGATTGCATCCAAGTACTGCATTTCGGACTCTTTTGTTGACCATGATGGCTACTCCATTTCTTCTAAGGGATTCCTGCCCACAGTAGTAGATATAATGGTCATCCGAGTTAAATTCACCCATTCCAGAAAACTCAGCAGTGGCCACAGGACTGGAAGAGGTCAGTCTTCATTCCAATCCCAAAGAAAGGCAATGCCAAAGAATGCTCAAACTACCGCACAATTGCACTCATCTCACACACTAGTAAAGTCATGCTCAAAATTCTCCAAGCCAGGCTTCAGCAGTATGTAAACCGTGAACTCCCACATGTTCAAGCAGGTTTTAGAAAAGGCAGAGGCACCAGAGATCAAATTGCCAACATCCGCTGGATCATGGAGAAAGCAAGAGAGTTTCAGAAAAACATCTATTTCTGCTTCATTGACTATGCCAAAGCCTTTGACTGTGTGGATCACAATAAACTGTGGAACATTCTGAAAGAGATGGGAATCCCAGACCACCTGACCTGCCTCTTGAGAAACCTGTATGCAGGTCAGGAAGCAACAGTCAGAACTGGACATGGAACAACCAACTGGTTCCAAATAGGAAAAGGTGTACGTCAAGGCTGTATATTGTCACCTTGCTTATTTAACTTATATGCAGAGTACATCATGAGGAACGCTGGGCTGGAAGAAGCACAAGCTGGAATCAAGATTGCCGGGAGAAATATCAATAACCTCAGATATGCAGATGACACCACCCTTATGGCAGAAAGTGAAGAGGAACTCAAAGGCCTCTTGATGAAAGTGAAAGAGGAGAGTGAAAAGGTTGGCTTGAAGCTCAACATTCAGAAAACAAAGATCATGGCATCTGGTCCCATCACTTCATGGGAAATAGATGGAAAAACAGTGGAAACAGTGTCAGACTTTGTTTTTTTGGGCTCCAAAATCACTGCAGATGCTGATTGCAGCCATGAAATTAAAAGACGCTTGCTCCTTGGAAGGAAAGTTATGACCAACCTTGATAGTATATTAAAAAGCAGAGACATTACTTTGCCAACCAAGGTCCGTCTAGTCAAGGCAATGGTTTTTCCCGTGGTCATGTTTGGATGTGAGAGTTGGACTGTGAAGAAAGCTGATCGCCGAAGAATCAATGCTTTTGAACTGTGGTGTTGGAGAAGACTCTTGAGAGTCCCTTATTCTGCAAGGAGATCCAACCAGTCCATTCTAAAGGAGATCAATCCTGGATGTTCATTGGAGGGACTGACGCTAAAGCTGAAACTGCAATACTTTGGCCACCTCATGCGATGAGTTGACTCACTGGAAAAGACTCTGATGCTGGGAAAGGTTGGGGGCGGGAGGAGAAGGGGACGACGGAGAATGAGATGGCTGGATGGCATCACCGACTCTGTGGACATGAGTTTGAGTGAACTCCGGGAGTTGGTGATGGACAGGGAGGCCTGGCGTGCTGTGATTCATGGGGTCGCGGAGAGTCGGACACGACTGAGCGACTGAACTGAACTGAACTGAATATGGAAGTTCCTAAAATATGATTTCAAACTCCTGTTGTGAAGCTGATGGGGTCCAGTGACCACACTTTAGGGCAATCTTCCTCCTAGAGTAGGGGTAAACTACTCAAACTGGAGGGGCCACCAGATTACCTAAAGTGTTTCTTTCAAATGCGACTGGTTGAATAGAATATATGATATTCTTTTTTTATTAGGTGTATCTATTTCCTCCCCATTAGAATACAACTCTGAGGCAGGGATTTTTTTTTTCCTTGGGTTTTCTGCTGTTTCCTCACGCAAAGAAAACCAGGCACACAGTCGCTGCTCAATAAATACATGCTGATTGACCAAATGAAAATTACTTAACCCTAGTGATATGTCAGAAAATTTCTTTCTCCTGTCAGATTTTATATGCAGAATCACAAAGTTAAAAAACCTTTATAGATCAACCTCTTCCTGCAAGAAAGCATTTTAAAGTAATGGGCGGCAGAGACAACTGGGATTTCCCAATATTCATGAAATCATCAATTTAAATTATTATTGCAACATTAATAACAATAAACATTTATGGAATGCTACTATTTGCTGAGTATTTCATGTGTAGTATTTCACTTTTCATACTGAACTCTGAGGTGGCCAGTGGTGTCACCTCCATTTTCCAGACAGGGGTTGCTATGACAAAGCCCGCTTCTCTATGGTTTTCATACCATCTGCTCCTCTCCATGTGCTCTCCCAACTGGGAGCAACAGGTAGTGTGTGAAATGGGAGGTGACAGTTTTCTTCTCAGTGGCCAGACCTGTTAGGATCTGAACTAAAGTTTGCTGAGCTATATTTTACATTTACTTTTTTTTTTAAAGTAATTTATTTTTTATTGGAGGCAAATTTTTTTACAATATTATATTGGTTGGTTTTGCCATATATTGACATGAATTCACCCCGGGTTTACATAAGTTCCCCCTCCTGAACCCCCCTCCCACCTCCCTCCTCCCTTTATCCTCCCTCTGGGTCATCCCCGCACGCCAGCCCCGAGCATCCTATAACATGCATCGACTCTGAACTAGTGATTTGTTTTACATATGACAACATACGTGTTTCAATGCCATTCTCCCAAATCATCCCACCCTCACCCTCCCCCACAGAGTCCCAAAGACTGTTCTATACATCTGTGTCTCTTTTGCTGTCTCGTATACAGGGTTATCATTTGCATCTTTCTAAATTCCATATATATGCGTTAGTATACTGTATTGGTGTTTTTCTTTCTGGCTTACTTCACTCTGTATAATAGGCTCCAGTTTCATCCACCTCATTAGAACTGATTCAAATGTATTCTTTTTAATGGCTGAATAATACTCCATTGTGTATATGTACCAAAGCTTTCTTATCCATTTGTCTGCAGATGGACATCTAGGTTGCTTCCATGTCCTGGCTATTATAAACAGTGCTGCAATGAACATTGGAGTACATGGGTCTCTTTCAATTCTGGTTTCCTCGGTGTGTATGCCCAGGAGTGCCATTGCTGGATCATATGGCAGTTCTATTTCCAGTTTTTTGAGGAATCTCCACACTGTTCTCCATAGTGGCTGTACTACTGTTCTCCATAGTGGCTGTACTTACATTTACCTTTTATAACATGAAAGATCATCCAAGTCATTTTTCTGTTTCAATAAAGTTCCACAGAGCTATATCAGAACCCTGGAATTGCAGATGTAAATATTGAACTCTACAAATATTGTTAAGAATTTAGCTGTGAAAGATATGAAAATATTTTTCAGGAGGCTTGTTTTTGGGGGGCGTGTTTTCATAATAATTTAGAGCTGTTTATTCTATATATTCATTCTATCAAACTCTATACAATAGCACTACACTTATGTAAAGAAAAACAGAAAGACATTATGAGTTAATGATTCATTTTCTTCCAAATAGACTGTTAGAACAGGGGTCAGCAAACTTTTCCATAAAGGAGCAAGTAGTACGTATTTTAGACTGGCAGGCCATATAATTCTTCAGTCATGGAAAGCAACCAAGCACAAAACATAAATAGATAGATATAATTCAGTTTCAAAAAAATGTTATTTATACAAATGGCCAGCCCACAGACCGCAGTTTGCTGACCCCTATGTTAAAAGGTTCCAAATATTAGTGTAATGAATGAAATACATCAGATAAATTTCAGGTAAATCTGCCAAATTTCTCTCATTTTAAAAACTGTCTTTTAAAAAGTGACACTTTCAGCATGCAAAAATGATATCTGGCTCTGCAATAAGTCAAACTAGTTAAAAGAAACCTTGTGTTTATTTTTTACACAGCACAAATGCAGGTGACACAGTAAGTTCATAATTCCCCACAAAAAACTTATAAACTTAACAACTGAGAATCATGTTCTTATAATCTGCATTATTCATAGCTATACACTCTATGGAATCCATTCCATAGCAGCAGAGAACCTTAACTCAAAAGCACCAAGTCTCCAGGCATTACTACAAACATCTTGTTTTCATTCTCTAATACATGCAGTCAAACTGCCTAGGAAGCAAATACCAATTCACCTTAGGTGTCAATGGGTAAGGGAAAACAGTTAAACAACCAACATTATTCTTACGTCTAGAACTGATGCTACCTCTTCACATCATTATTTTTTCCTTTCATGAACATTTTACTTTTTAGTGTAGCTACATTTGAATATAAATTGAAATTTGAATATAATCTCTTTCAGATTCATCCAGCAGTTTAGAACATTCATATCTGTTTAATTAATCCTGAGGAAAACAGAAATACGATCTCTAATCTAGAATATTTTGGCAGTCTTTATTAAAAGTTAAGTTCAGAATTTTATAGCAAAGTGATTATGGTCTGTTTGTTCAAATTATAGATTACAAGATTCTTTCATTTATTTAGATTAAGATACAAAGCTAATTCCGAATATATTTTATAGAAGTGTTTTCATTTTTTGAACAAGCAGGGTTCAGTGGGCATTTTTAGGACCTTGCTCACATTAGAGAGCTATATACTCAGAGACTATTGGATCCACTAAATGGACAATGAAAACTGGCTGAGGCTGCTCATGAATACTTCAATAGGAATCTGATACAGAGACACAGATTTCATTGTTAAAGTCAATGGAACTGAAGTCTTTCTTAAAACTGTGCTCCTGATAGGCTGAAGATAGAGTAGTGGACTGTTAGTTCTTTAAGCCAAAAATGCATGGATGTTGTACAAAGGCTTCATTCTCTGCCTGTAGTCAGTAACTTGAGGGCCTTCTGCAGATTCTGCACTGCAGTGCTGACATCTTCATACTGCAAAGCACTGCCAGCATACTTGCAGTATTTCTGGGCCCTAGCAAAGTCCTCTGGTGTTAGTCGGATATCTCCTAAGAGAAAAACAGAGTAATGAAAACATTTATAAAGAATATAAAAAGTGTTATTTAGGTTAGGTAAATGCTTATACTCAAGATTACAGAAAATGTTTAAGTTTATATAAAAATATGAAGGTCTTTCCAAACCCCTAGTTGTATCTGAATAGATTTTCTTTATGCTTTTAAATTTAATTATTAATATAAACTATACATATGCCAGTGCATAATGACTTATATGAGCAAGATTTCTTTCCAGAAGTCATAAACCGGAAAGTTTATATATTGGCAAAGTAACTGCAAAAAATTATATATTCATATTCTGTATAAAACAAGGAAAGTAGCTTTGGTATTTATGTCAGAATTGCTGAGACTCTCTTTTAATGGAACAATACACACAGTCTAAGACTTTCAAAACTCATTTGAACGAGAATATACATATAAATAAAAAATTAAGCAACAAACTTTATGCAAATATTACATATATTATCTAAATTTTTTAAGCATGTAAAGTGTTAAGGATTAACTAAAACATATCATTAAGCTACACAATCAAACCTAAACAATTCTTATTAGTTCTTTATTCAAAATTGATTCTCATCAAGGTTTCTATCTAGATATACATATGTTTAACATGGATAGACCCAGCCAAATAATTTGGGTGAAAAAAAAAATCATACTGAAAATATTTAATCTAAGATTTTAGATTTGAATATATATTTCTAAAAGTGAAATTAAAAACTGATTTTGTGTCTTATCTTTAGAAATAAATATCATTTTCTTTAGAAATTTTTATGAGGACTCTAAGAACTGATCAGAAGGCCGGGGGTACAGAATACAAAGAAAAGATAATATATTTTGATTCCCTTTCTAAATGAACATATATAAATATATTTGCTTTTCTTCTAGTTGCTTTTAATTTTGCCAGAAAATAAAGCATAAAATGAAAACTTTGACATTTGAAGTCCTACTTCAAAGTATGTAGCAATTCCAGGTACTCTGATACTAAATTCTTATCCAAATTAATATTTTCTAAAATTTTCAAAAAAGAATGGTGAAGTAATGTATCCTAAAGTTTCTAACCCAGTTGTCAGGCACTTGTTAAGTGCTGAATAACTTCAATGAAAGACTATAAAAAAGCCATATTTACTGTATTTCCCACTTTTAAAAAAATATTAAGTTCACATAGAATTAAACATTAAATTTAAGATTTAACAATAATGTACTTATACATCTACATACAGTAACTAGACCAGTGTGTTACACATACAAAGCCTCCGAATACTGTTGAGTATTAAAGATTACAATCATAGTTGGTCCTCACTGTTGTGAATCACAGATTCTTGTTGCTGTTCAGTCACAAAGTCATGTCTGACTCTTTGCAACTCCATGAACTGCAGCATGCCAGGCTTCCTGTCCTTCAATACCTTCGGGAGTTAGCTCAAACTCATGTCCATTAAGTCAATGATGCTATCATCTCATCCTCTGTCCCTGGCTTCTCTTTCTGCCCTCAATCTTCCCCAGCATTAGGGTCTTTTTCAGTGAGTTAGCTCCTCGCATCACGTGGCCAAAATACTGGAGCTTCAGCTTCAGTCCTTTCAATGAATAATCAGGATTGATTTCCTTTAGGACTGACTGATTTGATCTCTGTGCAGTCCAGTGGACTCTCAGGAATCTTCTCCAGCACAACAATTGGAAAGCATTAATTCTTTGGAGATCAGCCTCTTTTGGATCCAAGTCTCACATGTGTACCTCAAAATCACTGTGGATAGGGACTGCAGCCATAAAACTAAAAAATGCTTGCTCCTTGGAAGGAAAACTATGACCAACCTAGACAGTATATTAAAAAAGTAGAGACAAAAAAAAAAAAAAATAGCAGAGCCATCACTTTGTGAACAAAGGTCCATAAAGTCAAAACTATGGTTTTTCCAGTAGTCATGTAGGGATGTGAGAGTTGGTCCATAAAGTTGAGTGCCGAAGAATTGATGCTTTCAAACTGAGGTGCTGGAGAAGACTCTTGAGCATCCCTTGGACTGCAAGGAGATCAAACCAGTCAATTCTAAAGGAAATCAACTTTGAATATTCACTGGAAGGATTGATGCTATAGGTGATGCTCCAATCCTTTGGCCACCCGATGAGAAGAGCTGACTCACTGGAAGGACCTTGATGCCAGGAAAGATTGAAGGCAAAGGAGAAGGGGTTGGCAGAGGAAGAGATGGTTAGATATCATCACCGACAAACAGACATGATTTTGAGCAAACTCTGGGACAATGAAGGACAGGGAAACCTGGCGTGCTGTAGTCCATGGGGTTGAAAAGAGTCAAACATGACTTAACGACTGAACAACAGTCCTCTGTCAAGATCAGATCAATCAACCTTGGAAAGGCATAGCTTTATCAATTGGGTATACAGGGATTTATCTTTAAACCAAATAATTATTTTGTTTTCTCTAGGTTATTTCCCTAACTCCAAATGATAATTTTATACCATTGTTTCCTGATTTATAAGTTTTTCAGTTCAGTTCAGTCACTCAGTAGTGTCTGACTCTTTGCAAGCACATGGACTGCAGCACACCAGGCTTCCCTGTCCATCACCAACTCCTGGAGTTGACTCCAACTCATGTCCACTGAGTTAGTGATGCCATCCAACCATCTCATCCTCTGTCTTCCCTTTCTCCTCCAGCCTTCAATCTTTCCCAGCTTTAGGGTCTTTTCCAGTGAGTCAGTTCTTTGCATCAGGTGGCCAAAGTACTGGAACTTCAGCATCAGTCCTTCCAATGAATATT
The DNA here is from genome assembly GCF_049115385.1 of Moschus berezovskii. Classification (NCBI taxonomy): domain Eukaryota; kingdom Metazoa; phylum Chordata; class Mammalia; order Artiodactyla; family Moschidae; genus Moschus; species Moschus berezovskii. The sequence goes on along the minus strand of NC_142469.1, from coordinate 86,875,294 downwards.
CAGGACTGACTTCCTATAGGATTGACTGGTTTGATCTCCTTGCAGTCCAAGGGACTCTCAAGTCTTTTCCAAAACCACAGTTCAAAAGCACCAATTCTTTGGCGCTCAGCTTTCTTTACAGTCCAACTCTCACATCCATACATGACTACTGGAAAAACCATAGCTTTGACTAGATGGACCTTTGTTGGCAAAGTAATGTCTCTGCTTTTTAATAAGCTGTCTAGGTTGGTCACAGCTTTTCTTCCAAGGGGGTCTTTTAATTTCATGGCTGCAGTCACCATCTGATTTTTTGGCCTAAGAAAATAAAGCCTCTCACTGCTTCCATTGCTTCCCCATCTATTTGTCATGAAGTGATGGGACCAGATGCCATGATCTTAGTTTTTTGAATGTTGAGTATTAAGCCAGTTTTTTCACTCTCCTCTTTCACTTTCATCAAGAGGCTCTTTAGTTCTTCGCATTCTGCCATAAGGTTGGTGTCATCTGCATATCTGAGGTTATTGATATTTCTGTAGGCAATCTTGATTCCAGCCTGAGCTTCATCCATCCTGGCATATCCCATGATGTACTCTGCATGTAAGTTATATAAACAGAGTGACAACATACAGCCTTGATGTATTCCTTTCCCAATTTGGAACCAGTCCATTGTTCCATGTCCAGTTTTTCCTATTGCTTCTTGATCTGCATACAGATTTCTCAGGAGGCAGGTAAGGTGGTCTGCTATTTCCATCTCTTAAAGAATTTTCCACAGTTTGTTGTGATCCACACAGTCAAAGGCTTTGGTAGTCAATGAAGCAGAACTAGATGTTTTTCTGGAATTCTCTTGCTTTTTCTATGATCCAGTGGATGTTGGCAATTTGATTTCTGGTTCCTCTGCTTTTTCTAAATTCAGTTTGAACATCTTGAAGTTCTTGGTTCATGAACTGTTGAAACCTAGCTTGGAGAATTTAGAGCATTACCTTGCTAGCGTGTGACATGAGTGCAATTGTGCGGTAGTTTAAGCATTCTTTGGCATTGTCTTTCTTTGGAATTGGAATGAAAACTGACCTTTTCCAGTCCTGTGGCCACTGCTGAGTTTTCAAAATTTGCTGGCATACTGAGGGCAGCACTTTCACAGCATCATCCTTTAAGATTTGAAATACCTCAGCTGGAATTCCATCACTTCCACTAGCTTTGAATGTAGTGATGCTTCCTAAGGCCCACTTGACTTCACATTCCAGGATGTCTAGCTCTAGGTGAGTGATCACACTATTGTAGTTATCTGGATCATGAAGATCTTTTTGTGCATAGTTCTTTCATGTATTCTTGCCACCTCTTCTTAGTATCTTCTGCTTCTGTTAGGGCCACACCGTTTCTGTCCTTTATTGTGACCATCTTTGCATGAAATGTTCCCTTGGTATCTTTACTTTTCTTGAAAAGATCTTTAGTCTTTCCCATTCTATTGTTTTCTTTTCATTGATCACTTAAGAAGGTTTTCTTATCTCTCCTTGCTACTCTTTAGAACTCTGAATTCAGATGTGTATCTTTCCTTTTCTTCTTTGCCTTTAGCTTCTCTTCTTTTCTCAGCTATTTGTAAGGCCTCCTCTTTGCTATAAAAGGTAAAGGATTTAGCCACTTACTTACACACTTTCCTTCTTTCTTACCCTGTCTCTTAAATTTATAATTTTTTTTTCAAATTACTTACTTCTGTCTTCTCATTTCATCAACTCAAGAAAAATTTCAACATTTCACTTTTGGACACTCCCCTAAATAGAACCTTCTTTTACTCTACCTTTCAACCTCTTGAAATACCTCTCTACCTTCAACTTGTCAGTGTTGATTTATATTCTGTCCTGAAAAACATACTGTTTGTGATAAGCCTATGCCATTTCAAGGAGAATGTTCTTTGTGTCCAAGTCAAACAAAATCCCTTTTCTTATATTTCATAATTCTATTATTGTTCAAAATCATGGCATATTTTAGTTTGAGTCTTACTTGAAATTTCTTGTACAATTTAAGAGGTTTTCTTGGATATTTTTGTTCTTGGCAGACAAATTCTATGGCTTCTTATCCATTTCTTTCACATTCTACAGCCTTTTATTGTATATACTGCAAGGAATCTACTTCAGTTTTCTTAAAGGAGGGGGGCTTTGGTTTTCTCATTTTAGAGCAACTGCTTTTCAAGCCTATGGAAAAGTTGTCAATGGAATTTTTCCTGTTAGGTGACATAAGATTAATTCCACCATTTCTTATATCTCATATCTCTTTTCTTGGTTATCACTCTTCTCTTGATGGAGTATATCCTCTGGTAACTTCTTTAGAAGACGGTATGTAGTAGGTGAAACTTCAGAATCCTTACATATTTAACAATATTTATTCTGCATTCATACCTGACAGTTTGGCTGGGTAAGATGGCAGACTTAGCATATGTAATTTTTTCTTCTGAAACCATATTAAAATAAGGTAAAACAAAAGGAAATAAATCCTAAAATTGAAGGAAAAGCAGTGAAGTCTCAAAGAGTGTAAAAACTGGAACAGGTAACTGACAAGAGATTTAAAGAAATTTCTAGAAAACTAGAAATTAAGTGGAGGTATGCAGTTAGATGGGCTTCCCTGATGGTTCAGACAGTAAAGAATCTGCCTGCAATGCAGAAGACTTGGGTTTGATCCTTATGTCAGGAAGATCTCCTGGAGAAGGGAATGACAATCCATTCTAGTATCCTCGCCTGGAGAATTCCATGGACAGAGGAGACTGGTGGGCAACAGTCCATGGAGTTGCAAAAAGTCATACACAACTGAGTGGCTAACACACATGCTGTTAGATAAGAGCAGAAAAACATTCCAACTCAAAACATGTTTATAGGAGGGCTTTATGTGGAGTTTACCTAGAGAAACTTCAGAGATGGTCTAGCTGTATGAGTGGGGTTACGGGTCTTTGCCCCATCAGTCTAACCTTCCTCACTCCATCACCCTCTGCATACGTGCACATCCTTAGCCCTACTGCATTCCCATCTCTCACATGACACCCTAGGTTAAAAAGATAGAGAATGTCTCTAAATTCATGGAATTAACCTCCTGGATAGAGTTAGGACTGACACGGTATGTGTGGTACACCCCTTGCCATTCCCCTCCAAGAAAAAAATCTCCTCATCCATGGCTGAGATGCAGGAGGAAGCTGAATAGCCTGTTTTCACAAGGGAGAACAGAAAAATCAAGTGGGAAAACAGACCTACAGACATAACATCAGGGGAAATTCAATAACAGCTACTGAAAGTAACCAATCAAGGTCTTCATCTTACATATAAAAGAACTAATCTCATCAGACATATGAAGAAAATTCTGAAAAAGACTAAATTAAACTTAGACTAAATCTTTCCAGAAAAGCTAGAAAGATTGGAATTAATACACTAATCACTTCGCCTATGAACAAATCAATCAAAATAACAATCCTCAGAGACTTCTATCTTCAACTATGGTTAGCTTCCCTCTTCTTAATTAATCTATTAACTCAGTGCAGGTAAAGAAGATTGTAATCAAATCACGAGGTAATCTTGAACTAAACTAACAGAAGCGTCTATGATAGCTTTGGTTACATGTTTGTACCACTATATCCAGCAGTACATAAAAAAAGGAACTGTAAAAAAAGGGGAATGCCTTTGGATTTAAATATTTTTGATCTAAGAAATAATCTCGGTTTATTGGAGAATCTGGTGAATAAAGGCATTTAAAGAAGTGTGTTTCAATTACCTAGACATTCAAATAAATACAGGCATCCCAAGATAAAACCACAAAAAATGCCCCCAAATAGGATATACACTATACCTCATAAAATAGCTGACTTACCCTGGGAAACTGTACTGAAAAGTGCAGGATCAATGGCCGGAATAGTCTGTGGAGTAGGCTGGATAGTGTTACTTGTTACACCTGCAAATCAGAAAACCACAAATGAGTACAAGAAGTGTTACACTCTCAATCCTCTTAATTATATACTAGGAAAGCACTCAGAGGATCATGGAAGAATCTCATTACTTCACTTAATTACTTTCCTGAAATCTCAATGAACTGTAATGTGATATACATCTTATTTGATGTTGGAGGCTGCTATAGGAAATATGCAGAAAAATATATTTTGAGCATTTACATAGATGTGTTTTTAGGCAATATATATTCTTATTATATATTTTGCACTTTCTATCACATCTATTACTTCAAGGTGCTTCTCAATAAAGCTTACCATATATCTGTAGAAGTAACAGATTCCCTTCCTACTTTTTAATTTCTTAAATAATTGAGTAATTTTGAGGACAAGATAGGATATAATTATGATTTAGTTTAACTTATGGAATGAGTCCCATTTCATCTCTGTCAATGAAATTGACAAATTATATATTTCAATTTTCCAGTTTATATGTTTTTAAGATAATATTTCACACACCCAAGAAGCAATTAGTTATGACTTCCTATTAGAACTTGTCATGACTACCATATTCAGTAGATAACTAGCATTCTAGTCATCTAAAAAATCAACATAAACTGCTGTAACTTCCAAAGAGTTTCAATTAACAAAAATTATTTAATTAACAAGATGATTCAATCAACAAGAAAGCAAATGAAGAAGAAAACCTGATTACTCTCAATCAACAGACTCAAATGGAAAGCAGGATTCTTCTGCCCCAAGCTAAGAGGTTCAATGTGAATAGGCAATGTACAGTAGGGGGCTTCCCAGGTGGCTCAGTAGTAAAGAATCTGACTGCCAAGCAGCAGATGAGAGTTCGATCCCTTGGTTGGGAAGACCCCCTGGAGAAGGAAATGACAACCCATTCCAGCATTCTTGTCTGGAAAATTCCATGGACAGACATAGTCCATGGGGTTGCAAACAGACAGACTATAACTTAGTTGACTAAACAGCAGTAGTGTAAAGTAGCAAAGACACTAGGACAAGAAGAAAGGAACAGAAGAGAGAGAGAAAACAAATTGGGAAGTTTTTAGGGGCAATGAGAGTTCTAGAGCTATGGTTTGACTTAAGTTCTCAAATATATTCTGCAGGTACAAATTTTACTTGAAGGACTTCTTGACTTTGAAGGACCTTATTATTTCCCACCCAAAGGAAAAACAGTTTAAATATATACTATTTTATATCATTCAATTTTGTTTTGGCAAACTAGTTTCACTTTCACAGCTTTGGTGCTATTTTTATTAAGTCATACAAATCTTGCTTTTTAACTAAAAATGGAACAAAAATTTCCAAAGTACGAAGGGGTATGGATGAAAAGTCAAGGACAAATTTTAAATAGTCAAAAAAAAAAAACAAAACCAAAACCCCACAAAAAGGGTGGAAAAATGTTCATTCATTCCACTTGAGGGCTATCACTAGCTTCCAGGGCACCCTTCTATTCACATAAAAATATGTGTGTTTTCAGACCAGTGTATGCATGTATAATAAAGAAATGTACTTTGCTAAGAAATCTGTGTTCTTGCCTAAATCAAAATCTTCTGGTCAAACTCCTCACTCTGTGGAGAAGGCACACTTCAGCATATGTGTTATTAATATATTAATATTTTGCTAATGGTAATATGTCTGCATACTGTACTATTCTGTGCATTTTTCACTTAACATGCCTTAGCAATAATTCCAGATTAAAATATATAAACCTGCATTGTTCTTTTTAATGGGTCTATATAGCAGTGTTCCATTACATACATGAACACAATAATGCTATCCATCACTAAGGACATTTAGGTTGTTTCCAATCTTCTGCTATAGCTAATACTAGCAAACAATCTTATACAGTGTATACATATATATGTATGAATTTATTTATAGGAAAAATTATATAACTGCAAAGTCAAGAGACACACAAATTTAAATTGACCAATTCAACGACTATGTTTTGCTTGACTTAAAAAAATGCTAACAGAATATGCTGCAAGGAGATCCAACCAGTCCATTCTAAAGGAGATCAATCCTGGATGTTCATTGGAGGGACTGATGCTAAAGCTGAAACTGCAATACTTTGGCCACCTCATGCGACGAGTTGACTCACTGGAAAAGACTCTGATGCTGGGAAAGGTTGGGGGCGGGAGGAGAAGTGGACGACGGAGAATGAGATGGCTGGATGGCATCACCGACTCTGTGGACATGAGTTTGAGTGTACTCCGGGAGTTGGTGATGGACAGGGAGGCCTGGCGTGCTGTGATTCATGGGGTCACGGAGAGTTGGACATGACTGAGCGACTGAACTGAACTGAACTGAACAAAATATGCATATGTGTGTGTGCTTAGTAGCTCAGTGCTGTCCAACTCTTTTCTGCCCCAGGGACTATAGCCCACTAGGCTCCTCTGTCCATGGAATTTTCCAGGCAAGAATACTGGAGTGGGTTGACATTTCCTCCTCCATGGGATCTTCCTGACCCAGGGATCAAACCCATGTCTCCTGGGTCTCCTGGACTGGCAGGGTGATTCTTTACCTCTGTGCCACCTGGGAAGGCCCTAACAAAGTTTATTAAGTTATAAACATATGACATAATTCTCCCATAAACTTGAACTTTCAAAGGCAAATAATTACACAATATAATTTTTTTTTTAAAACTTAGAATGCAAGATTCGACAGGCCTCTTTAGAAACTACCTAGTGAAGTCCAGGCAGTTGAAGCGGCTGAGTGTAAAAACACAGGTGGGTGACTACATAAATTTTTCATACAGATCTTTAGGAAAAAAAGGGTAAATTAACAACTCTTTGCAGATTATCTGGATATCAATGTCATTTCTTACTAAGTAATTTGTGTTTCTGAGTACATTAAAATCCTCCTAACAAATCCCTTTCTCTATGGAGAAGGCAAGGTTTCTTTGGTCAGCATCCTGCATTCATTTTTAAATGTTTTCTTGCACATCTCCAGATGATTAAGTAGGCAATATTACTTAACAAGAACAAAAGAGAATTTACAGAGATAATCTATTATGTATTATGTATGTGTGTGTTAAGTCGCTTCAGTCATATCCGACTCTTTGTGACTCCATGGACTGTAGACTGCCAGACTCGTCTGTCCATGGGATTCTCCAGGTAAGAGTACTGGAGTGGGTTGCCATATCCCCTCCAGGGGATCTTCCCGACACTGGGATCGAAACTGTGTCTCTTATGTCCCCTGCATTGGCAGGTGGGTTTTATACCACTAGCATCACCTGGGAAGACCATATGCATTATAATAAAATTTTATTTGAGTGATACTAAAAAAAGAAAAACCCACAAATAGTCTGCATTTATTAAGAACTCTGATCAGAGTCATTCAACCAAGGCTTGAATTGACAGTATAGGCTACTCAACAAGTCTCACGCAGCAGTGAGAAGACACGGTTTCTCATCTCTCTCCATGTACAGGGACCAAGGCCTATGTTCTTGGCAGTTACCATGACATGTTCCCATGGGGGCCTAGCACAGGGGCTCAACTAAGTGTATAAATACCAGTTAAATCAGTAAAAATGGTTTTTAGTTTATGTTAATTTATCTTTTTAAAATGCTCTAAGCTACTTATTTTTCCTTCTTACCTCAATTTGTAAAGGTTTCATTTGTTATTTTGCAAATGGGTTGTAGCCTTTTATACTACAATATGTTGGAGTGATGTCACCATAAAAACAATCTTGGGGAAGGCAGAAGTGTGTTGGAAATTTCTATCACTTAACAAAAAAGAAATGTTAACAAGTAACTTCTGGCTAAATTTTTCTAGGAGATGGTTTTCACATAGCCTATTTGATGAGATTATATACACTCAAAAATTAAATACTTTATGACTTCTAATTAAGTACTAAATTGTTCTCCTGACTGCATGGTGTGGGAATTCTAGAAAAGGAGAAATGAGTGTTGGTAAGAAAACTCGAGAAGATGATGCAAGAAGTATAATTAAACAGAACCCTGAACAGCAGTAACATTTGAAGAAGCAGTGAAAGAGAAAGACATGATAACTACGAGGAACACTGTAAGCAAATGTAGGAACACTTGGTTGAGTAAACTTCAGGATAATCATGGAAAATAGTGTTGACAGAAACAGATCAGAATACAAAACACTTTGAAGACTGGATAGCAGAGCTCAAATGCAGTCCTTCTGTCACTTAAAAGAACAACAATAAAAGAGCTAAGTTTTTGATCTAGATATCAGGTGAGCTGCCTTTATAATCAAATGGCTTGCATTAATTCTAAACTAATTTTTCATTTATTTAGATTTACTACTGAGATGTTCTTCCTCAATATTTACAGACTGTAGAAAGCATATTTCAAGAGAAGGAAAAAACGGTAGGCTGTATGACCTCTATCTGATAGTACACAGCGGTAAAAGCACAAAGAGCCAAACACTTGGCTGTTTAATCACTAAACCCGCCCTCCTTGCACCCTCTTTGCTTTTCGGTGGAAGAACTAAACACTGTATATTAGTACATACTATTCTTTTCAGCTATCTTAAGGATTTCCCTTTGATAAAAGTACATCCTGGACCTTTACATGAGAGAAAGTAAATCATTCTTGAAGTGAGTAAGAGGGGAAACATCTGCTATATTTATAAACTGAAAATGTTATTTCATTTTCTGTTGGGCAACTATGAACTAATTTTTTAAAACTGTTTTAAATATAATAGAAAAATTTGCCAGCAAACAGGTGATTTCCATATCTAAGTCAACCTCAAGGAGAAAAATATGAGAAATGTAGGTTTTAAAATGATAGAACTTTAGTTTTTCAGAGGAAGGGAAATAGAAGGGAGGTGCCAAAAACATGAAATCCGAAAGACTTGGGTTCAAATTCTAGGACTGTCACTTATTAGCTATGCTAGGATGTATATCTTTTCAGGATAATGGCTTTTAGTTTGAAAATTAGGGATAGCACTATCTAATATAGTTCTGTTAGCATAAGTTTATGAAATAGCCACGATAATTATTTAAATGCTAAGTCTGTAAGAACATAGACCTGATGCCTTAAAGCAATTCTAAGATTTTCAATTTTATGCCCCATGCTAAAGAACATAAGTGGGGGAAAAAAAATAAGGCTAATGCCACATTTAAATGGATCAAAAAATGAACTATTTATGCCAGATAACTTTTAAAAATAAATAGAAGACTACTTCTTGATATCTCTATTTATGTCTGGATATTCTAAGCAAGAGTCTATTAGTTTGAATATATGAAATTAATGTTCTATCACCTCCGTTGTACAAAAATAAACACAAGGTTTGTGTCTATTTTGTCTTATGTACCATTGTCATATGGTTCAACCTGTTACAACCCTCCTACTAGAAGTATACTTTCCATCTCATATGTTTGATATATAGACATACCATAAATATGTAACAATGGCAACCCACTCCAGTATTCTTGCCTAGGAAATCCCATGGACAAAGTCTGAGCCTGGTGGGTGATAGTCCATGGGGTTGCAAAGAGTCGGACAAGATTTAGCAACTGAGCACACACTGTAAATATATGCATATATGCCTATACCATAACTCTGCCCTAAGATACACTGAGCAATAATACCCTTTAGTCAACCTTTTTGTAAGGTCAATGCCTTATCCACAACTGTGATACTTTTTCCTGATTCACAAAATAAAATTAAGTGTTCATTAACTTACTATTAAATATCTTTTCTTTGGCACACAAATAGGAAGGAAGGTTAAAAAAAAAGGAAGCTAATTTGCTGAACACTGATTTTGTGTTAGGCACAGTAATCAATTCTCATACTTTTTCCTCTTTAATAATTGAAACAACTATGAGAAGTATGATTAATTTCAATTTGAAAGAGGAAAAACCTAGAGAGAGAAAAGATAAGTAACAGCAGAGTTTGTGGTTTAATAAGGAGTAGAAACTAGTAGCTAATACTATGTGATTCCCAAGTGCATTTTATTTCACTTTGTCCTTCTGTAAGGATGACTGTGTTGGAGGCTCTAGGTCAGTGTTTAAACTTACTAGTATATTCGAGCAGTATTTATCGAAGGCAGATACATTTAAGTATGTAGCTGGTTTTGCTTAGTTCGTTCTACAATGGAAATACTGAACATTCTTAAAAGATAATAAAATATTTAAAACAATGTTCCATGAAATTTTACTTACAAAACTAATGCAAATTGGTTTATTAATACCATCACATAGACCATAAGGCAATGAAAAGTCAGGCAGGGTAAAATTTAGAGAATGATGATACAAAAGAGATCAGCATTAAAACAACCATGTTCATCAATATGCTTAAAGACAAAAATGTTTGTGGTGTTTATAGATGATATGAAGTTGAAAGTTTTAAAATAGGAGGGACGAGACTAATCACACACCTACAGTGGTCAAAATAGAAAACTTAAATGTTGTTCAACTCATGCAAAATAACCTAAATGGTTTGGGTAAACAGAAGCTGAAAATCTAGAAGTCAATGAAGCAACGGTGAATAACAGAAATAGTAGAAATCAAGGCTCAAAGGCAACTTTTATTCTATTACACATTTTGAAATATATAGTTTACTACCATAGATTACTCGTAGGCTGAGATAAAAGTAAAAGTTTAAAAACAATTTTTGGAAAAATTTTTTATTAAAGTCAAGCTTTATTTAAATTATGGTTTTAAATATCCTTCTATTTGGAAGTAAAGGTGATTCTCTGTCAACAATACAAGAAAACAAAAGAGTAGCTGTTTTCAACTTTAAACAATTTATCTACTGACACTGACTTATTCTTGGAGACTAGTTTTATCAGATATTTTTTTCTATGAAAACAAGGTACATAGTACTAATTTATTCAAAGACAGCAGATATCACTTCTCTGGTTTCTTTTTAGACATGTTTGTAATATTAAAAAAAAAATAAACCTGAAACCACTCCTTTCACTTGTCTGTAAATCCACTGCTACTGAGATTCTGTGCCTCAAAGCCGGCTCCTTCATCGATAATACCCATACTGAGGGTAGAGGCAGGGTCTTAGGGAAATGAGTCAAAACAAAAATGGATCTTGTGATCATAGTAGGAGTCTGACTCACACTCCTATAAATAAGACCCACTCACTTCAGTGCTATTCTTGAATAGCAGTGAAAAGGAAAGAAAGGAAGGGGAAGAAAAAGAAAAGGGAAACACACACGAAAAGTACAGACACTATGCGGTGGCGGTGGTACAAGTTGCATTTGACTCTTTTGCAACCCCATGGACTAAGCTCACCAGGCTCCTCTGTGCATGGGATTTCCTATACTGGAGTGGGTTGCCATTTCCTTCTCTACCTGATATTCCCAACCCAGGAATGGAACCTGGGTCTCCAGCTTGGAGGGCAGATTCTTTATCACTGAGCCACCGGGGAAGCCCATAGACACTATACTTATTAACAAAATATAAAGTAAATAGCAATCAATTACACATAAACATTCTGTCATTTTTAAAAAAATTAAAATACAACTAGTATTAAAATTTCAATGAACACAGTATTGTAAAGCAAATATCTTTCAATTTAAGAAATATATAAATTAAAAAAACTTCAGTGAAAAGTATTTAATTTTTTTTGTGGGTTCAAGTGGAATTTAAAGACCACTTAGTGCTTTAGGACCATCGCTATGAGGCAAAAATAAGATAAGAGGAGCAGTTGTTATTTACGAAAGGAAGAGTTCAAACCTGTTAAGCTTCAACTTCCTACCTGTGCTGTGAGGCACTTCTGCTGGGGTATTAGCTGGAGCGTGGGCACCGGGGGGAATCTGGATTCCAGTATAGCCGCTTGATGGCATGTTGCTTGGGTCATATGTGGAAGATGACGGCTGAAGTGGCTGAGTGGGCAGAGAGGTGGCTCCAGCATCTTCATTTTCCTCAACATCTACTATATGATATACATGAAATGTTAAACGAGGTCTAGACAGTTCTCGATTTATGGTTTTGTCTTTTTTTAAACGGTAGTGTAAAAGGGATATGGTTTTGGTAGAAACTATAGTAGTTTGAATTTTGATCTTTTCCCATGCAGCGGTAAGTGGTATAGTATTCTCTTTGATGCTGGGCAGTGGGAGCCACAGCTGCCAGTCAGTCACGAGATCACAAAGGTAAACAACTGATACACTCACAACTATTCTCTTTTTCACTTTGAGTATACTAGTCAATAAATTACATGAGATACTCAACACTGTATTACAAAATAGATTCTGTGCTAGATGATTCTGCCCAGCTGTAGGTTAAGGTGGGCTGGGCTAAGCTATGATGTTCAGTAAGGTAGGTTATTAAACGCATTTTCAAATCATGGTTATTTCCAATTTATGATGGGTTTATCAGGATATAACCCCATTGTAAGTCAAGGAAATCTGTATTTTGAAATAGAAATGCCAAATATTCTTTTGATATATGAACATGACAGACCTTCAAATGCAATTCTATTTAATGCAGTTGATAAGCAGCTTCTCTTAAAATAATTGTTCTAATTTTTTCCTTTTCTTACAATACTTAATTGTCCCTGGCAATATGAATAACATTTCTTTAAATTAATTAATACTTTCCAACTCTGTAAAATCTATGCATATATTTTTCTTAAAAGTAAATTCTTTAAACTCATTCTTAAAATTTATGAAGGAGGACTTTTCAGCAAAACATACATTTATGCTTTCCCTAAGAACTCTATTTTCTGACACTGCCTTTTACTCAAGATTTATTGTTTACTAGCTATTAAATGATTACCTGTGTGTCTGTCATTCAACAAATTCATCAACAAAAAGGAATGAAATTTCACATTGATCTGTCTATGCAGAAAGGAGTAATAAGAATTAGCCACTTTCGGTAATTTTACTAAGTGAACTTGTAGATGTTATATATACTAACATAATTTTTTCCCATATTAGAGAACTCTTAACACAAACATCCTGGGAAGGAAAAAAAAAAAAAAACCAAAAACTTTTTAAAGACAGTGGAGAGTGACCAAAGGACAGTTAGAGAGTTTGGGATAGACATGCACAGTCTGCTATATTTAAAATGGATAACTAACTAACAAGGACCTACTGTACAGCACATGGAACTCTGCTCAATGTTATGTGGCAGCCAAGATGGGATGGGAGTATGGGGGAGAAGGGACACATGTATATGTATGGCTGAGTCTCTTCCTTGTTCACATGAAACTATCACAACATTGTTAATCAGCTCCACCCCAATACAAAATAAAATGTTACCAAAAAAAAAAACAAAAAACAAACAGTTGGCAGAAATTAGAATGAAGATGAGCCTTGACAGAAGAAATCTTACCAGGGAAGGTTTGCTTTCATGTCACTTTTCACCTGAGTGCACCCAAAAGTCTATGCAAAAAAAGGAGTTGCAGAGACGTGAGCCTTGAAATGCCTGTATAAACCTCAACTAAATACCTGTATGGCCCTTGAATTATGTAGGCAGACTCATGGAAGGGTCTAAGGAGCCCTGGAAAGCAACAGCCTTAAAGCTGAAAGAAAAGAGGGGCAGTTTAGGCAAGTTAACTGTCTGCTAGAACGAGAATCAAGACTTTGCAAAGGAAGATGATTGAATGCAGAACAGCTACAAAGGGTTATCAATAACAAAAATTAGAGATATGGGGGGAGGGGAGAAGACGAAAATGTGACCAGAGGCAGGTGAAAAAGAGACATAGGAAAAGACCCTGTTGTGACCCAGATACTGAAATTAGTGGAAAATAATTCTAAAGCAAATACTATAAATAAGTTCAAGGCCATGGAGAAAAATGTAGTCATAATGAATAAAAGAAGAAAAACTCAAAATTACTTTCATTAGTTTTTATTGCTGAAGTATAGGTTAAGGTTGACCATTTAAAAAGAATACCATTTTGCAGATACTGAAACCAAGTGGATATAGAAACTCAAGAGTTTGAATGTTCACAGATTCCCCTTCAGCTAAGCCTAAATTTTTCCTAGAGTGCTTTTTCGTATAAATTGTATGACTTCCTTCTGTACTTTTAGACAATATGGTAATACAGTACTGCTTTCAAAAATAAGAATACCTTTTTTTCTCTTCCTCTAAACTAACAAAGGTGTAGTATTTATTTTTTGGCTGCATTGCACAGCATGTACAATCTTAGTTCCCCAACCAGGGATTGAACACATGTCCCCTGCATTGGAAGCTCAGTGGAAGCTTCTACTGGACCACCAGGGAAGTTCCTAGTATCCATTATTTTTTACTAGCTTTACTAGACTTATAGAACAACAGAAAATTAGACTTTTATTAAACATAGTATCTTTTATACCTAGAACATTTGTAAAATTTAATAATACAAGGAATACAATGCCTCATTGAGAAAAAGAAAAATCAGTTTTAAAGAAAGGGTTTTGAATACATATTCAGATTTCATGACATCCTCTTTTAGACCCATAAGCCATTTCTAAGCAGACACTGTTAGATGTTATGACATTAACACCTAATTATGACACAAGGCTACATTTTAAATTATTTAATAAGTTGAAAAGTATATAGTGAAAATATTCTCTTTTATATATTTAATAATCTACAATATTATAGAGGACCTAAAATAACCATTTCAGAACAAAAGAAACCATGATAATGATCAAAATGTAACACTTCCTACTTTCAAGAGAAAAGATTAAAATTTTTAAGAAGAGAGAAGTCATTGATACTCAGAGTACCTGAAAAACAAAATTGATCATTAGGTATTTCAATGTGTCTAGAATGATACCTCTGAAATACTACTGAAAAGTATAATGATATGCTTAAAACAACAAAGATATTTTCATTTTCAATGTGTATTTAAGAATTGAGACATAAATCAAATTCTGAAATTATGAATATTACAAGTATTTTTACATTTAATACACATGTATATAGGTGTAGTAAATGTGTATGTACATGTGTATGTACCTTACTTAAAATAACAGAAGTGCCTCTGCTTCAGTTTCTAATCTAACGCAATTAGTAAAGGTGAAGAAAGGCTGGTTCCATTTTTGCTTTTAATTCTTAAGTAATCCATTCTCCCTGGGTTATCCAATATTTTACTTTAGCTTCACGTCTTCCTTTTAAACCGACAACTCCAAAATACCACTTTTAGCCTAGACCTTTCTTCTGAAACCTTGGGTAGAATATCGTATTGCCCTTGAACTTCTTCAACGAGTAATCACATTAACATCTCACCAGAAATCAAACTGTGGACCTTGATCTTGGATTTTCCAGCCTCCATAACTGTGAGAAAATAAATACCTTTTGTTTAAGCCGTCCAGTCTATGGTACTTTGCTGTGGCAGCCCTAGCAGACTAAGTCAACAGGAGACAGGAGTAAGAAATAAAGCCAGTAAGGTAGGTCGGTGCCATATCATGGTGAGTCTTGCTTGTTAGGCTAAGAATCTCAGATATTTTCTTTTGGATAACAGGAAATGACCAGTCGTTCTGCACACAGCAGTACTGACATATAACATTCTGACTATGGACAGCATTAAAGCAGGGAGAAAAGTATGCAAAACATTCCAAAATATTAAATGAAAAAGTGAGAAATAAAGTTGTGGCAATAAACTTTAAAAAATCCAATTTCACTGTTGTGATGTAAATAAGCCCAAAACTTAATCATGCTTTAGAACAGTCAACTTTAAACACTTAATAGCAACTTAGTATTACAGTATTCATGCTGTAGTGTTAGTAAAAAGAGCACAGAACTTAGAGTAAGAACTCCAGTTCTGGTTCCCTTCTCTGTGGGTTTATGAAATTAGGACAGCTAAAACCTGAAACCTCAGTTTCCTCTTCTGCAAACAAGAATAACATCAAGTGTCAAAGATTTCTGAGGGTGTGCTATATATAAAAGGCTATCTAAAGATTAAACAAGTGTTCTTCAGAAACAGCAAAAAATTCACTTGAAATGCTGTATGAAAGCTTGCATCTCTAGAAGAGCTGCAAGAGTTTACATGTAGTAGCTACATGTACAACTATAGTGCTGCTTTTTTTAACTGAATGGCATTATAAAATTCTAAATAGACCTCTTAAGTGAATGCATAAATAAGCCAAAAACCCAGATGCATCAATAGAATAGTGTGTATATTACCAACTGTGTTAAGAAAGTGAGGATATTTATTCCTGTTTACTAGTAATTTATAAAAAATAATTTCTATAAAGATATACAAAATACTAAAAAAATATTTACTTCTTTTGGTTTCAGTAGAATCTGGGATGATAAGGACTATGGTGGAAATGAGAAGTTCACCTAATATTTTTTACATACTCTATTACAAATTTTGTGAAAGTATTACCTATCCCCCTTTCCCCTCCAAAACTCACCTTATTAAGTTTTCAGTTTTCTCTATGGTTTGGAAACATTTTATAGATTACGAAACGACTGCCTGTCCCATGTTCTGATCAGATGCAGGAGAAAACCAAGCTATTCTGTTGTTGACACAAACAGGTATTAGAGCAGTTTTGCCTTAATTTTTCACTTGTCCCTAAGTTTATAATTTTACATCTGATTTTGGACCTGATGAAGGAAATAAAATGGTTTCCAAAAATTCTGAATAATATTATATTGAACAGTTACGATTCCACTAAATCATTTTACATATATAAATACATACCATTATCTTCTTCAATCCCAACAGGCCCCGCTTGAGGAGTCTCTCCATTCTTTAAACAATTATGAATATATGTTGCCTTCCACCTTGCATACTTTCTGTGTTTCACATTCTAAAAGAAATAATTTTATGTCAATGTTAGACTGCAGTAGAGAGGTCAAATAAAACTACACATTATGATGACCTATATTATACTTCTAGATAAAACCTATTTTTGCATGGTACAGCTCTGGAATATTCTGGCAATCTCCCCACCTCATCACTGGATTCTACCAACTGTCTAGGACATGACAAACTTCATGAAAAGCCATCTTCCTCAAGACACATAACTAGTTCTCTTCTAAGGTTTCATGTTTCAAAAAAGGTCTACAATGGAACTACGGGAGTGTCCCTCCAGCGAAACCTGCAACTCTTAATGCATAGGAGAGAGATAGGTCAAATGGAATTTAAAATTAAATATAAAAGAAAACAACAATTTTCACTAAAGAGGGAAAAAATGATCTGTACAAATCTACAAAAACAAAAACTAAGATGCTGTAGTGGCCAAAGCAAACACATGAACAATTGACTGACAGCTAGACAAACTTTACCTTTTAACTTGTGTTATTTAACAACTCTAAATATCATTTACCTCAGTTCTAAAAAGGGGGAAATAATACATCATAGGGTCACTGGAAAGAGAACTGGAAAATCAGTGAAAAACCTGCTAGTTACCTCTTCTTTCTTAAGACTTTTTTTATGTTCATGGATCAGTGGTATTGCTATACCTGGAAGCCTGTTAGAAATGCACTCTTCAAGTCCAACTGAGACCCACTGAACCAAAATCTGTACTCTATCAAGACACCACCCCACCCCTCCTCAGGTGATTTGCATGTACAGGAAATCTGGAGAGGACACATGACCTTGTCATGTTGAAAACAACTGTAATTAGTCTGTTGTAAAGATCCATTAAGTCATCAATAACTACAAGTATACAGTCCAGATACTCAGTTGAGTATTCTGTAATGTGAGATTCTTTACATACTTCTATAGATAAGAGCTTCTCTGTAGCTAAAATGGTAAAGAATCTCCTGCGATGCTGAGACCCAGGTTTGATCCTGGGTCGGAAAGATCCCCTGGAGAAGAGATGGCAACCCACTCCAGTATTCTTGCCTAGAGAATTCCATGGACAGAGGAGCCTGGCGGGCTACAGTCCATGGGGTCGCAAAGAGTTGAACATGACTGAGTGACTAACACTACAGTACACTATAGACTAGTAGTATTTTTGTCTGTGTACTTGGTCGCTCAGTCTGAAGAGAGTCTTTGTGACCCCATGGACTGTAGTCCGCCAGGTCTCTCTGCCCATGGGATTTCCTGGCAGGAAAACTGGAGTGGGTTGCTATTTCCTACTACAGGGGATCTTGCTGGCCAGGGATCAAACCTGTCTGGCATCTCCTGCACTGGCAGGCGAATTCTTTACCACTGTGCCACTTGGGAAGCCCTACGTAATATATAAAAACCTAAAAAAAAGTAACCCTTCAAATGACTGAACTTGCATATTTAATTTTTCTTCTCTTAATAATTCTCTCATATATTCAATACTTTAAAAAGTTCCATATTTTGATTCTCATTTTCTTCCAGGTACAACTATGTTTTGCTCCACTTCACAAAGAAGCTTTTCAGAAGCATCCATATTTAAAAGTCTTCAGTTCTTTATCATTCAATTCACTCCATGGGGATCTTTCCTGTTCTGTTCTCATTCTTGTCACTCACAAGGTCCAAGAACCTGAATGTGCCCAAGTCTTTTAATGGCAGGGAGCCCACACATGGCAGTCTCTACCTTACTTAATTTTAAGTAGTCAGTTCAACTGAGGAATTGCTCTTGCTAATGTCACCAACAGCCTATTCCACACGTTAGTAAAGCCAACCAACACTTTCAGGCATCATCTTACCAAACTTGTCAGGAGCATATTAAACATGAGACCATCCAAGCTTTGAGAAACATTCTATTTCTGGTTTTTATGACACTATATTCTGGTTTCCCTAACATCTCTTCTGGCTGCTAATCCTTTATCTGATCTCCAAATAATCCTAAGTACCCTGTCCAAGCAGAGACTGTAATTTGGTGGGCTAAATCAATGCTGACTCATACAATTTTAAATATGAATTATATTTTCCACATAATTCAATACTAGAAAAGGCACAGAAAATCCAAATTCTTAACTTCTTCTTTAAGAAATGGAAGATCTCATAAAATTAGGGCCATATTTATTTGGTACTAATTATCCTAGCAGAGGCCACCCCTTTCAGATGATGCATATATGTTCAGATTGATCTATTCTCTCTATACCACCACCCCTCCCCCACCTCCCTCTCTAGTTCACATACCCTTATCAGTTTAGTGCAGTTGCTCAGTCATGTCCGACTGTTTGCGACCCTATGAACTGCAGCACTCCAGGCCTCCCTGTCCATCACCAAGTCCTGGAGTTCACTCAAACCCATGTCCATCAAGTCAGTGATGCCATCTAACTATCTCATCCTCTGTCATCCTCTTCTCCTCCTGCCTTCAATCTTTGCCGGCATCAGGGTTTTTTCAAATGAGTCAGTTCTTCACATTAGGTAGCCAAAGTATTGGAGCTTCAGCATCAGTCCTTCGAATGAACACCCAGGACTGATCTCCTCCAGAATGGACTGGCTGGATCTCCTTGCAGTCCAAGGGACTCTCAAGAGTCTTCTCCAACACCACAGTTCAAAAGCATCAATTCTTCGGCGATCAGCTTTCTTCACAGTCCAACTCTCACATCCATACATGACCACGGGAAAAACCATAGCCTTGACTAGACAGACCTTGGTTGGCAAAGTAACATCTCTGCTTTTTAATATGCTATCTAGGTTGGTCATAACTTTCCTTCCAAGGAGTAAGCGTCTTTTAATCTCATGGCTGCAATCAGCATCTGCAGTGATTTTGGAGCCCCCCCAAAATAAAGTCTGACACTGCTTCCACTGTTTCCCCATCTATTTCCCATGAAGTGATGGGACCAGATGCCATGATCTTCGCTTTCTGAATGTTGAGCTTCAAGCCAACTTTTTCACTCTCCCCTTTCACTTTCATCAAGGGGCTTTTTAGTTCCTCTTCACTTTCTGCCATAAGGGTGGTGACATCAGCATATCTGAGGTTATTGATATTTCTCCCGGCAATCTTGATTCCAGCTTGTGCTTCTTCCAGCCCAGTGTTCCTCATTATGTACTCTGCATATAAGTTAAATAAGCAGGGTGACAATATACAGCCTTGACGTACTCCTTTTCCTATTTGGAACCAGTCCGTTGTTCCATGTCCAGTTCTAACTGTTGCTTCCTGACCTGCCCTTACCCTCACTCCAACTGGGATTCTTTCTCATTTTCAGTCTTTTCTCATGCTATTGTTCGTCTCTCATATGGTTTCCTCTTTTGTCAAAAGTCTCCTCTTTATTAGGCTCATATTCCCATGTGACGCCCTGATTCCCAGGAAGTCCACAGGTATCTGGCATTTACTCAAGTCACTTACCATGCTAAGTGCTAGAGGTAATGGGATGAACATGTTGACCATGTGCTTTGGAGTCCAATGTGAAAATCAGGTAATAACTCCTATCACTAAATGTGACGCCTGAATTATCTAAAGTCCATAATATTTTCTTCATGCTTTCCTCTTAGGAATCTATAATCCCATCATCACAGAAATGAGGAAGTGGCATTACAAAAGTAAAATGACTTACCCAAGGCCACACTAGCAGTCAATTCAGCTATCCCATTTCAAGATGCTCTGGTTAGCTGCTGCTGCTGCTAAGTCACGTCAGTCGTGTCTGACTCTGTGTGACCCCATAGACGGAAGCCCACCAGGCTCCCCCGTCCCTGGGATTCTCCAGGCAAGAACACTGGAGTGGGTTGCCATTTCCTTCTCCAATGTGTGAAAGTGAAGAGTGAAAGTGAAGTCACTCAGTCGTGTCCGACCCTTAGCGACCCCATGGACTGCAGCCTACCAGGCTCCTCCATCCATGGGATTTTCTAGGCAAGAGTACTGGAGTGGCTTGCCATTGCCTTCTCTGGTTAGCTACAATTAGCAAAATGCAATTTAGACAGGAAGATATAAAATACAGGGAAATGCACTTGTAAATGGTCAAAGGTCAGGTACTAAATGTATATTTTTACAGGACATATTTTGGTAAATATAGAGAATCACTTTGAAAGTAAATGAATAAATTGCTTAGGAAAGTTAAGTTACTTTCTTTTGGAATATTTTTTAAATGAGACATATTTTCTTTGGCTTGAAATAATTTAAAATTGTCTGAAGACTTAGTTAAGTAAGTCGTATTGTAATGATTTTAGAAGGTTCCTTCATTCCTAATTTCATAGTACGAACAGTATAGAGACATTTAAACCATCTTAGGTTCCTTCATTAGTATGTGAGATTTAAAAAATATGAACCTGAAATGGGTTCATTTTAATAAATACAGTAAAAAAATTCCTCCAAAGCAGATAAATCAATACAATAGTTTAATTTTTAATCCCCACTATTTCCAAGATGCCTCTAGAAACTGGTGCATACAGTTTGAGCAGATTTTTGCAGTTGTAATGCAAAGCTAATTCACTTTTCAGTTGTTTTAAAATAAAGGATGCTAAATATAAAATAATATTTGAAGAGGAGAATTTCAAGATGTCAATATTTTTGAAATCTTTTAAGTCCGTTTGGCTGATTACAGACATCCTTTCTGGGAAATAGGATTTACAAAAAGAAAAAAAAAAATTTTTTTTTTTTTTTTAAACTTTTGTCCCTGGCCTTTAAGTTCCTGTTTTGTGACTAGGTTGATGAGTCGCTGACGTCTGCAAATTTTGGCCACTGGAGTCAGCAGTGGTTAATAAAGAATTTTCATTTATTTTTAAATCACTTGCACTTGCTATATTGAAGAATGATTGGTAGCAAACACCAATCATATGTTACAAGAGGGGTTCTCAAATCTGGTGCATATAAAAATCATATTAGGGTGTAATAAAAAATAAACTCCTGGTCTAAACTATAGAAAATCTGATATAAATCATTCTCCATTAGGAAACCAAAAAGACACTTTGAAAGAAAATGCTTTATATTATCTGTCTACAATTGTTTCTCTTGAACCCATGCTATGCAAGTTTTTATCTCCAGTATGCACTGGAATTGCTTTTGTCAAGGTTGAGGATTACTCCTCTCTTGCTAAAATTCAAAGCTTAAATGTCATCTTACTTGTTCCCACCAGCATGGAAAGTGGAGTACTCTGACCTCTGCAATTTCTTTACACTTGGTTTCCTGGTTATCAAGGTCTTTTGGCATTCTTTGCCTTGCTACGTGTTCCTTTTCAGTATTTCATATGGATTTGATTCTTTCTCATCTCCAGGTGGGGAGTGCCACAGCATTCAGTTCTTGGACAATTTTTCAAAACTTTGACCTTGACTATCTCTTCCTGTTTAATGGCTTTAAATACCATGCAACAACTCTCAAATTCATATCCTCTGCTCAGACCTCTCTTTTGAACGTCAGGATGTATAATTCAGCTCAGCACTTCACTTGTATATCTGATAGCTCAAAACACCCAAGTCAAAACTGATTTTAGATCTTCCTCTACCAAATTTGTTCCTCCACAAGTCAATAAATGCCTCGTTGTTGTTCAGGCCCAAAACTTTGAAGTTGTTTTTAAGCCCCCTATTTCTCATATTCTACCAATGAATCTTTTAAATTCTGTCAGCTCTACATTCAAAATATATCTCAAGTCTAACCACTACTCATAATGTTTTCAATTGCAAATTCTGGTCTGAGCCACCACTGCCCTCACTTTATTAATAATATACTGATAGGTCTCCCTATTTCCACCCTTGTCCATTATAATGTAATAATACTTTAAACACAGCAGTCAAATTCAATCAATTATGTTTGAACTCCCCGCCCCACCCCCCATTCCTCTCACTCTCAATTCAGCTACGCTGTCTTTCTTGTCATGTCTTGAACTTTAATGGGTAACTCTGCTCTTCCCAAATCTTGACACTTTTTCTTGTCTCTTTCTGGAACATCTGTATGATTTGCTTCATTATCTTCTTCAGGGCTTCTTTTCCATGTTGTCTTCTTAGTGAGACCTTTCCCAAATACCTTATTTAAATTGAACTTCCTATCCCCACCATGAGAGACCTCCCATGATGTTTATCATCTGACACACTATACATTTTATTTGCTTACTGTCTATCCTTACCAGAGAAATGTGATTCCTATGATGTCAGGGATTTAATCCATTGCTATATTACGAGGTCCATCTAGTCAAGGCTATGGTTTTTCCCGTGGTCGTGTATGGATGTGAGAGTTGGACTGTGAAGAAAGCTGATCGCCGAAGAATCGATGCTTTTGAACTGTGGTGCTGGAGAAGACTCTTGAGAGTCCCTTGTACAGCAAGGAGATCCAACCAGTCCATTCTAAGGGAGATTGATCCTGGGTGTTCATTGGAGGGACTGATGCTAAAGCTGAAACTGCAATACTTTGGCCACCTCATGCGACGAGTTGACTCACTGGAAAAGACTCTGATGCTGGGAAAGTTTGGGGGCGGGAGGAGAAGGGGACGATGGAGAATGAGATGGCTGGATGGCATCACCGACTCTGTGGACATGAATTTGAGTGAACTCCGGGAGTTGGTGATGGACAGGGAGGCCTGGCGTGCTGTGATTCATGGGGTCGCGAAGAGTCAGACACGACTGAGCGACTGAACTGATCTGAACTGATATTACGAGTGCCTAGAATGGTGTCTGGAATATAGTAGAGATTAACAAATATTTGGTGAATGAATGAATGGAGAGCAGATTCTGGAATCCATGTTTTTCTTTAAATCAAGTACCACAAATGATTCTGAAGCTGGTTGTCCTAGAATGGCATTTTGCTAATGAATACATGTGAACATTAAACTTCAGTGCACAGTTTGACTTGGGCTTCCAAGGAAAAGTCAGGGGATAGGGTGAAGGGTATCCTTGAAACTCCCTAAGTTATATGCAAAAAAGGCAATACACGTATAGATGGAAGATAAGTCACGGTTTTCATAACATTTCAAAGTAGTTAGCGATATGAAGGAAAGTAAAAATCTCTAAATTGGTGACAACATCACAGATAATACATTTGGACCCTTAGGCCCACAATTCTCCCAAGTATCAGTCAGTTCAGTCGCTCAGTCATGTCCAACTCTTTGCGACCCCATGGACCGCAGCATGTCAGGTTTCCCTGTCCGTAACCAGCTCTCAGAGTGTACCCAAACTCACGTCCATTGAGTTGGTGATGCCATCTAACCATCTTATCCTCTGTCATCCCCTTCTCCTCCTGCCTTCAATCTTTGCCAGCATCAGGGTTTTTTCAAATGGGTCAGCTCTTCACGTGAGGTGGCAAAGTATTGGAGTTTCAGCTTCAACATCAGTCCTGCCAACGAACACTCAGGACTGACCTCCTTTAGGATGGACTGGTTGGATCTCCTTGCAGTTGAAGGGACTCTCAAGAGTCTTATCCAACACCACAGCTCAAAAGCATCAATTCTTCAGCGTTCAGCTTACTTTATAGCCCAACTCTCATATCCATACATGACTAATGGAAAAACCATAGCCTTGACTAGACAGATCTTTGTTGGCAAACTAATGTCTCTGCTTTTTAATATGCTGTCTAGATCAGTCATAACTTTCCTTCCAAGGAGTAAGTGTCTTTTAATTTCATGGCTGCAGTCACCATCTGCAGAGATTTTGGAGCCCCAAAAAATAAAGTCAGCCACTGTTTTCCAGTTTCCCCATCTATCTGCCATGAAGTGATGGGACCGGATGCCATGATCTCCCAAGTATATTATACACAAAAAATAAGGGCTATATATGAAACTCCAATACTTTGGCCACCTCATGCGACGAGTTGACTCACTGGAAAAGTCTGATGCTAGGAAGGATTGGGGGTGGGATGAGATGGGGACAACAGAGAATGAGATGGCTGGATGGCATCACCGACTCTGTGGACATGAGTTTGAGTGAACTCTGGGAGTTGGTGATGGACAGGGAGGCCTGGCGTGCTGTGATTCATGGAGTCGTGGAGAGTCGGACATGACTGAGCGACTGAACTGAACTGATAACTCCCATGAACACTGGACATAGCACAATAAAAATCACTTTAAAAGTACATATTTAACAAGTTTACTATCACAATGATTCAAATATTGATGTTTATAATCACCTATTACACATATTTCATGTTGATTTATTCAAAATTTTATGCCTCTATATTTTTCAAAGCAACTAGAATTAAAAGAAAAAAACAAAACGAGAGTAAAACTGTAGCAAAAAATCTTAACTAAAATACACATTTAAATTTACTCTATTTTTATTATATTTGAAATGGACACTCCAATTAGCCAAAAGATATCCAAAGTCGGCTTTCCTGGTAGCTCTGCTGGTAAAGAATCCGCCTGCACTACAGGAGATCCCAGTTCAATTCCTGGGTCAAGAATATCCCCTGGAGAAGGGATATGCTACCCACTCCAGTATTCTTGGGCTTCCCTGGTGGCTCAGCTAATAAAGAATCTGCCCGCAATGAGGGAGAGCTGGATTCAATCCCTGGGTTGGGAAGGTTCCCTGGAGGAGGGCATGGCAACCCACTCCAGTATTTTTGCCTGGAGAATCCCCAGAGACAGAGGAATCTGCCCGCAATGAGGGAGACCTGGGTTAGATAGATCCCTGGGTTGGGAAGATCCCCTGGGGAAGGGAAAGCCTACCCACACCAGTATTCTTTCTGCCCTGGAGACTTCCAAGGACTGTACGGTCCATGGGGTCACAAATAATCTGACATGACTTTCATTTTCACTTTTTACTTTCATCCAAAGAAGGTATGAGCATTAACCATATAAAACCTAGTCCACCAGGGCAAGAAAAGAAGCTAATATTATCTTTTTTTGAAGGGGAAAAAAAAACACCTCTCTCTCTATATATACAGATATATATGTTTTAGGAAGTAATTTATTTTATATAATTTCATTAAGCTAGGAGAAAAGTTTTTCAGACTAGTACAGAATATCTTTCACTCAGATCACCCAACTGTTTACATTTTATCAATCTACTTACATATGCCTGACTTCTTAGTATGAAAAATGTTAACTGCATTTTTATCAGTACTAATTTAAGTCACTCTGCCCTCTTACCCTTTCATTAAGCATTTTCGAAGATGAAGGACAATCTCATAGACAACGGTTATTAAAATCAGGAAATTTAATACTTACACAAGAGTACTGTTTGATCCACAGTCCCAATAAATTCTATAAACGGCCCAATGATATCCTTGGTAGTTCCTCCCTTGGGTCTATTTATAATAACTTAAAAAGCAAACATTATTTAGTTGTCAGGTCTTTTCAGCCTTTAATCCAGACAGCCTTTGTTATTAGTGTTTCTGGACACTGACATTTCAGTTTGGATTTGTCTGATGTTTCCTTATGATTAGGTTCAGATTGTGAGATGTTTGTCTTTCTTACTTCAACTCATTAGGAGGCACATAGTATTAGTTGGTCCCATTACTGGTTGTATTAGGTTTGATGACTTGGTTAAGGTGGTATCAGACAGGTTTCTCCATTCCTAGCTTAATATTTTTCCTTTGAAACAATAAATAATTTGAAGGGAGATATTTAGATACTAATGTAAACATCCCGCTCTTCACCAAATTTTCTACCCACTAGTTTTAAACCCCATGAATGATTTCTAACTTTACTGTTATTTCTCTACTTCTCTACTTATTAGTCAGAACTCTACTGTAAGAAGCTCTCTCTATCCTTCCATTATTTATTTCATTGTATACTTCAGTAGGGAGCCATGATTCTTACTTTTCAATGGGTTACCTATTAATACCATATTTTGATAGTCAAATTGTCCCTGATACAGACAGTAGGAACACTTTCAAGTTGGCTTCTGGATCTTTCTGACATGTGCTTGTGATTATGTGAACCACTTCTTTATTTTCTGGCACAATAAGAAGGCCCAGCTTCATCTAGGACTTTCCCTGTCCCAGTCCAATATTCAGTCTTGTGAGACCTGAAGGGTATTTAGAACCCAAACTCAGGCACTGCAGGTGCTCACTGTTATTGATGCATCATTGCTTCTAGGTCCTTTCAGTACAGAGATATGGGTATTATGTTTTATGCGCATGTGTATACACATCTATGTATATACACATCTATGTATATACACTGCATGTACATAAATATATGCATTTATTGTCTATACACATATTTATATATATTAACTATTTATATACATATATCTAGTTTGCCTTATTTGTATAATATATTTAAAAGCACGAGTTAATATGGACATCGCCAATTAGAATCCAACACTATTAACACAATCTAGTCTTCTATTCCCTAATGTACCTTCCTTTCCCAGAAGTAAGAAACCTGGCTCCCTCAATATATTTACTCAATTGCACAATTCTCGAATACAGAGTAAGCAGTTTTAGAATTGCCAACCAAATACCATCAAGAAAAAACAAACCTACTAATAATAGGTCAATATTTAGCATTTTTTTGGTGTGGTAAAACTGATATACCTTGCTATGTACAAATCTTAGTGTATATAGTTTGATGAGTTTTGACAAAAAGATTCATAAGTGTAAAATGTATTCTTATCAAAATACAACATTTCTACTTTTCTAGAAAGTTCTTATATATCTTTCCAGATCAAATTTCAACTTCCCCTTGCCACACATCAAAATGCTAATTTTCTTCACTAGAATAAAATTATCTATTGTAATACTTTATATGAAGGTAAACATAGTTTGTATTCTTCTGTTTTTTTTGCTCAGGATAATGTCTACAATATTGAAGCATTTTTAGGGTGTATCAGTAGCACCTTTTTATGCCTTAATTAACAGCACAATTTATTTATCAGTTCCTCTGTTGGTGGACATTTGGGTTGTTTCCAGCTTTGGGCTATTTTGAATAAAGTTCCTATGAGCACTCTTGAACAAGTCTTTTCTGGACATGTTTTCATTTCTCTTGGATAAACACCGAGGAATGGCTGGATAAAAGGTAGGTGGATGTTTAACTTTATAAAAATCAGCCAAATCTTTTCCCAAAGTGGTTATTACATCTAACGTTTTCACCAAGCAATGTATGAAAGCTCTTGTTTGCACATTCTAGTCAATATTTGAGATGTGGCCAGGCTTGATTCATTTTAATCTGTTTTTAAACTATTTATCCACCAATGACTGAGAGGAGGATGTTAAAATCTCCAACTATAATTAGGATTTTTTATACATTTTCTTTACTTCTATCACTTTTTTTTCCCCATAAAGTTTTAAAGTCTTACTAGATATACAGACATTTATATCTGGTATCTTCTTAATGAACTGTAACAACTGATGAACAAAATGTCCCATTTTACCTCTGGTAAAACACCTTAAAATTTACCTTATCTAATATAATATGACCACTTCCAATCTTTCTAACTTAGTATATTTACATTGATTATTTTTTCATCGTTTCATTTTCAAAATAAGGATGTCTCTTATAAATAGTATAAAGTTAAGGCTTGCTCTTTTATAAATCTCTACTTTTAATTTGGAGTGTTATTTCATTTACATTTATAGTTATGTACTCATACAGCTGTATGTAGGTTTAAAATTTGCCATCTGTTTTATATTAGTCCTATCTATTCCTGTTTCTATTCCCTTTCTCTGCTCTCTTTTGGGTTTACCAAATATATGTATGTATAGTTACAATAATTTTTACTTAAACAGGCACATATTTATTTAAAGAAATGAAGAAAAAATATAGTTTTAAATGTATCAATATTATACACCATATCATTATACTTTATTCCTTCCTATAAATTCAAGTTGTCATCTAGAATCATTTTCTTTCATCCTGAAAAGCTGCCTTTCTGCTATTCTTTACTTCTTTATTGCAGAACTTCTAGTCATGAATTAATTGATTTAAAAATGCCTTTTATTTTACCTTCATTATTTGAAGGTATTACCTTCATTATTTGCTTTGCTCTACATAGAATTCTGAGTTGTCAGGGTTTTTTGCTCATTTGCTTTTTCTTTCAGTACTTTCAGTTCAGTTCAGTCAGTCATGTCCGCTTCTTTGCGACCCCATGGATTGCAGCACGCCAGGCTTCCCTGTCCATTACCAACTCCTGGAGCTTACTCAAACTCGTGTCCATTGAGTCGGTGATACCATCCAACCACCTCATCCTCTGTCATCCCCTTCTCCTCCCGCCTTCAATCTTTCCCAGCATCAAGGTCTTTTCCAATGAATTAGCTCTTTGCATCAGGTGGCCAAAGAATATTTAGTACCTTAAATATGCCAATTTCATTATCTTTTCTCCAGAATGCTTAAAAAAAAAGAGAAATCAACCATCTTTCAGAGCACTGTTACCATGCGTGTAATGCGTTATTTCCCAAGACTGCTCCTTCAAGATTTCTTTCTTCCATCACTGATCTTTACAGGTTGGACCAAGATGCTCTCGGGTATGGTTTCTTTGTGCTTATTTTAGCAGAGATTCACTGAGCTTCTTGGATCTGTAACTGTTTTTTCACCCAGTTTAGAAAGTCTATGGCCATTATTTCCTCAAAACTTTCTTTCTAGTCTGTTTTGGAACTCCCACTGTATAAGTTGGACATCCAAATATAAAGTAGTAATACAAAATGCTTATTTCTGAATAAATATACCTTAATATATAAGACTGAGTAGATAAGGATATCCTTCCTAAATACAGGACACTAGAACATTATCCACTAACTAAGAAAAGCAAAAACTAATGTTTGTTGAGCATTTACTATATGCTAGGTACTTTTGTTAAAGGCTTTACATGAATTTTCTCATTTAAAATCCAGGACACCTTTATGAAGCAGGCATTATACTTTTCTTCTGGTCCCATCACTTCATGGGAAATAGATGGAAAAACAGTGGAAACAGTGTCAGACTTTATTTTTTTGGGCTCCAAAATCACTGCAGATGCTGACTGCAGCCATGAAATTAAAAGACGCTTACTCCTTGGAAGGAAAGTTATGACCAACCTTGATAATATATTAAAAAGCAGAGACATTACTTTGCCAACAAAGGTCCGTCTAGTCAAGGCTGTGGTTTTTCCTGTGGTCATGTATGGATGTGAGAGTTGGACTGTGAAGAAAGCTGATCGCCGAAGAATTGATGCTTTTGAACTGTGGTGTTGGAGAAGACTCTTGAGAGTCCCTTGTACCGCAAGGAGATCCAACCAGTCCATTCTAAGGGAGATCGATTCTGGGTGTTCATTGGAAGGACTGATGCTAAAGCTGAAACTGCAATACTTTGGCCACCTCATGCGATGAGTTGACTCACTGGAAAAGACTCTGATGCTGGGAAGGGTTGGGGGCAGGAGGAGAAGGGGACGACCGAGGATGAGATGGCTGGATGGCATCACCGACTCTGTGGACATGAGTTTGGGTGAACTCCGGGAGTTGGTGATGACAGGGAGGCCTGGCGTGCTGTGATTCATGGGGTCACGGAGAATTGGACACGACTGAGCGACTGAACTGAACTGAACAGATGTGGGAACAAGTTTACATAACTCAAATAAATTACCCAAAATCACACAGTTACAAAGTAGCATATGGAATTTTGAACTCAATGCCTGCAGTACTCTTAACCACATTATACTAACACTGTATGCAAAACTACTCCATTCACTAAGCCACTGTTCTTGGCGATTATTATGCAGAGGTGAATAAAAGAGAAAATTCTACCTTAGTAAGAGAGACAATACTACCCTCATAGATCTATTTATTATTATAATTACTAAGAATGAGACTTTCAGTGTATAGTGAGAGCATGAAAACTTAAGGTACGGTATATGTACAAAACACATGATTTGGGGACTTCCCTGGCGATCCAGTGATTAAGAATCTGCCTGCCAATGCAGGGGACACAGGTTTGATCCTTGGCCTGGGAAGATACATATTAGTTCAGTGTCATTTCAGTCGCTCAGTCATGTCCAACTCTTTGCGACCCCGTGGACTGCAGCATTCCAGGCTTCTCTGTCCATCACCAACTCCAGGAGTTTACTCAAACTCATGTCCACTGAATCGGTTATGCCAATCCAACCATCTCATCCTCTGTCGTCCCCTTCTCCTCCTGCCTTCAATTAATGCCAGCATCAGGGTTTTTTCAAATGAGTCAGTTCTTCGCATTAGGTAACCAAAGTATTGGAGATTCAGCTTCAGCATCAGTCCTTCTAATGAACACTCAGGACTGATCTCCTTTAGGATGGACTGGTTGGATCTCCTTGCAGTCCAAGGGACTCTCAAGAGTCTTCTCCAACACCACCGTTCAAAAACATCAGTTCTTCGGCACTCAGCTTTCTTTAGAGTTCAACTCTCACATCCATACATGACTGCTGGAAGAACCACAGTTTTGACTAGACTGACCTTTGTTGGCAAAGGAACGTCTCTGCTTTTTAATATGCTGTCTAGGTTGGTCATAACTTTTCTTCCAAGGAGTTGTGTCTTTTAATTTCATGGCTGTAGTCACCATCTGCAGTGATTTTGGAGCCCCCCAAAATAAAGTATGTCATATGCCACAAAGATCTGTCATATGAGGATCTATATGCCATAGGTCAACTAAGCCTATGTACCACAACTACTGAGCGCAAGCACCTAGAGCCCATGCTATGCAACAAGACACGAAGGCTCTGCCATGAGAAGCCCAGCATGGCAATGAAGAGTAACCATACCTCTCCCCAGGAAGAGAAAGCCTGCATGCAGCAATGAAGACCCAACACAGCCAATAAAAACAAAAAAAGAAAAACTCATGATTTTGTAAGGAGATACATTTCTCCTGATCTATCATGGTTTTCCAAGCTAGCAATAAGATTTTACTTAATTTCAAACTTTCCAGTGCAAATGAATACCTTAAACAGACCATCTCCTTTGAAGCCAGTTATTCATATACATGATTGTTCCAGTTATGTTGCAGCTCTGTTTTTTAAGTAGGTTCCAGATTGAGATATAAACAGGATTCTCTAGGAGCTCCAATAGAGGAATGTAGATTAGTGCCAATCAAAATATGGTCTGAGAACCAGAGCTGGCTTGCAAACTGTTTACCAGTTTTGTGACAAGATAGTACAGAAATTGAGAGCTTTAGCAGACAAAACAGATCTGGCTTGCATTTTATATGTCTTCTTAAAGTGTTATTTTTCTAGATAATCATTACTTGTATTTTACAAAACAACAAGTCTGCAACAGAATGGCTATTAAGAGGGAAAAAAAAAGAGGCTGGACCTTTATCACAGAGAGTTTGTGAACACTGCACTGTGGCATAGCATCCGGGCATAAGGAACTTATTTTTCTGAGTCTGTTTCTCACTGGAACTCAGGGTTGTGAAAGTGAAAACAGTGTTTAAGTACAGCGCCAGACAAATGGCAGGAGTATATCCCTTCACTGTATTCTGCCCTTACTACACCATACATTATTACGATTAGTTACTCTGCTTCTCTTTCCAAATTGGAACACAAATCCCATGAGGGCAGGAAAACATACCATTTGATTCCCTCAAATTAGCAGAAACTCAACAGATAAAGGCAAAATGGTACCTGCTCCTCAAACATTGCTAGAAGTGAAATAAACCTAAAATACAATAAAAGGAAGTCTATCAACACTGGCCATAAGTAGTTAACACAAGATGTTAAAGTAGGAATATAACCTATTTATGGTTTGAACATTGTTTGCTTCAAAACAGAAAAGTAAAACATTTAACATATATTCTGGTGACTCTATACCTAAAACTGGGACACTGATTCCAAGACAGCTATAGGAATGGTAAAAGTTTACATGACTGTAAATTTAATCAAATTCTGGGATGGAATTACATAAAGCACAGTTAAAAGAGTTAAATGAAAGTTGCTCAGTTATGTCTGATTCTTTGGGACCCCATGGACTATATAGTCCGTGGAATTCTCCAGGCCAGAATACTGGAGTGGGTAGCCTTTCCCTTCTCCAGGGGATCTTCCCAACCCAGGGATTGAACCCAGGTCTCCCACATTGCAAGTGGATTCTTTATTAGCTGAGCCACAGGGAAGCCCAACAATACTCAAGTGGGTAGCCTATCTCTTCTCCAGGGGATCTTCCCGACCCTGTAATTGAACCCCAGTCTACCAAACAGATGAAAGAGTTCAGAAACAGAATAGCAACAGATGAAGTTTTTTTTTTTTTTTAAAGCTAAAGACGAAAGAAAATGTAGACTTTTAAAATTTTGGGCAACTATGAATATTGACATGAAATCAAAAGGAAAAAAAGTCAGAAAATAGACCAAGAAAAATTATATCTATTGCATTTTATAAGAATTATGAAACAAGTTCTGTGTAAACAAGTCTGAACTTTATCTTCATCTATAGATAGAAAAATGAAAACGAAAACTATAGCAACTTTTGAAACAGCTATAACAGCTACTAAATAGCTACTGTTTTCACTCTGAGATTTTAACCAATGTGCAAATTTATAGTTACTGCCAAAGAAGATGTAAGAGTAGAATGAGACAAAGTCCCTCCTTTGAGGATGTGCAGTATAATTTATTCCAAAATAAAATATATAAACCTTAAATTAATGCATTTATAGTTTAACAATCATATAGTTAATTTCAATCATGGAAATTTTGAGAGAATGGAAAAATGCACATAAGGGCTAGAATAATATAGTTAAGACTTGTAGAGAAGGCAAAATCAGGACAAAGCAGGCTAAAAAAAACCCAGTTTACAATGGTGAAAGCGGAGATGGCGGTAAGCAGATTGGCCTGACAAACATAAAAAGGGACTAGTAAGAAGTACCAAGAAGGAGCCTGGACTTGCAATACCAGGAAAGGAGAAGTCTCTGTTAGGTTCTTCACCAAAACAATGAGGGAAGAGAGCACGGAAAAAGTCTAAAATAGGAAAATTCATTAGGTCATCTGTAGCAACACAGCTTGTGAACGACTGACCTTTAAAAAAAGGATGAAATGTTAAATACATTTAATTAGGAGACTTCACATCTTTATGTACAAATGCCATACAGATGGCCCCAGATGTTCACCCTATTACCTCCTACACTGATAATCCCCACAATGCCATGTCATGTTTCTTTTTTATTACTAGAGATTAGTTCTTTGCTGTCATCATTTCTGGTGGCTCTACTTTTCATTATCATTTATACAACTTATATGGGTAACTTCTCATCCCTTCTTTTGGAGCTTTTAATCAAAAACTATATTTGCTTCTCTCCTTTCCTTTTTTGTTTCCTTTCTCATCTTTGTTTTTATTTGCCCTCTCCCATCTCTTCTTGCATGCTTGGCACATATAATCATAGATTTGGATAGCTGCAAAGGACCTCAGAGATCTTGCTTCCCATTTTATTTACAGAGGAAAAACCGATTCCAGAGAGGTAAAATGACCTCTTGGTTTTGAGTTCAGTAAGGCTTAGCTCTGACAACTATCTTTCTGTTCTTTTAAAAATTTTCAGAGCTAGTAGGAAAAAAAAATACTATTTTTTAAACTTTAGAAAATATAATTAAAATGATTAAAGATAGCATTAAAAATTTAATGCTGATTAAATCATTATCTTGATTATAAAGATGAAAAAATTAAAAGATTATTTTAAAATATACAAATAAAAATTATAAGATAATCATGACTTTCTCTTCCCTATTTTTTGTTATTATAGGCTTTAATGTTTCTCACTAGCATTCTTTGAGAAGAGAAACAAATCTTTTTGAAGACTTTCAGTTTTATCAAAAAACAATGGGCTACCATGCAGTTAATAACCACTACATTTCCTTTATAAATGAACAAATAAGATATAGCAAGTCCTGAAATCTACCTACAGGAATATATATATATATATAAAAATCTGCCTACCTGAAATCCTTAAACTCATTCTTTTCCCACCTTTCTGTTTCCTGTCTTTGTCTCTGCTAGTGTTTTTAAAGTACAGAATAAACTGAAGTGAAAGTTGAAAAAAGGGAACGAGTTACAACCGTTATAACCAGTTCTACCCAGTTTTTAAAACATCTCATGGGATTAATAGTTATTGTGAAATAAGAAATGTTCCAATAGTTTGCATCTTATTTGGGCATCGAGTGCTTATTTCATGAGTTAATAAACACAAGCCTTAGATTTCCTCAGACAGCAACGAGAACCTACAATAGAGAGTTAATGCCAAGACTACCTTATGTATCTGTTTTGGTAGCAGCTGCTCAAGTGGAGCACTGTTTAAAATTGTAACACTTGAAATCATTGTTTTGAAAAAGCTATACTTCAGTGATAATGTTGGAGATACCATTTCTAGAAATGGAAAATGATGTAAGAAAACAACATTAAAAATAAGAGAAAATAGAATTTGAAACTAGGGTGATCAAACTGGTTGGCTGGGGGATTATGTTATTGACGCATGGACAATCTTGCTAGTATTTTACTTTCCTTGTCAGTTGCCTTTATTTGGTCAACCTTCAGTTCAGTTCAGTTCAGTTCAGTCGCTCAGTCGTGTCCGACTCTCCGCGACCCCATGAATCACAGCACGCCAGGCCTCCCTGTCCATCACCAACTCCCGGAGTACACTCAAACTCATGTCCACAGAGTCGGTGATGGCATCCAGCCATCTCATTCTCCGTCGTCCCCTTCTCCTCCCGCCCTCAACCTTTCCCAGCATCAGAGTCTTTTCCAGTGAGTCAACTCGTCAACCTTCAATCATGGCCAAAAACCCATTCACTACTCATGTAAGGATAAGACCGCTGTGTAATAATGGATATGAGAAGTGTCAGTACTGTATGCCAAAGAAATAATAATTTTTGATATATGCAACTTTCACTGGATATACAAATTTTGCATGCTGTAACAAACATATGTAAGGCAGTGAAAACTACCTACTTATAATTTCACATTAATTGTGTGTACATTCCTTTTCTAATTTAAAATGCAGGATTTACATGAAGACCCAAAGAATAAATCTCAGCCCAATAAAATAACTTCAGGGACTTCCTTTCCATGCCGGCTCTATAATGCCTAATTTTCTCCATACTATTTCAGACCTCTCCTGATTTATTGATCCTTTAACCACCAAAACAGATGTTGATTTCCTACTTTAGTGCGTATGCAAGGCAAAAAAATTATGTAGTAGGTTAGATGGTGAGGAAGGGAAAGAAAATAGTATAAACACTTTGGGAAAATGTCCCCTACATTCTTATACTACATACATTCTTTAGTATCCTCAGTATCTAAACAAATCTCCCCCAACTCCTCTTGAAGTCCTATCATTTGTCCTATTAGGTAGCCCTGGCTTTAGCTACTATGTTAAAATAACAAAGGAAGCTGTTCCTTGTTAAGGGTTCTTCAGTTCAGTCGCTCAGTCGTGTCTGACTCTTTGTGACCCCTTGGACTGCAGTACACCAGGCTTCCCTGTCCAGCACCAACTCCTAGAACTTGTTCAAATTCATGTCCATTGAGTCGGTGATGTGATCCAACCATCTCATCCTGTTTTGTCCCCTTCTCCTTTGGCCTTCAATCATTCCCAGCATCTGGGTCTTTTCAAGTAAGTCAGTTCTTCACATCAGGTGGCCAAAGTACTGGAGTTTCAGCTTCAATATCAGTCCTTCCAAAAAATATTCAAGACTGATTTCCTTTAGGATGGACTCGGTGATCTCCTTGCAGTCCAATACACCCTCAAGAGTCTTCTCCAAAATCACAGTTCAAAAGCATCAGATCTTCAGTGCACAGCTGTCTTTAGAGTCCAACTCTCACACCCGGACATGACTACTGGAAAAATCATAGCTTTGACTAGATGGACCTTTGTTGGCAAAGTAATGTCTCTGCTTTTTAATATGCTGTCTAGGTTGGTCTTAACTTTTCTTCCAAGGAGCAAGAGTCTTTTAATTTCACGGCTGCAGTCACCATCTGCAATGATTTTGGAGCCCCCTCCAAAAAAAAGTCTGTTACTGTTTCCATTGTTTCCCCATCTATTTGGTGTGAAGTGATGGGAACAGATGCCATGATCCTAGTTTTCTAAATGTTGAGTTTTAAGCCAACTTCTTCATTCTCCTCTTTCACTTTCATCAAGAGGCTCTTTAGCTCTTCTTCACTTTCTGTCATAGGGTGGCGTCATCTGCGTATCTGAGGTTATTGATATTTCTCCCAGCAATCTTGATTCCAGCTTATGCTTCATCCAGCCCGGCATTTCTCATGATGTACTCTGCATATAAGTTAAATAAGCAGAGTGACAATATACAGCCTTGACGTACTCCTTTCCCAATTTGGAACCAGTCCATTGTTCCATGTCTGGTTCTAACTGTTGCTTCTTGACCTGCATACAGATTTCTAAGGAGGCAGGTAAGGTGGTCTGGTATTCCCTTCTCTTGAAAAATTTTCCAGTTTGTTGTGATCCACACAGTCAAAGGCTTTGGCACCGTCAATAAAGCAGAAGATGTTTTTCTGGAACTTCCTTGCTTTTTTGATGATCCAATGGATGCTGGCAATTTGATCTCTCGTCCTCTGCCTTTTCTAAATCCAGCCTGAACATCTGGAATTTCACGGTTCGTATACTGTTGAAGCCTGGCATGGAGGATTTTGAGCACTACCTTGCTAGCGTGTGAAATGAGTGCAATTGTGCAGTATTTTGAGCATTCTTTGGGACTGGAATGAAAACTGACCTTTTCCAGTCCTGTGGCCACTGCTGAGTTTTCAAAATTTGCTGGCATATTGAGTACAGCACTTTCACAGCATCATCTTTTAGGACTTGAAAGAGCTCAACTGGAATTGAGCTCTAGTGAATACCATCACCTTCACTAGCTTTGTTTGTAGTGAGCTTTCTAAGGCCCACTTGACCTCACATTTCAGGATGTCTGGCTCTATTACCTAAATGTAAACTTAGATTCTTTTTTCTTTTGAAATACAGATGAATTACATGCTAAGTAGAGATATTTATATGTCTGTTAATTGAAACAAAAACAAAAAAATCTCCATTACTCACTTAAGATCTGTGAACATTTTCTTTTTCCTATATCTGTCACTTAACCTATTGTCTGGGTTCCCCACTGTTGGCAGTTATAACTTCATGGAACTGTGTGCATGCTTCTCAGAT
Source organism: Moschus berezovskii (assembly GCF_049115385.1). NCBI lineage: Eukaryota > Metazoa > Chordata > Mammalia > Artiodactyla > Moschidae > Moschus > Moschus berezovskii. The sequence continues at coordinate 86,837,707 of NC_142469.1, read as the reverse complement.
ATGTGGGCAAAAGCAGTTCTTCCAAGTAAGAAGTAGGCAACACCTCTCAGAAGGAACAGAGACTCAGAAGGATATGGCAAACCGATCTGCTACTTTGCCTCATTATGACGTTCTCTTCTGACATCTGACATTTCCACCCTCTTCTCTAATTGTGTTTCTTTTTTCACTTCTTCCTCTAGCGTTTTATATGCAGGTGTTTATCAGGATGTTTATCTAACCATATTCTCTTCCAAAACTATTTTCTTAACCTGAGTTTGTCTACTCTCCTAACTTGAATTTTCACCTCTATTTTGCATATTTCTTGTCTTTTGACTTCCAAGAGTCTTGTGGCAATTTATTTTTGGTTGGTATACCTGCACTTCAAATTTTAAATCTAAGTTTAAACATATTATTATTCCTCAGGTCAAAGACAACCCACTTTGCATGAAGTTCTACAGTAATCATTAACTGGTTCTTTTGCTCAAAGTAAAGCTCTTTATTCAAAAAAGTCCCCTTACTGAAGATGATTATACAGTGGAAGTGAGAAATAGATTTAAGGGACTAGATCTGACAGATAGAGTGCCTGATGAACTCTGGACAGAGGTTCGTGACACTGCACAGGAGACGGGGATCAAGACTATCCCCCTCCCAAAATAAATGCAAAAAAGCAAAATGGCTGTCTGAGGAGGCCTTACAAATAGCTGTGAAAGAAGAGAAGCGAAAAGCAAAGAGGAAAGGAAAGATATGCCCATTTGAATGCAGAGTTCCAAAGAACAGCAAGGAGAGATAAGAAAGGCTTCCTCAGTGATCAGTGCAAAGAAACAGAGGAAAATAATAGAATGGGAAAGACTATAGATCTCTTCAATCAAGTTAGAGATATGAAGGGAGCATTTCATGCAAAGATGGGCTCAATAAAGGACAGAAATGGTAGGGACCTAACAGAAGTAGAAGATATCAAAAAGAGGTGGCAAGAATACACAGAACTGTACAAAAAGATCTTCATGACCCAGATAATCACGATGGTGTGATCATTCACCTAGAGCCAGACATCCTGGAAAGTGAAGTCAAGTGGGCCTTAGGAAGCATCACTACAAACAAGGCTAGTAGAGGTGATGGAATTCCAGTTGAGCTATTTCAAATCCTGAAAGATGATGCTTTGAAAGTGCTGCACTCAATATGCCAGCAAATTTTGAAAACTCAGCAGTGGCCACAGGACTGGAAAAGGTCAGTTTTCATTCAAGTCCCAAAGAAAGGCAATGCCAAAGAATGCTCAGACTACTGCACAACTGTACTCATCTCACATGCTAGTAAAGTAATGCTCAAAATCCTCCAAGCCAGGCTTCAGCATTATGTGAACCATGAACTTCCAGATGTTCAAGCAGGTTTTAGAAAAGGCAGAGGCACCAGAGATCAAATTGCCAACATCCACTGGATCATGGAGAAAGCAAGAGAGTTCCAGAAAAACATCCATTTCTGCTTCATTGACTATGCCAAAGCCTTTGACTGTGTGGATCACAATAAACTGTGGAAAATTCTGAAAGAGATGGGAATACCAGACCACCTGATCTGCCTCTTGAGAAACCTGTATGCAGGTCAGGAAGCAACAGTCAGAACTGTACATGGAACAACAGACTGGTTCCAAATAGGAAAGGGAGTACGTCAAGGCTGTATATTGTCACCACGCTTATTTAACTTATATGCAGAGTACATCATGAGGAACGCTGGGCTGGAAGAAGCACAAGGAATCAAGATTGCCGGGAGAAATATCAATAACCTCAGATATGCAGATGACACCACCCTTATGGCAAAAAGTGAAGAGAAACTTGAAAGCCTCTTGATGAAAGTGAAAGAGGAGAGTGAAAAGGTTAGCTTGAAGCTCAACATTCAGAAAACGAAGATCATGGCATCTGGTCCCATCACTTCATGGGAAATAGATGGGGAAACAGTGGAAACAGTGTCAGATTTTATTTTTTTGAGCTCCAAAATCCCTGCGGATGCTGATTGCAGCCATGAAATTAAAAGACGCTTATTCCTTGGAAGGAAGGTTATGACCAACCTAGATAGTATATTAAAAAGCAGAGACATTACTTTGCCAACCAAGGTCCGTCTAGTCCAGGCTATGGTTTTTCCAGTGGTCATGTATGGATGTGAGAGTTGGACTGAAGAAAGCTGATCGCCGAAGAATTGATGCTTTTGAACTATGGTGCTGGAGAAGACTCTTGAGAGTCCCTTGGACTGCAAGGAGATCCAACCAGTCCACTCTAAGGGAGATCAATCCTGGGTGTTCATTGGAAGGACTGATGCTAAAGCTGAAACTCCAATACTTTGGCCACCTCATGCGACGAGTTGACTCACTGGAAAAGACTCTGATGCTGGGAAGGATTGGTGGCAGAGGGAGAAGGGGACGACAGAGAATTAGATGGCTGGATGGCATCACCGACTCGATGGACATGAGTTTGAGTCAACTCCGGGAGTTGGTGATGAACAGGGAGGCCTGGCGTGCTGTGATTCATGGGGTCGCAAAGAGTCGGATACGACTGAGCGAATGAACTGAACTGAAGATGCCAGTCTTTTTATCATCTGTCTAATCTGGCTTATGACTTCCTTTTCTAATCAGGACTCTTTTTCTTCTTCACCCACCTGGTACTCTCCAAAAAAATCCCATGGACAGAGGAACCTGGTGGTACAGTCCATGGGGTCACAAAAGATTCGAATGTGACTGAGCAACTAAATAACAACAGCAACTCATACTAGTAAAACAGGAAAAAAAAATCTCGATAAATAGTAACAGGAGACAGGAGCAGAAATGGAGCCAAACAGTGGATTTACAGAACTTTTAACATGTAAGTAAGAGAGAAGCATCTCTGATTTTCACCCTTCAAGTCTCAGTTTTCTCTTATATTCAGTACTTCTCTATTTCAAGAAAATCTGACAGAAGTAGCCCACGATGGGCATTGCCCCATATCCTAGAGGGTGTTTGGAAACATCTGCTGGTGGTTTCCAGTCCTCTGACTGCTGGAGGAATGCTCTGTAGGCAAGGGCCAGGGATGCTTGATGTTTAGAAATAAAAGAGACAGTCACACTCAGTAAAAGGTGTCCCTCATTCAGCAGTTTTGAACTGTACTGCACATTTCTGCCAACTCAAAAACTTAGCTTATGATCAACCCTAGAGCTTCACTTCATTTTACATACAAACAAAGAATATTTTGCACAGTTTTGATATATTGTTTTATGAAAATGTAAACTATCTCATAGATTGTTTTGTTTGGAACTTTGCTCTGAACAGCTAACCATTTTGAAAAAAATCATTTTTCATAAAAAGCAATCTCTCCAGAGATTTCAAATCTCTAATAAGACATTCCTCTATCAGCCTCATTTGTAACTCCCTTTTCTTCTTTCTCTTTCTAAATTAATCTCTCTCCTCTCAGAAAACAATTTTTCCAAGTGAATGGTAAAGCCCACTACAGTGAAAACAACACTGAACTAATGGCAGTAAGTTCATCACTTAGCCTCAGTTTGCTCATACATCAAATGAATATGTGCTCAACTTATTTCAGAGTGGTTTTGAGAAACAAACTGATAAAATGGATAGGAAGTACCTCATAAAATATCAAGTTGTATATGCATTTTACAATAGAAACAAATCTCTAACAATAGTATTTATGGCAAGAAACAAAATAGGAAAAAAGAAAACATTCCTAAAAAGTTTCTGCCTCCAGTAATGTTTATCAAATAACAATAAATAAATTTAACAGCATCAAGGATCATTAATATTTAAAAACTCAATAAAATAAAACTATGAACCTGGGGTTCAGAGACCAATATAGTAGCCATGCACTCACTAAAGTGTTAAATACATGCTGGATTTGAAGAACCTACTATAAAAAAAGAAAATTTACTGTTAAAAAATAATTTCACCTTTTGTTTTTAGCTTTTTAAAATATAGCTAGTAGACAATTTAAAATTATACATTTTGCTTTTACTACATTTCTGATGGACAAGTGCCCTAAATAAACAGTGCAATAACAAAACTAATAAAAAGCAACCAATACTGATCTCCAGCTAATAAGGCAATAAAGAATATACACTCACTTCATCAGTGAGTTCTCCAAACACTGTTATGACATCTATTAAAAGACTTGCAGTATAGAAGGACTTGATCATGTTTCTGGAAGAGAAAAGAGAGTTCATCTAATTTAAATGAAAAATGTAAGATGCAGAATTAGTCTTGTAGCTACAAGAAAAAACTTCCAATGCTTTAAAAAGCACTCTGAAGTTCACGTTTTCAATAAAATCAGATTTTAGGAACACAATGGAGCTCCTTCTGTAATCTGTATTAGGAGGAAGTGACAACACGTATTACAGGTGAATATGGTACAATAAGGTTTTCACAATACGCTTTTAATTTTAGAAAATGTAGTGACAATACAATCTGAATCAATATTATGCTACGTGTATTTCTTTGTATTTAAGTTTTAATATAATGACAAATCATTTGAATTGGTGGGGTTGGAAATTTTTAAAAACCAGGATGTTTTGGCTAATAGTAACTCAGATTTTATTAACTGCTAAAGAATGGCTAGTTAGAGTGTATTTACTAAGAAAATGAATCTGCTCTGGCTACTTGTCTTTCAGCCATGTTATCTGAAAACCCAGGATTACTCTTGTAACCCAGACTTATTCTAAGATTAAAAAAAAAAAAAAAACCCACCTAAATCATTAATCAGGAAGCCTGAAACTTATTAAGGAAAAAACTAGATAAATTCCGGTTATACAGTAATAAAACTTGTCATTTTTATTTGATTTTTCTTTACTTACTTGTGAAATCTCCCAGCACGATCTTCATTATCTGCATACAAAAACATTTTCAAAGCATAATTCTCCAAATGTGCAGAACCAACTATTTCTTGAGTAATAGCTTCATTATCACCCAACTGTTTCTTAAGCTAAAATGAAATGAGATATAGAACTTATGATTCTGGACTCAGAGAAGCGTATACCAAGTACAAAAAATCCTAATAATCAAATCCAATGTTTACAAAAATTTGAAGATACTCATGATAACCTGAAAGTATAATTTAGTTCTAAATATCAAGACATGTGCGAGCATGCTCAGTTGCGTTTGTCTCTTTGCCATCTGATGGACTACAGCCCACCAGGCTCCTCTATTTGTGGGATTCTCCAGGCAAGAATACTGGAGTGGGTTGCTATTTCCTCTTCCAGGGCATCTTCCTGACAGAGGGATCAAACCCACATCTCCTGTGTCTCCTGCATTGGCAGGTGAATTCTTTACCACTGAGCCACTTGGGAAGCCAAAATATCAAAATAATAAAGAGCAAAAAAAAGATAACATGCCCAACTATCTATGTAAAGCATCAAATATTTCAAATGTACTAAGAAAAATGGAGTTAAGAAATTCTTTCCTAGCCATATAATTTAAATTTTTAATTTACTCCTATTTCAATATCTCCTATCAAATATAGAAAAATACAATGAGAAGGATCGTTATATCCTAAAATGTATCTCTCAGAGCACACTGTAAAATTTAGCCAAATATATACCTCAAATCAACACAATTTACACCCATGTAAGTTTCCAGTCAGTACATTCCTTCTCTACACACAGGAAAAGTATTTTAAAAACAACAAATTAAATTCCTATATTTTACTGAGACTGTCATAGTGGAATAAAATGACCTTCCAGAATATTAAATCTGAGTATCACACTATTGTAAAGAACATTATAAAGAATTAAATTTAGAAAAAGCCACAGAATTCTTCATAAAATTAGCAAAGTAAATATTCTCATAATTAAGGCCCAGAAAAGACTGAATACTGGAATTTAAGGACATCTGGGCATCCTTACCCCGAACAAAAACAGAAAAAATAGTCTCACATATAACACTGGTTTACTGTATCCACACTGTGAAATAATTTAATTGGAGAGGCAATTTATTTCTAGAAAAATTTAGTGGGAGTATGCCATTTAATCTCATCCTCAACATAAAATATCTGGTAGTAAAACATAATGTACCTGAAGTATACCAACTATAAATATAAATATTATAACACAAGCAGATACGTTCTCACCATGGAATAAACTTTCCTGTTATTCAATGCAGATAATAAAAAATTCCTGGTAAGTCCCTTTATAAATGTGATTTTACACTTTGTGTATTATAGATAACCATTTAAGTTTTGTCTTATCCATAAGCTATTGTTACTTCACCTATTATTGTTAAGCTGTAAAATTAATAGAGGTTTATTCTATAGTAATGTCTGTAAGAGATGGTATTTTACAAAGTATTGCTACCTGTCAGACACATTCTTTCGTCCACCTCCTAACCTCACTCTCCAAAAGAGTACTCAAACTTTTCCTGCATTCACAGGAGCAGAGTTAGAAGCAGAAGCCCAGACAGGTTCCAAGGGCAGCTGAGTGGTCATCAGTGGTGCCAGGAGGCCTACCTTGGGTGGATAATAGCAGAAGATGACAGGGTTCTGGCTCAGAAGGTCAGACACCCATACAAGGTTAGAGAGAACACTCTTATCCATGGCTGCTTCATACAACTAAGACTTTGATCTGAATAACTTTCAACATTATAAAAGGTTCTGGACTGATTGGTATAAGTGTTTTGATTTTTAATGTTTAAGTTTTGTTTCTCTAAACAAAATAATGCAACTGGTCAAATAAATATTTAGGTTTCTAATTCTCTTGTTAGTTACTCAGTCGTGTCCGACTCTTTGTGACCCCATGGATTGTAGGCCACCAGGCTCCCCTGTCCAAGGGACTCTCCAGGCAAGAATACTGGAATGGGTTGCCATGTCCTCCTCCAGGGGATCTTCCCAACCCAGGGAGGAGATGAAGTAATGAGTAGACCCTGAAACACTGTTAAAAAAGAAACTGGCAGGCACAGGGTGGAGCCCCTATTACTAAGTGAGGTTATTATGGTTTAGCATTGCCTTCCTGATATATTGATACCCAATCAAATCCATTCAGTTTTCCCTGGATTGGTGCTTCTTCACAATCTGTGATGTTACATCATAGTTCAAGATGATTCATTAGTCACCTACCACTTTTCTGCTAGCAGAAGAGAATGCCTGGACCATTAAGAGGATCCTGTCACAGGACTATGAGTGGGAGGAAGAGACAACAGGAAACTTGCCTCGTCGTCTTTTTCACTAAATAAGTAGCCCATTTCTTTTCTTTTTTTTTGATGTGCCTTGTGGCATGTGGGATCTCAGTTCCCCCACCAGGGATCAAACCCACCCCTCATGCAGTAGAAGAGCAGAGTCTTAACCACTTGACTGCCAGGGAGGTCCCCCATTTCACTATTATAAGAGCTATTTAAGAATTTTTAAATCAACCATCCATGTGAGTGCACGAAGGAAGGTTAGAAATGATGCGTTACTTATGAAAGAATGATTCAAACATCATCTACAATAACCTAGAACAAGAAATAATGTATAAGCAAAGACACTGAAACTGACTTTTACTTACAACTCCCTAAGCACTGTAATGTAAATGTAAAAAAAAACCAATTTTTCCTCAGCTATAATAAGGACACTGCTGACTGCCACCAACAGTCAGAGCTACAATAACACACACACAAATGAAATAAAATGGCATTATAAACACTAATCATAAAAATGTTCAGTGTTCAACTTACAGCTTCTAACTGATCCATTAGCCTTGATAGAAATTTACGACATTCAGGAGTTTTACTATCAATCTTCATTCCAGTTTGCATTGCATACAATCGACCTACAAAGAAAAATACAATGATATTTATAATTCCCAGGACTGTTTAAAATATGTTTTGTCTCTAATAAATAACTTAAAATTTAAGTGAATTTAGAAATAAAACTTTGATTTACTACGGATCTTATTCACAAATATAAAAAACACAAAAACACTATCCAAAGAATACAAGATTCATGATGATGATAACAAACTTCTATGAAGGAAGGCCTTCTCTTTTGACATTATATTTAAAATAAAAAGACCAGTCTGAGGCTGTCAAAAGAACCTGCAATTTAAATTTAGTAGGTAAGTGAGGGCATTCAGAAAAACAACCTTGTGTATAGGAGCACTTGCCAAGGGCCAGATATGTGCTAACTGATAAAACACACAATATGCGTTGGGAGAGGGGAAATGCCACTTGAGCTGAGGTTAATGGGGAGAATTGTTTTGGTCATTTTTATGTATACACGTAAAAATAAACATACTGAAGGAGGAAACAGACAGAACAGTCTCCATCTCAAAAGCAGGACTCCATCTTGGGCCAGGCTGTGGACTTTGAGCTATATGCCCAGTATCTGTGAAAACGACATACCAACTGGAAAAACCAGACCCCTGGATGGAAGAGCCCCAGGGCTCGTACCTAAAGTCTCCATTGCCTCAAAGAATACCCTAATTATCTGTGTAACCGAATAGAATCATAAATTCTATTATGCTTATTGGGGTATGACCACAGGTCTATTGATAATTGTCCACTGGACGACAGAGAATGAGATGGCTGGATGGCATCACTGACTAGATGGACGTGAGTTTGGGTGAGCTCCGGGAGTTGGTGATGGACAGGAAGGCCTGGAGTGCTGTGATTCATGGGGTCGCAAAGAGTCGGACACGACTGAGCGACTGAACTGAACTACCTAGGCTTAAGGCACATGAATCATGGGTTTAAGGCATACGAATCACGGGTTAACTTTGATTGTATCTTCCTTTTCCTTTGTTCAGACTTGTTTCAGAGAAGTCAGGGAGGTGGGTTTGAGCACGTACACTTAGGGTATATAAGGTTTTCACAAAAACTGGTCGGGGTCCTTGGCTCTTAGGCCCGCCGGTGTAATAAACTGAACTCCACTATCTGCATTGTCCTTCTGAGTGAGCTTGTTTCCTGGAATGTGTGGCTACAACAATACCATCTCTAGAAAAAAATAATAAGAATATTACAGATAAGGCTGAAGCTAAAAACTTCTCTGAAACTTAAACAGCTTTCTCAGTGATGAGAGCTGTGAAGTTCAGTGGCAATTATTACCACTGGTGTGTACACATATTGCCTGTAATTTTCCTCTTAGTTTCAACAATATGCTCTGAAGATTTGCGTAGCCCTACAGGGCTCCACACTATGGACACGACATTCAACTAAAGCACAACTAGGTAGTTCTCAAATTTTCATCATTATAAGCCATGGTGCACTACCAGACCTTCTTGAGTGCACATTCATGAGTTCCTGGTGGGAGACATGAAGGAGAACTGCTGGAGTGTAGTATGGGTACCTTTCTCACTTGAAGAGCTACTTTCAACTGTCCTTCAAACAAATTACCACTATGCAGTTATAGCTGCAAGCCACTCCAGTACTATTGCCTGGAAAATCCCATGGATGGAGGAGCCTGGTGGGCTGCAGTCCGTGGGGTTGCTGGGGGTCGGGCACGACTGAGCGACTTCACTTTCACACATTGGAGAAGGAAATGGCAACCCACTCTAGTGTTCTTGCCTGGAGAGTCCCAGGGACGGGGGAGCCTGGTGGGCTGCCGTCTATGGGGTCACACAGAGTCGGACACGACTGAAATGACTTAGCAGCAGTAGCAGCAGTTATAGCTACAACAGCACAGGCAAGCAGCCATTTCTCCTAAACTCACAAAAAACTGACATTAAAATAAAAACTGGTATTAAACTTCCTATCAATCTCAGGACTGTGTTATCTCACTTTTGATTTTGCATTTTCACTACTCAAAAGGTCTCAGAGATGTACTAAAGACCTCTATATCCTTTTTTATGAATGCAGAATAGCTATCAAAACAAAAAATTCATCCAGTTTTCTGTTTGGTCGCTTGCCTTGTGGCAGTTCTTTATACAGTAGGAAAGAGGGTTATCCTGTCCCCACAAACCCAAGCGGAATCTCGTGAACACTATCACCTTTCCCGCTCTAGTCTTTTCTCCTCAGCAGGGAATCATCTTCAACCTATTTCTTCTCAGATTCTGCAACTCCAGCTTAAACCCCATGATAATGGCAACTGTAGTCTACTTGGTTTGCTGATGGATCCCTGGCATCTGCGACAGTCCTTGGCCTTCGATAAACATTTTCTGAATAAATAAAATACATGAATGAAAGAACAGCTCATTCTGCCTGATGGCTTTAAATGCCACTTTTGTCATTCATTATCATATATTAAATTTTCATGGGACAAAAGGCCCCAACTCTGTATATTGTCTATCGTGCTTCGTTACTTGTTAGTCTACTGTCTATCGTGGCTTTATTTACTACATCTTTAGAACATGGAAAGCTGTTAGTTACTCAAGTCACACCTTCTTTAAAGATGTGTTAATATACAAATAATACAATCGTGTAGTCTGCGTGTGTTTAAATTCAATATCTGTGTCTGAAAGAACTACTTTACAAGGCTTAGGCTTTTAGGGTTATCTCACAGAGCTTGAAGTTTATTAATTTATTTTTGTATCAAATTTAGGGGTTTGATTCATCCAGTTATCAATGAGAAACAAAAATGGAGTTTCTTAAAGACCTGTACTGATTTACACTGACTCACAATGTAAAAAGCACGATACTTTCATTTTTACTGTACAATATCCAGCACTGGATATTAATCTGACAAAAAAAAATCTAATTTGGAAGCAAAAATAAAAACCCACTTATTATATTCATTGCTTTGATCACAATGTGACAAAATTTTCTTTTTCTCTTTCTTTTAACCAGGCATATTTAATAACATGCCCAGGTCGTTTGAGAACTAGGTTTGAATCACCTCTCCCCATGCCATGCCTTTTAAAAGCATGGCTGACCACCCTCCCCTTTTTAAACCAGTCATCTCTTGAGTTGTTCAAGCTTCATGTCTATTTTAGTCAGCTCTTCTTTTAACTGTGACAGAACTCCCCAACACATCCTCTTAGTGAGTTGTTCAGGTCTTTTCTTCTAGCATTTTTGCTGTTTTCTTTTATCAAAAGTACATCACATGAGCTCTTTGGAAAATAAATATTTGGATGCAAGTATTATGCCATCTTTCAATTTTTGAATGTTGTTTTAAAATACAGAAACTTAAAATATTTATGTACCCAAAGTGATTTTTCTATTAATTCTAAGCTTGGAAAGTTCTTTATCTCCAATAAACTGGATATTCAGTTACATGATTTCTCCAGTTTTTCCTCTGGTTTTTCAAATTTAACTCTTTAATAACTTGCATCTATCTCAGTTGCTGGTATCTGTCCCAAATGCAAGTGGTAAAAAATTTTTTCCTTCTCTAACGATTTGTGGTTTGTCTTGAGTATGTTCGGAGAAGGCAATGGCAAGCCACTCCGGTACTCTTGCCTAGAAAATCCCATGGACGGAGGAGCCTGGTAGGCTACAGTCCATGGGGTTGCTAAGGGTCGGACACGACCGAGCGACTTCACTTTCACACATTGGAGAAGGAAATGGCAACCCACTCCAGTGTTCTTGCCTGGAGAATCCCAGGGATTGGGGAGCCTGGTGGGCTTCCGTCTATGGGGTCACACAGAGTCGGACACGACTGAAGTGACTGAGCAGCAGCAGCAGCCTGAGTATGTTTTTACTTTTTATATGTCTTGGCTATTTGATTTTACTGAGATTACAGATCAAATGTCATTTCCTCACATGATAATACCTATAACTGATAATATGCTTTATCTACCTTGAAATTTAATTTTAGTATGTCTTAATATACTACCAAATTTTTCTGAAGACTTTTAAGTGTTCTTGCTCTTATTTTCAAGGGGAAGGCTTTTAGCTGAGTGTAGGGATCAATTCCGGAGAAGGCAATGGCAAGCCACTCCAGTACCATTGCCTAGAAAATCCCATGGATGGAGGAGCCTGGTAGGCTGTAGTCCATGGGGTCGCTAAGGGTCGGACACGACTGAGCGACTTCCCTTTCACTTTTCACTTTCACACATTGGAGAAGGAAATGGCAACCCACTCCAGTGTTCTTGCCTGAAGAATCCCAGGGATGGGGGAGCCTGGTGGGCTTCTGTCTATGGGGTCACACAGAGTCGGACACAACTGAAGTGACTTAGCAGGGATCAATTCTGTGCCAGGTTGCTTCTATTTCCCCTAACAGTTCTCACCCTAAGCTATACTGAGGCTGCAGACTTTGAGACCCATTAAGAGTCCAGGGAATGGCTGGAGTGTGGGAAGAAAATGTTAGTATTTTATTGATATGTTTATCTCATCCTTTATACTTTTCTTTTATATGCTTCCCTCGTAGCTCAGTAGGTAAAGAATCTGCCTGCAGTGCAGGAGTCCAGGGTTTGATCCCTGGGTTGGGAAGATCCCCTAGAGAAGGAAATGGCAAACCATTCCAGTATCTTTGCTTGGAAAATCCCATCAACAGAGCAGCCTGGCAGACCACAGTTCAAGGTGCCGCAAAAGTCAGGCACATACATCAATCGGAGAAGGCAATGGCAAGCCACTCCAGTCCTCTTGCCTAGAAAATCCCAAGGATGGAGAAGCCTGGTAGGCTGCAGTCCATGGAGTCACTAAGAGTCGAATGTGACTGAGCGACTTCACTTTAACATATTGGAGAGGAAATGGCAACCCACTCCAGTGTTCTTGCCTGGAGAATCCCAGGGAAGGGGGAGCCTGGTGGGCTTCCGTCTATGGGGTCACAGAGTCGGACATGACTGAAGTGACTTAGCAGCAGTACATCAATACAGAAAAATTATTTATAAAGTTACATAATATTGGAGATTCATGTGTAATTATTTTAAAATTGAGGGTAGATAAGCAAAAGGTTAAGCATCACTGCTCATTGCATCCTTACTCCTCTCAACTGTAAACTATACTTTCTGCCCCAACCAAGTCCATGTTTCTCCACACAGCCCTACTCCTTCTACCATACTCCCTGGAACTATTGTTGAAACAGCAGTTGAAACAATTCTGAAGGATCAGCAAACTGTCTTACCTCTCTTCAGATTCCGTCTTGCTCTTTGTCTTAATTAAAACTTGAATGTCACTTAAGAAATCATTTTCTTTGCAGTTCTCTCAAGTTATGAGTTTTAATTCTCCTACGTTCCTTCTAGTATTTAAGAGAATTAAGAGTTGGCAAGTATGACTGGTTTTCCTTTTGCATCCCACTGTTACAGTATTCTCTCAAGGCTTTCTAAATACATCCATTCTTTTCCACCGGACTGTTAATGCTTGTAATTAATTGCTTATGGACCTCAGGATCTTTCACCATCTTAAAAATTTTGCTGTTCACATGGATAATTAATACTTGTGACAGAGACAGTTAGCAGCCTACTTGCATCCTTTCTCCCTGTCTTCCTTACTAACAAGATACCTATATTATTAGGGAGTTGTAATACAGCTAGCCAAAACAGTACATTTTTCAGTATTCCTCAAAGCAAAATATGGCCATGCTATTACCTAAGACAAATATCATATAACCAGAAATGGCTGAGACTTCTGGAAGGACTGTAAAACAGGAATGATGGCAGGGGAAAGGGAATGACTCATTCCCCTTTCTCCTCCCTGCTGCCTAGAACAGAAATGGGATGACTGAAACCCTAGTAGGTAGCTTGGACCACAAGGCGACTTTGGTAATCATGTGCTGGTTTACAGATTTGAAATCAGAAAGAGCCTTGGTCCCTGATGACTTCTTGGAATTGGTACTGGGTACTGCCGATATCAGACTTTCTTTTAAATGAGGAAATAAATCCTTATTTTACTTATGCATTGTAATTCTGAATTTTCTGCAGTAAGAAAGCAAATCTATTTCTAATGCATACAAAGTGCTGTGCTCTCAATTCTTATCAATACTGATCTCCATAACTGTACGGACTCTCCCTTATATGCCAGTAATCTCATAACTAAATTACCATTTCAAACTGCTGTACTGCTAATATCAGTGTATCATGTACTCACTCTAAATGTAACTGCTTTTCTTCCAACTTTAAACTGTTTGTTACAATAGGCTTCCAGTTCATTGGTGTCTCCCTACTTCTTCATTACAATCAGTCTTTTCTCCTTTAATTTCCTTCTGTCACTTTTCACTTTCACACATTGGAGAAGGAAAAGGCAACCCACTCCAGTGTTCTTGCCTGGAGAATCCCAGGGACGGGGGAGCCTGGTGGGCTTCCATCTATGGGGTCACACAGAGTCGGACACGACTGAAGTGACTTAGCAGTAGCAGTAGCAGCAACTAGTTTTGATTTTATGATAGATTTTTCTAGGACTTTATTGCCCTATCTCTAAACCCTGAATCTTTTTACTACGTTCCTCTGGCAAACATACACTCATATATAAGCCCAACAATCCTCTCTCCCTGCATCTACATACCAGCAACACAGACCATAGACAAATCAGCATCACTATAAATATTAGAATTATCAACCTCAAGTGAGCTTAATACTTTTTTATATTGAATATTCCAGTATTATTTATTTGAGCAAGTACAATATACTTTCCATCACTACAAACCAAGCAAGCTACAGTTTTTTAAACATACATATTTTTATGACATGCCAACATTTTATGTCCTGTGTGAAACATCTGGTTTGAAACTAATCTTAAAGCTCTCTGTTTTGTTTCCCATCTTCTTTCCTATTTTGGCATTCTCTGAAGACATTTTATATTAACTGTGTAAAGACTGATTTCCTTATCTTCTCAACCTCTCAAATGACTATTTCAAGCATATTTCAAGCAAAACCTCAGCCAAACATACACACAGAAAATTAAATAGACATTAGTCAATTATTTACTGTCTATATACTGTTAGTCAACACAGAAACACAATGTGAGGAAATAGAGAAGTGAGTTTCATTTCCCCGGGAAGTCTTTCTCCTGATTTTATTATCAAGTGCACAGTATATGAATCCTACCCTCTACGGAGCATAGTGAGCTACTTAATAGAGCAACCTTGGGAATAAATGGCTATCCAGCAAAGATAAAAGTCCATTAAGCAAACACACAGAAAACTAATCAGTACTTTCTTGTTATCAAGAGAAAGTTACTTATTTCTCTGTAAAAAGTGCAATTTTGTTTTTGTTACTTTTAACTACTTCCACCATAGCTCATAATAAAAATGGAGATTATCTGTATCTCCTTTGAAGTGAGAATCAGATTTATTCCCAATTCACTACCACCAAACCATAATCAATTTCCCTCACAGCACAAATATAAGCTTCTTATCCTCTAAAAGCTAACCTTAATTTAAGTGGCTGATACTTGAAATACAGTGTATTGACAACATAGTTTAATGGTTTCACACACATACATTTTTTTTCTTGGCTTACATGCATTTTCAGTCTTTGCAATTACAAGGACATTATTACAAATTAACACCTTTAATTAATTGAAGGACTGGAAAGAATCGTCTCAAAATTGAAAAGATATTTAAGTATAAACTGGCCTAGCTTCTATATTTCTGAATATCTTACATGGTTTACAATTTGTAAGTTGTACAAGATACATTTTCTAACATTAATACAGTGAAAAGATGTTAAATCTACTTATGAAAATTTATACACCAAAAGATCTTTTAGTCAAACGGATGGGAAAAATGACTACTTTCATATAAAACTCTGTTCAGGACAAGCAATTCATTGTAGAAGCAGCAGTATGAAGAAAAATTGATGTCCAACATGGAAAATTACCTAGTAATACAGAATAAATATGTAGCTAGAATCACCTATAGGGAAATATATTTATTTCCTCAAGGAAACGTGTTTATTTTTATGAATAAATATTTTTTAAAGATGAGTAATGAGGCATATTTGCAAAAGGATTAAATACTTTCCAACCTAACTTTAATGTGAAGCATTTAGGAAAGAAATGTTTACTAATCCTCAAGGCATATATACTTCAAAGTTTCATTAAATCTAAACCTTAATATTCTATCACATCCTCGTTTATACATGAGAAATCTAAAAATATGAAATGCATGACATAAAGACACAAAGTGAAGTGAAGTCGCTCAGTCGTGTCCGACTCTTTGTGACTCCATGGACTGCAGCCCACCAGGCTCCTCCGTCCATGGAATTTTCTAGGCAAGAGTACTGGAGGGGGTTGCCATTTCCTTCTCCAGGGGATCTTCCCGACCTGGGGATCAAACCTGGGTCTCCCGCGTTGCAGGCAGACGCTTTACCAGCTGAGCCACCACACATAAAAGCAATTGTTAAGAGTGATGTGCTAGTGGGTTAAATAAACATAGCACTCAAGTAGGAATCATTATGACATACACTGATGTAGAAAGCCAAATTTTATTCCAGTAAAGAGAACCAACTATATTACTCTACTCATAAGTATATTATAAACACCTGCTATATGGTTAGTATTGTCTTTGTGAAGGGACAAAAATAAAATAAAACAAGGTATGAATAAATATATCTTAATAAGGGGTACATACTTCACTAATTCCTTCATTAAACAAGTATTTTTAGAGCTTCTGTCATAATACAATAGCTTTAAGAAAAGTTCGCTCCTTCTGAATTCCTACTAAAAGACTGTGCTGGTACTTAGTAAATACTAGTGATGATTTGATTACTAAAATAAGAACACAGGTTCTAACTCTGGCCACAAGGAGTGATATCTGCCATCCTACTGTGAACGATCAAGGAAAACTACACAAAATATATAAAAGAGGTTTATAGACAATGGAAACACACGGTAAGATTAAGACATCTGAAGAAAGGAAACATATGAAATGACACCAATATCAGCCTAGCATTCTGCCTGGAGGTACATCCCAGTCTAAGGAATAGGAAGGGAATCCTAAACAGAACACGGTCCTCTATCTGAGTTGAGAAAATGGACTGGAGCTCAGGGAGACTGAGGCAGCTGTCAATTGAGGGGCAGAATTCTGAAGAGTATGGAGCTACACAGAAAAGAAACCCAAAAATCTATATATTTTGAGACTCAGGTGAACACTTCCATATGCATGTGAGGGAGAAAACTCTGCAAGGCCAAAGAATGAACAGAAGCTGTGACTTGGACTATCCCCAGTGCACACATAGGGCTAGGATGCATTCAAGTTTCAACCAAAAGGAGCAGAGAGCCCCAGAGGTTTACCCAGGGTATTCTGTAGACAGCCCCCAACTAACTAATAGGGTTAACCTGTCCCTAAAGCAAGGAGTACTTTAGAACTGCCCCCAAAGCTGTGATAGGGGTTCCCTGATAGCTCAGTTGGTAAAGAATTTGCCTCCAATGCAGGAGATGCATGTTCGATCCCTGGGTCAGGAAGATCCCCTAGAGGAGGGCATGGGAACCCACTCCAGTATCTTGCTGACAGAATCCCATGGACAGAGGAGCCTGGAGGGCTACAGTCCACGGGGTCACAGAGAGTCGGGCACGACTGAAGCAACTGAGCACACGCATACAGCCTGTGACAAGTTACTGTAATGCTAGTGTGTGTGTTATCTTAAAGAGTCTAAAACCAAAACGATTTACTCAAAACAGGAGTAATTATTTAAATGACTATTCCACAATATAAAATTCATATCTGTAAATATGTTTGCAAAATAAAAAATAAATGGAATGTTAATGGATACGTTAGCAGTTCAATTTTCCGAGATTTTTATTATTAACCTGTCATTGCTACAGTAAAGTATCTGGAGTCAGCTTACAATAAGGAAATGATACAAACTTAAGACAAAAGGACTATGAGCTCAAATTAGTTGCTAAAGATTCAGAAACCAGCACAAAAAACTGCTTATCTTTAATTGGCTTAAATTTATTAGTCATTAAAATCAATTTCTCTGTGACTAACAGCAAACAACAAGCAACTGATTATTAATCCTAATATCCAAGTAGCTTACCACCATCAATAAAAATCCATTATTATTTAGCCTTTAAACATTTACACTGGTGCCCTATGACATCTTGTATATGAAATATACCAAATGTATTTTCAACTTCCTGAACAAGTACATCGAATTTTCCTATGGTCATATAAAGAAATGACTCTCAAAGAACATTTATACATGTTCACTGAATGTCTATTCATTGTACAATATCACCCCCTAGAGGAAACTTTAAAAAACCAAATCTGAAACTATATGCTGATATTTAGTATCAACTTTATGTGTTGATATTTGATATCAATACTAAATATCAACACATAATTTAAAGGGAAGGAATCTTTCTAGTTTTCGCTTTATCCACAACATCAAATGTCACAATCAAAATATTTATCATATGGTGCCTATGTTTAGTAGGAACTCAAATATTTTCTGGCTTCATTAAAGCGAAAAATAAAAAAAAAAAAGAGAGAGAGATACAGAGCTCAGAAAGTTATGTCAGTAACATCAAGCCTGTCCTCCATTTTTACCCTCCACTCATCAGCCATCTTCCAGATTACCGCACTGGTTCCCTTTGTTTTCCCACTGATTTAACAAGTCCCTTTACCTTCACTCTGTAACTGCTATTCTAATTACTACTTCCACTCAACAATTTTTCATATACCCGCTTCTCATCTAGCATCTGTCATTCAGGTCCCAGTTCCATCACTTACTAACAGAAGGACCAGGATTACTATAAGGTTCAAATCAGGTACCCTGAAGAAAAGGACTGTTATGAATGCCAAAAGCTACATGAATGTTAGTCATCTGGCCTCTGTATTCCATGACAACTATAAGGTGTAGCTATAGGGACCATGGCTGCCTCAAAAGTCAGGTCAATTTACCATTTTTGGAGTACCTATTCCTTATTGTGTAAGTATCTCTAGGGGCCGAGCACTACCTGGTGCAGTGAATGAATCAAGAGGCCCTAGCAGGGTACAGCCTCCTTAAGTTTGCATTCGAGAGGGGACAACAGGCATAGGAAAAGCAACTCAGATAAAGCCATACAAGGCACAATGAGGACAGAGAGATGATGCATCTTAAACCAGGGAGTTTAAGACAAGGCCTCCCAGATAAAGCGGCATTTAAGCTAGAATCTTAAGGATAAAAATGGGGTGGGTTTGGTAAGGAGGGGAAAAGATGTCAAGGGCTAGAGAACAATGCTGGAAGGTCTGGAGACAACAGTCAGTCAGTCAGTTCTAGAAATGGAGTGAAATTCAGCTTGATTAAAATTACAGATGATGATGCCATGTTCAAATCATGAGTGATCACTAAAGGCACTTATATTTTTTCTGATCGTCAGATGGAGCTACTATTGGTGTTTTAAAAAAATATTTTTGCTTTTAGTAAAGCTTTTGTTTTTTAGTAATGATGGTATGAAACATGCCCATTTACCGGAAAATTTTAAAAAAGGCAATCAAAAGAAAACCATCCATAAACCGAAAGCCGCAATTTTTTCCTCCAAGTTTATTATGTGTGTGTGTGTTGTGTGTATGCATTTTAAAAAGTTCACTTCAGTTGCTCAGTCCTGTCCCACTCTTTGCAACCCCGTGGACTGCAGCACGCCAGGTTTCCCTGTACATCACCAACTCCCAGAGCTTGCTCAAATGCATGTCCATTGAGTTGGTGATGCCATCCAACCATCTCATCCTCTGCCATCCCTTTCTCCTCCTGCCTTCAGTCTTTCCCAGCCATCAGAGTCTTTTTCAATAAGTTAGTTCTTAGCATCAGGTGGCCAAAGTACTGGAGCTTCAGCTTCAATCTTTCCAATGAATATTTAGGACTGATTCCCTTTAGGATCAAGTACTTTGATCTCCTTGCGGTCCAAGGGACTCCCAATAGTCTTCTCCAACACCACAGTTCAAAAGCATCAGTTCTTTAGCACTCAGCTTTCTTTATGGTCCAACTCTCACATCCATACATGACTACTGAAAAAACCATAGCTTTGACTAGATGGACCTTTGTCTGCCAAGTAAGGTCTCTGCTTTTTAACATGCTGTCTAGGTTTTCATAGCTTTTCTTCCAAGGCGCAAGCATCTTTTAATTTCATGGCTGCAGTCATCATCTGCAGTGAAAAGTTCAAATCATAGTATATAAGTAATTTTATATCCTGCATTTTTATATCAATCTGTCCCCATGTTACTAAAGATGCTTTCTAATTTCTAAATGATTGTATCACTTTTTATGCAATGGATACACCATAACTTAACCATTTCCACCATGATATATGTTTAGGCTGTTTTTGAACTTGCCACAAATATATGTAATTGTTCAGATAATCCTAAAGTTCTTCATATATTAGTGATTATTTCCTAGGCAGAAGCTTTTCAAAACTGGAATTATTGCACATCAGATACTTTTACAATTCTGTATACTCCGATAAAATGCTTTCTAAAACTTGGAGCCAATTCACACAGCCATGTCAAGGAGAATTTCATCACATGCTCATTTTGTATGAGTTATAACAAGTCAAAAAATGGTATGCCGTCTTAATTTACACTTGCTACTAATTCAGCTGAACATTAAAAATTAGTAAGCTCTCTTTTAGTAGTACATACACATGTTCTGTCCATTTATGGGGATCATAGTTTTCATTTTTTAAAATGGATCTGTATGAGTGTTTTCCCTATCAAGGACACTGGCCCTCTGTCTCTCATCTAATGGAAATATATTTTTTTCTAATGCAATGCTTTTATAAATTAATTGTACTGTTTGTGTAGCACAAGATTTCTAAATGTTTAGTTAACTTTATCCTTCTTTTATTCTGTGTTTTTTCACTAATCATTTAAAGCAGAACTTTCAAGTAGCAACAGGTACTACCTGCTTGAAGTAGGGGCTTCCCTGGTGGCTCAGATGATAAAGAATCTGCCTGCAATGCATGAGACCTGGGTTTGATCCCTAGGTTGGAAAGATCCTGGGGAGAAGAGAACAGCTACCCATTCCAGTATTCTTGCCTGGAGCATCCCCATGGACAGAGGAGCCTGGCAGGGATCACAAAGAGTTGAACATGACTAAGCAACTTTCACTTAGCTTGAAGTAGAAGGTAGGAAGCTATCTCCATAGCTTAGATGTAAGGTGAGGGTATTATGTCAAAGAAACTAAGAAGGTAAGTAAAAATTTAAACATTTGATGACTGGGCTGTGACAGGCATGAAGAAAGGAAGGGAAGGCTAAGTTTGCAATTTCTTAACTAATAAATCTGAAAATCTGACAGATATGAAAGATATTCTAGAAAACTTTAATGCATCAACATTAGCTCAAGTTAAAATTTTTTAAATGTGAAAAATTGACAGGTATATAAAAAAATGTTCCCAAAGCATAAACTTCTGGTTGTAACAGGATTAACATGAAGGATTCTTCTTAGGCAACTTCTATCTTCACTATGGTATTGGATACATGAACCTCCACTTGAGAGAACTATTTAGCGCTAAATACAGACATATACACAAATGAATTCATGGAAAACTAGGTAAGTCTAAAAGAGATGGGTGGATTGTGTCAATATCAATATTCTGGCTGTGATACTGTACTATAACTTTGCAAGATATTACCACTGGGCACAACCAGTAAAAGGCACACAGGATCTCTTTGTATTATTTCTTTAACTGTGGATCTATTATTATTTCAAAGTAATTTAATGAAAAAAAAAATCTAACAGAATATTTTCCAGGAGTGAGATGTTCCAAGTAAGAGTAAATTCAATAATTTGCTATTACTAATTAAAAAGGTCAAAGAAGTAAACTCTAAGCATATTAGTCAAACGTAATTTGATATATGATATTTCAACACTTATTCCTGACTTAAAAAGAAAATAAAAGATCAAACAACTTAGAAATATAGGAACACTAAGGTAACAAAAAATGATAAAACACTAGCGTATTTCCATTAAGGCCAGATCTAAATCATTTCTGGAAATCACAAAATACTGGCAATGAGGAAGCACAAAGGGCAGATCCTATGACATATCTAGGACAATCTAATAGCCGCAAGTTATTAAATACTGTGCTTAGATATTCTTTTCATTATGTTTCCTTACCGCAGTAAGAGCATGTGAAAAAACTATGAATTACCCTATATTTATTCAATCAACACATATTACATGTAAACTACATAATTCCCAATTATCCACCATGGCTTAGGTACTGTATTAGGAGTTAAGAGATTCAATGATCATCAATTTAAGACATATTTCTTGCTCTCAGAGTGAATATTCTAGTAAGGCTGGAATACTCATAACTTTTAGAACAATGGCATTCATTAAATATTTATGAATGCCAATTATGTGTCAGGTGGTGAGAGAAAACAAGGTATCAATCCCTGTCCTCCAAGAAAATCCAGGAGACTGAAAGGTAAAGTATATCCCTCCTCTTAATCAAGAGGAGGGATATACTTGATACCATTTCTAGACATCATATGAGATCAGGAAAACCAATCTGCAAAAAATACTGAGTTGGGAATTCCCTGGTAGTCCAGTGGTTAATACTCCAAGCTCTCACTGCTGAGGGCCTGGGTTAAATTCCTGATTGGAGAACTAAGATCCCATAAGCCATGAGGCATGGCCAAAAAAGAAACCCCCAAAAACCACAAACTTAGAGATCAACAGTACTCTTGCCTAGAAAATCCCATGGATGGAGGAACCTGGTAGGCTGCAGTCCGTGGGGTCGCTAAGGGTCGGACACGACTGAGCGACTTCACTTTCACTTTTCACTTTCACACATTGGAGAAGGAAATGGCAACCCACTCCAGCGTTCTTGCCTGGAGAATCCCAGGGACGGGGGACCCTGGTGGGCTTCTGTCTATGGGGTCACAGAGTCGGACACGACTGAAGTGACGCAGCAGCAGCAGCAGAGATCAACAAAATATTAGAAACAAAAACACCAACCAAATATCTGAAAATCAAAACACAATACACACTGAAAAGTGATCCAGAGGATAGAAAACCCTGATTATTCACTTAAGTGTCTATCAATGTGAATAATGCCTCCAATACATAGCTTACTCCAGCTACACACAGTTCAAAAGGAAAAAAAGTAAAAAGTACTG
The DNA here is from genome assembly GCF_049115385.1 of Moschus berezovskii. Lineage (NCBI taxonomy): Eukaryota > Metazoa > Chordata > Mammalia > Artiodactyla > Moschidae > Moschus > Moschus berezovskii. Next base: position 86,814,887 of record NC_142469.1, on the reverse strand, counting down.
AGTCAATAACAGTTAAGTTAGATTAAGAGGAAGTCATAAGAGATTCCAGGCAGAGAGCTACATACAGAGAGGAAATAGAAAAATATATGGTGAACTTTTATAAATCAGTGGTACTTTAGCAAAATAATCTTTTTTTCTTCTCACAAAAAATTCTTCCTTGCTCTAGGAATTCAGAAAATTTTTGTCTGCACTAAGTTTACAGAAATGTATCCCTTCACACATTTTTAGGTTGACATTTACTACTTTTTATCTGACGTTTAAACAGGTAAAAAATGCAATTTCTGTAGTACAGATGTCAAGTACTGACATCTAAAAATTTTATCACTCGTTCAACTGTAAACACCATAGCAATTTGGTATCTATTACAATCTTTTCAGATAAAAAATTATTTTTTTAAAGAGTCAGAATACACTTATTTCCTTTTAACCCATATTTCTATAATGTACTTATTTTACAGGATTTTATTATAAAAAATGTATTTGCATGCTCAAAGGTGTTACTTGATTATCCTATCACACTGCTCTGCAACAAAAGTATATAAAAATTTAAATTTAAATTTTTATTAAATTTCCTGAGAGACGGTGCTATGTGTTAAAATGTTTCTTCTGGAATTGAGTTTTTGCTATTGTTATGTATAACAACATAACATTTAAAACAATATGAATTTTATTTGTCTTAATAATCACTAAGTATAAAAAGTAAAATTTTCTTGGCAATGCATGAGTTAAACTGCCTATCTATGAATTAACATGATTTATCCTCATAATGAACCAGAGTATTGGTTCTATTCCTGCTTTCATTTTTATGAATTTAACAGGGAGAAAATTCATTCACATAAAGCAGCAGATAAGAATGGAAGCTTTGTCACAGCAAAACCACCAAATTCTTTAAATTCCTTTTGGGTTATAGGCTAAAAACCACATCATCACTTATCATCAAATAACATTTTTAATAATCTTTCTTAGCTGACATTTTAATTAGGTTTGCCTCAAAATTTGTTTTAAGACTAGAAAAGAATGTGTCACCCCATCATCAGAGTATTCATTTTCTCAATTCCTCTGAAGTATACAGAAAAGATCTTATAAAGACTCATCATTTTCCTTCAATCAAAGGCTTCTTTTTATTATAAGAGTGAGACAGGATTGGGAAAACTGAAATAGTGTTCGTTTCAACATCTTCTGTCAGGAAAAAAAAAGTTATAATATTTTAATCTTATCACTTGTTTTAAATGTATTTCTGAAAAAAGCAAAACACTTCAGAGCTGAAGATTTACCTCATTTGAGGAGAATGTCCACTATTCTACATAAATGGCAAAACTAACTGCTAAAGTCAAACCAATCAGCCATTGGAGGCTTACTTTTTTCAGAAAAATATGACTTCTCTAATTCAAACAAATGTTAACACATGCTTCCACACACTCTTTCTCATTTCTGGATTCTAAGACTAAAATTTTGATAACCTACAGACCTTGATATGAGCTTGTCAGCTCCGTCCTAAAGGAGATCAGTCCTGGGTGTTCATTGGAAGGACTGATGTTAAGGCTGAAACTCCAATACTTTGGCCACCTGATGCAAAGAGCTGACTCATTTGAAAAGACTCTGATGCTGGGAAAGATTGAAGGCAGGAGGAGACCGGGACGACAGAGGATGAGATGGTTGGATGGCATCACTGATTCGATGGACATGGGTTTGGGTGAACTCTGGGAGTTGGTGATGGACAGGGAGGCCTGGTGTGCTGCGGTTCGTGGGGTCGCAAAGAGTTGGGCACGACTGAGCAACTGAACTGAACTGACCTCATGAATGACACTTTGATAAGGAACAGAGAACAAAATGCTAAGATCATATAATGAAAACTCTTACCATTTTGAAACTTCAACACAGGCCAGTTTTGAACATGGCCTTACCGTGTTCCCCAAGAACAAGGACAACACGTTCCACACCATCTTGCACTTGACCTTGGTTGCAAACTGCCCCTCTGCACTCCTCTGGATAAAATCCAAAATGATTGAACAATGGCTGCTAACAGCTAAGAAAAATTCCTCCGTCTTCTGAGATTCATTCTTGACCAATTATTCCTGAAAGGAGATGACTCCAGGTGACTCCCCTTATAAAAAGCTGTATGTTAGAATGTTCCTTTGACATCCTTTCTTTCCCATGCTCAGCATTTTAAAATAGAGGCTTATTCTGTGCTCTGAATGATTTTCTTCCAAATAGGACACATAAAGACAAGAAGCTCTAACTAATAGCTTAATAAATGGAGGTTTCACCAACACCAGCAATTTGTTAGAACTGTCCTCTTTTTCTGGACACCCTGGAGGACTTTCCACCTTCTCCTTCAGAACAATACACCATAAAAATACTAATGATGCAGGAGAGTCTGCCTTTATTCTTTAAAGTAGGAAAAGGGCAACTGAGAACAAGATATAATAAAAAAATAAATAAAGGGAAGCATACTACTTTGCCACCTTGACCAAAGAAACTTTGTCAGGGACGAAACTCAGAAGTTGCGAAATGTAAAAATGATTCCTGTAGAATAACTGCATATTGAAGTTTGAAGAGTACTGGTTTAGCAGTTCTAGAGCCTAAGTCACAAGAAAAAAACTGTCATGAGGCATTTTTTGTTACACAGCAGAATCAGACCTAAAATATAACCTATACAGTAATTAGCAGAGTATTCTTGCCTGGAGAATCCCATGGATGGAGAAGCCTGGTAGGCTATAGTCCATGGGGTCGCAAAGAGTCGGACACGACTGAGCGACGGAAAGGAAGGAAAGGAAATATAAATGCAAATATTTTTAAAGCACTTAAAGAAATGAATGCTTTTAAAACAGTTAAAAGATTATCAGAAATGGTGAGGCTAATTTAAAAACAAAGTAAGAGGACATCTAGAAATAAAAAGTGAAAATATTAATAGAAACACAACAGATGGGTTATACAACAGAATATATGGAGGTGAACACTGACCTAGAGAAATTACACAGAAAGCAGCATAGAAAGAAAATGGACACAAACTATCAATGCATTAAGAGACAAAGAAGTTAAAGGAGGAAAATGCAACACATGTCTAATTAAAACTGAAGGAAAGAACAGAGATAGCAGAGAAATAATTGAATAATTGAAAGCAGAGAGTTTTCTAGATTTGATGAAAGACACCTATCTACAAACTCAGGAAGCCAAAATCTCAAATAAGGTACACAAAAAGAAATCAAGACCTAGAAAATCGGAACATAAATCATAAGGAAGAGATTACTCAATTGGTCATATTTTAAAATTAAGAACTTTTGCATATCAAAGGATTTCATAAATAGAATGAAAAATCCATCAAACTTCTCAAATAAACTTTGAGAAGACATTTGCAATACCAAAAGATCAGTAGCTAGATTAAAACAATGAAATAGAAAATGGTCAGAAGCCATAAGCAGGTATTTCAATAGGAAATCACAAATGGTTAATTAACATATGAAAAGATGCTCGACCTTATAAAGACTCAGTGAATTGCAAATTTCACTCCAGTGAGACATCATTTCACACTCACCAGATAAGCAAAAATTTGAAAGTCTAATAACAGCAAGCATGGTAGGTATATTAGCATCCATTTTACTATTCCTTGAACCGTAGATACACATCATATATGTTCTTTAACATGCACATGCTTCATAACAAAAATATTTTTAAATTTCACCTGGTTTTAGCAATAAAAATCATGGTTCTTGACCCTGTGACAGCAGTTTCAGTGAAATAATGGCATTGAAAACCAGACTGTGATGGGCTGAAAAGATCTATGAGGTAAGGATCTAAAGACAACTACAGACAACTATTTCAAGCCTAGCTTTGAGGTTGGGCAGACAGGACTGCAACTCTACGGGAATGTCACAGTGAAAGTGCCTTTTATTTTTTAAATAAAGGAAACCCGGGCAAGTTTAGAAAGAAACAGCAAAAGAGGGCGGACAGTGACAAAGGAAATAAAGGGCCCCCAGGATAGTGACAAATGTGTAGAAAACAGAGCCCACTAAGAGGGACTGCTTTTAGACAGAATCAAGGATTCCTATTTCATTGTTATAAGAAATAACCTCTCTGATTTTAATCACATCGTTTTTCTGTTTGCTCTATTCACTCTAGCTACAATAGTCACTTTGATCCTCCTTTAAGCAAGCCCCTACCCTCAGGACTTCTGCACTTGTTATCCCCTCTATGGAGAGTACTCTTGCCCAGGTGATGCCAAGCTTGTTTTTCACTCCTGTTAAGTTGGTTCAGATGTGAACTCAGTGAAGTTTTCCCTGACCACCCTGAAAATGAAATCCCTTCCTCACCACCCTACTCCTGGTACTCCCTGTTCTTTCCCAGCTTTAATTTTCTTCACAATCTTCTAATATTCTATATAATTTACCTATTCTATTATATTATTTAAACCCCACACCCCATAGTATGTAAGCTTCATGAATGCTGTAGCCACAGTGCCTGGTGATACTCATACAGGTAAAATCTCAATAAATACAAGCTGAATGAATGACTAATGGTCCCTGCTTGAGGAACCTGAAAAAGAAGTATAACGCAAAAATTGTTATGATATCAACAAACCGAGGAGGTAAAGCCTTGAGAGTAATCATCTTACTGCCCACAGAAGAGGTGACAATTGAGTTAGAATCTGAATTAAGGAGTTTGCCAAGTGGAAAAAAGGTAGATATTCCAAGAAAGAGAACAATGTGGTGGTTTGAAAGGGCCTTACATATTTGAGGAATGAAAGTGGGGTGCACCTGGTATATGGCCAGGATGACAGCCGACCATATTTCAGCTAACCTTATATTGTCTATAATAGAGGACACATTATACTGAGCTTCTCAAAGTTAAAAATCCTTTTCAGCATACTACAGTTGCTTGGTCACTTGTTTTATTTGCAGCAAAGTTACAATGTGGAATATAAAATAACCTATACTAGAACTACTCTCTTTAGCACAAAGGAAAAACTGTGAACAAGCTTGATTTGTGTTTCTCATCAACGGTAGATTATATGTATCACAACCAAAGTGAGAGTATGTCACCAAATGTCTCAATCTCATTTGTTACTCAAAATCAAGGCTAAAAGTTCTCATTGGTAGGAGACAGCAGTTTAAATGCGAAAGGAGAAACGGGCAAATACAAGTGTTTGTTCTGTAGGAGCCACTCTACTTATGAATGGGCCTACAAGTTGTCATATTTAACCCACACTCATTACAATGTTTTCAATTAGTCAATCTTCCTTTTGCCCACATCACTACTGTCTTTGGAACAGGTACCTTCCTTTTAGCCCCAACTCAGCTACTTAACTACCCAGGTTAATTTCAGGATTTTTGTTGGAGACAGAAAGCTCTTGTGTGTACACACAGGGAGAAAACTTTAGAACACTGTGTTTCCGAGTTCATGAGTCCATGTATTCCGTTTAAAAATATTTAAGCACAAGACTCGATAGGTGGTGGACGCTAAAGTACTTTCGAAGTTTTGCCTTTCTGAGGCCTGGCGGGGGCAGAAAACGTGGGGATCCCTGAGGAGGGCGGGGCCCCAAGGGACTCCCAAGACAGGTCAGAGGTCAAACTCAGGTCCAAAGCTAGAGAGGCGGGGACGGCATTAAGAACCAGGGGACCGAGGGGGTGGGCCCGGAGGCCAAGGAGGGCCGCGGAGACTCGGAAGGACTCACAGTAATATGCCACCACAGGGTCCCGCTTGTCATGCTCCTGAGCCGTCCTCAGATGATGCTGTATGCTCTTAAACTGTGGGGGGAGCGGGGGGAGTGTAGCAAGAGCAGCCATCTCCTCTTCAGGAATCACCACTTCCTACTCGCCGGCCGCCGACACTTCCGCTTCCGCCTGGGAGGATGCCCGCACGAACGCGCACGGCAAATCCCGCCCATTTCCCCGTTGCTCAGCGACAGCGAGGCAACTACGGGTTGGCAGCAGGGACAACCTCAGTTCGCCTGGCACTTAGCGGTTAGAGCCCAGAGGAGGCTGAGCGCCTCGACCATCCCGCTGCCTATGGCACCGGCGCCCTCTGCTGGCTGCTGGCAGGAGGGACGAGAGATTTTGTTTTACTTCTCTTTGTTTCGCCATCGACCCCCTTTTGTGGCTGAAGGACTGGTAGAAAGGGAAAAACAGGAAGAAAATGATATTTATTGATTGGGAGGAAAGGTGAAGAGATGAATTGCCTTTGACATCCTTCAGGAATTATGGTTTCCAGTTCCTCACATTATATTAATAGCGTCCATAGAAGCCTCTCTGACTTTAGAAACTTTGAATTGAATTCTTGCATAAGAGAAGAGACGTATTTAAAATTTTAAATTACACTTCTATAAGGACACATTAGATAAAATAACCAGATACTTTTTCAACATAAATGCTACCCATTAAGCTTAAAGATAATTGAACTTTTGTTCTAAGCTGGGTGTATGCACTAGTGAATTAATAATTTGTAGATAGCTTGTTTCTGGAGAGTAATGAACATTTTGCAGAGTTCTTTGATAGTTACTATCTTGTCAATGCACAAATAAGGCATTCAGGTAATAGTTCTTGCTCAATGCTGCTGACTTATACCATTGTAGGTAGTCATCAACTTTTCCTTCTATCATCAGTGACATTAATCCTTTTTCTTGTTTCTCCATGCGTACTTTCAGGATGTTACACTTTTTTTACTCCCTCCAGTAACCTTCATCTTCATTTTATCTCAGTTCCCAGTTTTGAGAGTTCATCTTAAAACTGGTTTTCATTGAAATCACGTCACTTGAAGAAACAAGATCTCAAACTCTGAAATTTCCCTCTGCCTACTACTTTCTAATCAACACTCCACCCTACCCTCACCCAAACCTCAGCAGAACCTGCTCAATGTCCTTGTATTACCTCCAGTAAACAAACATCTTTTTTCCACCCCTATTTGCAGAGTACATCACCTTACTCAGGGGGCTGCCTCCTTTTCAAAGAACTGAGTTCTGTGTTCTCCCCAATTTGAGCAACATATTTATTACCTCTTAAGAATGTATGTACTATGTACTGAATATTTGTGTCTCCCCCAAATTCATGGGCTTCCCTGATAGCTCAACTGGTAATGAATCTGCCTGCAATGCAGGAGACCCTGGTTCAATTCCTGGGTCGGTAAGATCCCCTGGAGAAGAGAAAGTCTACCCACTCCAGTATTCTGGCCTAGAGAATTCCATGGACTGTATAATTCATGGGGTTGCAAAGAGTCAGACACGACTCAGTGACTTTGACTTTCACTTTTCAAATTCATATGTTTAAAGGTAATGCTTGAAGTGATATCAGGATATGGGCCCTTGGTATATGATTAGCTCATGTGGGCAGAGACCTCGTGAATGGGATTAATACCCTTATAATACAGACCCCAGAGAACTAACTTGCTCTTCCACTTTGTGGATACAGCAAGAAATCAGCAGTGCACAACCTGAAAGAGGGCTCCCTCTAGAACTTGATCCTGCTGGGACCTGAATCTTGACCATCCAACTTTCAGAACTGTAGGAAATAGATTTCTGTTGCTTATAAATTGCCCAGTCTGTGGTATTTTGTTAAAGCAGCCGAACATGCAACAATAGTATGGTTTTTTTTCTCCTCTATTTACACTATCCAGTCAGAAGTTGCTAGATTCATAGAGAAATTAATGAAGCAAAGCAGAATTGTCTCTTTGTCCTTATAAATTCTGAGGTACTCTTTTTCTATTACTTCTTGAATCTCATCTGTGATTCTCCTTAAAGTTCACCGTAGAAGTTCTTATGAAGCTCATATCTAGGTCTCCTTCTCACCCCCAGACCCCCAGACTTTCAGATATAATTGTTCTGGGTTGGAGCCTAAATATCAGTGTTCTGGGATTTTGCTCCACCTGCCAACACATGCTGTCTTCTTTCTAAGTGTTGTACTCCCTTCACCAGAGGATAATTGATATTTTGGAGAACTTAGGTCTGTCTAATCAAAGCTGTGTTTTTTCCAGTAGTCACATATGGATGTGAGAGTTGGACTATACAGAAAGCTGATCGCCGAAGAATTGATGCTTTGGAACTGTGGTGTTGGAGAAGACTCTTGAGAGTCCCTTCAACTGCAAGAAGATCCAACCAGTCCATCCTAAAGAAAATCAGTCCTGAATATTCATTGGAAGGACTGATGTCGAAGCTGAACCTCCAATACATTGGCCACCTGATGCTAAGAATGGACTTATTGGAAAGACTCTGATGCTGGGAAAGATTGAAGGCAGGAGGAGTAGGGGACGACAGAGGATGAGATGGTTTGATGTCATCACCGACTCAATGAACATGAGTTTGAGCAAGCTCTGGGAGTTGGTGATGGACAGGGAAGCCTGGCGTGCTGCAATCCATGGGGTCACAAAGAGTCGTACACAACTGAGCGATTGAACTTAACCGAACTGAATAGACATTGTTAACATAACAGCACATGGAAATTATGCTGTGAAGTAAATACTAAAAACATGAGGTTGAATTTTGCAGTTGGTGATTTTCTATTAAGAATTTTCTGATATTTTACTATGAAGAGATATCTAAACTCTTCTCCGTCCAACTCTAATTAGTTGCTGAAGGATCTGATATCCCCTTCCAGGTTGGGGTAGAATTTTGGCAAGTTAGAGAAGGGCAGAGATAGGGGGTAGGAGCAACCACAGGAAGAAGAAAAGGGAGAGAGACCAGACCTGCGGGTGTTTTGATGGGAAAAGTTAAATGCTTTGCCCCATTCCCTGGACTCCAGTGTACTACTCCAGTGTGGTCATCTCACAGCAAAACTTTCTATTCTGATTGTGGTCACACATATTTTTATGGGAAATGATAGGGTTCAGCCAATGTAATGGTGGTATATACCTATAGCTGTTTCTTTTGGGTACATTCTCTATGGTAGAAATTTGGCTTCCAATATGTGAGACTCACATTCTTATTGTTTATCACCTCCTAAAATAGATTTTTCCCCCCCTCTTACAGTTACTAGCAGAAAATTAAAAGAGAAGACCAATGACTTGGCCAGTTCCATCTACACATCCATGGCTGAGACAGGGATAAAGGTAAAAAAAAAGGCTGTTTATTTTTTCAGCATGGATATCTGGTTGTTCTAGCACCATTAAGTTATATTGGAGAATTAAAAAATACATAACTATATATGTGTTGAACTATTTTTGATCTATTATTCCTGTAATCACTATGCCTATCTGCATGCCAGCCCTACACTGTTTTGATTATTGTACCTTTGTAGGAAGTCATGTTGTTGCTGTTTAGTTACTAAGTTGTGTCTGACTCTGTGACTCCGTGGACTGTAACCCACCAGTCTCCCCTGTCCATGGAATACTCCAGGCAAGAATACTGGAGTGGGTTGCCATTTCCTCCTCCAGGGGATCTTCCTGACCCAGGGACTGAGCCCACATCTCCTGCAGTGGCTGGTGGGTTCTTTGTCAGCAAGCCTCCAGTGAAGCCCCCATACCTGTGAGTTTGTTTCTATTTTTCATGTGCATTCATTCGTACTGTATAATAAGTCTTAAGAGTTCATAATGCAAGTTGTCTACTTTTATTTTACTTTTTCAAAATTATGTTGGCTATTCTAGGTCTTTTGTATTCCGTGTAAATGTTAAAAGCAGCTTCTTAATTGCTACAGAAGCTTGCTGGGATTTTAGCTGAAATTGTGTAGGATCAACACCTCAGTTTCAAGTGACTTGAATTATAAAAGATTAAGGCTTCCAAACCAAAAACCCACTTATTTAAAACAATTTTAATTTCTTTCAACATTATTTTTTAGTTTTCATCGTACAGCTTTAGCACATCTGTTGTAAAATTTATCTCTTATCTGTTTTATGTTTATGAATATTATCATAAATGATATTTTAAAATTACAATTTCATTTTTATTACTCTACAGAAATTTTAACCTTGATAATTACAAATTCTAGTAACTTTTAGTATGTCCTTTAGAATTTTCTATTTCATGATTATGTCTGTGACTAAAGACCATATTTCTTCTTTTCTAATCTGTATATCTTATATTTTTTGTCTTACTGCATTAGTGAATAAGTGTGGAAACAGTGTCAGACTTTATTTTTTTGGGCTCCAAATCACTGCAGATGCTGATTGCAGCCATGAAATTAAAAGACGCTTACTCCTTGGAAGGAAAGTTATGACCAACCTAGATAGTATATTAAAAAGCAGAGACATTACTTTGCCAACAAAGTCAACTTAGTCAAGGCTATGGTCTTTCCCGTGGTCATGTATGGATGTGAGAGTTTTACTGTGAAGAAAGCTGATCGCCGAAGAATTGATGCTTTTGAACTGTGGTGTTGGAGAAGACTCTTGAGAGTCCCTTGTACCGCAAGGAGATCCAACCAGTCCATTCTAAAGGAGATCAATCCTGGGTGTTCTCTTGAAGGACTGATGCTAAAGCTGAAACTGCAATACTTTGGCCACCTCATGCGACGAGTTGACTCACTGGAAAAGACTCTGATGCTGGGAAAGGTTGAGGGCGGGAGGAGAAGGGGACATCAGAGAATGAGATGGCTGGATGGCATCACCGACTCTGTGGACATGAGTTTGAGTGAACTCCAGGAGTTGGTGATGGACAGGGAGGCCTGGCGTGCTGTGATTCATGGGGTTGCAAAGAGTCGGACAAGACTGAGTGACTGAACTGAACTGTATATTTGAGTATGTATTTTTTGTTTTGTTTAGTCTTATCGGCCTCCAGTTCATTGCTAAACAAAAGTGTAAAAGTACAGCCTTATCTTTTTACCTGATTAAAAGGAAATTATTTATTCTTCCACTATTATTAAGTGGGATATTTCCTGTAGGTATTTTTAGATGCTTTTTATCAAGCTTAGCTAATTCTCTTACAGTTAGAGATATGGGTTTTTGTTTGGTTCATTATGTTAATAAATGGTTTTGTAATCCAGTGCTTTTATCTGCATCTATTAAGATGACTAGGTGAGTTTTTCTTTTATTCCATTAGTCTAGTTGAATTGCATCAATTGGTTTTTGAATGTCAAAGCAACCTTTCATTCCTCAGATAAATCCTATTTGAACATGATGTCTAATCTTTTATGTGTACTGCTGGATTACATATGCTAAACTGTTTTTGCTAAGCATTTTTGATATCAAGGTTATACTAGCTTCATTCAATAACATGGAAAACAGTCCTTCCTAGTCCCTAAAGAGATTGTATTTTTTTCTTCTTAAACATTTGATGGAATTCACCACTGAAGATATCTGGGCCTGATATTTTCTTTCTGGGAAAACTTTTGATTTTTAAATTTAATTTCCTTAATTTGTGTAGAGATATTCATATTTTCTGATTATAGTTAAGTCAGCTTTTAGTAATATGTGTCTTTCAAGGAATTTTTCCATTTTACCTAAGTATCAAACTCATTGACGTAACATTATTCATGGCGTTTCCTTATAATCTTTTAAAGTTCTGTTGTGATGTCCCTTTTTTTCATTTATAAGTAATTTTCATTTTCTCTTTTATTCTGAAAGAATATATTTCTCAAATTTATCTCAGTTTGGCTAACTAGAAATTGATCAATTTACTAGCCTCTTCAAAGACCATCTTTTCATTTCATTGATTTTTCTATTATCTTTCAGTTTTCTATTTCAATGTTTTGTGCTCTTATTTTATTTACCTACTATTTAATTAATATTTACACTGTTTTTAAAAATAATTTCTTGAAGTGGAAGCTAAAATCATTTTAGAACTTTCTTTTTTTCTAACATAATATTTAGAGCTTTTTATTTGCTGCCAATAGCTTTTTATTTGCTGCCACCTCAAGCGAAGAGTTGACTCATTAGAAAAGACTCTGATGCTGGGAGGGATTGGGGGCAGGAGGAGAAGGGGACGACAGAGGGTGAGATGGCTGGATGGCATCACCGACTCGATGGACATGAGTTTGAGTGAGCTCCGGGAGTTGGTGATGGACAGGGAGACCCAGTGTGCTGTGATTCATGGGGTCGCAAAGAGTCGGACATGACTGAGCGACTGAACTGAACTGAACTGAACTGAATTGCTTTCTACAAATTTTGATAAATTGTGTTTAAAATTTTCCATGTAATTTTTTCTTTGATCAATGGGTTCATAAAAATGTATTGTTCATTTCTAAAATATTTGAGCATATTTCAGATATCTTATTTTTATTTATTTCTAGTTTAATTACATTGTGATTTCAATCCTTGACACTTTATCATGACTCAGAAAATGTACTCTTTTGAAGAATGGTACACATGCACTTGAAAAAATATATATATTCTGTGCTTTGTTTGGCAGAGTGTTCTCTAAATATCAATTAGTTCCAGTTATTTATTGGTGTGTTCTGTTTCCTTCCCGATATTCTACTTTGTCAGTTGATTACTGATGTTAAAATATTTAATTATAATTGGATTTGTTTCTCTTTTCAGGAGGCTTTGCTTCTTATATTTTGGCACTTTCTAATTGGTAGCATACACATTTATAACTGTTATGCTTCCTAATGAAATTATACTTTAGTCATTATGAAATGTCTATTTTATCCTTGTCACTATTCCTTACCCTGAGATCTGCTTGCATTTTCTCATATATTAATATAGCTAATTCAGCTTTCTGATCCTTACTGTTTGCATGATATATCTTTTTCTACTTTTTATTACCTATCTTAATATTTATTAAAATATTTTTTAAAATTTAAATCTTTAAATATTTAAAGTGAGCTTCTTGCTAATAATTTGATCTGTGTATTTTTTAAAATGTAGTCAGCAATCCCTGTTTTGCTTTGGAATGCTTAGACTTTTATATTTATTGTAACTTGATATTTTTAGGTCTAATTCTACTACCTTGTTATTGTTTTCAATTTGTCCCTTCTGTTTTTGTTCCTTTTTGTCTTTTTGGCCATCTTTTGGATTCTTTGAATGTTTTGATTTTCTTTTTTGGCTTAGTAGCCAAAATTTTGTTGTCTTTGCTTTCCTAGTTGTCTTGTATTTTATAGTATACATCTTTAAATTATCACAGTGTATTTCAAGTGACAATGTATAACTCCATATATATTATAAAACCTTACAAGGATATACTTGCACACATGATTTGATATGCTACATTTTTCTAATTGTTATTTTCAAGAATTTCGGATCTATCTATTGTATATTGTTTATTTTATAATTTGTTACTTTCTTTCTTTATACTTATTAAATTGTTTTTGTTTTCCTTAGTTTTACTTTGAAGTTCTTTTATTTGCTGCTTGAATTACATTTATTGTTTCTTTTTTAAATATGAAGTGTATTTTCTGCTGTCAATTTGCCATGCACTACAATTTTGGCAACATCTTATAGGATTTAACATGTAGTATCCTGACCATTTTTCATTTATAAACAGACTGAAAAACTTCAATTTCAATTATCTTATTTGACCCAAGAACTTTTTATGCAATAACTGTAAATATATCTTTAAATATATTTTCAAGTGGTTAGTAATTTGTTTAGCTTTGACGTTCTTATTCATTTTTGCTACATTTGCAGTTTAGTTAGAAAAATCAGTTTTTATATTTTATATAATTAAATATCTGATATTTGTATGTTATACATGCTATATTTTTTTGTAGCCTTTATTATCCAGGAGGATATAGCTGTGTGCTAGCAATCCTGATATAGTTACTAATAAAATGAAATCATAGAATAATATAGATCATTAAGGAATTAAAAAGACTGTCCAAACAAACACACAGAATCTGCATCTTTGCACATAGGCACTATTTAATTAAATGAAGCAGAGGTGACCAGAGTTCTGCTGCTGCTGCTAAGTCACTTCAGTCTTGTCCGACTCTGTGCGACCCCATATACGGCAGCCCACCAGGCTCCTCCATCCATGGGATTTTCTAGGCAAGAGTACTGGAGTGGCTTGCCATTGCCTTCTCTAGTGGCTTAGAAATGCTATCTTTCCTCCTTGTCAGTTGAGGAGAGAGTCCAGGGCTAAGGAGGCTAGATTGACAGGACAGACTGCCTCAGGGGGAGAAGCTGCAAAACATGAGAGCCCAGAGGTCTGTAGAGGGTCTTTGACTGAGTCCTGATCAATGTAACATCTTTGCAGGAAAAGAACTACCTGAAAGGATTAAAAGGAACAATATCCAAGAGTCACATAGAAGTGAGAATAGTTACTTTTCCCAACAGCCCGGGTAGAAATTCTCTTTAAAAGGGGCATTACTTTGAAAATGTCCTAGGATGAATCAGAATAAGAATAAATCAAAGTGTTCATCTTTGAATGGGCAATGATATTAAAGGGAATTCTGTTTTTTTTAAAATGATCTTCCCTTAGAAAATTTGTAAGAGGCCATCAAGAAGAATGTCTTTTTACCCCTCTCTCTTCTTTCCTTGGGCACAGCAAAGACCTGCTTCATGTAGCTACAGTAATTTCTGTGGCACCTGTGAGTGCAATGGGCCAGATGTTTGTGTTCCCCCCAAAATTCATATTTTGGAAATCCTAACCTCCAGTGTGATGATTTTAGCAGGTGGGACCTTTGTCAAGTAAGTAGGTCTTGGGAATGGAACCCTCATGAGTGGGGTTAGTGTGCTTATAAAAGGAGCCCTAGGGAGCCCTCTGGTCTTTCTGCCATGTGAGGCTGTGATGACAAGACTATAATGCAGAGGAGGACTCTCATCAGAACCTGAACATGCCCGCACCCTGATCTGAGACTTCCATCTTCCAGAACTATGAGAAATAAATTTCCTTTGTTTATAACCTATCCAGCTGAGATATTTTGTAATAGTAGTCCAATTGGACTAAGACAGTGAGTCAACCAGCCTGAGAAGGGAATTCAAGAATTTGAGAACGGTGGAAAAACAATATTTTCAAAGCATCAAAGGGGTATCTCATAGGTTACTCAGAAAGGTTTTGCCTTAGTAATGGGGCAAAATTGGGCCTTCAGTAAGGGTTACTCTGCTCCCATCTCACAGAACTTAAAAGGAAACACCAAGGATCAACTGTTTCCAAGTCATTTCACTGTGTCCCAGAATAGAATTTAAGAATTATTTATGTAAGGACTTCCCTGTAGCTCAAATGGTAAAGAATCTGCCTGTAATGCAAGAGATCAGGGTTTGATCCCTAGGTCGGGAAAATCCTTTGGAGAAGGGAATGGCAAGCCACTCCAGTATTCTTGCTTGGAGAATCCCACGGACAGAGGAGCCTGTTAGGCTACAGTCTGTGGGGTTTCAAAGAATTGGACATGACTGAGCGACTAACACACCAAGTATTTATGTGTGTGTGTGTGTGTGTGTGTGTGTGTGCGGTGTTAGTCAGTCAGTCGTGTCCGACTCTTTCTTATCCCACGGACTGTAGCCCACCAGGCTCTTCTATCCACGGGGTTTTCTAGTCAAGAATACTGGAGTAGATTGTCATTTCCTTCTCCAGGGGCTGTTCGTGACCCAGGGATTGAACTTCCGTCTCCTGCATTAGCAGGTGGATTCTTGGTCTTGTAAAGGTGCTAAGTCTTGTTTATCTTTATATTTGAACTTTTAATGTGGTACGTGTTAAATAACAGATACTAAGCAGCTATTCGTAGAATTTCTCTTGGGCTGTCATGTGGAGAAAGCCTCAATGATTTAAAAATCCTTAAATGTAAAACTTCATGATATCAACTGTGGGTTGAATAATGCTTAAGACAAAAATTGAAAAGCTTAGTTTTTTACTGACTATACTTGAGGGCAGGAGGAGAAGGGGACGACGGAGAATGAGATGGCTGGATGGCATCACCGACTCTGTGGACATGAGTTTGAGTGTACTCCGGGAGTTGGTGATGGACAGGGAGGCCTGGCGTGCTGTGATTCATGGGGTCGCGGAGAGTCGGACACGACTGAGCGACTGAACTGAACTGAACTGATACTTACTTCCCTAATAAACTACTAGTATAAGGCAGTCATACATAAAGTTTTTAAATGATATTATATGGACATGATTATTGGTAAAACAGGCAGTTAAAAAGAAATGCACTGAATTAATATGAAAATACCTTAGAAATCATTTCATAGTGATTTAGGAAATCTAACAATATAAATATAATTTTCTATCTCAGTAATCTTGTATATAGAAACTACAGTATTAGAATATCTATGAGCACAGAGGGATTTTTTTTCCTCCAACAAGAAGCAAAGAGACCATGCACATTATTTTCCATAGCATTTTTTTATTTATTTAGTGGCCATATTACCATATACTTTAATATTAAAAATTTCAAGAAAACAGTATGAGTATAATATTAAAATGTAAGTGCTCCATTTATTCAAGTTAGTGATCAAATTATAAAATGACTCTTTTAATAATTAACTGACAACTGTTGTACTTCAGTAAGTTATACTTTACATGAGTGCAACAATAATTACATCCTCAAAATTTATGCTGCTTACTTAAGTGGAGAGGGAAATGACTTTCAAGTTAAGAAAGCTGAAATCCTGGTCTGGTTGTGTGATTTTGGATGCATATATTAACTTCCTTGAGCCTAATTTTTCCACCAGTGTAAAAGAGCTGATAGAAGTTTCTCTGGCCAAAATACTGTGATCGATTAAGATGTTGTGTATGAAAGAGCTCTGTAAAAGTACTATTTAAAAAATGAGTTACAATTAGTTCCATGTATATTTCTTAATGTGTGAAAAAAATTAAAATGGAATGAAAGGTTTGTTCAAGAATCCCTGCCTTAGAACTTAGTCTTTTATTTTATACTAGACATAAATTTCAGACACAGTGAGGTAAGTTTAAAAAACAGATATTTATGTTTGAAGTTGAGGTACTCACTGATAAAACTAAGTAAAAATGGTTGATAAATAATAGTGGCATGATGGTAGTTAATCATCCTTTTGGTCATTGACTAATTAGAAAGCATAATCTTCTAAATATGATCTCAAAAATCTCAGCAACACATAATACTATTGTAATGACAGTAAATGTATACATTGCAATGAGAAAAATGGTCTTCTCAAAGTGTTCTGGCACCATGCATTTTATAATAGTAAATTTTTTTCCGAGAGACACAGCATCACACAGGTAGAGAGGTTTTACTTGGAAACCAAAAAGATGAATCTGAAGCCAAAATGCTACCACTTCTAGGCTAATTCTTAACAAAACAGAGAGGATGTAGATCACAGTGTAGATGGGTTTTTGAAGAATGCATTCTTGATTGATGCTTTTACATGCAGCATAGAGATGGAAAATAGCTCCAGGAACCAGGACAATCACTAGTTGTAATGCCCAGAACACCTAAAGTACGTCAGAAATATCTTAGTCAAATCCATCAGCATGTCATGAAAATATACACTAACAAAATGTACTGACCCTCAATAGAGGCTAACTTAAAAATTCTAAGTTTTGTAAGTCTTACGAGGAATAAAAATGATATAATGAAGGTAGCAATGCTGGACATATCTCATTTAATTTTCAAGATGTTTAAAGTTTAAAACTTTAGATGTCTTAATAATTGTGAAAAAGTAGTTGCATTTTACCTAACAATTACTAACAATGATGAAATACTTTATTTCAGTAGCTACCCTATCTGCATTTTTTAATTACAAACTTGGAGTGTAATTCTAACATCAATAGATAATAGAATGCTAGAATTGGAAGAAACTTTTGATCTACTTAAATTAATTTACCTGAAATACATGATTAATTTTTAAAAACATTATTCTAGAAATAATACTTATTAGCATAGTCTACATATTATTTTACATTTAAAAAGGAAACAGTTTTATCTGGTTTAGAGTAAGGTTTATATTTGTACACACAGGAAAACTTACTTGTGGAGTGATTGGTCTGAACTGATTATAACAGAAGAGGTTTATTTCTCTCTTGTCTGGATCGCAACTGAAGTGCAGAGCCTCATTCCCGTAGACTGCAAAGCCTAAGACCCCAAGGAAGAACATTCGAACCGATCCAAAGAAAAGTGTGTGAAATTGGCCAATCACAGTAGGAGGCTTCATCTGTTACAGTTTTAGGAGAAAAAAAAAATCTTTTGAAAACAAAAATTAAAGGACATTTTAAAGGATGTTTTCATCATCACATTTAAAAAAAAATTAAGATTTATGAAATTTTGAAGAAAGAAGCTTAAAGATCATCAAGTCCAGTTTAAATCATGTGTTATGAGATTTCTTAATGCTTTTCACTCTGAAAATATGAAATGCAGCAGTCAAATGGGACCTTGTTGCTAATGAAATAAATAATTTTGGAAATTTGTAGAAAGCTTTGAATTCAATCAATATCCCTTTTGCAATACAATCAAGGTAATCTTAGTATATCTAGTACCTATTAAAATAATTGGGTAACAAATCCAACATTAGACTCATTAGTATATGCACTTTCTTAACAACCAAATAGTGTTTATTTAGTTGTCATTACATCTTCTTTCCTACTCCTTCAACTATCAAATTGAGAAAGCAAGCTGCTTTAAAGCACCAACAGCTAGAAGTACTTCCTGAATTATTCTAGTTACAGTTATTTAGATTCAGAATATTTTGAAGTAAATGGTTGATATTTGTATGACTCTCCATGCACGTAGAGAACCCTATTCATCAGCACTCATGCGAATCAGGTTAAAATACACAGAGAGGACTCATACAATCGTCGCTGTTTGTATAATACTCACACATCCTTCATAGAAGTTTTTGATGTAATTTAGAGACATGTCTCAGGAGATGTTATCCTGGCATCTCTGAGGGTTAATCCTTGACCCACATTGCCAGTTTGCTTCTGCCAGAATCAAACTCTTATTTTTTGTCATGACTTTTACAACAAAAAGCACTTATCACTGCACATTTCTCTCCCCTCCTCCTTTTCTGTCTTTTTTTTTTTTTCATAGATCTCTGGGGCCCCAGTCAACTTTCCTCTCTCCCTCCTAAAACAAAACAAAAACAAAGAGCCTGGGGCATGTAGTCAACCTAATAATCCCCTGACCTACACTGTCAGCACAGCCAGCCAGTCACCCAGGCGTGCCAGCAAAGCAGGAGGCCAGCCCAGTATGGGTTCTGACACTCACTGCATCTCAGTTACCTAAGAATTGCCTGTGTGTAAATCAGTGGATTCCAGTCTAGAGCTTTCTCTGAAATATTGAGTGATCTTTTTTGAGGGGGTGGGGGGGCTTCCTGTTAGGTGAGTCTGAAAAGATAAGTACATGGGAAACTTCCCATGTACTCATCCTTCCTTGTTTAGTTCCGTGTTTTCTTGTTCACTTCTATGGAATAAAACTGATTTCTGGGAGGGATAGTTAGGGAGTTAAGGAAGGTCATATACACACTGCTGTATTCAAAATGATGGATAACCAACAAGGACCTACTGTATAGTACATGGAACTCTATTCAATGTTATACAGCAGCCTGGTTGGGAGAGGGGTTTGGGGGAGAACGGATATGTGTGTGTGTGTGTATATATGTATATATATGGCTGAGTTCCTTCACTGTTCACCTGAAACTGCCACAACATTGTTAATCAGCTATCAGTTCAGTTCAGTTCAGTCGCTCAGTTGTGTCTGACTCTTTGCGACCCCATGAACCACAGCACGCCAGGCCTCCCTGTCCATCACTAACTACCAGAGTTTACCTAAACTCATGTCCGTTGAGTCAGTGATGTCATCCAACCATCTCATCATCTGTCATCCCCTTCTCCTCCTGTCCTCAATCTTTCCCAGCATCAGGGTCTTTTCAAATGAGTCAGCTCTTCGCATCAGGTAGCCGAAGTATTGAAGTTTCAGTTTCAACATCAGTCCTTCCAATGAACACCCAGGACTGGTCTCCTTTAGGATGGACTGGTTGGATCTCCTTGCAGTCCAAGGAACTCTCAAGAGTCTTCTCCAACTCCACAGTTCAAAAGCATCAATTCTTCGGCATTCAGCTTTCTTTAGAGTCCAACTCTCACATCCATACATGACCACTCGAAAAACCATAGCCTTGACTGGACGGATCTTTGTTGGCAAAGCAATGTCTCTGCTTTTTAATATGCTGTCTAAGTTGGTCATAACTTTTCTTCCAAGGAGTAAGCGTCTTTTAATAATCAACTATACCTCAATACAAAATAAAAAGTTGAAAGTTTGAAAAACAACTGACTTCTGGGAAATTTAAGATATTGTAAAGCAGGTTATGATAGCTATTGTTTGTTCCTGTTTAGTTTCTAAGTCATGTCTGACTCTTCTGTGACTCCATGGATTGTGGCCCACCAGGCTCTTCTGTCCATGGGATTTCCCAGGCAAGAATACTGGAGTGGGTTGCCATTCCCTCCTCCAGGGTATGTTCCTGACCTGGGGATCAAACCTGAATCTCCTGCATTGCAGGCAGATTCTTTACCACTTGACTCACCTGGGAAGCCCAAATATATACAAATGCCATGTCATGTCTATTTTCAGCGTCTCTCTCTCCCTCTTCATCTCCATTTAATCTATGTGGGAGGAATGTGTTTTCCATCAGAGTCTATTACTAAGATGCCGAGACATGGACTTTTGCTCACCAAGGATTAGTGGGATTGAACCCCAGTGGGCTTTGAGTAAATTTAATTATTAAAAACTCCCTCTGCTCTCCCAGCCTCAAAGACTTTAAAAATGATTAGGACACCTCAATGGATTTCCTGAGTAAATGGTCTAAAATTTGAGGCAACCATATCAACTTGCTTGCTCAAACTCGCGTAAAGCTTTCAACTTCGGATAGAAGGCAAGCCCAGATTTAGCACTGCTGCTGCCACTACTACTGTTGCTATTACACACACATACACACACCCAGAAATTGCTGGCATTAATTGATCACTGCTATGTTCCAGTACTAATCTAAGCCCTAGAAGTCACTTACAATCTTTTGACAGACATTCTTGGTGTCCTAAAAATTTCTGAGACTAAAAACATTTAAGGCCTTTGTGGTCTAACCCAGAAAGGGGATAAACCTCTAATTTTGTGCAGAACTCAAGACAAGATTGGCTAAAATAAAAGTGCTGAAAAGCACTATTCATGGTAACTTACACATGGAAATTATAGATGTTAGTTATTATTATTATTTAATAATCTGTTCTAAATTAGTACTTAAAAATCAAATTATATGTATTGCTCTAGAGGTATGCTTTTCTATGTGTTTGTGCTTATCCCCTCCCCCCCCCCTTTTTTTTTCATTCATTCAGTAAATATTGAGCACCTACAGTGTCAACTGCTGTGTAAGGTGACGTACTGGGAATGTGTGAGAACGATGTGACCCCTGCCTTCATGGGGCTTGCATAAGAGCATGTGTGCTGTGTTGTAGGTATATTTGTACATATGTATGTAGACATGTATACTGCAGCGTGTGTGCATCGTGTCCGACTCTGTGCGACCCTGTGTGCTGCAGCCCGCCTGGAAAAAATACTGGAGTGGATTGCCATGCCCTCCTCCAGGGGATCTTCCCGATCCTGGGACTGAACCCACGTTTCTTACATCTAAGCTGCTTTGGCAGGCGGGTTCTGTACCACTAGCGCCACCTAGGAGGCCGTATACTGCATACTGCAGAGAACTTGTTTAAAATGAGGCATGACTTATGTTGTTAAATCTGTCAGAGTCGAGTCACAATCTATCTTGGCTTATTTTATATCTGGCAAACAAAGAGAAATGATTTCTATATAAGTTTTGAACTGTTACAGTAATTTACCCTCCTCCACACGAGCTATGGAATGACTGTTGAATGGGATGAAATAGAGGTCAATTTAGGTGCTCGCCACAGTGTGCTTCACAGGACAGCTGAGATAAGGCAATCTGGATAGATGCCTCAATTCATAAATCACAATCCTTAACCAATTCACATCTCACTGAAATCTCTGACCTGCCAAAGTTGGGTTTGTCTTTCTGTATGAATAATTTATATTTTCTGGAATGATGTTGGGGATAGCTTAAAAGAAAGGGTCTATAACCAGTGGTGTGATTTTAGGCAAGTTATTTAACTTTCTGGGGTGTATTTCCATTTCGACAAAATGAAAAGAGTGAATTCTATGATTTGGAAATAATTTCTATGTATGGTTTTTTGATTCTAAGTTTAATAACCGTGCTTGGAGTTATTGTACTAGCTCTGAGATTTACTGTCAATAATTTGTTTGATTCCAGTAATTGCTTGACCTAATGGTTAAATCAAAGGTATCGCTCTCCTTGTTTATCAACAAGTTTATATTTTAAATGTTCATAAACTGCATGGTTTCTAGTTATATAATACATATCCCTTATTTCTTCTTCAACTACTCCATCCATATAACCAAGCTCTGTAGGAGAACAGAGCCTGTAAATCCAGAAGATCTCAGTTCCTGTCTTTTTCTTCCATTACTGGTTGTTTAAACATTCTGTGTTAACTCTGAGTTTCACCTAACAAGTCTAAACCTCAGTTTCCCATTTGCTTGAAATTTGTTGAATGCTTTGGGTCTATGGATTTGTTTTCAACACATTTGGAAAAAATTAAGCCATTATTTCTGCAAGTATTTTTGCCTTCTCCTTCACCTCTTGTTCTGGGACTAAGAAAAATACATATTAATTTATGTGTGATATGTTTGATATTATTATACTTTGTGCTTGATATGTTGCCAAACATACCTGATTCTCTCTATAAATCCTTTTTCTCATTGTGTTTCATCATGAATAGTCACTGTGTTAACACTGATCTTGTACAGAATCTCATCTGGAGTTAAGCCTGTTCAGAGAATTTTTCATTTCTGATATTTTTTACCTCTAGGACAGTGGTCAGTGAACTATTTATTGTCCATGGATCAGCCACTCCTTTTGTGAAATAAGGTTTTATTGCAGCATAATCATGTCACTTATGTATTGTCTGTGGTTGCTTTTGTGAGAATTGAATGTTTGCAACAAATATCATATGGCCCATAATCCTAAAATATCTGCTATCCAGGCCTTTAAGAAAAAAATTGCCAATCTTTGTGGAGCCAACCCTGCTCCGAAAGTTTAATTTGGGTCTGGCTATGGAGACACAAGGTACTTTCAGCCTGGTTTGTACTTTAAATATTAATGGGTGATTCTTTTATCTGGCAATGGGAAGTTTATTATTATGTATAAGCAGGTAAAGGTCTGTATAGTCAAAGCTATGATTTTTCCAGTAGTCATGTACGGATGTGAGAGCTGGACAATAAAAGAGGCTGAGTGCCAAAGAACTGATGCCTTCGAATTGTGGTGTTGGAGAAGACTCTTGAGAATCCCTTGGACAGCAAAGACATCAAACCAGTCAATCCTAAAGGAAATCAACCCTGAATATTCATTGGAAGGACAGATGCTAAACCTGAAGCTCCAATACTTTGGCCACCTAATGCAAAGAGCCAACTCTTTGAAAAAGGACCTGTTGTTGGGAAAGGTTGAAGACAAGAGGAGAAGGAGATGACAGAGGATGAGATGGTTGGATGGCATCATCGACTCAATGGACATGAGTTTGAACAAACTCCAGGAGATGATAAAGGACAGGGAAGCCTGGTGTGCTGCAGTCCATGGGGTCACAAAGAGTTTGGCACGACTGAGCGACTGAACAACTTGGTGAAAGCCTTAAAGGGAGCCCCCTGCAGATCTCTGAAGTTCTCTCTATTTAGCTCCTGCCTTGATAGTACTCTGCCCTCCAAACTCTAGTCATCTTTGCCGCCTCAAACACTGACTCTGGTTCCTCAATTCATTGAGGCCACTAGGCTCTGTTAGGGTTTTCGCTTCCTGACCAGTGGCCTGAAAACTGCCTGTAGGTAATGAGTTTTAACAATCGAGTCTCCCATGGTTCAATTCTCTCTCTGTGATTACAGTCTTGTGCTGCTTGTTTTACGTTGGCTGTCTCCTGTTTTACAATGATGGCTACATTTTTTGATCCAATTTTCTAGTTGTTGTTAAGCAGAAAGCAGAAAAGAACACCTAATCCTCTTTACTCCGTTTCTATCTGAACATAAAACCCCTTCACACTGTTTCTTGGCTGACAATGTTCCAAAGAGTTAAGATCATATGACCTTTGAATAAGTATAATGTCAATTTTGCAATCTTTGTATCACAGTGGTTCTAACTTTATATTTAAAATTAAGAAGTCAACTGAGTACCAAGTATCTGCAGGGAATTAAGCATCTGACAGGCTTTCCAGGTGGCTCAGTGGGTAAATAATCTGCCTGCAATGTAGGAGATTAAGGCGGAGGTGAGTTTGATCCCTGGGTTGGGAAGATTCCCCTGGAGGAGGGCATGCAACCCATTCCAGTATTCTTGCCTGTAGAATCCCACGAACTGAGGAGCCTGGTGGGCTACAATCCATACTGTAGCAAAGAGTTGGAGATGACTGAAGTGACTGAGCATTCATGCAAGCATCTGACAATCAATGATTTTTGTGAAATTATTTTCT
Organism: Moschus berezovskii; assembly: GCF_049115385.1. NCBI lineage: Eukaryota > Metazoa > Chordata > Mammalia > Artiodactyla > Moschidae > Moschus > Moschus berezovskii. The sequence goes on along the minus strand of NC_142469.1, from coordinate 86,790,591 downwards.
ACATAGTCAAACTCGGGATCCCAATCTTAATATTCCTTTGTTAATGCTTATCCCTATTGCACCCAGTGTTATAGAATATAGATTCTATAAGTGATCAATTCTTTGTAATTTTCCAATGTTGGACATAATGAGAAATTGTAAATGCTCTTGTTGCATGCTTTAGCGTGAAGAAAATTAACAACTGTTTTATGTTTGGTGAAGCAGTATATTCCAAATGCTTCTTAATTCCAGTATATACTGAAACATATTTTGTATTATTGAAATACATGGCTTTCCTTTAATTTATGAAGTGCTTGTAGACTCAAACTTTTATGCATGTAATCAGTCTTATGTGCATAAACTCCAGATTACTGAATTAAAACCCTGTACTAAACTGCTGGGCTATCATTAGAACTTCCTTCCTTTATTCCCTTTGTGACATGTTACCAGGGAAAATTCATTGCTTTGAATAATAATGAGCTTGAGACAAATTTAGCTTTTGAAAGCTGATTAATGCCTTTCCCTGTTATGAACACCTGATATATAAACCACTTTTGCTCCCCTTTAGGAGCAAATTTTAATGTCCATTTTTCTATGAATTCCTACTTATTAAGTATTAGGATATGCTAATTTATCTTTAAAATGTTAATATATATCTCAGGATGCAAATGTACTGGAGCTGGTAAAATATGAAACCATATGTGAGATGATTATATAAATGTGCTATTGACTATAATTACTCAAATTTTATGAGTCAGATGAACTAAAATCATCACACAGACAGTTATAGAAGGAATGATTCTTCCACCTTTATATGTTCAGGGTACATACTTTTCAAGATGTAGTGAAAGGTTTTTGAATGTGTAGTGACCTTTACTGTCCTTATCATCACAAGCATGCTTGTACACAGCAGCAAATGGAAAGCAGTCCCAGCGTTTATGTGATTGAGATAAAGCAGTTTACGGTGAGTTTGTGTGCTGCAAGTTCCTAACAACACTTTTTATCTATAAAATGTATATAGGACTTACTTTGGGTGAGAGGGCAGAAATGAATGATGATATCAGAAGTGAATTTGTTAGAAGCAATTATGTTAATAACAAAGATAATTATGGGGTTCTTTGGCTAACTGGATAAAATTTACAATAATGATAATCTGAAAGATGACTTTATGTCAATAGATCTGTTAAAAATATGTAACGGTTATGAATAGACATTTGATGGATAAGAAAATAGAAGAATGCCTAAGTACTACCTGGCTGCAAATTGCTTATCTATTGTCAAATGACACAAGGAGATCTGTGAAAAAGCAAGACCTCAGAGTTGGTGGAGCAATTGGAATCAAGTGATATCACAGATATAATATAGAGACTGTCCCCCGATTCTGGGTATGTCACAACTCAAAACAAGAGCAAGCTACTCAGATTTCAAGACAGTGGAAGTACGGTTTGAGCACAAGTCCTTCATAAAAGGTTCTAAAAATAGATCCCCTTGGAGATCTTTATCTGTGTTCAAGCAGAACTTTAATAATGCTACACATTCCCTTTGAGCCAACTATTCTATGCACAACTTCCTATAGTAATTATAGCTGAAGATATGTTTTTGTGTAGGTGTAGGAGTATGTATTTGGGTTGGTGTAAGTTTTTGTGAGTTAAAGAGAATATGCAGAGCAATGGGTGTTGGAGTTCTTTCTTTGATTTAGTATTTCTATTAAATCACTATTTGAGATCTTGATAATTGTACAGTCTTCCTTGACCATTATCCCTATGTCAAATTCCAAAAGATCTTGGTGTTTAACTTGCCCACATGGACAAATATTACATCGAGGAACTTTTTAAAACTACCATTCATAGTGAGGAAAGATCAGTGCTGCCATTTCTAGTGACGGATTATCCCTCCTCTCTGCTTCTGCTGTAGTTCAGTTCTGATATTAATAGTTTCTCAATTGTCTTCTTGTTGCCATATTCAGTTCAGTTCAGTCGCTCAGTCGTGTCTGACTCTTTGCAACCCCATGGACTGCAGCATACCAGGCCTCCCTGTCCATTACCAACTCCTGGAATTTACTCAAACTCATGTCCATTGAGTCAGTGATGTCATCCAACCATCTCATCCTCTGCCATCCATTTCTTCTCCTGCCTTCTATCTTTCCCAGCATCAGGGTCTTTTCATTTGAGTCAGTTCTTTGCATCAGGTGGCCAAAGTATTGGAGTTTCAGCTTCAACATCAGTCCTTCCAATGAATATTCAGAACTGATTTCCATTAGGATGGACTGGTTGGATCTCCTTGCAGTTGAAGGGACTCTCAAGAGTCTTCTCCAACACCACAGTTCAAAAGCATCAATTCTTTGGCGCTCAGCTTTCTTTATAGTCCAACTCTCAAACCCATACCTGACTACTGGAAAAGCCATGGCTTTGACTGGACAGACCTTTGTTGGCAGAGTAATATCTCTGCTTTTTAATATGCTGTCTAGGTTGGTCATAACTTTTCTTCCAAGGAGCAAGCGTCTTTGAATTTCATGACTGCCGTCACCATCTGCTGTGACTTTGGAGGCCCAAAAAATAAAGTCTGTCACTGTTTCCACTGTTTCCCTATCTATTTACCATGAAGTGACAGGACCAGATAGCATGATCTTAGTTTTTTGAATGTTGAGTTTTAAGCAAACTTTTTCACTCTCCTCTTTCACTCTCATTGGAGAAGGAAATGGCAACCCACTCCAGCATTCTTGCCTGGAGAATCCCATGGACAGAGGAGCCTGGTAGGCCACAGTCCACGGGGTCGCAAAGAGTCGGACACGGCTGAACGACTTCACTTTCACTTTAGTTCTTCTTCACTTTCTGACATAAGAGTGGTGTCATCTGCATATCTGCAGTTATTGATATTTCTCCTGGCAATCTTGATTCCAGCTTGTGCTTCCTCCAGCCAAGCATTTCTCATGATGTACACTGCATATAAGTTAAATAAGCATGGTGACAATATACAGCCTAAAGGTACTCCTTTCCTGATTTGGACCCAGTCTGTTTTACCATATCCAGTTCTAACTGTTGCTTCCTGACCTGCATACATATTTCTCAGGAGGCAGGTCAGATGGTCTGGTATTCCCATTTCTTTAATAGTTTTCCACAGTTTGTTGTGATCCACACAGTCAAAGGCTTTGGCATAGTCAATAAAGCAGAAGTAGATGTTTTTCTGGAACTCTCTTGCTTTTTCAATGATCCAACAGATGTTGGCAATTTGTTCTCTGATTCCCCTGCCTTTTCTAAATCCAACTTGAACATCTGGAAGTTCACGGTTCATATACTGTTGAAGCCTGGCTTGGATAATTTTGAGCATTACTTTACTAGTGTGTGAGATGAGTGCAGTTCTATGGTAGTTTGAGAATTCTTTGGCATTGCCTTTCTCTGGGATTGGAATGAAAACTAACCTTTTCCAGTCCTGTGGCCACTGCTGAGTTTTCCAAATCTGGTGGCGTATTGAGTGCAGCACTTTACCAGCATCATCTTTTAGGATTTGAAATAGCTCAACTGGAAATCAGTCACCTTCACTAGCTTTGTTCGTAGTAATGCTTCCTAAGACCCACTTGACTTCGCATTCCAGGATATCTGGCCCTAGGTGAGTGATCATACCATCGTGATTATCTGGGTCATGAAGATCTTTTTTGTATAGCTCTTTTGTGTATTCTTGCCACCTTTTTAAAATATCTTCTGCTTCTGTAAGGTCCATACCATTTCTGTCCTTTATTGAGCCCACCTTTTCATGAAATGTTCCCTTGGTATCTCTAATTTTCTTGAAGAGATCTCTAGTCTTGCCCATTCTTTTGTTTTCCTCTATTTCTTTGCATTGATCACTGAAGAAGCCTTTCTTATCTCCCCTTACTATTCTTTGGAACTCTACATTCAAATTGGTATATCTTTCCTTTTCTCCTTTGCCTTTTGCTTCTCTTCATTTCATAGCTGTTTGTAAGGGCTCCTCAAACAACCATTTTGTCTTTTTGCATTTCTTTTTCTTGGAGATGGTCTTGATCACTGCCTCCTGTAGACTGTCATGAACCTCCATTCATAGTTAATCAGGCACTCTGTCTATCAGATCTAATCCCCTGAATCTATTTGTCACTTCCTCTGTATAGTCATAAGGGATTTGATTTAAGTCACCAACCTTGATAATATATTAAAAAGCAGAGACATTACTTTGCCAACAAAGGTCCGTCTAGTCAAGGCTATGGTCTTTCCCGTGGTCATGTATGGATGTGAGAGTTGGACTGTGAAGTAAGCTGATCACTGAAGAATTGATGCTTTTGAACTGTGGTGTTGGAGAAGACTCTTGAGAGTCCCTTGTACCGCAAGGAGATCCAACCAGTCCATTCTAAGGGAGATCGATCCTGGGTGTTCATTGGAACGGACTGATGCTAAAGCTGAAACTGCAACACTTTGGCCACCTCATATGACGAGTTGACTCACTGGAAAGGACTCTGATGGTGGGAAAGGTTGGGGGCGGGAGGAGAAGGGGACGACCGAGAATTAGAAGGCTGGATGGTATCACTGACTCTGTGGACATGAGTTTGAGTGAACTCCGGGAGTTGGTGATGGACAGGGAGGCCTGGCGTGCTGTGATTCATGGGGTCGCGGAGAGTTGGACATGACTGAGCGACTGAACTGAACTGAACTGAATGGTCTAGTAGTTTTCCCTACTTTCTTCAATCTAAGTCTGAATTTGTCAATTAGGAATTCATGATCTTAGCCACAGTCAGCTCCTGGTCTTGTTTTGGCTGACTGTATAGAGCTTCTCCATCTTTGGCTGCAAAGAATATAATCAATCTTATTTCGGAGTTGACCATCTGGTGATGTCCATGTGTGGAATCTTCTCTTGTGTTTTTGGAAGAGGGTGTTTGCTATGACCAGTGCATTCTCTTGGCAAAACTATGTTAGCCTTTGCCTTGCTTCATTCTGTGCTCTGAGGCCAACTTTGCCTGTCACTACGGGTATTTCTTGATTTCCTACTTTTACATTCCAGTCCCCTATAATGAAAAGGACATCTTTTTTGGGTGTTAGTTCTAGAAGGTCTTGTAGGTCTTCATAGACCCATTCGACTTCAGCTTCTTCAGCATTATTGGTCAGGGCATAGACTTGGATTACTGTGATATTGAATGGTTTGCCTTGAAAACAAACAGAGATCATTCTGTTGTTTTTGAGACTTCATCCAAGTACTGCGTTTTGGACTCTTTTGTTGACCATGATGGCTACTCCATTTCTTCTAAGGGATTCTTGCCCACAGTAGTAGATATAATGGTCATCTGAGTTACATTCACCCATTCCAGTTGATTTTAGTTCACTGATTCCTAGAATATCAATGTTCACTCTTGCCATCTCCTCTTCGATCACTTCCAATTTGCCCTGATTCATGGACCCAACATTCTAGGTTCCTATGCAATATGCAATAGCTCTTTATGGCATCGGACTTTACGTCCATCACCCATCATATCCACAACTGGGTGTTGTTTTTGCTTTGGCTCCATCTCTTCATTCTTTCTGGAGTTAGTTCTCCACTGATCTCCAGTAGCATATTGGACACCTACCGACCTGGGGAGTTCATCTTTCAGTGTCCTATCTTTTTGCCTTTTCATATTGTTCATATGTTCTCAAGGCAAGAATACTGAAGTGGTTTGCCATTCCCTTCTCCAGTGGACCACGTTTTGTCAGAACTCTTCACCATGACCCATCCGTCTTGGGTGTCCCTACATGGCATGGCTCATAGTCTCATTGAGTTAGACAAGGCTGTGTTCCATGTGATCAGATTTGTTAATTTTCTGATTGAGGTTTTTATTCTGGCTGCTGTCTGATGGAGAAGGATAAGAGGCTTATGGAAGCTTCCTGATGGGGGATACTGACTGAGGGGGTAACTGGGTCTTGTTCTGATGGGTGGGGCCATGCTCAATAAATCTTTAATCCAATTATCTGTTGAAAATGGGGCTGTGTTCCCTCCCTGTTACTTGACCTGAGGCCAAACTGTGGTGGAGGTGATGAAGATAATGGCGACCTCCTTCAAAAGGTCCCATGCACGCATTGCTGCACTCAGTGCCCCCAACCCTGCAGCGGGCCACCACCAACCCACACCTCCGCCAGAGACTCCTGGACACTCACGGGCAAGTCTGGGTCAGTCTCTTGTGGGGTCACTGCTCCTTTCTCCTGGGCCCTGGTGTGCACACCGTTGTGTTTGTGCCCTCCAAGAGTCTGTTTCCCCAGTCTGTGTAAGCTCTGGTGGTTCTATGGTGGGTTAATGGTGACCTCCTCCAAGACGGCTTGGGCCATACCCAGGTCTACTGCATCCAGAGCCCCTGCCCTCACAGCAGTCCACTGCTGACCTGCACCTCCTCAGGACACACCCAAACACAGTTCTGTCTCAGTCTCTGTGGGGTCTCTGGGTCCTGGCGTGCACAAGATTTGTTTGAGCCCTCTGAGCGTCTCTGGTGGGTATGGGGTTTGATTCTAATTTCTCCCTTCCTATTGTCTTGCTGGGGCTTCTTCTTTGCCTTTGGATGTGGAGTATCTCCTCACAGTTGGTCCAGCACCACAAAGCCGCTGCTCCATACCCCGTGCTAGAACAATCATCCTTGTATGTCTTTGCTGTGTCTCTCCTAAATCCTCTACTGTTCCCCAGATCTTAATGACCACAGATCCCACATCTTATTTTAGCATTTTGAGAATTCCACAAGTTGGTTTTTTTCCAGTCTGATCTCCCACCCTTCTGAAAAAATCTGTGCTTTCGTTACTCTGACTGTCTCCTGTACCTCACACATGCCTTATTTTTTTCTACACCTGGATCCTTTGCATTTTCCAAAAATGTCTTAGTTTGCCCTTCTTCTTTTCATATTCCTAGTTCAAATTCTGTGCTTTCATCTGGCTAAATTTAAATATATGTGTTATGATCCCATTTCTGTCAACTGGAGAAGGAAACGGTAACCCACTCCAGTATTCTTGCCTGGAGAATCCCATGGACTACAGTAGGCTACAGTCCACGGGTTCGCAAAGAGTCGGACACGACTGAGAGACGGGACGGAACGGAACGGAACGGAATGGAGCTAACAGCAGACTTCTCTCCCTGAATTTTTAGAACATTTGGCAACACACAGGATGTCAAGTAGATCACTTGACATCTTTGTATGAATGGGAAGAGCACACTGAATTTGGGTAGACAGCCCCACAGGCACACAACCTGGTGAGCCTATTCTAAGTGAGTCAGAAAAGAGTGTCTCTTAATCGTAGCCTATGTAGCTCCTTGCCAGGACACATTTTTCCTAGTGAATGGAGATGTGCTAGATTTCAATTCTCTTTTCTGTCACTGTCTAGCTGAATGACCTGGGAGATTTATATATATATTAGTTTACCACTCTAGATTTAGTTTTCTTCCTTGTGAAACAGTCATAATAATATGTTCATAGCATTGGTAAGAATATGACATAAGATAATGAATGTAAATTGTCTAGGTGTAGAAACCCTAATCAGTAAGTATTGACCTTTACGATAATTATATTTTATGCTACCATCCTTAGCCTCAGGAACCGTCTATTTTCACCTTGAATTAAAGTTTCTGCTATGGAAATTAAAAGTATTTGTAGATGCAAGTGCATTTGTTTTTGTTTTTTTTTTTTGACTGAAATGTTTACTGATTGTCCTTATCAGGTCAGTACCTCTTAACTAAATATTAACAAGACTGCAGTTTTTGAAGCATAATGTTATTTTCTTCTGCTGTTCACATTAACTATACACACACTGACGTACAAACCTAGAAAGAGAAAATAAATGCAAAGTCCTATTAATACCTTCACCTTGATTTAAAGTTATGATGGATTTTGAGAAAGACATTTTGTTAGCATGATTAATCATTCCCATTCAATGAATGAGAACACTTTCCCTTCTCTGAAAGACAATTTATGCAAAAAAACAGCAGATTACTGACCACAGACTAGTTGTGTGGGAAAAAAATAATGATGGAGATGATATCTCCACATAACTCCAAAGAAAAGACCCCTAGCCTTGACCCAAGGAGATGGCCTTCAAGGCGGCAAGGTAATTTATTTTTCCAACCTACTCTCATTCAAATTCTTGTCTTCTCTGGCAATATCGCTTCAGGTTATATTCAGTGGACCGAATTCATATCACTCTTTTAACCTCTCCAGAGCGCTTTGTAACTGCATGCATTGGCTTTGAGTGGAGCTTTTCCTATTTTATAATTGGGCTCTTCATGCTGAGAAACCTCAGGGGCATCACCAGAGATTTACAGCCAGGAAAATGTGAATATAGGAAGGAATTGGGCCAAAGGAAGATTTCTGCTAAACATTCATATATTTGCATTTGGAGAGTATGAGTGACTTCAATATTTTGGCTATGTTTATATTTTCAAAACATCAAAGACTCTATGTGAAAAAGAAGCATTCAGACAAAACTGAAAGTTCAGGAAAAAGTGGCAAATATTGAAATGTTTACAGATATTTAGATGCTTCCAAATTTAGTGAGCTGTCTATTATATGATTGGTGACTGTGGATGAGAAAACATGTGATAGGAGCACTGTTTGAGTCCTCGGTCCTGGTGTTGTACCTGCTTTCTGTATATGGTAGAGAAAAATAAGTGTAATAAATATACTTAATCAGATCTATGGAATTATTTAATTTTATTATTATTTTTAATTATTTATTGTTATTTTATTACTTCAGACAAGCTCTACAAGAAGGCGGTGAAAGAGTTAAAGTTTGTGAGGAGAATTTTTTCTAAACAGAATCATTCTGTTTTTATAAAACTTACTAACAGTGAATACTAGAAACTTGATACTTAACCACATTAAGTTCTTTGTTTCAGTAATTTCAGCAAAGTCAGAAGTTTGAATTCCCCCTCATTTTTGTCAGTTGATTCTTTATACGCCATGTTCAGTGTATATGATTCAAGGCATTTTCAGAACTGAAAAATAAAATGCGACTTTAGGCCCTTTATTTTTAGGAATGAGAAAATACCCAGAAAGGGGTTTAAATGTCAAGTATAGAAATATCTTTCCAGTAAAATGAAATATTTCAGTTTTCCCAAATGCTTTGATTAATCAATTTAAAGTAGTAGACTAGCTTAGATCATATGCTTAATTATGGCATTTTGAAATTTTTTGAAGAAAGTTAAACTGAAAATGGCATTTCATTATGGGTTAAATTGTATAGAATTAAAAATTTTTTTACTGTTTTGTAGTTTGTGAGGATTTTTCACATGCATTATTTTATATAATTTTTATTATAAGTCTAATGACAGGCATGGCTAATATATATTTGCTTTTGTCAAATATCTTAATCAAGTATCACAGTTATATAAATAAAATTTAAAGCTAATTCTTTTTTAACTTGACATCTACTGCTCTGGTTACCTCACCTCTATTCTAATAGCGTTAACAAAAAGAAAATGCTGGAGATGATCTTTCTATTGTCATCCTTTTGTTACTTTGGTTTCGTTTACATATGCTTGTGACTGAGATTTCTGAAATGTGACCAGAACTCAGTAGGTGGAGCTAATGAGACAGAAAATATTGAATTGTCAACTCAAACCAGTCCATCCTAAAGGAAATCAGTCCTGAATATTCATTGGAAGGACTGATGCTGGAGCTGAAACTCCAATACTTTGGCCCCCTGATGCAAAGACTGACTCACTGGAAAAGACCCTGATGCTGGGAAAGATTGAAGGCAGTAGGAGAAGGGGATGACATGAGATGGTTGGATAGTATCAGCGGCTGGATGGACATGAGTCTGAGCAAGCTTCCGGAGTTGGTAATGGAAAGGGAAGCCTGGTATGCTGCAGTCCATGGGGTCGCAGAGTCAGACATAACTGAGTGACTGGACTGAACTGAACTGACTGAATTGCCAGCTAAGGTACATTGTAGGTGATAGTGTTTTTTTTCTGTAGTATTAGTCGCTCAGTCGTGTCCTACTGTTTGTAACCCATGGACTGTGGCCCGCCATGCTCCTCTGTCCATGGGATTCTCCAGGCAAGAGTACTGGAGTGGGTTGCCGTTCCCTTCTCCAGGGGATCTTCCCCACCTAGGAACTGAACCCGGGTCTCCTGCATTATAGGCAGATTCTTTACCGTCTGAGCTACAGGGAAGATCCAAAAGTTGCTCAGTTGTGTCCGACTCTTTGCGACACCATGGGCTATACAGTCCATGGAATTCTACAGACCAGAATACTGGAGTGGGTCGCCTTTCCCTTCTCCAGGGGATCTTCCCAACCCAGGGATCCAACCCAGATCTCCCGCATTGCGGGCAGATTCCTTACCAGCTGAGCCACAAGGGATATTGTAGGTTAGTGATGAGTATTTAGGGGATGAAGACATGCTAGTAGTCCTGAGTCTTATTTGAGAGTGCTGATGCCACATCAAATGATTTTAGAGATTTATTCAATCCCTACTTGATGTTGGTGATGGACAGGGAGGCCTGGCGTGCTGTGATTCATGGGGTCGCGGAGAGTCGGACACGACTGAGCGACTGAACTGAACTGAACTGAACTGAACTTGATGTTGAATTTGAAGATAATATTTTTTTGTTTACTTCATAACATTTGAAAAAAAGAAAGCACCTTCTTCTACTGAAAACAAGCCAATTAGATTGCCTGTATAAACTACTTCCCAATATTACAGTAATCCAAGCCTATGCCCCAACCAGTAATGCTGAAGAAGCCAAAGTTGAACGGTTCTGTGAAGACCTACAAGACCTTTTAGAACTAACACCCAAAAAAGATGTCCTGTTCATTATAGGGGACTGGAATGCAAAAGTAGGAAGTCAAGAAACACCTGGAGTAACAGGCAAATTTGGCCTTGGAGCACAAAATGAAGCCGGGCAAAGGCTAATAGAGTTTTGTCAAGAGAACGCACTGGTCATAGCAAATGCCCTCTTCCAAAAACACAAGAGAGACTCTACACATGGACATCACCAGATGGTCAACACTGAAATCAGATAGATTATATTCTTTGCAGCCAAAGATGGAGAAGCTCTAAACAGTTAGCAAAAATAAGACCAGGAGCTGACTGTGGCTCAGATCATGAACTCCTTATTGCCAAATTCAGACTTAAATTGAAGAAAGTAGGGAAAACCACTAGACCATTCAGGTATGACCTAAATCAAATGGAAGTGGAAGTGAGGAATAGATTTAAGGGACTAGATCTGAGAGATAGAGTGCCTGATGAACTATGGACGGAGGTTTGTGACATTGTAAGGAGACAGGAACCAAGACCATCCCCATGGAAAAGAAATGCAAAAAAGCAAAATGGTTGTCTGAGGAGGCCTTACAAATAGCTGTGAAAAGAAGAGAAGCGAAAAGCAAAGGAGAAAAGGAAAGATATAAGCATCTGAATGCAGAATTCCAAAGAATAGCAAGGAGAGATAAGAAAGCCTTCCTCAACGATCGATGCAAAGAAATAGAGGAAAACAACAGAATAGGAAAAACAAGAGATCTCTAATTAGAGATATCAAGGGAACATTTCATGCAAAGATGGGCTCAATAAAGGACAGAAATGGTATGGACCTAACAGAAGCAGATGATATTAAGAAGAGGTGGCAAGAATACACAGAAGAACTGTACAAAAAAGTTCTTCACGACCAAGATAATCATGATGGCATGATCACTCACCTGGAGCCAGACATCTTGGAATGTGAAGTCAAGTGGGCCTTAGAGAGCATCACTACGAACAAAGCTAGTGGAGGTGATGGAATTCCAATTGAGCTATTTCAAATCCTGAAAGATGATGCTGTGAAAGTGCTGCACTCAATATGCCAGCAAATTTGGAAAACTCAGCAGTGGCCACAGGACTGGAAAAGCTCAGTCTTCATTCCAATCCCAAAGAAAGGGAATGCCAAAGAATGCTCAAACTACCAAACAATTGCACTCATCTCACACGCTAGCAAAGTCATGCTCAAAATTCTCCAAGCCAGGCTTCAGCAATATGTGAACTGTGAAATCCCAGATGTTCAAGCAGGTTTTAGAAAAGGCAGAGGCATGAGAGATCAAATTGCCAACATCCGCTGGATCATGGAGAAAGCAAGAGAGTTCCAGAAAAACATCTATTTCTGCTTCATTGACTATGCCAAAGCCTTTGACTCTGTGGATCACAGTAAACAGTGGAACATTCTGAAAGAGATGGGAATCCCAGACCACCTGACCTGCCTCTTGAGAAACCTGTATGCAGGTCAGGAAGCAACAGTTAGAATGGACATAGAACAACAGAGTGGTTCCAAATAGGAAAAGGAGTGCGTCAAGGTTGTATATTGTCACCCTGCTTATTTAACTTATATGCAGAATACATCATGAGGAACGCTGGGCTGGAAGAAGCACAAGCTGGAATCAAGATTGCCAGGAGAAATATCAATAACCTCAGATATGCAGATGACACTACCCTTATGGCAGAAAGTGAAGAGGAACTCAAAAGCCTCTTGATGAAAGTGAAAGAGGAGAGTGAAAAGGTTGGCTTGAAGCTCAACATTCAGAAAACAAAGATCATGGCATCTGGTCCCATCACTTCATGGGAAATAGATGGGAAAACAGTGGAAACAGTGTCAGACTTAATTCTTGGGGGCTCCAAAATCACTGCAGATGCTGATTGCAGCCATGAGATTAAAAGACGCTTACTCCTTGGAAGGAAAGTTATGACCAACCTAGATAATATATTAAAAAGCAGAGACATTACTTTGCCAACAAAGGTCCGTCTAGTCAAGGCCATGGTTTTTCTTGTGGTCATGCATGGATGTGAGAGTTGGACTGTGAAGAAAGCTGATCGCCGAAGAATTGATGCTTTTGAACTGTGGTGCTGGAGAAGACTCTGAGAGTCCCTTGGACTGCAAGGAGATCCAACCAGTCTATTCTAAAGGAAATCAACCCTGGGTGTTCATTGGAAGGGCTGATGCTAAAGCTGAAACTGCAATACTTTGGCCACCTCATGCAACGAGTTGACTCACTGGAAAAGACTCTGATGCTGGGAGGGATTGGGGGCAGGAGGAGAAGGGGACTACAGAGAATGAGATGGCTGGATGGCATCACTGACTCGAGTAAAGTCCGGGAGTAAATGATGGACAGGGAGGCCTGGCGTTCTGCGATTCATGGGGTCGCAAAGAGTCGGACACGACTGAGCAACTGAACTGAACTGAAGAGTGGAAAACATCAAATCACACTGTGGTTATTCCTTTAAGCACAAAATATGAATTCAAGTGAAATGCTTGGGAGCTACTAAGAAATTATAATGCTACTTATTTTTGAGAGATATCTGGCAGATTATCAGTTTCACATTCAGGTTAAGCATTCCAGTTTGGATTATTTTGTTTTCTTTTGTGGTTCTACCAAACATTTAGAATGAAAACATAATGTACTATCGTAATTAAATTATCTTTGTAGAATAAGAAATACTATTTAATTACCAGGAACTGAAATATTTACTTTGTCAAAATAATAATTTTGCACAAATTCCTTGTGTGTTGGGTAGTGCCTTAGTGATTTCTGAGCAAATTATTTCAGAGATATCGCACCAAGAGACAAAGAGGTTTATCTATCAGTAGAGTTTACTAAGAACATATTAATGCATATTCTTTGAAGTCATATTTCAACACAGATTAAAAGGTTCCTGATATTTTCTGGTGCCCCAAGATTTTCAGTCTTCATTTTTTCCCTTCATATCCAATCTCATTCCAATTTTATGTCCTTCTGCTGCTGCTAAGTCACTTCAGTCGTGTCCGACTCTGTGTGACCCCATAGACGGCAGCCAACCAGGCTCCCCCGTCCCTGGGATTCTTCAGGCAAGAACACTGGAGTGGGTTGCCATTTCCTTCTCCAATGTGTGAAAGTGAAAAGGGAAAGTGAAGTCGCTCAGTCGTGTCCGACTAGTAGCGACCCCATGGACTGCAGCCCACCAGGCTCCCCAATGAAATTTTTGTGAATCCCATTTGAAACCAGCAGGTGGATAACACTATTTCACTGAAGTTTCTTCTGAATAAGGTGAAGACACTGCTACATAAATGACAGTCTCAGTTAAGTTCAGTCTCTCAGTCATGTCCGACTGTTTGCAATCCCATGGACTGTAGCATGCCAGGCTTCTCTGTCCACCAACTCCCAGAGCTTGTTCAAACTCACGTCCATCGAGTCGGTGATGCCATCCAACCGTCTCATCCTCTGTCATCCCCTTCTCCCCCTGCCTTCAGTCTTTCCCAGCATCAGGGTCTTTTCCAGTGAGTCAGCTCTTCTTATGAGGTGGCCAAAGTTTTGGAGTTTCAGCTTTAGCATCTGTCCTTCCAATGAATATTCAGGGTTGATTTCCTTTAGGATTGACTGGTTTGATCTTGCAGTCCAAGGGACTCTCAAGAGTCTTCTCCAACACCACAGTTCAAAAGCATCAATTCTCCGGTGCTCAGCTTTCTTTAGAGTCCAACCCTCATATCCATACATGACTATTGGAAAAACCAAAGCTTTGACTATTTGGACCACTTTGACTAAGTGGCAGTCTAGTTAATATTTTTACAAGTAAGATTGTTAACTGGAAAACTCAGAGAAATCACATTATTTTAAAGCCAGACAAACTTTTTCTCATTAAGAAAATGACTTTTTTTGGTTTGTTTTAAATAAACAAATCAGAAACTGAAACAGTTGTATTTATTGCTCCTTTCCAACAGAAGTGACCTCTTCCCAGGTACTAGATTTTGTTGCCTGCTGCTGCTGCTGCTGCTAAGTCACTTCAGTCGTGTCCGACTCTGTGCGACCCCATAGACGGCAGCCCATCAGGCTCCCCTGTCCCTGGGATTCTCCAGGCAAGAACACTGGAGTGGGTTGCCATTTTCTTCTCCAAAGCATGAAAGTGAAAAGTGAAAGTGAAGTTGCTCAGTCATGTCTGACTCGTAGCGACCCCATGGACTGCAGCCTACCAGGCTCCTCCGTCCATGGGATTTTCTAGGCAAGAGTACAGGAGTGGCTTGCCATTGTCTTCTCTGAGATTTTGTTGCCTGTATTGATGTAAATCAAATAACACACATAGTAAGTTCAAGGTACAAGTCCATGGGGTTGCAGAGTTGGACACAACTGAATGGCTGAGTGCACACAAACATAAAACAAACCAATTAGCATTTTTTCCTATTCCCATTTCCCCCCAGCTCTCCAGTCCCAGGCAGCTTTCCACCTCTATATATTTGCCCTTTCTGAACATTTCATATAAATTTCATACAATTCATTTTATATAAATGGAATCATACATTATCTGGTCTTTTATGATTAGCTTCTTTAACTAACATAGTGTTTTCAGTTCATCAGCATTGTGGCAGGTGTCAGTATTTGATTCCTTAACGCAATATAGGAATATTATTGTATTATTATATGGATAGATCGCATTTTATTTACTCATTGCTTGATAGACATTTGAGTTGTTGCTACTTTTTGGTTATTATGAATAAAGCTATGATAATTTGTGTACAGTGTGTTAGTTGCTCAGTCGTGTCCGACTCTTTACAGTCCCAAGGACTAAGCTTATCAGGATCCTCTGTCCATAGACTCTCCAGATAAGAATACTGGAGTGGGTGGCCATTTCCTTCTCAGGGGATCTTCCTGATCCAGGGATCGAACCCAGGTCTCCCGCATAGCAGGCAGACGCTTTAACCTCTGAGCCACCAGGGAAGCCCCAATTTGTGTGTAGGTTCAGTTCAGTTCAGTTCAGTCGCTCAGTCGTGTCCGACTCTCTGCGACCCCATGAATCACAGCACGTCAGGCCTCCCTGTTCATCACCAACTCCCAGAGCTCACTCAAACTCATGTCCACAGAGTCGGTGATGCCATCCAGCCATCTCATTCTCGGTCGTCCCCTTCTCCTCCCACCCCCAACCTTTCCTAACATCAGAGTCTTTTCCAGTGAGTCAACTCGTCGCATGAGGTGGCCAAAGTATTGCAGCTTCAGCTTTAGCATCAATCCTTCCAATGAACACCCAGGATTGATCTCCCCTAGAATGGACTGGTTGGATCTCCTTGTGGTACAAGGGACTCTCAAGAGTCTTCTCCAACACCACAGTTCAAAAGCATCAATTCTTCGGCGATCAGCTTTCTTCACAGTCCAACTCTCACATCCATACATGACCACGGGAAAAACCATAGCCTTGACTAGTGTTTTTAATTCTTTTATATATATACTTAGGAGTAGAATTGCTGGGTAATATGATAATTTGTGTAATCTTTTGAGGAACAGTCAGATTGTTTCCCATAGTGAATGCACCATTTTTCATTTCTCTAAAGATTTGAGTTTCTCCACATCCTTGTCAACACTTGATTTTGTCTTTAGTTTTTAAATTTTATTTTATTCTTGGCTGCACCACTCAGCTTGTGGGATATTAATTCCCAGACCAGTGGTTGAACCTGAACCCTCAGCAGTGGGAGCACAGAGTCCTAGCCACTGGACCACCAGGGCTTCCTGATGTCTTATTTTTTAATCATAGTGATCCTAGTGAGTTTTTCATCATGGTTTTGATGTGCATTTCGCTGATGATTAATAATGTTGTGCATCCTTTCATGTGCTGATTAGTATTTCTAAATTGAGCTATTTATCATTTTATGATTGAATTATAAGGACTCTATATTTTCAAGGTGCAAGTCCCTTTTTAAATATATAGTTTATAAATTCCATTGTGTGTATCATCTCACCACTTTCTTGATCGTGTTCTGCAAAGTACCAAAGTGATGACCCTTTTTCATACCTGACTGATAATTTTTTTCAATCTAACTAAAGGTTTTTCAGTTTTGTTTATCTCTTTGAAGAACAACTTAAAAAAATTGAGGTAACATTGGTTTATAACATTATATAAGGGTGATAAATTTGGTTTAGTACTGCCATTTTATTTTTTATATGATTGTAATGTATTTCTTTTGTCTCTTTTTCCTTCCTTTTTTGGCCTGCCATTTTAATTTGGTGGTTTTCTGTTTCCTGTTTTTATGTTTTGTGTCTCTGCTCTAGATTTGTGTTTTGTGTTACCATGAATTTTGTGTGAAGTGTCTTGTAGATAACATAGTCCTTTTTCTGCCAATAATACCTTATCTTCATCTTCCTATGGGGGTTCCATTCTTTTCCTCTTCCCCATTTTTGTGGTCTTAAATGATCCCTTTTTATGTTGCGAGTTTGTTACCAAACTGAAGTAATTATAGTTTCTTTTACTGCTTTTTTTCCCCTTTACCCTTTGTACTACAATTAAGTTTTAAACAACCTATTCTGATATAGAGTATTACTGTATGTCTCTCTCATCTTACTCAAAGTTTTGTGTACTTTTCCCTTTCCATTTCAGATAGAAGAGCTTCCTTCATTATTTCCTGTAAGGCAGATCTATTAATAGCATTGACGAACTCTCTCAGCTTTTGTTTGTCTAGGAACACCTTTATTTCTCCTTCATATCTGAAGTGTAACTTTGCTGTGTATTCTTGGCTGAGAGTTTTTTTTTTCTCTTCCAATACTTTCAATAATTTGAGTGTATCATTCTAAAGTCTCTCCTGACCTGTAGAAATTCTGCTGAAAAAATTCCGCTGATAGCTTAATGGATGTTCCTTGGTAGATTACCATTCTTTTTTCCCTGACTGCTTTTAAAATTATTTCTTTGTCATTAACTTTCAGTTCAGTTAGTTCAGTTCAGTCGCTCAGTCGTGTCCAACTCTCCACGACCCCATGAATCACAGCACGCCAGGCCTCCCTATCCATCACCAACTCCCGGAGTTCACTCAAACTCATGTCCACAGAGTCGGTGATGCCATCCAGCCATCTCATTCTCGGTCATCCCCTTCTCCTCCTGCCCCCAACCTTTCCCAGCATCAGAGTCTTTTCCAGTGAGTCAACTCGTCGCATGAGGTGGCCAAAGTATTGCAGCTTCAGCTTTAGCATCAGTCCTTCCAATGAACACCCAGGATCGATCTCCCTTAGAATGGACTGGTTGGATCTCCTTGCGGTACAAGGAACTCTCAAGAGTCTTCTCCAACACCACAGTTCAAAAGCATCAATTCTTCGGCGATCAGCTTTCTTCACAGTAAAACTCTCACATCCATACATGACCACGAGAAAAACCATAGCCTTGACTAGACGGACCTTGGTTGGCAAAGTAATGTCTCTGCTTTTTAATATATTATCAAGGTTGGTCATAACTTTCCTTCCAAGGAGTAAGCGTCTTTTAATTTCATGGCTGCAATCAGCATCTGCAGTGATCTTGGAGCCCCCCAAAATAAAGTCTGACACTGTTTCCACTGTTTTTCCATCTATTTCCCATGAAGTGATGGGATCAGATGCCATGATCTTTGTTTTCTGAATGTTGAGCTTCAATCCAACCTTTTCACTCTCCTCTTTCACTTTCATCAAGAGGCTTTTGAGTTCCTCTTCACTTTCTGCCATAAGGGTAGTGTCATCTGCATATCTGAGATTATTGATATTTCTCCCAGCAATCTTGATTCCAGCTTGTGCTTCTTCCAGCCCAGCGTTCCTCATGTTGTACTCTGCATATAAGTTAAATTAGCAAGGTGACAATATACAGCCTTGACGCACTCCTTTTCCTATTTGGAACCAGTTGGTTGTTCCATGTACAGTTCTGACTGTTGCTTCCTGACCTGCATACAGGTTTCTCAAGAGGCAGGTCAGGTGGTCTGGGATTCCCATCTCTTTCAGAATGTTCCACAGTTTATTGTGATCCACAGAGTCAAAGGCTTTGGCATAGTCAATGAAGCAGAAATAGATGTTTTTCTGGAACTCTCTTGCTTTCTCCATGATCCAGCGGATGTTGGCAATTTGATCTCTGGTGCCTCTGCTTTTTCTAAAACCTGCTTGAACATCTGGGAGTTCACGGTTCACATATTGCTGAAGCCTGGCTTGGAGAATTTTGAGCATGACTTTACTAGCGTGTGAGATGAGTGCAATTGTGTGGTAGTTTGAGCATTCTTTGGCATTCCTTTTCTTTGGGATTGGAATGAAGACTGAGCTTTTCCAGTCCTGTGGCCACTGCTGAGTTTTCCAAATTTGCTGGCATATTGAGTGCAGCACTTTCACAGCATCATCTTTCAGGATTTGAAATAGCTCAATTGGAATTCCATCACCTCCACTAGCTTTGTTCGTAGTGATGGTTTCTAAGGCCCACTTGACTTCACATTCCAAGATGTCTGGTTCTAGGTCAGTGATCACGTTATCGTGACTATCTTGCTTGTGTCATTAACTTTTGAGAGCTTTAATACAATGTGTCTTGAAGAAGACCTTTCTGCTTTTAGGCAATTAGATGTTCTCTTAGTTTCATGGACTTATATCCAGTTTCTTCCCCAGGTTTAGGAAGTTCTCTGCTATTATTTCTTTACATAAGCTCTCTGCTCTCTCCTCTTTTCTCCTTCTAGGATACCCATTGTTTTAACGTTGCCCTTCCTAATGAAATCAGATAGTTTTCACAGAATTTCTTCATTTTTTAACATCTTAATTCTGTCTCTTCTACTTGTATCATTTCTAGATTTCTTTCTTCGAACTCACGAATATTTTCTACCACATGGTCTCTTTCAGTGCATTCTAATGTTTCATCTCATTTATTGAGTTCTTCAACTCAGGAATTTCTGTTTGGTTTGCTTTTAGAATTTTAATTTCTTTAATAAAATATTCCTCGTATTCATTAAGTTTATTCCTGAGCTTACTGAATGTCTGAATTTTCTTGTAGCTTATTGAGTTTGTTCATGGTGGCTGTCTTGAATTCTTTATCAGTTAGATCATAATAGTCTATGACTTTAAATCTAGTTTCTGAAGAATTGTCTTTTTTGTGTGTGATTGTCATGTTACCATGGTTCTTCATGGCACTTAATGATCTGTTGCTCTTCTGGGGAAAGAAGAATCCCTGTGTTCTTGGCTGCATCCACTTGGAGAGGAGTAATGTCATTCTGAGCTTAGTGTGGGGATAGAAAAAGAGGATTGAATCTCAAATGTCAGAGTTTGGATGTTTTCACTGAGATTTAGTAGATAATATTGAATGATATTTCTTTAGTTTCTGTATGTGTCTTGAAAAATTTCTGGAGACATTAGGTGATTATTTATGTTTATTTATAGTTTTCACCAATTACAGGGGTTTCACAGGGCGAATGTCTGTGGTGTCATTCCAGACATAGTCCTCCCATCCTGGACTACGTCAGCTTCTATTTGTAATAATATATCTAAAATTCCTGTTTGATTTGGAGTACAAGCTCCTTCCCACTATTTTGTTCACTCTCATTTTCTTAACAGCTCTTCCCTTTGGAAGAGATTTAGTGAAAACTTCTTTACCAGACTGAAAAGCTTGCTATCATTTGCCTTCTCTCTAAAATGAAAAATCATGGGGCTGAATATTTTTGCAAGAAGCTTTTATCCTTTGGATATCTCTTTGCATTAAAGGTGAATTCTGTTAGTGCTGATTTCTCTATGCCTAGTCTCATTTCCTGTAATAGTGTCTTTGGCAGGGTAGTCCAGTTTTATCTCCCGTATATGTCATATCCATTGTATGCTAACTGCCTGAAGGAAATTAGGAAACACACAGAAATGTAGACAAGACAAACTCATGTGGTAGTGATTACCCCCAAATATACTTTTATTTGTGTGTGCCTGTGGGTCTCCCATAGGCCACCATGGTTACAGATGATGCGGTCTCCAGTATTTGAGCCCTTTTTCTTTCCTCATGGATTCATCTGCTTTAATAATCTTAGATATGGTACAGATTTTGTCAGATTTATACCTAAGTATTTTATTTTTGGGTTTGCTAGTATAAATGGAATTTTAATTTTTATTTAAAATTGCAGTTGTTTATTGCTGGTATATAAAAAAATAGACATATATTAACCTTGTATTCTGCAACCTTGCTGTAATTGTTTATTATTAATAGTTCCAGGAGCTGTTTTTTGTTGTTGAATTTTTGGATTTTCTACATAGAAAATCATGCCATTCTCATAAAATATGGACTGTTTTATTTCTTCCTTCTGAATCAACATGCCTTTCATTTTCTTTTCTTTTTTCTTATTGAAGTCCTAGAGCTTGTAGTACAATGTTGAATAAAAGTGGACAAAGGAGGACATCCTTTCCTTGTTCCTGACCTTAGTGGGAAAACTTCTAATCTTCAATCTTGGTAGAATTTTCTTCATGTTTCTTCTACCTGGGATCTACTTTCTTCAAATTTGAAAAATTGGGGGCTGTTATTTCTTCAACTATTTAGAAACTTTTCCCTTTGTTTCCTGTCCTTTGATAACCTAATTATAGGTATATTAGGTCACTGAAATTTTCCCAGAGTGCTCTGATACTTTATTCATTATTTTCAGTCTTATTCTCTCTGTACTATATTATTTGATCAGCTGTTAATCCTATAAAGCTTTCCATCACAAATATTGCTTTTTCTTTTACATAAATTCCATATATGTATTTTTATACTCTCCAAGTCTCTCCTTATATTTTAGTTTCCCTCTTCCTCCTCAAACTCACAAAAATAAGGTTTTACTAACATTTAAAATATTCTTATCTACTTATATGTTGTCTGTGCCATCATTGGCGTAGTTTCAGTTGACTGATTTTGTCCTTATTTTTGGTTGTGATTTCCAACTTATTTGCATGAGTTTGAAACAGCAAGAAATGTTTATATATAGTTCTGAACAGTATTTGTTCAATTTAAGGCAATGAAATGTGTTACAACATCGAAAATGTCAGTATTAAAAATACACCCTTCAATTATATAGAAATCACATTTTTCCAGGCAATTTTATTCCCTGGGAACAGTGAAATACAATAGACTTTGAAGTCAAATATAATAAACTTCAAAATAGTTTTGAAAAAAACTTCAATATAGTTTTACTAGTGTATTTATGAAATTAAGCAAGTTATTTTGTCTGTGTGAATTCTGATTGTTTCATATGTAAAACTAAGATTCACATTAAATTAGATATAATGCTGAAGAACCTAATGATTTCAATAAAAACGCTTGTCCTTTCAGTAGTATTTATCTCTAATGATATTGATTCTATACAAACAAGACAACACTCATGTACCTATATGTAACTTGTGATCTATTAAAATAATCCATACATAATGTAATAAATTTGTAACATATTTTAATAAAATATCAGGAAGGTCATCATTATTTAAACATTTATTATACTCTTTACTTCCACAACCCAAGCCTTTGAGTAAATGCATAAGGATTCACTTGAACAGAAAAGATCAATAATTCAGATGCTTTATTTCTGCATCTAGGCAATGGACTATTTTTTAATCCAGTTTTAGACTAGACATTTTTCTTTTCTAAATCATTAATATTGTCCAAATACAATCAGAAGAGAATAAAACTATGCATAGAGCAATTTAAACTACAATATATTTTCATATAAAATAGGCTAAGATGGATAGTTGCAATTTGAAAGGCTGAGAGATTTCAGAGTTTAGACGATTGGTTTTAGTTAACTTATTTTGCATAATGAGATTGGATGCTAAGTAAAAATTTAAATAACAAGATAAAATTCCTAGAGACATTTCAACTTACATGTAATATCAATTGCTTTGCTATCTATGATATATAAAGTTCATTAACACATATTCAAATGTATTATTATAAACATTCTATTTAGCTAACTTCAATAACAGACTGTTTTAAAGTAATGAAATCCAAGAAGAGTATAATTAGGACTTGTAACTGAGTTAGAAAAACATAAAACTGATTATAATGCAAATGTTTACCTTGTCTAATTAAACTATGATAATTAAATGCTATTCTTGGTCAGTAATATCTGAAACAATTACTTAAATTTTACAAATGGCTTGGAACGTTTCATCACATTAGATCGTTATAGGCAGTCCTTGACCAATTTTCTTGCTATCATACAATTTTATCCTTTAATCAAGAACTAGCCAAATGTTTATTTCCTAATGTGAAAAGTGTTATTTAGTTAACTTCAGAACTGTGCCGCTTCTGAGAGGTTTACATTAGACTAAAATGGTGTGTATTTGGAAAGTTATTTTGTTCTTAGTGACATTCTATTTAAAACACTGTATCAGTATCAGATATATGTTGAGTATATACATGGGGTGAAATTGCTCAGTCATAGACATGCAAAAGAAGAAAACCTTGGAATTCACTTTGAAAAATTGTTAATTTCTGCTCAAGTTGAACATTCTTAATCACTGTGACCTAGCAAATCCACATCTGGAATTCAAATGTGCACCAGAAAACAGGCAGAAGAATATTTTCAGAAATATTATTCAAGTTAGTTAAAGCTAACGTCAAGCAACATTAGAAGGGATATCCAAACAATGGTATATTTATACTAGAATACTATACAGCAATGAAAACTACTATACACAAAAGCATGGGTGGACCTCACAGATATAATGTTGAGTAAAATAAGCTGGTTCAGCGTAAGTAAGTGAAGGTCACTCAGTTGTGTCTGACCCTGGGACCCCGTGGACTCTCTGCAATCCCAGAGGAGCCTGTCAGTGTCCTCTGTCCATGGAATTCTCCAGGCAAGAATACTGGAGTGGGTTGCCATGCCCTCCTCTAAGGGATCGTCCCTCCACAGGGATCGAACCCAGGCCTCCTGCATTACAAGCAGATTCTTTACTATCTGAGCCACTAGGGAAGCCCAAGAACACTGGAGGGGGTGGCCTATCACTTCTCCAGGGGATCTTCCTGATCAAACTGGGATCTCCTGCATTGCAGGCAGGTTCTGGTTCTTTACCATCTGAGCTACCAGGGAAGCCCAAAGAAGTGTTTAACACATGGTTGGACACTTTATAATTCCACTTATATAATGCTCAAAAATAGGTAAACTTGTTTCAGATGATAAAAGGCAGAACAAACAGGGGTTACATTGGGGGACAGTGCTTAGATTGTAGGTTCTGAATGGTGTATATCTGATCTGTACATTTAAGAATTGTGTAATGGCAAGCCACTCCAGTACTACTGCCTGGAAAATCCCATGGATGGAAGAACCTGGTGGGCTGCAGTCCGTGGGGTCACTAGGGGTCGGACACGACTGGGCGACTTCACTTTCACTTTTCACTTTCACACATTGGAGAAGGAAATGGCAACCCATTCCAGTGTTCTTGCCTGGAGAATCCCAGGGACGGGGGAGCCTGGTGGGCTTCCGTCTATGGGGTCGCACAGAGTCGGACACGACTGAAGTGACTTAGCAGTAGCAGTAGCAGTACCTTATACATGCTTTATTTCAATGAAATGTAAGTTAAAAAAAACAATATGCTGACTATAGGAAAGAGTTTCTATCTTTGGAGTGAGAAAAGTGGATCAAGGAAGAAAACTAGTGAGGGAATACTATTCATTTACTTCCTCCTTTGTCACTCCTTTTCTTTCCTAAATTCAGTGTGAGAGGATCAGGGACTCACCAGCTCAGCCCCCAAATCTTCAGAGGTTCACAAACTTCAGTCTGGGGCGCATCCTGCTTGGAGGCGGGTAAGGATGGATCTATAGAGGGAGGCTCCGCGAGAAAAAGGACTCGGAGCCCCTCCAATCCCACACAACACTGCAGGAACTGCAGGAAGAAGAGCAAAGCTGTGGGACCAGCAAAGTGCCAGCCGCCCCACTGCTAGTGCCTAGCGTTTCAGCGTCTGGACAGCGACAGGATGACTTCCTGCCTTCCCCGCGAAAAGTCTGACAGGTACTTCAATTAATTCCAGAGCGATAACTAGAAGCGAGGACAATCCATTGAGGACTGGAACAAAGACTCAACTGCTTTGCTTTTTTTTTTTTTTTTTAATTCGGAGCCAGCAGGAGCCAACGCGACCCTTCTAACAGTGAAGGGCTGGAGCGTGCGGACACTTCTCACCCGCCGGGTCTTCCTGAGGACCAGGCGGTGTGACCCGATCCTCGCGGGCGGGAAGCTTGTCCTGGCGAGGGAAATCCATTCAGCCTAAGAGTGAGTTGCACTCTTCTGGGCACCTGGCCGCACGGAAACTCCAGTGAACTCTCCTGGAAAAGAGACTATGCCACCCGAGTCTCTTTCCAACCTCTCCCAGCCCGCGGGCGGGAATCGGAGCGGTTTCGTTCCCGGGATGTCGGAAAGGGGTTTCCTCCCCGCCCGGGACGGGACCACCGCGGAGTTGGTGATCCGCTGTGTGATCCCGTCCCTCTACCTGCTCATCATCACAGTGGGCTTGCTGGGCAACATCATGTTGGTGAAGATCTTCATCACCAACAGCGCCATGAGGAGCGTCCCCAACATCTTCATCTCTAACCTGGCCGCTGGGGACGTGCTGCTGCTGCTCACCTGCGTGCCGGTGGATGCTTCGCGCTACTTCTTCGACGAGTGGATGTTCGGGAAGGTGGGCTGCAAGCTCATCCCGGTGATCCAGCTCACCTCCGTTGGGGTGTCCGTGTTCACTCTCACTGCCCTCAGTGCCGACAGGTAAGGGCAGAGGCCGCGGCCGTGCAGAGGGGCGGAAGGGTGCCTGGGCAAGGAGCGGTAAGGAAAGGGCAGGGAGGAGGAGGGAAGAGGAGAAACTCTATCCGAGAATTAGAGTAAAAGGAGCTAAAATGGACAGAGATGTGAAGCTTGAAAGAAAAAAAGAAAATCATTATTTTAAATATATTTGCATTAGTTTAAAATTGCACAGCCTAGCCTTTCCCCTCCACACACTTTTTTGTTGTTCAGTCGCTAAGTCGTGTGTGAGTCTTTGCGACCCAAAGAACGGCAGCACGGCCAGACTTCCCTGTCCTTCACTATCTCCCTGAGTTTGCTCAAACTCATGTCCATTGAGTCACACACACTTTGGGGATGTTCATTATCCATTTCATAGAAAAGCTATAGAATAGATGTGCAACAATCTTGTAGAAGCCTTTGGTGTGTCCCTAAAAACTTAGAGGTGCACTTTCCTTATTCAGTAGTTTAATAACCTGATAGGTAAGACTGTCTGCCTTAATACTAGGAAAGTGTTTGATTTTGATTTTCCAAATAAGGAGAAGACTTATTTCACTGACTAAATGCTGCTATTTATTTGAAGCAAAAACATCTAGAATAGTACATGTTCTTCAGACATGACTTTATACATTCTTCTAGTTTTATTACCTGAAGTCCAGTGATATGATTTTTTTTCCCCTACCAATAAATAAGATACTAAGTTTTAGTATCTTGAAATAGTGCTGAAAAACACATCTTTGATATCAGTCTGCTTTTCATATATTTCAAGAGTGGGAAACGTCTATTATTCTACCTTATGGATCAACTAGTTCAACTGTGTTATTTTTCAGATGAGTATATTGAAGCCCAGGCAGGCCTGGGAGGAGAATCCAGTCCTGTTGACTCTTGGTCCAGTACCCTATACCAGACTCTCTACAATCATGATTTGGGGAATTTAAGCAGGAGGAATATCTGGATGGGTGTGGGGAGAAATGTGTAATTAGACATCATTGCATGGAACCCTGGTTAAATTTCCTTAGGAGTGGGTTGTTGACTTAAACTGTTGAGATAAACAATTTAATTTGAATGATTAAGGTGATGTTCATGATCCTTCGCTTTAATTTGCATATTAAATTATTAATGAAAAATGAGTCCATCTAAATTTCCTGGCATTTGTAATAATACCCTTACATCACTTTGGCATTGAGAAGTTAATCTTCATTGATGAAAAGACAATATTCAATAGAGAATTGAGAGCCATTGTCTTTTAAACTAAATACTACTGACCTTTTAGTTTGTGTAATGTATTCTTTCTAAAACCACATTCCTATAAAGATGGGTGACTTTGAGTAAGTTATGCATCTCATTTTGTTTCTATGACCATTTCTATTCAGTATTATCTTTTAAAACTTTTTTGTATATCAGAAGTAAAAGGTGACTTTTTAGTTTAGTTGCCCTTATTCATGGAGCCCATTTTAATCAGAATGTGAAAAAATTCTACTTAGTGATTAGAATAAAACTTAATGAAGAGCTATCATTAAAATAGTTACTCTCTTTATGCTTTCATTTTTAAAAGTGATATCAGTAGCAAGACCTAGAGCTTGAGTTTATTTCATACTACTTTTCTCAATCTATTGTCTTGGAGATTGGTAAATTGGCTCTGGCAAAGGATAGAGAAAATGCTATTCTTTATATATTTACTGAGTTTTTTCAGTTTATGTGTGTCATGTACTTTGTAAACATAATGTGAGTACTTTAATAATAGCATAAAGCAGGTTGCCTCTTCTGTGTGGTTCAGAGCCTACTCTTGCTTCCCAGTGTGCATTTTGAAAATTTAAATCAAGGAACTGGAATGACTAGTGGTGAAATTACATAGTACATTCCAATATACACTTCAAGTGGTTTGGAAATGTTTTGTTATATGTTTACACTTCTATTTTTCTTCCAGAACATAGTAATCAAGTGTTGATTAGTAATTAACCTCCTCATACTTCATCTCACTGAACATTTTAATTTCTTATGGATTTGGAGATAGGTGTAAGATTAATTGCCCTTAGTTCTGTGCTAACGTTTTTTGTGTGTTTCTTATCCTCACAACACTATGAAATAGGCACTGTAATTATTACCATTTTAAAGTGAAGAAAATTAAGACTCGAAATTAAGCAACATTTCCACGATCTCACAGTGATGGAACCATTATCTGAACCCAATTCAAAACCTGGACTCTTCACCATTAAGATGTATTATTACTTTCCCTGGTATAAGAAATTCTTAATGGCTTTTCCTATTTAATGGCAGACTGAAAAGTTAAGTTTAAAACATCATCATTATATACTACTTAACTCTGCAGTGAGCAATATCTGTTTAGCCATAATAATACTGCATTGACTATCTTGTAAAAATGTAATATATCTTACTAAATCAGGAAGTTAGGAATGAGAAGAATAAAGGTGGTATAAGAAAGAAAATCTTTAAATATCATAACAGGATGTCAAGAGCTAATGTCTGTAATATTTAATTCAAGAGACAATGGCAGAAGTACATTTCTTGGACGTAAGGAGGTAATGATTTGAAATTTGTTTTGACTCAGGGGTGGGACCAGAGATGGAATGAGAGACTTCTAATTTTCTTTGTAGCACTCAGTGCTCTCTGATTTCAAAAACAAATCAACCTATTTGAATGTAGTCATCTGATAAAGTTTAGAAAAGCAGTTACATTAGCTCATTCTAGTTACTGATTGTAATTCTTTCAGTTTTGGAAGAACACTCAATCAGAATAGGAGAAAGAAACTCATGCCTGTTGAGTTCTGCCATGTGCAAGGTCTGTGTTGTGTTTGCAACTTCATTAAATTTGGAGTTGAAGCTGCTTGTTGTTGCTTTGCTTTCATTTCTGTATATTTCTTGGGAAGACCCTCTAGATGAAAATGTGAACTGCCATTTTCCTGTTGAGGGTCTGGAAATGACACCTGGTGCAAGTTAGGAAGGAGAAAGACTATTTTATTGAGGTTGGGAGCTGCTCCTCTCCTATGGGCAATGGGATGAATTCTTACAGAATCTCAGAGGGAAACTTTATCTGCTTGTTTTGTAGCTTAAAATATTCTGAGTTTTTGAAATATCAGACTAACTCAAACATAAATAAAGAGAAGGCACAGGACCATGGCTTGGTAACTAACTAGGTGCCAGGCATTGTAATAGGTGCTTTGTACAGTTTTTCTAATCACTTTCAGGGAGATGTTTCTATCCCCACCTTACAGAGGCAGAAAAAGATCTTAAGTGATATTCTAAAGGATATCAGAGATGAAATAACAGTGCTAATTTGTTTGACTAAAATCACTTTTTTCTGTATCTTGTTAACCTCCTAGGTATATGGGTACCCTGAAATGCTTTTAAAGATAGATATAAATAATTTGAGATTTACATATGATTTTGTTCTATTTGCATTATTATTAACTTACTTAATAGTCATGTGCAATTGAATGAGGTATAGAAGGCTTGGATTGTTGAAGCTATCGTGTCCTGGAGTGTGGTTCATTTACCACTATGATGGTGTTAGGTGGGAGAAGACTTCATGAGGTCTTGACATTAAAGAAATTTGAGCTATAAAGACAGAATGCTATTCCATTTCCAGTTCTTTCTGTCCTTATGACTAAATTAGAGAGAAAACCCCAGTCTAAATTCTTCTCTAAGGTTTCTCAATGTCCTTTGGGGGGAAAAAAAGGTAGGAGACCCAATCTCAGAAGCTCTAGAAAAGTATTCAGGTAAATTTTAATAATACTATTTTGTGAACATTTTATATTTTATGATTATATATTATATTAATTGCCATAGTAATTGGAAATAAAAGTTTTTAATTAAAATTATTCCATATATGATAATACTTGCAGTATGTGTAGATGGAGAAAATACTTGTGAAGGATGTAAGCAAATTATTGAAGTTTGGGAAATGACAATTTAAAGTATTTTTCTTATCTTTTCTGTGCTCATAAGCAGTGGAATGACTTGTGGATAGAGAGACATCAGGATTCTTAGTTATTTCACACACTACATAACAGCTTGGGGTGTTAGCACCTCTCTCTTTTTAAAAAAACTTAAAAAATTTGTTTTATGCTGGAGAAGACTCTTGAGAGTCCCTTGGACTGCAAGGAGATCCAATCAGTCCATTCTAAAGGAGATCAATCCTGGGTGTTCATTGGAAGGACTGATGCTAAAGCTGAAACTCCAATACTTTGGCCACCTCATGCGAAGAGTTGACTCACTGGAAAAGACTCTGATGCTGGGAAGGATTGGGGGCCGGAGAAGGGGATGACAGAGAATGAGATGGCTGGATGGCATCACTGACTCGATGGACATGAGTTTGAGTGAACTCCGGGAGTTGGTGATGGACAGGGAGGCCTGGCGTGCTGTGATTCATGGGGTCGCAAAGAGTCGGACACGACTGAGCGACTGAACTGAACTGAACTGATAACCAATTAACAATGTTGTGATAGTTTCAGGTGAACAGCAAAGGGACTCAGCCATACATATACATGTATCCATTCTCCCCCAAACCCCCCTCCCATCCAGGCTACCATATGACATTGAGTAGAGTCCCCTGTGCTATATAGTCAGTCATCCATTTTAAATGTAGTGGTGTATACATGTAAATTCCTATCCTTCCTCCCATCCTTAATCTTGAAAACCACATTCATTTTTTTTTTTTTACATTACTAAGTGTAAAAAAAATATTTTTTTCATTCTCTAAGTCTATGAGTCTATCTCTGTTTTGTAAATAAGTTTATTTGTATTATTTTTTAAGGATTCTTTATAAAAGGGAGGTCATATGATATTCCTCCTTCTCTATCTGACTTTGTTAACTCAGTGTGACAATCTCTACGTCCATCCATGTTGCTGCAAGTGACATTATTTCACTCTTTTTAATGGCTGAGTAGTATTCCATTGTGTATCTGTACCATATCTTCTTTATTCATTCCTCTGCTGATGGACATCTAGGTTGCTTCCGTGTCTTGGCTATGGTAAACAGGTTGGCATCTTAGTAAAATCTCTCTCTCTTTTCCTTTCTCTTTTAACTTTTTCTTTCTTAAGAGAATAATTTGAGATGTGCTGTCTGCCCAGGTACAGAGCCATTGTAAACCCCATGGATATCCAGACATCAGGAGCAGTGCTGTGGACCTGTGTGAAGTCCGTGGGCATCTGGGTGGTCTCCGTGCTGTTGGCTATTCCCGAAGCCATATTTTCCCAAGTGGCACGCATTGGCAGCTTGGATAATGGCAGCTTCATGGCGTGTATACCCTACCCTCAGACGGATGAATTACATCCAAAGATTCATTCAGTGCTCATCTTCTTGGTCTACTTCCTCATACCACTTGTTATCATTAGTGTTTATTATTATCACATTGCAAAGACCTTAATTAAAAGTGCACATAATCTTCCAGGAGAATACAATGAACATACCAAAAAACAGGTAAGCTCTGTAGGTGTGTATGTTGAAGGCATGCTGGTGAGAAGCAGTCAGTGCTATTTTGAGTTCGAGTTCATGGGCTTTCAATACCAGGAATGATTAGAATAGTAAGAGGATACTGGGACACACAGTAGCCTGAACTAGAAGGGATGTTGGAGATAGGGGTCTCTATATTGTGGCCAGGTCTTAGCTGTAAAAGCCCACTGAGGTCCAATTTATCTGACACCTGAACATGCCTGTTAGAATGTCTCTGGTGGCTTTTCTTTAGGGGCAAATGTTTATGCAAAGAAACACATAACAAACCAGAAAAAATTTCACACTTTAAGTATGCGTGTTTGCAAAGTCGCTTCAGTTGTGTCTGACTATTTGCGACCCTATGGACTAGGTTGGGAAGATCCCTTTCTCCAGGGGATCTTCCTGACACAGGGATCAGACCCAGGTCTTCTGCATTGCAGGCAGATTCTTTACCCTCTGAGTCACATTTTGAGTATACATTTATTCAATTAATTTTTCTTCTCCCATTAGCCCACAAGGGATGCCAGAAACTCTGGGGGAAGGTTACATCAGAAAAGGACTAGGACACTATCTAGGGACTGGGGGTGAGGTTTGGTTAGAATACCAAAGCAGGAGACTGGAAACAGAGGGCCTCAAAATAAGAGTGAAAGGGAGCAGAGGGCGGGCTGGTGCCAATGTCATACTTGGTCTAATTCAACTTTATAGCTTTTCCAATAAATGAATAGTAAATAAATGTATACTGCAGTGAAATTCTGGTATCTAGGCTCATCCTGCTGTGGAGGGCCATGCTTAGTAATGTAAGCTTCACATCCACTTCCCTAATTCATCCAAGTTGTCTAATTGATGCTACTGGACTATATCCAGAGCGCCACATTCTGTTTCCTGATCTAGACTCCTTCTCACTTACACTTTTGTTTATCATTCACCACTACTTACTCCCCAGTGTCAGATCTGTTTTAATCCTAAACCTTTCCAGACTTCCCTGGCATATTCTAGTCAATTACCAATAGTTTTAGCTCAGAAAATATCTTATCTACTATAAATATCTTGGTAAATTATGTCTTCACTTTCATGTTGCCTTATTTAAATATTCAAACAAATTAGAAAAATGTGAGCTAAACTTGGGGCTCTAGATGTTAGAAAATGATTTTTAGATTTAAAAAGATTACTGTCTCATATTTGAATTTTGTCTTTTTTTATCACATTCCTGAAGACCTTCCTATAAAACACTAAACATACTAGGTGAATTTTATGAAAAGAAAATGTTTTTATTTTAAGAGTACGTAGTCTAACATAATAATGTTTATAGAAATGACAGTTGTGTCAGATGCTTTTGATTTATGAGAGGCTGGAGTTTAAATTAAATTTCGAGTTTTTTTTTCTGTGTGTGTGTGGATAGGATTTTTAAAAAGTCATGCCCTATTTCAATGATCAACTTTTCTTATTTAAAATACTCTGATTTAAAATTTTTTAAGCTTGAATTTATTCTGTGGTTTTATAATTCAATGAGTTTAATACAAACAGAAATGATTTATGTTTATAGTGATCATGATAAGGCTTTAAGCAAAAGGAAAAGTTAAAAATAAGAAATTTTTAAGATCACAGTTTTAACATGAACATAGCCTTTTATAAACTGTCAAACATTTTAAAGTGAAAATAGTGTAATGACCAAAATAGGCTACATCAAATTGTTAAAGTCATTATCTTGGCAAGGAAAATCGTTTTTGTGCTTTTGGATGCATTTGCATGCTATGCTGAGTTTTATATCTTTCGAACCACAGTGTGTTTTAGAATGTGGCTGCCTCCATTTTCATTTTAATCAGAGGTACTATTTCCTTATATTTGCAGATGGAAACACGGAAACGCCTGGCCAAAATCGTGCTGGTCTTTGTGGGCTGCTTCATCTTCTGTTGGTTTCCAAATCACATCCTTTACATGTACAGGTCTTTCAACTATAACAAGATTGACCCATCTCTAGGCCACATGATTGTCACCTTGGTTGCCCGGGTTCTGAGCTTTTGTAATTCCTGTGTCAATCCATTTGCTCTTTATCTGCTCAGTGAAAGCTTCAGGAGACATTTCAATAGTCAGCTCTGTTGTGGAAGGAAGTCCTATGGAGAGAGATCCACCAGCTACCTACTCAGCTCCTCTGCAGTACGCATGACTTCCCTGAAAA
Organism: Moschus berezovskii; assembly: GCF_049115385.1. Lineage (NCBI taxonomy): Eukaryota > Metazoa > Chordata > Mammalia > Artiodactyla > Moschidae > Moschus > Moschus berezovskii. The sequence goes on along the minus strand of NC_142469.1, from coordinate 86,757,583 downwards.
GCAATGCTAAGAATGTGATGACCAATTCTGTATTACTAAATGGGCACAGTTTGAAGCAGGAAATGGCACTGTGATTTTGTCCATTCAACTCACTACCTGAAAAGCAGGTACTCTTGTATTTCTGTTGAGTAGAACAGAACTGAGCAATTATTTTTCTTAGTAAATCTCAGCTAATTCATTAAAGGATTTCACAATTGACTCAGAAAAGGCAAAACAAACATTGTTACAATTTTTCTCTGAACAAGACTTTAAATGACATTAAAAATGTATGCATTCCTCACATTAAAAGTGATTCAAAACTCAACTCTATATTTGTATAAGTCAATATTGCTTCAAGATTGAAGTTGTTCCAAGAGCCAACTCTAGGGCGTTTATCTTAAATTTGTTTTATTTGGGAGCATGAAATAAATTTCTTTTTTGACTTAATGATCTTATGAGTGTAATATTCAAAATCCAAATATTTGAAATACAAGTCATTTTTTTCCTGGTGAATTTTATTAATAACTAGTGCATGTATTTATCTCCATTGTTTGAGTAAATTAATAGAAAATTCAAAAGGTGGAACAAATCTTTGTGCAATTAATCACAACTATAGAAATAACATATCTGTAACTTCTAAGCATGTGATTAAAAGGTGTGAAGACATTTGTATTATAGTGAAATAGATATCATCTGAATATGATTTGAATATAAAATAGGCATCATATATCCCAAATTGTAAAATTATAACTCAGAACTTGGCATGGCCATCTTATTGTACATTGCTAAATGTTTGGATATTTGGGTGATTCTGTGTAGCTGTGATGAGCTATAATTCTGGTGAGTTCAACCATTTACTCTGGTGAATTCAACCATCCTTTCTTGCAATAGCCACCAGATGAGTGTGTATGTAATCTACTTAGTTTATTCTGTAGTAGTATCATAATTACCTCAATAATTTTGAATTAAAATTTCAAAAAAGAAACTTAAAGAGGATTCCATAGCCATGTGGGAGAGGTAAGGTTTAAATCCATACCATGACATACATACTAACTACTCCACCATTTCTCTTTCTTTCTTTCTCTTTTCTCTGTTGGCTTTCTATTGGCTTTCTTGTATCTCAAATAGTTGCTCTTAACCTTTAGGAAAGTTGGAGAGTCACTCTTCAGAAAAGTGTAAACTATCACAGATAAATTTTATATTGACTCTAGGTATTTTATAAATCTTTCAAGTATCATCCATTAAAAACCTAAAGAACCATGGGTCTCAGGGTGAGAATCTTTGGTCAATCAATAACCGTTCTTCTTGCTAATAATAAGGTAAGGGTACAAATAGGTATGTATGAAAGATTACAATATATATGCTCATCATATTACATAATGTTATTCTTTTAAACTCTAAATTTTCAGGACCTTGTAGTTAAAAGGTGCATATGTCACTTTAGCTTCATATACACATACATATATATATTTATATATAGTATATTCACTATATAATAAATATATCATATATTACTGGGCTTCCCAGGTGGCAGTAGTGGTAAAGAATCCTCCTGCCAGTGCAAGAAGTGCAAGAGATGCAAGAGACGTGGGTTCAATCCTTGGGTCAGGAAGATCCCCTGGAGTAGGAAATGACACCCCACTGCAGTATATTGCCTGGAAAATTCCATAGGCGGAGGAGCCTGGCAGGCTACAGTCCATGGGGCCACAAAGAATTGGACATGAGTGAGTGACTGAATACACACATACTATATTACTATGTATAAGAATATGTATACAATACATTGTATATGCAATTTCATATATGATGTAAACTAAAAGGACCTACATCTTAACTATAATGATCTGATAATTTAACGGATAACATTGTTAAATAATCTGATATCTGATTTATTTTTCAAGAATGAAAAATATTTATTCATAAAATATTTTAGAAAATTTTTATTTTATTGAAAAAATTTAAAATATTTTGTTAAAAATGTTTTTCTGTAATACTACCAATGGGGTAATAATGGTACCACACCACAAGTTTCAATTTTCTTTGTTTTTAAAAAAAAATTTTAATAATAGCCACATATTTGATTATATAATGTTATCAATATTATCAAACTTCTGAATACATTTTTGAATTTTCTCTCTTGTTTCTATTTATATTAATATTGCTACTCAGATTGTTGTTAATGTTGAACCCTACTTTTAGGAGACATGTTCAATACTTGGAACTCTCTTCCTGAATTAAGCAGGTTGAGGATTATCGTACAAACTCTTTTGTGAACTTGACTTGCATTCTACTGTTGGGTTATAATTTTATTCAGTCACTAAACTGTTATGACTTCTCATTTTCAAGAAGTCTCAAGAATTGCATTATTTTCTCATGTATTTCTTTTCTTTGGAATAGTCACTTTAAAGTTACAATAGTAGTATATAATCTGTGGTGTATGATCATGCTATATATAGCATGAGAAATAAATATTTAATATTTATTTTTATTATTTATTTTTCAAGTCAAACAAAACTTCATGTTTACAGACACATACATACACTGACACGCATGAGATTTGGTTCATATTAAAATTAGAGTTTCAATGTTGCTCTTGATCAGGTTGTATCTATATTTAGCTAATGTGCAGTTATTTTGCTTGCATTTTGAAATATTTCAGTTTATTTCTGGGAATTTAAAATTTTTGTTTTTCTTATTATTAAGTAATGAAGTTAAAGGAAATAAGCTTCAAGTTTATCTATGAAATAATACAACAGAAGCATATCTAACTGGTTATGCTTATTAGCCAGAAGTAGAATAAAAATGGCAGGCCACTCCAGTACTCTTTCGTAGAAAATCCCATGGATGGAGAAGCCTGGTAGGCTGCAGTCCGTGGGGTCGCTAAGGGTCAGACATGACTGAGCGACATACTTTCACTTTTCACTTTCAAAACATTGGAGAAGGAAATGGCAACCCACTCCAGGGTTCTTGCCTGGAGAATCCCAGGAAAGGGGGAGCCTGGTGGGCTTCCCTCTATGGGGTCACACAGAGTCGGACACGACTGAAGTGACTTAGCAGCAGCAGCAGCAGTAGCAGCAGCAGAATAAAAATGCTAAATTCCAAATCTGTTAAAAAATGTAGTGCCATATGATCCAGCAATCGCACCCCTGGGCATACACACCGAGGAAACCAGAACTGAAAGAGACACATGTACTCCAATGTTCATTGCAGCACTGTTTATAATAGCCAGGACATGGAAGCAACCTAGATGTCCATCCGCAGACGAATGGATAAGAAAGCTTTGGTACATATACACAATGGAGTATTACTCAGTCATTAAAAAGAATGCATTTGAACCAGTTCTAATGAGGTGGATGAAACTAGAGCCTATTTTACAGAGTGAAGTAAGCCAGAAAGAAAAACACCAATACAATATACTAACGCATATATATGGAATTTCAGTTCAGTTCAGTTCAGTTCAGTCGCTCAGTCGTGTCCGACTCTCTGCGACTCCATGAATCACAGCACGCCAGGCCTCCCTGTCCATCACCAACTCCCGGAGTTCACTCAAACTCATGTCCACAGAGTCGGTGATGCCATCCAGCCATCTCATTCTCCGTCGTCCCCTTCTCCTCCCGCCCCCAACCTTTCCCAGCATCAGAGTCTTTTCCAGTGAGTCAACTCGTCGCATGAGGTGGCCAAAGTATTGCAGTTTCAGCTTTAGCATCAGTCCTTCCAATGAACATCCAGGATTGATCTCCTTTAGAATGGACTGGTTGGATCTCCTTGCAGTATAAGGGACTCTCAAGAGTCTTCTGAAATATGCAAATGATAACCCTGTATATGAGACAGCAAAAGAGACACAGATGTGTAAAACAGTCTTTGGGACTCTGGGAGAGGGTGAGGGTGGGATGGTTTGGGAGAATGGCATTGAAACATGTATATTATCAATTGTGAAATGAATCGCCAGTTCAGGGTCGATGCATGTTACAGGATGCTTAGGGCTGGTATGCCGGGATGACCCAGAGGGAGGATAACGGGAGGAGGGAGGTGGGAGCAGGGTTCGGGAGGGGGAACTCATATACACCCGGGGCAGATTCATGTCAATGTATGGCAAAACCAACCAATATAATATTGTAAAATAGTTAGCCTCCAATAAAAATTAAAAAAAATGTAGGGTAAAATAGATCTTTAAAGATATAATCAATTTATTGATTTATATAATTTCATTTAGTAGTACTGTAATTCAAGGAATTATCAGGAAAAAAGCTGTGTCTAATGTGGTAATATCTCCATAATGGAGGGAATTTCTCATCAAATTTCTCTAAATTATTTTTAATGTAGATAGTCTATGTCTTCTCTGAATCTCCTCTTTAAACCTAGAGAAGTTCAAAAGAAATTTAAAAATATAGTATCTTTAAAATTCTTGGGACTAGAGAATGCTCCCCCTTAATTATTTTGTCTGTAAAATGAATTTACAGTGTTGTAATGGTCAAGGTAGATAATGCAGGTAAAATATTCACATGGTGCCAAAATATATGCAAAATAACTGCACATTGGTGAAATATAGATACAACCTGATCAAGAGCAAAGTTGAAAATAATTTTAACAGTAAGTGTTTGAGAAATATTTTTATCAACATTTTTAAAGTCATCTTTCCTCATATAGTGAAATAATAATAAAATGTATTGAACATTTACTATGTGGCTGGTCTTATATCCTTTACAGGAAAGCTTCCTGTCAGCTCATAAGGAAAACATTATTCTGATTCCCATTCTATTGGAATTAATAAGCAGATTAAGTCTATGAGGATTAATAAGCAGATAATTAAAGGAGTGAAGAGATTGTTATTGAACTCTTATCTATCTGACTTTAAATTCATATAATTTATCTATCATCAATACTGCCAGGAAATTGGAATTCAGATAATTCATTGGCAGACTGAAAGAATCATGCAAATTTTCCTCTCTAGAATGTAGAGCTTCTCTGTCAATAAAAGACACAAAAAAGTAGTTCTCTGAGTTTATCTTTATCATTCTAGGGTAATGATAAAAGCTTAAATTCTGGTTGCCCATGTGAATACTTTTACAGAAATAAATTTCATATATAAAAATGTGGGATTATAATTTCTTTCCCCAAGTTTCTTTCTCTATTTTGTGCATATTATACATTTAAAAAGATGAGAAATAATAAAAATTAACAGAACATCTTTTGACACCGAAACAAATATTTTATTGGACTATTTGCTTGTTAGAACATATCTTAAATGTTTATGATTCTAAAGTGTAAAATAGTGGATTTAGAACAAGTACAATTTTCCAGTTAATAATATTTTATTACTGTCTTCATTGCACAGTCAGGAACTGTTTCCATTAAGTTTCTGAGAAATGAAATATTTCAGCCATCAGATTTCTCTTAAAATAGGATAAGCGTGTGTATTTCAACTTCAAACAAATTAACATATGTGCTTGTTTTCCTTAGACTTTTTTGTACAAGGAGCAAGGTGTGAGCAAATAAGTGTGAGCAAGGTGTGCACAGTTTTAGTGCAGAAAGCCATTTTTGTAATGTTATAAAAGAATAAAATAAGAGTGCTAAGGGAAGTCTGGTTATAACTGCGTCTTTAATGGTTATTGGAGGAAATGTTACTTATGTACTGTGGTTACTGCATTTTACACCATTTCATTTTCTAAATTATTTTACCAAGTTATTTTAAGAGCTATATTTTTTCCATATGTTGTGTCTCACCAAAATTTCAAGCAGGATATTTTCTTATACAAAGAGACATGTCTTTTTTTGTATTTGACATGTCTTAATTTGTATTTGAAATCGTGCACAACAAAATTTAACCAAGATTTTATTTCTGGGGATGAATTCTTCCCTTGACCAAGAAACGGATAATAATTATCTATTATTCTGCATAGTAGAAGAATAATATAAATGTAACCCACTTAGGAACCTAAAAAGCATTTTACAAATATTAAGTGGTACTTAACAGAATAATTTGAAATGGAAAACCTTCAATCATTTGAGGTATTTTGGCATTGTAGATAATCAAATCTGAGAATCAAGCACTGAAATGTTAAATTGCTGTTTGTATATGCTGCAAAACTTTAATTGGTAGACACAAGTCTATGCTTGAAATTTCTAATTTTCTTATGAATTTTAGAAATGTATCCATTTAAGTGTTGGTATTCCGCTGCATTCTTCAAGAAATGTGAGGCCTCATCAGTATGATCCATTTTTTTAAAAACCATTTTACGTGTTTATTTATGTGCATGTGTAAAAAAAAAAATAAACATGGTCTTATAAAAGTCCCGAAGTAGGAGGAAAAAACCCACCAATACGACTCTGTTGTCTCCATTAGTCTTACTCATTCACCTGAGTTTATGATTTTGAATCTTCTCTCTGGCAAGCATGAAGAGTTTGGTCAAACAATTATTTGGTATCTTGCAGACAGTTAATAAAATTCAATGGGGAATTGAGTTTAGTGTAGATTTATAACTTATTTTAAAAAGATAAATTTATCCAAATAGCAAGTTACCAAGAACTGCATTGTTTCTGCTTACATGGTCAATCAAATAAATCTCTTGGAATCAATAAGGACCATATAAAAGTGCAGGAGTACTTGATCTGCCTGCATTAGTTTTATATTTCAGCCTAAACTATAATAAGCTGTCTAGTGTATTTAAAAATTAGAACTTGTTTCTCCTCTCCAGGCAGTTTGCCAAGAAGCATATTAATGAAACATATCATTGTTTAAAGAAAATTACGGCATACCTCACTGCACAGGACAGGAGAACACATTTTCTTTAGGAGACTTTATTATTAGTGAATGAAATCAAGACATAGAAAATATAGATAAATGTTTGAACAATTTTAATGCTTTTTGGCTGTGCGTGTATACTCAGTTTTGTCCAACTCTTTGCAGCCTCATGGACTGTAGCCCGTCAGGATGTCCATGGAATTTTCCAGGCAAGAATACGGGCGCGGGATGCCATTTCTTCATCCAGCAGATCTTCCCAACCTAGGGATCGTACCCACATTTCCTGTGTCTCCTGCATTGGCAGGCAGATTCATTACCACTGTGACAACTGGGAAGCCCTCAACGCTTTTAGTTCTTCATTATATATTGACCTCAGTTTTGGAGTACATATTGACTTCTTTTTAATTAATAAAATATTACTTAATACATGGAAAGTTACACATCTCAAGACAAAAATCACTAAGTTCTGGAATTGAGTTCTGTGATCTTAAAACACCGTTTTGGTTGTCAGGTAGAGACTTTTCTCTTGAAGTTATCTAATAACTATATCCCTTTCTTTATTAATAGTTCCTTAAATCATTCAAAATCGAAATATCACTGTATGTATAGTTTCCCGTTAAGGTAATTGCATAATTTTCAGTTAAAACTAAATATTTTTGAAGAACATTTTATTTCTTCTTTACGTTATTTCAAAATATCAAATTGGCGATAAAGTCACAGAAGAGGAGCCCATTTCACTACCCTCAAGTTTCACCTCTCTCTTTCTCAGCTTTGAATATAAAAATATTTTTCTTTTGTTAGAAAACAATGACATTTTTGAAACTTACAAAATTGTATCTCTTTCAATTTAATGACATACCATCTTAACCCAGAATTACTTAGGACGTAAGTGTGATTGTTTCCATCAGAATCTGCTCCTTCAGTTCAGTTCAGTCGCTCAGTCTTGTCCGACTCTCCGCGACCCCATGAATCAAAGCACGCCAGGCCTCCCTGTCCATCACCAACTCCCGGAGCTCACTCAAACTCATGTCCACAGAGTCGGTGATGCCATCCAGCCATCTCATTCTCGGTCGTCCCCTTCTCCTCCTGCCCCCAACCTTTCCCAGCATCAGAGTCTTTTCCAGTGAGTCAACTTGTCACATGAGGTGGCCAAAGTATTGCAGTTTCAGTTTTAGCATCAGTCCCTCCAGTGAACACCCAGGATCGATCTCCCTTAAAATGGACTGGTTGGATCTCCTTGAGGTACAAGGGACTCTCAAGAGTCTTCTCCAACACCACAGTTCAAAAGCATCAACTCTTCGGCGATCAGCCTTCTTCACAGTCCAACTCTCACATCCATACATGACCACGGGAAAAACCATAGCCTTGACTAGATGGACCTTTGTTGGCAAAGGAATGTCTCTGCTTTTTAATATATTATCAAGGTTGGTCATAACTTTCCTTCCAAGGAGTAAGCATCTTTTAATTTCATGGCTGCAATCAGCATCTGCAGTGATTTTGGAGCCCCCCAAAATAAAGTCTGACACTGTTTCCACTGTTTTTCCATCTATTTCCCATGAAGTGATGGGACCAGATGCCATGATCTTTGTTTTCTGAGTGTTGAGCTTCAAGCCAACCTTTTCACTCTCCTCTTTCACTTTCATCAAGAGGCTTTTGAGTTCCTCTTCACTTTCTGCCATAAGGGTAGTGTCATCTGCATATCTGAGATTATTGATATTTCTCCCAGCAATCTTGATTCCAGCTTGTGCTTCTTCCAGCCCAGCGTTCCTCATGATGTACTCTGCATATAAGTTAAATAAGCCAGGTGACAATATACAGCCTTGACGTACTCCTTTTCCTATTTGGAACCAGTCGGTTGTTCCATGACCAGTTCTGACTGTTGCTTCCTGACCTGCATACAGGTTTCTCAAGAGGCAGATCAGGTGGTCTGGTATTCCCATCTCTTTCAGAATGTTCCACCGTTTATTGTGATCCACAGAGTCAAAGGCTTTGGCATAGTCAATGAAGCAGAAATAGATGTTTTTCTGGAACTCTCTTGCTTTCTCCATGATCCAGCGGAAGTTGGCAATTTGATCTCTGGTGCCTCTGCCTTTTCTAAAACCTGCTTGAACATCTGGGAGTTCACGGTTCACATATTGCCGAAGCCTGGCTTGGAGAATTTTGAGCATGACTTTACTAGCGTGTGAGATGAGTGCAATTGTGTGGTAGTTTGAGCATTCTTTGGCATTGCCTTTCTTTGGGATTGGAATGAAGACTGAGCTTTTCCAGTCCTGTGGCCACTGCTGAGTTTTCCAAATTTGCTGGCATATTGAGTGCAGCACTTTCACAGCATCATCTTTCAAGACTTGAAATAGCTCAACTGGAATTCCATCACCTCCACTAGCTTTGTTCCTAGTGATGCTTTCTAAGGCCCACTTGACTTCACATTCCAAGATGTCTGGCTCTAGGTCAGTGATCACGTTATCATGACTATCTTGGTGTGTATAGGACTGTTTTTCTAATTTTGAGCTTTTGGCTCAAAGAAGGGAGCTTTTTTCTGTGTTATGTTTTTCATACTGATGGTGGTAGATGAATGCCAACTTGAAGTATTCATTAGAGAAAATAATAGTATAAGTAAAAAACCTATATTTTTGTTAGAATTTTAAACACATTTAATTTTATAACGTTTACTGTTATTATTAGTTGATATTCTTTCTACTATTTGAAACCTTAAAGAATTAGATGTCATGATAAGAGGCAGTCCTCTTTAAATTTCAATTTATGATTTGGCAACATACAGATTGTGGGAATTAATAGTTCCATTTTACATGTTAGTATGACTGTTCACTGTTATTTTAAAGGAATAATAAATTTAATTCAGGTTGAATTAGAATCAGCTTTAACTCATGTTTTTTTTTTTTTCTATCTCAGAATCTGTGACACAATTGAATAAGTAATCTTGGATTTATTTTGAACCTTGTTCTTTCTAGTGACTGAATTTTCACTGAGACTAATCAGAGGTCATTAATTGCAATTATTGTATCTCTTTAAGTATGTGTGATTACATTTAGTTCTTTGACTTAATAAATAAGTTAGTGCATGAATAAACTTCTTTTTATTTTTAATTGGAGGATAATTGCTTTACAATATTGGGTTGATTTCTGCTGTACAACAACATGAATCAGCCATAAGTGTATATATATATATATGTATATATATCCTCTCCCTCTTGAGCCTCCTTCCCACCCACCCATTTTTTTTTTTTGTAATAGCATTAGTTCATAAACTCAATTGTGGGGGATGTTATCTAAGAGAGAGCACACAAAAAAGACAAAAATTTATAGTTGCTTACAAAGCAGAGGAGATCATGTGTCAGAAACTTGTAACCTATAAGGGTTACAGAGAGATGAAAGGTGAAGTTGATATTTCAGACACAAATACTTTGACTGAAAAACCACTTGGGTTTAATTTCAACTGTATATGCTAATAAAGGAGATAAGTCTTGTCCTCTCAGAATACTTGCCGAGAGTTTTTGCTTCGAAGTTCAAGATTGAGAAGTCTCTTTTGCTTTAACAGATTAATTGGTTGATGCATCATGATATTTGTTAAGCATGTGAATTACTCTCATGGCTTTCTATTGCATTAACTGTCTTCTGTAATGATTAAAACTATTGTTAGAGAAAGTATTTCTTGGCACATATTCTTCATAACTGTCATAAGATTTAATGCACATCAGTATCTCAACCTCTCCTAATAGACTGAAAAAGTGGTGACGAATGAGTATCTTACCTCAAATTTTCATAAGGCAATGCATTGCAAAGTGAAAGATGGGTCTGGAATCTTGAACCAAAAATTATTGCACTTGATTAATCTTTAAAAGGTATTTTTCATTCTTTTCTGTACATGTACTTTATGGTTGGATAGCATTCTTCTCATTTGAAACATACAAACCAATGGTATTTCAACAGAGTGCCAAACATCTGGATGGAAAATAAAACATCCATCCAATCACTTACTGTTTCTTATTATTTGGTGTTTAGGTGAATTATATATATGATCATGTCAATCTTTCATCTTATTGCAATATTTTAGTGTTGTTGCAGCTTAAACTCTCATAGTAGATCTTAGTGGCTGCTGCCGCCACAGCTGCTAAGTCGCTTCAGACGTGTCTGAATCTGTGCGACCCCATAGACGGCAGCCCACCAGACTTCCCCCGTCCCTGGGATTCTCCAGGCAAGAACACTGGAGTGGGTTCATTAGTATAAGTTTGCTATGCTTTTCTTGAGTTGGTTACCTCAATGTATATGAAATCAATATTTTTCTTGATGTTTCTGCCTCCTTTTTAATCACGATAAAAGAAAAATTATGCTTTATTAGTTTCTTTACCTAACAAATGAGAATTTTTTCCTGAGCTCTTAGCAATAATAATAACCACTGAAAATATTCAGTAAATGCCTCTGTGGATCTGTTTATTATGTATAGGATGTGGGTGACAATAACAGAGCAAGTACAGCAAAAGATTTGCCTTCTTATATATAATTTCTTATGGAAAGACAGTGTTGACTTTTTTTTTAAGCTAAAATTATTCATAGATTAGACAAAAATCAGAAGTACAACTAATGGGAATTTATTTTCCTGGGTATCAGAGGAAGAGTCAAAATGTTTTACGATAGCTTTAATGTATTTCAGAGAGCATTCTCTTGTGTTGATATGGATTATTTAGCTACCTTTAATACACTTCTTTTATGAAGGTTCCAAAAAACTTTAAAAACTGACCTTGAATGTTGCAGTCAAATCATTTCATAAGATGCTCCACAACTTGTGAAACAAATCAAAGGGATATTGCTTATTACTCTGTAGTGAAGACTCTGAAGAGGAACCTAAGACTTCAGTTGACTCGGCCCACTAAATTAGACATGTAGCGGGTAAGGGCTTGATTTGGAAGGGGCTTTCAGCAATTGGTGTGGTAAGGGGATTCTGATTGACGGGGACTCACCATCAATCATTAGAAAGAGAGCAGAGGTAGGAATAAATTCTTTTGGTAGAATGGGTATGTTAAAGATCGAATATAGAATCATTTAAAGTCCCAAAGCTTATAGAGTCCTGGTCTGAAGAGTTCATTTCTTTGGGAGTAAGAAAAGGAAGAGTTCCACAAAGGCTGAGAAAAGAAAAGAGAAGAAAAGGAAAAGGATTTTGGTAAGACTCATTTTTAAGTTTTACCTCGGAGACTGATATGCTCCAGAGCAAGTGACATAGGTGCTGGACAGGCCTTGAAGAGGGCAGCTACTCTGGTCAAGACCTGCAAATCACAGTGTCTGCGTGGATCATTCAAAGTCAACTGAAAATTTATGTGTCTGCAGCTAACTCATCATTCCCAAACTTTATTCCCACTTATTTCCACATTTTGGCAAATGTCATGCCTTCTACCCTTCACTGAAGGGAAATAAACCTTGGGGTGCCATACTTAATTCTTTCTCTGCTTCCCACCTCCACTCATCAGCAAACCCTATTGACTATATTTCCAAAGTATTTCTTAAGTCTTTCACTTTCTCTCCATTTTAACTGTTTCTGCATGTTCTAAGCTAACCAACCCCCTTGCCTAAATTAATTGCAGTAAATGCTTAACTAATCTCCCTGTTTTCACTCTAGTTCAAATTAAATCCATTCGCCACACTGTAAACAGAAATCATGATTAACTTAAATTACATCATGCCACATGTTTGTTTCCCAATACCCTTAGAATAAAATAAAAACTACTTGCTTAGATCATGTAATCTGGCTCCTGAATACCATTTCACAATCACTTCTTACTTAGCTCACTGAATGTCAGTCTCACTGGCCCTCTGTTTTGTTTCTCTAGCACACAGACAGCTTCCCACTTCAATGCCTTTGAATTTGTGCCTTGTGACTAGGAGTCTCTTCACAGATATTCACATGGCTGACTTGTCAGAGAGGTTGTCAGTCATCAAACAATCTATAGAGGCCTCTATTAGATCCTTCCATTCCACTGCCTTGTCCTGATTTATTTTCCTATGGCATCTATTTTGTTTCTATCCTTACTCACTTATACGGTCTTTTTCCTTTATTTTAAATAAAAGTCCCATAAAAGCAGGCACTTGTCTGTGTTGATGTGTACCATGTCTTCAGGGCTTGAAACAGTTCCTGGAATACAGTTTAATGTTGTTGGTGCTCACTAAGTAAAAAATTAAGGATTAATTAATTTTTAGTGAGGCAGGGAAGGTCTCCAAAGATTATCCTGTAGTTCTCTTTCTTACTGAACTAAATGGAAACCCTTCTTTTAAACACGAATTGGAAAACAGTTGGGATCATCATAATGTTATACTTTGACTCTGTCTTCTGCACTATTAAGCAGCCATAAACATGGTTTTCCTCATGCCAGGCAAAGCTTGGAGTGCCTGACAAAATGTCATTTGGATGATATCTTTCCGGGAAAATGCAAAGGGCATAAAGCATAATTGAACCCGTTTTTCTGCAAGCCACGTGAGATGCTAATGCCTTTAGACTTGCCTTATTCTTAAACGTTTGAAGTGAGAAGAAAGCTCATCATAGTTTGTCTTCAGGAAACAACTTTTGGATACCCTGAGGATTCTGGCCATTAAAGCAGCCACTTTGTGTTGTGGGACCATATCCACTATAGCTGAGAGGAAATCCACTGACTTCCATTACTACTGCATGAAAACTTCTTTCCCTTTTTAGGGACTTATAACTAAAACCTGACTGCATTCTATTCTATTTGAAAGTTACACTAAGTGAGAAAATTGAAAGAGCCACTGCATAATATTATCTTAGATAGTATGCTTAATATTATAAGCAGAGCAGATAAATTGGGTTTCTCTAGAGAGTCCCTTCAGAGAAGGCAATGGCAAGCCACTCCAGTACTCTTGCCTAGAAAATCCCATGGATGGAGGAGCCTGGTAGGCTGCAGTCCGTGGGGTCGCTGAGGGTCGGACACGACTGAGCGACTTCACTTTGACTTTTCACTTTCACACATTGGAGAAGGAAATGGCAACCCACTCCAGTGTTCTTGCCTGGAGAATCCCAGGGACGGGGGAGCCTGGTGGGCTGCCGTCTATGGGGTCACACAGAGTAGGACATGACTGAAGTGACTTAGCAGCAGCAGCAGAGAGTCCCTTGGACTGCAAGGAGATCCAACCAGTCCATTCTAAAGGAGATCAATCCTGGGTGTTCATTGGAAGGACTGATGCTAAAGCTGAAACTCCAATACTTTGGCCACCTCATGCGAAGAGTTGACTCACTGGAAAAGACTCTGATGCTGGGAAGGATTGGGGGCCGGAGGAGAAGGGGACAACAGAGAATGAGATGGCAGGATGGCATCACCAACTCGATGGACATGAGTTTGAGTGAACTCCGGGAGTTGGAGATGGACAGGGAGGCCTGACGTGCTGTGATTAATGGAGTTGCAAAGAGTCGGTCACGACTGAGCGACTGAATTGAACTGAACTGAGTGGCTCAGATGGTAAAGAATCTGTCTGCCAATGCAGGAGACCTGGTTTGACCCCCGGGTTGGGAAGATCCCCTGGAGAAGGTAAAGGCAACCCACTCCAGTATTCTTGCCTGGAGAATTCCAGGACAGAGGAGCCTGGCAGGCTAGAGTCCATAGGGTTGCAAAGGAGTCAGACACCACTGAGCATCTAACACTTCATCTGAGTGCAGATAAATTAGTCTTCTAAGATGTGTAAACTTCACGAAATATTTGTCAAATATTTTCCAATTTAAATGATTATGGTTAGATTTAATTGACTGATTAGAATAAAATGACCAGAGACTTTGGGTCAGCTGTGGGTCATTGCTATTGGGTCTGCATTTCTAAACTATTGGGTTGGTCAAAAAGTTCATTCATTTCCCATAAGATGGTAAGGAAAAACTTGAATGAATTTTTGACCAACCCAACAGTTCTTTTATTGAAAATTCTGAACTGCTGAGTGCTGTAAATTCTATACTTTTTATGATTTACCACCTCCTTGCTACTCCAAATTTGATTCACTTATCCATTGGGATGCAAGTTGCCTCAAAAGGCTGAGGTATAATGGAGTAACAGCACTGAGAAAGGCTAAAATTACAGCTTCTTTTTTTTTTTCCCCTCCAGCTGGGTGTCAGAGGTTTTCTTGATTGAGAGAGGCTGTTTCATTGACTTACTGTATTTTCATTGAAAACATTGGTGTAGATAAAAATGGCTGGTCTTTTTTCTCCCCAATCTCCAGTTAGTAACAAAAATGAAAATAAAGTTGCCCAGGATGTATTTTACATTGGTAAAATACTAGTAGGGGGAAAATAACCTTGGGGAAAATATGAAATCTAACATATTAGGATAACCAGGTACTGTATTGTGCTGGTCCAGTGTAGGTTCTAATCCTGTTCCTATCTCTAATTTTTGCATGGCAAGATGGCATTTAAACTGTAGATATGATAAGCAGTTTCAAGTATGGTGGTTTCTTACAGAATTATTGCATTAACTTCTGAACAACTTTAGATCAAGGAATCTTAATCTGTGCCAAAGCTTTATCTGCTGTAAGCTGACATCAAAACTACTAGTAAGAGAATTGTTAGATCTCATCTTGAAAATCTCCATGAAAAACAGCCTTCTTGGTAAAGTATAGCAGTATGCAACTTCAGTGTCAGAATAGTTTTGTCAATAGTTTACCCTTACTTTTCTTTTGTTATGGAGAAGAAACAATTTTGGGGGGCTGCCTCAAGATTGTTTCCCAAGACAATATTTTTGCATTTTATTATAACCATTCAGCAGACCAAAATCGTAAAGAAGGCATGCGTAGACTGTACAATTTAAGTGAAACTCTCATAAACCAATTATTACTCTGCACAGTGGTCTACTTATATTTGATGATGTTGATTTTAATCTCAGAATCTCCAGATGATTGGAGTCCCAATAAGGTGGAGAAACATTGATCTCCTGGGTTTCACAATCACTTGCTGCCTGCCTGAGAAAAAGCTCTTAAAATGGGCCCCTTGCCTATACTTGTTTGAAGAGTTAGCCCTCAACTATATTGACTTGATTATTTTTCAAATTTTTTTTTTGCGTGGGGATTATAGCAACAATTCTTAGACCTGTTTTTCCTTCATGAAACAGCATAAAATTTTATTTAAACAAATACCTGTTTAGAAGCACTATGTGTATAATGGATCCCTTGTTAGATCCTGGGTATACAGTGCAAGTGACTTCCCAAGTAGCTCACTGGTAAGGAATCTGCCTACTGTTGGGAGATGTGGGTTCAATCCCTGCGTCAGAAAGATCCCCTGGAGTAGTAATGGCAGTAGGAACTCCAGTGTTCCTGCCAGGAAAATTCTGTGGACAAAGGAACCTGGCGGGCTACAGTTCATGCGGCCTCAAAGAGTCAGACACGACTGAGCACACAGGCACATACGGTGTAAACAAAGCAGATGTGGTCAGAGAAATCTTAACTGTCATAAAAGGACATTAGCTAACTAAAACAGAGGTAAAATATTGGGGAAGAATATTAAGAATTCCCCAAATAAATGGAAACCTCAAAGTTAGGCAAGAAACATGGGCAAGAACAATATTTATGCTGATGGTCAGACAGCTAAAGTGGGCCTTCTGGGTATCCTTGAATCTTAGAGATAAGTGTGAGAAAGATATAAAAAACAAGAAAATAAAAAATCAATATATGATTGTAATGTGATGTTGGTGATGTTAGAGAAATACAGGGCTGAGATAGAGAAGAACAATCGGTGGGTAGGGATGAGAAAAGACCTCTGATGTTTAAGCTGAGAGGAAGGATGGAAAGACACCTCCTAGTAAGCTTACTTTCAAAATTATTTTACCATCAATATTGTTTTATTACACATACTTGAAAGAGATTGTATCGATATCTAGGAGGTTAAGAGTGGGTTTGGTAGGCAGTGGTGATTGGAGGAGTGTTCCAGGCAAAGGAAATAGTGCATATAAAATCTCAATGACAGAAGAAAAAAAGCAGGATATATTTGATGGACATGAAACAGGCCAGTGTGGCTGAAGCAGAGTGGGTGAGGGAGAGGGAAAAATAAGATGAGATTTGGAAGTTAGGCAATGGTCCTAACTCCAGACTTTGAAATCTATTTGAGGGGAAATTGAAAGTTGTAAAGGGTTTTAACCAAGAAAGTGTATACTTATTTTTACCTATTAAAAATTATTTTGGCTGCTTTATAGAGAAGAAAAAGAAACTGTGAGATGAGCCAGGAGTTTGCTGCAATAATACACATGACAGTGATCTGTGTTGTCATTGATGTCTTTGTATCAGCACAGTGGCAGTGTATATTGGGGAGAAGTGATCAAAGATATGCTATAAATGGGAGTATACAAACAAGGAATTGTTGATGGATTATATACCAATTTTAAGAGAAGGATTTTCTGTTCTTGAGTGGAGAATTTTACTTATGTGAATGACATTTATTTATTAGTCTAGATGCTTTTGACTACAAATAACAGAAATTGAATTAAAATTAGATTAAGAAAAATTTTATTAGCTCATATGATTGCAAAACCTAAGAGTGGGTTAAGACTTTATGCGACATTGTGTCCAGCCTATAGATATTTTTGAACTTTTTATGAACCTCTCTTTGTCTTCCATGGTGGCTCAGATGGCAAAAGCGTCTGCCTACAATGCAGGAGACCAGGTTTTGATCCCTGTGTCGGGAAGGTCCCCTGAAGAAGGAAATGGCAACTCACTCCAGTACTCTTGCCTGGAAAATCCCATGGATGGAAGAGCCGGGTAGGCTACAGTCCATGGGGTCACAAGGAGTTGGACATGACTGAGTGACTTCACTGTGAACCTCTCGTCTCCATTTGTTTCTGTCCAGAAAAGAACATGTTACTCTCCTTGCTCCAAGCCTTAGCACTCGCTATGTCAGGCAACCCCAGGTTAAAAACATGAGAAGAACAGGAGACATTTCTTCCCACAAATCACATATGAAGACTCTGAGAAGGACTCTGATAAGCCCTTCTTGGGTGTCTTACGTGGCAGTGACTGTTAGGGTATCAGCCTGGGTTTAGCTTATTACAATGCCCATTATAGAGTTACCCTCAATCCCTGATGGAATCCAATTCAGAGTCAAGTCCTGTTTCCTTAAATCCTGCCCCAATCATCTAACACAAGCTCAAATCCTATTATAAGTCTTCTCTAAGACCCTCTTACTGAGTTAACTCATGGGTCCCTATATGTGCCTTCATCCTCAGAGCAACAAGCAAAAAATCAATTTGTTCAGCTACAGTGTTATTCTTGGTGGTCTTTGGCTGGAAGGCATTGACATAAGTGGTTTTTTAAAAATTTATTTTTTTTTGAAGGATAATTGCTTTACAGAATTTTGTTGTTTTCTGTCAAACCTCAACATGAATCAGCTATAGATATACACATATCCCCTCCCTTTTGAACCTCCCTCCCATCTCCAGCCCCATCCCATCCCTCTAGGTTGATACAAAGCCCCTGTTTGAGTTTCCTGAGACATACAGCAAATTACCATTGACTATTTTACATATGGGACATAAGTGTTTTTTATCATTAATAAAAATAAAACAAAACTGTACAGCATAAGGATCTCTACTCAGTGTTCTATGCTGACCTAAATGGGAAGGAAATCCAAAAAAGAGGAGATATATATATATAAATATAGCTGATTCTCTTTGCTGTACAGCAGAAAATAACACAACATTGTAAATCTACTATACTTCAATAAAAATTTAAACAAGCAAAACCCCCAAACAATAACAACAATAAAAAATTCTTTCAAATTTATATTTTTTTATTCTAAAATTTTTATTTAATAAATGGTACAAAGCACAATGCCAAAAACATTAACAGTTAAAATTTCACCAAAAGAAAAAATACTATAGAATACACAGTTGTAAAAAGCTACATTAAGTTATTTTACAACTGCCTCAGGCTGCAAAAAGAATAAAAACCCAATGCCATACCTAAGTTATCCCTCTCTCAAAATAGTGCCATTTATGTTATAAACCTGTAAACTTCATTTGACCCTGCCTGGCAATCTCTCTTTCTCCCTCATATTTTCATTTTGAACATTAATATAAAAGACAGCAATAATGAGGAACATAGAGACAAGTGATTGTCACGACACTGATAGGATGGAGATGCACTTGAACTTTTCCAATATATCATGTCATGCCCATGTTCTACATGTGTTAACTGACTCCACTGTGACACAAAGCCTGTCCTGGTTCTTTGATGAATAAAGAAGCCTTGGTGCTTCCCTTTAGCAATCAAACTGATAACACAATGCCTTCAAGTTTCCTTTGACTTCCTTTGATTTTAATCATTCATGGTTTTCTCCAGATTTCTCTAGGACTGTACCAGCCAAAAGATGGCCATAGTACTGAAAAAGAAATCTTTGTTTATGACTGTTTCCTGATCATTAAAGCAGGTTGAAGGTATAGTATAAGTAAAGAAAAGCTTTTTCTTTTTTGGCTGCTTGGAAATGAGATGAACAGTTTTAACATGGCCTTTGTGGAAATTGTTGCTTCTTTCGTATTCTGTTAGTAACCAGCTATGCCTAAACTGTAAGAAGATTGAATGGGTTTTATGAAAGTCTGTATCTTTCTTGCATGCATGCTAAGTCACTTCAGTTGTGTCTGACTCTTTGCAACCCTTTGGAATATAGTCCCCCAGGCTTCTCTGTCCATGGGATTCTCCAGGCAAGAACGCTGGAGTGGATTGTCATGCCCTCCTCCAGGTGATCTTCCCAACCCAGGAACTAAACCTGAGTCCCTTATGTCTCCCGCATTGGCCGACAGGTTCTTTATCGCTAGAGCCACCTGGGAAGCCCAGTACCTTTCTTGAGGGAAGGAATTTATTATTAAATTGTAAGTTTTTAATAACTATACTTATTTATGATATAAAGTGTATACTTAAATATTTGTTGAAAAAATAAAAGGATACAATTATAAGCAAACTTCACTCTCTTAACATTGCTCCTAAAACAAAATCCAGACTCTATCCATGACCTTCACAGTTTGGCATGATCTAACGAATGGTCCAAATTGCTCCTACACCCTGTTATACCCTCTACCCAGACTTTAAATAATGTACCAAACCACTAATATCCAGGACTTGGCTCTTGTAGTTTCTTCAGCTGGAATGATCACTCTGAATGCTATGTTAATCAGTTTCTTCTCATTCTTCTAGTTTCAGCTTAATGTTTTTTTTCAGTGTAGTCTTCTCAACTACATTAGGTAAAATTATCTCTCACATTTATATCACCATCTTTATTTCCTTTATAGAATTTGTCCCAATAGCTAGGCTACATATTTATTTACCTATTACCTCATGTATAGTCTGTTTTCCCACTGGAATGTGAGTTCCAGGTGGCAGAAATCTTTTTAGCATGTGCATAAATCTATCCCCAGTGCTGTCATGGGGACTAGGATTTAGTAGGTCCTCAACAAATGTTTATTGATGTCATGAATAAAAGAGTGAGTGCAAATTAATTTTGTAGCTGACTTAGAATTCATATTTAGGGTAGACCTAAAAATCACATTTTGAGGAATATTAGATATTATAAGTGAAGTCACTCAGTCGTGTCCAACTCTTTTTGCGATCCATGGACTGTAGCCTATCAGGCTCCAGGCAAGAGTACTGGAGGGGGTTGCCATTTCCTTTTTTTAAATTATTTTTATTGGAGGCTAATTATTTTACAATATTATATTGGTTGGTTTTGCCATACATTGACGTGAATCTGCCCCAGGTGTACATGAGTTCCCCTTCCTGAACCCCCCTCCCACCTCCCTCCTCCCCTTATCCTCCCTCTGGGTCATCCCTGCACACCAGCCCCAAGCATCCTGTAACATGCATCGACCCTGAACTGGCGATTCGTTTCACATATGATAATATACATGTTTTAATGCCATTCTCCCAAATCATCCCACCCTCACCCTCTCCCACAGAGTCCGAAAGACTGTTCTATACATCTGTGTCTCTTTTGCTGTCTCCTATACAGGGTTATCATTTGCATCTTTCTAAATTCCATATATATGTGTTAGTATACTGTATTGGTGTTTTTCTTTCTGGCTTACTTCACTCTGTATAATAGGCTCCAGTTTCATCCACCTCATTAGAACTGATTCAAATGTATTCTTTTTAATGGCTGAGTAATACTCCATTGTGTATATGTACCACAGCTTTCTTATCCATTCGTCTGCAGATGGACATCTAGGTTGCTTCCATGTCCTGGCTATTATAAACAGTGCTGCAATGAACATTGGAGTACATGTGTCTCTTTCAATTCTGGTTTCCTCAGTGTGTATGCCCAGGAGTGCGATTGCTGGATCATATGGCAGTTCTATTTCCAGTTTTTTGAGGAATCTCCACACTGTTCTCCATAGTGGCTGTACTGGTTTGCATTCCCACCAACAGTGTAAGAGGGTTCCCTTCTCTCCACACCCTCTCCAGCATTTATTGCATGTAGACTTTTGGATAGCAGCCATTCTGACTGGTGTGAAATGGTATCTCGTTGTGGTTTTGATTTGCATTTCTCTGATTATGAGGGATGTTGAGCATTTTTTCATGTGTTTGTTAGCCATCTTTATGTCTTCTTTGGAGAAATGTCTGTTTAGTTCTTTGGCCCATTTTTTGATTGGGTCATTTATTTTTCTGGAATTGAGCTGAAGGAGCTGCTTGTATATTTTAGAGATTAATTCCTTGTCAGTTGTTTCATTTGCTATTATTTTCTCCCATTCTGAAGGCTGTCTTTTCACCTTGCTTATAGTTTCCTTTGCTGTGCAGAAGCTTTTGATTTTGATTAGGTCCCATTTGTTTATTTTTGCTTAAATTTCCAATATTCTGGGAGATGGGTCATGGAGGATCCTGCTGTGATTTATGTCAGAGAGTGTTTTGCCTATGTTCTCCTCTAGGAGTTTTATAGTTTCTGGCCTTACATTTAGATCTTTAATCCATTTTGAGTTTATTTTTGTGTATGGTGTTAAGAATTGTTCTAATTTCATTCTTTTACAAGTGGCTGACCAGTTTTCCCAGCACCACTTGTTAAAGATACTGTCTTTTCTCCATTTTATATTCTTGCCTCCTTTGTCAAAGATAAGGTGTCCATAAGTGCGTGGATTTATCTCTGGGCTCTGGGCTTTCTATTTTGTCCCATTGGTCTATATTTCTGTCTTTATGCCAGTACCATACTGTCTTGATGACTGTGACTTTGTAATAGAGCCTGAAGTCTGGCAAGTTGATTCCCCCAGTTCCATTCTTCTCCCTCAAGATTGCTTTGGCTATTCTAGGTTTTTTGTATTTCCATACAAATTGTGAGATTATTTGTTCTAGCTCTGTGAAAAATATCATTGGTAGCTTGATAGGCATTGCATTGAATGTATAAATTACTTTGGGTAGTATACTCATTTTTACAATATTTATTCTTCCAATCCATGAACACAGTATATTTCTCCATCTATTAGTGTCCTCTCTGATTTCTTTCACCAGTGTTTTATATTTCTCTATGTACAGGTCTTTTGTTTCTTTAGGTAGATATATTCCTAAGTATTTTATTCTTTTCGTTGCAACAGTGAGTGGAATAGTTTCCTTAATTTCTCTTTCTATTTTCTCATTATTAGTGTATAGGAATGCAAGAGATTTCTGTGTGTTGATTTTATGTCCTGCAACTTTACTGATTAGCTCTAGTAGTTTTCTGGTAGACTCTTTAGGTTTTTCTGTGTAGAGGATCATGTCATCAGCGAACAGTGAAAGTTTTACTTCTTCTTTTCCAATTTGGATTCCTTTTGTGTCTTTTTCTGCTCTGATTGCTGTAGCCAAAACTTCCAGAACTATGTTGAATAGTAGTGGTGAGAGTGGGCACCCTTGTCTTGTTCCTGACTTTAGGGGAAATGCTTTCAGTTTTTCACCATTGAGGATAATGTTTGCTGTGGGTTTGTCATATATAGCTTTTATTATGTTGAGGTATGTTCCTTCTATTTCCACCTTTTGGAGGGTTTTTATCATAAATGGATGTTGAATTTTGTCGAAGGCTTTCTCTGCATCTATTGAGATAATCATATGTTTTTTATTTTTCAGTTTGTTAATGGGATGTATTACATTGATTGATTTGCAGATATTGAAGAATCCTTGCATTCCTGGGATAAAGCCCACTTGGTCATGATGTATGATCTTTTTCCTTCCCAACTCAGGGATCGCAGCCGGGTCTCCTGCACTGCAGGCAGATGCTTTGTCTGAGCCACCAGGGAAACCCTAGATATTATAGGAAAAGTACAAGTAATGAGAGTTTCTTATGCTCGTTATCAGAAAAGGGTTGAAGAATTGGTCACACTTAAGCAGGGTCTTGAGAGACAGTTAAGATTTAATAAGTGGAGATTTGGGATGACACAGTATCAGGGGTGGCAAATCTTTAAAATGATGATTGGTCTATTTTGGCTGGAGCATAAACTTCCCAGATGAAATTGTTGACATAAGAATTAGGAAGGAAAATTGATATCAGACTGTGCATGGTTCGAAAGGCATGCCAAGACTGGATTCTGTGTGGCATGCTAAGAGCAAGCATTGACTCTGAGCAAATGGACATTCTAACAGAGTTGTTTCTTCAGGTAACTAACATGAAAGCAGCATGGAGGATGATCTGTGGAGGAGAGAAATTGTTAGAAACCAGTTGGAGATTATTGCCTGGAATAGTGCAGATGAAAAAGTGAAGACCCAAACAAGAGTGTTGGAAATGGGACTGGAAAGAAGACAGTGAGTGTAACAGACAATTTAAAGATAAATCAAGCTCACAGGGTATTCAACAGGGTACATAGAGTTGTACTAGGTATTTATTCTGCTCTCTAATAATTGTCTGAGCAAGATATTTTTACTGGTACTATTAGCTTTTTTATTGAGGGAATCTGTGAAGTGGAAAATTACTTGATCTGTAAGGAGAGCAAGGACACTCTGACCAAGATGCAAATTTCAAAAACAGAAACCTAAAATCTACACAGCACAGACAAATTCACTAACATTAGCAATTCCAGAGAAATGTCTGTTGTGCAGGATAAACTGACCAGTTGCAGTTAGAAATGGATCGAAGTTGGGACTTGGTGCTGGAACACAATGTCACACTGACTATAGAGCCAAAAATCAATGTCCAGTGATAATATTTCAACTCTTTTCACAGGGGTATGATATGAGGGTAAGTGCTTTAAAGTTCCATCTTGGTCTTTTTGAGCCAGTTTTACTTGAGGCAATTGGTAGTAATATTGTTCAAATGGAATAAAAGTATTTTACTACTATCCTTGCATATTATAATGTTTCATAGTTATCTCAATTAATCAATTATTGATGAACAGACTCTAGCTCCCATTTGGGACAACCTCCACATAATCTTTCAGTTTGTAAATGAAAGGCTTCATGGAGCCATTTTTCACTTTGTGAGTTTAAAACTCCACAACAGCACTGGACTTAATCATGGAGGAATATTTTCTTTTAAGAATGGTAGTATCTTACTAATAATAGAATAAATAAATAATTTTTCCAAGTAATTATTTATTGTTCCTAATTTTAAAAAGAACTGATATTGCAACAATAAACTATTCTGGTAGAATAAATATCTGCCTCTGCACTTAACTCTTAATTTACTATGATGTCAGTAATAATAAAAAGGCAGTGCTGAAATATACACAAATCCCAATTAAATTACTCTTTCCTCCTTTAATCTTTGATTTGGCTGGCATCTTAACAGTTTGGACTGATTATTATTTCTTACTCACAAACAGCATTTAGTTAAAATGACTTTATCAACTATGCATACATTTTAATCAGCTCTTGTTCCATGTTGGAGTATAGTTCAGTTCTATTAAATAATTCACTTTGCCATTAAATTCACCTCTCAATGGTGTTGCCTGTTAAATATGGTGTTTTGGAGAAAATCCATATTACTGAACATTCACTGGTGACATGAATTATCTCCTGAAGATGGTGTTGTGATTCAGTGCCATAAGTTATTTGGACAGCTCTTACGGTAACTCTGTTTTACTCTGTAACACCTCATAACTCACCACTGTCAGCTGAAAAGGGTGGGAGGAAGTCCCCACATCCTATATGCCTTCTTCCATTAGTCCTCCTTCCTTTCTCTCCCAGCAGAGAAAAGCTTGTCATAGCAATCGCTGGTAGAATTTCCTTTTGAACTGCATGGTTTATTCTTTGAATTGTTTTGAATCTGAGACAATTAAATAACCTCTTGAAAGAAGGGGGAAGATTCTTATCCTTTCAGTAACAGTGCATTTATCGTCCAACTTTCTGGAACAAATATTTGCCTTAAGACATCCTCTCTTCTTCATGTTCCCTGTGGGACAGAGGTTTATTTGCAATTTGATGAGGTCACCCAAAAACTATCTGAGTGTGTGTCACGTCACTGTGCTGGGTTGGCAATGCAGGAGGAGATATGAAGGGGCAAATCTGATGGTTATGATGCAGAACTGGTAAAACTGTCATTTCAGACAAATGCCAGAAGATGGCAGTCCTATTTGTTCAGGTCTTTATGAATTTTGCAGGACCCATGAGTGCTCTTTGGTTTCAGCATGATCATAGCTCATGAAGAAACCCTAGAAATTAGGTTTTGTTACTATAGAAACCAAATGGAATGACTGAATTTTTTTAAAAAAGAAGCAGTCTCAAATATCAGAGTACTAGGGAAAAAATGTGCTAGAGAAAGCAAACACTTATTTTTTTTCTTCTTATGGCAGCAGTAAGAAATTCTTGAGCCCTTAGAAGTATTTTTGCTTCTTTGTTTTAACAGAAATATATTCAAGCTTTTGAAAATCATCTATTGTTTTAAAACAAGCTAACTTAATTTGTATTGTTGTAAGTACAATAAATACACAAGAAGGAAACAGAAATGATTTTTTTCAGTACAAAAAGTATATCAGGATATTTTTATGCTTTTTGGTTGCATATAAAGGATTCCAAACCAGAAATTGTCTAAAAATAGCTAAATTTAGAAAACAAAATTGTCCTGCTTCTTCCTGCTCCTCTTCAAGGTGTTATTAATGTAGATACTTTGTAATTGCTTTTGTTGAACTGATTTACTATATGAGCTACCAGATAAATGATTATTTTTGACTACTCCAATTAGCACATTTAACATTAGAGCACTCAACCTCTCTCCTTGTATTTAGGATTTAATGGGGCCTATTTTATTACATTTTAATTTTGCATGGAAACTACTAACTAGTGAGCATAAGCAATAGATATAAAAAATGTATGTTAAAGAGCCTTTTTTTTATCTCTATCTTGGGAGTAAATAATTATATGCCTATGAACAGTGACAGTTCAAAAGGAAGTGATGAGCTAAATAATAATGGTGAGGGGCTAGTGCAAATAAGTTGAATACTTATACCCTGTGTGATTCCCATACTCTAAATCCCTCCTCTAGCTTCACTTGGCATGTATAACCCTCTCTTAAATGTCGTAGGGCCACCGTGACACAAGGACTGGATTTATTCTAGTGTTGTATAGCTCAATATATCTGTCCTTTACTGGTGCTGTGCCTCTGACCTTGGACACCAATCTGGATAGCTAGATTTTGTTTTTCCCTGAAATCTACTCCATTCTTCTATTACTTAGACTCCCTCCTCATACTGTCGCCCTTGTTTAGGTGATTTGATATCTCTATTCCTTAATACTTGTCACTGTTTATTGTAGCTACTACTGTTTTTGGAGATAAGAACTTTGGTCCTGCACCACAGTTGTATTACTCTTAAGGGCCTGTTAATTGATGCTTGATACCTGCTATAACCATTGTGACTTCACCTGTCTTTCCACGCCTCTCCGCCACATCTCTTGAGACTCATGCCACTACTGCCATGGTTACCTATGGGCTCATTTAAGACTGTGGTCTGGTGTCACAAATAGATCCTTGCTTGTCTGGTGGAAACCTACAGCTGTCCTTGCAGCTTAATATACTGCTAAGTTGTGCCCACAACCTAGGTCCAGAATTTGGCTTTGTATCTCTTTGTTGGAAATGCTACAAAATGAATGTTACTACACATCTCTTCTCTATTCTGTGACTTCATCTTGGCAGTTTGAAATAAGCTATGGTGGGAGTATTTATCCCATATAAATTGGCAAGTGATATAAACTAGGGCTTCCTCCCAACACATCCCTCAGGAGAACAAGTGTAAAACAATTATCAGAACATCATTACCCCTCAATTTAGAGGTGCAAGATCACCATTTTCCTTTTAAAAATAATTATATAATGAATGAAAATCCAATTTATGGAAGCATTGGCAATGTAGGAACATAGTTTTGGGATTTGTAATAAGAGATGATGAGAAAAGGTAAACACTAACTAAAAATGAGATTCATACTTTATTTTAAAAAACCACTTACATAAGCTGGGAATATAGCTTATAGGATGATTACTGTAGTTAGTCCATGGAATTCTCCAGGTCAGAATACTGGAGTGGACAGCTATTCCCTTCTCCAAGGGATCTTCCCAATTCAGGGATTGAACCCAGTTCTCCCACATTGCAGGTGGATTCTTTACCAGCTGAGCCACCAGAAAGCCCACGAATACTAGAGTGGTAGCCTATCCCTTCTCTAGTGAATCTTCCTGACCCAGGAATTGAACTGGGGTCTCCTGCACTGCAGGTGGATTCTTTACTAGCTGAGCTACCAGAGAAGGCCCAAGTTAGCAGTATTGTACTATAAAAAAAAAGAATTTGATATGAAGAAACAAGAAGTATTAGAGAAAGAAGAACCATCTTCTGATCATATTGGAAAATTTATTATTTACAACCCTTTCAAAATTTGATTTTTAAAATCATTGTACATTCTGGTGAATGCTTTTGAATGTTTTATGTCTGTTTAAGATACTTGTCTCATTATGTCTTAAAATTTCATTGTTATACTTTAAAGCAAAAAAAAAAAAAAAGGATCCCAACAAGAATTTATATAGCAGCTGCCAGTTTGCTAAGAAAAAGAACAATAAGAAGCACTGCTATTTGAAGGGTAAAATGTTACCAAATACCCTTAAATACTCTCAACATAAGCCTGTCTTAATTCTGTTTCTTTCTGTTGCATCTTAAAATGTTATCTTTTTAATACTTCTAACCATCTGATAGAATCAGAGAAAAGACTATATCAGCCATCAATGTAAAAAAAAATTCATGATTTGGAGCACACAAACAATCAAGAAAAAGTAAAAAGTGAAAGGAAGGAAATTTCTTTGTATATTTTATAATCCCTAGTGATTTATGGAAAGGTTGTTTTGATTAATGGTATTGTGAATGAATTAGGCTGACCTTTCCTCTTCTTTAGCTGCAAAAGCTTAAAGTTCTACCTGTTATGTACCTCTCTTAAACAGCCAGCCACCTGGGCCATTCATATGGAATCCTGCATCCTGGATTTGGAGTGATTTCCTGTATTATTAAAAGAAACTGGAGCTTACGGGATGCAAAGAACAGCTGCATAAAATCAGGTTTGTCATTATTTAGGAGCTAAGACACAAGGGATTAGTCTCTATACTGCCAGTGCTCTTCAGGCCCTCAAAAATAAACCCTTCTCTCCTCTTCCCCCCCGACCCTTATTGTGTGACTTAAATAAATTAATACAAGTATTACTCTTAGAATGTTGGAGAAGGAAAGGGCAACCCACTCCAGTGTTCTTGCCTGGAGAACCCCATGGACAGAAGGGCCTGGTGGGCTACAGTCCATGTGGTCACAATAGTTGGACATGACTTAGCGCCTAAACTACCACCCACTCTTAGAATAGTGTCTGGCACACTGTGTTTGTTATAATTTTTATACCAGTGAGTAACATTTCTTAGATTGCTTCTCCTGCCATTAAGTGGACTGAATATGTAATTTGTGCAGGGCTCTGGAGACCCTTGATGTGTAATGCACAGGACAATTACTGACACTGTGTCCCGGCTATGTAATCTCTCCACATGTGCACTGGAGACATGTCGACGTGAACTGTTAGGTTTGAGAGTAGAAGATAAATAAGGGGCTCTGGAATCATCTGAACATTTGAATGTATGTTCAGCTACAATTCCAAGTACTTTCTACATGTAAAGCTGGACAAGACCATTTCAAACGCGGTGCTACACTTAATCTATGAATTAGATGTAACTATCACTATCATTTATTGCTGATCACTGAGGAAAACAATAGAATGGAAAAGTCTAGCAATATCTTCAAGAAAATTAAGGATACCAAGGAAACATTTCATGCAAAGATAGGCACAATAAAGGATACAAATGGTCTGAGGAGGCCTTACAAATAGCTGTGAAAAGAAGGGAAGTGAAAAGCAAAGGAGAAAAGGAAAGATATACCCATCTGAATGTAGAGTTCCAAAGAATAGCAAGGAGAGATAAGAAAGTCTTCCTCAGCGATCAATGCAAAGAAATAGAGGAAAACAATAGAATGGGAAAGACTAGAGATCTTGTCAAGAAAATTAGGGACACAAAGGGAATATTTCATGCTAAGATGGGCTCCAGAAAGGACAGAAATGGTAGGGACCTAACAGAAGCAGAAGATATTAAGAAGAGGTGGCAAGAATACACAGAACTGTACAAAAAAGATCTTCACGACCCAGATAATCATGATGGTGTGATCACTCATCTAGAGCCAGACATCCTGGAATGTGAAGTCAAGTGGGCCTTCGAAAGCATCACTACAAACAAAGCTAGTGGGGGTGATGGAATTCCAGTTGAGCTATTTCAAATCCTGAAAGATGATGCTGCACTCAATATGCCAGCAAATTTGGAAAACTCAGCAGTGGCCACAGGACTGGAAAAGGTTAGTCTTCATTCCAATCCCAAAGAAAGGAAATGCCAAAGAATGCTCAAACTACTGCACAATTTCACTCATCTTATACGCTAGCAAAGTAATACTCAAAATTCTCCAAGTCAGGCTTCAACAGGATATGAGCCATGAACTTCCAGAGTTCAAAAGGCAGTGGAACCAGAGATCAAATTGCCAACCTCTGCTGGATCATCAAAAAAGTGAGAGAGTTCCAGAAAAACATCTACTTCTGCTTTATTGACTGTGCCAAAGCCTTTTACTGTGTGGATCACAACAAACTGGGCAAAATTCTTAAGGAAATGGGAATACCAGACCACCTGACCTGCCTCTTGAGAAACCTTATGCAGGTCAGGAAGCAACAGTTAGAACTGGACATGGAACAACAGACTGGTTCCAAGTTGGGAAAGAAGTACACCAAGGCTGTATATTTTCACTGTGCTTATTTAACTTATATGCAGAGTACATCATGCCAAATGCCGGGTTGGAAGAAACACAGGTTGGAATCAAGATAACTGGGAGCAATATCAATAACCTCAGATATGCAGAAGACACTACCTTTACGGCATAAAGGGAAGAAGAACTAAAGAGCCTCTTGATAAAGGTGAAGGAGGATAGTGAAAAAGTTGGTTTAAAACTCAACATTTAGAAAACTAAAATCATGGCATCCAGTCCCATCACTTCATGGCAAATAGATGGGGAAACAATGGAAACAGTGAGACTTTATTTTCTTGGGCTCCAAAATCACTGCAGATGATAACTGCAGCCATGAAATTAAAGGACGCTTGCTCCTTGGAAGAAAAACTATGAAAAAAACTAGACATTATATTAAAAAGCAGAGACATTACTTTGCCAACAAAGGTCTGTCTAGTCAAAGCTATGGTTTTTCGAGTAGTCATGTGAGAGTTGAACTCTAAAGAAAGTTGAGTGCCGAAGAACTGATGCTTTTGAACTGTGGTGTTGGAGAAGACTCTTGAGAGTCCCTTGGACTGCAAGGAGATCCAACCAGTCAATCCTAAAGGAAATCAGTCCTGAATATTCATTGGAAAGACTGATGCTGAAGCTGAAGCTCCAATACTTTGGCCACCTGATGTGAAGAACTGACTCATTGGAAAAGACCCTGATGCTAGGAAAGATTGAAGGTGGGAGAAGGGGACGACAGAGGATGAGATGGTTGGATGGTATCACCGATGCAACGGACATGAGTTTGAGTAGACTCCGGGAGTTGGTGATGCACAGGAAAGCCTGGCATGCTGCAGTCCATGGGGTTCCAAAGAGTTGGACAGAACTGAGTGACTGAACTGAACTGAATTGATCACTCTCATAATGAGGAGTCTGAGGCTTAGAAGGTGGTGCTGTTTGCTCAAGATTCCATGTCTAAAGAACAAAGAACCTGAATATGAACTTGGACCTTTGACCCCATATCAGAGCTTATCCCTACTCAACTGGTAGTTGACCTTGTCATAAAATGGTGCTCCTAGGTGAATTGTTCTCTATTTTTGCTCCACAACTGCCCTGAAGTTCTAGGATGGTGGTTTTATAGTCTCATGGTATCCATTGGCATTAAACCAGTCTGTGAGATGTGGATAGAAATGAGGAAAGCCATAGTTACTGAGAGTAAAAATTATTGTATATATGAATGACTAGGCTATGGCAAGCTTCAGAGAGAAGACTCCTAGTTTTCAAGATATTAAAATTACATATTATATATATATAAAATTATATATCCCTAAATGGTACTCCAGTTATCTTAAAATGTTATCAATTGTCACTAAATGTTTACTTGACATAGTGGAAATTAACTTAAGAAAAAGAGTCTATTTCTGTTTCATTCTTATTAGCAGTCAATTATTTTCATACCTCAGATTTTTAATGTTCACTGAATCCCTTGTTTTTTATTTTCATATATTGGTTTATTGTCTTTTCATGTAATTTTCTTTGCCCATTCTATATTTCCTTGAAGTTTTGCTCCACAGACTTTATGCTACTACCAGGGTTGTTCTGTAAGTGAAGCAAATTGGTCAGTGAAATGTATAACTCATTCACTAAAGCTACCTGACTCCAGTGAGTTGAGGATGATGGATGTTATTACCTAAGACTGTTTTATCGCTACCCAGGTAAAACTATCATCCCCAAGCATCATTTTAACTTGAATATTCCTAACAGAGCCAAATGGGTGATCTGCAAAATTCTAAACAAATGTTAACCCATTAGGAAAAACGCAGTAAATGATAACCAATTTTTGAAAACAAACCTCAGCATAATTTTCTGTCTTTAAAAATATATTAGACCATGGGGATATTAACTTGTTGCAAGTTAAGCTTGATTAATGCTTCTCTGGAAATCCATTTCTTTTATAGCTCTTACTCAAATTTTGCACTTTTTCTGAACTTTCTGAGACATTAATCCCTAGAATGGTTCTCAAAATACCATGGATCTCACTGATATGTAATATTCATAAAGTGCTGATGGTAAGAGAAATGATTGGAGAGAGGGAGTTACTATATGTAACAGAAGACATCTCTGCTGACCAACTGGAAAAGTGGGCGTTTTAATTCATATTACATTACATAGGTGGTATTTATAGAGTTAAAATCTCAATCATTGAATGGTTAATCCTAGACAGGTATATGAGGCATTCTGAAAGACATTTTTATATCACACACTTATGTTTAAATATGGAAAATTTAATGATTTCCTTTTCTTCCTCTTAAACTGACCAAATTTAAATGAGTATTCAGACATAAAAAGTGGATACACACAAGCTACATCCTGAATTTTAGGGTCATCAAGAAAAGATAGTCATGGAAAGACATGATTCAAACAGGGAATGTGTTGATATTCTGTGTGAACTTTCCCTATTAGGCTACTATCTCAGCTTTTTTTTTGCAAGGAAGTGGAAACCAGAGAAGTGGCCTTGAGGAAGGAGACCTGGTCTCTGCAGCAAGGATTCTGATTCTCAGGAAAAGAAAAGAGACCTCTAGACCCTGCCTGACAATGCAGCTCTTGATTTTATGCAGCTGTTGTTACAACACCAGCAGCTTATCTAATGGAGGGAAAGCTATGACAAACCTAGACAGCATATTAAAAAGCAGAGACATAACCTTGCTGACAAAGGTCCATATAGTCAAAGCTATGGTTTTTCAGCTAGTCATGTATGGATGTGAGAGTAGGACCATAAAGAAACCTGAGCACAGAAGAATTGATGCTTTTGAACTGTTGTGCTGAAGAAGACTTGAGAGTCCCTTGGACAGTAAGGAGATCAAACCGGTCAATCCTAAAGGAAATTACACCTGAATATTCATTGGAAGGACTGATGTTGACGCTGAAGCTCTGATACTTTGGCCATCTGATGCAAATAACTGACTCACTGGAAAAGACCCTGATGCTGGGAAATATTGAGAGCAGGAGGAGAAGGGGAGACAGAGGATGAGATGGTTGGATGGCATCACCGACTCAATGGGCGTGAACTTAGGCAAACTCTGGGAGATGGTGAGGGAAGTCTTGCATGCTGCTGTTGTGGGGATACAACTTTGTGACTGAACAACAAGAAGCACATCTAAGTGTATCTGTAACTACTTTCCATCCTTCATTCATTATATTTCACACTGTAATCTGAGAACACCTCTCCTAATCTGAGAAGTTTGTCTTCTCTCTTTTTTCATAAGGAACCAGGTAAAATTATGAGCAATGCTAGACTGCCAGATGCTTCTATTTGTGTCCCTCCTTTGGCCATTTTCCTCAACATGCTCCTTGGAACCAACCGTATCCTGTCATGGGAAGAGGGTTTGGGATGGAGTTTATTAAATCTGTTTATATAAAAGTCAGAGTCTCTAGAATTTTCGATTTTGCTCTCTTGATAAATCTGCTCTCTCTTTCTCTCAGTGTAGTACATTTAGGCCTGAATCAGAAAGGACCAACTAAAATCATATCATCTACATATAGGCTTCCCTGGTGGCTCAGACGGTAAAGCGTCTGCCTGTAGTGCGGGAGACCCAAGTTCGATCCCTGGGTTGGGAAGATCCCCTGGAGAAGAAAATGGCAACCCACTCAAGTACTCTTGCCTGGAAAATTCCATGGACTGAGGAGCCTGGTAGGCTACCGTCCATGGGGTCGCAAAGAGTCGGACACGACTGAGCAACTTCACTCAACTTCACTCACTCACATATAGGTGTATAGCTGGAACAAAGTGTAAGAAGACAAAGTTAAAACCCCACCTCCATCAAACTATAAGGCAAAGAATAATTGCTAAACTTCTATTTTACAGATTGGATAAAATAATAAAAAATAATGATTTTAAATGTACATATTCATATTAGCATTTATCCTTTTTCTCCTCATCCTGTTGATTGGAAAGTCAAGAGGATCAGTAATCCTGATGTGAAGAAATGCTTCTGGAAATAATTTAAATAGGAATGGAAAAATGTTTTAGTTTTTTCCCTAAACATGAAATCATTTTAATTTAATTAGTTTTTCAGTTCAGTTCAGTTCAGTCGCTCAGTCATCTCTGACTCTTTGCGACCCCATGAATCACAGCATGCCAGGCCTCCCTGTCCATCACCAACTCCCGGAGTTCACCCAAACTCAAGTCCATAGAGTCGGTTTTTACAAGGTCTTTAAATAATATGAAGAGAATCCTGAGAGACAGATCCAAGAAAGGATTCAAATGATGGAAAGCATGTAAAGCTTGCAAAAATCTTGTTGCTATATAATAATAAGATACTTCTATATACTATTCTATATTATGTTGCCAGGTGCTATTTTAAGTATCTTATGTAAATTTAATCATTCATTCTATCATCACAACAGCTCTAAGAGGTATATTCTTTTATTATACTCATGTTACAGATGTAAAACTGAGACCTAGTGAGTTCCTATAACTTGCCCAAGATTACGGAGTTAGATGTTATGAAGGCGGGGTTTTTAACCTGTACAGACTGGATTTGGAGTCAGTGTTCTTAGTCACTGTACCAAACTACAGCAAAAATGGGGACTTCATTCTTACCTTAAAGAACAAGCAGACATGAAATGTCTTGCAACTTTTGTAAACAAGGATAATAAGGAGGGACTAGCCCTACAAGATGGGCTTCCCTTGTGGCTCCGCTGGTAAAGATTCTGCCTGCAATGCGGGAGACCTGGGTTCAATCCCTGGGTTGGGAAGATCCCATAGAGAAGGGAAAGGCTACCTACTCCAGTATTCTGGTCTGGAGAATTCCCTGGACTATATAGTCCAGGTGGTTGCAAAGAGTCGGACACGACTGAGCAACTTTCACTTTCAGCCCTACAAGATAATAACACTTTCTATAAGACTAGAATAATTAAAAGTTTAATTTAAATGATTAAACTATATTAATTAGTGGGTGAAAAATAGACTGGCAGATCAATAGAATAGCTATCAGAGAACCAGTGTCTGTTATGCAGTGCCTGACAAATGAATCCTGATGATTCAGTTGAAAGAGATGGATTATTCAAAGTGCACTCCTGAGTGTATTGATGAACCAGTTTAAAAACTCCATTTTGATTTTATGTTATCCTAGTTCATCAAAATAAATTATAAAGGACCAAAGAGTTAAGCAGAAAATGAAGCTAACAAAGAACAGGAAATACGGGTGAGTAGTTATCTGATTTGTGAATGAAGACAAATTGTATGAATCTGAATAAAACCAAGCACTTAAAAATGACCAATGCATCTTACTGTATGTCAAAGCTTTCAAGTCAATAACCTAAAAAGAAAACAAACAAGCAAAAAACTGAGCTAAATGAAAAAACATATTAAGGTATACTTGAAATAAAATGTGATAGAGTGTTAGTTTTATTAATTTACAAAGATACTAAACCACTTGAAAGAGGGGAAATTTTTTTTTAATTTTATTGGAGGCAAATTACCTTACATTAATATATTGGTTGGTTTTGCCATACATTGACATGAATCCGCCCCGGGTGTACATGTGTTCCCCCTCTTGAACCCCTCTCCCACCTCCCTGTTCCCCATATCCTCCCTCCAGGTCATCCCCGTGCACCAGCCCCAAGCATCATGTATCATGCGTTGAACCTGGACTGGTGATTCATTTCACATATGATAATATACATGCTACAATGCCATTCTCCCAAATCATCCCACCTTCACCCTCTCCCACAGAGACCCAAAGACTAACCCTGTATATGAGACTGCAAAAGAGACATAGGTATACAGAAAATTTGCTAACATAAGCTGCGGATATTTCAGTGAGACCCAGGAACTATTCACCAAACAGAAAGACAAACGATTAACATTTGAAAGAGATTCAGTTCAGTTCAGTTCAGTCCCTCAGTCGTGTCCAACTCTTTGTGACTCCTAGAACTGCAGCACGCCACGCTTCCCTGTCCATCACCAACTCTCAGAGTTCACTCAAACTCATGACCATTGAGTGGGTGATGCCATCCAACCATCTCATTTGATCTCTGGTACCTCTGCCTTGTGTTGTTGGAAGAGGGTGTTTGCTATGACCAGTGCATTCTCTTGATAAAACTCTATTAGCCTTTGCCCTGCTTCATTCCGTGCTCCAAGGCCAAATTTGCCAGTTACTCCAGGTGTCAAGGTTGTATATTGTCACCTTGCTTATTTAACTTATATGCAGAGTACATCATGAGGAACGCTGGGCTGGAAGAAGCACAAGCTGGAATCAAGATTGCTGGGAGAAATATCAATAACTTCAGATATGCAGATGACACCACCCTTATGGCAGAAAGTGAAGAGGAACTCAAAAGCCTCTTGATGAAAGTGAAAGAGGAGAGTGAAAAGGTTGGCTTGAAGCTCAACATTCAGAAAACAAAGATCATGGCATCTGGTCCCATCACTTCATGGGAAATAGATGGAAAAACAGTGGAAACAGTGTCAGACTTTGTTTTTTTGGGCTCCAAAATCACTGCAGATGCTGATTGCAGTCATGAAATTAAAAGACGCTTGCTCCTTGGAAGGAAAGTTATGACCAACCTTGATAGTATATTAAAAAGCAGAGACATTACTTTGCCAACCAAGGTCCGTCTAGTCAAGGCAATGGTTTTTCCCGTGGTCATGTATGGATGTGAGAGTTGGACTGTGAAGAAAGCTGATCGCCGAAGAATCGGTGCTTTTGAACTGTGGTGTTGGAGAAGACTCTTGAGAGTCCCTTATACTGCAAGGAGATCCAACCAGTCCATTCTAAAGGAGATCAATCCTGGGTGTTCATTGGAGGGACTGATGCTAAAGCTGAAACTGCAATACTTTGGCCACCTCATGCGACGAGTTGACTCACTGGAAAAGACTCTGATGCTGGGAAAGGTTGGGGGCGGGAGGAGAAGGGGATGACAGAGAATGAGATGGCTGGATGGCATCACCGACTCTGTGGACATGAGTTTGAGTGTACTCCGGGAGTTGGTGATAGACAGGGAGGCCTGGCGTGCTGTGATTCATGGGGTCGCGGAGAGTCGGACACGACTGAGCGACTGAACTGAACTGAACTGAACCTCTGCCTTCTCTAAAACCAGCTTGAACATCTGGAAGTTCATGGTTTATGTATTGCTGAAGCCTGGCTTAGCGAATTTTGAGCATTACTTTACTAGTGTGTGAGATGTGTTCAAGTAGGTTTTAGAAAAGGCAGAGGAACCAGAGATCAAATTGCCAACATCTGCTGGATCATGGAGAAAACAAGAGAGTTCCAGAAAAACATCTATTTCTGCTTAATTGACTATGCCAAAGCCTTTGACTGTGTGGATCACAATAAACTGTGGAAAATTCTGAAAGAGATGGGAATCCCAGACCACCTGACCTGCCTCTTGAGAAACATGTATGCAGGTCAGGAAGCAACAGTTAGAACTGGACATGGTACAACAGACTGGTTCCAAATAGGAAAAGGAGTCCGTCAAGGTTGTATATTTTCACCCTGCTTATTTAACTTATATGCAGAGTACATCATGAGGAACACTGGGCTGGAAGAAACACAAGCTGGAATCAAGATTGCTGGGAGAAATATCAATAACTTCAGATATGCAGATGACACCACCCTTATGGCAGAAAGTGAAGTGGCAGTCGTTTCTGACTCTTTGCCACCCCATGGACTGTAGCCTACTGGGCTTCTCTGTCCATGGGATTTTCCAGGCAAGAATACTGGAGTGGGTTGCCATTTCCTTCTCCAGGGGAACTTCCCAACCCAGGGATCAATCCCGGGTCTCCCACATTGTAGGCAGACGCTTTACCGTCTGAGCCACAAGGGCAGAAAGTGAAGAGGAACTCAAAGGTCTCTAGGTGAAAGTGAAAGAGGAGAGTGAAAACGTTGGCTTGAAGCTCAACATTCAGAAAATGAAGATCATGGCCACTGGTCCCATCACTTCATGGGAAATAGATGGGGAAACAGTGGAAACAGTGTCAGACTTTATTTTTTGGGCTCCAAAATCACTGCGGATGCTGATTGCAGCCATGAAATTAAAAGATGCTTACTCCTTGGAAGGAAAGTTATGACCAACCTAGATAGCATATTAAAAAGCAGAGACATTACTTTGCCAACCAAGGACCATCTAGTCAAGGCTATGGTTTTTCCCGTGGTCATGTATGTATGAGAGAGTTGGACTGTGAAGAAAGTTGATCACCGAAGAATTGATGCTTTTGAACTGTGGTGCTGGAGAAGACTCTTGAGAGTCCCTTGGGCTGCAAGGTGAGCCAACCAGTCCATTCTAAAGGAGCTCAATCCTGGGTGTTGGAAGGACTGATGCTAAAGCTGAAACTCAATCCTTTGGCCACCTCATGCGACGAGTTGACTCACTGGAAAAGAGTCTGATGCTGGGAGGGATTGGGGGTAGGAGGAGACGGAGACAACAGAGAATGAGATGGCTGGATGGCATCACCGACTCGATGGACATGAGTTTGAGTGAACTCCGGGAGTTGGTGATGGACAGGGAGGCCTGGAGTGCTGGTTCATGGGGTCGCAAAGAGTCGGACACGACTAAGCGACTGAAATGAACTGAACTGAACTGAGATGAGTGCAATTGTTCGGTAGTTTGAGCATTCTTTGGCATTGCCTTTCTTTGGGATTGGAATGAAAACTGACCTTTTCCAGTCTTGTGGTCACTGTTGAGTTTTCCAAATTTGCTGGCATATTGAGTGCAATACTTTCACAGCATAATCTTTCAGGATTTGAAATAGCTCCACTGGAATTCCATCACCTCCACTAGCTTTGTTTGTAGTGAGGCTGTCTAAGGTCCACTTGACTTCACATTCTAAGATGTCTGTCTCTAGGTGAGTGATCACACCATCGTGTTTATCTGGGTCATGAAAACCTTTTTGGTACAGTTCTTCTGTGTATTCTTGCCACTATTACAAATAGCTAGTAGGAAAATCTTGTGTGGGTGCTAAGTCGCTTCAGTCTTGTCCGACTCTGAAACCCTAAAAAGTATACTCTGCCAGGCCTCTCTGTCCAAGGGATTCTCCAGGCAAGAATACTGGGATGGGTTGCCAGGCCCTCCTCCAGGGGATTTTCCCAAACCACGGATTGAACCTGAGTCCCCTGCAACTTGTACATTGCAGGTAGACTACTGCTGAGCCACCTGAGAAGCCCAGGAAAATCGCTTAAGTATTATGTATTATTTTCAGCAAATTACAAAAGATTTGGAACATTAACAATTAC
The DNA here is from genome assembly GCF_049115385.1 of Moschus berezovskii. NCBI lineage: Eukaryota > Metazoa > Chordata > Mammalia > Artiodactyla > Moschidae > Moschus > Moschus berezovskii. The sequence continues at coordinate 86,718,448 of NC_142469.1, read as the reverse complement.
CCTACAATTATTAGTGCAAGTGGAGGTAAAAACTCCAAAACAGGTATTTTAGAAAACAGATTCTATGTTCACATAGACTTTGACCTGGAAATTTTTTTTTCTTTTTTTTTTTTTTATTGGAGGAGGTCAGGAAGCAACAGTCAGAACTGTACATGGAACAACAGACTGGTTCCAAATAGGAAAAGGAGTGCGTCAAGGCTGTATATTGTCACCTTGCTTATTTAACTTATATGCAGAGTACATCATGAGGAACGCTGGGCTGGAGGAAGCACAGGCTGGAATCAAGATTGCTGGGAGAAATATCAAGAATCTCAGATATGCTGATGACACTACCCTTATGGCAGAAAGTGAAGAGGAACTCAAAGGACTCTTGATGAAACTAAAAGAGGAGAGTGAAAAGGTTGGCTTGAAGCTCAACATTCAGAAAACAAAGATCATGGCATCTGGTCCCATCACCTCATGGGAAATAGATGGAAAAACAGTGGTAACAGTGTCAGACTTTATTTTTTGGGCTCCAAAATCACTGCAGATGCTGATTTCAGCCATGAAATTAAAAGACGCTTACTCCTTGGAAGGAAAGTTATGACCAACCTTGATAATATATTAAAAAGCAGAGACATTACTTTGCCAACAAAGGTCCGTCTAGTCAAGGCTATGGTTTTTCCCGTGGTCATGTATGGATGTGAGAGTTGGACTGTGAAGAAAGCTGATCGTCGAAGAATTGATGCTTTTGAACTGTGGTGTTGGAGAAGACTCTTGAGAGTCCCTTGGACTGCAAGGAGATCCAACCAGTCCATTCTAAGGGAGATCAATCCTGGGTGTTCATTGGAGGGATTGATGCTAAAGCTGAAACTGCAATACTTTGGCCACCTCATGCGACGAGTTGACTCACTGGAAAAGACTCTGATGCTGGGAAAGGTTGAGGGCGGGAGAAGAAGGGGACGACGGAGAATGAGATGGCTGGATGGCATCACCGACTCTGTGGGCATGAGTTTGAGTGAACTCCGGGAGTTGGTGATGGACAGCGAGGCCTGGCGTGCTGTGATTCATGGGGTCGCGGAGAGTCGGACACGACTGAGCGACTGAACTGAACTGAACTGAACTGAATTATTTTACAGTATTATATTGGTAGGTTTTGCCATTCATTGACATGAATCCACCCCGGGTGTACATGAGTTCCCCCTCCCAAACCCCCCTCCCACCTCCCTCCTCCCCTTATCCTCCCTCTGGGTCATCCCCACATACCAGCCCCGAGCATCCTGTAACATGCATTGACCCTGAACTGGGGATTTGTTTCACATATGGAAAATTTTTTAAAATTTGTGAATATACACACTATAGTGGCTGGTAGTAAAGAATTGGCCTGTAATGCGGGAGACGTGGGTTTAGTCCCTGGCTCGGAAAGATCCCCTGGAGAAGGAAAAGTCAACCCACTCTAGTATTCTTGCCTGGGAAATCCTATGGAGAGAGGAACCTGGCAGGCTACAATTCAGGGGTCACAAAAGAGTAGGGTAGGACTTAGCAACTAAACAACAACACTATACACTAAGAGCAGGTAAATTAGGAACCTGAGATTAACATATAACACTACATATATAAAACAGATAATCAACAAGGGTCTACTGTATAGCACAGGGAATTCTACTCAATATCTACTACATATATGCTATATAGCTATATATTGCACTCATCTCACATGGTAGCAAAGTAATGCTCAAAATTCTCCAAGCCAGGCTTCAGCAATATGTGAATCATGAACTTCCGGATGTTCAAGCTGGTTTTAGAAAAGGTAGAGGAACCAGAGATCAAATTGCCAACATCCGCTGGATCATGGAAAAAGCAAGAGAGTTCCAGAAAAACATCTATTTCTGTTTTATTGACTATGCCAAAGCCTTTGACTGTGTGGATCACAATAAACTGTGGAAAATTCTGAAAGAAATGGAAATACCAGACCACCTGACCTGCCTCTTGAGAAACCTGTATGCAGGTCGGGAAGCAACAGTTAGAACTGGACATGGAACAACAGACTGGTTCCAAATAGGAAAAGGATCCGTCAAGGCTGTATATTGTCACCCTGCTTATTTAACTTATATGCAGAGTACATCATGAGGAATGCTGGGCTGGAGGAAGCCCAAGCTGGAATCAGGATTGCTGGGAGAAATATCAAGAACCTCAGATATGCAGATGACACTACCCTTATGGCAGAAAGTGAAGAGGAACTTAAAAGCCTCTTGATGAAAGTGAAAGAGGAGAGTTAAAGAGTTGGCTTAAAGCTCAACATTCAGAAAACTAAAAGATCATGGCATCTGGTCCCATCAGTTTGTGGGAAATAGACGGGGAAACAGTGGAAACAGTGTCAGACTTTATTTTTTTGGGCTCCAAAATCATTGCAGATGGTGACTGTAGCCATGAAATTAAAGGTCGCTTACTCCTTGGAAGGAAAGTTATGACCAACCTAGATAGCATATTAAAAAGCAGAGACATTATTTTGCCGACAAAAGTCCGTCTAGTCAAGACTATGGTTTTTCCAGTGGTCATGTATGGATGTAAGAGTTGACTATGAAGAAAGCTGAGCGCCGAAGAATTGATGCTTTTGAACTGTGGTGCTGGAGAAGACTCTTGAGAGTTCCTTGGACTGCAAGGAGATCCAACCAGTCCATCCTTTAAGGAGATCAGTCCTGGGTATTCATTGGAAGGACTGATGCTAAACCTGAAACTCCAATACTTTGGCCACCTCATGCGAAGAGTTGACTCATTGGAAAAGATCCTGCTGCTGGGAGGGATTGGGGGCAGGAGGAGAAGGGGATGACAGAGGATGAGATGGCTGTATGGCATCACTGACTCGATGGAAATGAGTTTGTGTGAACTCTGGGAGTTGGTCATGGGCAGGGAGGCCTGGCGTGCTTCAGTTCATGGGGTCACACAGTCGGGCATGATCACTTTCCTCCTCCAGGGGATCTTCCCAGCCCAGGGATTGAACCTATGTCTCCTGCATTGGCAGCCATTTTCTTTACCAGCTGAGCCACCAGGGAAGCCCAACTCCAGCGTAAAATAAGCTTTTTTTTTTTTTTTAAAGAAAAAACATTGAAGCTGAGAAAAAAGAGAAAAACAATAGTGGTTGGATCATTTTAAGTGCAAATGTTATGTGTGATTTCTTGTTTGCTAAACAATCAGCACAGTTATAAAAAAATTAATCCAAAAGGTTGAGTGTTTAAAATTTGAGAAATCTTTCTTTATTATTTTCTGTATTTCTCTAGTATCTCTTTTTCACAGTGAAGGCCTGCTCATTTTGCATTAAGAAAAGTTGTTAGTTGTTTTTTTTAAAGAGGAGAAATATGTTAGAAAATAAAGGCTAGAGTGGTGATAATATGGAGTGATGTTTCCTTGTGAGGGTGGTCACTTCTTCTCGAGGAAACTAGGAAAAGTGGGCCATCTAGTGTGTATTCCCAAAGATGGCCTACTGTATTTCTAACAAGAAAAAATAAATGTTCTTTTCTTGGCTCTAAATTTAGTGGGAATATAACTCAATGTTTCCTTATAAATAATGTGAAAGTGTGTACCCACAGTTATATATCTCTTATATAATGTCCTACTTAAGTCTGTTTGGATTCATGGATAAGAGTAGAACAATCTTAGAAAGTAAAGAGAAAATATTCTAGAATTGTTTCACGATGAATGGGGACATGTTTTACTGAGGCAAGAGAATAGAACTATAGAGCCAGAGATAAGGAGCTAGAGGTAAATAACCATGCTTCAGAAGTGGTTTCCCAAAGGGCACAGCAGGATGAAAAGCAAATAGAATTTGCTGAAAATAAAATGTGCTGATTCATGTTTAGTTGCTTTGGACTCTTCTGTGACCACATGGACTATAGTCCACAAGGCTACCCTGTTTATGGAATTTTCTAGGCAAGTATACTGGAGAAGGCAATGGCAAGCCACTCCAGTACTCTTGCCTAGAAAATCCCATGGATGGAGGAGCCTGGTAGTCTGCAACCCATGGGGTCGCTAAGGGTCAGACATGACTGAGTGACTTCACTTTCACTTTTCACTTTCACACATTGGAGAAGGAAATGGCAACCCACTCCAGTGTTCTTGCCTGGAGAATCCCAGGGACGGGGGAGCCTGGTGGGCTTCTGTCTATGGGGTCACACAGAGTCGGACACGACTGAAGTGACTTAGCAGCAGCAGCATACTGGAGTGGTTTGCCATTTCTTCCACCAGGGGATCTTCCTGACCCAGGGGTAGAACCCACATCTCCTGCATTGGCAGGCAGATAATTTTCTAACAAGCCATCTGGGAACAGAAGGTAGAACACAGGGAAACAAGTGCAGTTGTGTTTAAAGATATGGTTCCTGATGCCTTTTATTATTTGGTTCTTCTTAGATATGCCACCAATTTTTTCTATTATGTCATTTCCATCTGCTTACAATCATGCTGTAATTTTTATATAAAAATTTCTTCTCTCGACCCATTTTATTCTCTACAGATGCCATCTCCATTGCTCAGTTTCCTTTTACTCCAAAATCTAAGGAAGAATTGTCTGTATTTGCTGACTCTAGCCCTATCTTCTGTGTGTTTTCCCCTGTCATGCCATCAGAACTGTTCCTGTCACCAGTGACTTTTATACAGACAAATCCCATGGCCATTTCTTAGTCTTCATCTTACTTAAATCATCAGCAACATTTAGCATGGCTAACTACTTTCTCTCTTTCCTGACACACATTCATTTCTTGCTTTGTAGGACATCATTTTTTCTGGTTTATCAGCAACCTCTCCAGCTCTGATTCTTAGTTTCTTTTATAGTTCTTTCTCTGTTTTCCTCAACTCTTTCTTCTGCATCCACACCCATTTAGAGAGTGACTTCATTTGCCTTTTTAAAAAATTTTTTATTGGAATAGAATTACTTTACAATGTTGTGTGTTAGTTTCTGCTGTACAGCAAAGTGAATCAGCCATATATAATATATCCCCTATTTTTTGGATTTTCTTCCCACTTAGGTCACCACAGAACACTGAGTAGAGTCCCTTGTGCTGTACAGTGGGTTCTCATTAGTTATCTATTTTATCCATAGTCATATATGTATATCAGTCCCAATCTCCCAATTCATCCCACCCCTTCTTCCCCACTTGGTATCCATACATTTGTTTTCTACGTCTGTGTCTCTATTTCTGCTTTCCAAATAGATTCATCTGTACCCTTGAGGCTATAAATATCTAGTTATAAAGATCCCTTCATGAAAATAGGGGATTTTCAGAGCTTTCAGCAATACCTGGCAGTATAGTAGTTGATATCTACTAAATATTTGTTAATTGAATGAATGGATGTGGATCCTAGCATAACTTTTCAGAATAAAAACCAAGCTTTAAAGGACCCAATCTAGCTTGAATACAGGAACCTTTTAAAAATTTATCTTCATCATAATATAATCATTTCATACTTTATCCATTTTTATGATTTTGAATTTGAGAGAAAAATATTAAAACTTTCCCTTCACTCCCCCAAATTTAGATTGCCATTCTGCTAAGATTTTTTAATTTCTACTTTCTAAAAGACTTGGAGTTCTGAAAGAATGATAAAATTTAGACACAAAATGTTTTTCATTATGCTAATCTCTGTATTAAAATATGAGTCAAATGCAGTTTTATTGTTTGTAATTGTCTTCTCAAGAAAAAAGATCACAGCCCTCACTGATGTTAGTTAATACCTTCAGTAAGAGTCTATCATATCATTAAGTATTATCCCCTGGTGTGAATGAGAAAAGACACTCTTACAATGTTTTTAATTGCTTGTTTTACATTATAGCCAGGACAACCATAATTACATAATGCCAGTCTCAATTTTTCTGTGGTTCATGTAATTTTTGTCAACTGATGTTTCATAGTGAAGAGGTGTTGTTGGCTTTGTCAAGCAAATTAACAAGAGCCAGCACTGAAAAGAAGGAGGAATCAAACTTATAATGTGGAGCCCTGTTCTTGTTATGTTCTAAGAGTTTCTGTGTCACTCTTGGCATAATACATAGAGGATTTGGATTCTTCAATATTCATGCAGGGGTGGGGGAATGTCTCAGAAAGTCATGATCCACATTTATTCTAGAAAAAAAAAAAAACATTCAGTTTCATAGCTGTCCAGGACATTTTTAGGGTATGACCCAGACTGAGTTCAGAGCTCTTCTTAAAACTCTTTTTTCACTTTTAGCCTGTGGACATGGGTTAGTATTTTTATCTACTATTGACATTAAACTTCTGCCAAGACTATAATGGTTTAAAACAACAATGTTTTATTATTTTTCATGATTCTGAAGATTGCATTGATAAACTAGACTTAAAAAAAATTGAACACCTCTGTTCATCAAAAGACATCTTTAATAAAACAAATAAATAGGCAAGTTACAGCCTCAGTGATAATATTTGTGAACATAAAACTGTTAAAGGACTAGTACCCATAATATGTGATGAATGTCCACAACTCAATAATGAAAAGACAAATAATCCAATTAAAAATGGGCAAAGTATTTTAACAGATACTTCATAAAAGGAAATGAATGTTCACTAAGCATATGTAAAACTGCTCAATACCATTAGTCATCAGGAAATAAAAATTAGAATATAAATAAGACACCACTATACATTTACTTGAGTGGCTAAAATTAAAAAGACAAAACATCAAATGTTGGCAAGGATGTGGAGAAACTAAAATATCCATATGTTACTGATGAGAATGTAAAATACAGCAGCCACTTTGGGAAAGTATTGGCAATTTCTTATAAAACTAAACATGCACTTATCTTGAAAAAAAAAAAAAAGCAAACGAACAGAACAACAGGGGCCCTTCAGGTGAGCCAGGGGATTTACTAGGAAGGGGCAGGAAGGAAGGAACATTCCGGGATTAAAAAGAATATTTTATGTCTTGATAGGTGTTTGGGTTACACAGATGTATTCCTTTTTTCAAAACTTAGTAAATGTCACTTGCATTTTATGTATTTCATTGTATATAAATGCTACAGTTTCACAAGATTGAAGGAAAATGTTTACAGTACTTCACAGAGCATACTCACATAGGGGTTTAAGCATTGCACAGGAAATGGCACAGCATGTTCTGAGTACAGGGAAGCATGGGGGGCCAGAGAGACTCCTGGACTCAGCTTCCCCGGAGTCTTTTTTATTCTCACAGAGTGCTCTTGTTCTGTGGATGATGAGCCACTGATTTGTGAGTGAGGAGTCTTAGTTTCAGGCACCACGAGGAAAAATCTCCAGTAGACTCTTTTATGCTCTAGTTATATCTCCATACCAGAATGGTTAATCCATTTCCCCAGGTGTAAATAATCTTTAAACAAGCTAGTCTTGGGTATAAAGTTTTAGGTTTGAGATTTAAGGAACGCCATTATAAATCTTTGGTTAACTCATTTGTTTTTATCTTGGTACCAGACATCTAGGCATCTCTGGAGACAAGCAGGGAGCTGTTCTAGTTTAGCTGTCAGATAATGGAATCTTATGGCTTCCCAGCGGAGAAGGCAATGGCAAGCCACTCCAGTACTCTTGCCTAGAAAATCCCATGGATGGAGGAGCCTGGTAGGCTGCAGTCCGTGGGGTCGCTAAAGGTCGGACACGACTGAGCGACTTCACTTTCACACGTTGGAGAAGGAAATGGCAACCCACTCCAGTGTTCTTGCCTGGAGAATCCCAGGGACGGGGGAGCCTGGTGGGCTTCCGTCTATGGGGTCACACAGAGTCGGACACGACTGAAGTGACTTAGCAGCAGCAGTAGCATGGCTTCCCAGTGGCACTAGTGTTAAAGAATCTGCCTGCCAGCACAGGAGATGCAGAAGATGTCTGCATCTCTGTGATATTTGATCCTTGAATCAGGAAGATCCCTTGGAGAAGGAAATGGCAACCTGCTCTGGTATTCTTGCCTGGGAAATCCCATGGATAGAGGAGACTGGCAGGCTACAGTACATGGGTTCACAGAGAGTTGAATACAGCTGAGCAACTAAGTGGCAGCAATGGTATATATACATTTTACATTTAAAGAAAAGAAATTATTTAAAAACTGAACTCTTTATAATGCACATTCTGAAGTGCTTAAGCTGTACTACACAGATTCTGAGATTTACTTTTAAAATGCATCAAAAACTGAGAGAGATTGTTGGATGGATAAATAGATATGTGGTTAAAAAAGCATAAAATATCAATGGCACAATCTAGGAAGTGAGTATATGGTTTTTATATTAAAACTCTTTCACTTGCTGCATATTTGAAGGGTTTTATAATGAGATGTTAGGAAAAATCTAGATGTTAGGAAAAATAGTGCACAGGCTTATCAAATGTGCTATAGTTTACAGTTTTGAACTCGGAGAAGGGGATTGCCTTAATAAAAATGTGAATTAAACAAAGTGGGTTGTCTTCACTCTTCTGCAATTCTTTATTCTCTCTTCTGTTTCCCTTTCTTCCTCCTCACTGTGTCCGGGTCTCATGGGGTTTCCGCTCACCACTAACTTTCTGGTTTATTTCAAAATTACTGCTCCTCCAACTCTTGCTTTTCATTTCCTCCCTGCACTAAAACCAGTTAACTGAAAAGGCAATTTACACTAAGGTGCTAAAAACCATAAGCAAACTTTTAATGAGGTCTATTCTCTTTGAATAGTGTTGGCGACTATGTGTCTATAGGAATTAAAGGAAATTCCATTTTCCTGAGATAACTTCACTTTGTGGAAAAAAAATGTGTTCACATATGGAAGTGATTCACAACACAGGGAGGAATTTTCTAAGTGTAAAAATCAGTGGTATTTCCTAGATGAATTTTGTTCTGGAGAATGAGAGCATACTTGACGAGGGAGGGCAAGAAAAAGTTTCAAATTGAAGATGCATCCTAAAGGAAGAGTAAGTTCTCTGACATGAAGATAGCATTCTGGGTAAAGGGAATGAAATAAGTAATGGGACAGTAATTATCAATTTGCTGGATTATTTTTTGAGAATAATATAGGGTTCGTATTGGAGAATTGTGACTTGGTAGATATTTTTGGAATTTTATTTTGTCTATATTGGAAAGCAGGATGTTCAATCATTTTCCCAACCCATGGATTGAACCTGGATCTCCTGCATTACAGATTCTTTACCATCTGAGCCACCAGGGAAGCCCAATCTATCTCCAAGGTAAGTAGAAATCCAAGACTGTAGGATTGAGGCCAGAATTAGAAAGGTAAAGTGACCATGTGGAACTAAACATGGTTTCATAAGCTACACAAAAATCTACTTCATAATCCAACCAAGGTACATATTACATAGATTTTCGAAGTATGCTTATCCAGCTCATCACTTAATATATTGTTATCTCTGAGGAAGAACTATAGAGAATGGAGCAGAGATGCTCAGGAAGGAGAGATGAAAGGCATATCTCAAACCTAAAAGAAAGATTTTCTAAGGGTCCTCATCCAAGTGATGCAGCAGACAGATATTTCTGTCCCGGCAATGTTTATGGACATGTGCATATGGACTGCTGCGATAATCCACCAACTAACAGAAATAGGTTTTCAAATAGGAACATATAAAAGAAAACCTCGCTCCAGATGGAAACCAAAGTCAATGAGTAAAATAAGTAAAATAATTCAGAAAACTTGGGTAAAATGGGCAAGTATATTCTCATGCAATGCAAACAAAAATAATATAATCTTGACTATTTTTTCTTAATGAGGGTAAAGAAGACGTAAATGGTTTAAAGTATAATAAAAAAGGTTTACTAATTAAAGTAATGTGCCACTAGTACATAAGATTTATACAGAATAGTGAAATTAAATAGAAAGTATAGAAATAAGTTCAAATTAATATGAGAATTTAGTATTAATATATAGTGGAAAGGTTGTTTTCAAGTCAGTGAGGGGAAATTGGTTAATCAGTACACTTGGACAACTAAGTAAGTATCTGGAAAAATTAAGGATAGATTTATATTTATATCTCATAATGAATACTAGGAAAACATCCAAATATTTCAAAAGTTTAAGTGTGAAAATTTGAAGTCATATGTACTCAAAAAAATAAAGGAATTTGCTCAAATTCTTGGAGTGGAATAGTCTTTCTAATTAAAAATGTGGATGGTATAATGGTCTAAAATTAAAAACATTTGGATTACTCTCCAAAAAATAACATAAGTAAATTTAGAAGATAACAAAGTTAGTTTCCTATTTTCTTATATACTGAAAGAGCTTAGAAAAACACCATCAATCAGGGTTAATTTTCCATTGGAACATGATCCCACAGACATTCCAGGTGTTTACACCTGACATCCATTCTAACTGGACTAGCATCCTTTGTCATTGATGGCTGATCATGCTAAACTGTTCAAATTTTTAAGCATCAAACTTTCCAATAACTTGACAGAGAAAAGTACACATAAACAGTTCACAAAGATAATGCCAAATATCTCTTTAACATGTGGAAAGAGTCTCAGTCTCACTCATTATAAAAGCTTATTGAATGTCTATTTTTCATTAATTCAAAGAACAAAAATAAAAAAGATTTGATTTACTCAAGGGTCAGGCTGTAGGTCACAGGCTCTTCTAAATTTCTGATAGGAGCTTCAATTGGCACTATCTTCCTGGATGACAATTTGCTAATACATACCAAAATTGCCTTGGTTTCCCTGGTGGCTTAGATGGTAAAGAATCTGCCTTCAATGCAGGAGACCTGGGTTTGATCCCTGGGTTAGGAAGATACTCTGGAGAAGGAAATGACAACCCACACTAGTATTCTTGCCTGGAGAATTCCAGGGATAGAGGAGCCTGGTGGGCTACAGTCCATGGGGTCACAAAGAGTAGGACACGACTGAGTGACTATCACTCACTCACTCACCAAAGTTGCAAAGACAAATAGAAATTGACACATCCATTTGATTTCTGGGCTTTATTGCTCTAATATACTTGCACACATAGAATATGATTCATAAACAAGGCCATTCATTGGAGAATTACTTGTATTTGGAAAAGATGAGAAACAACCTAGATATATACTAAGCGGATACTAGTTATAAATTATAGTCTTCCAAATACAATGCAATGATGTGCAACTGTAAAATATAAAAAGAAACTCTCTGTGATATCACATAGTGATTGTTCAGATACCTTAAGTAAAAAGCATAAGACACTGAACATGATGTGCAGCATGTTGACCTGGTATAAAAATGGTAGAATATATAGAAAAAAGGCCTATTTTTTACACCTGAAGGAATTTTGGAAGGATACATCATGCTGGTACTGGTGAGGACAGCGTGGGGGAGGAGTGATGAGCAGACAGGGGACAGTTCTAGGAGGGAGACTTTTTTCTTTCATTAATTTCTTTACATTCTTTTTTGTTTGTTTTGGAACCATGTGAAATGCACTAGCGATGTGAAGATTAAAAGAGAAGAATAAAAAAAGAATATAATAAAGCTATTGCCAGAAAAATATATCTTGCTGTGGAAGCTGCACTCTATTTTGCCTGATTATAAGATTAGTCCCACTTTATATCTGCATTTTTTCCAGGGAGAGGGATGCTACTTTTTTCCCTCTGGTCACAGAAATCTCTCCTTTGTCTCTGCAAATAATGCCATTATTTTGACTAGTAGAAAGCATTTTCTTATCCTTATGCTGATCTTTCTCTGTAGATATTTTGATATTTCTACCTTCATCCAACTGCTGGAACTGAGTATAAAAATATGATTTTGTTCTATTTACTTGTTATGGGACAATTTGGAGTTCTTTTTCCTTTGACCTATCTTGTTGGACTTCATCGATCTGACCAACTTCACTGCCTGCTACTATTTCTGGCTCTTAACCTACAGGTCTTTCTTTCTTTTTAAGTTCCCTTGGATTTAGTGACAAAGTTTTGTCTTGACGGCTTATATTCTGGAGTATGCTCAACTATTTGAACTTAGTTTTGACAGATATTTCTTATTACTATATTTATACTTCTTATTTGATGGAAACATAGTTGTAAATCATATCTGCCACATTTCTACTCAATTGAAAACCCAGTTTACATCTTGATCTTTAACATAAATGAAGGTTGATATACTATGTATTCACCTTTTATTCAAAATAGATGCGCTGACACATTTTACCTAATAATAATAATTCTGAAAATAATCAGACAGAAGGAATAAGTACCATGGTAAGGTATGTTTTTCATTCTTATGTTTATCCCAAAGGAAGAGAAAGATAGCAGAATTTTTTTTTCTTGCCAACCCTGACTTTCCCCAGAAGAGTGTTTGGTTATTCTTTGAGGAGATGGACAGGCATCTAAAGAACAGTCTTGGTATTGTCCTCGGTTACTTGTTTGGGGAATATTTCCCTGGATTCAGGAATTACATCCCCTTTCTCAAATAGCTTCCTATACTTTTCCATCATAACATCTAGCATAGGTTAGAATGTGTGACTTTCTGATGTATATCAATCATTCTTTCTAGAGTCTTAACTTCTGTGAGGGCATTGTTCATATCTGTTGGCTAAGTTTCATATCCCAGTGGCAGGCAATGCCCTGGCACATGGTACAAGTATGATTGAACAAATGAATGAGTGAATGAATAATCTTCTGGAGGAGACTGCAGGTAATTTTCTGGAAGTGAAAAAAAAAAGTCCTCTTTTAAAGTTTTGATTTCTGAGCAGGCTCAGGAAATCCAATATTAAAAATTGATTGACCTTCTAAGCAGGAGCATAAGTATTTCTATTTTTAAAGGTAAGTTTAGAGTACTCCCACTCTAAGAAGCTTTAAATTAACTGTCATAATAATGATGGTGAGCAAGAAAGGGTTGCATACCAAGAGAGATGAGACAAACTGGAACAACCTGAAAATAATATGTAATTTGTTTCTTTATACAGGTGAAACATGGTTCTAAAGACTAATAGTCCTTAAAACGGAGTGTACTTTAGTCACCCAGAGGGTAGGTTGAACACAGTGGCTTTACTCCAGAGTTTCTGATTCAGTAGCTCTGAGGCAGGGCTGGAGGATCTGAATTTCTAACAAATTCTCAGGAATATGACTGCTGCTGTTGGTTCAGGCGCCCATACTTTGAGAATCATTGCTTTGCCCCTTACCTCTTTTGTAAATTTTTATTGGGAAATGGACTAACTGCTTCCTCTGACCTTTTCTGCCTGGCCTCCCCCCTACTATTTCCTTTAGAATCTTAATTCCTACCACACCCTGTCCAGCATTTATAGATTGTAGAATTTTTTGATGATATTCTAACAAGTGTGAGGTGATACCCCATTGTAGTATTGATTTGCATTTCTCTAATAATTAATGATGTTGAACACCTTTTCTTGTGTCTTTTGATATTTACCTTGCTGAAAACCTGAAATTAACACAACATTGTGTATCAATGTACTCCAATTAAAAAAAAGAAAAGAAATTGTTACATCCGCCCCAGCCTTCTGCCACCTGATCATTCAGCAGCCATCAACATTGAGGCAAGACCTGCTACCAGCAAAAAGACTTCAAATCACTGAAGGTTCAGATAATGGTTAGCAATTTTTAGCAAAAAAGTATTATTTTATGTAAAAAAGTATGTGACTAGGAAATTGACAAGAAAAATTTCATTGGAAGGACTGATGCTGAAGTTGAAGCCCCCATACTTTGGACACCTGATGTGAAGAGCCAACTCATTGGAAAAGACCCTGATATTGGGAAAGATTGCAGGCAAGAGGAGAAGAGGGCGGCAGACGATGAGGTGATTAGATAGTATCATTGACTCAGTGGCCATAAGTTTGAGTAAACTCCAGAGGATAGTGAAGGACAAGGAAGCCTGGCGTGCTGCAGTCCATGGAATCACGAAGAGTTGGACACAACTTAGCAACTGAACAACAACAAATGAAAATACATTCAACCTCACTTATAATAAGTGCAAATTGAATAATATAGTATCAGATTTTGCCTGAGGAATTGGCAATACTTTTAACAATTTTTTTTCTGGTATAGTAGAAGGTGTAGCAAAATAGGAATTTTCAGACATTGCTGTATGCTATAAGAAGGTATGAAAGATTTAAAACAATAAAAACCACTCTGTATTATGAAGTGTTATGTTCAAAGACCACATATTCAAAAAATCTCCCTCCTGTATTTACTTTCCTCTTAATCTAGATTTCACAGTCCATAATTTGACCAGAATACTTTCCTTCTTAATAAGTTAGATGAAATAATACAGTCTTAGAATGGTGAACTCAAATTGTGGACTCGATGTTGAGAGGCAATCATTGGCGTATTTGTCTTAAAAATGCAAGAGAGTAAGACACAAATAAGGACACAGATTTAAGATTTTTGGGTATATAGATAGGTTATCACAAGTGTGAAATATGTACATGCCTACTCATCAGTAGAATTATTGATTGGCAAATATCAGAAACATTTCACTAATGTAATACCAGATAAGAGGAAAAGCCACTTGAATCAACAAAGGAAGAAAAGCAGAATATTCTTTTCAACTGCAATTCTACTGCTTTACTGTATAAGTTGTAACATTCTAAGCTAATGAACTGTTGTGAAGTTAAGAATGATTTGACTTAGTCCATTAGTTTTTCTGTTATTTTGTGTTAATAAAAATTCTAAGTACTTGAAAACAATTTATTTTAGTAAGTATGATAAATTCTCCCTCTCAAGTTCTGTATATATTATTCATTGGCTCTAGCAAAACCTTTTTCTTAGGCCAAACCAAAATAGCCCCAGACCTTGTTTGAATGATATAATTTCAAATGACTGGAATCTAACTTAATTAATTTTATTATATTGTGTATATGAATAGCTAACTGAACATGAATGACTGACTACCAAATGGTGTGGCTCAAATTTGTTATAGAAAGAACAATAAATGAAAACATTCCATTTGCTGACTGTGTCTCAGTTTTCTTTGTTGTGTAACAAAGTGCTTTTAAGATTTAGTGGCTTAAAGTAATGTCCTTTATTTTGTCCTTGATTCTTGGATCAGCAGTTTTGGCTAGGTCTATCTGGGTTGTTTGGTCTTGGCTGGATTCATTCATATTACTGGTCAGCGGCCAGGTGAATGGGAGGATAATTGTTTAAGATGGCTTCAGCTCATGTCTGCCCCACATACCTCTTGCCCTCCAGCAGGCCAACCTGGACTTTCTCATACAGTGGTAACAGGATTCCAAGAGAAGGTGGAGTGGGTAAAATGGACCAGCTTAGCATTCACATGAAATTGTTTCCTCCACATTCTAATGGCTCATGCAAAATAACAAGGTCATTCCAGATTCCAGAAGGGAAGAATAGATTTTCCTTTCTGATGGGAGCCACTGAGAGGCCATTTTTTGCCATCTGCCACAGACTCATAGGACTTTTTTTCTTTAACACAATAAATACTCCATTAGTTGTCAAAACAATTTCAGCTATTTTTTTCACAACATGAAAATATTTGTTGCCATGGTGAATTCTGGTGACAGTAATCATTTGATTTAAAATACAGAATTTAATTTATATGTATCCAGCTTTCTGGATGCTCTGTCCTTTAATGGCTTCTCATCATCTACAGAAAAAAAGCAACCAAATTCCTTAAGAATCTGCAATTCGTGATCTTTCCTTTCCCTGTCTCTAATTTTCTCCCTCACCATCCCTGGACTCCAGCCATTGTGCATGGTTTGCTGTTTCGTGGACACCTCATGGGCTTTGATACCCCTGTGTGTATGTAAGTGGAGGAATTAATTCACCGTCTGTGAATGCCTTTTACCTTTTTAGCAGCTTAATTATTCCTCAGTTCTTTAAGCATCAGCTTAGCTCTGTGAGCCTTTCTTGATAATCTCCCTTGCCCCTAAGAAAATTTCAGGAGCAGAGCCTCAATGCCCTATTACCTGTTATGAAATTAAAAATATTTGTGCTCAAGTGTGATTCTATCTTTAAAAGATGGACTTCTTGGATAGACAACAAGGTCTTACTGTATAGTAGAGAGAACTATATTTAGTATCCCATGATAAGCCATAATTGAAAAGAATATATAAAAAAAGAATGCATACATATGTACAGCTGAATCAATTTGTTGTGCAGCAGAAATTAACACAACATTGTAAATCAACTATACTTCAAAAGTATTGGCAAGTTTTACATATTTGTATTTTCCTGCGTACAACAAACTTTTTTTTTTTTTGATGAGCTTGAGGGGAAAGAATTTGTCCCAGTCATGTTTGTGAAGGCAGGGCTTAGCTCTGTATTTAGCATATAGTATGTGTTCAAATTTTTTTAAATTAGTTAATGAATGAAAGAGTTTATAAGGGATGAAATAGTCACTGCATTATTCTTCTTTTAAAAAATAAGGCAAATAGTTTAAACTTCTTGACCTTCTCATACATTCTCATAGCTTCAGACATCAGAGTTGCATAGATGATTCTTAAACCTTTTGTTTGTTTGTTTGCTTTTATATTTTTGTTTCTGTGTTTAGCTCAACTGTTTTTCTGAGGACCAAGGCTACTTCCAAATGGCCTTTTTGATACTGACACCTGCTTATCATGCTGCTTTCTTAAATATAATATATTATTATCTGAACTACCCACCTGCCTCAAAGCTTTCCAGGGATCTGCTTTCCTACCTCTGATAACTGTATGGTATTACCATCTTACTAAAAAAACTTAAGGAGTCTTTTTGCATATTTTCATTTGAGTTGAGTGATAGAGATAACCCAATTCAGGGATCATCACTATTTCACAGTCTACAAAATCCAATCTCAAGGAAACTAACAAGTTTTCCCACAGTGCTGTGGCTCACAAATGGTAGAGCTGAGACTTAAGCTCAGATTTATCTAACTTAAGAGGATTACAATCTTATTTTACCTCTAATTTTAGAGTTGTTGATACACTTGACAAGGTTTACAAACTCAGTGGTTTTGAGTTAGAAAAGAAGGAAAATATTTTTATTCCTCATTCTTCCCTGTTCTCCACACCCAGTTGGTTTGCAAATGCTCTTGATTTATCTTAGCAATATTTTCTTGTTAGTATCTCCCTTTTTCCTTCAGCTTATCCTTCCTTCATTCATCCCTATTCTTTTCATAATTATTGCAAAAGCTTTCTAATTTGTCTTCCTTGCCTGAAGATCTCCTGGGTTTTAGTGCAGGACAATGACTTTTTATCTTAATATCACCATGCAGGCTAGTTAACCATGCATTTAGTAGGATGCTTGATAGAATTTTTAAGTTAAATTTTTCCACTGTATTTCTTAAAATGAAAAGATTTTTACAGAAACACTTAATAGCTGTAGAAAATGTAATGGGTAACTACATGGCAATATTTATTCAGCTAATCTAATTAAAGTATAAAATAAAAATTTTCCTTTCAGAAATTAGCAGCAGGTGTTGCAATTAAAATATAGACAGCATATTATAAAATGTATTGGTAAAATGGACACAATCCCAGTCATTTAGCTGTGTTCTGCTTACCTAAATCCACCTGCTGTTCAAGACAGATAAGTGCTTATTTGCATTTATGTGCTAACATTTACAGACAGACATTGTTAACAAAATTTTGTGTATTATATCCTAAATATATGGATATTTATTCTTGGCAGTTATACACATATTTGTGTTTTCTAAGCCAGGAGAAAATATTAGAGAAAGAAGAAATTTGTCTGAGATGGGGAATTAATATTAACTAATGTTTATGAGTGTTTTGATCTTTCCAAATTGTGGTGCTAGAGAAGACTCTTGAGAATCCCTTGGACTGCAAGGAGATCAAACCAGTCCATCCTAAAGGGAATCAACCTTGAATATTCATTGGAAGGACTGATGCTAAAGCTGAAGCTTCAATATTTTGGCCACCTTATGTGAAGAGTGGACTCATTGGAAAAGACCCTGGTGCTGGGGAATATTGAAGGCAAAAGGAGAAGGGGGCGACAGAGAATGAGATGGTTGGATATGACTCAATGGATGTGAGTTCGAGCAAACTCCAGGAGATAGTGAAGGACAGAGGAGCCTAGCATGCTTTAGTCCATGGAGTTGCAGAGTTGGACAACAACAAATGAGTATTTACCATACTCTAGGAAATGCACTAAACACTTAAAGGCGTTGTCCCATCTAACTCTCATAATAACTTTTGAAATAGTTATTCTAATCCCCATTTTATGGATGGGGAAATAGAGGCTTAGCTACATGAAATACCTTGTCCAAGATCCTTCAGCAACTGAAAGAATAAGATTCTCTCTTTCAAGCAGAGGATTGGTTGCAGGCCAGAAGAGGTAGCAGAGGTCTCCTAGAGTAGGAGGTTGTGTTTCAATTATGGGGACTGGGTCTCAGTAGCAGGACTTAGTCTCTAGAGGGCTTACTAAAGACAGTTCTGCTTTCCTAAACCTTATAAAGATGTAAATATTAAAGAACTGCGAGCTAGAGGCAGTTCCATGGAGCATGGAACAGTAGATAAAACCTATGGAGGATGTTAAGAATCACTTCCATAAGTCTATAAAGACAGAGCATACTGTATTAAAAGGTAACCAGTTTTTTGTGAATGAAGTTATTGAAACACAGAGTAAAGAACTTGCTCCATCCATGTAGAATGGATTTAAGCATGGCAGTTTTTGAAGATTAGATTATTTCTAAACTCCCACCTCAGTATGTTAATCCTATTATTTCATGATTTTTTTTTTTGTGCAAAGCAATTAATCACAGTGATGTTTAGATTCCTAAATGGGTAACTTAAAGCACTCAGATAAGATCTATTCTCTCCTTAATAATTTTTGGCAGAAAAACAGAAAAAACTCACATTTCTTTTCTGTAAACTACTTAATGATAAAAGATAAAATTATTACTGAAAAGTGAAGGAAGAGGCATGTATTTTAAATTTTAAAAGCTGTTTTGAAATTTAAAGTAATGTGTAAATACTGTGCAGATGACAATTGCATATCTATCTATCTGGCACATTTCATATCATGAGCCTTTTAACCAGCTTTCTTCTTGAAATTTTAATTAGTAAAATTAAGTTATGATACAATAGCAATCTTCTGTAAACACATATGAAGAGATTTTCTTAGAGTATTTAAGGATACCAACTAAACAAAGGAAAAAATTATATGTTAAACACCCTGATCTCAGAGGGAAGGAAATGGATCAGGACATACTTGTGTTCAAGCAATTTTAGGGACTTGAAAATATTCTATGAACATTATTCTGTACTTCAGAATAATGAGCTTCTGGAATAGTAACATCACTGTCATGGATTCACACCTTTGGTGGATAATCATAAGGCTTCATTTTTCTGAAAGTCATAATTCATATCAGCCTGCTGCACTGAGTGAGATAACATTATTTTCTTGTTCATGGAAATAAAATTCTACAGGTAATTTACTGATGTGCTAATTATCATTTCCAATGATGAGCTAAGGAACACTGTGGTTTCTCAAATTATTCCTACCCTGAAAAATGTATTTATATTAGCAAAAACCTTGAGGCATAAAATGGTATTAGTTTTGTGGATTGTTGCCAAACACGGTAGGCAACACGCTCATAATTTTTTTAGTAAATGATCAGCTATGTTTGAGCAAGCAATGCCATTGTAGCTGATTTGTTTGTGTGTGAGTAACCATTTCTTCTTAATATCAGTGGCGAAAACATTTCAGCAACTGTGGAGGTTTAGCAGATGGGAAAATCTGTATATTTCTTTTTACACAACAGAAGAACCGATCTGCTGATCACCTGCAAAGGAAATTGTGCTTCTGAAGATGAAAAATTTTAAAAGTCTTTATGTAGGCTGTCTGCTGCTGCTGCTGCTGTTGCTAAGTTGCTTCAGTCGTGTCCGACTCTGTGCGACCCCATAGACGGCAGCCCACCAGGCTCCACTGCCCCTGGGATTCTCCAGGCAAGAACACTGGAGTGGGTTGCCATTTCCTTCTCCAATGCACAGTGAAAGTGAAGTTGCTCAGTTGTGTCAGACTCTCAGCGACCCCATGGACTATAGCCTACCAGGCTCCTCTGTCCATGGGATTTTCCAGGCAAGAGTACTGGAGTGGGTTGCCATTGCCTTCTCCTAGCTGTCTGCTACCTTTAGTCATCTCACCTGTGTTGCTTGGTGCTATCTGGGCATGGTCCAACTTTTTACTCTCAATAATTTCTAGGGTTTTCTGTTTATTTTCTTATCTCCTAATCTACACATAGGAGAATACAATTTATTCTTCAAAGTCTATTTCACCCCTGCATTGAGAAATTATTTATTGAGAAAATAGTTACCCGAATGTGGATTTACAGATTCCTAGCAGTAATTCTTTTCCTTGAATACAATACATACATCCTCACTGTTGTGTATGAAAAGTTTGTTTTTCTTTCACTAGCAATTTTGTGCCTAATCTTTTCTGTCAAACTGTACTAATTCTTCAAGACCCAGTTTAAGTTCAACTTGGTGCATGAAGCTTGTTCCAATACATTCGTGTCTGATCATGTCTGTCTCCTTGGAACCTCTTTAGAATTTTAAAGCTGGAGGGAAATTAGAGACCACCATCACTTCTGATATGCCACACAAGGCATCTATTAGATGTCTGTATTAAATCTTTGTGAAAACAGTGCTCCTTTGGGTAAATGCAACTAATGCACACGCTTTGGTGAAGTACATGAGCTGAATTTTAGCTTCTAGCAGTTTGGCCAACTGTCATTGTACAGGGCACAACAGGCAATACGTATTTTATTCTGATCATACCCTGTGTCAACATTATTTGACTTTTCTTTGCCAATAGATATGATTCTAAGATAGAAGTATGATTATATGTATATGTATAATCTTATATGAAGTATAAGATTAATGCTATTTCTGGGGAGTATAACAAATAAAAATAAAAATTTCAGGGGTATGATTATGTATTTCTTTGAATACTTATAGAATCCATCAGTTCAATTCAGTTCAGTTCAGTCGTTCAGTCGTGTCTAACTCTTTGTGACCCCAACGACTGCAGCATGCCAGGCCTCCCTGTCCATTATCAACTCCCGGAGTTTACCCAAACTCATGTCCATTGAGTCGGTGATGCCATTCAACCATCTCATCCTCTGTTGTCCCCTTCTCCTCCTGCCCTCAGTCTTTCCCAGCATCAGGGTCTTTTCAAATGAGTCAGCTCTTCACATCAGGTGGCCACAGTATTGGAGTTTCAGTTTCAACATCAGTCCTTCCAATGAACACCCAGGACTGATCTCCTTTAGGATGGACTAGTTGGATCTCCTTGCAGTCCAAGGGACTCTCAAGAGTCTTCTCCAACACCACAGTTCAAAAGCATCAGTTTTTTTGCATTTAGTTTTCTTTATAGTCCAACTCTCACAACCATACATGACTACTGGAAAAACCATAGCCTTGACTGGATGGACCTTTGTTGACTAAGTAATGTGTCTGCTTTTTAATATGCTGTCTAGGTTTGTCATAACTTTCCTTCCAAGGAGTAAGCATCTTTTAATTTCATGGCTGCAGTCACCATCTGCAGTGATTTTAGAGCCCCCCCAAAATAAACTCTCTCACTGTTTCCACTGTTTCCCCATCAAATTGCCATGAAGTGATGGGACCAGATGCCATGATCTTAGTTTTCTGAATGTTGAGCTTTAAGCCAACTTTTCCCTCTCCTCTTTCACTTTCATCAAGAGGCTGTTTAGTTCTTCTTCACTTTCTGCCATAAGGGTGGTGTCATCTGCATATCTGAGGTTCTTGATATTTCTCCCAGCAATCTTGATTCCAGCTTGTGCTTCCTCCAGCCCAGAGTTTCCCATGATGTACTCTGCATATAAGTTAAATAAGTAGGGTGACAATATACAACCTTGACGTACTCCTTTTCCTATTTGGAACCAGTCTGTTGTTCCTTGTCCAGTTCTAACTGTTGCTCCTGACTTGCATACAGATAGTAGGTTGTCAATGAATAAGTAATATTTGTATTAGAACTCATACAGGAAATGGTATCATATTATTATTTTGGAAGATTACGTATATCTTTACTCACATCTTAACATACGTTTGCTGCCTATGGCAAAGATCAACATAGTTTATAGAATTTACTGTTTTTTTCCTCTCTATTTTCTAAAAAAATTTTTTTAATGTAGTTGATTTACAATGTTGTGTTAGTTTCAGGAGTACAGCAAAGTGAATTTGTTATGCATATACATATATCCACACATTTCTGATTCTTGTCCCATATAGGCCTTTACAAAGTATTGAGTAGAGTTCCCTGGGCTGTATAATAGGTCCTTAATAATTATGTGTTATATATATATATATAATAGTGTGTATATGTTACTCCCAATCTTCCAATTTATCCCTCTTCCCAATGAGATCATATTCTAATAGAGGAATCAAATAAATGTTTGAGCACTAATATTCAACTAATTTACTTAATTTGAATTAATTGGAAGTGAAAGAGGCTTAAACTCAGGAAGCAAATGAAATAGGTCATATATTGACAAATATTTATAGAAAGTAAAAAAGACCTTAGAATTGTCATGAGAAAAATGAGGAATAATCAAGCCTACAATGAATAGTGCACTTCAAAATAAAGGTAAATCAAGTATTTCTTACTTGTAGGCTAGAAGAGAGTCACGCTTACTGAAATGAGAGGAAATAAGCCTCAGTGAAAGAAACTAGAGTCTGAAATGTCACCTGCTGATTAGACTTGACTTAAAATGGGAAGCAAAAAGTATTGCTCATAAAATTAGTACAAAAACTGAGCATGTGTATACTAATATATGCCTTTTGGAGGGGCTTAGCTAACATTGGTAGTAGGCATAAACAATCTTCAGGCTACATACACCATTCTTCATTAATTTATTTATTAGATAAGTAAATATCAGATCAAGAAGAAGTTCAGTTCAGTTCAGTCGCTCAGTCATGCCCGACTCTTTGCGACCCTATGGACTGCAGCATGCCAGGCCTCCCTGTCCATCACTAACTCCAGGAGTTCACTCAAACTCACCTCCATCGAGTCGGTGATGCTATCCAGCCATCTCATCCTCTGTCGTCCCCTTCTCCTCCTGCCCCCAATTCCTCCCAGCTTCAGTCTTTTCCAATGAGTCAACTCTTCTCATGAGGTGGCCAAAGCATTGGAGTTTCAGCTTTAGCATCAGTACTGTTATGCTAATACTCTATGATTTTTATAAATTTATGACATCTTGTTTAAACAATAATATGTCATTTGGCTAATTCTTAAACACTCACTGCTAAACAACCATACTTGGTGACCTCATCAACTTATAATAACTCAGGTTATCAAAATAAATTTAGAAAACATCTCTTACAGTTCAGTTCAGTTCAGTTCAGTCGCTCAGTCGTGTCCAACTCTCCGCGACCCCATGAATCACAGCACACCAGGCCTCCCTGTCCAACACCAACTCCCGGAGTACACTCAAACTCATGTCCACAGAGTCGGTGATGCCATCCAGCCATCTCATTCTCCGTCGTCCCCTTCTCCTCCTGCCCCCAACCTTTCCCAGCATCAGAGTCTTTTCCAGTGAGTCAACTCGTCGCATGAGGTGGCCAAAGTATTGCAGTCTCAGCTTTAGCATCAGTCCCTCCAATGAACATCCAGGATTGATCTCCTCTAGAATGGACTGGTTGGATCTCCTTGCAGTATAAGGGACTCTCAAGAGTCTTCTCCAACACCACAGTTCAAAAGCATCGATTCTTCGGCGATCAACTTTCTTCACAGTCCAACTCTCACATCCATACATGACCACGGGAAAAACCATTGCCTTGACTAGATGGACCTTAGTTGGCAAAGTAATGTCTCTGCTTTTTAACATACTATCAAGGTTGGTCATAACTTTCTTTCCAAGGAGCAAGCGTCTTTTAATTTCATGGCTGCAATCAGCATCTGCAGTGATTTTGGAGCCCCCCAAAATAAAGTCTGACACTGTTTCCACTGTTTTTCCATCTATTTCCCATGAAGTGATGGGACCAGATGCCATGATCTTTGTTTTTAGAACCTAGCATATATGAAGCTTTTGAGAACAATATACCATATAGAATGAATTTGTTAGTACAAAAGAGAGTATCTGAGACAAATATAGTTTTAGATTTCCATTTAGATTATAAAGTGGTGTTATTATTAAAAAATATATAATTAATTAAAAAAAATACAAATAAGCAAAACAAAATGAAAACACACTCACAGATACAGAGAGCACATGGGTGAATGCCAGAGGGAAAAGAGCAGAGGACTGGAAAACAATAGAAGCAGTGGTTTAAGAGGTACAAGCCTCCACTTATATAGTAAATGTCACCGGGGTGAAATATACAACATAAAAATCCTGTCAATAATACTGTAATAACTTTGGGACATCTGATTACTAGACTTATTATGGTGATATTTTCATAATTTATACAAATTTCAAATCATTATGTAGTATGTCTGAAAGAAACATAATACTGTCATTAACTATATTTCTATTAAAAACAAGAAATATATAGGTGCAAATGTAAGAACAATCTATATGATGATGTAATTGTAGAGTTAGTTCCTACTAGCTGATAACTTGAATTGAGGCATACATTTTATAAAACATTGTATAGCATCTGTAAGATGAAAATTACCAGTATTGCTGAAAGAACTTGGGGACCTAAATGAATGGAGTGATGTATTGTGTTCATGAATTAGAACACTTAACATAGTAGACTTTTATTCTCTCAAAAAATTTTAAAGGTTTAATACAATTCTTATCAAAATTCCCACAAAGAATTTCATTCACATAGACTAACATATTCTGAAATTTATACCAAAATGCTTGGGTCACGGAATAGCTGAAACAATCTTGACAAAGAAGAAGGCTCAAGGAATCATTCAACCCTATATTAAGTCTTACCAAGAATCTATATTGTGATATTGGTGAAGAGATAAACACATAAATGATTCAAAATGGAGAACACATGAAAAAGGCCCACATTGATTTACCTGATTTTTGACAAATATGCAAAAGCAATTCAGTGGAGGGGGGACAGCTGGTTGAAGACATATGGAGCAGTCGGATATCCACTGGCAAAAAACAAATCTTGACTTACATCTCACACCTTATTTAAAAAACAAAAAACAAACCTCAAAATGCATCCACGACTTAAATGTAAAACTATAAAAAGTTTAGGAAAAGCACACTGATCAAAATATGCAGACTCCAGGGCTGAGCAGTGTTCATAGACTTGACAAGAAAATCATAATTTATAAAATAAAAAGTGGATAAATAAAACCTCATCAAAGTGAAATAAAACACCAAAAGAAGTCTCTTGGAATGTTGATAGTTTCTACTTTTTGTAAGTTGTATCATCTAGATCTACCTACATGTGGAGTTATTAAAACTTATTTTTCTTAATTAAGGTTCATCTTAATTTTGTTTTTAAAATTTCAAAATAGCACAGCATGCAAAATAGAAAATAATTTGGTACAGCTGTTTATTGGGGAAAGTTTTCACAAGCTCTATTATCTGTAGACAGATAAGATTGCTAATTTTCATCATTAACAAATGCTTTGGGTAATGGTTTCTACAGTGGTGTGCATAGTCCTTGTATGAAATGTGCTCAAATGTGTATTTGATTATCTTAGTTGATCTTAAGAGTCTGATAGATTCTGTGTAACTCTCTCTGGAAAGTCTGCAACCAGCCATATGAAATCTATTTCAAATAGGGTTGTATTTTTAGAAGATGGCATACAATCTGTTCAGTTCAGTTCAGTTCAGTTCAGTCGCTCAGTCGTGTCCGACTCTCCGCGACCCCATGAATCACAGCACGCCAGGCCTCCCTGTCCATCACCAACTCCCGGAGTACACTCAAACTCATGTCCACAGAGTCGGTGATGCCATCCAGCCATCTCATTCTTCGTCGTCCCCTTCTCCTCCCACCCCCAACCTTTCCCAGCATCAGAGTCTTTTCCAGTGAGTCAACTCGTCGCATGAGGTGGCCAAAGTATTGCAGTTTCAGCTTTAGCATCAGTCCCTCCAATGAACATCCAGGATTGATCTCCTTTAGAATGGACTGGTTGGATCTCCTTGCAGTCCAAGGGACTCTCAAGAGTCTTCTCCAACACCACAGTTCAAAAGCATCGATTCTTCGGCGGTCAGCCTTCTTCACAGTCCAACTCTCACATCCATACATGACCACGGGAAAAACCATTGCCTTGACTAGACGGACCTTGGTTGGCAAAGTAATGTCTCTGCTTTTTAATATACTATCAAGGTTGGTCATAACTTTCCTTCCAAGGACATCACCAGATGGTCAACACCGAAATCAGATTGATTATATTCTTTGCAACCAAAGATGGAGAAGCTGTATACAGTTAGTGAAAACAAGACCAGGAGCTGACTGTGGCTCAGATCATGAACTCCTTATTGCGAAATTCAGACTTAAATTGAAGAAAGTAGGGAAAACCACTAGACCATTCAGATATGACCTCAATCAAATCCCTTATGATTATACAGTGGAAGTGAGGAATAGATTTAAGGGACTAGATCTGATAGATAGAGTGCCTGATGAACTCTGGACGGAGGTTCATGACATTGTACAGGAGACAGGGACCAAGACCATCCCCATGGAAAAGAAATGCAAAAGAGCAAAATGGCTGTCTGAGGAGGCCTTACAAATAGCTGTGAAAAGAAGAGAGGTGAAAAGCAAAGGAGAAAAGGAAAGATATAAGCATCTGAATGCAGAGTTCCAAAGAATAGCAAGGAGAGATAAGAAAGACTTCCTCAGTGATCAATGCAAAGAAATAGAGGAAAACAACAGAATAGGAAAAACAAGAGACCTCTTCAAGAAAATTAGAGATTCCAAGGGAACATTTCATGCAAAGATGGGCTCGATAAAGGACAGAAATGGTATGGACCTAACAGAAGCAGAGGATATTAAGAAGAGGTGGCAGGAATACACAGAAGAACTGTACAAAAAAGATCTTCACGACCAAGATAGTCACGATAATGTGATCACTGACCTAGAGCCAGACATCTTGGAATGTGAAGTCAAGTGGGCCTTAGAAAGCATCACTACTAACAAAGCTAGTGGAGGTGATGGAATTCCAGTTGAGCTATTTCAAGTCTTGAAAGATGATACTGTGAAAGTGCTGCACTCAATATGCCAGCAGATTTGGAAAACTCAGCAGTGGCCACAGGACTGGAAGAGGTCGGTCTTCATTCCAATCCCAAAGAAAGGCAATGCCAAAGAATGCTCAAACTACCGCACAATTGCACTCATCTCACACGCTAGTAAAGTCATGCTCAAAATTCTCCAAGCCAGGCTTCAGCAGTATGTAAACCATGAACTCCCAGATGTTCAAGCAGGTTTTAGAAAAGGCAGAGGCACCAGAGATCAAATTGCCAACATCCGCTGGATCATAGAGAAAGCAAGAGAGTTTCAGAAAAACATTTATTTCTGCTTCATTGACAATGCAAAGCCTTTGACTGTGTGGATCACAATAAACTGTGGAACATTCTGAAAGAGATGGGAATCCCAGGCCACCTGACCTGCCTCTTGAGAAACCTGTATGCAGGTCAGGAAGCAACAGTCAGAACTGTACATGGAACAACAGACTGGTTCCAAATAGGAAAAGGTGTACGTCAAGGTTGTATATTGTCACCTTGCTTATTTAACTTCTATGCAGAGTACATCATGAGGAACGCTGGGCTGGAAGAAGCACAAGCTGGAATCAAGATTGCCGGGAGAAATATCAATAACCTCAGATATGCAGATGACACTACCCTTATGGCAGAAAGTGAAGAGGAACTCAAAAGCCTCTTGATGAAAGTGAAAGAGGAGAGTGAAAAGGTTGGCTTGAAGCTCAACATTCAGAAAACAAAGATCATGGCATCTGGTCCCATCACTTCATGGGAAATAATTGGAAAAACAGTGGAAACAGTGTCAGACTGTTTTTTTGGGCTCCAAAATCACTGTAGCTTTCTAATTAATCTCACTCAGGCTTTCAAGTCATTTAACATCTGACTGAAAGGATGAGAAAATTCATGAGAAACATTTTTTATGAATTTGTAATACTATGTCTTGTTAGGGGGATCCCCAGTGGCTCAGTGGTAAAAAATTTACCTGCAATGCAGGAGCTTCAGGAGATGTGAGTTCTATCTCTGGGTTGGGAAGATCCCCTGGAAGAGGAGACGGCAATCCACAGCACTATTCTTACCTGGAAAATTCCAAGGACAGAGCAGTCTGGTGGGCTACAGTCCATGGATCGCAAAGAGTTGGACACGACTGAGCACGCACACAGATAGATATAAACAGCCACAAAGTGTAATATACTGGCACTCCATGGTGCTCTTGCTTAGTCCTGATTTGGTGCTGGTATTCTTGTCTAATTTTTTTTTAAATTTTATATTGGAGTACAGTTGATTAACAGTGTTGTGTTAGTTTCAGTTGCACAGCAAGTGATTCAGTTATATATATATATATATATATATACAAGTGTCTATTCTTTTTCAAATTGTTTTTCCATTTAGGTTATTACAGAATATTGAGCAGAGTTTCCTGTGCTATACAGTAGTTCCTCATTGGTTATCTATTTTAAATACAGCAGTGTGCACATATCAATCCGAAACTCCCAATCTATCCCTCCCTCCTATCCCTTGCTTCTTGGTGACCATAAGTTTGTTCTCTGAGTCTATGAGTCTGTTTTGTAAATAAGTTCATTTGTATTATTTAGATCCTATGTATAAGTGATATCATAGGATATTAGTCTTTCTCTGTCTGACTTACTTCACTTAATATGATAATCTCCCGATCCATCCATGTTGCAAATGCCATTATTTTATTCTTTTTAATGACTGAGTAATGTTCCATTGTATATATGTACCCATCTTCATTAACCATCTATCTGTTGATGGACATTCAGATTTCTTCCATGTCTTGGCTATTGTAAACCACGCTGTGATGAACACTGAGGTGGATATAGCCTTTCAAACCATGTTTTTCTCTGGATATATGCCCAAGAGTGGAATTGCTGACTCAAAAAAAAAATGGTAACTTTATTTTTAGCTTTCTAAGGAAACTCCATACTGTTCTCCATAGTGGCTGCACCGTTACCTTCCCACCAATAGAGTAGGAGGGTTTCCTTTTTTCCACACCCTCCCCAGCCTATTGTTCATAGATTTTTTTAATGGCCATTCTGACCAGTGTGAGGTGATACTTCACTGTGGTTTTGATTTGCATTTCTCTAATAATTAGTGATGTTGAGCATCTTTTCATGTATCTCTTGGCCCTCTATATGTCTTCTTTGAAGAAATGTCTGTTAAGGTCCTCTGTCCAATTTTTGATTGGTTTGATTGTTTGATACTGGGTCACATAAGTTGATTTCTAGTCCTATGAAATAATTAATTAATCTAGAAGAGTGTGCAAAACATGGCAGCATAATAGTCTTAAAACAATATAAAAATAGAGTATAAAATTTATTCATATGTTGTTTTTTCAAAAGGGAATGTCCTTAAAATCTTCCACACTGATAATAAAAGTCTTTATAAAAAAGATGCTGTTTCTCACACTCCATTAAACTACCCCTTTTATCTTTGAAATTGATGGGAAAGCAAAATATTTATACTACATTGACTTCACTTTTTAAATTGCTTTTTGAGAAGGAAAGTAAAAACTAAAACAAATATGCTTGAGACTCAAGAAGTGCCCAAATATATCTATTTTGCAAGGATCATTAAACCTTTGCATCTCTGTTGTACTGTAACTGGTTAACATTAGGGTGACAATGAAGAACATTGTAGAAAATTTTTAATAATTAAAAATATAATTTTGCCCAGATTAAGAAAGAAAAATATATTTTGCATCATGGATGAAATTCACAGAAAATTGACAGCAAAATTTCCTCTCCCTTACTTGTACAATTTAAGGGCTGATATTAAGCTTGGAAGTTATGCATATCCTCTCAGTGATAATTAACTCCTTCAAACATCTTAGCATGCACAACTTCTAGGAACTGTGGAACACTTCTAATTTTCAATTCTTTTTAACATGAATATTGATGAAATAATAAATTATAGAAGGCCAATAGAAAGCAACTTACTAAACTCTAAAAAGTCATATGTGGATAACTTGCTGAAATCCTTTATAAGTAATATTTCATTTCTAGGTAAATAAGAACAGATTTCTTCTTCCTGTTGTTGATAGTTTTCAATGTGGCCCAATGTGGCCCCAAAGGTACTTAAGTGTATGATAATTAATGAAAACATTGGTGATAGAATCATATATCAGCAAGTTATTTTATTTTTCCATTTTCACTCATGTGTGAATTTTAATATAAATATAAGGCACAAAGAACCAAGACAAGTCAAACTGTTTCAGTAAATGAATTTCAGAAATTCCACATTAGAACAAGTACAAATAAATTTGTTAAATTGTTCTGTACAGTGCCAATTTTTAAACATTTTGAAACTGATACATTTCTTATCGGTGGCAGCTAAATGTTTTTTGTCGACTTTTTATGATATAGTGCATTTCATCTGTTGACTGTACTTTCCTAGTACTAATACATATTTGCAATGTTGGCTCTCTGTGCTATTACTATAACCATTCTATTAAAATGAATGCATTCTTTATAAAAATTTTCCTGGCTCATTGAAGTCAGAAGATGTGAGTTTTGTGTCCTGCCTTCTCAAGTCATAAGATTAAGTGGGTCTCAGGTTTGTCATTTGCAAAACAAGATTGGTCTAGTTGACATCCAAGCCTCTATTGAACAAATTATTGTGAGTCCCCCTGCTTCATTGTGCAAAGTACTGAGGATAAGAAGATAAAATTAAGGAAGAAAAACCTATTATACCCTATGAATCTTTCTTAGATTCTAAAATAGTACAATATCATAATATTGTTAACGAATTTCCATTAAGCTGCACCACGATTTCTTTATTAGCCTGTGAAATTAATTAGAAGCACTGCAAAGGATTATTTTTTTTTCTATTTTAATGAAAGTGTTTAATGAAAAGGCTACTGTTTGTGGAAAGCAGAGATGGAGAGAAATGATTTGCTGCTAAACCTACCCCCGCCCCCCAATTAACTCTTTATCTTTTCCTTCTCAATAGATGTGCCTCTGGACTCAGATTTGATTCAAAATCTCTTGATCTATGTGTAACCATGGGAAGTTCTTTAATTTTTCCATGCCTCAGTTTCCTTATCTATCAATAGGGGATCGTAATAGTGCCTGAACAGAGTCTAGGGCAGGTGAAATGACACTGTTTTGAAAAGCAGTTGGCTTGAAAATGCATGGTAAATCCTTGGAAAATATTATAGTCTGTTGGTACTGTAATAGTTAAGGGTCTTTCTTTCCTTCTCTATTTAGTTCTGTCCTTATTAATTTTCTTCAACTTGGTTTCCCCAGCTCTGGTTTTCTCTGTTTCAATCCACTCCTACACTGATAGCTAGAGTTTAGATATGATTATATCACATCATTGTTTGAAACAGTCAGTGCTTTTTACAACATGCTGGTGGTTTAGTCACTAAGTTGTGTCTGACTCTTGCGGTCCCATGGACTGTAGCCTGCCAGGCTCCTCTGTCCATGGGATTCTCCAGGCAAGAATACTGGAGTGGGTTGCAATTTCCTTCTCCTTAAGCCTGTTTCCCTAAACTTATTTTCTGAAAGTTCCCTTCCAGGTCTTACACTTCAGTTGCCTTTTACTTTTTTTTAAAGTGGAAGTATAGTTGATTTACACTGTTTCATGTGTATAGCCCATGTGATTCAGTATATATATATATATATTTGTATATATTCTTTTCAGATTCATTGACATTGGTTATTACTGTGCTATACAGTAGGTCCTTGTTTATTTTAACAGTGTGTATCTGTTAATCCCAGATTCCTAACATTACTTATTACTGGGTTGTTTTGTGAATATTACACTTCCAGCATTGCCTCAGTTTTTGTCTGTTTATGTTCTCTTTTTCCTCTTAGCCTGCATCTTGCCCCTTTCCTTCTCCAAAAGAATCATCAACTCTAATGCAGTAAAATACTTACATCTTATTATAGTACATTGTATGCTGTGAAAGTTGTTGCAATTAACGTGTCTGTCTATACTAGTCAATTTTATGTTTTTTGAGGACAGGTCAAGGAGTACCAAGTGCATTGCTAATACTCAAGGCTTTGTGACTTGGAGAAATTTTGAAAAACAATTCAATGAGAAAATGTAACATGATTTACATCTCAAAAGCTCTAGAAAGGAATTTGGAATTTCACTCGAGAAAGAGGTGTACAGTATTGAATAAGGTGTATAGACTGTGTTGCCATGATAACTGGATTCTACAAAAATTTTATGCTTTCATTCTGTTTTGGAGGAAAGGAAGTTAGATCTTTGCTTTTCAAGCGGTTTAACATTAAGTATGTATTCACTTAGATGGGCTTCCCTGGTGGCTCAGTGGTAAAATCTGCCTGCCAATGAGGAGATACAAGTTTGATTCCTGGGTCAGGAAGATCCCCCGGAGAAGGGAATGGAAAGTCACTCCAGTATTCTTGCCTGGGAAATCTCATGGACAGAGGAATCTGAGGGCTACAGTCCATGGGGTCACTAAGAGTCAGGTTCAATAGCGACTAAGGATGATTCACTTAGATATAATATCGACAATAGATATCTTTTCATTATAGCTCTAAATTGTGTATAAATGCTTTGTCTCATCTGTATTTTCCCAACCCTCAGGAAAGATATAAAACTGAAAAACAAGCAAACTGTTTTTCAATTAGAGTAACCTTTCCAATTGTTTCGTATGTTCCTTAAAAAGTCCAGATGTCGCTATGTTTGTGTTTAACATTGTTATAGGTATTTTTTTTCAAATTATAAGTCAAAAACCCATCTGCATATTGACTGGATAGTACATATTTTCCAAATGCTCTAAGTGATACTCATGAAGAAGTAAAGCAAACCTCAGTTGGTTAAAAAGACCAAGGCTTCCCCGAGAACCATAAGCCTGGAGAACCTAAGGGACATCCAAGAACTGACTGCACTTGGTTCCAATACTCCAACCAAGTGATCAGTTAGGCCTGCAAGCAGAAACCATTCATCACACGTTCCTGAGAATCACAGGAACATTTCTGCTTTTTTGAGCAGTTTGCCAAATTTCAGCGTTGCCATGACAACCTCTGTATTCATCCTCAGGTGCTCACTGGCATCACATCTTGCCAGTTGATAGGAGGGACCACATGATCCTTCTGGGTAACTACTTAAATTATCACCTTTTAAAATAGTGACAATTACAAAATTTTCACTTCACTGTGTCTTAAGGTATCAGGCAGCTCTGGGCAGAAGCAAAGTGATAATTTTTGTAATTATCCATCTACAAAGTAACCTGCGATGCCTTCCAAGTAGAAAGCTATTAAATTCTTAGTGGTGGGTAATAGAAAATAAAAACTGCTCTCTTTTAATTTCCAAAACTTTATTAAAATTAGATGTGGCTCACAAATCAAGTGAATATAGAAGGGCAGCGTAGTGTGGGATGCCTTCTGTGACTGGCCCTTAGGAAAGAAGAATAGAAAGCTTCCCCAAACTAGAGCCAAGGGATTCTGATTAAGAGACCTGGAAAGGATGGGAAAACACTACAGGACATTTTCTTTTTCACTTTTAAATGGTAATCACTCTTATGCTTTAATTATCTTCCCCTCACCTCTGCATAGAAAAATTAAGAGATACTAATTTACAGAGATAAAATGATGCTTTGTTACTTTATTATGATACCCAAAATCCCAAAGACCAGAAGGAAAATATCTAATGTGTAATTTTAAAGGAAAAAACCTAGATACTGAAGATTATCAAATTATATTAAAGTAATCCTTGTGAGTATATTTTAAATTATAGATTCAGTTCAGTTCAGTTCAGTTTAGTCGCTCAGTCGTGTCCGACTCTCCGCGACCCCATGAATCACAGCACGCCAGGCCTCCCTGTCCATCACCAACTCCCGGAGTTCACTCAAACTCATGTCCACAGAGTCGGTGATGCCATCCAGCCATCTCATTCTCTGTCGTCCCCTTCTCCTCCTGCCCCCAACCTTTCCCAGCATCAGAGTCTTTTCCAGTGAGTCAACTCGTCGCATGTTTATCCTAAAATTTGTATTTACTTCCTTTCACAATATAGATTTCATTAATTTAACTGTTCAAGTCTTCTATTTTCCCAGAAAAATGTTAGCTTTAAATTATATATGTATATGCACAATATAATACATTAATTATTGACTAAATTATCTCAAACTAGAGACAATAATGTATGAGTCTCACAAGCAACTGATGTCTTGCACATTTTTAACCTATTTTAACAATCCTTATGTTAAACATATGTAACAACACAAGCAAGGTGGGTAATTTTTGCATAATTAAAGACAATGGTATTTTTAACATTTAGCAGCAGTGAGAAAAAAGAAATCCAGAAGCAGGAGCCCCCTATAATCTGCTGATATTCCAGGAATTTAGAATATCACCATTTCTGGGTAGAAATGGGTGCCCCAGACAGCAGCGAAATCAAGGTATTTTCCAGTAAAACATGCCAGTGTGGGCTACCTCTATGTGTGTCAATCCTTGCTGTGGCTTTAGAAAATTTTCTTTGGCTCACAGATGTACTGTCCTTCTTACTTGATGTTATTAAAATACTTAGCCATTTCATGCATAGCCTTGTTTCTAGGGCTGATGCTCAATAGGAATCTAACCTTCTCCCCACCCCCTCAACCTCCCACAGAGGAGCTGCTGAACTAGGACAGTCCCTGACAGCATTCACTCGTTTTCTCATTCCAGTTCATCCTCTTAGCCTCTGTGGGAAAATCTGCCAGAGAGACCTCGTCCTCTTCTCCACCGTGCCTCAACGTTTGCTCCAAGCTATGTTTCTCTCACTTTAATAGGGAAATGACAGCACTGTGCTCAAACCCACCGGGAATCCAACCACTGGACAAATACATTTCCTCTCAGAAATAAGTACAGACTCTACTGCTGCAGTTCTGCCAGTTAGAAGTTTGACCTTAAGGCAAAAGGTATCCTGAATTCCAATTTCTTATTTTGCAAATCAACAGTTAGAACACAAATCTATTTGAAGTAGAGGTTTCTGTATGAGAGAGACAACTCTATTTCAAAGATATCAGAAGAAAGTATAAAATCTTAGTATCAAGGAACCAGGGGTTTCTGAGCAGGAGGAATGGCCTAATGCAGTGATAATTTTAGGGAATGTTGGTTTGGCAACAGTAAACAGATCCAAAGGGAGAGGCCTGAGACAGTTCTAGCAGGGAATCCAGTTAGCGATTTCTTTTGTATTGAGAAGTGAATAAATTAGATGCTAAAATATGGTGACATCAATGAGCATAAAGGCTGAGCTGCCAAGAATAAAGTGTAAAAATGTTAAGTTGAAGAACAGGCTATAAGGCATGCCTGGCTAATGAGTTTTTTTGTTCTAACTTTTTCATCCTTTTCACCTGTCTCTTTTTCCTTCCAGCCTGCAACTGTGTCTGAGCCTACATATACAGTTGTGTTTACAATGAAAGATCCATTAGAAACGCATATACAGTTATATGTATGTGTCAAAGATATAACCGCTTTCATTAGTGAAAAAAGTAAAAATAAAGAAGATCCAACGTTATGAAAGCTAAACTGGAAATAATTTCAAATTTCATAGAGTGTTTGGGTAGGATCCAAACTGGAAAAGAATCAATGAATAGCCTTTTGCTATTCATGTTCTAGCATGCAGACATAATTTACTTGAATGATTCACATTCACTTAATGAGTTTGTCCAACTCAAGGAAAAGTGATTAATTCTCTGTGACAATCATTTTCTAAATTACAAGAGAATAAAAAGTATGGGCCATCCTGTAAACTTGTGCTAATTGCTTCCTCTTCCAATATCGTTTCCATTGGTAATAAAAGGAAATAATATTTTTAATAGTAAGTTTTTGTTTTATTAAAAATAAATCAGAACATTTTTTTTAAAGTACAGACACCTCAGATGAGAAATGAAAATTTATCGATTGATAATACAAACTAATCTTGGGTTTTTGAATACATAAAGGAAATAGCGCAACAGCAACAGCAAAAAATCCAGAAAAAAGTACTTTCATCTTACCTTTGATGAATGACTTCTGCCCTTGCCTGAGAGTTGATCACTTTTTCTGATAAAAATATGATAAAATAGAAAAAGAAGTATGATACTGTTTGTACAGTCAAACTAGTGGTCAGAAATCAGCACAATGAAGTGGAGTGGGTGCAATTCAGGACATGATAGGTAGGGAGTGAGGGGAAAAACCCAACAAAAGAAGATGAGAACAATTTGTTTGGTCAAGTGATAGGAAAACATCAGGCTACCAATTTACCACTGTACCACAATTTAAGGATATTTATAATACAGCTATTTATTTTCCTAAGTTTCTTTTTCAGTGATGCATTGTTTTATTCATTTATTTATTTATTTTACTAATTCTTGGAATTTCCCCAAGCTCTGTCTGTGAATTTTGAAGCTCCCCAAAGTTTTCATTTCTGGTAGGGATTCACTTTTTTGGTTTTTCTTCATTGTCTACCTCTGTCAAAATTTACTCATTCAATATTTCACTCTATCTCCTAAACATTCCCTATGTCCCATGATTCCAATAAGCTTTGTGTCTACCTGAAATAATCCCTTAGGATAAGTTTCTAAGACTATATACAAGGAAGACACACATTTAGTACCTTCCCAAGAAGTCATTTCAGGCTTGACAATGGACTCTTCTCTAAGGCTGTACATTTAGGATGGCCTGAGCAAGTAAATTATAGTGGGATTAGAAAAGTGTTGAAACTTGGCTATGAAATTTTATGGCAATTGTGTAAAATGAAGGAACTTGGTAACACAAAACAAACTTCACAGATTTACTTAATGCTAACCTTCCATATGGTGCTTCCCTGGTGGCTCAGTGGTAAAGAATCTGGCTGCAATGAAGGAGACACGGGTTTGATCCCTGGGTTGGGAAGATCCCACGGAGAAAATTATAATATCTTTAGAAATGCTTAAAATAAACAAATATATTAAAATTATTTCTAATTCCAAGACCTATAGAAGGGAAGATAACTGGAGTTGCAGTCAAAGATTTGGGCTTTTGAGTCAGAGTTGGTATACCAGTTCTGCCACTTACAAACTTTGTGAACTTGGACAAGTTATCAAATTCTGGTACAGAGCAATGTTGATTAAGAAAGGTGGCTATATTCAGAGACCCAAGAAGTCATCTTTCACTAAGTACGTATTTATTTGTAATATGCTTTAAACAGCTATATTCCTTCCACCAACCAGTCAGAGAATAATAATGAAACAAAGCAGGAAAGTTGGAGAGTGAACTGCCTGAATCAGACTTTTTAAATGTCGTTTTTTTGTTTAGAGGGAAAATGAGTTTCTCCCAAATTTGAGGATCGAGGAAGACTAAAATTGCTGTCAGGAATTTTTATGCCCTCCTTTCAACTTCCACATCTAAGCAGCCATACTTTTAGGAAGGCATAGTGTAGTAAGATGAAAGATGAACTCCCCAGGTTAGTAGGTGCCCAATATGCCACTGGAGAAGAGTGGAGAAATAATTCCAGAAAGAATGAAGAGACAGAAACAAAGCAAAAACAACACCCAGTTGTGGATGTGACTGGCGATGGAAGTAAAGTCTGATGCTGTAAAGAACAATATTGCATAAGAACCTGGAATATTAGGTTCAAGAATCAAGGTAAATTGGAAGTGGTCAAAAAGGAGTGGACATCTATATTTTAGGAATCAGTGAACTTAAATGGATTGGAATGGGTGAATTTAACTCAGATGACTATTGTATCTACTACTGTGGGCAAGAATCCCTTAGAAGAAATGGAGTAGCCCTCATAGTCAACAAAAGAGTCCAAAATGCAGTCCTTGGGTACAATCTCTAAAACGACAATATGATCTCTATTTGTTTCCAAGCTAAACCATTCAATATCACAGTAATCCAAGTCTATGCCCCAACCAGTAATGCTGAAGAAGCTGAAGTTGAACGGTTCTATGAAGACCTACAAGAACTTCTAAAACTAACACCCCCCAAACATGTCCTTTTCATTAAAGGGGACTGGAATGCTAAAGTAGGAAGTCAAGAAACACCTGGAGCAACAGGCAAATTTGGCCTTGGAGTACAGAATGAAGCAAGGCAAAGGCTAACAGAGTTTGCCAAGAGAAGGCATTGGTCATAGCAAACACCCTCTTCCAAGAACACAAGAGAAGACACATAAACATTACCAGACGGTCAATAACAAAATTGAATTGATTATATTCTTTGCAGCCAAAGATGGAGAAGCTCTATACAGCCAGCAAAAACAAAACCAGGAGCTGACTGTGGCTCAGATCATGAACTCCTTACTGCCAAATACAGACTTAGACTGAAGAAAGTAGGGAAAACTACTAGACCATTCAGTTATGACCTAAATCAAATCCCTTAAACTTATGCAGTGGAAGTGAGAGATAAATTCAAAGGATTAGATCTGATAGAGTGCCTAAAGAACTATGGACAGAGGTTCATGACATTGTACAGGAGGCAGTGATCAAGACCATCCCCAAGAGAAAGAAATGCAAAAAGGCAAAATGGTTGTCCTAGAAGGCCTTACAAATAACTGAGAAAAAAAGAAGCTAAAGGCAAAGGAGAAAAGGAAAGATACACCCATTTGAATGCAGAGTTCCAAAGAATAGCAAGGAGAGATAAGAAAGCCTTCCTCAGTGATCAATGAAAATAAATAGAGGGAAATACTAGAATGGGAATGACTAGAGATCTTTAAAAAAAAAAATTAGAGATACCAAGGGAACATTTCATGCAAAGATGGGCACAATAAAGGACAGAAATTGTATGGACTTAACAAAAGAAGAAGATAGTAAGAAGAGGTGGTGAGAATACAAGAAAGAACTATACAAAATAGATCTTCATGACTGAAATAATCACAATGGTGTGATCACTCACCTAGAGCCTGACATCCTGGAATATGAAGTCAAGTGGGCCTTAGGAAGAATCACTATGAAGAAACCTAGTGGAGTTGAGGGAATTCCAACTGAGCTATTTCAAATCCTAAAAGATGATGCTGTTAAAGTGTTGTACTCAATATGCCAACAAATTTGAAAACTCAACAGTGGCCACAAGACTGGAAAAGGTCAGGTTTCATTCCAATTCCAAAGAAAGGCAATGCCAATGAATATTCAAACTACCACACAATTGCACTCATCTCACAGACTAGCAAGTAATAGTCAGAATTCTCCAAGCCAGGCTTCATTAGTGTATGGACTGTAAGCTTCCAGATATTCAAGTTGGAATTAGAAAAGTTAGAGGAACAAGAGATCAAATTGCCAACATTTGTTGCATTACCAAAAAAGCAAGAACATTCCAGACAAACATCTACTTCTGCTTTATTGACTGTGCCAAAGCCTTTGACTGTGTGGATCACAGCAAACTGTGGAAAATTCTTAAAGAGATGGGATTACCAGACCACCTTACCTGCCTCCTGAGAAATCTGTATGCAAGTCAAGAAGCAACAGTTAGAACTGGACGTGGAACAACAGATTGGTTCCTAATTGGGAAAACAGTACGTCAAGGCTGTATATTGTCACCCTACTTATTTAACTTATATGCAGAGTACATCATGCAAAATGCCAGGCTGGATGAAACACAAGCTGGAATCAAGATTGCCAGGAGAGATATCAAGAACCTCAGATATGCAGATGACACCACCCTTATGACAGAAAGTGAAGAAGAACTGAAGAGCCTCTTGATGAAAGTGAAAGAGGAGAGTGAAAAAGTTGGCTTAAAACTCAACATTCAGAAAAATAAGATCATGGCTTCCAGTCCCATCACTTCATGGCAAAGGGGTGGGGAAACAATGGAAACAGTGAGAGGCTTTATTTTCTTGGGCTCCAAAATCACTGCAGATGGTGACTGCAGA
The DNA here is from genome assembly GCF_049115385.1 of Moschus berezovskii. Lineage (NCBI taxonomy): Eukaryota > Metazoa > Chordata > Mammalia > Artiodactyla > Moschidae > Moschus > Moschus berezovskii. Next base: position 86,678,665 of record NC_142469.1, on the reverse strand, counting down.
CATGAAATTAAAAGATGCTTGCTTCTTGGAAGAAAAGTTATGAGCAACCTAGACAGCATATTAAAAAGCAGAGACATTACTTTGCCAACAAAGATCCGTCTAGTCCAAGCTATGGTTTTTCCAGTAGTCACATATAGATGTGAGAGTTGGATCTTAAAGAAAGGTGAGTGCTGAAGAATTGATGCTTTTGAACTGTGGTGTTGGAGAAGACTCTTGAGAGTCCCTTGGACTGCAAGGAGATCCAACCAGTCCATCCTAAAGAAAATCAGTCCTGAATATTCATTGGGAGGACCGATGCTGAAGCTCCATTACTTTGGCCAGCTGATGCAAAGAACCAACTTACTTGAAAAGACCCTGATGTTGGGAAAGTTAGAAGGCAGGAGGAGAAGGGCACGACACAGGATGACATGGTTGGAAGGCATCACCGCCTCAATGGATATAGGTTTGAGCAAGGTCCTTGAGTTGGTGATAGAAGGGTAGCCTGTAGTCTTGCAGTCCATGGGGTTGCAAAGAGTCAGATATGACTGAAAGACTGAACTAGGAGTGTAGTAAGATCAAACCAGTCAATCCTAAAGGAAATCAACTCTGAATATTCATTGGAAGGACTGATGCTGAAGCTGAAGCTCCAATACTTTGGCCATCTGATGTGAAGAGCTGACTGATTGGAAAAAACCCTAATGCTTAGAGGAATGGAGGGCAGGAAGCAAGGGGGATAACAAAGGATGAGATGGTTGGATGGATCACTGACTCAATGGACATGAGTCTGAGCAAACTCCAGGAGATAATGAAGGACAGGGAAGCCTGGAATGCTGCAGTCCATGGGGTCACTAAGAGTTGGACATGACTGAGTAACTGAGCAACAAAATATAGGAAGATGCATAGTGTTAGAGGGCCTCCTGGGTTAGTGGTTTTCATAGAAATAAAGACTTTAAATCAAAGGATATAGAAATATTGGTAACTGTAAAGCTTTGAAAGTATAGTCTTAACCTCAACATGCCAATTATTGCGGACAATGCGCCACATGCTGTTTGTCTCTTTTTAATCAGAGGTGTTAGAAACTTAGCACATCTCAAATAAAGCTCTTAATAGAACTGATTTTGTTTCTTTGCTAGGGTTTTCTGATTTCCTTTGGTGATCAGACTTTGGCACAATGCCTTTCCTTGGGTTTATTTGTTTCTATGTTGCAGGGTTATGTACATTGACTTTGCTGACTTCTCTTTACATAATATGTTAATGTCAAAGCTCATTTCAGTTCAGTTCAGTTCAGTTGCTCAGTCGTGTCCGACTCTTTGTGACCCCATGAACCGCAGCACGCCAGGCCTCCCTGTCCATCACCAACTCCAGGAGTCCACCCAAACCCATGTCCATTGAGTTGGTGATGCCATCCAACCATCTTATCCTCTGTCGTCCCCTTCTCCTCCTGCTCTCAATCTTTCCCAGCATCAGGGTATTTTCAAATGAGTCAACTCTTTGCATCAGGTGGCCAAAGTATTGGAGTTTCAGCTTCAACATCAGTCCTTCCAATGAACACCCAGGACTGACCTCCTTTAGGGTGGACTGGTTGGATCTCCTTGCAGTCCGAGGGACTCTCAACAGTCTTCTCCAATAAGCTCATTTCATATTCCTACTAAATCACTTTTCTCCACTTTATATATATATATATATATATTTTTGGCATTTAAAAAATATTTATTTTTATTTGAAGGATAATTGCTTTACAATATACTGTTGGTTTCAGCCATACATCAACATGAATCTGCCATAGGTATACATATGTCCCCTCCCTCTTTTTTTAAAAATTTTTTAAAAATATTTAAATTTTTATTGGAGGCTAATTATTTTACAATATTATATTGGTTGGTTTTGCCATACATTGACATGAATCCGCCCCAGGTGTACATAAGTTCCCCCTCCTGAACCCCCCTCCCACCTCACTCTTCCCCTTATCCTCCCTCTGGGTCATCCCCGCACACCAGCTCCAAGCATCCTGTAACATGCATCGACCATGAATTGGTGATTCGTTTCACATATGATAATATACATGTTTCAATGCCATTCTCCCAAATCATCCCATCCTCACCCTCTCCCACAGAGTCCCAAAGACTGTTCTATACATCTGTGTCTCTTTTGCTGTCTCGTATACAGGGTTATCATTTCCATCTTTCTAAATTCCATATATATGCGTTAGTATACTGTATTGGTGTTTTTCTTTCTGGCTTACTTCACTCTGTATAATAGGCTCTAGTTTCATCCACCTCATTAGAACTGATTGAAATGTATTCTTTTTAATGGCTGAGTAATACTCCATTGTGTATATGTACCACAGCTTTCTTATCCATTCGTCTGCAGATGGACATCTAGGTTGCTTCCATGTCCTGGCTATTATAAACAGTGCTGCAATGAACATTGGAGTACATGTGTCTCTTTCAATTCTGGTTTCCTCAGTATGTATGCCCAGGAGTGCGATTGCTGGATCATATGGCAGTTCTATTTCCAGTTTTTTGAGGAATCTCCACACCTTATCTTTGACAAAGAAGGCAAGAATATAAAATGGAGAAAAGACAGCCTCTTTAACAAATGGTGCTGGGAAAACTGGTCAGCCACTTGTAAAAGAATGAAACTAGAACACTTCCTAACACCATACACCAAAATAAACACAAAATGGATTAGAGAGCTAAATGTAAGACCAGAAACTATAAAACTCCTAGAGGAGAACGTAGGCAAAACACTCTCCGACATAAATCACAGCAGGATCCTCCAAGACCCACCTCCCAGAATATTGGAAATAAAAGCAAAAATAAACAAATGGGACCTAATTAAAATCAAAAGCTTCTGCACAGCAAAGGAAACTATAAGCAAGGTGAAAAGACAGACTTCAGAATGGGAGAAAATAATAGCAAATGAAGCAACTGATAAAGGATTAATCTCCAAAATATACAAGCAGCTCCTGCAGCTCAATTCCAGAAAAATAAATGACCCATTCAAAAAATGGTCCAAAGAACTAAACAGACATTTCTCCAAAGAAGACATAAAGATGGCTAACAAACACATGAAAAAATGCTCAACATCCCTCATAATCAGAGAAATGCAAATCAAAACCACAATGAGATACCATTTCACACCAGTCAGAATGGCTTCTATCCAAAAGTCTACATGCAATAAATGCTGGAGAGGGTGTGGAGAGAAGGGAACCCTCTTACACTGCTGGTGGGAATGCAAACTAGTACAACCACTATGGAGAACAGCGTGGAGATTCCTCTCCACTTTAATATCTACTGAATTTTGTTTTGTATTTAATTTCTTCTTTCTTTAATTCACAGTCGGGTGATTTTCTTTATAAAAGATCAAGGTGAGCCTTGATTCATTTCTATAAAAGCATAAAGTAACTCCTAATTAATACATTCAAGTGGTGCATGCATAGATCTCTCACTGTAAACATGAAAAGCAAAGAAAATCTTTGGAAAAGGGTGTGAAGTGGATGAAGGTTTCCTCTGGGGACTTACTGACCTGTGAATATTCTCTGTTTCTGTGGTAAAATATGTGGGACTTTGTGAACTTATTTTCAAGAACTAAATTATTTGATTAGTGGAAATTCTTTGAGATTTGACAAAGCATTGGTTAATATTACTGGTTTCCAAGGAAGTCAGGACTCTGAAGCTCCTGGAATATTTTTCACCTCCTCCTCCAGCATCTTTTTTTCTGTTGCTCTCTCTCATCTTCCATTTTCTCTTCTCCTTCCTCTACTCCTCCTTCTTCCTCTTCTTTGATCCTTCTATTCCTCCTCTTTCTTCATCTCAGCGTCTCCTTCAAAGGGAAGTTGGATGAGAAAGCTAGTCATCATCTAACTTCTAAATCTTCTTCCTATTATAGTTTTATTATAATGGGTAGTGACAAAGTAAACAATCCCTGTTGGCTAAATTTGCTTTACTGAAATTAGTTTGAATGTATAAATAAGTATAATATCACTACTGAACTTAATTTAACATTCTAATTAGATGTCACTACTTCCAAACCTAGAATAATTGCCTTGTGATTTCATGGACTTGAAGCATGTTTGCCTAAGGAGACTATGACTAATGCTTCTTATTTTCCTGGAAAAAATTATTCACAGCTGTGATTCAGTAAAGAGATAAAGCTTCTGTAACCTATGTGTAAAAGACCTGAAGAGATGTGTCTGTGGCCTCTTTGCTCCGCTGATCACCATGTGACTGACAGGTCTGAATGACTAGCTGACACTGTCTTTCCTCACTGAGAACCATACTCCTTCCTTCAGGAAAGAAAGACCTTCCCCAGTAGAGGAGTCCAGGGTTTTGGTACCTCTAGAAAGGAAAGTCTCTGCAACTATGTGTGTGTGTGTGTGTGTGTGTGTGTGTGCTCAGTAGCATCTGACTCTTTGCAACCCCATGGACTGTAGCCAACCAGGCTCCTCTGTCCATGGAATTTTCCAGGCAAGAATACTGAAGTGAGTTGCAATTTCTCACTTTAGGGGATCTTCCCAACTCAGGGATCAAACCCATGTCTCTTGTTTTGTCCTGCATTGGCAGGTGGATTCTTTAGCACTGCACCACCTGAGAAGCCTTTGGAACTGTAGTGCACTGGCAAAACATAGTTTGCAATCTTTTTTTTTTTTTACATTTTTGCTATGAAAATGTCAGTACCTTTTCTTCCAGGAGATCATTTTAAAGTAATGTGTGACAGTTGTAGCTGACTAGTGATTTTTCTCATCAGAAGATAAGAAATTACAAATTCTAACTGAAATAAATGATAGAATTCTATCAGAGATATTTAATTATATGTGTATATATTTGAAGAATGAAATATAGTCCCAATAATTATAAGCCTGTTGATTATTTTCCCTAAGTTGTTTACTGTTCAGTCACTCAGTAGTGTCCGACTCTCCGCGACCCCAAGAATCACAGCACGCCAGGCCTCCCTGTCTATCACCAACTCCCGGAGTTCACTCAAACTCATGTCCACAGAGTCGGTGATGCCATCCAGCCATCTCATTCTCTGTCATCCCCTTCTCCTCCCTCCCTCAACCCCTCCCAGCATGAGTCTTTTCCAGTGAGTCAACTCGTCGCATGAGGTGGCCAAAGTATTGGAGTTTCAGCTTTAGCATCAGTCCTTCCAATGAACACCCAGGATTGATCTCCTTTAGAATGGACTGGTGGGATCTCCTTGCAGTCCAAGGGACTCTCAAGAGTCTTCTCCAACACCACAGTTCAAAAGCATCAATTCTTCGGCGATCAGCTTTCTTCACAGTCCAACTCTCATATCCATACATGACCATGGGAAAAACCATAGCCTTGACTAGACGGACCTTTGTTGACAAAGTAATGTCTCTGCTTTTTAATATACTATCAAGGTTGGTCATAACTTTCCTTCCAAGGAGCAAGCGTCTTTTACTTTCACGGCTGCAATCAGCATCCGCAGTGATTTTGGAGCAAAAAAAAAAAAAAGTCTGACACTGTTTCCACTGTTTTTCCATCTATTTCCCATGAAGTGATGGGACCAGATGCCATGATCTTTGTTTTCTGAATGTTGAGCTTCAAGCCAACCTTTTCATTCTCCTCTTTCACTTTCATCAAGAGGCTTTTGAGTTCCTCTTCACTTTCTGCCATAAGGGTAGTGTCATCTGCATATCTGAGGTTATTGGTATTTCTCCCAGCAATCTTGCTTCCAGCTTGTGCTTCTTCCAGCCCAGCGTTGCTCATGATGTACTCTGCATATAAGTTAAATAAGCAAGGTGACAATATACAGCCTTGATGTACTCCTTTTCCTATTTGGAACCAGTCTGTTGTTCCGTGTACAGTTCTGACTGTTGCTTCCTGAACTGCATACAGTTTTCTCAAGAGGCAGGTCAGGTAGGCTGGTATTCCCATGTCTTTCAGAATGTTCCACAGTTTATTGTGATCCACACAGTCAAAGGCTTTGGCATAGTCAATGAAGCAGAAATAGATGTTTTTCTGGAACTCTCTTGCTTTCCGCATGATCCAGAGGATGTTGGAAATTTGATCTCTGGTGCCTCTGCATTTTCTAAAATCTGCTTGAACATCTGGGAATTCACGGTTCACATATTTCTGAAGCCTGGCTTGGAGAATTTTGAGCATGACTTTACTAGCGTGTGAGATGAGTGCAATTGTCCGGTAGTTTGAGCATTCTTTGGCATTCCCTTTCTTTGGGATTGGAATGTAATCCAGGCCTATTCCCCAATCAGTAACTCTGAAGAAGCCGAAGTTGAGCGGTTCTATGAAGACCTACAAGACCTTTTAGAACTAACACCCAAAAAAGATGTCCTTTTTATTATAGGGGGCTGGAATGCAAAAGTAGGAAGTCAAGAAACACCTGGAGCAACAGGCAAATTTGGCCTTGGAGCACAGAATGAAGCAGGGCAAAGGCTAATAGAGTTTTGTCAAGAGAACGCACTGGTCATAGCAAACACCCTCTTCCAACAACACAAGAGAAGACTCTACACATGGACATCACCAGATGGTCAACACCGAAATCAGATTGATTATATTCTTTGCAGCCAAAGATGGAGAAGCTGTATACAGTTAGCAAAAACAAGACCAGGAGCTGACTGTGGCTCAGATCATGAACTCCTTATTGCCAAATTCAGACTTAAATGGAAGAAAGTAGGGAAAACCACTAGACCATTCAGATATGACCTCAATCAAATCCCTTATGATTATACAGTGGAATTAAGAAATAGCTTTAAGGGACTAGATCTGATAGATAGAGTGCCTGATGAACTCTGGACGGAGGTTCATGACATTGTACAGGAGACAGGGACCAAGACCATCCCCATGGAAAAGAAATGCAAAAAAGCAAAATGGCTGTCTGAGGAGGCCTTACAAATAGCTGTGAAAAGAAGAGAATAGAAAAGCAAAGGAGAAAAGGAAAGATATAAGCATCTGAATGCAGAGTTCCAAAGAACAGCAAGGAGAGATAAGAAAGCCTTCCTCAGTGATCAATGCAAAGAAATAGTTGTTTACTGCTGCTGCTAAGTCGCTTCAGTCGTGTCCAACTCTGTGCGACCCCACAGGCAGAAGCCCACCAGGCTCCCCGGTCCCTAGGATTCTCCAGGCAAGCTAGTGGAGTGGGTTGCCATTTCCTTCTCCAAGTTGTTTACTACTAAACATTAATACTAACAAAGATCAGAATGATGGACAGAATGTTCAGTATTATACATGTGCAGTTTATTAAAGTAATTCAAAATTTGAGCCAGCAAATAAAACTTTGTCCTTTGCTTTATTTTTTTTCTGGCATCATCTGGATTTGCTTTACTTTTCATAATATTTCTGTCCTAAGCTTCCCATATGAGTAAGATATCTGCACAGCAAACTGTCACTACATATCTCACCGGTTAAATTTTAGCATGTCCAAGACATGGATGATCTCTGCCCATCACCTTCTTCTGCAGCATACATCATGCACCACATTTCATTAACACTCACATCCAGTACCTCTTGGCTAACTTCCATTTCTCCTTTCAGTGAGAGGCAATGCCACCCAGAGAAAAAAGTGAGGTAAATCATTTTTTCATTATACTTCATCCTCATTACTCCTCAACCAATTGACCATAAAGTCCTGTCACTCAACAACTGCAGTTCAAAAGCACAGGTCCATTAATAATAAAAATATATAGACCCAATGATGGGCCATAAAACAAATCTCAGTACATTTAAGAGGATTGAAATCATGTAGAGTATCTTTTCTGACCACTATGACATTAAATTAGAAATCAATTACATTTGATTGATGTTCAATGAATCAAATTACAGTAAGATATTTGGAGAAATCCCAAATATTCAGAAATTGAACAGCAAACTTCTGAATAACACATATATAAAAGAAAAAGTTACACAGGAAGTTATAAAGTATTTGACCTGGATAGAGGAATAATTGTAATTTTGAATGCTTATTGTAGTAAACTCCACGAAAGTAGATATTGTTTACTGGACATCCATGGGTTCAGAACATAATAATATAACAAGAACTTAATAAGTATTTACCCATGAAATCAACATCCTATATGTCACTTCTTTCTAACATTTTTAGACTTTCTATATTCCCTCTTACTCAACTCTTATTGTTCATCTCATTATGAAATATGTGGAAGTTAGAAACTACGACACAACTCTCTCTCAAATCTGGGATTGATCTTATATTTCCCAATCAAGAGAGTAATGATTTCTTTTCAACTGTATTTAATTTTCTTTCCTCTATAGAAGTATATTAATCTATTTTCAAATAATTATTAACAAAATTTTGCTTTAGCTTTATTTTCATCTTATCTACAAACATTGTATGAGAAAGATATTTAATACAGTTTATGGAAGAGTAAAATGTTTACTAGTTTACCAAAAATAAAGATGTAAGTTTTAATGCTACAATTACTCTTGAAGAGTACATTGCATCAGCATATTCCATCTACTTCTATTGGAAAAGTATCTGAAGTCCTCATCCTACCATCTGTGGATTAATGACAGCACTCCCTTTCCAAGTCATAATATACTGATATTTGACTTTGATTGATTATAATTGCACTTGCAATTCTGAATACCTTTGTCATTGGCTTTATTTAAATTTCAGAGAAAGTTATATGCATACAATTATTTTGATCAATATTGATACATGTTTACTGATTTGGTTTGATTTCAAAGTGCTTATTCTATGCTCAGCACTCCCTACTCCCTACCCACAGTGAAGTGGATAATTTCTAGTTCATCCTCTCAACACTTTTGTTGTTGTTGTTGAGTCTCTCATTTGTGTCTGACTCTTTGTGACCCCATGACTGCAGCACGCCAGGCCTCCCTGTCCATCACCAACTCCTGGAGCTTACTCAAACTCATGTCCATCAAGTCAACGATGTCATCCAAGCATCCCAACCTCTGTCATCCCCTTCTCCTCCTGCCTTCCATCTTTCCCTGCTCAGTGTCTTTTCTAATGAGTCAGTTCTTCTCATCAGGTGGCCAAAGTAATGGAGCTTCAGCTTCAGCATCAGTCCTTCCAATGAATATTCAGGATTAATTTCCTTTAGGAAATCACCTAGAGTATCAATTTGTCTTACATTTAATAAGTCTATTAAATAAAAGAATACCAATAGCTTAAAAAAAACCTATTTAGCTTTAGTATGGTTTCTGATGAAAAGTTTGAGGTGCTCATCACCCTAGCTGTACTTAATTTCTGACAAAAAATATAGAGAGATGGTTTACAAAGGTGGTCTTGCTATGTGCTTGCTCAGTCGCTTCAGTTATGTTCAACTTTTTAGGACCCCATGGACAGTAGTCTGCCAGGCTTCTCTGTCCATGGGATTCTCCAGGCAAAAATACTGGACTTGGTTGCTATGCCCTCCTCCAGGGGGATCTTCCCCACCCAGGGATTGAACCCACATCTCCTGTGTTGCAGACATGTTCTTTACCCACTGAGCCACCTGGGAAGGCCAGTCTTGCTGTAAGACTCATGATTCTCTTTGCTTTGAGAGTATTATTCTCTTAAAGTTGAAAAATGTTGACATATACTACTCAGGACAGTACTTATGAGTTAAAGACTCACTTAGACACTTTGGCAAATAAAAACGTGTGCCAATTTATCAAAGCAGGCACAGATGACTCATTATTACATCAAGCACTTGATCTAAAATCATAAGTGGTGTCAAGCCAAAATTAATCAACAATTTAAGTGACTGACATGGTGCTTAAATTCTAAGGCTGTGCCACATATCCTTTATATGCTAAAGCATTAGTCGCCAAAAGCAAAAGGTGGTAGAGAAAGTAATTGTCACTTACTAAAATACATTTTATTAGTTTGCCACAGATACAATGTTTGTTAAATACAGCATTTTTAGGAAAAAGGACAATTTGATTATATGCTGCTGTAGATTTTTTGAGAACAAATACTAATTTTTTTTCAACAAATTATATTTTTAATGACAAAGCACAGGAAGAAAAAAGAAAATTAAAACAAGAGAAATCACTGCTTATAGATGAAAATGTACAATCAGCTATTAAGGAAGAAAACTGGTACATGGAAAATACTAGAAAGAACAAAAGTTTGTATTAGAGAGGAAGCCATGATTATTTGTACAAATGATGCTGGCAGTTCAAGTAAAATGCCAGTTGTTAAATGAGGATTGGGCTTATCAGTATGGAAACCATGGAATTTTTGACATGAGCAGTTTTGGTAGAGTGTGGGAATGAAAGTCTGAGAGATATGGGTTTAAGAAAGAGTGGGAAGAGAGGACATGAATAAGGCTAGTTTAAACAATTTTTTTTCTAAAAGTTTTGCTGCCAAGGGCAGTAGAGTGATTTGGGTGATATCAAATGGGGAAAATGATATCAAGAGAAAAAAAAATATGATAGGAGAAGTAAGAAAATGTTTCTTTATTTAAAAGAATGATCCAACAATTATGCTATTAAAAGAAATTCCACTTTTTAGAACTTTTATTTATTTTTTTACTCTTCTTTTATTTTATTTATTTATTTTTAATTATTTTTAAATTTTAATTAACTGAAATATACAATGTGTTTATATGTCTCACTGAGTACATGGCATTTAGAAACATCATTACAGAAAGATAACAAAAATACAAAATCTTAAAACCTATGGGATATGGAAAACATTATCCACTGAGACCTTAAATGTAGTATACTTTACATAAAAAGGAAAAGCAATGAGTATGCAAGTATACAGCCAGTTTAAGAAGTTAGCAAGAACTTTTAAAAACAGTAACAATGGAAGTGATAACCTCAGCAATATTTTTTCAAAATATACCTCTTCTAGCCCTTGATTCATTTTCCTGCTGCAATTGCTTTTAGAACCTCATTTGCTAATCAGTCTCCCCTGATGTCTCCTCCCAGTCCAAACTCTTCCACCCCACCCTTTTCCCTAGACCAGCCCATCTTCTTGAAATTTTGAGAAGGCTCACCCTCTCAAACAGCCTAGATCTTTCTTTTTCTGCTGTAGCACTTATATCACAAGAGATTCAGAAACTTACCATCAAGAACCCTAAAAAGTGAGTGCTTGGGGTCGGGGTGAGCAGTAGATAAAAATAAGGAGAAATTAGAGAATATCCTCAAGCTAAAAATTCTTTTCTCCTTCACATATGAATTAATGTTTGTGGTTTTGTTTGCTTGTTCTTTTGTTTGCTTTGGACCAGATTGGTTTCAAGCTGCTCTGAGAATCCCTTGGACTGCAAGGAGGTCAAGCCAGTCAATCAAAAAGAAAACCAACCATAAGATTCATTGGAAGGACTGTTGCTAAATCTGAAGATAAAATCCTTTAACCACCTGATGTGAAGAGCCAACTCATTGGAAAAGATCCTGATCCTGGGAAAGATAGAAGACAAAAGATAAAGAGAACTGCAGAGGACAAGATGATTAGATATCCACCGACTCAGCAGTCGTGAATTCGAGCAAACTCTGGGAGATAGTGGAGGACAGAGGAGGCTGGCATTCTGCAGTCCATGAGGTTGCCAAGACTTGGACATGACTTAGTGACTGAACAACAACAAACCAGAACAGCACCAGGAATATAATTGGGAAAAAGGTTTTCCATTGAAAACTGGGTTGATGCTAAACTAGTTGAAAATACAGAACAATAAAGAAATAAAATACTCTCGAGGCTTTCTTTGCTCTCTTACTTGTCAAGGATGCTAGGAATTAAAACCTGCTAAACCACATCGGACACGACTGAAGTGACTTAGCAGTAGCAGCAGCAAACCACATCAATCCTGGGTGTTCATTGGAAGGACTGATGCTAAAGCTGAAACTCCAATACTTTGGCCACCTCATGTGAAGAGTTGACTCACTGGAAAAGACCCTGATGCTGGGAGGGATTGGGAGCAGGAGGAAAAGGGGATGACAGAGAATGAGATGGCTGGATGGCATCACCAATTCGATGGACATGAGTTTGAGTGAACTCTGGGAGTCAGTGATGGACAGGGAGGCCTGGCGTGCTGTGATTCATGGGGTCGCAAAAAGTCAGACACGACTGAGTGACTGAACTGAACTGAAACCACATCAATAATTAAGATTTTGTGTAATTTCTTTTACATGATTAAAGTAATTTTTTTCTGAGGCTGGCATAATAAAAAAAAAATCTTTGTTCATATAAACATCATTGTAATTTATTTTTCTACATGTTTATATTTTTACCTAGATAATCACAAGTTATGCCCAACCTAGACAGCATATTAAAGAGCAGAGACATTACTTTACCAACAAAGGTCTGTTTAGCCAAAGCTATGGTTTTTCCAGTAGTCATGTATGGATGTGAGAATTGGACTCTAAAGAAAGCTGAGTGCTGAAGAATTGATGCTTTTGAACTGTGATGTTGGAGAAGACTCTTGAGAGTCCTTTGGACTGCAAGGATATCCAACCAGTCTGTCCTAAAGGAAACCAGTCCTGAATATTCATTGGAAGGACTGATGCTGAAGCTGAAACTCCAATATTTTGGCCGCCTGATGCTAAGAACTGACTCATTGGAAAAGACCCTGATGCTGGGAAAGATTGAAGGTGGGAGGAGAAGGGGACGACAGAGGATGAGATGGTTGGATGACATCACCGACTCAACGGATGTGAGTTTGAGTAAACTCCGGGAGTTGGTTATGGACAGAGAGGCCTGGCGTGTTGCCGTCCATGGGGTCACAAAAGAGTCATACATGCCTAAATGACTGAACTGAACTGAATCACTTCATAGCATTAAGTACAACCACTGGATTATTGTAGTTGCCTGCGTGTAAGTCATTTCAGTCGTGTCTGACTCTCTATGACACCATGGACTGTAGCCGATCAGGCTCCTCTGTCCATGGGATTCTCCAGGCAAGAATATTAGTGTGGGTTGCCATTACCTTCTGCAGGGGATCTTCCTGACCCAGGGATCGAACCCTCATCTTTTACATCTCCTACAATGGTAGGTGGGTTCTTTACCACTAGCGCTACCAAATGATCACATAATTATGACCCTAATTATCTTTAATACTTGATTCACAATATTTTGAAATTATCACAGCCTTCGAATAATAATGAAGGTCAAAGGTTTATCTCTATGGAATTCTTTATCTAGATGATTTTAAATATTATACATATTTTATCCTTATTTAAAATTAGAAAAAATGACACCAAAGACTAAGCAGTGATCAGAAAATTTCTGTTGACTGTAAAAATACAATGTGGCATATTCTCTTATATCTTTGAAATGACAGGGAATTCTTTCTTTATATTTGACTTATTTGCTGTCAGACATGACTGAAGCTACTTAGCACCAAGATATCCTTCAGAAGAGGAATGAACAAATGGTGGTATATTCATACAATGGAATATTTTTCAGCAATAAAAAATTAGCTGTCAAGCATGGAGGAAATTTAAATGTATATTACTAAGTGAAAGATGCCAGTCAGAAAAGGCTACATACAAGAGGATTCACACTATATGCCCTCTGGAAAAGACAAAACTACAGACAGAGTAAAAAGATTGGTGGTTGACAGGGGTTAGGAAAAAGGATGAGTATTTGGAGCACAGGAGATTTTTAGAGCAGTGAAACCACTGTATAATACTGTAATGATGAATATTTGCCATCATACTTTTGCTAAAGTTCGTGGAGTTTTCTTTTCCAACACAGAGTGAAACCTAATGCAAATATGAACTTAGTTAATAATATATAAATATTGATTCCTCAATTATAACAAAAGTGTCACACTAATGCAAGATGTTTATAATAGGGAAATAAATGGAAGAGGATATGAGAACTCTACTTGCTGCTTTTGTAAACTTAAAACTACTCCAAAAATAAAATCTATTAAATTTAAAAAGCTCATCATTAATTTTTGTTGTTATATTGAATAAGCTTTAGTTTCATGATACGAATTAATTGCAGAAACAGAATTATTATTGGTTTGCTTTAAAAAATACTAGCTAGTGTTTGGTAATATACAGAGTAACCCTACAGTTATATACTTTAAAAAATGGTTGTTCTTCTAATTGTACATAAGTGATAAAGAGGTGCTGATCTGGAAGAGAAGGAATTATTTTGCTATAGGTGGGTAGCCTACTAGAAGGCCTGGTGTTATATAGTTGTAGTTTCTTAAAATATTTCATAGTTGATATCATTCAATTAAGCAATGGAAGCTTCCTTTGCTTAATGATGATTGATTGAAAAAGAATCATCTGAAATGATTACAGAAGAGATGTAAGGACAGAATAAATGATAATTAGCATTAAAGGTGCAGAAGATAGTATTTTTTGTAAAGATACATTAAGATAGTTCATGTTAGTTACTAGATAAAAGATGAATAAAGGGCACATAAATTTAGTCAAATTAACCAGAATCTTATTGAATAACTTTATCATATAACCATTCTGACTTATATAACCATTCTGACTCATATAACACAGTCTGACTTATTTTAGGCTACCAGACACTTGATAAACAGCAAGAATTTTAAATGTACTTGGCTAAGGTCTGTCATTTACTTGGGAAAATAGAAAAATCAAATCTTAAATTATATCAGACTTTATGGTAATCATTTGAACTGTAATAACATTCTAATTGGTTTACCAGTGAATTTTTTAGGGTTCTTATTTTTGATGATCAATTTCAATTTGCTTTCATATATTTCATTTCTCCCTTTATCATCTGTCTTTTAATATTGTGAAACCTGGTAATAATAGATTCATTTGAATTTTATGAACCCAGTGAATGTCTTTTTATGATGCCTTTTTCATTTTTAGAGAAAAAAGCATTCCCAGCCTCAGAAGGTTATTTCTTTAAGCATTATATAAAAGCTAGTAAAATTGGTTTAACTGTCCTGACCCTTTCAGTTTTAGTCAGTTTTCCATTTCACTGTCTCAAATAAAATTGCATCTCAAGTTTTTAGTAGCTATCAGAAGTTGAAGTACCAAAGATAAAAACTGAAGTTAAAGAAAACCTCAATATGATATGAAAACAAATCCTATGAAGTATACCATAGTATAATTGCAATTATATTATCCATTTGGATATAAAAGAGTAAAAAAAGTTTTATTTTGTTACTACCCTGAAGTTCCCACTGTAACACCCCTATTCATTAAATATTTCCACATATATGGCACATTTATAGTAATAGCTAGGAAGTCAGGATGACCGAGTGGTCTAAGGGGCTGCATTCAGGTCACAGTCTCCCCTGGAGGCATGGGTTCATATCTCACTTTTGGTAGTATTCTAGTTTGGGGCTTCCCTGATAACTCAGTTGGTAAAATATCTGCCTGCAATGCAGAAGACCCCAGTTCAATTCCTGGGTCAGGAAGATCCACTGGCAAAGGGATAGGCTACCCACTCCAGAATTCTTGGGCTGCCCTGGTGGCTCAGCTGGTAAAGAATTCACCTGCAATACAGGAGACCTGGGTTTGATCCCTGGGTTGGGAAGATCCCCTGGAGAAGGGAAAGGCTACCCACTACAGTATTCTGGCCTGGAGAATTCCATGGACTGTATAGTCCATGAGATCATGAAAAGTTGGACACTACTGAGTGACTTTCATTTTCACATTTTTCATAATAATAGCTAATATCAGCTGTGCACTTAATGTGAGATACCACCAAGTTAATTGTATTAACAGAAGAAGATTTTGCCCAATAAGAGAGTATTGATGTTTTAGCACAGAACAAGCACTCAGTACAAATCAGCTATTCTTATTACTCATTTTAGGGCATTGCTTTGTTTTTAAACTGAGACTTTTTCTTCCTAAATTGAGATTTAATTTATGTACAATGAAGCACACAAGTACACGTTCTGAATGTACAATTCAATGAGTCTTATAAATAATTACATCCATGTAACACACATTTGTTACAAGAGAATATTTTGATCTTCCTAGAGAAAGTCTTTCTTGCTCCTTTCAGCAGTTCTGAGTAGAGTCAACTTCTATTCAGACTCTTATTAGTTTAGATAAATTGTGCATATTCCCAAACTTCACAGAGTGAAGTTATATAGTTTGTATTCTTGTTTCTGGCTTCTTTCACTCAGGGTATTTTTGAGTCCCTGGAGGTTCAGTCCATAAACAGTCTGCCTGAAATGCAGGAGCCACCTGCAATGCAGGAGACCGAGTTCTATCCCTGGGTCAGGAAAATCCCCTGGAGAAGGAAATGACAACCAAATCCAGTATCCTTGCCTCGTAAATCCCATGAATAGAGGGGACTAGTGGGCTAGACCATGGGGTCCCAAGAGTCAGACACAACTTAGTGACTAAACCACCACCACTTGTGCATAGCAATAGTTTGCTTCTTTTGTTTGTGAGTAATACTCCATTTGTATGAATATGTCTCAATTTGTTTATTCGTTCACCTGTTGATGAGCATCCGTTGTTTTCAGTTTTTGGCTGCTGCTGCTGCTAAGTCGCTTCAGTCACGTCCAACTCTGTGCAACCCCATAGACAGCAGCCCACCAGGCTCTCCCGACCCTGGGATTCTCCAGGCAAGATCACTGGAGTGGGTTGCCATTTCCATCTCCAATGCATGAAAGTGAAAAGTGAAAGTGAAGACGCTCGGTCGTGTCCAACTCTTCGCGACCCCATGGACTGCAGCCTACCAGGCTCCTCCGTCCATGGGATTTCCCAGGCAAGAGTACTGGGATGGGTTGCCATTGCTTTCTCTGCAGTTTTTGGCTACCGTTAATAAAATGAATACAGCTGCACTCAGTGAAATGCAAGGAGACCCTTATAGCTAGATTTTAGAGCTCAGGAGAAGAAGTGGTGAGAGACAATGCTGGCAAGGCTAGAGTGGTGTCAATCATGAAAGACTTTATTTTGCTAAAGGAGTTTGGTTTTAATCCTCAAAGGAATGGGGGACCATTTGAGAAAATAGTGCTTCAGATTATCATTTCGGACTTACTACTCAGATAACAATGAGTAGAAATCATGGTTTTCTATAAGCTCTACTCTCAAAGGAGGAAAAAGATATTGCTCAGAATGAAAATATGTCAAATATTTTCTCTTAGTTAAAGCATAGGATATATATGTGTTTTAGGGGGAAGGGATTTGGTTTGGGCCCTCATGGGATGGGAAATAAGCACCTATGCATATAGAGATCAGTACTCAGCCACAGCCTTGAGAGGATTACCCTGCAGAATTCTGGAATCCTCCCTCCGAGCTGCCTCTTCCTCTCCAGTACGTTGCCACACAAATTCTAGTACCTCAACGACCTCAGATTTGTATCTCTAATCATCTCTTTCTCCTCAACCTATGGAGACTGTCAACTTCAGTTTGAGTTTCTCCTCCTGGTACTGCAGTTTAGAAACTGACTCCAGGCAATAAGCTAGAGTCACCATGAAACAAACATCTTTTGTTTCCTTGCTGTCAAGAATTACAGTCCTGCACTGCCACTTGTCCAACTTATGAAATCAGTAAATGTAAATATATAAAAAATATAGTTTTCTATGTGCTTAAAGCAAAAGTATAACTTTCACAGCTCTTCATCCTTATGGAGGTAAAAATTCTATTTTTGTTGCTAGTACTAGGTTGACTAGTATGTTTATTTCCCACTGCAGTGTAAGCCATTTATCATTTATTTATTTATTTATTTGCCCTTGCTCAGTAACTCAGAAAAAGAGGGCTCTGGGTGGACTTTGTTCTCAGGGTCTAGAAGAGGCAATGCTAGACTGAAGAACTCAGGGAAGCCTGGAACATACTTCCGCCTAATTCTTCTTCATTTTAGAAACTGCTCAAGTCTGGGCATGTCTGTCTTATGAGAGTCTTCAGTGTCTTTGCCCAGTGGGTACCAGAGACAGATTATTGAAGAAAATAAGAAACTGTTTTCTGACTTAGTAATTTACTATACCAGAATTGTTCAGTTCAGTCGCTGAGTCATGTCTGACTCTGGATCCCCATAGTCTGCAGCACACCAGGTCTCCCTGACCATCACAAACACCTGGAGTTTACTCAAACTCGTGTCCATTGAGTCAATGATGCCATCCAACCATCTAATCCTCTGTCCTCCCCTTCTACTTCTGCTTTCAATCTTTCCCAGCATCAGGGTCTTTTCCAATGTGTCAGTTCTTTGCATCAGGTGGCCAAAGTATTGGAGTTTCAGCTTCAGTATCAGTGCTTCCAATGAATAT
This sequence comes from Moschus berezovskii, assembly GCF_049115385.1. Classification (NCBI taxonomy): domain Eukaryota; kingdom Metazoa; phylum Chordata; class Mammalia; order Artiodactyla; family Moschidae; genus Moschus; species Moschus berezovskii. Next base: position 86,660,574 of record NC_142469.1, on the reverse strand, counting down.
TCAAGACTGATCTCCTTTAGAATGGACTGGTTGGATCTCCTTACAGTCTAAGGGACTCTCAAGAGTCTTCTCCAACATGACAGTTCAAAAGCATCAACTCTTTGGCGCTCAGCTTTCTTTATATTCCAACTCTCATATCTATATATGACTACTGGAAAAACCATAGCCTTGACTAGATGGACATTTGTTGGCAAAGTAATTTCTCTGCTTTTTAATGTCTCTAGGTTGGTCATAACTTTTCTTCTAAGGAGCAAGCATCTTTTAATTTTAAGGCTGCAGTCACCATCTGTAGGGTTTTGGAGCCCCCAAAAATAAAGTCTGAAACCGTTTCCATTGTTTCCCCATCTACTTCCCATGAAGTGATGGGACCAGATGCCATGATCTTAGTTTTCTGAATGTTGAGTTTTAAGCCAACATTTTTAATCTTTCACTTTCATCAAGAGGCTCTTTTGTTCTTTACTTTCTGCTGTAAGGGTGGTGTCATCTGCATATCTGAGGTTCTTGATATTTCTCCCGGCAATCTTGATTCCAGCTTGTGCTTCCTCCAGCCCAGCATTTCTCATGATGTACTCTGCATATAAGTTGAATAAGCAGGGTGACCATATACAGCCTTGACGTACTCCTTTTCCTATTTGGAGCCAGTCTGTTGTTCCATGTCCAGTTCTGACTGTTGCTTCCTGACTGGCATACAGGTTTCTCAAGAGGCAGGTCAGGTGGTCTGGTATTCCCATCTCTTTCAGAATGTTCCACAGTTTGTTGTTATCCATATAGTCAAAGGCTTTGGCATAGTCAATGAAGCAAAAATAGATGTTTTTCTGGAACTCTCTTGCTTTTTTGATGACCCCGCGGATGTTGGCATTTTGATCTCTGGTTCCTCTGCCTTTTCTAAAACCAGCTTGAACATCTGGAAGTTCATGGTTCATGTATTGCTGAAGCCTGGCTTGGAGAATTTTGAGCATGACTTTACTAGCGTGTGAGATGAGTGCAATTGTGTGGTAGTTTGAGCATTCTTTGGCATTGCCTTTCTTTGGGATTGGAATGAACACTGACCTTTTCCAGTCTCGTGGCCACTGCTGAGTTTTCCAAATTTGTTGGCATATTGAGTGCAGCACTTTCACAGCATCATTTTTTAGGATTTGAAGTAGCTCAACTGGAATTCCATCACCTCTGCTAGTTTTGTTCATAGTGATGATTCCTAAGGCCCACTTGACTTCACATTCCAAGATGTCTGGCTCTAGGTGAGTGATCACACTATCATGATGATCTGGGTCATGAATTTCTTTTTTGTATAATTCTTCTGTGTATTCTTGCCACCTCTTCTTAATATCTTTTGCTTCTATTAGGTCCATACAATTTCTATCATTTATTGCGCCCATCTTTGCATGAAAGTTTCCCTGGGTATCTCTAATTTTCTTGAGGAGATCTCTAGTCTTTCCCCATTCTATTATTTTCCTCTATTTCTTTGCATTGATCACTGAGGAAGAAGGCTTTCTTATCTCTCCTTGCTATCCTTTGAAACTCTGCATTCAAATAGGCATATCTTTCCTTTTCTCCTTTGTTTTTTGCTTCTCTTCTTTTCTCAGCTGTTTGTAAGGCTTCCTCAGACAGCCATGTTGCTTTTTTGCATTTCTTTTTCTTGGGGATGGTCTTGATCACTGCCCCTTGTATGATGTCACAAACTTCTGTCCATAGTTCTTCAGGCACTTTGTCTATCAGATCTAATGCCTTGAATTTATTTGTCACTTCCACTGTATTATTTTAAGGGATTTGATTTAGCTCATACCTGAATGATCTAGTGGTTTTCCCTACTTTCTTCAATTTAAGTCTGAATTTGGCAATAGGGAGTTCATGATCTGAGCCACAATCAGCTCCTACTCTTGTTTTCCTGACTGTATAGAGCTTCTCCCTCTTTGGCTGCAAAGAATATAATCAATCTGATTTCAGTATTGACCATCTGGTGATGTCTATGTGTCTTTTCTTATGTTGTTGGAAGAGGGTTTTTGCTATGACCAGTGCATTCTCTTGGCACAATTCTATTAGACTTTGCCCTGCTTCATTCTGTACTTCAAGGCCAAATTTGCCTGTTACTCCAGGTGTTCCTTGACTTCCTACTTTTGCATTCCAGTCCCCTCAAATGAGAAGAACTTCTTTTTTGGTGTTAGTTCTAGAAGGTCTTGTAAGTCTTCACAGAACCGTTCAGCTTCAGCTTCCACAGCATTACTGGTTCAGGGCATAGACTTGGATTACAGTAATATTGAATGTTTTGCCTTGGAAAGGAGCAGAGATCATTTTGTCATTTTTGAGATTGCATCCAAGTACTGCATTTCGGACTTTTTTGTTGACTATGATGGCTACTCCATTTCTTCTAAGGGATTCCTGCCCACAGTAGCAGATATGATGGTCAACTGAGTTAAATTCAGCCATTCTAGTCCATTTTGGTTTGCTGCTCCCTAAAATGTCGATGTTCACTCTTGTCATCTCCCTTTGACCACTTCCAATTTGTCTTGATTCATGGACCAATCATTCCAGGTTCCTATGCAATATTGCTCTTTACAGCATCAAACTTTGCTTCTATCACCAGCCACATTCACAACTGGGTGTTGTTTTTGCTTTGACTGTGTCTCTTCATTCTAGAATTGTTAAGGCACCTTGTATGTATTAGTTTCAAAGGGCCTTACATCTATTATGTCATTTGATCCTTGGCAAAATCTCAATGGTTTTGATTCTCACAGAAATGTCTCTAGATATTTTTTTCTCAGAGTAAGTCACTCATTTAGAATCACAGAGCTAGTGGTTCAAGTGTAAAAGGAGTGTGGGCTCTTAGAATATAAGAAGTGGCAAGTGTTCAGGAGCCTTGATGTTTCTTAACATCATTGATGCTAAGAAAGCTGTCTAAGATTATATACACTTGGAACCATGCTAGGATTTGAACCAAAGCTGTCCAAATCCAAAGTCTTAGAAAGTGAAGAGCATATTTTATTGGGAGTGACATCAATTATACAAATGAAATTCATTAATTTTGTATCTCTTCCCTTACAATATGATTTTCTGATCTTTAATGATAATTCTTATTTGCCGAATTCATATCTGTGATATTTGGCTTTGTTTCAGCTGTGTTTGACTTTAGATTGCTCTTTCACTAAAATCTGCAATGAAGAAAAGAATTACTGAATAATAACTTTTCAATCTATAGTGGCTGAATTGTGATTAATTTGATTTATCAAACATTGAGTTTTTTCCCTCTTAGATATCTAAAGTCTTTGTTGTTTGGTTGTTTAGTTGCTAAGTGGTATCCAGCTCTTTTGGGACCCTATGTACTGTAGCTCACGAGGCTCCTTTGTCCTTGGGATTTTGTCCATGGGATTTTCCAGGCAAGAATACTGGAATGGGTTGTCGTTTCCTTCTCCAGGGGATCTTCCAGACCCAGGGACTGCACCCATGTCTCTTACATCTTTCTCCTGCATTGGCAGGCAGCTTCTTTACCAATGAGCCACCTGGGAAGCCCTATCTAAAGTCTTACAAAACAGTGAATTTTGCAAGTTTCTAGGACTGTCTTAGAAGCAGATTTCAAGTCATATCATGTTTTTCTTAAATTGTTTTCATATTTATACTGAATATGGCTGAACATTTATACTGAACTTATTTTCTTCAATACTTTCTGGTACCCACTGGGCAAAATACTGAAGATTTTCATAAGACAAACATGCCCACTGATCATACTTACACTTCATTTATTTGAACTCCTAAATGAAGCAAATATATATTTCTGGAAAGCAATAATAACATTAATCACACATCCTCCTCAATGTGGTTTCATGTCTACTTTTTATAAAGCATTTTCCAATTATCACATTATTCTCAAAACAAGCTGATGAAGTACATAGAGATGGTACTTTCCCTCCTACATATAAGTGCTGAAACTGATATGCAGAGATGGCTAAGCATTGGTCCCAGGAATCAGAATATGTATGGGAACGAAGACTGAGACAATAACTTAGATCTCCTGATGTTTTGCCTGCCAGTCTTTTGGTTTTCACTGTCAGCTTTGACAGACAGAATTTTCTGCACATGACTGTATTCTCAGAAGAACTGGCCATTCCCCCCATGCTGTTTCCTCCCCCACCATGAACTATAGCAGTGGAGAGCAGGCTCACTGGCCTTCATATTCTGCAAAGAAAGTGAATTTAACCTAATCCAAAAATAAGTATGCTATACTGTCAAAGTATTTAAAAAATTAATATTCAAAATACAACTTTATTATAATGGTTCTCAGAGTCATATTTTATCTTCATGGAAAATGCCAAAGAATTTTCATCCAGATTGAAATGAGAAAATAATGTTAAGCTGAAGGAGGCAGAATAAAATAATATTTTCTTTTTATCTCTCAAATTAGCATTTATCCAACTAATAACATTTCAGTATTCATGTGCACTTAGCAATACACTGAGCAGTGCACTCTTACTTTAGGGATTCTTATGAATCCTATGAAATAAGTGAGTTTGCTGGTAACTGCACAGCAGACAGCAGTTCATCATTTTTACTAGTTAAATCTTACTAAGTGATAATATCAGGAAAAAGATCAGATCTATGAAAATTACAGTAGAATTAAAATGGCTAATTTTCTTAGAACACAGCATATGTGTTTTGTTTTGAAGTGTATATGATTATAGGGTCTTTGATGAAGAGAAAAATGTAGTTTATGTTGATCTCTTTCCTTTGAATGATCCCTTGTTCCCTCCTTTGAAATCTAATAGTACTTTGTGCAATTTTGAGATACTTGTAACAAATTACACTATCTACAGTAATTTATAGGTATTTCTAGACTCTCCCTAAATATAAGAACTTTTCTCCAGGTTGGGCACAGGCTGGATAGTCCTTTTTTCCCTATAACACCTTACTCAGTGTCTGGTTAAAAACATTTGAATATTGAACACATTATTCAAAATCATGTTTAATAAAATCTTTCTAAAAATTCCTCTCTTTAGAACTTTGCCTTCTTAGGATTCTCTGGAAAGAGGGAGAAATTGGTCAGCACAATAAGTATAAATTTTACAGGATTGCAGGATAGAATTTACAGTTAAGTCTAACATCTGTCTGCAGAGAGGAGGCAGCTTGCCAACTAGTTTTCCTTGCTTTTCTAGAATGTGGTTTTTTGCTTTCTAAAGTTTAGATATTGTTAGTCAAGTTTTTATTTTTTAAAAATTTTTCTGGGAGCATAGTTGATTTACAATATTGTGCTAATTTCAGGTATACAGCAAAATAAAACATTTTTACTTTAAATCTTCCTTGCGTGTGTGTCTCAGTTGCTCAGTTGTGTCTGACTCTTGAGACCCCATGGACTGTAACCTGCCAGGTTCCTCTGTCTGTGGGATTTCTCAGACAAGAATACTAGAGTGAGTTGCCACTTCTTCCTCCAGGGAATCTTCCCCACCCAGGGATCAAACCCAGGTCTACTGCATTGCAGGTGGATTCTTTACCACTAAACCACTCTATCAGAGTCTTAAATCTTCCTTATTGCTTTTCAGATATGTTTTGTGTACCCACATTAGAAATTAACCTGAGCTGTGTGAAGAAGTGAAGTGGGATAAGGGTTCAGAATGCTTCCTATTGTCCCAGAGAATTACAGAAACGAAGAGAGTTCTCCATGAAGAAATGCATGGCTGTGTAACGAAAAGCACAAGGTCTATAGTAGATAATATTCTAACAGACATCATTTCTTTGAAATCCTAAAATTTTATCAATAAATAATTTTGGGGGTGTATCAAGGACATTGTTTTTCTTAAAAATCTTTGCACAATGTAATTATATTCATTAATCGTTCACCTGCTGATACTTAAAGACATGTTTACATGCTAAAGTAAACAGGCTTTGAAAGTGAAGCACCAGCAAAACAAATGTTTGTTGAAAGAGAGAATTAGAAAGACCAAGTTCACGTCTTTTGAGATTTTACTGTAGGTCTGCTCTGGACAAGGTTGAGCATTTCATTTACCACTGGCTTCTCTTTCTGAGCCTTTATTCTCAGTATTTGAGAAGAAACCATATCTTATAATGACACTAAAGCTGCTGTTCCTCTCCTGGGAGCTGTGTTAACAATAGCATATTCCTTTAGCAATCACTGTGAGTGGCAAGGCAAGGACACTTTCCAGGCTCATGCCTTCTGGAAATGTTCTCCCGCATTCTTCTAGCGTCAGGTTAATCTGAAGCCTCTGTTAACACATTGTGTTGTTATTAGTATATTATAACTGCCTCATGGATATAAAGAGATAATATCAAGGGATGAATATGTATTCTAAAAATGCAGGCCAAAAAAAAGTAAGGTTGACATTTTATTATAGTAGAATCTATTGAATCAAATTTACACTTGTCAAAAGATGGTAAATGGTCTTTGAAAAATATGGCAAAGGAGCTTTCCAACTATAACAGAAGTCAGCTGGTGGCTGAAAGGTCAGAAATATCAGCCAAGGTCAAGAGAATTGTGAGAATTACATTTTATCTTTTGCTTTTCATGTGAACAGTGACTTACCTATCAGGTACTCAGAAGGAAGCTGTATTTTGTGTGGGTCTTAGTTTAGTTGATGTTATCTGTGAGTTGATATCAATTTCCTTGTTTGCCGAAATTGACTGGACAAAACATCTCTCTGCTTAATGCTGCAAAATGCCGCCTTAGTCTCTTTTATATTTGTGAGGACTTAATTTTGGTTGAGTTTATGAATAAAGAAATAGAAAATTGTAATTATTTTGGCTTTTTAAAAAGTTTTTAAATGACGGCTTTAGCATTCATAAAATTTTCAGAGGGTTCCTATCTCAATCGTTGTCACAGCAGGAAACAGATGACATACACACATTGGAATAATTTGAGGAAATTTAAATAAGGAGCTATTTATAAGGAAATCATAGTGAATAATACAATACCCTTAAGCTTGTACCATACACAGGACAGGAACCCCCAAGGCCTGAAGTGGCAAGTAACTGGAAGAAGAGGCACAGAGCTGGTTTAAAGAGGACTGTGTGACAGTAACTGTGATCTTCATTTGAGCAATGATGTCATCCCACCGTGATCTCCTCTCCTCCTCTGAAGGTGAGAGGCAGAGGACAGGTACCCTGACCCATTCTCATTTTACTTTCTGTTTTCCTATTCAGATGTTAACTGGTGGAACCCACACTTCATATCTGTTGAACTAGATGGACTGAGTTGAGTTTAGGATTAAAGAATGCATAGATTTAACAGGAAAGAGTGAAAGAGTACCTTGAAACATGCAATTTTCAAAATCAACTAGGCAGTTGGATATATGATTAGATTCTGGAAACCATGAAAAATGTATAGACTGAGTAGATAGATTAGAGAATTAAATCTCCCCCAAATGATTTAGAGTTTATTTATTTATGCATTTTGGTGTCAGACATATTTTATACACTAGGGAAAAAAGAGCCCTGAAGTAAAAACCTTTGGGGATACCGAGATTGAACATTTTTTTTTAGGTGGATAGGAAGTTACCAAAAAACAGTATGGAGAAAAATAGAGTCATCAGTATTTTCAGATGTCAAAGGCTGATAAAGTAAGATGAGGCTATTGAACTACCCATAAAATTTGGTAATTAAGTGACTTTGGTAAATTTTACTAGAGAGATGTCAGTGCAAAATTGTGATAGAAATTTCATAGTACAAAGAAAAGTGACCATGGACAGGTGTAGTCATAACTGTAGACTATTCTTTTCAGTGGCCTTACATTGAACTAAGAAGAGGATCACACAGTGGAGGAGCCTGGGTGCTGTGCATAAAAAGAGAAATGAGGTTCCTATAAGGGGAGGAATTGGCAAACACAGGAAAAGAACTATCAGTGAGGCATATTTTCATACAAGAAAGCAAAAGATCAGATAATGCATTCAGGAGGAGGAATGAACCTTGCAAGAGGAGAAATAAGAGAGAAGGGATTGAGGTTTAGATACATTTACAGGTAGAGATATTGAGAAAATTAACTTCTAATAGTCTAATTGTTCTCTGACAGTTTTTGGACATTTAATATGGTTGAAATTGTATTATAGGAATGGGGGGAGTTCACCAGTTGGATAGAAAAGGGTTTCTGGGGACTTCTGAAAGTCGTTATGGGCTGAATTGTGTTCAACAAAAATATTGCTGAAGTCTGAACCGCAAGTTCCAATGTGATTGATTTCGGAGATGGGATCTCTATAGAGGTGGTTCAGTTCAAATGAGGTCATTAGGATGGATTTTATTATGCCTACTAAATGCTTTATTGCTTTTTTGCTCAAGTGAAGTTGCTCAGTCTTGTCCGACTCTTTGCAACCCCTTGGACTGTAGCCTGCCAGGCTCCTCTGTCCATGGGATTTTCCAAGCAAGAAAACTGGAGTGCATTGCCTTTTCCTTCTCCAGGGGATATTCCTGACCCAGGGATCAAACCTGGGTCTCCTGCACTGCAGACAGACTTTTTACCATCTGAGACAACAGGGAAGACTATTGCTTTTTTAGTTGTAGAATTTTCAAAATGTAATAATGTCTCATCTTCTGTGGATGACAGGGTAGCTAAAAAATAGCTGCAAATATTTTGCTACTCCTTCATTGAGAGATTGAATCCAATTTACTTCCCCTTGAATTTGGACTGGTCTCAGTTATTTATCTCTGGACATGGAACAACAGACTGGTTCCAAATAGGAAAAGGAGTATGTCAAGGTTGTATATTGTCACTCTGCTTATTTAACTTATATGCAGAGTACATCATGAGGAACTCTGGGCTGGGAGAAGCACAAGCTGGAATCAAGTTTCCCGGGAGAAATATCAATAACCTCAGATAGGCAGATGACACCACCCTTATGGCAAAAAGTGAAGAGGAACTCAAAAGCCTCTTGATGAAAGTGAAAGAGGAGAGTGAAAAGGTTGGCTTGAAGCTCAACATTCAGAAAACAAAGATCATGGCATCTGGTCCCATCACTTCATGGGAAATAGATGGGGAAACAGTGGAAACAGTGTCAGACTTTGTTTTTTTGGGCTCCAAAATCACTGTGGATGCTGATTGCAGCCATGAAATTAAAAGACGCTTACTCCTTGGAAGGAAAGTTATGACCAACCTAGGTAGCATATTAAAAAGCAGAGACATTACTTTGCCAACCAAGGTCCGTCTAGTCAAGGCTATGGTTTTTCCCGTGGTCATGTATGGATGTGAGAGTTGAACCGTGAAGAAAGCTGATCGCCGAAGAATTGATGCTTTTGAACTGTGGTGTTGGAGAAGACTCTTGAGAGTCCCTTGGACTGCAAGGAGAGCCAACCAGTCCATTCTAAAGGAGGTCAATCCTGGGTTTTCATTGGAAGGACTGATGCTAAAGCTGAAACTCCAACACTTTGGCCACCTCATGCGACGAGTTGACTCACTGGAAAAGACTCATGCTGGGAGGGGTTTGGGGTGGGAGGAGAAGGGGACGACAGAGAATGAGATGGCTGGATGGCATCACCGACTCGATGGACATGAGTTTGAGTGAACTCTGGGAGTTGGTGATGGACAGGGAGGCCTGGCGTGCTGTGATTCATGGGGTCGCAAAGAGTCGGACACGACTGAGTGACTGAACTGAACCATACAATGCAGCAAAACAAACTCTCCAAAACTTTTGAGGCAGAGTGATAAGCAGCTTTGTAGCCTCTGTCTGGGACTCTTGAGGTACTCACTCTCTGAATCTAGTTACCATGGCCTTAGAAACTGGAGGAAATTGTTGAGGAGATGTTTGTGTGAAAAGGAACCCAGGTTTTCAGATGACATATCTCAACTGAGTTCACAGTCCACAGCCAGCCTCCACTTGCTACCAAGTGAGTAAACCTCCAGCCCTCATTGTTACTGTATGAAGCAGAGGTGAGTTGTTCCTGTCACTTCCTGCCTGAATTGAAGACAGATGAACAAAATAAATGATAGTTGTTTTTCTAAGTCACAAAGTGTTGAGTTGGTTTCTGTTTTTGTTTATTTTGCAGCAATGGGTAATTGGAACAGAGAAAATGTCTTCTTATGCCCCACAGCACAGGACTGCTAAATACTTCATCAATATGGCAGGTACCTGAATGTTTTTAGGGTTTATTCCTTATTCTCTTGTTCACATATGACTTATCATCATGTTTAGAATACCTAACAGTTTCTGCTTACATCTCTAAGTAATATGATGTCATCAGTTAGATAGCATCACCAACTCAATGGACATGAATTTAAGCAAACTCTGGAACACAGTGAAGGACAGGGAAGCCTGGCATGCTGCAGTCCATGGGGTTGCAGAGAGTTGGACAAGACTAAGGGACTGAACAACTACAACTTCAGCATAATGGACAAGTTTGTTGTTATAAAGAGTGTCACATGGTCTAGTGAGGGAAACACAATACCTTCTGTGAGAGGAAAGAGAATATTAACTAAAACATGTAAGAATTCGCTAATATTTTCTGGCAGAAAGCAGGAGAACATGTCTTGCAACAGATTTGGGGGATATGGAAATAGGGAAGACAGGATATAAAAGTGGATACAAGAAAGTTCTGTACTACACAGCTGCTCTCTCATACCTTATAATTTAATATCCTGTCATTGATACCTGGAGCTGGTCTAATACAGTTGTTGGGATCATTTCTTGAAGCTTGGGTAAGACAATGGACTGTGACAGTGATGTGGAGATACTGAAATATAAAATCATACATAGTAAAATGAATTACTTACAAATGTGTACTCCAGGAGTTGGTGATGGACAGGGAGGCCTGGCGTGCTGTGATTCATGGGGTCGCGGAGAGTCGGACACGACTGAGCGACTGAACTGAACTGAAGCTAAAATAAGACAAAAACAAATAAATCATCATTAATGAACAATTTTTGAAACTCATGGGGTTGGGTATGTGGACATTTAATTCTCTCCTTTTTTTGAAATTATTTTCTGTTTTCTTTTAGTAGTGATCTTTTTATCTGCAATATGAGAATAAGTTCTTATTCCACTGCAATTTTCAAAAGAGATGATCCCTTTGATTTTGCAGGTTATTTCCCTCAGTGTCAGTTTCAGTCTACAAAGCAGTGAAGAAAATGTGTCAATATTCTGTAGGCTTTAAATCTGCTCATGAGAAAACAATGGGTATTTCAGTGTGGTCATAGTTTTGTCTCATTTCCTATCATATCTGCATCTGGATTCAAAAACACTAAAATTATCCTGAATTACAATTATTTAGTCAGTGATAACTGGATTCTCACTTTCATGTATTACTTCTACAGATTGAAAATATGCATTAAGTTGAAAGAAACAGAAGTGGAAATTAGAAGAGGAAAATAAGTGGAGGAACAAAAAACATAGAAAATATCCTGAAATTAATTCTTTATCTAGTTAATCATTGAAAGTATTCATTCATTCATTCATACAATTATACTTTTCTTTAGTAAATTATCATTAAGTGCACCAGATAATGCAGATTGGTACATGAACAATATCTAAATGTTCCTTGCTTTCATAAAGCTACCGTCTAAGTGCAAACAGAACAAGAGCCTTCTAAACAGCCTTCTTACGTCTGTTCTTGCCTTCCAATAGCTCCTTAGTCTTCTCACAACATCATGAATGAGTGTTCCTTTGAAGACACAAGTCAGTCCTCTGTTCAGAATCTTCCAATGGATTTGTATCTCACAGAAAAATTCTTATTGATTATTTGTTGCAAAGAAACAAACCACCCCAAAACTTACTGGCTTAAAATAGCAGTGACCTGCCACCTGAGAAGCCCGTATGCAGGTCAGGAAGCAACAGTCAGAACTGGACATGGAACAACAGACTGGTTCCAAATAGGAAAAGGAGTATGTCAAGTTTGTATATTGTCACCCTACTTGTTTAACTTATATGCAGAGTACATCATGAGAAATGCTGGGCTGGAGGAAGCACAAGCTGGAATCAAGTTTCCTGGGAGAAATATCAATACCTTCAGATATGCAGATGACACCACCCTTATGGCAGAAAGTGAAGAAGAACTAAAGAGCCTCTTGATAAAAGTGAAAGAGGAGAGTGAAAAAGTTGGCTTAAAGCTCAACATTCAGAAAAATAAGATCATGGCATCCGGTCCCATCACTTCATGGCAAATAGATGGGGAAACAGTGGCTGACTTTATTTTTCTGGACTCCAAAATCACTGCAAATGGTGACTGCAGCCATGAAAGTAAAAGATGCTTACTCCTTGGAAGAAAAGTTATGACTGCCCTAGACAGCATATTAAAAAGTAGAGACATTACTTTGTCAACAAAGGCCCATCTAGTTGAGGCTATGGTTTTTCCCATGGTCATGTATGGATGTGAGAGTTGGACTGTGAAGAAAGCTGATCGCCGAAGATTTGATGCTTTTGAACTGTGGTGCTGGAGAAGACTCTTGAGAGTCCCTTGGACTGCAAGGAGATCCAACCAGTCCATCCTAAAGGAGATCAGTCCTGGGTGTTCATTGCAAGGACTGATGTTGAAGCTAAAAGTCCAATCCTTTGGACACCTGATGCGAAGAGCTGACTCATTGGAAAAGACCCTGATGCTGGGAAAGATTGAGGGCAGGAGAAGGGGACGACAGAGGATGATATGGTTGGATGGCATCGCCAACTCAATGGACATGGGTTTGGGTGAACTCTGGGAGTTGGTTATGGACAGGGAGGCCTGGCATGCTGTGGTTCATGGGGTTTCAAAGAGAAAGACACGACTGAGTGGCTGAACTGAACGGATTTCTTACATTTGGGATTAACTGGGATCAGAAGGGTAGTTCTCGAGGTCTTTGATGTGGTTGCAGTCATAAGGAGGAGTAGATTCATATAAGGCTTCATGAAACTGGACCCGCAGGGTAACTTCTTTAGTCACAGGCATTAGCTATGAATGGCTGGAGCAGCTATAGGCTGGCCAGGGTCTCTCTGAATATGCAGCTTCCCCGTTGGTTAGCTTTGGCTTCCTTAGAATATGGAAGTCTCAAGGTCAACTTGCTATCCTGGTTAACTTTCAGAACACTGAGCATTCTAACAGACAAGCAAGACTTTTTTATGATTATGTAGTGAATGCCATGCTATTGGTTACACAGGGTACTTAGCAGCACCCTGTGGGACTCTGAGGCCCAAAAGCTTTTTTGTGTCTGTCATTTCTTGATGACAGGAAATAGGCTTCATTCAGCCTCTATAACCTTCCCTGAGTTCTAATAAACGGGTTCAAACCATTGCTAATTAGGGAAGGGAGGGGAAGCTTGAGACAAAGGAGGAACTCTAAAAGGAAATAATAGTGCAGCCTTGGGGCAAAGACTTGGTTTCCCCTTAAGGAATATATGTAAGACTTTCTTTGACTTGTTTTGCAGATACTGAAATCCCCACCAGATGGGAGAAGTTATGGTGTGCTGCTGGCAGGCATGTAGACCACAGATTGGTTGAAAAGGTTGATGATGCTCACTCCCAACCAATCGGAAAAATGTCCACAAACTGATCATGCCATCTTTGAACCATGTCTATAAAATATACTATCCCCTACAGGTGGGACCACACAGTTTTGAGGGCATTAGCCTGTTGTGGCCCCTTTTGCCTGGCAAAGCAATAAAGTTATTCTTTCTGAAAGTGTTACTCACTTAGTCATATCCAACTCTTTGAGAGCTCATGAACTATAGCCCACCAGGCTCCTCTGTCCATGGACTTTTCCAGGCAAGAATATTGGAGTGGGTAGCCATTCCCTTCTCCGGGGGATCTTCTTGACCCAGAGATTGAAGACACTTCTCCCGCATTGCTTGGCAGATTCTTTACCATCCGATCCACCAGGGAAGCCCTACTTCAGCCAAAACTCTGTCTTTGAAATTTAACTCAGTGTCAGGGTACAGAGGGCTTCCCAGGTGGAGCTACTGGTAAAGAACACACCTGCCAATGCAGGAGACATCGGTTTGATTCCTGGGTCAGGATTCAGGTTCAGGTTGGAGGGGAGCTTTATAAAGTGGAATTCCTGGGAATCCTGATTCCCTTTGGAGACTAACTCTCACAAGCTCAAAGCCCTTAAAATAACCTTTTAGAGTCCTTTTACTATCTGGCCTCACTTCGTTATTACTTCAATGTATAATTCTTCATCACTTGCTCATTTTATTCAACTTTCTTAGCCTACTCAATGTTCATTGAAAATGCTACCTTGACAATCATCTCAAGAAACTTTACACTCTCTCCAGAACACTCTTTCCTAGATGTTCACATGACTTTTCCCCTCACTTTCATATTTATGATGAAAAGTCACCTTCTTGGTGAGATGTTTTCTGACTACTACTTTAAAAAGGTACCAATACTGTCAAATTATGTTCCTCCTATAGCATTTCTATTTTCATCTTTTGCTTCTTTTCCATGTAAGTAACACTTGATATACCGTATATTTATAAATATATTTTTAATAATATAATTAATTAATTAATATAATTATATTATATATAATTATAATATAATTTAATTAATATAAATATATTTTTTATAATATAATATAATCTATGCAAAACAGTCATAGACCATGAATGTTCAGTCAAATGAATGTCCTGAAGTGAACAAACCAATAAAACCTGCACCCAAAACAAATAAAAGAATATTGCTGCAACCTAAGAATTTCTTCATTACCCACTTCTAATCACTGCTGTCCCATCCAGTAGTAACCACTATCTTGATTTATAATAGTACAGATTTGTTTTGTCTACTTTTGAACTCTCTGTTTGGAATAAGCGTTTATTCTTTATATTTACAAAATGCAACATGTCAACTTTATCATATAAAAAAAGAGATAATGGTATTAGCAACTTTTCTTATTAGAAGTTTGCCTGAGAAGTTGTAGGGTGAAATAAAGCAACTGTTAGGATATGTACATTGAAAGTGGTTTTTTAAAAATGTGAAATACTTTTTATGTGAAATACTGTAGAAGTTTATTTATATATTTTATATGATAAATACAAAGGGAAAGATGAGGTAGAAAGCAAGAGAGAAAAATGAGAGAAGAGAGCAGGGACAATCACTAGCATATGTTTTCTGAAGAGGCTGAAGGAGATGAAATCCAGAGCACAGATGAAGTGCTTGCTTTTAGATCAGATCTATACTTTGTGAAGGTTGAAAGGCAGGAACAACTCTGTGCAGATGCAGTGTCTAGGGGTGGAATAATGAAGAATACCATCTGATGGTTCCAGTTTTCTGTACAAAGGAGAAGGCCTGAGCCTATACTAAGTGCCAAGTGGTGAATTGTTCAGTGGTGAGAGAAGGGATTAACCAGGGAGATGCACTGGGCTCTATGACAACTCCATTCAGGGGCCTGGTGAGTGTGTACGAAGTGTGGTCCTTGTTTGATGCCTTGTTATGTGATTTGTTCTCATGGTATAAAGAATAAATAGAGACAAGAGAAATAGAGGGCTCATTCAAAATGGTTGTTCATTGCTTTGGCTTGCTTATTTTTATATGCCTGTATTTTAAGATAGGTTAGGAATGAGAGGAACAAATTAGGAGACTGGAGGAGTGGACAACTATATCTACTGGACTGGAAGTTCCTGAGATTTTCTTAAAAGTATGGAGGGCATTAAAAATATCTAGGAAAAAATTTTAGATTGTGTTTCAAAGAACATAGAAAAGATTAGTTGATTGCACTCTAAAATAGGTGTTCTCTGTTATTGCCTTACAGCATCTTGTTCTTTCTCTTCATAGTATGTAGCATTTATTACCATGTTTATTTGTCTGTGTTTATTTGCTTAATGTATGTGTCTTCTAGTAAGATAAACTTGTAACTGTAGGTATTTGTTTAGCTGAGCTCTACTGACGCGCAATAATATTTATTGTGTTGAATGTATGGAGTCCATGGAAAAATTTTCCTCTGAATATTAGCATGAGGGTCTGTTCATGTATAGCGCCTCTTCTTGCCTTCTTTACTGGTTTCAAATCAGTGATGAACAAAGACAGTAGGTTGTGAAGCTTAAGTGATGTCATGCTTTGGAGTCTCCTTTCTCATTTGTAGAGAGTATGCATCAAGAAGAAAAGATTGCCATCCAAAATAATAAAAATTGAAGCCACGTCTCCATTTCAGGAAAGTGAGGGAATTTAACTCAGGGGAAACTGCTTTTGAAAGGTTAGGGGAAACTTTATGAAAGTTTAGGCGCTATCTAGTTTTAGTGAAAATAAATTGAGAAAAGCAGGAATTTAATTGTCCTATATAATAAAGAACTGAGAAATGGTGAGCAATATAATAGTCCTCAACAGAGTTATTTTGTGGGAGAATCATAAAGGAAATTCGATAAGAAATTTTGACTGGAAGAAATGTAGCCCTGAAATGGTAGTGTCAGGTGGGGGCGATCGTGGAGCCTATAGCCAGTTAAAAATTTTCAGTGACAGTGATGAATAGTAACTTACGTGAGAGAAGTAGTAACTGATACCTGATATTTAATTTTGAATCATTGCTGTTGGTTTTTGTAATTTCTCTTTCATACCCAGAGAACCTAGATACTGTTACTAACAGCTTGTGTGTGTTTTGCTGCCTTAGGGAATTCAGGTGAAAAAAGCCAGGGTTTTCTGTAAAGTGACGTTGTGAGAAAATGGTAGCCACAGGATTGGTGGAGAAACAGCCAGAGGTACTGCACAAAATTCTAATCAAGAGATTATCACACTAACAAAATATTAGAATCCAAATACATATTGGGGAGGCGACAGGTCTTACAGTTAGGAGGGATAGGATAGGCTTATATTATTTTCCTGACTAAAGATGAGCTTTCTCAGAATACTTTCAATAAGAAGATGCTCATAACCAACTACCACTGTAGAATTTGTTGCCAGGAACAAATAAGATAATACCACTACAGCTGTTAGTATATGCAACACCTTTGTGCAAAATAGAATAAGCAGCACACTCTTTGGTGAATGAATTAGAAAAAGATGTCCGTTTGGTATGGCTGCATCCTGTTTTAGAGGGTACAATCCCCATCAGGGTGTGCAGGTCCCCTCACCTCTGTGACCAGGAACCTTTGTGCTGTGCATAAACCGCACCCATTTAGCATAGCAGCCCTTGGGTAGTATAGTAGGCATACAGTAGAATGGTAGTGATGCACATTATTCTGGATTCCATTAGGCCAGGTATTACTTGTTTCTGGAAATTACAGCTGATATGTTGAAGATAAAGACTTTTCAATTTTCCCTACAATGTATCTTAATTTAGGTATGTGTGTTTGTGAATGTGTGTATATTCATTCATGCATTTAGTCCTCTGCTTACAAAGATGGTTGCTTGTATTTCTTTGAAGTTGTTGATGTTCACAGGAAATTTGACTCATCTCTACTAACTCTTTTAACTACAAAGGCATTCTACATTAGTGATTTTAATCAACTTCTTTGTTTAGAGAGGATCTCAGGGGGTATTTTATTTTACTTTAAGTTATCATTCCAGGATAGCTTCTCCTATCTCAATGCAATCTCAGCTGCAAAGATAGCTCAGACTCCTGGAGCTGGACTGACCTGAGGGCAGAATTTGAGCCTCTAATGTTTCATTATGCTCCAGCCTCCTGAAGATCTCTGTGTGCTACCCCATTGATTCTAGATAATGGATCTTCAGATGGAGTTTTGACTCTTATGCTTCTGTGACCTTGGCATACACCAGGCAGAGCCCAGATACGCACTTCTTTTCTACTGAGCCTATACTCTAAATTCTTCTGTTGTTACTGCTTTATAGGTAGCTGTCTTAGAATTAATGAAGTTTTCATTGTACTATGGGCTTCCCTGGTGGCTCAGATGGTAAAGAATCCACCTGTAGTTCAGGAGACCTGGCTTCAGTCTCTGGGTTGGAAGGATCCTCTGGAGAAGGGAATAGTTACCCACTCCATTATTCTTGCCTGGAGATTCCCATGGACAGAGGAGCCTGGTGGGCTACAGTCCGTTGGGTCACTCAGACATGACTGAGCGACTAACATTTTCATTTATGCAATGATACTATTACATGATTTGACATATATTTTCCAATTCCTTCTCCTAGAGTAAATCCCCAATTCTCTTAATTCCTTGAAAAACTGGAATTTTTCAGAGTGAGAAATCAAAACAGCTTTTCCAGGCATTAAGTATGTTCAACTTTCATGTGCAGGACACAAATTTTGGAAGCAAGTTTAATAATTAATGGGAAATATGACAGAAGCATAGGAGAGGGAAACAGCAACCTACTCCAGTACTCTTGCCTGGAGAATCCCACGGATGGAGGAGCCTGGTAGGCTACAGTCCATGGGGTTGCAAAGAGTCGGACACGAGTGAGCGACCTCACTTTCACTTTATGCTTCTGGCTATGTATTAAAGTACATCTAAATGCATCTGAATTCTCATCCTACAAGGTAGTTGGAATGACATTTGTTGAACTTGAGTAGTAAATATTAGAAATCGTGGCATTTTATAACATTACAAACAAAACATGATGACAACATTATACAGTTTAAACAAGATAAACAAATTCTTTGTATACAGTAATGGGATTGATCGTTTATCCAGTATTGGTTTCTTCTTCCTTTTTCATAACAAAATGCTAACTTAGTTTACGTATGCATGTCACTCCTACAAGATCTATATACCTCAGGGAAATTTGATCCTAACCTCAATTCCAAGGAGAGGTCAGACTGGACAAAAAGAAATCCCATCTCTCTTCTCAATGATTAGCTCAAAAGTAAGTTTGTGATCCAGTGTTGTCCTGTAAAATATGAGGTTAGGTTTTCTGATATTTTCAGGGAAATATTTCTTGTCTTAAGTCTCTGCAAACAAGTTCTCTTCCTCCTGCAAAATATGAGCAAGGGAATTTTATGTACTAGCAGTCATTCTATAATCTGATTTTTACTGGGTCAAACAATCTTGAAATCTGACTTGCCTCTGAACTTGCTTTTGTACGAGCTTATGTATTTCCATATTATTAAGCCTGTCCAGTTCAGTAGGACAAACACTGAAGGCAGTAAACATATTGTCACATGAATACATGAATAGCGAAAAAAAACAACAACTGAGAAAGATAATGAAAAACAAAGTGTGATAGAGAATTTAGAGGTCAGAGAAGTCCTATTTGAAGGGATCTTGTTTAAACTGAGACCTGAAGTTTCATTTTCTAGGTAAAGATTCAGGAAAAGGATATTCCTTGCTAAGATCCCACGGTAGGAAATTTATTGGCACTTGTGTGGAACTCAGAGAAACTTAGCGTGACTCAATCAAGGGTAATGAGCAAGTAGGGAATTAGGAAACTGTATAAAATGAGGCTAGGGATACCAGCAGCAGTCAGATACTACAGAATATTTAAAGTTTTGGAGGAATTGTGAATTCAGTCATCAAATACCATCAGATTTTGTAAGCTAAATGGTATGTTTCTTTTCCCTTTTTCCTTGACTGCACTGGGTTTTCTCTGCTTTGGGGAGGGCTTTCTCTAACTGCCGTATGTGGGGGCGCCTCTTCAATGTGGTGATCATCCTTCTCATGGAGGTGGCTTTTCTTGCTGCAGCTCCTGGGCTCTAGGCCTGAGGGCTGTAGTAGTTGTGGCACACAGGCTTAGTTGCTCTGCCTGCATTCCGTGGAATCTTCCCAGCCCAGGAACTGAACCCATGTCCCCTGCATTGGCAGGCAGATTCTTATCTGGTGTACCATCTGGGAAGTCCATGTCTTTCTTTTTTAACATTGTCCCTGGCCACACGTTAATAACCGCTCTATAAGGAGTATTTTGTAGTCATGTACATGAGTGAGGGAGGAAAATTGTTCTCCCACTCTCCAAGGTTCCCACTGTTCTCTTTTTTCTGTTGGTGAAAACACAGTGAGCAGATGTTAAATTTTCTTTTTTTTTTTATGCCAACTTAGGCAGTCAAATTTTTTAATATGAGCACAAAATTTCCAGTCCAATTTTTAGTTAACCTAAATCAGGGTTTATATTCAAATCCTGCTTGGGTAAATACGACAATGAGTTTTGTTATCTATGGTCAGGTATGCTGCTGCTACTAAGTCACTTCAGTCGTGTCCGACTCTGTGTGACCCCATAGACGGAAGCCCACCAGGCTCCCCCTTCCCTGTGATTCTCCAGGCAAGAACACTGGAGTGGGTTGCCATTTCCTTCTCCAATGTGTGAAAGTGAAAAGTGAAAGTGAAGTCGCTTAGTCGTGTCCGACCCTCAGCGACCCCACGGACTGCAGCCCACCAGGCTCCTCCATCTATGGGATTTTCTAGGCAAGAGTACTGGAGTGGCTTGCCATTGCCTTCTCCGATGGTCAGGTATAAGCTTGACTATATCCTTTTTATCAGCAATATATTAGAGGTATATCCCTGGAGTAGGAAATGGCAACCCACTCCAGTATTCTTGCCTGGAGGATTACAGTCCATGAGGGTCACAAAAGAGTTGGACACCACTGATAAGACAGAGCACACTAGAGGAATATACTATTGAGGAACCCCCAGAAGAACATGTAACTCAGAGTAGTAAGCCTGCCTGATGAACCTGTTTTATCACTGTCTTCTTGTTGTCCTTGTGTTCAGTCTACCATGAGGACACCAGACTCTCCAAAAATACTGACTGGAAAGCAGAGGGAAGTAAGAATTACTAAGATTGGACCTAGAGAACTTGTATAGGTAAATGACTCGTCCCTGAGTGAAGTGACTAGTAGAAGTCTAAAATAAGTGGCCATTGAAGAATAGGACATTTGTCCATTAATAGCAGCTGAAATTTGTAACACCTTGGTCTGTTGATAGCCTTCCCTTGTGGCTCAGCTGGTAAAGAATCTGCCTGCAATGTGGGAGACCTATGTTCAATCCCTGGATTGGGAAGATCCCCTGAAGAAGGGAAAGGCTACCCACTCCAGTATTCTGGCCTGGAGAATTCCATGGACTGGATAGTTTATGGGGTCACAAAGAGTCAAACATGGCTGAGCAACTTTCACTTTCACGTCACTGGTCTATTGACAGTGGCTGATATATAAAGTCTGTATTTGATCGGTGAGATAGAGTAGCCAGAATTCTCAGGGAGGTAACACTTAAAAATTAAGTAGATAAGAACTTTATGATTTAGTGAAAACCATACAGATAACGGGGAACAGAGTTTTCTCCCAAAGAGAAGGTGGTGTCAGTATAGAAAGATTGACAAATAGATTACAAATCAGTCACGGCTCCAAATCCAGTGTGGGAAATTGAAAGGTAGTGAGAAGCTGAGATTGAAGAGGAGAAGTTAAAGTTTTACATACTTCCTGTTTGTTCTGCCTCTGTAACTCAGCTTGTTCCTGAATCACGTCAGTCAAGTAGTCTTGGAAAGTGGGGACTTAGATACTAGGAACTGGAGCTTATCTCACTCATCCTTCTCCTGCTCTTTGCAACCACCCAGACCCTGCAATCCTGCTTAATCATGCCTGTCCCTGTAAAGGTCAGGCATCCTCCTCCCCGTCTGGACCGCTGTTCCTGCGCATGAAACCCCTTAGTTTAAATCAACCTATTAGCAGCTAGTGTTACCCACTATAGCCTGTCTATAAAAACTCTGTAACCCTTTTGTTCAGGGCTCAGAGCTTGGAGTGTTAACTCCTCTGGGCCCGCTGGTGTAATAAATCTGTTATCCAATTCTCCCAGTGTGGTACTTGGTTTCTGGACTACTGGTTTCTGCAACAAGATATTCATTAAAAATAAAGGGAATAGAAACAAATTGTAATTTCTTACTGATTTCTTCATTGATCAACAAATTAAATATAATCTTTGATACACACTGAAAAAAATGTAGCAATCACAACACAATTACAGCAACAAAAAGCTGTCACCATCATCATTACTGTTACTAAAGCTATTAGCATTCCTACCTTTAATGCTACGCACTTTGCAATCATTATCTCTCTCACAATAGAACTATGTGGTGGTGAGTGTTCAGTTAGCCAATACTCACTGGAAGAAAAAAAATCCAAAGCAGATTCTTTGAGGAACATCCTTTATTACCTTACTGAGATAAAGTATACATTTTTTAGCCAAGTTAGACGTATATTTGTACTTGAAGGACAAAAAAAAAGTCAGAATCAAAATTTTGAGAACTGAACCATTTCTCTATTTCATGAATAATAACTTCTAGAAGTTGTCCTACAAATCTCAGATCCTGAATTAACCTGAAGGAACACTGACAGCACGTGTATGTGCCTAGTTATGTCTGACTCTTTGCGAACCCATGGACTGCATCCCTGCAGGCTCCTCTGTCCATGGAATTTTCCAGACAAGAATACTCAAGAGGGTTTCCATTTCCTACTCCAGGGGACCTTCCCAAACAGGGATCGAACCTATCTCTCAGATCCTTTACCACTGTGCCACCTGGGAAGACTTTGGTATGAGATAAATGCCCTGGGTCCTTGAGTTCAGAGCATTTGATAGTGGTGTCATATAGGTTGACAAAATTCACTTATTTCCAACTGACCAAGGGTCACTAGGCCCAAAGAAATTAGGGGACTTCTCTATTATAATGAGGGATAACAGTGACTATATATTCATAGAATATTTGTTAGAATACAAATCAGAAAATTCTATTTTTTTTCAACGATAATAAATATTTCTAGGACCTGTGTATTAGATGTTAAAAAAGTGAATTCCCCAAATTTAAAATTCCTTTAAAGTAATATCTTAGTTCCTTCATAAAGAGTGTACGACGGAAATAGAATTATTCACAAAAAATTGGGTCAGGCAACCTGAATCCATGACCAAGCTGTTTCTCATTTATGGTTTCTATTACCCATGGCCTCTCTTCCTGCTCCAAAGTGTGGCTTTGAAATTATAATTTCAAATGAAGCTAATAATAACATGTTTTGCTGAAACTGTTTCTAGCAAAGTGTAAAATTCCACATTGATCGACCCTGTTTGAGTCAGTGAAAGCCAAAAACAATCAATATGACATAAAAGATAACTACATTTCTCTTTTGAATTTGCATATTGCTGGGTGAAGAGAGTCAAAATAATTTTCCCATTTTTTCTGGTTGGGCAAGTATATTTTAAGACTTTTTGCTTGAATTACAGAGTTAACAGTAGCAACAGTGCATATCTTAATTCTGTTTTGAATACCCAGCTTAGTGCCCCTTTGGAAGCAATGGAATTCTCTAATTGGTTGGAGAGGTTTCAGGAATACATTCAGTAACTGACATGTGGACAGTTGTAAATAATTCATTACAAAGCATCCAATTAGTTTTTGAATTATCCCAGTATGTTAAACATGGATGAGTGGGCTTATTGTAGATATTGAGGAATAAATATTTGTCAAAAGAATTTAAGCTATAACCTAAAATTAGGGTTATGTATTTATTTATTTACATTTATTCCTTTATCTGTTGGTAATGCCCAAAGGCCAAAAAGCCACAAGTGGACTAGTCAGGGCATGAAGATACTAGTAAATTTTATAATATAAAAATAAAATCCTGTTTAATTTACACTATTTTCGAAAACTAT
This sequence comes from Moschus berezovskii, assembly GCF_049115385.1. Lineage (NCBI taxonomy): Eukaryota > Metazoa > Chordata > Mammalia > Artiodactyla > Moschidae > Moschus > Moschus berezovskii. The sequence continues at coordinate 86,637,185 of NC_142469.1, read as the reverse complement.
GTAGTTTCACATGGGAAGAGATGATTTGTTTTCTCCGAAAAGTAGACTCATTCAAATAATAGAGCTAACATTATGGAAGCTCCTTTACCTCATATTCAGTTTAATCCTTTTAATCACTAGAGTGGGCACTCCTTAATGCAGTAATAGAGGAGCCTAGTGGTCTACCATCTTTGGGGTCACAAAGAGTCAGACAGGACTTAGTGACTAAACAACAACAATGGCACATGACTTTATGCATATACCTTTATTTAATATCACCATGAACAAATGGCATAGAAAGACCTTTTACCATTTTTGGCTTTAAAAATCTTACCATTTCCCTCTCATCACTTATTTCCCATTTATAATCCACAGATACAAGCCCATATACAACCTGTGGCCCTTTTCTTGTGTATTTATCCTCTGGAATGTCTTTCCATCACCACTTAATATGTGACCAGAAGATACACATGTAAATGTTTAATTAAAAAGAGACTCATTGAATTGATAATTCTTTCCTTTTGATATAATAAATTGAAGAGGTGGCAAGAATACACCGAAGAACTGTACAAAAAAGATCTTCACGACCAAGATAATCACGATAACGTGATCACTGACCTAGAGCCAGACATCTTGGAATGTGAAGTCAAGTGGGCCTTAGGAAGCATCACTACGAACAAAGCTAGTGGAGGTGATGGAATTCCAGTTGAGCTACTTCAAATCCTGAAAGATGATGCTGTGAAAGTGCTTCACTCAATATGCCAGCAAATTTGGAAAACTCAGCAGTGGCCACAGGACTGGAAGAGGTCAGTCTTCATTCCAATCCCAAAGAAAGGCAATGCCAAAGAATGCTCAAACTACCACACAATTGCACTCATCTCACACACTAGTAAAGTCATGCTCAAAATTCTCCAAGCCAGGCTTCAGCAATATGTGAACCATGAACTCCCAGATGTTCAAGCAGGTTTTAGAAAAGGCAGAGGCACCAGAGATCAAATTGCCAACATCCGCTGGATCATGGAGAAAGCAAGAGAGTTCCAGAAGAGCATCTATTTCTGCTTCATTGACTATGCCAAAGCCTTTGACTGTGTGGATCACAATAAACTGTGGAAAATTCTGAAAGAGATGGGAATCCCAGACCACCTGACCTGCCTCTTGAGAAACCTGTATGCAGGTCAGGAAGCAACAGTCAGAACTGTACATGGAACAACAGACTGGTTCCAAATAGGAAAAGGAGTACGTCAAGGCTGTATATTGTCACCCTGCTTATTTAACTTCTGTGCAGAGTACATCATGAGGAACGCTGGGCTGGAAGAAGCACAAGCTGGAATCGAGATTGCTGGGAGAAATATCAATAACCTCAGATATACAGATGACACCACCCTTATGGCAGAAAGTGAAGAGGAACTCAAAAGCCTATTGATGAAAGTGAAAGAGGAGAGTGAAAGAGTTGGCTTGAAGCTCAACATTCAGAAAACTAAGATCATGGCATCTGGTCCCATCACTTCATGGGAAATAGATGGGGAAACAGTGGAAACAGTGTCAGACTTTATTTTTTTGGGCTCCAAAATCACTGCAGATGCTGATTGCAGCCATGAAATTAAAAGACGCTTACTCCTTGGAAGGAAAGTTATGACCAACCTAGATGGCATATTAAAAAGCAGAGACATTACTTTGCCAACCAAGGTCCGTCTAGTCAAGGCTATGGTTTTTCCGATGGTCATGTATGGATGTGAGAGTTGGACTGTGAAGAAAGCTGATTGCTGTAGAATTGATGCTTTTGAACTGTGGTGCTGGAGAAGACTCTTGAGAGTCCCTTGGACTGCAAGAAGATCCAACCAGTCCATTCTAAAGGAGATCAATCCTGGGTGTTCATTGGAAGGACTGATGCTGAACCTGAAACTCCAATACTTTGGCCACCTCATGCGACGAGTTGACTCACTGGAAAAGACTCTGATGCTGGGAGGGATTATGGGCGGGAGGAGAAGGGGACGACAGAGAATGAGATGGCTGGATGGTATCACCGACTCGATGGACGTGAGTTTGAGTGAACTCCGGGAGTTGGTGATGGACAGGGAAGCCTGGCATGCTGTGGTTCATGGGGTCGCAAAGAGTCGGACACTACTGAGCGACTGAGCTGAACTGAATCATCTTTTGTAATACCTGTTTAGATCATGTTACTTAGCTTTTTACAAACTATGTCTTCACATTCTGCAAGTTTACTTATTAATAAATTTTATTTTAAAGTTTTCCCAGGAAATATATCAATGCATTTATTCACAGATTTTTTTTAGGACAGTCTGGAATGATGTCTGAGATCTATTAAAATGAAGTGTAAAAAAGAGACAAATGGAAATCCTGTGAGAGCTTAAAATATGCAAATTCAGAGAAATGCAACCTACGGTATGTGGGAAAGAAAACCATTTAGGAATGTTTGGTTTGTTATACGCTCCATTTGCAGGAAAGAACTTTTGTGTTAACAGGGTGATGGTGTTACCAATAGTGTTCACGTGATATTAGTTTGTACTCATAGAAACTGTGCTCAGAAAAAGCCAAATTGGTATTGGTTATCCCATGCCACAGTTCTGCAGCCACACAGCACAGACTTTATGGGACATATTTTGAAATCACATTACTTAGGTATCGGTCTTCTCTCATATAGACTATTTATGCTGACTTAGATGGGTTAGTTAATAACATCTTTAAGATCCAGTTTTCTCATCTTTCAATTGGGATGATGTAATAGTATTTTCTTTAGACTAATGTTTAAAAATTAAATGAGATAATCTATATATTAGTATGTCTATTTACTCAGTAATTTAAAAATATTAATACTGAAGAAAGTAAAACAGTCTCCCAATTTGTTTTTGTTTTTTTTGACTACAGAATCCTGTTCCCTGGTAAACAGATACTCTATGTAATCAATTTGTTGATGAAATGCTTTCTGTATGTTTTTATCTTCAAGTGAACTTGGCTTTCACTGAAGCCATGTCTATGAGATTGCCTGGTTTTCTACATTCCACTATCTGTGGCCTAGAATTCACATTAAGAGCTTCCCTCACCATTCAACTCTCATCTAAAAATTCTCCCATATTTGAGAGTTTTGCATTCTATCTAGACTATCTTATCCCTAATGTTCAGTAGTAATGTGATTCCCTAATCATTACATTTTCTCATCCTCTGATAGTTTCTCAAGCAGATGACTTCAGTCTTGTTGGGAAAAGAAATACAAATTCATCTTTTATTCCCAAAATTGTTCACCTATTTACATATGAAAGATATTCTTCTGTTTCTCACTTTGTTGCAATAAAAGGTGTGTAGAAAAAGTTGATCAAGAAATTGAAAAATGATATGGGAATTCCCTGGTGGTCCAGTCATTAGGACTGCAGGCTTTCACTGCTGAAGGCTGGGGTTCGATCCCTGGTTGAAGAGATAAGACCTCACAAGCCACGCAGCACAGCCAAAAAACAGAAAAACAAGCAAAAATGACAACAAAAAGAAATAGAAAGATAATTTATTACCAATATTCAAATGATCCATACTAATATAATTACAATAAACAAAATAGAGAGCTAGATTTATGCTTTGCTTATTCTTTAGTTTGCCATTTAATGGTTTCTTATCTCTAGAATTTAATATTACAGGACTTGTTAATGAAAATCTGGTTCAGTGAAACATACAGTTACTTTATCCATATTTCTTTTACATTAATATACTTGAAATCTTAGAAATATGCTTTTGTATAAACTTTTAAGCTTATGCTTTAAAATTCTATGGTAATTAGAATTAATAAGTGTGACATTGCCATAGCAATATATAATAAAAATTAATTCAATCCTGTGTCAGACTTTATTTTTTGGGGCTCCAAAATCACTGCGGATGCTGATTGCAGCCATGAAATTAAAAGACATTTACTCCTTGGAAGGAAAGTTATGACCAGCCTAGATAGCATATTAAAAAGCAGAGACATTACTTTGCCAACCAAGGTCCGTCTAGTCAAGGCTATGGTTTTTCCCCTGGTCATGTATGGATGCAAGAGTTGGACTGTGAAGAAAACTGATCGCCAAAGAACTGATGCTTGAACTGTGGTGCTGGAGAAGACTCTTGAGAGTCCCTTGGACTGCAAGGAGATCCAACCAGTCCATTCTAGAGGAGATCAATCCTGGGTGTTCATTGGAAGGACTGATGCTAAAGCTGAAGCTCCAATACTTTGGCCACCTCATGCGACGAGTTGACTCACTGGAAAAGACTCTGATGCTGGGAGGGATTGGGGGTAGGAGGAGACGGGGACGACAGAGAATGAGATGGCTGGATGGCATCACCAACTCGATGGACATGAGTTTGAGTGAACTCCGGGAGTTGGTGATGGACAGGGAGGCCTGGCGTGCTGTGGTTCACGGGGTCACAAAGAGTCGGACACGACTGAGCGACTGAACTGAACTGAACTGAATGCAATTCATGAACTAAAAAAATACATCATTTAGAAAATATAGTACAACACATGCATAGATCTGTAAAACCATGATCAAAATTAATATTGGAAAATGTATAACAATCCAGTTGGAAAACAACTGAGTCTCTAGACTTGAAAATTTCATTACCCTGTGAATATTTCACATTTAATTACCCCTTCAATATTTTATACGTATCAAATCAGACCAAACAACAGTTAAAAAGGATAAAAATTATGACCAGTTTTCCTGGAATACAATGCTAAACATATGAAATTTATATAATTGGCCATAAAAATAAAACAAAAAAGCAAACCTAGATGATCATCTTAGAAGACACAGGAAAAACATTTGATTGAATTCAAAATATATTTCTGATAACAAACTCTTGGCAAATTATGAATAGAATTGACTTAATTAAAGACATATATGAAAAACTTACTCATAACATCATAGTTAATGGTGCAAGGCTGAAACTTGATAGATCCCATATAGGGCATGTTTTTGGATATCTTCTTCCTGCTTAGATTGTAAAGCCAAATATGCCTCTCTGTGATTATTTAATGGACTTGATTCGCATAATGCTTCTCTGCATGGTAAGGATTAATTTAGAAGGCTAATAAGCATCACATATAGGGCATATTTATTTTGAAGCAAAGCAGAAAAAACTTATTGAAGTGAACTGATTGCAAATGCACTAATTTGAATTAACTTGCTTCATTTGAACTCTGTTATACTTTTTGAGATCATTAAATGTGAATAATGTACTGATCTCAGTTCTCATACTGGGAGGGCCCTGAAATGGAAAACTTCAAGTCTGAGCAGTTTTCAGATTTTTTAGTTTTATTCTGAAAATTTTATATCTTTAAATGGGAATAGTAAAAATAAAATCTAAAATTCAACTTTAATAATGGTCTAATATGTATTCTATTATTGAAACTCCAATACTTTGGCCACCTCATGAGACGAGTTGACTCACTGAAAAAGACTCTGATGTTGGGAGGGATTGGGGCCAGGAGGAGACGGGGATGACAGAGAATGAGATGGCTGGGTGGCATCACCGACTCGATGGGCATGAGTTTGAGTGAACTCCGGGAGTTGGTGATAGACAGGGAGGCCTGGTGTGCTGTGTTTCATGGGGTGGCAAAGAGTCGCACACAACTGAGCGACTGAACTGAACTGAACTCAACTGAGAGATTGAAATGAAACAAAATAACATTCATCTAAAAGAAATAGTTACTTTTATAGCAATCTATTATAAATTACCAAGGTCATATATAAGTTACTTAAGCAAACTAACCCAGAAACCAATAATATTAAATGGAATGTCATAACACACAATGCCTTACCACGATGTACATTATTTGAATTTTTCTTCTTTATAATTTCAGTCCAAAATTCGTAATTAATGCAACAAATCTTGAGAGTTGTATGAAATATAAGAGATTCTTTGGTGATTTTTCAGACATTGTTTTTCTTTTTTACAAGACATCTCATTATACTTAGAGAATTTATTCTAGTTTTTTGCTTTCTCTCACTATACATATTTCCAAACAATAATGGAATTAAAGATTAAGCCATTCTTCTGCTTTTAAGTATGGATTGTTTTCCTTTCTTAAATTGCCTTCTCACTCACATTAATAGTTTCATTTTTTTCAATGACAGCACAGTGCACACTTGCTCTTAAAAATGTATATGGCAATTGTTCTTTGCAGGGGCTACTCTTTTCCTTATTGCTGCATCTCACTATTAAAAATCTCAATTTCTCTTGAATAGTATGTAGGCTATCTCAAAAGTAGTGCTTGACATTTAGGTTGCTAAATGTCCTGGCTAATATTAATAGTGCTGCAGTGAACATTGGGGTATATGTATCTTTCTAAATTATGGTTTTCCCAGGGTATATGCCTAGTAGTGAAATTGCTGAGTCATATAGGTAGCTCTATTTTTAGTTTATTAAGGAAACTCTATGTGTTCATAGACAGATTAATGGAAAAAGAAGATGTGGTACATCTATACAATGGAATCGGAGAAGGCAATGGCAACCCACTCCAGTACTCTTGCCTGGAAAATCCCATGGGTGGAGGAGCCTGGTAGGCTGCAGTCCATGGGGTCGCAAAGAGTCAGACACAACTAAGTGACTTCACTTTCACTTTTCACTTTCATGCACTGAAGAAGGAAATGGCAACCCACTCCAGTGTTCTTGCCTGGAGAATCCCAGGGACAGTGGAGCCTGGTAGGCTGCCATCTATGGGGTCACACAGAGTCGTACACGACTGAAGTGACAGCAGCAGCAGCAGTATACAATGGAATATTCAGTTCAGTTCAGTTCAGTCCCTTGGTCGTGTCTGACTCTTTGCGACCCCATGAATCACAGCACGCCAGGCCTCCCTGTCCATCACCAATTCCCGGAGTTCACTCAAACTCATGTCCATCGAGTTGGTGATGCCATCCAGCCATCTCATTCTCTGTCATCCCCTTCTCCTCCTGCCTCCAATCCCTCCCAGCATCAGAGTCTTTTCCAGTGAGTCAACTCTTCGCATGAGGTGGCCAAAGTATTGGAGTTTCAGCTTTAGCATCAGTCCTTACTCAACCATAAAAAGGAATGATATTAGGTCATTTGTAGAGATGAACCTAGAATCTGTTGCACATACTGAAGTAATTCAGAAAAAAGAAAACAAATATCATATAAATGATAAATATATCATAAAATATCATATATGTATATACATGTGTATATGCATATCATATAACATATATGTAATATTAATGTATATATGTGGAATCTAGAAAAATTGTACAGATGAACTTATTTGCAGGGCAGGTATAGAGATGCAGATGCAGAGAACAGACTTGTGGATGTGGTGGAGTGTAGAGGTGGGTAGGATGAATTGGGAGATTGGGATTGACATATACACTACCATGGGTAAAACAGATAGCTGATGGAAAGATGCTATATAACAGAGAGCCCAGTCCAGTGCTCTGTGATGACCTAGAGGAGCAGGGTGGGGGGAGTGGGAAGGAGGCCCAAGAAAGGGGGGATATATGTGTGTATGTGTGTGTGTGTGTATGCTGCTGCTGCTGCTAAGTCACTTCAATCGTGTCTGACTCTGTGTGACCTCATAGACGGAAGCCTACCAGGCTTCCCCATCCCTGGGATTCTCCAGACAAGAACACTGGAGAGGGTTGCCATTTCCTTCTCCAATGTGTGAAAGTGAAAAGTGAAAGTGAAGTCATTTAGTCATATCCGACCCTTAGTGACCCCACGGACTGCAGCCCACCAGGTTCCTCCGTCCATGGGATTTTCTAGGCAAGAGTACTGGAGTGGCTTGCCATTGCCTTCTCCGGTGTGTGTGTATACGTATATATATATATATATATATATATATATATATATATATATATATATCTGATTCACTTCATTGTACAACAGAAACTAACACAATACTGTAAGGCCACTATGCCCAAATTTTTAAAAAAAAATTTTAAAAAAGAAAGCAGAAACCAAATGAAAAGAAAAAAAGATAGTACGTGACTTTGCTTTTGAAGCAAGAGTAAACAAATTACAACCTGAAGGCCAAATCCATTCCACTTTCTCCTATTGTATACTAGTGAATTAAGACTTATTTTAATATTCTTAAATTGTTGAAAGAAATGAAAATATAATACTTGGTGAAATGTGAAAATAAAATGAAATCTGAAAACATATCTATAAGTGAAATTTTGAATTCTTAACCTTAAATGCTTGTGAAAATTTTCTTTTTCGTATATGAGTCCTTCATCATATCTTTGATTTGGGTCTTGGCTAGCAAAGCCTAAATATTTAATAACTGGCTCTTGACAGAAGAGAAATGGACTGCAATTTTTATGAAATACTACTTTTTATATCAGTTTTTAAAAATGATTTCAGTGAAGAAAATATGCATTCAAAAAAATAAAACAAACAGGAATGAAATTAATTTTAAAGCAATTATTGGGGTTCCAAATAGGAAAAGAAGTACATCAAAGCTATATATTTTCACCCTTCTTATTTAACTTATATGCAGAGTACATCATAAGAAACACTGGGCTGGATGAAGCACAAGCTGGAATCAAGATTGCTGGGAGAAATATCAATAACCTCAGATATGCAGATGACACCACCTTTATGGCAGAAAGTGAAGAACTAAAGAGCCTCTTAATGAAAGTGAAAGAGGAGAGTGAAAAAGCTGGCTTAAAGCTCAACATTCAGAAAACTAAGATCATGGCATCCAGTCCCATCATTTCATGGCAAATAGATGGGGAAACAGTGGAAACAGTGGCTGACTTTATTTTTCTGGGCTCCAAAATCACTGAAGATGGTGATTGTAGCCATGAAATTAAAAGACACTTACTCCTTGGAAGGAAAATTATGACCAACCTAGATAGCATATTAAAAAGCAGAGAGATTACTTTTCCAACAAAGGTCCATCTAGTCAAGGCTATGGTTTTTCCTGTGGTCATGTATGGATGTGAGAGTTGTACTAAAAAGAAAGCTGAGCGCTGAAGAATTGATGCTTTTGAACTGTGGTGTTGGAGAAGACTCTTGTGAGTCCCTTGAACTGCAAGGAGGTCCAACCAGTCCATTCTAAAGGAAATCAATCCTGAATATTCATTGGAAAGACTGATGCAGAAGCTGAAACTCCAATATTTTGGCCACCTGATGTGAAGAGCTGACTCATTAGAAAAGACCCTGATGCTGGGAAAGATCGAAGGCAGGAGGAGAAGTGGACAACAGTAAATAAGATAGTTGGATGGCATCACCGACTTGATGGACATGAGTTTAAGCAAGCTCCAGGAGTTGGTGATTGACAGGGAGGCCTGACATGCTGCAGTCCATGGGGTCGCAAGGAGTCAGACACGACCAAGCGACTGAACTGACTGAAAAGAGGCTCAGAGAGAGGTCCTTTGGCCTTTCACCACATGAGGTCAGAGTGAGAAGATAACTCTCTGTGATGAACGCAGGAACTTTCTCTGACTAGATGACTGGTCTGTCAACACCTTCATCTTGGACTTCCCAGTCTCCAGAACTGTGAGAAATAAGTTTCTGTTGTCTATAAGCTACCCAGTTTATACTATTTTATTGTAACAACCCAAACAGACTAAGACTTCTGAGAAAAAAACTGTAGAAGTTTTATGCATTGCTTGTCAGAAACAGAATAAAATAAATTTATAAATTCATGTTAGTTTTGCTGTAAGGGTCATGAATTGATAAGGTGTAATAATGGGCCAAGCATTTAAAGTGTCATCCCTGGAAATCAAGGACTGTCTAAATGTGGCACAGTGTGACAAATGAGTCAAATTGATGAATTGAGCATATCTACAGCGACTGAACTGAACTGAACTGAACTGAACAGTGTTTTGCAGGAGAAGGCAATGGCAAGCCACTCCAGTACTCTAGCCTAGAAAATCCCAGAGGAGCCTGGTGGGCTACAGTCCATGGGGTCGCTACGAGTCGGACACGACTGAGTAACTTCCCTTTTACTTTTCACTTTCACGCGTTGGAGAGGGAAATGGCAGCCCACTCTAATGTTCTCACCTAGAGAATCCCAGGGATGGCGGAGCCTGGTGGGCTGCCATCTATGGGGTCACACAGAGTTGGACACGACTGAAGTGACTTAGCAGCAGCAGTAGCAGCACAGTGTTTTGCACTCATGCTTTTCCACTAAAATAAGTATTATATGTATAATATATGCATTATCTGTATAATATATGTATCATATATAATACATGTATAATATGCATGTAAAATACACATATTATATATATCTATATAAAAGAATAAAATGATACACAGTATACATATAAAAGAATTGAGTACATTGATTTCTTTTTACTTTTCTTAAAATTTTCTTTTGCCTGCTAGATTATTATTGTTTTTTGAAGATGATATAAACAAAACACTTAAGAGGACTGTGATAAATTCTCAGGATTTCTTTGGCTATTTGGGGTCTTTTGTGGTTCTATATACATTTTAGTATTTTGTTGTTGTTGTTCTATTTCTGTGAAAGATGCTATTGGGATTTTGGTAGGGACTGCATGGAAACTGTAGATTGCTTTAGGTAGTATGGACATTTTATAACCTTAATTCTTTTACTACATGAGCATGGAATATATTGATATTTCTTTGTGTCTTCTTCAATTTTTTTTTTCAGCAGTGCCTTATGGTTTTCAGTGTATAGCTCTCACTTTCTTGGTTAAATTTTTTCTTAGCTATCTTAATTATTTTTTGTTGTGATTGGAAATGGGATTGCTTTCTTAGTTTCTCTTTCTTCTAGTACAAGAAAAAGAAATGCAAAAAAGCCAAATGGCTATCTGAGGAGGACTTACAAACAGCTGTGAAAAGAAGGGAAACTAAAGGCAAAAGAGAAAAGGAAAGATATACCGATTTGAATGCAGAGTTCCAAAGAATAGCAAGGAGAGATAAGAAAGCCTTCCTCAGTGATCAATGCAAAAAATAGAGGAAAACAATAGAATTGGAAAGACTATAGATCTCTTCAAGAAAATTAGAGATACCAAGGGAACATTTCATGCAAAGCTGGGCTCAATAAAAGACAGAAATGGTATGGACCCAACAGAAGTTGAAGAAATTAAGAGGAGGTGGCAAGAATACACAGAAGAACTGTACAAAAAAGATCTTCATGACCCACATAATCATGATGGTGTGATCACTCACCTAGAGCCAGACATCCTGGAATGTGAAGTCAAGTGGGCCTTAGGAAGCATCACTATGAACAAAGCTAGTGGAGGTGATGAAATTCCAGTTGAGCTATTTCAAATCCTGAAAGATGATGCTGTGAAAGTGCTGCACTCAATATCCCAGCAAATTTTTAAAACTCAGCAGTGGCCACAGGACTGGAAAAGGTCAGTGTTCATTCCAATCCCAAAGAAAGGCAATGGCAAAGAATGCTCAAACTACTGCACAATTGCACTCATCTCACACGCTAGCAAAGTCATGCTCAAAATTCTCCAAGCCAGGCTTCAGCAATATGTGAACCGTGAACTTCCAGATGTTCAAGCAGGTTTTAGAAAAGGCAGAGGAACCAGAGATCAAATTGCCAATATCTGCTGGGTCATCGAAAAAGCAAGAGAGTTCCAGAAAGACATCTATTTCTGCTTTATTGACTATGCCAAAGTCTTTGGTGGTGTGGATCACAATAAACTGTGGAAAATTCTTCAAGAGGTGAGAATACCAGACCACCTGACCTGCCTCTTGAGAAATCTGTATGCAGGTCAGGAAGCAACAGTTAGAACTGGACAAGGGACAACAGACTGGTTCCAAATAGGAAAAGGAGTACATCAAGGCTGTATATTTTCACTGTGCTTATTTAACTTATATGCAGAGTACATCATGAGAAATGCTGGGCTGGAGGAAGCACAAGCTGGAATCAAGATTGCTGGGAGAAATAGCAATAACCTCGGATAGGCAGATGACTCCACCCTTATGGCAGAAAGCGAAGAGGAACTCAAAAGCCTCTTGATGAAAGTGAAAGAGGAGAGTGAAAAAGTTGGCTTGAAGCTCAACATTCAGAAAACAAAGATCATGGCATCTGGTCCCATCACTTCATGGGAAATAGATGGGAAACAGTGGAAACAGTGGCAACAGTGGCTGACTTTATTTTGCTGCTGCTGCTAAGTTGCTTCAGTCGTGTCTGACTCTGTGCGACCCCATAGATGGCAGCCCACCCGTCTCCACCATCCCTGGGATTCTCCAGGCAAGAACACTGGAGTGGGTTGCCATTTTGGGGGGCTCCAAAATCACTGCAGATGGTGACTGCAGCCATGAAATTAAAAGATACTTACTCCTTGGAAGGAGGGTTATGACCTACCTAGATAGCATATTAAAAAGCAGAGACATTACTTTTCCAACAAAGGTCCGTCTAGTCAAGGCTATGGTTTTTCCTGTGGTCATGTATGGATGTGAGAGTTGTACTAAAAAGAAAGCTGAGTGCAGAAGAATTGATGCTTTTGAACTGTGGTGTTGGAGAAGACTCTTGCTAGTCCCTTGGACAGCAAGGAGATCCAAGCAGTCCATCCTAAAGGAGATCAGTCCTGGGTTTTCATTGGAAGGACTGATGTTGAAGCTGAAACTCCAATATTTTGGCCACGTGAAGTGAAGAGCTGACTCATTTGAAAAGACCCTGATGCTGGGAAAGATTGAGGGCAAGAGGAGAAGGGGACAACAGAGGATGAGATGGTTGAATGGCATCATCGACTCGCTGGACATGGTTTGGGTGGACTGCGGAAGTTGGTGATGGACAGGGAGGCCTGGCGTGCTGCGGTTCATGGGGTCACAAAGAGTCGGAGACGACTGAGTGACTGAACTGTACTGAACTCTGGATCAAACTATCACTTTTAAAATGCTGCAAATTTAGTGAATGGTCTTGTTCCCTATTTCTGCCCTTAAGGTAAAGGTGGAAAATACACACATGCGTGTTTGCGTGCTTTTTTCAGGTTTAGTGAAATGCTTTTAGTGTTTGCTTCTTCTGTTTCTTTTCTTCACAAAGTAAATGTTTATTAGCTTATGTAGAAGTAAGCTTGTTTTCCACAGTATTCCCAAACACATCTCACTCACCCCAAGCAGAATCAGCCTCAAGAATATTAGCCAAATGTCTTAATCTCCTGATTAAGTTGCTTGTTTGTGCCTTTAGCAATAAATTAGTGGCAGGAGAGGGATTAGAACAGACACTCCTGAGATGCTTCTCTACCTTCTCCTTTAGTTATAAAGGAAAATAATGAAGATTTTCTGTTCAATGCTTGTGGGTAATTAGACTTTCTATTATCTAAATACTAATTGGTTTTTTATTCAATCTGTTCACTTAAGGTGAAATACTAATTAAATTCTTTCTCTTCATGAATTTTTTCCTCAGAATTTTTTTCTGAGGACAGTAGAACAGTTAATGAATGGAAGGGTGTTCAGAGTTTTTAATGGATACAAATCAATATATATGAGGAGTTTATTAGGGTTTTTTCAGATAACAGATGTATCTTGGTTTGCATTATTATCATTGTCATGCTCAGTCGTGTCCGACTCTTTGTGACCCCATAGACTGTAGCCCATCAGGCTCCTCTGTCCACCAAATTTAGGCAAGGATATTGGAGCAGGTTGCCATTTCCAGCTCTAGGTGATCTTCCTGACCCAGGGATTGAAACCACATCTCTTGTTTCCTGCATTGCCAGACAGATTCTTTACCACTGAGCCAGATTTACAATTATTAAAAATCTCTTGAGTTTCTAACAGGCCAAATATGCTGTAACAGGAGAACAGAATTAAGCCCGTGATGTGTGTGGGTGAGGCTTTCTGCTCTCTCTCTGTCTTCCCTGTCTCCTTGGTCTGTTTTCTCTTTGCTCCATTACTGTGCTCGAAAGCCCAGCAGGCATGTCTATTCCTGCTGTGAGTGTGTGTGTGTGTGTTCAAGTTCCTTCAGGAGGCAAAGTCATACTGCTAATAACTTTGTTAGTGGCCATTCAGAAAAGATAAAGACTGCTGCCTGCCTATACTATCAATGGATGTGATAATGTTTAAATGTATTTTTATGAAAAGATGCTCAAGTTTCTTTAGAAGGAAAAAGTGGCTTCTGAAAAATGTAGTCCTTTATATGGTGAAACAAGTAGAAGATTATGAATTTTTTAAACTTTATATTTTGAAATGGCTTAACTCATAATATTATGTTTCAGGGTATAGAGCTTACTTTTGTACTCGGATCTCCTTTCATTCAGCTTCCCCAATGATAACATCTAAGGTGAAAATAGGTACATTTTAAAAGTCAGGAAATTGACATTCATACAATGCTTTATTTATTTTTTAATAATAACTTTTTTATTACTTTACATTAATATATTGGTTGGTTTTGCCATACATTGACACGAATCTGCCCCGGGTGTACATGTGTTCCCCCTCTTGAACCCCCCTCCCACCTCCCTCTTCCCCATATCCTCCCTCCAGGTCATCCCCGTGCACCAGCCCCAAGCATCCTGTATCATGCGTCGAACCTGGACTGGTGATTCATTTCACATATGATAATATACATGCTACAATGCCATTTTCTCAAATCATCCCACCTTCACCCTCTCCCACAGAGTCCCAAAGACTGTTCTATACACCTATGTCTCCTTTGCTGTCTTGTATACAGGGTTAAGGTTACCATCCTTCTAAATTCCATATATATGCGTTAGTATACTGTATTGATGTTTTTCTTTCTGGCTTACTTCACTCTGTATAATAGGCTCCAATTTCATCCACCTCATTAGAGCTGACTCAAATGCATTCTTTTTGATGGCTGAAAAATACTCCATTGTGTATATGTACCACAGCTTTCTTATCCATTCGTCTGCATATGGACATCTAGGTTGCTTCCATGTCCTGGCTATTATAAACAGTGCTGCAATGAACATTGGAGTACATGTGTTTCTTTCATTCCTCGGTGTGTATGCCCAGGAATGCGATTGCTGGATCATATGGCAGTTCTATTTTCAGTTTTTTGAGGAATCTCCACACTGTTCTCCATAGTGGCTATACTAGTTTGCATTCCCACCAACAGTGTAAGAGGGTTCCCTTTTCTCCACACCCTCTCCAGCATTTATTGCACGTAGACTTTTGGATAGCAGTCATTCTGACTGGTGTGAAATGGTATCTCATTGTGGTTTTGATTTGCATCTCTCTGATTATGAGGGATGTTGAGCATTTTTTCATGTGTTTGTTAGCCATCTTTATGTCTTCCTTGGAGAAATGTCTGTTTAGTTCTTTGACCCATTTTTTGATTGGGTCACTTATTTTCTGGAATTGAGCTGCAGGAGCTGCTTGTATATTTTAGAAATTAATTCTTTGTCAATTGTTTCATTTGCTATTAATTTCTCCCATTCTGAAGGCTGCCTTTTCACCTTGCATATAGTTTCCTTTGCTGTGCAGAAGCTTTTGATTTTAATTAGGTCCCATTTGTTTATTTTTGCTTTTATTTCTAATATTCTGGGAGGTGGGTCATGGAGGATCCTGCTGTGATTTATGTCAGAGAGTGTTTTGCCTACATTCTCCTCTAGGAGTTTTATAGTTTCTGGTCTTACATTTAGCTCTCTAATCCATTTTGAGTTTATTTTTGTGTATGGTGTTCAGTTCAGTTCAGTTCAGTCGCTCAGTCGTGTCCGACTCTCCGCGACCCCATGAACTACAGCACGCCAGGCTTCCCTGTCCATCACCAACTCCCGGAGTACACTCAAACTCATGTCCACAGAGTCGGTGATGCCATCCAGCCATCTCATTCTCCGTCGTCCCCTTCTCCTCCCGCCCCCAACCTTTCCCAGCATCAGTCTTTTCCAGTGAGTCAACTCGTCACATGAGGTGGCCAAAGTATTGCAGTTTCAGCTTTAGCGTCAGTCCTTCCAATGAACACCCAGGATTGATCTCCTCTAGAATGGACTGGTTGGATCTCCTTGCAGTATAAGGGACTCTCAAGAGTCTTCCCCAACACCACAGTTCAAAAGCATCGATTCTTCGGCGATCAGCTTTCTTCACAGTCCAACTCTCACATCCATACATGACCACGGGAAAAACCATTGCCCTGACTAGACGGACCTTGGTTGGCAAAGTAATGTCTCTGCTTTTTAGACAGTGTTATAGTTTCATTCTTTTATAAGTGACTGACCAGTTTTCCCAGCCGCACTTGTTGAAGAGACTGTCTTTTCTCCATTTTATATTCTTGCCTCCTTTGTCAAAGATAAGGTGTCCATAGGTGCGTGGGTTTATCTCTGGGCTTTCTATTTTGTTCCATTGATCTATATTTCTGTCTTTATGCCAGTACCATACTGTCTTGATGACTGTGGCTTTGTAGTAGATCCTGAAGTCCGGCAGGTTAATTCCCCCAGTTCCATTCTTCTTCTTCAAGATTGTTTTGGCTATTCGAGGTTTTTTGTATTTCTATACAAATTGTGAGATTATTTGCTCTAGTTCTGTGAAAAATATTGTTGGTAGCTTGATAGGGATTGCATTGAATGTATAAATTACTTTGAATAGTATACTCATTTTCACAATATTTATTCTTCCAGTCCACGAACATGGTATATTTCCCCATCTATTAGTGTCCTCTTTGATTACTTTCACAAGTGTTTTATAGTTTTCTATGTAAAAGTCTTTTGTTTCCTTAGGTAGATATATTCCTAAGTATTTAATTCTTTTCGTTGCAACAGTGAATGGAATAGTTTCCTTAATTTCTCTTTCTATTTTCTCATTATTAGTTTATAGGAATGCAAGGGATTTCTGTGTGTTGATTTTATATCCTGCAACTTTACTGTATTCATTGATTAGCTCTAGTAGTTTTCTGGTAGAGTCTTTAGGGTTTTCTGTGTAGAGGATCATGTCATCAGCGAATAGTGAAAGTTTTACTTCTTCTTTTCCAATTTGGATTCCTTTTATGTCTTTTTCTCTATGATTGCTGTGGCCAAAACTTCCAGAACTATGTTGAATAGTAGTGGTGAGAGTGGGTACCCTTGTCTTGTTCCTGACTTTAGGGGAAATGCTTTCAGTTTTTCACCATTGAGGATAATGTTCGCTGTGGGTTTGTCATATATAGCTTTTATTATGTTGAGGTATGTCCCTTCTATTCCCACTTTCTGGAGAGTTTTTATCATAATTGATGTTGAATTTTGTCGAAGGCTTTCTCTGCATCTATTGAGATAATCATATGATTTTTATTTTTCAGTTTGTTAATGTGGTGTATTACGTTGATTGATTTGCAGATATTGAAGAATCCTTGCATTCCTGGGATAAAGCCCGCTTGGTCATGATGTATGATCTTAATATGTTGTTGGATTCTGATTGCTAGAATTTTGTTAAGGATTTTTGCATCTATGTTCATCAGTGATATTGGCCTGTAGTTTTCTTTTTTTTGTGGTGTCTTTACCAAGTTTTGGGATTAGGGTGATGGTGGCCTCATAGAATAAGTTTGGAAGTTTCCCTTCCTCAGCAATTTTCTGGGAGAGTTTGAGTAGAATAGGTGTTAGCTCTTCTCTAAATTTTTGGTAGAATTCAGCTGTGAAGCCATCTGGACCTGGGCTTTTGTTTGCTGGAAGATTTTTGATTACCGCTTCTATTTCTGTGCTTGTGATGGGTCTGTTAAGATTTTCTATTTCTTCCTGGTTCAGTTTGGAAAGTTGTACTTTTCTAAGAATTTGTCCATTTCTTCCAAGTTGTCCATTTTATTGCCATATAATTGCTGATAGTATTCTCTAATGATCGTTTGTATTTCTGTGTTGTCGGTTGTGATCTATCCCTTTTCATTTCTAATTTTATTGATTTGGTTTTTCTCCCTTTGTTTCTTGATGAGTCTGGATAGTGGTTTGTCAATTTTATTTACCCTCTCAAAGAACCAGCTTTTTTGGCTTTGTTGATTTTTGCTATGGTCTCTTTTGTTTCTTTTGCATTTATTTCTGCCCTAATTTTTACGATTTCTTTCCTTCTACTAACCCTGGGGTTCTTCACTTCTTCCTTTTCTAGTTTCTTTAAGTGTAGAGTTAGGTTATTTAGTTGACTTTTTTCTTGTTTCTTGAGGTGTGCCTGTATTGCTATGAACCTTCCCCTTAGCACTGCTTTTACAGTGTCCCAGAGGTTTTGGGTTGTCGTGTTTTCATTTATTTTATGCATATTTTGATTTCTCTTTTGATTTCTTCTATGATTTGTTCGTTATTCAGCAGCGTGTTGTTCAGCCTCCATATGTTGGCATTTTAAATAGTTTTTCTCCTGTAATTGAGATCTAATCTTACTTCATTGTGCTCAGAAAAGATGCTTGGAATGATTTCAATTTTTTTGAATTTACCAAGGCTAGATTTATGGCCCAGGATGTGATCTATCCTGGAAAAGGTTCCGTGTGCACTTGAGAAAAAGGTGAAATTCATTGTTTTGGGGTGAAATGTCCTATAGATATCTATTAGGTCTAACTGGTCTATTGTATCATTTAAAGTTTGGTATCACAAACTTTAGAGTGTCCAAGATATTAAAATTTCCTAAATATCACTATGACATTTTTATGCATACTGCTATGCTTGTACTAGAATTTAATAAGATTTGCAATTTGTTCCAAAAGCATCATGCTCATCTTTTATTAGAGATATGCCTATGATACATATACACACATGCCACACACACACATAGACACAGACGTGGAGAGAGAGAAAATGATTGAGTTGAGAGACTTAGTTGAATTGAGATTGGAAAAGAGTTACTATGAAACATGGAAACCTTTCAAAATATGTTTTCCAACTTTGTTGTCGCAGGTAGAAAAACACTGATTTTCGCATATTGACTGTATATTTACCAAAGTTGCTAAGTTCTCTCATTAATCGTAAAGACTTTAGATTCCATTAGGTTTTCTATACAGACAGTACAGTTATGCTTCTTCCTGTATAGTTTCTATAATAGTCGATCTTTCTTTTGATATGTACACTGGCTATTCCTCTTTATCTTCTGTACATGTTTCCTAGAGATGACAAGCCCTCCTTTTCCCCCTAATTTTCTGTCATCTTATTCTCTGCTTCTTTATTCTTCCTGTCTCTTAGTGCTGGATGCTTCAGCAATCAGACCTTTGAGTTCCTCTCCCTTGTATCTAGATTCCCTAAGTAAATCATTTAATCTCGCAGCTTTAAGCACAATAGGAGCACTGGTGACATTCAAGTTTATAAATGTAAGTTAATGTTCTTTCTCGAACATGAGATGTGCATGATCACTATTTATTCAGTTTCTCTAACTTATATGTTTATTAAGGATATGAAACTTCCTATCTTGGAAAATGAAGTCCAAATGCTGCTGAGCTAGAGCATGGGCAAGTTGAAGTGTAAGAGCAGGTAAGAATCAGACTGTGAATTTAATTATAGACATTATGACATTTTGTCTTTGCTCTAGAAACAATCACAACATATTGATATGTTTTAATAAAGGAATAATGTTTAAATTTGCCACTTTAAAATTCTAGTCATAATACGTAGATTCATGAGGTATGTTAATGGATAAGAAATGCAGTTCAGACACTATCAATGGTCTGAGTGAGAAGACTTCAAGAATGAGCTTATGACTGCTGGGGGGGAGGAGGAAGAGAAGGGATATTTAGGGAGTTTGGGATAGACATGTGCACACAGCCATATTTAAAATGGATAATCAATAAGGGTCTACTGGATAGCACATGTAACTCTGCTCAATGTTATGTGGTAGCCCAGTTGTTGCATACTATAATTTGCTGATTTATCACCTTATTTTTGCATTACTACCATACTACTGTAGTTACTGCATTTTTTATATGTGCTTTACTATTTGGCAATATATTTACTTATTTTTTGTTCTTTTTATTAAATGAAAAGTCTATTTTTACCATTTACTTCGTAGAGCAGAAGTTATAAGACAAAACATTTTTCTAGATATTTTTAACCAAACCAACATTTTCAAATAAGTGTATTTTACATAAAAATTAGATTATTGATTTCTCCAGAAATATCAGAAGATCCAATAATACTATTTCCCATATTTCAACAACTGGCAGGAAGATGATAACATGTATGTTCTGGTTTGTCTGAAATACCGTGGATTATAATTCCTCCCAGGAATATTGATTAATGGTGTCTCTTTTTCACTTTTATGTACACTGGGTAGGAAAACAAATTATAGGTTTACTCTAACTTTGTATATTGTAAATACCCCATAGTTTGTTTTCATAAATGCTTGGAAATTACAAGAGTTTGCATTCAGGGATATTTTCGAAGATGAACATTGCAATAATTTAGTCAAGTTCCTCAAACCCCACTGCATTTTTCAATGAATATGTATTGAATTATGTGATTTGGGAAGTGAGATGTTTGTTTTTATTCCCAATACCCTTCTTCTATAATTCTTGGATGCAGCTATGAGATATGATTCAAATTCCAAAGGTAGCTCTTTATTGGCTGAAGTTAATCAGATCCTGACATTTTCCTGACCATACTGAAAAGATAAGAGTTGAACACATAGCTTAAGTTTGACCCAGTAGAATATATTTCAGCATTTTTATTTGAAGTTTGTGAAAGACATATCTCTCCTAAGCCCCCCTCACCCCATTCCCACTCCCGATGTGAACAAGGAATCCTACAATCCAGGGAGCCCTGGGCAACTAATCAGGGAGAAAAAAAACAAAACAGACCTTAGAATAAAGCTAACAACACACAGGGCAGAACATAAGATGGAAAAATGAACTGTGGCTTTGGATATAAGTCAATAAATTAAGCCAATCTTGAATTTCAATTTTCTTCTGGACTTCCAATTACTTGAGCCAACAAACAGCTTCTTTCATAAGGCTAGTTTGATTTTATTTTATTTTGATTTTCATATTAAGTGTTCTGATTAATACAGGAAGAAGTAATATAATTTTTGTATGTCATCATTCTAGTCAGGAAAATAATATAACATTTATTTGCATCTTTTTACATGTTTAGTAAATGTTTATCTGTTTGTTTTTCTATATATCTCCTGCCATTTTACTTATTCTGATTTCCCTGGAAAGAATTACCATTTGACTAAATTGTCAGCATAACCTAAACTTTACATTTTATATACACTAGCCATACTCTCAACCTAATGAAGAAAAACATTGGTTAGGAATTCTTTAAAAATTCCAAATATAGTTCATACATCAAAAACAAAGTAAATGTAGTCAATTTTCACTTCTGAACTATGTACATACAAAGCTAAATTGGACATATTATTTGAAAAAATTGGAGAAAATATCCTGATAATGATTCATGGCACACAAAACAGGATATTATATTGGAAATGATTCAAAATAGATTAGCAAAATTTTAAATTTCTACAAAGTGATTCTTAAATTAAGCCTTCAGTTCAGTCACTCAGTGGTGTCTGACTCTTTGTGACCTCATGGACTGCAGCACGCCAGGCCTGCCTGTCCGTCACCAACTTCCGGAGCTTACTCAAACTCATGTTTATCAAGTCGTGATGCCATTCAACCATCTCATCCTCTGTCGTCCCCTTCTCCTCCTGCCTTCCATCTTTCCCAGCATTAGGGTCTTTTCCAATGAGTCGGTTCTTCTCATCAGGAGGCCAAACTATTGGAGTTTCAGATTCAGCATTAGTCCTTCCAATGAATATTCAAGACAAAGTTCCTTTAGGAGGTACTGGTTGGATCTCCTTGCAGCCCAAGGGACTCTCAAGAGTCTTCTTTAATACCACAGTACAAAAGCATCAATTCTTTGACGCTCAGCTTTCTTTATAGTCCAACTCTCTTATCCATACATCATTACTAGAAAAACCATAACTTTGGTTAGATGGACCTATGTTGGCAAAGTAACGTGTCTGCTTTTTAATATGATGTCTAAGTTGGTCATAGCTTTTCTTCTAAGGAGCAAGAATCTTTTGATTTCATGGCTGCAGTCACCATCTGCAGTGATTTTGGAGCCCCCCAAAATAAGGTCTGACACTGTTTCCACTGTTTCCCCATCTATTTCCCATGAAGTGATGGGACCGGATGCCATGATCTTAGTTTTCTGAATGTTGAGCTTCAAGCCAACTTTTTCACTCTCCTCTTTCACTTTCATCAAAAGGCTTTTTAGTTCCTCTTCACTTTCTGCCATAAGGGTGGTATAACCTGTATATCTGAGATGATTGATATTTCTCCTGGCAATCTTGATTCCAGCTTATGCTTCATCCAGCCTGGCATTTCTCATGATGTACTCTGCATATAAGTTAAATAAGCAGGGTAACAATGTACAGCCTTGACGTACTCCTTTTCCTATTTGGAACCAGTCTGTTGTTCCATGTCCAGTTCTAACTGTTGCTTCCTGACCAGCATATAGGTTTCTCAAGAGGCAGGTCAGGTGGTCTGGTATTCCCATCTCTTTCAGAATTTTAGTTCACTGATTCCTAAATTGTGGATGTTCATTCCTGCCATCTCTTGTTTGACCACTTCCAATTTACCTCGATTCATGGACCTAACATTCCAGGTTCTCATGCAATATTGTTCTTTATAGGTCAGACTTTACTTTCATCACCAGTCACATCTGCAACTGGTGTTGTTTTTGCTTTGACTCCATCTCTTCATTCTTTCTGGAATTATTTCTCCACTGTTCTCCAGTAGCATATTGGGCACCTACCAATTTGGGGAGTTCATCTTTCATTGTCCTATATTTTTGCCTTTTCATAGTGTTCATGGGGTTCTCAAGGGAAGAAAACTGAAGTGGTTTGCCATTCCATTCTCCAGTGGACCATGTATTGTCAGAACTCTCCACAATGACCCATCTGTCTTGGGTGGTCCTACACGGCTTGGCTCATGGTTTCATTGAATTAGAACAAGGCTGTGGTCCTTGTGATTAGTTTGCTTAGTTTTCTGTGATTGTGGCTTTCATTCTGTCTGCCCTCTGATGCGTAGGGACAAGAGACTCCTGGAAGCTTCATGATGGGAGAGACTGACTGAGGGGGAAACTGGGTCTTGTTGATAGGAGAACTGGGCTTCCCTGGTGGCTCAGAGGTTAAAGCGTCTGCCTCCAATGCAGGAGACCTGGGTTCGATCCCTGGGTCGGGAAGATCCCCTGGAGAAGGAAACGGTAACCCACTCCAGTATTCTTGCCTGGAGAATCCCATGGACGGAGAAGCCTGGTAGGCTACTGTCCACGGGGTCGCAAAGAGTCGGACACGACTGAGTGATGGAACGGAACGGGTGCTCAGTAAATCTTTAATCCAATTTCCTTTTGAATGGTGGGGCTGTGTTCCCTCCCTGTTGTTTGACCTGAGGCCAAACTATGGTGGAGGTAATGAAGATAGTGGCAACCTCCTTCAAAAGTTCCCATGCACGCATTGCTGCACTCAGTGCTCCCAACCCTGCACCAGGCCACCGCTGACCCACGCCTCTGCCAGAGACTCCTGGACACTCACGGGCAAGTCCGGGTCAGTCTCTTGTGGGGTCACTGCTCTTTTCTCCTGGGTCCTGGTGTGCAAGAAGTTTTTTTTTGCCCTCGCAGAGTCTGTTTCCCCAGTCCTGTGTAAGTTCTGGCAGCTCTATGGTGCATTTAATGGTGACCTCTTCCAAGAGCGCTTAATGTCATTCCCAGGTCTGCTGCATCCAGAACCCCTACCCCTGTGGCAGGCCACTGCTGACCAACCTATACAGGAGACACTCAAATACTCAAAGGCAGGTCTGGGTCAGTCTCTGTGGAATTTCCTGGTACACACAAGTTTTGGTTTGAGCCCTCTGAATGTCTTGGAAGGTATGTGGTTTGATTCTAAATGTGATTTCACCCCTTCTACCACTTGCTGAGGCTTCTCCTTTGGCCTTGGACATGGCGTATACATTTTTAGTGGGATCCAACATTCTCCTGTCGACGGTTGTTCAGCAGTGAGTTGTAATTTTGGAGTTCTCTCAGGAGAAGATGTCCTTCTACTCCACCAGACAGTTCTAATCTTAAATTTAGTCTACAGGTGAAAAATAAAAGACTTTTATAAATATCAAACATATTGATAGATGGTTTAAATTTATCTACAAATCTTAGCTTTTGCTGATGGAACATTTCCTAAATTGTTACTGTGAAGACAAACTAAAAACTTTGCAAAAACTTTTTTAAATGTTTAAAATATGAATTCATGTGAAATATAAATTCCTAAAAGGAAAGTGTTATATAATGTATGCAAAGGTAGTGAAATTTTTTTTGTTGAATTGATCTTTTGGTGACATGATCATTTGATGAGCAAATATTTGGTGAAATGATACATTTGTGCTCCTAATAACATACTCTTTGTTCTAAAACTTATTGTAAAAATTCTTAATTTATATCTTTGGCTGTGTATTTGTATTTATTAACTGTGTGATTGATATTTTAAAGTTTGTAATAAATTATACAAATGACCTATATTTGCTTTTGAAATATCTATGAAGCAATCTATGTTTCCTAAGCCATGGCAGTTTGTAAAAGAAATATAAAAATTTTGAAGCTTTACAGTGGGCATCTAATTCTGAGTATAGTTTTATTTTCATTTCCTAACTCCACAGTAAACATGATGATTTAATTTACTTTTAGAATCTATATCCATAAGCTAGATGCATAAATGTTTTAGTATAATTAAAATTGGCTTCTGAATTGCAGAAAGAACTAAACTAGTTTGGCCCAGTTCTTAGGAGATGGATTAATTATACACAAGAGGCTAATTATTTTTCCCATTTTGATGTTTTAAATTGTAGTGTGGATTCTCTGCCTTGGGGTAATTAAGCAACTGTTTATTTTTAAGGATTAACCCAAATGATTTACATTAGAGGACTATACCCTGAGAAATATTGCTTTGCCTTAAAGGCAGCAATGCAGGAATGCTAAAGTTTTATTGTCTTTTTATCTTAAGCATGATATTTACTTGGCTAAATACTTAAGGAATTTCTTAATTATGACCAAGTTTTATTTTAAAAATAAATGTTGTAAACACATCCAGTTTAAATACCAATGTTAATCAAATGTAAATAAGTCAATTATACAACTCATTTCAATTAAGGTCATCAGAAATCCTCAAAATATTTTCACATAAAATAAAGGGCAACTAAACTTAAATTTATCTAATTATGTATGTTTCTATAATTTATTTCCATAAAAAGGGAATATAGTGGTAGAATACAATATCTTTTGTTTGGATTGAGCTTTTGAATCTTGCTTGCTTTCTTTAAAATTGCAGATGTGAATTTCTCACTTTGTATTCTTTTGAAAGTTGTGTCATCCTGACAAGATGCTGAACCTGTATTTATATTCTAACTATAATAATAATGTAGTGACATTATTCAACAGCTTATCTTCAAAGAGTTCAAAGACTGTAGATAACATGCTATCACACACATCATAGCATTCTTGTGAATTCTGATGCTTTCTTTTCTTTTCGTTTGAATTAAATAATCTCAGAATAGGGTGTTGAAAGTGAAAACACTTCATATTGGAGCTATTATGAAGAGCTTGGATCATTATTTTCTTAAGCTAAAAAAGAATATTTGAATTTCTAGGTTTAATCAAAAGTTACAGTTCAGTTCAGTTCAGTTCAGTCGCTCTGTCGTGTCCGACTCTCCGCGACCCCATGAATCACAGCACGCCAGGCCTCCCTGTCCATCACCAACTCCCGGAGTACACTCAAACTCATGTCCACAGAGTCGGTGATGCCATCCAGCCATCTCATTCTCCGTCGTCCCCTTCTCCTCCCGCCCCCAACCTTTCCCAGCATCAGAGTCTTTTCCAGTGAGTCAACTCGTCGCATGAGGTGGCCAAAGTATTGCAGTTTCAGCTTTAGCATCAGTCCCTCCAATGAACATCCAGGATTGATCTCCTTTAGAATGGACAGGTTGGATCTCCTTGCAGTATAAGGGACTCTCAAGAGTCTTCTCCAACACCACAGTTCAAAAGCATCGATTCTTCGGCGATCAGCTTTCTTCACAGTCCAACTCTCACATCCATACATGACCACGGGAAAAACCATTGCCTTGACTAGACAGACCTTGGTCAGCAAAGTAATGTCTCTGCTTTTTAATATACTATCAAGGTTGGTCATAACTTTCCTTCCAAGGAGTCAGCGTCTTTTAATTTCATGGCTGCAATCAGCATCTGCAGTGATTTTGGAGCCCAAAAAAACAAAGTCTGACACTGTTTCCACTGTTTTTCCATCTATTTCCCATGAAGTGATGGGACCAGATGCCATGATCTTTGTTTTCTGAATGTTGAGCTTCAAGCCAACCTTTTCACTCTCCTCTTTCACTTTCATCAAGAGGCTTTTGAGTTCCTCTTCACTTTCTGCCATAAGGGTAGTGTCACAGAGACATTTAATTTAAAAAATCCAATTAATCTAATCCAACCTCTCTCATACTGCAAGTTAACCTTTTACTTTATTCCATGAACAGTGTCGCTCAACTACTTAACTTCCCTTATGTCAGGAGACAATCTCTTCCAGTGCCTAATAGTTCTACCTCTCTAAAATACCTTTTTAAAACTGTGCTAAAATCTGTTTACACATACATTTTGACTTTTGGGTCCCATTCTTTACTAAAAAGCAACACATCACTCTTTGATCACAATCCCAGGCCAATACTTATGCTAGACTGGGCCATTGGGTATGTCTTTGGATGTTCACAGACAGCAAATAATTATTTAAGAATGAAAGAGATTTTGAAGAGAGGATGTTGCATTACGAGAACAAATTGGACACAACAGATTCTGAGTATCAAGAAAGGTTTGCATAATGACTTATAACAAAGAGAATGAGGACCTCATCTAATAAGATAATAATAAGGGTGACAAAAGGGAAAGAGTTTGGAACATTTTAGAAATGACTTGATGTGATGACTCACTATATGTGGAACAGAATCACAACAAAGATGACTGATAGTTGGAGCCTGATTGATAGAATTACAGTGATATCAAGAGTATCTCATGTAATCAATAATTACTGAAAATTCATTATATATATATATATATATAATTCCCTGCTTAGAGCTCTCAAATAGTTGCTTATTGCACATAGAATAACAAACAAATTCCCTACCATGTTCTGCAAACTACATAATCTTACTATTCTTCTCGACCTTTTTGGAATCATCTTATGCCATTGGGGGGCTTCCCATGTGGCACTAGTGGTTAAGAACCCATCTGTCATTGCAGGAGATGCAAGAGATGCGAGTTGAATCCTTGGGTCGAGAAGAAGATACCCTGGAGTATGAAGGGCAACCCACTCCATATTCTTGCCTGGGAAATTCCGTGGAGAGAGCAGCCTGGTGGGCTACAGTTCACAGGGCTGCAAAGAGCTGGACATGACGGAGCAACTGAGAGACTGAGAATACACATGACACTGCAACCCATATTTACTGTCTTCCATCCTCACTAGTTTTATATAGTTTACAAGTTTACATCCTTACACATTTGATGCAAGCTTGTTATTATACTAGTGTTTAATAGATTTTCTGTAACCCATCCTTGAAATACTCCTTCCTGAAATCTCCATGATTATTCAGGTCAGAGGTAAAGCATCATTCTCCTAAAGAGGACTTTCTTGACCAACCATCTGCATTATTAGTTTACTTTGATTAAACTAATGATTAAACTTTGATTAAACCATGGTGTTACGGGTTTTTAGTTTTGTTTTTATTTTTTAAATAGGCATGTATCATACATTTACATTTTTTAATTCTTACTCATATCTTTTATTTTATCTAATACATTTTGTTATGGGAAATTACTCTCCCAGAACCATCCACTTTCATACTTGAAGCCCAGTTGAGTTGCTTTATGACAAAGTCCTCTTTCTAGCTTTTAGTGATTGCTTTATATTCACTTTCCCCCGCCCTCCCTTTTGGTATCCCATGACTTCCTCTCTTCATTGGATATGAAAACCTTGGTGGGAAGACTTTTTCTGTATTCTCTTTCAAGGACCTAGATTGATGAGGTGTTGATTTTTCAGGTGAATCTGCAATAACATTCGTACAATAGGAGTTTTTTCCCGTCACTGATAGCCAGAACTCTGGGCATAAGCCTTAAAGTATTCTTCTTTTGTGGTGGTATTTATTTTCCTCTTCTCCCTTAATCTTTGTCTCCACACATACACTTGCTCAAAATGATCTATGAGCACCATTTTTCTTCATTCAGGATTGATGTGCACTTCCACAGATCCTTCTAAAGTGAGTGTCCTCATACATTCTGTTTGCATTATCTTGGTGAAAATCAGCATTTTATTGGAATATATTTGCTTCACAATGTTGTGTTAGTGTCTGCTGTACAAAATCATGAATCAACCACACACACACACACACACACACACACACATACATATATTCCCCTTCCTTTTGAGCCTCCCTCCTAGCACCAAGCTGAGTTTTCACAAAGGCAGCTGAGTTTTCACAAAGGCAGCTGAGTTCACCACTTTCTTGATGATGAAAAAAATTCTAGACCAAGATTGGCACAAATTGCCTATGATCAATTAAAGTTGGAACCAAAAGTTTCCTCATTTGTGCAAAAGGTTAGTAGTCAAAAGAGGAGAGAGATCTTTGGAGATTATCCTTGGATTTATTCCTGCTTATCTTCCTGAAAAATAAAGTTCAAATATACCATAGACTCTGCCTCAAAGATGAACTTCAACACTTATTTTAAACAGACAAACAAAACTTAATTGGTAAAGGACATTGTGTACAATATTATATTTGCAATTCCTTTTGGGAACTTTAATTGTTACTTTTAGGATCAGTCAGTGAGTCAGTTCAATTGCTAGGTTGTGTCCGACTCTTTGTGACCCAATGAACCACAGCATGCCCAGCCTCCCTGTACAACACCAACTCCGGGTTCCACCCAAACCCATTTCCATTGAGTTGGTGATGCCATCCAACCATCTCATCCTCTGTTGTCCCCTTCTCCTGTCTTCAATCTTTTCCAGCATCAGGGTCTTTTCAAATGTGTTAGCACTTTGCATCAGGTGGCCAGAGTATTGGAGTTTCAGCTTCAATATCAGTCCTTCCAATGAACACACAGGACTGATCTCCTTTAGGATAGACTGATTGGATCTCCTTGCAGTCCAAGGGACTCTCAAGAGTCTCCAACACCACAGTTCAAAAGCATCAATTCTTCAGCACTCAGCCTTCTTTATAGTCCAAATCTCACATCCATTCATGACCACTGGAAAAACCATAGCCTTGACTAGATGGACCTTTGTTGACAAAGTGATGTCTCTGTTTTTTAATATACTGTCTAGGTTGGTCATAACTTTCCTTCCAAGGAGTCAGCGTCTTTTAATTTCATGGCTGCAATCAGCATCCGCAGTGATTTTGGACCCCCAAAAAATAAAGTCTGACACTGTTTCCATTGTTTCCCCATCTATTTCCCATGACGTGATGGGACCAGATGCCATGATCTTTGTTTTCTGAATGTTGAGCTTCAAGCCAACCTTTTCACTCTCCTCTTTCACTTTCATCAAGAGGCTTTTGAGTTCACTTTCTGCCATAAGGGTGATGTCATCTGCATATTTGAGGTTATTGATATTTCTCCCGGCAATCTTCATTCCAGCTTGTGTTTCTTCCAGCCCAGCATTCCTCATGATGTACTCTGCATTCAATATTACAGTAATCCAAGCCTCTGCCCCAAGCAGTAACGCTGAAGAAGCCGAAGTTGAACAGTTCTATGAAGACCTACAAGACCTTTTAGAACTAACACCCAAAAAAGATGTCCTTTTCTTTATAGGGGACTGGAATGCAAAAGCAGGAAGTCAAGAAACACCTGGAGTAACTGGCAAATTTGGCCTTGGAGCACGAAATGAAGCAGGGCAAAAGCTAATAGAGTTTTGCCAAGAGAACGCACTGGTCATAGCAAACACCCTCTTCCAACAACACAAGAGAAGACTCTACACATGGACATCACCAGATGGTCAACACCGAAATCAGATTGATTATATTCTTTGCAGCCAAAGATGGAGAAGCTCTATACAGTTAGCAAAAACAAGACCAGGAGCTGACTGTGGCTCAGATCATAAACTCCTTATTGCCAAATTCAGACTTAAATAGAAGAAAGTAGGGAAAACCACTAGACCATTCAGATATGACCTCAATCAAATCCCTTATCATTATACAGTGGAAGTGAGAAATAGATTTAAGGGACTAGATCTGATAGATAGAGTGCCTGATGGACTCTGGATGGAGGTTCGTGACATTGTACAGGAGACAGGGACCAAGACCATCCCCATGGAAAAGAAATGCAAAAAAAAAAAAATGTAGTCTATAGGGTTTGACAAATGTATAATGACATGCATCCATCATTATAATATCTTAAGGAGTATTTTCAATGCCATCAAACTCCTCTGTGCTCCACCTATTCATACCCAACTCCAACCCCTGGCAAACATGTTTTGTTTTTTATTGTCTCCATAGGATTTGCCTTTTTAGAACATCATAATGTCTGTAAAGATCTTTGATCTACTTTAAAATATGATTGCTTTCTTATTGTTGAATGTTAAGGTTCGTTGTATATTTTAGATAAAGCCCTTTATTGTATGTGTGTTTTGCAAAAACTTTCTCCTTGTCTGTGGCTAATCTTCTAATTTATCTGACATTATTTTTCACAGATCAGATGTTTTTAATTTTTCTTTTTATTATCATGAAAACTTGCTTTGTCATGTCTGTATGTATTATGAATGACATTTTTCTTAAAGGTAAGCAGATGTTTAAATTTTAAGGAAGGTCAACTTATCAATTTTTTCTTTTATGATTGAATTTTCATGTGTCTTTTGTGAGAAGTCTTTCCTATCCCCAAGCTATTGAAGACTTTTTTCATAAAACTTTATAGTAATTTTTGTTGAGAGTTGGGTTTGAAGTTCATATTTTTCTTGCATCTATGCAGTTATTGCAGCATTATATGCTGAAATAGCTTTCTTTTCCTTATGAAATTTTCTTAAAACTTTTGTTGAAAATCAATTGGTTTTTCATTCATGAATCTATTTATGGACTCCATTCTGCACCATTGATCTATTTGTGTCTTTGTATTTTGTTACTACACTCTTTTGATTACTATGAGAAGTCAGCTTAAATTGCATTCCTAGAGGTTGTTTCAATTAATCTAAGTTTTTAGCAGTTGTGTGTAACTTTTGTCAATGAGTGAATGAAAAGAAAAAGGAACTGAAATTTTGATTGAGACTGTGCTAAATATATAGATTGGCTTGACATCTTAATAATATTAAGGCTTTTAATCCATCAAAATGGCATATCTCTCTATCTATTTAGGTCCTTTTCTCAGCAATGTTTTTTAGTTTTAAATTAGAGTTTTCTATATCTTTTGTTAACCTTATTATTAGATATTTTAATTCTGATATTACTCTATAATAATTGTTCACATTTTGTTTTAAATTCTTTGGGGCCAGAAAATAGAGATGTATTTATTTGGCTTTGTATGTGGATATTTTTATCCTATGTCCTAATTTTCAGATTGGCTTTTTGTTGTGTATTATTTAAAGTCTTCTATGTAAATATTGGCAACCGACTCCAGTACCCTTGCCTGGAAAATCCCATGGATGGAGGAACCTGGTAGCCTACAGTCCATGGGGTCACAGAGAGTCAGACATGACTGAAAGACTTCACTTCACTTCTTCAAGTAAATAATTATGTCATCTGCAAATAGAAGTTTACTTCTGCTTGATATAGCTCAATGGGTAAAGAAGCCACCTGCAATGCAGGAGACACCGGAGATGCAGGTTCGATTCCTGGTTTGGGAAGATCCCCTGGAGGAGAGAAAATGGCAACCCACTCCAGTACTCTTGCCTGAAAAATTCCATGGACTGAGGAGCCTGGTAGGCTACAGTCCACATGGTCGCAAAGAGTTGGACATGACTGAGAGAATTCACTTCACTTCAATGCTGGTAATGACTTGTTTGAATACTGGAGTAGAGGCTCTAATTTTAGCTCTCCAGTACTGATTCCCAATAAGGACTCTAGAATTCTTCAACAAAGGAGCCACATTTACCACATTCACAAAGTTGGGAAATAAATTAGCTGCTGTCCAATTGCTGTTCACTGCATTGTCTCAGACTTGATCTCTGGATTGGAAGTCTGCCATGCATATTATCCCAGTTCTATGTTAATAAAATGAATGTCATGTATACAATGTCTTCTTTTCCTACCCAGTCACTCACTTTAAATTTCCCACAAGTACACCTCATTTGGTTAGCTTTACAGCATCTTCACAGCAATGTAGGAACAGATATTGAAAAGGTAATCTATCATACCCACTATGGAGGAGTGCTCTTGAAATCGCCAGATGTCCCAGTCAAATGAGAAAAGAGTTTTGTCTGGTGAAAATGTGGGAAAAGATCAATAGTCTGTCTTCTCTTAGTGGACAATTTTTCATCAAGAATCATGCTAAGAATCATAATCTGCATTGGAGAATAATCTGAAAAATAACACATATACGTATAACTGAATCACTTTGCTGTATACCTGAAACTAACACACCATTGTATATCAACTGTGGTTCAATGCAAAATTAAAATTTTTGAAAAAGAATCATGCCTTTGTGCTTTGTCTTTTTCTGTCAAGAATACGTCCTAAGTCCTGAGCCAGAAACTTTTTTCTGCAAAGAATATTTCCTAGCTTAAATTTCAATTAGCAAAGTCAGCCATCCTTCAATGTAAAAAGTAAATAAATAAAAATTGTTATCAGAAAAATTCAGTTGGGAGTTACTAATTTGAATTACTATTTTCTGATTCAAGAATTTTTTTAAAAACACATTTTAAAAGGCTGTAGAATGAACACAGGATAAAAATCAACCCACACATTTCAAAGCTTGAACACTGAATAGATAATAGTACCTATACCAGAATGAGGGAAGATGTCTGTTATACTTATCACTTTGCAATGAAACCCATTTTTTTTTGTCAAAATAGATAAATCTATAACTTTATTAGACCTTATTATTTTGTGGATAGAAGAGTTTATTCTTTCATTTTGCAAAATAGAAAAATGAATTAAGGGAGTACGGCTTAGAGATTAATACAATTTTTATTGTGTTTATAACTAGAAAATACACAATATAGTCTCTCTTCAGAGATTTTATAGCAATGCCTCAAAGAAAATAAAGTGCTGAATTCATGTGGGATCAGCAAAGGTAATTAACTTTAGCATCTTTCTAAGGATTTGAAACAGAGTGGAAATAGAATTGTTAGATTTTTATAAGGCAGGGATATATTAACTTGCCAAAGAAACATCTTTATCTTGTGTTTTTCTTGACAAAATTGAGATTTTTTGAAGCTCTTGAGTGAGAACATGATCACAAATCAATAAAACCAATTATAGTCTGTTTTCAACTTTCTTAGATTGGGGACTTTTGCATCACATAATTGTGCTGATGAGTTGAAAAAGAATAAGAGTGAGTAGTTTTATTTGACATATTTTATGATATAAATAGCATTTCTGTGTTTCAATAAAACATTTATTGTTCTACAGATTTTATCAAATCTGTAGACACATTTCCCAAAGGTT
This sequence comes from Moschus berezovskii, assembly GCF_049115385.1. Taxonomy (NCBI): domain Eukaryota; kingdom Metazoa; phylum Chordata; class Mammalia; order Artiodactyla; family Moschidae; genus Moschus; species Moschus berezovskii. Next base: position 86,603,764 of record NC_142469.1, on the reverse strand, counting down.
CTAGTTTTATAAAGATGGAAAATAGAATAAATGGAGACAGAGCAATGGCTTGGGAAGGAGAAAAAAATGTGTAATATATTTTCATTGAGATTTTTACACTAGTAATCTCCTTTACTGACTATTAGAAAAAATCCTATTCTGGAGAAGGCTGGCAGAAAGAGAAGGGGATGACAGAGGATGAGATTGTTGGATGGCATCACTGCTTTGGTGGACATTAGTTTGAGCAAGCTCCAGGAGTTGGTGATGGACAGGGAAGCCAGGTATGCTGCATGGGGTCCCAAAGAGTCAGACACAAGTGAGTGACTGAACTGAACTGATTCTCTTTTACTAACAAAATATGCCCATACGATGCCCCAGTATACCTAAAATATGCCCCAGTAATAAAATGATACCTCTAAAAACTTGAGTTTATTCTGGATGTGTAAATTGAAGTGTTAAATGTATGATCCTTATTCTACTGTGTTAAAGACTTTAGTGGAATTAACAGATACTCTTTTTACCAAGAAACAAAAAAATATTAGGCTTTGCTTTGCATTGTTGGTGGCGGCACTGCCATTAAAAGCATTATGAAAGAGAGAAGTCTTATCTTTGGGATGTTTCTTTAAACAGTTTTGTCATTATTATTGTGCCATTGGATATCAGGAGCTTTTATCGACATCTGGGAACTAAATGGAAACAGTGATGTAAATTTGTCTTACCTAAACAGGTGTAAAAGAAGGAAACCCTCAGAAATAACTTTCAGACTCCAACAGCAAAATATCTTCTCTAACTTCTCTCAAATTTACCCAGTCTGGTCCAGAATAATCCATGGCTGATAATCAATAGAAATAATTTCCCTTTTAACAATCGTGGTTTACCATAATCAATTAAGTCCTATTTCTGAAATAATTCAGTTGCTAATAGGTGTTTCAAAGGTTTTAAATCCTTTCTATCTCATATATCAGAGGGGACAATCAGATTCTATTAAAGAGCAAGATAAATTGATCTACAGAGAAATTTAGCCATAACAGAGGTATAGTATAATGAAACAAATCTTTTGGAAGGAAGAAAAATAATTAGGTAAATATAGGGTCATGTGTTTTAAACTATTTCTCCCTAAAGAAGGACCTTTGATTCAAACAATGTAAAAATTCAAGGAGGGACAAAATAAAAAGTAATCTCTTCTGTCTCTCAGGACAATAACATTAACATAATTGACACATTCAATTCCCTAATATCTTCCTGCAGATTTCCTTCTTATTCCCACAACTCACTTAAATGAGTTTAGTAAGACTGGTAATATTTTCAACAGATAATTAAATGAGACATCAGAGCTGGTTTTTGTGATAACAACAAAGACAGCAGAGATGAGGAATCAGAAGATCTGCATCTGAATTGTCTTAACACATCCTCCTGGGGACATCCTATTTTCTCAGAGTAGGAAGTGCACTGCTCTGTTTAGTTTTCATATTACAGGGCATGGCATCTGGTCCCATCACTTCATGGCAAATAGATGGGGAAGCAATGGAAACAGTGAGAGACTGTGATTTTGGGGGCTCTAAAATCACTGCAGATGGTGACTGCAGCCATGAAATTAAAAGACCCTTACTCCTTGGAAGAAAAAACTATGACCAACTTAGATACATGATAAAAAGCAGAGACATTACTTTGCCAACAAAGGTCTGTCTAGTCAAAGCTATGGTTTTTCCAGTCATCATGTATGGATGTGAGAGGACTGTAAAGAAACTGTAAAGTGCTAAAGAATTGATGCTTTTGAGCTGTGGTGTTGGAGAAGACTCTTGAGAGTCCCTTGGACCACAAGGAGATCCAACTAGTCCATCCTAAAGGAAATCAGTCCTGAATATTCATTGGAAAGACTAATGTTGAAGCTGAAACTCCAATACATTGGGCCCCTGATGTGAAGAACTGACTCATTGGAAAAGACCCTGATGTGGGCAAAGGTTGACGGCAGGAGGAGAAGGGGACGACAGGATGAGATAGTTGGATGGCATCACAGACTCTATGGACATGAGTTTGAGCCAGTTCCAGGACTTGGAGATGGGCAGGGAAGCCTGGTGGGCTGCATCCATGGGGTCGTAAAGAGTCAGACACAACTGAGTGACTGACTAACTGGTTACAGGACATTGTTTGGTTCACATCTGTAATGGCTGGAATCTATGTACTAAAAGAGTAGGATGCAGGGGTGTAGATCTCTTCCTTGTCTTTTTTCTACAGGATGGAGCAATAACATCCAGGTATTGTTTCTCCATGGAAGCAGGTTGAAATCTCTCACATTCCTTCACAATGTCCTACTTGGAGTTAAGTAGTTATGGTAATATTGGCACCACTTTCCAACTTGTCATACTTCACTCTTTATCTCATATCTATATCACCCAATACTAGGTGAAGATTCATCTCTTAAAAATCTGAGCCATCTTCATGGCCTGTTTGAGCTTGAACCTATCAGGCCTTTAGGACTAATATTAACATTAGCATTTTAGGACAAAGTTGAATGGTAGAGTGAGGCTCACTAATATTCTATGCATTGAGTTATATGCCTTCAGCCTGGGATCATTTTTTGTCTCTCATTTGATAGCAATTGCAATTTCTGAAAAATAATACACATTGTAAGCCCAAATAGGGAGGTATGATTGCATTCCGAGCAACAATATTAGAAAATTCTGGGTTTCCTGGTCCTAATATGTAGTAGCCTCACAATTTCATCATGTGTTTTTACACTGGGGACTGCAGAGTTGTTTTACACCAGTACCTTTTAATTCATACATAAATTCTTAACAACCTTGGCCTTTATGTTGAGAACTGGGTAGTTTAAGAGAGGTGACAGAAAATTCAGAAGAAAGGGGAAATAAAAGAACCATATAAAACGATTAAAGAAAGAAAACATAGACTTGAAGATTTATTGGAAAATAATTATCCAGACATTGTCAAATTATGAGTTGTCATCCAAAACCTAAATATAAATCTGGTTCTGTAATTAATATTGGCAAGTCACTTTTAAGATGTCAAGTTTTCACTATTTTCAAAATGAACTTTAAAAATTGAGAACTCTATTCCATAAAATAAACTCAAACAACATTAAGACAAAAGTTCAGAAGATGACTTACAAGGATATCAAAATGAAATGCCTTTCTACTGCTCCAAGTACAGAAAAATTGTGGTACCTGTTTTGGTGAAGAATTTTGAATAACTTGAAGAATACATCCATCATATTCAGAAGCCTTGACAGTTTCTATTGTGATTTAAGGCCTGGGGGCTTTCTTTAGCAATTCCAACAGTTATTTACAAGTCTGGTGCTGCATAGACAGCACAACATTGCTTTGGGCTGATTACACTGTAATAGGTTATACCAGGGTGTCATTAATGAGTTATTCTTCTCCTTGTATTCCTCAAATCAAGCTACTTGAGTCTGCTTATTCTGTTGATACTTCTTAACTGTTCTCTATTTCTTTCTGATTTCTCAGGCTGTTAACTTTGTACTTTTGTTTGAATTCTGCCAAAAGCCATTGTTACTCTTTCACTCAAGTTCCATCATTCTAATTTCAGAGTTATATTGAATTACATGTGGGTTGCTGCTATGGCAGGAATTGATGAGTGTTGGGTTATTATTTGTTTCCCAGCTAAATAAATGACACATTGACCTAAAGAATGTTTCAGTAACTGATGTAGTTAAAACAACTTATTTAGGATACCGGACACTGGCAATACCTACTCTGTGTCAGCTGAACTGAAATTGTTTCAAGAAGTCACGAACCCCTGTGCCTCTTATAAAATACTAAAAGCATTATTGCTAAACAATCCAACAGACTAGTCTCTTTATTCTCCCATTCTTTCAGTTAACTTGAAAAAGTAGTGAGTCTTTAAATAATCATATTGCATCCCTGGCCACAATAACAGAAATTGTGTATACATGGTCTTGACAACTGTCTGAATCTCTCTGAATTAGTGAAGTATCTGTGATGGAATGAACAATAATTCCCCATGGAGCAAATCAATTGTCATGTGCATAGCTTGAGTTTAAATCAACTTATTTGTCTAAGATTCCTGGTTAAGAAATAAGAGTTCATTAAGAACATTATAAAATAAATTAAGGTAGCAGATCTTAAGAGAAGAGAAATGCCTAGAAGATTCACACTGTTTTAATGAAAATATTTTCTATTTGACATCTCAGTTCAAGCAGAAAATGATAATCTTATAGACAAAGAAACAAATGTGGGTGTGCATTCACATCTCCTTTCTAATAATTCCTTGTAGTACAGTTTTGCTACTTTATAATAATGGGCTTTGTCATGAAGGAAATTTTTTTTCTCAGCTTTCCCACTGTGATGAAATACAAATTATTGTCTGATAAAGTATAAATATAACTTTGGCTAATATTAATGAATGCTAAAAAAACCCCAAGATCACCATATGCACTCAATTTCTCTTCTTTCCACAGAAATCTTTCTGCTCTAAATGATGAGTGGAGAAAGTAAACTATAAATTCTAAAATCATAATATTTGTATGGTATAACTGTTGGCTGAAGCATAGAGCTGAAGCCATCAGCTGACTCCTACATGACAATATTATAAGACACTAGTAAGGATTGAATTGGAATTCTTCCTGAAAATATTATGAGGGAAATGTTGACACAGAGCTGACTAGAGTATTTCGCTAAGTTTTAAGTTAGAAAAAGGTTAGCTTTTCAGATCATGTTTACTTTCCAGGGAGCAGGGAATTGGGGGAGGAAAAAGGAGCATTTCCTTTTGAGTGGTAAGAAGAGCTCCAATATTTTATTTTCCTAAATTTTCTCATCCACAAACTCCTATTCAGAAATATATATTAAGTATTGCCTATTCTAATTAAGTTGATCAGGAAATCTCATCTCACACGCTAGTAAAGTAATGCTCAAAATTCTCCAAGTCAGGCTTCAGCAATACATGAACCACGAACTTCCAGATGTTCAAGCTTGTTTTAGAAAAAGCAGAGGAACCAGAGATCAAATTGCCAACATCCACTGGATTATCGATAAAGCAACAGAGTTCCAGAAAAACAACTATTTCTGCTTTATTGACCATGCCAAAGCCTTTGACTGTGTGGATCACAATAAACTGTGGAGAATTCTGAAATAGATGGGAATACCAGACCACCTGACCTGCCTCTTGAGAAACCTGTATGCAGGTCAGGAAGCAACAGTCAGAACTGTACATGGAACAACAGACTGGTTCCAAATAGGAAAAGGAGTACGTCAAGGCTGTATATTGTCACCACGCTTATTTAACTTATATGTAGATTAAATCATGAGATATGTTGGGCTGGAGGAAGCACAAGCTGGAATCAAGATTGCTGGGAGAAATATCAATAACCTCAGATATGCAGATGACACCACCCTTATGGCAGAAAGTGAAGAAGAACTAAAGGGCCTCTTGATGAAGGTGAAGGAGGAGAGTTAAAAAGTTGGCTTAAAGCTCAACATTCAGAAAATGAAGATCATGGCATCCGGTCCCATCACTTCATGGTAAATAGATGGGGAAACAGTGGAAACAGTGGCTGACTTTATTTTGGGGGGTTCCAAAATCACTGCAGATGGTGATTGTAGCCTTGAAATTAAAAGATGCTTACTCCTTGGAAGGAAAGTTATGACCAACCTAGACAGCATATTAAAAAGCAGAGAAATCACTTTGTTGACAGAGGTCCGTCTAGTCAAGGCTATAGTTTTTCCAGTGGTCATGTATGGATGTGAGAGTTGGACTATAAAAAAGGCTAATCACAGAATAATTGATGCTTTTGAACTGTGGTATTGGAGAAGACTCTTGCGATTTCCTTGGACTGCAAGGAGATCCAACCAGTCCATCCTAAAGGACATCAGTCCTGGGTGTTCCTTGGAAGGACTGATGTTGAAGCTGAAACTCCAATCCTTTGGCCACCTGAGGCGAAGAACTGACTCATTTGAAAAGACCCTGATGCTGGGAAAGATTGAAGGCAGGAGGAGAAGGGGGCGACAGAGAATGAGATGGTTGGATGGTATCATCGACTCAATGGACATGGGTTTGGGTGGATACTGGGAGTTGGTGATGGACAGGGTGGCCTGGCATGCTGTGGTTCATGGGGTTGCAAAGAGTCAGACACGACTGAGCAACTGAACTGAACTGAATGGAGAATTCCTTCTACTGGGTTGTTTAAGGTAGTCTTGGAGACAGTTTCAATTAAGACCGATGCTGACATGATAGTATCGATTATGGAAGCAAATGAAGAAACTATGCTGATGTTCGTGTTTTTCTAATACAGAAATATGTTTCTATCACTGAAGATACATAATTAGTGTGTAAGCATGTGTGTGTTCTCCGTTGCTCATCATGTTCAACTCTTTGTGACCCCATGGACTGTGGCTGGCCATGCTCCTCTGTCCATGGGTTCCCAGGCAAGAATACTGGAGTAGGTTGCCGTTTCCTCCTTCAGAACAAATGCCTTGAATTTTATAATAGCTATAATTTCTTTAATTTTCTATTGGTAATCTTCTATGTTGTTAACAAATTTCTGCTAATATGTACATTTTAATATTCAAAGAACGGAAAACTTTTATGGCTGATAAATATAAATGCTCAATATGACAAAATGGAGGTAGTTTAAAAATATATTCTTTCACCTACATGTCAATGACAAAAATGAAAAATTTTACCCACATTAAATGTACATGAAGATATGGAACAATGGATACTCATTTGTGACTATGGTTGATGAAAAACATCCATTCATTTTGATAATTAAGACCTCGGCATGAGATTAGCTACATGATTATAATTTATTCCTTATGAATCCAGTTAAACTACCTTGTTATAAAGTGAATAAACATTAAAATATATTAATGATTTTTTTAGCAATAAAGAAAGGGAAGCATGAGAGCTGTTCATTATCTTAAACTATAACTGCCTATGTGTATTTTTTAATTGAGGGAAACTGCTAACTTTCCTTCCAAATAACTGTATTAAATTATTCTCTCAACATTAATATGCACAGAATGATGATTTTTACCACATTCTTGCCATCAGGGACTATTGCAGTATTTTATAATTATTGACAATGTAATATGAGTAAGGTGTTACCCCATTGTGGCTTTATTTTGCATTTCCTTGTTACAGGTGACGTCAAATATGTTCATGCATGTTAATTTGGCATTTGTACAATGTTTTTCTTCTCTTGATTATCTATTTGCTGCTGCTGCTGCTGCTGCTAAGTCACTTAAGTCGTGTCCGACTCTGTGTGACCCCACAGACGGAAGCCCACCAGGCTCCCCCTTCCCTAGGATTCTCCAGGCAAGAACACTGGAGTGGGTTGCCGTTTCCTTCTCCAATGTGTGAAAGTGAAAAGTGAAAGTGAAGTCACTCAGTCGTGTCCAACCCTTAGCGACCCCACAGACTGCAGCCTACCAGGCTCCTCCATCCATGGGATTTTCTAGGCAAGAGTACTGGAGTGGCTTGCCATTGCCTTCTCCGTTATTATCTATTTATTTGCCAGTATCTCATGTTTAATTTTGTTAGAGATTTTAGAATAATTTTTATATTTTTCTTGTGTGTTAATTTTTATCTTTTTTATTGTATCTTTTGCTGAATAGATTTTAAAATATGATTAAATAAACTTTCTTTTTATCTTTGGTTTCATATATTTTTAGAATATTTTATCTATTAATAACTCCAGATTATTACAGTTTTATCTTGCATTTTCTTCCCTTAATGCCTTTTAGTATTTTTACAATTTTATGTTATACATTTTGATTTTTAACCAACTGAAATATGTTTTTGTATGTGGTATGAATTAGACATTTAACTCAAATTTCCATATATACAATGATTTTTCCAAGGCTAGTTTTTGAACATTTGTATGTTACTTGAAATTCTACACTGATCCTGTATTAAACCTCTTTCTGTCTATATATGTACATATATGTGTGTATATGTGCCCATGTGTGTATATATAAACATATATCTTAGTTCTGCTATGGTTACTTTATTCTTTACATTTTTTGGTAAATATATTTTAGCATCACTATATTTTATCATATTTTATTTAATATTCTGTTAACATATTTGTATATTTGATAAGAGTGTTTTCTTTTTATTCCATTAGCACTTTGCAAGCTATTTCCTTTTGAAGACTTGTGCCTTTCATTAACATTTAGAATTGGTAAGTTAAGACCTTCATTAGTCTTTTACAAACACTTTCTTATTCCTCTTTGTACATTTTCTCTTCCATGTATTCTTTTAGAGTTAGAAGATTACTTCAAAGGTCTTGTTTGAAATCTTTGAGAAAATATTTTAAGTGTGGAAAAAAAAACATTTTTAAATGTGAAAAAAATTTATTCCATTAGGTGCTTCAATGCATTAATCTGGTATGTATTCTATTATTTGGCTTTCTAATGTGTTCTTCATTATGAATTTGGACATTATGGGTTTGAACATTTCAAAACAGATTATTATCAAATCTTTTACAGACTTGTGTTGTAAACATCCTCTTCTTCCTTTCCTTCCTCCCTCATATCTTATACATTTTTCTACCATTACTCATGAATAAAAAGTTAGTGGGTATAAAAATTGAAATACTTGATAGTATCTAATAATTTTCAACTAGTATGTTGTGTTTATATGTTGTATAAATTACCAACTGTAATGATGATTTATTCCTTTCCCATATTTAAAAGTCTTATCTCTTATCCTGTTTTACTGTACTGGGAAAGATAAAACAACATAGAACTTTGGTAGTAAGGGCAAACAATAGATTCCCTCAGAATGAGAGAAAGTACTAGTATTTGCAAAGGACATATCTGCTAAAAGACTAGTATCCAAAATGTACAAAGAACTCTTCAAAATCAATCATAAGAAAGTGAACATCTGGATTAAAATATGGACCAAAGACCTTAACAGATAGTTCACCAATGATATACAGATGACAAAAATCATGTGAAAATATGTTCCACATCGCTTGTCATCAGGGAAATGTAAATGAAAATAACAACGAGCTACTACCACACAACTGTTAGAATAGTCAAAGTCTGGAACACCAAAAACATCAAATGCTGGTGAGGATGTGGAAAAACAAGAACTCTCCCTTGTTAGTGTGAATGAAAAATAGCACAGACACACACTTTCAAAGACAGTTTGGAATTTCTTATAAAAGTAAGTATCCTCTTGCCAAATGATCCAATGATCACACACCTTGGTATTTACTTAAACTAGTTGAAAAGTTATGTCAAGAGAATAACCAGCACCCGGAAGTTTATAGTAGCTTTATTTGTGATCGACAAAACTTAAAAGTAATCAAGATGTCTTTTAGAAGGTGAATACACAAATTATAATAATAAAGCAAGCCATGAAAAGACAGAGTAACCTAAATGTATATTGCTAAGTGAAAGAAGCCAAACTGAAAAGACCACATACTTTATGATTTTCACTATATAACATTCTGGAAAAGACAAAACAATGGAGAGTGTAAAAAGTTGCCAGAAGTTAATGGGAGGGAGGAGTGAAGAAGGGGAGCATGGAGAATTTTTAGAACCGTGAAGCTATTCTGTATGATACTATAATGGTGGGTATACATCATTATATATACATTTTCCCAAAGACATGGAATATGCAACACCAATGTAAACTCTAATTAAACAAAGGGCTTTGGTTGATTTATCAGTACAGGTTTATCAATTATAACAAATGTACAGCTGTGGTGGAAGGTATTGATGGGCAGAAGCTATGCATTTGTGAGACAGGGAGTACATGGGAAATCTCTTTACTTTCCTCTCAATTTTGCTGTGAATCTAAAACTGCTCTAAAAAAAGGATCTATTTAAAAAATAGAATTTTATTAATGGAGGAAAACAAAGAGACCTCTTTTTTCTAGACTCTATTTGGAATACATCTGTGAAAGAGTGTTGTTCAAGATGTTTGTTTTTCATTTGTAGTAGATAAGTTTTCCCAACACTTGTCATTATTTTTACTGCTTTTTCAGGTCATAAAGTTTTGAAGAAGCTCAGAAAAAATGGAAGGATTGTTTGTTCTATAATCTGGTATTGGTAGATTATTTGAACTTGGAATTTCTAACGAAAATAACGTGCACTTAATACTGAATATTACTAAAATCCTTGCTTTGAAATTTTACTGAGTAACATGTAATATGCAGTGTCATATTACACAAAATTTGGTGATTCCAATGAAAAGTGAATAATTTGAAAGGTAGGAAAATTTCAATCCATTTAGTGGCAACATCGAAATTAAATGATATTTTGTAGTCACAAAGCCAAACATCTGTTTTCTGTACCTGTGAGTCTGTTTTGGTTTTGTTATAATTGTTCTTTTGTTTCATTTTTTAGGTTCCACATACGAATGAAAACATATTTGTCTTTCTAAGGGTATCTTTACACAATGTAAGTCTACATAGAAATGAAAATGGATGACTACTGCTGCTGCTGCTGCTAAGTCACTTCAGTCGTGTCCGACTCTGTGCGACCCCATAGACGGCAGCCCACCAGGCTCCCCCGTCCCTGGGATTCTCCAGGCAGGAACACTGGAGTGGGTTGCCATTTCCTTCTCCAATGCATGAAAGTGAAAGTGAAGTCGCTCAGTCGTTTCCGACTCCTAGCGATCCCATGGACTGCAGCCTACCAGGCTCCTCCGTCCATGGGATTTTCCAGGCACGAGTACTAGTACTGCACAAAACTACTAGTATGTTCAATTACATGAATGAATATCACAAACATAATTTAGAGTAAAAGAAGTCAGTCACAGCAGAGCATGTACTCTATTCATATAAGTTTTTGCAGTAGGCAAAACCAAATCTATTGGGACAAAAATTAGGAAAGTGCTTACCTTTATCAAGGTACAGTAATAAATGAGTGGAGAAATGAGTGCAAGCATTTCACTTCTACAAATATTCACTTTCTTGATGCTGATGGCTTTTACAAGGGTAGATTTACCAAAGAAATAAACTTAAGATTTTACCTTTTTCTGTTTTTTTCATTGCAATTGTTTGGCTGAAAGGAGAGAAATAATGCACATAGGGTAATTTAGCACTACAAATAATAGAGAAGGGAGCCATTCAATTAATTCAATCAATGGCAAATTAATTTTTTCCCTGGTGGCTCAGATGGTAAAGAATCTGCCTGCAGTAGGGGAGACCTGGGTTTGACTCCCGGGTCAGGAAGATCCCCTGGAGAAGGGAATGGCAACTGACTCAAGTATTCTTGCCTGGGGAAGGCCATGGACAGAGGAGACTTGTGGGCTACAGTCCGTGGGGTCACAAAGAGTTGACCATGACTGAGTGACTAACACTTTGACTTTCACATTTTCATTACAATTGGACACAAGTTATGGTATCTCTAATTAATGTTAGTATACTTTTAGTAACATAAAACTTTAAAAAGTAGATTTTCAATGATTTCTTTGAAACAAAAGGTATATTTGCATTTTTCTGGCAAAAAAAACTGTTGCAATCGTAATTAGAAAATCAGGTAGATTTTAAAATCTTTGGAATTCTCTTACTAATTTGTGAGTTTATGCTGGAATTGGTCCTTACATCTGTATACTATAAAAATGTTATTTGACTCAAATATGAAATTGCATTGCTTCTCAAACCCATTATCATGCCTCACTTAAACTGCGTCTCAAACTTGTAATGTCTTTTAAAAATTTTTATCTTGCAGCTAGCTATGGCATTAATTTAGAATGATGTGCGACTTGTGAACAGCAATTTTGACATTCAGATTGATCATATCTCTACTCGCAGGAGCTTCTAAGTTGTAGGCGTAAAGTTATGTGTGTTTTAGCATCATGAAAAGTTTCATTTTATGAATCTTTATAAGAAATTAAAACCCAACAAGTTTTTGTAGAAAAACCTGGAGAATTATGACACAAATAAGAAGAAACAGACACAGACATGGTTATACTTTACCTTTTTCAACATGAGCTAGCTTGCTACAGCACTAATATTTATCATTTTAGCAACTAAAAATATAAAAATAGCTAAAAGCATATTTAAAATATAAATTATCTGAAAGACAACACTATCCAAAAATGTATGCTCAAAATGTAGGAGTGCCATGGTCATCTTTGCCCTCTGTGTCTCTACCTTATCTTCCCTCTGTTTATTCTTTTTTATGGATACCTGTTATACAGGATTAGTGCCTACCTTAATGACCTCATTGTGACTTGGTTACTCTGCAAAGGCTTATTTCCAAGGCAAGCCACATTCTAAGCATTGAGGGTAAGACTTCAGCACATCTTCAACACATGGGGGAAATAATATGGGCATCTTTAATCCTGTCTATTTTAGTTCTACAAACATATCAGCAAGTTTTAAAGCTCTGTCCCTATCCCCTTTTCTAGCATAGCCTCCGATTGCTAGGGGGGAACATTATCTTGTCATGTCAACCTTGTTCTTAAATATCCCCAATTCTAAATACTCTTTTAGTCCTACTCTTCTATTCACGTCTTTAGGCCAAACTTCTATCATCCCGTATTTCCACTATTAACTTGCTTAACAATTGGTCTTGCATCTGCTTTTTCCCCCATCTGGTCTCTTCACTGCAATTAGGAACATCTTTCAATAAAAGCCTCAGTAAATTACCCATGTACTTAAAATTCTTCTAAGGCTCCCATATCCTAAGGATCAAGAATAAAGACAAACAAAGATTGGTAGAATCAAGCAGAAGTGGCCCTTGTCTACCACTTCAGCCTTCAGTGAATCCAGTCATCTCTGCTCTCTTCAATAACTATGAGGGGTCCTCACAAAATGCCTGGTGCACAATTCTGTCTTCTACCACAGGGCTTTTGCACATGTTTTTTCTTTTTCAGAAATGCTGTTCTCACCTTTCTTTCTTCTTTGACTTGGTAAACTCCTATTCATTATTCTAATCAAATTTTTAACTTCACTTCCTCAAAAAAACCTTCCCTACCTTTCGAATCAATGAATTTCTTTTTTCATGCACTTTTATGAAATGCAGAGCTTTCTTTCAGAAAACTGTTTTCTTTTGAGTTTTTTTTCAGGTAATTATACTTTAATTAATCTGATTATTTGAAAAATAAAGTCTCTGTTCCACTAAACTGTGTAGTTCATGGGATCAAATATTGCCTTTTTATCTTCATTAGGCACAGAGTTCATCATCTAGTCAATGTAAATATTTCTTGGATAGTCAACGCTTTTGACATTAATTATGACACAGTATTTGTGATCACTTCACTTGAATGGATCAGGCTTATGGACACAAACCAGAAGAAGACAAGAGCTGATCTGGATTAATGTTCTCCATCCTAAATAGTTGGAACCTGTGGTATATAGCAGAACTCTGGGCAGCTGGGCGGTTAGTGCTAAGCTGAACTTATAAGACATATTGGTCACATGTCTGGATGGCTAAAGCCTATGATGTTCAGACAGAGCACAGTAATCTGTAGGAAAAAAAAGAAAAATGCAGTGAATGTGCCAAGAGAAGCAGAAATGTAGATCGTGTAGTACCTGAGAAAGAGAGAAACTTGTTTCTGATTTTTTTAAATTCCCAGCTCTAGTCCCCTGGGCTGTGTTTGCTGCATTTATATTCTATGAAATTCCCCTATTTTTCATGTCATGAATTCCCAGTGGAGAATAATTCTGTTTGAGTAACCATATATGCTTTGACTCTGCCATTTCATATTCCAGTTTTCAAATATAAAAATGATCATCTAAAGGAAAGCAAAGGAAAAATAAAAGCAAATATTTCTAAACCTGGAGAATAAATATGTTTAGAATATTTTTCTAACACTGGATAGAGCTCATTTGAGAATGATTCAGAGATGAACAGATTTTTTAAACTTCGTTAGTAGAAAGAAAATTATGCTTTTCAATAAGTTCTTCATTTCAGAATGCTTTACAACTACTTCATACATTTACTTAAAATTCTCTGAGATGCAGTTGACATTTCTTTAAAAATCTGCATCTTCAGTGAAATATTATTTTGATTTTGGTGCTAATGGTATTCAACTGTTTATCACTCTCCACATGTACCCAAAGATCCCTTCCATAGTGTCTCCTACTGAGCACAAAATATGCTAGCATAGTCATTAGTGTTTCTAATTTAAATCCATTAAGAAGAGGAAGATAATATTGAAGATGCTACCGATTTGCAAAATAACCTAATTTGTATGCATTTTCCACTCTATCTCTCAACTATAGCTGTGTTGGTGGAGCACTAAAATCAATTTTAAAAATTTGTTTCAAAATATCATGAAACTATTTAAAGTAGATAGACATTTGTGATTCTGCTATTCTGTAGAGCTAAAAGAGGAAATACTGGCAGTTTTGCACAGTTAATACATAAAAGATGTATACACACACACACACATAGTATAATGCTCTCCTTTCTGTGCTCTCTTAAATCACTATTTGAAGTTATTTGGCTCGTAATGCTTTCAATGTGTACCATATTTATTTGCTCAATGTTCACCCCAGAGATGTTATCGTTTAGATTATACATTTTTCTTTGCCAAATTTTTTAAAAAATGCTTAAGTTTGTCAGGTATTAATAGAATTTTAAAGATTTTTCAGTTTTTCATTCATAGGATACATAGGTGATGAAACTGTACAGAAGAAAAAAGCAATATGCTCTAGGATTGTAAACTTCTCAAAAAAGAATTCTAAGAATTAAAGTGTGGCCTGTGACAGGCAATGATTTGCCTATGTTATCACTTTACACCAAGAAGCCATGGTCCCTGACCCTGAAAGCAATCAGTAAGATTTATAGAATTAACAAGTTTGAAAATCTTGTTTCAAATTAAGGTTGCACTTCTGATTCTACCTTTAAAAATATTGAGCTGAATGACCTTGGAAGAATTGCTTATGTTCTCCAGTTTTATTTGTTTTCTAGGAAAACAATATTAGTCATTGAAACTAAATTATTTAAAAAATCACCTGTATATGTAGATGGATGCATTTGGTGTTTTATTTTGTTATTTATTATACTACCTTAATTTAGGATATGTGTAGAATTCTATTTTCCAGATGAAGATGTATTATGATATTTTTAGGATGTTTTAATGAGACACAGTTAAGTTTATTCTGGATTTTAGTTTAAAAAAATATATTCAAACCCATACTGGGTACAGGGACATCAAGCAACTCACCATGACACTCAAGTAAACTCACCAACAGTTTATTTGTTTGCTTCTGGCATGAAAGCATAATGCGCTTGGAAAATGAAATACTTTTTATATTCAGTTCAGTTCAGTTCAGTCGCTTAGTCGTGTTCGACTCTCCGCGACCCCATGAATCACAGCACGCCAGGCCTCCCTGTCCATCACCAACTCCCGGAGTTCACTCAAACTCATGTCCACAGAGTCGGTGATGCCACCCAGCCATCTCATTCTTGGTCGTCCCCTTCTCCTCCCGCCCCCAACCTTTCCCAGCATCAGAGTCTTTTCCAGTGAGTCAACTCGTCGCATGAGGTGGCCAAAGCATTGCGTTTCAGCTTTAGCATCAGTCCTTCCAATGAACACCCAGGATTGATCTCAGAATGGACTGGTTGGATCTCCTTGCGGTACAAGGGACTGTCAAGAATCTTCTCCAACACCACAGTTCAAAAGCATTAATTCTTCGGTGATCAGCTTTCTTCACAGTCCAACTCTCACATCCATACATGACCACGGGAAAAACCATAGCCTTGACTAGACGGACCTTGGTTGGCAAAGTAATGTCTCTGCTTTTTAATATACTATCAAGGTTGGTCATAACTTTCCTTCCGAGGAGTAAGTGTCTTTTAATTTCATGGCTGCAATCACCATCCTCAGTGATTTTGGAGCCCCCAAAAATAAAGTCTGACACTGTTTCCACTGTTTTTCCATCTATTTCCCATGAAGTGATGGGACCAGATGCCATGATCTTTGTTTTCTGAATGTTGAGCTTCAAGCCAACCTTTTCACTCTCCTCTTTCACTTTCATCAAGAGGCTTTTGAGTTCCTCTTCACTTTCTGCCATAAGGGTGGTGTCATCTGCATATCTGAGGTTATTGATATTTCTCCCAGAAATCTTGCTTCCAGCTTGTGCTTCTTCCAGCCCAGCGTTCCTCATGATGTACTCTGCATAGAAGTTAAATAAGCAAGGTGACAATATACAGCCTTGACATACTCCTTTTAATATTTGGAACCAGTCTGTTGTTCCATGTACAGTTCTGACTCTTGCTTCCTGACCTGCATACAGGTTTCTCAAGAGGCAGGTCAGGTGGTCTGGTATTCCCATCTCTTTCAGGATTTTCCACAGTTTATTGTGATCCACACAGTCAAAGGCTTTGGCATAGTCAATGAAGCAGAAATAGATGTTTCTCTGGAACTCTCTTGCTTTCTCCATGATCCAGCGGATGTTGGCAATTTGATCTCTGGTGCCTCTGCCTTTTCTAAAACCTGCTTGAACATCTGGGAGTTCACGGTTCACATATTGCTGAAGCCTGGCTTGGAGAATTTTGAGCATGACTTTACTAGAGTGTGAGATGAGTACAATTGTGCGGTAGTTTGAGCATTCTTTGGCATTGCCTTTCTTTGGGATTGGAATGAAGACTGAGCTTTTCCAGTCCTGTGGCCACTGCTGAGTTTTCCAAATGTGCTGGCATATTGAGTGCAGCACTTTCACAGCATCATCTTTCATGATTTGAAATAGCTCAACTGGACTTCCAT
This sequence comes from Moschus berezovskii, assembly GCF_049115385.1. Lineage (NCBI taxonomy): Eukaryota > Metazoa > Chordata > Mammalia > Artiodactyla > Moschidae > Moschus > Moschus berezovskii. The sequence continues at coordinate 86,587,112 of NC_142469.1, read as the reverse complement.
CACCTCCACTAGCTTTGTTCGTAGTGATGCTTTCTAAGGCCCACTTGACTTCACATTCCAGGATGTCTGTCTCTAGGTCAGTGATCACGTTATCGTGCCTATCTTGGTCGTGAAGATCTTTTTTGTACAGTTCTTCTATGTATTCTTGCCACCTCTTCTTAATATCTTCTGCTTCTGTTAGGTCCGCACCATTTCTGTCCTTTATCGAGCCCATCTTTGCATGAAATGTTCCCTTGGAATCTCTAATTTTCTTGAAGAGATCTCTTGTTTTTCCTGGTCTGTTGTTTTCCTCTATTTCTTTGCATTGATCACTGAGGAAGGCTTTCTTATCTCTCCTTGCTATTCTTTGGAACTCTGCACTCAGATGCTTATATCTTTCCTTTTCTCCTTTGCTTTTTGCTTCTCTTCTTTTCACAGCTATTTGTAAGCCCTCCTCAGACAGCCATTTTGCTTTTTTGCATTTCCTTTCTATGGGGATGGTCTTGGTCCCTGTCTCCTGTACAATGTCACAAACCTCCGTCCAGAGTTCATCAGGCACTCTGTCTATCAGATGTAGTCCCTTAAATCTATTCCTCACTTTTTATATTAATACTAGCTTAATCTTTTAATTCACATGCGATATTGCATAATTGATACCTGTATTTTAGCAATACTTTAAAAACATCAAAAATAATTTATTTTAACAATTGAAGCACATTGACATATGAAATGCAGAAAAAACTTTTTACAGCATAAAAAGGTTAATTTTTGTGACCTCTCTTATTTAAGCCTCTTATGTAGCTCCTAATTCAAGCTGGAAACAGCCACATATGAAGTTTTGAGAACAGAAAGGTAGCCCTGAGGTGGGTAATGAAAAGAGATGGGGTGAGAAAGTTTGCTGTATTTCATTCAGTGTGGCCTGATGCTTTCCTCCTACAAAATACCAGCTCTTATTCCTTTTAAAAATTGCTTAAGGTCAGTCTAGTCAAGGCTACGGTTTTTTCAGTGGTCATGTATGGATGTGTGGAGAAAGTTGGACTGTGAAGAAAGCTGATCGCTGAAGAATTGATGCTTTTGAACTGTAGAGTTGGAGAAGCCCCTTGAGAGTCCCTTGTACTGCAAGGAGATGCAACCAGTCCATCCTAAAGGAGATCAATCCTGGGTGTTCATTGGAAGGACTGATGCTAAAGCTGAAGCTCCAATACTTTGGCCACCTCATGCGACAAGTTGACTCACTGGAAAAGACTGTGATGCTCAGAGGGATTGGGGGCAGGAGGAGAAGGGAACAACAGAGAATGAGATGGCTGGATGGCATCACTGACTCCATGTGCATGAGTTTGAGTGAACTCCGGGAGTTGGTGATGGACAGGGAGGCCTGGCGTGCTGTGATTCATGGGGTCGCGGAGAGTCGGACACGACTGAGTGACTGAACTGAACTGAACTGAAAGTTTGTTTATTCTATAATTTCAACTCAAATCTCTACTTCTCTATGAAAATATCTCTGAATCTCTCAATGCTATTTTTATATATTTTTATATATTTTTATATATTTTTATATATTTATTTTAAACTTTGTATTTTTATATATTTTTATATATTTTTATATATTTATTTTAAACTTTGTATTTTGTATTGGGATTTTATTTTGTATTTGTATCTCAGTATGGATGATTGACAATGTTGTGATAGTGTCAGGTGAACAGCAAAGGAACTTAGCCATACATACACATGCATACATTCTCCCCCAAACTACCCTCTCATCATCTTAAAAGCTAATATTATATGCCAGACATTCTTTTTTTTAAAGATTTTTTTGATGTGGGCCATTTTTAAAGTCTTTATTTAATTTGTTACAATATTGCTTTTTTTTTTTTTTATGTTTTGGTTTTTTGGCCTTGAAGTGATCTTAGCTCACCAACCACAGGTTGAACCCGCACCACCTACATTGGAAGGCAAAGTCCCAATCACTAGACCACTACGGAAGTCTCTCATGCCAGACATTGTTATAAACACTTTTCAGATGTTAATTTACATACTTTCTACACACATTCTGGAAGTTAGGTCTTTATTTTATAGATGAGAATGTGGGAACTTTCAAAGGCCAAATATTTTGTTTCCAGTCTACTAATTAGAAAATATTAAAACTAGGGTCAGAATTCAAAGAACACATCTAGACTCTGTACACTTAATCCTCCTGTTTAAATTCTCTCTTTTCCTTTGAAGTCTTAAGGTAGGTATTTAACTTATACATTTATTCTATTTGATGCTATTACTTAACTTCTCATACAAGTACATCTTATTCTATGAAGTAGAGTGCATTTTTCTTGAGTATAAGGAACCAGAGAATCATACATTAATGCTGCAAGGCTGCCATTTCTTCTTGAGTCATGTTAGTAAAGGGACAGCCCAGACACTCTGTTGGACAGCTGACCTCCCTCCTTGGCATCTCCAAAATTTGGACCAGCATTTCTCAATCTTGGGGCTGGTGCCATTTCAGACTGGGTGATTCTCTGTTGCGGGGGCTGGCCTGTGCACTGTAGGCTGTTTATCAGCATCTCTAGCATCAGCAGACTAGATGCCAATGACACAATCCCCTCCCCCATTCAAAATTGTGACAAATGTCTCCAGACTCTACCAAATGTCCAATTTGGCATAAAATCATGCCTGGTTGAAAACCATTAATTTATTTAGACAGATATTTCTTGTCTTTTGTATGGAAAAATTTTCCTTGCTTTGTAAATTCTCCTTCTGTCATCATATAATCAATTAAGTTTAGCCTTCTAGAGAAACGTTTCTCTTGTTTTCTTATTCATTTTAATGGGTTCCATGAACCATTTTAAGATATATATAAAGAGTGGCCTTTGTCTTGCCTCCTTTTAGGGTCAAACATAAATTATTTTTTTAACTTTTTAAAGGGAACATGTTTCCATAGCTTTCAATATCTTGCTTTTCCTCCTGTTTAGATCTCATCTTCAAATATCATCACATTGGATGAATTTTGGGGGACACATACATTCAGACCACAACAAAGGGAAATTAGTATTTTGGAGACAAACATATTGGAAATTATTGGATGTCAGTAAGATACAATGTTCCTGAGAATATTTTAATAAAATTATAAATTATTATGGATTGATTTCATAATGAAATGCAAATTTGGCCTACATTATGTTGATTGGGAAAATACAGATAAACCAATGGATGCATGCTTTCTAGTTTGGATAAACCTTAGGCATGAAAGAGAGACTAACTATAGTTGGTTGCTAAATACTCCATTCTATTCAAACGATTTTTAAAAACTAATAAACTGACTTGAAAATATTGTTATCTGAAATAAAATAATTTTCTCAACAGCTGCTAATCTTAAAGTGATTTTTTTGATTCCTTCAATAATTTATTTATGTATTCTTAAATGAGATTCATTAATTATTGGAGAAATATTTATTAAATAGCTACTATGTACTAGACTAGCTTTGATTTGCTCAAAGGATGAGGGAATGCTAAAGTAAAACCTCTGAGCTCAGCAAGATGAAGATGCTACTTGCCTTCATTTTTTCCCTTTCTTATGTTTTAAACAGTGGAGTCAATGTCAATTTTAAAAGAAAATAAGAAAGATTAAAGAGGAGGAGGAGGAGAAGAAGCCGTCTTGGCAGAGCTTATTATTGTGAGTTTACTAAGGAAACATTAAAAAAAACTACTAATAGTTGATAGTTTCGAATCTATTAACTGGGTTACCTGAGCTAAACAGTTTATTTTTTGTATTTTTACTGAATGAACTCAAAAGAATTGGAGGAGGACGTGGTAACCCACTCCAGTATTCATGCCAGAAGAATTCTGGATATAGAAGGCTGGTAGGCTACGGTCCATGGGATCACAAAGAGTCAGACACAATTGAAGTGCCTTAGCATGCACACATGCACTCAAAAAAATTATTTTTAATTTTAGGACCTCACTGGCCTTGTTTATTCTGTTATTTTTATTTTATGTAGATCATTAATAAATGTTTGAGGAATGCAGGCAACTAAAGGACCATGAAAAATAAATGAAAGAGTTATTTACATTAGTGATCAAAGGAAAATATACAATTTTTATACAATTCACATTTTTATAACTACACTCAGTATCCAGTCATTTCAATAGTTTGTAAGTACTTTGTAGTAGACAGGTGAAATTATTTCTGAATTGACATTATTTATGTTCTTTAAAGGAGAAGGCAATGGCAAGCCACTCCAGTACTCTTGCCTGGAAAATCCCATGGATGGAGGAGCCTGGTAGGCTGCAGTCCGTGGGGTTGCTAAGGGTCAAACACAACTGAGCGACTTCACTTTCACTTTTCACTTTCACACTTTGGAGAAGGAAATGGCAACCCACTCCAGTGTTCTTGCCTGGAGAATCCCAGGGATGGGGGAGCCTGGTGGGCTTCCGTCTATGGGGTCACACAGAGTCGGACATGACTGAAGTGACTTAGCAGTAGCAGTAGCATGTCCTTTAAAGAATAAGTAATTGGATTTAGAAAATACTGCATCCTTCTGGGTAATATTCCTTGGTCTTTGTCTATTAACAAGTTTCATTTTAAAGGTAGGCGATGTGGTATATCATCTTCAGTCACGCAGCATATCCCTAAAATATTTACCAAAACCTACTTAAACATCAATCAGACATATTTCTGCTTTCAATTATTATGTAGAAGCTATGGAGGTTTCTACACAGTAAGTAATTTCCACTATTTAAACTAGGGAAAAGGTTATTACAAAAAGAGTATTTTTAGAAGGCATTAGACAGAAAAGAGACCTTTCCAGGTAAGGGGATATTCACTGCCCATCCCAACTCCCCATTTTTCTCCAAGGGAATTTGCAGATCTGGGCAGGGACTGAGGATTGGCTTGCCTTAAGCAGAAAGGCTCTGCTGGGGTAAAGATAAGCCAGTGAAGCTTTTGATTGCTGCATTTGCTGATATGACAGTTTGAAATCTGGAAAGCCTAAGAGCAGAGCGGCTAATTTTCCCCCAGTAGACTGAGTGCTAGGCAGCTTGGAGTTGGGATGGAAGCATGAAATTCATATAGTTAAACAGTGCTTAAAAATTGAAGTCTTGGCAGAGGGACAGGTGTTCAACAAGTGCAAGACAGGTCATACTCTTAAGATCTTTGAAACCAGAGAGAAAATGACAGTACTGCAAGCTTCAACAGATTCCTGGTCATGCTTAACCTCTTGATTGAATCAAGGTAATCAGTCCAATATTGGCTACCTAAAACTTTGGCCACCTCATGCGAAGATTTGACTCACTGGAAAAGACTCTGATGCTGGGAAGGATTGGGGGCGGGAGGAGAAGGGGACGACAGAGAATGAGATGGATGGATGGCATCACCGACTCGATGGACATGAGTTTGCATGAACTCCGGGAGTTGGTGATGGACAGGGAGGCCTGGCGTGCTGTGATTCATGGGGTCGCAAAGAGTTGGTCACGGCTGAGTGACTGAACTGAACTGGGGTGCACAGGGCGGGGGGACAGCAGGAGGCCAAGGGCATGGTGCCTGGGCTCCAGTGCTCTGTCTGTCCGGGGCTTGACGCCCCGGGCTGTGGGTGGAAATGCATGTGGAGGGAACCTGGGTGGTGATCACCACGTGGCAGGGGAGTGACCTGTCACCACCCCAGTTTGTTGTCCCCAGGAGCCTGAAAGCAAAGGAGAGGAGACTGTCTAGGGTCGAGGCTCAGGGAACCTGAGCAGGAAGCTAATGGACACAGGGGCCCAGACTGCCTGTTCTGTGGGCAGAGTCCACTGCACAGTGTAGCGAGAGGGGCCCCTCCACATCCCACCAGGCCCTGAACCCTCAGCTGCCTGGTGAGACCCCTGGTCCATTTGGATCTTGGTGTCTCTGTCTGAACGTGAGGGAAAGTATAATTTCCAGGTGCTCTGGTCCTGACTTGTGTGTTCATACCTCCCCCAGCGGGGTATTCACACATCCCCCAGCTGTGTGTCCCCACCTCCCCCCAGTTGTGTGTCCCCACCTCCCCCAGCTGTGTGTCCCCACCTCCCCCAGCTGTGTGTTCACACCTCCCCCAGCTGTGTGTTCACACCTCCCCCCAGCAATGTGTCCACACCTCCCCCCAGCTGGGTGTCCCCACCTCCCCCCAGTTGTGTGTCCCCACTTACCCCAGTTGTGTGTTCATACCTCCCCCAGCTGTGTGTTCACACCTCCCCTGACCTGTGTGTTCACACCTCCCCCCAGCTATGTGTCCCCACCTCCCCCCAGCTGTGTGTTCACACCTTCCCCAGCTTTGTGTTCACACCTCTCCCAGCTGTGTTTTCACACCCCTACTCATCTCTTGAGCTGTGTTCATACCCCCTTCCTGAACTGTGTTCACTCTCCCAGCTGTGCTCACACTTGTTCCCAGACACCCTGCACCCCTCTTGCTCAGGGCATTGACCACCCCCCTGAAGGAGGAGGGTAATGATTAGGGCCCCATGTGAGAGTTGGACTGTGAAGAAAGCTGATTGCCGAAGAATTGATGCTTTTGATCTGTGGTGCTGGAGAAGACTCTTGAGAGTCTCTTGGACTGCAAGGAGATCCAACCAGTCCATTCTAAAGGAGATCAATCCTGGGTGTTCATTGGAAGGACTGATGCTAAAGCTGAAGCTCCAATACTTTGGCCACCTCATGCGACGAGTTGACTCACTGGAAAAGACTCTGATGTTGGGAGGGATTGCAGGCAGGAGGAGAAGGGGACAACAGAGAATGAGATGGCTGGTCACCGACTCGATGGACATGAGTTTGAGTGAACTCCGGGAGTTGGTGATGGACAGGGAGGCCTGGTGTGCTGTGATTCATCCAGTCGCAAAGAGTCGGACATGACTGAGTGACTGAACTGAACTGAAAATTGAAAAAGTTATATTGTCTCAGGGAAATGCATCTCAAGTTCTACCTCTTTGCCATTTTAGAAACAATGTCTGACATTTAGTAAAAATTGGGAGATATGTTTAGGAGCAAGGATATATTCCAAAGCAAGAAAATGAGGTCCAAGAAAAGGAGAGGCAATACCACCATGAATTTACATAGTTCATATGTTAAAAATATTAGAAAAGATCTTAGTATTACTCCTATAAACATGTTAAGAAACGTGGAGAAAAAGTTCAATTTGTTGGATAAAAAACTGGTCATTTCAACTCCCTGATAGCTCAGACTGTAAAGAAACCGCCTGCAATGCGGGAGACCTGGGTTCGACTCCAGGGTGGGGAAGATCCCTTGGAGGACGGCATGGCCACCCACTCCAGTATTCTTGCCTGGAGAATCCCCATGGACAGAGAAGCCTGGCAGGCTACCATTCATGAGGTCGCAAAGAGTCAGACATGACTGAGTGACTAAGCACAAACAATTTCAATAAAGAAATGATATTTACTTCAATTCAGTTAGGTCAGTTGCTCAGCTGTGTCCAACTCTTTGTGATGCCATGTACTGCAGCAGGCCAGGCTTCCCTGTCCATCACCAACTCCCGGAGGTTGCTCAAGCTCATGTTAATCGAGTCAGTGATGCCATCCAACCATCTCATCCTCTGTCATCCCCTCCTCCTCCTGCCTTCTCTCTTTCCCAGCATCAGCATCTTTACTAATGAATCCGTTCTTCACATCAGGTGGCCAAAGTATTGGAGTTTCAGCTTCAGCATCAGTCCTTCCAGTGCATATTCAGAACTGATTTCCTTTAGGAAGGACTGGTTGGATCTCCTTGCAGTCCAAGGGACTCTCAAGCTTCTCCTCCAACACCACAGTTTAAAAGCATCAATTCTTTGGCACTTAGCTTTCTTTACAGTCCAATTCTCACTTCCATACCTGAGTACTGGAAAAACCATAGCTTTGACTAGATGGATTTTTGTTAGCAAAGTAATATTTCTGCTTTTTAATATGTTGCCTAGGTAGGTCATAGTTTTTCTTCCAAGGAGAAAGAGTCTTTTGATTTCATGGCTGCAGTCACCATCTGCAGTGATTTTGGAGCCCAATAAAATAAAGTCTGTCACTGACTTCACTGTTTCCCCTGTTTCCCCGTCTATTTGCCATGAGGCAATGGGACTGGAAGCCATGATCTTAGTTTTTTGAATTTTGTGTTTTAAGCCAGCTTTTTCCACTCTCCTATTTCACCTTCATCAAGAGGTTCTTTAGTTCTCCTTCACTTTCTGCCATAAGAGGGGTGTCATCTGCATGTCTGATGTTATTGATATTTCTCTGCTCAGCCTTGATTTCAGCTTGTGCTTCATCCAGTCTCTCATTTCACATGATCAACACTGTATATATGTTAAATAAGCAGAGTGACAATATACAGCCTTGACATATTCCTTTCCCAATTTGGAAAGAGTCTGTTTTTCCATGTCCAGTTCTAACTGTTGTTTCTTGACCTGTATACAGATTCCTCAGGAGGCAGGTAAGGTGGTCTGATATTCCCTTCTCTTTAAGAATTTTCCACAATTTATTGTGATCCACACAGTCAAAGACTTTAGTGTAGTCAATGAAGCAGAAGGAGCTTTATTTTTGGAATGCTTTTGCTTTTTCTATAATCCAATGAATGTTGGCAATTTGATATCTAGTTCCTCTACCTTTTCTAAATCCAGCTTGACCATCTGGAAGCTCTCGGTTCACATACTGTTGAAACCTAGCTTAGAGAATTTTGAGCATTACTTTGCTAGCATGTGAGATGAGTGCAATTGTGTGGTAATTTGAACATGCTTTGGCATTGCCTTTCATTGGGATTGGAATGAAAACTGACATTTTCCAGTCCACTGACATTTTCCAGTCCTGTGGCCACTGCTGATTTTTCCTAATTTGCTGGCATTTTGATTGCAGCACTTTCACAGCATCATCTTTTAGGATTTGAAATAGCTCAGCTGGAATTCCATCACCTCCCCTAGATTTGTTCATGGATGTTTTCAAAGGCCCACTTGAAATCACCCTCCAGGATGTCTGGTTCTAGGTGAGTGATCACACCATCATGGTTATCGAGGTCATTAAGATAGCTTTTTGTACAGTCACTTAAAAAGAGTTAAATAAGCAAACTAAATCTGAAATAATAGTAACTGAAATTAAGGACTCATTGGCTGGTTTATCATAAGAAGAAAACAGCAAAAGAAAAGATCAAATATGTAAAGAAGAAAATCAATGGAAACTATTAATACCAAATCTGAATCTCAGAGAAAAATAATTTAAAAGTAGCCAAATAAAACACAGCAGAAGCATGAGAAACATGAAGGGACACTGTCAGATTCTAACATAAAGTTTATTGTTCAGTCACTAAGGCTTTTCATACTGTTCATGGGGTTCTCAAGGCAAGAATACATTGACTGTGTGGATCACAACAAACTGTGGAAAATTCTTCAGGAGATGGGAATACCAGACCACCTTACCTGCCTCCTGAGAAATATGCGTGCAGGTCAAGAAGCAACAGGTAGAACTGGACATGGAAAAACAGACTGTTTCCAAAATGGGAAAGGAGTATATCAAGGCTGTATATTGTCACCTTGCTTATTTAACTTATTATACAGAATACATCATGAGAAACGCTGGACTGGATGAAGGACAAGCTGAAATCAAGATTGCTGGCAGAAATATCAATAACCTCAGATATGTAAATGACACCACCCTTATGGTAGAAAGCAAAGAAGAACTAAAGAGCTTCTTGATTAAAGTGAAAGAAGAGAGTGAAAAAGTTGGCTTAAAACTCAACATTCATAAAACTAAGATCATGACATCTGGTCCCATCATTTCATGGCAAATAGATGGGGAAACAATGGAAACAGTAAGAGACTTTATTATTTCTTTTGGAGGAGCGGCTCCAAAATCACTGCAGATAGTGACTGCAGCCATGAAATTAAAAGGCACTTACTCCTTGGAAGAAAAGCTATGACAAACCTAGACAGCATATTAAAAAGCAGAGACATAACTTTGCAAACCAAGGTCCGTCTAGTCAAAGCTATGGTTTTTCCGGTGGTCATGTATGGATATGTTCTGGAGAAGGAAATGGCAACCCATTCCAGTATTCTTGCCTGGAGAATCTCAGGGACAGAGGAACCTGGTGGACTGCCGTCTTTGGGGTCGCACAGAGTCAGACACGACTGAAATGATTTAGCAGCAGCAGCATGTATGGATGTGAGAGTTGGGCTATTAAGAAAACTGAGTGGCAAAGAATTGATGCTTTTGAACTCCGGTGTTGGAGAAGACTCTTGAGAGTCCCTTGGATTGCAAGGAGATCCAACCAGTCCATCCTAAAGGAAATCAGTCCTGAATATTCATTGGAAGGACTGATGCTGAAGCTGAAACGCCAATACTTTGGCCACCTGATGTGAAGAACCGAATCATTGGAAAAGGCCCTGATGCTTGGAAAGATCAAAGGCAGGAGAAGGGGACAACGGAGGATGAGATGGTTGTACGGCACCACCAACTCAGTGGCTATGAGATGAGTAACCTCCAGGAGTTGGTGATGGACAGGGAAGCCTGGCGTGTGGCAGTGCACTGGGTCAGAAAGAGTTGGACACGACTGAGCAATTGAACTGAACTGAGTCACTAAGTCATGTCAGACTCTTTGGACCCCATGGGCTATAGCCCATCAGACTCTTCTGTCCATGGAATTTTCCAGGCAAGAATACTTGAGCGTGTAGCCATTTCCTTCTCCAGGGGATATTTCAAACCTAGCAATGGAACTGGTGTCTCCTGCATTGGTAGGTTGGATTCTTTACTACTAGAGCCACCTGGGAATCCCAGCATAAACTTTGGAGTTCCAGAAAGAAGGGACAGGTAAGAAGTAATATAGCAAGAAATTATGTTTTAAGAAAAAATTGTGAGAAAAATTTTCCAAATTGATGTACTATATCTATAATACATTATAGAATTTGATTAAATTCCAGGAAGTATTTTGGATTAATTGGGTGTATAATTAATTATTTAAGCACATCAGAGTCAAATTGCCTAAAATGGAAGATAGAAAATCCAAAAAATAATTGAGGATGAAAATAAATTATTCTTAAATGGGCAATAGCAAACCTAAGGACAGACCCTCACACAGAATTATGGAAGCCAGAAACCAATAAACCAACATCTTTGATGTGATTTAAAAAACATTTTGCTCCCTAGAATTCTATAATCAGCAAAAATATACATGACAATCAAGATGTCCTATAGATGTTTTAAATAGCAGAAGTATAGAAGATTTGTTACCAACAGGACCTTTGTACTATACACACTAATGAAGAGTTTTGAACTGAAGATCAGTGATCCAGGTGGGAGCAGAAAACTTAAGAAAGGAACAAAAGAAACCTTTGGTGGAAATTATGCAGATTTATATAAACAACATCAACAGTTACTTAAGGAACAATGGTAATGTGTGCTTTGTCGCTCAGTTGTGTCCAACTCTTCGCTACCCCAAGGACTGAAACCCGCCAGGCTCCTCTGTCCATGGGGATTCTCCAGGCTAGCAGACTGGAGTGGGTTGCCGTGCTCTCCTCCAGGGGATCTTCCCAACCCAAGGATTGAATGCAGGTCTCCAACATTTCAGCTAGATTTTTTACCATCTGAGCCATCAGGGAAGCCCGATAGTGATTAATAGCACACTATTTTAGGTGTATAATTTTATATGCTTTGAAATTTGGATAGATTCATGTACCATGACCACAAACAGGATACAGAGCAATTTTCCTCCTAAACTTCCTTATATATATTTAGACTTCTTTATATTTTCAAGATTCAATTCTCTGTTTGATACTAGATTTTAAAATATTTTCTGTCACTCATTGGCTTCTCCTCAAAAAAATGGAATATATTTAATATATTATGTACAACACTTGTACACTGAAAAGCATAAGACACATTTACAGAAACTAAAGAGACCTAAGTGGGGAAATTTATCATAATCATGAATTAGATGACTTAATATTGCTAATATGTCATTCACCCCAAATAGATTCACAAATTCAAAGCAATTTCAATCAAGTTCCCAGCAATTTTAAAAAATACATTGATCATTTACATTTAGAGATGCAAAGAAAAATAAATATCAAAAAACAATTTTGAAAGAGAAAAAATGGTTGGAGGATTTCACTGTCTGATTTCAAGTCTTGCATGTGGCCAATAGATTCTTTAAAGTATTATCAATTTGGAAAGGACAATCTGTTCTTCAAATACTAGTAAACAACTGGATAGCCATGATAAACAATGAATCTAGTCTTTCTTTTCACAACTAAAAATAAACTTATAATTAACCCTATACTTAAATGAAAAAGAAAAGGTAAAAATTTAGGGGAAAATGCATACACAGGATAAGCAAAGATTTATTAGCTAGGACACACTAAAAGAAACTATCTATGGAAACAATAAAAACAGTGAAAGACCTTATTTTCTTGGGCTCCAAAATCACTGCAGATGGTGACTGCAGCCATAAAATTAAAAGACACTTGCTCATTGGAAGAAAAGCTATGACCAACCTAGACAGCTTACTAAAAAGCAGAGACATTATTTTGCTGACAAAGTTCTGTCTAGTCAAAGCTATGGCTTTTCCAGTAGTTATGCATGGTTGTGAGAGCTGGACCATAAAGGTTGTGTGCTGAGTCAGGGAAGTCTGGTGTGCTGCAGTACATGGAGTCACAAAGAGTCAGACATGACTGAGAGACTGAACAACAACAATAGAAAAAATAGACATTTAACTAAAATTGCCTTCAAAAGATACCACTAAGAAAATACGAATGCCCTCTAAGTACATTGATATCAAATAAAATTAATACATATATGTACCAAAGTCATATAAAAATATATTTAAAACTCTGACAATTCAATAGAAAGTGTGTAGTAGTTGCTCAGTGGTGTCTGACTCTGATTCCATGGATTGCAACCCACCAGACTCCTCTGTCATGGGATTTTCTGGGCAAGAATACCAGAGGTGGGAGGCGGTCCTAAGATGGTGGAGGAATAGGATGAGGAGACCACTTTCTCCCCCACAAATTCATTGAAAGATCATTTGAATTCTGAGCAACTTTCACAAAACAACTTTTGAACACTGGCGGAGGACACCAGGCACCCAGAAAGGCATCCCATTCTCTTTGAAAGGAGATAGGACAAAATATAAAAGACAAAAAGAGAGACAAAGAGTTAGGGATGGAGACTTGTTACGGGGAAGGAGTCATGAAGGAGAAGTTTCCAAACACCAGGAAACTCTCTTACTGGTGGGTCTGTGGGGAGTTTTGGAATCTCAGAGGGCAACATAACCAGGAAGAAAAAAACAAAACACAAAACAACCCCACAGAACACCGCCTAACCACAACTCCCAGTGGAGAAGAAGCCTGGATGCTTGCTGCCGCCACCAGTGAGCAGGGGCTGAACAGGGAGGTGCTGATTGTATGCTTAGGGTAAGGACCTGGCCTGAATACCCTGAGGACAATCTAAGGGAGCTAACATGAGACAGCAGTTCAAACTCTGGGGCTATACCCAGAGAGAGGAAAAAAGAAAGAAGAGAGAGAGAGCACTTTCCCTCAAAAAGCTCTAACCTAAGACACAGCCTGGCCTGCTCACAGAACAAAGGATTGAGCAAATACCAAAGGAGAGCTAGTCGGCTGCAGACCGGCCCTTTTCCCCGCTGGAAGCAGGATGTGACAGTCAGAGCCAGAAGGCAAGGGACAATCTCGGCCCCAGAGACACATTCTCCACCAAATTGTGAGCAGGATCCCAGTTGCTAACCAAGTCTTCCTGGGATCCCAGACGGTTGACATCTGCCAGGAGGGTCACAGCCAGAGATCAGCTCCCCAGAGGAGAAACACAGCACACCAGAGACAGTGCTCTTGTGGCGCACCCAGGAAACTGAGCAGCTGGGACTGGGGAGCTGATTAAGATGCACAGCCCACCTGGGACAGTGCACTCACCAAAGAACTGGTCGCCTGAGCTGCTTGGGCATTAGAAGGGCAAAATCGCACGCCCAACCGAGTCTGTGCCTTTGTGGAATACCTGAGAACCTGAACCTGAGCAGTTTAGACCTGGGAAGTGCATGAAACCCAGAGCCTGCTTTGGAAAATTCCTCTGCAGAGCAACCTGGAGCCTGAGCAGTATAGACCAGGAGAGCACATGTGCCGTGAACTGGGGCAAACCCAGTGTGGTCCAAACACTGCAAGCACTTCCCACACACGCCAGTGATATTTGTTTGCAGTGTTCCTCCCTCCTCACAGCACAACTGAACAAGTGAACCTAAATAAGTGACCACATTTACCCCCTTGTGTCAGGGCGGAAATTAGACACTGAAGAGACTTGCAAACAGAGGAAGCCAAAATAAACGAAGAAGAGGGAACCGCTCTGGAAGTGACAGGTGCAACAGATTAAAACCCTGTAGTTAGCATTGACTAAGCATCGAAAGGAGCCTATAGACCTTGAGAAGAAGTATAAGCTGAAGCAAGGAAATATCTGAAACTGAACTGACCCCACACTGCCCTCAACAGCTCCAGAGAAATTTCTAGATATATTTTTACTATTATCATTTTTAAATTTTTAACATTTTTAAGTTCTTTATTACTCCTTTACTTTTCATTTTATAACCTACTATTACCTTGCAAAAAAAGGACCCTGTTTTTAAAGCAAATTTCATGTATATATTTTTTATAATTTTTGTGATTGATTTTGTATTATATTTTTAATATTGTGTTTTTGAGAATCATACCTCCACTCTAGATTCTTAATCTTTGCTTTTTGGTATTTGCTATCAGTTTTGTACCTTTAAGAATCCAATCTTCAGTGTCCATTTTTACTTAGGGGTGTGATTACTGGCTTGATTGCTCTCTCCCCTTTTGACTCTCCCTTTTCTCTCCCAGGTGACCTCTATCTCCTCCCTTCCCCTTCTCTTCTCTACTTAGCTCTGTGAATCTCTCTGGGTGTTCTAGGCTGTGGAGAACACTTAGGGAACTGATCACTGGTTAGATTGGTCTCTCCCCTTTTGACTCCCCCTCTTCTCCACCTGGTCACATCTATCTCCCTCCTCCCTCTTCTCTATGTCAGGAACAAGACAAGGGTGCCCATCACACCACTACTATTCAACATAGTTTTGGAAGTTTTAGCCACAGCAATTGGAGAAGAAAAAGAAATACAAAGAATCCAGATTGGAAAAGAAGAAGTAAAACTCTCACTGTTTGCAGACGATATGATGCTCTACATAGAAAATCTTAAAGACACCACCAGAAAATTACTAGAGCTAATCAATGAATACAGTAAAGTTTCAGGATATAAAATTAACACACAGAAATCCCTTGCATTCTTATACACTAATAATGAGATAACAGAAACAGAAATTAAGGAAACAATTCCATTCAACATTGTGATGAAAAGAATAAAATACTTAGGAATAAATCTACCTAAAGAATAAAAAAGCCTGTATATAGAAAACTATAAAATACTGATGATAGAAATCAAAGAGGACACAAATAGATGGAGAAATATACCATGTTCATGGATCAGAAGAATCAATATAGTGAAAATGAGCATACTATCCAGAGCAATCTATAGATTCAATGCACTCCCTATTAAGCTACTAACAGTATTTTTCAGAGAGCTAGAACAAATAATTTCACAATTTGTATGGAAATACAAAAAACCTTGAATAGCCAAAGCAATCTCGAGAAAGAAGTCTGGAACTGGAGGAAACAACTTGCCTGACTTCAGACTATACAAAGCTACAATCATTAAGACAGTAAGGTACTGGCACAAAGACAGAGATATAGATCAATGGAACAAAATAGAAAGCCAAGAGATAAATCCACACACCTATGGACACCTTATCTTTGATAAAGGAGGCAAGACTATACAATGGAGAAAAGACAACCTCTTTAACAAGTGGTGCTGGGAAAACTTGTCAACCACTTGTAAAAGAATGAAACTAGAACACTTTCTAACACCATACAAAAAATAAACTCAAAATGGGTTAAAGACCTAAATGTAAGACCAGAAACTATAAAACTCCTAGAGGAAAACATAGGCAAAACACTCTCTGACATAAATCACAGCAGGATACTCTATGACCCTCCTCCCAGAGTAATGAAAATAAAAGCAAAAATGAACAAATGGGACCTACTTAAACTTAAAAGCTTTTGCACAATGAAGGAAACTATAAGCAAGGTGAAAAGACAGCCTTCAGAACGGGAGAAAATAATAGCAAAGAAAGCAACTGACAAAGGATTAATCTCAAAAATATGCAAGCAGTTCATGCAGCTCAATTCCAGAAAAATAGATGACCCAATCAAAAAATGGGCCAGAGAACTAAACAGACATTTCTCCAAAGAAGACATAAAGATGGCTAACAAACACATGAAAAGATGCTCAACATCACTCATTATCAGAGAAACACAAATAAAAATCATAATTAGGTACCATCTCACGCCAGTCAGAATGGCCGCTATCCAAAAGTCTACAAACAATATATGCTGGAGAAGATGGAAAGGGGAATCCTCTTACACTGTTGGTGAGAAAGCAAACTAGTACAGCCACTATGGAGAACAATGTGGAGATTCCTTAAAAAACTGGAAATAGAACTGCCATACAACCCAGCAATCCCACTGCTGGGCATGTACACCAAAGAAACCAGAACTGAAAGAGACACGTATACCCCAATGTTCATTGCAGCACTGTTTACAGTAGCTAAGACATGGAAGCAACTTAAATGTCCATCGGCAGATGAATGGATGAGAAAGCTGTGGTACATATACACAATAGAATATTACTCAGCCATTAAAAATAATGCATTTGAATCAGTTCTAATGAGATGGATGAAACTGGAGCCTATTATACAGAGTGAAGTAAATCAGAAAGAAAAACACCAGTACAGTATATTAATGCATATATATGAAATTTAGAAAGATGATAACAATGACCCTGTATGTGAGACAGCAAAAGAGACACAGATGTAAAGAACAGACTTTTGGACTCTGTGGGAGAAAGCGAGGCTGGGATGATTTGAGAGAATAGCATTGAAACAAGTATATTACCATATGTGAAACAGATCACCAGTCCAGGTTCAATGCATGAGACAGGGTGCTCAGGTCCAGTGTAGTGGGATGGCATGCTGAGGGAGGTGGGAGTGGGGTTCACGATGGGGAACACATGTACATCCATGGTTGATTCATGTGAATGTATGGCAAAAACCACTACGATATTGTAATTAGCCTCCAATTAAAATAAATAAATTAATAAAAAAATAAAAATAAAAGTGACCAATTTCAGCACCTGCTAAACAAATAAGTTTTGTCTGAAAAAATTTTTTTCATTTATTTTATAATTGGATCAAAATTGCTTTAAAATATTGTGTTGGTTTCTGTGGTATAACAACTCAAGTCAGCCATAATTATACACATGAAAGATTTTTGATGTCGTTATTTGATTAGGTTTTTAAAATATTGAGTCATAGTTACATTTATGAGGTAATAAATAGTTGATTGTGATGTTTTTCTTTTAAATTTCTATTGAAGTTTATCTGACAGTTAAAAATACTAATTAAAATTTAGATTTTGTGTATTTATAAAATGAAAACGTCTAAGTTAAAAAAATAAGTGAATACCAGAGTGGGTTGCCATTTCATTCTATAGGGGATTTTCCAGTCCCAGGAATCAAACCTGGGTTTCCTGAATTGCAGGCAGATTCTTTACCATCTGAACTATGAGGGAAGTCCAGACAAAGAGCCAATATAAATAATCAAATATCCAAACTGACTCTACAAAATATGATGGACAATTAGCCACAGTTTAACATCAGTAATTATAATGATATGTAAATTATGTAATTTACATGGATATGTAAATTATATAATTTGTATAATTATAAATGGGATTCTACTATATAATTTCTATAATGGTTAATGTTAACAATATTAAAAATATTAAGTGTTGCAGAAGTTATGGTATAATCAGAGCTCTCCTATACTCTTGGGGTATTAGGAAATTATACAGCCATTTTAGAAAAATGTTTAGTAGTTTCTAGTTATGTAAGCTCATAAAACTCAGAAATTAAAGTGAATGATAACAAAAAGATTTAAGCAAGAATTTTCATAGCACTATTAGTCATAATGGCCCCAAACTGGAAACAACTGAAGGTCTGTCAGCAAGCAGATGGAGAAACAAACCATATACATAGTATATGGTTCCATTTATTTGAAAGTCCAGAATAGACAAACTTGTAAGACAGAAATTAGGTGAATTGGTTCCAGGGGATGGGGTAGAAGTTGTCAAGACTGATTACTAAAGGGTAGGGGACTTCTTGGAGTGATTAGATAGTGGTGATAGTTGATCAACTCTTCAGTCAGTTCAGTTCAGTTTAGTCGCTCAGTTGTGTCCGACTCTTTGCGAACCCATGAATTGCAGCATGCCAGGCGTCCCTGTCCACCACCAACTCCCGGAGTTCATCCAAACTCATGTGCATCGACTTGGTGATGCCATATGGCCATCTTATCCTCTGTTGTCCCCTTCTCCTCCTGCTCCCAATCCCTCCCAGCATCAGGGTCTTTTCCAATGAGTCAACTATTCGCATGAGGTGGCCAAAGTATTGATCTACTCTTAAAATATACTAAAAAGCACTAAATTTGCTATCGTAAAAGAGTAAATTTCATGGCACCTGAATTTTATTTCAGTAAAGCTATTAAAAACTAAACATGTTATAAGAATAAGATGGATTCAGTTCAGTTCAGTTCAGTCGCTTAGTCGTGTCCGACATTTGCGACCCTATGAATCACAGCATGCCAGGCCTCCCTGTCCATCACCAACTTCTGGAGTTCACTCAAACTCATATCCACAGAGTCGGTGATGCCATCCAGCCATCTCATTCTCTGTCGTCCCCTTCTCCTCCCACCCCCAATCCTTCCTAGCATCAGACTCATTTCCAGTGAGTCAACTCGATGCATGAGGTGACCAAAGTATTGCAGTTTCAGCTTTAGCATCAGTCCTTCCAATGAACACCCAGGATTGATCTCCTTTAGAATGGACTGGTTGGATCTCCTTGCAGTCCAAGGGACTCTCAAGAGTCTTCTCCAGCACCACAGTTCAAAAGCATCAATTTTTCGGCGATCAGCTTTCTTCACAGACCAACTCTCACATCCATACATGACCACAGGAAAAACCATAGCCTTGACTAGACGGACCTTTGTTGGCAAAGTAATGTCTCTGCTTTTTAATATGCTATCTAGGTTGGTCATAACTTTCCTTCCTAGGAGTAAGCGTCTTTTAATTTCATGGCTGCAATCAGCATCTGCAGTGATTTTGGAGCCCCAAAAAATAAAGTCTGACACTGTTTCCACTGTAGAACACTGCAATTAAAGAGAAGAATTACTGCTACAACAAGATGGATCAATCTTAAAAAAAGTATTGTGCTAATTGAAGGAAACAGAAATGAGTGCAGTTGTTTACTCTATTTTTTATTAATTCAAAACTAAGTGAAATACATTGATGATGACAGATGTCAGAATATTCAGAATAGTTAATAGTTAAAATAAATGTATTCCAGAAGTTGGTAAAGGTGGAAAGGGAGGCATTTTAGTGTATCTCAGTGAAATATTCTGTATCATCTGCTTGTGATTAATTAAATACATATATATATATACAGTATATATATGTATGTGGAAGCATCTCTGAGACACACACTATGAATTAGTGAACTTTATGAAAATTATTGCATCTTTTAAATCTTTTGGATATATACTATATATCCATATATATGTATATGGAAGCATCTCTGAGACACACACTAAGAATTAGTGCATGAGAGACGCCGGCCCCGCAAAGAGGCATGGCTGTGAGGAGCTATCCCACACCTGAGGCCAGGGCCGGTGGCCGAGAGGAGCTGTCCCACGTCCAATAGGCGGTGGCTGCACGGGCACAGAAGGGCCGAGAGGAGCTACTCCACATTCAAGGTCAGGAGGGGCAGCCTTGAGGAGATACCACTCATCCAAGGTAAGGTGCAGCAGCTGCACTTTCTTGGAGCAGCTGTGAAGAGATATCCCACGCTCAAGGTAAGAGAAACCCAAATAAGACAGTAGGTATTGCGAGGGGGCATCAGAGGGCAGATGCATTGAAATCATAATCACAGGAAACTAGTTGATCTGATCACACGGACCAAAGCTGAATGAGGTCCAGTGGAGAAGGGAATGGCAAACCACTTCAGTATACTTGCCTTGAGAACCCCATGAATAGTATTAAAGGGCAAAATGATAGGATACTGAATGAGGAATTCCCCAGATCGGTAGGTGCCCAGTATGCTACTGGAGATACAGTGGAGAAGTAACTCTAGAAGGAATGAAGGGATGGAGAAAAGCAAAACCAATACCCAGTTGTGGATGTGACCAGTGATAGAAGCAAGGTCCGGTGCTGTAAAGAGCAATATTGCATAGGAATCTGCAATGTTAGGTCCATGAATCAAGGAAAATTGGAAGTGATCAAACAGGAGATGGCAAGAGTGAACATAGACAATCTAGAAATCAGTGAATTAAAATGGACTGGAATGGGTGAATTTAACTCAGATGACCATTATATCTACTACTGTGGGCAGGAATCCCTTAGAAGAAATGGAGTAGCCATCATGGTCAACAAAAGAGTCCGAAATGCAGTACTTGGATGTAATCTTAAAAACGACAGATTGATTTCTGTTCGTTTCCAAGGCAAACCATTCAGTATTACAGTAATCCAGGCCTATGCCCCAACCAGTAATGCTGAAGAAGCCGAAGCTGAACGTTTCTATGAAGACCTACAAGACCTTTTAGAACTAACACCCAAAAAAGATGTCCTTTTCATTTTAGGGGACTGGAATGGAAAGGAAGGAAGTCAAGAAACACCTGGAGTAACAGGCAAATTTGGTCTTGGAGCATGGAATGAAGAAGGGCAAAGGCTAATAGAGTTTTGCCAAGAGAACGCACTGGTCATAGCAAACACTCTTTTCCAACAACACAAGAGAAGACTCTACACATGGACATCACCAGATGGTCAACACCGAAATCAGATTGATTATATTCTTTGCAGCCAAAGATGGAGAAGCTCTATACAGTTAGCAAAAACAAGACCAGGAGCTGACTGTGGCTCAGATCATAAACTCCTTATTGCCAAATTCAGACTTAAATAGAAGAAAGTAGGGAAAACCACTAGACCATTCAGATATGACCTCAATCAAATCCCTTATGATTATACAGTGGAAGTGAGAAATAGATTTAAGGGACGAGATCTGATAGATAGAGTGCCTGATGAACTCTGGACGGAGGTTCGTGACATTGTACAGGAGACAGGGACCAAGACCATCCCCATGGAAAAGAAATGCAAAAGAGCAAAATGGCTGTCTGAGGAGGCCTTACAAATAGCTGTGAAAAGAAGAGAAGTGAAAAGCAAAGGAGAAAAGGAAAGATATAAGCATCTGAATGCAGAGTTCCAAAGAATAGCAAGGAGAGATAAGAAAGCCTTCCTCAGCGATCAATGCAAAGAAATAGAGGAAAACAACAGACCAGGAAAAACAAGAAATCTCCTCAAGAAAATTAGAGATTCCAAGGGAACATTTCATGCAAAGATGGGCTCGATAAAGGACAGAAATGGTATGGACCTAACAGAAGCAGAAGATATTAAGAAGAGGTGGCAAGAATACACAGAAGAACTGTACAAAAAAGATCTTCACGACCAAGATAGTCACGATAACGTGATCACTGACCTAGAGCCAGACATCTTGGAATGTGAAGTCAAGTGGGCCTTAGAAAGCATCACTACGAACAAAGCTAGTGGAGGTGATGGAATTCCAGTTGAGCTATTTCAAATCTTGAAATATGATGCTGTGAAAGTGCTGCACTCAATATGCCAGCACATTTGGAAAACTCAGCAGTGGTCACAGGACTGGAAGAGGTCAGTCTTCATTCCAATCCCAAAGAAAGGCAATGCCAAAGAATGCTCAAACTACCGCACAATTGCACTCATCTCACATGCTAGTAAATTCATGCTCAAAATTCTCCAAGCCAGGCTTCAGCAATATGTGAACCGTGAACTCCCAGATGTTCAAGCAGGTTTTAGAAAAGGCAGAGGCACCAGAGATCAAATTGCCAACATCCACTGGATCATGGAGAAAGCAAGAGAGTTCCAGAAAAACATCTATTTCTGCTTCATTGACTATGCCAAAACCTTTTACTGTGTGGATCACAATAAACTGTGGAAAATCCTGAAAGAGATGGGAATACCAGACCACCTGACCTGCCTCTTGAGAAACCTGTATGCAGGTCAGGAAGCAACAGTCAGAACTGGACATGGAACAACAGACTGGTTCCGAATAGGAAAAGGAATACGTCAAGGCTGTATATAGTTATCTTGCTTATTTAACTTCTATGCAGAGTACATCATGAGCAACGCTGGGCTGGAAGAAGCACAAGCTGGAATCCAGATTGCTGGGAGAAATATCAATAACCTCAGATATGCAGATGACATCACCCTTATGGCAGAAAGTGAAGAGGAACTCAAAAGCCTCTTGATGAAAGTGAAAGAGGAGAGTGAAAAGGTTGGCTTGAAGCTCAACATTCAGAAAACAAAGATCATGGCATCTGGTCCCATCACTTCATGGGAAATAGTTGGAGAAACAGTGGAAACAGTGTCAGACTTTATTTTTGGGGGCTCCAAAATCACTGCAGATGCTGATTGCAGCCATGAAATTAAAAGATGCTTACTCCTTGGAAGGAAAGTTATGACCAACCTAGATAGTATATTAAAAAGCAGAGACATTACTTTGCCAACCAAGGTGCGTCTAGTCAAGGCTATGGTTTTTCCTGTGGTCATGTATGGATGTGAGAGTTGGACTGTGAAGTAAGCTGATCGCCGAAGATTTGATGCTTTTGAACCGTGGTGTTGGAGAAGACTCTTGAGAGTCCTTGTACTTCAAGGAGATCCAACCAGTACATTCTAAAGGAGATCAATCCTGGGTGTTCATTGGAAGGACTGATGCTAAAGCTGAAACTGCAATACTTTGGCCACCTCCTGCGACGAGTTGACTCACTGGAAAAGCCTCTGATGCTGGGAAAGGTTGGGGGTGGGAGGAGAAGGGGACGACCGAGAATGAGATGGCTGGATGGCATCACCGACTCTGTGGACATGAGTTTGAGTGAACTCTGGGAGTTGGTGATGGACAGGGAGGCCTGGCGTGCTGTGATTCATGGGGTCGCAAAGAGTCGGACACGACTGAGTGACTGAACTGAACTGAACTGATGAAAATTATTTCATCTTTTAAATCTTTGGGATCCCCTGGTGGTTCAGATGATTAAGAATTTGTTGCAATCCAGGAGACCTGGATTCGATACCTGGGTTGGGAAGTTCTCCTGGACTTGTTTGGCATGTCAATCCACTCCAGTATTCTTGCCTGGAGAATCTGCATGGACAAAGCAGCCTAGCAAGCTACAGTCCATGGGGAGGCAAAGAGTCATATATGACTGAACGACTAAGCACCCAATAGCACAATTATATCTTTACAAAGAACATAAGTGCTATTTGTTTTTTGTGAACTTTTATAAACATTTAGATAAAAATTTTCATATTTTGAAAAAATCCAATGCTTATGGAAGGATTACTTTTTAACCTTATTATCACATATGAATTTATCAAAAATTATTTAACTGCAAATATGCAATATCTTAATCATTTTGTTGTCATGACTTTGATAAGACTTTGGCAGATGAAAAGCTTAATGTGCAATTACTGAACAGCTTCAAGTCTAAAAGGTATCATTTATTGTTTCCAGTAATACTTACACTATGACTATTTGTAATCTTATCTAAAGAGAAAAAAAAATTATTGTAGTAATGTATAATGAACTATGCTTAGAACATTATAAGTGAAAAATATTATATAAAACACAATTAGATGAAAAGGCATAGAAATATAAGTCTGCAGTGATACATTAAAAATATATATGGTAATCTGTGATGGGTGGAATTTTTCAAAAGTAATTCAAATGCTAATGAATCTGGTTAAATCTTTCAGCTGGGAAATGAGTGGACCTGTTTTTGCTGTCTGCTCTGCCAGCTTCCAATTTCTCTCGGCTGAAAATATCCTTTTATGAATTAATAAAAACTTTCCAGACTGAAAATAGGGGGATATACAGCTTAATGGCTAGAATGTGTTGCCAGGATTTTGTAATGTAGACAGTTTGTTATGACTAGAACAATGCTCCAGTGCATTGAACTTTAATGTTGAAATGCCAACTTCCTTCTGAGGAGTTCAGAAGCCAGGCCTACACCTGCTTGCCTTTAGAAGAGCTGTCATTTACATCTACCTCTGGCCAGTAGAATTTGTGAAGTGAGGATGATGATAATATTGGCACTTTTTATCTTCTAAATGTGATAAAACATATATTAATAAACACTAAATGTCCTTCATTTTCAGCATTGAAAAAAAAGAGTAAGGCCCACAAAGCTAGAAAGAAAGGGCCATTTAAATCATTGTATTTTATCTTGAATTCAAGCCTTGTCAAAACAATAAGTGTTTACTTCTCCTGGAAAAACATCATTATTTCTTGTCATAGCTTTTCACATTGACCCATGAATAATAGATGCAGTTCAGTTTACAGTGACTAAGGGTGATGGGTGATGAAACGTGGCTTGATATTAAAGTCAGGCTACAAAAAAGAAAATGTTTTGCATGACACCATCTAGGAAATAACCTCTCTAAAGTTCTCAACATAATCTGTGAGGAACTAAAAAAATTAATTTGACTACTGGGTGAATTGTTATTCTCAACGGATTTCTACCGAATAATTCAGAACTGAATTATGTCTATTAGTATGGACTACATAGCTTTTACCAAGTTAATCATTGCCTCCTGTGGTGTCTTATCATTTGTATTCAGTTATTCTTAGAAACTAACTTTGCAGGGGAAAAAATCAGTTACACACACACACAAAAAAACAGGAAACATTCTCACGAGAGAATTCGGACGCAGGATAGGAGTCATTGCGTCACACCTTGTGGGCTCCCAGTAGTTGAATCTGGATTCAGAGCTACATGATAAGTGGAATCATACACAAGTGCATCATTGACCAAAATACCGAGGTAAAGCTAAATCTACTTTTAACAGGAGTCTGCTTGGATGTTCTGAATATTTCTTAAATATCCATATCCATATGTCATTTTCAGTGTAATTTTTATTTAGAGTGAAGTGAGAACTTAAGGGGAGATGCGGTAGTGGTTTAGTTGCTAAGTCCTGACTGGTTCTTGCGACCCCATGGGCTGTAGCCCACCAGGCTCCTCTGTCGATGGGATTCTCCAGGCAAGAATACTGGAGTGGGCTGCCATTTCCTTCTCCAGGGGATCTTCCCAACCCAGGGTTCAAATCCAGGTCTCCTGCCTTGCAGGCAGATTCTTTACCTGCAAGGTAAAGCTACAAGGGAAGCTCTTGCAAAACAGTTATTTGTATAATTGCTCTCTAATTTAAAGTATTACAATGACTTTCTTTACACTTGTCTTGACTGCATTTTAAAATTACATGTTTCAATGAAGACAGGATAGGGCATTATGGAGTCTGAAACATTCAATTCAGTTTTTTTCAAACTACTGTTGCTGCTGCTGCTAAGTCGCTTCAGTCGTGTCCAACTCTGTGTGACCCCATAGACGGCAGCCCACCAGGCTCCGCTGTCCCTGGGATTCTCCAGGAAAGAACACTGCAGTGGGTTGCCATTTCCTTCTCCAGTGTGTGAAAGTGAAAGTGAAGTTGCTCAGTCCTGTCCGACTCTTTGCGACCCCATGGACTACAGCCTAACAGGCTCCTCCGCCCATGGGATTTTCCAGGCAAGAGTACTGAAGTGCGTTGCCACTGCCTTCTCCATCTCCAAACTACTAGCCTTTTTCTATTTGTATTTAAACAATTTACATTATATTTAGTGAATTCATGTAATGTTGATAATAACTTGATGTAAAGAAATGGGACTAGTGAAAGCAGAAAACAAATATTTATGGGCAAGTAGACAACAGGATCCGAGTTCAGTGTCCCATGGGCTACCTAGTTGATGTTCACTGGAAAATATATAGGGCTAATTTCTCTGGCAAAACCAATAAATGAATATCACTTAGAGAGTACTATATAAATTAAGAGTACTATATAAATTGAGCCATATTCTTTTATTGTATCCTTATCGAAAATGAATTTAAATGGATATAAATCTTAACCAAGAATTTGGGTAAAGTTCTAACATGTAATTGCCTACTATCTTATTTCTTTAGATATAAAATATCTTGGAACTTGGTAGACAGATGCTTATGGTGCACTCAAGAAAGAAGAAAAGATAAATGGAAAATAAATAAAACATGGCTGGTCCTTTCAATTTGCTAGTATGCTTCAGGTGCTGGGTTTCATTGCATGCATGCTAAGTTGCTTCAGTCATGTCCGACTCTGCACTCTGTGGACTGTAGCCTGCCAGGCTCTTCTGTCCATGGGATTTCCCAGGCAAGAATACTGGAGTGCATTGCCATTTCCTTCTCCAGGGGATTTTCCTGACCTCGGGATCAAACTCATGTCTTTCACATCTCCTGAATTGTCAGACGGGTTCTTTAGCACCATCACCACCTGGGAAGTTACAGGTTTTCATTGATATTCACATTTGGCTCCATTTTTGTTTTCAGTGGGTTCCCCCCCCCCCCATAATTATATCTGGCAGAATACACCTGAATATATTTCTATATAATATGCCAAAAAATATAATGAATGCTGATTTGGTTTTCCCTACAATGTCTTCTCATCTCACTGTAAAAAATGTATAAAATACATGCTTAAAAGTATAAAATACATTTTTACATATGACTGATATGCTTCAATAATCTCAACTAAAAAGACCAAGGGGCTTCCCTGGTGGCTCAGAGGTTAAAGCGTTTGCCTCCAATGCAGGAGACCTGGGTTCGATCCCTGGGTCTGGAAGATCCCCCGGAGAAGGAAATGGTAACCCACTTCAGTATTCTTGCCTGGAGAACCCCATGGACGGAGAAGCTTGGTAGGCTACAGTCCACGAGGTCACAAAGAGTCGGACCCGACTGAGCGACTGAACGGTGAATGGAACGGAATGGAAAAAGACCAAAATGTAATCAATTATTTTAGATTTATTTTAGTATTATTTTACCAATGATATATAATTACTTTTTTGTCTAGGATACTATACACACAAGAATGATGATGGTAATAATTACAGTGCTTTTTATGCGCCAAACATGTTGTAAACAAAAATTGTGAAGACCCATGTTCTTGTGTTGGGAAGTGAAAGGACAATAAAATATGGTAGCTACAGAATATTTTGGAAGGTTTTTTTTTTTAACTTTTAATTTTGTATGGGGTATAGCAGATTTAAAATGTTGAGATGCTTTCAGGTGGACAGCAGAAGGACTCAGCCATACATATACATGTATTCATTCTTCCCCAAGACAAAGATCCATCTAGTCAAAGCTATGATTTTTCCAGTAGTCATGTGTGCATGTGACAGTTGGGCCGTAAAGAAGGCTGAGCACCAAAGAATTGATGTTTTCTAACTGTAGTGTTGGAGAAGACTCTTGAGAGTCCCTTGGATTGCAAGGAGATCAACCCGTTCAGTCCTAGAGGAAATCAGTCCTGGATATTCATTGGAAGGATTGATGCTAAAGTTGAAGCTCCAATACTTTGGCCACCTGATGCGAAGAGACAACTCATTAGAAAAAACCTGATGCTAGGAAAGATTGAAGGCAAGAGGAGAAGGGGGCGACAGAGGATGAGATGGCTGGATGGCATCACCAACACAATAAACATGAGTTTGAGCAAACTCCGGGAGTTGGTGATGGACAGGGAAGCCTGGCGTGCTGCAGTCCACGGGGTTTCAAAGAGCTGGGCAGGACTGAGTGACTGAACAACAAGGGAAATCAAAAGAGGAACACAAAGGCAGTAAGATAACCAAACGTACAGAAGGTCAGTGAAAGGTACTGGCCAGTCTCTGACTGTTGCTCAGCTACATAAAATGGCACAGGACTCTCCCAATCAAGGGCTTCCCAAGTGGTGCTAGTGGTTAAGAACCCACCTGCCAATGTAGGAGACATAAGAGATACGGGTTCTATTCCTGGGTTGGGAAGATCCCCTGGAGGAGAAGGAGGCAACCCACTCTGAAGAAGGAAAGGAGCAGCTTGCCCTGACTGGACTGACTCCATTTTTAAAAGAAAAGGAACTCCATCTCACACTCTCAGCAAACTTTGGACTGCACACTGGGATAAATTGCTATCAGCTGAGCAGGTCTCCTGGACAGATAAAAATTAGAACCTGTACCTAGATCTCCCAGAGCCAGAGGAATGCAATGTCCACTATGTAAATTTAATAATGCTTGTTGATGTAGACTACCTGTAGCTTTAGAATGTAAATCAATGACTGTAACCTGTTTGTGTCTCTTACTAACATTGTCCATAGTGGACTTTAGAGAATTTGGGGATGTGGGCTTGGACATGTACACTTTGGGTATAAGAGGTTGTCACATAAATTGGTTGGGGTCCCTGGCTAAAGAGGAAACTCTGCCTTGGACCCACTGGTGTAATAAACTGCACTCCACTATCCACTCTGTCCTTCTGAGTGAGTTTGCTTCCCAGAGCGTTTGGCTATAACAAGTCCAGTATTCTTGCTTGGAAAATCCCATGAACAGGGTCCACAGGGTTAGAAAGAGTTGGACACAATTGAAGTGACTTAGCGTGCATGCACTCAAGCAAATGTAGCACAAAGAAAAGTCCTTATAAGAATAATACAGTTTAGATATAATCTTGCTGGAGTAAGTATTCTTGCCTAAAATTAAGCCTAAAGTCATCTCTCTTATTCTAATATCTGTTTATAAATTCTAAGGCTGTTGGTAAATTGAAATGCCATAGGCTAAGTCAGATTTATAATGGTGAATTGTGAGTGTTTTGCTATGATTTTTCCATTTATTCTTGTTTCATAGTAAATTGGCCAATGGTACTTTTTTACACATTTCCCTCTTTAAACTGCAATAAAGTATTATCACTCCTGTGAGAAAAACAGCTCACATATATGATTACTAATTTCCTTTCAACGTGAAATGTGATTTCATTTTTGGTTACTTGTTCTCATAGGAGTGTCACCCTCAAGATCATTTAGAAGTCATTTCAGAATAAAATAGTCATTTAAAAAAATCAGAAACATTTTTCCAGAAGTTACAGATTGTGCATCATATTTTCTATTTTTGAAACAGAGCAGCTGGTTCAATGTATGAATATTTTGCTGCTGGAGAATGGTCTTTCCTTTAACAAACTTAGAAATAAAGATGTTGAGATTTTTTAAAATAACATATATCTTTTAATTAAGTCCACACACATAGAAAGCATCAATGTTAGGGGGAGAGATGCTTCCATATTAAACTGACACAGAAAGAAAGGAAAGTGTGAAACAAAATGGGAGGGGAGGAGTGTCAAGGGATCAAGCAGCCGTGAACCAGTTCTCTAAATCATCATTTCTTAGAATTTTTAAAGTCTAGATTATTCATGTCTTAAAGTACACTGTGCATTTGTCATGGGAGATTGTGACCAGCCTTGCAAAATGAGGTATTGAACAGAAGACCATCCTGAAACCCTTCAAGATAAATATATGTGCCCTCAGTTCATTTCAGTCGCTCAGTTGTGTCCGACTCTTTGGGACCCCATGAATCACAGCACACCAGGCCTCCCTGTCTGTCAACAACTCCCGGAGCTTACACAAACTCATGTCCACAGAGTTGGTGATGCCATCCAGCCATCTGTCTCATCTGTCATCCCCTTCTCCTGCCTTCAGTCTATTCCACCATCAGGGTCTTTTCCAGTGAGTCAGTTCTTCACCTAAGGTGGCCAAAGTATTGGAGCTTCAGCTTTAGCATCAGTCCTTCCAATGAATATTCAGGGTTGCTTTCTTTTAGGATTGACTGGCTTGATCTCCTTGCAGTCTGAGGGACTCTGAAGAGTCTTCTCCAACACCGCAATTCAAAAGCATCAATTCTTCAACGCTCAGCTTTCTTTATAGCCCAAATCTCACATCCATACATGAGTACTGGAAAAACCATAGCTTTGACTAGATGATGTATGTTGGCAAAGTAATGTCTCTGCTTTTAATATGCTGTCTAGGTTGGTTATAGCTTTTCTTCCAAGGAGCAAGCGTTTTTTAAATTTCATGGCTGCAGTTACCATCTGCAGTGATTTTGGAGCCCAATAAAATAAAGTCTGTCACTTTTTCCATTGTTTCCCTACCTGTTTGCCATGGAGTGATGGGACCGGTGCCATGATCTTAGTTTTCTGAATATGTGCCATAGTTATAATAAAATTTTTCCTGTAAAGTTGTTCTGAAGCCATGTGCAAAATGTGCCTTGCACAGGACCTGAAATGTGTGCTCCCTGGAAGTTTATAGCTTCTTCTTAAAGGTACAAATAAAAACCAAAGGGGTGAAATAATGATATCAAATAGAAAATATTTAAAGATATATGCTCTGTATCTTGGAGAAGGAAATGGCAACCCACTCCAGTGTTCTTGCCTGGAGAATCCCAGGGACGGGGGAGCCTGGTGGGCTGCCGTCTATGGGATCGCACAGAGTCGGACACGACTGAAGGGAATTAGCAGCAGCAGCAGCCCTGTATCTGGGTTTTCAGTGTCCATCAAAAATTTTAGAATTATTCAGATGAGAGACTTTCAACACTGGAGTGTAGTCTAAAAATAATCAATGGGGAAATCTCTCCTAGAAAAGGGCCCAGGTAAGTGGAATGACACTCTAGACTAGAAAATCCCATGGATGGAGGAGCCTGGTAGGCTGCAGTCCATGGGGTCGCTAAGGGTTGGATACGACTGAGCGACTTCACTTTCACTTTTCACTTTCACACATTGGAGAAGGAAATGGCAACCCACTCCAGTGTTCTTGCCTGGAGAATCCCAGGGATGGGGGAGCCTGGTGGGCTTCCACCTATGCGGTCACACAGAGTCAGACACAACTGAAGTGACTTAGCAGCAGCAGCAGCAAGCGGAATGACACAAGCTTGCAAGTAAATCTGCTATGGTCAATATCAGATTGACACTGTCAGTATCTGGCACTCAGTTCTTTCAGGATCAGCTGAGTTAAAAAGTACATATTACACCTATTAATTTGAGATCATATATCTAAAATAAAACTATTGCCTCTAAATAAAGAAGAGTAAAAATTCTCCCAGTTGAGGCAAGTTTAGAAAAAAGAATGCTCAACTTGGATTTAAAGCTGCTTTGAGTGCAAAAATTATGTAACTATTTTTTTAAGTCTTCCTTTGACAATGATGTTTATAAGAAACGTATTGGCCTAAGATTGTTGCTATGTTTTAATACTATATGTCTGTCTGTTATATAAGACAGGATAAATGAATATATAGATAAAGAAAAAGGCAATGTGATATAGTGGGACAAACTGCTCTATTTGAGAACATATGATTAGAACTTGTTGAATGACTAGGGTAAACTTGTTTGATGATGTTTCTCTCCTTATCTTAAATAGAGTCAAACTTAAGAAGTATGCTGTGTAAATTGAACAAAAATGTGCATAAAACATTTTTGGTACATTGTAGGATTTTGAAATTTTCATTTTTTTATTTTTCTAATCTACATTAAACTCTAACTTGAAATTGTACCAAGAGAATTAAACCTATATGTTACTTTGTAATCATATATAGATATGTTTATATATAGTATGATATTTTTATCTGGAGATCTCCTAAGTGTTCAAACATCGAGGTAAAAATAGAGAGCTAGATCAAGGTCTGCTGATGGTAACACATATAGCATGTGAACCGTTAAGAGCAATTCTGTTGTCATCCTAGTGTTCATTTTTTTCTCTAAAACAAGGACCATTATGCTAAAATGTATTAAAAATTACTTCTGTATATGCAGATTTTACTTGGGGCCAAACACTCCATGCCTAGGATCACAAGAATTAATTTGAATTACATACCTTACCTATTCACAGCTTTTCCAGTAAAATCAATTCATTGAGGTAAAAATTATATGTACATATGGACCAATTTTAAGTGCACATTTTTATTTTCTACTTCATTTATTTATCAGAGAAGGAAATGGCAACTCACCCCAGTACTCTTGCCTGGAAGATCCCATGGACGGAGGAGCCTGGTAGGCTGCAGTCCATGGGGTCGGGAAGAGTCGGACACAACTGAGCGACTTCACTTCCACTTTTCACTTTCATGCATTGGAGAAGGAAATGGCAACCCACTCCAGTGTTCTTTCCTGGAGAATCCTGGGGACTGGGGGGGGGGGTAGCCTGGTGCTCTGCCGTCTATGGGGTCACACAGAGTCGGACACGACTGAAGCGACTTAGCAGCAGCAGCATTTATTTACACTGCACCTTTTTATTTCCCTCCTCTACTCACTTTGGATTCAGTTGTTCTTTTTCTATAGTTTCTTTAAATGATGGCTTAAGGTAGAACTTTTAGATGTTTCTTATTTTCTGATATATATGTTTAACATTCCAAGTTTTCTTCTACACTCTGCTTTAGCTGCAATCCACAAATTTTTATATAAAGTATTTTTATTGCCATTTGATGAAAAGATGTTCTAATGTCTCCTTGCAATTTCATTTTTGATTGAAAATAATTTAGAAGTTTGTTTCATTTATTTTCTAAATATTTGGTAATTTCTCTGATTTCTCACTTACTGTTGTTAAATTTATTTGTTGTGACATATTTCATATAACTTTATGAAGACTCATAATCCTTTTTTTTCTCAAACACAAATCTTATTCTATTTCAGGGGTTTAAAAACATTTTACAATGTTGTTGGCTCAATAGAAGGATACGAGGATACAAGACTTTTATTTTCATGGAGTACAAGAAACTTCAATCATGTCTTAGCATGTTAGTCATTTTATTCTTATCAAAACTTGTTTCATTGCCCCATCTATAGTCTTTCTTGGTGAACATTTCCTTTTATACTAACACTTGGAAAAAAATATGGATTTTTCTATTTGTTGGAGTGTTCTATAAATATCATTTAGGGCAAGTTACTTCATAATTTTGTCCAGTTCTCCTTTATTTTTATTAACTTTTATTTATTAAATCTATGCAATTCCATCTTTTTATCAGAAAGAAATGTTGACATCACCAACTACAATCACACATTTGTATTTTTCTCCTTTTAGTTCTGTCAAACTATGTTTTTAGTAAGATGAAGCTTTGTTATTAGATGTACAAATACTTGGAATTTTTATGTCCTTGATGGATTTTTCTTTTTATCCTTATCACATGTCTCTTGTTTCCCCTAATGATATTCTTCATTTGAAGTCTACTTTGTTGTTGGTATAGACACTCAATTATAGCATCTCCTGGCTGTCATTAGCAACAGGTTGGGATTGTCAAATTAAAAAGCTAGTGTAAATGCTTAACTAAAAATTTATATCTAATTTGACTGGCACTTCAGAATTACCAGTAATTTAATGCTGTTACAGTATTTTATATTAAATATATGCATCAAATTAACACACAAGGAGAACTGCAATAAATTCAATATTTATCTTTTCTTGGTTGGTGAAAACTTATGAGTGTGACAGATATATGAACACCATAAAGAAGGCTGAATGCCAAAGAATTGATGCTTTTGAACTGTGGTGCTGGAGAAAACTCTTGAGAGTCCCTTGGATTGCAAGGATATCAAACCAGTGCTGAAGCTGAAACTCTAATACTTTGGCCACCTGATGCAAAGAGCTGAATCACTGGAAAAGACCCTGATGCTTGGAAAGATTGAGGGCAGGAGGAGAAGGAGGCGACAGAGGATGAAATGGTTGGATGACATCACCAAATCAATGATACAAGTTTGAGCAAAATCCTAGACTTAGTGAAGGACAGGGAAGCCTGGTGTGATGCAGTTCATGGGGTTTCAAAGAGTTGGACGCAACTTAGTGATTGAACAAGAACATCCTTTTTAGTGTTATTTTTATGATGAAATAGTCATATTACAAAAAGTTGTCTATAATTTATGTGTATGGTCTAAAAATTATTAAAAAGCAAGCACATATTTACTAAATTCTGGCTTAAAAAATAGTAAAATCACAATATCTTAAATTTTCTTCCCTAATGTAACTGCAAGTCTAAATTTTATACTTATTTATCTTTTGCAGTATTAACATTTATGTATGCACTTTTAATATATCATTTAATCACATGATTTATTATACATTTTGAAATTTATGTGACTAGAACCATTTTATCACTGTATCTAGCATTAATCTATATATATATTAATCTTTTGTGATTTACTCTATTTATTCTGTTTGTGAAATATGTCCAGATTGTTATGTAAGGCTTTAATTCATTAATTTTCAGTTTCACATAGATTATTATTTTTTGCCAGATTTTACTAAAGATTTTTAATTCAATTTCTGATGTTTTGTTCATTTCATATTTGTGTTATTTAAAATTTTACATATTATAAACTGCTGATATGTCCATCCTGAGATGAAAGTATTTCTCAAGAGTATAGAGCTGGAAATGACATTTTGGGTTATACAGTTTTTTAAGTATTCAATATTACTACAAAATACTATGAAAGTTGCTACAATTTATACTACCATTAGCAAAGTTGAGTGTTTCAATTCTTGAACTTTTCCACCAATTGTTAATATTGGTAGGTTTTTTCCATTTCTGAAGATCAGAGTGAGGGTATGAAGTACATAAATTTTGATCTAATTGTGATTTTAAATTGTATTTTCATAGTAGCTTATTGGTTTTATTCTTTATTTGACTCTTTTTATTAATGCTTTTGTGCACTCAATATTTTCCTTCAGATATGTTGCAAATATATAATCTTCACCTAGCTTTAAGCTTCTTTATGATATGCTAACAAATTTAATTTCTTAATTTATCATCATTTTTCCTTATGTTATATATTTTTATTTCTTTTGAAGAAATCTTTTCTGATCTCAAGGTCTCAAAGAAATCTTCTGTATTTATATTTTAAAAATTGCAACTCTTATTTATATATTTAACCCAGTGGTTCTCAACTGGGGCTCATTTTGCCCCCTGGAGACATTTGCAAGTGTCTGGGTCAATTTGATTATAATAATAAAGTGAGGAGTTCTACTGCCATCTATTGAATGGAGGTCAGGGATATTGCTAAACATTCAAAAATGCACAAAGCAGCTCCCCACTACAGAGAGATAGTTGACCCAAAATGTCAACAGTGCTGCTATTAAGAAACCTTGCTTTCATCTACTGGAAATTATTTTTTAATGGCATATTGAAGGAATCTTTTGATTTTGAGACAATTTGTAGAAATATTTTTCTATTTATTTTTCTGTCCTTTAATGTGTTATCAGTGAAATTTCTCATTAGTTATTTATATACAAGTCTTAACTATAAATAATATTTTTGCTTTTGTTCCTGCTGGTGCTGCTGCTAAGTACTTCATAATTTGTGATTCTGTTTGAATCATCTCTTTCTGAAATTACAATATCTGACTGTATGTTGATATGCGGAAATGCAGTTGATCTTATGTCTGACAACTACCTAATAAATTGACCTTAAATCTTGCAACATTGCTACTCACTTTTAATAATTTTTCTTTAGATTATTTACAGGATTTTATCTCATTAATCATATTAATTACAAATAATGAGAATTTTGTTTCTTATATTTGCAGTTTTGTTTTATTTATTTATGATTTTAAAAATATATGTTTACTTAATGTAGCTGACTAGAACATCTTGCAAAAGCTGAATATGATTAACGAGAGCAGTATTCTCCTAATTGTAATTTTAAAGGAAATTGCTGCATGTTTCTCTATTAAGATATTAGCTATAGGCTTGTTTTGTAGCTAGACTTTATCTGTTTGAAAAAAATGTTTTAGGCTGTTAGTTTGATAGAGTTTTTACCTTTGGTGGATATTAAATTGTATTAAATGACTTTTTATTTCATCTGTGATATGAACTATATGCTGCACAAATGTACAGAGGTATTCCCATGATTTAGTAAGGTGATCAATGTTAAATGCTTAGGATAATGCCTAGTAATTAATATTAGCTATACAAACATAGTAATTGCAATGGTGGTATGATAATTGCTCTTGAGATCACCCATTAATTTGATTTTTTATATTTAGCCTTTGATCATTTGTACAGAATATTTTCATGGATGAATATCTCAATCAGAGGAAATAGCCCACCTTTATCAATTTCAAACCTCTTTTTTCTTTAAGGAAAAAGACCGTTAAACATGTTATTAAAAATTGTTTAAATAACTTTATTGCAGATAATAAAGAATTGCTTGCCAAGATTTCCCTAAGCCATTGTCACTTCACACCTACAGCCTTAATTGGCAAACTGCACTTGGGTTCCACCCAACTATCTCAGCAGTCAGTTCTTCTGTAAACTTATTGTAACTCTGCTTCAGTCAAAGCTTGTGCTCTGCTCTCTGTGCTCCTTAGACTACCTGATTAATCAAGTGAGACCAGCAGGAAAATGGATCTTGCCAATAGCAAAACTGCTAATGAGTAAAAGGATATCAGTAAACATTTAGTCACAAATGAAGCATTCCTTCCTTTTAATAGAATAAAGTGGTTATACACAGCCCTCTGGGATATTCCTTCTGTTCTGCATTAGGCACATTTTGTTTTTTGAATAGCATACAAGTTGACAATTTGTCTAACATATGTGGAAGTCCCTGGTGGCTCAGATGGTAAAGAATCTGCCTACAATGCAGGAGACTCCAGTTCAAATCCTAGGTTGGGAAGATCACTTGCCAAAGGGAATGACTGCCCACTCCAGTATTCTTGCCTGGAGAATTTTATGGCAGAGGAGCTTGGTGGCTACAGTCCACGGGGTTGGACACAACTGAGTAACTGACACTTTCACTTTTTTCATGTGGAAATACTACTCTGCTCTCACAGAATTTTTACTGTTAATTACATAGCAGATGGTGACTGCAGCCATGAAATTAAAAGACACTTGCTCCTTGGAAGAAAAGTTATGGCAAACCTAGACAGCATATTAAAAAGCAGAGACATTAATTTTCCAACAAAGATCCGTCTAGTCAAAGTTTTGGTTTTTCCAGTAGTCATGTATGGATGTGACAGCTGGACTATAAAGAAAGCTGAGCCTTGAAGAATTGATGCTTTTGAACTGTGGTGTTGGAGAAGACTCTTGAGGGTCCCTTGGACAGCAAGGAGATCCAACCAGTCCATCCTAAAGGAAACCAGTCGTGAATATTCATTGCAAGGACTGATACTGAAGCTGGAGCTCCAATACTTTGGCCACATGATGCAAAGAACTGACTCATTGGAAAAGCCCCTGATGCTTGGAAAGATTGAGGGCAGGAGAAGGGGGCGACAGAGGATGAGATGGTTGGATGGCATCACTGGCTCAATGGACATTAGTTTGAGTAAGCTCTGGGAGTTGGTGATGGACAGGGAAGCCTGGTGTGCAGCAGTTCATGGGGTCACAAATAGACACAACTGAACAACTTAACTGAATATAGAAGATTCTTTACATGACTAACTTCTTTATTCAGCCTGTTAGACCCCATAAGTTTATACTTTAGACTAACTTGTGGTCCTGCTCAAACACCTGTATGTGTAGGAACTTTCTGTTATCTACACTATTAGCATGTTTACAACTCTTTTTTGGCGAAGAGGTGTGGATTCATGGCACTTAGGTACTCATGTAGGCCTCGTTTGGGCTTGTGAGTTGTAAACCAACCTGCCATGAACACTCCTTCTTCACTAGTTGAAACATAGGAACTAGCGAAGTGGTTGGGAGTATTGGTTTTGACAGATAGTCTTGCATGAGAAACAGATAATGATGACTTTTTAGCACTGTAAAAGGAATACTTCCTGACCTTAAGTTTCCTCACTAATAAAATAGAGATGACATTTGTCTACCATAGATTTCTTTTGATAATTAAATATGAAGTAAATATCCAATTTATGCCTGTATATTAATATAGCACCTGGTCACACTCAACTGTGGTTATTTATTTGTATGACTTTCTACCTTTTTTTAACTTGATAGTGAGTTTTACAAAGAGAGGCGCAGCATCTTTTTCTTGTTTACCAGTGGTGCAGTGCCTATTACAAAATAAGGCAATTTATTGTCTAAATGGAAGGAGAGTTGTTTTGTCTGAAGCTTTAAACTTTCAACTCAAGAAACTTCTGTTATTGTGAAACTGAAAATTTTCTCTCCAGTTATTTTAAATACCTTCCGTTCTGCTACAAAGGTTTAAAATATTACATGATGACAACTGTGGTTCTTTTTTCAGTATGTATTTCCAAAGGTTTTTTTTAAGATAGATTCCTTAGTTTGAAAATATGCACATGAATTTTTATCTTCCATAAGTGATAACTCATAATTAATAATCATGTTTTAATGATAAGACTTATAACTTATTTTGAAGAATCAAATGACAGTAAATAAATCTATTCTAATCTCCATCAGATATATTTACTCAGTTCAGTTCAGTGCAGTCACTCAGTCGTGTCTGACTCTGCAAGCTCATGGACTACAGCATGCCAGGCTTCCCTGTTCATCACCAACTCCCGGAGCTTGCTCAAACTCATTACCATAACATCGGTGATGCCATCCAACCATCCCATCATATGTTGTCCCCTTCCTTCTCCTCCTGCCTTCAGTCTTTCCTAGCATCAGGGTCTTTTCCAGTGAATCAGCTCTTCGCATCAGGTGGCCAAAGGATTGGAGTTTCAGCTTCAACATCAATCCTTCCAATGAATATCAGGACTGATTTCCTTTAGGATGGACTGGTTGGATCTCCCTGCAGTCCAAGGGATTCTCGAGAGTCTTCTCCAACACCACAGTTCAAAAGCATCAAGCCTTCAGAGCTCAGATTTATTTATAATCCAACTCTCACATCCATGCATCACTACTGGAAAAATCATAGCGTTGACTAGATGGACCTGTGTTGGCAAAGTAATGTCTCTGCTTTCTAATATGCTGTTTAGGTTGGTAATAACTTTTCTTCCAAGGAGCAAGCGTCTTTTAATTTCATGGCTACAGTCACCACCTGCAGTGATTTTGGAGCCCCCCTCCCAAAATAAAGTCTGTCACTGTTTCCACTGTTTCCCCATTTATTTGCTATGAAATGATGGGACCAGATGCCATGATCTTAGTTTTGACAGTTGAGGTTTAAACCAACTTTTTCACTCTCCTCTTTCCCTTTCATCAAGAGGCTCTTTAGTTCTTCTTTGCTTTCTGCCATAAGGGTGGTGTCATCTGCATACCTGAGGTTATTGATATTTCTCTTGGTAATCTTGATTCCAGTTTGTGCTTCATCCATTCTGGCACTTCGCATGGTGTACAAGTTAAATAAGTTAAATAAGCAGAGTGACAATATATAGCCTTAACGTACTCCTTTCCCAATTTGGAACCAGACTGTTGTTCCATGTCCAGTTCTAACTGTTGCTTCTTGACCTGCATACAGATTTCTCTGGAGGTACGTAAGGTGGCCTGATATTCCCATCACTTTAAGAATTTTCCAGTTTGTGGATGCACACAGTCAAAGACTTGGGCATAGTCAATAAAGTAGAAGTAGATGTTTTTCTGGAACTCTCTTGATTTTTCTATTTTTTTATATATGTAAGTATAAATATATATATTATATATGAAAATAAATATGTATATTTATATATAATATATGTGAGTATAAATTTTATATATATTTACTAAAGTGCAACAATTCCTTATTATATATTTAAAATTTCCTGATTTTTGTTGGCATTTTTCTTGGTTCAATATTATATTTCTCAGGAATATATGACATTGAAACGTCAAAGTCTTGGATAAAGAAAGACTATGTAGTAACTTTGTATTATCCAGTATTTATCTGGTTCATTCTGTATCTTCCTATTTAAAAGTCATTTTTAAAAAATCATAATTTCTATCAAATAAATGCACTGAAAATCTGTTTTTTTTATAGGCAGAGGATTAAAAAAATACTAAGATTGTGAGAACAAGATGGCGGAGGAGTAGGTGGATGTGGAGTACATCTCTCTTCATGGATACATCAGGATTACACCTTCAGACACAGAAGTATATGCAGAACACCAGTTGAGAGTGGACAGGAGTACCTGACCAGAAAAAGGAATATATGAATCCATGCAAAATTCAGTAGGACAAAGGATCTAGGGGGGAAAAACAGGAATGTTAGAAGGACTGGATTTCCCTGGGTGGGTAGGGGAACTGAACTGGGGCCCGATTCCCACATCAGAGCAACTGTCTTTGTCAGAGGAGAAACTTTAAGGCTGGCAGTGAAACAGCTGATCTGTGGCAGCCTAAATGGAATGAGAATCAGACAGTCCTTGCTGTAGCCATACATACCCCAGACAGGGATGTGGATTCCCTGGAAGGTGCAGTGGCTAGGAGCTGGAATTTAGGGATTGTGGAGCATCTCAATAGATGCAGAAATAGCCTTTGACAAAATTCAGCACCCACTTATGATTAAAACTCTCCAAAAAATGGGCATAGAAGGAACCTACCTCAACATAGTAAATGCCATATATCATAAACCTACAGCAAACATTATTCTCAATGGTGAAAAACTGAAAACATTCACCCTAAGATCAGGAACAAGACAAAGGTGTCCACTTTCCCCACTATTATTCAACATAGTTCTGGAAGTCCTAGCTACAGCAATCAGAGAAGAAAAAGAAATAAAAGGAATCCAGATCAGAAAAAAAGAAGTAAAGCTCTTACTGTTTGCAGATGACATGATAATAGAAAACCCTAAAGATGGTATCAGAAAAATTACTAGAGCTAATCGGTGAATTTAGCAAGATTGTAGGATACAAAATCAATACACAAAAATCACTTGCATTTCTATATACTAACAATGAAAAATCAGAAAGGGAAATTAAGGAATCAATCCCATTCACCATTGCAACAAAAAGGATTAAATATCTAGGAATAAACTTACCTAAGGAAACAAAAGAACTATACACAGAAAATTATAAGACACTGATGAAAGAAATCAAAGATGACATAAACACATGGAGAGATATTACATGTTTCTGGGTAGCAAGAATCAATATTGTGAAAATGACTATACTACCACATGCAATCTACAGATTCAATGTGATCCTTATCAAATTACCAATGGCATTGTTCACAGAACTAGAACAAAAATTTCACAATTCATATGGAAACACAAAAGACTTCGAATAGCCAAAGCAGTCTTGAGAAAGAAGAATGCAGCTGGAGGAATCAACCCTTCCTGATTTCAGATTATACTACAAAGCTTCAGTCATCAAGACAGTATGGTAATGGCACAAAAACAGAAATATAGACCAATGGAACAAGACAGAAAGCCCAGAAAAAAACCCAAGCACTTATGGGTACCTTATTTTTGACAAAGGAGGCAAGAATATACAATGTGGCAAAGACAGCCTTTTCAATAAATGGTGCTTGGAAAACTGAAGAGCTACATATAAAAGAATGAAATTAGAACACTTCCTAACACCATACACAAAGATAAACTCAAAATGGATTAAAGACCTAAATGTAAGACCAGAAACTAAAACTCTTAGAGGAAAAC
Organism: Moschus berezovskii; assembly: GCF_049115385.1. Taxonomy (NCBI): domain Eukaryota; kingdom Metazoa; phylum Chordata; class Mammalia; order Artiodactyla; family Moschidae; genus Moschus; species Moschus berezovskii. The sequence goes on along the minus strand of NC_142469.1, from coordinate 86,545,622 downwards.
ATAGGCAGAACACTGGATGGGATAAATCAAAGCAAGATGCTCTATGACCCACCCCCTGCTGCTGCTAAGTCGTTTCAGTCATGTCTGACTCTGTGTGACCCCATAGATGGCAGCCCACCAGGCTCCCCCGTCCCTGGGATTTTCCAGGCAAGAACACTGGAGTGGGTTGCCATTTCCTTCTCCAGTGCATGAAAGTGAAAAGTGAAAGTGAAGTCGCTCAGTTGTGTCTGACTCTTAGTGGGTTGCCATTGCCTTCTCCGTTGCCAAGATATATATATATATATATATATATATATATATATATATATATATATATATGTATATGTATATATATATAAAAAATACATATGGCTAAGTGAGATCCAACAAGTCCATTCTAAAGGAGATCAATCCTGGGTGTTCATTGGAAGGACTGATGCTAAAGCTGAAACTCCAATACTTTGGCCACCTCATGCGACGAGTTGACTCACTGGAAAAGAGTCTGATGCTAGGAGGGATTGGGGGCAGGAGGAGAAGGGGATGACAGAGAATGAGATGGCTGGATGGCATCACCGACTCGATGGGCATGAGTTTGAGTGAACTCCGGGAGTTGGTGATGGACAAGGAGGCCTGGTGTGCTGTGATTCATGGGGTCGCAGAGAGTCGGACACGACTGAGCAACTGAACTGAACTGAACTGATGGCTGATTCATGTTTAGGTTTGACAGAAGATAACAAAATTTTGTAAAGCAATTATTCTTTAATAAAAAAATAAATTAAAAACAAAAAAAGAAAAAAAATTAAGGTTTCTTTGGAAGTTCACAGCTACATCCACCCTACCATGGTGATTACTCTCAACAGTATTACCAATGGTCAACTTAGGAGCACATTGAATGTTTGCCCACATCTCTCTTGACTTTCTCCCAGAATTCCGTATAGCTTTTCAGTACATATTGGGGATGTGCTTATTTTGTTTATTAAATTCTAAGAAATAACTCCTTTGTATTGCTTGGCACTTAAGTCACCATTTTATTGTAGATTTCTTTCTGTTCATCTAATTGCTCATTTTCAGTGTTCTGGGATCTTTTTATTCCTTTTATGCTTTAAAGGTTTGAGATTCTTGAAGTTCTCTTTTGATCTTCACCTCTTTCTGACATTCTTGTTTTCCACTCTTACCCATATCCATGGCTTCAATGACTGCATATATGTTGATAATTCAAGAACATTTATTTATAGAGACTGTACCAGCCTCTATCTGAGCTTACACACACACACTCCTCTGCTGGTATTAATATTACCTAGTGTATTTTTCCATTGAAGAGTCACAATCATTTAAACTTAACAAATGTGAAATCAATCTCATTATCTCTTCTACCAAAATTGTCATTCCATTTCAATTTACTATTCTGATGGAAACTAGGGCAATTTACCTCAATACTCAGATCATAACCTTCCCCCCTTCTTCCTACAATCTAACTCCATAAAATTGTCAAATCCTGTTTATCCTATTTCTACTTTCTGTGTGCTTATCTATCATTGTTTCTAATATCTTCATGTTGGCTTTTGTCATTAACTGTGAAATATGTCAGCGTTTCCTGATCTTCCTGACTCCAGCCTCATCTCTCTTTTCTGCAATGCTGCCAGAGTCAGTATTTCTAAAGTATATATGTGTTTATGCTGTTATGTTTATATATATCTTTCAATGTCTCTTTTTCTCTCTTAGGATAAAAGCTAATATCATTAATCATCTAAGCTATCCGTAGTTGATTGGTGCTAGATCACTAAGAAATTTAAATTTCCCCAATTTGACAGTACATATCCTGACTGCCTACTTAGTGAAGACTCTCAAGGTGGTTTAGAATAATTTCTTACTAGGAATCCACACACTCTTTAAATTCATGATGCCATTTAAAGTAGAATTTTAAACAATGAAAACTGAAATGAATTAATTTTAAAAAATCAAAATTTCCATACTCTAAAAAACAGCATGGAATAAAGATACAGATCCTAAGAACTTGAAAACCAGGTTTCCCTCTTACTATCTGAATTATCTTTGGCAAGTCATTGAAAGTGAAGTTGCTCAGTCATGTCCGACTCTTTGCAATCTCATGGACTGTAGCCTACCAGGCTCCTCAGTCCATGGAATTTTCCAGGCAAGAGTACTGGAGTGGGTTGCCATTTCCCCCTTCACAATTCAGCTTTCACTTCTATAGGGTGGGTATAACACAGCAAGCAAAATAATTCATGAAAGGAATTTGTTAAAAGCCAATTTTTGAAAATACAATTTTCTGAAGAGTCAGATAAATTTAGGAAAAGTCAATTTGCAAAAACATAATTTATAAAATACACAATTTAAGAAGTATAATAGGATTGTTTACCTTGTTTAATTTCTAAGTTGTGTCCAGCTCTTTTGTGAACTCATGGACCGTAGCCTGCCTGGCTCCTCTGTCCATGAGATTTTTGTTTATCTACTTCTTATTAATTTCAAATGATTGAAGGCCATTTTATAATTTTCAAATTTAAAGCATTTACTATCAATCTTAGTTTTTATCAGAAATAAAACATGCATTACAATTAAATTTGAATTTTAAAGTATCTGGGCTAAATCAGATATTAAAATTTCACGGCTCTAAGACACAGCAGTTTGGATCTGACAACTAGAAGCAGTTTTCAGGTAAAACAGAAACTGCTAAATATAGGAAAAGGAAAGAATAATAATATGAATGTAGTGATCTTTATGTTTCATACTTAAACTTTGATAATTTAATTACAAGGAAAAAATAATTCAAAGATAAATTCATAAAAATAACAAAGATAAAAAAGTTTGGCAAGAGTAAATGATATAGAGGATTTAAAGTCATTATTGACTAAGAATTCCTTTAGGAAATAATAGTTATTTTCAGTTGATTAAGTGTGATATTTATTATAAATAATATCCTTAAATTTAATATTTCAACTTTCCAAATACATCAAATACAATCATTTCATATTCTTGGTAATGCTATTCAATCTCGTCAATTCTATTGAAACCATTTCGGTCAATTTATAAAAGTTTTAACTTGACAGATTTGGAAAATTGAGAATTTGAAATTGATCATTAGATAACTGGCTCTTCAGCAACTTGATCACTGTTGAATTGAATGTTGGAGGCTTTTATATTAGCAATACGTGATAACTTAAAACCATAAAAATAATTTCTATTTAATGGTATCATGGTAAGGAAAAATGTGATTTGCAGGTAAAATTTTGGCACGTTGTAAGTAGCTAACTTAGCAACCATTAATAGAGATATATTATAATTACTTCATTGCCAGTTTTTACAATTGTTATTGTTGTTGGTGGCAGCAGAGCATAATTTTTATGATATTCCTTTTGCTAACTCTGTAACTTAATTTGTCACCATTTATTAAATTCTCCAAATGCCATGGAAGAAAGTTAAACCTGAACAGATCTTGACAGAGAAGAGAGCAGTTTAATGAATGTCATCATGCAAACGCAAAGCAAATAAAACACTCTTGTCTTGCAGAAGTATTATATTAAGATCTGTTTTGATGTTCAGTGAAAACTTTCTGTTGTCATACCCCAGGGGACAAGCACAGAACACTTTACATAAGAAACCAAGGTTTCTACTGTGAAAGAAATCATAAAAAGCTGAACACTCAAGGCCTTATAGTAGAAAGTTCAATGTGGCCCTGGATAAGGCTAATTGCAATAAAAGGGGAAAAATAAACATCAGTGATCCCAGAAGGAACAGCAAGGTATGAATCGGTGTACTGGACTCAACATGAAAATAAAGACTGGCTTGCACTTGCTGGTCTGGGAACATCTTAAATTAAAGGTGGAAATCTAGCAACTCTGACAGAGTGACATGATTTAGAAACAAGGCTCAAACATGTCGAGTAAGCAAACTAACACATACCTTGATATTATTTGGTCTATTTATTACATATTACGATCAGAGAATTTAAAAAAAGATATTTTCACTTTACCCTGAGATATCCAAATCATGACAACCAAACAGATGGAATGTTGAGTCATTTTCTGTATGTTCACTAAAGGAAACAACTTTATTACTGATTTTTATAAAATTGTGGCAGTCATCGCCTGATATAATTTTACAAAATGACTACTTATCCACTGTGAAAAGACTATCTGTAACCTTAGTAAACTCATTTATTTAAGGTACATTTTTGAAAAAAAGTTGTGATTAAAAAGATTATTCTAAAATCTGTACTTCTTGCAAAAACATTTGAAAGCTTTTTTCTCCTTATTCATTTATTTCACAAATAACGTTTTCACTGAGCTGCCCAGTGGATCTAGTCACCGGCCCTCATGATACTGTGCTGCTGCTGAGGATAACACTCCTGGACCTCTTGAACCCAGATGCACAGGATTCTTTAGCTCCCAAGGTGGATTTCATCATTCTACTAGAGACCTTCCACTCTATTCTTAATTCAGTTCCATTTTCTGAATCAAGTGTTGTGTGTCTCACTAACTCTCTTTCTAAATTAGCGTAAATTCTTTCCCAAAACTGTTTCTGGTTCCAAATCTGGTTTGGCTTTTATTTGGGTTCCAGTTTTATTCCTATTTTTGGTTTCAGTGGTTTTGACTACATGGTCAAACCAGCTTTAACTTTTTAATGTTTGAGTTTCTTGTTTCTTGATTTTTCTGTTTGTTTTGAGAATTTTGATTTCTCCTGGCCTCTGAGACACCTGCTTCTCTTTCATCATTTTCCCAAAATGATGGTTTAGTGATGCTGAAAGTAAAGTTTCTGTCACTACCTACAGTGCTGCCTCGTTGGCTGCCAATTGTCAATAAAATCCTGTGTTATTCATTTTCTTGTGTGCCACTGTGAGCTCAAATAACTCAGAACAAGAAAAAAGAGGAAAAGCAATTTATGTTCACTAGAATAAAAAGCAGCCAATAGATCAGGAAATACCAGGATAACTACGCTTTTGAGGTTGTCTGTGTCATTCTGACCTTCTGTTCTGGAACTGATGGAACCAACCAGTCAATTTTACAAAGACACAACAATCTGTTCATATTTATTTGACCCGTGGCTGAAACTGTAACATTGAGGCTACCAATGCATATGTGTATTTGCTTAAATGAGAAAAAGGTATAAACATTTTGTTTTCCTCAAAAAATAAAGGTAATTTGTCTGTTTCTTACAATGGCTTGTTTTAACTCATTCTGTGTCTGCAGCTTGTTTTTTCCTTTTCTCTCTCTCTCTTTTTTTTTCCCCCTCTTTTCATGTTTGGGAGACTTATATTTATTAATCTGTCAAAACTTTTAACAAATTGTCTATGTTCAGATGTGTCTAATCCAAAGACATATCTATTATTACTTAAAAAGGTGCACTTGTAAAAATTGCAGCTTAGAAAATACATAGCTTTGATTCTCACTAAGAACTTTGCTGGTTAAGATAATAATTCTATGGAGCAGCCTGAGGGGTTTTGAAATGAGGATATAAATGATACAGGATTGATTGATTCTGGCCTGTGGAGAGCTTCATCTCCTCTTGAGACATCAAAAGGTTTCATAGTGCACAGCATTTCCTCCCTCTCTTCTCAAAAGAAAATAGAAACTCCCTATAGAAATATATAAATAAGCCAAGTCAATATGTGAGAAAATGCCATATGCACTGAAAACAGGATGTTAATAAACTTAAAATCTGAACTTCAATCTTCACCTACAACCTTGACAGTTATTGAAGAGAATAATGTATAAATGGAGAAATTCAGTCATAGTCTCCGGATTTCCACAGCTTGCTTTCGATTTTAAGATTATTCTCACGTATGAATAGATTTTCTGGATGGATTACTATAACTTTGCCTTTTTTTTTTTTTTTGCTTACCTACTGCCACTTAGCTAACCACTTCATTACTCTGTGGCTGGAAACATCAATTTATTATTATATCTGTTGAATCTGTGTCCATTAGACTTGGTGGGTGGTTCTGGTTTGAGGCACTGAACTCAGTGGATGGATCTGCAGAGAACTGAAGGCTCCAGCGGACTTTTGGCTCCCAGAGCTGGTAGCTGATGCTACCCTTCACGTGGAAGTTCAGCTGGGTTGTCAGCAGGAACAATCACACTTGGCTTATCCACGTGGCTTGGGTTCTTAATGATTTGGCAGTTGAGTTCTGCAAGGGAAAGTCCCAAGAACAAAAGTTCCAAGACACCGAGACTTCTTATGACCCAGACTTTGGAGTTATACTGTCTCTCCCACCACATTCTGCTGGTCAAAGCATTCACAGGCTCAGAACAAATTGAGAAAGAGATGAAACAGACTCTGTCTTCCAATAGGAGTGTTGCATTCAACTGTGCTCTTATTTAATCAACTACTCTGCTGAAATTATTTCAGTTTCTCACACATGGAACAGACACTCATCTCCCCTCAAAGCCCTTAAACTCTCCATATATTATGGCATCAGGGTCAGGCATGAGCTACTGGAAGAGCTCATCATTTCAAATCCTGATGCAGGTGTAAGGTACAAGTGAGGTTCCCTGAGCCAGATTATTTATTCTTCATCATGAATGAGCCTTTCCTTTTACGAAAAATGTCTTGTTTTTGTAGTTGGGTAGCTTTCCAGCTATGCTTCCTGTTTATAGAAGATTGAGGGACTAGAAACTTATTTTTAATTTTTAACTGCCTCCAGCCTTTTTAGTTTGACAGATAACATTTCTACTAACACAAGACTCTTAAAATGGTTGAGTTTCCCAGGAATCTTATTGGGATTCATTCTCCTGGTTAAAAGCCACTGCCCAAAATCTCAGACATATTTCTCTCTGTCTTGGGAATGAGGGTCAGGTCAGGTCAGGTCAGTCACTCAGTCGTGTCCGACTCTCCGCGACCCCATGAATCACAGCACGCCAGGCCTCCCTGTCCATCACCAACTCCCTGAGTACACTCAAACTCATGTCCACAGAGTCGGTGATGCCATCCAGCCATCTCATTCTCCGTCGTCCCCTTCTCCTCCCGCCCCCAACCCTTCCCAGCATCAGAGTCTTAGTGAGTCAACTCGTCGCATGAGGTGGCCAAAGTATTGGAGTTTCAGCTTTAGCATCAGTCCCTCCAATGAACATCCAGGATCGATCTCCTTTAGAATGGACTGGTTGGATCTCCTTGCAGTACAAGGGACTCTCAAGAGTCTTCTCCAACACCACAGTTCAAAAGCATCGATTCTTCGGCGATCAGCTTTCTTCACAGTCCAACTCTCACATCCATACATGACCACAGGAAAAACCATTGCCTTGACAAGACGGACCTTGGTTGGCAAAGTAATGTCTCTGCTTTTTAATATACTATCAAGGTTGGTCATAACTTTCCTTCCAAGGAGCAAGCGTCTTTTAATTTCATGGCTGCAATCAGCATCTGCAGTGATTTTGGAGCCCCAAAAAATAAAGTCTGACACTGTTTCCACTGTTTTTCCATCTATTTCCCATGAAGTGATGAGGGTACTATGGAAAAATATCTTTATATGGTTTAGAAAAATTTTGTCTACCCTCAAAGTCAAGAAGACACACAGTTAATATTGATATTTTTAGAAGACCTTTCATCTGGATAAGAGGGTCTAGGGCCCACAATTAAGATGCTTAGTAACCTTTCCATTTTACTTCCATAGCCTAAGGGACTCTGCCTTAAAATCTTTCTCAGGTCTTAGGAAAAGGTGTTAACAGTCACTTGGTGGGTCAGGAATTCATCCTAAACTATATTTTACTGATAGCCCCTTAGGTTCAACCTTTGCCCTATAAAGATTTAGGCTTACCTTGTAGCTCAGTCAGTAAAGAATCTGCCTGCAGTGCAGGAGACCCGGGTTTGATCCCTGGATTAGGAAGATCCCCTGGAGAAGGCAATAGCAACCCACTCCAACACCCTTGTCTGGAAAATCTCATGGAGAGAGGAACCTGGTGGGCTGCAGTCCATGGGGTCGCAAAGAGTCGGGCACGACTGAGCGATTAACACTTACTTACTTACTATAAAGCTTAAATTTCTTATAACTTTGTGGTCCGAGAGTAACTTCACTTATTACATGGCCATGGGGCAGGTGGCGGGCCAGGGGCGGGGCTTCGAGGCTGGGGTCCTGATGATTGGTTTCCAAAGCCTTAGGCTGCACCCACTCCACACCTGATGCTGTTCGCACGCCAACCGTCCAGCCGGCCATGAGCCTCAGTGGCCCAGAATTCTCATTCTTCCCGACCTGGAGCCCGGAAGTAGAGTGAAGGAGGTGGAGGAGACCATGGATGGAATGCTCCTTCAGGAGCGATTCTTTGCAAACGTGGGACGAAAACATCTCACTTCTTCTTAAGGCCAGTGTTTTGGAAATGCGCAGCGTGTAAACCAAAGGGGACCAGCTAAAAGGGATTTGTAGGCATGGCTGGGCTCCTCCTCTATCCTGAAAGCCCAGTGCTTCAGGCCGAGTGGGGCCTTGGGGCTTTTTCTCAGGTCCTGGGGAAGTGGCGTGGCTCCGGCACCCCTGGTGCTGTACAGGCCTTAGGAGGCCAAGGCGACAACGCTCCGAGCCCCCATGGGCCTTTGAGAGCTTCATGGCCCTCTCTCTTACAGGGATATGGGGAAGTGAAACTACACGGCAGCAGCTTGGGTTTCATATATATATATTTTTAAACTGTTGATTTAATTTCTTCCCTCACTTCATGTGATAACGCTAGGTTTGGAGAAGCAGTTGGAACTCACACGTGGCAGTTAGGGCCTGTGAGATGAGCTGGAGAAGGCATTTCCCGCCAGTGTTTGAGCTGCCTGGTGTTCGCCGGGGACTCGGAGTTCCATTCTTTGTGAAGAGCTTTGCGCAGGATTCAAAGGAAGCTCGCTTGGTGCCACTTGGCTGCTTAGCTCCAGTGCTGGTTGGCTTGTCTGCAAACCTCAGTGTCCACAGACCCAGGGAATCATCTTAATAAAGTTGTCCAGGTTAAAGACAGAAACATCAATCCCCGCTTCCCGAAAAAAACTCCCAAACCTAACTGCAAGAGATGGCATAAGGAAACGATATCCAAGAGATTCAGGTGAAAGCTGACGAACGTTAGTGACTTTTATTCTCAGATTTCATGCCTCAGTGCTGCCATTGAAACCTGTTGGCCAGATTCAAGCTAAGAGAAAATTGAGTCACAAAAGTTTCGTGACTGTTTTAATTTATTCTTTTTTTTTCAAAGAATCCTGAAAATTAGTTAACGGTCTCTCCTACGTTAAAAAAAAAAGTTTTGTTTAGTTTATAGAAAATAAAGTGCAGATAAATATTTAAAATAGGACTTCAATACTTTTGAGGAAAGAAAAAAAATAGCGCTTGCTTTAAGTAGTCTGGACTTTTATGAAATCTTAAGGCACTTGCTGGTGTTGTAACTAAAAACCAGTTTAGCTGTGAATTAGCTTAGTGACCTTGGTTGTTAAGCTGTAATATAAAGAGTATGAGAATGTGAAGTAATATAAGCCTTGTAAATGGTAGGTGAAAATGCAAGCAATAATCATTGTCAGTCCAATGACAACATTGTCAATCCATTGACAACACTAATGACAGTTATTTAAGACTTGGTAAAGGTACATGTGTGTATGTTTGTATACACCTCTCTGTATGTGTACATATTTATATATAGATCACCTAGTGTATGTGAATCAATGAAAAAATTTACCGTATTTTTATTTTCTTTTAAAGTCAAGTGTTCTGATTGGGTAAAAATGTGAAAAATATTGTATTTTAATTATAATTTTATATATTTAAATATTATAATTTACAAGTCATTTATTTTCTTATGGGAAATCTAATTTAAAATTTCTCAATTTTCAAGTTGGCTTTTTAGTCAAGTTTTGTTGATGGTGGTGTTTGTTTTCACATGTGACTTAAAAGCAGAAAAATGTAAAAAGTATGTGTGCAATTAAATAACAGAAACTGCTGTCTTTTAAAAGTACTCTTATGGGCTTCAGGTATTTTTGAACATTATGGTAAAGTTAGTTTTTCTACCTAAAATAGCTAATCAAATTATTTATGACAAATTCATGATATCAGTAGTAATTTATGTTTTTTGGCAATAGGAACCAGATTAAATTAGACTAAACTTCTAGAAAACTACTTTTCTTGTTTTCTTTGTAGAAGAAAATTTAGGTGGTTTTGAGTTTGGCAGTGATTTTTTATTTTCTTTAAGTTTTTGTGCTATATAATTCTATTATTTTCTGTTGACCAATCATGATTCAAAGGTATTAAGCAAATAATACCATTACATTACATAATCGGGCTTCCCTGGTGACTCAGATGGTAAAGAATCTGCCTGCAATGTGGGAGAACTGGGTTTGGTCCCTGGGTTAGGAAGATCCCCTGGAAAAGGACATGGCAACCCATTCTAGTATTCTTTCCTGGAGAATCCCCATGGACAGAGGAGCCTGGGGGGCTACCATCCATGGGGTTGAAAAGAGTGGGACATGACAGAGCAACTGAGCACAGCACAGTCACATCATCACAATAGTAAAAGATGTTTACCAGTTTTTACAATCAATAGCCAGATAAAAAATAGAAGATAAATATAATTGTAAGCCATAATGGAAACATGATTAACCTAACAGTATAAAATAATTACATACAATTTGTGGGGTTAAATAAAGTGCCGTGGTAAATGGAAGTGTATACATGCAATGTTCTCATCCACTCAGCCAGTCTGTTTCGCACAATTAATCCATTTATAGTTTAGGTAATTATTTATATGTATGATCCTATTATATGTATGAACCATTTTCTTAATTGTTCTGGATTTATTTTGTGTAGGTATTTTTCTTCACTTGTGTTTCCTGCTTAGAGAAGTTTCTTTAGGATTTGTGGTAAAGCTGTTTTGGTGGTGCTGAATTCTCTTAACTTTCTCTTGTCTGGAAAGTTTTTGATTTCATCATTGAATCTGAACAAGAGTCTTAGCTGCATAGAATATTCTTGGTTGTAGGTTTTCCCCTTTCATCATTTTAAATATATTGTGGCACTACATTTTTAAATACAACACTGGAAGCATGATCCAGAAAGAGAAAAATGATAAAATATGCTTAAATAGATTTTAATAAAATTAAAATTTCTGCTTTGCTAAAGATGCTTCTAAGACTCAAAAGGCTGGAAGAAAATATTTGCAAATCATCTCTGATAAAGGACTTTTTCCAAAACATAAAAAGAACTCAAAATGAAACAAGAAATACTGAGAATGGGTAAATGATGAGAATACAAAGTGGCAGAGTCATTTGGAAGGTAATTGAGCTTCTAAGTATTTACCCAATTGATCTGAAAACTTAAATCCACACAAAATCCTGCATGTGAATACTTATAACAGCCTTATTCATGATCATTAAAAACTAGAAACCATCTATGTCCTTTAATAGGACGTATTCATCTGCACAGTAGAATTTTATTCAGTGATAGAAATAAATGAGTTACCAAGCCACAGAAAGACATGGAGCTGTCTTAAATGTCCCTGGAGGAGGGCTGGCAACACACCCCAGTATTCTTGCCTGGAGAATCCCCATGGACAGAGGAGCCTACTGGGCTGTAGTCCATAGGGTCGCAGAGTCAGTACACAACTGAGCAACTAAGCGTAGTCTTAAATGCATATTGCTGAGTTAAAGACATTTCTGAAAAAGACTATATCCTCTATGCTTATAATTACATGAAATTATAAAACGGCAAAACTGTTGAGACAATAAAATAGTGCTTGGTTACCAGGGTCTTGGGAGAGTTGGGGAGGATACATGGGTAGAGAACAGATGATTTTTCGAGCAGTGAAACTACTTTGTATGATGCTATAATAGTGGACATATGTATTTCACATTTGTTCCACCTCAGAGCACGCAGTGAACCTCAATCTATGTTTTGTTTTGTTCTTTTTTTACATTACTTGGAAAGTCAAGAGATCCCAGGAAGGATAGCAGACTGTGACAAGAAAACCTAATTCTATTACAAATGTTTAAAACCATCTCACTGAGCTGGATGGGGAGATAGATAATAACTTAGGTAACTTTGGAAATGAGTGAGATCCATAAGACTAAATGGAAAAACATTGTGCAAAAAACTGTATTTTAGTTGATAAGGTTCTTTTCTGTGGGGATATAGGTTAAGGGTTCTGATATTGCCATACATGTATATTGGAAATGAACAATTAGGCTAATGGATGGCAGATGGTGGGAGCCAGGTTTCTTGCTGTTGAAGTGGGAATTCACAGATATTAAAAAATCTTAAAAAAAATGCATGGCTATAGAAGGATTGCATTACTGGTGCTACATGGATTTGCTAGGGTGCTAGTGTATAATAATTCACTATTTACTTCCACAGTTTTACAATTTTTCTGTGTCTTTATGGGAACAAAAGTTGGTTACTTTGGTTGACGATATGTAATAATCATTTAAAAATATGAGAGGGTAGACAGTTTGTTGTGAAAGCTTAAAGAAAATTTGCCTACGAGTAACAGTTTGTAATATATTTTGAAAAAGAAATGTACAATATTAAGTGTTGACAAAGTTAGGTGAGGTTGGTCACATTTTATAGGTTAATCCATAATATTGAAAAAGATTTGTTACTCTTTTAATGCAAAAACAACTTGTTACATGGGTTATATGCAGAGTGAAATAAAAGTTGCTTTCTTTCTGTTAAAATGATAAATATGTTTTTGATAGTATATCCTGTTAATAACATGAAAATACAGAAAAAATGGTGTACCATAATCAGATAGATGAAGTTCCTTATGTCACCCAAATGCTGTCAGTTGAAAGCCTATTACTTTATGTTCCATTTTTTTTTATACTTTACAATCACTAACAAAATTTCTTCCCTTTTGTAAAAGCTAGAATTGCTAATAATTGTTATTACCTGTTCTGTTCACTTCAAATATTGTCGGTTTAATCCAAAACTGATGCTATTTATTTTTTCTAAATACTAAGAGTATGACCCTATCTTAGATCTTCTTATAATTCTTTTTGATATTTGCTTTCTTAACTTCAAATTTAAAAACTCAGATTCAGAGTAATAAAACTGTTAAAAGTTTTTCAAACTCATACTGTCTTTGAGATTTGCTAGATGGCTGATTGACACCAAACAGTTTTTATAAAAGAAGAGATAAAAAAAGGTATGCATCTTGGTGGTCTCTGTATTTTTAATTAGTTTGAAATATACAACCTTCATTCTGTAGAGTTCAGTTCAGTTCAGTCGCTCAGTCGTGTCCGACTCTCCGCGACCCCATGAATCACAGCACAGCACGCCAGGCCTCCCTGTCCATCACCAACTCCCGGAGTACACCCAAACTCATGTCCACAGAGTCGGTGATGCCATCCAGCCATCTCATTCTCTGTCGTCCCCTTCTCCTCCCGCCCCCAACCTTTCCCAGCATCAGAATCTTTTCCAGTGAGTCAACTCGTTGCATGAGGTGGCCAAAGTATTGGAGTTTCAGCTTTAGCATCAGTCCCTCCAATGAACATCCAGGATTGATCTCCTTTAGAATGGACTGGTTGGATCTTCTTGCAGTATTAGGGACTCTCAAGAGTCTTCTCCAACACCACAGTTCAAAAGCATCGATTCTTCGGCGATCAGCTTTCTTCACAGTCCAACTCTCACATCCATACATGACCACGGGAAAAACCATTGCCTTGACTAGACGGACCTTGGTTGGCAAAGTAATGTCTCTGCTTTTTAATATTCTGTAGAGTATCGGCAATGGAAAAACAGAAACTCAAACTGGGTGCCTGGGACAAGTAGATACGAGTGGTACTTGAAATATATTTCTGTAGTTGTGTTCCTTTCAGGTTGGATAAAAGCACAATTATATTCGTGTATAAAGCAATTGTCATCAGATTGATTTATAAATTTATTTCATTTTTTAAATAATTTATTTATTTAAATTGGAGGCTACTTACTTTACATCATTGTATTGGTTTTGCCTTACATTGACATAGATTTATTTTATAATCTAGGCAGTTCATGACAAGCTCAGCAAACACTTTATGAGATGAATTAGAAGTCCCTAGAGATTTGTCCATGTCTCGTTGTTCACAGTACTTTCTTACTCTTAGGATTATCATTGACTTCATTAAAAATGGATTGTTACCTTCACAGAAGATTCCAGACTTCCATTCTGAACTATATATGGTAATAAATTAACCAAAATCTTTCAGTCTCATTATTGACAATTGGTTTCTTCTTTTCCCTTAAACTTTTCTACAGGTCCCTGCATAATTATTTTGAGGGAAGTTTCAAAAGAATACTAGTCTCAGTAAAGAGCATTACCAAGTATTTTTGATGAATCATATTTCAGGGAATAGACACATGGGCAAGTTTCTCAAGTTTGAGCCGATATTGTCGCTATAAAGAGATCCTTTTCAATCCGTGGAACCAAGACAGGATTCCAAGACTCAGTTTAGTAGATGACAGCTAACACCTCTTTGTTTTCTTCTTTAGCTATGTCTAAACATCAATTTCACAGGCTACATTTGTATAAACTGTAATGAAATACTATCTAAATAGTTTCTTGTTCAGATTGACCCTGTACAGTACAGAAAATACAGTATATAGAAATGCCTAAATATGAATTAATGAATCAGTAGGAAAAAATTATAATAGTGACTATGAAGAATAGAAATATGTAGTTAAATTTGCCTTACTTACAAAATTACTGAGATCTGTAGTTAAAAATGAAACAGAGTACTTTTACCAGTACCCTTATTATTTATGACCATGTGACTATTTACTAAATTCATTAAGTATCCATATTTCAGATAAGAGCTGTACTTTATTTGTATGTTTGGAGCCTTTCAGAAAACTAGCATGGTATATGTTCTATAGTTAATGAAAACTTACAGGTCATAATCAATATTTCCTCCTCACAGGTCAAGTACACTCAAAAACAATGAGTAAGAGGATATCTCCAGATGTTGTTTCTATTCACAAACTCAGTATAAACGAATCATCTCATTCTGTCTCTAGACATGAAGTAGTTAATAACAAGTTTGTAAAGGTATAAAAATGATTCCTGGCATATAAATGTGATTGAGTTGTGATTTAATCAACATAGCTTTAAAATATCTCCAGACAGATGTTAGCTGTCAAGACCTAGTATTGTCAAGTGTCATATTCTCCTAATTTTGGTAACCAAGATACAGAGTTTTTATGTATTAATAACTGTATCTCGTGGCATCCATGGGAAAAAAAAGCGAGAAACACAAACCATAAAATGAATGACATCGAAACAGAAAATTGCTGAATACAATTAGGTGGTCAAATCATGCTTTCAGTTCAGTTCAGTTAAGTTGTGATTAATAGGGTCGCGGAGAGTCGGACACGACTGAGCGACTGAACTGAACTGAGAATGGACTGGTTGGGTCTCCTTGCAGTCCAAGGGACTCTCAAGAGTCTCTTTCAGTTCAGTTCAGTTCAGTCGCTCAGTCGTGTCCAACTCTCCGCGACCCCATGAATCATAGCACGCCAGGCCTCCCTGTCCATCACCAACTCCCGGAGTTCACTCAAACTCATGTCTTACTTAGAGGTAAATAATAATATCAACTACACAAAAACACAGTTTTATTATATTTGAACAAATGAGACATATTGTACCATATTTCTAGCTTCAAATGGTAAAATGCCTTATGAATATTTTCTCAGTGTCCTGATGCCCTCCCTAAAATATCCTCTCCCTGTTACTTTACCAGGCTCTTCTCTATTCATGTGAAATCTTTTCTTTCCCTCAAAGAGGCGGGAGGCTTTTCTTTGATGCTCGCACTGTATTGTATGCATACCGTTATTAATATGATTTGCATTTTGATGTAAATTCTCAATTTATTTTCCTCATTATATCATAAATTTGATGAGGATTATACCTTATTGATACGTGTCCCCAGTGAATAAATCCTACTCTCAGCAGATGTATATTTAATTGAATAGTCTATTGGTAGTTTTTTTGGATAATTTATTTTTTCTTAATATTTTTTTAAGCTTATTTATTTGTATAGGGCATATGACAGCTTATTGTCTCTGTGGGAGAGGGTGAGGGTGGGATGATTTGGGAGAATGTCATTGAAACATGTATGTTGTCATATGTGAAATGAATCACTAGTTCAGGGTCAATGCATGTTATAGGATGCTTGGGGCGGGCATGCGGGGATGACCCAGAGGGAGGATAAAGGGAGGAGGGAGGTGGGAGTGGGGTTCAGGAGGGGGAACTTATGTAAACCCGGGGCGAATTCATGTCAATGTATGGCAAAACCAACCAATATAATATTGTAAAATAATTTGCCTCCAATAAAAAATAAATTAATTACAAAAAAAAGAGGTTTTTCTGATCATAGTGTCTTTATACACACTTATAGGAAGGCTGATCGCCGAAGAATTGATGCTTTTGAACTCTGGTGCTGGAGAAGACTCTTGAGAGTCCCTTGGACTGCAAGGAGATCCAACCAGTCCATTCTAAAGGAGATCAGTCCTGGGTGTTCATTGGAAAGACTGATGCTAAAGCTGAAGCTCCAATACTTTGGCCACCTCATGCGACGAGTTGACTCACTGGAAAAGACTCTGATGCTGGGAGCGATTGGGGGTAGGAGGAGACGGGGAAGACAGAGAATGAGGTGGCTGGATGGCATCACCGACTCGATGGACATGAGTTTGAGTGAACTCCGGGAGTTGGTGATGGACAGGGAGGCCTGGCGTGCTGTGGTTCATGGGGTTGCTAAGAGTCGGACACGACTGAGTGACTGAACTGAACTGAACTGATACCTTACTGTGTTAATGAAACATTGAGAATGTTTTAAAATGAAAGTACTCATAGGATGGACTTTGTTGCAAATAATAAATTATTTTTCATCCATTTGAAAGCATAACTGTATGATAAAATACAATTCTTTACTAAGTAAGGATGCAAATTTCTATATAAGCCTGTTTATTTATATTTCTCAAATGAGAACAGTAGGATTTTGTTTGACTTAATTTGTGTAAGCTAGAATACATTTAATTATGCATCTGTGGTTTAATTATCATCAGGAAGTTAAAGAACTTGTATTGTACAACAACAGCATAATTGAGAAATGAATACTAGAATACCCTAGAAAATCTTCACTGGGCAGATTCCAGGATTTTTATTTAAAAATGGCACAGATTGAATTAAAGAACAATGAAAAACAAACAACAAAACTTGTCTTTGACTGCTGAGAAGTTGTACTCTGCTAAAGGAAGTGTTACTTAAAATATGGCAAAATAATTTTCAGTGCATTCTACAACAGTGAATTATTTGTACAGTTACAGTGGTTTCCAAATGAAAAATTTGTGCAACTTCAATTAATGCATATGTCCAGGTTCCAGTAAACTAAATAAGATTTGATTGGGTAATTAAATCTTCTAATCATTTGCTCGGTAAATAGATTATAGAAGTTGGACCATATATGAGCATGCTAAAAGCAAGAGATAGTGTCTAGCTTGTTTTTCACTATTCTGATAAAATTTTATACTTCACTGAATAATCTATGCTTTCTTTGGTATTTCTTTTGCATGTGTGGTTTCTTCCACTGAACAGCCTTCTCCTCCCATTCTGTTCCCCCTTATCTCTTATTGCTCCAATACCAATTCACAAACTGCTACCGATCCCTCAAGTTTTGGCTCAAACTTGTAACTCAGGTGTCAAAGACGCTATAACCCATACTCTGCTGCAAGATTATTGTCCATTCTAAGAGATTTATATTATCCTGCTTGATTTCACTTGCCTCTTGTTGCCAGGGTCTGGCAGCCCAACACTGATTCACATTTGGAACTTAGTTCTCTTTTGTTGATCTAGACACACATATACACACACATACTTTTATACTGATTGTTAAGACATCTCTCCTTCAAAAAAATCTTTTCATCTTTTATGTACCAGAGCTTTAATCTGTTGATTTATTACCTGGCACTTTGACTTGCTCCTGTTACTTGCCAGCAGTTGCAAAAATCATTCCCTCTTATTATTATGGGGTGTGATTCTAGTGACTAAGCATAAATTCACCTGCAACCTTACTTCCAATCTTGCTATTAGGTTTGCCAAACCATGGTCTTTCTTCTCCATTTCCCAGCTTTAGACATAGCCTGAGAGTATTTGAGAAGTGATGAGATTGATGTGAAGTTCCATTCCCCAATTAAACATGATTTCAGCTCTCCTCCATGAGCCCCCATACTTAAAATTTGACAGTAACTAAATCAAGGCAAATTGGAAGTGGTCAAACAGGAGATGGCAAGAGTGAACGTCGACATTCTAGGAATCAGTGAACTAAAATGGACTGGAATGGGTGAATTTAGCTCAGATGACCATTATATCTACTACTGTGGGCAGGAATCCCTTAGAAGAAATGGAGTAGCTATCATAGTCAAAAAAAAGTCCGATATGTATGCAGTTCTTGGATGCAATCTCAAAAATGACAGAATGATCTTTGTTAGTTTCCAAGGCAAACCATTCAATATCATGGTAATTCAAGTCTATGCCTCGACCAGTAATGCTGAAGAAGCTAAAGTTGAATGATTCTATGAAGATCTACAAGAAATTTTAGAACTAACACCTGAAAAATACCTCCTTTTCATTATAGGGGACTGGAATGCAAAAGTAGGAAGTCAGGAAACACTTGGAGTAACAGGCAAATTTGGCCTTGGAGTACAGAATGAAGCAGGGCAAAGGCTCATAGAGTTTTGCCAAGAGAACGCACTGGTCATAGGAAACACCCTCTTCCAACAACACAAGAGAAGACTCTACACATGGACATCACCAGATGACCAACATGAAATCAGATTGATTGTATTCTTTGCAGCCAAAGATGGAGAAGCTCTATACAGTCAGCAAAAACAAGACCGGGAGCTGACTGTGGCTCAGATCATGAACTCCTTATTGCCAGATTCAGACATAAGTTGAAGAAAGTAGTGAAAACCACTAGACCATTCAGGTATGACCTAAATCAAATCCCTTATAATTATACAGTGGAAGTGAGAAATAGATTTAAGGGACTAGATCTAACAGACAGAGTGCCTGATGAACTATGGACAGAAGTTCATGACATTGCACAGGAGACAGGGATCAAGACCATCCCCCCAAAAAATAAATGCAGAAAAGCAAAATGGCTGTCTGAGGAGGCCTTACAAATAGCTGTGAAAGAAGAGAAGCGAAAAATAAAGGAGAAAAGGAAAGATATGCCCATTTGAATGCAGAGTTCCAAAGAATAGCAAGGAGAGATAAGAAAGCCTTCCTCAGCGATCAGTGCAAAGAAATAGAGGAAAATAATAGAATGGGAAAGACTATAGATCTCTTCAATAAAGTTAGAGATATGAAGGGAGCATTTCATGCAAAGATGGGCTCAATAAAGGACAGAAATGGTAGGGACCTAACAGAAGTAGAAGATATCAAAAAGAGGTGGCAAGAATACACAGAACTGTACAAAAAAGATCTTCATGACCCAGATAATCAAGATGGTGTGATCATTCACCTAGAGCCAGACATCCTGGAATGTGAAGTCAAGTGGGCCTTAGGAAGCATCACTACGAACAAGGGTAGTGGAGGTGATGGAACTCCAGTTGAGCTATTTCAAATCCTGAAAGATGATGCTGTGAAAGTGCTGCACTCAATATGCCAGCAAATTTTGAAAACTCAGCAGTGGCCACAGGACTGGAAAAGGTCAGTTTTCATTCAAGTCCCAAAGAAAGGCAATGCCAAAGAATAGTCAGACTACTGCACAATTGCACTCATCTCACATGCTAGTAAAGTAATGCTCAAAATCCTCCAAGCCAGGCTTCAGTAATAGTGAACCGTGAACTTCCAGATGTTCAAGCAGGTTTTAGAAAAGGCAGAGGAATAGAGGTCAAATTGCCAAAATCTGCTGGATCATGGAGAAAGCAAGAGAGTTCCAGAAAAACATCTATTTCTGCTTTATTGACTATGCCAAAGTCCGTGTGTGGATCACAATAAACTGTGGAAAATTCCTAAAGAGATGGGAATACCAGACCACCTGACCTGCCTCTTGAGAAATCTGTTTGCACGTCAGGAAGCAACAGTTAGAACTGGCCATGTAACAACAGACTCGTTCCAAATCGGGAAAGGAGTACGTCAAGGCTGTATATTGTCACCATGCTTCTTAAACTTATATGGAAAGTACATCATGATAAACGTTGGGCTGGATGAAGCACAAGCTGGAATCAGGATTGCTGGGAGAAATATCAATATTTCTCAGATATGCATCTCAGATATGCAGATGACACCACTCGTATGGCAGAAAGTGAAGAACTAAAGAGCTTATCGATGAAAGTTAAAGAGGAGAGTGAAAGAGTTGGCTTAAATGTCAACATTCAGAAAACTAAGATCATGGCATCCGATCCCATCACTTCTTGGCAAATAGTTGAGGAAACAACGGGAAACAGTGCCAGACTTTATTTTTTGGGGCTCCAAAATCACTGCAGATGGTGATTGCAGCCATGAAATTAAAAGACGCTTACTCCTTGGAAGGAAAGTTATGACCAACCTAGACAGCATATTAAAAAGCCGAGACATTGCTTTGCCGACAAAGGTCTATCTAGTCAAGGCTATGGTTTTTCCAGTGGTGATAGATGGATGTGAGAGTTGGACTCTAAAGAAATCTGAGCACCGAAAGCCTGATGCTTTTGAACTGTGGTGTTGGAGAAGACTCTTGAGGTTCCCTTGGACTTCAAGGAGGTCCAACCAGTCCATCCTAAAGGAGATCAGTCCTGGGTGTTCATTGGAAGGACTGATGTTGAAGCTGAAACTTCAATATTCTGGCCACCTTATGTGAAGAGATAACTCATTTGAAGAGACCCTGATGCTGGGAAAGATTGAGGGCGGGAGGAGAAGGGGACGACAGAGGATGAGATGGTTGGATGGCATCACCGACTCTGTGGACATGAGTTTGGTTGAACTCTAGGAGTCAGTGATGGATAGGGAGGCCTGGTGTGTTGCGGTTCATGGGGTTGCAAAGAGTTGGACACGACTGAGCGACTGAATTGAACTTATGGTAGGTACAGATGTTAAGTGTTTATATTTTCAAACTACCAAGTGTTTTCTACTCTGAAAACTTTCTTGAGGTTCCCCTTGGAAGACTTAGGTGGATGTTTTTCATACTTTATAAAACGTTCTGAAGATTCCACTAAGCAAAAGAAGAGCAGAGCTATATCGATAGCAGTGATTCTTTTGAGAGAAACACATGCTTTATTTTCATTGCCCAGCAAGGAAGAAGTGTTTCATTTATGATGCATTTCCAACAACATGAACAGTGCCTGCCATACATCAGGAATCAAAAACCCAGTAGTTGAACACACTCAACTGAGTTTTTAAATCACACGTTTTCCTAAAAGCCACTTGTGGAAAATAAAAACTTAGTATGATTCCTTATGGTAAAGTTTCTTAAGTACATGCAAGTTACTGGCACTTTATATATATTCAATTTTAATCTCTCTATATACAGATTATCCTCTAGAAAAATGCTCTATCATTAGAAATATAAGAATTTTTTAGTTTCCTCTATTATAAATATCTTTATATACTATTTAAGTATATAAAGGTACTTTATAATACCTAGGATGACTAAAATCTTACACAGCTGGGAAATATTTTATATGTTCTGTGAACATCTGTCTGGCTTATATTTACTGAAACATCCCATGAATGTTTATATGGATAGTATTTTTTTTAAATGCCAATGGGAAAAAAACACTGATGAAACAATGGAATTTGGATTCTTGAGATTTAAAGGAAAAATGTTGAAGAAATAATAACTTACTATAATGGTAAGATAGGTTAAACTGAACTATAAACTTCTGACACATTTAATTTCTTTTTGTGAATATAGGCCCAATATTCTAAGAAAAGAATCATAGCATAAAAATAAGGAGGAAAATCATTTATTCCATTTCTCAGTATCACCAGTCCCATCTGTGGCTGTCATATTCTCTACAAGTATCTTTCTTCTGCCAAAATTGACACCACAGTTTTTTCAAGGTGAATCATGGTATGTATATAAAGAGAAAGTATCACATTCTCACATTGTGGTGAGTGTAGAAAACTTCATTTGAATTAAAAATACATTTAAACAGACAACATCTATTTTTATCTTTTCCCATCTCTGATGTTGCCAGTTGCAGATTCATGGAATAACAGTGCTTCTGATGTGGATAAAATACTTGATATCCTACAATTTTTCTGAAGAATCAGTACCATCCATGTCAAAGCTAAAAAACTGGTAAAACTTTGTGATTGGCCACCTGATGCTGTTTCTAGACCCCTTCATCACTTATGTCCCTTAATTTTCTTCTTGTCTACTCCCGCCCTCTCATTTACACTTTTATATTTTAGTAAAGGGAAAAAACCTGGACATTGTGCAAAGATCAGTAATTAGAGTTTGACAAAGAAATCTACCTCAGGAGAAGTGACCTCTCCTTCTAGGTTTTATTGTGGAAACTGGTAGAGCAAAAAAGGATCTGATAGTGGAATACCACCTAATATAAAATGGTTTCTGGAAAAAAATCAGCATATAAACCACAGAATAATATATCTTATTATAAAATGGGAATTTTTAAAGTAAATAAGAAGCAGTTCAATTAATCTAAAAGCCATCTAGCCTAAAAGCAAATAACCTCAAGTGAATATGACATATACATTTGAATTTCATATTTGTCAGCTCTACTTCATTTATAATACTGTAGATTGATTTTATTTATCTTTTAAATCCTTTTAAATTGATTTTACCAACATAAGTACTAAAATATGCATTACTTATATAACTTATCAAGTATATTCCTTCTTATGATCGCTTTTTAAAAATTTTTATTCTTTTTAAATGCCTCTTTGTAAGATATCTACTCTAAGCCAATTTTACACATATATTATTTTACTATTTGAATTATTTTCTTAGAATATATTCTATTGATAAAAATTAAATCGCTAGGGTAAATTATATGAAAATTTTCTATGGCTTGTTATGTTTCAGAGTTACTAAAGTTTGGTAGTCTTTTTATTTACTGACTGAATTCAACAATTTGTTTACTCAGTCAGTAAACAAATAAATATTTTAAAAAATTGTTAGAAAATAATTTCTGTTCCCTCACAAGAATAAAGCCTATCAAGATCATAGGCTTCACTGACAGAATATCTTTTCCAAAATCACAGTATAAAACCCAATAGGTAAAGTCCATAAGTTCTTAATTCTCTGTGCAAAAGTGTTTAATTCTGGTCCTGGAGAAGACTCTTGAGAGTCCCTTGGACTGCAAGAAGATTCAACCAGTCCATTCTAAAGGAGATCAATCCTGGGTGTTCATTGGAAGGACTGACGCTAAAGCTGAAACTCCAATACTTTGGCCACCTCATGCGACGAGTTGACTCATTGGAAAAGTCTCTGATGCTGGGAAGGATTGGGGGTGGGAGGAGAAGGGGACGACAGAGAATGAGATGGCTGGATGGCATCACCGACTCGATGGACATGAGTTTGAGTGAACTCCGGAAGTTGGTGATGGACAGGGAGGCCTGGCGTGCTGTGATTCATGGGGTTGCAAAGAGTCGGACAGGACCAAGCGACTGAACTGAACATGGTGCTATTTTTCTAGTCTCCCTTTTAACATGCTTTTAGAACACTTTTCAGTAAACAACCCCTCTTATTTGTCTTCAAAGTTGCTTTTCCCCCTCTTAAATTGTAAAAAGAAAACCTGCATATTTTAAGACAGAGAGGCATTTAATTTTCTTTAAATATGTTGCAAGTATTTTGCTCAATGGGATGAAATACATATACAGTCTCTTGCTCTCCCCCCTTTTACATATTACCTTTCTGTTCATGTAAACTTTATTTGATTTACAGTACAACGTGCAGGCTTAACTAGATTTTTTCTCCTTAGTCCTCCCATGACCAAATTGCTAACTAATTACCACAAACCATTTTTAATTGTTGCTTTTCTTTGTTATTAGGTCTTTCCCTTGAAATGTAACTGGCTTCATTTTTGTTTTTCTGAGCATGAAATTATCATTTATCTGAAAATTTAAATTGGAAAATCCATATATCCCCAGACATCATCCCACTGCTTCCCCAAATATTTGAGAGCAGTGGGTAGAACACATTGCTACAGTAACTTTTGCATGTAAGGACATGATGTAGGGACACCTATGTTAACTCATTGGGAGGACTGATGCTGAAGTTGAAGCTCCAGTGTGCATTCCAAGTGTGCTTAGGCAGTTTGGTTTAAATAACAAAGGATTTAGACCAAAGGATGAGCCCAAATTTGTGTTAACTTTTTAACAATTTCCCTTTTATAGTAATTTTGTATTTTCCAATATTTTGTGATAATAAGCAATGACATCTGTTAGCTCAAATACAGGTCTAGGGTAGAAGTGTGGTAGAAATGGAATTTCCATCTCACTGTTATATGCTGTTTTAATTTTGGTAGATTACTGATGTTTTGTGTTCTGTAGAGGTTATACAAATTTAATTTTTCACTAACATCTGAGACTACTTGGCAAACATATTTTCCAACTTTTTAATTATGGTGAATACAGAGATACCTGTTTCCATTTCTTTCATTTTGAATATTATTCATTATCTTTTCAGTGTTTTTAGGAGCCATTTAAATTTTGTCTCTTTTTCAATAAATTGTATATTTATGTTTTCCTCAATTTTTATTTGGCTCTTTATTGTTTTTTAATGTTGGTTTTTCTTAGCTTTTTATGTATTTAGAGAATTATTCCTTTCTGATATTAATTATAAACTGGTATCATTTATTTTATGTTTATCCATACTATTTTAGTATAATAAAATCTATGAGTCTTTATACTTCAGTTTCATGTCATATTTCACATTGTGAATTTATATTTTATTATTCTCATATTTGTCTAACATTTATATACAATTTAAAAATTTAAATTATTGATCATTTTGGAATTTATTTTTTATTAAAGAATGTAGAATGTATCCTTTTTTTTTGAACACTGTTAATTGAATAATTTGTTTATATTATTGAAATTAATATGGTCTTTATAGTACATTAAGTTCCAATACATTTGCCATTATTCCCTGTTCTCTATTCTGTCCCATTCCTTTGTCTGTCTACATATACTACTTAAATCATTACAGCATTATATTATATATTGTTTTAAAAATAGGGAGAGCTACATTCCCCTTGTTATTATTTTATATAATTTAAATATTTTCTCTTAATTTTCAGTTTTTTAATAGTATTAGCATTTCCCTTCCTTCTGCTTTTCCAATCCCCTTCCCAACTTGTGTCAACTCCAAATATTATGCTGAGGTAATATTTCTTCCTTTATGAATTTAATATATTGATCTCTATACTACTTAAAATAATATGTTTATTAATTTAGGATCTAATAATTTCTCACCTAACTTTTATATTCTACAATTTGCATGGGCTTCCCATGTGGCTCAGCTGGTAAAAAATCTGCCTGCAGTGTGGGAGATTGGAGTTCAGTCCCTGGGTTGAGAAGATCCCCTGGAGAAGGGAAAGGCTACCCAATCCAATATTCTGGCCTGGAGAATTCAGGGTTGCAAAGAGGTGGACATAACTGAGCAACTTTCACTTTCACTTTCTTTCATTTGCATGACACAGTTGAGTTTGCTTTCTATTTGAAGCATTATTGTCATAAACATTGTTTGGTTTATTTTTCCTGTAGTGATCTTGCTATTTTTGCAGAAAGAAGAAACATTACTACTCACATCTTATAGTTTTTTGTCATTTTATCTACTGAATAAAATGTTTATCATTCCTCTTGAAGGCATTCATCTTGAAACTGTCAGTGACTTTCTATTTTAATTCAAACCTGTTGCATTTTAAACCTGTTACCCCGTTTTGTAATGGGATTTCTAGGAAATTAAATGTTTCTCTATGAATATCATCCCCATTTTAAGTATGTTATCACTAACTTTTCCTAAATAGTTCGTTGGAAACTAACTTAAACCAATTGCTCACTAATGATTCTCTCACAGTATCATATCAGATTATATTGAAGATAAAATCATTTATTAAAGGAGGATTTATTAACAAGATGGCACAGAACAGTTTGTAAAATCTCTTTTGTAAGTTTGCTGTGAATCTGTTCTGTGTTCTTTAAATATAATGACCACTAACTTGAACTCAAGGGATATCTGACAACATTCTAGAGGCAATATGCTCCTATCCTTACAACTGGCATTCAGTTCAGTTCAGTTCAGTCACTCAGTTGTGTCGGACTCTGCGAGCCCATGAACCACAGCACGCCAGGCCTCCCTGTCCATCACCAACTCCTGGAGTTCACTCAAACTCATGTCCATCAAGTTGGTGATGCCATCCAGCTATCTCATTCTCTGTTGTCCCCTTTTCCTCCTGCCCCCAATCCCTCCCAGCATCAGAGTCTTTTCCAGTGAGTCAACTCTTCGCATGAGGTTGGCATTAGGCAACCAGAAATCCTTCAAAGTGAGATTTATTCAGGAAGCAAACTTGGGTCACTATTTTTAAGATTAAAGACTACAAGTGTCAGTCTCTGATGTAACTACCCAAGGCATATGTCTTGAATATATTATTTTCATCAGTGAGAACCCATTTTTAAATATAATTTTATGTTTTAGAGCAGTTTTAGATTCAAAGCAAAGTTAGACAAAAAGTGCAGAGACGTTGCACATAGTCCTCTTCTCCACAAATGGACAGACTGTCTAACTGTAATATCTGCAGTCATGTGTGCGTACCTGGTCGCTTCAGTTGTGTCTGTCACTTTGCGACCCCATGGACTGTAGCCTACCAGGCTTCTCTGTCCATGGGATTCTCCAGGCAAGAATACTGGAGTGGGTTACCATTTCCTTCTCCAGGGGATCTTCCCGACCCCAGGAAGCCCGCGTAGGGTAGTACATTTGTTTAAACAACAAATTAAATAAAATTCTGATCCTTAAAATTGTAAGAAGCAGATAATCATCAGATTTCTTATTTTAGCAGTCTTGGATGTTAGAAAGCAAATTCTTCATGTTTTCAAGAAAAATGAAAACACTATTTTGTAGTGCAGGATCTGGGGCTTCACACTTCAAAGTTCCCAGATACCCAGGCCAAATTATCTACAGTCAATGTCTCCAAGTGGGATACACTAGTAGAAACTTTGTTGGAGTGGAAAGTAGAGAAATGATTCTGTCTTCTTGCCTTTTTTTTTTCTCATGGTGTTTCTGGCTTGAAGAACAGTAGCAGCAATAACAGTGTTCATGACAGTGAGAGTGACAGCTACAGCTACAAAGGGTAACAAGAACCTGGGAATGCTGGCTCTTTATTTCTTGCTCAAGCCATGTGGTTCCCAGCAAAAGCAGCAGTGTCCTAGATATGCATGCTTGTGGATTCCATATTAGGCAACATGATTTCAGCAGAGCTATTAACATTATGACACAAAGGTCCTGGGCTTAATATTTACTTGTTTGTAGCAGTGACTAATTTTTAATAATGTTCCTTCTCTTTTGATCCTCTAATCCTTCCAAATCATATTAGCTGATTATGCATTAAAATCCTCCTATTTGAAATACATAAAATGATTTCTGATTTTAAATATATCATAACAGTTGCAATGGGAAAACACTGATACTTAAATCCTAGTATAATTTCATATAAAGGATAGCTACAGACTATGCTTTTATATGCAAATACTGATGCAGATGTTTGAAATAAAATAGTATTAGCTATTAGAGAAAAATACATTAAAATGAATAAATAATAATTAAATCAGATTAATTTCAGTAATCCAAGGGTGGAATAAGATTATAAAATCCATTAATATAGCTAATGTTTTAAGTAGGCATAAGGAGAAAAAAGTATATCATTTCCATGAAACGTTCTACACAAAATTGAATACTTTTTTCTAATAAAAACACTCAATAGAGGAGTAACTGATTCAATGCTCTTCAAATGTGAATAATCCGAAACTTAAATAATGGGAAATGCTGGACCAGTTTCTGTTAAATTCAGAGAAAAGGGAAATGAGCTCATTATTGCTTCAGTTTTTACTATTGTACTGAAGATATTAAAAAATAAAATCCAATAAAAGGAAATGATTAGAGGCATGAGTTAGAAAGAAAAAGGGCAAGACTATCTCTGTATGCAGATGTGATAGTTTACATGGAAAACTACAGAGAATCAGAGAGAAGGGGAGAGAGAGGGAAAAGGAGGGAGAGAAGGGGCTGGGGAGAGAGATGAAATTGAAGTAGCAATATAAGACAAATATTTTAAAATTAAAGATCCTTATGATGGATAATTGTATATATTAACTTGGCTAGTCCATGCTACCCAGATATTTGGTCTAACATAATTTTAGATGTTTTTGTGTAGGTATTTTTTACATGAGGATAATATTCAAATCAGCAGATTTTGAGTAAATTTATATAGATGGTCCTCGTCAATCATTTGAAGGCCTAAATAGACTTCCTCTGAGGAGGAAGGACTTCTGCCAGCAGACTGACTTTCCATTCAAGCTGCAACAGTAACTCTTCCTGGGGTCTTCAGTCTTACAATATATCCTGCACATTTTGAATTTGTCACCTCGATGGTTATGTGTGTCAATTACCTAAAATCTCTCTGTGTACCCATATCCTGTTAGTTCTCTTTCTTTGGAGAACCCTGACTAACACAGGCTTCATATATAAAATTAATACCCAGTTAGAAATAATAATTTATGGAAGACCCCATTACAATCAAAAGATAATGTCCTTAGGTAATAGTCCTGTGAATATATTTATCAAGAAAGGTACAGTTTAAATGAGAAGAAGTTAAAACACTCCTGAGGGACACAGAAGTGTACTTAAACAAAAAGAATGGATAAGATGATATAACATCACAGAGACGTTCCTTCTCCAGGGGATCTTCCCAACCCAGGGATCGAACCCAGGTTTCATGCATTGCAAGTGGATTCTTTTACCAGCAAAGCCACAAGGGAAGCCCAAGAATACTGGAGTGGGTAGCCTATCCCTTCTCTAGCAGATCTTCTCCACCCACGAATCAAACCAGGGTCTCCTGTATTGCAGACAGATTCTTTATCAATTGAGCTATCAAGGAAGCCCACAGAGATGTTGGTTTGCTTCAAGTCAGTAAGATTTGATGCAATCACAGTAATAAATATCAGCTTTTATTTTGGTATGGAGATAGATAAGTTGATTCTAAAGTTCATATGGAAAAATGAATAATCACTAGTAATGAAATTTCTTTAGAAAGCAGTATTGAAAGAGGGGTTAATTAAATTGACTATTATAACTAAATCAACATCTGTAATTAAGAGTACCAAAAAGGTCAGTTTTCTTTCCAACCACAAAGAAAGGCAATGCTGAAGAATATTCAAACTAACTTACAATTGTGCTCATTTCACATGCTAGTCACGTATTGCTCAAAATCCTTCAAGCTAGCTTCAACAGTATGTGAATTGGGAACTTTCAGATGTAAAAGCTGGATTTAGAAAAGGCAGAAGAACCAGTGATCAAATTGCCAACATCTGCTGGATCATAGAAAAAGCAAGAGAATTACAAAGTCATCTACTTCTACTTCATTGACTATGCTAAAGCCTTTGATTGTGTGGATTGCAGCAAATTGTGGAAATTTCTTAAAGAAATGGGAATACCAGACCACCTTACCTGTCTCCTGAGAAACCTATATGCAGGACAAGAAGCAGCTGTTAGAACCAGACATGGAAAAATGGACTAGTTCCAAACTGGGAAAGGAGTATATCAAGGCTGTATATTGTCACCCTGCTTATTTAACTTATATGCAGGATGCATCATTCAAAATGCCAAGATGGATGACTCACAAACAGGAATCAAGAATGCTGGGAAAAATATCAGCAACCTCAGATATGCAGATGATACCATTTTAATGGCAGAAAGTGAAGATGAACTAGAGAGCCTCTTGATGAAGGTGAAAGAGGAGAGTGAAAAAGCTGCCTTAAAACTCAGCATTAAAAAAACCAAGATCATGGCATCTGGTCCTAACACTTCATGGCAGATAGAAGGGAAAAAAGTGGAAGCAGTGACAGATCTTATTTTTGGGGGTTGCAATATCACTGCAGACAGTAACTGCAGCCACAAAATTAAAAGATGCTGGATTCTTGGAAGAAAATCTATGACAAACCTAAAAAGCATATTAAAGCACAGAGACATCACTTTGCTGATAAAGGTTCTTATAGACAAAGCTATGGTTTTTCCAGTAGTCATGTACTCATGTGAGAATTGGACCATAAGGAAGACTGAGTCCTGAAGAATTGATGCTTTTGAACTGTGGTGCTGGAGAAGACTTCAGAGTCCCTTGGACAGTAAGGAGATCAAACCAGTCAATCCTGAAGGAAATCTCCACCCTGAATATTCATTGGAATGACTGATGCTGAAATTGAAGCATACAAGATCAGAGATAAGAACGTTCATTTTCACTGTAAATTGCAATAAATGACTAGCCTAGACTGCATCTTAGCTGTTTGAAATAAGATCTACTGGTTCCTTCTAGGACTTATTCTCAGTTGCCTGTGTGTGTTACTGTAGAAAGTGAAAGTCGCTCAGTAGTGTCCAACTCTTTGCAACCCCATGGACTATACCGTCTGTGGAATTCTCTAGGCCAGAATACTGGAGTGGATAGCCTTTCCCTTCTCCAGGGTATCTTCCCAACCCAAGGATTGAACCCAGGTCTCTCGCACTACAGGCAGATTCTTTACCAGCTGAGCCACAAGGGAAGTTCATTACTGTAGAAGGTATACTTTAAGTCACTGAGGTTGGATTGACTTCTTCCATTTGGGACTTGTGAGACATAGAAATACATTCTATCTGCTATCTAACAGTCTGAGTCACTCATGTTGATGCCTTTACTAAGAGCCTGTTCTCTAAGTCTTACTGGAATATCAAGCCTACACTGTCCATAATCACTGTTTCTACTCAGATTTATTATTGCGGTAGGCATGGCAACACATCCATCATCCCACGCTGGCCATACAGTGAAAGTGAAAGTAGCTCAGTCGTGTCCGACTCTTTGCAATCCCATGGATTATACAGTCCATGGGATTCTCCAGGCCAGAATACTGGAGTGGATAGCCTTTCCCTTCTCCAGGGTATCTTCCTAACCCAGGGATTGAACCCAGGTCTCTCATTGCAGGCAGATTCTTTACCAGCTGAGCTGGAGGGGAAGCCTAAGAATACTGAAGTGGGTAGTCTATCCCTTCTCCAGCAGATCTTCCTGACCCAGGAATTGAACCCAGGTCTCCTGAGTTGCAGGTGGATTCTTTACCAAGGACTAAGCTATAAAGGACTATATATTTATGATTAAGAAGCTATACTTCGTATTAGACTTGTAACTTCTGCTAGAAGTTGGCCCCTTTGTCTTGCAGTGAAGAAGGCCATATTGCATGGGACATTGACTGAACCTAACTTGAAAAATTAACTGGATGGACCTCTGACCCTTGTTGAGACTAACAACAGTGCCTCGCTGTTAACATATTAGTAGGTTATGATGTTATTTGCATCTGATGAGCTTTCTCTCATCACATAATTATGACTCATTGAACTAAACTATGCCATGTTTTCAGCTTTCTGGACCACTTATAATCTGATATTATTATCCTTTTTTTCTTTTCATACTGTTCACGGGGTTAAGCCACTCCATAATGGGCTGATAGTCAATGTATTTGAGAGACATTCACATTCCCTATGAGCTGCAAACTCGTATTGTTAAGCCCTAGAATTAACTACCCAAGGATCAAATCAAAAGAATTTCCGACTCAATCTCCCTCCCTCTTTCTGGTCCATAGCCTTAATAAGGCAGAGTGATCACTGAATGCAGACAAAATTCATCTCTTAGATAAGAGATGAATCTCTTTATCTCCATAGATAAGATTTGTCTGTTATCCATCACTCCTGGTTAATGATCAAAATGGAAGGGCTAGATAATTATGTAGACTTATTTGGAAAATTTTACTTGGCATCTTCACCATTCTTAAGCATGGTGCATCTCTCTCTTGACAGCAAGTCCAGGTCAACTTGCTTCGTACAGCCTTTTGGTGGCAGCCCAGTTAAAAGAGATGCTAATGGATATAAACCTAATTCTGGTTTAGCCACCTGGATTCTCTTGTTGGATTGACCTAATTCTATATTATAAAGATAATTGCAGTTTGGTTCAGTACACTGCTAACTCAGTGTCACATGGTGACCCAAGATAGGTTACATAATGAGTCTTTGTAAATTTGATAAAAATGCCCTTGTGCCTTTTGTTCTTGAACCACTGCCTCCCTCCAGATGAAAAGTCTAGGTGTCAGTAGCAGATGGTTTGAGAAAATTTGGAGATAGAGCTGCTAGGATGAGACATTTATTATTTCACAACCATGAAGTGAGAGGAACAATAACAGTATCTGGGGAGGAAACACCAAAGATTCTGAGGTTCAGGGAATGGGAAGCAGTTAATGTTCTTTGTCCCCTAGATCCCAAAACACAGCCTGATAAAGCAGTCATTTAACAGCAGTTGTAACTGACCTGCTTGCCGCTGGCTTTGCCATCTCCATTCATGTGTGGTATAAACAGAAAAAGTCATGCAGACATGCCCACTCCTGGAATATTCTGATGTATTCCTATGCAATCAGTGGTAGCTTCTGAATTTGGAGTCCTTACTGCCCTTGTACTGTACACATGCAAACACATAGGCCAGCAAAATTTTGTTCAGTTCAGTAGTTACAAATATATACTTTCTCTTGTACCTGAGTGACTCTGGGTTGTGCCATGGTGTCAGGAAAACTACAACCATTCAATCCTATGGCCCATGTAGCTTAACCAAATCAATGTAATGTAACCCAAGTCAAATGTAAAAATAAACCCTAAACTGGGATGACTTGTGCTCCTTCAGGAAGCACAAGTGGAGGGGACTGAGCTATGGAAATATCTTTTCGTTGGAGGTGGGGTTACTTTTTGGCTCATCTGTGGCTCTCTGTAATTATTTGCAGTAACACCAGAGATCAGAATGTTTATTTTCACTGTGAATTGAAATAAAAGACTGGGTTAGACTACATCTGAGTTGTCTGAGATAAGATCCACTGGTCCCTTCTAGGATTTATTCACAGTTGCCTGAGTGTGTGACTGTAGGAAGTCTACGTTAAGTCAACCAAGGTGGATGGGCTTCCTCCTGACCCCTGGATTCTGGCAGCATTAAGTTAATACTTGATAAAAATGGAATCAAAATTTGATCCTGTCCTCTGCCAGTAATAGTAATCAGAGTGACTACTGACTGTCATACTCATGTGGAAATGTGAGCTCAGTCAAGAACATGTAGGAACAAGGGATGGATCATTGGACCCATCAGAGGCCCTAAGAATCCCTGCATATTCTTTGCAGGTGCCAGGAATGCAGGGCACCTGATTGCTCTGTATCTGGGCCCTTTCTCACATAGGGCAGGAAAAAAAATATGCTTTCCTGATGAGTTCCTTTTCTGACTGACTGACTTTTCCCAGCTCATCCTTTCAATAAGGATACAGTCTTCATAGATTTATAGCTTTATGATGGAATTACATATTCAATTTCCCATTTTTCATGGCCCTCATCTTAGTTACTCCCCTATTTTTGATTGTTAACCAGTTAAGCCCTGGGATCATATTTGTTGTTTAATCTCTAAGTTGTGTCCAACTCTTTTGTGACTCTGTCTGCTGTAGGCTCCTCTATCCACATGGTTTCCCAGACAAGAATACTGGAGTGGGTTGCCATTTACTTCTCCAGGGTATCTTCCCGATCAAGGGATTGAACTCATGTCTCTTGCATTGGCAGGAGGTTCTTTACCGCTGAGCCACCAGAGGTCCTATTATTGGCGTTCATTCCTAGAACAGTTATGGCCTCATGTTCACTTGTCACTTATTTTCAGATAGCTGTTTGTGCTTTGACCTTCAGGGAATTCTCCTACTTTTTATGTGGGCTCAACAATGTATGGAAAAGTCATAAATTTTGTAGATCTTGTGTTTTTCAGAGAGAAAGCATTTGAAAATATTGAAGTCACCATATTGTCTTTGTTAATATTTCTATTCTATTAGCTATGAACTCCATGTTTCCTTCATTTGTGAAATTCATGTATTTTGACAAGTATTATTTTTCATTTTCACAAAGATTGGTTTGTCTCTAATTCAAGCCTAAAGGTAAACAGGCCAAAAGCTATCATTAAGACTTCATGTGGCCAGTCCACTTCATAAAGGTGGGAGACTTCAGAAAAATATGCTACTAAGGAGCATGT
This sequence comes from Moschus berezovskii, assembly GCF_049115385.1. NCBI lineage: Eukaryota > Metazoa > Chordata > Mammalia > Artiodactyla > Moschidae > Moschus > Moschus berezovskii. The sequence continues at coordinate 86,511,448 of NC_142469.1, read as the reverse complement.
CTGAAGAACAGATTTGCTGGTAGTGACCTCTGTGCAAATAGTTTTATCAGTTGAGGATGAATTATGGTCCTTACCATCTCCTAATATTCAAACTTAGTAGTCTTGATATGCTTTCACATCTTGACAATATAGTCATCAGATATCCAGGTCTTGAATTAAAAGAGGAAATTATTTATTTCCTACCTAGTTCCCATAATAGAATTTTTCCTCCTGATAATTATATCAAGATACTTCTCAGAAAAAAAGGGAGCTCTTTTTGATGTGTATACCATATAGAAATTTACATTCATACATTTGTTTTTTGGCCATTCTTCATGGCTTGTAAGATCTTAGTTCCTTGACCGGGGATCAAACCCAGGCGCACAGCAGTGAAAGTGCTGAGTCCTAACCACTGGACCGCAAGGGGATGCCCTCATGTATATTTTAGCTCACCCAAAGCAAGAGAAAATTAAAAATAATGTCTACTATATTAAAAATAAGCTATATGGAAAAGATAGGTTTTACAAAATTTATCTGTTAACCTCACAATGTCTTTTGAAGTATCTGGAAAAATTACTAGAGGAAAAAGAGAAAGAGAAGTGTTTCCTCTTGAACCTTACTACAATATCTTCATAGGCCTCAGAAGATTTGTCATTATTTGCTGTCTCAAGAAAACTGCATATTTCTTTCTTTATGGAATTAGACTTTATTTTTGCAGATTTTCAAAGCAATGCCATTCTAAAGGAATGAAATATTTCTTTCACTTCACTTATTTTTGACAAGTCGTTAATATTCTTCCTGTGAAGTGATCTCAGGGGAGTTAAAAATAGCATTTAAAAATCACTTCTCCTTGCAGCCTGGTCTGGTGATATGCATTCAAAATATGATTTTGAAAAAGTATAAGGGGTTGGAATGGAGTTGCTTTGTTGCTTTCTCAATGACTAGTGAGATTTCAAATTTTCATATTTGCTTTCTGAATTTATCTATTGTTTGACGTGCAATATAAAATAAACTGTCTAGTCTATTGCTTTCTAACTATAAGTCTTCTATACATAGTAAATAAAATGTTTGCAAAAGACTTTGATTCTATTATCTAATAGTTTTTCTAGGAAATTCTAGGATGTCTAATAATTTTTATAAGTAGATTTATAAAACTAGATACATTGCATTAAATGTTTATTGAAAAGGATTGTGCCAGAGAGCCTTGTTTAATGAGCAAAGGATTTGAAGAGAAGAACCTATTCTTTACATACTGTGAGAGTTTTATTTATCATTTGGTACTGAATAGACAATAGAAGGACTTTCCCTGGTGGCTCAGAGGGTAAAGCGTCTGCCTGCCATGCAGGAGACCTGGGTTCAAGACAATAGAAAAGACATGGTTTTTGCTCAATGAGATGAAAGGTAATATTAGTTTTAATACTGTTAGCGTCTTTCAGACAACCAGTGGAAATAAAATAGAAATTGCCTATTCTTCTACATCAAGAGTTATATATATTTAATAGTATACAGTGATTTACAAAGATGGTTTCTGAGGACTCATTAGTGTAACATTTTACAAAAACAGCAGCATATTGGCAAAAAACTCAAGGGTGTGTGGGGTTCTCAAGCTGATTTCTCCTCCCTCTCTTCTTTCTTCTTCTCTTTAAAGTCTATATTTTCCTTTGTATTGTCCATTTTATCATTACTATCATCATTGTCATCCTCATTATACTTCTTCTAAGGCGTTACCACATGAGAAAAATGTAAAATAGTGATTAATTAATTTACATAATCTAAATTAAATACAAAGTTAAATAGAAATTTTATAACAGGAGTATCAAGGAAAGCAGATGCTTTTATTTTCCACAAATAAAATTAAAAAAAAAAAACATGTAGCATTAGGAAGAAAGGGAATTTTATTTTAACAGTTCTCCTGACCAGGTCACCTTTTCTCTCAGGACCTTTATCCTAACTAGACTCTCCCTTTGTGAGAGTACTGGATGGTTTGTGGCCCCCTCCTCGTGGGTGTTTTTCTTCTCCCACTGGGTCAGTTGGTGGAGTGTGGAAGAAGGAAGCATTATACGTTATATTTTTGCACTATCTTACTCTTTTCCCATTAAGATTTTGTGTTGTTTTCATTTGCCACTACCAAGTCCCATATATTTATTAATTTTTGCTACTAGCTCATTGTTTTTATCATCCTACCCAAAACTTGGGTTGCTCTTAAAATGCTATAAATCATTCTTTAATTCATTTTAAAAAGCATGTATTTTGAACCTTATTCAATTTATTGCTCAAATGTTGCCCTTTCCCTAGGCCTGTCTGACCACCATTTGAAAATTGCTTCTTGCATTCCATATTTTCTACTACAAGTCCCCTTTACCCTGATTTTTTTAATAGTAAAATATACTTCTTTCAGCACAACATATAAAGTACATGTTTTGTATTTATCATGCTTTACTATATGCTGGAGAAGGAAATGGCAACCCACTCCAGTATTCTTTCCTTGAGAATCCCAGGGACAGAGAAGCCTGGTGGGCTGCAGTCCATGGGGTCACACATAGTTGGACATGAATGAAGCAACTTAGCATCAGCAGCAGCAGCACTATATGCTGAGTACTCTTTTTTCAATTCCTTATAAATATTAGCTCATTTAATTTTTTTATTAAACTTATGAAATAGATGTTATTATAGCAAGGAGAGATAAGAAACCCTTCCTCACCAATCAATGCAAAGAAATAGAGGAAAACAATAGAATGGGAATGACTAGAGATCTTTTCAAGAAAATTAGAGACACCAAGGGAACATTTCATGCAAAGATGGGCATAATAAAGGACAGAAATGATATGGACTGAACAGAAGCGGAAGATACTAAGAAGAGGTGGCAACAATACACAGAAGAACTATACAAAAAAGATCTTCATGACCCAGATAACCACGATGGTGTGACCACTCACCTAGAGCCAGATATCCTGGAATGTGAAGTCAAGTGGGTCTTAGGAAACAACACTATGAACAAAGCTAATGGAGGTGATGGAAATCCAGTTCAGTTCAGTTCAGTTGCTCAGTCGTGTCTGACTCTTTGTGACCCCATGAACCACAGCACGCCAGGCCTCCCTGTCCATCACCAACTCCCGGAGTTCACTCAAACTCATGTCCATCGAGTCGGTGATGCCATCCAGCCATCTCATTCTCTGTCGTCCCCTTCTCCTCCCGCCTCCAATCCTTCCCAGCATGAGTCTTTTCCAGTGAGTCAACTCTTCGCATGAGGTGGACAAAGTATTGGGGTTTCAGCTTTAGCATCAGTCCTTCCATGAACACCCAGGACTGATCTCCTTTAGAATGGACTGGTTGGATCTCCTTGCAGTCCAGGGGATTCTCAAGAGTCTTCTCCAGTACCACAGTTCAAAAGCATCAATTCTTCGGTGCTCAGCTTTCTTCACAGTCCAACTCTCACATCCATACATGACCACTGGAAAAACTAGACGGACCTTTGTTGGCAAAGGAATGTCTCTGCTTTTTAATATACTAGATTAAATAGATTTAAGGGACTACATCTGATAGATAGAGAGCCTGATGAACTATGGACGGAGGTTCGTGACATTGTACAGGAGACAGGGACCAAGACCATCCCCATGGAAAAGAAATGCAAAAAAGCAAATTGGCTGTCTGAGGAGGCCTTACAAATACCTATGAAAAGAAGAGAAGTGAAAAACAAAGGAAAAAAGGAAAGATATATGCATCTGAATGCAGAGTTCCAAAGAATAGCAAGGAGAGATAAGAAAGACTTCCTCAGTGATCAATGCAAAGAAATAGAGGAAAACACCAGAATAGGAAAAACAAGAGATCTCTTCAAGAAAATCAGAGATACCAAGGGGACATTTCATGCAAAGATGGGCTCAATAAAGGACAGAAAAGGACAGAAATGGTATGGACCTAACAGAAGCAGAAGACATTAAGAAGAGGTGGCAAGAATACACAGAAGAACTGTACAAAAAAGATCTTCACGACCAAGATAATCACGGTGGTATGATCACTCACCTAGAGCCAGACATCCTGGAATGTAAAGTCAAGTGGGCCTTAGAGAGCATCACTACGAACAAAGCTAGTGGAGGTGATGGAATTCCAATTGAGCTATTTCAAATCCTGAAAGATGATGCTGTGAAAGTGCTGCACTCCACAGGACTGGAAAAGGTCAGTGTTCATTCCAATCCCAAAGAAAGGCAATGCCAAAGAATGCTCAAACTACCGCACAATTGCATTCCTCTCACACGCTAGTAAAGTCATGCTCAAAATTCTCCAAGCCAGGCTTCAGCATTATGTGAACCGTGAACTTCCAGATGTTCAAGCAGGTTTTAGAAAAGACAGAGGCACCAGAGATCAAACTGCCAACATCTGCTGGATCATGGAGAAAGCAAGAGAGTTCCAGAAAAACATCTATTTCTGCCTTATTGACTACACCAAAGCCTTTGACTGTGTGGATCACAACAAATGTGGAAAATTCTGAAAGAGATGGGAATACCAGACCACCTGATCTGCCTCCAGAGAAATCTGTCAGCAGGTCAAAAAGCAACAGTTAGAACTGGACATAGAACAACAAACTGGTTCCAAATCAGGATAGGAGAATATCATGGCTGTATATTGTTACAGTGCTTATTTAACTTATAAGCAGAATATATAGTGCAAAATGCCGGGCCTGATGATGCACAAGCTGGAATCAAGATTGCTGGGAGAAATATCAATAACCACAGATACACAGATGACACCACTCTTGTGGCAGAAAGCAAAGAAGAACTAAAGAGCCTCTGGATGGAAAGAGGAGAGTGAAAAAGTTGGCTTAAAACTCAACATTCGGAAAACTAAGATCATGGCATCTGGTCCCATCAGTTCATGGAAAACAGGTGGGGAAACAATGGAAACAGTGACAGACTTCATTTATTTGGGCTCCAAAATCACTGCAGATGGTGATTGCAGCCATGAAATTAAAAGACGCTTGCTCCTTGGAAGAAGGGCTATGACCAAACTAGACAGCATATTAAAAAGCAGAGACATTACTCTGCCAACAAAGGTCCGTCTAGTTAAGGCTATGGTTTTTCCAGTAGTGATATATGGATGTGAAAGTTGGACTATAAAGAAAGCTGAGCGCCGAAGGATTGATGCTTTTGAACTGTGATGTTGGAGAAGATTCTTGAGAATCTCTTGGACTGAAACAAGAGCCAACCAGTCCATCCTAAAGGAAATCAATCCTGAATATTCTTTGGGAGGGCTGATGTTTAGGCTGAAACTCCAATAGTTTGGCCACCTGGTGCAATGAACCGACTCATTGGAAAAGACCCTGATGCTTGGAAAGATTGAAGGTGGGAGGAGAAGGGGATGACAGAGGATTAGATGGTTGGATCTGATAATTAGTCTGACATGAGTTGGACATGATCTGACACATATCAGACGTGATGGACGTGAGTTTGAACAGGCTCTGGGATTTGGTGATGGATAAGAAAGCCTGGAGTGCTGCAGTCCATGGGGTCATAACATGTTGGACACAACTGAGCGACTGAACTGATAAATAAGGGAATAAATACAGAGAGTTACCTAAATCAGAAATCACAGAACTAGGAAGTGATTGAACTATGATTTGAATCTATGCAGTATGCCTTCAGAGGCCATGCTCTAAAATCCATGAATATGCTGCTTTTAACATCATTATTTATTGTTTCTCTCTGGAGAGCATGCATTCTTATCTGTGTAGTTCACTGTTGTATCTGTGGTGCCAGGAATGGTGTATGGACCCTAATAGGTGCTCAGTTAATGTTTGATTTCCTGTCATGTACCAGATAATGCTGTTGATCAGCAGAAAGGAGAGGAGATGAAATAGACATTTAAAGAATCATTTCAGAAATAAAATTAAAAAACTTAAAAAAAACTATGTTAGGAAACACAAAGTATTCTGACAAGGTTTTACTTTAGATATACATAATTTTGACTGGATCATTTAAAAACATTTGATTCAAAAAAAAATCCTTGAGGTCTACTCAAGACCTGAAGGATTGAGTAGAATTTACCAAAGTAAACTGAGAAGAATGAGTTTACCAGAGATTGGGGAACTAGATGTGGTAAGTCTAACCAGTGAGACTGTATCAGATTCAATTAACTGAATTTCCAGTATTTGGCAAGGACCTTGTAGTTCATGTTAAGGTGTTTGGATTTTATTTAAAGGCAGTGGGAAACAATTAGAGTCTTAAACAGTTAATTCCGTTCCGTCGCTCAGTCATGTCCGACTCTATGCGACCCCGTGGACTGTAGCCTACCAGGCTTCTCCGTCCATGGGATTCTCCAGGCAAGAATACTGGAGTGGGTTACCGTTTCCTTCTCCAGGGGATCTTCCCGACCCAGGGATCGAACCCGGGTCTCCCGCATTGGAGGCAGACGCTTTAACCTCTGAGCCACCAGGGAAGCCCCAAATTAACTGATTGGATTTCCATTTTGGATATCTGAATGCAGTGTAAAGAACAGATTAAAAGCAAGTAACGGAGAAGGTAAGTAGATAATATGGGAAGTTATCCAATAGTACAGTAATCCAGATGAGAGGTGATAGTGTTTCAAACCAGACTAGATGCTGTGGAAATGCAAGCCGTATAAGTATTCTGGAATGGAATCTGTTGGATTCAAGTTTCTGTTGCATGTTGAAGGTGAGGAAGGAAGAGCAGTAAAGGAAAATATCCTAGATTCTGGTTTGAGTAACTGATCCTATTGCCACTAACACCATAGGAAAATTTTTAAAAAACAGGAGAATTAAGTTTTAGGAGGCAAATCAGAAGTTCAGCTTTGAACAGTGTGGCCATATCTACATGAGGATCTGGTGATATGTCTTTTGGATGTAGAGATTTGTCATCTCTTAGCACATTGAAACTATCACTACCAGTGAAAAGTATTGGGTGAGAATAGAATGACTGGTTACTGTCTCAAAAGTAAAAATAGTAGATTAACTGGAAGAAGGAATGCCTTCATGATAACAATCAGAATGTTAAATATGGCTTGAGCAAGTGGAGTCCTTGCAACCCTGAGAATGAATAGCAAAATGTATGAGAATGCATATCCCTGCATTATTTATGGTAACAGGGAGGTTGAATCAACTTAAATGTCCATCATTAGGGAATGGATAAATGTGATGAAAGCATACCATGTATTATTATGCCTTTTTAGAACAATAAACTCCTGATTGGTTCCCTCAAACTTCACTCCAGTTTCCTATTTGTTGAATCTGAAACCTAAAATTACATTGCTCAGTGTCTCAGCAGTAAAGAATCTGCCTGCAATGGAAGAGACATGGGTTTGATCTCTGGATTGGGAAATTCTCCTGGAGAAGGAAATGGCTACCCATTCCAGTATTCTTTCCTAAAGAATTCCCATGGACAGAGGAGCCTGGAGGCTACAATCCATAGTGTCACAAAACGTTGGACATGACTGAGCACACACACACGAGTCCACTATGGGAGGGTTTGGGAATAAATCAGATTCTCACCTGAGATTCTCTGAAGAGTACATGAGAAGGAAGCCAACTTTCTATAATTTGGGATGATTCTGCTGACCATGCTGTGAAAATGTGAGACTTTGTTTTTCCTCTGAAGCATCTCTCCAGCTTCCTTAGGAGAAGCTGCCCTGTCACCTTTCTTCTAACATAGATTCAGCGGTCCTTGGAGAGAGTATCTGTTTTAGTTCTTGACTCTGTATTTTTTTTTGGGGGGGGTCACTCTTGGAGGTCCACCCTAGGATCTACTCTAGTAAATTCAGTAATTTATAAGCATCTAAATATATTTCTGATAAAATGTCTAGAGTAGGTTACTCTCTCTTGCACCACGAAGGGTGAAGAGATTCTTGGCAGACAGACTCCAACTAACTGATGTCCATACTGTGCCACCGCATGTTTGAGAAACATCTGTATCTCTTTTTGTTATAATCTATGACTATTATGGATTGAAAGAGTTTTAGAGATGATGATGATTACACTATGTATTAGCTCTGAGCAACTAAGACACTTGACCTAAATTACCTAGCAACAATTGCTATATTTCCCTTTTAGAAGTTATTCCAAATAATAAAATCATATCTAAAAGTGGCTTATTTTATGATGTATTTCTTGAGAGCAACTGTTTATGTTCTCATTTTTGAAATCCAATGAAATGAAGGAGACTAGCTGGTTACAGGTAATGTAAAAGATGGGATGTATTTTTTGTGCATGTACTGAAATAAAATGTAAGTTACACTTATATGTACATGATTTTTACTATAAGATAAATTTCCTAGACTCTAAACTTAATTACTTGGCATTTAAAAAATTATAGAACATTGAATCAGTTCAGATAAATATTCTGGCTTCTCTCATTTTGAAGGCATTTTCATATTTAATAACTAAGCCAGCTAAATGCATTTTAAACTTTACTATTGCCCTAGAAAGTGTGCTAAATAAAATTTATTGATGTAAGTACAATAGTTTTTATTAAAATGTCAATCATAGTTGTCAAATTATACCCCAAAGCATCTGATAAAGCAACTGGATTCATTCTAACTATGCTATGAAAAACGATGACTGGGAATCAGATCAGTTGTCTGAATTTAAAGCCACAAAGAAGGTACCTGAGAAAAGGCTATTTGGGAGATTTTTCAACAATTGTTTAAATCAAACTAGTTAAAGAGTGTTCTAAGGATCAATTTGTAATCAGTCTCTAAAAATAACATACTTCCATTTCCTCCCCCATGGTATATAAAATGAGAATGAATTATACATTATAAACAATAAAAACATTTGAAAGACAATTGGTGTAAGAATATATATTTCATAATGGATGATGAAATTGATGGAAACAATTTAAGAAAAAAATCACTCAAAGTTTTTTTACTTCAGTTAAGATCCATCAGTGTTAGAAAATATATATACTTTTTTATTGGTACTATAATTTTGAAATCTGTTTGGAAAAATGAAGAGAAGTGAGGGAAAGCACTATGTCTGTATTGCAACCCACAGTTCTTAATTTTAGACCTTTCTTTTCACCATAGGAAATATGTTGTGCCTCCTTGAAATCCATGATAAATTCCTCTGATTACCTATTATTTAATTTTTTATTTTATTTTATGTTTTTTTTACTCTAGGAGATATTACAGGAATGGTTCAAAATATAAATATTTGTACTGACAGTTTTATTGAGATATAATTCATATACCATAAAGTTCACCCTTTTACAGTATACAATTCAGTGGTTTTTAGTGGATTCACAAAGCTATGCATCAGTCACCACAATCTAATTTCAGAACATTTCATCATCCACCCCCAAAAGCCCTATACCTATTTGCAGTCACTCCCCATTTCTTCCTTTCCCACCACTATTAATCTACTTTCTGCCTCTATAGATTTGTCTATTATGGACATTTTGTATTAAATGGAATTGTACAATGTGAGGCCTTTTGTATCTGGATTTTTTCACTCAGCACAATGTTTTCAAAGTTCACTCATGTTGTATATTGAATCAATACTTCATTTCTTTTTATGGCCAAATAACATCCCATTGTATGAATAACTGGTAACTTATTATTGTTCTGTCCAGTTTATCTTATATCTTTTCTTTCTACTCTTTTTCTGATTCTTATCCCAAATATTGTATTTCCAGGCCTTTCTCTCATATTTCACACACTCCATAGATAAATCATCAACATAAGATGCTAAGGACAATCTCTGATCAAGATTTGATACTTTGGTCTTTCTAGACCAACATCACACTGATTTAATTATTATTGTGTAAAATGTGTTTGAATTTGGTAAGAAACTCTTCCTTTTTGGTCTACCTTCCCAGAATTGCCTTCTTTATTTATGTTATTATATTCTTTTGTTTAAAGTTTAGACTATATTTATGATTTTTATGCCCAAATCCTGTTGGACTTTTAATTGGAATTTTATTGACTGTATAGACCAGTTTTGGAAAATGATATGTTTCCAGTATTACACTGCTAGCATTTTTAATCCATTAACTTATTTACCTCTCCAAGGTTTTCTTTTCTTAATTTGATTGAGTTTCTGAAAAGGTACTTTGGATTTCTGTTAGGTTGCTGCTGCTGCTAAGTTGCCTTAGTTGTGTCCAACTCTGTGCGACCCCATAGACGGAAGCCCACCAGGCTCCCCCGTCCCTGGGATTCCCCAGGCAAGAACACTGGAGTGGGTTGCCATTTCCTTCTCCAATGCATGAAAGTGAAAAGTGAAAGTGAAGGCACTCCCTTGTGTCTGACTCTTCATGACCCCATGGACTGCAGCCCACCAGGCTCCTCCGTCCATGGGATTTTCCAGGCAAGAGTACTGGAGTGGGGTGCCATTGCCTTCTCCATCTGTTAGATTATCTACTGATAATTTATATCTGGGAGGCTATTGTAAATGCAACTTATAACTGCTTTCAGTTTTCTAATTAGATATTCCCTGTGTTAGAGCAGACAGCTCTTTTGCTATGCCTGGATACCTTAGTTTCATTTACCATCTTGTGTGCCCAGTCCTGGGCTTAATGAATGCTTGGCTGCTGTGGGCTCAACTCTGAGACTTTTCAGAGGACTGTTCCACCATCCCTTCCCTCTCCCCCATTGGAGAACTTAAGGTGAACACTTTTGCAGACCTAGGCATATCACAGCCAATGGCTGTCTAGAATGGAATCACACAACAAAAGTTACACTGAATGAGATTTAAACTCTGGACTTTCTTGTGGCATTAGTTTAAGGCTGTGTGACCTTTCCTGCTTTCGGTATTATGAACGACTCTAGAGAACAATGAAAACCTCCCCCTTTTCTGGGGAGGAAAGGAAAGCTTGCAATTTGTTGTTGGGAAGATGTAGGTGGGATAATTTCTATTACTCTGAAAAGTGGATGAAAAATGGGAAAGATGAAGAGACAAATCTGGAAATTTGAGAAGATTGGAAGAAGTTAGAAGTGTATTGATACTTTTCAGTGCTTGGGAAAGCAAATTGATTACCAAAATGTAGTAAAATTCTCAGACAGTATTAATATGAATCATAGTCAATCTCATCTATTGGGTTGGCCAAAAAGTTGGTTTGGGTTTTTCCATAGAATCTTACAGAAAATGAACTTTTTGGCCAACCCTATACATGTGTGAAAGCTCAGACTATATTAGTAACACAACAGCAGAAGGAAGATTATATGAGATCTTGGCAATGGCCTGATTCTGTACTCCATTCCTCTCTCTGAATAACCAGTCTGACACACCTGTACCAATTTTCGTTACTCTCTGAATTCAGGTTTCCTGGGGCCTCAGAATAACTTTGACTCTAAGCTGATAGCTACTGAGAGTCCTAGCTCACAGAACCTTCAAATTGCTCACAAACTTGTAAAGCTCCATTATCTGCCTTGATGATCAAAACTCTAAGCCAAAGTAACACATATTTTTATTGTGTCAGCTGTGTGTGTGTTAGTCACTCAGTCATGTCCAACTGTTTGCGACTCCATGGACTATAGCCCACCAGGCTCCTCTGTCCATGGAATTTGCCAGGCTTCTCTGTACATGTAATTTTCCAGGCAAGGATACTGATTGCCATTTTTTTCTCCAGGGGATCATCCCAACCCAGGGATTGAACCTGGGTCTCCTGCATTGCAGGCAGATGCTTTACTGTCTGAGCTAAAATTTTTATTTAGCCTCACATTGTCCATAATAGCCACCTGACATTTTTGTGCCCAGGGCTGTAACCTGGGCTTTCTGGTTTATATTCTGTTTTCTCTAATCATTTAGTATTTGCTGAAACAGTGTCAGACTTTGTTTTTTTGGGCTCCAAAATCACTGCAGATGCTGATTGCAGCCATGAAATTAAAAGACGCTTGCTCCTTGGAAGGAAAGTTATGACCAACCTTGATAGTATATTAAAAAGCAGAGACATTACTTTGCCGACCAAGGTCCGTCTAGTCAAGGCAATGGTTTTTCCCGTGGTCATGTATGGATGTGAGAGTTGGACTGTGAAGAAAGCTGATCGCCGAAGAATCGATGCTTTTGAACTGTGGTGTTGGAGAAGACTCTTGAGAGTCCCTTATACTGCAAGGAGATCCAACCAGTCCATTCTAAAGGAGATCAATCCTGGATGTTCATTGGAGGGACTGATGCTAAAGCTGAAACTGCAATACTTTGGCCACCTCATGCGACGAGTTGACTCACTGGAAAAGACTCTGATGCTGGGAAAGGTTGGGGGCGGGAGGAGAAGGGGACGACGGAGAATGAGATGGCTGGATGGCATCACCGACTCTGTGGACATGGGTTTGAGTGTACTCCGGGAGTTGGTGATGGACAGGGAGGCCTGGCGTGCTGTGATTCATGGGGTCGCGGAGAGTAGGACACGACTGAGCGACTGAACTGAACTGAACTGAAGCTAGTCATAGGAGATGTGCTTGCTTTTTTGTTTCCTTAAACTCTGAACTTCCTGTTTAAACTTTCATATCTATTGGATTCTCTACTTAGTACATTTCTTTTTCTAAATTTGGTTTTGTTTTGCTTTATGCTATTTTACTATTCTTCCCTTGGCTGGATCTCATCCTAACTCTACTGAACCAATAAAATAAAAACAAATAAATGCTATTTGTAAGTACACTCTTTTCCCACAAAGCAATATGTAAAATTGCCTGAAAGGAAAGAAACTGAAGAGGGATTTGGGGTCTTGTTAATTTGCATTTAATTTTAGCTTCAGAGATTCTTAAAGGCAGTGGTTATGTCTGCATGTGAATAGGGATATTTAATCAGTCCAGGCTGTCAGGTTGATAGTAGTGCTTATCAAGAAATTAGAGAAAAATGTGCTACCAAGTCCATCCTCCTGCCATAGAAGGAGCAACAAATCAGATATGGAAAGTCAAACACTATGATTAAAAAGCTCATCTGCCCTAGGGAGTCTTTCATATATATATTTAATATGCAGCTTGAGTGTACTACTATGAAGACAGCTTTTTGTATGTTTTAAAGATTTTAATTGCAATACCTCTTGCATCTAGAACAGATTTTCTTTTTTAAGGAATGCTACTGATTAGTATTTCAAAGCTTGAAAAGCAGAGAGTCATGTTGGAGAAAGATTTTGGTGACTTTCAAACAGGTAGCTTTCACTAGAAATGTTGGGAATGTACCACTTTAAAACACATACATATATAAAGTTTATATTTCAAAGTCTTCAGTTTATGGGAATGTTTGTATCTTTTCTATTTAATTTTGTTTAGTATATTCTAATAGTCTTAGCTTAGGCACAGAAATGAATATTTCACTCTGCTACCATGAGTATTTTTAAATGTTCTTTTAAATGCACATCAGTTTTAAAGTTTTAGCTATGAATAACAATAATTATGTTTGATAGTACCTTACTGGAATGTTTTAAGCTATATTGGTCTGAACTATATTCTGATTTTTGGAATAGCATAAAAGCAATTTTTTTTTTTTTTTTTATCTTGGTTCAGTCCAGTTCCACTTTGGCCTGGTCTTCTTATCAGGGAAACTGGGGATTCCTTGAGTGAGTCTCCGAGTCTTCTGACAAACTCTCAGACTATGAACTGTCAGTAAATTTGGCTGTTTCAATTAATTCTGATATATTTGAGTTCTTAGAACCAGTAATTCTTTCTAAGGAATTTATCAGCTAAGGTCTAGAAGGCCCTTGTTTTAGCAGCCAGACTTTACCTGGTAAGGTCTGTAACCTCTATTCTCACACAGAACCTGGTTGTTTTCCCAGCATTAGAACCAGAAGGGAAGTTTTTTTTGTTGTTGTTTGTTTTGGTCTAAGAAGCCTGTTTCCTTTTCACTACATAATATCTCTTGAACTCTGATCTGCACCTAACCTGAGAGATATAACTATTTTTCTTTATTGAAAAAGGAGCTAAATAATTTACTTCTTTTTCCTTTATTCCATCATTCCTTTATATTTGCTTAATATAAAACTGTCTCTGAAACTGAGCTGCTGACTATCTCATGGGACTCAGAGATAAGTGGAATATAGTGAGTGAAGTCACTCAGTCGTGTCCGACTCTTTGTGACCCCATGAACTGTAGCCCACCAGGATCCTCCATCCATGAGATTCTCCAGGCAAGAGTACTGGAGTGGGTTGTCATTTCCTTCTCCAGGGGATCTTCCCAACCCAGGGATTGAACCCAGGTCTCCTGCACTGCAGGCAGTAAGTGGAGTATGTGGCCTGCCAAAAAAGAGGCTCCTGTATATACATCCCAGGCTTTCAGTTGGAACACTCCCAGAGATAAATGCAGGGAACAATGTTGATTCAAATTATGTCATCTCTCATAGAGACTGAATGCATGTATGCATGCTAAGTTGCTTCAATCATGTTAGACTCTTTGGACTGACAAGAATTCTGGAGTGGGTTGCCACGGCTTTCTCCAGGGGATCTTCCCAACCCAGGAATTAAACCGGCATTTCCTGTGGCTACTGAACTGCAGGCAGATTCTTTACTGCTGAGTCACCGGAGAAGCCCATAGAGACTGAAGGCCAGTTTCAAATCAGTTTAATCCATATTAGATTAGGTTTATATTTTCCTACCATAGCTTCTGCTGAAATTGAAAAGAAAATTCTCTAGAGAAAAGTAAAATAAAAGCCTTACATTTTCTTTACAAAGTTTTTATATGAGTTGTATATAATCATTAAAAGATTTTAGGCATTCAAAATTATTGAAAAACTTGAGGAAAAATGATGTTAGAAACTGACTCAAAAGAAGCACAGATGTGATGCAGGAGTTCTTGTACATGACTTTTAAAATAACTGTTTTTAAGATGTTCAAGAGATTAAATGACATGTAATTTTTTGAAAAAAAGAACAATTAAATGACAGTTTTATCACTGAAAACATAAAAATACAGCAGCTGATACTGGAACCAATAGCAGGATTTTGCAGAAGCTTCTACATGTGATGAGAGAATTAGAGAACTAGAAATGAGATCGTAGTATGATATCCATTTTGAAGCATATATATAAAAGTATAAAAAGATAGAAAAGGTATAAGAGACATACAGTACAAGGGAGAGTTTCAACGTATATTTAATTAGTTTCAGAAAGAGAGGAGAGAGTGACTGAAGCATATATCTGAAGAGATAATTGACAACTTAGCAAAATTGATGAAAGACACAAAGCTGCAGATTGAAGATACTCTGAAAAAGCCAATAAGGATAAATAAAGAGAAAGTGAAAGTGAAGTCGCTCAGTTGTGTCCAACTCTTTGGGACCCCATGGACTGTAGCCTACCAGGCTCCTCTGTCCATGGGATTTTCCAGTCAATAGTACTGGAGTAGATTGCCATTTCCTTCTCCAGGGGATCTTCCCAACCCAGGGATCAAACCTGGGTCTCCCATATTGTAGACAGACGCTTTACCCTCTGAGCCACCATGCCTAAAACAGCATAGTGAAACTACCTAAAACCAAAGATAGAGAAAAATGTTGTCTTTAAATGAGCAGCTCTAATACTGATATGATGCAGTGGAACTGTCAAAAAAATGGAGACTAGAAAAGTATGGAATTATATCTTTAAATTAATTAGAGAAATAAAATGCTGTGTTTTTTTTTTGCTAAGCAAATTGTTGTTCAGTAATTAAGGCAAGTTAAGAAGTTTTCACAGAAACAACTCTTAAGAAGTCTTCAGCAAAACATGTGATAAAGGAAATACTAAAAAGCATTCTTCACACAGAAAAAAAAATGATCCAGATAGAGATAGAGGTGTAGTGGTTGATAAAGAAAAATAGAAAGGGTAAATGCATTATTAAAAAAGATACTTAATATAAATGAAAATATTAATACCTCATGGAGTTTAATAATGAGGATTAAGATTAAGCACAATAATTACACAAATGTGATATGGTGTAAATGAACCTAAATTATTTCAAAGACGTTTTATTGTGTGCTGCTGCTGCTGCTAAGTCGCTTCAGTCGTGTCCGACTCTGTGCGACCACATAGACGTCAGCCCACCAGGCTCCCCTGTCTCTGGGATTCTCCAGGCAAGAACACTGGAGTGGGTTGCCATTTCCTTCTCCAAAGCATGAAAGTGAAAAGTGAAAGTGAAGTCACTCAGTCGTGTCCGACTCTTAGCGACCCCATGGACTGCAGCCCACCAGGCTCCTCTATCCATGGGGTTTTCCAGGCAAGAGTACTGGAGTGGGGTGCCATTGCCTTCTCTGAAGTGGCAAGAGAGGTATGGCTAAATCTTGAAAGATGAGCTGAACTGGGCTTAAAACAATCATGCAGGCCAAACAGAAGTCTGAATCGAATTCTTTGGGCAAAAGGAACCTCTCTGGAATGGTCATGAGTTAACTTCAAGGCCTCCAGAAGGCAGTGGCTGAGGTTAGGAAGGAGACAAACAGAAGCCATGAGGGGTATGAAGAAAGGTGACTCCCAAGTACCGTAAACATGACCCTGTAAACATGGACAGAAATAGTAAACCTCTCTACATAGTAAGTATTATTGTTATTTTGTTTTTTTCTGGCTGCGCCACTCAGCTTGAGATCTTAGTTCCCCAATCAGGTATTGAAACTGGGACCCTCGTAGTAAAAGCAGCAAGTCCTAACCACTGGACGGCCAGGGAATTACCCATTGTTCCCATTTCCAAAGATTAAAAAGAATAATAATAATTTAACCTGCCCAAGGACACTGTAGCTAATGAGGGTTTCGGGGTTTAAATCCATTAAGTAAATCTGATAGAACAACTCTCCTGGTTAGGGCCTTCAGTGGCTTTTCACTGCTTCCAGCTTATATATTTTTATTCAAAAAGCGAACATGTATTGAGCACTCACCCTGGGCTAGAAGCAGCAGACATAATGAGAACTAAACAGACTACACATTATACACTTCAGTTCAGTTCAGTTCAGTCACTCAGTCGTGTCCGGCTCTCTGCAACCCCATGAATCACAGCACACCAGGCCTCCCTGTCCATCACCAACTCCTGGAGTTCACTCAAACTCATGTCCACAGAGTCGGTGATGCCATCCAGCCATCTCATTCTCTGTCGTCCCCTTCTCCTTCTGCCCCCAACCTTTCCCAGCATCAGAGTCTTTTCCAGTGAGTCAACTGTATTTCAAACTCTAGTCGTGACCCCTTAGTGAGTTGCAGTCAGCATTTTCTGTATGTCAACGGTTACAACAGGATAAAATAAACCAGAAAATATCAAAGTGCACCACACAAAACATGAAAGGTATTTTTACTGTGGGGTGAGGTCAAAAAAGTAAAAAAGGAGAGAGAGAGTGTTCAAATTATTACACAGATTACACATGCAGTTTAGGAGGAAATGGTATCTGGTGCCAAGGCAGCATCTAACAGGTAATCTAATTTATTCTGCATCACCTTGGAAGAGTGAGTAGATGCTGAGAACTCTGGGACAATAGGTGCAAGAGAGGGAAATTCCAGGCAGAAGGATAACATATGCCAAGGAGCTGAGCCTTCAAGGTGCATTTTTAAAAGGTAACAATGAATAAGCACAGAAAGCAAAAAAAAACTGAACAAGGGCTAGAAGGTCAAGACCCTTAATCAGATTAAGGAATCTGAATCCTAAAAGCAAAGGTAAACCACTGAAGGGTTTAAATGAAGGAACTGAAGGGGTCGGATTCGTGCTTTTAAAAGATCAGCTAAAGTGGGCAAGAAGGGAAAGCAGGGGGCCCAATTGGTCCTGTTTCAGAATCAATACATGTTTCTGTGGGAAGTAAGTGTCCTAAAGGCCTACTTGTTCGCCTGCTTGTCTGGGCTCCGTCACGGCATTCCAGCCACTCTTTCAGTTCTTTTAAGAGATTTGTGTGGTAACCTGCTTAAAGCCAAACGTTATTAAACGAACTGGATAAGATTTGAAGAAAGCTGAGCACCGAAGAATTGATGCTTTTGAACTGTGGTGCTGGAGAAGACTCTTGAGAGTCCCTTGGACTGCAAGGAGATCCAACCAGTCCATTCTAAAGGAGATCAATCCTGGGTGTTCATTGGAAGGACTGATGCTAAAGCTGAAACTCCAAAACTTTGGCCACCTCATGCAATGAGCTGACTCACTGGAAAAGAGTCTGATGCTGGGAAGGATTGGGGGCAGGAGGAGAAGGGGACAACAGAGAATGAGATGGCTGGATGGCATCACCGACTTGATGGACATGAGTTTGAGTGAACTCTGGGAATTGGTGATGGACAGGGAGGCCTGGCGTGCTGTGATTCATGGGGTCTCAAAGAGTCGGACACGACTGAGCGACTGAACTGAACTGAACTGAACTGAAACTTAATCTCCCTTTAACTTTCTTTCCTCATCCCAGCTCCATTCCTGAGGAGCTTCCAAACTGAGCAGCCCTAGGCCCACCACACTCTTCACGCCCCCATCTCTGCCCCGCACTTACAAGAACACATCCCCGTCCACGTCCCCCGCTGCCAAGAGGTCGAGGGCAGGTGCTTCTATGTAGCTGGTTTTATTGTCTAGAATGACGTAAAGATATACATGTATATTAAATTTAATCAGTGAATAATGCATATTCTTATGCTTAGGATTTTCTATAAAAGAATAGTAAAAATACAAGGGAATTTATAAGGGAAAACAGAAGAGTAGAAGTAGTTAAACTAAAGCAGAATTCTTCAGTTTTGACTGTATTGATGTTTTGAGACAGATAATTAAGTGTTCTGTGCATTGTAAGATGTTTAACAGCATCCCTGCCTCTACCCAGATGGTAAAGCATCTGCCTGCAATGTGGGAGACCCAGGTTCAATCCCTGGGTTGGGAAGATCTCTTGGAGAAGGAAATGGCAACACACTCCAGTACTCTTGCCTGGACTGAGGTTACAGTCCATGGGGTTGCGAAGAGTCAGACATAACTGGGCAACTTCACTTTCTTTCTTTTCTTTCCTGCCTCTACCAATAATTGCTTGCACTATCTTCCCCCACTATGTAAGATTAAAAAAAAAACTAGATATTGCCATATGTTCTGTGGGAGACAAAATCACCATTTTAACACTTCTGAACTAAGGAAAGCAGTACAGCTAAGGGAAAGAGGTATATAAAAATATTGCACAGGTAGTAAATAAATAGTAATATGGCAAATTTAATTTAGAATGATTTTTATTAAGTGTAAACAGGAACTTCCACTTCTGAGTAAAATAAAACAGGTGCTGATAGCCTTGTTTGGCTGATACAATTGAATAAACCATAGAAAAATCCAAAATATAAGGTCTTTTCCCCCCATAGGCTATTTGATGAATTCTGAGTTTTAAAGGAAAATGCGTGTACAGAGGTGGTAAGGTAGACTCTCCACCATCACTAGGTACTTAGTGGACAAAGTCCTGTTAGGGGGAGAAGACCTGCAAAATACAGAGGGAATTTTTAATCTATGCATGAAGGAGAGAGGCTGAAGAGCCAATCTCAAACTATCCATGGGATAGACTTATTAATGCTGAGCATATAGAATCTCTAAGCATTCAACCTAAAATCCAAGGAAAGTCACGCTTGAGGAGTAAGACAAACTCAGTTCAGTTGTCACTCAGTCGTGTCAGACTCTATGTGACCCTATGAATCACAGCACGCCAGGCCTCCCTGTCCATCACCAACTCCCAGAGTTCACTCAAACTCACCTCCATCGAGTTGGTGATGCTATTCAGCCATCTCATTCTCTGTCATCCCCTTCTCCTCCTGCCCCCAATCCCTCCCAGCATCAGAGTCTTTTCCAGTGAGTCAGCTCGTTGCATGAGGTGGCCAAAGTATTGGAATTTCAGCTTTAGCATCAGTCCTTCCAATGAACACCGAGGATTGATCTCCTTTAGAATGGACTGGTTGGATCTCCTTGCAGCCCACGGGACTCTCAAGAGTCTTCTCCAACACCACAGTTCAAAAGCATCAATTCTTCGGGGATCAGCTTTCTTCATAGTCCAACTCTCACATCCATATGTGACCACTGGGAAAACCATAGCCTTGACTAGATGGACCTTGGATGGCAAAGTAATGTCTCTGCTTTTTAATATGCTATCTAGGTTGGTCATAACTTTCCTTCCAAAGAGTAAGCGTCTTTTAATTTCATGGCTGCAGTCAGCATCCGCAGTGATTTTGGAGCCCAAAAAATAAAGTCTGACACGGTTTCCACTGTTTCCCCATCTATTTCCCATGAAGTGATGGGACCAGATGCCATGATCTTTGTTTTCTGAATGTTGAGCTTCAAGTCAACTTCTTCACTCTCCTCTTTCACTTTCATCAAGAGGCTTTTTAGTTCCTCTTCACTTTCTGCCGTAAGGGTGGTGTCATCTGCATATTTGAGGTTATTGATAATTCTCCCGGCAATCTTGATTCCAGCTTGTGCTTCTCCCAGCCCAGCGTTCCTCATGATGTACTCTGCATATAAGTTAAATAACTAGTGGAGAACAAGTTCATCCCCTGATCGACACATGATTTCATTTAGGTGTGAGATTTTCCTAATATATAGAAAAGGGAACACTCATGGGTGAAAATTAGCCATTCATTTCTTTTATACCCAATATCTAGGGCATAATACAAATTTTCTAGACATGTAAAAAGGCAGAAAGCTTTCATATTGATAAGGTTGGAAGTAAAAACACAGTAGCAGACATGCAGACAAACCAGTTGTTAAGGATCATAAAAATAACTGTGATAAATATATAACATGTGCAAGAATTTTATAAATGGAAAGATGCATTTTCCTCATGGTTTGAATGATTAAATATCACTATGGAAATTCTTCCCAAGTTGATCTTTAAATCTAATGTCATCTATATTAAAATGAAAGTAAGATTTTAAAACTAAAAGTTGACATACTTATTCTAAAATATATGTGGAAAAAAAGACTTAGTACAGCTATAACAGAAGTGAATTATGTCAACAACTTGGATGAACTTGACTGCAGTCCATGGGGTCAAAGAGAGTTGGACACAACTTAGCAACTGAACAACAGTGATTTCTAAGTTAATCAACATAATTAAATTAATCATTAATCCTCATAATTAAGCTTGGGTCAAATTTTAAAAATTACGAGAACCATGAGAAATGGATGAAAGTGAATTCAAAGCATATCAAAATATGAGATGAATTAAAAATTGGCATTAGACATTTATGGCATTAAAAAGTTATTTGAAGAAAGATGTGTCTTAAAACAGTGATTAAAGCTTCTATTTAAGAAATTGGAAAGGTTTTGGTCATATTTACATCTGTAGATCTACCTATATACTTACCTCCTTAACTGTATACCTTTCTATATTTCATCTACCATTTCTGAATAAGGATTCAGACTGCTGAAAGAATATTCAAAACAATGGCTATGGCATTCTATTTTCCTCAGATTTTCCTTTGTAGTAGGCAGGCTTTGTCTTCAGAAGAATGGGTAATATTTTGTTAATTTCAACGCAGCTGAGTTTTGTTCCTGTATTCTGGGGGGACAATGTATCAGAGAGTGTTATTTCATGGTTAGCTTTTCCTGTAATCCCTCTAGTAAGCTTTTTTGTGGCAAGTAAATCATGTAAACATTCCATTGCTGGCAGGAATTCTCCATAGTTCCTTGTGCTTCTAATTTATTGAACTGTGTCTTCTTCAGCAGCACCTTATGAAAGCTACAACATGAATCAAAGCTACCCTGTCAGGGCCTTATGTCAACAGCATTTGTTCAGCATTCTTATCAACTCTTGTTTTATGGAAGATTAGAGATAATGTTTTTAAGAGCTCTGTGATACTATAATTTAAACGAATATAAAAAATATAACTGTCTCCTGCCTACCACTATTTCTTAACAATTTTAGTCCAAAAAATGTTATGATCTATGTATTAGCATTATGTACAAGTACTATCATCAGGAACAAATAGAAGTTTAAAAAATATTTTAAAATAACTTGAATATTGAATTGTTTGTTCCTGCCTACTATGAGCAAACTTTGGAGCAGTTAATATGCTAACCTTGTGTACTATTGGTATATCTTCTGATATGATCATCAGAAAAGTTATATATTTATTTGGGTCTAATGTTTATGGCTGTAATTATGCTGAATGAACTATTTATAAGTATACTTATTCTGAACATTTTAAGACTTCTTGAAGCTTTCACAAATATAAGGCATAATTGTTATCAGAAATATAATTGAATTAATTTATACAAGTGGATGATACTGTGGTCTTTTTGTCTTAATACCAAATGGTAAAGTGAAAAGTTATTGGTGTGAAACTTTAAAAAATATGCTTGGGATCTGGACAAAGATAGTAGCTTAGGGAAAGAAATGAGTAGATTTAAAAGCTTTGGAAGGAAAAGGGTGGCAGATTTTATAGAACAAAATAAGTGTAAGAGTAAAACTGTAAGTTAAAAATGACCTAGAGTTTCTGGTTTTATGTTCCTTCATCATTGTTAGTAAACTTAGGACAGAAGGAATTTGAAGACGGAGAAAATATATTAAAATTGTGAGAATCTTATAAACAATTCTAGTGAATTTTCTTTTTAAATACATTCAACTATGAAAGGTATTTCATAATATTCTGTAAACAGTAGTTCTATGTGGCTTTTAAATGTATCTAATAATAGCTCATTGATTTGTTTCTTGGGTGAGGAAATAAAAAGGTGAATTATTAGAAAAATGCAATCTTAAACATTTCATCAAATATAGCATACATAATAGAAATAATAAATTTATAATGTATAGCTTGATAAATTGTACATCCATAAAACCAACACACAACAGAATAAAAAAACATGACTGTATTCTTTCCCCCAATGATAAACACCATCATGCATTCTAACACCATGAATTTGCCTAATTATGAGCATTATGTAAATGAAACCATAATTGACATTCACTTGTGTCTGGTTTCTTTTACTTAATATTTTTTGAGATTTTTCTAAGTTGTTACAAGTGGTTATAGTTCATTCATCTAAAATTCCTCATGGTAATACATTGTATGCATATAGCATCATTTATATGTTCATTTTGATGTGTGAAATATTTGGCTGCTCCAGGTTTTGCCTACTACAAATAGGGCTGCTAGTACATGTATTTTCATGAAAAATGTACTCATTTCTGTTGGTTTTATATATCAGAGGGAAATTCTGGAGTGGTAGCTTATATATTTATTATTTAGTTTTTGTAGTTACTAAGTTTTCGAAAATGATTGTATCAGTTTAAATCCTTATAGCCATGATTACTTTTGCCTGTTTTTGAACATTTAGAATTACACTATATACATTCATTGTAAGTATCAATTTTATTCAGATTATGTTAGTTTTTATAGTTTACTTCATTTTTCTTCATCTGAAGTATATGAAATATACGATTACTAGATAATTTATCAATCTACTGTTAATGAAAATTTTGGCTTTGTTTGTATTATTTTGTTTTGCTCTTTCAAATAAGGCTGTAGACTCCAATCAACATTTATTTTTTTGTTTGCTTACAAATACATTCAAGGGTTTCTCTGTGATTTAAACCTGAAAGTGGAATTTATGTGTCTCTTAATAATAATAGTGAGCACATGCTTATTATTATTAGGAAATCGCGAATTCTTTCTGTAGTCTCATATGACTCAAGAGTGTATGTGTATTGTTTTTCCTCCATACCTTCAACAATGCTGTGTACTTTTAAATTCAATTTTGCCAGTTCTGTGTAAGAAGTGTTATGTTTTCATGATAACTGTTAAGGTAAAATGCATTGATGTAGACATTGATTTACATGTGTTTTCCAAATGGTTATGGTGTTTTTTTCAGCAAATTATATTTTATAATTTAATTTTAGATAGTACTTCAGATAATTACTGTCAAAGCAATGTTACATAAGATTTGATAATTTTGAATAATTGCAGATTAGGATAAAATATACAAATACTTTATAAAGTCTCAGGCATTAAGTATCTAATGTCTTATTCTTGAAAATTAACATTGAAGATATTGGGGAGGGCAGTTTTCCAGTCCATGTTTATCTGTGTTGAAACTGCCAAACATAAATAGATTTTTTTTTCATAGCTCTTCTAAAAATTTGGTGCATGGCTGTTTTTACCTTGAAGGAAAGGAAAGAGTGAGTCTACAATATTGTATTCATTTTCTGTGGCTGTATAGCATGTTACCACAAATGCAATAGCTTTAAGCAACACAAATCTATTCTCCTCCAGTATTGGTAGGCCTGAAGCTTGGCACAACTGATTTCTCTGCTCACCAGGTTAAATCAGGGTAGGTCATCCTCTTCTAAGTTCTTTCTTTGTCTCATGTTTTCCACATTGCTGTGCTTAGTTGCTCAGTCGTGTCCAACTCTTTATGACCCCATGGACTCTAGCCCGCCAGGCTCCTCTGTCCATGGGGATTCCCCAGGCAAGAATACTGGAGTGGGTTGCCATGCCCTCCTCCAGGGGATCTTCCCAACCCAGGGATCGAACCCAGGTTCCGCACTGCAGATGAATTCTTTACTGTTTGAGCCACCAGGGAAGTCACTCCATGTTTTCCACATGGTCTCTTCCATTTTCAAGGCATCAGTGGCCCATTTGAATCTCTTGATTTTACTTGTCTAACCACTAGACAAGTAAATGTTCTTTGCTTTTTAGGGCTTATGTGATTAGACTCTGTGTGTGTGTATGCGCATGCTCAGTCACTCAGTCATGACCAACTCTTTGCAACCCCATTGACTGTAGCCTGCCAGACTCCTCTGTCCATGGAATTACCCAGGCAAGAATACTGGAGTGGGTTACCATTTACTCCAGGGATCTTCTCAAACCAGGGATTGAATCCACATCTCCTGTATCTCCTTCATTGGCAGATGGATTCTTTACCACTGAGTCACCTGGAAAGCCCTGTGATTAGACTCTGCTGCTGCTAAGTCACTTCAGTCATGTCCGACTCTGTGCGACCCCATAGACGACAGCCCACCAGGCTCCGCCGTCCCTGGGATTCTCCAGGCAAGAACACTGGAGTGGGTTGCCATTTCCTTCTCCAGTGCATGAAAGTGAAAAGTGAAAGTGAAGTCGCTCAGTCATGTCCGACTCTTCATGACCCCATGGACTGCAGCCTACCTGCTTCTGCTGCTAAGTCACGTCAGTCGTGTCCGACTCTGTGCGACCTTATAGACGGCAGCCTACCAGGCTCCTCCGCCCCTGGGATTCTCCAGACAAGAGCACTGGAGTGGGCTACCTATATCCACCTAAATAATCTCTTTTGCCATATAATTTAACATGATCATAGATGTTAAACCTAGTCTGATTTGTCGAACAAATTGACCTAACAAATATCATACCCTTCACCAACACAGTACTGTAAAGAAATTATCCCTCAACTAAAAATAAATGAATTAAAAAACTTAAGCCCCAAAAAATTATGCTGAGAAAAATATGCATACATGAATTAGGCAGGGGTATACTGATCTGATATGATTGAACATATAATATAGAAAAGGCAACCTGTTTAAAAATTAACCTTCCTTTTTTTCCCACTTCCTTTCCATCTGACCTGATATAATCTATGAATTCTGTCTACTTGGTTTTGAGGCATTCATTTATTGAATTGCATATCAAGAATAAACCACACTATATATCATAAAGTATATAAGTAAGAAAATTCATATCACTTTAAATATTGCATTAATGCAAAACAAGGGCAACATCAAACATTCAGTTTAGTTCAGTTCAGTTCAGTCGTTCAGTCGTGTCTGACTCTTTGTGACCCCATGAACTGCAGCACGCCAGGCCTCCCTGTCCATCACCAACTGCTGGAGTCCACCCAAACTCATGTCCGTTGAGTCGGTGATGCCATCCAACCATCTCATCCTCTGTCGTCCCCTTCTCCTCTTGCCCTCAATCTTTCCCAGCATCAGGGTCTTTTCAAATGAGTCAGCTCTTCGCATCAGGTGGCCGAAGTATTGGAGTTTCAGCTTCAACATCAGTCCTTCCAATGAACACCCAGGACTGATTTCCTTTAGGATGGACTGGTTGGATCTCCTTGCAGTCCAAGGGACTCTCAAGAGTCTTCTCCAACACCACAGTTCAAAGCATCAATTCTTCATCATTCAGCTTTCTTTATAGTCCAGCTCTCACATCCATATACGACCACTGGAAAAACCATAGCCTTGACTAGACTGACAAAGTAATGTGTCTGCTTTTTAATATGCTGTCTAGGTTGGTCATAACTTTCCTTCTGAGGAGTAAGCATCTTTTAATTTCATGGCTGCAGTCACCATCTGCAGTGATTTTGGAGCCTAAAAAAACAAACGTTACCTATCTAATTAATCTATTTGAAGTGTGACCTTGTTGTTATTGTCAAAACAAAAATTAAAATTCATTTACCAAGTTAAATTGAGCAGTATTTTTTTTGAGCACCATATATGTACCAGATCCATAGTTAAGTATTAGGATTGTAAATATTACACTTGTCTCAGTCCAGCTGGACACAAGGACATCCATGCAAATATAAGTAATATGTAGTCTTCAACTTCCAGTTGGGATTCCCTCATAGCTCAGTAGGTAAAAATCCACCTGCAATGCAAGAGATTGGCAAAATACCCTGGAGAAGGAAATGGCAACCCACTTCAGTATTCTTGCCTGAAGAATTCCACAACAGAGGAGCCTGGCAGGGTACAGTCCGTGGGGTCACAAGAGTCATACACAACTTAGTGACTAAACCACTACAGCTTCCAGTTGGATTTTTACCTCCTTTATCATACTTTGTCCTTTCTTGATATTCTATATAGCTTTACTTGCTAGAAAATTAAACAATGTGTATTTGTGCATGGAACAAAGTTTATTTCATTTGGTTCCTTATAACTGGACTTATTCATCCACATTATTATTTGTTGGTTTTAAGTACTGATACTAAAAGAATTTTCCTTTTTAATTCAAGAGTATCTCACTACCATTGTAATACACAGTATATTTTAATTTTTAATAATTAGGTGAAGTTTAATGAAGGTTGAAACTACTTATAAATAACCATAAAGACAGCAGAGAAGTTGAAATCGAGCATGTAAACTATTGACAATAATTACTGAAGTGAAACCCTGAAGCATGAACTGGAAATACATCAGACTTTTTAAAAGCATGGATATGGACACTTTCAATGTAGTCCTGTTTTCTTCTAAAACAGCTTTGAATTCAAACAAGATTGAATAGAGGAACGGTTTCATAATCTAACATGTAGCATCTATTTTTGTATTCCTGTAACGTGTTGGTTCCATGGACCACTAGGGAAATAGATAATATTCACTCTTTCAATCCAGGAGGAGCTAAACACAACAAAAACATATAGTATTTATTTTATCTGGATGAAGATTTACAACATAACTCTTTTCTCTCCCCTATTCCACGTGTATTTTCTAATGAAATCATAAAGTGAATTTTCTTTATTTCATCACAATAAGCTTTGTTCAGTTTGTTCAGCTTACTTTCATCTCTGCGTTTATTGTTTGGGCTTGGATCTATTTCTAAAAGCTTTTGAAATTAAAAAAAGTATATCGTGCAGTGTTTAAAATATAGTTTGCTACTTTGGTTTATTTGCATTTTAATTGATGATTCCCTATAGAATTTTTTCCTAGCTTGCTCTGTTGAAAGGTGTGAAGTTCATTGGAGTAGTAATCTCACCAGTCACAGGTTTCAAAACTTCTGAAAATATCAAGACAACTAATTAGAACAATTCTGTCATCCCTTACTGGAAACTACCTTACTCATGCTCAGTGGCTTTAGTCATGTCTGTCTCTGCAACCCTATGGACTGTAGCCTGTCAGGCTCCTTTGTCCATGGGATTTCCCAGATAGGAATACTGGAGTGGCTTACCCTGCCCTCCTCCAGGGAATCTTTCCTACTCAGGGATCAAATCCATGTCTCCTGTGCCTTCTGCATTGCAGGTGGATTCTTTACCCACTAAACCACCTGGGAAGCCTAGAAACTATCTTATTTAGTTTAAAATTATATGATATGAAGAATTGACTATAGACAAAAAAAAAAAAAAAAAGATTGTGGAAATTGTTGCGGAGTTTATTTTGAGATGCATCCAATAGCCACACAGTAAAATTGCCATGTGTTTTTTGATGTCAATTAATCAGAAGGCAATCAAATATTTTTAGACAAGATCTACAAAATCATATTTGTCACATAATATTCTTCATTAACTATTTCTGCAAGTTTTTCTTTAGAATGATGATTCAGAAAAGTAAGAGATAAGGGAATATTCCTATTCAGAAATCATTTACACCTAACTGGAACAATTTAATTAAAATTTGTTTATTGCAAATGATTGGCAAATAACTAAAACTGTTGAAGAAAATATACTAAATCAAACTAAGTATGGTTGATGGGAAACTCTCTTTTCTATTATAGGCTCTTTATAGTCCTAGAGGAAGAGTTTAGGAGTTATTATTTCATGCCTAGTTTTCCATTCCCTCATTTATTCCTTCTCATGGGGAGAGGAATAATTTATCTGATTGTCAAACTGAGAAGAGACAAACATTTCCTGAGCCACACAAAGCCAAGAATACATATAACTATAGAAAGTTATATGGTATCTAAACAACATAGTCTATAGTCGATGTTCTCTCTTTATTCTACCCCTCTCTTCATTTCATGGATTATAAGATGGCATCCAGTGTTGTGTGGATCCTTGAGCCAAGTGTAGCTATCATAGTACTAAAGAAGATAAAATATCTTCATCTGTACTGACCTTTTTAAGATGAGAAAATTTATTACAAATAATTCATATCGAGTAAAAAGTCAAAGTGTAAATATTATCAACTGCTATTTCAAGTTGGTTTGGCAGCTTTTGATCCAAAAAATCATTTAACTAAAAAAAATCACTTGTTTTGATGAATTGGTGTTTTTGGGTTATTCAGTAGTTTTCCTCTCTCAGACAAGTCATTACTTTATAAAGTAAAATTCTGTATTTCACTTTTCTAATTGACTGAGACATTTGGTCAAACGTATAAGATGATAAAAGATCCCTTAAAGTCATGAGAGACAAAACTTATTATGACAGAGTGGGGCCTCCTCCAAAACATTTGAGTTTATATATATTTTTAAATACCAGAGAACATGGGGAGTAGATAAACCGAAAATCATGGATGGACAAAGAACAAAGCTTAATTCCCATATACAGTAGTGATTTATTATGAATCTAACATCTGTCAACATAGGTGATATTATTTATTTGAGATGTGACTACATTTCTAAAATGGAAATTTTAAAGACAAGTTACAAGGTGTCTGAGAAAAAGCAGAAACAAGAGAGAAGAATTTTCGCTCTGTTTGTTTCATTATTGTTTGTTTTTAATCTGAACTAATTATCATATACTGCTCCTTTTGCCCAAAGGGACAGTGCCTTATGATTATATTATAATGGATCATTTATGGCCAGCTAAAAAGACTCTTGAGAGTCCCTTATACTGCAAGGAGATCCAACCAGTCCATTCGAAAGGAGATAAATCCTGGGTGTTCATTGGAGGGACTGATGCTGAAGCTGAAACTGCAATACTTTGGCCACCTCATGCGACGAGTTGACTCCCTGGAAAAGACTCTGATGCTGGGAAAGGTTGGGGGCGGGAGGAGAAGGGGACGACGGAGAATGAGATGGCTGGATGGCATCACCGACTCTGTGGACATGAGTTTGAGTGTACTCCGGGAGTTGGTGATGGACAGGGAGGCCTGGCGTGCTGTGATTCATGGGGTCGCGGAGAGTTGGACACGACTGAGCGACTGAACTGAACTGAACTGAAACCTTTGACATACCACTTGACTTCTCTAGTTATTTTCTTCAAATGCCTATAGATAAGTTTGAGTTAAGCCATTCACCTTGATATATGTAACTATCTGATTTTTCTGATGTTTTAAAGATCTAAACTTAAAGTTGGAATATTTGTGTTTCTTCAAATAATGTATTTTTCACATAGGTATCACTAATTTTTAACAAGTTGTTATTTTCCAGACTGATATTCCAAGATATGGTTACACAAGTCCTGTGGTGTTTGCAATTTAGTATTCACACAATAATAGTATGCTCTAAAACAAAAAGACTTAAAGTGAAACAAGAATGTATTGGATATTTTTCACTTTATATGTTTAATAGCAGAAATAATAGCCAGTAATCTCTTGTGAATTTTTGAGTTGAGACTCTTATTTACCAGTGTGTAAGAAAATACACCTAGGAGATATTATAAATATGCCTAATGGAATAGATATTTAACAGAGCTATATCTTAATCATTATCCTTGTAAACACACACTGCAAATGAACAGAGCCCAGAATGAGTACTATTAGTAAATCATGGATTTTTAATTAAGTTAAAATAATTAATTGCATCTGTTTTCATTGTTCTCCAAGATATAATAGTACAAAAATATCTCAATGAGTAGACTTTCTTGATAATGATTTCTTCCTTAGAAATTATGAAAAGCTTTTTTATGATGTTCATAAAATACTTTGCATCATATCTGAAACAGAGACAGTACCCACTAAATAGGTCAATACTAGGATTCAGTTCGGAGAAGGAAATGGCAACCCACTCCAGTGTTCTTGCCTGGAGAATCCCAGGGATGGCGGAGCCTGGTGGTCTGCCGTCTATGGGGTCGCACAGAGTCGGACACGACTGAAGCGACTTGGCAGCAGCAGCAGGCAGCAGGATTCAGTTCAGTTCAGTTCAGTTCAGTCGCTCAGTCGTGTCCGACTCTCCGCGACCCCATGAATCACAGCACGCCAGGCCTCCCTGTCCATCACCAACTCCCGGAGTTCACTCAAACTCATGTCCACAGAGTCGGTGATGCCATCCAGCCATCTCATTCTCTGTTGTCCCCTTCTCCTCCCACCCCCAACCTTTCCCAGCATCAGAGTCTTTTCCAGTGAGTCAACTCGTCGCATGAGGTGGCCAAAGTATTGCAGTTTCAGCTTCAGTATCAGTCCCTCCAACGAACACCCAGGATTGATCTCCCCTAGAATGGACTGGTTGGATCTCCTTGCAGTCCAAGGGACTCTCAAGATTCTTCTCCAACACCACAGTTCAAAAGAATCAATTCTTCGGCGATCAGCTTTCTTCACAGTCCAACTCTCACATCCATACATGACCACGGGAAAAACCATAGCCTTGACTAGAGGGACCTTGGTTGGCAAAGTAATATCTCTGCTTTTTAATATATTATCAAGTTTGGTCATAACTTTCCTTCCAAGGAGTAAACGTCTTTTAATTTCCTGGCTGCAATCAGCATCTGCACTGATTTTGGAGCCCAAAAAAATAAAGTCTGACACTGTTTCCACTGTTTTTCCATCTATTTCCCATGAAGTGATGGGACCAGATGCCATGATCTTTGTTTTCTGAATGTTGAGCTTCAAGCCAACCTTTTCACTCTCCTCTGTCACTTTCCTCAAGAGTCTTTTTAGTTCCTCTTCACTTTCTGCCATAAGGGTAGTGTCATCAGCATATCTGAGATTATTGATATTTCTCCCAGCAATCTTGATTCCAGCTTGGGCTTCTTCCAGTCAGCGTTCCTCATGATGTACTCTGCATAGAAGTTAAATAAGCAAGGTGACAATATACAGCCTTGACGTACTCCTTTTCCTATTTGGAACCAGTCTGTTGTTCCATGTACAGTTCTGACTGTTGCTTCCTGACCTGCATACTATTTCATTAACAGTAATAATTTAAACATTAGGCTGTATAAAAGCCTTAAATTTTCTTAATTCTCAGTCAGACTTACTTGCATATCCATAGTGCAAAAGTATGGATAGATATTAAATTTGTTGTTGTTCAGGTGCTAAGTCATGTCCAACGCTTTGAGACCTCATAGACTACAGCATGCCAGGCTTCTCTCTCCTCCACTGTCTCCCAGAGTTTGCTCAAATTTATGTCCTTTGAGCCAGTGATGGTATCTAATTATCTCATTCTCTGTCATCCCCTCTCCTTTTGTCTTCAATCTTTCCTAGCATCAGGGTCTTTTCCAAAGAGTTGGCTCTTCACATCAGGTGGCTTTAGTGTTGGAACTTCAGCTTCAGCAATAGTCCTTCTAATGAATATTCAGGGTTGATTTCCTTTAAGATTGACTGGTTTGATCTTACAGACGAAGGGACTCTCAAGTGTCTTATCTGGCACCACAATTCGAAGGCATCAGTTCTTCAATGCTTAGTCTTCTTTATGTTCCAACTCTCACATTTGTACATGACTGCTGAAAAAACCATAGCTTTGACTATACAGTCCTTTGTCAGCAAATTGATGTCTCTGCTTTTTAATACACTGTCTAGATTATACATAGCTTCCCTTCTAAGGAACAAGTGTCTTTTATTTCATGGCTGTAGTCACCATCCACAGTGATTTTGGAACCCAAGACAATAAAATCTGTCACTGCTTCCATTTTTTTCCCTTTCTATTTTGCCATGGAGTGATGGGACTGGATACCATGATCTTAGTTTTTTTAATGTTGAGTTTCACTCCAGCTTTTTCACTCTCCTTTTTCATGTTCATCAAGAGACTGTTTGGTTCTTCTTTACTTTTTGCATTATAGTGGTGGTATCTGCATATCTGAGGATGTTGATATTTCTCCCAGCAGTCTTGATTCTAACTTGTGATTCATCAGCCATTTTGTGTGATGTACTCTGCATATGAGTAAAATAAGCAAGCAGGTTTCTCAGGAGGCAGATAAGGTGGTCTGGTATTCCTGTCTCTTTAAGAATTTTCCACAGTTTGTTGTGGTCCACATAGTCAAATGCTTTAGCATAGTCAATGAAATAGATGTTTTTCCGAAACTCCCTTGCTTTCTCCATGATCCAGTTAATGTTGGCAATTTGATCTCTGGTTCCTCTGCCTTTTCTAAACCCAGCTTATACATCTGGATGTTCTCTGTTCATGTACTGATGAAACTTAATGTGAAGGATTTTGAGCAGTACCTTGCTGGCATGTGAAATGAGTACAACTGTGTGGTAGTTTGAACATTCTTTGCAAAGCCCTTATTTGGAACTGGAATGATCTTTTGCAGTCTTGTGGCCACTCCTAAGTTTTCTGAATTTGCTGGCATTTTGGAAACACTTCAACAGCATCATCTTTTAGGATCTGAAATAGCTCAGCTGGAATTACATCACCTCCACTAGTTTTGTTCATAGTCATGCTTCCTAAGGCCCACTTGACTTCACACTCCAGGATGTCTAGCTCTAGGTGAGTGACCACACTATGTTGGTTATCTGGGTCATTAAGACCTTTTTTGTATAATTCTGTGTATTCTTGCCACCTCTTCTTAATCTCTTCTGTTTCTGTTAGGTCCTTATCACTCCCATCCTTGCATGAAATGTTCTCTTGATATCTTTTCTTGAAGAGATCTCTAGTCTTTCTCATTTTATTGTTTTCCTCTATTGTTCATGTAGGAAGGCTTTCTTGTCTATCCTTGTGATTCTCTGGCACTCTGCATTCAGCTGGGTATATCTTTTCCTTTCTCCTTTGCCTTTCCCTTCTCTTCTTTTCTCAGCTATTTGTAAGGCCTCCTCAGACAATCACTTTCCTTCTTGCATTTCTTTTTATTTTGGATGTTTTTGATCACCACCTCCTGTACAGTGTTAGAAACTTCTGTCCACAGTTCTTCAGGAACTCTGTCTACCAGATCTAATCCCTTGAAACTATTTGTCACCTCCACCATATAATCATAAGGGATTTCTGATATAGGTCATACCTGAATGGCCTAGTGGTGTTTCCTTCCTTTTTCTATTTAAACCTTAATTTTGCAATAAGGAGTTCATAATCTGAGCCACAGTCAGCTCTAGAGCTTCTTTTTGCTGACTATATCGATTTCTCACCATCTCTGGCTCCAAAGAACATAATCTGATTTCGGTATTGGCCATCTGGTGATGTCCATGTGGAGAGTTGTCTGTTGGGTTGGTGGAAAAGTATGTTTTCTATGACCAGCATGTTCTCTTGACAAAACTGTTCTCCTTTTCCCTACTTTACTTTGTACTCCCAGGCCAAACTTGCCTGTTATTCTGTGTATCTCTTTACTTCCTGCTTTTGTATTCCAATCCCCTGTGGTAAAAAAGACATCTGTTTTTGGTGTTGGTTAAATAAGGTGTTGTAGGTCTTCATAGAACTAGTCAACTTCAGCTTCTTTGGCATTAGTGGTTGGGGCATGGTTTTGGATTATTTGATGTTGAATGGTTTACCTTGAAAACTTAACTGAGATCATTCTGTTGTTTTTGAGATTGCACCCAAATGATGCACTGGACTCCTTTTTGACTAGATGTTAAATACAAAATAAAAAAAAATTGTAATTTAAACTTCCCAGTCTAAATTTCACTTTAATATTTTGCATGAAGAAATAAATTCCCGTCCTCAGTAAAGATACCAGACATCTTCTGTCTTAGTAGATATATATATATGGATTTTTTAAAAATATTAATTAATAGGCTTATTTCTAGAGCCAATTTTAGGTGTGTAGAAACATTAAGCAGAAAGAACACAGAATTCCCATATACTCCTTTCTCCCTGTTCCTGCCAAGTTTCTCTTTTAATTAATATCTTGCTTTGGTGTGGTACATGTGTTACATTGATGAACCATTACAAATGGTTTCTATTATTAGCTAAAGTCCATAGTTTGCATTAGAATTCAGTGTTTTATTTTTATTTTTTAATTGAAGTAGAGTTTATTTACAATGGTTTTTTTTTTTTTTTTAATTTCTGCTATACTGCAAAGTGATTCAATTATACTTGTAAGTGAAAGTGAAGTTGCTCAGTCATGTCCAACTCTTTATGGTTCCATGGGCTGTAGCCCAGCAGGTTTCTCCATTCATGGGATTTTCTAGGCAAGAATACTGGAGTGGGTTGCCATTTCCTTCTCCAGGAGATCTTCCTGACCCAGGGACTGAGCCCAGGTCTCCCGCATTGTAGGTAGATGCTTTATCGTCTGAGCCACCAGGAAAATCACACACACACACACACACTCACACGTATATATAATGGGTTTAATTTGTACCGGAATTTTTTTGGGCTCCCAAATCATTGCAGATGCTGATTGCAGCCATGAAATTAAAAGACGCTTACTGCTTGGATGGAAAGTTATGACCAAACTAGATAGCATATTAAAAAGCAGAGACATTACTTTGCCAACCAAGGTTCATCTAGTCAAGGCTATGGTTTTTCCAGTGGTCACATATGGATGTGAGAGTTGGACTGTGAAGAAAGCTGAGCACTGAAGTATTGATGCTTTTGAATTGTGGTGTTGGAGAAGACTCTTGAGAGTCCCTTGGACTGCAAGGAGATCCAACCAGTCCATTCTAAAGGAGATCAATCCTGGGTATTCATTGGAAGGACTGATGCTAAAGCTGAAGCTCCAATACTTTGGCCACCTCACGCGACGAGTTGACTCACTGGAAAAGACTCTGATGCTGGGAGGGATTGAGGGCAGGAAGAGAAGGGGACGACAGAGAATGAGATGGCTGGATGGCATCACTGACTCTGTGGACATGAGCTTGAGTGAACTCTGGGAGTTGGTGATGGACAGGGAGGCCTGGCATGCTGTGATTCATGGGGTCGCAAAGAGTCGGACATGACTGAGCGACTAAACTGAACTGAACTGTCCTAGTGGTTTTCTTTAGTTTAAGCCTGAATTTTCCTATGAAGAGCTGATGATCTGTGTCACAATCAGCTGTACAACAACAACAACAACAATATATATACATTATTTTTCATACTCTTTTCCATTATGGTTCATCACAGGATATTGAATATTGTTCCCTATGCTATATAGAAGTAGCTTGTTTTTTATCCATTCTCCGTATAATAGTTTGCATCTGCTAACCCCAAATTCTGACTCCATCCCTCCCCCAACCCTTCTGTCCATTAGCAACCATGAGTCTGTTCTGTCTGTAGCCTTCATTCTTATGTTTTGACAAATGCATAATATCATGTTTCTACCATTACAGTATCCTACAGAATGCTTCCTCACCCTATATATATAAATTTTGATTTTTATTTGAATGCTTAGTACCTTGTTTTGTGCAATCAATCAGTTGAGTTTTTCTTAATTTCTTTTATGTTTCTTTCTTTCTACATATATATATATTTTTTTTTTTTTGAAATTTTCAAATGTATAGGAATTCTGTCTGCTGGGGCTTCTCCATACTTAACTGTGGTTACCAATCAGCAGTATGTATCTGTAAATTTTTAGTCTTATTTTGAAAATTGCGTAGGGTCATACATAAGTTTAAAAGTTATGTGAAGGAGATTATACTTCTGAATATTAAGAAAGCTCAGATAACAAAACTTAAACAATTGATTTCATTAATATAATTTAATATTCATAAAATAATAATAACAACATAATAGAAATATCAACTATATATTAAGGCATTAGTATTTTCTAGTTATTGTGGTGGGGGTTTTACAAGTTTTACTTAAGGCTGTCACCATCCTGCAGGTTGTGTTTCCAAAATTTGCAGATAAGAAAACCAGTGCTTGTAAACTTTATGTAATTCATCTAAAGTCACATAAAAAACTAAAAATCAAACTGTAATATGCCTAATTTCAGAGTCTCTGAAGTTCACATTATACATAAAAGCATTTTTATATTAAAACAGAAGATGAAAAGAAAAAGACATGTGGGGAGAGGAGGATAAGAAAAAGAATAGCAAAAAAGAAATAAAGGAAGAATAGGACAAAGAAGGGTAAAAAAAAGAGGAGGAGGTAGAAGTACAAGAAGCCTCATTATTCACACTGTCTCATTTCAGAAAGACCTTTGACTTTATCTGTGTTTATAGAAATGGTCTGAATCTGTAAACTCACTTAGTGTATTCATTATTTGCATTGGCTTTAAAAATGCTTCCCAATAACCTAAGGAAGTTTGATTGACTTTCCCTGCAACGTGGCCTGCATGGTGACCAGAGCTCTTAGTAGTACTTCTCACCAAACTTTATTTTTTAATTTTTATTTTCCAGAGAGAGAGCAGGGGGGGAGAAAGTTCTTTAAACCATTAAATGATATTTTCGTAAAATCTTTTAAAAATGTTACTCTGTGTCCTTCCTTTTGCCTCCCTTACTGAGCTCCTTGTGGTAAGTATCTGTAACTTGTCCTTTGAGACAGCTTTTTTTGAAGGCCTCACAGGGAATATGCAGTATTTTTTTACTGTATGAATCTTATTGTGTTTAAACATTTTAGCAATATCACTGGATAATTTGCTTGAACTGTAATAAAATGGGAGTGGAAAAATGGTTTCTTGAACTTTATCTTTAAAGTATTTTCACCTGTTAAATATATAAATGTAGATTTAGCACTTTAAAGAATATATGATGTTTCTGTTGTTGAAATACACATATATTTATCTATATACATGTGTAAATATATATGTACACATACATACAACAATTAGAGTTTACTATTAAATACTATTCATAAAAGCACTATTAAAAATCTTAGGGTCATAAAAGTTTTAACTAAAATATAAGCACAATCAGGTGTTTGGAGGCTAGATTTGATTGAATTACAGTAGAACCACTTTTCTGAAGGTTACGTTCTATGAGCTGTTATCAATGGCTTTTTAGGATAACACACATCAGAAGCATCAAAGTCATCTTCATAGTATAATTTACAGAATGGCCTGGGGAAACCTACAGCAAACATAATGACAGAGACGACCACCACGCAGAAGGAAAAAAGAACAGATTTGCTAGTGTATTATTTGCTAGAGATATTATGTCTTTTGGGCTTCACTGGTAGCTCATCTGGTAAAGAATCCGCCTGCAATGTAGGAAACCCCGGTTCGATTCCTCAGTTGGAAAGATCCCCTGGAGAAAGAATAGGCTACCCACACCAGTATTCCTAGGCTTCCCTGGTGGCTCAGATTGTAAAGAATCTGCTTGCAATGTGGCAGACCTGGGTTCAGTTCTTGGGTTGGGAAGTTCCCTTGGAGGAGGGCATGGCAACCTACTCCAGTATTCTTGCCTGAAGAATCCCATGGACAGAGGAGCCTGACGGGCTACAGCCTATGGGGTTGCAAAGAGCAGGACATGACTGAGCGACTCAGCATATACACACTTATATCTTTCAGAGATTTTGACTTTTTTTCCCACTTTTCTTTATAGACCTCTAACTGGTTTTCATTTCTAACAAGCCTTGCTTACCAATGCCAATAGCCTTACTTTTAGCACTCAAGCTTAAACGTTTAAATTATTCTCTCAAACTATTTCAGAATTTGAATAAATGTTTTCTATGGGCAGAATTTTGATATTCTTTTTTTTTTCAGTGCATTTAATTAAGTATGGGTTTGGCACTGACTGGTGATGGACAGGGAGGCCTGGCGTGCTGTGATTCATGGGGTCGCAAAGAGTCGGACACGACTGAGTGAATGAACTGAACTGAACTGAACTGAAGGTGGAGATGTGTAAAGGTAAACAAGGCCCTCATGGAGCGCAGTACATGAGAATGCAATGGTGATGGAGTTTATTCCATGACAATGCAGAAAAAATGTGAAATAGAATATAATAGAAAAATGAAGTGTCAAAGTATACTGCATTTAATAAGATTAAATATTGTTTTCTGGAATTTTAGTTTGTATGTATGTGTTCTGTGTTACAGTAATAAAACATAATAGTCATACCGTGGGTCATGTTGAAAGCATTTGAATGTCACAGGTTACCTGGATGAAGATTGTTCCTCCAGATTAGAGAAAGCACAGTGTAAAGTTACTTAAACTCTAATGCTAGGAATCAAGACTAGAATGGCTCACAGACATGCCATAACAAAGAATACTTCTTATTACTCTTCAATATTATTAAAAGACTATGGTTTCCCTTTGAATTTTAAATGCATTATTATTTGATAGTTCATGTCTTTCCTGTTGGTGGCACTATGCACATAGGAGTTAAGTAAATTTTATGAGGGAAACCACTTTATTTATAGCTATAAATTCATCACTTGAATGATGCCTGTCTTGTGGAAAATTTCAGGGCAGCACTTTATGCCTCTCAGACCATAATATTCTTACCTTTTCTAAAATACGTTCCTATGGTATCTTTTACTTAATGCTGAAAATGTAGGGATTCCTCTGAATTCAACTGAACTTCTTTTAAAAAGTACTAATTTCTAATTGCTTAATTTCTTATCAATTTTTGGTGAAAAATAATCATGTCTGGTATTTTCGGCTTCTACTCATGACAAGGTCTATCATAACAATAGCTAAAAATAATGACACGACACAATCCTTAAATCGATGAAGAAACATTAACTTTGTGATTCATTTGGGTGCTTTATTGATTCCCTTATATTGTATTCAATTCATGATGTATTTTTGTATAATAACAAGGAGCCTATACACTGGAAACAAGATTGGAAGAAGGGAAGAAAACAGTGTCAGAAGATGCTTTCCAGAATCTCAAAGTCTTTGAATGAGTAGGTAACCTTCAGTTAGATCAAACGGGGTAAAGGAAATTGACCTGGGGAAGCTAATTCAAATGATGATGGAACACTGAAATTCATGCAAAAAGAAGCAAACATTTATACAGTATGAGAAGTCATTTCAAATGGACATTGTCCTAAAATGAAGGATTTATGTTGTTAACATTCAGTTCAGTTCAGTCGCTCAGTCGTGTCCGACTCTTTGCGACCCCATGAATCACAGCACGCCAGACCTCCCTGTCCATCACCAACTCCCGGAGTTCACTGTTAACATTACTCATTACAAATGATGTTTGATTGTGAATGTCTGCTATTGGACCTTAAAAAAATACAGATGTATACATATATTATCAATATTGTGTTAGGTTTACTGTCAAATAAAAACAAGCACATTGTTCATAAATTGAGGATCATTATCATTAACAGGTTAGAGGAAGCACAAGTTTCTTCAATCTTTTGTTACCATAATCATTTCAGTCTGTAACAAACCATTTAGAAGTTTTCTTTGGCTTTTAATGAAGTCAGTTGGCTCATGTAAACAGAATATTTTTCAAGAACCAAGTTGCTTTAAATGCAAAGAAAAGAAATTCTCACTTAGAACCTGTTTATAACAGCAAGGCAAATGAGCATCACAGATAAGAAACTAAACCGTTCACCCTCCCCCCACAAAAAAATCAGGTATTGCTATGTGCTACCAAACTGTTCCTTGTAATTCTTCAGCATAATTATATACCCTCTACATGTTAATATCAAGGTCACCATGTTATAAATAATGAAAAACCTAGGGGCATACCTATATTT
The DNA here is from genome assembly GCF_049115385.1 of Moschus berezovskii. Lineage (NCBI taxonomy): Eukaryota > Metazoa > Chordata > Mammalia > Artiodactyla > Moschidae > Moschus > Moschus berezovskii. The sequence continues at coordinate 86,471,398 of NC_142469.1, read as the reverse complement.
AATTATACATTATTCTATTTTCTTGAATATGATATTGAAATATAATTTGGTTATAATTATATCAACTCATCGTTATATCCTGGAAAATGATCTTAATTCCTAAGTTCACAATAATTAATTTGACCAAGAAATTAATGGTAAGATAAATGCTCATGTTTGATAAAATGGAAATGGTAGTAGCACGATTTTGAATAGGCCACCAGCAAAGTCCCTCAGCAAAATACAGGTTAGATAATGTTCGATTTTGATCCTCTTCCCAGTGTATGTTTAGATGTCAATTTAATATCTTCTTTGTTCAATATAATTATATTTAATTAAAATGTACTGAATTCTGCTATCTTTAATTGCCATCCTGAAGATAAATTCATTACTTAATTTGATATTCTTTTTACTGCCCCCATTTTTCATTAATACTTTTTAAAAGAGAAGTTTTAGATTCACAGAAAAGTACACAAACTCACAGCCTAGCCAACCATCAATATATAATACCAGAATGTTTACTTTTGCAATTAATGAAGCTACACTTATATATCATTATCATCCAGGGCTCATAGTTTATATTCTATGGGATTGATAAAAGCATAATGACATGTATCCACCATTATAACACCATGCAGAGTGTTTTCACTGTCTTAAAGGCCTGTGTTCCCCCTCTTTTTCCCTACCTTCGAACTTCTAACAAACACTGACATTTTTTCTGGCTCCATAGTCTTTGCCTTTTCCGAAATGTCAAACAATTGGAATCATACAGTAGGTAGGCTTCTTGCATTGACTTCTTTAACTAGTAATGTGCATGTAAGTTTCCTTTATGTCTTTTCCTGACTTGATTGTTCTCTTTAGTGCTGAACAATATCCCGTTGTCTTGGTGGATCACACTGTTCACTTACTGAAGGGCATCTTGATTGCTTTCAAGTTTTGGCAATTATATGTAAAGTTGCTATAAACATTGGTGTGCAGGTTTTTGTGTGGACATAAATTTTCCTCTCCTTTTGATATATTACCAAGGAGCATGATCATATGGTAAGAGTTTATTTAGTGTTAAAAGGAAGTAACCAAACTGTCTTCAAAAGTGGCTGTACCATTTTGCATTCCTACCAGTGACAAGTGAGAATTCCTATTATTCCACATCCTGCCAGCATTTAGTGTTGTCTGTGTTCTGGTATTTGGTTGTTCTATTAAGTATGTAGTGGTATTTTATTGTCTTAATCTGAAACTCCCTAATGATGTATGATTTTTAGCATATGTAATTTTATGTAAAGGAGACAGGGACCAAGACCATCCCCATGGAAAAGAAATGCAAAAAAGCAAAATGGCTGTCTAAGGAGGCCTTACAAATAGCTGTGAAAAGAAGAGAAGCGAAAAGCAAAGGAGAAAAGGTAAGATATAAGCATCTGAATGCAGAGTTCCAAAGAATAGCAAGGAGAGACAAGAAAGCCTTCCTCAGTGATCAATGCAAAGAAATAGAGGAAAATAACAGAATAGGAAAAACAAGAGATCTCGTCAAGAAAATTAGAGATTCCAAGGGACCATTTCATGCAAAGATGGGCTCGATAAAGGACAGAAATGGTATGGACCTAATAGAAGCAGAAGATATTAAGAAGAGGTGGCAAGAATACACAGAAGAACTGTACAAAAAAGATCTTCATGACCAAGATAGTCACGATAACGTGATCACTGACCTAGAGCCAGACATCTTGGAATGTGAAGTCAAGTGGGCCTTAGAAAACATCACTATGAACAAAGCTAGTGGAGGTGATGGAATTCCAGTTGAGCTATTTCAAATCTTGAAGGATGATGCTGTGAAAGTGCTGCACTCAGTATGCCAGCAAATTTGGAAAACTCAGCAGTGGCCACAGGACCGGAAAAGGTCAGTCTTCATTCCAATCCCAAAGAAAGGGAATGCCAAAGAATGCTCAAACTACCGCACAATTGCAATCATCTCACACGCTAGTAAAGTGATGCTTAAAATTCTCCAAGCCAGGCTTCAGCAATATGTGAACCGTGAACTCCCAGATGTTCAAGCAGGTTTTAGAAAAGGCAGAGGCACCAGAGATCAAATTGCCAACATCCGCTGGATCATGGAGAAAGCAAGAGAGTTCCAGAAAACCATCTATTTCTGCTTCATTGACTATGCCAAAGCCTTTGACTGTGTGGATCACAATAAACTGTGGAACATTCTTAAAGAGATGGGAATCCCAGACCACCTGACCTGCCTCTTGAGAAACCTGTATGCAGGTCAGGAAGCAACAGTCAGAACTGGACATGGAACAACAGACTGGTTCCAAATAGGAAAAGGAGTACGTCAAGGCTGTATATTGTCACCTTGCTTATTTAACTTGTATGCAGAGTACATCATGAGGAACGCTGGGCTGGAAGAAGCACAAGCTGGAATCAAGATTGCTGGGAGAAATATCAATAACCTCAGATATGCAGAAGACACTACCCTTATGGCAGAAAGTGAAGAGGAACTCAAAAGCCTCTTGATGAAAGTGAAAGAGGAGAGTGAAAAGGTTGGTTTGAAGCTCAACATTCAGAAAACAAAGATCATGGCATCTGGTCCCATCACTTCATGGGAAATAGATGGAAAAACAGTGGAAACAGTGTCAGACTTTATTTTTGGGGGCTTGAAAATCACTGCAGATGCTAATTGCAGCCATGAAATTAAAAGACGCTTACTCCTTGGAAGGAAAGTTATGACCAACCTTGATAATATATTGAAAAGCAGAGACATTACTTTGCCAACCAAGGGCCATCTAGTCAAGGCTATGGCTTTTCCCGTGGTCATGTATGGATGTGAGAGTTGGACTGTGAAGAAAGCTGATTGCCGAAGATTTGATGCATTTGAACTGTGGTGTTGGAGAAGACTCTTGAGAGTCCCTTGTACCGCCGGGAGATCCAACCAGTCCATTCTAAGGGAGATCAATCCTGGGTATTCATTGGAAGGACTGATGCTAAAGCTGAAGCTGCAATACTTTGGCCACCTCATGCGACGAGTTGACTCACTGGAAAAGACTCTGATGCTGGGAAAGGTTGGGGGTGGGAGGAGAAGGGGACGACCGAGAGTGAGATGGCTGGATGGCATCACCGACTCTGTGGACATGAGTTTGAGTGAACTCCGGGAGTTGGTGATGGACAGGGATGCCTGGCCGTGCTGTGATTCATGGGGTCGCGGAGAGTCGGACACGACTGAGCGACTGAACTGAACTGAATTTTATGTTCTAGAGTGAAAAGATTGTCTTGAAGCTCAACATCCAGAAAACAAAGATCATGGCATCTGGTCCCATCACTTCATGGGAAATAGATGGGGAAACAGTGGAAACAGTGTCAGACTTTATTTTTTGGGCTCCAAAATCACTGTGGATGCTGATTGCAGCCATGAAATTAAAAGAGGCTTACTCCTTGGAAAGAAAGTTATGATAAACCTAGATAGTATACTAAAAAGCAGAGACATTACTTTGCCAACAAAAGTCCGTCTAGTCAAGGCTATGGTTTTTCCAGTGATCACGTATGGATATGAGAGTTGGACTATGAAGAAAGCTGATCGCCAAAGAATTGATGCTTTTGAACTGTGGTGCTGGAGAAGACTCTTGAAAGTCCCTTGGACTACAAGGAGATCCAACCAGTCCATTCTAAAGGAGATCAATCCTGGATGATCATTGGAAGGACTGATGTTAAAGCTGAAACTCCAATACTTTGGCTACCTCATGCGATGAGTTGACTCACTGGAAAATATTCTGATGCAGGGAGGGACTGGGGGCAGGAGGAGAAGGGGACGACAGAGAATGAGATGGCTGGATGGCATCACCGACTCGATGGACATGAGTTTGAGTGAACTCCAGGAGTTTGTGATGGACAGGGAGGCCTGGCATGCTGTGATTCATGGGGTCTCATAGAGTCAGACACGACTGAGTGACTGAACTGAACTGAACTGAATTTTATGTTCTTAATTGGATATCTGTATTTTATCTTGGATAAGTTTTTCAAATCTTTTGCTCATTTTGAAATATAGTTATTTTTATTGAATTTTAAGAGATCTTTGTGCATTTTGGATAATGGCTTTTTATCAGATATACCCTTTGGAAATATTTTCAGCCAGTCTGTGGCTTAGCTTCTGGTTCTCTTGACTTCAGTTTTTTTAGGGAAACAAAATCCTGTTGGGTGACAAAACATTATCAGTATGGGGCAGTGAGGGAGGAGCGAGAGGTGATGAGGAGGGATATTATTGAGGACTAGCTTGCTCAATTACAGTTCCATCCTGTTCCAATTAAAGATACTGAAAAGTTAAAAATGGCATTTTTTAAAGCTTCCATTTCAGGTAGGATTTGCTGTGCAAAATTGGTCCATTAAGAAAAATGCACTCACATGAGATTCAAAGGTGAATATGAGTCAGAGGAAACTTCTATAGTGGCTGAAGTTAGCAATGAGAGCTGATTGAATGTTTACATACACTGACAGCAGCTGAATCCCGCATGTGAGTGACAGTTCACCTCTTGTTTGGACATGACGTTTGTGGGACAATAGAGTTGGAGGCAGCAGCACCTTTCTGATAGCCACATCTCAACTGCTGGAGGGGGCTCACCTCAACTTATTGGTTTAGTGGTAAGCCCTGAGGTCCTTCTGATAATTTCATAAGTACCTAATAGCTGGTATTAATTCTCTTGATGCCCCTCCAATACTTCTGTGTCTTATACCTGGTAATGATTAATCATTTCTTTTTGAAGTAACATTTTTTTGTACTGAGCACTCTTTAATTATTAAATTATGTATAATAGTTGTGAAGTTGCTCAGTCATGTCTGACTGTTTGCCACCCCATGAGCTGTAGCCTACCAGGCTCCTTCATCTATGGGATTTTCCAGGCAAGAGTACTGGAGTGGGTTGCCATTTCCTTCTCCAGAGGATCAGGAATCGAACCCAGGTCTCCCGCATTGTAAGCAGATGCTTTACCATCTGAGCCACCAGGTGCCAGGAGCCAGCGAGGGAAATCCTACCCGTGGCAAAGGTCAATTGGGGAAGAAGCCTGACGGGCAAAGGCTAATCAGGACTCGAGGAACCCCCTGGACTTACCTGAGCATCTACTCCAAAGAAAACTGGAGTCTGACTGCCTTACTATCTTACGCCTCTTACCAAGTCCTCTAATACTTACGGGGGCTTCCCCCCAACCACCTTTCTCTGAAAACATTAATTCAGAGCTGTAGTTTAAAAGTTCTCCTCGGCTTAATAGGAGTGTTCCAATCCAAGCCACTCTGATAGCTTTCTAACTTGCATGACAAGTTTGTCCGGGCTCTTACAACTATGAATGTGACTGTTTATAGCCTCCCAGCCATGCAAGGACAGAAAGCCTAATATTCTAAAATACAGGAATTTGTTGAAGAAGTTAAAATCATTAGAATAGTACTAAAAAAGATTTCATTGTTGAGTCAATGCTTGCTGCAAAGTTTATCTATTGTATCCTTGGAAATATATTAATCACATATAGAGAAAATAAGTAGTAGGCTTTGATTTAACCACATCAGATCTTAAGTTAATAAATTCCTTTCTTGTAGCTCACTACACCCTTGCCTTATAGGAATGTAACTTTGTCATGTGTCTTTGGAGAATATCTCCTGACTTTAGGAAAATCAACTTAAAAGAATATAAGCCTTTTTCTAGCTAACTAACCTTTGTTAGGAGAGAGGGCCATAAACTGTTAGCAGGCCTCCTGGCCAGAAGATGATGTAAACCACCCAAAACTTTTGTATATCACGAGACATACAAAAATGAGCCCTGATTCTGATAAGGGTCAAGACTGCTGACCCCGCGTGATTTTGGCGTGACTCTATACCTCTCTTTCTCTATTTTTTATGTGCACAACTTAGGGTATAAATGCAGCGCTGGAAAATAAAGTTTTGGGCCTTGCTCACTGAAGCTTGGTCTCCCCATGTCGTTCTTTCTCTTTTTCCGTCCTTTTCTCTATTCTCCTTTTTCTGGTTGAGATCCTTGGAGAGCTGGGCCCTCTGTGTTTACTTATCTGCCTGGGCTTCTAAGACCCACTCGAGGGGGTGCCCTGGTGGGGTGCCTCCAGTGATTCGAGAGGGTGCCTGCGGCCTATGTAAACAGAGCAAACCCCGTGCTGGGGTTTTATTGGTCTCCTGCGTAAACCAAGGAATCATCAGCCCCTGTCTCTCTCTCTCTTGCTGACGCCGACGCCGTTCATCCCGAGGATACCCTGGGCCATATCGAGGCTGGTCCCCGATAACCAGGGAAGTCTTATAGTTAAACATGTAGTTAAATATAGTTAAATAGTTAAAATGCGGACATCTCAATATGCTTGTGAATCTCCCATACTTTATTAACTTGGAGATTTTATTGTACGGGAAAAAAAAATGATTGTTTTAAGGGAACTTAGAGTCTATTTGGAAAGTTAAGATGTGATTTAAAAACATTAAGTTGCAAAACAAGATGAAATAAGGTATTAAAATTACAGATTAGAAAATTTTTTAGAATTAATTACAAAATTTGGGAGGAAGTATGTGTTGCTAGGTGGCTGGAACATGCCTTTCTGTGAGGACTAGCTGCTCTATAATATTGTCTCATTATCTTGACCTTTAGGAAAATGTCAGAATGCCAAAAGAGAGTCATGGTGTATAGTTATCAGCATGAGCAAAAACAATCCCAAATATTAATGTGTATACTTGGATTTTTCAGTCCCAGTTTTGGTTTCCTAATTGCTCTGTCCACATCTGGTTATGATATTCTATTTGACATCCCCTACTCTAACTCCTGCTTCACATCTGGGTCTTCATTAAAATTCATATTTATGATATAGTAATTTTCTCCTTGCCCTAGTTTAAAAATACTTATCCTCTTTGTCTATACTAAAGGTAGTCTAAATTGGGCTGTTTACAGTTTTCATTCTTATTCTTGATGGATGGCAAGGTAGAGTTCGTAGGATGTCTGCTGACCAGCTTACTAACATGGCTATAAAAAATATTGAAGAGTTATTTGGATGCAGAAAAATGGCAATTAGGAAATAAGTTTGCTTTTATTGGTAGCACTAACTATAATAATACTTAAACTCATTTATCTATCCCATATACAGTTATTTAGATATGTTGATCAATCAATTGAAACAAGAAAAACTAGATATGGTATATGTGCTTGTGGACTTTAAACTGTACAGGGAAATAAAGATTGTATCAGTAGTAACAGGTAAGGCACAGATGGAAAAATGGAAGAAACTGCTGGGAAATTGGCAGTGGAAAATTAATGTTGTGTGATCTGTCAGAGATAGTCTCAATGAAAAAGTGATGCTGAGTTTGTGAAGACATGGAGCTAGGAGACAGTGTGTGTCCCTCTTGGCAGATGCAAAGATATTCATGTGTTGTAGCACTACAGTTTGGAAGGGACGGTTTAACATGAAATTAGGCTGCATAGAAAGTCCGAGAGCAGACCATTGAGGGCTTTAAAAGCAAACTGTAAGGATTTACTTGGCACTCAGTATAATTAGAAATCATAGGAAGATATTATTCAAGGAAGTAAAATGGTCAGATTTGAGTTAATTTTGACAACACTGCTGAGAAAGGAGACAAAAATGGCAATTAAGAAACTAAGAGATTGGGATATTTGTGATGAAGGTGTTAGCAACTAAACTTTAGAGATACAGAGCAGATTTGGGAATCATATAGTGGTAACTGAAACATATTTGGTGACTGGCCAGGTGTGTCCTGAGAGAGAGAGAGAGAGAGATAGGGACAAAAAAGGGACTATCATGGTGAGAATGACTGATTACTTAAATAGAAAAAAATTACAGGATATCCAATTAAGTTTGAATTTCAGCAAAACAATGAATAATGGTTTTTTTTGTATAAGTAGGCCTCATAGACTATTTTTGGTATACTTATACAAAATTTTTCATCTCTTTTTTTCTGATATTCAACTTTAGCTGAGCGTTCTGTATTTTATATGGTAATACTGTATCTATGAACAAGAACCTTATAAAAGGGTGGATATTTGAATTAATGTGATGAATTTAATATAGGAAAAGGTTTGAAGATGCCAATTAGATATTCAAGTGAGAATCTGGAGTAGGTATTTTGGACATTTAGATCTGGATGTCAGGAGAAAGAACCATTTTTGTGATACATCTCTTGCAGCAATAGCAATCAATAATCTTTTCAAAGGGTAGCATATAGAGTGAGAATTAAAAGAGAGTCTGACAAAGCAGTGAAGGAAAAAAATATCCAACATTTATAGGGTAAACAGAAGAACCATCATCAATTACAAAAAAACTTAGTGGCCAAAGAGGAAGCAGGACAAGTGAAATTGGTATCACAAAGTCAAGCAATATGAGTTTATTTAAGAAGCAGAGGTTGTTAAAAGGCCTGAGACCTTCCTGTTCTTTTCATTTAGCTATTATTATACCTGTGGGTCTGTGTTTATCAGTAGGTATTAAATGTTGCTGGTTCCCCTGCCATTTCTTGAAAAATCCAGGCTAGAGAAGTTTGGTGGGTTGCAGTCCATGGGGTCACAAAGAGTCAGACACGACTGAGTGCATAAACTCAACTCATTCTAGTAGGAAGGTACTGATAGCTTATTATGGTTTTAATTTTATTTTAATGGTTTCTCATGATCTTGAATACCTTTTAATACTTTGCAGGATATTTGCTTAATATCTTCTGTGAATTCTTCATATATGTACTTCATATGTATACTAAATGTAAGTTGTAAATTCTACCTATTACTAATTAGGTTTTGATGAATAGAATTCATCAAATTTTATTTAGTAAAATATTACCAATATTTTCTGTATGCGTATGTTTGTGTGTGTATTTTCAATTTTTCTTATAAATCAGGGCACAGGTACATTTCTGAAAAGGGTTATGTGATAATTGCATCACTCTTGATTTGTGTGTGTACCAAGCAGCAGTGATAAACAATGACCTCACCACATATGGTCTCTTTGTAACTACTCAGCTTTCCCATTGTAGTGTGAAAGGAGTCATAGGTAACACATAATTAAACAAAAACTGTGGCTGATTTTCAGGTAAATGTCAGATATTGAAATTTTAATGTTATATAATTTTTATGTACAATGAAATATGATTATCCTTTTTACATGACTGGTATTATTTCTTTTCTTAAATGTTTGGTATAATTCTCCAGTGAAGTCATCCAGGCCTGGGAGAATTTGTAATGGGAAGATTTTCAATTATGAAGTCAGATTATTACTAGTAATGGGGCCATTCAGATTATTTATTTCTTCACTCTTTTTTTGGAGAAATTATTTATTTTACTAGATTTATATGTTTAATAAATTTGTTTTTATAAATTTAATAAAATTATAATTTATTTTTTGTTCATTTCAACAAAGTTGTCAAATGTAATGTCATAAAAGTCTTCATAATATTCTTTTGTTAATATTTCATTGTCTGAAGGATCTGTAGTTATAACTCTTCTTTATTTTCTGGTGTTGTTGATTTATCTTCTCCTTTGTGTGTAATCAGTTTTATGGATTTTTTTTAAAGAAAAACTTTGTTTTAATTGATTTCTCAATTTCTGTTGTTTATTTTTTGTTGTTGTTGATTTATGCTTTCCTTCTTGTATAATTTTTTTCTGTCTTTTTGTTGTTGTTCAGTCACTAAGTCACCTCTGACTCTTTGTGACTCATGGACTACAGCATGCTAGGCTTCCCTATCCTTCTTCTCTTCTGGAGTTTGCTAAAATTCATGGCCACTGAATTGGTGATGTGATCTAACCATCTCATTCTTTCCCATCCTGTTCTCCTTTTGCCTTCAGTCTTTCCCAGCATCAGGGTCTTTCTGCATTAGGTGGCCAAAGTACTAGAGCTTCAGCTTCAGCGTCAGTCATTACAATGAATATTCAGAGTTGATTTCCTTTGGGATTGATTGGTTTGATCTCCTTGTATCCCAAGGGACTCTCAAAAGTCTTCTCCAGCACCACAATTTGAAAGCATCAATTCTTTGGCATTCAGCTTTCTTTGTGGTCCAACTCTCACATCTGTACATGACTACTGGAAAAACCATAGCTTTGACTGTATGGACTTTTGTCAGCAAAGTGATATCTTTGCTTTTAATACACTGTTTAGATTTGTCATAGCTTTCCTTCTAAGGAGCTAGCATCTTTTAGTTTTTTAGCTGCAGTCACTGTCTGTTTTTGGAGCCCAAGAAAACAAAATATGTTACTGCTTCTGTCCTTTTACTTTGGTCTTAATTTTCTATTTTGATTTTCTTATTTGTGTTGAAGTTTAAAACATTAATTTTATATCATCTCTAGCTCCAGTACTTTGGCCACCTAATGAGAAGAGCTGACTCTGGGAAAGACCCTGATGCTGGGAAAGATTAAAGGCAGGAGGAGAAGGGGACGACAGAGGATGAGATGCTTGGATAGCATCACCGGCTAGATGGACATGAGTTTCAGCGAGCTCCGGGAGTTGGTGATGGACAGGGAAGCCTAGTATGCTACAGTCCATGGGATCACAAAGAGTTGGACACAACTGAGTGACTGCACTGCACTTAACTGAAGGTAATTTTTTATCACTCAAAGCTGCAAATTCCTTTTGAATAACAGTTTGACATCATCTCACCTCTCATTTTTATTCAGTTCAAAATATTGTATAATTTGTCTACAGATTTATTACTTGATCCGGTTTATTTAAATATATGTTTATGGGTATTCAGGATATCCTTCTTTTTGGATTTCTGAAAATAGTTTTATTATTTTCAGAATTCATGATATGTATTTCCTCCTTTCCAATTTATTGTTTTAGACAGAACACGGGCTAAATTGGTTAGTGTTTCACAGGTACTTGGTGCTTCCCAGGTAGCTCAGTTGTAAAGAATCCGCCTGCCAATGCAGGAGATGCAAGAAACCTGGGTTCTCTCCTTGGGTGGAGAAGATCCTCTGGAGGAGGAAGTGGCAACCCGCTCCAGGATTCTTACCGGGAAAATCCCATGGACAGAGAAGCCTGGCAGGCTGAAGTCCATGGGGTCGCTAAGAGTTGACACAACTGAGCAACTGAGCACACCACAGGTACCTAAAGACAGTCTGGGTGTTGCTGTTGGTGGCTGGAGTATTCTATAAATGTTGATTAGGTTTAATTGTTGTTTTTTAAGTCTTTAATCTTTCTATACACTTGGTCTATCAGCTGCTGCTGCTGCTGCTGCTGCATCACTTCAGTCGTGTCTGACTCTGTGTGACCCCATAGATGGAAGCCCACCAGGCTCCCCCGTCCCCGGGATTCTCCAGGCAAGAACACTGGAGTGGGTTGCCATTTCCTTCTCCAATGTGTGAAAGTGAAAAGAGAAAGTGAAGTCGCTCAGTCTGTCCGACCCCTAGCGACCCCATGGACTGCAGCCTACCAGGCTCCTCCATCCATGGGATTTTCTAGGCAAGAGTACTGGAGTGGCTTGCCATTGCCTTCTCCGAGCTACCACTAAAGTATTAAAATCTTTTACTGTAATTCAGATTTATGCATTCTTCCTTTCTGTTCTGTTAGATTTTGCCTCATACATGTAAAGTTCTGTTTAGTGCATATTCATTTAGGCTCATTAAGTTTTTTTTGACAAATTGGCCCCTTTCATAGGATATATTACTCTTTATCACCAGTGGTGTTACCTGTTCTGAAGTTTTTTATGTCTGTTGTTAGTATAGACACTTCAGATTTCTTAATCTTAGCGTTCTTATATCTTTTTCCAGTTACTTTAATTTTAACTTATTGGTGTATTTGTATTTAATGTGAATTTCTTGTAACCAGTGTACAGCTGGGTGTTTTGGACAAGTCTGACAATCTGTCTATTCTGATAGTCTCTATCTTTTAACTGGCTGGATTTGAATGCCTTGTAATGCTTTATATATTCTAGACATCCACTGTGTTCTTGATTATTTCTTAGTTGTTATGCTGCATTTTGTATTAAGTGAATATTTTTTAGTGTTCTATTTTATTTCTGCTGTCAGCTTGATTTACCATTGATTAATCTCAGGTTTATATTATGTATCATATCAAAGTTCATCAGTAGTGCTATCTATTATATAGCACTTCTCCCACAAGGATGAGATCTCTATGAAGTTTCATTTCCTTCCTACTACCCTTCATGCTACTGCTGTCATGCATTTATCTTTGGCATGATTTTGAACATCAAAATATTATATGATATTTTTGCTTGAAAATAAATTAACTCCTATATAAATTATAAGTGAGAAAACAAAACTGTCTATTTTTACTCACATATTCACCATTTTGACCCTCTTTCCCCGAGTGTTCAACATACAAGTTTCCATCTGTTATCTTTTCCTTCTGCTGAAGAACTTTTAATAGCTCTTTTAGTGTAAAGATGTTACCAGTGAAATTGTCACAGTTTTCATTTGTGGAAAAATAAATTTTTGCTTAATCTTCACTTTTGAATGATATTTTCTTTAAAGATAGCATTCCATTACATTTTTTGTTGCAACATTTCTGATGGAAAATGTGTGATAATTCTTAGTTATCTCCTTTGTATGTAATATTCTTTTCTTCCTTTAGCTTTTATTCAGGTTTTTCTTATCACATATTTTCTTCTATTTAATTATGATATGCCTTTGTGTATGTGTGTGTGTGAGGGGTGTGGGTCTTATTTCTGTATGGGTGTTTATCTTGTTTGGAACATATTCAGTTTCTTGAATCTTTTGATGTATATTTTTTCAAATTTGAAAAAAAATTGCCCACTTTTTAAAAAAATATTTCTTCTGTCTCCTTTTTTTCTCTTTTATTTCTGGGACAATGATTTTTCATATGTTAGACCACTTTTTCAGGCTTTATTCTCATATATATATATATATAATATGATGGTTTAATAATTTCAAATATTGTATTTTTGATAAGAACTTTCATTTGAAAGTGAAAGTGAAGTTGCTCAGTCATGTCCGACACTTTGCGACCCCATGGACTGTAGCCTACCAGGCTCCTCCGTCCATGGAATTTTCCAGGCAAGAGTACTGGAGTGGGTTGCCATTTCCTTCTCCGGGGGATCTTCTTAACCCAGGGATCGAACCCGGGTCTCCTGCACTGCAGGCAGATTCTTTACCGTCTGAGCCACCAGGGAAGCCCCTTTAGTTCTTTTTCATTTTTCTACCTTCTTCATTATGTTTAAGGGCTTCCCTGGTAGCTCAGTGGTAAAGCATCTGCCTGCAGCACAGGAGACCCAGGTTCAATCCCTGAGTTGTGAGGCTCCTCTGGAGAAGGGAATGGCAACCCACTTCTGTATTCTTACCTGGAGAATCCCCATGGACAGAGGAGCCTAGCAGGCTACAGTCCATGGGGTCCCAAAGAGTCGGACACGACTGAGCGACTAAGTGCACATTATTTTTAAGTCTCCTTTCAAATATGTAGATGCACTCATAATAGACATTTTCACTTTCTTGTCTAGTAGTTCCATTATTTCTATTATCCAGTAACTTTTTCTGTTGAATGTGTTTTCTCTTTGATTATGCGTTGAATTTACTGCTGGTTTGTATGACTAGTAGTTTTTATTTGATGCTGGAGATAGTAGAAATTGCAATAAAAGTGTCTAGATTTTTATGTCTTTTAATAACAATTTGTTGTGAAACATATATGGGTCAATACAATGGCTTTGAGTCATGGCTTATGCTACACAAGGGTAGATTTTTGACTACTTTCTGTTTCTACTAAGGCCAGATTCCTGTGGGATTTATATTGAATGATCATATCATTACATGTTCCTTGTTTATTTTACATTTGTCTTCATAAATGATATCCTTATATATCTTATACTGGGGTGGTATTTTGGTTTTCCTGTATACAGACGTATCTATGAATGTATTTCCATAGTTTGAAAATATTTGTTGTTATTTTCTCTTCTTTGTGTGAAAGTCTCTCAGTCATGTCCAACTCTTTGGGACCCCATGGAATATACAGTACATGGAATTCTCTAGGCCAGAATACTGGAATGGGTAGCCTTTCCCTTTTGCAGGGGATCCTCCCAACCTAGGGATCAAACCCAGATCTCCCATATTGCAGGCAGATTCTTTAACAGTTGAGCCACTAGGAAAGCCCAAGAACACTGGAGTGGGTAGCCTATCCTTTCTCCAGAGAATCTTCCTGACCAAGGAATCAAACTGGATCTCCTTCATTGCAGGGGGAATTTTTACCGACTGAGCTATCTTTGTACTTGTCAACAATTGCCTAGGAAACCTACAGGGCTGAAATTTGAATAAATATACTTTCAGCTTCTATTTCAATTTGTGTAATGGTTTCATTATTGTTCCCATTTTATTCTATTTTTATTGATAGAGATACAGACAAATCCATAGTTATAGTTGGAGACATCACATATATGTGTGTTTCTATTCCGTAGACTCTCTTATTTCATTATATACCTTGTCAATGTCATAGTCTCTTTGTTCCTCTAGGGGTGATCATGACTTGAAATTATCTACCATGGGTTTTCTAAATATATATTTTTGATATTATTTTGAAAGTTCTAGCTGTTTGATTTTTATTTTTTGTTGTATATGCAAAGTAAGATACTATTATTGGACAGTAAATTGATTAAGGAAAACTGTAAACTGTAAATCTTAGGAGAGTCACTAAAGCCTTTATTTAAAATAGATATGAATAATAGTCTAGTTATAGAAAAATAAGAAATCATGAAAAAATACATAATGAGTACAAATATAGGAATAAGGCAAGAAAAAAGGAAGAAAATTATGGAAAGAATTAGAAAACAACTAGGAATATAGTAGATTTTAATCAGAAATATGAGATTATTTTACATCTAGATGGTCTAAGGGCACCAATTAAAAGACAAAACATGCTAAATGTAATATGAAATTCATATTTGGGAATATACAGTCAACAGAAAATAATCTGAAAATATAAATATGCAGAATGGTTAAAAGTGAAAGGATGGAAGAAGAAATGTATGCCAACACTCACCAGTTAAATCAAGTGTGGCTATATTCATGTCATAGAGTTTTGAATAAGGACTAGAACCAGGGATAAAAAGAGACATTACCTAATGAAGCTAGGGTTGATTTTTGATAAGAGACAGGAATCCTAAATGTCTATATACCGAACAAAATATATGAATAAAAACCTGATGAATTAAAATGACTATTAGAGTTGGAGACTTCAAAACTCTCCATCAGCAATTTGCCAATCTCAGGGTTGTGGACCCAAAGTTATTGCACTGGGCCATTCTCCTGTCTTTGCCTCTGTTAAAATAAAGAACCTGATCTTCAGGGTTATAGGGAAAAAAAAACAGATGAAGAATTATGGCACTACTAAAATCACTGCAGATGCTGATTGCAGCCAAGAAATTAAAAGATGCTTAGTCCTTGGAAGGAAAGTTATGACCAACCTAGATAGTATACTAAAAAGCAGAGACATTACTTTGCCAACCAAGGTCCGTCTAGTCAAGGCTATGGTTTTTCCCGTGGTCATGTATGGATGTGAGAGTTGGACTGTGAAGAAAGCTGATCGCTGAAGAACTGATGCTTTTGAACTGTGGTGTTGGAGAAGACTCTTGAGAGCCCCTTGGACTGCAAGGAGATCCAACCAGTCCATTCTAAAGGAGATCAATCCTGGGTGTTCATTGGGAGGACTGATGCTAAAGCTGAAACTGCAATACTTTGGCCACCTCATGCGATGAGTTGACTCACTGGAAAAGACTCTGATGCTGGGAAAGTTTGGGGGCGGGAGGAGAAGGGGATGACCGAGAATGAGATGGCTGGATGGCATCACCGACTCTGTGGACATGAGTTTGAGTGAACTCTGGGAGTTGGTGATGGACAGGGAGGCCTGGTGTGCTGTGATTCATGGGGTCGCAGAGTCGGACACGACTGAGCGACTGAACTGAACTGAACTGATGGCACAGTCAAAAAGTTATTTCAAACCTGACTTAAGTTTGGAGTCTTCAAATGCCGTAAAACAACCATTGCCACGGGGGAGCTCCTTTACCCCTAGGATACATATTTGAGGCTCTCTGGAGCAACACATTTATAAATATGAAAATCATACAACCCTTCCTCTCCCAAGTATATTCAGTGAGCAAAAAGTAAAAGGAAAATAGAATGAAAGAAAACTGTATTCAAGAAGAGAAAACAAATAAACTGAAAAAAAGCCTCCATGATTTAACCCAACTGGAAAACCAAAATTTCCTAAAGCAGTTTTTATAAGAATAATATAAAAGACATTGATTGGCTTTTGGCCCTTTACAGTATAGGTTCCGAATTAACATCTACTGAAATGCACCATGGTGTTAATACTAGAACTCAAATTACAGTTATATCTGGGGGTTTCACTAAATTTAAACAGGGTACCCACAAAAATCTTAAGAGGCAGGGATTGCTGAATATAACATAGAAGACAAATATATATGCCTTACCTTAACCATCAGGAGTATTGCCTTGCCCATGGTCTTCGAATCCATTGTTCTAATTTTAGGACACTCTCAAAGTGTGCATGGATGCTATGACTCACTGAGTAACAAAGTAAAATTAAGTCTTTTGGTGCCTACCAGTTGTCATGACAAATGGGACTCTTTGAAGTGACTACCCACCCTGACTTGTTGTGCTCTGTTGAAACAGTTAATGCAGTTCAGTATAAATTAAAATAGGGCCTTTGAGGATTGAAGGATATTATATTAATATAAAACTTAAAACTGAAGGGGTTAATATCCCTACTTACTATTTCACTACTTTTCTTTTTAACCATTCAATATGTCCAACTATTAAACCTGGAAGGAATGATTTATTATTTGCCATAGATTACTGCAGTCTTTATGCTGTGGTCCCACCCATTATGACCTCCATACCCAAGTATTTTCCTATTATAGATTTTCCTAAAATTCTGTTCAGTGCTTGTTTCAACAGCCTCCTCAGCCTAATTTTGCCTTTACTTTAGTGGCACAACACACCTTTACCTGGCTACTGGTTGGAGTAACTCAGTACTACTTTTGTCACACATAATCTTTGCAAGCAACATCCTAACTGCATTCAGCTCTCTCCAGGAGCAAAAATAAGACATTGTATTTATATCTTCATCCAAAGAGATTTATTTGATATACTTATTAAGGACATATGGATATTTACAAAAGATCTTACAAAAAAGTAGATGGGCTCTTTCCTCACAGATAGAAAAAGATCTAGCACCTTGGATAAATTCCTGGATATTATTTGATGAACAAAATGTCCTTCCATCCCTAAAATTGTCCAAGAAACAGCTATTAACTTTCCCTCAAATTCTTTTAGGCTGTTTTAGGTTTTGAAGTGATATACTCCTTGTTTACAAGGAAGGATAAAGGAAGGAGGGAGGTGGGAGAGGGGTTCGGGAGGGGGAACTCATGTACACCTGGGGCAGATTCATGTCAATGTATGGCAAAACCAACCAATATAATATTGTAAAATAATTAGCCTCCAATAAAAAAAAAAAAAAGCAAACACAAATTTTACTTAAGCCCATGAATACTCTTACTTTCAAACCAGCTCATCTTGTATGGAACATCCTCCACCTAAGACTAAGAATCTTCCTAAATGTGTTAGTTGCTCAGTTGTATCTGACTCTGCAGATGCATGGACAGAGGAGCCTGCCAGGCTCCTCTGTCCATGCAGTTCTCCAGAAAAGAATACTGGAGGGATAGCTATTCCCTTTTCCAGGAGATCTTCCCAACTCAGAGATTGAACCCAGGTCTCCTGCATTACAGGCAGATTCTTTACCATCTGAGCCACCAGGGAAGCCCAGAATTTTCCTAAATTGCCATACAAAAGGCACCCCCATTAGTTCTCCTGAGATATCTGCATTGAAGAGTCTTTACCAGCCTCCTCTTTCATGCTTTCTGAAATCTCTAGACCATCCATGATGGCCATACAGTTTTCTTAGGTTTCTGATGCAAGAAACTGCCCTCCAGATCCCCGTTAGATCTGTGATTGTTAAGTGTGTACTGGGATCTCCTGTAAATCAAAGCTTTCACAGGGTTTTACATCTGTGACTTTCCGCATTCATCTGCCAATTGTGCTTTAGGTCATGGAAGCGGCATCCCACAAGCTTAGCACAGCTACTGAGGCTTCCTTGCTATAAAGTGAAAGTGAAGGTTGCTCAGTTGTGTCCAACTCTTTCTGACCCCATGGACTTTACAGTCCATGGAATTCTCCAGGCCAGAAAACCGGAGTGGGTAGCCTTTCCCTTCTCTAGGGGATCTTCCCGACCCAGGGATTGAACCCAGGTCTTCCTCATTGCAGTTGGATTCTATACCAGCTGAGCCACAAGGGAAGCCCATCCTTGCTATAGGATAGCATCAAACCTAGTTCCTCTGGCGTATCTCAACTGCAAGAGGAGATGGCCTCACTTACGCTTAGCCCCTTGCCAGATATTGTGGTATTGGAGAACGGCAACTCTCTCTGAAGTTCAATGGCTACTTGGAGAGCCTCTTGAGATGAATTGAGTGAATAGCAAAAGGAGTTTAGTTTGTGGATCTTACTGATGGCATTGACACCATTATACCTGTTGGAACTTAGTAGAATGTTGCTTCTTTTCACCCCTTAACTAAGTCTTATGATAAAGGACAAGATCCAGAGTCAGCACACAATTGCTCAAACTTCAGGCAGCAGTCTTAGCAGTGGACTGGTTTGCCAACAAATGGGTAAAGCTACACGTTTTAACCAACTCTTTGTCATTGCCTAAGATTTGCACATTCTGGCAGAAGAACTCGGTGAATCTTTTCCCTCAAAAATACCCAAAATATAAATGAAAGTAACAGATGACTTTATATAAACAAAGGACACAGTATAGGGCCTCACCATGACACTCCTTCTACCCTTTGGAGGATTTCCAGACATTACTAATAGTACCAAGGTAATCATTACATTTCTCAGAAAAAAAGATGCTGTACTCTTGCAGAAAGAATTCACTGAAAAGTTTGTGTCTCAAGTTTCAAGCAACTAGGTTAATTGAGAAGCAATGAAATGTGCTCCTCAAAGAACTCTTATTTAAGTTACAAAATAGCAATTTGACGCCTCTGCTGGTATCACCCCGGGGGCGCAGACGCGACGCGAGAGACGCCGGCCCCGGCGGCGCAGACGCGACGCGAGAGACGCCGGCCCCGGCGGCGCAGACGCGACGCGAGAGACGCCGGCCCCGGCGGCGCAGACGCGACGCGAGAGACGCCGGCCCCGGCGGCGCAGACGCGACGCGAGAGACGCCGGCCCCGGCGGCGCAGACGCGACGCGAGAGACGCCGGCCCCGGCGGCGCAGACGCGACGCGAGAGACGCCGGCCCCGGCGGCGCAGACGCGACGCGAGAGACGCCGGCCCCGGCGGCGCAGACGCGACGCGAGAGACGCCGGCCCCGGCGGCGCAGACGCGACGCGAGAGACGCCGGCCCCGGCGGCGCAGACGCGACGCGAGAGACGCCGGCCCCGGCGGCGCAGACGCGACGCGAGAGACGCCGGCCCCGGCGGCGCAGACGCGACGCGAGAGACGCCGGCCCCGGCGGCGCAGACGCGACGCGAGAGACGCCGGCCCCGGCGGCGCAGACGCGACGCGAGAGACGCCGGCCCCGGCGCAACGAACCACACAAAGAGGCGCGGCCGTGAGGAGCTACCCCACGCCTGAGGCCAGGGCCGGCGGCCGAGAGGAGCTACCCCACGTCCAACAGGCGGTGGCTGCGCGGGCGCAGGAGGGCCGAGAGGAGCTACTCTGCGTTCAAGGTCAGGAGGGGCGGCCTCGAGGAGATACCCCTCACCCAAGGTAAGGTACAGCGGCTGCACTTTGCTGGAGCGGCTGTGAAGAGATTTTCCACGACCAAGGTAAGAGAAACCCAAATAAGACGGTAGGTATTGCTAGGGGGCACCAGAGGGCGGACAGACTGATATCATAATCACAGGAAACTAGCCAATCTGATCACATGGACCACAGCCGAATGTGGTCCACTGGAGAAGGGAATGGCAAACCACTTCAGTATACTTGCCTTGAGAACCCCATGAACAGTAGCAAAGGGCAAAATGATAGGATATTGAATGAGGAATTCCCCAGGTCAGTAGGTGCCCAGTATGCTACTGGAGTTCAGTGGAGAAATAACTATAGAAGGAATAAAGGGATGGAGCAAAAGCAAAACCAATACCCAGTTGTGGATGTGACCAGTGATAGAAGCAAGGTCCGGTGCTGTAAAGAGCAGTATTGCATAGGAACCTGGAATGTTAGGTCCATGAATCAAGGCAAATTGGAAGTGGTCAAACAGGAGATGGCCAGAGTGAACGTTGACATTCTAGGAATCAGTGAATTAAAATGGACTGGAATGGGTGAATTTAACTCAGACGACCATTATATCTACTACTGTGGGCAGGAATCCCTTAGAAGAAATGGAGTAGCCATCATGGTCAACAAAAGAGTCCGAAATGCAGTACTTGGATGCAATCTTAAAAATAACAGGATGATTTCTGTTTGTTTCCAAGGCAAACCATTCAATATTACAGTAATCCAGGCCTATGCCCCAACCAGTAATGCTGAAGAAGCCGAAGTTAATCGGTTCTATGAAGACTTACAAGACCTTTTAGAACTAACACCCAAAAAAGATGTCCTTTTCATTGTAGGGGACTGGAATGCAAAAGTAGGAAGTCAAGAAACACCTGGAGTAACAGGCAAATTTGGTCTTGGAGCACGGAATGAAGCAGGGCAAAGGCTAATAGAGTTTTGTCAAGAGAATGCACTGGTCATAGCAAACACCCTCTTCCAACAACACAAGAGAAGACTCTACACATGGACATCACCAGATGGTCAACACCGAAATCAGATTGATTATATTCTTTGCAGCCAAAGATGGAGAAGCTGTATACAGTTAGCGAAAACAAGACCAGGAGCTGACTGTGGCTCAGATCATGAACTCCTTATTGCGAAGTTCAGACTTAAATTGAAGAAAGTAGGGAAAACCACTAGACCATTCAGATATGACCTAAATCAAATCCCTTATGATTATACAGTGGAAGTGAGAAATAGATTTAAGGGACTAGATCTGATTGATAGAGTGCCTGATGAACTCTGGACGGAGGTTCGTGACATTGTACAGGAGACAGGAACCAAGACCATCCCCATGGAAAAGAAATGCAAAAGAGCGAAATAGCTGTCTGAGGAGGCCTTACAAATAGCTGTGAAAAGAAGAGAGGCGAAAAGCAAAGAAGAAAAGGAAAGATATAAGCATCTGAATGCAGAGTTCCAAAGAATAGCAAGGAGAGATAAGAAAGCCTTCCTCAGTGATCAATGCAAAGAAATAGAGGAAAACAACAGAATAGGAAAAACAAGAGAGCTCTTCAAGAAAATTAGAGATTCCAAGGGAACATTTCATGCAAAGATGGGCTCGATAAAGGACAGAAATGGTATGGACCTAACAGAAGCAGAAGATATTTAAAAGAGGTGGCAGGAATACACAGAAGAACTGTACAAAAAAGATCTTCACGACCAAGATAGTCACGATAACGTGATCACTGACCTAGAGCCAGACATCTTGGAATGTGAAGTCAAGTGGGCCTTAGAAAGCATCACTACGAACAAAGCTAGTGGAGGTGATGGAATTCCAGTTGAGCTATTTCAAGTCTTGAAAGATGATGCTGTGAAAGTGCTGCACTCAATATGCCAGCAGATTTGGAAAACTCAGCAGTGGCCACAGGGCTGGAAGAGGTCAGTCTTCATTCCAATCCCAAAGAAAGGCAATGCCAAAGAATGCTCAAACTACCGCACAATTGCACTCATCTCACACGCTAGTAAAGTCATGCTCAAAATTCTCCAAGCCAGGCTTCAGCAGTATGTAAACCGTGAACTCCCAGATGTTCAAGCAGGTTTTAGAAAAGGCAGAGGCACCAGAGATCAAATTGCCAACATCCGCTGGATCATGGAGAAAGCAAGAGAGTTTCAGAAAAACATCTATTTCTGCTTCATTGACTATGCCAAAGCCTTTGACTGCGTGGATCGCAATAAACTGTGGAACATTCTGAAAGAGATGGGAATCCCAGACCACCTGACCTGCCTCTTGAGAAACCTGTATGCAGGTCAGGAAGCAACTGTTAGAACTGGACATGGAACAACAGACTGGTTCCAAATAGGAAAAGGTGTACGTCAAGGTTGTATATTGTCACCTTGCTTATTTAACTTCTATGCAGAGTACATCATGAGGAACGCTGGGCTGGAAGAAGCACAAGCTGGAATCAAGATTGCTGGGAGAAATATCAATAATCTCAGATATGCAGATGACACTACCCTTATGGCAGAAAGTGAAGAGGAACTCAAAAGCCTCTTGAGGAAAGTGAAAGAGGAGAGTGAAAAGGTTGGCTTGAAGCTCAACATTCAGAAAACAAAGATCATGGCATCTGGTCCCATCACTTCATGGGAAATAGATGGAAAAACAGTGGAAACAGTGTCAGACTTTGTTTTTTTGGGCTCCAAAATCACTATTGCCACAGGCACTTATTACTATAGTTAATGCCATTTGGTAACTTGCATTCCCTACCCCAGTATCACACAGTTCCCTCAATCACTTTTACTGCCCCCAAAGAGTCATATCTCTAAAGTTCATGTTTTGATGAATGACCACTTGACCGTGTTGCCTCCTTCTTCCTGGTTAAGCATCTGTTTCACTTCCTAGGAAGGCGCTTCTCCTGCTCCCTAAAAGTCTAAGTTATTACTAAAGTTTAAATTTACGTCAAGACATCAGCATGTCAATTTGTTATAAGGCCTGAAATTAAGTTTCAGTATTAAGAATTGTCTTGTTATCTGGTAAAATAAGATGGTTTAAGTGCAAGTCGCTCTACCTGTTTTACTCCCACATGTAAGATCTTCCAGCTGAATAACTTTCCTTAGCCTGGGGACTGGGTATAGTGCCTGCTTATCTCTGAGTGGCAGACTTCAGTTCCTTTCAAATCCATGGAATTACTCAGGACATCATGTCTTCCTGTGGGGACCAGAGGTTGCTTCATCTTCTTGTTACTATAGAGCCTGCTTCCCATAATTTCTCTTTGTTCACTGTGTTCCCAAGTGCAGTCCTGGCCCCGTGATGTGTGGTGTGCTCCACTCCTCAGTTGTGAGCCTCTGTGTCAAAACTGTCATTGACCTTCTCATCTGCCCAGTGTTGGATGCCATGTGTTTGGCCATCCCCATAATTGTAGGGTGGGAAAACTTCTCTCACTGATGGGGTTGTTATTGTTGTTCAGATGCTAAGTCATGTCCGACTCTTTGCAACCCTGTGAACTGCAGCAGACCAGGCTTCCCTGTCCTTTACTATATCCTAGAGTTTTCTCAAACTCATGTCCATTGAGTTGGTGATGCCATCCAATCATCTCAACCTCTATCGCCTGCTTTTCCTCCTGTCTTCAATCCTTCCCAGCCTTAGGGTCTTTGGAATTCCAATGAGTTGGATCTTTACATCAGGTGGCCAAGGTATTGGAACTTCAGTTTCAGCATCAGTCCTTCCAATGAATGCTCAGGGTTGGTTTCCTTTAGGGTTGACTTGTTTGATTGCCTTGCTGTCCAAGAGGCTCTCAAGAGTCTTCTCCAGCACCATAATTTGAAAGCACCAATTCTTCAGCACTCAGCCTTCGTTATGGTCCAACACTCACATCCATACATGACTACTGGAAAAACCATAGCTTTGACTTGACAGACCTTTGTCACCAAAGTAATGTCTTTAATAATGTCTTTGCTTTTTAATATGCTGTCTAGGTTTGTTATTGTTTTTCTTCCAAGAAGCAAGCATCTTTTAATTTTGTGGCTGCAGTCACCATCTGCAGTGATTTTGGAACCCAGGAAAATAAAATCTTCCACTGCTTCCACTTTTCCCCCATCCACTTGCTGTGAAGTGTTGGGGCTGGATACCATGAACTTAGTTTTTTGAATGTTGAGTTTTAAGCTAGCTTTTCCACTCTGCTCTTTCATCCTCATCAAGAGGCTCTTTATGGACTTCTCTGGTATCTCAGTGGTGAAGAATTCACCTGGGAGACACAGATTTGATCTCTGTGTCAGGAAGATCCCCTGGAGAAGGAAATGGCAACCCACTCCAGTATTTTTGCTTAGGAAATCCCACAAGGTCCGTCTAGTCAAGGCAATGGTTTTTCCCGTGGTCATGTATGGATGTGAGAGTTGGACTGTGAAGAAGGCTAACCGCCGAAGAATCGATGCTTTTGAACTGTGGTGTTGGAGAAGACTCTTGAGAGTCCCTTATACTGCAAGGAGATCCAACCAGTCCATTCTGGAGGAGATCAATCCTGGATGTTCATTGGAGGGACTGATGCTAAAGCTGAAACTGCAATACTTTGGCCACCTCATGCGACGAGTTGACTCACTGGAAAAGACTCTGATGCTGGGAAAGGTTGGGGGCGGGAGGAGAAGGGGACGACGGAGAATGAGATGGCTGGATGGCATCACGGACTCTGTGGACATGAGTTTGAGTGAACTCCGGGAGTTGGTGATGGACAGGGAGGCCTGGCGTGCTGTGATTCATGGGGTCGCGGAGAGTCGGACATGACTGAGCGACTGAACTGAACTGAACTGAACTGAAATCCCATAGAGGAGCCTAGCAGGCTACAGTTTATGGAGTCTCAAAAGAGCTGAACACGACTTAATGACTAAACAACAACAACTAGAGGCTCTTTAGTTCCTCTTTGCTTTCTGCCATTCAGTTCAGTTCAGTTCAGTTGCTCAGTCGTGTCCGACTCTCCGCGACCCCATGAATCACAGCACGCCAGGCCTCCCTGTCCATCACCAACTCCCGGAGTTCACTCAAACTCATGTCCACAGAGTCGGTGATTCCATCCAGCCATCTCATTCTCTGTCGTCCCCTTCTCCTCCCGCCCCCAACCTTTCCCAGCATCAGAGTCTTTTCCATTGAGTCAACTCGTCGCATGAGGTGGCCAAAGTATTGGAGTTTCAGCTTTAGCATCAGTCCTTCCAATGAACACCCAGGACTGATCTCCTTTAGAATGGACTGGTTGGATCTCCTTGCAGTACAAGGGACTCTCAATTAGAGGGGTATCATCTACATATCTGAGACTGTTGATATTTCTCCTGGAAATCTTGATTCAGCTTGTGATTCATCCAGTCTGGCATTTTGCATGATATACTTGTACTCCTTTCCCAACTTTGAAACAGTCCGTTGTTCCATGCCCGGTTGTAACTGTTGCTTCTTGACCCACATACAGGTTTCTTGGAAGGCAGGTAAGATGGTCTGGTATTTCCATCTCTTTAAGAATTTTCCACAGTTTGTTGTTGTTGACACAGTTAAAGGCTTTGGCGTAGTCAATGAAGCAGAAGTAGATATTTTTCTGGAATGCTCCTGCTTTTACTGTGATCCAAAGGAGGTTGACAATTTGATCTCTTGTTCTTCTGCCTTTTCTAAATTCAGCTCGTCCATCTGGAAGTTCTTGGTTCACAAACTGTTGAATCCTAGCTTGAAGGATTTTGAGCATTACTTTGATAGCATATGAGATGAGCACAATTGTTTGTTAGTTTGAAGATTCTTTGGCATTGTCTTTCTTTAGGATTGGAATTAAAATTGACCTTTTCCAGTCCGGTGCCCATTGCTGAGTTTTCCACATTTGCTGGCATATTGAGAGTAGCACTTAGGGTAAAGAGTAGGAAATCAAAACACAGTCTATGAATGTTATCTCCTCATCTTCCTATATTTTTGTGTGAAGAAATGTGTTTTTGGCCAATCCAGAATGTTCTGGGTTGAACTGTGTTCACTTCCCCAAAATATACTTTGAAATACCACTGCAACAAAAGGTGATCTTATCAAGAAATACGGTCATTGCACACATAATTGCTCAAGTTCAGAAGAGGTCATACAGGTATAGGGTGGGCTACTAACCCAGTATGTCTGGTATCCTTAAAGAGGAACATATGAAGACTCAGGGACATGTAGGAATGCCATGTGGCAATGAAGGTAGAGACTGGAGTTGTGCAGTTGTAAGGCAAGTGATTTCAAAGATAGTGGGTGGACCACCAGAAACAAGAAAGAGGCAAGAAAGAATTCCTCTTTCCTAGTTTTATAGGGCATGCCAATACCTTGATTTTGGACTTTTAACCTTCAGAACAATAAGACAATAAATTTCTCTTGTTTTAAGCCATCTTGTATGTGTTGCTTTGTTATGTCAGTCCTAAAAATTTAATATATTGAGTTTTGTAATTAATTTGGTGCCCTCTGGGCATTTTCTAATAGATATTCATAAGTATTTCTTGGATTAATGTGGTTAACTGGTTAAAATGTTTATTCATTTATATATATTCTTTATACTTATTTTTGAGTTTGATAGATGTTTTAGGATAGTCAGAATTTGAGGACTTTTACTTGTTGCCTGAAAGCATTATTTTATTAAACTCTACATCATCTGCAACTTACAACTTCCTCAGTTCTGACTTTTTAAAATCAGAGTTACAGTTTTGTTTGTTATTTCTTTCATCTCTTTTCAAGGATTCTGACTCCTGCATATCATATATTTTGTTGCCTTGTCATAAATAGAAAAATAGTATAAATTCTTGAACTTTGAAACTCTCTCTCAGAGATACGTACCTTTCTTTTTTCTTTGTATTTATTATATTAATTAAGGGTAACAGATTCGTGTGTAACCTTGTATCTTCCCTGAATTGATGCTTATGTAAGTTTAGGAATTTATTTAATGCAGATAATGGTTATTTATATTATTATTATTATGTATGAATTTGTTTTATTCTTCAGAAATACCAAAAATCCATAATTAGAATTTGTATTACCTTTCCTACATTTAAATAAGTTTCTTCTATTTTATCTTGTTTTTGACTTTGTGTTTGTAATCTGAGGGTCTCCCTGAATTTGGTCTTTCATGTAATAATGGGATTTTTAAAAGTGATGATTATATATTTTTGAATCTAATATGGTTTGAACTATGTCATTGTTTTTCTTTCTTTATTTTCATTGCTTGAGTCTTGAAACACCTTTATTTTTGCCTGTTGCTTCTTGTCAGCTCTTTTTTTATCTCTGTTTGAATGGCTTTATTATTGTGTTTCTGTCTTTTACCATTGGTTTTATAGATTTCATGCTTTCTTGAATCTTATTGTGGATTAGGACAAATACTTCCTAAATATGTCTGTAGTACTTTTTTCTGAAACCACATTGCTTCTGTCACCACCAAGGCCATTTTCTCATTATTTCAAAAAATATTTACTTATCCTTGAATAATGTATTTGCTCAGTCCTGAATTGTATTTTCATCTCTTCAATGTTACATATTGTTCTTAATGTTTTAGAATACTCAAAGGAAATTTTATTCATGTGAAAAGAAATATTCAACACATTTTTATTGCTAATTTGTTTAACACTCCACTTATTAGATAAGTTTTTTTTTTTTTTTTTTTTGGCCATGCCTTATGGCTTGTGAAATCTTAGTTCCTCGACCAGGGACTGAACCTGGGCCCTTGGCAGTGAAAGTGCAGAGTTCTAACCACTGGATCACCAGGGAATTCCTTAGATATCGTTCTATTGAAACTTTGTTTCTAAAATGTAATACTAACCACATAGCTGGAACTATGACAGTTTCAATTTTTTATAATTGAATTATCTCAAATATTGAAACATTGATCACAAATTCATTTAATATAATCCTTTCAAAATCTGATAAAACTATACGTTTAAATGCCAAACCATGACTTTTCATATTCAAGTATTTCAAATATTATAAATATTGTAAAACATGCAAATAAATACATTGATAACAAAATGTTATTTGATTTATACATATTGGTTTTTAAATACAAATATTATATGATTAATTCATTTTTTAAAATTAGCTTAGTTCTGTATCTAATACTCTTCCTGGGGTAAAAGGGAAAAAAAACATTGTTTTAGACTATTAGAGATTGCAGAGTTTGCTTAGGACATAACACTTGATAATACTGTCTAGGTGATTCAAACCAAGGACAATGGTTGGTATCTTTTCATGTATTATGTTAGTATTAAACACTTTACCTTGATTTAATTTCTAATGTCTTAAACCTGGTGTTTAAAGTCTGCTTTGGCTATAGTAAAACATCTCATTGTTATGTTATTATCCCATATTGGCCTGTTCTGTTAGCATTTTGAAATCCCCATGTGTGAAGAGATACACTGATTGACACTAAAATAGTTTTGCTTTACAGTCAGGAAAAGGCATGGATAACTAGAATTCCAGTATGTTCAGACTATCACAGGTGTTCCTGTCATTGCTCATTTTTACCAGTGATATGATATCCACATACACAGAGTCCATGTCCATCCATTTCAACCCCTACCTTTATCACATTTCTAAAAATTATCCCCAAATATACAATTTATACCTATGCTCTGACTCTAAACAGTAAATGCCATTCACTGTGTTTCCTGTCTTTATGGTATAAAGAAACTGCAAAAACCAGATTATTAGACACATAACCTCACACTGTGCTAAAGTACAGGATTTATTTTATTAATTTCACATTATGGTGGCTTATTTTGAAATCACATATTTAAGAACAAGTGCTGATGAAGGCTCTGAGACCCTTCAGTTCAGTTCAGTCGCTCAGTCGTGTCCGACTCTCTGCGACCCCATGAATCACAGCACGCCAGGCATCCCTGTCCATCACCAACTACCGGAGTTCACTCAAACTCATGTCCACAGAGTCGGTGATGCCATCCAGCCATCTCATTCTCCATCGTCCCCTTCTCCTCCCTCCCCCAACCTTTCCCAGCATCAGAGTCTTATCCAGTGAGGCAACTCGTCGCCTGAGGTGGCCAAAGTATTGCAGTTTCAGCTTTAGCATCCGTCCTTCCAATGAATACCCAGGATTGATTTCCTTTAGAATGGACCGATTGGATCTCCTTGCAGTCCAAGGGACTCTCAAGAGTCTTCTCCAACACCACAGTTCAAAAGCATCAATTCTTCGGCGACCAGCTTTCTTCACAGTCCAACTCTCAATCCATACATGACCACGGGAAAAACCATAGCTTTGACTAGACGGACCTTGGTTGGCAAAGTAATGTCTCTGCTTTTTAATATGCTATCTAGGTTGGTCATAACTTTCCTTCCAAGGAGTAAGCGTCTTTTAATTTCATGGCTGCAATCAGCATCTGCAGTGATTTTGGAGCCCCAAAAAATAAAGTCTGACACTGTTTCCACTGTTTTTCCATCTATTTCCCATGAAGTGATGGGAGGGACCAGATGCCATGATCTTTGTTTTCTGAATGTTGAGCTTCAAGCCAACATTTTCACTCTCCTCTTTCACTTTCATCAAGAGGCTTTTGAGTTCCTTTTCACTTTCTGCCATAAGGGTGGTGTCATCTGCATATCTGAGGTTATTGATATTTCTCCCAGCAATCTTGATTCCAGCTTGTGCTTCCTCCAGCCCAGCGTTCCTCATGATGTACTCTGCATAGAAGTTAAATAAACAAGGTGACAATATACAACCTTGACGCACTCCTTTTCCTACCAGTCTGTTGTTCCATGTACAGTTCTGACTGTTGCTTCCTGACCTGCATACAGGTTTCTCAAGAGGCAGGTCAGGTGGTCTGGTATTCCCATCTCTTTCAGAATTTTCCACAGTTTACTGTGATCCACACAGTCAAAGGCTTTGGCATAGTCAATGAAGCAGAAATAGATGGTTTTCTGGAACTCTCTTGCTTTCTCCATGATCCAACGGATGTTGGCAATTTGATCTCTGGTGCCTCTGCCTTTTCTAAAACCTGCTTGAACATCTGGGAGTTCACGGTTCACATATTGCTGAAGCCTGGCTTGGAGAATTTTGAGCATGACTTTATTAGTGTGTGAGATGAGTGCAATTGTGCAGTAGTTTGAGCATTCTTTGGCATTCCCTTTCTTTGGGATTGGAATGAAGATTGACCTTTTCCAGTCCTATGGCCACTGCTTAGCTTTCCAAATTTGCTGGCATATTGAGTGCAGCACTTTCACAGCATCATCTTTAAGGACTTGAAATAGCTCAACTGGAATTCCATCACCACCACTAGCTTTGTTCATAGTGATGCTTTCTAAGGCCCACTTGAGCTCACATTCCAAGATGTCTGGCTCTAGGTCAGTGATCATGTTATCGTGACTATCTTGGTCGTGAAGATCTTTTTTGTACAGTTCTTCTGTGTATTCTTGCCACCTCTTCTTAATATCTTCTGCTTCTGCTAGGTCCATACCATTTCTGTCCTTTATCGAGCCCATCTTTGCATGAAATGTTCCCTTGGAATCTCTAATTTTCTTGAAGAGATCTCTTGTTTTTCCTATTCTGTTGTTTTCCTTTATTTCTTTGCATTGATCACTGAGGAAGGCTTTCTTATCTCTCCTTGCTATTCTTTGGAACTCTGCATTCAGATGCTTACATCTTTCCTTTTCTCCTTTGCTTTTCGCCTCTCTTCTTTTCACAGCTATTTGTAAGGCCTCCTCAGACAGCCATTTTGGTCTTTTGGATTTCTTTTCCATGGGGATGGTCTTGGTCCCTGTCTCCTGTACAATGTCACGAACCTCCGTCCAGAGTTCATCAGGCACTCTATCTATCAGATCTAGTCCCTTAAAGCTATTTCTTAATTCCACTGTATAATCATAAGGGATTTGATTTAGGTCATATGTGAATGGTCTAGTGGTTTTCCCTACTTTCTTCTATTTAAGTCTGAATTTGGCAATAAGGAGTTCATGATCCAAGCCACAGTCAGCTCCTGGTCTTGTTTTTGCTAACTGTATACAGCTTCTCCATCTTTGGCTGCAAAGAATATAATCAATCTGATTTCGGTGTTGACCATCTGGTGATGTCCATGTGTAGAGTCTTCTCTTGTGTTGTTGGAAGAGGGTGTTTGCTATGACCAGTGCATTCTCTTGACAAAACTCTTATTAGCCTTTGCCCTGCTTCATTCTGTGCTCCAAGGCCAAATTTGCCTGTTACTCCAGGTGTTTCTTGACTTTCTACTTTTGCATTCCAGTCCCCTATAATGAAAAGGACATCTTTTTTGGGTGTTAGTTCTAAAAGGTCTTGTAGGTCTTCACAGAACTGTTCAACTTCGACTTCTTTAGTTACTGGTTGGGGCATAGGCCTGGATTACTGCAATATTGAATGGTTTGCCTTAGAAACAAACAGAAATCATTCTGTCATTTTTAAGATTGCATCCAAGTAGTGCATTTCGGACTCTTTTGTTGACCATGATGGCTACTCCATTAGTGCATAATAAATATGTGTCCTATGCTAATTGAAGTGAATAATTTCCACAAAATATTGTGTTACTATAATATGAAAGCACTTTCCTTATCCCTTTTGTGGATATACATGAAAAAACAATGATAAAATAAACTAAATGATATTAATTAACTACATGTTATTCACATATGGGGTAATACATACTAATTAATAGTGATCAAAAATCCAGTATTTTATTTCTGAATATTTTCCTGACTAGATGAGCCAGAGACTTCTTCTAGAATTGCCCTATCGAAAATCACTTTCCTTGATGAATGCCAAAATACAAAGATACTCTCCCTTCCCATTAGTGAAACACTTTTCTATCAAAAGAAAATCTCAAGGGGCACTATTTACTTTCTTTATACAGGTTCTCCATTTCAACACAAAGTTATGATTGTATTTATTTTCATTTATTTTGTAACATGTATGTTTAGCAAGAATCATTTGTCAATTCTACTGACTTTCTATCATCCTTTCCAAGTAATTTAGATATTCTTATATTTGCTAAAGAACATGTTCTGTTCAGTCACTCAGTCGTGTCCGACTCTTTGCGACCCCATGGACTGTAGCCTACCAGGCTTCTCCGTCCACGGGATTCTCCAGGCAAGAATACTGGAGTGGGTTACCATTTCCTTCTCCAGGGGATCTTCCCGACCCAGGGATCGAACCTGGGTCTCCCGCATTGGAGTCAGACACGTTAACCTCTGAGCCACCAGGGAAGCTCATAGCTCAGTAAATTTTAGTTAAGCAATATTAACACTTGTCAAAAATATTTTAACATTTTAAAATTAAAGTAAGATTCAGTTCAGTTCACTTCAGTCGCTCAGTCATCTCTGACTCTTTGCGACCCCATGAATCACAGCATGCCAGGCCTCCCTGTCCATCACCAACTCCCGGAGTTCACTCAAACTCATGTCCACCAAGTCGGTGATGCCATCCAGCCATCTCATTCTCCATCATCCCCTTCTCCTCCTGCCCCAATCCCTCCCAGCATCTGAGTCTTTTCCAGTGAGTCAACTTATTAAAATGTATTTTTCCTATTTGTTGCCTATTTATATTCCTTAATTACATGAAATAACAAACAGGGCTGTTTTTGTCAGTAGTCTCATAATAACAATGGATTAAGTTTATGATTGACCAAGAAGAGTAAATAGTGGATTCTCCAGTCTGAATCCTCCTAATGACCATAGAGAGAGATTTTATGTATATATACATATATATATATATACACATATATACATTTTTTCTACAAGCCTAAGCTACTTGCCAGAACTGATGGATGCCATGTTAACATGCATATACACACCCGTACACATATATGCACACACACCACACCTTTATAAGATTTGCCTTCAAAATAGCATACAATTCAGTAATACTTCTTTTTAGTATAAACTAGTGCATAGAGATGGAGAAGGCAATGGCAAGCCACTCCAGTACTCTTGCCTAGAAAATCCCATGGATGGAGGCCTGCTAGGCTGCAGTCCCTGGGGTCTCTAAGGGTCGGACACGACTGAGCGACTTCACTTTCGCTTTTCGCTTTCACACATTGGAGAAGGAAATGGCAACCCACTCCAGTGTTCTTGCCTGGAGAATCCCAGGGACAGGGCAGCCTGCTGGGCTGCCGTCTATGGGGTCACACAGAGTCGGACACGACTGAAGCGACTTAGCAGCAGCAGCAGCAGCAGCAGTGCATAGAGATTCCTTGATTTTTTTTAAAAGAAAAAAATCCCACTTTGTGCAAATGAATTTCACTTGCGCAGGTATGGCAGTATATATGGAAGAATAAACAAGCAAACAAATTAGGCAAAAAAAAGCCCCCCACAACTGTCAAAACCAACTGTTCAGGCAATCTATTCTGGCAAATCTGAAGAATATAGTTTCTTTATTAATAGATCCAGGTCAGAAGTAACCCAGGTATCTGAGGGATGTCATTGGTTGTGACTGTGCTTAAACTTCGTACTTTATAGACACTCTGCTGGGGAAATATTTACATATTCAGAAACTTCCTAGGGAAATTTTTACATATTTACTTTTCTTTTTGTCAGCAGATTCTCATCAGTCTATAGTCAGACTTCAATGAATAAATGATAACATTATTTCATACCTAATATAAATCACAAAACATTTGGGAATATATGGGTTAATATATGATATTTGTTTTTCTGACTAACTTCATTGTAACGCATCATTCTAAAGCAACTATACTGCAATTAAAAAAAAAAGAAAAACATGTGCCAAGTGGAAAACTCAGAAAAGGGGGCACCTAATCTATTTGGACATGGAACAACAGACTGGTTCCAAATAGGAAAAGGAGTACGTCAAGGTTGTATATTGTCACCCTGCTTATTTAACTCACATGCAGAGTACATCATGAGGAAAGCTGGGCTGGAAGAAGCACAAGCTGGAATCAAGATTGCTGGGAGAAATATCAATAACCTCAGATATGCAGATGACAACACCCTTATGGCAGAAAGTGAAGAGGAGCTCAAAAGCCCCTTGATGAAAGTGAAAGAGGAGAGTGAAAAGGTTGGCTTGAAGCTCAACATTCAGAAAATGAAGATAATGGCATCTGGTCCCATCACTTCATGGGAAATAGATGGAAAAACAGTGGAAACAGTGTCAGACTTTATTTTTTGGGGCTCCAAAATCACTGCGGATGCTGATTGCAGCCATGAAATTAAAAGACACCTTCTCCTTGGAAGGAAAGTTATGACCAACCTAGATAGCATATTAAAAAGCAGAGACATTACTTTGCCAACCAAGGTCTATCTTGTCAAGGCTATGGTTTTTCCAGTGGTCATGTATGGATGTGAGAGTTGGACTGTGAAGAAAGCTGATCGCCGAAGAATTGATGCTTTTGAACTGTGGTGCTGGAGAAGACTCTTGAGAGTCCCTTGGACTGCAAGGAGATCCAACCAGTCCATTCTAAAGGAGATCAATCCTGGGTGTTCATTGGAAGGACTGATGCTAAAGCTGAAACTCCATTACTTTGGCCACCTCATGCGTCGAGTTGACTCACTGGAAAAGAGTCTGATGCTGGGAAGGATTGGGGGTGGGAGGAGACGGGGACGACAGAGAATGAGATGGCTGGATGGCGTCACCGACTCGATGGACATGAGTTTGAGTGAACTCTGGGAGTTGGTGATGGACAGGGAGGCCTGGCGTGCTGTGATTCATGGGGTCGCAAAGAGTCGGACACGACTGAGCGACTGAACTGAACTGAACTGAACTATAAACCTTACTTTCTTCCAAAACAAGTGTTTCAGTTGAGTAAGTCTTTGCAAAACTGCCCTACCAATGTATTTGTTAGTTATGTTGTCTGTGAGTCTATAATTATTAAAAAGTCAACTGCAAAGATTGTTGAATAATAATAATATATTTGGATAAGGTTGACTTGTTTTAACTAATTTTTTTCCATATGAAAATAAAAAGCATTTTCAGCAAAACAGCCAGACACAAGATGTTCCTCCAGTGCTGGCTAATCACTTAGTCAATTAAGATTTGCATGGACTCTCAGAGTTTCTTTTTATATCTGAGAAAGTGAAATATATAGAATAAACTGAGATGAATCTTCAAGTTGAGCAAACATCAAGGGCATAGCACCTATTAGAGAATTTCAAAATTGAATTGGCTGAGAAAATCGCTGCTGCTTATTTGTAGTCCAATTTATTTTTCATCTGGAAACATCTTCACATGGAAGTAAGGTAAGGGAAGATTCAGGGACTTATTTTAACTATGCTGTCAGATTTCTTCAGTGCCAGATTTTATTTTTAATGAATTTTATCACAGTATAGTTGATGTTACAATGTTACAATGTTTCTGCTCTACAGCAAAGCAAATCAGTTATACATATACATATATCCACTCTTTTTTAGATTCTTTTCCCATACAGTTCATTATAGAGCACTGAGTAAAGTTCTCGGCACTATAGAGTGAGTTCTTATTTGTTATCTATTTTATATACAGAAGTGTTTATATATCAATCCCAATCTCCCAATGTATATCTTTTGCCTGCCTTGATACACATGTTTGTTATTTACATCTGTGACTATTTCTGTTCTGTAAATAAGGTCATTTGCACCAAATTTTTTTAGATTCCACATATGAGCAGTATCATGATATTTATCTTTCTCTGTCTGACTGACTTCACTCAGTACAGCAAATTTTGTTTAAAAACAAAACAAAAATTTGTTCTATTAGTAACAACAAGCATAAGTGATTCAGTCTGTTTTTAAAAAATTATTTTCTGAATATTTTTTACAATGCTATTTATTAAACTAGAAGCTTTATTCAAATTTCTCCATTTTCCCACTAATATCTCCTCTGTGTCGGGATCCAGGATGCCACGTTACACTTTGCTATCGTGTCTCTTTCAACATGATCTCTGATCTCTGATATTTGCTCAGTCTATCCCTTGATTCATTAATGTATACATTTTTGGCAGTTCCACAAAAGTGATGTGCCATTCTTGGTACATCATATCAGGAAACTAAGATTACTTAGTCCCAAATGGGCCTCTGCCTGTGGATTCCAGCATGTTCTCACTCCTGGCTGCCTCATGTCCCTCTGTCCCAACAGCTTGTCCTGGGGCTTCAAGCTCGAGAGTGAGACTCAAGGATATACCCTTCCAAAGATAGCTTATATCAAGCAACCACTACAGTCCCCTAAGTTCAAACACCTGTGACGAGTCCTGTTCTCTCTGTGGCCAGTTGTTTCCACTTGAGCCCTAACTGAATCAGAGGAGAGACATTGGTTCAGAGCAGATGGGCCTTTAGAGCTCAGAGCCTCCAAAGGTCATCAGCATCAACGTCCTCCCAACAGGCCTGCTCAGAATCCAGCTTTCCTAACTGCCCTGTAGCTATTAGAAGGACATACTTTTCCACTGCTGGCACTGACAAAAAGTCCAATAACTTGCTGACCTCTGGGAAAAACAAAAGAAAAGGATACTCAGAGTCCTACATAAAAATCAGATGCTGTGTGTCATAGTGGGCATTTGGTAAATGAACAACCTGAATCTGGAGCACCCTGGGGACAAAGCTGGTATGGGGATCATCTGCTCCCCAGGAGGAGGGTTTAGGCCTCAGCATTGAGGGTGGGACCCTGCTTCAGAATGCAGTTGGGTTAGAGAACCACATGTGAGCCTGAACATCCATGATGGACAGACTCTGGAGCTTGGGCCTTGGATGACCACCAGGAGGCGCTGAGGGCATGCCCAAGAAAGCATTGATGTCCCTGGGAGGTAGGAAAAGTTCAGGATAGAGGACCAGAGGGGTCTCCAAGGTTGAGAAGGGCAGATGCCTTGTGTGAGGCAGCCAGCTGTACCTGCAGGAACTCTGCATGCTTTGGTTCCATCTGCTCCACTTTGGGCATCTGGAGTACATAGCTGGGTTGGTGCCACCTGTGACCACCAGTGGGGCTACATTCATGGGAAGGCCTGACTCAGCTGCTTGGGGATTTCTGTTACTCTTTCTATGCTTACTGATCATGTGACTCAGGCCTCAGTTCCCTTATCTGTCAGAACCCCTAGTCTTAGCGTGCTTGGACGTGTCATGAAAGAACCCCACATATAATGACAGGGTGTGTTGCATCAGGGTCTGGGTGTGTTGCAACAGACCAGATTAGCCATGATATGCCCTGATGTGCCATCAGGCATGTTGTAACCAAAAGAATCCCCCATCAGCCTGATGAAAAAAGCCAGACATGTCATGACAGACCCACCCCTCCCCCCTACCCCACTGGGCCAGGACAAGCCACAAGGGATCCATGTTGAGACAACATGACAACATGGACATGTTGCAAGAGCCCAAACTCTGACAGAACCAGGCATGTTGAGACAGGAAAACCCTGTATAGTGATCAAGCATGCCATGACAACGGGCCCCCAGTCGCAGTGCCTCCAAAAACATGCTTTGATGGGAAAAACAGTTTTTATCTTGCCTCACTAAAAGTTATTTGTTTCTAATTATATTTTAATACCACCTCCAAACACAGAAGTATTTGTGAAAGTACATGTTTTGAAAAAAGTATGAGATATTAAGGTGAAAACATTTCAGATGTTAAGCCCACGTTATTAACTGTGGATATGTGTTGAAGAGAACAATAAGCAATCAAGTTATAAGATCGCTGTTTGGTGCCACTGCCTGAATGCGGGGAGTCATTCTTGTAGAAGATCATTGTTGGTATCTCATATTCTGTTCAAATCTTGTAATACCTTTAGGGAGGAGTGGAATTAGATAGTTAGTAGGCACACTGGGTCATCAGTGGTTTGAGGAAGAACTGGGTGTGGTCAGGGTCCCTCAGACTCTCTCTTCCAAACTAGGGGACATAGAGCACATATTCACTGCAGTTCTGCTCTCAGACCTCATAACCTCTCACTGTGAAAATTTATCACTCCAACTCCTGAAATCTTATAGTCCAACTTAAGTGAGCATCTCCCCTCTTTGTGTGAGAGCAGAATCTGATATATATTTCTTAGAAGAAAATTATTACCATAAAGATCTGCCTTTTTTGTTGTTGTTGTTAAAAACTGACATCCAGAAGCAAACTAATCATTCTTTCCTCCCAAAAACACAGCATTTTTGTTATACTGAATAGAGTTACACTGTCATTGGGAGGAAAACAATATCATAGCACTTGATACTTTTGTTTACTCTAAGCACAGCTACTAAAGAAAAATCAGCTACTTTCAGGGAAGGGAATACTATGCTTACAAATAAATTTGTATACAGATTCTGTTAAATATTATGTTTCAGTGAGATTAGCAAGCAGCAAATAGCAACAATGAAGGAAAGCCACTGAAATTCTTAAAAGCAAATAATCTGCCATTCTCTGCTTCTGTATCTGAATTTTATCTGCTCAAGTTATCAGGAAAAGGCTGTCAATCAGCTCTATTGCTGGAATGAAGAAGTAGATGGTACAGTTTAATTTTATTATGGAAATTGATTTGCATCTTTTATATTTCTTGATTGAAATCTTTCCAGGTAATGGCATTGAAGAAGACTCATAAAAATGCCATGACTGGGGTAATAACTATTATTATGATCAAATTTAATAAAAAAACTTCCTTACAATATGGGAACTATGAATAATTCATATAAACTGTTGCCTAAAATGTGATAGAGAGGAAAAGACTTGTAGAAAAAAATCTTAATGTATCCAGACAGGGATGATAATTGGTTTTTGCAAATAATGAATACTTCATGTTCAAACCAAGACTAACAAGGCCAGAAGAGAGGATTCCGCATAGAGGAAATAATTCCATGTATCTGATTTTTGCAAGATAAGAAGGATGGATGGATTTTTAAAAAAGAACTGTCATAAAAATACATATTCAAAAAATTATATTTTAGAATATCACAATGGTTCTTTTAAATAAGCAATGACTTTAGGAATCTTTAAGATAAGTTAGTATTTATATGTTTGTGAATGATCTATACAAAAATGAGCATTGATCCAGTGTTCCTGGTGAGCATTTTCCTCTCTATATTGTTTACCATTCTGGGCCTAGAAATCCAAGTTAACCCTAAAGAATTTGAATAAAATCAGTATTGAAAGAATTCTTGTTTCAAAAAGAAGTTTAAAAATGATTGTATTTATTTGATATATTGAATTTTGGTGTGCATAATAGTATTTCCAGCTTTAATCAATTTTTAATTTGTTTTGTTTCAATTTAATTTTATTTCTTTTAACTGTTAATCTCTGTTTCTTGCTTTTATTGGCTACCATCTGGTGGAAAAAATTGTAATAGCAGAGCAAGGTTAAAAGATATGTAATAAGACAAAGATTTGCATTGTGAGTATGATTGCCAAATCATATTGTTGACATGGGTAGCAAGCTTGATAATAGAGCCTTGTTCTTATCACACTCAGTTCCATTATAACTATTCATCTCTTAAATAATTTAGAAATTTATATTTTATTATGTAGAAAAAAGCTATGATACTATAATGAGTTCTAAGAAGGTAGGGGCCAATTTGTTGTCGCTATTTCAATGTAGCCAGGATGTCTTTGTTGCCCTTGACAGACTTAAATTTTACACACATAGTTTCAGCATAATTTTTGCTAGTGCTTACTTTCAATCTCAAACTATACTTCTTTAGAAGATTAAAAATATAATTATTCTGTTTATAATCAGCAGTTAGCAGGGTGTCTGTGGATACCTGTGCATTAAATATTTTTAACTTTTCAGTATTTAAGTTTTTTTCCATTTATGTTAGATATTTTGAGGTTAAATTCTCTTATTTGCGGATTTTTCATGAAGACAGCATTAACAAATCAAAACATTTAATTTTTAATCAAAAATTTGATAATTGACCAGTCACATGAAGTCTTATTATTTTGGAATTATATTGTATAGACTATAATTTATAAAACCTACCAGTTTTTCAGAAGCAGTTAATAAAGATAATGTGGAATACAATCATGTTCTTTACTGGTTAGCTGTGGAAAATTCTGAAAGAGATAGGAATACCAGACCGCCTGACCTGCCTCTTGAGAAACCTGTATGCAGGTCAGGAAGCAACAGTCAGAACTGGACATGGAACAATAGACTGGTTCCAAAAAGGAAAAGGAGTACGTCAAGGCTGTGTATTGTCACCTTGCTTATTTAACTTCTATGCAGAGTACATCATGAGGAACTCTGGGCTGGAAGAAGCACAAGCTGGAATCAAGATTTCTGGGAGAAATATCAATAACCTCAGATATGCAGATGACACCACCCTTATGGCAGAAAGTGAAGAGGAACTCAAAAGCCTCTTGATAAAAGTGAAAGAGGAGCGTGAAAAGGTTGGCTTGAAGCTCAACATTCAGAAAACAAAGATCATGGCATCTGGTCCCATCCGTTCTGTTCAGTCGCTCAGTCGTGTCCGACTCTATGCGACCTCGTGGACTGTGGCCTACCAGGCTTCTCCATCCACGGGATTCTCCAGGCAAGAATACTGGAGTGGGTTACCGTTTCTTTCTCCAGGGATCGAACCCGGGTCTCCCGCATTGGAGGCAGACGCTTTAACCTCTGAGCCACCAGGGAAGCCTGATCACTTCATTGGAAATAGATGGAAAAACAGTGGAAACAGTGTCAGACTTTATTTTTTGGGGCTCCAAAATCACTGCAGATGCTGATTGCAGCCATGAAATTAAAAAAAGCTTACTCCTTGGAAGGAAATTTATGACCAACCTTGATAGTATATTAAAAAGCAGAGACATTACTTTGCCAACAAAGGTCCGTCTAGTCAAGGCTATGGTTTTTCCCATGGTCATGTATGGATGTGAGAGTTGGACTGTGAAGAAGGCTGATCGCCGAAGAATTGATGCTTTTGAACTGTGGTGTTGGCGAAGACTCTTGAGAGTCCCTTGGACTGCAAGGAGATCCAACCAGTCCATTCTAAAGGAGATCAATCCTGGGTGTTCATTGGAAGGACTGATGCTAAAGCTGAAACTGCAATACTTTGGCCACCTCATGCGACGAGTTGACTCACTGGAAAAGACTCTGATGCTGGGAAAGGTTGGGGGCGGGAGGAGAAGGGGACGATGGAGAATGAGATGGCTGGATGTCATCACCGACTCTGTGGACATGAGTTTGAGTGAACTCCGGGAGTTGGTGATGGACAGGGAGGCCTGGCGTGCTGTGATTCATGGGGTCGCGGAGAGTCGGACACGACTGAGCGACTGAATTGAACTGAACTGAACTGAATGGCGTTTCAGTAGTCATCTCCTTGGACATGTTATTAATAGTAAGTTGGCCGAGAGAGTGATTTGACAACTACAATGCATTGCTAAATATATCTTACAATAAATTGAAAGAAAAAATCGATATAGTTACATCACATGTGTGCAGATATACTGTGTATTTTACATGGGCAGAATAATTATATTGTTATTTTGTTTAATAAATTCTTACTATTCTGCACAAAGAATTCCTCAAGATTAATCCTTAAAGACAGGGTTTATAAATCTCAAATTTTATTTTTATGTATACTATTTAAGTTAAAAATTTTAATCTTTAAAATAATTCCAAATATTTTATTATTTCTATGTAATTTCTTTGTTAACATATTTTAATGACCCCGGAAATCACATAGCCAACCTTGTTGATGAAAAGCAGCAAAGGTTATATTCTAATCGGATGTATGCTTATTCCTTTATAAGTTACAGTAATTATTTTCAAAATGCTTTAATGTGACAACAGAAACACAGTAGTAAAATTTGTTAAAGCTAGTTGAATTTAGCTGTACTTAAATCAAAAATTTGTTGTTCAAAGTGGGTTAATCTTTTTCAATTTCTCTTTAAGTAATTTGTTACCCTGAATACTAAGAAAGAAATCAATGTTTGAATAGTCACGAGGGTTTTCAAATAATTTTGAAGTTTGAAGTTTTTAAATTAAGAGTCTTGCAAGAGGAAAAATATAAGCTTAAACTCCTTGGCTTTTCAAACTACAAGGATATACTTAATTTAAATAATAAAGATAAAATATGTTCCTTTTTGGTCATGTAATATATAAACATTTCATCCATGTAAACAATTCTAAAGATTATATGTGTGTGTGTGTGTATATATATAATCTGTTTTCAATCTATCTATATATAAGAGATACCATATATTTTTTCTTTGAAATATGCATTCAAGCAGGCTTCTCACACCACATTGTCTGCCCCTTTCAGGTCTCATACTTTGCAGCATAGAAATTTAAAATATGTATCAGTAAGTTATATTGGAAAATATTACTTGATGCAATAAAATTTAAATCATATTATCAGTTATTTGTAACACCCATAAAAATTGAACCGAAAAGCATTATTTATTCATAATTGAACGAATGGCCTTACTTATTCATTATTAAAGTTCCCCCCGACAAAGCCTCTGTATGTGTGCCTAGTAAGGTGCTTCAGTTGTGTCCAACTCTTTGTGACCCTATGGACTGTGTAGCCTGGCAGGCTCCTCTGTCCATGGGGTTCTTCAGGCAAGAATATTGGAATGGGTTTGCGATATCCTGCTCCAGGGGATTTTCCTGACCCAGGACTCAAAACCGTGGCTCCTGTGGCTCCTACATTGCAGGCAGATTCTTTACTGATAAGCCACTGGGGAAACCCCCAGAAAGCCTATTTATAAGTAAATATTTGGAGTTCCCAAAGTCTCTTTGGGACATTAAGCTATTATTTATATGTTAAACATAGAAGAGAAATTATGGCTATGGTTTAAATGTTAAATATTGGTGTAAACTATGTAAAACACAATCTAATGGATTTTATTGGAAGATGCTAGGAAAATAATGTTTTATTTTGAAAACTGTTAAATAAAGGAATCAAACCTTTTTTTTTTCCTGATCTACTATTTAAACTCTGTATTTTGTAGTAATCAAAGGGTTCATAAGGTAGTTTATTTTATAGAAAGGTCTCAACCAATCAACAAATAACTGTATTGTAATTATTATATTGCCATTTTGCAACCCTAAATTCATTAAAGTACATAGACAATTATCATTAGTGACTTCTGATAGAGGAAAACAGAGATAACCAGTCATTATGGCCTCCTGATGCAAGTGTACATTTGTTATGTAGAATTCTTTCTAAATTCAAAATGTAATCTCTAGATGTAACTACTGATTCCAGACAGTTGAATATATTGAAAGACAGCAAAGAAGCAGTCAGGGAATTTTTGACTGTGTGAAAGTATCCGGAGGGAAGAAAAAATATTAAAATGAGGAAAACATAAATACATAAAGAGAAATATAAGAGACACATTGGTTAATTCCATTGCATAGAGCTTATTTGGATCCTGATTTCAAAAAATCCACTGGAAAATTTTTATGAGACATCTGGGAAAATCAGAAAACTCATTGTATAGTTGGTGATAATAAATACTTTATATGATAGTTGATTATATTATGATCATATTTTTGAACAATCATTTATTTTTAGAGGTACATATAAACTTTCCCCATGGCTCAGTGGGTAAAGAATCTGCCTGCAGTGCAGGAGACACAGGAGATGTGGGTTCAATCCCTGGGTCGGGAAGATCCCCTGGAGAAGGAAATGGCACCCCACTCCAGTACTGTTGCCTGAAAAATCCCATGGGCAGAGGAGACTGGAAGGCTACAGTCCAAAGGGACACAGAGTTGGACACTACTGAGTGACTAAACAAGGATAAAATATACAAGGAAGAATGAAATGATGTTTTTGTTTAACTTCTTAATATGGTGTAGGGTTAACCAGTGGGGGTAAAGATAAAATTGGTCATAAGATTTTATTCATTGAAGTTGAGTGATGGATACAGGGTTATATTACTATTCTCATGAATTAGATACATACTGCATACTCTCTACATGTGTGTGTGTGTGTGTGTATATATATGTATGTACATTCATATATGTATATATACAGCTGTATATAATTGTATATCTTTCATGGATATTCCTAGTGTACTCATACTTTTTTTTAGCTTTTCTCCTGAGTGATAAATGATTTTCTTTCATGTAAAATCTTAGCTTGACAATAGACTTAGTAATATTCTGTATTGAGATAAAGGATGCTTCTTTTTGGGTTATAATATTTCTATTTTTCAGTGCCATTTACTCAAACCTATGAAAAGAAGGAATTTATAAAATTCGTTTTGTATTAAGTAATGACTCATAATATTTCCTTGACTGTATCAAGGATATTTTCACAGAAAATTCTGCTTAGTTGTTTTAAGTAATTAGCTTTAAATACATCCTATATCTATTGATTCCAATATTGTATATGTTTTTTGGTTCAAGATTAAATAGAAATGATGCATTAGATAAAACACAGAGTGGTAATGAAAATTGTGGTAAACATGCTTTTGATTAGGCTCATTTTTAAACTTTAGCAGTTTAATCATTAATGCATAGTTTGTATGTTGCATTAAACATGCTTCCTATAATCAGTTTCTATGACAACCAAGAAGCTGGCAGATTATATTGATGCATACAGGATGTTTTTCAAAGTTGTGATCAATTTATTAGAGTTAATTGTTATATTAGAATGACTGTCAATGATAGCTATAAAATGAGTGATAGCATTTCCCTATTTAAATTATTCTTATACTTCATAGGATATTTATATGCTGAAAATGCTTATGCTACTAATTGGAGAAGGCAAAATTGAAGAGCAATTCTAAAGTACATATTAAGCTAATGAAACTAGAAAGATATGATGATTATGGTTTAACTTTAAAGAA
Source organism: Moschus berezovskii (assembly GCF_049115385.1). NCBI lineage: Eukaryota > Metazoa > Chordata > Mammalia > Artiodactyla > Moschidae > Moschus > Moschus berezovskii. The sequence continues at coordinate 86,427,018 of NC_142469.1, read as the reverse complement.
ACAGATTGGTTTTATTTGATATTAGGAGGGTAGAAATAAATATTTATAATTATTATAAAATAATTATAATTATTTCAAATCCATTTTGAAAAATCATTTCAGAATCTTTCAGACAACATGAAATCCTAAAATAAATAACCCATGTGTCTTATCAGGCCACTGTAACAAAGTACCACAAAAATTATTTCTCACAGTCTTACTGGCTAGAGGCTTGAAGTTAGGGCACCAGCATAGTTGGGTGAAGACCTTCTTCCAGATCTGAAGGAGTGAGCTAACTCTGTGAGATCTAAGAGCACTAATCCCATTCCTTCAGGCTTTATCTCTTTGACCTCAGTGATTCATAAAGGCCCTACCTCTTAGTATCACTGCATTGTGTACTAAAGTTAAGCATAAGATTTTCAGGGGGACACATATTCAGACCATTCAGATTATGTTACCATAATCTTGATCATTTCCTCAAAACAAGAATCCTTTCTGTCCTAAACTGCTTTTCATTAAAAAATATAAAAAATTGGAAGTTACAAGGAAATGATGGAATAATGGTTCTTTACCCGTTGTATGCAAGGGCTTTAAAATATCTGAGTAGTTTCCTTTTTTGAAGGTTACTGATTGGGTTGAGGAGCTTTGCACTGCCTAAATAAATTATGAAATAAAATAGTTGTGCACCTTTGGCTCTCAGAGCAGCACCGTGGTCATTGGTAAGAACAAGCATCTTACAAAAGGCAGCAAAACAGGAGCCAAGAAAAAACTATAAATAGTTGATCCATTTTATAAGACATGTGGGTGTGTTGTAAAAGCATTAATTAACAATGTACAATGTGAGCAGTGTTGGAAAAACTGTAGTCTCAAGGACTGAAACCAAAATTGCATCTGATGATCTCATGGGTAGTGTTTTTGAAGTTAACGTTGATGAGCTTTAGAATAATGAACCTGTATTTAGAAAATTCAAGTTAATTACTGATAATATTCTGGGCAAAAACCACCTTACAACTTCTATGACATGAATCTTACCAGTGACAAAATGTGCTCTATCATCTAAAAATTGCAGATGACAAAAGCTTATATTGAGATCAAGACTACTGATGGTTATTTGATTCATCTGGTCTGTGCTGGTTTTATAAAATACATACATATGTGTATATATATATGTGTGTGTGTGTGTATAGAATATGTATATATGTGTGTGTGTATAGAATCAGAAGACCTTTTAAACTTAGGACCAGGGGTCCCCACAAATTTTGAAGAAGATGAGGGAAATCATGTCTCAAAATTTAGACAAACTACTTGAAAGAAGTGTTCAATAATTTGAGTGCAGACATTAGAAAAGATCTAGATTAGGCTTGCCAATCTATCTTCTCCATCATGTCTTTGTTATCAGAGTAAAATTGCTGTAGAAGCCCACGTCTGAGTTGGGAAAACTAATGGAGTATTATGATGAAGGTAGTAGTTCTGAAAAGATACTAAGGATGACACAGGTGCTAAAATTGAACAAGCTGATGGATATGAAACACCAGTCCAAGACACTGTTTAAAAATCAGACTTTTAATGGTGACAAATACAAAACCTTATTATTTAAAAAAAAAAAGTTGTAAATCTAGTTTGGAGAGAAGAACTTACTGAAGAGCATACAGTCTTTTAAAATAATCCTCGGAAATTCAGAATTGCCATTTCTTTTTTTTTTAAAAAGAATTTTATTAAAAAAGCACAAATGCAAAGAAATGAACAGAGGAAAATTTATGCGTCGAACCTGGACTGGTCACTTATGATAATATACATGCTACAATTCCATTCTCCCCAATCATTCCACCTTCACCCTCTGCCACAGAGTCCCAAAGACTGTTCTAAATGCTTAACCCTGTATGAGACTGCAAAAGAGGCAAAAAAAACAGAATTGCCATTTCCAAATGAGTGCCAACTCCAGATTTATACAGATGCCAAGTTACAACCTACCTTTTCAATAGCTCTAGTGAAATGTGATAAAAAGTATTTTAATGTGCTTGTGTTTATCATAAGTTCCTTTATCTTTACTTAATTTCCCTGTATTGCTTAAGAAATTCCTCACAACCTAGTGAGACTTTCTCCTATATTGACCCCCTAGAAATTCTATAACTTTGGCTTTTACATTTTTAAACTGTCTCTAAGAATTGATGCTTTTGAACTCTGGTGCTGGACAAGACTCTTGAGAGTCCCTTGGACTGCAAGGAGATCCAACCAGTCCATTCTAAAGGAGATCAATCCTGAGTGTTCATTGGAAGGACTGATGCTAAAGCTGAAACTGCAATACTTTGGCCACCTCATGCGACGAGTTGACTCACTGGAAGACTCCGCTGCAGGGAAAGGTTGGGGGTGGGAGGAGAGGGGGATGACAGAGAATGAGATGGCTGGATGGCATCACCAACTCTATGGACATGAGTTTGAGTGAACTCCGAGAATTAGTGATGGACAGGGAGGCCTGGCGTGCTGTGATTCATGGGGTCGCAAAGAGTCAGACACGACTGGCGACTGAACTGAACTGAACTGAACTGACTGAATTTTGTATTTATGATGGGAAAATGGATATCACATAGCAACTATGTGCAAATCATGTAGCAAACTGTCTCTGCATCATTTGTCAAGTGGGAAAATGGATATCATGTAGCAACTACCTGGATATCATGTAGCAAACTAAGTCTCTGCATCTTTTGTCAAGGATTGATGGTAGACATATGCAGAATGGAAAACTAAGGCCCTGCAAATAGATTAAAGGTTAAAAAGCCTCTTGATGAAAGTGAAAGAGGAGAGTGAAAAGGTTGGCTTGAAGCTCAACATTCAGAAAACAACGATCATGGCATCTGGTCCCATCACTTCATGGGAAATAGATGGAAAAACAGTGGAAACAGTGTCAGACTTTATTTTTTGGGCTCCAAAATCACTGCAGATGCTGACTGCAGCCATGAAATTAAAAGACGCTTACTCCTTGGAAGGAAAGTTATGACCAACCTTGATAGTATATTAAAAAGCAGAGACATTACTTTGCCAACAAAGGTCCATCTAGTCAAGGCTATGGTTCTTCCCGTGGTCATGTATGGATGTGAGAGTTGGACTGTGAAGAAAGCTGATCACCGAAGAATCGATGCTTTTGAACTGTGGTGCTGGAGGAGACTCTTGAGAGTCCCTTGGACTGCAAGGAGATCCAACCAGTCCATTCTAAAGGAGATCAATCCTGGGTTTTCATTGGAAGGACTGATGCTAAAGCTGAAACTGCAATACTTTGGCCACCTCATGCGACGAGTTGACTCACTGGAAAAGACTCTGATGCTGGGAAAGGTTGGGGGCGGGAGGAGAAGGGGACGATGGAGAATGAGATGGCTGGATGTCATCACCGACTCTGTGGACATGGGTTTGAGTGAACTCCGGGAGTTGGTGATGGACAGGGAGGCCTGGCGTGCTGTGATTCATGGGGTCACGGAGAGTCAGACACGACTGAGCGACTGAACTGAACTGAACTGAACTGAAGAGAAGCTAGTTCTTTAGAGAAACTAGACAATTTCACAGGTTCTTTAGAGACCTGCTCTTTGAGAGATGAGAGTGGTACTCAAAACTTGAGGGAAAGAGTTTCATTACCATTTACCCATTTACCAATGTGAAAAAACAAATTTCTAGGCTCACCTCTCCACAGTATCTTGGTGTGATCAGAACAATTTTTTTCCTACTCTCTGATAGTCAGCAAGGTAAGAATAGCTAGAACTGCAGAAAGGTACACAAACCCATATTAACTGTGATGTTGCTGTCAGGGCATGAGTTAACACTAAGGACTGTAGGCCGTGCTCAATATAATATAAGTTTTGATGTGTTAAATTAGACTTCTATAATAGACCAATGAAAATTATGTTATCACAAGCTACCAGTTATTAAGTCTACAAAGCACTGTGCTAATTATCTGTTATTACTTTAATTAACTCTTTATGGCAAATGTTGCATTCTGATTTCTCAAGAAGGACATTGAGGCTTAGAGGTATTATTTATTTTAATAGTAATGCAATTGCTTAGTGGCAGGTTTGGGATTCATAGCCACATCTATCTGACATCCAAGCCATTATGATAAAATGAACTCTATATAGAACTAGACAATAAAATATACCCTTTCAAAATCAGATGATTAGAGCTAAATCAGTTTTGTTTTGTTATGTTTTTTTTTAGAGAAACATGTCATGGTTTCTACTCTCTTGATGACATATTTAAAAAAAGAAAAATAAAATAGAATATGTATCCTGAAGAAAATCAATGGGGAGAATAAATTGTCTTTAATAATTTAATGGTCTATAGTATTGACAGGGAAATACTTTTTATTTTGTTTAGGCTCAAGAATAGAAGTAGGGAAACAAGGCTAATGTACTTTGGCTACAATGAAGTTATTTTTATTATTATTTTTTACTGAGCTGTCCGCTAATAAAACTGGTAACTTCATAAAGTGTGGACTTCTAATGACAACAAAAATGTCTAACCCTAATGAGAACTCCAGGGTTACTTGGAGTTTCTCTCGGTCATAATAATGAATGGGTTAGTCAAGATGCTTTTGAGTGTCCCTGTTGTGGGTTGATTTGTGTTTGCCCCAAAAAAGCCTCTTGATGAAAGTGAAAGAGGAGAGTGAAAAAGTTGGCTTAAAGCTCAACATTCAGAAAACTAAGATCATGGCATCTGGTTCCATCACTTCATGGGAAATAGATGGGGAAACAGTGGAAACAGTGACTGACTATTTTTTGGGCTCCAAAATCACTGCAGATGGTGATTGCAGCCATGAAATTAAAAGACGCTTACTCCTTGGAAGGAAAGTTATGACCAACCTAGATAGCATATTAAAAAGCAGAGATACTACTTTGCCAACAAAGGTCCGTCTAGTCAAGGCTATGGTTTTTCCAGTGGTCATGTATGGATGTGAGAGTTGGACTGTGAAGAAAGCTGATCACCGAAGAATTGATGCTTTTAAACAGTGGTGTTGGAGAAGACTCTTGTGAGTCCCTTGGACCACAAGAAGATCCAACCAGTCCATCATACAGGAGACCAGTCCTGGGTGTTCATTGGAAGGACTGATGCTGAGGCTGAAACCCCAATACTTTGGTTACCTCATGTGAAGAGTTGACTCACTGGAAAAGACCCTGATGCTGGGAGGGATTGGGGGCAGGAAGAGAAGGGGACGACAGAGAATGAGATGGCTGGATGGCATCACCAACTCGATGCACATGAGTTTGGGTGAACTCCGGGAGCCTGGCATGCTGTGATTCATGGGGTTGCAAAGAGTCGGACACGACTGAGCGACTGAACTGAACTGAACTGAAAAGCTACATGGAAGTCCTAACCGCCGTAATCCATGAATGTGGCCTTATTTGTAAACAGGGTCTTTACAGATATAATCAATTTAAGATGAAGTCTGACTTGATTAATGTGGTATTAAATCCAAGGTTTGGTGTTCTGGTGAGGTGAAAGAGATTTGGGGACATGCGGACATACAAATAGTTATGGGGCAACGGAGGCAGAAATTGGAGTGGGGCGTCTACAAGCTAAGGAATGCCTAGATTGCCAGCAATGACCAGAAGTTAGGAAGAGGGTTTCCCTGGTCACTCAGACGGTAAAGCATCTGCCTTCAAATGTGGGAGACTTGGGTTCAATCCCTGGGTCAGGAAGATCCCCTGGAGAAGGAAATGGCAACCCACTCCAGTACTCTTGCCTGGAAAATTCAATGGACAGAGGAGCCTGGTGGGCTACAGTCCATGGGATCGCAAAGAGTTGGACACGACTGAACGATTTCACTTTCACTTTCTAGAAGAGTCAAGGATGATTCTTCCCTAGAACCACTGGAGGTCACAAAGCCTTTCTGACTCCTTGATTTTGGACTTGTTTCCAGAACTGCAAAAGAATAAATTTCTCTTGCTTTGAAACCTAGTTTGTGTAATTTTTTGATGGCAGCACTAGGAGACAAATATAAGTAGGCCCAGTCAAACCTGAAAACCTCTAGTCTGCTCAAAGAGATTCCTAGCATCACAGACAAGAGTCCTGAAAAGATTCCCTGGAGACAGTGGTCATTGATTGGTTTGTGAGTAATGAGGGGAAACAGTGAAGGCAAATAAGGAGAGGGAAACCATGTGAGCCCACACTCAGAGGCTAAATTAGGATGTAGAATGTATCTATATACAGGAATTAAGAATTAGCTGACGACTAAGAATGGAGCTAACAAGTTTAGGATAAGGTGAGATAAGTCTGGGATGACGAAGTGTGGAAGAACATAGATGGTATGCAGTCCACTACATGAGACTCAGTCTTTGATGGGATAGTAAGACAGAATGAGGGATTAAAGCCTAGAGTATGTACAGAGGGAATTCCCGGGTGGCTCAGAGGTAAAGAATCCTCCTACCAACAGGGGAGATAAGTGTTTGATCCCTAGATGAAAAGATCCCCTGGAGAAGGAAATGACAACTCACTCCAGTGCTCTTGCCTGGGAAATCTCGTGGACAGAGGAGCCTGGTGGGTTACAGTCCATGGGTTGCAGAAGAGTTGGTTAGGATTTAGCGACTAAGCAGCAACAACATGTACAGAGAGAGGGTATAGGAATAGTCTGGAATCACCTGAAGTTTGGCTAAACAACAGTAATGTCAAGTTTATAAAACATGAACTTCTAGAAGTGATGGTTAGTATTTAAGGAGTGATGAATGTGGGCAGTAGTCAAGAGGGTGAAAATGACAGAAATAATTGATAAAAAGAGAGAGAGAGAGACAGAAAGTGACGAGGAGACAAAGACAGATCTCTTAGAGTGCCCAAGCGCGGGGGCGGGGAGGAGCAAAAGGGAAAGCCAGAGATGGCAAGTCTGTGTTTTGAATATCTGGGACAAAGGAAAAATACCGAAATGTGTGTTTTTATCTGTTGTCTCTATGAAGGATTAGAAAGTAAACAGTATAGGTTTATTCAGGCCATAGTTTCTTTCACAATGATTTCACTCTGCTGTTGCATATAATAGCAAAGATATATAATTTTCCAGCTTTTTTTGCCCTTCAATACCAATTGATAATTTGTCATTTGTTAGCACAAGTGGATTTTACAGTTCCCCATTTGATATCTGTGTGGGCTTCCCACATGGCTCAGTGGTAAAGAATCCATCCAACAATGCAGGAGACTCAGGAGACATGGGTTCTATCTCTGGGTTGGGAAGATCCCCTGGAGGAGGAAATGGTAACTCACTCCAGTATTTCTCGCCTGGAGAATCCCATGGACCAAGCAGTATGTTACAGTCCATAGGGTTGCAAATAGTCAGACACGGCTGTGTGTGTGCGCATGCACGCGCACGCACACACACACACATCTGATATCTAGATACCTTGAAGTAGACAATGTTGATTGTTAGAAGCTAAAATGTTTGTTTGCCATGATTTCATTTTTTTCAAATATTCTTTATCCTGAAATGAAACAATTTGATTTCACTGTGTTTTATATTCTTTAGGCAGGTGATATAATAATATCTTGAGGAATATCCAGGTATTAATGCAGTTAGAAGAGTGTTTCTTCAAGTGGAAACCTAATAGTTTTCACGATAGAAAATATAAATCTGTACATGTCAGAGAGACACATCTATTTTCTCCTTTCAGTAATAGGTTTACATTTTTAACATGCGTTCCATGAACCAATGTCATCTTTTTGCAGGTGATTGCTTATAAGCAAGTACTTTTGATTTTATCTCGATCATTTCTGATGCAGGGCATTGTGAAGACCTCAATTAGGATTGGAAATGTGCTGTTCTATTTTTTCATTTCCTACAAAGATTTAAACCTAAATTCATAACGGCCTGCCAGGTCCTTAATGTAAGAGCATCTTTGTTCATGTAATGTTTTTGTCAAGAATAAGGTGTTACACCTGTCATGGCATGTGATTGCTGTAATATGTGTAAGACATTCAGTTTTTCATACTCCTCTTTTTTATATAGGGCTGTTAGAAAATTATTTCCCCATTTTAATAAATGCCTTTATTCATCAACACAATTTAAACAAATAAATGTTTCATTGACCTTTTGCATTTCTTTTTGTAGCACTACAAAAAGGGTCATATTCCTTGATATGATAATTGAAAATCAAGTGAATATTAACAATCTAGTAATTGGAAAGTAATTTTATAGAATACAGGCCATAAATTATTCACCATTTGAAGTGCAGTGTGTTTATATTTAATTTTATAAACATTCTTCCAGGTTAGTGACAAGACATTCAGTGGTACTTGAGAAAAGGGACCATCTAGATCTCTTATATCATTTGATATATGTTTGACAAAACATTTGGAAACTTCATTAATTTATGTCAGATTTGTAGAGAGGCTTTCACTTGAACTTGAATTCAAGTGCATCAGGTTGAGTCTCTTGGCAAGAAATTTCAATGCTAATAAAGCTGGGAGGGGAGTGATCCCTCTTCATTCTCTGCTGTGTGATGTGAGCATTAAAAACATGAAAAAAGTTTTTGAGAACTACATGATGAATATTAATTATTTGGGATACTGTAGCATTAGGATGGAGAAGGCAATGGCAAGCCACTCCAGTACTCTTGCCTAGAAAATCCCACGGACGTAGGAGCCTGGTAGGCTGCAGTCCATGGGGTCGCTTCGAGTCAGACATGACTGAGCGACTTCACTTTCACTTTTCACTTTCACACATTGGAGAAGGAAATGGCAACCCACTCCAGTGTTCTTGCCTGGAGAATCCCAGGGATGGGGGAGCCTGGTGGGCTGCCATCTATGGGGTCGCACAGAGTCGGAAACAACTGAAGTGACTTAGCAGCAGCATTAGGAAGTAATTAGGTGAAACCATAATTATAGGGTTAAAAATTATTTTCCTCAAGTTGAAAAGTGGTATATTTAAAATACTGTGCACATTTAATTGAGAATAGTAGAAATTTTGACTTAGTATCCTCTGAGGATCTCACAGTTCTTTATAAGTACTATCATTTTCATACTCATTTTACTTCTGTGAAGAGGAAATTTCCAGGTTGAAGTTGGATTGAAGTTTTTTCAATCATAAGACAAACATAATAGATTTTTTTTATAAAATCTGATACAGTGATTGAAATACAAGTGTATTATTTCTCTGACTTATGTAATTTCCTTGTAAATTCCATGTGTCATGTATGCAAATGAAGGTATGATGCATTCTATTGAAATAAAAAGAGAACATGGATTTTCTAGATAAGTTTTTCTATGGTCAGCCTGAAATATAGAACTTTAATTTCCAAAATCAATAATTACTCCAAAAGGCATGGTTATTTATAGAAAGTGATAAAACCAAAATGATATTTTAACCTATAGATTCCCATGAAAGATATATAGGCCAGTGATCCAGGGCCTTTATGTTTCCTTAATTCAACTATGCATTAATCAAATATGTATGGAGTATTTATTATGTGCTGTAAAGTGTTCTGTAGATTAAAAAAAAAGATGAAAAAAAACAAACCCATGATTCCAAGGAGTATATGGTCTAGTTGAGATGATATATGCAGAATTGGGCAATTACAAAATAATGTAGAACATACAGTAAGAGAAAGGTGCAGGGGACATCAGCTCTTGGAAAAATGGTTCAGAAGACAGAACTTGTCCTAGGAATATTTCCATGTCACCATTTTATTCATTAATTTTTTTTTGTAATTAATTTATTTTTTATTGGAGGCAAATTATTTTACAATATTATATTGGTTGGTTTTGCCATATATTGACATGAATTTGCCCCGGGTTTACATAAGTTCCCCCTCCTGAACCCCCCCCACCTCCCTCCTCCCTTTATCCTTCCTCTGGGTCATCCCCGCACGCCAGCCCCGAGCATCCTATAACATGCATCGACCCTGAACTAGTGATTCGTTTCACATATGACAACATACGTGTTTCAATGCCATTCTCCCAAATCATCCCACCCTCACCCTCTCCCACAGAGTCCCAAAGACCCTTCTATACATCTGTGTCTCTTTTGCTGTCTCGTATACAGGGTTATCATTTGCATCTTTCTAAATTCCATATATATGCGTTAGTATACTGTATTGGTGTTTTTCTTTCTGGCTTACTTCACTCTGTATAATAGGCTACAGTTTCATCCACCTCATTAGAACTGATTCAAATGTATTCTTTATAATGGCTGAATAATACTCCATTGTGTATATGTACCAAAGCTTTCTTATCCATTCGTCTGCAGATGGACATCTAGGTTGCTTCCATGTCCTGGCTATTATAAACAGTGCTGCAATGAACATTGGAGTACATGTGTCTCTTTCAATTCTGGTTTCCTCGGTGTGTAATGGAGAGATCACAACTGACAACACAGAAATACAAAGGATTATTAGAGAATACTATCAGCAATTATATGACAATAAAATGAATAACCTGGAAGAAATGGACAAATTCCTAGAAAAATACAACTTTCCAAAACTGAACCAGGAAGAAATAGAAAATCTGAACAGACCCATAACAAGCATGGAACTAGAGGCTGTAATCAGGAATCTTCCAGCAAACAAAAGCCCAGGTCCAGACGGCTTCACAGCCGAATTCTACCAAAAATTTAGAGAAGAGCTAACACCTATTCTACTCAAACCCTTCCAGAAAATTGCTGAGGAAGGGAAACTTCCAAACTCATTCTATGAGGCCACCATCACCCTAATCGCAAAACCTGGTAAAGACCCCACAAAAAAAGAAAACTACAGGCCAATATCACTGATGAACATAGATGCAAAAATCCTTAACAAAATTCTAGCAATCAGAATCCAACAACACATTAAGAAGATCATACATCATGACCAAGTGGGCTTTATCCCAGGAATGCAAGGATTCTTCAATATCTGCAAATCAATCAATGTAATACACCACATTAACAAACTGAAAAATAAAAATCATATGATTATCTCAATAGATGCAGAGAAAGCCTTCGACAAAATTCAACATCCATTTATGATAAAAACCCTCCATAAAGTGGGAATAGAAGGGACATACCTCAACATAATAAAAGCTATATATGACAAACCCACAGCAAACATTATCCTCAATGGTGAAAAACTGAAAGCATTTCCCCTAAAGTCATGTAAGCTCATTAATTTTTTATGAGACAAAGAGGCTACCCTGTCTCCTATAGTACAATGCTCCAAATGCCATATTTCCCATCATTGCTTCCAAGTTTTGCTCTCAGCTCTGAGGCCCTGGTCATCTGACATTTACTAGTAGAGATTAAAAAAAAAATGTGAACATAAGGAATCTTTATCTGGAGGGCTGCTGTCTTAGCTTGGGAAGCTATAACAAAGTGCTATACACTTGGAAGCTTAAAAAGAGACTTTTATTTCTCACAGTTATGGAGGCTAGGAAGTCCATGATCAGTGTGATGATAGCTTCAATGTTGGTGAGCACCCTCTTCCTGTTTTCTCATTAAGTCCTCATATGTGCAAACACACATACACATGCACACAGTTCATAACTTTAAAATCCATTCTATTAATATGTTTCCTCACAGGCACTCCCATGGTTCCTCTCTAGTAAGTCCATCATTAAAACACCAGTAATTAAGGAAGTAAGTGATAAGCAATAAAATCACATTAATAATCTTAAACACCTTGGAAAGCCACCCATAATCAATTATATTTTAGTAGAAAAAGAATGAGCAATCATCTCTAAATAATGTTGTTGTATTAAATTTATCTAATAGTGGCACTCTACCTTAATCAATTCTAAATTGGATCATTAGTTAATGAAAATAGGCAGTAATTAAATACTCCTGATTTTCACTTGTGTCATGAGATCAAATTTCCTGATGAAATTCAGTATGAGGATTGGACATAGTTAAACTCCTGTTTTCAAATTTCACTGCCATGGAGAGAGCTCATTGTAAAAGGAAAGGTTTTACAAGCTGTTGTCACTAAGTTCAGTAGCTGCAATACTGTTTTATGATTACAGATCAGACAACCAGGAAAATCAGAATAAATTTAAATGATTCCACTTCATTTTATGATCTGTGATGGATGTAAATTGAGACTTGTATTACTTATTCAGGAAACACATAATTCTAGAACATTAGATCTGCAGATATCTTTAGAATCTCTAAATGGAATGCCCATATTTTGCAAGTGAGTATTAGGGCCTTAAATACTGTAGCTAAAAGACTTAGCTGTTGAACTGAGGCAAAAGTCATATTTCCTGACTCCCAACTTGAGCTTTTAGCAGTGCATCACATTCATCATCTTTTTACATTAATGCATTTATCTGGCTTAGAAGTTACCCATTCTGTTTTCAACATAGCTAAGCATGCCCCTCCTTTGATGTTGGGCTTTAACACTGGCTGATGTAGGGCCATAATTGCTTTTCTCTCTATAGACTACTGTGAAAGATGGTAATGTCTACAAAACCTAGATGTGGTCTTCATTCTATCTTGGCCCACTCATCTTTTTTCCTGCTAACAACTGTAAGGTTTGGAACTTCTTGAAACAAGATACTTTCCAGAGATGTCTTGGTAAATCATCAGGCTTCTCAGTTTTCAGACTCTAAAACTTGAGGGAGAGATCATTTGATATTGACAGAAAATAAATACCAAGAGAAGGGAAAGCAGAAGTTGCCATTGGAAGAAAAAAGATAATTGACAACTGGTTGAAAATGTCTTGGGTAGTAATAGTAGTAGTAGTGTTAGTCACTCCGTGTGTCCGACTCTTTTCAACCCCCATGGACTATAGCCCATGAGGCTCCTCCGTCTATGAGATTCTCCAGGCAAGAATACTGGAGTGGGTGGCCATGCCTTCCTCCAGGGGATCTTCCCAATCTAGGGATTGAACCTGGGTCTCTTGTACTGCAGACAGATTCTTTACTGAGTGAGCTACAGGGAATAGACTTTATAATATTTTTATAAATCATTATGATTGCATGTTAAATATCACCTGGTCTTGCATGTGCTCAGTTGTACAGTTTTTGCAATTTCTTTACAGTTTTCCTTTATATGAAATATAGGAATCTTTGAATATGACAGGAAATACACTTAATTTATGTTCTCAGCACTGCAAAATATACTAGTTTTAGACAGATCTGATTAATTTCAATGGAATTATAGAGAAGACATCTGTGAGGGACAGTCATTCTGACAAAGAGTGGAAGGGTTAAATGACCCCTTAATTTCTCTATTTTGGCAAACTCCCAAGACTTTCATCAAGAGACTGTTTATGTTTTCTGCCAGGTGGATGCAAATTCACTCTACAAAAAGGAATTAATTTACTAAGGTATGATGCATCTTTTCTATTCTGGTAATTGAATATTCATCACAGAACAAGTGTTGCTAATTAGCAGATTATTCCATTTACTGGCAAATAATGAACTTGTTATTTATATTTAAAAAAAGCAGCAGCTGAAAAAAATTAAAAGATTTATTTAGTTACAACTGATCAAAAAACTTTAAAAATCTTCCAAACATACGATACATTACTGTAATGAATCGTTATTTGGTAGCTAAACATGGGATTTAAGTTTTAATCACTTCTAGAAATGGAGGTTTTAGGTTAGCATTTAGTTATAACAATATTTATAATCTTAGCAAAGCTGAGTTTTTGCCTAAATTTAGTAGTTTGGTGAAATTAATGACAATTGTGGACACTTCCTCAGTTTTTAAACTTACTTAAGGTGGATGACTCATTTGGGGAGCTGCTTTAACAGAAGTTTGTTTTAGGAATTTTACTTATGTACTTTGATAGTTAACAAGGAGGCTACTTAACTATTCTTCCTAAAGAATGATTGGTAAGGTAACTTAATCATTAACTATATTTCTTATTTGCTGTAATTCTTTTATTACAATAAGTCCTTTTATCACTTTTGTATCCTATGTTAGGTATTATTTCTGTTAAGAATAGTGAAATGATTGACATTGGAGAGGCCATGTCTGATTATCTTTTGTGTAAAGGCAAACTTGCACCATACACACTGTCACCTTTACCCCTCCCCCATCTTACTGTAGTGTTATTTTTTGAAATTCTGGATACTGAATGGTGAGTGCATCAGCTTCATTACTCTGTCAGGTCCAGGCTCTGCCTCTCAGGCAAGAATTTAGAGAGTATGAAGGATTCTCTGGGGAACCTGGCTAAACAGAAATAATCTAAAATGAGATATTAAGACTAAATTAAAACAACAGAGAACAGCAGGGCACAGAGGAAACAGAAACAATGCCAAAACAGGGATATAATGGATCATGGTAAGACAAGTGGAACAAGCACATGCTTTGGGTTGTAGGCGAGGAATGTGTAGGAGAAAATCTGGTTCTGAGAATGTTAAAATCTAATTTTCTACTGTCGGATATAAAATAGAAAATGTTTAAATTTTAAAAATCAAGATGAAACTTTTTAAGTATATTCTTCAGAAATATGGATACAAATATAAGATTCCCCTCCCCCATAAAAAAACCATCAATTAGAATAACTGAGAGTAGTTGCCTCCACAGGATGAGCCAGGAGCTATAGTTTTTCTGCATTATCTATTTTATGCAGGTAATAGTGATGGTAGAAAGAAGTGCTTATAATGTAATTAAATGGTTTATAAAATATGTAATGGAGAAGGATAAGAATAAATTAGTCAATCAGAGTTTTAGAAATAAACATTAATTAATATAGATATTTTCTGATGGCTTCAAGGTTGTATGAGGGAAAATGAGTGTGTAGGAAATTATGTCAGAATTCCTTTTCTGAGGAAGGCAGGAAAGGAGTGAGAAAGACATTCCAACTAACTTGCTGTGTGTCCCAGGAGATTACTGAGTGGCACTGAGAACAGTAACTCTTGGGATTGGAGAGCTAAAATAGAGAGGATCAAATGTTAGGGAGGATAACCTTTTTATGTGGAAGAAGACATGTGTCCTTCAAGATTTGCTTTTTGAGATATTTATAGAGGTGATTCAGTGAGAGTCCTATGACTGCTAACATTCAGTTCAAAACAGGTCAAGGATTCTGGTCCTATAAATCTACCAAAGAAAGTTGAAGTAGTCTACATCTAAGCTGAAATATACTGCTCATCTGTGAAGTCCAGAGACTAGTAGCATTCACAAATCTAAATCCATCACCAGCACGGGGAATGGCATCACTGGCAGAGGCTTATGGGAATCAAAATCCATTTCTTAAGTCGAGGGAAGCTGGCTCATCAAAGGACATTAGTATCTTGTGCAAAGAAGGGATGGGTGGCCCCTTAGTAGGAGCCGTTATCAATATTTGTAAGAAACTGTGAGTTTGCTTCTGACTTGCAAGTACTTATACTTCTCATTTAGTTTTTTTTTTTTTAATCACAGGAAACTGATCTAAAAAGTTTAGAACAGAGATACAAAATAGTAGAGATACCATGACACTTCTGCTTTTTACTTCAAAGCATGAGATGTTTCTTTGAAGTAGATATAGTCTTTCCATTTAAAACAATTTTTTTCTGTGTTTTTCTTAATAAGAGGTCTTTTTTAAAAAATCAGGTATGAGTTTTGAATTTGATTACTTTTTATACCTATCATATAATTTTGCATGTTTTCTACTTTGTGTATTGTTTTTATCTTGTCAGTTTGAAAAGACTATTAATAGATTTATTTCAATGAGCCTAATATTTTTGGAGTAATTATGTACTAATCATGGTGTGTTATTCTATAAATGCACCTTAATATTAATTTTGCTATTTTATGTTTAGAATCTATGGTTTATATTAATATGAAAAATGTATTTGCAGTTATTTTCTCTTAGTATACACTAGTTTGTGGGTTTTTTAATTGAGGCTATCTTATTATCCAGGTTTTACAAAAAGAAAATGGTTCTCCATGTTCTGTAAAAATTTAGTTAACAAAAGAATTACAAATGCCTTCAAAGTTGAAACAACCTGTCACAGTGTGATCCTGAGACCTTTTGAACATATGTTCTTTGAAAATGTCAGCAGTTTCTTCCACAATGTTGTTCAGTTTATAATAACTAAATTTTATGTAAATATGCTATTATATACACTCTAAAAAATCATCTATTTTATCTAGATTTTGGTATAACGGTATAAGATTAATGTATTCAAAAGTTTATTCTGTACTTTGTGTTCTCATTTCTAAGTTTATTTATTTGTACTCTAATTTTAGTTGATTAGAATAGCTAGAAAATGTAGTTTTGTTGATTGTTATACTTCAGCTGGCATATTTGGATTTTGGGCCCTTATTTATTCTAGAAAGAAAAGACATTTAAACAATATGAAGGAAGTGTGACAATTTTTTTTTTCTGTACACATTGGAGGGAATGATAAAGAAATAGTGAATAAATGTGTGCTACATCATATTTTAAAATGTGGCTTCTGGATATATACTGTCTGGCTTCAGAACCAACCCTTGTACTTAAAATTCTGGAACTTTGTAGAAATCTTTTTCTGCCTTCCCTTTTTCAACTTGAAAATGGATTTTATCATAGCACTTAACTTTTACGGTTAGCTTGGAAGTAAATTAATAAATACATATAAAGAGCTTAAAATTCTATTGCAACAATGTACAAGTTCAAAGAATATTAAGAGAAAAATCAAGACAGTTTTAGCTTTAATACAGATTGTAGGCTTCCTCATTAGTAGTGATTATCTTTGCCCTATTTACTGATTTATTTTTCTAACCTTAGGTTGAAATTTCCAATATATCTCTTTCTTTCTGTTTTTTGTTGACACTTGGTAATAATTCCTTACTCTGCTTTGAGGGTTGGCCCAAGGCAGCAAGAACCTGGGCCCAGGCCAAGTCCCTGAGGGCTGCTGTTAGAATTCCAGCAGGATCTCATTAAGAGTAGAACTAAAGAAATTAGGTTGTATGATTACGTAAGTTATTGTTTACACTTAATTTGAATGGAATAAGTGAGAGTAGCCACAGGGCAGCAGAAGCTAGATGGTCCCTGGAGAGCACAGGCTCACACTACTCCATAAGAGATATGTTCTCTTCAGAACTTTTCTTCTCTATCTTGACCCAACTCCTCCCCATTCACCATTCCCATTGGTAGACCCAAAACTAACTCATTAGATAGTCTATCACTAAGGGTTCTTCAGAGAACAAAAACAATCTGAGATTTTTTAATATACAGCTGACCTTTAAATAATTTGGGGGTAAGAGGCCCTGACCTTACATGCAGTCAAAAATTTGTATATACTTTATAGTTGTATATACTTTGCTTGTATATACTTTATTTTCTGCATATCTGCAGATTCAAATAACTAGCAATTATGTAGTACTGTAGTAGGCTATGGTTTTTCCAGTGGTCATGTATGGATGTGAGAGTTGGACTGTGAAGAAAGCTGAGTGCCGAAGAATTGATGCTTTTGAACTGTGCTGTTGGAGAAGACTCTTGAGAGTCCATTGGACTGCAAGGAGATCCAACCAGTCCATTCTAAAGGAGATCAGTCCCGGGTGTTCATTGGAAGGAGTGATGCTAAAGCTGAAGCTCCAATACTTTGGCCACCTCATGTGAAGAGTTGACTCACTGGATAAGACTTTGATGCTGGGAGGGATTGGGGGCAGGAGGAGAAGGGGACGACCGAGAATGAGATGGCTGGATGGCATCACCGACTCGATGGACATGGGTTTGAGTGAACTCCGGGAGTTGGTGACGGACAGGGATGCCTGGCGTGCTGTGATTCATGGGGTCGCAAAGAGTCGGACACGACTGAGCGACTGAACTGAACTGTAGTATTTATGATTGAAAAATAGCCACCTGTAACTGGAGCTATGCAGTTCAAACCAGTGTTGTTCAAGGGACATATATATATATATATATGTACACACACACACACACACACACACACACAGAGAGAGAGAGAGAGAGAGACAAGAGAGATTTATTTTAAGGAATTGTAGCATCTATATTATCATAAGTGACCAGTCCAGGTTCGATGCATAAATTTTCCTCTGTTCATTTCTTTGCATGTGTGCTTTTTCAATAAAAATACTTTTAACTGATAAAAATAAATAAATAAATAAAACCAGAAAAAAAAAAAAAAAGGAATTGGCCTACATGACTGTGGGACCTCGCAAATCCAAAATCTTCAGGGCAGGTCAGCTGGTTGAGAATTCCAGAAAGAGTTGGTGCTGTGGTTTTGAGTCTGAAGACTGTCCAGAAGCAGAATTTTTTTCTCGGGGGATGCCACTGTTTGTTCATATGGGCTTCAACTGATTGGATTAGTCTCACCCACTGATTCTAAATATTAGTCACATCTTAAAAAATACCTTCACAGCAACATGTAGACTAGTGTTTGACCAAAGAACTGGGCATCATAGCCTAGCCAACTAAACACATGACCATCACAAATGGGATATTTGTTATTAAAATGCCATTGCTCTCAAGCAAGGAGTTTATTGCTGGACTGTTTAGACTGGACCTTGTCCAATGGGACAGCAATAGGACCTTTAACCCCAACCTAATTAGATTCCTTTGAAGCTTAATTTTCTTTACTCTTGTGATTATATGAATGTAGCACCTTCCACCATTTTGCCTGTTTTCTCCATGAACACTGCCACTTCTTTTTGAGATCTGAGTAACAGGCTGTAATTTTTACCCCTAAGTTACTTATAAAATAATATGTAAAAATGAAAATAATGCATTAAAGAAATTCAGGTATGTTTGGAACTTATAAATACAGATATAAGCTACTCTAAAAGCAATTATATGGGAATTATCAAAATAAAGTTTTGTAATTTTTGACCACTTCATTAATTTGGTAGATAAAATGACATATTACACTCTTTATTTGATTAATATACAAAAGTTTTTAACAAAGTTTAAGGAAAGCAAGAAACAAAAGCAAATTGTTGAGGTCATCAAAAACAGGGAAAGGTTGAAAAACTATACAGTGTAGGATTCTAACAAGACATGGCATATGATTATAATGTATCATAGATGGGATCCTGGGGTAGAAAAAGAACATTGGGAAAAATTAATGAAATCTTAACAAAGTATGGCCTTTAATTAATGAGAATGAAGTAAGAACAGTTTATTAGTCAAGACAAATGTACTATAAAAATGATAACAGTAAGGAATATATATAAATTCTCTGTAATATTCTTGTTATTCTTCTACAAATCTAAAATTATTCTAAGAGATATTTTTAAAAGTTTTTAAAAAGAGACAAGCTATTAAATTTTGCTTCCAGCTCTGATAGAATAATAAAACTATACATGAGCTTAATCATAACGGTAAAAAAATTAGGAAAAATATATGAAAAGCTATTTCAGACATGAAAAAATAGGCAGTATAGGACTGTAATCCCCAAGAGAAGGAAACAAGGTAAGGTAAGTCTATGATTCCCCCCCTTTCTGCTGGAGGCAATTTCTGAACCTTAGGTACCTGAAGGAGGAACCCAAACAGAATCTTATGGCCTCACTGAAATGAGGAGTTGCTGACTGAAGTCTGGGACTATTGAGGCAGCAGCATTTATAGGGCAGAATGAAGAAAGTTATGCAGAAAAGTGAGCTCTAGGAAATACAGTAGGCATTTCCTTCAGTCCTTCTTGAATAAGAGTTTTACATATATAAAAGTCACAGTGTACAAAGCCAGCAGAAGCCCACCAGAGAGCTTTAAGTTCAGTATTCTCAGAGCTCACAATGTTGAGGAGCTGTTGCGTTCTAATCAGCCAGAGTAGAGAATCGTCATTGATGACCTGGAATTTAGAAGAGTCTCCAAGTAGGTCAGACCTTATCAAGTAAAATATCTTTGTGTTGGAAGCTACTCTAAACCCTTCCTAGAATGCTTTAAAAATTAAAACTGAATGTGTTTGAACACAAGAGGTTAGCAACTTAAAATAATCATACACACATACATACACACACATATATAAACACACACCATACTTATAGCCATGTACGGTGTGTATACTAAGTAATACTTTGTATGATGAGGAGTATAATTTTAGACATACCTTTAGACCAGTCAGGTATGACCTAAATCAAATCCCTTATGAATAGACAGTGGACATGACAAACAAATTCAAGGGATTAGATCTGATAGAGTGCCTGAAGAACTATGGATGGAGGTTCATGACATCGTATAGGAGACAGGGATCAAGACCATCCCCAAGAAAAAAAAATGAAAAAAAGCCAAATGGTTGTCTGAAGAGGCCTTACAAATAGCTGAGAAGAGAAGAGAAACGAAAGGCAAAGGCAAAAAGGAAAGATATGCCCATGTGAATGCAGAGTTCCAAAGAATAGCAAGGAGAGATAAGAAAGCCTTCCTCAGTGATCAATGCAAAGAAATAGAGGAAAACAACAGAATAGGAAAGACTAGAGATTTAGTCAAGAAAATTAGAGATATCAAGGGAGAATTTCATGCAAAGATGGGCACAATAAAGGATAGAAATGGTACGGACCAAAGAGAAGCAGAAGATATTAAGAAGAGGTGGCAAGAATACACAAAAGAACTACACAAAAAACATCCTGACCCAGATAACCTGGAATGCATAGTCAATTGGGCCTTAGGAAGCATCACTACAGACAAAGCTAGTGGAGGTGATGGAATTCCAGTTGAGCTCTTTCAAATCCTAATGATGATGCTGTGAAAGTGCTGCACTCAATATGCCAGCAAATTTAGAAAACTCAGGAGTGACTGTAGGACTGGAAAAGGCCAGTTTTCATTTTAACCCCAAAGAAAGGCAGTGCCAAAAAAATATTCAAACTAACACACAATTGTATTCATCTCACACACTAGCAGAGTAATGCTCAAAATTCTCCAAGCCAAGCTTCAACAGTACCTGAACTGAGAATTTCCAGATGTTCAAGCTGGATTTAGAAAAGGCAGAGGAACCAGAGATCAAATTGCCAACATCCATTGGATCATAGAGAAAGCAAGGGAGTTCCAGAAAAACATCTACTTCTGCTTTATTGACTATGCCAAAGCTTTTGATTGTGTGGATCACAACAAACTGGAAAATTCTGAAAGAGATGGGAATACCAGACCTCTTTACCTGCCTCCAGAGAAATCTGTATGCAGATCAAGAAGCAGCAGTTAGCAAAGGACATGGATATACAGACTGGTTCCAAATAGGGAAAGGAGTATGTCAAGGCTGTATATTGTCACCCTGCTTATTTAACTTATATGCAGAGTACATCATGAGGAACGCTGGACTGGATGAAGCACAAGCTGGAATCAAGATTGCCGGGAGGAATATCAATAACCTCAGATACACAGATGACACCACCTTTATGGCAGAAACAGAGAAGAACTAAAGAGCCTCTTGATAAAAATGGAGAGTGAAAAAGCTGGTTTAAAACTCAACATTCAGAAAATTAAGATCATGGCATCCAGTCCCATCACTTCATGGCATATAGATGGGGGAACAATGGAAACAGTGACAGACTTTAATTTTGGGGCTCTAAAATCACTGCAGATGGTGACTGCACCCAGGAAATTAAAAGACACCTGCTCCTTGGAAGAAAAGTTATGACCAACCTAGACAGCATGTTAAAATGCAGAGATATTACTTTGCCAACAAAGGTCCATCTAGTCAAAGCTTTGTTTTTTCCAGTACTCATGTATGGATTTGAGAGTTGGACTACACAGAAATCTGAGCATTGAAGAATTAGTGCTTTTGAACTGTGGTGTTGGAGAAAACTCTTGAGAGACCCTTGGCCTGGAAGGAGGTCCAACCAGGCCAACCTAAAGGAAATCACTCCTGAATATTCATTGGAAGGACTGATGTTGAAGCTGTAACTCCAATACTCTGGCCACCTGATACAAAGGGCCAACTCACTGGAAAAGACCCTGATGCTGGGAAAGATTGAAGCTGGGAGGCCAAGGGGAGGACAGAGGATGAGATGTTTGGATGGCATCACCAACACTATGGACTTGGGTTTGAGTAAGCTCTGGGAGTTGGTGATGGACAGGGAAGCCTGGCCTGCTGCAGTCCATGGGGTCCCAAAGAGTCAGACACAACTGAGTGAATTGAAGTGAACTGGCAAACATTTTGAAATGCATAGAAATATTGAATCACTATGTTGTGTAACTGAAGCTAATATAGTGTCTTAGGCCAATTATACTTCAAAAATAAACTCACTCATAGCAAAAGAAATTAGATTTGTGGTTACTGGAGGCAGACAATGAGGGAGGGGAAATTGGATGAAGGCAGACAAAAGGTACATACTTCCAATTGTAAGATAACTAAGTACTAAGGATAAACTTTACAAGATGATAAATATGAACAAATGATACACCTCAGTTCAGTTCAGTTGCTCAGTCATGTCCAACTCTTTGCGACCCCGTGGACTGCAGCATGCCTGGCTTCCCTGTCCATCTCCAACTCTCAAACCTTGCTCAAACTCATGTCCATTGAGTCGGTGATGCCATCCAACCATCTCATCCTGTCATCCCCTTCTCCTCCTGCCTTCAATCTTTCCTAGCATCAGAGTCTTTTCCAGTGAGTCAGTTCTTTGAATCCCCACCCCCATGAACAGTATGAAAAGGCAAAAAGACAAACCTAGACTGTGTATTAAAAAGTAGAGACATTACTTTGCCTACAAGGATTTGTATAGTCTAAGCTATGGTTTTTCCAGAAGTCATGTATGGATGTAAGAGCTGGACAATTAAAAAGCCTGAGGCGCAAGAATTGATGCCTTTGAACTGTGGTGCGGGAGAAGACTCTTGAGAGTTCCTTGGGCTGCAAAGAGATCAAAACAGTCAATCCTAAAGGAAATTAGTCCTGAATATTCATTGGAAGGACTGATGCTGAAGCTGAAGCTGCACTACTTTGGCCACCTGATGTAAAGAGCCAACTCATTGGAAAAGACCCTGATGTTGGGAAAGACTGAGGGAAAGAGGAGAAGAGGATGACAGAGGATGCAACGCTTGAATGACATCACTGACTCAATGGACATGTGTTTGACCAAACTCAGGGAGATGGTGCAGGATGGGGAAGCCTGGTGTGGTGTAGTCCATGGGGTCGCAAAAGCTGGGCATGACAGAACAACAGCAGCAACATTGTATATGGAGTCTTCCCGGGTGGCTCTGGTGATAAATACCTGCCTACCAATGCAGAACAAAAGGGTTCATTCCCTGGGTTGGAAAAATCCCCTGAAGGAGGTTATCGCAACCCACTCCAGTATTCTGGCCTGGAAAATCCCATGGACAGAGGAACCTGGCAGGCTATCATCCATAGGGTTGTAAAGAGTTGGACATGACTGAAGCAACTTAGCATCCATGTACACACATTATATATGGAAGTTGTTAAGAGAGTAAATCCTAAGAGTATTCATCATAAGAAAGAACATTTTTCCTGTTATTTAATTTTTAATCATATGAGATGGTGGATGTTTCATCTAATTTATTGTGATAATCATTTCTTGATGTGTCTAAGTCCAACATTATACATAATGATACAGTGAAAGTAGAAGTGAAGTCTCTCAGTCGTGTCTGACTCTTTGTGAACCCATGGACTGTAGCCTACCAGTCTCCTCCATCTGTGGGATTTTCCAGGCAAGAATACTGGAGTGGGTTGCCTTTTCCTTCTCCAGGAGATCTTCCCAACCCAGGGATTGTGCCCAGGGCTCCTGCATTGTAGACAGATACTTTACCTTCTGAGCCACCAGGGAAGTCTATAGTACAATGCTGCTGCTGCTGCTGCTAAGTCACTCCAGTCGTGTCCGACTCTGTGTGATCCCATAGATGGAAGCCCACCAGGCTCCCCCGTCCCTGGGATTCTCCAGGCAAGAACACTGGAGTGGGTTGCCATTTCCTTCTCCAATGTGTGAAAGTGAAAAGTGAAAGTGAAGTTGCTCAATCACGTCTGACCCTTAGCAACCCCATGGACTGCAGCCTACCAGGCTCTTCCATCCATGTCCACAATTCTGGCTTCCCAGGTTGCACTAGTGGTAAAGAACCTATCTCCCAATGCAGGAGATGTAAGAGATGTGGGTTTGATCCCTGAGGCAGGAAGATCCCCTGGAGGAGGATATGGCAACCCACTCCACTATTCTTGCCTAGAGAATCCCACGGAAAGAACAGCCTGGTGGGCCATGGTCCATAGGGTCACAAAGAATTGGATATGAGGGAAATTACTTAGTACACGCATGCCAGTTCTGTATCAGTATACTGGAAGAGAAAAAAGAAAAAAGTATATACCTGAAAAGAATCAAACTAAACTGCTGGTAACTGCCTGCCAAAATAGCACTTACCATTCTTTATAGAAAGGCATTTCAAAAAACACACTCAATAATGCAATTCTCACAAAGTTCAGCATCCAATTCAAAAACTGAAACACACCAAGAAGCAGGAAACTGTGATTCAATAACCAGACATTTTTAATAAATCAATAGAAATAGACCCAAAAATGTCAAAGATGATGGAAGTAGCATGAATTTTAGAAAAGCTATTTGGATTTTGAACAAATATTTAAATGAAAACGAATATCAAAAAGAGAGAAACGAAATATCTAAGACAGAACTAGCTGAATTCTTCTTCACTATTATTCAGTTCAGTTCAGTTCCTCAGTCATGTCCGACTCTTTGCAACCCCATGAACTGCAGTACACCAGGCCGCCCTGTCCATCATCAACTCCCGGAGTTCACTCAAACTCGTGTCCATTGAGTCGATGATGCCATCCAACTACCTCGTCCTCTGTTGTCCCCTTCTCCTCCAGTCTTCAATCGTTCCCAGCATCAGGGACTTTTCAAATTAGTCAGTTCTTAGCATCAGGGGCCAAAGTATTGGAGTTTCTGCTTCAGCATAGGTCCTTCGAATGAATATTCAGGATTGATTTATTTTAAGATGGATTGGTTCGATTGCCTTGCAGTCCAAGGGACTCTCAAGAGTCTTCTGCAACACCACAGTTCAAAAGTATAGGTTCTTTGGTGCTCAGCTTCCTGTGCAGTCCAGCTTTCACATCCATCAATGAGTACTGGAAAAACCACAGCTTTGACTAGATGGACCTTTGTTGGCAAGGTAATGTCTCTGCTTTTTAATATGCTGTCTAGGTTGGTCATAACTTTTCTTCCAAGGAGCAAGCATGTTTTAATTTCATGGGTGCAACCACCATCTGCAGTGATTTTTGTAGCCCCCAAAATAGTCTGTCAGTGTTTCCACTGTTTCCCCATCTATTTGCCATGAAGTGATGGGACCAGATGCCATGATCTTAGTTTTCTTTCTTTTTTTTTTTTAGTTTTCTTAATGTTGAGTTTTAACCCAACTTTTTCACTATCCTCTTTACTTTCATCAAGAGGCTCTTTAGTTCTTCCTGCTTTCTGCCATAAGGGTGGTGTCTTCTGCATATCTGAAGTTCTTGATATTTCTCCCAGCAATCTTGATTCCAGCTTGTGCTTCCTCCAGCCCAGCGTTCCTCATGATGTACTCTGCATTAAGTTAAATAAGCAGGGTGACAATATACAGGCTTGATGTACTCTTTTCCCTATTTGGAACCAGTGTGTTGTTCCATGTCCAGTTCTAACTGTTGCTTCCTGGCCTGCATACAGATTTCTCAAGAGGCAGGTCAGATGGTTTGGTATTCCCATCTCTTTCAGAAATTTCCAGTTTATTGTGGTCCACCCAGTCAAAGGCTTTGGCATAGTGAATAAAGCAGAAGTAGAAATTTTTCTAGAACTCTCTTGCTTTTCTGATGATCCAACGGATGTTGACTATTTGATCTCTGATTCCTCTGCCCTTTCTAAATCCAGCTTGAGCATCTGGAAGTTCATGGTTCATGTACTGTTGAAGCCTGTCTTGGAGAATTTTGAGCATTGCTTTGCTAGTATGTGAGATAAGTTTGAATGCTCTTTGGCATTGGCTTTATTTAGGGATTGGAATGAAAACTGACCTTTTCCAGTCCTGTGGCCACTGCTGAGTTTTCCAAATTAGCTTGCATATTGTTAGCGGCACTTTCAGAGCATCATCTTTTAGAATTTGAAATAGCTCAACTGAAATTCCATCACCTCCACTAGCTTTGTTCATAGTGATGCTTTCTAAGGCCCACTTGACTTCTCATTCCAGGATGTCTGCCTCTAGTTTGGTGATCACACCATCGTGATTATCTGAATCGTGAAGATCTTTTTTGCATATTCACTATTATTTTGTACACTCACTATTATTAGGAAAAAACAAAGATTTTTTTCACTCTTACTATTTCCATTTAATATTGAACTGGATATTTTGCTAATTATTAAATCAAGAAAAAGAATACTGGGCATATAACTTGTAAAGAGAATTAAACTGCCTTTATTTGCTGAAGTCATCATTGTATATTTAGAAAATCTAAAGAATCTAATAAAAGCTGCTAGAACTACTAACTGACTTTATAAAACCCTGAAACAGTTGATTGAAAAAATCACTTGCTTGTATAAATGATCATAATTTTTAAAGATGAGCAAGATAATTATCAAAAGCCTCATAAATGAATAATTTTGTATATGTTAAATATACCCATCACTTCATGGTAAATAGATGGGAAAACAGTGGAAACAGTGTCAGACTTTATTTTTTTGGGCTCCAAAATCACTGCAGATGCTGATTGCAGCCATGAAATTAAAAGGCACTTACTCCTTGGAAGGAAAGTTATGACCAATCTAGATAATATATTAAAAAGCAGAGACATTACTTTGCCAACAAAGGTCCGTCTAGTCAAGGCTGTGGTTTTTCCAGTGGTCATGTATGGGTATGAGAGTTGGACTGTGAAGAAAGCTGATCGCCGAAGAATTGATGCTTTTGAACTGTGGTGCTGGAGAAGACTCTTGAGAGTCCCTTGGACTGCAAGGAGATCCAACCAGTACATTCTAAAGGAGATCAATCCTGGGTGTTCATTGGAAGGACTGATGCTAAAGCTGAAACTCCAATACTTTGGCCATCTCATGCAACGAGTTGACTCACTGGAAAAGACTCTGATGCTGGGAAGGATTGGGGGCGGGAAGAGAAGGGGACGACAAGAGACGGGGACGACAAGAGAATGAGATGGCTGGATGGCATCACCGACTCGATGGACATGAGTTTTAGTGAACTCCAGGACTTGGTGATGGACAGGGAGGCCTGGCATGCTGTGATTCACGGGGTCGCAAAGAGTCGGACACAACTGAGTGACTGAAGTGAAACTGAACTGACTGAAATATAATGTTTAATAATTTTACAATAGAAACTATAAAGCACTATTTAGAGTAATTAAATAAGTGGATATTTTTACAGTGCTTCTGTGTTGGATGATAGTATTTTTAAAAGGGAAATTTGATCTAAATTTTTCTGTCAATCAACACAATCCAAATCAATATCTCAAAATATTTTTTGTTTAGAAATTGATAAGCTGATTTTAAAGTAAATGTAGCAACAAAAAATTCTTAAAATCCATTTTTACCATGCCTTATTTTTTAAAAAAGCAAGAGTTATATGACATAAATTAGCTGGTTTCAAAATTTCCTTTACTGTTATGATAATTGAGGCACATTTGTGCCAATGTTTGACAAGGATGACAAGGCAATTGTATAAGAGAAAAGATAATATTTTCAACAACTGGTACAAAGCAACTGGGTCTCTCTATATATAATTTAAAAAGTGAATCTTGACTCTTATTTCACATGGTACATAATAATTTAACTCAATATAGATCACAGACCTGATTATAAAAGCAACAGTTATAAAATTTGTGAAACAGACTACCACAAGTAGTATGTAGTAGAAAATGATTGTTATTGACTATGATTTTCGGGAGGGACAAAGAAATCAAAATGCAAAAAAGAAAAAAATGATGAACTGGACTTCATCCAAATCAAAAACTTCTCTTCATTGAAAGTCACTGTACGAAAATGAAAATTCAGGCCATAAATTAGGAGAAAATATTGTAATAAATAAATTTGAAAATTTTTATAACTCAAGTATTTATATCTCTTAAGATTAACCCATAAAAGAAAAATAGTATAGATAAAACAACACTATAAATGGGTAAAACATTGAAGAGATACTTTATAAGAATATATATGAGTGTTCACTGTGCACGTGAAAAAATGCTCTGGAGCCCTAGTCATGAAGGAAGTGCAAATTAAAACCATAATGAAATAAGATTACACACTTATTAAAATGGCAACAAAAAAAGTAAAAACTTACTACAGTCAAGTATTAGCAAAGATTTGAAACAATTGTAATATTCATAAATTGCAGATAAAGTGGAAAAACCCCTTTGGACTGCAACCTTTATGTTCCTTACCAAAAGGTAGCTGATCATGAGTGAATCAGAAATGCTAGATCTCCCTTGGTTTAATGGGGGGAAGGAGAAGGTGGGACAAATTGAGAGAGTAACATTGCCATTTTACATACCACCACGTGTGAAATAGATAGCTAGTCGGAAGCTGTTGTATAACATAGGGAACTCAGCTGGGTGCTCTGTGACTCCTGGGATGGAGTTGTTGGGAGCAGAGGTTCTAGAGTTAGGGAATATATGTACACGTATAGCTGACTCACTTTGTTGTACAGCAGAAACTAACACAACATTGTGAAACAATTATACTCCAATTAAAAAAAAAAGAACTACAGAGGTTCAGCAGCTTGGGGGCATTGAAATATTAGAGTGGATCTGTCATTTAAGACATACTCACCCATACTGGGAGGATCCAGAGGGCATACCTTTCACCAATACTTGAGAAATAGATTTGTGAGGAAGCCTCAACATCTTCAAAGAGCTTCATAATTACTCTTTTCTGAAGGCCAGACTTTACAATGGGAACCATAGCCACTCAACTGGAAAACTTAAATCATTTCTCTTTTAAATTTGCTAAAGTGTATCTCAGTTAAAATATGTCTCAGAATGTGATGTCTTAGTAGATGCTCCATGTAAGTTTGAGAAAAATATTTATTCTGCTCTTGTTGCATAAGGTAGTGTTCAGTTCAGTTCAGTCACTCAGTCGTGTCCGACTCTTTGTCAGTTGTGTCCTGGAGTTTGCTCATATTCATGTCCATCGAGTTGGTGATGCCATCCAACCATCTCATCCTTAGTCATCCCCTTCTCCTCCTGCCTTCAATCTTTCCCAGCATCAGGGTCTTTTCCAATGAGTTGGTACTTTGCATCAGGTGGCCAAAGTATTGGAGTTTCAGTTTCAACATCAGTCCTTCCAATGAATATTCAGGACTGATTTCCTTTAGATTGGACTGGTTTGATCTCCTTGCAGTCCAAGGGACTCTCAAGTGTCTTCTCCAGCACCACAGTTCAGAAGCATCTATTCTTCAGCACTCAGCTTTCTTTATAGTCCAACTCTCACATCCATACATGAGTACTGGAAAAACCATAGCTTTGACTAGACAGACCTTTTTGGCAAAGTAATAATGTCTCTGCTTTTTAATATGCTGTCTAGGTTGGTCATAGCTTTTCTGCCCACTAGTTGTGTCCATTTCTGACAAAGGGGTAACAAGATTCACCCCTTTCTCCTTGGGATGAATTCTATCAGTTTCTTCCTCACATAATTTGACATTCTATTTTTAATTGTAGAAGTATTAAGGATTGTTATGTCTTCTTGGAGAACTGATTCATTTATCATTATCCCTTTTTTATCCTGATAACTTTCCTTGCTTTGAAATCTGCTCTGTCTGAAATTAACATAGTTACTCCTGCTTTTTCTTTGTGGGGGGAGTAGTGTTAGCGGACTTCCCTTGTGGCTCAGATGGTAATCAATCTGCCTACAATGCAGGAGACATGAGTTTGATCCCTAGGTCGGGAGGATACCCTGGAGAAGGGAATAGCTGCCCACTCCAGTACTCTTGCCTGGAGAATTCCATGGATAAGAAGCCTTGTGGGCTACAGTCCATGGGGTTTCAGAGTCAAACACCACTGAGCGACTAACATTCTAGTTATAGAATTATACATTTTTCTCCATCCATTTGCTTCTTATCTGTATGTGTCTTTATATTTAAAATGGGGTTTTGTAGACAACATACATAGTTAGGTTGTGTTTTTTAATCCATTCTTATAATCTCCTTCAACTGGTATATATAACCCATTGATGTTCAAAGTATTTATTGGTATATTTGGATTAATAGCCTCCATATTTGTTACTGTTTTTTATTTGTTGTATGTTTTTTTTCCCCCCATTTTGTCTTCTTTTCTACCACTCATGGTTCCATTACTCTCCTTTCTTTATATATTTGCATTGTTATATTTTGCATT
Source organism: Moschus berezovskii (assembly GCF_049115385.1). NCBI lineage: Eukaryota > Metazoa > Chordata > Mammalia > Artiodactyla > Moschidae > Moschus > Moschus berezovskii. Next base: position 86,396,940 of record NC_142469.1, on the reverse strand, counting down.
TTTTACCTTTTTAAGTGGCTGTCCTCGAGTTTTTAATGTATATTTAAAATTAATCGAAGTTCACAAAGTTATTTTAAATTGCTTTTCTGATTGTTTCTACTGTGTTTATCATATCAGAGTTTGGTCCTGGTGAATGCTTTATGGCTTCAAAGTGTGCTTTTCCTTATAGATTTTATGCCTCGTGACTTCTAATGAAAACTAGAGATATTATGTAAGAAAGAAGATGTTTGTTTTTTTTTTATGCTCAGAGGTGAATGTTTCATTTCTTTCATCAGGCCTTTAGTAGATGGGCTTAACTGAGATATGCTGTTGCTATGAATATCCTCATATATATCCTCAAAAATATCCTCATAAATATCCTCAAATCCTCACTATAGGATTCAAACCCCTTTCCCAATACCGTATGATTAAGGAAGGACCTGGTTTTCTAGAGGTCAGTTTCTTAATGTCAGCTTCCTTCCTGGGTTTAAATCTTTCCTTTGTGCTGGTCTCCGGAGATAATATGTCCTTCATCTCTCCTAACTGTACTGTTATTATTTTTACCCAGTTCATGCTTGCTTAATCATAGAGGCTGGGGAAGAGCTTGTGCTTTAATTAAACATCAGTCTTAATCAGGTGCTGTGTCTCTGGGTCAGGGCACGCTCAACACATCTCCCTCCTCCAGCTACAGTGCTGGGTAGAGTGAATATTCCTGCCCGTCCCCTGGTGATTTTTTGTTTTTTACTTTCCTTTTCTGACTCCGGTAGATGAAGGTGCGTGGTCCAAGGCAAAATAGGGAAGACAGGTTTGTTTTGGTATTGTTACTGACTGCTGTTCTGTTTTGCTCTCTCAATTAGAACCACAGGAAAGCTCTCCAAGATTCTCATTTTTTACATTCAATGCCTATTAATTCAGAAGATTCAGCTATAGCTTTCTATTGGCTTATATGAAGCTCAGTGACGGCTGCCTCATTTAAGCAAGTGTTCGGGATCCGTTTCTCCCTTAAGCAGCTCTCTTTCTCAAATTTATGATTATCTGATTGTCCTAAGACCAGTTCACTGTTGAGTTTGAAAGTTATCATTAATTTTCTCTTCTTGTAAGGGTGAGAGTCACTCTTTTTACAATTCTTTGTATTTCTGAGCTTCTTCATCTTCTTTTTTTTTTTCTGTGTTCATGATTGATCTTTTAAAAACATTTCAGTACCAGGCTATGTTGATACATTAATAGCATTAATATTATTTAGAGCACAATAAACAAAAAAAGAAGTAAGAAAGGAGAGAAATTGGGGTCCTTTATAGTGTGTGGGAAGAGAAATGAAGATTAAAATATAACTTCTAATATTGTCTATAATTTTGAATGAATATATTTTCCACCAATGACTACAAAACACTTTATTCCAATCACTGTTATTCTGAATGATAACAACTATTACACTGTGGCTATTTATTAAAGGTAACCTTGTATTGCCAGTAAAGGTTAACTGAAGTTGTCCCCTTTGAAATTGAAAAAGGAGCTGAATGAGTCATGAGCATGAAAGACAAATTCCTCATCCGCAGAGTCCATGAAGCTTCATTCTTCTCTCTTAGGGTCCTGTGTTTAGAAACATAGATCCTGGTCACCCTGAGAGATGATGTTGGTTGCTTTCATTATTGTCCTAAGGCATCTTCTGATTTTATAGTTTGACCCAACATTCCTCTGACTTTAAACTGGGATACCAGCCCTCTGACTGGCTTGCTCAGCATCCAAATTTCCCTTTCCTATGTATCAAAGGATAACTGCAATATTAACTGACCACCACTTACATGTCAGCATTGCACAAAGTAATAAAATACAAGGATCATCAGTCAGTTCAGTTCAGTTGCTCAGTCATGTCCGACTCTTCGCGACCCCATGAATCACAGCATGCCAGGTGTCCCTGTCCATTCCGGAGTTCACTTAAACTCATGTCAATCGAGTCAGTGATGCCATCCAGCCATCTCATTCTCTGTCGTCCCCGTCTCCTCCCGCCCCCAATCCCTCCCAGCATCAGAGTCTTTTCCAGTGAGTCAGCTCGTCGCATGAGGTGGCCAAAGTATTGGAGTTTCAGTTTTAGCATCATGATCACCTTTCAATTCTGGTCCAGTTTAATTTTCAGCAGTAAGAAACCACTAAAAAATCAGAATATGATATATTGCATCTCCACCTTCTTGTGTACTGTTTTTTTCTTCTTTTATAAAATATAGAAACAGATGCACCCAGAGTTTGTGCACATCCATGGAGTAAAATCTCATGGATGTAAGAAGAAGTGTAAGAAGTAATGTTGCAGCAGCCTCCAGAGTGGCAATTAAAGGGTTTCAGTGATGCATTGGAGGGCAACTCATATCCTGCATTTTTTTCTTCTGTTTCTGTCTGAAATTATAAGACTTAAATTTCATTGGGCTAAAGATTAGTATCTCTATAATGTACCTGATACAAGTTAATTCATTTTAGGTCAAACGAATCTAGTGAGTTTATTGAATATATGGTTACTGGTCAAGGCTTTGCCTGTAATATCATTTCCTCCTGGCGTATGTGTGTGTGTATGACACATAAAAATAAGACCATGGAACAAGTAGGTCAAGCAAAGTGAACATAAAAAATATGGTGAAGCTGTATTAATATCACATAAATTTTAAGTCAGAATATTATAGAAGATAAATGTGAATATTTCATATGATATATTAAATATCAGACAACTTATTAAGAAAACATAACATGATATTATCACCTTTTTACAGATTTAAAACACATGAGTTAAACATTTGCAAAAAAGGGGAATATGGAATCATATCTGAATATTTTAGTATCTGATATTTTATGAAATAAATAGACACAAACTTAGTAATAATGTAGATCACTTGAACAACATTATCTATATCTATAATGATATGTATAGAGTGCTGTGTTCAAACGTGAAATATATATTCTTTTAAATTACACTTGGGAATATTTACCAAAATCATCAAAAGACTTGACTATAAGAAAAGGCTTAATCTATATCAAAGAAGTGAAAACATAAAATATATTCTATAGTGATTTTGGTATTGAGTTAGAAGTCACTTGCAATAAAGTAGTGATAAAATAAATATGTGAAAACTTTAAAACACACTTGTAACAGACCATGGCAAAAAAATCATGAGGGGCTTCAGAAAATATTTTGAACTAAATGATAAGTTAAACAGAACTTTTTTTGTGTGTGTGGGTTGAATTTAAGCAATGATTAATGAAAATTTACAGTATTAATAACTAACTTCTCATAATAGTACCATTTATTAGAAAAGAAATAATTACCTAACTTTCCAAAGTAAGAAGCTAGGCACATAAAAGCAACTTAAATCTAAAGAGAGGTAATTATAAAAATAGAGATAAAAATCAGTGACATAAATATGAAGGAATTTTTTTTAATCAAATAAACACTGTTATTGTTAAGATTAATAAAATTAGTAAGCCTATGGTAAGACAGTTGATGGCAAGAGTAAAATAATACAAATATCATTATCAAAGTCCTTATAAACATTAAAAAGAAGGTAAAGGAATGTTGTAAGCATTAGGCCTATTACTAGTACAAACACAACATATCATAAATCTCAAACTCAGTTAGTTGGATGAAAGAAGCCAGACACAAGAAACACTTGCCATGCAATTACATTTATATGAATGCTAATAGTAGGGAAAGCTAATCTATGGTGATATTAATCAAAAAATATCACCTCTGAGTCTCACCTTTGAGAAAATAATTTACTGGAAATTGGCACAAAATAATTTTCTGAGATGATGGCAATGTGCTTTATTATCTTTTGGGTAGAAGACACATGTTTATCCAAGTATTAAAAGAACTCATGTACACCCGGGGCGGATTCATTTCAATGTATGGCAAAACCAACCAATATAATATTGTAAAATAATTAGCCTCCAATAAAAATTAAAAAAATAAAATAAAAGAGTGGCTAGAACCCTAAAATCTTTATATTTTATTTTACCTAAGTTATACCTTGAATTAAAAAAAGATGGTTTGGTCAATTTCATATCATTTTCTATTTTTATATGTCATGATTTATTAGCCTCATTAATTTTCTGTTAGTTTATTTTCCGTTAATATTTCTCATGAGTTTGTTATTGTGTGTGTGTGTGACTGCGTTTTCAATAGAGTTAATGTTGAGGTAAACATCCCTGGTGGTTCAGGGAGACCTGGGTTTGATTCTCGGGTTGGGAAGATCCCCTGGAGAAGGGAATGGGAACCCACTCCAGTATTCTTGCCTGGAGAATTCCATGGACAGAGGAGCCTGGTGGGCTACAGTCCATGGACTCACAAAGAGCCGGACATGACTGAGCGACTAACACTTTCACTTTCAATGTTGAGGTAAGAATATTTCTAATACAAGAAGTCCCCAACTGTGGTTGGTTCTTGCTATACTCTGAATGTGAGTGTCCTCCCCAAATTCATATTTTGAAATCCTGACCTTCAAAGGTGATGTTATTAGGAGGTTGGGCTTTTAGGGAATGTTTGAATCATGAGGGAGAATCCTCATCAGTGAGATTGCTGCTGCTGCTGCTGCTAAGTCGCTTCAGTCGTGTCCAACTCTGTGCGACCGCATAGATGGCAGCCTACCAGGCTCCTCTGCCCCGGGATTCTCCAGGCAAGAACACTGGAGTGGGTTGCCATTTCCTTCTCCAATGCATGAAAGTGAAAAGTGAAAGTGAAGTCGCTCAGTCGTGTCCGATTCTTCGCGATCCCATAGACGGCAGCCTACCAGGCTCCTCCGCCTATGGGATTTTCCAGGCAAGAATACTGGAGTGGGTTGCCATTTCCTTCTCCAGGGGATCTTCCCGACCCAGGGATCGAACCCGGGTCTCCCTCATTGGAGGCAGACGCTTTAACCTCTGAGTCACCAGGGAAGCCCCATAGTGCCTTATAAAAGAGACACCAGAGATTACTGGCCCCTTCTGTGATGTGAGGACTCAGTGAGAAGTCTGCAGTCTGCAACCTGGAAGAGGGCTTTTACCAGGATCCCAGCATGCTGGCATCCTGCTCTCAGACCTACCACCCTGAGCTCAGACTTCTAGCCCCCAGACAGTGAACAATAAATTTCTGTTGTTTGAAGCCACAGAGTCTGTGGTATTTCATTACAGCAGCCCAAATGGATTAGGAAAACTCCCTTTGCTTTCTGCAGTTTGCCTTAACATGGTATTTGTTAGACAATTGATGTGAATTACCTAGATGGAGATTGATGTATATTAAGAAAAGTATTTCTGTAAGGTATCTAAGTATAAGAACTCATGCTTCCTTGAGTTTTTTTCTATTTCTTAAATTAACCTTCACTGCTACAAAATATTAGGCTATTATTTTTGTTTAGCTGGTAAGTCGTGTCTGACTCTTTTTGTGGCCCCGTGGACTGTAACCTGTCAGGCTCCTCTATCCATGGGGTTTCCAAGGCAAGAATACTGGAGTGGGTTGCCATTTCATTCTCTGGGGGATCCTTCTGACCCAGGAATTGAACCCATGTTTCCTGCATTGGCAGGCAGATTCTTTACCCCTGAGTTACCAGGGAAGCCCAAAAATATTAGGTGGTTTCTATTAAATAAATTAGATTTAATTAATTGCATATGCACATAGACATCTAAGGCTCCAATTGGTTCATGGCTTTTTATTCAATAACTACAGAGAAAAAGGAGATGAAACATCTAAGCTCTGTTTTTAACAGTTTCAAAGGTCCTGTTTTCTTATATGAATGATAATGATCCCGCTGAACTGAATAACTATTGTTCTCATTCTCCTCACAGCTGGCAGATGATATAGTAGAGACAGTCCTAATTACCTGATGGTCTATGAATAAACAAGGGAAAGATCAGTAGTTTTGTGATTTAATCACTGAATAAAATTAGTGTGGGACTCATTAATTTCCTTTTATATGGAAACCACCACAAAAAGGCTCTTTTAACTGATTTCAGCATTATTACTACTATTTAGAAATTTTAAGTAATATTATCTCATACAGTTTTCCTCCAATAGCAATACTTTCTCTGCTGGATATGTTATTGAGAAGCTATTTAAATTATTGAGGCATTAAAAAAACTAACTTAATTGAAGTATAATGTGCAACTTTTAAGTATACATTTGATGAGTTTTGACAAATTTATACACCCATATAAGAACCATACAGTCAAGAAATAGAACATTTCTATTATCCCTGTGTTCATCTCAGTCATCAATTCCACCCACCCCTACTCCCAGCCCAGGCAACCGCTAGTTCAGTTCAGTTCAGTTGCTCAGTCATGTCTGACTCTCTGCCACCCCATGGACTGCAGCACGCCAGGCCTCCCTGTCCATCACCAACTCCCAGAGTTTACTCAAACTCATGTCCATTAAGTCAGTGATGCCATCCAACCATCTCATCCTCTGTCATGCCCTTCTCCTCCCGTCTTCAATCTTTCCCAGCATCAGGGTCTTTTCAAGTGAGTCAGGCAACCACTAATGTCCCTTTTATTCCTATAGATTCTGTCTCTATAGATTATATTCATGTTTTTAATCCTATTTCCTCTCATCTAGTAAGGATCTCTTCCAGTGATTAAGAAATAAACCAATCATAACAGAGATCCAAATAAACTAAATATCTTTTACTTTTTATTAGAAATTACTGAATACTTACACTTTTCTGCCATTCTCTTAGCAGCTTCTTTCCGTCCTATTTTAACAGTGTGAATGAATTAATAAACACTCAATTACAAATCAGTTTCACTATATAGCCCAAAAAGTAGTCATTTGACAACTGGGTATTGTGTGTGCTATGTTTTAGGCACTCTGTCAACTGCCGATATATGAAGTTAGGAAAAATATAATATCAGCTGAAGGACATAAAGCATAGCTGGCAATTAGAATTTTGGTTGATGAATATGTACAGGAGCTTTCGGAAATGTATATAGGAATAGGCAGTACAATCTTGGGGCTCATAGAAAAAAGTTTGAAGAAAGTGATATCTCACATGAGACCTGAAAAAAGGGAAAATATTTGCAAGGCAAGATGCCAGGAAAATAAGTTCAGTGATAATAGAAGAGCTTGAACAACAGTCAAGAGCCAACATTCAGTGAAGCTCAAAAGTAAGGTAAAGAGCAAAGCTCTTGAAATTTGCCTTATAAGTTTTGTACTGAGTGCAACAGGAAGCCACAGGAAGGATTTAAGCGGTGACGACATCATTATGTTTTGGCAGGCTTATTCTTGGTTTTATGACGAATGTTGATCATAGTTTGCAAAATGTCAAAAATTATGTTAATATAAAAATGTTATAGGTTTGGAAAGGGGCAGACATATTTGAATATGTTCAAGAGAAAATCAGAAGTAATTGGAAATTAAATATGTACTTGGAAAGAGAAAGCAGTGTTTCTGAATTTGATGAGTGAAAGATTAAATTATTTATTGAGATATAGGAAGAGTAACAATACGTCTACTTTAAGATGCCTATATTTCTTAGAATGTTTCTAATGAATAAAAAGAGCATTTATATATTCTTTACATAAATACACTAATTGTTAACAATTTGTCATTCCCCTTCTCTCTTTCTACACACTCACACACATGCACAATTATGTTTAAAAGTAATTTATAATTATCATGACACTTCAGCCCTAAATATGTCAGCATACATCCCCTAAAAATACATTTTACTACTGAACCATAATTATCACATTATTCAAGAAATGTGACATTGGTACTTTATTGTTATCCAATATGCTATGGGTGCATGCATGCTAAGTCGCTTCAGTTGTATCCGACTCTGTGTGACCCTGTAAACTGCAGCCTACCAGGCTCTTCTGTCCAGGAGATTCTCCAGGAAAGAATACTGGAGTGGGTTGCCATGCCTTCCTCCAGGGGATTTTCCCAACCCAGGAATCTAACCTGAGTCTCTTGTGTCTTCTGCATAGCAGTCAGATTCTTTACCCATGAACCACTGGGGAAGCCCCTCATATGCTGTAGTCCATATCAAAATTCCCAATGGTTTCAAACATGTCTTTTAAACATAGTCACTAAATTGCTCCTCTACACACAAACAAACACATCTTATCTATAGCAAATATATATAGTAAAGTATTTACCTCTGTATAGTAGCACATACTTTTCAAATTCTTATGAGTTCAAGATTTTCTTCAGAAAACAGATTTAGTTCACTTTTAGAGGGTGAGAATGAGGGTAACAGTATAATCTGGAGATGATAAAAACAGAATGAAAGCTACCCTAAGAATCCTCATAAAATTTTAGAAATATTATAGTCTATATAAAGTGTTTCACAATTTTTATTTGACTTAGACAATTTTTCAACATACAAGCAACATGTTTTCATATCTGACATGGCTATAACCCTTTTCATGATTTTCTGCCTCCAGCAAAGTTCTTCCAACTTTACAAAGAATTATGATTCAAAGCCTAGAGTTTCTCAACCTTATTTTTGCTTTTGTTTTATTTAAGCATAAAAGCTGTGTAGTAGTTCATGGAATTATCACATACTCTGTCACACATGTACACACATTAGAACTTAGGAATTGGAAGGAAATTCTCTAATTCAAAACACAAATCAATCACATGAAATAAAAGGGGTGCAAATTGGAAAAGAAGAAGCAAAACTGTCACTGTTTGAAGATTACATGATACTATACCGAGGACATCCTAAAGATGCCATCAGAAAACTACTAGAACTCATCAATGAACTTAGTAAAGTTTCAGGATGTAAAATTAATACACAGAATTCCTTGCATTCTTACATACTAACAATGAAAAGTCAGGAAGAAAAATTGAGGAAACAATCTCATTTACCATTGCAACAAAAAGAATAAAATACCTAGGAATAAACTTACCTTAAGAAGTACACAGAAAATTATAAGCTATATGATGCTGATGAAAGAAACTAAAGACTACACAAACAGATGGAGAGATACACCATCTCCTTGGATTGGAAGAATCAATATTGTGAAAATGACTAGACCATCCAAAGCAATCTACAGATTCAGTGCAATCTCTATCAAGTTACCAATGGCGTTTTGAACAGACTTAGAACAAAAATATTTGCAACTTGTTTGGAAACATACTGCTGCTATGTCGCTTCAGACGTTTTCGACTCTGTGCGACCCCATAGATGGCAGCCCACCAGACTCCTCCGTCCCTGGGATTCTCCAGGCAAGAACACTGGAGTGGGTTGCCATTTCCTTCTCCAATGCATGAAAGTAAAAAGTGAAAGTGAAGTCGCTCAGTCATGTCTGACTCTTCACGACCCCATGGAGTGCAGCCTACCAGGCTCCTCTGTCTATGGGATTTTCCAGGCAAGAGTATTGGAGTGGGGTGTCATTGCCTTCTCTGAATCCAGAAAGAGGGACATTCTATAAGTCAGTTGGTTTTGGTCTTTACAGGAAGTCAATGTCACACACACACACAGTTCTGGATCAAGAGAAATGAATGAAACGTACTAACCAAACATAATGGCTGGAATCCTGGCTGGATCTTAGTTCAATAAAGCCATCTAAAAAAGTAAATTTTTGGTTTAAGGCCTCAAATATCCCTCAAATTAGAATCACGTTAAGGTTTGAACAGAGAGAGAATGAGTTAGGACCAGGAAAAGAAGTCAGCTATTCTCCAAACAAACTATAGCAGGAGGAAGGCCCCTCCAGAAGGAATCAATGATTCCTTGCTTCATGTGCTTCCAGAGTTTTGTTCCTGCCAGTACTATGGTATTTATTACGGCCTGTTCTGCATCATATTTTTTTTGGTGTATGGTTGTTGTATGTTTGTTTCTCCCACACTAGATGGTTCCCAAGGAACCAAACACATCTCAATTTACTTCTGTATTTCCCGGAGTGACCTCAATAGCAGGTGTTCAACAGTGTTCACTAAACTTTATTCAGTGAACAGTGAACAAACAATGCTCAACTGCTCAATAAACACGTGGCGAGTGGGGAAAAGCATGTGGGGTAACTGGACAGGTGTGAATGTGGGTACCAGAAGATATTATGGAATTACTGTTAATTTTTTTAAATGTTGACTATTATGATTCTGTAGGATAATGTCTCTTTCCTAACGGAAATACCAACACACAGCAGTACATATAGATAGAGTATCACAATGTCTGAAACTTATTTTAAATGGTTCAGTAAAAAAGGAAAAAAATATATACAAATACACATATATAGATAAAACAAATAGACCAAAATGATAAGTATTGAGTTCAGCTGTAGATATATGGGTGCCCACTGGATGACCTTTTTAATTTTTCTAAATGTTTGTAAGTTTTCACAGGACGTTTGATAAAACACTGCAGTGAAATGTATGATATTCACATTCAGCAGGACAAGGAAATGTACAGTGTTTCACCTCAAGTTTTCCTGCCTCGTGGGTTATGAAAGAGCTTTTAGTTTTCAGAGCTTCTTGGATTTCACATTTTTGGATAAAGGAGAGTGGGCCTCTATTAATTTTGTGTTGTAACCACTTTCATTTAGGCGTTTAATTCTCTCAGAATCTACCATTGTATGTGATATTACGTGGTAAACTGGTTTATGTGTTTTCAACTGCTGAGTCAGTTTTCCCAACACCATCTACTAAGCAATTCATCCTTTCTTCATTGATCTCTGGTGACTTTTTGTTGTTTAAAATATTCATTTACTTCTTTTGGCTGTGCCAGCTCTTAGTTGCAGAGTGTGGGACCTTCCATCTTCATTCTTTCAGCTGCCGGATGCAGGATTTTTAGTTGCACCATGTGGGATCTAGTTCCCTGGCCATTGGACAAATTCGGGCCCCCTGCACTGGGTCAAGTCTTAGCCACTGGACCACCAGACAAGCCCCCTGGGATACCTTTTGTTTGGAAACATAAAACACCCTAAATAGCCAAAGCAATCTTGAGAAAGAAAAACAAGCTGGAGGAATCAGGTTCCCTGACTTCAGACTATACTTCAAAGCTATAGTAAATAAGACAATATAGTACTGGTACAAAAACAGAAATATAGATCAATAGAACAAGATAGAAAACCAGAGATAAACCCATGCACCTATGGTCACCTAATCTATGACAAAAGAGGCCAGAATATACAATGGAGAAAAGATAGTCTCTTCAGTATGTGGTGCTGGGACAACTGGATAGCTACATGTAAAAGAATGAAATTAGAATACTCCCTAACATCATATATAAAAATAAACTCAAAATGTGTTAAAGACCTAAATATAAGACCAGACACTCTAAAACTCTCAGAGGAAAACATAGGCAGAACAGTCTTTAACATAAATCTCGGCAAGATCTTTTTGACCCGTCTCCTAGAATAATGAAAATTAAACCAAAAATAAAGCAGTTAGTGCAGCTCTATGTCAAAACAAACAAGTAATCCAATAAAAACAATGGGTGCAGGAAGATCTAAATAGATACTCCTCCAAAGACATACAGATGACAAACAGACACCTGAAAAGATGCTCAACATCATTAATTATCAGAGAAATGCAAATCAAAACTACAGTGAGGTATCACCTCACACCAGTCAGAATAAATGCTGAAGAGGGTGTGGATAAAAGGGAACCATCTTACACTACTGGGGGGAATGTAAACTGGTACAGCCACTGTGGAGAATAGTATAGAGGTTCCTTAAAAACTAAGCATAGAACTACCACAGACCTAGCAATCCTACTACTGGACATATGCCCTTAGAAAACCATAACTTGAAAAGACAAATATACCCCGATGCTCGTTACAGCACTATTTAAAATAGCCAAGACATGGAAACAACCTAAATGTCCATCAACAGAGGAGTGGATAAAGAAAATGTGATACAGAAATTCAGTGGAATATCACTCAGCCATAAGAAGTAATGAAATTGTGCCATCTACATAGATGTGGATGGACGTAAGGACTGTAGTACAGAGTGAAGTAAGTCAGAAAGAGAAAAACAAATATTATACATTAACACAGATATGTGGAATCTAGAAAAATGGTATAGATGATCTTATTTGCAAAGCAGAAATAGAGACATAGATGTAGAGAACAAATGTATGGATACTAAGGGAAAAGGGGATCGGTAGGGTGAATTGGGAGGTTGGGATTGACATATATACGCTATTGATGTTGCTCTTCAGTCTCCCAGTCATGTCCAACTCCTTGCAACCCTATACACTGCAGCACATCAGGCCTGCCTGTCCCCCACCATATCCTAGAGTTTGCCCAAGTTCATGTCCATACATCGGTGATTGATACTATATCTAAAATAGATAACTAATGAGAACATACTGTATAGCACAGGGAACTCTACTCTATGATCTGTGGTACCCTAAATTCAAAGGAAATCCGAAAAGAGGGGATATATGTAAACATAAAGCTGATTCACTTTGCTTTGTTAGTATAGCAGAAACTAACACAACGTTGTAAAGCAATTATACTCCAATAAAAACTGTGGTTTTGGAGAAGACTCTTGAGAGTCCCTTTTACTGCAAGGAGATCCAACCAGTCCATTCTAAGGGAGATCAATCCTGGATGTTCATTGGAGGGACTGATGCTAAAGCTGAAACTCCAATACTTTGGCCACCTCATGCGACGAGTTGACTCACTGGAAAAGACTCTGATGCTGGGAAAGGTTGGGGGCGGGAGGAGAAGGGAACGACGGAGAATGAGATGGCTGGATGGCATCACCGACTCTGTGGACATGAGTTTGAGTGTACTCCGGGAGTTGGTGATGGACAGGGAGGCCTGGCGTGCTGTGATTCATGGGTTCGCGGAGAGTTGAACGCGACTGAGCGACTGAACTGAACTGAACTGAACTGAAAAACTAATGAAAAATTCATAGAGGTTAAGTGAACTAGGTTTATCAGTATCTGTGAATCTAGATAACATTGTTTGGTAGGTGATGTATTGAATAAAATTATGTCACATATGTAGCTTTAAAACTATACAATGTGACATACATTTATGCAATAAATGGATAAGGAAGATATATGTTAATATTAAAGTTCTGCATACCTCTGTATAACGTAGTCCTTGGTGGTTTATGAGTGTCTATAACAATGCTTAAAAAAATCTAAAGCTTAAAGAGACCTGTCAAGTTGTTCAGTTCAGTTGTTAACGTTCACTAATTCTACATATAGCATATTAGTGTGTGCTACATCATTCTAATTTTAGAAAACTTTATACTACAAATTTCAAGCATGTGAATTCTTAAGAGTACTCAAGTACATAAGGCAAAAACATATTATAGTCATCATCATCATCATCTCCATGATACAGTTAAAGGGACAGAACAGTGCAGAACAGTTAAATAATTTCATGTATGGTCACATAGCAAGCACAGAACATCCCTTTTAAGTAACACAGCTGGGACTCAAATACAAAATGATGGATTTTAAATTTCAAGATATTTTCACTATACTTCATATTCACTTACTCTGTTACAATTTTTACTATTTTAACTAATAAGGAATATTTTAGTATTAAGGTTATAGTGATGTTATCTAATAATTAGGACAACTTTCAAATTATTCATTATAGGTTAAGAACTGTACTCTATTTCTTTTTCTCCTTTAATTCTTTCACTTAATATTCACAACAATCCTATAAAATAGGTATTATTGTTATCATCTCTCACTTTATAAGTGAGGAAACATTACCTGATCTCTTACATACTGGAATTAAATCCTTATAGGAATTAACTTTTTATATCTAAGCTTTACAGTATGCATTGAACCATTGCTTTATTAATTCATCATCATTTATTATTAAAGAGATAAAGCATTAAGTGATTTAATAAAATATAACTATAAATTTAACTGTTAATTTTAGTGAAATTTAAAAGAAATACAGAACTTTACCAGTCAATCCTGAAGGAAATCAGTCCTGAATATTCATTGAAAGGACTGATGCTGAAGCTGAAACTCCAATATTTTGGCCACCTGATGCGAAGAACTGACTCATTGGAAAAGACCCTGATGCTGGGAAAGATTGAGGGCAGGAGGAGAAGGGGACGACAGAGGATGAGATGGTTGGATGGCATCACCGACTCGATGGACATGAGTTTGAGTAGGCTCTAGGAGTTGGTGATAGACAGGGAAGCTTGGCATGCTGCAGTCCATGGGGTTGCAAAAAGTTGGAAACAACTGAGCAACTGCAATGAAATGATGAACTAAAAGCCCAAATTACTATTTAATTTTCATTAAGATGGAAATTTGGCCAGTAACAAGGACTCTTCCTGTCATTTGTGTGTGTGTATTTTTGTAACAATGCAGGTAATTGATATATAAATATATAGAGAAATCTGTCCTAAAAGAAGATTTATAATTATAAATATACAATAAAGAATGAAGTTAGAAAATCAAAACTATGCAGGTATCATGTTAATTAATCTAAGCAAAACAAACAAAGAACAATGATGTTAAAATTAGTCTGTGAAAGTTTGATGAGTAACAATATTTCATAAGGCTTCAAAGTTTCTTTTCACAAAAAATTTGTTGACAGCAAATTGAAAAATAATAGATTTCTTTATAATGTATAAAAATAGTAGATCTTAAAGTTGTCTTATGTCGTGAATAATTGCATATTACTGTTTGTGGGTTACCCATCAATTAAGTTGATAAAAAATATCAGAAAAATATATAAAGCATCAGGAGGGGACTTCAAGGAGTAATGGGAATATTTCCATATCTTGAATATAAGGGTGATTACATGGGTGTATCTCTGTCAAAATTTATTCAACTACAGTTACAATGAGTATATTTTATTTTATGTAAATTGTAACTCAGTAAAGTTGGTTATAAACATTCCACCTAAGCTTACTACCCATTAGATTTTCCTTCACATTTTAGTGAAGGTTATCTCATTATTTTTCACTCTATCAGGATTTCTATTACATCTTTATTCATCTCTATCTTGATTTCAATTTCTCTATCTACCTTTTATTCTATATAATTACAAAATGCAGCTATTACATTTCTCTATTACTTGAATTTTTCATGATGCAATATTTCAAAACCACTTGAAAAATTATTTTAAAAACATGTATCAACTGTATACTGACACAATAGGTATATATTATCATGATATTGGTATATAAATATTGTTACTTATTAAATATCCTTCTTTATTAGTTATTCATATTTTGAATTATGATAATAGTGATTAATATTTAATGGATTTGTTTGTTCACATATTACCAATAATTTCCTTTAATATGTTTATTTAAGGTGTTAAGGTATTTTAATTCTGTTCAGTTTTGTGATAATCCCATAGTACACTCAAAAAAGTATTGTGGCTGAGCAACAGGATAGCAGGTCTTCATTTTTTGACACCAACAGATAGTCTAATTTTATTTTAAAACATTCATTTCTTAAGGGCAATAGTTTTAAAGTATATCAATAATTTTATTTGCATTTTACCAATACAAAGTTGGATGTTTTTATATTTTTCACTATTTGTATTTCTTTTACAGATTTATTTGTTCAATGGTTTATATTGTACATTTTAAAATTAAGACATTTACTCCCCTTTTCTTGATTTTTAGAAGTTTCTCACATGTTAAATAATCTGATATTTTTTATATATTCTACTAATATTTTAGCATTTTCTGTATTACTTTTGCCTATTTTTTTTCTTTTTAATAGAGGATGTTTTACATTTGATTATTTCATATGCTATTTCTTTTGATAATGAAGACATACAGCATTGGTTTCCAGTTAATCACTTATTCTCAAATTGTATATTTATAAGCCATTCATACTAATTTAATTCCAGCCAAGGGTGTTCAAAATAAATTTTTCATTCTAGATTTACTAACTCTAAAATGATACTGTTGTGAAGATTAAATCAATCAATGCATATCCCAGACTCATTCAATTTCTCTCCTTTACAACACTTACTATTGCCTGAATTTTCTTTATTTTCAGGCCTTCATTGTCTTCCTCTTTCTAGTTCAATATTGCTTTGTAACAAAGGACCCCCAAATTAGTAGTTTAAACTACAATTTATTACTATCGCTCACATTTCTGTAGTTGACTGGACTCACAGGTGTGGTGCTTGCTTGGGATACTCCACTGAGCTGTGTGTCCAAGATGGCTCGCTCATAGGACTGGAGAAGCAGGCTGTCAGCTTAGAGATCAGCCACACTCCATTCACTGTTCATACCACCATATCTTTCCATTGATCATACAAGTTATGGAAACCAAATTCAAAGGAAGTGGAATATTTTCTCTCAGTAACGAGAATAACAAAAGATTGTGACTATATTTAATTTGCCAGTCTTCCCATCTCCTTGATGGATGAAGCATCTATCTTTTTTAACTGCTAGTTTTCAACACCCCAGCATTGCTTGGGAGTCTCCAAACCTACATCTCATTATTTTTCCTGATATATTCCATTACTCATTTTTTGCACCAATACCACACATTTAACTTGACTTAATCCCACCTATTTTTATATACACAGAAAAATGAAATCAAGATCTTAAAAAGATATCTACAATATTCTTAATAGCTAAAATATGGGAACAACAAATATCTATTGACAGACAAATGGATACAGAGTGTATTATGTACATATAATTGAATACTATACTATTCAGCCTTCGGAGAAGGCTATGGCACCCCACTCCAGTACTCTTGCCTGGAAAATCCCATGGGCGGAGGAGCCTGATAGGCTGCTGTCTATGGGGTCGCTAAGAGTCAGACACAACTGGGCGACTTGACTTTCACTTTTCACTTTCATGCATTGGAGAAGGAAATGGCAACCCACTGCAGTGTTCTTGCCTAGAGAATCCCAGGGACGGGGGAGCCTGGTGGGCTGACGTCTATGGGGTCGCACAGAGTCGGACACGACTGAAGCGACTTAGCAGCAGAAGCAGCATTCAGCCTTAAAAAAGAAATAAGCCATTTGTGATAACAAGGGTGGACCTGGAAGATATTATGCTAAGTAAAATAAGTCAGTGACTGGTGGACACATACTGTATGATTTCCTTTATAATAGATATCTAAAACAGTCAAACTTACAAGTGGCTTTCAGAGGATGGGGAGAGAGGCAAATGGAAAGTTGAGTTCAGTTTTTTACTATAAAGTTATACAAGATAAATAGATTCTGGAGATCTGCTGTACAACATAGTGCCTATAGTTTGCAATATAACATTGAACACTCAAAACTTCATGAAGTGGATATACCTCAAAAAAATGTAAAAAGGCACAAGAAAAAAATTTCAGTGGTGAATGCTTATCACCTTGATTGTGGAGATGATCTTAGGGTATTTGCATCTGTCCAAACTGATCAGATTGTACACATTTAACATGTGAAGTTTTTGTATATCAATTATACCTCAATAAAGTTGTAAAAATACTTGTTTCATAATATAATTTAGTATCTGAGAGGGCTGTGTGTATATATTTTATTGATCTACATGAACATGATACTACAAGAAAGTCTCTTTACTTCCAATCTGTATCTTATTTTGAGAATAATTTGTTGATTGGAGGTGTTAAAGATGAGAAAAGTTTTATTTTCTAATTTGGCAAGTTCTGGATTGTATATACCAAAAAAATTCTGCTTACCAACTTATTTTTGAGCCCATCTCTTAGTTTCAGTTTTCATTTTGCACAGCAAAAAAAGCAAAGTCCAAGTTGTCAACATTCTATTTTCCCAGGAGTTCTTCTTGTGCAGTTCCAAAAATTCATTAGGTTTATTTTCAATCTTCTAAGTAACCTTACATGAGAGTTTTACCAAAGATTTCATCACTACAAAACACATGTCTCCAATTTCTCATCCTCCTAAAACAGTTCCCTTGACATTTTCTGAGTCTCTTCTGTTTCCTCAGGGCCTGCTGCTTGTTGCAAAGGCAATGCCAGATAAATTTAGGTTTTTATAATGGCAGTACACCTCTTCTGGTACCAGTTTCTGAATCAGTCATTTCTTACTACCAACCACAAAAGCTCAGAATCATTACTTAGCTTGTGACTTTGCAGATAAGCTGGAGGATAGGCTTATCCCAGCTGGATCTATTTCCTGAACCAGCAAACTACCAAAACCATGTTTTTCTCAGGGTGAAAGCAGAGATGTTGTATACATGCTTTTCTGGCTTTCTGTCAAGTTACTCTCATCAATATTCCATTGGCCAAAGCACATCACAGGGCTAATACAAAACCAAGGGGCTTGGGAAATATATTCTACCTCATTAGTGGTGGGGTGATGGGGAGCAGATGGAAAATCACATTGTATAAAGGATGCAAATATTTAAATTAATAAAGCCTTAAAAGATCTACAGTCAAAGCAACCTCTGCTTTGCTGAAGCAGGTTTATTTCATTTCACACTTATGTTGAAGTATAGTCCTTCGACATTTTGTCTATGGACACAGTCTTTCTGGAAATAGCATAAAATGTACCAGAGCAAAAGTGAATACAATGTTTTCAGGGGGGTTTGCATTCTAAGATATTATCAGTAAGGATTAACAAATAGGCAGCTTTGATTGGTTGTTGAGCTCCTGTACTAAGACACAAACTGCCATGGTTCAAATTTCATTTTTTTCTGATTACTAAGTTGACTACTTTTTAGTTATTTTTACAGATTTCTTATACTTTCTTTTCCTCCATTTTCTTTAAGAAAAATGTGATTATGATAGTACCTAGCTCATGGGAATTTCATTAGGATTAAATGAGTTAATATATGTAAAAGCACATAAAGCAAGTACTAAGATTAGGAAAGGTTATTCTGAGGGATGATATTTCAGTTGCTAGTTGAACAATAAAGCAAAATCATCCAAGGAAATACATGTAAGATCATTCTAGGCAGAAGACACAACAACAGAAAAGCCCAAAGGAAAAAAGATCTTGACATCTCTGAGGAGCAGGAAGAGAGTTAGTATACTGTTCATTCATCCACTTGAGTTCCTTCAATGAGGATAAAGATCAATGCTTCATTACCACACTTTTACCATTTTAAAATATTTTAAAAATTTGGGCTTTTTACTTAATTCCTGGTAGACTTGCCTATCTTGCTATCTACACTCCTTTCACAACATAGAATTTTGAAACTGAATTATCATATTTTCCTCAAGGAGTCACATTTTTACTCCTTAATCAAAATGACTATCATTCTCCAGATCCCACAAATGACTGTGGGATTTTCCTTAGATTTCTCAGCACTCTTATCTCATTTATCCGGGTTTTATAGCTCCTATGAGGTATCTCTTGGTCTTGATGACAGTGAAAAAGGAGAGTGAAAAAAGTTGGCTTAAAGCTCAACATTCAGAAAACTAAGATCACAGCATTTGGTCCCATCACTTCATGGCAAATAGATGGAGAAACACTGGAAACAGTGACAGACTTTATGTTTTTGGGCTCCAAAATCACTGCAGATGGTGACTGCAGCCATGAGATTAAAAGATGCTTTCTCCTTGGAAGCAAAGCTATGACCAACCTAGACAGCATATTAAAAAAGCAGAGATATTATTACTTTGCCAAAAAGGTCCGTCTAGTCAAAGCTATGGTTTTTCCAGTGGTCAAATATGGATGTGAGAGTTGGACTATAAAGAAAGCTGAGTGCCAAAGAATTGATGCTTTTGAACCGTGGTGCTGGAGAAGACACTTGAGAGTCCCTTGGACTGCAAGGAGATCCAACCAGTGAATCCTAAAGCACATTAGTACTGAATATTCATTGGAAGGACTGATACTGAAGCAGAAACCCCAGTGCTTTGGCCACCTGATGCGAAGAACTGACTAATTGAAGACCCTGATGCTGGGAAAGATTGAAGTCAGGAGGAGAAGGGGACAACAGAGGATAAGATGGTTGGATGGCATCACCGACTTGATGGACATGAGTTTGAGTAAGCTCTGGGAGTTAGTGATGGACAGAGAAGCCTAGTGTGCTACAATCCATGAGATCGCAAAGAGTCGGACATGACTGAGTGACTGAACTAAACTTAACTGATGAAGTATGGGAAATACTATTTTTTCTCTTCTTGTATCTTCATTTACTGTATCAATACAGTTCACAATCACTTCATTCATAATCTATCTCCTAGTTCACTTTCAGTTCAGTCAGTTCAGTTCAGTTGCTCAGTCGTGTCCGACTCTTTGTGACCCCATGAATCACAGCACGCCAGGCATCCCTGTCCGTCACCAACTCCCGGAGTTCACTCAAACTCATGTCCATCGAGTCGGTGATGCCATCCAGTCATCTCATTTTCTGTTGTCCGCTTCGACTCCTGCCCCCAATCCCTCTCAGCATCAGAATCTTTTCCAGTGAGTCAACTCGTCGCATGAGATGTCCAAAGTATTGGAGTTTCAGCTTTAGCATCAGTCCTTCCAATGAACACCCAGGATTGATCTCCTTTAGAATGGACTGGTTGGATCTCCTTGCAGTCCAAGGGACTCTCAAGAGTCTTCTCCAGCACCACAGTTCAAAAGCATCAATTCTTTGGCGATCAGCTTTCTTCACAGTCCAACTCTCACATCCATACGTGACCACGGGAAAAACCATAGCCTTGACTAGATGGACCTTTGTTGGCAAAGTAATGTCTCTGCTTTTTAATATACTATCTAGGTTGGTCATAACTTTCCTTCCAATGAGTAAGCGTCTTTTTAATTTCATGGCTGCAATCAGTATCTGCAGTGATTTTGGTGCCCCCAAAAATAAAGTCTGACACTGTTTCCACTGTTTCCCCATCTATTCCCCATGAAGTGATGGGACCAGATGCTATGATCTTTGTTTTCTGAATGTTGAGCTTCAAGCCAACCTTTTCACTCTCCTCTTTCACTTTCCTCAAGAGGCTTTTGAGTTCCTCTTCACTTTCTGCCATAAGGGTGGTGTTATCTGCATATCTGAGTTTCTTGATATTTCTCCCAGCAATCTTGATTCCAGCTTGGGCTTCTTCCAGCCCAGAGTTCCTCATGATGTATTCTGCATATATGTTAAATAAGCAGGGTGATATATACAACCTTGACGTACTCCTTTTCCTATTTGGAACCAGTCTGTTGTTTCATGTCCAGTTCTAACTGTTGCTTCCTGACCTGCATACAGGTTTCTCAAGAGGCAGATCAGGTGGTCTGGTATTCCCAGCTCTTTCAGAATGTTCCACAGTTTATTGTGATCCACACCGTCAAAGGCTTTGGCATAGTCAATGAAGCAGAAATAGATGTTTTTCTGGAACTCTCTTGCTTTCTCCATGATTCACTTTAGTCAATGTTTAAGCAGATGTTAGGTTACTAGTTATAACTATGTTTCTTTATATAGCAATTGTCACTCCTCAAATTGCTAGCCCAACTCTTGCTTAAATAATGTTTCCACTGATGAGAAGAATATCATAGTGAAAAGTCCTCAGCATGACAACAGGATCTTCAGTGTTTTTAGTAATAACTATTTAATTAATTTATTTAATATTTCCAAAACTAAGGGTCTTCAAATTTAAAATAGCAAAGAAGTGATATTTTATTCATTCATTTTTCAAACCATTTAGTCTTTCAAACGTACATATATTCAGTAAATATTTATTGTTCACTAAAGTCCAGAGACTCAACTATAAGTAAGGAATAAAATTAATAAAAATAAATCTTCATTTACAAAGAACCGTATTCTCACCACTCATATTTTTGTTTATATTTCAAAGCAAATCAAACACAGACAAATGAGTTTAAATATAGTAGTTCAAGAAAAGTATATTATCAAGATCAGATTTTCTTAGATATCTATTTAAAACTTTATCCTTTGTCCATCTAAAAACAGTATTTTTCTGACAAGGCAATTAAAATTTTTTTCAATAAAAATGTACTCATTATGGTTTCTCTAGACTTACTTCCCTGAAATAGTTTTGTAAGAAACATTAAAGAAAGGATCATTTGGGGGTGCTTAATTTTCAGGTGTGACAATGACTAATAAAATCTTTGTTTTAAACAAATCTTTCTTGTCCTTGCAAATGCATACTTTAATTAAATTGATATCAATGAAGGTAATACAGCATAAAACAACATTACAGTGGATTTAATGTTCACCAACTTCTATACCATTTTGATTGGGATAATTAAACCCGGCATTTTTATTAAAGAAAAAATGCATCAATTTAAGATTTCTCTTTAATGAATTAATTTGGTAGTAAAATCTTTATCATCAAATATTTAAAAGAGCTTATGAACATATTTTATTCCCTCAAATATATTAATGAATTTTTAATACTAAACAAATGTTCTGTTTTATTTCTTTATTTTCCTCTCTCTCTGTGTATGTTTTATTTCATCTTTCCAATACTCTGTATTAATGTTTAAAATTGATTTCAACAAGACTGTTTATAACTCATAAGAAACCTTAATGTGGACATCTTTTCTTTTTTTTTTCTGTATAGATGAAATAGTAAATCCTGGCTTCACAGACTTTAAGACTAAATGAAGGGAGGATTTAAAAGAGGATTTAACATATTTATAGGCCAAAGACTGGGAAAGTCATGTCCTCAAATGTTCTGCCTTCTTCAGTGGAAAGCTTTCTTACTGTTAAGGATTAAGATCCTCAGGTGAAATCTTCACTTCCCTTTCCTAGACTCAGATTCAGCTCTCAAACAGAATTAACTTAAAATAAGAGTCTTTAAAGTATCTTTCCAAAATCTAAATGATATTTCACAGTAAGATCATGGAATAATCTTGTTCAAACTGCATAAAGGGCTCTTCTATAACATTCTGCTTTGGGGAACACTTCCAACTATTACAGGTCTACTTTACATTAAGGTGGCCCTCTGTGATTTCTTCATGATTCTTCTTTTCTCTTTTGGCCTCAAATTTTTCCTTTAATTTTAATTTTATTGATATATAGTTGATTTACAGTGTGTTCATTTCATGTGTACAGCAAAGTGATTCCGTTTTATATATATACACACACATACATATATTCATTCTTTTTAGATTCTTTATTCTTATAGGTTATCACAGAATATGGAGTAGAGGTCCTTGAGCTACACAGTATGTCCTTGTTGGTTATCTGGCTTATATATATACAAAACATAAGGTATGTATGTTTATCCCAACCTCCACAGTTATCCCCTCCTCCACACCCCTGTGTTTCCCCTTTGATAACTATGAGTTTGTTTTTGATATATGTAAGGCTATTTCTGTTTCGAAAAACAGTTAATTTGTATCATTTTTTAAGATTAGATTCCATGTATGTGTGGTATCATATGATATTCACCTTTCTCTCTCTGACTTCCTTCACTTAGTATGATAATCTCTCTAGGTCCATCTGTGTTGCTGTAAATGGCATTATTTGTTCTTTTTATAGATGAGTCCATTGTATATATGTACCATCTCTTCTTTATTTTCTGTCAGTGGACATTTAGGTTGCTTCCATATCTTGGCTTTTATAAATAGTGCTGTAGTGAACATTGGGGTGCATGTATCTTTGTCTTATTTTGAATTATGGTTTTCTCTGGATATATTCCCAGGAGTGGAATTGCAGGATCATATGGTAGTTCTACTTTAAGTTTCTTAGGGAACCTCCATACTATCTCCATAGTATTTGTACCAATTTGAATTCCCAGCAACATTGTAGGAGAGTTCTCTTTTCTCCAAACCCTCTCCAGCATTCATTATTTTTGGACGTTTTAATGATGACCATTCTGACCAGTGTGAGGTGATACTTCACTGTAGTTTTGATTTATACTTCTCTAATGTGAAGAAAGCTGACCGCTGAAGAATTGATGCTTTTGAACTGTGGTGTTGGAGAAGACTCTTGAGAGTCCCTTGGACTGCAAGGAGATCCAACCAGTCCATTCTAAAGGAGATCAATCCTAGGTGTTCATTGGAAGGACTGATGATGAAGCTGAAACTCCAATACTTTGGCCACCTCCTGCGACGAGTTGACTCACTGGAAAAGACTCTGATGCTAGGAAAGGTTGGGGGCAGGAGGAGAAGGAGACGACAGAGAATGAGATGGCTGGATGGCATCACAAACTCTGTGGACTTGAGTTTGAGTGAACTCCGGTAGTTGGTGATGGACAGGGAGGCCTGGCGTGCTGTGATTCATGGGGTCGCGGGGAGTCGGACACGACTGAGCGAATGAACTGAACTGAACTGAACTGAATAATTAGTGATGTTGAGCATCTTTTCGTGGGTCTGTTGGTCGTTTGTATGTCTTCTTTGGTAAAATGTCTACTTAGATTTTCCACCCATTTTTTGATTGGATTGTTTGTTTTTTTGACATAGAGTTGCATGAGCTGTTGGTATATTTTAGAGATTGATGCATTGTTAGTTGCTTCATTTGCAAATATTTTCTTTTTTTTTTTTTTTTCACAGTGGACACTCACTCATGTTTTATTGGAGATTTTTTTATGTGTAATTTTATTTTTATTTATTTATTTATTTTTTTTTAAAAGAATTTTATTAAAAAAGCACAAATGCAAAGAAATGAACAGAGGAAAATTTATGCGTCGAACCTGGACTGGTCACTTATGATAATATACATGCTACAATTCCATTCTCCCCAATCATTCCACCTTCACCCTCTCCCACAGAGTCCCAAAGACTGTTCTAAATGCCTATGTCTCTTTTGCAGTCTCTTATACAGGGTTCAGGTTACCATTTTTCTAAATTCCATATATATGCGTTAATATACGGTATTGATGTTCTTCTTTCTGGCTTACTTCACTCTGTATAATTGGCTCCAATTTCATCCACCTCATTAAAACTGATTCAAATGCATTCTTTTTGATGGCTGAGAAATACTCCATTGTGTATATGTACCAAAGCTTTCTTATCCATTCATCTGCAGATGGACATCTAGGTTGCTTCCATGTCCTGGCTATTATAAACAGTGCTGGAATGAACATTGGAGTACATGTGTCTCTTTCAATTCTGGTTTCCTCGGTGTGTATGCCCAGGAGTGCGATCGCTGGATCATATGGCAGTTCTATTTCCAGTTTTCTGAGGAATCTCCACACTGTTCTCCATAGTGGCTGTACTAGTTTGCATTCCCACCAACAGTGTAAGAGGGTTCCCTTCTCTCCATACCCTCTCCAGCACTTATTGCATGTAGACTTTTGGATAGCAGCCATTCTGACTGGTGTGAAATGGTATCATATATAGCTTTGAAAGTGAAGGGCTGGAAAAAGATAGTCCATGCAAATAGAGACCAAAAGAAAGCAGGAGTAGCAATACTCATATCAGATAAAATAGACTTTAAAACAAAGGCTGTGAAACGAGACAAAGAAGGAAACTACATAATGATCAAAGGATTAATCCAAGAAGAAGATATAACAATTATAAATATTTATGCACCTAACATAGGAGCACCGCAATATGTAAGACAATTACTAACAAGTATGAAAGGGGAAATTAACAATAACACAATAATAGTGGGAGATTTTAACACCCCACTTACATCTATGGATAGATCAACTAAACAGAAAATTAACAAGGAAACACAATCTTTAAATGATATAATAGAAGAGTTAGACCTAATAGATATCTATAGGACATTTCACCCCAAAACAATGAATTTCACCTTTTTCTCAAGCGCACACGGAACCTTTTCCAGGATAGATCACATCCTGGGACATAAATCTAGCCTTGGTAAATTCAAAAAAATTGAAATCATTCCAAGCATCTTTTCTGACCACAATGCAGTAAGATTAGATCTCAATTATAGGAGAATAACTGTTAAAAGTGCCAACATATGGAGACTGAACAACACGCTGCTGAATAATGAACTAATCATAGAAGAAATCAAAAGAGACATCAAAATATGCATAGAAATGAATGAAAATGAAAACACAACAACCCAAAACCTCTGGGACACTGTAAAAGCAGTGCTAAGGGGGAAGTTCATAGCAATACAGGCACACCTCAAGAAACAAGAAAAAAGTCAACTAAATAACCTAACTCTACATCTAAAGCAACTAGAAAAGGAAGAAATGAAGAACCCCAGGGTCAGTAGAAGGAAAGAAATCATAAAAATTAGGGCAGAGATAAATGCAAAAGAAACAAAAGAGACCATAGCAAAAATCAACAAAGCCAAAAGCTGGTTCTTTGAGAAGGTGAATAAAATTGACAAACCACTAGCCAGACTCATCAAGAAACAAAGGGAGAAGAACCAAATCAATAAAATTAGAAATGAAAATGGAGAGATCACAACTGACAACACAGAAATACAAAGGATTATTAGAGAATACTAACAGCAATTATATGGCAATAAAATGAGTAACCTGGAAGAAATGGACAAATTCCTAGAAAAGTACAACTTTCCAAAACTGAACCAGGAAGAAATAGAAAATCTGAACAGACCCATCACAAGCACGAAAATTGAAACTGTAATCAAAAATCTCCCAGCAAACAAAAGCCCAGGTCCAGACGGCTTCACAGCTGAATTCTACCAAAAATTTAGAGAAGAGCTAACACCTATTCTACTCAAACTCTTCCAGAAAATAGCTGAGGAAGGGAAACTTCCAAACTCATTCTATGAGGCCACCATCACCCTAATCCCAAAACCTGGTAAAGACCCCACAAAAAAAGAAAACTATAGGCCAATATCACTGATGAACATAGATGCAAAAATCCTTAACAAAATTCTAGCAATCAGAATCCAACAACACATTAAGAAGATCATACATCATGACCAAGTGGGCTTTATCCCAGGAATGCAAGGATTCTTCAATATACGCAAATCAATCAACGTAATACACCACATTAACAAACTGAAAAATAAAAATCATATGATTATCTCAATAGATGCAGAGAAAGCCTTCGACAAAATTCAACATCCATTTTTGATAAAAACTCTCCAGAAAGTGGGAATTGAAGGGACATACCTCAACATTTGCAAATATTTTCTCCCATTCTGTGGGATGCCTTTTAGTTTTCTTATTGTTTCCTTTGCTGTTCAAGAGCTTTCAAGTTTAAGAAGTTCCCATTTATTTTTGTTTTTATTTTCATTACTCTAGGAAGTGGATCAAAAAATATACAACTGCAGTTTATGCCCAAGGATGTTCTATGTTTTCCTTTAGAGTTTTATAGTGTCTGGCCTTACATTTTGATCATTTGATCCATTTTGAGTTTATTTTTGTATATGGTGTTAGGGAATATTCAAATTTCATTCTTTTGCATGTTGCTGCCTAATTTAAGAAACCTTTCTCCATTGTATATTCTTGCATCTTTTGTTTTATATTATCATAGGTGTGTGGGGTTATTTCTGAGATTTATATCCTGTTCCATTGATCTGTATTTGTTTTAGTGCCAGTACCATACTATTTTATTACTGTAGCTTTGTAGTATGACTTGAAGCCAGAGAGCCTAACTCCTTTAGCTCTGTTTATCTTTCTCAAGTTTGTTCTGGTTATTTGGGCTTTTTGGCTATCAGCATTTTAGGTGCAGAAGAATTTAATACATGATTTGTATTTTTATTATTTAAATTTTATGAATTGCTTCCAAAATTGTATTTTTTCTAAAAATTCATTTTTCCTGCATATTATTCACCTCTTCTTAGTTCAAGATCATGTTTTCTTAAGTGTAGGTACTGAAGACAGGAAAACTCCTTAGGATAATTTCTAATCATCTCAAGGTAAATGATAATCAGGGTCTAAATTTCTTTGTTTTGCTTAATGTTCACTAAAGGTAAATTTCATTAACTTTCTACTAATTTATCAAATGAATTAAAATTAAATTATCTGTCTTATTTTGTACAAAGATATTCTAAAAATAACACCCAAAAAAGATGTCCTTTTCATCATAGGGGAATGGAATGCAAAAGCAGGAAGTCAAGAAATACCTGGAATAACAGGCAAATTTGACCTTGGAGTACAGAATGAAGGAGGACAAAGACTCACAGAGTCTCATGGTCACAGCAAACACCATGTTCCAACAACAGAAGAGAAGACTCTACACATGGACATTACCAGATGGTCAATGCTGAAATCAGATTGATTACATTCTTTGCAGCCAAAGAGGGAGAAACTTGAAACTGTCTGCAAATAAAGACTGGGAGCTGATTGTGGCTCAGATAATGTCCTTCTTATTGCAAGATTCAGACTTAAGTTGAAGAAAATATGGAAAACCTCTAGACCATTCAGGTATGACCTAAATCAAATACCTTATGACTATACAGTGGAAGTGACAAATAAATTCAAGGGAATAGGTCTGATATAGTGCTTGAAGAACTATGGACAGAAGTTCGTGACATTGTACAGGAGGCAGTGATCAAGACCATCCCAGAGAAAAAGAAATGCAAAAAGGCAAAATGGTTGTCTGAGGAGGGCTTACAAGTAGCTGCAAAAAGAAGAGAAGTGAAAGGCAAAGAAGAAAAGGAAAGAGACACTAGTTTGAATGCAGAGTTCCAAAGAATAGCAAAGAGAGATAAGAAAGCCTTCCTCAGTGATCAGTGCAAAGAAATAGAGGAAAACAATAGAATGGGAAAGACTAGAGATCTCTTCAAGAAAATTAAAGATACCAAGGGAACACTTCATACAAAGATGGGCTCAATAAAGGACAGAAACGGTATTGACCTAAAATAAGCAGAAGATACTAAGAAGAGGTGGCAAGAATACACAAAAGAAGTATACAAAAAACATCTTCATGACCCAGATAAGCACTATACTGAGATTACTCACCTAGAGCCAGACATCCTGGAATGCAAAGTCAATTGGGCCTTAGGAAGCATCACTACGAACAAAGCCAGGGCAGGTGATGGAATTCCAGTTGAGCTCTTTCAAATCGTGAAAGATGATGCTGTGAAAGTGCTGCACTTAATATGCCAGCAAATTTGGAAAACTCAGCAGTGGCCATGGGACTGGAAAAACGTCAGTTTTCATTGCAATCCCAAAGAAAGGCAATGCCAAAGAATGTTCAAACTACTGCACAACTGTACTCATCTCAGACACTAGCAAAGTAATGCTCAAAATTCTTCAAGCCAGGCTTCAATAGTATGTGAACCAAGAACTTCCAGATGTTCAAGCTGGATTTAGAAAAGGCAGAGGAACCAGAGATCAAATTGCCAACATCCATTGGATCCTAGAAAAAGCAAGGGAGTTCCAGAAACACATCTACTTCTGCTTTACTGACTATACCAAAGACTTTGACAGTGTGGATCAGAACAAACTGTGGAAAATTCTGAAAGAGATGGGAATACCAAACCATCCTACCTGCCTTCTGAGAAATCTGTATGCAAGTCAAGATGCAACAGTTAGAACCAGACATTGAACAATGGACTGGTTCCAAATTGGGAAATCAGTCCGTCAAGGCTGTATATTGTCACCATGCTTATTTTATATGCAGAGTACATCATGAGAAATGCAGGGCTGGGTAAAGCACAAGCTTGGATCAAGATTGCCGGGAGAAATATCAATAAACTCAGGTATTCAGATGACATCACGCTTATGGCAGAAAGTGATGGCAAGAGAAAGGGATGACAGAGGATGAGATGTTTGGATGGCATCACCTACTGGATCGACATGAGTTTGAGCAAGCTCCAGGAGTTGGTGATGGACAGGGAAGCCTGGCATGCTGCTGTCCATGGAGTAGGAAAAAGTCAGACATGACTGAGTGATTGAACCGAACTGTCTTATTTTTGGAACTCAGTCTTCTTTTAGAGAAGTTTGTATACTTTTCTCACCTTAATCATGGTTACAAGACACTTTTGTATATATGATCCATTTTCTGGTGTTTTTGTTCGTTCGCTGAGTCATATCCAGCTCCTTATAATCCCATGAACTGCAACTTACCAGGCTCTGCTGTCCTACACTATCTCCCAAAGTTTGCTCAAACTCATGTCCATTGAGTCGGTGATGTTATCTGACCAACTCATCCTCTGTCGTCCCCTTCTCCTCTAGCCTTCACTCTTTCCCAGCATCGCAGTCTTTCCCAATGAATTGGCTCTTTGCATCAGGTGGCCCAATTATTAGAGCTTCAGCTTCAAAATTGTCCTTCCAACGAATATTCAAGGTTGATTTCCTTTGGGATTGACTGATTCAGTCTGCTTTCAGTCCAAAGGACTCTCAAGAGTCTTCTCCATCACCGCAGTTCAAAAGCATCAGTTCTTCACTGTTCAGCCTTTATAGTCCAATTAGCATATCTAT
Organism: Moschus berezovskii; assembly: GCF_049115385.1. Taxonomy (NCBI): domain Eukaryota; kingdom Metazoa; phylum Chordata; class Mammalia; order Artiodactyla; family Moschidae; genus Moschus; species Moschus berezovskii. The sequence goes on along the minus strand of NC_142469.1, from coordinate 86,366,930 downwards.
ACATGATTACTGAAAAAAAGAGATACCTTTGACTATCTAATCTCACTTAGTTATTACTGTTGATTTCTTTATAAATGGTCACTTGTGAATAGTAGTAACTAAACTCTTTATGTTGGTGAAAAAGTAATTGCAGTTTCAGATTGTGAGTATTAAATCATTATAGCCTAGCTATAGCTAGGATCAAATGCATATTTATTCATCAAACTAGAAACCATTACAATCAACATATTTGTGCCAATGAGAAATAATTTTGTTTATTCCTTTAGTTTAAACATCCATGCTTTGGTATTCAACAAACTTTTATAAACCGTTTTCTGCCCCCTGCTGGTAGTGGAAACATTTTCCATGCAAAAAGTTGTTGAGATGTGAAGGACTGTGAGTGAGTTCAGTCAGTTCAGTTCAGTTCAGTTGCTCAGTCGTGTCCGACTCTTTGCGACCCCATAAACCACAGCACTCCAGGCCTCCCTGTCCATCACCAACTCCCGGAGTCCACCCAAACCCATATCCATTGAGTTGGTGATGACATACAACCATCTCATCCTCTGTCATCCCCTTCTCCTCCTGTCCTCAATCTTTCCCAGCATCAGGGTCTTTTCAAATGAGTCAGCTCTTCGAATCAAGTGGCCAAAGTATTGGAGTTTCAGGTTTTATCTAGCTTTTTCACCTTTCTAATTTGCTTCAAATGTTGAACGATCGTAGAATGGTCAACGTTGAGTGCTTGGGCAACTTCTTGTGTAATTGTAAGAGGATCAGCTTCAATGATCCTCCCGGTTGTTGTCGACTTCCGAAGGCTGGTCACTGTGCTCCTCATCTTCAAGACTAATCTCCTTTGTAAAACTTCTTGAACCACCACTGCACTGTATGTGTGTTAACATTTCCTGGGTCAAATGCATTGTTGATGTTGCGAATTATCTCTGCGGTTTTATGACCCATTTTTAACTCAAATAAGAAAATCGTTTGAATTTACTTTTCATCTAACATCATTTCTTTAGTCTACACTAAATATAAAATAAAGAGTAAGTAATATGTCATTAGGGCCTCCGTGGTAGGACAGATGGTAAAGAGTCTGCCTGCAATGCAGAAGACCTGGGTTTGGTCCCTGAGTCAGGAAGGTCCCCTGGAGAAAGAAATGGCTACCAACTCCAGTATTCTTGCCTGGAGAATTCCATGGACAGAGGAACCTAGAAAATCATTAGTGAAAGCAAAAGCCATAAAGTGAGAAATGCACATTAAAATGATGTAACACAGCCACATTTATTTAAGAATGTATTCCAGTATCAAACAGCAAATTTCAACAATGCAAAATTGCAGTTACCTTTGCACCAACATAAATATATCTAATTTTGCAGTTGGACAAAGTAAAGAATATAAAAAACAGTAATAATAATAAAGTAGTTTTATGATTTTTTGTGTGTGTTAGTTCAATTACTGCTAATTCATTATCTACTTAATTCTAAAGAGGCTCAAGAAGTAATCATGTTTTGTCTTGAGATACATAGTCATCATGACTGATTTATCAAATGCTTGGAATGATATGGACATAACTAATATTGTATGCTCTATACTAGTACATTTGATTATATATTTACTTTCTTCACATCATCTCTTCTACCTGTTCTCTTTAAATCTTATCCAATCATGTTTTTTTTTTCATAGTCTACCAGCCCTGCTTTTGTCAAGGTCATTCATGGTTTCCATGCTGTTAAATTCAATAGTCGGTTTTCAGTGTTCATCTTACTTGATATACATAAGCTGGGCTGATATATTGATTGTTCCTTCACTTATAAGAACTGTTCACTGGACTTCAAGAACAAAATTTTCTTGTTTTTTTTGTGTATTTAGCACTTACACTTTTAATCTCTTTTTTATGTTTTCCCTTTTATTCTTAATTTATTAATAGTGGAATACTCCAGAATTGAGAATGTCTTTAAAACTCTGTTCTTAGCTATTTGTGTTCTCTCTTGGTGAACTCATATAGTCTCAGGGCTTGAATCACCATTTGTATTCTGAAAATTCCAAATATATTTTCAGATCTCTCACCCTAAATTACAGACAAAAATACAACTGCCTACTCATCTCTATTTGCATTTCAAATAGATATCTCAAACTTAATATGTCTTAATCTTTTCCCCAAACCTTGGTTCTCCCTCTCTTCCCCTTTAGTGTTAATGACAACTCCATTTTTCCAGTTTTAGATATCAGAAATCTTGGGGTCACTCCTTTACTTCTGTCTTCTTCTTTTATCCCAAATACATTTCTTCAGAAGATACTGATGGATCATTATATATATCTAGAATCCAACTACTTATGCTAAAACTGCCATTCAAGCCATTATTATACTCTACCTGAATTTCCCCAGTAGTTTCCAAATATTTGTCCACAAAAAATCTACTCTCAATGTAATAGCCTCAGGGATCTTGTTTTATTAGGATAATGTTACTCCTCTGCTCAAAATCTTCCAAAGGCACTATTGTCTAAAAAGGACAAGCCAGTGTTTTCTATAAAAGCTGGTAAGACCTCATATGATATGGAACATGTTAATACTTTTGTTTCAAATTCTACTACTTCCTCTCTATCATTCTCTTGTAGCCTTATTGACCTCTTAACACATATGGACCACACCAACCAAGGTCCAGTGTCCAACTGTGCTAACAGTTCCTGATGTCTGGATTGCCCCTCTCCAGATATGTAAAGGTCCACTCCCTTAATTCAAATTATAAGAAACTATTTGTCATAGTCTTTTCAGGCTGCTATAAAAATAACTTATGCTAGGTTGTTCATAAACCACAGGGATTTATGTCTCTCAGTTCTACATGCTGGAAGTCTGAAATTATGGTGTCATCATGGTCTGGTTCTGGTGAGGGCCATCATCCAGGTTGTAAACTACTGACATTGTGTTGTGTCCTCATCTGTCGGAAAGAGGGTGAGAGAGTTATCAATGGTTTCTTTCATAGGAGCCTAATTGTATCCATAAGGGCTGCACCATCATGATCTTATCACCTCCCAAATTCCTACCTCCCAGTCCTGTCACATGGTGGGGTAAGGATTTAAACATTAATTTGGGGAGAACACAGAGATTGAATATGGTGACCTGCTTGGTAGCCATTGACATAATCAAAGCCAAAAATAAAGAAGGTTGACTTAAGCAAGGGCAGTGGAATTAAAAAGTGGGTGGGTTTTTATATACTGTGCAATACATCACTTCTAATTTTAGTGTGCAGTGTACAAAGAGAAGAGGAAAACAATAAAATTAACCTTCATGAGAGCCTGACTATGTTGGTTTTTGCTTGTAATATGTAAACCTTGTATCTGTTTCAGGGACTGGCCCACAGTTCACGCTCCAATAAACATTTGATAAATAAGTGATCATATCAATTGTAACACACTGCAAGTTTTCATAAAATAAAATAGGTCTGGTTAAGCCATAAATCATATAAATAGACTCATATCACCATGACTCTAAACAAGATCTCAAAACAGTAGGTACTTAACAGTCCTTATAAATAATGATGAAAATTCTTTACTAATTTTCTCTCTAGATTTATTATGATAAGCAATCTGGAGCCAGGGTGTTGAAGAGCATCTTAATCCACTCTAACACTGCAAATTATCACAGCCCTTTTGAATGCTTTGTTGAAAGGACTGTAAATGTGACCCTGGCCATTATTTATCCTAATGATTCTCAAATTGATGACCCATTCTGTATACAGCAGATTCCTTCATTTTTCTATCCACGAGAACTTGTGCACCAGGGCGTTTCCCTGCTCTGTGATCCAGGCAGGAATGCCAGGCTGACTTCATGGTTGCTGCCTTGGTGCTTTGGTGGATGAGATTGGTTTCCCTATTAAGGCATTCTGAGCACCTTCCATTCCCTTGTTTTCCCCTGTTTAATTAGCATTGGTGATTTAAGGCTAGCTACATTTTTCATCCAAGTTTTTCTTTCAAGTCACTGATCAATAACTCGTTAATGAAGCCAGTAAAAAAGAGAACGGAACATTCTGAAATGTCCACTCCTCCTCCCCGAAGCAAACAAATAAACACACCAGTAGCTGTCCTGAGAAAATCATTCAGCTAGTTTAATCATGGAGCTGCTATGAGAAAGGGTAATTGATTTAGTGAGAAGGGTGCCAACATCCCTAAATATTAAATTCAGTGCATGGCATTTAAAAAATGTATTTAATGACTATTAATATTTGCATTATCATTTTCAATTTAACTTTCATGACAGGTTATACAGTCTTAATAATACACTTTTCAAGCTATAGTTCATCTTAAGAGCCATTAATTCAACCTTCTCTAAATAGAGTTCCTTAGAAGACCATTACATTTTGAATCTCCAAAGGAACAGAGCAGTGTGTGATGCATATCCTCAGTATTCATGCAGAGACTAGAGAAGGTCATTTGCACTTGTGTGCCAGACATTTCAAAAATAAAGCGAAAACGTGATCTCAGTGCACAGTACAGGGCTCTGACCACTAGGTGGCAGAAGCGTTCCTTCAACTCTTCTGCCTCTCCTGGTGTGGGCTGTAATTAGGTCAGTGTAAGTTAAAGTAGGGCTGAGAGATGAATAAAGTAGATTTTCTCCTCTGGAACACACTGCAGTTTAATTTCACTTCTTTCTACATTGTGCGATGAAGGTGGATTTAACTTTTAAAGGCAAAGAGACAAACCTCTGTCAGGATAAATGAAAAGACACAGGGAGGGCAACTGGCACAAAACATAAAAGAAAGGAAATGCTTTCTGGCTGTTTTCCTAATTTTGATATCCGTGTCATCATCAGAAGTCATTTTCAAAGGTAAAATGCTATATGTATTATATAAGAAGTGGGGGTGACTTCTGAATCATAAAGAGGCATGCTTGTTGGAGGTAGATGTTAAAAATGGTCTCCTACTGGTAGCATTAAATGAAATAAAACTATTTTATCCTTGAAGCTGTTTTTCTAATTTTGCCAGCAGCCAGAAGCATTTTAATCTGAAGGGAAAACTCCACACCCCAACACAGATTTCCCTTTCCTGCTTGAATGAGTCACTAAGGAGGGAAGTGGTCCTGAAGGTGAAAGTTGAAACTGGGTGTTCTATTGAATGGTGTGTGTCAGGGGCCCTGGGGAGGACAGGAATCCCTCAAAACTGGGGTCAGGCGCTGTGTGTGAAGCAGCCCCGGTAAGTATCAGGCCACACTTGGGTCGTTTCATTATCAAAGAGCATCAGGGGTCATTGTGGTCACTTAGGTATAAATGGTGAGGAAAGGAAAAGAACAATCACAGGAAGATCTCTCCTTTCTCAAACTGCTGCTCGGGGACTTGAATAAGCAAGAACCAGAATTTTATTTTATTTTTCAATAAAGAAAATAAAGGCAAATAAGATATAAGAACAGGCATTAAATAGTCATGTTTCCTGACTTTAAGTTCTCTAGAGGTTTAGATCATTCAGCTAATTTAGACTGTATTTTGTTGTTGTTGTTGAATTACTGGTCATCTCACGGCAGTGAGACGAGGAGCAATTGACAGCCTGCAAGCTGCTTCTGAGGTAATTGAGGAGATAAGCTCCGAGACAGGTGGCTCAGATAGACAGAGATTCTTCAAATAATTCTTAGATTTTATAGAAAATGTTTAAGGTTGGACTTGAGAGTGCTTTTTTCTAACCCCTCTTCAACACTGCCCAGTAGCTAATGTCTTTGTGTTTGTTACCCAAAGATTTGTTCAAACATATTGAAACTGGAAATCCACCTGGTTAGCAATACCTACTGTTTGTGCAGGCTGTTTTCCATCTGTAGCCACAGATGATATGACTACAGACTTTGTGTGCAATTCAGTGTTATTATGTTTGCCTACGGAATCATAGACAATCACATTAAAGCTATGTGCAAACATGGTACATGACTGAATTCTCCATTCTTGAAATGATATTCTGTGTATGTCTCAATATTGTAAGAAAGGAACAGGAATCAGAGAGATTAGAGAAGAAGGCAAAAAATAAAGAACCCGAAAAAGAGACTCTTGAAATCTTGTTTCAAGGGCACAGTCGCTGTATTGTAGCTTTTTGTTCTACTTATATACTATCAGTTTCATTTGCTGACAGACACAGTTAGATATAGGACAACTGAATACTGATGGAATGAAAACAGATAAGACTGATGATGAATTGTAATTTATAAAGAAGTTTAATTGACCTCTGATGTATATCTTAGAAATCAAATATATATTTTATTAGGGTTTGGAATTTGGAGACAGACATCTGAAAAAAGACTCTGTTAGCTAATCAAATTTGTTGAGAATATACAGTGTAACTATGGAAGTAAAGATACTCTCATACGCATCGGTACATACATATAGGTACACACACAGAGAGATTTGGTTTTAGTTGAAATCTATTAGAAATCCTCACTTAAAACTAAATAGTTGTTTTAGAATACAATTCCAAAATTGATTTTGGGAAGCGTGTGTTTGGTTCATTTGTGAACTTCATGAGAATAGTCTAACTATTTAGTCTTTTTAAAGTATGAACTATAATCTCACCAAGTTTATACACCAGGAATAGCTGGAAGCAGCATGAACAGTCCTTGGATATAGAATAGACAGGATCCAATTCTTTCTTAAGGACATGTGCAGTGACCACATGCATAGCTTGCATCAGGATTTCTGTGAGACACTGACCTAGGAGTAAAGAGTCACGACTTTGGCTTTCACCCTGTTATCCTCTCACGTCTGTCCCTGTGTATGTTTCTGCAGACCCTTCACTGTAATCCATTGTGTTTAATTATTCATTTCTATCTCTTGAGTCTGTGAAAAAGGAGATGAATAATAATTCCAGTTATTTTAAATTCTCAGGCTGAAAAAGGCCTATCATGTAGTGGACGTGTGATCAATAATGGGTTGAATTAATGAATAAATAGCTAGTTTTGACATGCAAAGCTGTTTAAGTTCTATGTAGAACAGAACTAAATACCAAGTTTCTAATTTCTCTCTGCCAAAGGTGGTGGTTGTTTATATTGATGTTGTTGTTTTTGTTTTGTGCTACCAAACATTTCCTAGTGTTTTGTTTTGTTTTGCACAGGTATTTTAAAATTAATTAATTAATTTTAATTGGAGGCTAATTATTTTATAATATTGTAGTGGTTTTTGCCATACATTATGAATCAGCCATAGGTGTACATGTGTTCCCCATCCTGAGCTCCCCTTCCACCTCCCTCCCCATCCCATCCCTCAGGGTCATCCCAGTGCACCAGCCCTGAGCACCCTGTCTCATGCATGGAACCTGGACTGGCGATCTATTTCACATATGATAATACACACGTTTCAATGTTATTCTTTCAAATCATCCCACCCTCGCCTTCTCCCACCGAGTCCAAAAGACTGTTCTATATATCTGTGTCTCTTTTGTTGTCTCTCATATAGGGTCATCGTTGCCATCTTTCTAAATTCCATATATATATGCTAGTATACTGTATTGGTGTTTTTCTTTCTTACTTCACTCTGTATAATAGGCTCCAGTTTCATCCACCTCATTAGCACTGATTCAAATGCAATCTTTTTAATAGCTGAGTAATATTCCATTGTGTATATGTACCACAGCTTTCTTATCCATTTTTCTGCCGATGGGCATCTAGGTTGCTTCCATGTCCTGGCTATTGTAAACAATGCTGCAGTGAACATTGGGGTTCATGTGTCTCTTTCAATTCTGGTTTCCTCGGTGTGTATGACCAGCAGTGGGATTGCTGGGTCATTTGGCAGTTCTATTTCCAGCTTTTTAAGGAAAAACTGTTCTCCGTAGTGGCTTTACTAGTTTGCATTCCTACCAACAGTGTAAGAGAGTTCCCTTTTCTCCACACCCTCTCCAGCATTTAATGTTTGTAGACTTTTGGATAGCAGCCATTCCAACCGGCATGGGATGGTACCTCATTGTGGTTTTGATTTGCATTTCTCTGATAATGAGTAATATTGAACATCTTTTCACGTTTGTTAGCCATCTGTATGTCTTCTTTGGAAAAATGTCTGTTTAGTTCTTTGTCCCAATTTTTGATTGGGTCGTTTATTTTTCTGAAATTGAGCTGCAGGAGTTGGTTGTAGATTTTTGAGATTAATTCTTTGTCAGTTGCTTCGTTTGCTATTATTTTCTCCCATTCTGAAGGCTGTCCTTTCATCTTGCTTATAGTTTCCTTCATTTGCATAGGTATTTTTAATGTATCTATTCCTATTCCTCTTTGGAGAAGTATAGTCAGTTGTCCATAGTGTAAAATATTCTCAAACTTCTTTTTATTAACTAATGTTAATCCCCCAAATCTTTTAAAGTCAATTCTGCCACTAGTTATATAAAGGCAATCTTTAATTGATATTCACTCTGCAGAAGTATGTTATTCAGTTTGAGTAATGATGCATTTCCTGTTTCTTTTATTCAGTCAAAATTTTGGAAGAAAATAACATCTCTATAATCATCATTATAACAATACTATTAGATGTGTATGTCAATTGATTATAATGGAAAACTTCTGTTACTTACTGGTAGAAGAAATTATGATATTCATTATTGATCCAAATTACAGAATGCTGTCTTCTGTAGAAACAATTATTGAGTAATCTGTTAGGCTGTAGGGTATATATATAAGTACATATATTGTATTAAATGATATTAAATATAAATATATGTATTTATATGTTTTATTTAAATACATATACTTGTAAAGCAGTTTTTAATATCTATGTTTATATTCTTTTAGACTGTACATATATGCTTAATTACAATGAGGCCATTTAAATTTCTCTTTTTATGTAAAGCTTTTGAAAATGTGTTATATATACACTAAAGATAAATACACAGTTTGATAAATTGTCATATATTGAGCACATCTGGGGAATCAGAATCCTGTCAAGAAAGAAAATCACTCCTCAAGGTCCATTATGTTCCTTTCCAGTTATTATTCTCCAACTTATTGATAATCATTACCCTTACTTCTGACTGCATAGATTAGCTTTGTCTGATTTTGATTTTTATACAGTTTGAATCATACAGTATGTATTTTTAGGGGTCTTGATTCTTTCACTTGATATTTTTTTTGTGTGATTCATCTGGGTTGTTGTATGTATGTGTAGTAATAATTGTTGTTTAGTGGCCAAGTCATGTCTGACTCTCTGCAACCCCATGGACTGCAGCATGCCAGGCTTCCCTGTACCTCACCATCTCCTGGAGTTTGCCCAAGTTCATGTGCATTGAATTGGTGATGCCATCCAACCATCTCATCCTCTGTCACCCTCTTCTCCTCTGCCTTCACTCTTTCCCAGTATTAGGGTCTTTGTTGCATAATGTTTCATTGCATGAATATAATACAAATTATTTTTTCATTTTATGTCAACAGTTAATTTTCCAACTTTGGAATATTGAAGAGGTGCTATATTATATACATCTTTTGTGAAGCTTATATAGTCTTATATTTGGAAAGCCTATATACAGAAATGTTGGATAAAATATGTACATTTCCATTTTTTTGACATGCTAAAAGAATTTAAAATACATGCAGAAACATAATTTTATTAATGGCACATAGATATTTAATTTTATCTATGTCTTTGCCAACACTTGCTATTCTCTATCTTTCCCAATTTAACCATTCTGATTTTGCCTCTCTTTCCATAGAAATACTGATCAAACTAGGAGATGTTTACAGCCATATAGACAGTAGAAGCAGTTAGATGACTCAAAATTGTTTTATTTCAGTTAGTTAGTCAACTTTTAAAATCTGTGTATTAAGTTGATATAGTCCTTAGGATTCACTATAACTGCAAAAAGAAAAGTATAATTTTGAATATTCTTTATTTTAGAAATCAGAAAAGACCTTAACTATAAGTTCAATATGTGAACATCAAATTGAAGAGCATATGAATTCTCTTACTATTAAAATAATCATGAATTAAAAAAAAAATACAAGTTGTACCACAAAGTCCAAAGAAATATTCATTACGCCTCTACCACTTTTGTTAAATTAGCCCCCAAGAGTGAAATTAGTATGAGGTATACCAAAGCATTCCCCAATCATGAAACAAAAATTTTTGCCAACAGATAATTAGAAAATTAGAAATCAACCTGAAAATTATGTATCCTGCAGAATGTGTCAGATAAAAATATCTCATTTATATTAAATTAACAAAAGCAATTTTTTTCTTATATAAAATTTATCTTATGATATCTTTAATAAAATCATTACATACCATCCATATTCTAATTTATAATTGAAGCCACTCCATATACTTTCTAATGTGAGCAATAAATTTTATTTGATCTATTTTTAATAGATTGTTTTGTAGCCAAAAATGTGGGAAACTATGCATCATACTACAGTTCTCTTCAACAAAACATACAAAAAATATTGCAAAAGTCATGAGTGATCTAAATTATAGATATTATTTCTTATATAAACACAGGCATTTGATTAATAAAAAGTTTTGATCATTAGAATATCAGGGCAAAATCTTTAATATATATGTTGAGAGTGTTTGAAAAGTTTTTATGGAAATTTCCAACTGATTTCTTGCTGTTTGAGTCACCATATATTATGGAAATACAACTCCATTATTTAAGTAGTTAAATTTCAAATGTCTTATGTTCCATAATTTAATTAATATTTCAGTTCAGTTCAGTTCAGTCGCTCAGTCGTGTCCGACTCTTTGCGACTGCATGAATCACATCTCGCCAGGCCTCCCAGTCCATCACCAACTTAGGCAGAATTTATTACATTTTGCTACCATGCAAAGTGCTGTGTGAGGGATAATCTTTGCTGAGAAAATAGTAACTTTAAAAAAGATTGGTACCATACCTAAAACAATTGTCCCTTTATTTATTTAATATAAATTTATACTGCTCTGATAAGAATTCTGAATCATTCCATGACTTCATCCAAATCATTTAAAATGTTTCAATCTGTAATTGTTTTTTATCCGGAATTATTCTATATAATTTGGAAGTTGAAAATTACAGTGGGGATTTATGGTGACAAAGTGAATAGTTATAGTTAGAACACTATCCTACAAAGCTATGAGTAAAGGCTTTTTGTTTTGGAGAGGGGAGTATTTGGCAAAGATTTTAGGAAAGTTGTAAATAACAGGAGATATTTATTAGTCTTTGCAAATCAAGCAAAGAACAAAATGCTCAGTGTGGGAGGCAGTGATCTTGGTTGGTACTTTCAGCTGAATCTAAATCCATTGTTTAAAATCACTGTCAGTATCAATACCTTACCAAACATATATTTATAATATAAAATATTCTTGAAGAAAAACATCTGATTCATTTCATAGCTTCAGAACAAGTGAAAATTTCAGTAAATCTTTCATATTTCTTCCCCTGTGTTTTCTCTGATATGTACAATATCAGGAGACTGAACTTCTCATTGAGTTAATACTTTAATGGAAATTACATATAATTAAAAGAACATATATTTTTTCTAGTGGGGATAAAATGTTTTCTTTCCCTTTAATACAAATGATTTTAGGAAAGGAGTGCACTAGTGTATGCGCGTGTATGTGTGTGTGTGTGAGTTTGTTAAAGGAAGGTGAAGCAGCAGGAGGCAAAGGGCCTAAGAAAACAGTCTGTTCTCAAAGAAAAATGTCAAAAGGTTTAGGAATTATCAACCATTTTACCCAAACAGCAAAAATACATTTACGCATTTACTATTACCTTTCATGTATCTCTTCTTTACAATTTTTATAAATAAGGTATTACAGCTTGAAATTACTGATTGAAGGAGCACATTATTGACCATTGACATTTTAGGAATTTGGTTCTCCTATTTCAGTGCAGTGTGGTCACTCTAACAAATGTCTCCTATGTAGGTTTCAGTGGTCCTTTGAGATTAGAGAAAGCTTTGGCAGACAAACATCAAATGAAACATGATATCCAGGCAGTCAGAATCTTGTCTGACCTTCATTCCCACATGGTCATGATAATTATTAAACAATTAGACCATTGTTTTACAACAAAGCATTTTCTTAAAAAATGCAAGTTTACTGCATCTCTAAACCTCTATCATTGACATTTTGACTTTCATATTTTGGTCAGAATCTAGTCTACCACAGTTTTCTTTCTCTGGCTCTCTCTCTCTTCCTCTCCCTCTCTAATGGTAGATTGCAGTTCTCAAAGTTCTTCTACATTTGACTAAAATCACAAGCTCAAGAGGTCAGTTCCGATGTTTTACTCTTTTATATGTATTGTTAGAAAGTTTGAAGCAAGTATTTTCACTGAATTTTATGTTCTGGGGTATTAGAAATCAGAAACAGTACAAAGAAAATGACAGCATTACATAGAACCAATTGTATTAGAAAAATAGATAAATTAATGTACATTTAGATTGCAACAGACTAATATGATATAAAGTAATTAAATTGGCTATATTGCTTACTTGGAGTGGCCCACTACCAACTAAATTTTCATGATTCTGATAATATGTTCACTCTACTGCACAGTTTGAGAAATTTGAATATAAGATGCGAGAATCACCAATTTAGATAAACACTTTGATATTGAAATACTGAGGATTAAAGAAATGTAAATCCAAAAGACAATTTTTGATATATTCTTTCATGCACACGTACTTGCATTAGTATTTCAGTTTCATCCATCAACTTTTTTTCCTGCATGTTATATTAATTAAAAAATAAGCTGATGAGCATTGCTTTAGAAGGATATATGTAATGAATATATGACTAAAGTCAAGGTTAACTCATTTTAAGATCTTATGTTAAAAATAAGAAAGGCAATATTAAATAAAACATCTTCATTTAGAAAAGAGCAAAATTACCTAGTAGACAGAGAAAAGCCTCCAAGATTAGAACACATAGAAATCTTTAAAACTCAGTAACTTTTGGGGTTCTAGAAGCAGTGGGAAAGATCAATGAAAATAAGAGCTGATTCTTGGAAAAGATAAACAAAATTAATAAACCTTTACCTAGATTCATGACAAGAAAAAAGAAAGGGCCCAAATAAAATTATAAATGAAAAAGAAGTTAGAAATGACATACACAAATACAAAGGATCATAAGAGATTACTATGAACAATCATATGCCAATAAAATGAACAACCTAGAAGAAATGGAAAAATTTCTATAAATGTACAATCTCCCAAAACTGAATCTGGAAGAAATAGAAAATATGAACAGATCAATTACCAGTATTGAAGTTAAATTGGTAATTTTAAAAACTCACAGTAAACAAAAGTCTAGGAAACCAGGCAGCTTCAAAGATGAATTCTACCAAACATTTAAAAGATAGTTGACACCTTTATTTCTAAAACTATTTCAAGAAATTACATAGGAAGAAACACTTCCGAACCCATTCTACCAAGCCACCATCACTCTGATAACCAAAAACAGACCAACATACCACAAAAAAAGAAAATCACAGGCCAATAACATTGATGAACATAGATGCAAAAACCTTAACGAAATATTTACAAATAGAATTTAACAATATGTTAAAAGAATTATTCATTATAAACAAGTGAAATTTATCCCAAGGATGCAAAAATGTTTCAGTATTTGCAAGTCAAACAATGTGATTCACCACATTAACAAATTAAAGACAAATGGTCATGTGATCATATCAATAAGTGCAAAAAAAAGTTTTTAACAAAATTCAACATCCATTTAAGATAAAAAAATACTCTCAACAAAGTGAGTATAATGGGAACGTACCCAACATGGTATATATGTCACACCCACAGCTAGCATCATATTCAATGGTTAAATGCTGAAATCATTTCCTCTAAGATAAATAACAAGACAAGGATGCCCACTAACATCACTTTTACTCAACACAGTACTGGAAGTCCTAGCAATAGCAATCAGAAAAGAAAAAATAAACATGAAATCCAAATTAGAAATGAAAAAGTAAAACTGTCAATTTTACAGGTGATATGACACCATATATAGAAAATTCTAAAGATACCACAAGAAAATCAATAGAATTTATCAAGGGATTCAGTAAAGTTGTAGGGTACAAAATTAATATACAGAAATCTGTTGCATTTCTGTGTACTAACAATGAACTATCAAAAGAGAAATTAAGTAAAATATCCCACTTATAATTGCATCCAAAAGAATAAAATAGCTAGGGATAAATCTAAGGAGGTAAAAGACTTGTGCTCAGAAAACTGCTAAGGATCGCCGACAAATTGATGCTTTTGAACTGTGGTGTTGGAGAAGACTCTTGAGAGTCCCTTGTACTGCAAGGAGATCCAACCAGTCCATTCTAAGGGAGATCAATCCTGGGTGTTCATTGGAAGGACTGATGCTAAAGCTGAAACTGCAATACTTTGGCCACCTCATGCGACGAGTTGACTCACTGGAAAAGACTCTGATGCTGGGAAAGTTTGGGGGCGGGAGGAGAAGGGGACGACGGAGAATGAGATGGCTGGATGGCATCACTGACTCTGTGGACATGAGTTTGAGTGAACTCTGGGAGTTGGTGATGCACAGGGAGGCCTGGTGTGCTGTGATTCATGGGGTCACGGAGAGTCGGACACGAGTGAGTGACTGAACTGAACTGCTGAAAGAAACTGAAAATGACACAAACAGAAAAATATACCACGTTCATGGATTGAAAGAATATTCTTAAAATGACCATCATTCTCAAGGTAATCTATACATTCAATGCAATTTCTGTCAAAATTCCAATGGCATTTTTCACAGATCTAGAACAGATAGTAATTTTTTTTATGCAAAAGAAGCACAAGAGATCCCAAATAGCAAAAACAATCTTGAAAAAGGTGAACAAAACTGAATATGTCATGCTCCCTGATTTTAAACTATACTACAAAGCTCTACAATATCCAAACAGTGTGATACTAGCAAAAACAGACCCACAGATCAACGGAACAGAATAGAGAGACCAGTAATGAACCCACACTTATATGTTTCACACTTATGTGAACCCACATTTATTAGTTAATGACAAAGGAGCCAAGAATATATAATGGAGAAAAATATATTTAATAAATTGTGTTGGGAAAACAGAACAGTTGCATGCAAAGGAATCAAGCTGGACCACTTTCTCACACCATAATAAAATAAACTCAAAATGGATTATAGAATTAAATATAAGACCTGAAACCATGAAACTTCTAGAAGCAAACATAGGCAGTACATTCATTGACACTGATCTTATGAATATTTTGGAGGAGGTAACAATGGGCAAATGACCTGAATAGACATTGTTTCAAGAACACATACAGATGACCTACAGGTACATGAAAAGATGCTCAGCATCACTAATCATCAGGGAAATGCAAATCAAAACAACAATGCAGTATCACCTTACACCTGTCAGAATGGTTATTATCAAAAAGATGATAAATAAGTGTTGGCAGGGTTGTGGAGAAAAGGGACTTGCACTATTGTTGGGAATGTAAATTGATTCAACCACTGTGGAAAACAGCTTGGAGGCTCCTCAAAAAAAAAAAAAAATAAATAAATAGAGCACTCCTGGGTATGTATCCAAAGAAAATGAAACAATTATTTAAAAAGATATATCCACTAATATTTATCACAGCATTATTTACAATAGGCAAGATATAGAAACAGCTTAATGTCCATAGATAGATGAATGCATGGATGTGTGTGTGTGTGTGAGAGAGAGAGAAATGGAGTATTACTTAGTCATAAAAAAGAATGGAATCTTGCCATTTGTAGACAACATGGATGGGCTTAGAGGGTAATATCCTCAGTGAAATGTCAGACAGAGAAAACTGCTGTAGGATTTTATTTAAATGTGAAATCTAAAACACAAAACAATTGAACAAACACGACAATATGAAACAGTGGTACTAATGGTAATGAACCTGTCTCCCTATGAAGGAGATATAAGAGACACGGGTTCAGTTGCTGGATTGAGAAGATCCCCTGGAGGAGGAAATGGCAACCCACTCCAGTATTCTTGCCTGGAGAATCCCATGGACAGAGGAGCCTGGTGGGCTACGGGTCCATAGGGTTGCAGAGTCGGACACAATTGAAGCTACTTAGCATGCACACAATAGATGCATAGAGTAAACGGTTGCCAGAGGGTGGGGGAGGATAAAAATAGGTGAGGGAAATTAAGAGGTACAAACTTTCCATTGCAAAGTAAATGAATCACAGGTATGAAATTTATAGTATAAAAAATACAGTCAATAATTATTATCTTTGTATGGTAACAAATGACAATTAGACTTATCATGATGATCATTTTGAAATGGTATAGCAATACTGAATCACTATGTTGTGTACCAGAAACTAGTACAATGTTATAGGTCATTCATACTTTAAGAACAAACAAACTCATTATAAAAGAGATCCAATGTGTGGTTACCAGAGGTAGTGGTTGCAGTGGGGATGGGAAGAAGGGACTTCCAATTGTAAAATAAAAAAGTACTAGAGATATAATGTACAAATGATAAATATAACTAACAGTACTGTATTTTATATGTGAAAGTTGTTAAGAGAGTATATCCTAAATGTTTTTACCACAAGGATATTTTTTTCTTTTCTTTATATCTATTAATATATGAGATGATAGACAGTCATTAAACTTACTGTGGCAATCATTTCTTGATGTATATAATTCAAATCATTATGCTGTATAACTTAAACTTGTACAGTGGTGTATGTCAAATATATCTCAGTAAAACTGGAAGAAAATTACCCAGTTATTCTCAGTAGTCTATAAAAATCTTAGGTAGTGTCAGTATTACATATCAATGGAATTGAAAGTGAAGGTGAGCCTAAATACCGAATAGATGAAAGTCTGTCTAAAAAGCAATTCAGTTGTCATATACCACTCTGTGCAATACTAAGGCATCATATTAGAGATTCTTTTGCAGGAGAGCATAAAACAGACAGTCAATAGGCAAAGTACAGTCCAGGGTAATGTGGTGATAATAAAGTGGTTAAGGAACATTTACACATCAAATCAGAAAGACCTCATGCAAATTCACAGTTCCTAGAACTTTGTCAATTTAGCTGAACGTGTTACCACATTCAACATGGTAAAAGTCTTCTTTGAGAAACTTAAACACACCAAGAGCTAAGATCTATAGACACTGAAGTCAGAGAATCCCCAGTGAAATGGTTTATCCAGATCTTATTAACATGAAATTTACATTTTATGATCCCTACTTGTGCACATAGAGCTTCCGGTAATTTTTCTTTAGACTTCTTCTGGATATTGTTTTACAAAACATATGTAGGTGCATATAGACAGATGGAAAAACGGATAAACAGTAATTATTACTTTAAAACATTTAAACAAAATTTGCTTATAAATATTTCTTTTATTAAAATCCTGGTGTAAGTATTCTTAAAGAAGATGAAGGAGGAAAAAGAATAAATAAAGAGAACAGGGAAAATAAAACAACAGTGATCCCTTTCAGACAATGTGATAAGAATATTTTATCATTTGCTCACACCAAGAGTTCAGTTCAGTTCAGTTCAGTCGCTCAGCTGTGTCCGACTCTTTGCGACCCCATGAATCACAGCACACCAGGCCTCCCTGTCCATCACCAACTCCCAGAGTTCACTCAAACCCACCTCCATCGAATTGGTGTCATCCAGTCATCTCATTCTCTGTCATCCCCTTCTCCTCCTGCCCCCAATCCCTCCAAGCATCAGTCTTTTCCAGTGAGTCAACTCTTTGCATGAGGTGGCCAAAGTACTGGAGTTTCAGCTTTAGCATCAGTCCTTCCAATGAACACCAGGACTGATCTCCTTTAGAATGGTATCATGTTTTGTTTGGGCCAGTATATTTAAAAAGCCACACAACTGATAAAATGTGGCATCTCAGAGTAAGGATTATACAGAATGAAATTTTTTTCAAAGTAGTAAGTTATAACTTTTGGGCAAAGTTTTTTTTTCAAATACAGATTTAGGTGTATTTTCAAATACATGCAAGGCTGTGGTGGAAATAGAAAGCTTCACTAATTAAAAAAAGTAAACAATTTTGATGCATTTCTCCATTATCATTAAATTTGTGATGTAAAAGACTTTGTTCCAATTAGTAAAAGAGTTTAAGGCAAGCAACATTTCTGTAATTTACCAAGACATGAATTAATTCGTTTAGGTTACATTTTTAATTTAAAAAATAATCATAGTTTTGTTTTATTTTCTTTTAAACATATTTATCAGAAGTGAGATATGGCTTAGGAATCCAGTAAGTATATGATTTATACTAGAAAATTTTTGATATAGGTTTTATTATGTCTGAAAAAACTTCTAGGCACTTTCAGTTCAGTTCAGTTCAGTTGCTCAGTCGTGTCTGACTCTTGCGACCCTATGAACCGCACCGCCAGGCCTCCCTGTCCATCACCAACTCCCAGAGTTTACCGAAACTCATGTCGATCGAGTCAGTGATGCCATCCAAACATCTCATTCTCTGTTGTCCCCTTCTCCTCCTGCCCTCAATCTTTCCCAGCATCAGGGTCTTTTCAAATGAGTCAGCCCTTAGCATCAGGTGGCCAAAGTATCAGAGTTTCAGCTTCAACATCAGTCCTTCCAATGAACATCCAGGACTGTTCTCCTTTAGGATGGACTGGTTGGATCTCCTTGCAGTCCAAGGGACTCTCAAGAGTCTTCTCCAACACCACAGTTAAAAGCATCAATTCTTCGGCACTCAGCTTTCTTTATAGTCCAACTCTCACATCCATACCTGTCTAGGCACATTAGGATATATTAATCAGAAAAGAACATAATGATTATGGATGATTTACATTTCATCTAAACTTGTTCTTACTATGGCTATGTAACTTTCTAATTTTGATAGATTCTATGGATTCTATGTTAAGTTTGAGTGAACAATTTCAATTTCACTGTACGGAGAAATAGTGTGGATTTCTACATAAATGTGACCCTAGGTGAATAGTATAGTGATTATTATTTCCTGATTTCTCCGACATGAAATTTAACATGCAAAGGGCAAGCTAAACTGGTCAAGTTTTCTGTGGGTTTTATGTGTGTGTGTGTGTTTTATTTTTGTTTTTTAGTATAAGAAATATACATTGATTATTTACTATACCTTTGGTTTATAAAATGGAAACTGACATTTAACACTTAATACTTTATAAAATTCCTCTTACATATATTCTAATTGTTAGATACTTTCTAAAAATACTGTTTCCATTCAGTGGTTCTACTCTCTTAAGAAGAAAATTTTAGTATCATAGATATTTAGAGAAGAGGGCACTTTGGGTGTTTAGATATCTGAGTTAAGGCCCAAAGAAGCTTGTATGGTGATTTCATGAGAATAAAACTGGCCATGTAACATATTTACAATAAATTATAGCAGAGATATAGGAACAAAGAGAAACAAAATATTTTCCAAAAAATTTTCATTAATTTCCATACAAGAAGTGAGAGATCACTAAACTACAAGAAAAATGTACACATTTCTGTTAAGGGAAAGGAAGTTAGCTGTTCAAGGAATAGAGTCAATACCGTTTATTGACATACGGATGACATGTTCTTTACTGGCTTCTTTTTTGCCATGTTACTTCCTATGAATTCTATACACAGCTGTGATCTATGGAACTGGAGAGCAGAAGGTGAGCCTTACTGTGTGAATAAAGATGTTTCTTTTGGTTACAAGTATAGGAAAGAGTAATATGTTATTTCCCTCTGAGATGAGAAAGAATGACAGTTGAATAATTTCATGTACTCCTTTTGTGTCCAAAAGGTTACATAGCATGCTTTTCTGTATCACTTGAGGGAAACTAAGAAACAGATTAAACTTTGTTGAATTCTCTTTCTGAATAGCTATGTTAGCTGTACGTTTGAAACTCCAGATTGGACCGTGATCTACATAGATAACTCTAGACTTTTTAAGGCAAGAAAAATTCCTTCACTTATTTCAAAAGATCCCATTATAACCCCTATAAAAACAGTTCAAGCCCTGAAGCATGAAATTTGATTGCCAACTCATCTACTTTCATTGCTCCCTACACAGTATCAAGATAATGTATCCTTGAATTTTAGTGAGAGATTTATTTCCACTACAGATTAAAAACCAGCCATTCCCTTCAGAAACACATTTGCCACTATCTTTTTAGATTTGAGAGAACTTTGTTACTAGCATTTAATGTTGCTGCATCTGGGTACAAGTTTGTTTATGCATTTGGAAACCAGGAATACCACAATTATACTTTCTGGAATTTGTAAAACTCCACAGAACACAGAGTTATTTGTAGAACTACACAGAGTCCCCAGGACACTTATGAATATCATATTTGTGCAACAAAAATTAATCTTCTGTATTGTGTCCATACTGATAAGTCTACTCTGGTCCTAGTCATGGGAATCTAAGCTGGCAGATGGAAACTCAAATATATATTGTTTAAACCAGGGCTACGTTGCTCACCTTCTTCATTGGTGGTGTAGGGGAGTACTTTTCCCCCATGTGTAAGAATTGAAGCCACTGTTAATGGCGCACACACCCAGAATAATCAGTCACATGGAATTTGTAACAGAAGAGATATGTTTTTGTCCACAGGAAGAGATGAGGAATTTTCAAGACTAATTCTGCATTAGTGATAATTAGTGAATACTTTGGTGGTCAGTTAAAAGAAAAACACATATCATTGACACTGAATCTTGAATTATTAGAATGACATATACTGAGTCATTAATATATCAGACTATTTATAAAAGTAAATTATGAAATTGATAGCATGTCTGCAGACAAGAAAAACAGAATTAAACAAAGGCAATATTGAAAGTGATACTCTGTACACCTTTAACTGATTACAGAACTGCAAAGAAGAGGTTACCTTTACTCAGTAAGTCTTCTGTTGACTGTATTACATGTGTAACAGTTTCAAAAATATTTTTGTACTTATTGTAAGAGTATGAAGGAAATGACTAAATATATTGATGCTCTTGAGAACCAGTGCTTTCACTCTGGAGAAAGACAAAAACACGAATCAAATGGGGGAGGGGACACTGTGCTTTTAGATTAGAATTTGAACTACTGTCTCCAATCTGTATTGCAAAATTAAATACCTATTCATGATAAAACTCTCAGAAGACCAGAAATAGAAGGAAATGTCCCTAATTTGAAAAATGGCATATAGGAAACACAGAAAATTTATTCTTAATTGTTAAAGGCTGAATATTTCCCAGGAGTATCAGGAACAAGGCAGGGTTTAGCATTATGAGCTATTGGTATAAAACAAACAAGAAATATGAACAAAACCCTGAAGACTAAAGAGGAAGATTTATAGGCATTATGAAACTATCAGTTGAATATATTGGATTTGTAAAAATATATAAAGGAGATCCAACCAGTCCATCCTAAAGGAAATAAGTCCTGAATATTCATTGGAAGGACTGATGTTGAAGCTGAAACTCCAATAATTTGGCTACCTGAAGCAAAGAACTGACTCACTGGAAAAGACCCAGATGTTGGGAAAGATTGAAGACAGGGGAAGGGGATGAGAGAGGATGAGATGGTTGGATGGCATCACCGACTGAAGGACATGAGTTTGAACAAGTTCCGGGAGTCGGTGATGTACAGGGAAGTCTGGCGTGATGGAGTCCATGGGGTCACAAAGAGTCGGACACGACTGAGCAACTGAACTGATAGAAGAATTGAAAAAATTATTTTAGCAAAGTTATGAGCTTTAAGGTTAAAATATATAAAAATCAGTTATACATCTAAATTTTCAGTTAAGTTCAGTTCAGTCACTCAGTCGTGTCCGACTCTTTGTGACCCCATGAACTGCAGCACACCAGGCCTCCCTGTCCATCACCAACTCCCGGAGTCTACCCAAACCCATGTCGATCGAGTCAGTGATGCCATCCAAACATCTCATCCTCTGTCGTCCCCTTCTCCTCCTGCCCTTAATCTTTTGCAGCATCAGGGTCTTTTCCAATGAGTCAGTTGTTCACACCAGGTGGCCATAGTATTGGAGATTCAGCTTCAGCATCAGTCCTTCCAGTGAATATTCAGGACTGATTTCCTTTAGGATGGACTGGTTGGACCTCCTTGTAGCCCAAGGGACTCCCAAGAGTCTTCTCCAACACCAGAATTCAAAAGCATCAATTTTTCAGCACTCAGCTTTCTTTATAGTCAATCTCTCACATCCATACATGACCACTGGAAAAACCATAGTCTTGACTAGTGGACCTTTGTTGGCAAAGTAATGTCTCTGCTTTTTAATATGCTGTCTAGGTTGGCCATAACTTTTCTTCCAAGGAGTAAGTGTCTTTTAATTTATGGGTGTAGTCACCATCTGCAGTGATTTTGGAGCCCAAAAAAATAGTCTGACACTGTTTCCATTGTTTCCCCATCTATTTCCTATGAAGTGATGGGGCCAGATGCTGTGATCTTAGTTTTCTGAATGTTGAACTTCAAGCCAACTTTTTCACTCTCCTCTTTCACGTTCATCAAGAGTCTCTTTACTTCACTTTCTGCCATAAGGGTGGTGTCATCTGCGTATATGAGGTTATTGATATTTCTCCTGGCAATCTTGATTCCAGCTTGGGCTTCTGCCAGCCCCACGTTCCTCATGATGTATTCTGCATAGAAGTTAAATAAGCAGGGTGACAATATACAACCTTGATGTACTCCTTTTCCTGTTTGGAACCAGTCTGTTGTTCCATGTCCAGTTCTAACTGTTGCTTCCTGACCTGCATATAGGTTTCTCAATAGGCAGGTCAGGTGGTCTGGTATTCCCTTCTCTTTCAGAATTTTCCACAATTTATTGTGATCCACACAGTCAAAGCCTTTGGCATAGTCAATGAAGCAGAAATAGATGTTTTTCTGGAACTCTCTTGCTTTCTCCATGATCCAGCGGATGTTGGCAATTTGATCTGTGGTTCCTCTGCCTTTTCTAAATCCAGCTTGAACATCTGGAAGTTCAAAGTTCACATACTGTTGAAGCCTGGCTTGGAGAATTTTGAGAATTTCTTTGCTAGCATGTGAGATGAGTGCAATTGTGCTGTAATTTGAGCATTCATTGGCATTGCCTTTCTGTGGGTTTTGAATGAAAACTGACATTTTCCAGTCCTGTGCCACTGCTGAGTTTTCCAATGCTGACATGTTAAGTGCAGCACTTTCACAGCATCATCTTTTAGGATTTGAAAGAGCTCAACTGGAAATCCATCACCTCCACTAGCTTTGTTCGTAGTGATGCTTTCAAAGGCCCATTTGACTTCACATTTCAGAATGTCTGGCTCTAGGTAAGTGATCTCACTATTGTGGTTATCTGGGTCCTGAAGAACTTTTTAATATATTTCTTCTTTGTATTATTGCCACTTCTTAATATCTTCTGCTTCTGTTAGGTCCATACCATTTCTCTCCTTTATTGTGCCCATCTTTGCATGAAATGTTCCCTTGGTAGCTTTAATTTACTTGAAGAGATGTCTAGTCTTTCCCATTCTATTGTTTTCCTCTATTTCTTTGCATTGATCACTGAGGAAGGCTTTCTTATCTCTCTTTGCTATTCTTTAAACTCTGCATTCAAATGGGCATATATTTCCTTTAGAGAAGTTAATGCTAAATATATTTGGAAATACAAATGGCCTACAAGTCAAAGTATATTTAGAAAATAATTGATTTGAAAGACTTATACTTCAGGATTTGTAATTTACTATGAGACAACAATAATAAATGCAGCGTGATATTTACATAAAACTAAATGTATAGATCAATGAAACAAAATTAGACTGATACATATACATCAATTTTTTGTGTGTGTCAAAAATGCCAAGGTAGTCAGTGGGGAGAGGGTTTCATTTCAACTAGTAATGCTGGAATATTTGACCACAGTACCACATAGTTACCATTGGACAGGTTATAGGGAAAAAAAATCATGAATCAGATATAATACAAGATCTGTTATAAAGACAAAAACTACATTCCTGAATTCTACTTATAGATACAGTAAATAAAATATTGCTGCTAACAAAGTAAAACAATCTTTAATCCAAGGTTTTTAAACAGTGAGAGGTTTGTGAACTTCATCTTCACACTTCTTTGATATTTAGAAAGGAGTATTGCCAAAGGGAGTTAAATATGGATTAAGAGAAAAGAAAGCAAATCTGAACTTTAAATGTAAACAAAATAATAAATTATGTTGCAGTAAATTGCTAGTTCATTAAAAGAAAGTCAACTTATACCACATATGCAGTATCTTATAGCTTCTTCCACAGTTATTTTAAATCTGTATTTCAGCAGCAGCTCAGAACCTATTGCTAAATTCTTATGTGTCTCAGGGCATATTTTGTGTACCACATCTGTTGTTTTCGTAGTTTTGGTAGGAATTTTTGAAGTATGTATAGGACCTTCACTACCTCTAGGAGAGAAATGCATCTTTTTTTTTCCAGTTAGTTTCACAGCATACTCGGAGAATGAGTACACTTTTACTGCATGCAATGTCTTAGAACAGAGAAAGGGAGGCATTCATTACAAGAAACTGTAATTCTAAATAAAATAATTTCTTTGTCACTATGTTAAAGTGGCTACTAAATGGTAGTCCTTAATACAACTTCTCCAACAGTTATGCTAAAATTCCTGTTGAAGACTGACAACAAAATACAAGTAAACTGAAAAGTGAAGAGACTTTTATTTCTGGGAAGATGAAGTTAGGTATCTCATTTTACTCCTACTGTGTAACTACAATGCCCTAACTTTGTATATAAAACAAACATAAGATTCTAAAAGGCAGGGAGAAGAAAATAACCAACTAAGACTTAAGGACCTGAGGGAAAACCTGGGGGGAGTTCCTTGGATTTTTCCTTTTATCTCATATACCCCATAGCAGTTAACCTGAGGAGCCAGTGACCTGAAAGTTCTAGCAGTTACAAACAAATGAAAAGCATTGGAGAAGTCTGCTGTCTTTTGCTGAAGAACTAGAAGAGAGATAGACTGACTGACACAAATCTTTTTTTTTTTTAAATAAAATAACTGCTTCCTCCAGATAAAGAATAAGACAACTGTGGCATCACCCCCACTAGAAGGCAGAGAATCCAAACTTCCACTCTCACTAGGCTGTGGCTTCCATTCCAGAGTGGTGTCAGAGAAGGAAGTCATGATCAAGAACATTCATTGCCAAGCAAAGACTCTCCCTTTGCATGGTCTGGGGAGACTTACCTGGGGGAGCGTGGAAGTCCCCACCTGAAGGCAGTGATGTACGTCTCACAATCACCCCCGAGGAGGTATCAGATGATGCCAAGAAGAGTCAGAATTCTCATCATCATTCACCTTCAGTGAATCCACCCTTCACTTCCGTAACATCAGTGGAGGCCACGTGGGGAGGAGCAATGAGACACTTATTGCACAAGCAGACGAGGTAGTACTGGTGAAAGTGAAAGTGAAGTCGCTCAGTTGTGTCCGACTCTTTGTGACCCCATGTACTGTCGCCCACCAGGCTCCTCTGTCCATGGGATTCTCCAGGCAAGGATACTGGAGTGGGTTGCCATTTCCTTCCCCAGGAGATCTTCCCAACCCAGGGACTGAACCCCAGTCTCCTACATTGTAGGCAGATGCTTTACCATCTGAGCCACCAGGATAGTCCTAGTATTAGTATTAGTGAAGGCATAGTGAAAAGATTGAATCCTGACCCCAAATCTAGTAATAGTAAAAGGCCCCTTTCTCTCAGAGACAAAACAGAGAACCTGGACTCATTTCCCAACCTGGCCTTAGTAAGGTGGTAGCCCCCTTCCCCAGCAAGAGCAGCATCAGATATACACTGTTAAAACACAAGATTTCAATAAGATCCAGAGTCTCACAGGCTTCCCAGGTTGTGCAGTGGTAAAGAATCCGCCTGCCAATGCAGGAGAAACAAGAGATGTGAGTTCAATTCCTGAGTCAGGAAGATCTCCTGGAGTAGGAAATGGCACTCCACTCCACTATTCTTGCCTGGAAAATTCTATGGGCATAGGAGCCTGGTGGGCTACAGTCCATAGAGCTGCAAATTATTGGACATGACTGAGCACACACAAAGAGTCTCACAACAGATTACTTAAATTGTTCATTTCAGTTAAGATCACTTATTATTGTAAGAACCAAGAAGATCTCTATTGAGAAAAGGTAATGGAGGCTGACTCTGAGGAAAAACAGATATTAGAATTATCTCAAGGATTTTAATAGAAGCTATCATATAAATGTTTCATTGAAAATTATGAACATGTTTCATTTTATTTATTTATTTTTGGCTGTGTTGGGTCTTCATTGCTGGGCTGGCTTTTCTCTAGTTGCAGCAAGTGGGGGCTACTCTCCAGTAGTGGCTTGCAGGCTTCTCATTGTGGTGGTTTCTCTTGCTGTGGAGCACAGGCTCTAGGGCACGGTGGTGTGGGCTTCAGGAGTTGCAGCAAGTGGGCTAAGTAGTTGTGATTCTATTGCTCTAGAACACAGGCTCAGTAACTGTGG
Organism: Moschus berezovskii; assembly: GCF_049115385.1. Taxonomy (NCBI): domain Eukaryota; kingdom Metazoa; phylum Chordata; class Mammalia; order Artiodactyla; family Moschidae; genus Moschus; species Moschus berezovskii. The sequence continues at coordinate 86,340,561 of NC_142469.1, read as the reverse complement.
TGCACAGGTTTAGTTGCTTCATGGCATGTGGGATCTTCTGGAACAGGTATCGAACCCATGTCTCCTGCATTGGCAGGCGGATTCTTTACCACCGTGCCACCAGAGAAGCCTTGAACATGTTTTAAATAAATTAAGAAAATGGAAAGTTTCAGAAAATAAATAAGATATATAGAGAAGAATGAAATGGGAATTTTAGAACTGGAAAAAATACAATAACCTAAATTTCAAAAATGCAATGATTAAGCTCTACAGCAGAACTGAAAGACCAGAGAAAATCAAGTGAACTTGTTGATTTAACAGTAGAAACCACATAATCTGAATGACATGATAAGCAAAAATAGGAGTAAATGGAGTGTCTCCCTTTTCTTCTTGAGTTTTGGAAATTATGTTTGGCAGTTGAAGCAAATATCATAATAATATCTGATGTGGTTCTAAATGTATGTAGAGGAAATTTTATTATTTAAAAATAATTCCATTATAAATAGGGAAGGGTTAAGCCATGTAAAAAGAGATCATGTTTTTATAGGTCGCAGGGACTGGTAAAATGACTACAATATATCATACACATATAATTCAAAGCAAATTCTAAAATATGATTATTTAGCTCATAGAAAAATAAGGAAAATAAATTAGTGAGAAAAGAACAAAGAGAATAATCAGAAACATACCAATACAGATGGTATTTGGGGTCATAAAACAAGCTGCAGCAAATTTAAATGTAGCTAAATCATGCAGAATTTTTCTGTTAACCACAGAAATCAAATAATTGGTGAAATCAAATCAAATCAATAAATGAAAGATTAACAGAAACTCCCCAGATGCCTGAAAAGACACTACTAAATAAGCCATGGGTAAAGAGGAAATCTCAAGGAATTCAACTGAATGATGATGAAAATATAACATCAAGCTAAACTAATGCTGATATAGAAATTTATAACATTAAATTCTTAACTTTAGAAAAAGGGGAAAGTCTCAAAGTAATATTCTAAGTTTCTACCTCAAGAAAGTAGATAAAAGAGAGCAAAATAATCGTAAAGTAACTAGAAGAAATGAAGCAGTAAAGAAAAGAACTGATAGCCATGGAACTGAAACAGATAAAAATAGAGAAAATCTTTAGCCCAATATAATCTCTATGCTAAAGTGGTATATTTTGAGGCGGCATATTCTGTCACCCTCCATTAGACATGAATGTCAATTAAATAATAGGATGTAAATTAAATATCCCCACACAAGTACAGCCATGTGGTATTTCATCCCTTCTTGGTGGGAATGTAAAGTGACACAGCACTGTGGCAAACAAACAATTTAAATAAACTGTGGTATATCCATACCGTGAGTTACTTCTTAATAAAAAAAAGGTTTAACTATTGACCTGCTCAATCTCAAAAGATTACATATTTGATAATTTAACTTATATAGAAAATATAAAAACTAAAAAATAAATTAGCAATTGACAGGAGTTTGGGATAGTAAGAGGATTTTGCTTTATATGGGGAACACAAAGGAAATATTTTTGTGATGAAATTTTTACCTTGATCGCAATGGTTGTTACACAAACCTACATATGTGGTAAATGGCATAGACCTATATACACACGTGGGCTTCCCAAGTGGTGCTAGTGGTAAAGAACCTGCCTATGAATACAGGAGATGAAAGAAATATGGGTTTGATCCCTGAATCAGGAATATCCCATGGAGGAGGGCATGGCAACCCACTCTAGTATTCTTGCCTGGAGAATCCCACAGGCAGAGGAGCCGGGCAGACTACAGTCCATAGGGTTTCACAGAGTTGAACACAACTGAAGTGACTTAGCATGCAGCATGCACATTCACATATACTAATATTAGTTATCTGACTTAACTATTGTTCTGTAATTACACAGGGGGAGCCTAAGTGAAGGGTATGTGGGGGAACCGTAAGGGGAACCTAAGTGGGGAGTATGTGGGATCTCTGTGCTATCCTTGGAACTTTCTATGAACCGATAATTATTTCAAAAGTATTTTTTAAAAGAATGAGGATTTTGTCTAACATTGTTGTCTTTAACTCAGCTGGTAGAGATGAAGTAGGAACTAACTGTTGTCCAAAGTTTTTTGTTCATACCATACTTTCCTCCATAATATGGAGATTACTTGACAAATGGTGGGATTTTGCTTTGAAATGTTCCCTTCAGTTTGACCTAGACTCAAAGAATCCTGTTGTGCACAAGTCAAAAAAATCTTACAACTGTCCCAATATGTACTGTCTAAGGGCTGCTAAGCACCTCCCCTCCCAGGCTATGAACTTACACGTATTTCTAACCTTTGCAAATAGGAGGGAAGGAAATGGGATATCCAGGGGAGGGCAGATGATAGCAGTTACTATTATCAAGAATTATTTTTTTATTACTTATTAATAAAGAGCTGTAGACAATGATGGAAAGCCAGTTACAGTAAGTGCTTCACATTTGTATAGCAGAAAGCAAGACAGATGAGGTAAAATGAGACCATATCCCTCCTGAATGAAACAGAATCAATACAGTACCCAAGAAAAATCATGCCATAGTTAAAAAAAATAATGGTAAAAAAGCACTAAATTTGGAACACGAGCTTAGCTTTGAATCTCTACCCCACCATATTTTCCCCGAATTCTTGGAAAATAGAGTTAAAAATGCCTACAGTGAAACTTGATTTAAATGATTAACAATAAAATGTGCACAATAATGCAAAAATAGATTATGATCCAGTTCAGTTGTTTTTTCTGTGTTTTCAAATAGCGTAATATTAAAGCATAAAAAATAATTAGAAATCATTAATGTCATTAATTTATTGTAAATTTCTGATAGGACTGAAATATCTTTCTTATAGACATCCAATATATCCTCAGAGGTAATCATAACTAAAAGTTGTGTGCAATTTTTTGTTTTACATATGTTGTTACACATTTTGTAGGGAAGTATAATGTCAAATAAAAAAGTTTGCAGACTTCTATTTTAAAATGTTCACTGAATAGTTAGTCATAAATATAGATTCTCCAAAACCTATGCTGAAATTTCCATGAAGACTCACTAAAAATGAAAATTTAAAAAGTATTTCAAGTATAGTTGGCATTCTTTATTCAGGTGTTCTGCACATAGGCTGATACAGAAGGCCTACTATAGCGAACTTGAGTAGTCATAGATTTTTGTATTCATGAGCATCATGAAACCAATCTACCATGGGTATGATTAACCATACATATATATATAATTACATATTTTAAATAAATTAAGCATTTTCATTTATCTTACATTTCTATATGAATGTATATATGTATCTATGACATTTTTGGGCTTCCTTGGTAGCTTAGCTGGTAAAGAATCCACCTGCAATGCAGGAGACCCCTTGTTGTATTCCTGGGTCAGGAAGATTCACTGGAGAAGGGATAGGCTACACACTCTAGTATTCTTGGGCTTCCCTGGTGGCTCAGATGTTAAAGAATCTGCTTGTAGTGCAGAAGATCTGGGTTCTAACCTCAGTTGGGAAGATTCCCCTGGAGGAGGGCATGAGAACCCCCTCCAGTACTCTTGCCTGGAAAATTCCATGGACGGAGGAGTCTGGTAGGCTGCAGTCCATGGGGTCGCGAAGAGTTGGACACGACTGAGCGACTTCCCTTTCACTTTTCACTTTCATGCATTGGAGAAGGAAATGGCAACCCACTCCAGTATTCTTGCCTGGAGAATCCCAGGGTCAGGGTAGCCTGGTGGGCTTCCGTCTATGGGGTTGCACAGAGTCGGACACGACTGAAGTGACTTAGCAGCAGCAGCAGCAGCAGCAGCAAAACCTAGAATAGTGCTGGATCATTGCATGCTCCCAGCATGGTGGCCTGCCCCTGTAAAATGTAGTGTGGAGGATTATAGCAGAACATGCTAGCTCTAAGGGAAGTTCATACCCAAGAGGGAATGGAGAAGTCTTGGATGATTGCATCAAGTTTTTCCTTGCAAAATCATCATTCAGGTGAAGTTCAGTTCAGTTCAGTTCAGTTCAGTTCAGTCGCTCAGTCGTGTCCGACTCTCCGCGACCCCATGAATCACAGCACGCCAGGCCTCCCTGTCCATCACCAACTCCCGGAGTTCACTCAAACTCATGTCCACAGAGTCGGTGATGCCATCCAGCCATCTCATTCTCGGTCGTCCCCTTCTCCTCCCGCCCCCAACCTTTCCCAGCATCAGAGTCTTTTCCAGTGAGTCAACTCGTCGCATGAGGTGGCCAAAGTATTGCAGTTTCAGCTTTAGCATCAGTCCCTCCAATGAACATCCAGGATTGATCTCCTTTAGAATGGACTGGTTGGATCTCCTTGCAGTATAAGGGACTCTCAAGAGTCTTCTCCAACACCACAGTTCAAAAGCATCGATTCTTCGGCGGTCAGCCTTCTTCACAGTCCAACTCTCACATCCATATATGACCAGGGGAAAAACCATTGCCTTGACTAGACGGACCTCTTAAACAAGTGTAAGGATAGGCTTCCCTGGTGGCTCAGAGGTTAAAGCGTCTGCCTCCAATGCGGGAGACCTGGGTTCGATCCCTGGGTCGGGAAGATCCCCTGGAGAAGGAAATGGTAACCCACTCCAGTATTCTTGCCTGGAGAACCCCATGGACGGAGAAGCCTGGTAGGCTACAGTCCCACGGGGTCGCAAAGAGTCGGACGCGACTGAACGGAACGGAAAGGATAGAAAGGAGAAAGAAGTGATATGCTGGTTGAGCTGCTTCCACTTAGGAGGCAAGAACAGAATGTGAGGGATTAGCAATCCAAACCAGCATTAAGCAGGCATAAGAACACAGTATATAGAATAGATATATACGTTTTGGGTAGTATAGATACGAAGAGATCTACAAGAGTTGAGAGGGGAAGATTTAATTAAATGTTGGGAATTATGTAGTGCTTCTAAAGGGAAAGCCTTTATTATAATGCTGTTAATCCCTAATAGGATGTCCAACAAGGCATTGCTTTCAGTTCACTCTGTGGCATCTGGTTTAGCATTTAATCTGCCATCTATGAAGAATGACTTTCTGCCACTTACATGTACTAGCTGCAAAACAGTTTGAATCTTGCCCGGGTAAACACCCAACATGCGAAGTAGAATCATGAGATATTTTTATAAATTAATCTCCAATTTTGAGATAGTTCACACTTCTGATTTAGAAATTACATTAAGTAGCATGCTTTAATAGAAACCATCATTTAAAATATGTGTATATGCTGTTATTTTCCTCTCTAGTGATATATGGTAAAAAAAATTCAGGGCTGAATTACATATTCAAACTGAATGATCAGAAAGTCTTGCTTGAGCAGAGAAAAACACTTAGGGTTATACCAATCAATGGAAATATCAGTATGCTTTAAAAATTATAATCCTTAATGGAAAGTTCAAGATAACTCTAACTTTCTCTAGTTGGAACACTTAAAATATTGAGAAGTAAATGCATTGTATTGAACTGGAGTTCTACTTCATTGACTGAGTGTAGAAGAGAAAGCAATCAGTGCTAAGATCCTTACCACAGTCATGGGATTTGTTGAGTCTTCTGTCTCCAACTTGGGAAATATATCTAATTAAGGGAAGTTTGCCTTTAATGATTTGCCTTAGGATCACAATTAGTGAAGACCTCTAGGGTCTGTGGTTTCTATTTAGGGTCTTCCAGATTGGAGAAGGAAATGACAACCCACTCCAGTGTTCTTGCATGGAGAATCCCAGGGACAGGGGAGCCTGGTGGGCTGCCATCTATGGGGTCGCACAGAGTCGGACACAACTGAAGCGACTTAGCAGCAGCAGCAGTTTGACTACACTGCTATCCAATATAGGAATTAATGAAAGTTTCATGAAAAATATACATTGTCTACTCTACTGAATAATTTCTCTTAAGAATATGTTTCCTTTCTTAAATATTTGTGTTTCTACATCTTGAAAGGAAAAGTTTACAAATACTTCTATTTATGTATAAAGTATGACTTTTTCATTTTAAGTTATGACAGATGTTAGCTATCTTTAATGGCCATTGTGAAGATGAGTGATTATCTAGAAGTTCATCCTTCATTCAAAAATTTTTGACACTCAGTCATGCAAACTGATTTTTCATATTAGAAGGACCACACAGTAAAATCTAATTCATGTTTATAATGGTAATGCATATTATATAGTAGTACTTTATATAGTACTCTAAAAAATATTGTGATAGGCAGCTTACTGCTGCTGCTGCTGCGTCACTTCAGTCGTGTTCGACTCCGTGTGACCCCATAGACAGAAGCCCACCAGGGTCCCCCGTCCCTGGGATTCTCCAGGCAAGAACACTGGAGTGGGTTGCCATTTCCTTCTCCAATGTGTGAAAGTGAAAAGTGAAAGTGAAGTCGCTCAGTCGTGTCCGACCCTTAGCGACCCCACGGACTCCAGCCTACTAGATGGCTCTTAATGATCCCTGTTTGTTGGTATTCGCAAGTTTTGTCATCTGCTCTCCATGAGGACAGACAGGGTCTACTGATACGTTTTTACAAATAGAATATGGGAAAGGTGAGGGAATGTTGATTCCATGATTATTAGTCTAGTCAAGGCAATGGTTTTTCCCGTTGTCATGTATGGATGTGAGAGTTGGACTGTGAAGAAGGCTGATCGCCGAAGAATTGATGCTTTTGAACTGTGGTGTTGGAGAAGACTCTTGAGAGTCCCTTGTACTGCAAGGAGATCCAACCAGTCCATTCTAAAGGAGATCAATCCTGGATGTTCATTGGAGGGACTGATGCTAAAGCTGAAACTGCAATACTTTGGCCACCTCATGCGACGAGTTGACTCAATGGAAAAGACTCTGATGCTGGGAAAGGTTGGGGGCGGGAGGAGAGGGGGAAGACCGAAAATGAGATGGCTGGATGGCATCACCGACTCTGTGGGCATGAGTTTGAGTGTACTCCGGGAGTTAGTGATGGACAGGGAGGCCTGGCGTGCTGTGATTCATGGGGTCGCGGAGAGTCGGACACGACTGAGCGACTGAACTGAACTGAAAGACAGTGAGTCCCACTAGCCTGCAGTCTCTAGATTTTCTGTTCTTGCTCACTGTAGTCAAGCAAGGTGACGCATCATGGAGGTCCTTGTGATTTTATGGAGTAATTACATGTCAAGGAACTGAGGGTATCCTTCAGCTAAAGACGAGTGAGACACTGAAGTCCTCTAAGAATCCACAAGGAACTGATTCTTGCCAACCACATGAATGAGCTTTGAAATCAGATCCTTCCCCAAAGGCTTGACATTTCTCCATGCCTTTCTGACAATTTGACTGCAACCTTGGAAAAGAGTCTGAGAAAGAGGAACAAAAAGGTTGAGCTTGGATTTCTGGCCCAAAGAAACTACAAGAAATAAATGTTTTAAACCATCTGGTTTTAGAGTAATTTGTTTTGAAGCAGTATATAATTCATGCCAACCTACGTGCCTATAATGTTTAAAATAGATATTATCCCAGGGGATAACCAATAATGAAGGAAAATGATATTACTGGTATCACCAAATTTTCCTTAGACTCATTTGAGTTCAAACAGCTATAGGCAGCTATGATATAAAACTACTTAGATGCAAGCATCATTTTATATAAATGTAGAGGCTTAGTAAAATAAAACTGGCTTGCCATAAAACAATATCGAGTTTGAAAATAATGAAATCAACCACTAGATACTGTTTGAATTAATAAAACTCTGTAAATACACTAATATTCTTAGTCAACAAAAGAGCAATTTATAACTATTTAAAAATAAATTAAATCTGATTCTTCAGATTAATGATATAAACTGGTTTATGCAGTTTATGCTATAAGTTTTTGCCCCAGTTGAGTTTTTATTCAAATAGACTTTATTATTTAGAAGAGTTTTAGATTTAGTAAATTTGAGCAGAAAGTACAGAGACTTCCTATATCTTCCCTGCCTCCACACCTACATAATCTCTCCCATTCTCAACATTCCCCACCAGAGTAGTATATTTGTTAGAACTGATGAACATACATTGACACATCATTATTGCCCAAAGTTCATAGTTTACAAGGGGTTCACTTTTGGAATTATAAATTCTTTGGGATTGAGAAAATGAATAATGTCTGTGCCCACTTTCACTTGCCTAAAAATCCCTGTTTATCTTTTCCTCTCCATAACCTTTGGCAGCCACTGATCATTTTTCTCTCTCCATAGTTTTGTTTTTATCAGAATGTAAGATAGTCAGAATCTTATAGTATAGTAGAAGAGCATGTAGCCTTCTCAGACGAACTGCTCACACTTAGTAAAATATAAAGATTCCTCCGTGTCTTTTCATGATTTGGTAATACAGTTCATTTTTAGTTTTAATAATATTATGTTGCCTTATCACTTTATTTATCCATTCAGCTACTGAAGGTGATTTGTCTGAAATTAATATATAATAGCTATTTCTGTTTTCTTTTGATTATTGTTAGCATGATATTTCTCCATTTATTAGCTTAATCTATACACCTTTTTATTTAAAGTGAATTTCTCATAGACAACATATGCTACTGCTGTTAAGTTGCTTCAGTTGTGTCCGACTCTGTGCGACCCCATAGATGGCAGCCCACCAGGCTCCTCCATCCCTGGGATTCTCCAGGCAAGAATACTGGAGTGGGTTGCCATTTCCTTCTCCAATGCATGCATGCATGCTAAGTCGCTTCAGTCATGTCTGACTCTTAGTGACTCCATGGACAGCAGCCCACCAGGCTCTTCTGTCCACGGAATTCTCTAGGCAAGAATACTGGAGTGGGTTGCCATTTCCTTCTCTAGACAACATATAGTTGGATCTTATTTCTTGAATTACTCTGACAATCTTTTGTGGTACATTGGTCTTCCAATTGGTACATTTAGACCACTGACATTCAAAGTAATTATTGATATAAATGGACTAATATCTACTATGTGCCATGCTATGCTTAGTCGCTCAGTCATATCCAACTCTTTGCCACGCCATGGACAAAGGAACCTAGAGGGCTACAGTCCATGGGGATTCTCCAGGCCAGAATACTGGAGTGGGTAGCTGTTTGCTTCTCCAAGGGATCTTCCCAACCCAAGGACTGAATCCAGGTCTCCCACATTGCAGGCAGATTCTTTACCAGCTGAGTCACCAGGGAAACCCAAGAATACTGGAGTGGTTAGCCTATCTCTTCTCCAGTGGATCTTCCTGACACAGGAATGAAACTGCGGATTCTTTACCAGCTGAACTACCAGGGAAGCCTGTATATGTGTATATATATATATGTATATATGTGTATATATAATATGTGTACATGTATGTATATATGTGATTTGTGTCTTCTTCTCGTATTATTCTATTCAGAATGCCATAACAAAATACCATAATAGCTTAATCAAGATAAATGTATTTTCTAGCTCCCCTGAAATATAGAATTCCAAGATTAGTGTTATAGCAAAGTTGCTTTCTGTGAGACCTCTCTTCCTGGCTTGCAGATAACTGCCTTCTCATGTAGCCTTTCCTCTGTTTATACATGCAGAGAGAGATCTCTGGTGTTTCTTCCTCTTATAAGGATACAAATCCCACTCGATTAGGGCTCCACCCTTACAACCTTATTTGACTTTTATTATCTCCTTGGTAATAAGGATGTAAGAGATATACCTTACATTGCAGACACAAAATAGTCACATTGCAGGGGGAGTTAGAGCTTTAACATATGAATTTTGGTGTAAAAATTTGGTTTTCATTTTCTTGGGTAACCTGACTATAAATTTATCAATTTTATTAATCTTTCCATAGAATCAGCTTTTAGTTTTGTTGATTGTCTCTATAATTTTTCTTTTTATTTTCAGCCATAGATTTGTGTTTTAGTTTTTGTTTTCTTTTACTTTCTTTAGAGTTAGTTTGCTCTTCTTACTCTAGTTTACTAATGGGGAAGGTTAGATTTATTTTAGATTTTCTTTTTTAATATCTATATTCAATACTGCAGATTTCTCTTTTTGCACTGCTTTCAATGCATTCTGTGCTATTTTATATGTTGTATTTTCATTTAGTTTAAAATATTTTAAAATATTCTTAACTTATTTTTCATGTATTTTATAGAAGTATTTTACTTCATTTTAAAATATTACAGGATTTTCTAGCTATCACTTTGTTACTGATTTCTAGTTTAATTCCATTGTGATCTGAGAATGTATCTTGCATGACTTCTCTTTTATATTTGTTAGTTGGTTTTACAACCTAGAATGTGATATATCTTGGTGTGTAATCCAAGCAATCTTGAGAATAATACATATTATGCTCTTGTTGGATGAATTATTCTATAAATGCCAACTAGATCACATTGATTGATGGTGCTGTCCAAGTCAGCTCTATTCTTACTTATTTTTTGTCTGCTTGAGCTATCAGTTAGAGAGAGAGAAGTGTAGAAGCATGAACTATAATAGTGGATTTATTCATTCTTGAAGTTCCAGTAGTTTTTTTCCTCATGTTTTTTGATGCTCTCTTGTTTGATGCTCTCTTATTTGATGCATACACAGTTTATGTTGAGTCCTTTTTGGAGAATTAACTCCATTTTCATTATGTAATGTCACTTTTCATTTTTGAAAATCCTCTTTACCTGAAATGAATAGATCTGTTCCTAAGTGTGGTCTGATTAGTGTTAGCATGGCTATCTTCTCCATCTCCCAGAGGGAGAGCATGTGAAGACACAGCAAAAAGGTGGCCACTTACAAGCTAGGGAGAGATTTTGGGAGAATTCAGCTCTGTTGATATCTTGATCTTGGACTTCTGGTCTCTAAAACTGTGGAAAGATAAATTTCTATTGTTTAAGTCACCAAGCCTGTGATTTTCATTATATTCAGTTCAGTTCAGTTCAGTCGCTCAGTCGTGTCAGACTCTTTGCGACGCCATGAATCACAGCACGCCAGGCCTCCCTGTCCATCACCAACTCCCGGAGTTCACTCAAACTCATGTTCATAGAGTCGGTGATGCCATCCAGCCATCTCATTCTGTCGTCCCCTTCTCCTCCCTCCCCCAACCTTTCCCAGCATCAGAGTCTTTTCCAGTGAGTCAACTCGTCGCATCATGAGGTGGCCAAAGTATTGCAGTTTCAGCTTCAGCATCAGTCCCTCCAATGAACACTCAGGATTGATCTCCTCTAGAATGGACTGGTTGGATCTCCTTGCAGTACAAGGGACTCTCAAGAGTCTTCGCCGACACCACAGTTCAAAAGCATCAATTCTTCGGCGATCAGCCTTCTTCATAGTCCAACTCTCATATCCATACATAACCACGGGAAAAACCATAGCCTTGACTAGACGGACCTTGGTTGGCAAAGTAATGTCTCTGCTGTTTAATATACTATCTGCTGCTGCTGCTGCTGCTAAGTCACTTCAGTCGTGTCCGACTCTGTGTGACCCCATAGACGGCAGCCCATCAGGCTCCCCCGTCCCTGGGATTCTCCAGGCAAGAACACTGGAGTGGGTTGCCATTTCCTTCTCCAATGTGTGAAAGTGAAAAGGGAAAGTGAAGTCGCTCAGTCATGTCTGACTCGTAGCGACCACATGGACTGCAGCCTACCAGGCTCCTCCGTCCATGGGATTTTCTAGGCAATAGTACTGGAGTGGCTTGCGGTTGCCTTCTCCGAATATACTATCTAGCTTGGTCATAACTTTTAGGCTTGGCAAATTAATGTATATATTACAGATCTCTATAAGATGTGAATCCAAATTAATAACAAAATTTAGAATTATTAGTAATATTTACCTCTGTTTTATTGTCTTGAGGGCAACCTGTTATAAGATTGTTTTGTTCAACTTCAGAACTTTTGCATACTTTTATTTTTAATTTTTTATAGCACAAGTCATTTGTCACAACCCAAGTAATTTTTTTAAATAGCCATGGAATGTGTAACTTTTCTGTATTGCTTTTCAAAATAGATCTTTCTGTTGATTTCTTAAACAAATTATAGCTTGTGTGTGAAATCATCTGAAGTTATGCTGAAGTTACTCTGATATTCTGGTAATTTTTTTGTTTGCTCTGTTTTCACTGTAAGAATAATTATAAGCTTTTCTTCTCATGTCTTGTAATTTAAATATTATAATTTATTCAGAAATGGTAATTTTTCTTATCAATCTACATATTATGGACTCTTCATTGCAAAGGATTGTTATATGCATGATCATAGATCATAGCATCTGTTCCATATGCAAAAGTGTCTTTTCAAGAACAGTTATTGACTCTGTGTTCATACGTTCATCTCTATGTCTTCCCTGTACTTCCCTGTCTCTCACATTGTGTTTTTCCTTTATCTTTGCCATGTGAAATTTTATCCATTGGTTCACATAAATGATTTAGGTCCTCATTGCCCTTCATGAATCTAATATTTGCTTAGTTCTTTTCTGTGTGATATTTTTTAAAATTTTAATCATTTTTTTAATCTCTTCTTGTAGCCTTTTTTATCCCTCTTTGTTGAAACACAATCTGAATCTATTTATTACTAATTGTTAAAATGTATCATTTTTTTTAATGAAAATTATGGTATTTATTTTGGTCCTCTAAGCCCAATTCTCACCTTTGCTTTATTTCAAAGGTCCCTGTGAATATTCTCTGTTTTTACAGACATTTGATTAAATGTGGTAAGACTCTATTTTGGGCCCACTGGACAAGAAATGTTTTAAATTAGGAGATTCCTTAAAAACTGGGGTGAGGAGGATTGACTACCAAAATCTCCAAAGCAAGATCGTAATAGTTTGTCAAATGAGCAGTTGTTATAAATAAGACAGTTATTTAGCTGGGACAGTAAAGAAGATTTTTAAAGATATAGCTGTCTAAATATAGCAGGGCTGTGGTTTGGAAAACCAAGGTATTTTTCTGGATGCAGCAAACTGCAGATTTTATCTTAAAGTATAAGAAATCTGTGTTACAAAAATATCTAATATGATGATTTAATTGCTGAGGGAATTAGTTCCCTATCATAGGTGTTCATATACACCAAAATAACCTATTGCCAATGGTCTTTTTGAAACAGATTCTTTATTTTGGTGGGTATTTGACTAAATAGTTTTTCCTACTATGACATTGTGTGTAAAAGGCATAAAGAAACATTAAGCAAAGCTTGATTTTATAATTTATATGGCCTTACTGTTTGAAAAGAGGTATTTGAAATTTTATTTTCCTTCATTTGAAAACCCGTACTTCCAAAATGCTAGAGTGTGATACTAATGATACAGTTGATGAATGCAAATTGGATTCTAAAGTAATTATGCTTTCCAGTCCAATAATCATAAATGACTTTAACAACTTTCCTTTTGCTCTAGATCAAAGTAAAATAGATTTAAGTTAGCTATTTAGAAGTAAAAGGCATGCATAAAGGATATATGTAAAAGAAAATAATGTCTTAAAATTGAGTATTCATTTGTTAGATAGAGGCATTATTTGTTAGATAGAGGCCCATTTCACATTAGCAAAATATGTAGCTGTTAGAATATTTATAAAAGTATTAACAGTTCTTCAATCATGTATTTCTGATATACAATTTTTAAATTGCTACCTAAATTTCTCATCAAATCTAGTATGTTTCATCCTCTTTATAATATTGCCACCAGTTTTCAAGGTTAAGAAGTCTACTGTTCATTTTATATTTACTGATTTAAAGTAAATGAAATTATATATATTGATGAATTAATGGTTAGCAAAGAAGTTAAATTCTCTGTGCTTTGCTTCCTTCCAATTTAGAAAGTATTCGATTAAGGTATCTCATTTAAGGCTATCCTGTGAGATATCACTTCTAGGTACTCAGAATAATTTTCGGTTTATATTAGTATCACAAGTGGCATTTTACCTGTTTAGTGGATAAAAAGAATCTCCCTTCTTTGCTGTAACTTCTATCTGTATATGATTTCAAAAATGACTTAGTCAACACCCTCATTACCCTCTCTCTGCCTGTATGCAAAGAAAACTACCCACACAATTTTCCACTGAAAATTACAAAACTTTGATGAGGTTGAAGCCGAACATAAAATATTCTGTTTTGTGGATAATTAAGGTTATAGTTGAAAATAGGTATGGTGTTTTCACTTGGCTATAAACATAAGTATATTTACGTCCATTTTAATTTCCTCTTATTTCTAAACAATGACAAGTTTACAGGGGTATTCAGTATAAATGCAAATGCTAAATGTTCCATTTGAGTAGATGTAGTTTTATATATTTTCAAGAAAATATATTAAACATGTTAGTTATTAAAGGCATTTTGACACAAAGCATTCAGATGGAGGACACTGTGGACTTGACTATGCATTTATCCCATGGCCACATAACTGTGAGTCTCAGTGCTGTAACAGGGAAAATGCCCATATCTGGAGCATAGTGCTGCTGCTGCTGTTAAGTTGCTTCAGTTGTGTCCGACTCTGTGCGACCCAACTTAGTAAATAATTGTGAATGAACCAGAATGAATAAAATAAACTCTCTGGTTGGCAAATTGAATGTCAGAAATTTTATATACGAATATTCTGCACTTTTTGAAATAGGAGAGTCCCTCAAGTCCTCAAATACAAATAGCTTATGTACTATTAGTGGAAAATTAATTTCACGAATTTAAATGACAAGTTATTAAGGTCCTCAGGAGTTTAGGAGGAGCATACATTTTCAACAGGCTATGTAGTGAAAGTTTCAAAAGGGAAGTCAGCTAAATGTAGACCATAGCCACCCTGGAGAATAGAAGATGGCATTATTGAACAACATAGAAAGCCTCCAGTACAGTTCCTGATAATCATAAACACTTCGCATCACTGGGTAGGAGGAATGGAGGGGCAAAGTAAAGAGTCATATATCTCTAGAGCTCCAAATTATTTCACTAGGTAAATGCTTAAATTTAACAAGTTCATCAAACTATATTAATGTTCAGCATACTATGTTTGTGAATGTAGGAACAAGTCTAGCAAATTAAAATATATTGTTAAAAATAAAATATTTGCGAATGATGGATATAGTTCCCTTGCCTCTGAAATTTTTATATGACAATACTTCATTTTTCAACAATGCTAAGCATGGCAGACTTCCCTGGTGGCTCAGACAGTAAAGCGTGTGCCTACAATGCGGGAGACCTGGGTTCAATCCCTGGATCGGGAAGATCTCCTGGAGAAGGAAATGGCAACCCACTCCAGTACTCTTGCCTGGAAAATCCTATGGATGGAGAAGCCTGGTAGGCTACAGTCTATGGGGTTGCAGAGTTGGACATGACTGAGCTACTTCACTTTCACTTTCAAACGTGGCAGATATGTATATTTTATCAACCTGTAAAGTTTGAGTTGGGTTTCCCTGACGGCTCAAGTGGTAAAGAATCTTCCTGCAGAGTGGGAGACACAGTAGATGCAGGTTCGATCCCTTGGTCAGGAAGATCCCCTGGAGAAGGGAATGGCAGCCAATTCCAGTATTCTTTCCTGGAGAACTCCATGGACAGAGGAGCCTGGCAGGCTACAGTCCATGGGGTTGCAAAGAATAAGACACGACTAAGGTAGTAACACACACACACACACGAAGTATGCGTTCAGTTCAGTTCAGTCGCTCAATCGTGTCCAACTCTTTGTGACCCCATGAATCACAGCATGTCCAGGGTTCAGCAGAAGCAGTATCTTTCATAAATACATTTTAGTACTGCAAGTAAAGACAGAGTAGGTCATTTGCATTTATTATTCTCCTTATAGTCCTTAGGATACAGATTTATTTTTGCTTTTGGGAATTCCACGAATGTTCATGATTTTATACTCATTAAATAAGTCAGAATATATCATTTAAAAAATATTTATTTTTTTTGAAGTCTAGGCACTTGAGATAGCTGTCTCCTAAATAAATTTAGGCTTGGCTTCTATACCACTGCATATCATATCTTCATACACATTCTTGAAATAAATATTGATTTTCACATTATTTTATTAGCACTTTGATAAACACTTCTTTTTTGATACTTTTATTGAGTATAATTTATATACCATAAAATTCACCCATGTTAATTGTAAATATCAATTAATGATTTTAATAAATGTATATTGTATGGTTATACACTCATCATCAAAAATGAGTTTTAGGACATATGCATTACACCTAACTTCCTCCCTGCTATTGCAGCTAATCACTGCTTCCATCCTTATCTCCAAGCAATTCTTATCTTGTGTGTGAGTGTGTGTGCATGTGGACACTATGTTTCCAATTTTCTAGAAATTTTAAATAAATAAAATTATGTACCATATGGGTTTCCCAGGTGGCTCAGTGGAAAAGAATCCACCTGCCAAGCAGGAGACCTGGTTGGGTCTCTGGGTCAGGACAATTCACTGGAGAAGGAAATGGCAACTCACTCTCGTATTCCTGCCTGAGAAATCCCTGGGAAAAAGGATCCTGGCAGGCTACAGTCCATGGGGTTGCAAAGAATCAGATAGGACTTAGAGACTAAACAACAACAATATAGCTTATAGTCTTTTGTGTCTGGCTTCTTTTCCTTAACATTATATTTTTTGAGATTCACTAGTGTCCATTGACACTTAGTTCAGGTTTACTTGTAAGCACATATATATCCTGTTTCATCCATTTACTGGTTGAAACATATTTTGTTTGTTACAATTTTGAACTATTATGCACATATTGCTGTGAGTATTTGCATATAGTTCTTTCTGTGGACATGTTTTCCTTTCTCTTGGATATATTCCTGAAATAAATTGCCAGGTCCTACGGTAAATGTTTGTTTTTCTTATAACACACACACACATACAGAGCAACTGCCAAAATCAATTCTCTTTAATTTTAGCCGTTTCAGTGGGCACACAGTGGTATCACATTGTTGTTTTAATTTCTATTTCCCCACTAACTAGGTTTTTGAGCATCTTTTTATGTGTGATAATGCTTATATGCCCCTTAAACATCTCCTTTGGTTATGTGTTTATTTAAATCATTTGCATATTTACTTATCAGGTTATCTTATTGTCAAGTTGTAAGAATTCTTTATGTATTTTTGATACATGTATTTTCTGAGATTTATATTTTGGAAACATTTTCTTCCAGTCTGTGTCTTGCATTTTAATTTTTTAACTGTGTTTTTAAGGACAAACATTGAGAAAGACAAAGACAAATATATCACTTATATGTGGAATCTTAAAAAAATGATACAAATGAACTTATTTACAAAATAGATATAGACTCACAGAAATAAAAAACAAATTTATGGTTACCAAAAGTGAAAGGTGGGGGAAGGGATAAATTAAGGGTTTTGAATTAACATATACACACTACTATACATAAAATAGATAATCTAAAAGGGCATACTGTATAGCACAGGGAACTTTATTCAATATTCTATAATAAACTATATAGGAAAAGAATCTGAAAAAGAATTGACATATGCATAACTGAATCACTTTACTGTACACCTGAAACTAACACATTATAAATCTACTCTACTCTAATATAAAATAAAAGTTAAATAAAAAATAAAAAATTAACAGCTATGTTTGAGATGTTTTTAGTAATGAACTCTTGTCCAGAAGACACCTGACTGTTTTAGTTGGTTTCATGACATTTCATTCAAAACTTATTGGCAAAGATACGTATACATTGCCTTTATGATGAAGTGTATATACTCAATTTTGTTTTTTTTATTTTCTCTGATGTAATATGGAGAATTATTAGTAGTAGATACACATGCGGCTTATGAATACTATTTTTCAGTCTTAAGGCAGCTGGTCATTTTATGTTTTATTAGACTGTTCTCAAAAATTAAAGCCTTGCATCTTTTCCCTGTATTTAGAAGCAATACACTAACTTCTGTGCATGCTGTTAGCTACCATGAGCACAGGCTTTGTGATCAAATAAATAAAGTTGGGTAGGTTTTGTTTGATAAAAAAGAAAATCGTTAATTTTGACAGAGTACAATTTATCAAGATTTTTCTTTTTAAAATTCTAGCTTTTGTTTCTATCTAAGGAAGTTTGCCTAATCCCAAAACAAATTTCGCCCATGTTTTGTGTCAGAAATTTTATTATTTTATTTTATTTTATTTTTTTTCAGTTAAAAGTATTTTTATTGAAAAAGCACAAATGCAAAGAAATGAACAGAGGAAAATTTATGCGTCAAACCTCGACTGGTCACTTATGATAATATACATGCTACAATTCCATTCTCCCTAATCATTCCACCTTCACCCTCTCCCACAGAGTCCCAAAGACTGTTCTAAATGCCTATGTCTCTTTTGCAGTCTCTTATACAGGGTTCAGGTTACCATCTTTCTAA
Source organism: Moschus berezovskii (assembly GCF_049115385.1). Classification (NCBI taxonomy): domain Eukaryota; kingdom Metazoa; phylum Chordata; class Mammalia; order Artiodactyla; family Moschidae; genus Moschus; species Moschus berezovskii. The sequence goes on along the minus strand of NC_142469.1, from coordinate 86,322,325 downwards.
ATTCCATATATATGCGTTAATATACAGTATTGATGTTCTTCTCTGTGGAGAGAAGGGAACCCTCTTACACTGTTGGTGGGAATGCAAACTAGTACAGCCACTATGGAGAACAGTGTGGAGATTCCTCAGAAAACTGGAAATAGAACTGCCATATGATCCAGCGATCGCACTCCTGGGCATACACACTGAGGAAACCAGAATTGAAAGAGACACATGTACTCCAATGTTCATTGCAGCACTGTTTATAATAGCCAGGACATGGAAGCAACCTAGATGTCCATCTGCAGACGAATGGATAAGAAAGCTTTGGTACATATACACAATGGAGTATTTCTCAGCCATCAAAAAGAATGCATTTGAATCAGTTTTAATGAGGTGGATGAAATTGGAGCCAATTATACAGAGTGAAGTAAGCCAGAAAGAAGAACATCAATATTATTTTAGTAATTACATTTATCTGGAGAAGGGAAAGGCTACCCACTCCAGTATTCTGGCCTGGAGAATTCCATGGACTATACAGACCATGAGGTTGCAAAGAGTCGGACACGACTGAGTGACTTTTACTTTCACTTTCAATTACATTTATGACTATGATTGACAATGAGGCAATTATTGTGAATAGAGTGTGGTGAAAGCTAAACTTTTTTTTTTTTTTTTGTCATTTGTGTATCTAGTTGTTCTACCACTACTTACTGAGAATGTTATACTTTTCCTATTGAATTTCCTTGGCACTTTTGTGAAAAATCAATTAACCATATGTCTTTGAGTCAATATCTGAATCTCTACTATGTCTAGGCTTTAACTAATAACACACTTGATTACTATGGAACCCCAAAGTGCAGTTTGATATCATGTAAAATAACTCTTCCAACTTGGCACTACTTTTCAAAGTTGTTTTCACTAGTGTAGATACTTTGAATTTCCATATAAATAAAAAAATCTGCCTGTCACTTTCTGATTAAAACCTAAGATTTTCACAGGCAATATTTTTAATCATATATCAGTTTAGAGAAAATTGACTCCTTAGCAAGATTGAGTATTCCATTACATGAAATGGTTTATGACTGACACTGTATATAGATCTTCTTTACTTGTTTTTAGCATCCTTTTACAGTTTTCAGCATACATGCATTGCATATCTTCCATTAATTTTTTACAGTTTTGTAATTGTTTTGTTAACAGAATTTTTGTAAAATTGTGTTTTTAGATTGCTTGGTAATTGTACATAGAAATATAACTTATTTTGCATATTGATTTGTATCCTGAAACTTGGTTAAATTCACTTATTAATTTCAGTGACTCTTTTATAGAAATTATAAGATTTTCTGCATATATCATACCACCTGTGAATAGGCAGGTTTGCTTCTTATTTTCCAGTTGTGTGAGGTTTTTTTCCTTTGCTTATTTTATTGACTAGAAATTCCTTTCCAATATTGAAAAGCAGTGTGACAGCAGATTTCCTTGCCTTGTTCATGCTCTTAGCTTTCTAATGGCTGCCATAAAGTTTGCATTATGTACTTTTTAATTTATGATAATGTATTTAATTTTATTATGTACTTACATTGATTAAAAAAAAAACTATTCCCTAGAAGATCTTCATTTTCTTGCTCTCTCTGCTGATGTGTGGTGTTTGTATATCATTATTTTTAATTGCTTTTATATTGACCATTTCTAGTGTTCTTTCTTTTTTCCTGTCCAGCTGAGTTACAAGTCTACGGTCACTTATTCTCAATCTGAAGCACTTTATTTGCTATTTCTAGTAGAACAGTACTTCTAAACATAAATTCTCTCAGTTATTAAGAGAAATATTAACAGCTTTTATGCTTTTATTTTACGTTGACTTGAAAGAAAATTTTCCTGAGTGTAGAATTTCCGGTTGGTAGTTTGTGTAGGTGTGTGTGTGTGTGTGTGTCTGTGTGTATCACTTTCAACTTATCATCCCTCTGCCTTCTGCTTTCTATTGTTTTTGATGAGAAGTTAGCCATTCATTAACAGATTGCTGTTTCCTATGTGCGATGCCAGTTTTCTCCTTCTGCCTTTAAGATTTTCAGTTTAGTTTTAGCTTTTAGCACTTTGATTGGGGTGTGTCTATTCCTAAGTCTCTTTGTTTTGATCCTTTATGGATTTTATTGATCTTATTGGATGTGTGAATTAAAGTTTTACCTAAATTTTGGAAGTTTTCAAGTATTTTTTTTTCCAGTATATACTTTTCGATGGCTCAGATGGTAAAGACTCTGTCTGCAATGTGCAAGATCTGGGTTAGATCCCAGGGTCAGGAAGATCCCCTGGAGAAGGGAATGACTACCCATTCCAGTGTTCTTACCTGGAGAATCTCAAGGACAGATGAGCCTGGTGGGCTACTGTCCATGGGGTAACAAAAGAGTGGGAAATGGCTTAGCGACTAACACTTTCACTGTCATGTACTTTTAATTCTTTCTCTCCTTTCTGGGAGAGTCATTTATATGTTGGATTGAATAGTATTGTTTCACAATATTAGAATATGGGCTCTCTGACACCATTCAATGTTCAGTTTGCTTTGATTTTGTATTAAATAATCACTACTAATTCATTTTTCAATTCAATATTTCTTTCTTTTTCCATCTCCAAAATGCTGCCTAAGACATTGTGAAGTTTTTGTTTTGATGACTATATATTTTGCCACTAGAATATTTTTGCATCACTCTTAATATATTTCCATTGGTGTTAAAAATATTTCTCTTTTCTGTTCAGTTCAGTTGCTCAGTCATGTCCAGCTCTTTGCAACCCCATGGACTGCAGCATTCCAGGCCTCCCTGTCCATCACCAACTCCTGGAGTTTACTCAAACTCATGTCCATTGAGTTGGTGATGCCATCCAACCTTCTCATCCTCTGTCGTTCCCTTCTCCTGTGGCCTTCAATCCAATCTTTGTCTTTTAGTTATATGAAAATATTAAAATCATTGTTTGAAAGTTTCTGTGTGCTTAATTCAGCACGTGCCCATACTGAGTCAGTTTCTGTTGACTGTTTTTTTCTTCCTCAATATGAATAATTTTTATTATGGGTTTTTTTTTTTGCTTTTCTAGTAATTTCTGATTGAAAACTATGTATTATAGATTATACTTTGTAGCGACGTTCTTCTGTTTTATTTTTTAAGGTTATTGATTTTTCATTTGCCTGGACCCAAACAACAGAATGACTCCCTTCCTTACCCTGTGTGAGACATTAATGTCACCATACATTTTTAGTTTTGTTTAGTTGGTTTCTCTCTTTGAATTGAGTTTTATATATTGCAAAGTAATCCTGGTTTACCCTGATAAGCAGTTGTTTCCCTAAAATATTTTGTTTTTTGGAAACAAAATGATCAAAATCTCACATATCCTTCTATCAATGCATTTTTTAAAGTTATGAATTGCTAGGAATATTGAAACTATGTTTCAAGAAGAAGGACACAGTACTAATACTAAAATTAAAACTAACCTTGGTTCTCCCATGAAAGGATAATTCTAGTGGAATAATAACTTGTGTGTATTGAGCCAATATTAGTCTGTGAGAAATGGTTTCTCGGATACCATGTTTTGGCTGTGATTAGATCACATCCCCAAGGAATTTGACTATATTTTTCTTTTACCAGTGAGGAAAGTAGAATAGTTATAATCTTAGTAGAAATCTATGAGACATTAAGAAGTTAATCTTAGAGAACTAAAAGCAATCTGGGACTTCAGGGTTATCTAAAGATACAATCTCAGGGAAAATATTATGCTTCTGCTATTAACAGACTTAGTTATTCAGATAGCTTTATATTTTAGAATTATTTGGATTAATATTAACATTATTTGGAGATTTATTTAAACACTTTATAATTCATTCCAAGCTTATAAATTAGTTGAAAATAAGATGTCTCCCAAATCCATTTAAACAAGTAATCCATATTTTGTGTTTTAATTTGGTCTTCCCCAAATGCTAGTGACTGATCAGTTTTAAGCAATGATGCTCACCTCTCAACTGATCTTCAAACCTAGATGTAAATCAGTTTACTTGAGATCTCTGCACTAGGAATCTCAAGTGTATGATGCTATTAATGCCTTCCTAAACTATTAATGGCTAAGCTTGCAAACCAATGACTCAGTATCCGATTTCCACTTCCAATGTATTTTCCTCATTGACTTCAGAATTATCTATCTACAGCACATATCTGAATAGTAACATCAGGGTGGTCACTATTCCTTGCAACATTGGGTGCCCTTTTATGTCTCACTTTTTTGTTACTATTTCTATCTCTACAGCCCTTCTTTGCCCTTTGTATATGAGAAAGACATCTTCTGTTATTCAAGACCCAGTTCACATGTCACCTCATCTGAGATACTGTATTATTTATGCTCTTTAAGTTTTCAAGGAAGAAACATTCTCATGTTACTATCAAGATTGTTAGTTTATGGTAAACTTACCTGGAGGGTTTGGGGGCATTATTTATTTATCTGTACAGTTACCCTAAATCTTAGTGCTTCTACATAGAAGGTGTATGGTTTATGAATGGAATTTTTGGCCTTATTATTATCATAGAACATTTGGTATGTTTTCTTATATATAAATTTATATAAATCCTGCTCTAGATATGGAGAAAGCAATGGCACCCCACTCCAGTACGCTCACCTGGAAAATCCCATGAACAGAGGAGACTAGTGGGCTGCAGTCCATGGGGTCGCTAAGAGTCAAACATGACTGAGGAACTTTACTTTCATGCATTGGAGAAGGAAATGGCAACCCACTCCAGTGTTCTTGTCTGGAGAATACCAGGGATCGGGGAGCCTGGTGGGCTGCCATCTATGGGGTCGCAGAGTTGGGCATGACTGAAGTGACTTAGCAGCAGCAGTAGCAGCTGCTGCTCTAGATAAACCCAGGGTAGTTTATATGACCAAATAAATTAGAATATAGTACTTCATTCTTAATTAACGTATACTTCAAGATGCCTGAGGGATAGAATGCTCATAGTTCATTAATTCTCCAACACGTGTATTTTCATTCAGTAACTCTTCAATTTCTGCTTAAAGTTGGAGAAAGATGTTCAAGGAGGGAAACATGAAAATGACATGTGCAAGGGCTATCAAAACACAGTGACTGAGCTCTGAACTTACAGAGAATAAGTGTCCTGAACCTGATTTAACTGACTTGAGTGATGTGTTGGTTAGGGTTTGACCAGGGAAGTATACCAGAATGTGTAATATGAAATAATGAGGTTTACTATATGGATGGAATTACATAATTGTGGAGGTTGGTGAAGAATTCTAATGAAGACTTACATCATTATCTGCTGGTGAGCCTAAAATTGCTGTAGGTTAGAACAGCTGACAGACTGGATGAAGCTTGCCCTGGAAAAGATGGGAATCAAAAGCAAATTGGAACTGATAGAACAAACTGAAGCAGGAGTGAATTTTTAACTGCTTTCAACCTCAAAATGCTAGTTTAGTCCAGAAGTTGCTGGCATCATTTACAGTGAGGCTGTATGTGTGCCATGACTTGGAGCAACTGAAGTAGAAGAGTTGATGGACTGCAGGGTAGCGGCCCACCCAACAGGGTGAGTCAGTATATTTGCAACTTTAATAAGCTCAAGTGAAGCTCAGGTCATCGTAAGGATCTTTCAGCTTCAAATTTTCAAGCATTTCTGTTGTTCAGTTCAATTCAGTTTAGTCTCTCAGTCATGTCCAATCTTTGCAACCCCATCGACTGCAGCACGCCAGGCTTCTCTGTCCATCACCAACTCCCGGACTTTACACAAACTCATGTCCATCGAGTTGGTGATGCCATCCAATCATTTCATCCTCTGTCATCCCCTTCTCCTGCCTTCAATCTTTCCCAGCATCAGGGTTTTTCCAAATGAGTCAGTTTTTTGCATCATTTGGCCAAAGTATTGGAGTTTCAGCTTCAGCATCAGTCTTTCCAATGAATGATCAGGACTGATTTCCTTTAGGTTGGACTGGATGAATCTCCTTGCTGTCCAAGGAACTTTCAAGAGTCTTCTCCAACACCACAGTTCAAAAGCATCAATTCTTCGGTGCTCAACTTTCTTTATAGTCCAACTCTCACATCCATACATGACGAGTGGAAAAACCATAGCTTTTGACTAGATGGACCTTTGCTGGCAAAGTAATGTCTCTTCTGTTTAATATGCTGTCTAGGTTGTTCATAACTTTTCAGGAGCAAATGTCTTTTAATTTTGTGACTGCAGCCACCGTCTGCAGTGATTTTGGAGCCCCCCCAAGATAAAGTCTATAACTCTTTCCATTGTTTCCTCATCTATTTGCCATGAAGTGATGGGGCCAGATGCCATGACCTTAGTTTTCTGAATACTGAGTTTTAAGACAACTTTTTACCCTCTTTCACTTTTATCAAAAGGCTCTTTAGCTCTTTTTCACTTTGTGCCACAAGGGTGGTGTCATCTGCATGTCTGAGGTCATTGATATTTCTCCCAGCAATCTTGATTCCAGCTTGGGCTTCATCCAGTGTTGCTCATGATGTACTCTGCATATAAGTTAAATACGCAGGGTGACAATATATAGCCTTGATGTACTCCTTTCCCGATTTGGAATCAGTCTGTTGTTCCATGTCCAGTTCTAGCTGTTTCTTCCTGACCTGCATACAGATTTCTCAGGAGGAAGGTCAGATGATATGTTATTCCCATCTCTTTAAGAATTTTCCACAGTTTTTTGTGATCCCCACAGTCAATGGCTTTGGCAGAGTCAATAAAGCAGAAGTAGATGTTTTTCTGGAACTCTCTTGTGTTTTCAATGATACAACTGCAGTTATGTTACAATTTAATCTCTGGTTCTTCTGCCTTTTCTAAATCCAGCTTGAACATCTGAAAGTTCAAAGTTTACGTACTGTTGAAGCATGGGTTGGGAAATTTTGAGCATCACTTTGCTAATGTGTGAGATGAGTGCAATTGTGCTCTAGTTTGAGCATTCTTTGGCATTGCCTTTCTTTGGGATTGGAATGAAAACTGACCTTTTCCAGTCCTGTGGTCACTGCTGAATTTTTCAAATTTGCTGGCACATTGAGTGCAGCATTTTCACTGCATCCTCTTTTAGGATTTGAAATAGCTCAACTGGAATTCATCACATTCCATCGTGATTATCTGGATCATGAAGATCTTTTTTTGTATAGTTCTTCTGTGTATTATTGCCACCTCTTCTTAATATCTTCTGCTTCTATTGCTGCTGCTGCTGCTAAGCCACTTCAGTCGTGTCCGACTCTGTGCGACCCCATAGACGGCAGCCCACCAGGTTCCCCCATCCCTGGGATTCTCCACGCAAGAACACTGCAGTGGGTTGCCATTTCCTTCTCCAGGTCCGTACCATTTCTGTCCTTTACTGTGCCCATCTTTGAAAATTTCCCTTGGTATCTCTAATTTTCTTGAAGAGATCTCTAGTCTTTCCCATTCTATTTTTTCCCTCTATTTCTTTACATTAATCACTGAGGAAGGCTTTTTTTTTAAATTTATCCTTGCTATTCTTTGGAACTGCATTCAAATGGGTATATCTTTCATTTTCTCCTTTGCCTTTCACTTCTCTTCTTTTCTCAGCTATTTGTAAGGCCTCCTCAGACAACCATTTTGCCTTTTTACATTTCTTTTTCTTGGGAATGGTCTTGATCCCTGCCTCCTGTACAATGTTATGAACCTCCGTCCATATTTCTTCAGGCACTCTATCAGATCTGATCCCTTGAATCTATTTGTCACTTCCACTATATAATCGAAAGGAATTTGATTTAGGTCATCCCTGAACGGTGTAGTGGTTTTCCCTACTTTCTTCAATTTAAGTCTGAAGTTTGCAATAAGGAGTTCATGATCTGAGCCACAGTCATCTCCCTGTCTTGTTTTTGCTGACTTTATAGAGCTTCTCCATCTTTGGCTGAAAATAATATAATCAATCTGATTTTGGTATTGACCATCTGGTGATGTCCCTATGTAGAGTCTTCTCTTGTGTTGTTGGAATAAAGTGTTTCCTATGACCGGTGCATTCTCTCGGCAAAACTCTATGAGCCTTTGCCTGGCTTCATTCCCTACTCCAAGGCCAAATTTTCCTGTTACTCCAGGTATTTCTTGACTTCCTACTTTTGCATTCCAGTCCCCTATAATGAAAAGGATGTCTTTTTGGGGTGTTAGTTCTAGAAGGTCTTGTAGGGTTCATAGAACCATTCAACTTCAGTTTCTTCAGCATTACTGGTCAGGGCATAGGTTTGGATTAGTGTGATATTGAATGGTTTGCCTTTGAAATGAACAGAGATCATTCTGTTGTTTTTGAGATTGCATCCAAGTACTGCATTTCAGACTCTCTTGTTGACTGTGACAGTTACTCCATTTCTTCTAAGGGATTCTTGCCCACAGTAGTAGATATAATGGTCATCTGAATTAAATTCACCCACTCCAATCCATTTTAGTTCACTCTAACCTAGAATTGCAGGGGAAGAGAATTGGGGGGAAAGTAGTTTGGGCATAGCTAACTGTCAGAATAAAATCATCTCAACTGTTCCTTTGTCTAGAAATTAGTTAAGACAAAATAAGCTCATTATATGTAGTATTTCTTGTGGTTTCTTTCATTTGAATTGTTCAGAAAGTATTTCAAAACAGATAGAACTTTTTTTTAAACAGATACTTAATTTGCCTTTGAGTTATAAGTCCTCTATTAATCATTTTGTCCATATATCAGTAAGCTTAAAATTAAGTAATCCCCCCCCGCCATATCAGGGTTCCAATATTTTTCCTATAGAAATTTCTTTGCTTGTTGGGAACCTTATAAAAGTGTAGTTCTTTTTAAAAATTAATTAATTAATTCTATTTTGGCTATGCTGAGTCTACGTTGTTGCAGATGGTCTTTCTCTGATTGCAGCGATTGGGGACTACTCTTTAGTTGCCACGTGGGAACTTCTCATTGTGATGGATTCTCTTGTTGCAAAGCACAGGCTCTAGAGTGCTCAGGCTTCAGCAGTTGAGGCTCCCTTGGCCTCCAAGCTCAGACTCAGTAGTGTCAGTGCTCAAGCTTAGCGTTCAGAGCTCCATGGCATGTGGGATTTTCCTGGACAGGAATGGAACTCCTATCTCCTGCACTAGCATTGAGTCAACAGGGAAGTTCAAAATCGAGGTTTACTGAGCAGTTTAACTTTATAAAAATAAGTACCTGACCACATTATGTAATAGGTTCAATATTTCCAGAAAATAATCAGTGTTTAGTGCCATATCAGAAGAAGGCAATGGCACCCCACTCCAGTACCCTTGCCTGGAAAATCCCATGGATGGAGGACCCTTGTAGGCTGCAGTCCATGGGGTCGTTGAGTCTGACACGACTGAGTGACTTCACTTTCACGCATTGGAGAAGGAAATGGCAACCCACTCCAGCGTTCTTGTCTGGAGAATCCCAGGGATGGGGGAGCCTGGTGGGCTGCCATCTATGGGGTCGCCCAGAGTCAGACACAACTGAAGCTACTTAGCAGCAGCATCATCATCAGCAGCAGCAGCAGCAGTCCTATATCATGACATAAATTCTTTGTGTTTTCTAATGCAAGTCAAGCAAAAGCACCATTTGTATTTATGTGACCAAATAAGGAGAATTATATACATATATTTAATAAAGACACTGTGTTATTAAAGAGTAGGACAAGCTGAGTATAATCTGATAATGACTTTTTTCTTCAAATTGATGATCTAAAACATAATTTTGTGTGAAAAAAATATCCAGCTGTGCCGTCTTTTGTTCTCATTCTGAGAATCCTTTATTTTGTTATTATTTTAAGTGAATTACTAAGCTTAACTGTTTAAGATTGACTTTGTTTTAAAATTAAATATCTCTCAATAGTATTTTACAAGCAACTCTATAATCAGTTAATTGGCATATTTATTTATACTTTGATACGATAATTAAGATAATTTTTATTTTTGAAAGATGATATTTTGTGGGAGTGTGTCATGTACTAGTTATCTCAAAAAATAAAATCAAATTTTATTGTGTGCTAAATAATGTGTCTTCCCCTAAACTTCCTTGGTACAGTAAATTCAAATGGACACAAAACAAACACAATCAAACTTGTTCTTAATTAAAAAAAATACTATAAAGATTCAGATAAATTCTTTTATAAATTGAGACTATAAAATCTCAATTTCATAATCAATGATTATTCATGCATATATTTGTATATAGGTATATACATATATGCTTGCATGCATCATATGTATTGTACTTTTTTTTTCCTCCAAGAAAGCTATAATAGTAGAGTGGTTTGGCAGATTGCACTTTTCTCTTTTTTTCACTTTTATTGAGATCTGATTGATGAACAGTTCTGTATACATTTAATTTTTACAGCGAAATAACCTGACTCACATATATTGCAAAATGATTAGCACTATTTTTAGTTAATATTCATCATTTCTTCTGTAGCTAACAAAAACAAAATAAAGCAATCTTTTTTTTCCTTATGATGAAAACTTTTAGGATCTATTCTCTTAGGAGTTTTCAAGTATACCATACAACAATAATAACCATAATCATCATGTAGATTACTAGTTTCAAAGACGGATAAAACAATATTTCCCATTATACATTCTTTCTGTAATGTAGTTTTGACAGTTGTCTCATTGTGAAGTAGTATTGGATCCAGTAATGTTTGTGAACATGACAAAAATAATACTCTGTGACTTCTAAAGCTGGATTATTAAAATCAAAATAGTTTCCTTTTGATTTGAGATACCTTTCTTGGAACCGAGTCATTGTGCTGTGTGGAAGACCAAGTAGACTGTGGAAAGGTCCACATGGAGAGAAAATAAGACATCACCCCCTACCCAAGACGTGCACACATAGTGACCCTGCTTGAGCTTCCAGGCTGCAGCCAGTATCGATTTACCAAGTACAGGGAACTGAGTTTTCTTGGAAGTGCATAACTTCATCCTCTGTTAAGCTGTTCTCTGAATATAGAAAGACATGAACCAGCCTCATTAAGCCCTGCACATACTCAGATATTTCAATAAATATATAACTGTTTTTGTTTTATGTCATAAAATTAGATCATGTAAGGCAACTGAATCTCCATTAGCTAACTTGGAAAACTTGCCTTTCCAGTTCTGAGTGCCACATTAGAAATCCAAGGCTACCATGTCTATCTACCATGCTGTCAAGATGCTCAAGTCACATAAAATACTATTTGTAGAAAAATTGACAGAATATCATCTACTTGACTGTCCCAGATGCAATCACAGCAGCCATCACCATCACTGGTGATGCCACAATCACTAGTGGCATGTAATGGCATGTAAATAATGAAGCCTCTAGATGAGTCTTGCCCTGCTTCAGCTAGTCATTACCAATCTAAGACTTCTTCCCATTGAGTTCTTACACAGCAAGTTAGAAAGAGGAAACCACCTCACTGTGCCCTTTCTGAACTGGTATTTCACAGAGTATGTGAGCATAATGAAATGATTATTTTAAGCCATTAGCTTTTGAAGTAATTTTTATAATAAATAACTAGATATTTTATCTAGTTAGATAACTAGTTATCTATTTTATAATATCTGTTTATAGTAGATAAGTAACTAGTTATCTATTTTATAGTAGATAACTGACTAGTCTATTTTATAATAGATAAGTACCAGTAATGGAATGTTGCCTTTAAAATATGATGCAGCATTATTGGTATGAGTGGTTGGGAAGAAGCTGAAAGGGCACTGAAGAAACTATTAGTTAAAACCTAAAAGTCATCAAAGACAGTGTTACTAAAAGTGTAAAGCACTATGAGGAAGCTGTTAATGGGGGGGTTAAAGGAAAGAGAGGAAAATGTTGTCAGGAGCTGGAGGAAAGGAGACCCTTTTATGCAGAGGCTGATAGTATAAAACTGACAACCAGAGTAATGTAGAAAGTAGAGGATATACTAAGAATATGATGATCTAAGGTAAGGGGATTTCTAAGCAAAGTTTTGAATGTGCTGTTTATCATTTTCTAGCTGCCAAATACAAAAAGAGAAAGGGGAAAATTTAATGTAAATATAAATGGTCCTAGACTTGCTGAGTTTGTAAATGAAGCTGTTTCTCTCTTAACCTCCTTTAGAAGAAGTGTCATAATGTAAGAAATAGCCATAGTTCATAGATCAGCTCCCAGGCACCATCAGAAAAATGTCTCATAGTAAAGATGAAACTAAGGGTGCAACTGTAAAAGTGTTTGCTAAGACCTCAAAAGCACCTCCATAAATCCTTTAACACACACAATGCCTTCAGAATATCTTAATGGAATGCTCTGTGGCCATCTCTGTTAAAAAATAGGGTTTTTAAGAACCTTGAATGGCTTTTCACATGCTAGATTCAAGGGAGTCCCTGGAGAAAAGTTTTTGTGGATGTGACCATTGTCTAATGGAGTCTGTTATGAATGACTACCCCCTTCATATTTTAATGAGATCCTTGCTGAGCACAGTAATCTGGGTTGTAGGTTTTTATCTTTCATCACTTTAAGTATGTCCTGCCATTCCCTTCTGGCCTGAGGAGTTTCTATTGAAAGATCAGCTGTTATCCTTATGGGAATCCCCTTGTATGTTATTTGTTGCTTTTCCCTTGCTGCTTTTAATATTTGTTCTTTGTGTTTGGTCTTTGTTAATTTGATTATTGTGTGTCTTGGGGTGTTTTGCCTTGGGTTTATCCTGTTTGGGACTCTCTGGGTTTCTTGGGCTTGGGTGGCTATTTCCTTCCCCATTTTAGGGAAGTTTTCGACTATTACCTCCTCAAGTATTTTCTCATGGCCTTTCTTTTTGTCTTCTCCTTTTGGGACTCCTATGATTCAAAAGTTGGGGTGTTTGACATTATCCCAGAGGTCTCTGAGGTTGTCCTCATTTCTTTTCATTCTTTTTTCTTTTTTCCTCTCTGCTTCATTTATTTCCACCTTTCTATCTTCCACCTCACTTATCCTATCTTCTGCCTCAGTTATTCTACTGTTGGTTCCCTTCAGAGTGTTTTTGATCTCAGTTATTGCATTATTCAATATTGATTTCTTCTGGGTCCTTGTTAAACTTTTCTTGCATCTTCTCAATCTTTGTCTCCAGACTATTTATCTGTAACTCCATTTTGTTTTCAAGATTTTGGATCATCTTTACTATCATTATTCTGAATTCTTTTCAGGTAGATTCCTTATCTCCTCCTCTTTTGTTTGGTTTGGTGGGCATTTATCATGTTCCTTTACCTGCTGAATAATTCTCTGCCTTTTCATTTTGTTTAGATTGCTGTGTTTTGGGCAGCCTTTCTGTATGCTGGAAGTTTGTGGTTTGTCTTTATTGTGGAAGTTCCTCCCTGTGGGGGGATTTGACAAGTGACTTGTCAAGTGACTTGCATCGGTGTTCTGGTGGGTAGAGCTGGATCTCTTCTCTCTGGAGTGCAATGAAGTGTCCAGTAGTGAGTTTTGAGATGTCTATAGAATAAAGTTGGAGAAGGCAATGGCAAACCATTGCAGTACTCTTGCCTTGAAAATCCCATGGATGGAGGAGCTTGGTAGGCTACAGTCCATGGGGTCGTGAAGAGTTGGATACGACTGAGCCACTTCATTTTCACTTTTCACTTTCATACACTGGAGAAAGAAATGGCAACCCGCTCCAGTGTTCTTGCCTGGAGAATCCCAGGGATGGGGGAGCCTGGTGGGCTGCTGTCTATGGGGTCACACAGAGTCGGACACGACTGAAGTGACTTAGCAGCAGCAGCATAGAATAAAATACTTAGGAATAAATCTACTTAAAGAAACAAATGACCTATATATACCAAACTATAAAAAACTGATAATAGAAATCAAAGATGACGCAAATAGATGGAGAAATATACCATGTTCATGGATTGGAAGAATCAACATAGTGAAGATGAGTATACTACCCAAAACAATCTATAAATTCAATGCAATCCCTATCAAACTACCAATGGTATTTTTCAGAGAACTAGAACAAATAATTTCACAATTTATATGGAAATACAAAAAACCTTGAACAGCCAAAGCTATCTTGAGAAAGAAGAATGAAACTGGAGGAATCAACCTGCCTGACTTCAGACTATACTACAAAGACACAGTCATCAAGACAGTGTGGTACCTGCACAAAAACAGAAATATAGATCAATGGAACAAAATAGAAAGCCCAGAGATAAATCCATGCACCTATGGACACCTTATCTTTGACAAAGGAGGCAAGAATATACAATGGAGAAAAGACAATCTCTTTAACAAGTGGTGCTGAGAAAACTGGTAAACCACTTGTAAAAGAATGAAACTAAAACACTTCCTAACATCATACACAAAAATAAAGTCAAAATGGATTAAAGATCTAAACGTAAGACCAGAAACTATTAAACTCTTAGAGGAAAACATAGGCAAAACATTCTCTGACATAAATCACAGCAGGATCCTCTATGGCCCACCTCCCAGAGTAATGGAAATAAAAGCAAAAATAAACAAATGGGATCTAATTAAACTTAAAAGCTTTTGTACAATGAAGGAAACTATAAGCAAGGAGTAAAGACGATCTTCGGAATGGGAGAAAATAATAGCAAGTGAAGCAACTGACAATTAATCTCAAAAATGTGCAAGCAACTCCTGAAGCTCAATTCCAGAAAAATAAAAGACCCAATCAAAAAATGGGCCAAAGAACTACACAGACATATCTCCAAAGAAGACATACAGATGGCTAACAAACACATGAAAAATGCTCAACATCACTCATTATCAGAGAAATGTAAATCAAAACCACAATGAAGTACCATCTCATGCTGGTCAGAATGGCTGCTATCAGAAAATCTTCAAATAATAAATGCTGGAGAGGGTGCGGAGAAAAAGGAACCCTCTTACACTGTTGGTGGGAATGCAAACTGTGGAGAACAATGTGGAGATTCCTTAAAAAACTGGAAATAGAACTGCCATATGACCCAGAAATCCCACTGCTGGGCATACACACCAAGGAAACCAGAATTGAAAGAGACACGTGAACCCTAACCCCAATGTTCATTGCAGCACTATTTACAATAGCCAGGACATGGAAGCAACCTAGATGCCCATCGGCAGACAAATGGATAAGAAAGGTGTTGTACATATACACAATGGACTATTACTCCACCATTAAAAAGAATTCATTTGAATTATTTCTAGTGAGGTGGATGAAACTGAAACCTATTATATAGAGTGAAGTAAATCAGAAAGAAAAACACCAATACAGTATACTAGTACAAATATATCGGATTTAGAAAGATGGTAATGATGACCATATATGCTAAACAGCAAAAGAGACACAGATGTAAAGAACAGTCTTTTGGACTCAGTGGGAGAAGCCAAGGGTGGGATGATTTGAGAGGGTAGCATTGAAACATGTATATTATCATACGTGAAATGGATCACCAGTCCAAGTTTGATGCATGAGACAGGGTGCTCAGGGCTGGTGAACTGGGATGACCATGGGGGATGGGATTGGGAGGGAAGAAGAAGGGGGGTTCTCGATGGGGAACACGTTTGCACTTGTGGCTGATTCATGTAGACGTATTCCAAAAACCACTACAATATTGCAAAGCAATTAGCCTCCAATTAAAATAAATAAATAATTTTTAAAAATAAAATAAAATAGTAATGTTGATACACAGAAACAAACAAAATAAATGAATACCCCCAAAACCTAGGGTTTTATTTTAATGATATCATATTGAGTTGAAGACAGGAAGTTCAGTTCAGTTCAGTTCAGTGGCTCAGTCATGTCTGACTCTCCGCTACCCCATGAATCACAGCACGCCAGGCCTCCCTGTCCATCACCAACTCCCCGAGTTCACTCAAACTCATGTCCACAGAGTCAGTGATGCCATCCAGCCATCTCATTCTCGGTCGTCCCCTTCTCCTCCCACCCTCAATCTTTCCCAGCATCAGTCTTTTCCAGTGAGTCAACTTGTCGCATGAGGTGGCCAAAGTATTGCAGTTTCAGCTTTAGCATCAGTCCTTCCAATGAACACCCAGGATCAATCTCCCTTAGAATGGACTGGTTGGATCTCCTTGCAGTACAAGGGACTCTCAAGAGTCTTCTCCAACACCACAGTTCAAAAGCATCAATTCTTTGGCGATCAGCTTTCTTCACAGTCCAACTCTTACATCCATACATGACCACGGGAAAAACCATAGCCTTGACTAGACAGACCTTGGTTGGCAAAGTAATGTCTCTGCTTTTTAATATGCTATCTAGGTTGGTCATAACTTTCCTTCCAAGGAGTAAGCGTCTTTTAATTTCATGGCTGCAATCAGCATCTGCAGTGATTTTGGAGCCCAAAAATATAAAGTCTGACACTGTTTCCACTGTTTTTCCATCTATTTCCCATGAAGTGATGGGACCAGATGCCATGATCTTCGTTTTCTGAATGTTGAGCCTCAAGCCAACCTTTTCACTCTCCTCTTTCACTTTCCTCAAGAGGCTTTTGAGTTCCTCTTCACTTTCTGCCATAAGGGTAGTGTCATCTGCATATCTGAGGTTATTGATATTTCTCCCAGCAATCTTGATTCCAGCCTGTGCTTCTTCCAGCCCAGCGTTCCTCATGAGGTACTCTGCATATAAGTTAAATAAGCAAGGTGACAATATAGAGCCTTGACGCACTCCTTTTCCTATTTGGAACCAGTCTGTTGTTCCATGTCCAGTTCTGACTGTTGCTTCCTGACCTGCATATAGGTTTCTCAAGAGGCAGGTCAGGTGGTCTGGTATTCCCATCTCTTTCAGAATTTTCCACAGTTTATTGTGATCCACACAGTCAAAGGCTTTGGCATAGTCAATGAAGCAGAAATAGATGCTCTTCTGGAACTCTCTTGCTTTCTCCATGATCCAGTGGATGTTGGCAATTTGATCTCTGGTGCCTCTGCCTTTTCTAAAACCTGCTTGAACATCTGGGAGTTCACGGTTCACATATTGCTGAAGCCTGGCTTGGAGAATTTTGAGCATGACTTTACTAGCGTGTGAGATGAGTGCAATTGTGCTGTAATTTGAGCATTCTTTGGCATTGCCTTTCTTTGGGGTTGGAATGAAGACTGACCTTTTCCAGGAAAGACTATATAAAATAAGATAAGGTTTTCACACTCCTTTAAGTAATACAGGCAAGAAGCAGGCTGAAAAAACTACTCATTTACAATCACAAATAATTTCTTAGGGAGTATCCTTCAGAGGGCAAAACCAAGATCTCAGAATACAGAGCCTAGGGCCACCGAAAAATCTGTCATGAGGATTTAGTCCTAAATAATTAATTGGCTACATGTACCTGGCTGGATTGAACCAGTTAACTGTTGTATCTCCTGTTTTTGGAGGGGGGGGTGTCTATATTGGCTATTCTATGCCTATCTTATCATTGTATGCTGCCTATGTGGGGAACATATAATATGCCTTTAGTTCACATGTCATCAGTTTGAAAGAAATTGTATTCAAAGTGATCTGCACAAGGTTCAGGAGCTTCAGAGCTTCAGCTGTAGCTGAACCCAATTTACCTGAGATCTTGAACTTTAATGGACTGATATTGCTATGGTAGAAGGCTTAGGGGCTTTAGAGGGAAGACGTTGTTATATTTTCTGTGTGAGAGAAAAATGGACTCTTTTAGTTAGAAGGCAGACAGATTGTACAATAATATCTCCTCTGCCATATGCTCTACTTACGATATGTTTTGACATCTTTTCCTTCCACTGAGAACTGAGGTCTATGTTCTACTCCTTTTAATTCTTGCAGGCTTGCCAGTGTGTAGCAATAAGACGACAATGGTACATCCAAGGATAGACCATAAAAGGTAATATGGTCTCCATCTGATTATTGGAACACTTGCTTTTATAGACCTGAGCAACCATGAAATATATGTTGCTAAAAAATCAAGGCCAAATGGAGAGGCTCTGTGTAGGTAAAGCCCTCACCTTTTACATCATTAAATTTAATTGATTTACATTTTTATAATCATGGCTATATTTAGATTTATGTCGCATTTTATATTCGATGTATTTATTTTTTCTCATTTTAAGAAGAGATTAATTTTTTTTTCTTCTGATTTGAAAATACTATGTATTTCAAAAATCTGGTGGTGGTTATTTATTAAAACTCTATTTGGTTCGGATTTCCTTGCAGTTTTTAAGTCGTTGATTTTTTAATTTTTCTCTTGGGCCATAATAGACATTAAGAGTCTCTCTAGTCCCTGACACTTCTCCCTCTCATTATATTAATATCTTCTGTGGTTTAGTCTGCCATAATAGGGATAACATTTTCACTTCTTTTCCATTTTTTATTCTTGCTGTTTTTATATGGTAATAATTTTATTAAATTTTTACTCACCCTTGTTTTGGATTTTTAATTAAGCATTTCTCTAATTTGTTAATGTTCATTCAATAGTCTATCCTCCAATAAATATTTTTGTATGATAAAATTCCTGAGGTATCTTAAATTACATATTTTTTTAATATATCAATTTAGTTTGCCATAAAAATAATAGTTTGGTACAATTCTTTATCTTTTACATTTTGAAATCAATTTTCCATTGTTTGCCTTTGGTGTTGCTTATAAATCTAATAAAGAGTTAATTAGATTTTTCATTGTTCTATAAAATCTTAGTTTCACTATTATGTGTTTGGTTTTGGCTTTTTAAGAGATATTTTCTTTATACTATGAGATATTTTAATGAGATATTTCAACTCCCTCTAAAATTTGGACCTGTTCAAACCTTCCTGCTTCAATATCTTCTCTGCTCCATATATATTTTAACTCCTTCTAAGACTCTTATTTTAGGGAACTTCGTGTCTGTTTCTATCCAATAGATACTTAAAGTTCTTATCTCTTCCATTTTTTTAAAAATTTTCTGATGTATTCTGAAAGGCTTTTTTAGCTTAGTATTCTAGTTCAATAAGATAGTATTTTTGGCTGTTTTATTCCATTATACAATCCTTCTACTGAATTCCTTATTTCTAATACAAGTATTTCATTTCTATGAAAATGATTTCCATTTGGTTTTGCTTTATAATTTTCTCATTTTCATGTTAACAGTTTTTATAGTAGTTTTGCTTCCCTTTTTCTGAGTATATGATTTTTTTGTATATCATAACCTTTTCTGCTTTAGAGGATTAGCATACAGAAAATAGAATACAGAAACGGGGTCAGAAGTCCCAAACTTTTGAGTTTAATAGCTAAGTTGAAAGTCATCATGGACAGACAGCTGGTGCACTGACATTTCACTCCAAAAAATGTGAACTGCTCATCAGTTCTATTTATCTGCTTTTATGAAGTGAATGTCTCCCCTGTTAATTAATCCTCTAGCCCTGAGAAATGCAAAAAAGGGGAAGACAACAGGGACTAAGTCATCAGGAGGTCCATTTTGACTTGGCTTTATGCTTCTCTCTTGAGTCAAGTTCTGGCAGAATCCTGTTGCTTCTCTGCATTAGGGTCAATTTATTCTAAGCAGTACTAAGTGCCAGTTATATATATATATATATATATATATATATAAAGAATTGACATAACATTATATTA
Source organism: Moschus berezovskii (assembly GCF_049115385.1). Taxonomy (NCBI): domain Eukaryota; kingdom Metazoa; phylum Chordata; class Mammalia; order Artiodactyla; family Moschidae; genus Moschus; species Moschus berezovskii. The sequence continues at coordinate 86,302,839 of NC_142469.1, read as the reverse complement.
CTTTCAGGTGTACAACACAATGGTTCAATATTTGTATATATTAGAAAATGATCACCATATTCTCTACCACCTTCTCTACATTAGAGTCAATTTATATTAAGTAATACTAAGTACCAATTAAATGTATTTTCTATTTATCTCATCCAGACCATTAAGTAGAAAATTGCATTATTTTTCTCTTTAGATTTCAAGAGCAATGTGCAGAAAAAAAAATAAAGCTAAGAGAAAACTAGAAAGTCTAATCCCACACACCTTTTTTTTCTGTGGGTTGAATTTAATGACTTGCTTCTAAAAAAATAGAAATAATTGGAAGAAACAATGTATGTCCTTAAGGACCAGTCCACAAAAAGCACTGCCACTTACATGTTGTAAGGCATGATCAATGGAAGAAATCCATGATCCATCAAAAATGTCTTCTCTGTATCCAAGTTTGTCTTGAATTTCTTCTGTTATCTTCTTGAATTTTACATTTAGAATTGTATTCCATTATAATTCAATTTTTATGAAGAGTAAAATGTCTGTGTCAAGAATCTGCTGTTTGCATGTGGATGTCCAGTTATTCTAGTACTGTTATTTAAAAGACTGTATTCTCTTCATTTACTGACTCTGTGTAGTATACTTTTAAAAAATCAGTTTTATTTAGGCATGGTTTTTATGTAGTTAATTTGATCAGGTTTAAGTGTAAGATTAGATGCCCTTTGACAGATGATTACAGTGTGGACCTACCACCATAATTATAATGGAGATTATCTTCATCACTTGAACCAGTTTCCTGGGGCTTTTTTGTTGTTAATTTCATACCCAAGTACCAGTCTATGGCAATCAGTGATTTGGTTTTCTATCATTATCAGTTCAGTCCAGTTCAGTCGCTCAGTCGTGTCCGACTCTTTGTGACTCCATGAACCACAGCACGCCAGGCCTCCCTGTCCATCACCAACTCCCGGAGTTCACTCAAACTCATGTCCATCAAGTCGGTGATGCCATCCAGCCATCTCATTCTCTGTCATCCCCTTCTCCTCCCACCCCCAATCCCTCCCAGCATCAGAGTCTTTTCCAGTGAGTCAACTCGTCTCATGAGGTGGCCAAAGTATTGGAGTTTCAGCTTTAGCATCAGTCCTTCCAATGAACACCCAGGATTGATCTCCTCTAGAATGGACTGGTTGGATCTCCTTGCAGTCCAAGGGACTCTCAAGAGTCTTCTCCAACACCACAGTTCAAAAGCATCCATTCTTCAGCGATCAGCCTTCTTCACAGTCTAACTCTCACATCCATACATGACCACTGGAAAAACCATAGCCTTGACTAGACGGACCTTGGTTGGCAAAGTAATGTCTCTGCTTTTTAATATACTATCAAAGTTGGTCATAACTTTCCTTCGAAGAAGTAAGCGTCTTTTAATTTCATGGCTGCAATCAGCATCCACAGTGATCTTGGAGCCCCCAAAATATAAAGTCTGACTCTGTTTCCACTGTTTCCTCATCTATTCCCCATGAAGTGATGGGACCAGATGCCATGATCTTCGTTTTCTGAATGTTGAGCTTCAAGCCAACTCTTTCACTCTCCTCTTTCACTTTGCTCAAGAGGCTTTTGAGTTCCTCTTCACTTTCTGCCATAAGGGTGGTGTCATCTGCTTATCTGAGTTTCTTGATATTTCTCCCAGCAATCTTGATTCCAGCTTGTGCTTCTTCCAGCCCAGCATTCCTCATGATGTACTCTGCATATAAGTTAAATAAGCAGGGTGACAATATACAGCCTTGACGTACTCCTTTTCCTATTTGGAACCAGTCTGTTGTTCCATGTCCAGTACTAACTCTTGCTTCCTGACCTGCATACAGGTTTCTCATTATAGATTTGACTTTTTGTAGATTCCATATAAAAGATATTACATATTATCTTCCTTGTATGTCTTTTCAGTTATAGTAATTCTTTCAATATTCATTTGAGTTGGATGAATTGATTATAGGTTGGGGCCTTATTGTATATGTCTACTATAAACACTGACAGATCTTTCTGTGAACATATACGTTACATGATAAGTAAATACATAACTGTGAGAAATGGTAATTACATTTTTACATTCTTACTAACAGTATATGAGAGTTCCAGTAGCTCCCCATTCTCACCTACTCTTGCTACCTTTAGACTGTTTAGTTTTAGCTATTCCACTAGGTAGGTAGCAGTATCTTACTTACTGTGGCTTTAATTTGTATGTACACCTCATGCGAAGAGTTGACTCACTGGAAAAAACTCTGATGCTGTGAGGGATTGGGGGCAGGAGGAGAAGGGGATGACAGATAATGAGATGCCTGGATGGCATCACCGACTCAATGGACATGAGTTTGAGTGAACTCCGGTAGTTGGTGATGGACTGGAAGGCCTGGCATGCTGTGATTCATGGGGTCGCAAAGAGTTGGACATGACTGAGTGACTGAACTGAACTGAACTGAATGACTAATGGTGCTGGGTACCTTTTTAATACAATTAAACCTTTCCAATAAAATATACAATAGAATATTTTGTCTGTTTTTACTGTTTATTCAGTTAATAAAAACTATTATTATTTTTTGAGATTTCTATATATCTTTTGGATAGAAACCCTTTATGCAGATATATGGTTTGTATTTTATCCCAGTCTCCGAAGTGGTTTTGTATTTTCTTAGCAGTTAGTTTTGAAGAGTGGAAGTTAAATGTTTATGAAATCTAAATTTTATATCTTATCGTACTTTGCTATGCCAAGGACCCAGTATTTTTTTTTTCTTTTCTCTTCTAGAAAGTTTATAATTTGACCTCTTACTTCACTACCATAAGTTAATTTTGAGTTAGTTTTTGTCAAAAAGTGAGCTTGTTTTGGAAAATAAATTGACCATATATGCCTCATTTGGACTCTATAATCTGTTCCCACTGATCCATTTGAGTCTCCTATACTCTAAAACCACATTGGAGATTACTTTAATAATATGAAATACTCCCTAGATATTAATATTACTGCAGTAGTGCTTTCTTCTTAAAGCAAACCAAAACTTGAAAGAAAGAAAGAACAACTTATATTTGCTGTAAAGATCTGCAGTGCTTATTTGGAAGTGTCTACATAAAATAGGGACTTTTCCCCTTAAGTGTTGTGGGGGGGGGATGAATAATCATTTAGCACATTTTCATAAAGGAGATCAATCCTGGATGTTCATTGGAGGGACTGATGCTAAAGCTGAAACTGCAATACTTTGGCCACCTCATGCGACGAGTTGACTCACTGGAAAAGACTCTGATGCTGGGAAAGGTTGGGGGCGGGAGGAGAAGGGGACGACCGAGAATGAGATGGCTGGATGGCATCACCGACTCTGTGGACATGAGTTTGAGTGTACTCCGGGTGTTGGTGATGGACAGGGAGGCCTGGCGTGCTGTGATTCATGGGGTTGCGGAGAGTTGGACACGACTGAGCGACTGAACTGAACTGAACTGAACTGAAATAACTGAAAATATACAGTCAAGTGATAACAAATGTTTGGTTCATTTGTATTTTTATCAAATTACAAAATGCAAAAATATAAATATAATGACTGTAGTGGTTCATTGTTAAAGATTTATATTAAATATAAAGATCATTTTGATTTTATAGGCTCTTCAGAATTTAAGTCATACTCTTAAAAATAATCTGTCATAAACGTTTTTAAAATATATGAGGGTTATTTATTTTTTCATACCAAGGAAATAGGATGTCACAACATCATTAACAGTGAATTTTAGTAGTCTCAGATATTCCACTAAAATTCTACATATTTCCTAAATGTCACATCTCTGTTTAATAGAAGTACAAAATTAAAGACTTGCTTCAGTGATTTCGATATTTATTTGTCTTATAAAAAGCCATAATTAATAGAAAGAATAAAGGGAAAGTGATATATAATCTTGTTTGCTATGAATTATATTATATTGGGATTCAAAAACCTTGGATTCTGGCCTTGTTTTCCCAATAACTAGCTAATTATTTTTGTATATGAATTTCAGAGCCTTAGTTTTCTCACTGATAAATCATAAAAATTAGACCCAATATAATATCTTAATAATTTGTTTTTTTCAAATAATGATTAGTTCTCCAGTTTCAGCTCAATCTTCTAGAGAGATAAAAAGGCAGTAATTCTCACATTTATGAAAGTGAAAGAACTGAAAATTAATTACTTTTTTGGATCCATAAGATACTGAGATGAGAGGATAAACAGCTAACCTGAAATCTAAAGAGAGCTCTGCAGGGAGAGACAAAACCTGAATATGTGCCTGTTTGACAAAGACAACATCCATGGCCATCTAAGCCAGTGCGGAGATAGAGCTAGATGTCCGTATATTGCTAAAGGCCAGAAGGAACCCACAGATGGAGAAGAATATACTTCATTTTTGTAAGCTTTTCCTCCAGGGATATTACAAGCTCAAAAGACTATTCGGGAAAACCACAAGAAAGCTTGCCTCATGAAGCTACCTAGGGAATGAGAATAGCAGCCACTATCAAATTTGTCCGGGGAACCATCTCCCTAACTTGCCTATGGAACAAAATATTTAATCTTCAGGGTGAAAATCAACAAAATTGTAGAGTGAGGGCACTGGTGGTAACCAACTGCAGCTGGGTATTGAAGAACAGGGGTTAAAAAACAAAAGAAAACCTCAAAAGCTGGGGGATGGAATTGCATATATATCAGAGCCTATATACATCTAGAGGAGAGGCAGGAACATTTCTAAAGGCTGTATCCCTGAGACCCACATTCAGAACATTAGAGAGCTCTCTTCTCTCCCTCTATCCTGAAAGGGACAACTATCACTACAAGTGTTGGGAACACATAGTATTATAATGCAGCTCGGATAGTGGTAAGAGAGTCTCTGAGAAGCAGCACAAGGAGAAGAACCGGTCAGAAAAGGACGCTCAAAATCTAGCACATTGCAAAGCATGATGAACTTGTGTCTGGTGAAACACACTACACAAGAAAAAACCTAAAGCCTGAAAGGAAGGCATTCTCTCCATCCCTCTCTCTCTGAAGAGGCAAAACAATGATCAGAGCCATAGTTAGATGTGATAAACATTTTATACCTCTCAGAAGGCATTCTGAAATAACTACAATTAGTATGTTAAAGGTTCTGATGGGAATAGGTAGGTAATAAGAAAACTAAGATTGGTGGTTTTAGCAGAGAAATGGAAAATGTAAGAAATAATTAAATTGAGATGATAGAAATTTTAAATTTTAAAAAACACGTAAATAAAGATTAGGAATGTGTTAGATGGGCTCATCAGTAGACTTTGAATAGACTAGGAAAACAGCCTAGGAAAGATTCGGAAAGTTTGAAGACATGTCAACAGAATTTCCAAAGAGAGGAGGAAAACTAAATTTAAAGGGGAAAAAAGTGGGACAAAAGCTAGTCCAGGAGATCTGTGACTTGAAGAACAATATTATTGTCATGCAATCTAACGTAAATCTAGCTGAAACCTCAGGAGAAGAAGGAGAAGAAAGATGCAATTAGGATGAAAATATACTTCATGGAGTAATTGTTAGTGAAAGTGAAAGTTGCTCAGTCATATCAGACTCTTTGTGACTCTTTGTGACCCCTTGGATTGTATAGGCCAGAATACTGGAGTGGGTAGCCTTTTCTTTCTTTGGGGTATCTTCCCAACCCAGGGATTGAACCCAGGTCTCCCACATTGCAGGCAGATTCTTTACTAGCTGAGCCACCAGGGAAGCCCAAATTAGTGACATATATCAACCAAAATACCCAGTATTCACAGAGATCAGGAAGTATTTAGCAGTTCACACTAAACAAGCAGCAAAAACCAATGTATATTACATTCAAACTGCAAATATGACAAAGAGAAAAAATTAAAGGTAAGTCGATAAAAGTGGTATACTAATTAAAGAGAAGCAAATTAAAAATATAACAGACCTCTCACCTAAGAGCATCAGGAAGAAATATAATGGAGTGATATTTTTAATGTGCTGAAATAAAAACTAATTTATTTTTGGCAAGAGTATAAAATGACTCAAACACATTTTCAGTTAGTCTGGCAGATTCCTTTTCTGTTTTCTTGATGTTGTTCAGTCTCTCAGTGGTGTCCGACTCTTTGCAACCCTAAAGGCTGCAACATGCCTGGCTTCTCTGTCCTACACTATTTTCTGAAGTTTGCTCAGATTCATGTCCATTGAGTATGTGATGCTATCGAACCATCTCATTCTCTGCTGCCCCCTTCTCCTTTTGCCTTCAATCTTTCCAAACATCAGGGTCTTTTCCAATGAGTCAGATCTTCACATCAGGTGGCCAAAGTATCAGGCTTCAGCTTCAGTATCAGTCCTTCCAATGAATATTCAGGATTGATTTCCTTTAGAACTGACTGACTTAATTTAAAAAAAGGTCTGTTTTGAAATAATATATTTTAATAAGAAGGTACAAAGATAAAGGATAGTCTGGGAAGTTCTGTGTGTGTTTTTCACCATTACCTTAAGTGGTTATGTCTTACCTGCCTATAGTATCATATCCAAACCAGGAAATTAACATTGGTACAAGATGTTTATATAGATCTATGTTACTTTATAATGTGTACAGCCATGTAGCTATCACCTAGAACCATGATAGAAAATATTTCATCCACAAGGATTTCACAACTTTCTCTCCAATAACCCTAATTCTTGAAAACCATTTTGTTCTCAATTTCCATATTTGTGTCACTCATCTCTATATTTTTGTGATTCAAAATATTTTTTCACTCAGCATAACGGCCTTGAGATCAATCCAAATTAATGCATGTATAAATAATTTGTTCTTTTTCTATTACTGTTTACTATTTCATGGTATGGATTTGGGCTTCCCAGGTGGTGCTAGTTGTAAAGAACCCACCTGCCAATGCAGGAGACATGAGAGACATGGGTTTGATCCCTGGGTTGGGAAGATGGCCTGAAGGAGGGCATGGCAAGCCACTCCAATATTCTTGCCTGGAGAATCCCATGGACAGAGGAGCCTGGCAGGGTATGGTCCATAGAGTCGTAAAGAGTCAGACACAACTGAAGAGACTTAGCATACATATACACACCATATAGATTTACCCATTTGTTAGGCCATGCATACATTGTAGGGCATTTCGATTATTTACATTTGACTATATACTCCACTACTCTTGCCTGAGAAATCCCATGGACGGAGGAGCCTGGTAGGCTACAGTCCATGGGGTCACTGAGAGTCAGACACGACTGAGCAACTTCACTTTCACTTTTCATGCCTTAGAGAAGGACATGGCAATGCACTCCAGTGTTCTTGCTTGGAGAATCCCATGGACAGAGGAGCCTGGTGGGCTGCCATCTATGGGGTCGCACAGAGTCAGACACGACTGACACAACTTAGCAGCAGCAGCAGCAGCAGCATGTACTCTTGCCTGGAAAATCCCATGGATGGAGGAGCCTGGTAGGCTGCAGTCCATGGGGTCGCAAAGAGTTGGACACTACTGAGCAAATTCACTTTCACTTTTCACTTTCATGCATTGGAGAACGAAATGGAAACTCACTCCAGTGTCCTTGCCTGGAGAATCCCAGGGACGGGGGAGCCTGATGGGCTGCCGTCTATGGGGTTGCACAGAGTCGGACATGACTGAAGTGACTTAGCAGCAGCAGCAGCAGCAGCAGCAGCATGATATAAAAGCTACTATGAAAAATCACATACAGCTTTTTGTGTGGATGCAAGTTTTTATATCTCTAGGATAAATGCCCAGAAGCATGATTGCTGAGTAATATTGTAAAATTTTAATGTGCAGGTTTTGATTCAGAGGGGCTCTACCATTTTACATTTCCACCAGCCATTAGTTCAGTTCAGTTCAGTCACTCAGTCATGTCGGACTCTTGGTGACCCCATGAATCACAGCATGCCAGGCCTCCTTGTCCATCACCAACTCCCGGAGTTCACTCAAACTCATGTCCATCAAGTTGGTGATGCCATCCATCCATCTCATTCTCTGTCGTCCCCTTCTTCTCCCGCCCCCAATCCCTCCCAGCATCAGACTCTTTTCCAGTGAGTCAACTCGTCGCATGAGATGGCCAAAGTATTGGAGTTTCAGTTTTAGCATCAGTCCTTCCAATAAACACCCAGGACTAATCTCCTCTAGAATGGACTGGATGGATCTCCTTGCGGTACAAGGGACTCTCAAGAGTCTTCTCCAACACCACAGTTCAAAAGCATCAATTCTTTGGCGATCAGCTTTCTTTGCAGTCTGACTCTCACATCCATACATGACCACGTGAAAAACCATAGCCTTGACTAGACGGACCTTTGTTGGCAAAGTAATGTCTCTGCTTTTTAATATGCTATCTAGATTGGTCATAACTTTCCTTCCAAGGAGCAAGCGTCTTTTAATTTCATGGCTGCAATCAGCATCTGCAGTGATTTTGGAGCCCAAAAATATAAAGTCTGACACTGCTTCCACTGTTTCTCCATCTATTTCCCATGAAGTGATGGGGCCAGATGCCATGATCTTTGTTTTCTGAATGTTGAGCTTCAAGCCAACTCTTTCACTCTCCTCTTTCACTTTCCTCAAGAGGTTTTTGAGTTCCTCTTCACTTTCTGCCATAAGGGTAGTGTCATCTGCATATCTGAGGTTATTGATATTTCTCCCAGCAATCTTGATTCCAGCTTGTGCTTCTTCCAGCCCAGCGTTCCTCATGATGTACTCTGCATATATGATAAATAAGCAGGGTGACAGTATACAACCTTGATGCACTCCTTTTCCTATTTGGAACCAGTCTTTTGTTCCATGTCCAGTTCTAACTGTTGCTTCCTGACCTGAATACAGCCATAAATAAGTACAAAAAATTGGAAAGACACTAAAGATTGAATGTATATAAACCATTAACAAATTGATAAGAAAAAGGAAAACAACTGCAAGGTGGAAAACGTATAAATGGCAAGTCAGGAAAGGAAAAAATGTATAAATGGCAGTTAAACATGTGAAAAGATGGTCAGCTTACCAATAATCAAGGAATTAATTACAAGTTAACACACAGTAAAACATTACTTCAATATCAAATTGACAAGAAATGTAATATTCTCATAATAGTAAATATTGGTGAAAAGGCAAATCGTTGGAACTTTTCATAAATTTTTGCAGAATTGTCTTTGGCCATTGCCACTTTGAGGAATCTTGAGAGTCCCTTGTACTGCAAGGAGATCCAACCAGTCCATTCTAAAGGAGATCAATCCTGGGTGTTCATTGGAAGGACTGACGCTAAAGCTGAAACTGCAATACTTTGGCCACCTCATGCGATGGGTTGACTCACTGGAAAAGACTCTGATGCTGGGAAAGGTTGGGGGCGGGAGGAGAAGGGGACGACAGAGAATGAGATGGCTGGATGGCATCACCGACTCTATGGACATGAGTTTGAGTGAACTCCGGGAGTTGGTGATGGAGGCCTGGCGTGCTGTGATTCATGGGGTCGCAGAGAGTCGGACACAACTGAGCGACTGAACTGAACTGAACTGAACTTTGAGGAATAGTTTGGTACTATCTGATGAAGTCAAAGATGCACTTTAGCATAACTCAGTGAAATCATCCCTAGACATGCATGTATCCTAGAGAAACTCTTATATATATATCTATACATAAAGACTTATTTAGTGCATAAAGATTTAGTAGATGCTATTGATGCTTGACCCAGGTCCCTTTGCCTGCCTGTGTTCACCTACTGCTTCTGTAAACAGGTCCTGACCTGCTGCCAGACCCTGACTTGTGTATCTGGGTCTTCCTTCTCTGGTTGAACCCCCTTTCTCCAGAAACAAATGGGACCTCAATGATGGATGTGGGAGCAATTAGGAAATGCCTGTGTAAATACTGCTGAGGGCAGCTGTCAATGCAGGGAGTGGAGAGGCAGGAGCTAAATGCTTCAGCCTCCTTGTATGCTGGTAGAGTAATTTTGAGGCATGGTCCACACAATCCCCAGTGGAATCACATCCCAGTTGCTCCCGGTGGTATTCATCTTGTTAAAGCATACTTTATTGCCCATTTTCTCTTTCCTGTTTTCCCTTTTCTGTTTCCTCATTTGTGGTGCCTGGGATATCCTCTGAATCAAATTGTCTGTATCCAAAATTCTTGGCTCAATTGTCTTGGAAAGAGAGGCATTCAAACTAAAATGAGGTAAGAGTATTTATGCAGTATGGTTTATAATAATGAAAAATTTGGAAAAAAATGAGGTTACTCTGTCTTGTCATTTCATACTATGGTATCAAAATAAATGAAGAATTTATTTTTCCCTCTAGAAGAATTAAGAGTTCGTATCAATTTAATTGTTCCTGAATTGGAAACATTAATTCTTAAATTAAATTTATAATGCCACCTTACATGGAGTTAATACAAGGAGTGTCACAATTTGGTATAATTGTAGAGCTCACATTCAAGTGAACTACCAAGTAATGGGATTTAACGTGTACTTGGAAATAAATATGGTTATCAAGTTCTGACGAGTGACCATGGGAATGCTCATTCTCAAACAATTTCAACAAATCAAATAGACAGTAAACTTTGTATTTGCTCTGGAGAATCAACAATTCAATTTTATTATACCTCATGCTAGTCTGCTCAGGCTGCCATAATAAAATATTACAGATTGGGTATCTTATTAAGCAACAGAGGTTTACTTTATCACAATTGTGGTGACTAGAAGACCAAGATCAAGGTTCCAGCTGAGTTACACTTTGGTGAGGGCCCTCCCTTGTGGTTTCAGATAGCTACCTTTTGCTTTGTGTTTACCTGATCTCTTCTTTGTGCATGCTCTGAGAGGGAAAAAGAGCAAGAGGGTGGTGATAGGAGCTCTCTACTGACTCCTTACAAGGACACTAATGCTATCAGATCAGAGTTCTACCCTTATCGGGGCTTCCCTTTTGGCTCAGATGGTAAAGCCTCTGCCTGCAATGCAGGAGACCCTGGTTTGATCCCTGAGTTGGAAAGATCCCCTGAAGAAGAGAATGGCAACACCCACTCGAGTGTTCTTGCCTGGAGAATTCCATGGACAGAGGAAATTAGTGGTGTATAGTTCGCAGGGTCTCAAAGAGGCATACACAACTGAGTAACTAACACTTCCACGCTTATGATCTCCTTTAACCTTAATTACCTCCTTAGAGGTTCCATCCTTCGTCACAATCGGGGTTGGGGCTTCAACATACAAATTTTAGGGGATACAGACATTTAGTCCATAATATACATTCTATTCTCAAGATTTCTTAAAATAAGTTATAATGAAATGGTCTCTCATTGATTACTGAGAGGCTTTTGAAATTATACACAAATAAATTGTTTTTCAATGTTGATTTTTGGCTTCTAAAATTACAAACTGTAATCATATAGAATATAAGATTTGGGATAAAGCTTTGTAATTATCCACAGTAAATACCCAACATAATTTACTTCTATGTGTTCTTGCCAAAACCATACTCTTAGACACAGGAAGCAATGAATTATGTTTACTTGAATATTTAAAAAAAATATTCTTAATATTGGCCTGTAGTAAGTATTCTTATATTATTCACACATTAGACCTAGACCTGCCATCTGGAAAATGCTGAACATAAATGTTCTCTGCTTTCGCATTTCATATAATTCATCTTCATGGTAACCTAACCCTAGAACAAATCAGGTGCTCAAAGAGAATACTGTGATATGTATCATTTCAGTTCAGTTCAGTCACTCAGTCGTGTCCGACACTCTGTGACCCCATGAATCACAGCATGCCAGGCCTCCCTGTCCATCACCAACTCCCAGAGTCAAACTCATGTCCATAGAGTCAGTGATGCCATCCAGCCATCTCATCCTCTGTCGTCCCCTTCTCCTCCAGCCCCCAACCTTTCCCAGCATCAGAGTCTTTTCCAGTGAGTCAACTCGTTGCATGAGGTGGCCAAAGTATTGGAGTTTCAGCTTTAGCATCAGTCCTTCCAATGAACACCCAGGATTGATCTCCTCTAGAATGGACTGGTTGGATCTCCTTGCAGTCCAAGGGACTCTCAAGAGTCTTCTCTAGCACCGCAGTTCAAAAGCATCAATTCTTCGGCGATCAGCTTTCTTCACAGTCCAACTCTCACATCCATACATGCTGCTGCTGCTGCTAAGTCACTTCAGTCGTGTCCGACTCTGTGTGACCCCATAGACGGAAGCCCACCAGGCTCCCCCGACCCTGGGATTCTCCAGGCAAGAACACTGGAGTGGGTTGCCATTTCCTTCTCCAATGTGTGAAAGCGAAGTCGCTCAGTCGTGTCCGACTCTTAGCGACCCCACGGACGGCAGCCTACCAGGCTCCTCCATCCATGGGATTTTCCACGGGAAAAAACATAGCCTTGACTAGACGGACCTTTGTTGGCAAAGTAATGTCTCTGCTTTTTAATATACTATCTAGGTTGGTCATAACTTTCCTTCCAAGGAGTAAGCGTCTTTTAATTTCATGACTGCATTCAGCATCTGCAGTGATTTTGGAGCCCCCCAAAATAAAGTCTGACACTGTTTCCACTGTTTTCCCATCTATTTCCCATGAAGTGATGGGACCAGATGCCATGATCTTTGTTTTCTGAATGTTGAGCTTCAAGCCAACCTTTTCACTCTCCTCTTTCACTTTCCTCAAGAGGCTTTTGAGTTCCTCTTCACTTTCTGCCATAAGGGTGGTGTCATCTGCATATCTGAGGTGACTGATATTTCTGCCTGCAATCTTGATTCCAGCTTGTGCTTCTTCCAGCCCAGCGTTTCTCATGATATACTCTGCATAGAAGTTAAATAAGCAGGGTGACAATATACAGCCTTGTATATTGGCTGTCAATTAATATGTATTTTTCTATGATTTTTCTATTTTTTCTCTCATAAAGAGAGTTAACATAGTGTAGACACTTTTTCTCATTTTATGTCATATCAGACATACTGCTCTTTCAAAATGAAAATTATGTTGTGGTGGTGGTTCTTTTGCTAAAAGAAAGATGGGGAGGAAAAGAAAAATAAATTACATGATTATATTCTCCATTTCTCTCTTTTGTTATATATTGCTGCTGCTATCATTGAATACTTGACATAAAGTTAAGTCTGGAGAAAAATTTATATGGTATGTACATGCTAAGTTGCCTTAATTGTGTCTTTGCAACCCCATGGACTGTAGCCCATCAGGCAATCCCAAGCAAGAATCCTGAGTGGGTTGCATGCCCTCCTCCAGGGGATCTTCCCGACTCAAATATCTAACCCATGTCTCTTGCATTGGCAGGCAGGTTTTTTTTTTTTTTTTCCCTACCACTAGCACTACCTGGGAAGCCCATTGGTAAAGAAAAACTCAATGACTATCTTGTTGAAGAGCTGTACATGAGGTATCATTATTGTTGCTATTACTTTAGTACTTTCAGGGATTGAATTCCTGTTGTATTCAAATGTAGTTCATCTAGATTTTTTTGTAATATGATCATCTCTGACTTTCTAAGACACTTCCTATTCCTTAGGGGCATAAAGACTGGAAACTATAAGTCCTTACCATCCTTGCTGTTGGGGTTCGATTATGCTAAGCTGGTGAGAGGCTATCTCATGAGATTGTGTAGGATTAGAAGCCAGTGTTCTCATGTGATCAGTTCAGTTCAGTCGCTCAGTCGTGTCCGACTCTCCGCAACCCCATGAATCACAGCAAGCCAGGCCTCCCTGTCCATCACCAACTCCCAGAGCCCACTCAAATTCATGTCCACAGAGTCGGTGATGCCATCCAGCCATCTCATTCTCAGTCATCCCCCTCTCCTCCCGCCCCCAACCTTTCCCAGCATCAGAGTCTCTTCCAGTGAGTCAACTCATGTGACTCTCATGACACTATCATGTGACACTATCTCATGTGATAGTGGAGGGTAAATGGGCAGATTTTGGCAGATGGCAGATGTGTTTTTTTTTTCCCAGAGATCTTGGGCTATCTTGTTGATGGTTACTCTTGGAGGGATGGTAGGCAACTGAAATCATGAATGACTTCCCAAGATTCCTTTACTTAAGAATTCACTGAAATCAGCCCTTTTGACCTTTATTCCTCACCTCCCAATAATAATATTGACCTCTAATTCTACATATTAAACCCTTTTAGATGTGAAATATTTGCAATGTCTTTGATTTTATAACCAAATCCTGACTATTGGGTAGTGTACATTTCGCATTCTTTGATGGTGATAGCAAATTCTTTTTGTTTGATGAATAGTTTTATGGCTAGATATGAGGAAAATCCCAGAATATTTTAAAATTGATTAGATTAATTATGTGTCTCCATCATACCCAAAGCTCTTTTTTTCTTAATTGTTTCAAAAATTCTTCTTGAGAGATTCAAAAACTTGATGCTAATGGTTTTCACATTTTCTAATATAAAAAACTGAGAAAATATGTATTAAAATAAAATTAGTATCAGTATATTATGACAAAGACTCTCTCATTGACCAGACTATTGACTGGCTCCTTGAGCCTGGCTCCCTGAGGCATGTCCTCAAGATTCTTGCTTAAATGTAAGAATCCTGTTAAGTGAGAATTTACCACTCTGGATATCTGATCAAGTTCTTCATCTTCCACTACTCACAAGGGTTAGGTGATAACCCTGGTCTGATTTAGTAAGAATTGTGTTGAATCTGCTAAGCCAGAATCACCATTTACCACTGAGGTTTTCATCCACTGACCTTCTCTATCTGCCCCTTTAATATAAATCTCAACTTGTCCATATTGTATTTGGAATTGAGATCAATATATACTGAGGTTCTCTTTTCCTCTATTGTAATAATTCCTTTGTAAAATCTGTTTGTTCTGCTTCATCTACAATCTGGCTCTGATTTTTCTTATTTACTTTTATGTAGTTCTATTTCTTGTTAAGATTTATTTATATTATATATGTTGCAAATGAAGTTTATCCAAAATTGGAATAAAAAACATTGAAAAATATGAGATAAAGTATCAACCCAATCTTCTTAATCTTGGCAAAAGAGATACTAAAATAGACTATACTATGGAAGACTCTTTGAGGCTTCCAAGTAAAATATCAGATGTCAAGTTATATTGCATTGCTTCAGGAACTACAGAGGTTAGCTATCACATTCAAAACTAGAGAAAAAAATCTCAGTCTAGTGAACAGGCTTGTGGTTAAGATTGCTTCTTAGTTGGAGGGCAAATATTTAATAAATGACAACAAAGAAACCAGATCTTGGTACAATAGCATTAAAAAGCTAAAAGATTTTTTTTAAAAAAACTATGTCATTGAGAAGAAATAAGCTTATTTCAAGGTTTCACTTTATTAGAGTTGTTAACATTACTGATTTTACCTAAATTATGGCAAGGGTTAGTTAGAAACCCGAAGCTCTGAAGGAAGTAGCTTAACTCTTTTTCCAGAATTTACTAACCGCAAGTCCTAGAAAACTCCCAAGGGCAAGTTTCACATTTCTGGCCTCGTTTAAGACTGAAATCATTTTTGGGAGAAATTCTGAAGAGCTTAGAGAAAGCATCCAAAATTTCAATTGCTTCTCTGAAACCTTGGAATCCTGCCTGTTAATAATCTCCATGCTCTTTGCTTAGAATTTACACACAGAATCAACTGACAGGAAACTGCCTATCACCCACTCCCCCCCACCACCCCCGCCAGAAAGACTGTGCCAAAGCACTCATCAGAAACCACAATGACAAAAATAGATCCATTGACAATTATACAGTGACTAAGAAGTGGATGTTGGGATTTAAGCTATCTTACTCTTTTTTTCTTGTTTTGATAATGGTGTTAAAAAGAAAGAGAAAGCTATGTAATAGCATCTGGCCAAACAGCTTGTTCACTAAGTCTAGCCCTGTGTAATTTAAAATATTTGAGTTCTTATAACATCCTTGAAAAGCATGGCATTCAATCCAAACACCACAGACATACAGTACAGAACATCTCACTCCAGTCATGCTGCTGGGTATAGCTTGCAGCAAAAGCAACAATAAGAAAAGAAAATTCTCTTTGTACAGCTGAATGGCTGCACTAGAATTTTCAGTGTTCAGATGTAATTAGAAAACAGCTGTGAAGGAAAATCAATTGTTCCTGGTAGTCAATGGCTAATTTTCCACAATCAGAATAAAGAATGCAATATGACATGTTTGTAATGAGCAAGTAATTGTTTCTCTTTCGTTTATTGTTTTAACATTTTTCCCTTTATTTGTGAGAGCTGTCATTTGCTTGCTTCAGGACAGCTTCTCCAGTGTCTGCTTCTCCCATCCATATTTAAAAACTCTCAACTGCCAAGCAGGCTACATAGTCCAGCTCAATTTATTCAAGATTGCCTTACTTATGATGATGATTTGTAGACTAGCAAGGAAATGTTGTCCTTGCTTTTATGAATTCACAATAAAGCTTCCATAAATGGAATGGTTATTAAACACTAGCATTTATTCATGGGATTTAACTTTGATTCTTTCCTCAAAGGTCTCATGTGTCAAAAAGAGGCAGTTCCCAGAATTCATTGACCTGCTGGTCCAAATGCCTCTGCACTGCAAAATAAAACTAAACTAGAATAACCACAGCTTCCCCCCCGGTCTTTTTTTAATATATATACATATATCCTTCTTCTATCATTAGTATAGACAGTAAGGGATTGATTGCTACAACAGATGGATGGAAAACTAAACCTCTGTGGTGCTCAGCTGGAATGTAGATAGATGGGAAATGAACTTAAATGCTACAATAGGCCAATGAGAGTAAAATTGTTTTATCATGCAAAAGAGTCTGGTTGAGAACTACCAGGAGGAATAACACTCCTCTGCTGCTTCCAGCTGATAAAAAAAAAAAAAGTACTTACATTATTTGGTGAAATTAACCTATTACTTATTTTTTAATACTTATTTTCTTTATAGAACATTCTTTATAAGTAATGTAGTGACAGTGGAAGAAAGTCAAATGAATAGTAAATAAGAATTGAGTCTCAGTTGCTGTGTAATATTGGGACCATGCGTTAATTTTAGTTTCCCCTACATTTCTTTTTAAGAGAAAGATGATAATACGTAAGTGAATATGTACTCTTTCTCTTCCTAATAATTATGATACAAAGTACACTAGTATAGTAATTAATATTTGCAAAAGTCTAAAGTTCTAGAGGAAAAAGATTCCTCAGCTTTTCAAAACTGCATGATTAGCAACAAATAGCCAGTAGTGATAACTGATTTCATAATGTCTGTTTATGCTTATGATTGACACATAGGGTTGAAATTATAGTTAAATATTTCTCAGCTTTTTAATCTTCAGAGAGCCTGCTCCAGATTCTGTGTGGTGTTTGTTACACACTATTTTCTGGGCCCCCCAAAAGATATTATGGGCCAAAGTAACAAATTATAAGAAAAGGAACTCTGTATTTTTATGAGGCAGTCTATTGACTGGGAACTAAAATTTGAAAACCAATTGCATAATTAATATGCTATGGGTAATATTATACGTTTTAAACTGAAATCTGTTTTTCAAATGATTAAGGTATTGTATGATTTTTAAATGAAATTTTAGAAGGCACTGTCTTGTATGATTATCTGTTCACCTTTTATATATAATATAATATATATTTATATATATAATTATATATATATATATATAATATATATAATGCTTCACAGTTTGGGGTACAATATGGGTAATTAAAACACCGATACATCCAAAAGATGGTTGATTGATTTTAAGTTTTGTTTTTAAGAGTAGAATTTCACACATACAGTTTTATAGTTTTAGACTTTGTGCAAGTCAATGGAAGTTGGATAGAAAAATGAAATAAGAGAAGAAAGATGACACTTGTCATCCCAGGACTGTAGGAGGAGGTGATGTAATTGAAAGCTACTTAGGTGGTGTAATTTTATATACATTCTAGGAAAGTAGACAACCAATTTAAGTGAAGGAGAAAGACAACAGACAAAAGTATGACAACGTCTCTACATTTTCCAGGATGGTAGCTACTAAATTATCATATAGTATGTATTAATACATATCACATACTTTCTCCATGTTACCAGAAGCCTGTCACCCACCACCCTGGTCATATATCTGATAAAAATATCTTTTCATCTGGTCACAAATGCAGGCATCTGACAGAGGCTGTGTCAATTGTAGTTTATCTATTAGAAATTTTGAAAATTAGGGAGTAACATACAGAGAGTGAAGGCTGTTAGAATTAAGTTGGAGTTAACTTATGACTACCTTAAAGGTTTCATAACATCAAACACCTGATGCTGAAATTCCCAAATCTTCCCCTTTCCTTGCTCTTCCCAGGAATTCTTTCTTCAGCTTTTTCTCACTTCATGATTAACTGAAAAACTTGTCTAGGAAGTTCCTATCACTCAGCTATCTCCCTGATTTTATTTAGTTGTTTTGTGGTACATGACACTCAAATACATTAAATCAATCAATCAATAAATTAAAATAATACAAAAGTTAGTACCTGAGAATAGGTCACAGGCAACTGTTCTTGAGTAATGAATGTGGTTTTGGAATTCCTCAGACAGAAGGAGGGCAACAAGGAAAGTAATACCTCCTGGATGGTAATGCAGTAGTCATATCTGGCAATGGTAAAATACCTAATCAGATCTTGATTCCTAGTCCTCTGAGAGTATCTTCCCACTGACAGAAGTTCTGTGGAAAAGGATGTGCTTGCATATACTAGTTTTTATAAGATATAAGCAGTGACAATGCTCAAAATTCTCCAAGCAAGGTTTCAACAGTACATGAACTGAGATCTTCCTGATATTCAAACTGGATTTAGAAAAGGCAGAAGAATTTGCTGTATAGCTCAGGAAACTCAAACAGGGGATCTATATCAACTTAGAAGGGGTGGGAAGGGGAGAGAGATGGGAGGGAGGTTCAAAAGGGTGGGGATATATGTATATCTATGGCTGATTCATGTTGAGGTTTGACAGAAAACAACAAAATTATGTAAAGCAATTATCTTCCAGTAAAAAATAAATAATTTTTTTTAAAAGAAAAAAGAAAAGGCAGAGGAACCAGAGATCAAATTGCCAACATCTGTTGGGTCATCGAAAAAGCAAGAGAGTTCCAGAAAAAAAAACATCTACTGCTTCATTGACTATGTCAAAGACTTTGACTGTGTGGATCACAACAAACTGTGTAAAATTCTTAAACAGATGGGAATAACAGACCACCTTACCTGCCTCTTGAGAAATCTGTAAGCAGGTCAAGAAGGAACAGTTAGAACCAGACAGGGAACAATGGAATGGTTCCAAATTGGGAAAGGAGTACATAAAGTACTTCTACCCTGCTTATTTAAATTACATCCCGAGTACACCATGTGAAATGACAGGTTGGATGAAGCACAAGCTGGAATCAAGATTGCCATGAGAAACATTGATAACCTCAGATATGCAGATGACACCACCGTTATGGCAGAAAGTGAAGAAGGAAAACTAAAGAGCCTCTTGATGAAAGTGAAAGAGGAGCGTGAAAAAGTTGGCTTAAAACTCAACATTCAAAAACTAAGATCATGGCATCTAAATACATCACTTCTTGGCAAATAGATGGGGAAACAATGAAAACAATGAGAGGCTTTATTTTGGGGGCCCCCAAATCACTGCAGATGGTGACTGAAGATATGAAATTAAAAGATGCTTGCTCCCTGGAAGAAAAGCTATAACCAACCTAGACAACATGTTAAAAAGCAGAGACATTGCTGACAAAGGTCCGTCTAGTCAAAGCTATGGTTTTTCCAGTTATAATGTATGGATGTGAGAGTTGGGCTATAAAGAAAGTTGAGCACTGAAGAATTGAGGCTTTTGAACTGTGATGTTGGAGAAGACTCTTTAGAGTCCCTTGGAATGCAAGGAGCTCAAACCATCCAATCCTAAAGGAAATCAGTGCTGAAAATTCATTAGAAGGACTGATGTTGAAGCTGAGCCTCTGATATTTTGGCCAACTGATTCAAAGAACTGACTCATTGAAAAGACCCTAATGCTGGGAAAGATTAAAGGAAGGAGAAGGGGACAACAGAGGATGAGATGGTTGGATGGCATCATGGACTAGATGGACATGTGTTTGAGCAAGGTCCGGGAGTTGATGATGGACAGGGAGGCCTGGCATGCTACAGTCCATGGAGTCACAAGGAGTTAGACATGACTGAGTGGCTGAATTGAGCTGAAGAAATGGCAAATCTGTGGGAAGGGCTAGTTGCTTCAGATACAATGGAATATTTAACGTAAAGTATAAGAATCCCAAATTCTTCCTTCAAATTATGATATGAAACTTAAGTTGGACTGTCAGTCAGTCAGTTCAGTCTCTCAGTCGTGATGCCATGAATCACAGCATGCCAGGCCTCCCTGTCCATCACCAACACCCAGAGTTCACTCAAACTCATGTCCATTGAGTCGGTGATGCCATCCAGCCATCTCATTCTCTGTCGTCCCCTTCTCCTCCCGCCCTCAATCCTTCCCAGTATCAGAGTCTGGTCTTCCCTGATAGCTCAGTTGGACTGTAAGCAGGGCAAAACCTCCCCCAAACGAAACTGAAACAAAGCAAAAAGCTGACTATTTTGCCAATAAGAGTAAGAAGAGGGATAAAATCCACATTCAGAGGTTGATTCTAAATGTTCCTGAACTTTTTCAGAATTGGACTAGTACACAGTTCAGTCAGGTTTGGCATATAAAAGCTTGGGTGTTGGTTAGAATACACTGAGTCCATTATTTTGGAAATATCTTAGAATATGGAAACAATTTGGAGAGACTCCCCCTAACCTGTGAATATCTTTCTTCTCCATCTGAAGAAGTTTCTATTTTATATTCTTTGCTAACCGAAGATGTGATTTTATGCTGGAAGGAGATAATTATTCTCTGAAATCCCATATTCAGGGCCACATCTCTCTTTGAAGCTTCCTTGCTGGATTAATAAAATCTGTTTTCAACAAGGTCATAAAAATAGCATATGTAACTTACTTGGAAAGAAGAATTACATATATAAGTAATTACAGAAATTTGGTACAGAATGTCATCAAAAACCTTATGGGAATTGTCTCAGTAAGGGTGAATATAATTTTCAAACAGGTTGGATTTTTTTTTCTACATATGCATTCAGCAGATAATTATCTATTATTTGGGAAACCATGTGGCTAAAACAAATTCGAAATGAATAGTGATATATACTATGTTCCAATTTTTAAATTTAAACTCTCCATGTAATATAGAGAATGCAAGGTAATGAAAATGAGAAATAAGGATGTTGAATTAATTGTACCTTCTACATAACTCACCTGGTCTATATCCAATTCCTGCATCCATAGTTATATATTCTGTTCTCTTTTCTATTACATAAGTTAAAATGTTTCTGATCACATCTAAGGCTAAAACCTCTACCAGTACCCTGGATTTCCTCTAAGAATGCACTCAAGATTGTTGCTCCTGCAATTAATCTTTCTCACTCCATCATCAAGTTCTCCTGTCTACTAAATACCTCTTTTGTAGTCTATAAACTTTTACAATCTTAAAAAATTAAAAATAAGCCCCATTATATATCCCTCCCCCACATTCAACTCTGATTTTTTGCTTTTATATATGTCAAAATTGTTTTACTCATTTTCTCAACTTCCTCTTGTTCTGCTTTTTCTAGTGCTGTCTACAGTTCAGATTTTATTTTCACTACTCAATATGCACAACAGTTGTTAAAATCACCAGTGATATCTGTATTACCAAATCTGAAACTCAGTTCTTAATATCTGTACTAGAGACTTAAAAGATACACCTGATACAGGAGATAAGCTCACCCCTTCTTGAAATGCTTTATTCATGTGATGTATCTGACATCACTTTTTCTCGATTTATCATTCCTTCTAAACCTTCTTTGCTGTTTTTTCTTTATCTTATTGAATATAAATTTAGGAAAGCCCAAGCTCAATTCTTGGCCATTTTCTCTCTATGCTTTTATCTTCTAGCTGATTTTGTCCAGTCCCAAGATTTTACTATCATACAAAAAGTGATGTCTTCAAAATTTATAACTCAATCACTGATTTTTCCCCTGAAATTTAGCTTCTTATAGTCGAATAATGTTTACTTGGATGTCTAATAGTCTTGTTAATGATACCATGTCCAAAATTAAGTTTTCCTAAGAGTTAAAAGTTCTCATTGTTTTGCGGTATTATAATGTATAATTATGCCATATTTTTATATCCAACTGTTTGGCATTGTTCCAGGTTTGGGGCTCATATAAATAATGCAAGTATGAACAACTTTTGTACATATTTGGAAAATATATGTTTTTATCCTAGGTATAGATCTAAAAGTAGAATTGAAGGGAATGTGTGAGATCAACTTTAGTAGATAAGAGCCAAAAGGTTTCTGAAAGTGGTGTGCAAATACACACCCACATCAGCAGAGTATGAGGTCTTCATCTAAGGTATTTTATAACCAATACTTGGTACTTTGTCTTCTTTCTTTTGCTCTTAGGGATGGTGATTAGAAGTGTTTAGTTGTCATTTTATGGACATTGCTTTCATCACTATTGAATTTGGGTATCTTTACATGTGTCCATTGGCTATTTGGTACACTTTATTTTAAGTGACTGTATTTTTCCAAGTTCTATAGGATTAAAAGTTTTGAAACTGTAAGTATTTTGTAATATAAAGTCAAAATATGATTTTCCTATGTTTTTGTCTATCAGTTTTGCTGTTTTAACTTTTATATTTAGATTTATAATCCATTTAGTTAGAAGTAATTTTTTTGTGTATAGAGATTGAGAAAGGGGTTTAATACTAATTTCTTTTGATTAGTGTTATGCTGATTATATATACCAATTTAAGAACAGTGGAAATATTAGCAAAATATATTGTCTTCAAATCCATGAACATTTTCTATTCCTTTTATTTGGGTCTTTAATTTAGCTCAGTATTTTGTGATCTCTGTATATATACATTCATCTTTCATTAAATTTATTACTAGATATTTAATGACTGGCAGGCTTTTTATGAATTAATTCATTTTCATATTTAGTTTCTTTTTGTTGGTATGGATAATTCATTTAAATAAGCCTTCTATTTAACAGCTTGCTAGATAACTAACAACTTGCAAAATAATAATAATTGGTAAATTTTTAGTAATATTTATGACCATATCCTTTGTAAAAAAATTTTTTTTATCCTCAAATTTTATACAGCTTATTTATTTTTGTTGACTTACTATTCTAACTAGGTCTTGTACAATGGTATCTGGAAGTGGTTATAGGAAGTTGTTGTTCAGTCACTAAGTCATGTCCGCCTCTTTGTGATGCCATGAACTTCAGTATGCTGGCTTCCCTGTTCTTTACCATCTCCCAGAGTTTGCTCAGATTCATGTCTCTTGAGTCAGTGATGCCACCCAGTCATCTAATTCTCCGTCGTCTGCTTTTCCTCTTGCCCTAAATCTTTCCCAGCATTAGGTTATTTTCCAATGAGTTGGCTCTTCACATCAGTTGGCTAAAGTATTAGAGCTTCAGCATCAGTCTTTCCAATGAATATTCGGTGTTGATTTCCTGTAAGATTTACTGGCTTGATCTCCTTGCCATCCAAGGGACTCTCAAGAGTCTTCTCCAGCACCACAGTTCAAAAGCATCAATTCTTTGGTGTGCAGCCATCTTTAAGACACAAGTCTCATATCTGTACAAGACCACTGGAAGAACCATTGCTTTGACCATCTGGACCTTAGTCAGCAAAGTGATGTCTTTGCTTTTTAATATGCTGTCTAGGTTTGTCATAGCTTTTCTTCCAAGGAGCAAAATCTTTTAATTTCATGGCTTCAGTCACCATCTATAGTGATTTTGGAGCCTGAGAAAATAAAATTTGTCACAGTTCAGTTCAGTCGCTCAGTCGTGTCCGACTCTCCACGACCTCATGAATCACAGCACGCCAGGCCTCCCTGTCCATCACCAACTCCCAGAGTACACTCAAACTCATGTCCACAGAGTCAGTGATGCCATCCAGCCATCTCATTCTCCGTCGTCCCCTTCTCCTCCCGCCCCCAACCTTTCCCAGCATTAGAGTCTTTTCCAGTGAGTCAACTCGTCTCATGAGGTGGCCAAAGTATTGCAGTTTCAGCTTTAGCATCAGTCCCTCCAATGAACATCCAGGATTGATCTCCTTTAGAATGGACTGGTTGGATCTCCTTGCAGTATAAGGGACTCTCAAGAGTCTTCTCCAACACCACAGTTCAAAAGCATCGATTCTTCAGCGATCAGCTTTCTTCACAGTCCAACTCTCACATCCATACATGACCACGGGAAAAACCATTGCCTTGACTAAACGGACCTCCACTTTTTCCCCATCTATTTGTTGTGCAGTGATGGAACCAGATGCTATGATCTTCGTTTTTTGAATGTTGAGTTTTAAGCCAGTGTTTTCACTCTTCTCTTTCACCTTCATTAGGAAGCTCTTTAGTTCTTCGCTTTCTGCCATTAGGGTGGTATCATCACCATATCTAAGGTTGTTGATATTTCTTCCAGCAATCTTGATTCCATCTTGTGCTTTTCTAGTCCAGTATTTCACATCATGTACTCTGCATATAAGTTAAATAAGCAGGATGACAATACAGTCTTGATATGCTCCTTTCCCAATTTGGAACCAGTCCATTGTTCCATGTCTGGTTCTAACTGTTGCTTTTTGACCTGCATACAGATTTCTCAAGAGGCAGGAAAGGTGGTCTGGTATTTCCATCTCTTGAAGAACTTTCCACAGTTTGTTGTGATCTGCACAATCAAAAGCTTTAGCATAGTCAACGAAGCAGAAGTAGATGTTTTTCTGGAACTCTCTTGCTTTTTCGATGACCCAACAGTTGTTGTCAATTTGATCTCTGAATTCCTCTCCCTTTTCGAAATCCAGTTTTTACATCTGGAAGTTTTTGGTTCACATACTGCTGAAGCCTGGCTTGAAGGATTTTATGCTCAGTCTTGCTAGTATATGAAATGAGTTCAACTATATGATAATTTGAACATTCTTTGGCATTGCCTTTCTTTGGGATTGAAATGAAAACTGACCTTTTCCATTCCTGTGTCCACTGTTGAGTTTTCCAAATTTACTGGCGTATTGAGTGCAGCTCTTTTAGGATTTCATTTCTGAGCTCAGGTTAATGCTTAAAGTTTTCATTATTAAGTATAATATTTAAAGTTAGTTTTCTCTTATTATATTTAAATGGATTTTTAAAAATTCTATTGATTGATTTCTAATAGTTTTAAGAATTCATGTTGAATTGCATCAAACAACTTTTTGTGTAGCAATTCAGATGGTAAAATGACTTAAAAACTTATTTTTTGGGTAGGAACCATTGCAGCATTGAGTGAATTCCAGTTTTCTTTGCAAATCTTATATTTTGAAATACAAGTAAATGGTATTTTCTTTTTATAGGTTACTGGATTTGATGTACTAATATTTAAGACTTTTGCATTTACAGGGACTTTTGTTTCAAATATTTTTAGCATCTTTAATGATATTTGAGCAACAGATTATTTCAAACAATGACTTTGAAAGTCTTCTCTGATTTTAAGTTTACTTAAGATTGCTGTTACTTCTACCTTTAAGTATGAAATTATTCTCCTATAAAACCAAATGATTAGGTCATGAGAGTAGAGCCCTCATAAATGGAATTCATGCCCTTATAAAAGCGACCTCAGAGGGCTCCCATATCCCTTCTTCCATGTGAGGACACAGTGAGAAGATAGATGTCTCTGAACCAGGTAATAGGCCCTCAGCAGACCATCAGTATGCCAGTGACTTAATCTTAGACTTCTCAACATGAAGAACTGTGAGAAATAAATTTATGTTGTTTATAAGCCACACTATCATAATTTTTCTTCAAGCAGACTAAGATACTCATTGAGAAGTGTGTTATAAGTTTCCCAGTATGATTATAGATTTGTCTATTTAACAACTGTGAAACTATGTTCTCATGTGCATAGAAATTTAGAGTTGTTAATATTAATGGTGAATTAACTATAACTATTATTGAAGGATCCTTCTATAATACTTCTTCACTTAAAGTTGCTGTGTTTGATATTAATATAGATTTTGCTAGATTGGTACTTGTACTGTCATTTACCTTCAGACTTTTTGAACTCAAGTGGAAAATCTGTAGTGTGCAGAGTTTAAGCTTACTTTTCTTTGCCTTCTCATTCCTGAGATATTATTTCTATGTCCTATCTTTATTGGCAGCTATTACCTCAGTATTGAGTGCAGTACTTTCACAGCATCATCTTTCAAGACTTGAAATAGCTCAACTGGAATTCCTACACCTCCACTAGCTTTGTTCGTAGTGACGCTTTCTAAGGCCCACTTGACTTCACATTCCAAGTTGTCTGGCTCTAGGTCAGTGATCACGTTATCGTGACTATCTTGGTCATGAAGATCTTTGTTGTACAGTTCTTCTGTGTATTCCTGCCACCTCTTCTTAATATCTTCTGCTTCTGTTAGGTCCATACCATTTCTGTCCTTTATCGAGCCCATGTTTCCATGAAATGTTCCCTTGGAATCTCTAATTTTCTTGAAGAGGTCTCTTGTTTTTCCTATTCTGTTGTTTTCCTCTATTTCTTTGCATTGATCACTGAGGAAGTCTTTCTTATCTCTCCTTGCTATTCTTTGGAACTCTGCATTCAGATGCTTATATCTTTCCTTTTCTCCTTTGCTTTTCGCCACTCTTCTTTTCACAGCTATTTTGTAAGGCCTCCTCAGACAGCCACTTCGCTCTTTTGCATTTCTTTTCCATGGGGATGGTCTTGGTCCCTGTCTCCTGTACAATGTCACGAACCTCCGTCCAGAGTTCATCAGGCACTCTATCAATCAGATCTAGTCCCTTAAATCTATTTCTCACTTCCACTGTATAATCATAAGGGATTTGATTGAGGTCATATCTGAATGGTCTAGTGGTTTTCCCTACTTTCTTCAATTTAAGTCTGAATTTCGCAATAAGGAGTTCATGATCTGAGATTGCCGGGAGAAATATCAATAACCTCAGATATGCAGATGACACTACCCTTATGGCAGAAAGTGAAGAGGAACTCAAAAGCCTCTTGAGGAAAGTGAAAGAGGAGAGTGAAAAGGTTGGCTTGAAGCTCAACATTCAGAAAACAAAGATCATGGCATCTGGTCCCATCACTTCATGGGAAATAGATGGAAAAACAGTGGAAACAGTGTCAGACTTTATTTTTGGGGGCTCCAAAATCACTGCAGATGCTGATTGCAGCCATGAAATTAAAAGACGCTTGCTCCTTGGAAGGAAAGTTATGACCAACCTTGATAGCATATTAAAAAGCAGAGACATTACTTTGCCAACCAAGGTCCGTCTAGTCAAGGCAATGGTTTTTTTCCATGGTCGTGTATGGATGTGAGAGTTCGACTGTGAAGAAAGCTGATCGCCGAAGAATCGATGCTTTTGAACTGTGGTGTTGGAGAAGACTCTTGAGAGTCCCTTACCGCAAGGAGATCCAACCAGTCCATTCTAAAGGAGATCAATCCTGGGTGTTCATTGGAAGGACTGATGCTGAAGCTGAAACTGCAATACTTTGGCCACCTCATGTGACGAGTTGACTCACTGGAAAAGACTCTAATGCTGGGAAAGGTTGGGGGCAGGAGGAGAAGGGGACGACAGAGAATGAGATGGCTGGATGGCATCACCGACTCTGTGGACATGAGTTTGAGTGTACTCCTGGAGTTGGTGATGGACAGGGATGCCTGGCGTGCTGTGATTCATGGGGTCGCGGAGAGTCAGACACGACTGAGCGACTGAACTGAACTGAACCTCCAGTATTGACTATTTAGTCATCTGAAATATCCAAAAATTATTCTGACTCTGTGACTCTTAGCATTTGCCTTTTGCAGCAGATTTGTTGACGAATCAGCAAATCTGCTTAGAGAAGAAGCATATGTAAAATGTCAGTTCATCTCTCTGTGATTCCTCTATATCTGGAATCCCGATTCCTCGAGTTCTGTGAAACTCATCAGTTCCTTTATGTCTCTCTCTCTCTCTTTTTTTCCCCATATTTTCCAGCTTTTCTTATGGTTCTTGCTTAGACTATTGGTCTGGTGCAAGCAATTCTATTATGGTCAGAAGTGTTAGAGTAATCATTTAAATATATATATATATATATTCCATCAGCCCTCTGTTCAAAACATTCACATCACACTTAAAGCCAAGTTATTACCAAAGCATGAGTTCTCTATATGATCTTAACGGCTCAGATCTAATATTCTAGAATTCATCTCCACTTCACTCTAACATTGAGTTTCAACTATTTTGACCTTTTGCTACTATTTTTGATATTCCAAGATTAGCACATGCTACTTGTACTTCCTGGAATGTTCTTCCACAAATATTAGCTTTGCTCTTTCTTTCTCTATGTTTAGTTCTAAAGTCACTTTATCCAAGGTGTACTGCATCAGTCCATGTCCTCTTGACTCTGTTTTCTCTTTTTTTGTTTTGATAACTCTTCCCCATCCTAATAATATATATCTGTATTTATTTGGGGTTTGTCTTTTTCTCTCTCCAGTAGATTATGTATTCCATGAAAACAGGGACCTTGTCTGCTTTGATCACTGCTCAGTATCCAGCTTTTGCAGTATTCCTGATAGCATATAGAGGTATTTAATAAGTATTTTTGTATTATGTCAGTTCATGCTTATATCCTGTTTTGCTTATCCAGAAAATTTTACTTTCTCTCTGAGTGTGTAAGAATAGATCAATGAGGAAATGCTACAATCTTTATTAAAAATAGGGAAAAGAAACAAACACAAAACCCTCAAGAACAAAAACAACAACCCCCAAACTAATAAACAGACAAGCAATCTTTACCTAAGATATAATAGAAATTCTGGTCTATAGATACTTCAATTAAATTTTGAGTTCCTGTAAAATATAGTGTCAGGACATGCTAGACTGTACCAATCATATATGTGATAGTTTGAATTTTGTAGGAAAAAGTACATTTAAGTGAAATCATACACGGTTTTTCTTTCTCTGACTTATTTCACTTAGCGTGATCCCTCTAGGTACATCCGTGTTATCACAAATGGCAAGGTTTCATTCTTTTTAATGGCTGAATAATGTTCCATTGGATACATATGTCATATCGTCTTTATCCATTGTCTATTGATGGACATTTAGGTTGCATCCATATCTTGGCTATTGTAAATAATGCTGCAGTGGACATAGGGGTGCATATATATTTTAATCTAAAAATGAAATGAATAAACATAGCTAAAAAGAAACTGAGTCATGAATATGGATAATAGAACAGATCACTTGTAGAGGGGAAGAAGTTAGGGAGAAGAGAAAATGAATGAAGGAGATTAAGAGGTACAAACTTTCAGTTACAAAATAAATCAGTTATAGCTATGAAATATACAGTGTGCAGAATATAGTCGATAATAATGTAATGCTTTTTATCGTGACAGATGACAACTGGACTTTGGTGATCATTTTGAAACAGAAAGCAATCCTTGGTGTCTCAGCAGTAAAGAATCCATCTGCAATGCAAGAGATGTGGTTTGATTGCTGGATCAGGAAGATCTCTTGGAGGAGAAAATGGCCACTCACCCCAGTATTCTTTCTTGGGAAATCCCATGGACAGAGGAGCCTGGTGGGTTACAGTCCATGGTGATGCAAGAGTTGGATGCAATTTAGTGGCTAAACCACCCCGTTATGTACCACCCTATTATGTTGTAGCCCAGTTATACTTGAAAAAACAAACAAAGTTATGAGAAAAGATGACTCATGGGAAGGGTGGGAAGAGGAGGAATTGGATGAAAGTAGTCAGGAGATACACACATCCAGTTATGAGATAAATAAATACTAGGGTGTAATGTACAGCATAATAAATATAATTAATATTGCTGTGCATTATAGATGAAAGTTGCTAAGAGAGTAAATCCTAAGAATTTTCATCATAAAAAACCTCTTTTTCCTATTTCTTTAATGTTGTATCCTTAGGAGATGGTGGATGTTTGCTAAATTAATTGTGATGATCTCATGATATGTGTAACTCAAAGCGTTATGCGAGTGCATGCTGTCACCTCAGTCATATCCAACTCCTTGAGACCTTATGGACTGTAACCACCAGGCTCCTTTGTTCATGAAATTCTTCAAGCAAGAATACTGGAATAGGTTGCCATGCCCTCTTCCAGGGGATCGTCTCAACCCAGGGATTAAACCCACATCTCTTACATGTCCTGCATCGGCAGGCAGGTTCTTTACCACTAGCGCCACCTGGGAAACAAAAATCATTGTGCTACAACTTAAACTTATACAATGTTGTATGTCAATTACATCTCAATAAAACTGGAAGAAAAGGACATTTAAAAGTTATAAGATTTGAGGCGTGAAGCACAACTCTACAGAAAATAGATACTTTTGTATATAGTTATAGAAAAAATAATTATCAGAATTATTTGTAAAACTGAAGACATCTTTAGTTAATGTTCAGAATGAATTATCTCAGCATAGACATTAAAAGCCAGTAAGTTAAGAGTTAAATAGATGGTGCATATGCACAAAGATTGAATATGGAATACTTTCTTAAGTTCAGGAAAGAGAATGGTGAAATGATTTTACTAGATGAGGGGTAGAGGGAATTTCCAGGGACAAAAATTATTAGGATGATTTATAGGCATGTGTTATAAGCTGAATTGTGTCCCTCTAAAATTCATATAATGAATTCTTAACCCGCAATATGTGATTCAGCATATGACTGTATTGGGAGATAGACTCTTTAAAGTGATAATTAAAGTTAAAGGAGGTCATTAGAGAGGGCCCTAAAGCAATATGACTGGTACCCTTTTAAGATGAAGAGATTAGGATACAATACATGAACAGAGAGAAGATCACATGAAACATGGGGAGAAGATGGCCATGTTCATGCCAAGAATGGAGGCCTCAGGAGAAATCAACACTACTGACTCCTTGGTCTTGAACTTTTCCTCTCCAGAGTGAGAGGAAATAAATTTATGCTGTTTAATTCACTCAGTCTAGGGTACTTTGTTTTTCAACCTTAGTAAGCTAACATATCACGTTTTCAGGGTATGAGGGAAACCTAGAAGAAGCGAGATGAATAAAGCAGTGTAAATGGAGGCAATTTTTTGTAGCAAAGACAGAAAGGAAGCAGAGGAATGTGTCACATGGTAGATTAGTGAGGTATTAATAAAAACTGGAGAACTTGTTTATTCCTTCTTATCATGACTATTTTTTAGCAAGCCTAGTAGCTCAGCAAGGGTAGTTAACAACCATG
This sequence comes from Moschus berezovskii, assembly GCF_049115385.1. Classification (NCBI taxonomy): domain Eukaryota; kingdom Metazoa; phylum Chordata; class Mammalia; order Artiodactyla; family Moschidae; genus Moschus; species Moschus berezovskii. The sequence continues at coordinate 86,271,634 of NC_142469.1, read as the reverse complement.
TCAATACACATACTAAACTTCAGTTGTATGTCTCAGGTTTATTTCCAACACTTAACAACTTACTCAAGGAGTTTGGACTCCAAACTTTCTAACACATATAAGGATATATCCAGAGGGGAATTTCTTTTGTCACTGAAGACCCCTCGGTTACTTCCAACTCAAGTACATTATTATTACATATGTATTTGTAAGTAGGAAATGTGATCAATAATACTGAACTGACATTTTTAACAGTTATATATATTTGCAGGAGAAGATTTTTAAAAATTTAAAGTTAACAATAGGAGTGTGAAGAGTAAGAAAGCAGAAGGAAAAACAAAAAATGGATAATTGAAATAAATTCAGTGAACTTTAGCAGTTCTTAAACTAACACCACTATCACAGCGACAAACAGATTTCTAGGTGTTAGCAGAATTGAGAAGAGAGCCAGAAAATAATAGCCAAATAGAAGCAAAGAATATGAAATATTTTAGAAAGAAAATGCTATAGCTTTGTGTTTTCTTAAAAGAGGGTAAAAAGGAAATCTGAGAATCTGAGTATTTGGGTCAACCTGGACAATTTCTGCATGGGTTAGTACTATGTGGACCAGACCTTCAGTTTTAGCCATGGGTTAAATGCCATCTGCATCAACTGATTTGAAAGCTGGACATCATTATACACATGTGCAGATTCATTAGATGTCTAGTTGTAAATCATGCCATACTATTCCTTTTGTCATATGGATTATTCAGGAATATTTGATTATGACTTCAGAGCTCTTAAAATCCTTATCTTATTATAAATTGTATATTCCAAAATTAAGATGTTTTCTCCCCTTAATATTTACTTTCCATATTATTGATTTATATTTACTAATCTATTAAACTAGGCAGACGTGCCATTGGTTTTTGAATAATTACTTTTGTAGGAAAAACTTCATTGTTTACAGAAATGTTTGAAAAATACTGTCTTTTTAATTACTAGCAATTTGTAACAGCTAGAAATTCCAAGTTCAAAGTTGCCTAACTTATTCACTTCTGTTTTGTTTCTGTGTCTTATAGAATTTTGACTTCTCTGTCTTTTGCAGGTGATGATATTTAGATTTCAGAATACACAAGAGGATATTATAATTCTCTGCAGGCAGCAAACCTCTAGCCACTAATGTGTGTGTCATTTTGCAAGACTCTGAGGTACAGCAATGCTATAGTCTAGCAATAGATTACAAAGACCTAAAATGACTTTGGATTCTGATGAAGACGAAGTTAATACTTTGAATCTGCTTATTTTATGTTAGAGATAGCCTGTAGTTTAACATATATATTACATTTTGAAAATGAACAAAAACACTTAGTTGATTGTAGTAGCACTTAGAATGGTGGATTCATGTGTGTATACACACACACACACACTCACACACATATATATGTAATATTGAATTAAAGAAAAGACCCTAATCATTTGAGTATAAACATTGAAAATGGTGCAAAATGAAGAAAGCAGGGGTGGGGGTGCATAAAACAGACACTTGAGAAATTTTTCAAGCATGATTCTTTGTCTTCTTGAACTCCGATTTAAACGTTGCTTAGCAACAGTGGCAGTAACAGCTGGGACACCCTTGATCTTGTTGTGTAAACTATTAAAAATAGGTGATGGAAAGTGGCACCATGGAAACAATGACTCTACTGAAGCAGGTGTCTGTAATGCTGCTTTTCAATTTAATTTTGGAGGTGTAAATTACAAAAGAAAGAAAAAACCTGGTATTTAATTCTCTTGGACTTTGATAACAGATCTATTTTTTGATTTTTTATTGTTCTTGCAATTTCCCAAAAACGTTGGTTCAGTAAATTGTTGATATTTTAGTTGATTACTTGATATTGTATTTATAGTTCTAAAATCATTTCAAAATAGATGAATACATTTCTAAAGTCTTTTAGAAAAGATTCCATTTTCTAAATAACTGAGTTCTCATGGAATCTAGATTCTAAGTAGCCATTTAACATGAATCAATAAAATGTGCTATATAATTGTTATTGTGCATCGATCTTTCAGGTCTCTCATTTATTAATGTTATTTTTCAAAGGCTGATCATCTCATTGTTGTTTATTTTAGGTTGATAGGAATCACTCTTGAATAATTCTTAGATCCTGTTTAAATATTTTAAATAACAATATAAACATACTCCTGTTATCTATTTCTCATGGACTTAGTCCCTTATATTGATAAAGACAGCAGAAAACAATGCCTTCGTTCTTTCAGATAGCTTTGTAGGATGCTATAGTTGACCAAGGCTGTCAGTATAAACCTCGATGTTGGTCAGAGTGGAGAGGGCACTTTTCCAACAATGTCACCTAAATCAAGCTTTTCTTGTCTTTCTAGTCAACTTGTTTTTCCAGATATTCAATTGATGTACCCTTAAAAAAGGAATAAATGTTAAGAGATTATGTTTTTAGAGAATTTAAATAAAACATTTAATGATTGCAAGATCATTTTTACTCTTATTTCACAGATAGGAAACTGATTGCCTGAAAGGTATTAATTTTAACAAAGGACAGACTGAAATTTATAAGGTAATATATCTAATTAGTGATTAAAACATATTTGAATCAGTGCTCTTTCCAGTATATTAGGGTGCTAAATTTAGCCTCTTATACTGCAGCTTTTAGAACCTTGGGAATATTTGATAGTTATTGAATAATATGTAAGTGATAATACATTTCATGGAAACTTTTACTCATTTTAGTTTTGTGAACTCATGCATCAGATTTTTATCTTCATAAAACTCATGAAAACATATATGTGTAAATAAAAGATATTAAGAAAAGCATATCCTGTTCAAACACAAGAGAACCCACTGGAACTAAATTGAGAAGAAACACAAAGCAGTGAATGATGCTGCTCTCTAGTCTTCTGATTCCTAAGTTTGGAAGCAGGTAGAGAAGTAAGAAGTCTGGATTCATCAGAACAATGGCAAAAAATAATTTTTCTATTTTAGATAGGTGTTTGGAGCCATGCTTAGTGTTTGAAATCAGATCATACAGTGGGACTCTTCTCACCAAAAAGAAAGTAAAACTCACTGCCTGTGAGTATGGTCTATATTATCCCCATAAAAATCCACTAAAAATGGAGTAGAACTGACCATTTCAGCAAAGTTTCTATGTGAACTATTACTGTTGAATATTCATAAAATTAAAGAAAAAATTAGGAAGTGTAGTGTGTGCAAATACATTTCAACAATAAAGCAGAAGAATAGGGAGATAAATATATTTCAAATCTTGTATAAAGAAAATGATGAAACATTATTAGAGATCTTTAAAAGGTCATAAATAAAAAGAAAGTATGATTTTATATAAAGTCAGAATCAGTACTAGAAGCATATCTATTCTAAAAAAATAGCTATAAATTAAATAGAATTCCAGTTAGCCTCTCAATGGGATTTTTCCTGGAAAAAGCTGACATTCCTAAATCATACAGAAGTGTGAATGATCACTAAATGCCAAGATGATTTTGCAGAAAGGACATGGTATATATAATGACTCTGCTTTAACCTGTATCAAGGGAATTCTGTTTTGACTTTTTATAGGAAGAAGTACAGACTATCAGAAAAGTTATTTGATGAACATAATTCTCAAATTATTGAAAAATATCACTGAACTCTTAATTATATTTTAAGCTATTCGTTGAAGTTGTCAGGGGAGTTAAATTTAGATAGTAAGACAGACTGGCTTGGCAAAATTTAAGTGAGCTATCTATTCTATTGCTGCTTATTCCTATCATATTGTAAAGGAAAAATTCAACAACTTTTTATATACCAATTTTAAACTCATTTTGAAGAAACAATAGTATAATAATGATAATATATTCCTTCTGAACTGTTTTGAAAAATATTGGAATATTTTCCTGCCCCAATTATGCAGGTGTTTCAGAAGAATCTCTTTTGTTCTGTGTTATTATTTTCAAAGGTAACAGTCCTGTTCAGTTCAGTTCAGTTCAGTTCAGTCGCTCAGTTGTGTCCGACTTTCCGCGACCCCATGAATCACAGCACGCCAGGCCTCCCTGTCCATCACCAACTCACGGAGTTCACTCAAACTCAGGTCCACAGAGTCGGTGATGCCATCCAGCCATCTCATTCTCTGTCGTCCCCTTCTCCTCTCGCCTCCAACCTTTCCTAGCATCAGAGTCGTTTCCAGTGAATCAACTAGTCACATGAGGTGGCCAAAGTATTGGAGTTTCAGCTTTAGCCTCAGTCCCTCCAATGAACACCCAGGATTGATCTCCTTTAGAATGGACTGGTTGGATCTCCTTGCAGTCCAAGGGACTCTCAAGAGTCTTCTCCAACACCTTAGTTCATGTAAATTTAAAGGGCATTTGCAACTTCTGATTTTCTATTTCTCACATAGGCAGAATATCTATTTTTTTAAGTCACCTAAGGAAATCTGGCTCAAATCCTTTCTTTCTTGTTCTTTCTGACTGAAGTGTAGTTGATTTACAGTACTGTGTTTGTTTCGGGTATATAGCAAAATGATTGGGTTTATCTCTCTATATGCATATATATGTTATATATATATATTCTTTTAAAGTTTCTTTTCAATTATGGGTTATTATTGCAAGATATTGAATATAGTTCCCTGTACTATACAGCAAATTCTTATAGTTTACCTATTTTATATATGATGATGTGTATCCGTTAATCTCATACTCCTAATTTATTCCCCCTCTCCTCTTTGATACCCATAAGTTTGTTTTCTACATCTGTGAGTCTGTTCCTACAGTTTTATTTTATTTTTAATATAAATTTATTTATTTTAATTGGAGGCTAGTTACTTTACACTATTGTATTGGCTTTGCTATACATTGACATGAATCTGCCATGGGTGTACATGTGTTACCCATCCTGAACCCCCCTCTCAACTCCTTCCCCATCCCATCCCTCTGAGTCATCCCAGTGCAACAGCCTTGAGCACCCTGCCTCATGCATTGAACCTGGACTGGTGACTCATTTCACATATGATATCTTACATGTTTCAATGCCATTCTCCCAAATCATCCCATCCTCGCACTCTCCCACAGAGTCCAAAAGACTGTTCAATACATCTGTGTCTCTTTTTACTGTCTTGCATATAGGATTATTGTTACCATCTTTCTAAATTCCATATATATAGTATATTGGTGTTTTTCTTTCTGGCTTACTTCACTCTGTATAATAGGCTCCAGTGTCTTCAACCTCATTAGAACTGATTCAAATGTATTTTTAATGGCTGAGTAATATTCCATTGTGTATATGTACCACAGCTTTCTTATCCATTCATCTGCTGATGGACATCTAGGTTGCTTTCAAGTCCTGGCTATTGTAAACAGTACTGCAATGAACACTGGGGTACACGTGTCTCTTTCAATTCTGGTTTCCTCAGTGTGTATGCCCAGCAGTGGGATTGCTGGGTCATATGGTAGTTCTGTTTCCAGTTTTTTTAAGGAATCTCCACACTGTTCTCTATAGTGGCTGTACTAGTTTGCATTCCCACCAACAGTGTAAGAGGGTTCCCTTTTCTCCACACCCTCTCCAGCATTTATTGCTTGTAGACTTTTGGATTGCAGTCATTTTGACTGGCATGAAATGGTTCCTCATTGTGGTTTTTTAGCATTTCTCTGATTATGAGTGATATTGAGCCTCTTTTACATGTGTTTGTTAGCCACCAGTATGTCTTCTTTGGAGAAATGTCTGTTTAGTTTTTTGGCCCATTTTTTGGTTGGGCCATTTATTTTTCTAGAATTGAGCTTCAGGACTTGCTTATATATTTTTGAGATTAATTCTTTGTCAGTTGCTTCGTTTGTTATTATTTTCTCCCATTCTGAAGGATGTCTTTTCACCTTGCTTATAGTTTCTTTTGTTGTGCAAAAGCTTTTAATTTTAATTAGGTCCCATTTGTTTATTTTTGCTTTTATTTCCAATATTCTGGGAGGTGGGTCATAGAGGATCCTGCTGTAATTTATGCCGGAGAGTGTTTTGCCTATGAGTTTTCCTCTATGAGTTTCATAGTTTCTGGTCTTACGTTTAGATCTTTAATCCATTTTGAGTTTATTTTTGTGTATGGTGTTAGAAAGTGTTCTAGTTTCATTCTTTTACAAGTGGTTGACCAGTTTTCCCAGCACCACTTGTTAAAAAGATTGTCTTTTCTCCATTGTATATTCTTGCCTCCTTTGTCAAAGATAAGGTGTTCATAGGTGCATGGATTTATCTCTGGGCTTTCTATTTTGTTCCATTGATCTATATGTCTGTCTTTGTGCCAGTACCATACTATCTTGATGATCGTGGCTTTGTAGTAGAGCCTGAAGTCAGGCTGGTTGATTCTTCCAGTTTCATTCTTCTTTCTCTAGATTGCTTTGGCAACTTGAGGTTTTTCGTATTTCCATACAAATTGTGAAATTATTTGTTGTAGTTCTCTGAAAAATACCGTTGGTAGCTTGATAGGGGTTGCGTTGAATCTATAGATTGCTTTGGGTAGTATACTCATTTTCACTATGTCAGTTCTTCCGATCCATGAACATGGTATATTTCTCCATCTATTTGTGTCCTTTTTGATTTCTTTCACCAGTGTTTTATAGTTTTCTATATATAGGTCTTTTTTTCTTTAGGTAGACATATTCCTAAGTATTTGATTCTTTTCGTTACAATGGTGAATGGAATTGTTTCCTTAATTTCTCTTTCTGTTTTCTCATTGTATAGTAATGCAAGGGATATCTGTGGGTTAATTTTATATCCTGCAACTTTAAATAAGTTTGTTTCTATTATTTTATAGATTCCAGATATAAGTGATAGCATATAATATTTGTCTTTTGCTCTGTGGTTTACTTCACTCAGTAAGATCATCTCTGAAGAAAGTGAAAGTGTTAGTCGCTCAGTGTCTGACTCTTTGTGACCCCGTGCACTGTAGCCTACCAGACTTCTCTACCCATGAAATTCTCTAGGAAAAAATACTGGATTGGATTGAACACAGGTCTCCCACATTGCAATCAAATTCTTTTCACTCTGAGTCACCTGAGAAGTCTATAATAATCTCTAGGTCCATTTGTATTGCTGCAAATGTCAATATTTCATTATTTTATTATGGTCAAGTAATACTGTATTATATATACATACCACATCTTTATCCATTCATCTGTTAATGGACACTTTGGTTGCTTCCATGTCCTGACTATCACAGATAGTGCTGCTGTGAACATGTATGTTTTCAAATTAGGGCCTCCCTAATAGTTGAGTTGGTGAAGAATCCACCAGCAATGCAGGAGACCCCAGTTCAATTCCTGGGTTGGGACGATCTGCTGGAGAAGTGATAGGCTGCCCACTCCAGTATTTTTGGGCTTCCCATGTGGCTCAGCTGATAAAGAGTCCACCTGCAATGCGGGAGACCCAGGTATCCCACATTGCAGGTAGACTCTTTCTGGACTCATTTTGGCCTGGAAAATTCCATGGACTGTATAGTCTATGGGATCAAAAAGAGTCAGACTCCACATAAAAACTCTCAGAGTTAATAAATGAACTCAACAAGGTGGCAAGATACGAGATTAATAGAAAGAAGTATTTTGCATTTCTTTATAGTAACAGTGAAATAACACAAAATGTTTTTTAAAATCCATTTTAAAAGCACAAAAAATTAACCAGGAATAAACCTAGCCAAGGAGTGGAAAACCTATATGCTGGGAGGAAAAAAACATCGATAAAGGAAATTGAAGATGACTCAAAGAAATGGAAACATGTCCCATCCTCTTGGTTTGGAAGAATTAATTTTATTAAAATGGCCATACTACCCAAAGCAAACTGGAGATTTAATCCAATCCCTATAAAATTGCCTATGCCATTTTTTTGTAGAACTAGAACAATCCTACAATTTATATGGACCCACAAATGACTCCAAATGGCCAAAGAAATTCTGAAGAAAAATAATAAAGCTGGAGACAATACCACAAAGCTACAGTAATCAAAACAGCTTGGTATTGACACAAAAAACAGACACACAGATTAATGGAACAGAATAGAGAGCCCTAAAATAAACCTGCACACCTAAGATCATTTAATTTTGACAGATGAGGCAAGAATATACAATGGAGAAAAGACAGTATCTTCAGCAAATGGTATTTGCACCTCATGTAAGTCAATGAAGTTATAACATTCCCTCACTGTACACAGAAATAAAGTCAAAATGACACCATAAAGCTCCTAAAGAGAACATAGGCAAAACATTCTCTGACATAAATCATAGCAATGTTTACTTAGGTCAGTCACCCAAAGCAAAAGAAATAAAATTAAAAAAGTAAACAAATGAGATCTAATCAAACTTAAAAACTTTTGCACAGAAAGGAAACAATAAACAAAAAGCTAACCAAAGGCTGGGAGAAAATATTTACAAGTGATGTGACTGACAAGTGGTAAATTTCCATAATATCCAAGCAGCTTATATAGCTCAATATAAAAAAAAGCCCAATTAAAAATTGACAGAAAATCTAAACTGACATTTCTTCAGAGAAGACATACAGATGGCCAAGAGTCATGTGAAAGGATACTTAACATAGCTAACTATTAGAGACATACAAATCAAAACTACAATGAATATGACTTCACACAAGTCAGAATGGCTATCATCAAAATGTCTACAAGTAATAAATGTTGAACAGGGAGTGAAAAAAAAGGGAATCCTCCTATACTGTTGGGGGAATGTAATTGGTATAACTGCTATGGCAAACAGTATGGAGGTTTCTTAAAAAACTAAAAGTAGAGCTAACATATGATATGGCAATTTCACTCCTGGGCATATATCCAGAAAAGACAAAAATTTGAATTTGAATCCTTTCTGATTAACCCACTATGAGTCTATGATCCATTTGATATTTTTAATATATTAATGAGGGGTTTATTACCAAACTAAATGTTTAATTCAGTTCAGTTCAGTTCAGTTCAGTTCAGTTGCTCAGTCGTGTCCGACTCTCCGCGACCCCATGAACAACAGTACGCCAGGCCTCCCTGTCCATCACCAACTCCCGGAGTTCACTCAAACTCATGTCCACAGAGTCGGTGATGCCATCCAGCCATCTCATTCTCCGTCGTCCCCTTCTCCTCCCGCCCCCAACCTTTCCCAGCATCAGAGTCTTTTCCAGGGAGTCAACTCGTCGCATGAGGTGGCCAAAGTATTGCAGTTTCAGCCTTAGCATCAGTCCCTCCAATGAACATCCAGGATTAATCTCCTTCAGAATGGACTGGTTGGATCTCCTTGCAGTATAAGGGACTCTCAAGAGTCTTCTCCAACACCACAGTTCAAAAGCATCGATTCTTCGGCGATCAGCCTTCTTCACAGTCCAACTCTCCGCTAAATTTCTCTTCAAAAAGAGTCATTTCCTTGGGACTATGTTCCAATATGCAAAATATGTAATGATAAGCAACAAGTAAAGGAAAAAATTGTGCCTTTCAGTGTTACAAATGTGTTTTAAAGATATCAGTGGCTCCTATGATTGTTCATGCACTTGAGTTGTACTTTTTATTAGGTTTTAACTACTATCAAATTTGATGTTGGGAAATACTGAGGGCAGGAGAACGGAGCAACAGAGGATGAGATGGTTGAGTGGCATCATCAACTCAATACATAGGTTTGAGCAAATTCCAGGAGATAGTAAAGAACAAGGAAGCCTGGCATGGGGTAGTCCTTGGGGTCACATGGAGTTGGACACAACTGAATGTGAACAACAATAACTATAAAATTGCCTAGTTATATTCTTGAGCAAAAATTCAGAATTTTCTCGGGACTATTTTAGTTGTTCCTGATAAAGTAGTGACATTGTTTACAACTGACATAGAAACCTAGTTTTATGGGTGAGTCATTGTTAACTGAATTTGGGAGCCAGGTTAGCTTGTTTCATATCCTAGACCCACACTTATTAGCTGTATGACATTGAGCACATTTTTATTCTTCAGTTTTCTCATTGGCAACTGCTTCACATAGTTCTCATGAGGGTTAAATGAATTAGTACATATAAACCTTCTAGAAGGAGTGTTTGACACAGCCAGCACTAGCTGGGTGTCAGCTGTGATGATCTGGTTGACTGAGCTTATGACCTACTCAAGCTCTAGGCATTCCTTTCAAAAGCACTTGAAATTTTTAGGATAAACATATGAAGCTTAATGAAATGAAATCAGAACCCTGTGGTCTAAATGCCAAATATTTATTTTATTGAAAGAGAGGGCTAATCTAGGTCTAAAATAGATGAGTAAATTTTAATCATGCCAAATAAACCATTTTAAATTTAGCTTTTCCTCTTTGAATTTGTCTAAAAATCTGTTGTTAACTTATATCAATTCTTTATCACTATAAACTTCTAAACAGGTCAGCAAGACATATAGACACACACATATATGAGCGTATGTTTACAATTGTGTATGCTTACACTCATGTATCTATATTTATACCAGGTTAATGATTAGTAAACACATATGCAAATTTTTAAATTAATTCATTAGTAAATGTATTTAGCTTTATTTTTAACTCTGCTGGGTTATCATTGTTGTACCTGCTCTCCTCTAGTTGCACCAAGTGGAGACTACTCTCCATTGCAGTGCTTGGGCTTCTTGTTGGAGTGGCTTCCCTTGTTGTGGAGCACAGGTTGTAGAGCATGTGGGCTTCAGTAGTTGCAGAATATGGGCAGTAGTTGTGGTTTCTAAACTCTAGATCATAGGATCTATAGTTGAGGCACACGGGCTGCCTTGCTGATCCTGCTCACAGAGTTAGTTGTCTCACTGTATCTCACTGTGCACAGTTTGCTGAACCCAGGGTAGGCAAGGTGTGAGCTAAGAGGTGGAAGGAAATTCGAGGAGCGTAGGAACTGCAGACACATTAATTTTCTCCTGGCTGGCATGGCAGCCATAACACAGCCTCTCTTCTGGTTAATGCAGAAGCTGTAGCAGCAGTCATGACATAGCATGGTTACATAGCATGGTTACATCCATAACATAACCTCACATAACATAACCATGATATTGTTCCAATGTAGCCCCAGTGCAGCAGCAGCCAGAACTTTAGTGATGAAGCTCATACAGGCACACCACACAGAGTAGCCTGCAACCTAGTGAGCACCTCGTGAGGTGCATGCACAGTGCTGTAAGTGATTTCAGCTATTACATAACCATGCAGAGTCATTGTTTATAGAACATGGGGCTAGAGGGAGAGATAGCCTGTTTGGCACCATCTTGTTCATTTCCCCACATGGGCTTAGTTGCTTCGAGTCATGTAGGATCTTCCTGGTGGTGGTTTAGTTGCAAAGTCATGTCTGACTCTTGTGATCCCATGGATAGAGGAGACTGGCAGGCTACGGTCCATGGGATTCTCCAGGCAAGAATACTGGAGTGGGTTGTCATTTCCTTCTCCAGGGGATCTTCCCAACCCAGGAATTGAACCCAGGTCTCCTGCATTATTGGAGGACTCTTTACCAACTGAGCTCCAAGGGAAGCCCAGGGATCAAACCCATGTTTCTTGTAGGTAGGCAGATTCTTTACCACTAAGCCACCAAGGAAACCCTATGCAAAATACTTTCTGTATTAGTATATATTTATAAAAGTGATGCAAAAGAAACATGCCATGTGCATATCTGATTCTTCAGATAAATTTTTATTCGGAATTGCTATGACCTTAATGCTTGTTAAAAGAAAGGAAAGTGAAGTTGCTCAGTTGTGTCTGACTCTTTGCTACACCATGGACTGTACCCCACCAGACTCCTCTTTCCATGGGGTTTTCCAGGCAAAATACTGGAGTGGGTTACCATTTCCTTCTCCAGGAGATCTTCTCGATCCAGGGAATGAACTTGGGTCTCCTGCTTTGTAGGCAGACGCTTTACCATCTGAGCCACCAGGGAAGTCCTTCAGACTTGTATTCAGACTGAATGCTTGTATTCCTCCAAAATTTATATGTTGAAATCTAGTGCTCAAAGTGATAGTATTAGGAGGTGGAGCATCTGGGGAGATGTTAGGTCAGGAAGGTAGAACCTTCATGCATAGAATTAGTGCCCTTGTGAAAGAGAACAGTAAAAGCTCCCTTGTTGCTTTGGTCATGTGAGATTATAGCTAGAAGACAGCTAATTATGAGCCAGGAAGCTAGTACTCACCAGACATAGAACATGACCATGTTTGCACTCTGATCTTGGATTTTTCAGCCTCCAGAGTTGTGAGGAGTAAATTTCTGTTGTTATAAGCTCACTAAATATTTTGTCATAGTAACCCAAATGGACTGAGACAAAAACAATTTTATATTTAGAGGAATCTTGCAAAAATGGTTAAAGAGTTTCCATATCCTCTTCACCAAGTTTCCCTAATATTAACTTCTTACATAACAGTGATATATTTGTTGAAACTAAGAAAGTAACCCTGAAGCTGGGAAAGATTGAAGGCAAAAGAAGAAAGCAACAGAGGATGAGATGATTAGATAGCATCACTGACTAAATGGACATGAATTTGAGCAAATTCAGGGAGATAATGGAGGACAGGGAAGCCTGGCATGCTGTAGTCCATGGGGTCGCAGAGTTGCACACAACTTAGTGACTGAACACACACACAAGAAAGTAATATTGATATATTATTGTTAACTAGACTACAGATTTTATTTGAATTTTACCAGTTTTTTTTTTCCCCTAAAGTCTTTTTCTTTCCCGAGATTCAACCCAGGAAATCACACTGCATTTAGTCATTGCTTCTCCGATCCATGACAGTTTCTGAGGTTTTATTTTTGCTTTCCTTGTTTCTTTGTTTGTTTGTTTCCCCACATCTTTAGTGGTTTTGAAGAATATTGATCAGATATTCTGTGGAATGTTCCAGTTACAGATGTTATTTATCTGACTGGTGGTATCATCAGTGCTTTTTATTTTCCTTCTTATCTCTTTTAATTATTTTTATAGCGTAATAATGAACTACAATGAAAATATATTACCGTCTTCCCTGGTGGTTAAGTGGTAAAGAATCCACCTGCCAGTTCAGGAAACCTGGGTTCAATACCTGGTCTGGGAAGATCCCACATGCTGCGGAGCAACCAAGCCCTTGTGCCACAACTTTGAGCCTGTGCTCTAGAGTCCAAGAAAACAACTATAGAGAACCTTGCACTGCACCTACTCAAGCGCACATGCCCTTGAGCCTGTGCTCAGCAATAAGAGAACTCACCCCAATGAAAAACCTGCACACCACAACTAGAGAGTAGCCCCTGCTTGCCACAACTAGACAGAAGCCTGCACAGCAACGAAGACCTAGCACAGCCAATAAAGAAAGAAAGAAAATTTAAAGAAAAAAATATATTACTCTTGTAGTCATAATGTGGACTGGAATTTTACATCACATATCACAATATTTGAGATCCTCTTTGATCTTTGGCTGTTCCTATGGCATCCAGCTACATGCAAGGATAAGCAGTACCCTCAGCACCTCAACTTTATCTTGCTTTCTTTCTCAGGGCTTCTATACTGTGCATGGGGAACCTGCTAAGCTTGTTTATCTTTGCTGAAACAGCAAACAGCCTAACACACACTTAACTAACAAGGGTCAGGGTATGATGGACATAAAACTCCGATCTTCCATGTTTCAGGCAGAAATTTCTCAAGTGTATTCTATCTGCTCTATTCTATTCTGTTCTGTTCTATCATATTCTATTCTATCACAGTGTATATTCTATGCTATGTCTATAGTCTATAGAAAGATCAACCCCTTGTATATCAGAGTGGTAACTAGTTCAAAAATTACTCTTGGATTGGCTTTTTTTCTATGTACCTCACTATTTTTGGTTCTCTGACTCCAGTTTTTATAGGCCTGTTTGTTTGTTTGTTTGTTTCCTGGGTGGTGGAGGTGGTAATACAAGCTTAAACACAGTAAAATATAATAATTATTAAACTGCATGTGAACTCATCAGACATGAGTAATATTCTTGATTAGTACTCATGTTATTTTTTTCAAACATTTACTGCATCTTTTTGCAGGCATAGAAGGATATACTGGAGCAAAAAAATATTATCTGCTGCTTATTAAAATTATTCCCTTAAAGACCTACTTAGGGAAACTGGAAAGATTAGAAATTTGACCATTGAAATTAATTAAGCACAGTGAAGTCTCTTGAGCTCATAAAATTACATAAAGTAAAATTGGAGGAAGGAAAATCTCAGTAGACATATTTATCTAAATTTTGGGCACTAAAATTAATCCACAAGGACAGGAAAACTGTAGATTAAGAAGATAAAAATTGGTCTTCAATCTCTGCTGTATTTTGTATTTGTACCATGAGACTGCTGGAGGAAATAGAGTCATTACAAACTGTTCTGTCAAACACAGGCATCTTTGTTTTTTGCAACTGGAAGAACTAAGCACTGGCACAAATAGATATAAATATTGGAATTTAGGTGAGTGACAAATAATTCTGAGCATTTCTATGCAAAAGAAAGTAACAAATGAAGGTTAGGTCTTCTCCCATTATCTTGACCCCCAATGCTCATCCGTTTATAGAAAACGGCTTTTATATCCTGTACAAGGCACTGCAGTAGGCCCTTGGTAGATAAGGGTGGACAAAGCACACATGGTCATTGAGATCACAAGCATAAAATTGGTAGAGAAAGTGCATACTGAAGAGTTGAACTCAAACAATACTTTAAAATGTGTTTCATTCATAAAGGAAAGCATTGGTATACTATAAAAGAGAAAAATTTGCATGGATTCTTAAGAGTTAATATTTAAGTTAACACCTGAAAAATAGTTGACTTTTCCAGTGAAAAACAGGGCAAGGACTTCTAAAAATGAATAAAGGGAAATTTTGAGAAGTAAAAAGAATTTGTAAAACATTATTTTGTAATGAGTGGTTTTGAGAAATACTGTATAAGCCCTAGAAAATGTTGCATTTATTTGAGATTACTGAGATACTGGAAGCTTCATTCACTTAATAATTAATTTTGATCCCCTTAATAGAGTGAAGTGATACATTTTCAGTGAAGAAGAGAAATAGAAAATACTAGAAGTACAATTTTGTCTCAAATATATTTACTGAAAAAAATAAGTTTGCACAAAAGATATTGAAATTGTTTTTTTTAAGGAAAATCAAACTTTTAAATAGGATTTATAATATCAATTAGCTTTGCTTCTGTAGAAATTCCAATACAATAGAGTAGCTTATTGAATATTTATCATATAAATACGGTAAATATCCAGCAGAACATTGTGTAAAATGTAGGAATTTGTTTTTTAAATGTAATTTTTCTTCACTGTGTGACTTTCAGAAAGTGAAACCTGTTAAATAAAAAAAAAAAGTGAAACCTGTTAGCCAAGTATTTATCACATTTATATTTCTATTAAGAATATTTATATATTTCTTTATAAATGCAGACATCCCATTGATATATTTAAAAGAGCTGTTGGGGAATTGGATGAAGGAAGCTGATGGGATGGATGCCCTGGTGGCTTAGCGGTAAACAATCTGCCTGCAATGTTGGAGACACATTCAGGAGACATGGGTTCAGGCTTGATCCCTGGGTGAATCAGGAAGATCCCTTGGAGAAGGAAATGGCTACTGACTTTGGTATTATTGCCTGGAAAATCCCATGGACAGAGGAGTCCATGAAGTCACAAAAGAGTCAGACATTACAGCGATTCAACAACAACAATTTTTGCCTACACCAGAGTTAATTGATAATGGCTTCTGTAAGTTTCATATTCAATTATTAAGTTAAATTATATTTGTATACAATTTTGTTTGGCTTACCTGATAGCTCAGTTGGTAAAGAATCTGCCTGAAATGCAGGAAAATGCGGTTCCATCCCTGGTGGGAAGATCTGCTGGATAAGAGGTAGGCTACCCACTACAGTATTCTTGGGTTTCCCTTGTGGTCCAGCAGTAAAATATCTGCCTACAATGCCTGGGTTCGATACCTGGCTTGGGAAGATCCCCTGGAGAAGGGAAAGGTTACCCACTCCAGTATTCTGCCCTAGAGAATCCCATAGATTGTATAGTTCACAGGGTTGCAGAGTCAGACGCGACTAGCCGACTTCCACTTCACAATTTTGTTTAATTGCTAATTCTGTCACCTGCTCTAGAAAATAAGCCCCAAAATTGTGCCCTTCTCTATGTTTTCACTGCTTCTGTCTACTATCTTTAATAAGAATTTATAAATTTTTGTTGAACAAATAAATGGAAAATTACTTTTTAAGATTTAGATTTAACAATAGATATTTACAAAACAGAAGCAAGTATAAGTGCGTGTTTTAACTTCAAAAATTCAATTTCAGAATTATGTGGGGAGAAAGATTGTGTATCTATGAATTGAAAAAAGGTAGTTCAATTTCTGTTACAACTGTTTAAAAAAAGATAAAGTTTGAAGAAAAATGACCTCATTAAGGCCCTTCAGTTTTATGTGGTAAGGCTAGGAGTTGACACAGTGTTCTGTCATAGGGTAGTGTTCTTTCTGTTATACAATCTTCAGTCTGTGATCTGAGTTTATGTCGACTCCTATGCAAACTGATATAAGAAAACTACTGATTGTTTCCGTCAGGTAGATTGAAAACTAGGTTTTTTACATAAATATATGTATGTATATGTTCTTTATATGCTGCCTTTCCTAATTCATGAGGCTGCTGCATATTTGAGTTATAATTATTATAATTATTCTTCATTCCTGGATTATTTTTACTGTTCTCTTGATGACTGCTGCTTGATCTACATGATGAGGCTTGCTAATAAACTCCACCTCTTGAGATTATACTTAGGTTCTCACTGGAGTGCATTACAGAGGTTAAAATTGCAGGCTCTAGCACTAGTATTCATGGATCTTACTCCTGGCTGTATCATTCACCAGTTGTGCAACCTTCAGCAAGTTATCTAATCTGCCTGAGCCTTAGGTCTTCACGGCTACTAATAAAAGGAGGAATGTAAAAGTATATAGCTCAATTGCTTTAAGTCAGAAAATTTTGTGCTAGGGCAAGATCTTTTTTTGTGTGTCGGTGTGTATTAGCCTCCTTCACTCCCTTTAAGGCCACATATATTTTATGAACCATTTATCTTCAGGGCAAAGACAGCATTTAAAATTGCATATCAAAAATTAAACATAAAAAAGTATAGAGCTCTTATGGTTGTTGTAAGGGAAACATAAAATATTGATAATTCATCCTAATGACTAGAAGAATTTATGATCTATAATAAACATTTCATATAATGTTAGGATTAATAATTTAATTCCTCAGGAAGTCTCTGTTTTTCCAACAAGATTAAATAAACTCTCAAAACATAATATTGCTTCTTTATAACACATATAACACTTGCATGACTCACATTTATATGGAGAATTTTGTTAACTTTTGGACACTTCCAGTACCGTAATCTCCGTGAAAGCACTGTGTCTTTTTGTCTTTTTTGTTTTTTTCGACTTATCATTGCATATGTGATAGTCATTACAATGACCACTACATAGTACATGCTCATTATTTAAGTGTTGAATTAATAGATAAATGAAAGGAGATGAATGAATGATTGCATATTTGGTAGCATACTGTAATTGTGCTGTCTTGACTATTCCATCTTACTAAGACCAGCTTTTGCTGTACAAAGTGCCAGTGTTCCTTCCTTTCCTTTCCTCTTCCTGTCCTCATGCTAATTCCATTATTCTGACTTTCAGTTCAGTTCAGTTCAGTTCAGTCGCTCAGTCGTGTCCGACTCTCCGCGACCCCATGAATCACAGCACGCCAGGCCTCCCTGTCCATCACCAACTCCCGGAGTTCACTCAAACTCATGTCCATCGAGTCGGTGATGCCATCCAGCCATCTCATTCTGACTTTATTGTACTCAAATTCAATTGAGTTAAATGATGAACATTTTAAATATTTTGCTGTAGTCCTGAATTACAAATATGCACAAAATTTACATTATCTCTAGAATCAGGTATACATGATATTTGATATAATTGTATCCAATGAAAGTAATAAAAAGTACTCTATTTTTCTCTCATTATAAAAATAATGAACCTTGATGCTACAATGTATTCCTCAGAAATAATTTTAGAAAGTTAAGAGAAGGTGTTCTCAGAGGACATTAATTTAGTTGTAGACCAAAGCTTAATTTTCAGACATGAAAATAGCAAATCTTCCTTTCTTTGATTTATTTATGGATGAATGGTTCCTTAGGTCAATAGCATTTCATTCAATCCTTAACAGAATTTTCAAAATGATGGTGTTCCTTAGTAGGTAGAATTCCTTATGGGCATCCTCTATTTTGAAAAATCTAAATACAAAATAAACAGTGTAACATCATTCAGTTCAGTTGGTTTGTAACATCATTGCTGCTGCTAAGTCACTTCAGTCGTGTCCGACTCTGTGCGACCCCATAGACGAAGCCCACTAGGCTCCCCTGTCCCTGGGATTCTCCAGGCAAGAACACTGGAGTGGGTTGCCATTTCCTTCTCCAATGTTTGAAAGTGAAAAGTGAAAGTGAAGTCGCTCAGTCGTGTCCGACCTTTAGCGACCCCACGGACTGCAGCCTACCAGGCTCCTCCGTCCATGGGATTTTCTAGACAAGAGTACTGGAGTGGCTTAGGCAGGTGTTAATGGCAAATAGATGGGGAAACAGTGGAAACAGTGGCTGACTTTATTTTTCTGGGCTCCAAAATCACTGCGGATGCTGATTGCAGCCATGAAATTAAAAGACGCTTGCTCCTTGGAAGGAAAGTTATGACCAACCTAGACAGCATATTAAACAACAGAGACATTGCTTTGCCAACAAAGGTCTGTCTAGACAAGACCATGGTTTTTCCAGTGGTCATGTATGGATGAGAGAGTTGGACTATAAAGAAAGCTGAGTGCCGAAGAATTGATGTTTTTGAACTGTGGTGTTGGAGAAGACTCTTGAGAGTCCCTTGGACTGCAAGGAGATCCAACCAGTCCATCCTAAAGGAGATCAGTCCTGGGTGTTCATTGGAAGGACTGGTGTTGAAGCTGAAACTCCAATACTTTGGCTACCTGGTGCGGAGAGCTGACTCATTTGAAAAACTCTGATGCTGGGAAAGATTGAGGGCAGGAGGAGAACGGGATGACAGAGGATGAGATGGTTGGATGGCATCATAGACTCGATGGACATGGGTTTGGGTGGACCCCAGTAGTTGGTGATGGACAGGGAGGCCTGGCATGCTGCAGTTCATGGGGTCGCAAAGAGTCGGACATGACTGAGTGACTGAACTGAACTGAATTGCTTTTTCTAATTGAACAACAGTAAATATATATTTCTGTTCAATTGAGGAAATGCACAATCTATATTTAAACTTAACTGCCCATATGATGCTAAATAGAATTAAAATAAGAGAAGAAACATATAATTTCCTTAAGATATTTATAAAATTAGCATTTAAAACTCTCAAGGAACTTTTTTTCCACAGAGAATTCACAATGAAAAACTTTTGCATGTTTTAAAATGGGAAAAAAGAAAGCATTTTGACACCAAAATTGTACCTAAATACTTATGACTCATTATTAAAGAAAATATCTTGAATTTGTTAAATTAAAAAATTAAAATAATAAACCTATAGAAGTCAGATATTAAAATAAATCAATCTGATAGGTTCTTAGGTTATTGCCAGTTTTTGTTGAGATCAGAATGCTGTGAAATAGAGGCTCAATAAACCTATTTTAACCAACTGACCATGAAGGGTAAGGCATTAGAAGAGTATTATTTGGAAAAATTTTGTTAATAAATTTTATCAATTTCTTCCTCCAGGTAAAACTTTCAGGGCACTGTGGTTTTAGTCAAAGTTCTTTCAAATTCTAAAGGAACGTATACTACAATTTTGTTAAAATTGAGAATTAAGTGTCCTCCAAAATATGGTAAAGTGATATACAATTTTCTGTTCATTTTATGTAAACAAAGAGCTATTAACAAAACAAAAAAGACAGATTGAGTAATTTAAAAAATCTAGAAATATTTACAGACCAATTTAACTTTATTAACCAAATAAGAAAAGCATAAATAAAATTTGAAAACTAAATTCAATTATTTATTAAAATAATTAGTATCTTTTAGATTTTAATAGTAAAGGTCTTTTTTCTTCTGTCCACAGTTTTTCCACAAAAGAATCTGACCCTACCTTAATTATTTTTGCTTATCCTTAAAGCTGAAGCTGCAATACTTTGGCCACCTCATGCGACAAGTTGACTCACTGGAAAAGACTCTGATGCTGGGAAAGGTTGGGGGCGGAAGGAGAAGGGGACGACAGAGAATGAGATGGCTGGATGGCATCACTGATTCTGTGGACATGAGTTTGAGTGAACTCCGGGAGTTGGTGATGGACAGGGAGGCCTGGCGTGCTGTGATTCATGGGGTCACAGAGAGTCGGACACGACTGAGTGACTGAACTGAACTGAACTGAATAATGACTCATTATTTTTCAAAACTTATTTAGTTATGCTACTGAGTGACATCCATGTGGTTTTAGAATAGAAAGATATTACTTTCATATATTTATCAATTAACTTGCTTTCATATGCAAGTAGAAAAGCCAACATAAATTATGAAAATTTAATATATTACTGGAAGCTCAGATGTTTCAGGTTAATCTCATGATTCAGTTAATATTCAAGCTTCATTTCTCTGAGTTTTTCATGACTTGCCATCCTTGTTGTAGGCTGTCATGGCACCATAATTCCTGACAACTACTGGAACAAGAAGGATCATTGTTTATATCCAATAAGGCATCACCTTCAACAGTTCCCAACCATAGACTGAAATAACTTCTCTTAAGTTTGGATAGAGTAAGTTTACTCTAATTCACATCCGTTTCATGGAAGAATATTCAATAATTGAACAAAAATGTGATTCCCTTAGGATAGATGATTGTGATTGGAGTTTGCTCAAACTCATGTCCATTGTTTCAGTGATGCCATCCAAACATCTCTTCTGCCACCGAATTCTCCTCCTGCCTTCAATCTTTCCAAGCATCAGGGTCTTTTCCAATGAGTTGGTTCTTCATATCAGGTGGTCAAAGTGTTGCAGCTTCAGCTTCAGTGTCCATCCTTCCAATGAATATTTGAGGTTGAGTTTCTTTAGAAGTGACTGGTTTAATCTCTTTGCTGTCCAAAAGCCTCTCAAGAGTCTTCTCCAGCACCACAATTGGAAAGCATCACTTCTTTGGCTCTCAGTCTTCTCTATGGTCCAACTCTCACATCCACACATGATTACTGGAGAGATGATAGTTTTGGCTATATGGACATTTGTCAGTAAAGTGACATCTCTATTTTTAATATGCTGTCTCACTTTGTCATAGTTTTCCTTCTAGAGAGCAAGCATCTTTTAATTTCATGACTGCAGTCCCTGTCTGCAGTGATTTTGGAGCTGAAGAAAATAAAATCTGCTGCTGTTTCCATTATTTCCCATCTAATTGCCATGAAGTAATGGGATTGTCACCATGCTTACTTAACTTATATGCAGAGTACATCATGAGGGACGCTGGGCTGGAAGAAGCACAAGCTGGAATCAAGATTGCTGGGAGAAATATCAATAACCTCAGATATGCAGATGACACCACCCTTATGGCAGAAAGTGAAGAGGAACTCAAAAGCCTCTTGATGAAAGTGAAAGAGGAGAGTGAAAAGGTTGGCTTGAAACTCAACATTCAGAAAACAAAGATCATGGCATCTGGTCCCATCACTTCATGGGAAATAGGTGGGCAAACAGTGGAAACAGTGTCAGACTTTATTTTTGGGGGCCCCAAAATCACTGCAGATGCTGATTGCAGCCATAAAATTAAAAGACTCTTACTCCTTGGAAGGAAAGTTATGACCAACCTTGATAGTATATTAAAAAGCAGAGACATTACTTTGCCAATCAAGGCCCACCTAGTCAAGGCTATGGTTTTTCCAGTGGTCATGTATGGATGTGAGAGTTGGACTGTGAAGAAAGCTGATCGCCGAAGAACTGATGCTTTTGATGTGGTGCTAGAGAAGACTCTTGAGAGTCCTTTGGACTGCAAGGAGATCCAACCAGTCCATTCTAAAGGAGATCAATCCTGGGTGTTCATTGGAAGGACTGATGCTAAAACTGAAACTCCAATACTTTGGCCACCTCATGCGACGAGTTGACTCTCTGAAAAAGACTCTGATGCTGGGAAGGATTGGGGGGGGAGGAGAAGGGGATGACAGAGAATGAGATGGCCAGATGTTATCACTGACTCAATGGAGATGAGTTTGCGTGAACTCCGGGAGTTGGTGATGGACAGGGAGGCCTGGTGTGCTGTGATTCATGGGGTCGCAAAGAGTCGGACACGACTGAGTGACTGAACTGAACTGAACTGAACTGAATGGGAAGTCCATCGAGTCGCTGATGCCATCCGACCATCTCATTCTCGGTCGTCTCCTTCTCCTCCTGCCCCCAATCCCTCCCAGTACCAGAGTCTTTGCAAGTGAGTCAACTCATCGCATGAGGTGGCCAATGTATTGGAGTTTCAGCTTTAGAGTCAGTCCTTCCAATGAACATCCAGGATTGATCTCTTTTAGAATGGACTGATTGGATCTCCCTGCAGTCGAAGGGACTCTCAAGAGTCTGCTCCAACACCACAGTTCAAAAGCATCAATTCTTTGGCAATCACCTTTCTTCACAGTCCAACTATCACATCCATACGTGACCACTGGAAAAACCATAGCCTTGACTAGATGGTCACAAAGAGTCAGACATGACTAAGCGACTGAACTGAACTGAACTGAACTGAATGGAAAGTAACGGATGCCATGATCTTAATTTTTTGAATGTTGGGATTTAAACCAGCTTTTTCACTCTCTTCTTTCACCTTCCTCAAGAAGCTCTTTAGATCCTCCTCAGTTTCTGTCATTAGTGTTCTGTCATTTGATTATCGAAGTTTTTCATTTTTCTCCTGGAAATCTTCATCCCAGCTTGTGATTCAGCCCGCTACCCATTTCTCTTGAGGTACTCTGCATATAAGTTCAATAAACAGGGTGAGAAGAGACAGCCTTGACGTACTCCTTTCTCAGTTTTGAAACAGCCAATTCTATGTCTGGTTATAACTCTTGCTACTTGACCTGCATACAGGTTTCTCAGGATTCAAGTAAGGTGGTCTGGTATTCCCATCTCTTTAAAAATTTTCTGCAATCTGTTGTGATCCACACAAATGCTTTAGCATAGTCACTGAGCAGAAGTAGATGTTTTTCTGGAATTATCTTGTTTTTTCTATGATCCAACAGACATTGGCACTTTGATCTCTGGTTCCACATCCTTTTCTAAATCCAGCTTGTACATCTGGAAGTTCTTGGTTCACGTACTATTGAAGTCTAGTTTGAAGGATTTTAAGAATTACCTTACTAGCATATGAAGTAAGCACACTTGTGTGATAGTTTGAATGTTCTTTGGCATTGTCTTTTTTTGGGATTAGAATGAAAACTGACCTTTTCCAGTCCTTTGGCCACGGATGAATTTTCCAAATTTGCTGGCACTTTGACAGCATCATCTTTCAGAATTTGAAATAACTCAACTCGAATGCTGTCACCTCCACTAGCTTTGTTTGTAGTAATGTTTCCTAAAGCCCACTTGACTTCACACTTTAGGATATCTGGTTCAAGGTGAGTCATCTAGATAATTAAGACTTTTTTGTACAGTTCATCTATACATTCTTATCACCTCTTCTTAATCTCTTCTGCTTCTATTGATTCCTACCATTTCCGTCCTTTACTGTACCCATCTTTTCATGAAATATTTCCTTGGTATCTCTAATTTTCTTGGAGCTATCTTTAGTCTTTCCCTTTATATTGTTTTCCTTTTTTTCTTTAAGTTGTTCACTTAAGAAGGCTTTCTTATCTCTCTTTGCTATTCCGTGGAACCCTGTATTCATATCGTATATCTTTCCCTTTCTCCTTTGCCTTTTGCTTCTCTTCTTTTCTCAGCTATTTTTAAGGGCTCCTCAGACAACCATTTTGTATTGTTACACTTCTTTTTTCTTAGGGAAGGTTTTGGTCACGGCCTCCTGTACAATGTTCCAAATCCCTGTCTATAGTTCTTCAGGCACTCTATCAGATCTAAAATCTTGAATCTATTTGTAACTTCCACTGTATAATCATAAGTTATACAAATGTTGCAGCTACTTTTTAAGATAGCTTGGCAGTTTTCTAACAATGTTAATTATACTCTTATGATCTAGCTATCACATTCCTTAGAATTTGCACAAATGTGCTGAAAACAGCTTTTAAAAGGCCAGCAATGAATGTTTATAGCAGTCCTGTCCAAAACTGCCCAAACTTGAAAGCAACCCAGATGTCTTCCAATTGGTGGGTGAATAAAGAAACTATGGTAAAACTGTGTAGTGGAATATTATTCAACAATAAAAAAGATATAAGTCATCAAGCCACAAAAGACATAGAGGAACATTAAATGCACACTGTCAAGTGGAAGAAAGCCCATCTTAAATGGCTACAAACTGTGTTATGTTAACTACATGTCATTCAAGAAAGGGCAGAACTATGGGGACAGTGTAAAGATGAGTAGTTTCCAGGGGTTTAGGAAGGGAAAGGAGAAAAATGAATAGGTGGAGCACAGGGAAATTTGCGAGCACTGGAACAATTCTGTATGATATCCTAATGTTTTATACATGTCTTTAAATATTTGTCAAACCCATAGAAGGTACAAAACAGAAACTGAACCATATTGTAATCTACACATAGGGTTAATTGTTTACCAGTATTCGCTTTTTCATTGTAACAAATTATTTCACTAATGCAAGATATTAGTAATGAGGGGGAAATGATGGGACATAAGAGGTACATGGGAACTCTGTACTTTCTGCTCATTTTTTCTGTACATCTAAACCTGTTTGACATATAAAGTCTAATATTTGAAAATAAGATTATAAAAGTAATTTCAAAAATAACAATAAGTTAAATCACAAGGTAAAATACAGAATCTCTTCTGGAAGGCTAAGTATTTTACACACGTTTTATGGCAGACAAATGTTCTCAGAGTTATCTGATCATGAATATCACCTGGTATATTTGATGAAGAAAGATATCGGTTGCCAAGTAAGAATCTATTTTGAGAGGACTGCTGCTGCTGCTGCTAAGTCACTTCAGTCGTGTCCGACTGTGTGCGACCCCACAGATGGAAGCCCACCAGGTTCCTCCATCCCTGGGATTCTCCAGGCAAGAACAGTGGAGTGGGTTGCCATTTCCTTCTCCGTTGAGAGGACTAGAGTTCTATAATTTTATTAGGTGCCTACACATGATTATTGTGATTGGACTTATTTTGAAATTGATGGGAGAACATTTTCCAGTGGCTGTAGATCAGTAGCTACTATGCTCTTCTTAAAATTGTTTTTCTTACAAACAAAAAATCAAAATAACTTGAATATGTACATATAAATACGTACACTCACTAGAGACAGACAATAGAGAGCATTAAATTTTTTAGCTGGGGTACTATCCTCCAAAATTTTCTGTTTTTTTCCACTCAGTACATGTGATAGGATAATACATGCTTAATATTTTTAATGTAGATTAAAATGTGACCTCTTTTGGCCACAGGATTTTAATTGAAAGGGATGTGTGCCAGGGCTATGTTGGAGCTTAGAAGAGATTTCAAGTGGCGACTGGCTATTTAATATTTTTGCCATCTTAGAAATTATATCAGTTGTGTACAGGGTTGAACTAAGTAGGTATAGTAAGCAGACACCCCTTCTGAACTGTATTTTGTGGTGCCATGATAATTTGGAGTTGCTAATTAGTACAAGGAGATCCAACCAGTCCATTCTAAAGGAGATCAATCCTGGATGTTCATTGGAGGGACTGATGCTAAAGCTGAAACTCCAATACTTTGGCCACCTCATGAGACGAGTTGACTCACTGGAAAAGACTCTGATGCTGGGAAAGGTTGGGGGCGGGAGGAGAAGGGGACGACGGAGAATGAGATGGCTGGATGGCATCACCGATTCTGTGGACATGAGTTTGAGTGAACTCCGGGAGTTGGTGATGGACAGGGAGGCCTGGCGTGCTGTGATTCATGGGGTCGCGGAGAGTCGGACACGACTGAGCGACTGAACTGAACTGAACTGAACTGAACTGAACTGAATTAGTACAACATAACTTTGGCTAATATGATTAATTTAGAATTTGGTACCAAGAGTGAGCTGCTTTTATAACAGACACAGAAAACAAAAACAGAAACAAACCCTGACAGATGTAGTGGCATTGGCTTACACAGTGAGTATTGAGTGGTGAAGCATCTATTAGTTCAGTTCAGTTCAGTTCAGTCGCTCAGTCTAAGTCTGAATAAACAGTGATCACTATTCTTCAGTGGGCAAAACATTTGCTAAAACTTTAGCTTAAGATAACTTGGAAGACAGTTCTTGTATATTATGAACTTGAATTACTTAATTAAAAGTTTAGAAAATAAAACAATTATCAAGAATTTGTTAGTATTTGCTACACAAAGCAAAGTATTACATATGAGAGAAAAATTCAAGAAAGAACTGACTAGTTTGCTAGCAGTTATAAAGAATAATAGAGAGATACAGAATTCCAAGATTTAGGATTAGATGAGGCAACTGCTTTTCAATCCTAAACAGTGAAAGATAAAACTAAAAATATTCTCAGTGTCAAAGACATGTTAAAACTACTGAATGGATTTAAATTGTTTCCTGTCATTTTTTTTTTTTTTATTTTGACTCCTGGTCTTAGAAGCAGAGCCTAAGGTGTTAGTCTTCCATAAAATATTCCCACAATTAAAGTGAGAAAAACAGGCATGGGGGAAAAACAACAACAACAAGAAATGTAGTGATTGTGAGAATTAAGTCTAGAAAGAAATTATCAGTTCAGTTCAGTCGCTCAGTCGTGTCCGACTCTCCGCGACCCCATGAATCACAGCACACCAGGCCTCCCTGTCCATCACCAACTCCTGGAGTACACTCAAACTAGAAAGAAATTATAGTTACTATCATATGATATTACTGGAATCCCATGAATAAGAATTCAGTGGGTTTTTTGGAAAGTTGTGTTGTCAAATAAAGTATATCCCTGATGTAAAGAAGCCTTTAACTCTTCGATACAAAGATCCCTGGGATCCCAAGCTTATATTTAGAAATAGGCTTAAAAAATTGGTCATTCCTCAATAAAAGTTTGTTCTCCAGTTCAGTTCAGTTCAGTTGCTCAGTCGTGTCTGACTCTTTGCGACCCCATGAATCACAGCATGCCAGGCCTCCCTGTCCATCACCAACTCCCGGAGTTCACTCAAACTCATGTCCATCAAGTCGGTGATGCCATCCAGCCATCTCACTCTCTGTCGTCCCCGTCTCAACCTGCCCCCAATCCCTCCCAGCATCAGTCTTTTCCAGTGAGTTAACACATCGCATGAGGTGGCCAAAATATTAGAGTTTCAGCTTTAGCATCAGTCCCTCCAATGAACACCCAGGATTGATCTCCTTTAGAATGGACTGGTTGGATCTCCTTGCAATCCAAGGGACTCTCAAGAGTCTTCTCCAACACCACAGTTCAAAAGCATCAGTTCTTCGGCAATCAGCTTTCTTCACAACTCTCACATCCATACATGACCCTGGAAAAACCATAGCCTTGACTAGACGGACCTTGATTGGCAAAGTAATGTCTCTGCTTTTTAATATACTATCTAGGTTGGTCATAACTTTCCTTCCAAGGAGTAAGCGTCTTTTAATTTCATGGCTGCAGTCACCATCTTCAATGATTTTGGAGCCCCAGAAAATAAGGTCATCCACTGTTTCCACTGTTTCCCCATCTATTTCCCATGAAGTGATGGGACCGGATGCCATGATCTTAGTTTTCTGAATGCTAAGCTTTACAGCAACTTTTTTACTCTCCTCTTTCACTTTCATCAAGAGATTCTTTAGTCCTTCTTCACTTTCTGCCATAAGGGTGGTGTCATCTGCTATCTGAGGTTATTGATATTTCTCCCGGCAATCTTGATTCCAGCTTGTGCTTCTTCCAGCCCAGTGTTCCTCATGATGTACTCTGCTTATAAGTTAAATAAGCCGGGTGACAATATACAACCTTGACGTACTCCTTTTCCTATTTGGAACCAGTCTGTTGTTCCATGTCCAGTTCTAACTGTTGCTTCCTGACCTGCATACAGGTTTCTCAACAGGCAGGTTAGGTGGTCTGGTATTCCCATCTCTTGCAGAATTTTCCACAGTTTATTGTGATCCACACAGTCAAAGGCTTTGACATAGTCAATGAAGCAGAAATAGATGTTTTTCTGGAACTCTCTTGCTTTCTCCATGATCCAGCGGATGTTGGCAATTTGATCTCTGGTTCCTCTGCCTTTTCTAAAACCTGCTTGTACATGTGGAAGTTCACAGTTCACATATTGCTGAAGCCTGGCTTGGAGAACTTTGAGCATGACTTTACTAGCATTCTCCAGTACCTGGCTTAATAATAATAATAAATAATAAACAAAAGAATCTTCCAGTGACTAAACAATAGCCTCAGGGAAAATTGAAATAGAGAATTCATCCCAAGGAAAAAAAGTTGGACCATTGTCAAGGACTATTCTCCTATACTTTGGGTAGAGGAATTCTAAGTTTTTTCTTAGTAGATTTCAGAATTGTTACATATTACTGTCTGCTGTGTCTATTCCTTTTAAAGATGCAAGACTTTCGTGAGAAAGCAGGTGTTTATTTACCTGTTACCTAGTTAATTAATCAAGAGATGATCAAGAGATCAAGAGAATGCTCAATTTGTTTTAATTTATCAAGAGAATGTTTATTTATATTGCTTTTTTGATTACCACAGATCACTCGGGATTAATGGACTTTAGCTTATTTCTCGCTTTGTACAGAACTTGAGATTTGTATAGCATGGAAAAATACGAATAAATACTTGGTTGCTGAAATACAGACCCTGGTCATTATGGCTGTTTCTAGCTCTCCCACTTTCAAGTATATGGTGGGATTACACTTCCATGTCTTCTTGAAACTCTTTATGATCACTTATCATCTTTTGATCAATGTAAAGTGAGCAAAAGTGATTTATCTCACTTTTGGCTGGACCCTTTAAAGCTAGTGTGCAATTCAGCATATTCCGTTTATCTTGTCCAAAGTCACACTAGATGTATATGTCAATATGGAGGCTCCCTCAGCATTCTTTCCAGAGTAACTGTAGTAAGCAGAATTAATTTTTAGCTCACACATGACATGTAGAACAAACAAAAAATTTTGTTCCATTAAACTACTGAGATTTATGGACTCTTTCCTATTGCAGTATATAACTTAGCATATCATGATCAAATATTACCAATTAATTGTTTAAGATGGAAGATTCACGGATATGTTTTTTTCAATATTTATCTCTTAGTGCATCTATTTTCTTTTTGTATAAAGATTGCTTTTTCTCATAAATAGTGAGGATTGAGGGGGAAACCTGTGACAAGCAAATTAATATTAAAAACTACCACGTTGTTGATACTTATATATCAGTCAGAAGATTCAGCCTTAATTTTAATGTGATTAAATTTTAATGCAATTAAATTTTAACGCAATGGTTCTAGAAAATATACCTGAGTTTAAGAAGCTGATTTCTGAGTGAAAAAATTATATATGTATACTTATTTCCATATATATATATGTATGCTGGGGTTCCCTGGTGGTTCAGTTGAAAATTATATATGTATACTTATTTCCATATATATATATGTATGCTGGGGTTCCCTGGTGGTTCAGTTGGTAAAGAGTCCGCTTGCCAATGCAGGAGATGTGAGTTCAATCCTTGGTCAGGAAGATAACATGGAGAAGAAAATGGCAATCCTTTCCAGTATTCTTGCCTGGGAAACCCCATGGATAGAGTAGCCTGGTGGGCTACAATCCATGGACTTGAAGCATTGGGCACAATTTAGTGATTAAACTACCACCATACATACATACATGTATATATATATATATATATATAGTTTTCCAGTAGAGTGCCAAAGACAAATACAATATTAATTGTATAATGTGGTTCCCAACAACAAAAATATATCAACTTTGAAGGAGATAGAATACCATGTGAATAAATCAGAATTTTTAGATTCACATATACATGTAATATAGTTTGAGGCTCTTTTATAAGTCTTGTTATCATCTTAATAAAGTTATTCTCTACTCCTAGTTTCCAAAAATTGCTCATGAATGGGTAATGGATTATGTAAGATTATTTTTCTGAATATTTTGAAGAATTATATAATTTTATTATTACTTTTTTATTATTATGTCAACATTACTGATGTTCATTGATAAATTTTCAAATAGGAAGTCATTCTGGAATTCCTATAATTATGCTTCCTTTGTTCTTGATGTAAGTGCCTCTTTAAATCATGGAGTTTTATTGGCTATTTGTTTAGGATTTTTGCTTCTAAGTTCATGAATAAGATTGTTTTGTACTTTTATTATCACAAACTTGCCAAGTTTTGATATCAAGGTGAAGTTGATTTCACAAAGAGTTGAGAAATATTTTTTTCTCTTCTTATTCACTATTAGAGCTTTTGTAAAGAGATATGTTATTTTTATGGACTTCATATTTGCTACTTTTTTCTGAATGTAGTAATTTTATACTATTTTTCTATCTTATATGATCCTAGTGATACGTGAGAAAATGCATTCCTTCATCTGTTTTGTTTTTTTTATTTTGTGCTATTCAAAATGTTGTTCTGTGAAGAAACCAATTTAAAAAGAAACTGAGTATATGGTATATTTTTATGATGTATGTATTTACTTTTATTCCCTATATTCACTTTAGTCCAGTTCAGTCACACAGTCATGTCTGACTCTCTGCGACCCTATGAACCATAGCACGCCAGTCCTCTTTGTCCATCACTAACTCCTGGAGTCCACCCAAACCCATATCCATTGAGTCGGTGATGCCATCCAACCATCTCATCCTCTGTCGTCCCCTTCTCCTGCCCTCAATCTTTCCCAGCATCAGGGTCTTTTCAAATGAGTCAGCTGTCCACATCAGATGGCCAAAATATTGGAGATTCAGCTTCAGCATCAGTCCTTCCAATGAACACCCAGGACTGATCTCCTTTAGGATGGACTGGTTAGATCTCCTTGCAGTCCAAGGGACTCTCAAGAGTCTTCTCCAACACTGTAGTTCAAAAGCATCAATTCCTCAATGCTCAGCTTTCTTTATAGTCCAACTCTCACATCCATTCATGACCACTGGAAAAACCATGGCCTTGTCTAGACGGACCTTTGTTGGCAAAGTAATGTCTCTGCTTTGTAATATTCTGTCTATGTTGGTCATAACTTTCCTCCTTATCTTAAGAAGAACTGTTTTGTTTATAAATATAGAAAGATTTGGCCCATTAAAAAGCCGTATCCAGTATAATAATGCAATATGAAAATACTTATTAGTTCTACCTTTAAATTTTATGAAAATCACAGAGTGCTCTGAGTGATGCAGTTGTTATGATGATCAGTACATAGTGCTGCATATTCCTGTGTAATATTGTCACATATATAAGACATGTTTACCAGCTATGAGGCTAATCTGCTATGCTATACAAGATAAAATATTTAGAAATATTTTCTTGTATATTACTTCCCAGCATTGATGGATGAAATAGGTAAGCATAATTAATGCAGCACTTTAAGAATATTTGTCTGTATTAGTTCTGTCATCCTGTATTTTGTTAAAATAAATTTGAAAGAATTATGTTAAAACAAAAGGACAGATACATTCTGGCTTAAGAAATTGAACAGGTGTTACCTTTGAAATTCTTTAAGAAATAGTGGCGGAGGTTGTTAACACTAGATGAAAATACTGTTAATCACAGTCACAGGTCTGTTAAGTTTCAGACTCAAATTATGGATGTTAAAAATTAAAAAAATAAAACTAAAATTATGATAGATGAAAAGAAGCTAATTACTGTGATTATTCACTAGGCCAAGTCAATATTATTACATGAAGGTGGCTTAAAATATGTTCTCAGAGCATGTATTTCAGGTTCAATTTTGCATATATATATACACAAATTCATAGCTACTTCATATATATATATCTGTATGTATGTATTCACCGACTCTGTGGACATGAGTTTGAGTGTACTCCGGGAGTTGGTGATGGACAGGGAGGCCTGGTGTGCTGGGATTCATGGGGTCGTGGAGAGTCGGACACGACTGAGCGACTGAACTGAACTGAACTGATGTATACACACATACATGTATACTCATGAGGAGGGTGTTGCAACCCACTCCAGTATTCTTGCCTGGAGAATCCCTAAGGACAGAGGAGCCTGGCAGACTACAGTCAATGGGGTCCCAACGAGTTGGGAGTCAGACACAACTGATCGACTAAGCACAGCATATGTATATATATCAAATCAACTCAAAGGACCTGAGTTTGAGCAAACTCTGGGGGATAGTGAACAACAGGGAAGCCTGACGTGGTGCAGTTCATGTGACTACAGAGTCGGACATAACTGAGCCACTGAGCAACAACAACAATCATATGTTTGCCCCCTTTCCTAGAATTTGGGACTTTGTTTTATTTAACATAAAGCTCATGTGATGGCATGGGAGATAAGCTGCAATTCTGAAAGTACCAATTTGTAGGAGGGAACAAAGAAAAGGCCAATACTATTAAAATTCAGAAGCTTAAATGTCTGTTACTCAGCCTGCAAGTGCTTCTGTTTAAAAGTTGTTTTCCCTAAGATTTTTTTCAATCTTTTGTTGGATTTTTAAGTTTTAATGTCTCTGCAGATAGCAACTCCATTCACTCTTTAAAAAAATGCCTCATCTGTTTCAGAAAGTTAATTACACACTTGGATCCTTGCTGGAAGCAGAGCAGGTGCAGTTTAAAGACAAATGAAATTCAGAGTTAGTAAAGAATATCACAATTTAGTGGGCTTCCCTGGTGGCTCAGATGGTAAAGAATCTGCTTACAATACAGGAGACATGGTTTCAGTCTCTGGGTTGGAAAGATCCCCTGGAGAAGGGAGTGGCTACCCACTCTAGTGTTTTTACCTGGAGAAACCCATGGCAGAGGAGCGTGGTGGGCTATAGTCACCATGGGGTTGCAAAGATTTTTAACATGACTGAGCTACTGACACATACATACATCACAATTTAGTATAAGTAAGACCTTTCAATCAAGAATGAAAAGAATTTTTACTCAACAAATAGTTTTCCAAGAAATGGATAGTCAACCAGGAAAAAAAAAAGACTTTTCCCCCTGTTTTACTATTAAAAGTAATTTCTAGGCAGGATGAGTTCAATGTAAAAACAATGAAATCACTAAATTACTAGAATTACAGTATTAGATATCTATTTTCCATGTTTGAAATGAGGATGATCTTTTAGATAAGGTACAAAACCAAAGCACTTTAAAAAAATCTAACATACACACACACACACACAAGGTTACCCAAGTACATATTGAGACAAGGATATGGCAGCATTGAACTAAAAAGGAAATAATTAAAAATACCCTATGTACATGAATAAGGAAATGTATATATATATAGGACTTTCCTGGTGGCTTGGATGGTAAAGAATCTGCCTGCAATGCAGGAGACCCAGGTACAATTCCTGTGTTGGGAAGATCCCCTGGAGAAGGAGGTGGCAACCCATACCAATATTCTTGCCTAGAGAATTCCATGGACAGAGAAGCCTGGCAGGTCCAGGGTCGCAAAGAATCAGATACAACTTAGCAACTAAACCACAACCATATATAGTGATATACTGAATACTCTAATATAAGTAAAATGAAAAGAAAGTAGTTTTATTTTTTATAAACTTTTTTAGAGTGGTTTAGATTATAGAAATTACAAAGAACAGAGATTTCAGAGATTTCATACATGTTCCACATCCATTTCCCCTGCTGTTAGCATCTTATATTCCCTTCGTACATTTCCCATAGCTGGTGAACCAATCTATTATTATCTAAGTGCATCCTTTCCTTAGATTTCCTGTTTCTTCTTAATGTAGTTTTTCAGATATCATTTAGCATGCTATATTATATTAAGTCATTATGGTTCTTTATGCTTCTCTGTTGTGACGATTTCTTAGACTTTTCTTATTTTATAATCTTGTAGTTTTGAAGAATACTAATAAAATGTCTTGCAGAATGTCCCTTAATTTCTTTTTTTCCAGTGTTTTTCTCATTTCTGAACAGGTCTTTTTTTTAATGGTTTTTCTTTTTAAAAAATTTTAATTAATTAATTTATTTTACTTTACAATATTGTATTGGTTTTGCTATACATTGACTTAAATCATCCATGAGTGTACATGTGTTCCCCATCCTGAACCCCCCTCACACCTCTCTCCCCATCTCATCCCTCTGGGTCATCCCAGTACACCAGCCCCAAGCACCCTGTATCATGCATCAAACCTGGACTGGTGATTCATTTCACATATGATATTTTATGTTTCAATGCCATTCTCCCATATTATCCCACCCTCGCCCTCTCCCACACAGTCCAAAAGACTGTTCAATACATCTGTGTCTCTTTTGCTGTCTCGCATACAGGGTTATCGTTACCTTCTTTCTAAATTCCATATATATATGCGTTAGTATACTGTATTGGTGTTTTTCTTTCTGGCTTACTTCACTCTGTATAATAGGCTTCAGTTTCATCCACCTCATTAGAACTGATTCAAATGCATTCTTTTTAATAGCTGAGTAATATTCCTTGTATATACGTACCACATATTTCTTATCCATTCATCTGCCAATGGACATCTAGGTTGCTTCCATGTCCTGGTTATTATAAACAGTGCTGCAATGAACATTGGGGTACATGTGTCTCTTTTGATTTTGGTTTCCTCAGTATGTATGCTCAGCAGTGGGATTGCTGGGTAATATGGCAGTTCTATTTCCAGTTTTTTAAGGAATCTCCACACTGTTCTCCATAGCGGCTGTACTAGTTTGCATTCCCACCAACAGTGTAAGAGGGTTCCCTTTTCTCTACACCCTCTCCAGCATTTATTGCTTGTAGACTTTTGGATAGCAGCCATTCTGACTGGTGTGAAATGATACCTCATTGTGGTTTTGATTTGCACTTCTCTGATTATGAGTGATATTGAGCCTCTTTTCATGTGTTTGTTAGCCACCTGTATGTCTTCTTTGGAGAAATGTCTGTTTAGTTCTTTGGCCCACTTTTTGATTGTGTCTTTTATTTTTCCGGAATTGAGCTGCAGGAGTTGCTTGTATATTTTTGAGATTAATTCTTTTTCAGTTGCTTCATTTGCTATTATTTTATCCCATTCTGAAGACTGTCTTTTCACCTTGCTTAGTTTCCTTTGTTGTGCAGAAGCTTTTAATTTTAATTAGGTCCCATTTGTTTATGTTTGCTTTTATTTCCAATATTCTGGGAGGTGGGTCGTAGAGGATCCTGCTGTAATTTATGTCAGAGAGTGTTTTGCCTATGTTTTCCTCTATGAGTTTCATAGTTTCTGGTCTTACGTTTAGATCTTTAATCCATTTTGAGTTTATTTTGGTGTATGGTGTTAGAAAGTGTTCTAGTTTCATTCTTTTACAAGTGGTTGACCAGTTTTCCCAGCACCACTTGTTAAGAGAGTGTGTTTTCTACATTGTATATTCTTGCCTCCTTTGTCAAAGATAAGGTGTTCATAGGTGCATGGATTTATCTCTGGGCTTTCTGTTTTGTTCCATTGATCTATATGTCTGTCTTTGTGCCAGTACCATACTGTCTTGATGACTGTGGCTTTGTAGTAGAGCCTGAAGTCAGGCTGGTTGATTCCTCCAATTCCATTTTTCTTTCTCTAGATTGCTTTGGCTATTCGAGGTTTTTTGTATTTCTATACAAATTGTGAGATTATTTGTTGTAGTTCTCTGGAAAATACCGTTGGTAGCTTGATAGGGGTTACATTGAATCTATAGATTGCTTTGGGTAGTATACTCATTTTCACTATGTTGATTCTTCCGATCCATGAACATGGTATATTTCTCCATCTATTTGAGTCCTTTTTGATTTCTTTCACCAGTGTTTTATAATTTTCTATATATAGGTATTAAGGATTTGGGGGAAAACAGTATAACTCTCACCACAAGTCAGTGATTCTTGCTACCAATACGATTTTTCAATTACAATGTTAACTCATCTGGCTAAGGTAATATTGTTAGTTTTCTCTGTTGTAAAGTTACTCTCTATCCACTATTCCATTCCATATTCTTTGAAAGAAAGTCACTCTGTACAATACATAAAGAAGGAAGAATTGTGTTTCACCTTGTCCATGTAGGAGGATCTACATAAATTATATGGAATTCTTCTGTACAGGAAGTTTGCTTGTTCTCCCCAATGATATGTTTATTCCATCATGTACTTATATATGAAATCAATATTATTTATTTTATATTAGGGGATATGATCAATACTATTTTATTTATTGTGTTGCTCAAATTATTACAGATTTGGCCACTGGGAGCTCTTTAGTTGATCCTGATTGCCTTTGGCAAACTCCCATCCTTACTGTGTCTATGTGTGTGTTTAACATTTTCTTACTTTCTGGCATTGTGTGATATAACAGGCTCATTTTGGGTAGTCAGCTAAGCTTCAGAATCATCTAGTTTTCCAAGAAGTCCACATTCTTTGTCAGAGAATGGTATTAGAAACCAAGATCTGGTAGTAGGTGTGCTTGTTACTACTGTTGTTTCTTTTATGACATCTAAAGTGACAGAACAAGAAATTCTATAAGTGTATTTATTCATGTGTGTATGTATGTGTATATATAATATATATACATATGTGATCTATGTACAAAGTTAAGTGTGACTTAATACTCATGTGTGCATACATGCTAAATCACTTCAGTAGTGTCTGACTAAAGGTACTCAGAAGTTATGTCATGGTAGTTTTATTTTTAGCTTTTTGATAAATACCCATACTGTTTCCAAAGTGGCTGTACCAATTTACATTTTCAAAAACAGTCTACTGGGGTTCCCTTTTCTGAATATCCTTGTGACATTTATTATTTTTTGTCTGCTTAACATTAGCTGTTCTGATAGTTGTGAGTGGCATCTCATTGGGGTTTGTTTGCATTTCCCTCATGATTAATAATGTTGAGCATCTTTTAATGTGCTTGTTGACCATCTATATGTCTTCTTTTGAAAAATGTGTATCCAGGTTTTCTGCCCAATTTTATTTGGTTTGTTTATAATTTTGATATTGAATTATGTGAACTCTTTATATATTTTGGATATTAATCCCTTATCAGACATATGATTTGCAAATATTTTAGCTCATTCAGTAGGTTATCTTTTGTTTTTCTCGTTTGTTCCCTTTGATGTGCAAAAGCTTTTAAGTTTAATTAGTACTATTTCTTTATTTTAGCTTTTGTTTCCTATGCCTGAGGAGTCAGATCTAAAAAAAAATATTGCTTATACTTATGTTAAAGTGCCTTTATCTTGTTCTGGTGTCATAATAATGGTGATGCCATTGAATGAAGTTCGTACTGTTCCCTCCTCTTCAGCTTTCTGGAATAATTTGAGAAGAATTGGCAATAACTCTTTATTATTATTACTGATTCAATTTCAATGCCAGTATTTGGTCTGTTCAATTTCTTCCTGATTTGGTTGTTGAAGATTGCTTATTTCTGGAAATTCATCTATTCTGTGTTGTGAAATTATAAATGTTCATCTTATTCTCTTATTTTTGTGTTTGTGTGTCTCTGTTATATGGATCGCAATTTCTCCTCTTTCGTTTCTTGTTTTCTTTATTTGGGTCCCTTCTCTTTTTTTCTTAATGAGTCTGAGTAAAAGCTTATCAATTTTGTTTGTCTTTGTGGGGAAAAATATATTTCTTGGTTTCATTGATCATTTCTATTGTTTGGGGGTCTCTATTTCATTTAATTTAGCTCTGATCTTTGTTGTTTTCTTCTCTCTGCTGACTGGGCTTCATTTTTTCTTTTTTTTCTAATTCCTTTAGATAATAGGTTGTTTCCATGAAATTTTTCTTGTTTCTTGAGATAGATCTTATTGCAATAAACTTTCTTCTTAGAACTGCTTTTGTAGTGTCTCAGAGATTTTGAAAAGTTTTATGTTTGTTTTCATTTATCTCAAGGTATTTTCAGATTTTTCTTTGATTTCATTGGGTTTTTAGTAGCACATTTTTGTTGAGTCCAAATTTTTGTGTTTCTCTCATCTTGTTCTTATAATAGATTTCTAGTGTCAAAGCTCTGTGGTCAAAAAAGATCTTGCTATAATTTCTATTCTATTAAATTTGGTGAGACTTGTTTTGTTGCCTAGTATGTGGTCTATAAGCTGAAACTCCAATACTTTGGCCACCTAATGCGACAAGTTGACTCACTGGAAAAGTCTCTGATGCTGGGAAAGGTTGGGGGCGGGAGGAGAAGGGGACGACAAAGAATGAGATGGCTGGATGGCATCACAGACTCTGTGGACATGAGTTTGAGTGAACTCTGGGAGTTGGTGATGGACAGGGAGGCCTGGCGTGCTGTGATTCACGGGGTCGCGGAGAGTCGGACACAACTGAGCGACTGAACTGAACTGATGTGGTCTATCCTTGGGAATGTTCCATCTGTACTTGAAAAGAATGTGTTTTCTGCTCTTTTTGGATGGAACATCTTGTAGATATTTAAGTCCAGCTAGTCTAATGTGTCATCTAGGGTTGCTGCTGCTACTGTGGCTAAGTCACTTCAGTCGTGTCTGACTCTGTGCGACCCCATAGACAGAAGCCCACCAGGCTCCCCCGTCCCTGGGATTCTCCAGGCAAGAACACTGGAGTGGGTTGCCATTTCCTTCTCCAATGTGTGAAAGTGAAAAGTGAAAGTGAAGTCGCTCAGTCGTATCCGACCCTTAGCGACCCCATGGACTGCAGCCTACCAGGCTCCTCCGTCCATGGGATTTTCTAGGCAAGAGTACTGGAGTGGCTTGCCATTGCCTTCTCCGTCATCTAGGGTTATTGTTTCTTTATTGATTTCTGTCTGGGTGATCTGTCTGTTGATATAAATGCAGTTTAAAATGTGTCTTAAAATTCCATATTATTAAATTGTTATCATTTTTTCCTCTTTTTGTCTGTTAATATTTGCTTTATGTATTTAGATGTTCCAATATAGGGCCATATGTGTTTATGAATGTCAGGTCTTCTTCTTGTATTGATCTCTTTATCATTATATAATACCATTTATTCTCTTTTATTATAGACTTTATTTTAAACTCTACTTTGCCTGACATAACTATTGCTACCTATAGCTTTCTTTTTGTTTTCATTTGAATATCTTTTACCATTTCTTCATTTTCTGTGTATATCTTTAGTTTTAAAGTGAGTCTCTTGTAGCAGCACAAAGATAGATCTTGTTTTTTATTTTAATCCAATGGAAAATAATGAATTGTTTTTAAGTGATTTTTAATGACAATATGACCTAACAAAGACTGTGAAATGCAATTACAGTCATATTTAAAAGAAAACTTAGCTTATATATAATTTAAAAATTTTAAAAAACAGTATAAGTTGAAAGTTATTTATACTTTCACCTTGAAAGCTAAAAAAAGAGGAAATAATGTATGCTCTAAGAAAATTTTTACTTTTCTTCCTACTTTTTCTTAAGAAATAAAAATATATGCCAAAAGGAGAGTAATAGGACACTAAAACTAAATAGAAGAATTCTTAATCTTTTAAAAAGTATCTCCAAAAAATAATATTGCTGTTAATGGTCAAATGTTCAATTCTCTCTCCACCATCCAATGTTGAATCAAACTTGGAATATTCACTATCTCCAGTTCAATTTATTACCAGACTGGAGGTTAAAAAATAGTACAATAAGTCAAAACACATAAAGTTTAGCAGGGAAGAAATAAAACTTGCACTATTTATTTGTACATTCAGGGAGAAAAATCAGGGAACAAAAAATATAAAATAAATTTCAACATTAAAAAATTTCATTTAAAATAGCATCAAAATACATTACATTCCTAGGAATATGTATGGCAAAAGTCATACAAGAAGAGTTCTCTGAAAATTATATAGACATTAATGGGAGAATCTAAGAAATAAAAGCTGATGGATATGCCACGTTCACTGATCTCAAGACACAGTAATGCAGAGGTGTAATTTCTCCTTAAATAAATGTATATATTCAGCACAATCCAAACAGCATCCCAGCACTATGTGAATGTGTGTGTTTGTGTGTGTATGTATGTGAAAATTTACCAGATAAGTAAAAGTTATACAGAAATATAAAATCAGGGATAATCAAAGCAGTTATGAAGAAGAAAAGTAGAACTGAACAACTTATTTTTCAAAATATCAATGTGTATTATAAAGCTATACTATTTAGAATACTATAGACAAAATTAACTGTAAAATTCAATAGAGAACTTAGAAATATATCCAAACATACACAACTTCATATTTTATAGTAAGAGTGACAATGCAGTGAATCTTTCTTACATCCTAGATGTAAATCAATTCCAGAGAGACTGTAGATGAAAATATAAAAGGTAAAAAAGTAATACTTTTTGAAGAAAATATAGGAGATTATCTTTCTGAACTTGAGGTAGGTTCATATTCTTTAAATAGCATATACAAGTGTGGACCAAGAAGGACAATAATTGATAAAATTAACTGTATTATACTTGTAACCTTCTGTTTTTCAAAAGGCACTGTTGAGAGTTAAAGAACCACCTATGCACTGAGAGGTGATATTTGCAATATAAGTCTCTTACAAATAATTCATCATTAAAATATATAAATATTTTTTTCAAATTGTAAGAAAAAGTAACACAACTCACTAGTCATTAAAGATCTTCATATTAATGGTACCATGCCACACTTATACACCCCCACTAGCATGGATAAAATGAAACAGACAGTGCCAAGTTTGATAAAACAATAATGTCAGAAGCTGCAGGCAAAAAAGTCTATAGAAATATTTGTACAATTCATAAAACCCTTAAGCAGCATTTACTAAAGCTGGATGTATGCATACCTGTGACATATTCCTGGGTATATCCCAGAGAAATGTGGCTACATGTGCCTCAGAATATATGTATTAAAATGCTTGTTATAGCACTATTCATTATAATTTAAAATGCCTATCCAGAGTAGGCTGTATAAATAAATGTTCACTCAATAGTATAGAAGACAGAAGTAAGAATGAATAATTTACATGTACACAAAACAACATAAATGAATCTCCCAAGTAAAATATTGAGCAAAGGCACCAGACACAAGGGGCTGCATTCTGTATGATTGTATGTAAATATACATAACATATTTAAACTAGAGAGAAAATTTATATATTCAGAAGTCAGGATAGTGTTTAGCTTTGTTTGGGAAAGAGATGAGCAATAAATAGAAGCATGTAAACAAATCTTTCATTTCTAGTTTTAGTTGCACTTAGCCAAGTGTGCTGAGTTATTACATTTTAATATATGCACTTTCAGTTTCCTGATTTAGTAAACTGTTATTTCTGTCCTGATACAGTATATTATCAATACTGGTTTTCCTCCTATAGCTAAATATATATATATATATATATATATATTTAGATATTGTGTGTGTGTGTATATATATATACATTATTGGTTTTCCTCCAATAAGCCTATTAAAATTTCTGTTGTGGATATCTGTGAGCACAAAGCCTTATAATACTGTAATATATAGATGGTAGTTGTAGCATTTGAGAAAAAAATTCAATAACTGGTTCTGGAAATAGCAGAAAGGGTGGAATTTAGTCAAGAACTATATATCATATTTTTTAGAGAGAGCAACATCAAACAGAGACAAGCCATCCTCTGATTATAATAAGTTTCAATAAGCACATTCTAACACAAGTGACAAAGGAAAAGGCACTACTTGATTCTAAAACTATTGTCTTTAATATTAATTTAACCTTCTCTACTTGCTCTGTCTTAATTTAAAAATAATCAAATTAACTATCTCTTGTTTCATTATTTCAGTTCATCTTCCCAGAGGGCCTTTTAAAACAAATCTATGATCAATTATTATCTCTGAACTTATCTTTCTCTCATGATCAAGTTTCATGATTCTAGCAATTCTATAAGTATTTCTAATATTTATAGGAATCATTTTTAATATCTTGTCCAGTTTATTGAGAAGTGACTGGTAATAAGTTCATGTTATTCCTGAATGCTGACCTATTCACCTCAGAATAGCTATTTGAGACACATCGGATTGAGGGTTATCTCCCAGACCTTGTTTTGTAGTACTACACAGTAGAGTAATATTGCTGCACTTATAACTATTTACTGCACTAATTTTAATGTTTAAAATTTTAATATTTATCAAATTTCAGACTATTAACTTTTGAAGTACAATAGGCCATTTCATGTATTTTGCATCCTGAGTTTCCAATGCCATGTCTGGTCCCTGGGGGTGAAATGAGACTCAGATTTAATAGGATAAATTTGGCTTGAGGAAGGTAGAACTAAAAATTGTAGCTTAACAGAGTAGACATTTATTTCTTACATTAAAAAATCTGAGGTTGTTTTTCTGATCTGAGGGGCTGTATGATAGTCACATATTATTGTGTTCCTTGAATCTGTCTTTTCTTACTTCTCTGCAGCATG
Organism: Moschus berezovskii; assembly: GCF_049115385.1. NCBI lineage: Eukaryota > Metazoa > Chordata > Mammalia > Artiodactyla > Moschidae > Moschus > Moschus berezovskii. The sequence goes on along the minus strand of NC_142469.1, from coordinate 86,229,121 downwards.
TGGCTCCCATTCAGAGTCATCCCAGGATTCATAAAAAGAGGAGAAAATTCTGAGACTTGCTTGAAATGAAACTACCAAGACTGTCTGAGAGCATTTCCATTAGTACTGCATTGGCCACAGCTTAGTCACACATCCTTACCCAGTTGCAATGGAGGCTCTGAATAGAGTGCATCTCTTGTCTCCACCCTGTTCTTCCTCAACAGGCCCTTCTACATCCTCTCCTCTTCTTCTTATGCTTAACTTTCTTTACTTTCCCCAGTTCCTCCTCCAGCCTTTCCCCTTGACCTTCTAATTTCTCTCCAACACATGGTGTGTTTCCATTATTTACAGTATCCTGTAAATCCACCTTGAGTAGAAGGCATGAGTGATGCAGACCAACAAGAACATATATCTGACAATATTGAATTTAAGATGAATATTTGAATTAAACGTAATCCACATAAACAAATATTATGTTGGTGTTGTTCAGTCACTGTGTCTGACTCTTTAGAAGCCCATACACTGTAGCCCTTCAGTCGTTCTATTCATGGGATTTCACAGGCAAGAATACTGGAGTAGGTTGTTATTTCCATCTCCATGGGATGATACGTGTATTATGATTTAAGTTTTATACCTGCATATATATTACTATATAGAGTCACTTAATGGTCAAAATTGAATTAATAATCTTTGTCAGGACCCTGGAAATAAATAAATATATGCTTAAAAATCTCTGTATTGATTCACTTAATCCATATATTTTTTCAGTTCAGTTCAGTTGCTCAGTTGTGTCTGACTGTTTGCGACCTCATGGACTGCAGCATGCCAGGCTTCCCTGTCTTTCACTAAATCCCAGAACTTGCTCCAACTTATGTCCCTCGAGTCAGTGATGCCATCCAACCATCTTATTCTCTGTTGTTTCCTTCTCATCCTGCCTTCAATCTTTCCCAGCATCCGGGTCTTTTCCAAGGAGTCAGTTCTTCGCATCAGCTGGCCAAAATATTGGAGTTTCAGCTTCAGCATCAGTCCTTCCAATGAATAATCAGGACTGATTTCCTTTAGGATGGACTGGTTGGATCTCCTTGCACTCCAAGGGACTTTCAAGAGTCTCCAACACCACAGTTCAAAAGCATCAATTCTTTGGTGCTCAGCTTTATTTTTGGTCCACCTCTCACATCCATACATGACTACTGGAAAAACCATAGGTTTGACTCTGGACCTTTGTCGGCAAAGTAATTTCTCTGCTTTTTAAAATGCTGTCTAGGTTGGTCATAACTTTTCTTCCAAGGAGTATGCGTCTTTTAATTTCATGGATGCATCACCATCTGCAGAGATTATGGAGCCCTAGAAAGTAAAGTCTCTCACTGCTTCCATTGTTTCTCCATCTATTTGCCATGAGTGATGGGACTGGATGCCATGATCTTAGTTTTATGCATGTTCAGTTTGAAGCCAGCTTTTTCACTCTCTTTCACTTTCATCAAAAGGCTCTTTAGTTCCTCTTCACTTTCTGCCATAAGGATGGTGTCATTTGCATATCTGAGGCTATTGATATTTCTCCCAGCAATCTTGATTCTAGCTTGTGCTTCATCCAGCCCGGTCTTTCTCATGATGTACTCTGTACATAAGTTAAATAAGCATGTTGACTATATACAGCCTTGATGTACTCCTTTCCAAATTTGGAACCAGTCTGTTGTTCCTTGTCCAGTTTTAGCTGTTGCTTTTTGAACTGCATACAGATTTCTCAAGAGGCAGTTAAGGTGGTCTGATAATCTCATCACTTTAAGAATTTTCCAGCTTGTTGTGATCCATGTAGTCAAAGCCTTTGGTGTAGTCAATAAGGCAGAAGTAGATGCTTTTATGGAACTCTCTTGCTTTTTTGATGATCCAGCAGATGTTGGCAATTTGATCTCTGTTCCTCTGCCCTTTCTAAATCCAGCTTGAACGTCTGGAAGTTCACTGTTCAGGTGCTGTTGAAACCTTTCTTGAAGAATTTTGAGCATTACTTTGGTAGAGTGTGAGATGAGTGCAATTGTGCAGTTGTTTGAACACTCTTTGGCATTGCTTTTCTTTGGGATTGGGGTGAAAACTGACCTTTTCCAGTCCTTTGGCCAATGCTGTTTTCCAAATGCCAGCACTTTCACAGCATTATCTTTTAGGATTTGAAAGAGCTCAACTGGAATTGCATCACCTCTACTAGCTTTGTTTATAGTGATGCTTCCTAAGGCCCACTGGACTTTGCATTCCAGGATGTCTGGGTGTAGGTGAGTGATCACACCATTGTGGTTATCTAGGTCATCTAGGTCATGAAGGTCTTTTTTGAATAGTTCTTCTGTGTATTCTTGCCACCTCCTCTTAATATCTTCTGCTTCTGTTAGGTCCATAGCATTTCTGTCCCCTATTGTGCCCATCTTTGCATAAAATGTTCTCTTGGAATCTCTAATTTTCTTGAGATCTCTACTCTTTCCCATTCTGTTGTTTCCCTCTTATTTTTTGCACTGATCACTGAGGAAGGCTTTCTCTCCTTGCTATTCTTTGGAATTCTGCATTCAAATATATCATTATGATATATTTTTTACCATAGAGTAATTTAGTAAAATTATAAAATGGTTTATAACTTTATGTATATAATCCTCAAGTAGGTGATTCATTTTTTATTCACCATAGCTAGGTATATATCTTAGCTAAATATATAGCCAAGGTGCTGTATTATTTCTCTTATTAATATTTCTGAAGGCAATTTATAGATATTGAATTTGACAGTCTTGGACAGATTTGCCCACAGTCAAAAGATTCAGCCAAAGTATCTGTTGCCATGGTATTTCACTGTAGGGTACTTTAGTATGCTATTTTATTATTCTTGTGGAAGGAAAGTTACTTTTTAAGAAATGAAAAAAAAAATCTTGAAACATTTGTTTTTGAAAGAAAAAAAAATAAACATAAGCAGGTAAAATATTTCTTAAATAGTGTATTGAAAAGACCCCTTGATAATGTGTTACAAACACATATACACATAGACACACATGCACACACCTGGGAAATAAAAAAAATGACATCTGTTTCAGTGATCTTATTTCACTTTAAATAGCAATTTATATCTTTTTTAGAAATTGAAGTTTTGTTAATTCTAGACTGTGGATATACATGAAATATGCATAAAATTTGGGTAGTAAACATCCCATTACATAGTCGAGACTTGTGAATTAATGAAAAATTTAAGTAATCTTTGCATATATATATACAAAAACATACTCATATAAGTTAATACCACAACCTCACGTTTTAGTGAATACACCCATGAAGTATATAAGATTTATTTATTATTTCTCAGATCAATAAATAAAATAACACCTATATCCTGTCAGCCACCACTCTCCCACAAAGGGAAACAATATCTTGCCTTCCATCAACATTAATTTGTCTTCCTGCTTTTTGAATTACAGTTAATAAGTGGGATTATAAAATACACATCTACTGTTTGGTTTATTTTTCTCAGTCTTATGTGTGTGGGATAAATCAGTGGTTTAGATATAGCATTAATTTGACCATACTTAGGAAAATATATATTTATTGTAAAGATCATGATTTCTCAACCTAGACACTATTGATATTTTTAACCAGATAATTCTTTGTTGTGAGGACTGTCTGGTGCATTGTATGACATTTAATGACATCATTGATGTCTCTCACCTACATGCCTGTGACACCATTCCCATCTCCCCTCAGTTCAGTTCAGTTCAGTCGCTCAGTCGTGTCTTACTCTCTGCGACCCCATGAATCACAGCACGCCAGGCCTCCCTGTCCATCACCAACTTCCGGAGTTCACTCAAACTCATGTCCACAGAGTCGGTGATGACATCCAGCCATCTCATTCTCTGTCGTCCCCTTCTCCTCCCGCCCCCAACCTTTCCCAGCATCAGAGTCTTTTCCAGTGAGTCAACTCGTCGCATGAGGTGGCCAAAGTATTGCAGTTTCAGCTTTAGCATCAGTCCTTCCAATGAACACCCAGGATTGATCTCCTCTAGAATGGACTGGTTGGATCTCCTTGCAGTCCAAGGGACTCTCAAGAGTCTTCTCCAACACCACAGTTCAAAAGCATCGATTCTTCGGCGATCAGCTTTCTTCACAGTCCAACTCTCACATCCATACATGACCACGGGAAAAACCATAGCCTTGACTAGACGGACCTTTGTTGGCAAAGTAATGTCTCTGCTTTTTAATATACTATCAAGGTTGGTCATAACTTTCCTTCCAAGGAGTAAGCGTCTTTTAATTTCATGGCTGCAAACAGCATCCGCAGTGATTTTGGAGCCCCCCAAAATAAAGTCTGACACTGTTTCCACTGGTTTTCCATCTATTTCCCATGAAGTGATGGGACCAGATGCCATGATCTTTGTTTTCTGAATGTTGAGCTTCAAGCCAACCTTTTCACTCTCCTCTTTCACTTTCATCAAGAGACTTTTTAGTTCCTCTTCACTTTCTGCCATAAGGGTAGTGTCATCTGCATATCTGAGGTTATTGATATTTCTCCCAGCAATCTTGATTCCAGCTTGTGCTTCTTCCAGCCCAGCATTCCTCATGATGTACTCTGTATAGAAGTTAAATAAGCAAGGTGACAATATACAGCCTTGACATACTCCTTTTCCTATTTGGAACCAGTATGTTGTTCCATGTCCAGTTCTAACTGTTGCTTCCTGACCTGCATACAGGTTTCTCAAGAGGCAGGTCAGGTGGTCTGGTATTCCCATCTCTTTCAGAATTTTCCACAGTTTATTGTGATCCACACAGTCAAAGGCTTTGGCATAGTCAATGAAGCAGAAATAGATGTTTTTCTGGAACTCTCTTGCTTTCTCCATGATCCAGCGGATGTTGGCAATTTGATCTCTGGTGCCTCTGCCTTTTCTAAAACCTGCTTGAACATCTGGGCGTTCATGGTTCACATATTGCTGAAGCCTGGCTTCGAGAATTTTGAGCATGACTTTACTAGCATGTGAGATGAGTGCAATTGTGCGGTAGTTTGAACATTCTTTGGCATTGCCTCATCTTCCCTAGGTTTTGGCAATTACAAAATTCTCACAACCTTATCAAGTGTCCCCAGAGAGCCAAATTGCCCTGGGTTTAGAGTCACTGGGGTAAAAGAAACAAAGTATTTATCCAGTTTTCTGTTGATAGACTTATAGTTTCTAGTTGAGCTCTTTTTATAAATAGTGATGCTGCAAAATTCTTTGGTTTTTGTTGCCCATATGTGTGTGCTTTTGTGAGTTTATATCTAGGGTTTAAACTGTTGGGTAATAAGAAATGGATATGTTCCAAGTAGTTTTTAGACTGATTATACCATTTATGGGCTTTGCCTGGTGGCTCAGCTGGTAAAGAACCAGCCTGCAATGTGAGAGACTTGGGTTCAGTCCCTGGGTTGGGAGGATCCCCTGGAGAATGGAATGGCTACCCTCTCCAGTATTCTGGCCTGGCAAATTCCATGAACTGTATATTCCATGTGGTTGCAAAGAGTCAGACACGACTGAGTGACTTGCACTTGCATACCATTCACCAGCTCAGTTCAGTTCAGTCGCTCAGTCGTGTCCGACTCTCCGCGACCCCATGAATCACAGAACGCCAGGCCTCCCTGTCCATCACCAGCTCCCGGAGTTCACTCAAACTCATGTGCATCGAGTCGGTGATGCCACCCATCCATCTCATTCTCTGTTGTCCCCATCTCTTCCCGCCCCCAATCCTTCCCAGCATCAGAGTCTTTTCCAGTGAGTTAACTCATCGCATGAGGTGGCCAAAGTATTGGAGTTTCAGCTTTAGCATCAGTCCTTCCAATGAACACCCAGGATTGATCTCCTCCAGAATGGACTGGTTGGATCTCCTTGCAGTCCAAGGGACTCTCAAAAGTCTTCTCCAGCACCACAGTTCAAAAGCATCAATTCTTCTGTGATCAGCTTCAGAGTCCCAATTGCTCTAAATTCTTGTCAAAACTTGTTTCTGTAAAATTTATCCTGAAATAGTATTTAATGAAACATTGTCATGGTTTTGCATTACATTTCCTTTATGAATCATAACCAGTAGCTGCTCTTCCAATATTTATTAACTATTTGAACATTCTTTGTTTTAAAATATTTAATTAAATTCCTTGAATGTTTTATCTGTTGGATTACCTATCTTGTTCTTATCAATTTGGCTTCACTGGTGACTTAGATGGTAAAGAACCCCACCTGCAATGCAGGAGACCCAGGTTTGATCCCTAGGTCAGAAGTTTCCTTGGATAAGGAAATGGCTACTCTCTCCATTATTCTGGCCTAGAGAATTTATAGACAGAGAAGTCTAGAGGGGTCATAAAGAGTCAGACATGACTGAGTAATACTTTCAACACTTTGTTTTAAAATACTTAATTGAATTCCTTGAATGATTTACCTGTCAGGCTACCTATCTTGTCTTTTATCAATTTTAGGGAGTGGGTACATATTTTGAATATAAAATTCTTAATATTCATGTTATAAAGGATACATGTATAGCAAGTGTTGTCTCTCTCTCTGTGATTTACCTTTTCATTCTCTTCACAGTATCTTTCACCTTGACTTTTTATTCTGGTTTACACCCATTTCAACCATGTGTCCTTCCAGATTCCAAACTGAGAGCCTGTGGTGTTTAACCAGGTGGGTTGTAAACTAAATCTGTGACACTCATAACTGTCAGATACTGCAATCAAACTTTTAGCTGTTTTCCAGTGCTCAAACTGCATAGCTTAGAAGGGGAAAGCCTCATGCCAAATACTAAGGCAGAGCGTTTTTATCATTAATCAGACTTCTCTTATCTCTTGAATCTTAGTCCCTATGTTTATTTGTGTTGACCTGGTAGTGGTGTTTAGTCTCTAAGTCGTGTCTGACTCTTGAGACCTCATGGACTGTAGCTCGCCAGGCTCCTCTATATATAGGCTTTTCCAAGCAAGAATGCTGGAGTGGGTTGCCATTTCCTTCTCCAGGGGATCTTTCTGACGTGGGGATCAAACCCGGGTCTCTGCACTGCAGGCAGATTCTTTATCGACTGAACTACCAGGAAAGCCCTTGTATTGACTTGGCATCTCCAAACTCTGGTTGTTCTCTCCCCAACTAAATTTTCTCCATCTTATAGCTGCTTTCTGCTAAACTCATCTTCCTATGCAGAGCAACTTCAATATTACCAGATGGCTCAAGGGCAAAAGTGTAGCACAGAAGTTAACTCACTTTAATGAGTTCTCCTTTTTAGAGGTCCCTGTCTCCTTGAATACTGGCTGCTTCAGCTCTCTAACACCATTAAGCACCTTAAAAAAATTATCCAGATTTCTAGTTCTTCTTATAGGAAATATTGTTTTTCTACAACATTGAAATGGAATTCTATCAAGGGGCAGTGTTATAGCAATGAAAGCATAGATATGAGACAATACTTAACGAAGTTCATAAAAATTCAGTCACATTGTTAGTATATTGGCACCCATTTTAAGAAATGAGTAATTTTGACAGTCTTCTACTTAATGCTCCCAAACACATTTTGGATTTGAACTTTTACAATCTTTAAAGTTGTTTCTTTTTAGAATCATATGACTTTTTTTTTGTTTTATTTTGTTTTGCTTTGCTATTGTGGCACTGTTTATTTAATACTTCCAACCTTGGAATTCTTAGAAACTATCTTTTCTGATATAAAAACATGACTCTATTAAAAGTGACAAATTGTATTGTGATGGTTCTGAGGAAAATATTCCTCTTTTATTGGTATTCAGCAAAGAACTATTTGCTGTCTTTCTGATATTTGATGCTTTTTGTTAGACTAAGTCAACTGTCTGCTGTGAATTCTGATTAAAGTATAAAAATAAATAGCAAGAGAAGGGAACATGCATGAATCTCCAATCCTCTAAATTAGTAGCAGAGCTAAAAAGCTATGTGAAATAGATCATCCTATGACTAATTACATTTATGCCTTGAGAGATGAGTCCATTGGAGCCTTGATATTGTATGCATGTGTGCATGCTAAGTCGCTTCAGTCATGTCTGACTCTGCAATGCTATGGACTGTATCCCACCAGGCTCCTCTGTAATGGGATTCTTCAGCAAGAATACTGGAGTGGGTTGCCATGTCTTCCTCTAGGGGATCTTTCCTACCCAGGGATTGAACCTGCGTCTCTTAGGTAGCATGAATTGACAGGCGGTTTCTTTATTACTAGTGTGACCTGGGAAGCCCCTGGAAATTATATACATTTCTCCTTTGCCTTATTTTTAGTTTTTCATCATCATTCTTTTAAAAAATAAATGGTAAGTTATTCCATGCTCATGGATTGAAATAATTAATATTAAAATATCTATATTACCTAAAGCAATTGACAAATTTAATGAAATCCCTATCAAAATTATAATGGCGTTTTTCACAAAAATAGGACAAACCATCTTAAAATTTATTCAGAACCATGAAAGATCTTGAATAGCCAAAGCAATCTTGAGAAAGAAGACTACAGCTTTTTTTTTTTTTTTTTAAACTTTGGTCAGGGAAACACCTGCATTGAGCTTGAAGTATTCATATCCAATTGTATAGGTATACATTTGAGAGTTCTTATTATTGTCACATTATAATTAAAATGAAATGTGTTAATATGTTATACTTTTAACCAATGTACATTAATACCTATTATCTAACAAAAATCTCAAAATAATATGTTATATTGGCAAGTACAACTTATTATAGATTATCATGTTATCGTAAGTGTTATCCAGAGATTAAAGTAAGATCAGAAGCTAAAACATGTAAAGGAGCACTTGAAAGAAAACCTATGAATTATAGAACGGAACAAAGTACACAGGAAAAAATATGTGACTCAGCGTGTGATCAGAATACATAGGAATGTATTTTCTTTTATGGTGAAATAAATCATTGATATTTTAAAGTATTTTTCTAAGTTATGTTAGCAAAACCAATGCCCTGTTTTACTCTGTATCCTGGGATACCTAATGGGCTAGGCTAAGTTCCACTTTCACAAATGAGCAAGCCTTTGCTATCTGTTACTTTACTGGCTGGGAGAGAAAAAGTACTAACAGTATGCATCTCATAAGAGACTGCAAAAGAGACATAGGCATTTAGAACAGTCTTTGGGACTCTGTGGGAGAGGGTGAAGGTGGAATGATTGGAGAGAATGGAATTGTAGCATGTATATTATCATAAGTGACCAGTCCAGGTTCGACGCATAAATTTTCCTCTGTTCAAAAAAAAAAAAAAGAAAAGCTGAGTTTATTAAAAAAACATATTTTTGTTATTGTATATTGTTGAAAATATAAATTAAAAGTAAGACCCATGTAATGATAAACTGATATAAATACTGTTAATTCTTTTGTATAAACTTAACTACCACATTCAACATATTTTTTTTAATTGACTTCAACCATCCCCAAGATCCAAAGGAAAGCATTACATAATTGTTGATTATTCTTTCTGCCATGGTTAATTAGATTAAATGTTGTCCTAATTTATGCCACATTCCATGCTAAAAAAATGCTAAGTAAACTGCAAAAACTTGTAAAAGAAAGGTTGTTACCACTTGAACTAAAGATCCTATAGCCTTCCTGTTGGAGTGGGCATATCTATTATCTTTATGTCATGCTCAAATCAGGATGAACTGGGTACCAAGCATATTCAGTTCAGTCACTCAGTCATGTGTGACTCTTTGTGACCCCATGGACCTCAGCATACCAGGCTTCCCTGTCCATCACCAACTCCTGGAGCTTCCTCAAACTCATGTCCATCGAGTTGGTAATGCCATCCAACCGTCTCATCCTCTGTCGTCCCCTTCTCCTCCTGCCTTCACTCTTTCCCAGCAACAGGGTCTTTTCCAAGAAGTCGGTTCTTTACATCAGGTAGCCAAAGTATTAAAGTATTAAACTTTAGCATCAGTTTAAACTGATGAAGTTTAAACTTCACCACCAATCCTTTCAATGAATATTCAGGACTGATTTCCTTTAGAATTGACTGGTTGGATCTCCTTGCAGTCCAAGTGACTCTCAAGAGTCTTCCCCAACACCACAGTTCAAAAGCATCAATTCTTCGGTGCACAGTTTTCTTTATAGCCCAACTCTCACATCCATAAATAACTACTGAAAAAATGATAGCTTTGACTAGATGGACCTTTGTCGGCAAAGTAATGTCTCTGCTTTTTAATATGCTGTCTAGGTGAGTCGTAGCTTTTCTTCCAAGGAGCATGTGTCTTTTAATTTCATGGCTGCAGTCAGCATCTGTAATGATTTTGCAGCCCCCCAAAATAAAGTTTCTCACTGGTTCCAGTATTTCCCCATCTATTTGCCATGAAGTGATGGGACCAGATGCCGTGATGTTAGTTTCTTGAATGTTTAGTTTTAAGTCAACTTTTTCACTCTCCTCTTTCGCTTTCATCAAGAGGCTCTTTAGTTCTTCACTTTCTGCCATAAGGGTGGTGCCATCTGTGTATCTGAGGTTATTGATATTTCTCCCAGCATCTTGATTCCAGCTTGTGCTTAACTTTGGACTATTAAAATCCAATAAAGATCCTCACTTATTTAAAACACTCTGCAGCATTCTTTTATTACCCAGGAACACAGAAAAGTCCTTCATATTCAGGCCTCTTGCACAACTTATTAATATTTGTAGTGTGACATAATAGTTAATCTTGGAAAAGGAAAGTTACCTTAATGATGGTTTTAGTTGATGCACAATCTTCACCGGTCTTTGTGATAATAGAGTGTTAGGGGTTTTATTGCAACAGTATTGGGTGAGTTGGTCTAAGTTTTTTGAAAAATTTAGAATTACAGACTGTACTAAATTCTTTTCTTTTTTTTCAGAAATAGCCTTGATTCACATAGTCATGTAAAAGTCTAGAGCTACTTTAATATTTTAAAATTTTAAGTGAAGCAAATGTCATGATGCTAAAATAAAAGATTCATAAATGAATGAGAAAATAAAACCTAAATTTGATTCCAGAAAACTAAGCAAACTTGACCTTAATAATTGCTGACATCCTGCATTAATAACCCAGAGAAGAGGAAGCATTTGATTCTTTTGTGACTGAAATAAGATGGCATATAAATTCTATCTCTTAGCTAAAATCTTTTCTGTGGAACATGAAATGCTAAAATTTATATGCATAGTTTTTTTTCTAGCGTTGTGTCTTTATTAACGTTTTTTTATAAACTCTAAATTCTAGTGTTCCACTTTCTTCTGTTATGTGTTAACTTTATTTTATGTACTAGTATCTACAAGGTATTTTATTGAAATAATAAATGTCTGAAACATTATTTGTCTAATTTACTTAGTCACCGAGAGAAAAAAAAATGACCATTCCCCTGTCAGTTCAGTCCAATTCAGTCGCTCAGTCGTGTCCGACTCTCCGCGACCCCATGAATCACAGCACGCCAGGCCAACCTGTCCATCACCAAAGGAGTTCACTCAAACTCATGTCCACAGAGTCGGTGATGCCATCCAGCCATCTCATTCTCGGTCGTCCCCTTCTTCTCCCGCCCCCAACCTTTCCCAGCATCAGAGTCTTTTCCAGTGAGTCAACTCGTCGCATGAGGTGGCCAAAGTATTGCAGTTTCAGCTTTAGCATCAGTCCTTCCAATGAATACCCAGGATCAATCTCCCTTAGAATGGACTGGTTGGATCTCCTTACAGTCCAAGGGACTCTCAAGAGTCTTCTCCAACACCACAGTTCAAAAGCATCAATTCTTCCGCGATCAGCTTTCTTCACAGTCCAACTCTCACATCCATACATGACCACGGGAAAAACCATAGCCTTGACTAGACGGACCTTTGTTGGCAAAGTAATGTCTCTGCTTTTTAATATATTATCAAGGTTGGTCATAACTTTCCTTGCTGGGAGAAATATCAATAACCTCAGATATGCAGATGACACCACCCTTATGGCAGAAAGTGAAGAGGAACTCAAAAGCCTCTTGAGGAAAGTGAAAGAGGAGAGTGAGAAGGTTGGCTTGAAGCTCAACATTCAGAAAACAAAGATCATGGCATCTGGTCCCATCACTTCATGGGAAATAGATGGAAAAATAGTGGAAACAGTGTCAGACTTTATTTTTTTGGGCTCCAACATCACTGCAGATGCTGATTGCAGCCGTGAAATTAAAAGACGCTTACTCCTTGAAAGGAAAGTTATGACCAACCTTGATAATATATTACTTCCTTCCAAAATGAGAAAATACAACTTGATTTTGTTTAGGCTTAAATAAATGAGTGAAAGCAGAAATTTAAGGCAACATGAGAAATTATTCAACACTTGAATGGCCCACAAGTGACAGTGTAGATTTCTAAGAATGATCTTTCATGTAGCATATTTGTTATAGGTGATACAAGTGCAATAGAGTTCCTAGTTCTATAAAGATTTCATGCCACAAGAAATGTATGCCATTCAGTTTAAAACATCTAACTTCATGAAATTATGTAATCAAATAATGACAATTGATGGCAAATGCATAATCACAACTATACTGAAAAAGGCAATAGCAACTTTTTTTCTTCAATATTCCTGCCTCATTCACCTCATTCACTTTCTTATTCTATAAAGCATATTAATATACAGAACATAATGCTGTATCTATTTTCTGAATATTCATATTAATATTTAATACATGCGTAAATGATAGATGTGTAGATAGATGAATGGGTGGATGTTTGGATGAGTGGAGGATAGTTAGACAGACATATAGAACTGTTTATCTGAATCAAAAATCCCCACAAAATAATTTTTAAACCTGAATACACCTTTTTTAACACTTAGGATTTAGGTTTTGGAACACAGTTTTGTAGGATATAAATTTCAGTCTAAGTTGGTTCTCATTTCAATGATGAACTGATAACGATTATGCATTTATACTCAAAATAGGTGATATAGCTTCTGTAGTTCAAAATAGCAATATTATGCTGATTAAAATATTGTGTATTATTTATTTATAAAGATAAATACACAATTTTTAATATAGAGAAAAATAACAATAAAATGCATCATTCTAAAAGCATTCATCTTTTCTACTAGTTATATGACTGAGCTTTAATAAACACTTCTAAAACCAGAAATATTTTTTGAAAGAAGAAAATTAACTACCCTTAAAATATTTTAAATGATAACTTGGAGTGCTATTATGCAACTCTACATGTTGATTATGCAGATTATGTAAAAATATGGAAAATGTTAATGAAATTATGTTAAGTGAAATAAAAATATATACATTGTGTTTGCACACACCATGCTAATTCTAGCCTTCATTTTTTTGCTTTTAATTTCATTACACTTGGAATTCTGCAACTGACACTACATTCAGCCTAGATAACTCAGATAATTCTCACTCATACTTCAAGAGTTTTCAGGAATGAATCACTATTCCTGAAATATCTATTCTTTTTTTTTTTTTTTTTTTTTACTATATTAACTGGTGAAGACTTTACTACTGTACTTGTCACATTGTATGGTAATTGTCTATATAAAATCTCTCTTGCTTCTAGAATATTACATTCCTGAAGGCTATAATTGATTTTTTCAGATTCATAACCCCAGTACACCATACAGTGTTTGACATGGCCCTCAGGATTGTGAAGACTGATCCATCAGGTAAAACACAGTTGCCTTCTGCAGTTAAGCACCGCCTTCCCATCAAGGATATCACTGTTACTGCAGTTAAAAGTGATGTTAGCTATCATTATTTGGAATTCTTTATCAGGTAGATTCCCTATCTCTTCCTCTTTTATTTGGTTTGGTGGGCATTTATCCTGTTCCTTTACCTGCTGGGTATTTCTCTGCCTCTTCATCTTGTTTATATTGCTGTGTTTGGGGTGGCCTTTCTGTATTCTGGCAGTAGGTGGTTCCTCTTTATTGTGGAGGCAAAACCACAATACAATATAGTAAAATAAATAAATGAATTAATTTTAAAAAACTGGTGTTAGAATACCTAGAGATATTCCAACTGATCGCCTTCTTCCTCTACTTTCATCTTTCAGTGCATTCCTGAATAATTCTTTTGAAAACCATATAGTTAACTAACCTTATATTGTATCATGCTACTACAATTTTTTATGTCCCAGAATGTAAGATAAGAACCAATGAGTAGAAAAGAATATTTGAAAAGACTAGTGAATTGACAAGCATGTATTTATACAAATATTTTCAAGGAATGTACATAGAAGACTTACAAATAAAAGTGAAAACCTAGAAAAACCCATATAATCATTCATAAAATAATGAATAAATAAGTAGTGTTATATTCTCAAAATGGTACCCTACCCACAAAGCAAAGGAATGAATTATAGATACACAAAGCAATATGGATGGTGGTTTAGTCACTAAGTTGTGTCCAAGTCATGTAATCCCATGGACTATTGCCTGCCAGGCTCCTCCTGCCTGAGAATGGAATAGTGAACTTTCTGAGGAGAGCTGTGAGTTGCACAAGTATGTGATTCTGTCATGTCACTAGTTTGCTGTGACTTTAATATCTGTGCAGTTCACTGTATGCGAATTATACATCTATTCAGTAATTGAAAGTGAAATGCAAATGTGCTTAATATGCACAACTTGAGAAGGTTATTCTAAAATGTATGTGGAAATATAAAAGGTGTAAATAACCAAAACAGTCTTAAAAAATAAATTTCTAGAACTCACACATGCAATTTTTAAGAAGTGATGTAAAGATACATTGACCAAAACTATGTTGAATAATAGTGGTGAAAGTGGACACCCTTGTCTTGGTTCTGATCTTAGGGGGAATGCTTTGTTTTTCACCATTAAGAATAATGTTTTCTATAGGTTTATCATATGTACCATTTACTATGTTGTGGTAGGTTCCTCCTATGCCCATTTTTGAAGAGTTTTAATCATAAATGGGTGCTGAATTTCGTCAAAGGCTTTTTCTGCATCTATCGAGATTATCATGTGGTTTTCATCTTTCAATTTGTTAATATGGTATATCACATTGATTGATTTGTGTATATGGAAGAATCCTTGCATCCCTGGAATAAACCCAACTTGATCATAGTGTGTGAGCTTTTTGATGAGTTGGTGAATTCTCTTTGCTAAAATTTTGTTGAGGATTTTTGCATCTATGTTCATGAGTGCTATTGGCCTTTTTCTTTTTTTTTTATTTGTTGTTGTTGTCTTTGTCTGGTTTTGGTCTCAGAGTGATGGTGGCCTTGAAGAATGAGTTTGGAAGTATTCATTCCTCTGCAATTTTTTAAAAGAGTTTTATGGTAGGCTTTAGCTCTTCACTAAATGTTTGATAGGATTCTCCTGTGAAGCCATTCGGTCCTGGGCTTTTGTCTTTTGGGAGATTTTTTGACTTTCATCACAGGTTCAATTTCAGTGCTTGTAACTGGGCTGTTCATAATTTCTATTTCTTCCTGGTTCAGTCTTGGAAGATTGAACTTTTCTAAGAATTTAGAAAATTCGTCCAGGTTATCCATTTTATTGCCGTATCAGTTCAGTTCAGTCGCTCAGTCGTGTCCGACTCTCCGCGACCCCATGAATCACAGCACGCCAGCCCTCCCTGTCCATCACCAAATCCCGGAGTTCACTCAAACTCATGTCCACAGAGTCGGTGATGCCATCCAGCCATCTCATTCTCGGTCGTCCCCTTCTTCTCCCGCCCCCAACCTTTCCCAGCATCAGAGTCTTTTCCAGTGAGTCAACTCGTCACATGAGGTGGCCAAAGTATTGCAGTTTCAGCTTTAGCATCAGTCCTTCCAATGAACATCCAGGATTGATCTCCTTTAGAATGGACTGGTTGGATCTCCTTGCAGTATAAGGGACTCTCAAGAGTCTTCTCCAACACCACAGTTCAAAAGCATCGATTCTTCGGCAATCAGCTTTCTTCACAGTCCAACTCTCACATCCATACATGACCACGGGATAAACCATTGCCTTGACTAGACGGACCTTTGTTGGCAAAGTAATGTCTCTGCTTTTTAATATACTATCAAGGTTGGTCATAACTTTCCTTCCGAGGAGCAAGCGTCTTTTAATATCATGGCTGCAATCAGTATCTGCAGTGATTTTGGGGCCCAAAAAAATAAAGTCTGACACTGTTTCCACTATTTTTCCACCTATTTCCCATGAAGTGATGGGACCAGATGCCATGATCTTTGCTTTCTGAATGTTGAGCTTCAAGCCAACCTTTTCACTCTCATCTTTCACTTTCATCAAGAGGCTTTTGAGTTCCTCTTCACTTTCTGCCATAAGGGTAGTGTCATCTGCATATCTGAGGTTATTGATATTTCTCCCAGCAATCTTGATTCCAGCTTGTGCTTCTTCCAGCCCAGCATTCCTCATGATGTACTCTGCGTATAAGTTAAATAAGCAAGGTGACAATATACAACCTTGACGTACACCTTTTCCTATTTGCCGTATAGTTGCTCATAATATTCTCTTATAATCCTTTGTATTTTGCATTGTCTGTTGTAACCTCTCCTTTGTAATTTCTCATTTTATTGGTTTGATTCTTGTCTATTTTTTCCTTGATGAGTCTGGCTAAAGGTTTGTCAGTTTTCTTTATCTTCTCAAAGAACCAGCTTTTAGTTTTAGTAATCTTTACTATTGCTTCTTTCATCTCTTTTTCATTTATTTCTGCTCAGATCTTTAAGATTTTTTCCTTCTACTAATTTTGGGGTTTTTTCATTCTCCTTTTTCTAGTTGTTTTAGGTGTAAAGTTAGGTTGTCTATTCAACCTCAGATATGCAGATGACACCACCATTATAGCAGAAAGTGAAGAAGAACTAAAGAGCCTCTTGATGAAAGTGAAAGAGGAGAGTGAAAAAGTTGGCTTAAAGCTCAACATTCAGAAAACTAAGATCATGCCATCTGGTCCCATCACTTGATGGGAAATAGATGGGGAATCAGTGGAAACAGTGGCTGACTATTTTTCTGGGCTCAAAAATCACTGCAGATGGTGATTACAGCTATGAAATTAAAAGATGCTTATTCCTTGGAAGGAAAATTATGACCAACCTAGACAGCATATTAAAAAGCAGAGACATTACTTTACCAACAAAAGTCCGTCTAGTCAAAGCTATGGTTTTTCTGGTAGTCATGTATGGATGTGAGAGTTGGCCTTAAAGAAAGCTGAGTGCCAAAGAATTGATGCTTTTGAACTGTGGTGTGGAAAAGACTCTTGAGAGTCCCTTGGACTGCAAGGAGATCCAACCAGTCCATCCTAAAGGAGATTAGTCCTGGGTGTTCATTGGAAGGACTGATGTTGAAGCTAAAACTACAATGCTTTGGCCACCTGATGCAGAGACCTGACTCATTTGAAGAGACCCTGATGCTGGGAAAGATTGAAGGCAGGAGGAGAAGGGCACAACAGAGGATGAGATGGTTGGATGCCATCAATGACACAGTGGACATGGGTTTGGGTAGACTCGAGGAGTTGGTGATGGACAGGGAGGCCTGGTGTGCTGTGATTTATGGGGTCGCAAGGAAGGACTGATGCTAAAGCTGAAACTGCAAGACTTTGGCCACCTCATGCGACAAGTTGACTCACTGGAAAAGACTCTGATGCTGGGAAAGGTTGGGGGCGGGAGGAGAAGGGGACAACAGAGAATGAGATGGCTGGATGGCATCACTGACTCTGTGGACATGAGTTTGAGTGACCTCCAGGAGTTGGTGATGGACAGGGAGGCCTAGCGTGCTGTGATTCATGGGGTCGCAGAGAGTTGGACACGACTGAGCGACTGAACTGAACTGAACTGAAGGACTAAAAGGATATCCAACCAGTCAATTCTAAAGGAGATCAGTCCTGGGTGTTCATTGGAAGGACTGATGCTAAAGCTGAAACTCCAATACTTTGGCCACCTCATGCGATGAGTTTACTCACTGGAAAAGAGTCTGATCAAGATTGTCGGGAGAAATATCAATAATCTCAGATATGCAGATGACACCACCCTTATGGCAGAAAGTGAAGAGGAACTCAAAGGCCTCTTGATAAAAGTGAAAGAGGAGAGTGAAAAGGTTGGCTTGAAGCTCAACATTCAGAAAACGAAGATCATGGCATCTGGTCCCATCACTTCATGGGAAATAGATGGGGAAACAGTGAAAACAGTGTCAGACTTTATTTTTTGGGCTCCAAAATCACTGCAGATGCTGATTGCAGCCATGAAATTAAAAGACACTTACTCCTTGGAAGGAAAGTTATGACCAACCTAGATAGCATATTAAACAGCAGAGACATTACTTTGCCAGCTAAGGTCCATGTAGTCAAGGCTATGGTTTTTCCCGTGGTCATATATGGATGTGAGAGTTGGACTGTGAAGAAAGCTGATCGCTGAAGAATTGATGCTTTTGAACTGTGGTGTTGGAGAAGACACTTGAGAGTCCCTTGGACTGCAAGGAAATCCAACCAGTCCATTCTAAAGGAGATCAATCCTGGGTCTTCTTTGGAAGGACTTTTGCTAAAGCTGAAACTCCAATACTTTGGCCACCTCATGTGATGAGTTTACTCACTGGAAATGAGTCTGATGCTAGGAGGGATTGGGGGCAGGAGGAGAAGGGGACGACAGAGAATGAGATGGCTGGATGGCATCACTGACTCGATGGACATGAGTTTGAGTGAACTCCGGGATGGTGAGGGACAGGGAGGCCTGGCGTGCTGTGGTTCATGGGGTCGCAAAGAGTCAGACACGACTGAGCGACTGAACTGAACTGAACTGAACAGATAATAGAGAAAAACCCACACAAGCAGAATGAATATATAGTTGAACAAATCCCCATGGGAAATGAAGGGAAAAAGTACATGTTATATTTTCAATCAATCCCAAGGAATCACCTGCCTATTTCTGTAAGAATTATGAACCCCTCAAGCCTTATGTCACTGCTGCTGCTGCTAAGTCACTTCAGTCGTGTCCGACTCTGTGTGACCCCACCAGGCTCCCCCGTCCCTGGGATTCTCCAGGCAAGAACACTGGAGTGGGTTGCCATTTCCTTCTCCAATGTGTGAAAGTGAAAAGTGAAAGCGAAGTCGCTCAGTCGTGTCTGACTTGTAGCGACCCCATGGACTGAAGCCAACCAGGCTCCTCTGTCCATGGGATTTTCTAGGCAAGAGTACTGGAGTGGCTTGCCATTGCCTTCTCCATTACGTCACTACACACACCAAAAATAATTCAAATCTGAGCCTAAGAATATGGCACAGAAACATTTTTGATCATTTATGCAACTATCCTTAATACTTAGGGTAGACAAGTCTTTCTGATACAAAACAAAAGGTTAAACATAAAAGAAGTGTGCTACATTGAGGTTTATTAACATTAAAATTTAAAATCTGAAAGGATACCAAAAGTAAAAGGAGAAAAGCATTACAGATTGGGAGAAAATATTTTGTTGTGCATAGTTGACAAGGTATTTACACAGTCTAATAAGGAGGCTTCCGTAACTCAAAATTAACATAACCCAATAACAAAGTGGCTAAAGACATCAACACACACACCTCACAAAACAAAGTGTGAGAATGAAAAGGTACTCAACATTAGTAATGATCAGGGAAATTTTAATAATATATCATTTCGTATCTAAAATGACCAAGCTAATTAGACTAACTGAAAATTTTACAAATTGGTATAAAATTTGTGTGTAAAGCAATTTTGGAAGTTCATTAAAAACTTATATACATATAGCTACCATATGGCTTAACAATTCCACAGTTACTTGCGTAAGAAATAAAAGCTGGTGTCTACAAGAAAGACCTGTATAAGAGTGGTTATAGATGCCGTATTCATAATAGCCAAAAATAGAAAAAAAATAAGCAGAGTAAAAGTCCATCAACATTAAAATGAATAAATAAATAATGACATAAAATGAAAACTTTCTGTTGTAAAATGAGACAGCAAATTGATGCTTCCTTGATTGGAAGCATCTTAAAAATATTACGATGGAAAATAGAAGTAGGTACAGAAGAATTTGATGATTCATATAATATGATCAAAAACAGGCAAGACTAATCAATGATTCAGTTCAGTTCAGTCGCTCAGTCGTGTCTGATTCTTTGCGACCCCATGAATCACAGCACGCCAGGCCTCCCTGTCCATCACCAACTTCCGGAGTTCACTCAGACTCATGTCCATCGAGTCGGTGATGCCATGAGCCATCTCATTCTCTGTCGTCCCTGTCTCCTCCCACCGCCAATTCTTCCTAGCATCAGACTCTTTTCCAGTGAGTCAACTCGTCGCATGAGGTGACCAAAGTATTGGAGTTTAAGCTTCAGCAGCAGTCCTTCCAATGAACACCCAGGATTGATCTCCTTTAGAATGGACTGGTTGGATATCCTTGCAGTACAAGGGACTCTCAAGAGTCTTCTCCAGCACCACAGTTCAAAAGCATCAATTCTTCAGCGATCAGCTTTCTTCACAGTCCAACTCTCACATCCATACATGACCACAGGAAAAACCATAGCCTTGACCAGATGGACCTTGGTTGGCAAAGTAATGTCTCTGCTTTTTAATTATGCTATCTAGGTTGGTCATAACTTTCCTTCCAAGGAGTAAGCGTCTTTTAATTTCATGGCTGCAATCAGCATCTGCAGTGATTTTGGAGCCCCAAAAAATAAAGTCTGACACTGTTTCCACTGTTTCCCCATCTATTTGCCATGAAGTGATGGGACCAGATGCCATGATTTTTGTTTTCTGAATGTTGAGCTTCAAGCCAACCTTTTCACTCTCCTCTTTCACTTTCATCAAGAGGCTTTTGAGTTCCTCTTCACTTTCTGCCATAAGCGTGGTGTCATCTGTATATCTGAGGTTATTGATATTTCTCCCAGCAATCTTGATTCCAGCTTGTGCTTCTTCCAGTCCAGCGTTCCTCATGATGTACTCTGCATATAAGTTAAATAAGCAGGGTGACAATGTACAACCTTGACATACTACTTTTCCTATTTGGAACCAGTCTGTTGTTCCATGTCCAGTTCTAACTGTTGCTTCCTGACCTGCATACAGGTTTCTCAAGAGGCAGGTCAGGTGGTCTGGGATTCCCATCTCTTTCAGAATGTTCCACAGTTTAGTAGAATCTAAATTGTTGTCTCCCCTGATAATGATGGAAATTGATAGGGAAGGACAGGAAGATAAGTCGTGTGACCAACCAAAAGTACTATATATTTATTTGAATGATGGTTATTCAGGTGTATACACTTACGAAAAAAGACCTTATACAACAATCTGTACTATTATCTGTAAGCTATATCATCTTAAAAATTTATATGCTGATTACATGTTTTTTTTCTATTTTTCTGCATAATATGTTCAGTTCGTATTTTTTCAATGACTTTAAAAAATAAGTCCAGTCATACTGAGCATTTTTTTCAATTAAAATTATAAGTAAAATTTCCTGTTTCTTATCCTTGTCTACTTTATTCTTGTTAAAGGTCACTTTTATTTTTTAAAGATAATGATTTTAGTTGATATATATTAATATCACTATTTTAAAAATCTAGCTAGAACAACTATAGTCAGTGCAGGGTTAGTTTTTAATCTGTGCTTTTTTTGGTAATTTTTTTCTTTGGTTAAATATTATTTTTACCATTTAAGAGCTTCAGGGATGCAATCTTCAAACAGAATGAACTTTTATTTAATCCTTTCTCTACTTTTTTCATGGATTTGCTTTTGGAGAAATTAATATTTCACAAAATTAATCAGAACAAAGATGACATGGAATTTGGGATGAGTTAGTTGTATGAGGTACCTCTACAAAAGAGTTAAAAGAAAGGAAGTGTGGAAGGAAGTAAACTGTAAACTTAGAGACAACTTTGGCATGAGGAAAGTTTTGGAAACTGAAAGTTTTTGCTTAATGAGGTTCGAATGATTAGCAAGCGGTATAAGGTTGTGGAATAAGTACATGTCTGTGTAATATGAAAGACTTAGATTTAAACTTAGATTTATCATGTATAAGTTGTGTCACCTCTTTATTGCTGTTCAGTTACTCAGTCGTGTATGACTCTTGAGACCCCATGGACTGTAGCCTACCAGGCTAATCTATCCATGGGATTCTCCAGTCTAAATTACTGGAGCGGGTTGCCATTTCTTACTTCAGGGGATCTTTCAGACCCAGGTATGGGACGTGTGTTACTGCATCTCCTGCAATGCAAGTGTATTTTTAACCACTGAGCCACTGGAGAAACCTTTTACCTTTCAGATATATCAGATATAATATTTATCAGCCTATCTATTAAGGCTGATAATATTCTTATTTGATAACTGTGAATATTAAATGTAATACTAATTGTAATGAATTGACTCATAGTAGAATCTATATAGATATTAATTCCCTTTCCTTTACCAGTATGAGGTAGTCAAGAGTCAGTGAGAAGACAACTCACAGAGACACAAGCTGATATTTAAGCTGAATATTAATTAGTCATATAATTTAGCCTGGAGTTGAAATTGACAGTAATATAATCAGATGGGACATGCAGGAGATAAGTGTACCAAGTCTTTGGCCTAAGGTTTTCCCTTCATCTTGGTTTCTGACTTTTAAAATAACACTGAAGCTTTTATTTTAGTATAAATTTAGATGAGGGAAAATACAAACTATAAAATATTCAATAGGTTATTTGAAGTGCTTGAAATACGTGCCAAAGTTTCTGAAGTAAATTATGGCTTTCAAAATAAGCTGAGGTTTAAAAATAAAGATATTTTGCACCAGAACTTCTAAGTCTCTAAGAGCCATAAAGCTTTTCATTGCAGAATTACTTTTGGCCACATTTGCCATACCATTTTCACTTTCTTCTCTCCATGCCAATCTCTTCCATTTGATTCTTAGATAACTTTCCACATTAGAGAAATATTCTAATTTGTTTCAAAAAAATGAATTCCCATAAAAATGGAAATCATAGAACACAGAAATAAGTAAGCTTACTAAAGTTTACAGCAATAATTTGAGTTGGCACAGACATCAGTCATTTTTGGTCCTTAAACAGTAAGATGGGGAATCAACCAAGGGACTGGATGAGCTCCAGTTTCCATGGCAGGGCAAAAGTTGAAAGTGATCTGGTTATAGAGATGCCAAGGAATGGGGACTACTTAAACACCATGTCTGTAGCAATGCATTACTGGCCATACTTTTTTCCCAATCCATGATGGACGGAAGCATTTGTAAAATTGAACAGAAATCAATTACTAAAAAATTATCATGCATTTAAATGTAATGGCAATGTCAAAATGCTCTAAACTTTTCCAAATACTTATATTCATCTGCTGTGCTTAATCTGAGGTAGAAATCAGTTCTATGTCCTGCATTAGTTCATGAACCACAACTGGAGTAGTATTGGTCTATAAAACATATTAGTCTGAATTAGTGGTAAGTGGATAAGAAAGCTCTTTTAAAAAAAAGTGAACAAAAAACAAAACAAAATTTTGATTTGTAGTGTTTGCCGATTTTCATAACAACCTCCATCCATGGCTGATTTCTAGCTACCAGTATGATGTCACTGAATGCATAGTTGAGAAAAAACTGCAAAATCTGCTTTTGATCCTCTTGAGAACTTCACTGGTTTAATACTAATTCAAGTCATGGTCAGCAGAAGTATTATAGCGCATCTGTTATGTCAGTGAGGAATGCGGCTGGCATTGAGTTTTGGGGAGTAACATCCCAAGGCACACATACTTTTGCTGGGGAATGCGTTCTTAGGAGATTCCGTCACTAAGCAAGTTACTCCGTGCTATATGCCTGAGGGGAGACATGAGTTAAAACATGAATTGCATATTGTTGTTCTCATTTAGCAGAAAATGTATCCAAAACTAAGAGGATTTAAATTTGTTCAAGATCTCAAAGACAAAAATTATGAAGCTGAGACTTGAAATGTAGTCTGACTCTAAAGCCTCAAATCTTGACCTGTAATTTACACGTACTTCTTAGAATGTAGCCGAAAAGGAAAGAGATGTTCAAAGGATGGTTTTCGCTTTGTGTTTTTAGTTCTCAAGGTTCAGTGGAAATTCTTAAAGCCCTCTTGGAAACCCAGCAAAAAAATGGCCGATTGCAATTCACCGAAACCCTGGCTAAGTAAGTTGTTGATGGATGTGGTTATTGCAAAAATGTCTATGCCTTATTCTTTCATCAGTAAACTGGGAATGATAAATAGTAACTATATTAAGTGTTGTTTCAGATTTAAATGAGACAGTAATTGTACACAACACTTGATAAATGTAAGTTGATGAGTATTATCTTTTTAATCATTTAATTCTTATGATGATCATCAGCTTAGAAATTAGGCCACCCTGAGCTTGCATATGAGGTAGAATGGATTTAAGTACCTGCAGCTGAGAAATCAAAAGTAGTGAAAATGAGTGCTGCTGTAACTTTGCCTTTGATGTCTTAAAACATGGAGTGTTAGATGTATTCTTCCAGTGTTCTTTGTGCCTAAACCATCTAAATTGTGGTCAGATCCATACATGTAATAGCAGGAGGAAGAAAGTAACTTATTTTTTGTGTCATTCAGGTTTGCTTCTTCTTGTAGGTTGCTGCTCATAAATATACTTTTTTAAACTAAAAATCAAGACATATAGAATTAGATGATACTGGTTTAAGTTAATATTGATAACTTTATTAAAAATATGTATAGAGTTGGTGACTATTAGTGATGTTTTTCAAGATAATTAATACTTTAGAGAATAAGAAAATTTCTAACATAAGATATATAAAATACCCACACCTACTTCTTAACAATTAATTTACATACCTGTTGGCAGATGTAATAAAAATTTTTGTCCTGTGTTCATTATTGTGAGCCTGATGTTTTAAGTAGATTTAACATAAACAAATGATAATATCAATATAAGGCCAGCAGACTCTGTAATTCATTCAAAATTCATACTGCTTTAATGATCATTCCACACAGGTGCAGAGTAATCATATATAGAGACACAGTCAATAGACTGTCAAACTCTAGCTGTTGCTAAAATTGTAGAATTTATATGATGAAATAACATCTCTTGAGAATTTATTAGCATAAAGTGATATTCAGAGGGTTTATTTCTGTGTCATCACACCAATAATGCATAGACCAAGTCTATTTTCAGAGGACAAAAAAAATTTTTTTTAATCAATGTTTAGCCAAGGGAGTTTACAGCAGTTTAGATAAGTAGTAGCATTTTAATGTATTTTTTGTTTACACTAAGTAAAGAAAACTTCCTTTTTGGGTATTCCAAGAATATAGACTTTTAATCTGTTTTAAAAAAAGTCATCTTGACATCAATTACTAAGTGTAAATTAAAGATGATAGCAGTATTATTTAGAAAATATAATTTACACTCAAGGAGGCTAGAGAGGAAATTTTGAAGATGGTGGTAATCATATATTTTTCTTCTGCTAGCAGAGAATTCCATATTTACAGAACTCTATGTGGGAAACATTGGGAAGACAACCATAGTTGAGAAGGCAAAGTAACAGCTCACATAAATTTCTTGGAGAATTTAATGACAAAGTAGATCCTATTTTAAGATCTAATAGTGAGGACAGATAAACAGAGGAACTTATACACTGGTTGTGAGTTTTCCAAAAGTTTATTAAAATAAACCATTTCTAATCTTTTAATATTATCTAAAATTTTATTATGAAAATTTCTTCTGTAGTTTAGGTGTTAGATCAAGTGCTGTGCTTAGTCACTTAGTTATGTCTAACTCTTTGGGCCACCTTGGACTGCAGTCCACCAGGCTCCTCTGTCAATGGGGTTCTCCAGGCAAGAATACTGGAGTGGGTTGCCACGCCCTTCTCCAGAGGATCTTCCCAACCCTGGGATCGAACCCAGGTCTCCCACATTGCAGGCTGATTATTTACCGACTGAGCCACCAGGGAAGTTCAGTTTATTATTAATTTTTTTTTATTAAACAGATGTTTAAGTTGACATGGGACATGTTTGAGATCTGCTAAATTTAAAAGCTTAGACAACATGGTTTCATTAATGACCCTAACATCAACAACTGACAAAGACTGTCACTCCAACCAAAATCTCACTTTGAACGTAGAAACAAAGTAGTAAAAAATCAAATAGAAAATAAAATTTAAAAATAGCAAACTTAGCAGACCTAATTTAATATTATTGAAAACTAGGAAATTTTATTCTGGAATACAATGCAGTTTCTTTATAAGTAAAGCTATTCAGTTCAGTTCAGTCACTCAGTCGTGTCCGACTCTTTGCGACCCCATGAATCACAGCACGCCAGACCTCCCTGTCCATCACCAACTCCCGGAGTACACTCAAACTCATGCCCATCGAGTCGGTGATGCCATCCAGCCATCTCATTGTCTGTCGTCCCCTTCTCCTCATGCCCCCAATCCTTCCCAGCATCAGAGTCTTTTCCAATGAGTCAACTCGTCGCATGAGGTGGCCAAAGTATTGCAGTTTCAGCTTTAGCATCAGTCCTTCCAATGAACACCCAGGATTGATCTCCTCTAGAATGGACTGGTTGGATCTCCTTGCAGTACAAGGGACTCTCAAGAGTCTTCTCCAACACCACAGCTCAAAAGCATCAATTCTTCGGCGATCAGCTTTCTTCACAGTCCAACTCTCACATCCATATATGACCACGGGAAAAACCATAGCCTTGACTAGACAGACCTTAGTTGGCAAAGTAATGTCTCTGCTTTTTAGTATACTATCAAGGTTGGTCATAACTTTCCTTCCAAGGATTAAGCGTCTTTTAAATATAACAAATACAACAAGAAGGACAAAGGAAATGATTTACTTCCATCTTCAGTACTTACTTGACCGAGATCCCCAATATTATGTCCAGATCACATTTTGAGACATCAATGGGAGGATTAATTCCTCCTAATCCTGAAAGCCATTTAGGGTTTGATATAGCAAATTACCAAAGCCACAGCCCCCTACATTGCCACCTACATTGGCAGCTAGGAGAGTGATTATATACCAAGTAGCCTGTGTATCCGGAGAAGGCAATGGCAAGCCACTCCTGTACTCTTGCCTAGAAAATCCCATGGGTGGAGGAGCCTGGTAGGCTGCAGTCCATGGGGTCGCTAAGGGTCGGACACGACTGAGTGACTTCACTTTTCACTTTCACACATTGGAGAAGGAAATGGCAACCCACTCCAGTGTTCTTGCCCGGAGAATCCCAGGGACGGGGGAGCCTGGTGGGCTTCTGTCTATGGGGTCACACAGAGTCGGACACGACTGAAGTGACTTAGCAGCAGCAGCAGCAGCCTGTGTATCAGATTCACTTTTGGGCCTATGTAGGGTAGAAGACATGCTGGTAAAGAAGGCAAACACTGGAAAGGATAATGTAAGAATCAGAAGACATAAGAAACATAAAAACAGTAATTTCTAAATCATGCAAAGAACGATCTGTGGCAAGGAAAACGATACTTTAAGGGATGATAATATTAACAACATGGTCCATGAAGATTAGAAAGTGGTTATTTATCATTTTTGTTTGAGTGGCAAAGCTTTTTTGAAAAAAAGGTAATTGATTTGAATAAAATGCTTCAGTTATATAATTTAGGCTTCTAAAGATAAAACCTATAAGATAAAGACTTATTTTCCTCTTTTCTCTAAAGAAATTTTTTTTAGAATAATATGGAAATTTTATATTTCCATACACTCTACTGAATCATGTTTTAAATTCATGCAATTTGACTTCTATCCCAGTTCTAATAAAAGGCATCTGTGACCTTCTGTTTATAAAATCAACCACCTTAGTAGTAATAATAGTTATTTTATTTTGTGATTCTGTGTAAAATGCCTTATACACATTATATAATTGTGAATAACTTGAACTATTTAAATATTAGATATAATTTCTGGGAGAGGAGCTTGGGGAGAATAGAGTCTTTTTGCTGTCTACCTGAGATGATCATGACAATGTTAATTGGCTATACTTGCAATATAAAATTAAAAGATTAAAAAATAATAATAGATACAATTCTCCAGAAAAATTGTACATATCTAGAGTTTTCTTTGAGGGAATATTTTAAATTGCTCTTGATTTCATTTCTTTTTTATAGATCTACTTAAATTCCTTATTTTTCGTCAGTCAGTTTTGGTAATGTTTTCTAGAAAAGTTTCCAGTTAATTATTTTGTTGGCCTCATAAAGTTGTTTATAGCATTTTTTCATAATCCTTTAATTTTTTATAACATCAATACTGATGCCCCCTCTTTAATGCTTGATTTTTAGTGTCTTTTGTTTTTCGTAGTCAGTCTAGTTCAATTTCTAAATTTCATTGTTCTTTCAAAAATCACATTTTTTATTTCATTGATATTCTCTATTGTTATATTTCTTTAATTTCTATCCTGATTATGTTATCTCTTGCATTCTGCCAGTTTTTGCATTAGTTTGCTCTTTCTTTTTTCTAGTTTACTGAAGCTTAAGGTATTCAATGAGATCTTTCCTGGTTTTAAAAAATCGAAGTATTAAAAACTATAGATTTTTCTCTAAGCATAATTTACCTGCATTCTGTACATTTTTATTTTGTTGTGCTTTTTTTTTTCTGTCATCTCAAAATATTTTCAAAATTTAAAATTTTTTCTTTGAATCAAGTTATTTTAAAAAGTGTTTAATTCCAAATACATGTAGATTTTTAAATTTCTTTTTGTTATTGATTTGTAGTTTGATCCTATCTAGTCATATAATGTTTTCCATAGTTTTAATCCTTTGAAATATATTGTCTGAAAAGAAAAAGGAGGAGGAGGGAGAAGGGAGCATGAGGAGGAGCTGGGAGAAGAAAAAGTAGGAGAAAAGTAATAATAAGACAACCGTAATGAAATAATAAAATACTTACCTAATAAGATAGAGTATCTATAATAAGATAATTTTTTTATAAAGGATGTTCTTAATGCTACAAAACAGGTGAAATTTAATATTTTAATACACTAGGAATCTGACAGTTTGGAGATGTTCAAAGCCATACTAAATGAAGATATGGAGTTTAACCCAAGTAAAATGAATTTATTAATGTCAGGATATATTTTATGTAATATGAACATATTTTCACTTAATTATTATTGGATAAAGATTAGCCTAACTAGTTAAAAATGAATACATTTATAATATTGCAAAGAATATTAATTACCTGTATAATTATTCTTCATCCAAAGAATAGCTGTTGCTTCATGTGCCTGTATTCAGGTTCCATTGGGATAGATTTGTTTTTACTGTCTCTAGTAAATATAAAAATACAATATCCTAAGGTTTGTAAATATAATCCTTAATAAGAAAATAATTTACCTTTCAACTAAAATGATTTGAAGAGAACTTCTACTTTTAAAAAAATGAGGACAAAGATATAATTGCCTAAAGAAAAAAACAGAGATATTTATATGATCTTCCTTAAAATAAATATGTTTATGATGGCATGATGCTTTTTCTAATTTTTAATTCAATATCATTTAGTGACTAAACCTTCCTAACTATACAAAATTATAATGAGGCAAATTTTATCACTATACAATATAATTTCCACTATGATCACTTTTACTTTTTGGAATTTACTGCTTTTGTTCTGTTTCTTTTGAAGCTTAATCTGGTAAATTAGGTGCTGAGCATTTGTAATGGAGAAGCAACAGCACGTTTATTAAGTGAGGGCAAAGGAACCATTCAGAATTATTTTATAAGGGCTCCCTTGATAATCCTGAAGCTAGGAAACCTCTTCCACAGGTGAGAAAATAGTTCTATCTTCTGTGGCCTCTGTCACCAATAAGACTTATCAGTGCCAATGATGAAGACTTGCCCCAGGCCCTTGATTACTCTGCCACTAGAATAGAAGCTGCCAGTGATTTTGGTGGTTGATTTTATTCAGTTATGTTTTATAAGGGAAATATATCACACATAAAGAAGTACTTCACCAACTTTAAGAATGTAATAATAAAAGATTCACTTTGAATTAGAAAAACTATAGCTGATAAACACTTCCAAATAAGATCAACATTTCCTCCTATATAAAATAATAGCTCTAATTTTTTTAAAATCCCAGTTTATGTTAATAGATACTTGAGCAGCTTCAACTCTTCTTCCCAACTTGCAGAAATTTTTTTCAAAATTGACAGTTCTCTAGGCAATCTGAGATGTATAGGTCAATGTTGTACTGACAGGTCATCTAGCATATTTCCACCCAGCTTCTTTAATCAAGGAAACACTCATATATATATATGTCTGAGTCAGATATATAAAACTGACTTTGAACAATAGTATTTTCCCTAAACATCCCTGTGAAAGTGTAAAGTTATTATTACTCATGTTAAGAGGAATCCCCATGTATATTCATTAACACTTTATGGTTTTCTAATAGTTTTATTTTAAAAAATGAATACCTGATTGCAGTCTTCAGATCATTTTTAGTATCTGTTGGAAAGTTTCAGCTAAAGTTAATATAAACATAATATAAAAAGGAAGCTATTCATAAGTTCTGTTACCCTGTGTAATCTGTTTGAGGAATGTGGCTGATGATCACTTACTGCTCTACTTCACAGTAAACTGACTTAAGTGTTTTTTAAGTGCTTAAAGAGGGAAAGTACTGAATAATTACAAGTTCAATTAGTTAAAATAAGTAAAGGCATGTTTATTTTGCATTCCAAAACTGTCAGTCCTCAACTAACTTATATTTCTTGATTGGGCTTGGAAAGCAATTAGTTTGAATTATTCCTTACTAACTTAAATCTGCATATTAAATTTCATTATGATCTATCTTACATTAAAACATATTTGTGAGGGAAACAATATTTCCATAGGGATAATACAAACTTTTGGAGTGTTAATGTAGCAAATGAATATGATTATGGAACAGAAGTCTTTAAAGCTTAATCTTTCTGGGACAGCCCAAATCTTAAGTGTAGAAAAATGTATTGATGTCTAAGACTCAGCTGAAAAGCCAATACTTCCTATCTGGGGGACAATATTGGAAATGGCAACCCACTCCAGTACTCTTGCCTGGAAAATCCCATGGACGGAGGAGCCTGGTAGGCTCCAGTCCATGGGGTCACGAAGAATAAGACTCGACTGAGCAACTTCATTTTCACTTTCACTGGTTTCTTATTTCAAATTCACCTTAAAAATGTAAACTTTTCCATTATGATGCAGTAATCAGAATTTAATGACAAGGGGTTAAAACATTTACTAGCCATATTTTTAGCAACAATTGAGGTATATACTGTTCTACTAGTTATAAAATTAATTTTGAAATAGAATACTCACTGATAGGCCTGTCATACACACATACCACACACACACACACCTTCATATCATATGTATTTGGTAGTTAAAATCAATTAAATAATCTGTTAATATATTCCCTAACATTGTATTAAATAATTAAATAATTTGACTACATTCTTTAGCAAAAGCCCTTGTAGAAATCTAAAGGATGAAGTTTTAATTTAGGTTTCTCCTACTCCTTTGAATTCCATTTCAGATAATGGTAGTGCGTGCAAAGCTGACTTCCAGTCCTTGTCCTGCTCCCTTTCTTTTCCCATCTCAGGCTCCATGACTACTGATGTGGACTTTTGTACACACATTTAGAACCCTAGTCTGCAGATAAAGACTCAGACTTATACTGGCTAGCTATCCCTTGACAACTTTTTTGATATAAGGTTGTTCAGAGGTGATTTCTATCTCTCCTGTGGGTGCTAAGTACAAACAAAGGTGCTGCATATTATATCTAAAGCAAATATAGGAAGACTGTGAATGGTAGACAATAGAAGACGACTCTGAATGATAGAGAAAAGAATGCAGATCCACTAGGGATATTGTGGCCCAAGAACTGATATGGCTGTGAGTTGCCTGGCTTCCTGTCTCCTATATTCCAGACTCAGAACTGAAGAAGCAGGCAAACTGGGAAAGTCAATTAGTATAGAATAAAAATGTCTTCATAGAATCATGCTTTCTATAACCAAGAAACCTATAAAGGGGTGCCCTAGAAAAACAGCAAACTTTTGGATGATAACAACTCTAGTCTAACATTATTACGAAAGAAGGAGACCTGTGTGTGTGATCCTTTGTGCACACATACATGCACATACTTGGTGGGGGAAGGGGTGAATGGGGAGATTCCTGAGAACAGAGTGATGCCCTTCTAAAGCATGGAATTGGGAAGAGGGGTTCCTCCTACCACTGTTTAATGGCAGAATTAATTAATTATTAATAAGCATTTTCCAGTATTTTTTGGCAGATAGTGTTCTCTTTGACCTTCCATGCATGACTCCAGGATATCTATGACAGTACTACATGGCAAAAAATATTGCAGTGTGTGAAAGAGTATTTCTGAATCTCAAATTGTTGTTGTTAGAGAAAAAAGATTGTTCTGAAGCATCCAAGAATATATTCCCTAACATTTTATTGACCAGAATTGGATACCTGTAGTCCAGGAGCTGCAATTGTTTCCCCAGAAATTGCAAAGTTTGTGATGAATTTAGGGAAACCCCTTTAGCTAGATAGAAGAAGTTGAGAGGATTGGGATAAGCTACAAGTAGTTTAGGTCTAAGTAAACAACAATATCTAATAACAAGCTGTATTGATATAGCTTCCTATAATAACCATTGTTGTTCAGTTGCCCAATCACGTCCAACTCTTTGTGACTCCATTGACTGCAGTATGCCAAACTTCCCTGTCATTTACCACCTTCCGGAGTTTGCTCAAGCTCATGTCCCTTGAGTCAGTGATGCCGTCCAACCATCTCATCCTCTGTAATCCCCTTCTCCTCCTGCCTTCAGTCTTTTCAGCATCAGGGTCTTTTCCAATGAGTCAGTTCTTCACATCAGGTAGCCAAAGTATTGGAGCTTCAGCTTCAGCATCAGTCCTTCCAAGAATATTCAGGATTGATTTCCTTTAGGATTAATTGGTTTGTTCTTGCTGCCCTAGGGACTTTCAAGAGTCTTCTCCAGCACAGCAATTCAAAAACACCATTTCTTCATTGCTCAGCCTTTATGGTCCAACTCTCACAACCGTACATGACTACTAGAAGAATCATAGCTTTGACTTTACAGACCTTTGTCGGCCAAGTGATGTCTCTGCTTTTTAATACACTGTGCAGTTTTGTCATAGCTTTTCTTCCAAGGAGCAAGCATCTTTTAATAACCATTACATGTCTTCTAATCCATTGTGAGTCACTGTTAATTCTCTAAATAGATGAAAATGTTCTAAAATAGCAAATTCCATTTCCAGTCAATAAGGCAGAAGTCCCAGTGGAAGCAGATCAGTCAACAAAACTGTTTTCCTGTAGCTGTGCTGGCCTCCTGGGACTCAGATAACACAGGAAATTTAATCTCTATTTACCAGGATCTAGTGACACTTTCACCCCAATCTTTTAAAAGTCAAAGCCCCAGTGGAACATATATATTAAGAGACTTAGTGGCATCATAGACTTTTCTTAGGCAAAAATCGCTTACTTCCTCCACTCACAACTTTTTCCACTGTGCTTCTTAGAGTCCTCAAACTGATGCAAATGCATTATCCTTACTTCAAAGTATTAAAAAAATATTACCTTTTCACTTTTATTCTAAGGTTAAGCCTTCCCTACCCACCCCCCTGAGAACACCACTGTTACTGCTCTTAATTCTGCAAAACCCAACACATGAATTGGCTGGTGTACAGTGGTGGCGTTTTCCTAAATATTTACTGCGAAATCTAGATAAATTAGTTTTCGTTCTTCTAAAGCATTTTTATTTAAAGTTTATGTCAGCTGATTTTTCTATCTAACCTGAGTGCATGCATGCTGTTGCTTCAGTCATGTCTGACTCTTTGCGACCCTTTGGACCATAGTCTGCCAGGCTCCTCTATCCATGGGATTCTCCAGGCAAGAATACTGGAGTGGTTTGCTATGCCTTCCTCCATGGGATTTTCCCAACCCAGAGATCAAACCCACATCTCTTATGGCAGGCAGATTCTTTATCACTAGCTCCACCTGGGAAGCTGCTATCTAGCCAGGTGCTGCTGCTGCGAAGTCGCTTCAGTCGTGTCCGACTCTGCGACCCCATAGACGGCAGCCCACCAGGCTCCCCCATCCCTGGGATTCTCCAGGCAAGAACACTGGAGTGGGTTGCCCCTACTTCATTATAAATAACATTTACCTTTCCAAATACATTTCATCGTTTATTAAGATTTTAGCTTGTGAACAAGTCATTTACATTTAAATGTTGATTTAAATTAACATTGGCTATTCTTCTTCATCTATTTAAAAATAAAAATTTCTATATGTTGTAT
This sequence comes from Moschus berezovskii, assembly GCF_049115385.1. Lineage (NCBI taxonomy): Eukaryota > Metazoa > Chordata > Mammalia > Artiodactyla > Moschidae > Moschus > Moschus berezovskii. The sequence continues at coordinate 86,194,987 of NC_142469.1, read as the reverse complement.
TATGAAGTACCTAGTGCGTACACATGGAAATAAAAACCATAGCAGTACAAAAAAACTTCTAACCAGCTCAGTTTAATTCCTTATAGATATATATAGATTAACTCTTTTATTTATATTTCCTGCACTGATTACCTTTAATGATTTTAGAAAATAGTTATGCACTTCTTTCTTGAATAATCAACTTTAATTTAAATTGACATGTCATTAGCTAATGTTAATTGCTACCTTTATTTCTTCACAGACAACTCTGGAACTTAGAATATTACACGCCATGAACACCACTCGAATTTACATACAATTCTGATCCTATATTTTAAATCCATCTTAATTTAAACTTATCAAGGCATTATAGATATTGATTTTTAGAGATAGTCCCATTTTTTCTTTCAACTTTTCTATATTTTCCCCTGTATCTCTGAATTTCCATTTCAGAATATTTTTTTTCTGCTTATAAAGTACTCTATTTTAATAAACTCTTTTGGGCATCAGCTATCTATTTTTTGTCTAAAAACATTTTTCATTCATCTTTTGGAGGTTGTCTTTAGCATATATATTGTAGTTGTTGTTCAGTCTTTCAGTCATGTCCAACTCTTTGTGACTCCATGCGCTATATAGCACACCAGGCTCCTCTGTCCTCCTCTATCTCCTGCAGTTTGCCCAAATTCATGACCATTGATGTTATCTAACCAGTGATGCTATCTAACCATCTCATCCTCTGCCACCTCCTTTTTCTTTTCCCTTCAATGTTTCCCAGCATCAGGATCTTTCCCAATGAGTTGGCTCTTAAATTAGCTGTTATTTTCTTTTCTGTTCTCTTCTGATCTCAGTTGTTTCTTCTGAGAAATCATCTGAAATCTAATTCTTTCTTTGAAAATAGATTGTTTTGTTCTGGTGTAGAATTACTGGAAAGTTTTTAGAAATTTGGTTATGTGTTTCATTTTTAGACATATCATCAGGACTTTATATTATGATAAGGGCAGGTAAAGTAAGTATTCATTTCTCTTGTTTTAGGTTTGTAGAGTTTCTTGAATATATGGTTTGATTTCTTTTATGATGTTTGAAAAGTAAATTTCATTTATTGTCTCTTCAAGTATTTCTTAGGCCTTATTCTATTCTTTGCTTCAGAACTCTGTTTAGACCATAATTAGATTTCTAAACATCATATATTTTATTTTATATTGTCAGTCATTTTATCATTTATTTATTTACTTACTTCAACTCATATTTAATCCCAATAGTACACAAAGCCTGGTGGTAGATCCTAGTAATAAGAGTAATTAATCACAGAAGAGAACAGAGTCACAGTAGCCCATACAAAGCACTCTCTCATGAAACTCATGGTGAACTTTCTCTGTCAGTTGTGTACTCTTCCTCCCCAGAAATTATTTATCTCAGAATCATGGAGTGTACAGTTGCAGAAAAATGAGATATTAGGAATAGAAGGTGTCACTCATTTTCTGTTCTTCTTTCTTATTCTGGATAGTTTTTCTGATCTGTCTTTTAGTCACTATTTCTCAATTCATCTCCCTCAAATATTAAATGAATACATCAACTTTTAAATTTTATATAGTATTTTGTCAATAGTAGAAACTATTATTGTTGATGTTAAATTTGTTTTCGGAAATAGTTTTAGTATTATACTAAAGATTTCCTAAATTTTGAGAGTAGTGGGCATGGTTATTTTAAGTTACATGTCTCTTTTCTTCTTAGTTCTTACAAACATTCCATATCCCCTCCTATTTTTAAGTTTCTAAGTTTGTTCAGGATGTTAAAGAGAAAATGTGGGAATAACTTGAGGACTGAACAAAGTTTATCTTTCTTCAGAAATAATTTATCTGTCTATATATATCTATCTATAACTATCCATCTAGCTCTACTTAATTTTTTTATCTGTGTCGGACATTAACAACCTGAGCTATCTGATTTCCCTCTCACACAATTACAGGTATTGAGACAATTTGAATGTGAGCCAAGTCTATGCAAGGAATAGTTTATATCTGGTTTACTCTTATTCATAGGTATATCCTTTTGGAAGTCCGTCTCCCCACAAAAAAGAAAACAGGGTTTTTGTCAGGGATCACTGTCCTTGGCTGACATTGATCTATAATTTAGTTGTCCTGATTCCATGAGTTTGTCCAAATCTTTGCACTGCTTCTTAGCCTTTTGTGGGATATTGTGTGTGTGTGTATTCAATCATGTCAGACTCTTTGCAGCCTCATGGACTATAGCCCACCAGGCTCCTATCTCCATGGAATTTTCCTGGCTGGAATATTGAAATGGCTTGCCATTTCCTACTACAGGGGATCTTTCCAACCTAGGGATCAAACCTGTGTTTCTTGTGTCTCTTGCATTGGCGGGTGAGTTCTTTACCAACTGTACCACAGCCATAATTTTGTCTCTCCTTTAATTGACAGAAAACCCTCTCCCTTGCACTATCCAATAGAAACCTCTGTCACAATGAAATGTTCTCTATCTGTGCTTTACAACATGATAGATACTGACCTTGTGAGATTTTGAGCAATTAACATGCTAGTGGATCCAAGGAACTAAATTGTTGTTTCCAATAAACTTAATTAATTAAAATTTAAATATTCAACTTGAAGCTAGTGGCTGTTCTATTGGGTAGCAGTTTTTGAGGGAAAGTGTTCCAAAATGGTAGGCTAATTACCTTCTCCAGGGGATCTTCTCTACCCAGGGATTGAACCGGGATTTCTTTTATTGCAGTCAGATTCTTTGCCACTTGAGCCACCAGGGAAACCCAATATTTCTGAGTTTTCTTTTACCTGCAAATCTCATTTTCATGAATTTTCATTGCCTCATTAGCTGTGCATTTTTTTCAGGTGTTGTTTAGATTTTGCCTAGATTTTCCAGTTTTTGTTTGTTTTGAACAGGAGGATTGATGCATGTTAAGAAGTCTGCCATTTCCGAAAGAGGAAACTTTACTTTTTCATTACCTCTGTACACTTAACAGTAAAGTTAAACTTTTGTCTAGTTATTTATTTTATACTATATCTTTTGACAACTGGCTGTGTAAGTTAAGTAATTTAATGTTATGTGTCTTACTTCTACTATTTCTTTTGACTCTAAGACATTCTAATAACTCTCAACAATTCCATTGTTTTTACAATGCAGACATTTATAAGGTTAGTGTTCTGTTTTATTTTTATAATAAAACTTTTAATATTCATTTATATTTTTTGAAAATTGGAAAAAATAGCATAAGGTTTTACCACATTATAATTAAATGTGTATGATTAAAGCATAACAGAAAATGTAATTTGCTTGGTAGTGTAGGGGCAGATGTAATCACATTTTATTCATGGGAGAATGTTTTCTCTTTCTCTCACGTACCCACAAATTTCCAAAAACTGGTCAGTTGTTCAAATCAGCCCCTATTTCATTTTTTTCCAGTTGCACCACTGCTTTCGTATATATCCTGGCATTTCCAGTATTTCTAATAGCTTTTATATTAGATATGTTATTTTGCAATAACATGCAAATTTTATTGTTATTTTGATATAGCTATAGGTATTATTTTCCGTGCTCATTTTCATATTTTTCATGCATAGCTTTTTCATTCTTGGCTACTTGTTTCTGATTTATTTTCTGGGTAACAGAGTAGTATCTTTGCCCAAGTAATTTTTTTACTCTTTTTTATGCCTTTACACATCATGCAAAGATTTTCTGACTTTAAATTGGCAGATTAAGATTAACAAATACATGCTACTATCACTGCTGTATATTAATTAGATAACTAATAAGAACTAATGGCCACCTGATGCGAAGAGCTGACTCATTTGAAAGACCCTGATGCTGGGAAAGATTGAGAGCAAGAGGAGAAGTGGACAACAGAGGATGAGATGGGTGGATGGCATCACCACCTCAATGGATATGAGTTTGGGTAAACTCCAGGAGTTGGTGATGGACAGGGAGGCCTGGAATGCTGCGGTTCATGGGGTCGCAAAGAGTCGGACATGAGTGAGTGACTGAACTGAACTGAATAAGAACCTACTGTATAACACAGAGAGTTCTACTCAATACTCTATAATGAACAATATGGAAATAGAACCACCTAAACAGTGGGTATTTTATATGTATAACTGATTAACTTTTCTGTACAACAGAAATGATCATAATATTGTAAATCAACTATACTACAATAAAAATTAGTGAAAAACTAAAATCTTAGGGTTGCATAGAGTCATTATGAATATATTTTTAATTTATTTAGTAGTTGCAGGATGCTCACTTAGGCAGCCAAATACGTGTTAGATATTTTCTTCCCTCTGTGCTTCATGTTTAATGCAATGGTTAATAGATAACAATATGTCTGTCTATAGTATTAGATAGAATGATTGACTTGTTCGAATATGTTGCGAATTTCTTGCTGCTATATTAGCACGTGGAAGAGCAAACTATGACTCTGAAGTTCTCTTGTAAAATCTAAATATGTCAGTGTTTGGTGCACATGGCAAATAATTCTGACTGTAAGTATATACTTAGTCACCATGTTTTAAAAACTATTTTATAAGATTTAAGAAATGATGCTATAATATGATGCCTAGACAAAAACATAAATTTAGAAATGCATACAAGTGTATATTGTTTGAATTATTTAGTGAAAGTTGCATAGACAAAATAAAGCGCAGTTTTTTGACAAGTATGAGTTATTCTAAAACTTACGGGAATATTTCCCTATGGCATACTACCATCTGAGAGATAGAGCCAAAAGCTAAAAATTGCAGTTTGTCATTTTGAAAATAACCTATTCTTAACTTTACATCTCTTTTAGTTGTGCATAGCTCAGAGGATGAACTTACACCATTTTATAGAGTTCAGTTAATGAAAACTATTTTATTAATGTGAAATTAATCTTATTCATATGACCCTACACAAGTTACTCTCTGGACCTCAGTTTTCTTATCTGAAAAATAGTGAGTTTAATAATTGAATTCCTCAGCTTTAACATTAACTTGCATCTAAAATAGATTCCTTTGCCATTCTCACCCCACCACTCCCAAATTCTATCATCAAATTCTATTTATTTATCATCTGCATATCTTTATGCTTATCTATCCACATGTATTGCATGCACACATGCCACATTTATCTATGTATTGTACATATTTATATATCATTTCAGCTTAAGTCATCTAAACTTCCCCTTCAGTGTAAACATTATATACTTGTTTTTATGCTGTAATTAATATAATAAGATATATGATTATTAATGCAAACTTAGCTTTATTTAAAGTTTGTATATAGTGGTAATTAAAAACTTTTATCACTGTTTAAGCATCTTTACATGCTCTTCAATTTATTTTATATAAACTAGAAAGATTAAATCTATAGATCATGATATTTAGCTACTTTGTTATAGACTGAATAGAATGAAAATACAAAATAATAAGCAGCTAAAGAAAATAATTCTAAAAATCACAATGTTACTTATTCAATAATTTTGTTATAAAGCATTTATACATACTTTAATAAAAGATTCTATAAATTGCATTAAGCCATTTGAGGTGCACAACACATGCTTTTTATTTAATTTTCTTTGGTTAGTTCCTGCCTAGTTCTTTTAAATTTGAAAGACTAATTGTAATTAGGTATTAAATACTGTTGAATACATTGAACTTTTCTGATACAGATGGGTAATACGTCGATCTAATTTTGAAGCTTACTTATTACCTTAAACCAAATAGCTCTTTTTCTCTTACAATAAAGGAATAAGCGTATGCTGTTGAAATTATATGTAACAATATAAATGTTCTAATCTCCTACCACACACAAGAAATCAATATTCAATGATAAAAAGTAGAGTAAATAGATATTTTGCTCATTCTTTTATATTTAGTACATTTAATGTCAGCAGTGACGTCTGGGGCAAACTTCTGAAAAATATTGATTCCTGTCTCCTCTTTTAAGTTGACAAGTTATAAGAAATTTCTAAATCTGTGTCTGTGACAGTAGTTTTTTTTTTTTTTCTTTTTCTAGTAAATACACTACTTAATTCTTTTTATAGATATTGTGTGAAATACATGGCATCACCAACTCAATGGAAATGCGTTTGGGTAAACTCCGGTGATGGACAGGGAGGCCTGATACGGTTATTTCCTAAGGTCTATTTTGCTTTGTATGGCTTTATTTATTTACATCACTAAAAGCCATGAGTCATTCTGATACTGTGCATTGCCTTCCAAGAGACTTGGCTCCTTGGTCAATATGGGACTTTAATTATTGCTTGCTACTCTTCCTCTTTTTGACTGAAGTATAGCTATAGCGATATTGCCTATTAGAGTTTACTAATCACATTAATTCGGAGAAGGCAATGGCAAGCCACTCCAGTACTCTTGCCTAGAAAATCCCATGGATGGAGGAGCCTGGTAGGCTGCAGTCCGTGGGGTCGCTAAGGGTCGGACACGACTTCACTTTTACTTTTCACTTTCACACATTGGAGAAGGAAATGGCAACCCACTCCAGTGTTCTTGCCTGGAGAATCCCAGGGACGGGGGAAGCCTGGTGGGTCGCACAGAGTCGGACACGACTGAAGTGACTTAGCAGCAGCAGCAGCGATCACATTAATTACAATTTCTCTTTTCATTTTGAGTATAAATTTTCATTTTTTTTAATGTCTTTGTGTTAAATTATTAGAAACCAGTTATCTGCACTAGAGCAAAGAAGCCTATACTTTGAGTCCCAGATCTTACAGCATTTAATTGCAGTGTTGTTTTGACTCTCATCAATTCATCTGTAAAAGAAAGTAATAAAAAATAAACAAAACAAACATTTTACTATTTGTCACTCTGTACCAGAATTTGTGATTAGACTTTAATTTGGCTTATTACTTTATCCCCTAAATCTAATTTGCATTTTATCTAACTTGACATCACAATGATTGTGTAAGAGAGATACAGCTTACACCCGTTTTAAAGATGAGAAAGGGAAGTCAAGGGAAGAAAGCAAACAAGTGTGTGCTTCCTAAGATTTAATTCAGCATTTAATAATGGATGATAATGAAACTGAAGATGAAACTTGTTTACCTAGTTAGAACAGTTTGGTGAAGTTCTGTGCAATTTGCTTGGTTTTTACCTTTACTGCCTCTGAGTTCATCCTACTGTTGGCATTTATACCTAGATCCTTTTATGTGTTACCTCTTGCTTTGCTGGACTCTTAAAATCCATTGTTAAAAATTTGTGAAGTGTTCTGCTCATATAATTTGTGTGGACTCTTTTATTTAAATGAAAAGGATGAGTACATTTTAGTTTTTATTTTTACTATGTTAAAAACATTAATACATATTTATACAACACGTTACTTATTCAGTGAAAAGACTATATATAATGCAATTTTTTTTACTATGTGCTACCTAGATTCTTCAAGAAATTTATTTATTTTTTTGTAGATAACATACTTTATTAAAGAGAGCTTTGAATATGTAAGTCTACTGTCTGTTAATGGAAAAATAGATGAAGACCATAGTGCATTATAACAAGGGTATTTCTGAAGCTAGATTTGTAAAAATGTAATTGCAGTACAAGTTTTACTGAGATAAATATGCATTATCAATAATTATCATTTTAATTTGCTGGGTTTTAATTATGAAAATAATACAATGGCAGTGCTAGTTTTAAACATTACTATTAGTGACAATTTTCACCTATCTTCACACACGCATCCATGAAACATTATCATTGACTGTAGTATCACACGTGTATAATTTAACTTGCTTAGTTGTGTTATACAGTCCTGAGACAATTTATGAGTATTTTAAAAATGGATCAGTCAATTAATGGTATGCCCTTAGGTCATGTATATTAGATTTAAACCATAACTTGAGTCTAAAATTTTAAATTACACTTAATTGTAATAGTAAGCATTGATAACATTATTAATTTCTATATGCTTCACTAAGTTCATCTTGATTTTGATTGTTTTATCACCAGTCTCTAAGCTTAGTATTACTTTTCTCTTTTTGCTTACTATAACAGGAAGTAATTGAATGCAAGTGAACCTATAGCAAGAGTATTATGTAGATTTATGCTTGCTCTTGAAAGTAATCCAGGCTTGAATAACAAGATAGACAGGAAATACTGACCATTCCAGGCTTAGAATCAATCACATAGCCCAATAAGACTATAATTTACTTTCCTACAAATCTTGATTTTTTTTATTCACTTTCTTTTTTTTTTTTAATTTTTTCAAAAACAATTTTAGGAATCTTAAAAACAGCCTTATCTTAAAATGGAGTAACTTTGGTTTTACAAGCAGCAAGCAAAGTACAGAAGCAAAAATGCATTACAGGAGCATTAAGTTCTACATTAGGTCACAGCGTCTAATCTGAAATCACACCCATAACATCATTTTTCAGGATATCTGGGAAATAGTTATTTCCCAGGATGTCTGAACCATAGCTACTCTATTTTGACTTTTACTTGTAAAAAAAAAAAATTTTTTTAAATAGCCAAAGCAGATTTCACCATTAATGACATCAGTGTTTTTCTAGGTATGAGAAGATGCAAGAATTGGAACTCATAAAACCTTTTTCTGAAAAGATCTAACTATCTGAAGGCCTGTTCTGCCAGTTTTGTTTTTTTCAGAGCACAGAGTGCCTCATTCCTGATTTTCACCCTGAACTTCTTTCAGGGGTCAGCAGCTTGCAATGGTCATGATGTAATCTTTGTAGAGGCAGCTGGCAAGTACCAACTTCCAGTCAGCAGGGTCCCTTCATAGCCACATATCTGACCATGTGACACCATTTCATGGCCATTGTGTCCCGCAGTGCTGGGAAGGCTCATTCCCAGGTCTAGGGAAGTGATGGGCCACTCAGTGTGCTAAAATTGGACCAGGCCTTGCAAGTAGCAAAAGTCTCTGGACCACTGTCTTACTAGCCTCCTGGTCCAGGAAAATATTTCCTCTTGCTTTTTCCCATACAATTATTGATCTCATATGGAACTGTCAGTTCAGCATTATATCACAGGCTCAGTGAAACAACTGACATAGAAAATAATATGGCCATAGCTAGCAGTTATTAGTAAAATAAGAATTATAAGTCAAGAACTTTCATTAGATAAAGCCTGGTATACCCCAAGTCACCTGACTTCATTCGTTAAATTATAATATAATTATGAATCCAGAAAAACATAGTTTTAAGTTAAGGGAAGTAACCTTGATATTTAAGTGCAGAAATGACGTTTGTTGATTTAAATGCCCTTTTCTTTTTAACAGATAAGAACCATTATTGTATAAAAGACCTTTTTTATTACAAAATAGTTCTTTAGTTTAGTCCTACAGCAAAACTCAAGAGATAGAGAAATCTTTCAAATATACTTGAGAGTGAATTATTTGGGCATTTTTAAGACCCTAAGGATTACAGGTATAGTAAATTGATTCTAGTTTATTCAAATGGAAAATAGAGATCAATTTATACTTTATTGCAAGTCAGGCAGGCATTTTAGAAATATAATACATAGATAAGGTCTTTTGGATGGAAAATGGGCAAACAGGTACCCACACAGAGAAGGTCATGCATAAATATACATACTTGTATCGATGCACATATACATAGAAAAATATGCATAAATTTAGCACAACAGTAATGCACAATAGTTATTAAAAATCATGCACTGAAGTCAGGTTCCCTGAAATTAAATGCCACATATTTTTTTTCACCTGTAAAATTGGATCACAATAATTTTACTTCTAGGTAAGTATCAATTGAGTTACTCCTTGTAAAATTTTTAGAACAGTGCTTGGTAAATCACTAAGTAGTAGTTAATTTTAAATGTTACTTAGAAAGTATTAGGTAATAGATATATTTACTTTGAAAACTAAACAGATATAGATATAGTGTCAAAAATATGATTCTAGAGATGAATTTGCACAAAATGATTTTGACATGCATACTTTTACATGTTCAGTAATTTAACATAGCATATAATACTTTAATTGGAAATTAGTCAGTATAATTTTTCTCTTATTATATTATATATATAATTGGTATAACCTGTTATTTAGAAGATAAACTTAACAAACATAAGTTAAGACACATGGATAATGGTAAAACAAGGGAAATATTTTGGTGAATATAGGAAAAGATCATTATAGGAAAAGATATATGAATATGGCTTACAGAGAAGTTCATCACTTATAGATAAAAGGTTACCACTTTACCTTATAAATTAAGAATAATTTCACATAATGATTAATTAGCTTATTTTGTAAATAAATTCAGTTGAGTGCTGAATTTATTCGTCTCACTGGGTATAAATCAGAATCTGTCACCATTTACATGTACAAAAGATATTATCATATTCATGACACCTTTACTCAGAAATAATATTATTAAATTTAAATTGTTTTATTTTGTTATCTTAGTCTAAATTTGCCTGGGGAATAATATTTTCAGCTGATTCCTTCCTAACTCAGTAGAATTGTATAGTAACCATTATTGTTTCAAAGATTAGAAGAGTGGCAGTTCAATAGTTTCCATTGCTAAAAATAGATTACTAAATATGTTTATGTATATATTCTATATAAAGCATATATAAAATGCTTATTTTATATAGATATATATAATTATATACATTTATAAATGTATATATATTATATATAAATAGATATATATAATGTAAGTAATGCTTATTTACATGACCTATAGTGTATATATTTAATTCACAAAAGGAAACGAATCACTATAAAATAATACCCTTTCATGTATAAAATATATATTTTCTAAAAAGAAGGATATTACATCTTTTAATATTTAAGAGCTATAAAGCAAAAATAAAATCAGCATAAATTTTAAAATATGACAATATGAATTAGTAAAATTCATTTAAAATCTGCCTGCTGAACAACATGACAATCATTAACTGTAATAATCAAAAGAATCCCCTTACTCTATTTAAATCAAAACAAGAGTTAAAGTGTTCAGCAAAGATTTTTCATTTTGTTTTTGTTTTGCTTTTTTAAATTCTTCAGGAGAGCAAATATACTTCTAACAGGTTACTAATAACATAGGAAGTTATAGTTACTGAGCTCTTAGTTAAAAGCGCTGGCTAAATATTTATTCAAGAATGACCTGTTTTTATTATCAACAATGTAAATGAGAATAGTTTTTACCTTCCTCAATTTGTAGATTAGGAAACTGGTAACTCAAATATTTAGAAAAATGCATGAAATCAAACTTGTAATTCTTTGTGTTAAATTGAGAGTATATTATATTTTATATAATAAATAGATAGCAAATAAAGAGAGTATTATAATTCCAGCAAATAATGGGATGTCCCTGGTCTAGTGGAGGTACTTGGTTAATCATATGTAGTGGTAAGGAAAAGTGTCTCTGAAAGGGAGTCTTTAAAATATCTGCCTGATGAGATGAGAAAGACTTGATTGTGAAGTGCCACTGGGATAGATGCCCTCAATAGAGGGACAAAGCAAAGGGGCAGGAGGAGTTTGAATATGAGATGTGAGAAAGAAAGGATTCCAAAATGAAGAATAATAGATTTTTGGCCTAACTAAATGATGGAATACTGGTATTATATATTGAGATAAGGAAGACTGGAGGGGTGAGAAATGCAAGGGAAGTGAAAGAATAAACTCATAAATCCAGCAAATGCCTGTATAGTCAATAGGATCAGGGAAGGATTTTATTGTTTTATTTAAAAAATCAGTAAGTTAATAAATCATAAAATGTTATTAACATTACACAGCAAGATAATATATGTGTCATATTATGTGGGAATTGGCTAAAGTTCTAAAACTGAGTGTAATCATGGCTAAACACCTTCATGTTCTAATGCTATTACAGAAGAGTGGCTAAACATTCTTAACATGTTGCTAAGCATGGTAAACATTGTTCAGAGCTTAACAATGGATGACCAAGGTAGTCCTGTGACTTACCACTTTACTTCATCAGAATGGGCATTAGTTTCCAGAGATAATTAAGTTATGCTACAAATTGTTAACTTATTGCCTTATTGCAATGATTTGTGGTTTTTCCTCTGCACCACTACTGGTCCACCAGTTAAGGGAAAGAAGATGCTAAATAAATATCATCTGTAGAGCATGATGGTGTGTGAACATATGGTAGATTAGCATTTCATTCTCCAGATGGCTACTTAGTGAACTGTAGAATCACAACATCCACCCTGGTGGAACAGAGCAGAGTGTAGTAGGAGAGATCCTCAGATATTTTGGCATGTGTCATCAGCAATTTGAGGAATCATAGTGAATGGTGACTTCAGTTTCACTTTTCACTTTCATGCATTGGAGAAGGAAATGGCAACCCACTCCAGTGTTCTAGCCTGGTGAATCCCAGGGACGGGTGAGCCTGGTGGGCTGCCGTCTATGGGGTTGCACAGACTCGGACACGACTGAAGCGACTTAGCAGCAGCAGCAGCAGTGAACAGGTGTTGTCTTCTTGCCTGCGGAGGATTCAAATATGGGGGGATAAACAGTGTAGTACAAACAACAGTAACAGCTTAATGAACAATATACAGTCATGCACTATGAACCAAAGACTCCAAAACACAAGGATAAGGTATGATTAAGAGTCAAATGATGCAAATATCTTGTATAGAGTACAGCATGAAAATACTAACCAAAGCAATTTTTTTGTACCTATGTTAACATCAGATTCAGTAGATATTTAGGCCAGTAGAGAAACAATATTATGTAATTTAGAAAACTTGATTTCATCATTAAGATATAAAGATTATGAATTTACAATTCTGATATAGTAAAAACTGCTGCTACTGCTGCTGCTGCTGCTGCTGCTAAGTCGCGTCAGTCGTGTCTGACTCTGTGCGACCTCATAGACGGCAGCCCACCAGGCTCCTCTGTCCCTAGGATTCTCCAGGCAAGAACATTGGAGTGGGTTGCCATTACCTTCTCCAAACAAAGTCAGCAATCGTAGTCAACAATAATCTATTATACATTTAAATTTTGTTTAGAGGATAGCCCTATGTTGAGTGTTCTAATCACAATAAAATGTGGTTTAATAAAATCACAATTGAAAACTTGTTCTAAGAAAGAACTCTCCAAATTATTTTTTATCTATTCTACCAAGATGTATTTCAAGATGCCAATTTTACACAAATTCTCCCACAGAATAGAAATGAGGAAATGCTGAACAATTTGTTTAAAAAGCTATCATAATGTTCATACCACAACCTGATCAAAACATTAAGATAAAAAAAAAAACATTAAGATAAAGGAAAAAGACAGACTACCTCACTTATTGAAATAAGAAAGTGAAAGTGAAGTCACTCAGTCGTGTCCCACTCTTTGCGACCCCATGGACTGTAGCCTACCAGGCTTCTCAGTCCATGGGATTTTCCAGGCAAGAGTACTGGAGTAGGTTGCCATTTGCTTCTCCAGGGGATCTTCTTGACCCAGGGATGAAACCCAGGTCTCCCATATTGTAGACAGATGCTTTACCCTCTGTAATATCTTTAAAAATTATAATTCAAGTGTGTTACAGTAGAATTCATACTTTCTTTAAGATGTATGACTATTGCATAACAATGTTGAATCTATGCTGGGAATGCAAGATTGACTTAATACTTCCAAAAAAGTATGGTTTGCCACATTAACACAGTCAAAAAGAAATCAACCTCTTGAGTAGCAGCAAAATTGTCATGTGCCTCCACCGGTGGCTCAGAGGTTAAAGCGTCTGCCTCCAATGCGGGAGACCTGGGTTCGATCCCTTGAGTAGCAGCAAAATTATAATGTATTCAAAATTCATTAAGTTAAATACAGAGAGATATTTATTATTGACCATCAAGAAAATCTCTACAGAATATCATACTAAATGGTGAAATGTTGAAATCATTTCCTTTGGAGTCAGATAAAAGACAAAGGCTACTATAACCACTTGTAGTACCATTGTGCAAATGCAATAAAGCAAGAAAAAGAAGAAAATTGAAAATGAAGCAAAAATAGTGCCTCATTATCTGAAGAGAATATAAATGGGCTTTTCAATGGTGCTGATATGTTTAGATTTCCATTCAAAAAGAAATGAAGCTTGATGTCTAATTCAAACATATGTAAAACTGTATTTCAGTTGAATTATAGTACTTAGTAAGAAAGGGTAAGATATAAAGCCTAAGGAAATAATATGGAAGATATGTTTAGGATCTCAGAATGGAAAAGGTTTCTGAAATAGGCAACAAATAGTATTCAATAATAAAAGAGATACATAATATTAACCTAAATGAAATTGAATTTCTCTTCACTAGGAAAAAAAAAAAAAACAGGAAAACAAAGATAAAGTAGATTTTCAACATATAGTTTTAAAACTTTTTTTAAAATAAAAAGACAAAGAATTATGTGAAAACAAAGAGTTTGTTTCCAGAATATTTCTTTTGAATTCCTTCAGATAAATAAAGAAATACAAACAATCCAGGAAAAGAATAGAAAAGTTATTTTAATAATCATTACATAAAAACAGAATAACCAAATAGACAATATACATATGAAAAATTTCTAAACATTTCTAATATCAAGGAAGCAAATTAAAGTCACAAAATGGTACATTAGATATGTTGCTAAAGTTTAAAAATTGCTGAAAGTTTAAATGTGACAAGGATATAATTGGATAAAGTCTCAAAATCATAAGTTGATAAAATAACTTTGACAAATTTCTTAAAAATATCAACTGAAGCCAGACATAAGCATAAACTATGACACAGCAAATGCCATCCATAGGTAGGTACCTGAGCAAAAAACAAATTTGCATGTACCAAATAATACACACAAGAATATTCTCAGCAAAGCAATTTTTAAGAATGCCAAACTAGAAACAGCCCAGTTGTCAATGGCAATGAACAAACCAATCACTTATAATGTATTTATGTAATAGAATACTGTGGAACAGAGGTTACCAAACATTTTCTGTAAAGGAAGAGTCAGTAAGAATTTTAGTCTTTGGGAAACAATGTGTCTAACTTAGTTATTCAGCTCTTCTCCTGTAGCATGAAATCTGTTATGGATAACACATAAATAGGTGGTTGTGTTTGTGTTCTACTAAAGCTTTATTTCCCATAATTGGAAGGCTAGAATTGGTCTAAAGTCAGTAGTTTGCCAATTTTTACTGTAGAGAAACAATAATGACAACAACAAAACTGTGGCTAAATACAATATCATTTTCACAGAATGGAGGCATAAAAAAGTAATAGATCAAATTGCTAATAAAAAGAAACCGTAGCTCCTTGGGGAAATGACATATTTTAGAACTGAAGAAGGGAATTACAAGATAAACCTGAGCATCTCATAGTTGCAGAAAGCACAAAAGTGCTTAAAAAATAAAGCAATGATAGAGTGGTAGATAAAGGTACACAAATGCCGACAGAACAAGCTTTCCATGACTAAAACTGGAAATACCTAAGGAACAACAAAAACAAAAAAGAAACAGAGTATTGGATTATAACCCAGAATATGAAATAAATGTACATGAGTCCATACTGATACAAATAAATTCTTGAATAAATAAGTGCCAAATCATCCATGCAGAAGAGTTCAAGATGATTCACATCATCTGCCACTAAGGAGATGCTGCATAACTCCCTTCTCCTTAAATGTAGGCCGCACATAATAACTTTCCTCCAAAGTGTACTTTATAAAAAATGGAGTAAAAAAGAAACCTGACAAGCAGTACTTCTACAGGTGAACAAGCCTAACATCATCAGCAGTAAATCAGGTAAAGAAGAGTTTTAGATAAGACTCTGCTAGAGCTGTAGTAGCACAAATACTGGACTCAGGACTTCTTTCTTTCTAATTAATTAACTTCAATTGGAGGATGGTTACTTTACACTATTGTGATGATTTTTGCCATACGTTGACATGAATTAGTCATGGGTGCATATGTGTCCCCCATCCTGAGACCCCCTCCCACCTCCCTCCCCACCCTATCCCTCTGGGTTGTCCCAGAGCACGGGCTTTGAGAGCCCTGCTTCATGCATCGATCTTACACCTGTAATCTATTTTACATATAGTAATATACATGTTTTGATGCTATTCTCTCAAATCATCCCACCCTCACCTTTTCCCACAGAGAAAGAAAAATCGAGAGATGTAATTGGTATCTTCACTCAGAATGGAGTTGAAAGTGCTATAGCCCGGTTATCTGTCTACTGTTTTTTATTAGCAGTTGCTCCCATGTCTTGGGGTGGAGGAGAAATTGACATCTTAAAAACTGGGTCAAAAAGCTGGGTCTGGGAGTGTGTTCACCTTGGAAATGTTCCATTTAACGTCTGAGGCATGTGCGTCTGGTGTGGGAACTAAGCAATGCACTCCTGACAGGATGTGATGTGAATGGCACTTCACCTCTATGGTCTTCCTTTTCAAGATCCATAACCCCAGTCCAATAACAAGAAAACAAATCAGACGAACCCAAACTGAGGACCATTATGCAATATACCTGACCAGTACTCCTCAAATCTGTCAAGGTCATCTAAAACTGGGAAAGTCTGATAAATGATCTCAGTCTAGAGGAGCCTAAGCAGAGACATTATTACTAACTATAATGTGGTTTCTTGGATGGGGTCCTGTTACAGGAAAAAAAAAAAAGACTTTAGGTTAAAAAAGAAATATAAGTTGGAAATTTAGTTAATAATTATGTGTTAAAATTGGCTTACTAGCTGTGACAAATATATCATACAGTGTAAAAAAATCTAAAGAACATGAGAAACTGGTTACAGGGTGTATAGGGACTATCTGCAACTTTTCTGTAAATATAAAATTATTTTAGATATAATAGAAAATATTCTATTTTGTGTAATATAAGTTTACTAAAATATGTATTTCATGATTCCATTTGTATAAAATTAAAGCACTCAAAGCCAAACTATAATGCTTAGATATGCATGCCTGAATGGTAAAATATAAAGTAAATAAGAAAGTGATTTTTCTTATAGTAAAATTAATAATTACCTTGTGAAAAAGAACAGAAATTGTGAAAGAGAATAAAATGTACTTTTTAGCTGCTTGTAGCGGTCTATCATTTGACCTGGGTGGTGGTAGCAATACATATGCTTGTGGTAAATCTTTGAGCTGAATGTTTTTGCATGTTTTCTATATTTGCACTCTATCTATCTGTACAGTCAGAAATTGTATCACCAACATCAGGGAACTCTGTGGAAAAGACTCCTTCAAAGACGTTCCTTCCAAAGTAAGTATGTCATATGATTCATGAGAACTAAAATGTGAAGGTCTCTCTCACAGAAAGCATTGAACAAGATTATAAGAATATCATTTGTGTGGACTCCTTTGACTCCTGTTTATTTCCTCCCGTCAGTCCTAATCATGGAGAAGCAATTCATAGAAGAGAAAATAATATAGGTAGAGCAGACTGAAAGAACAGACCATGTGCCCTTTCCCAGTAGGGTTTCCAATTATGGGCCCACCTTTTGCGGGGGAAAGGGAAAATATTTAAATTGAAAGCAAGATCGGTATTTTAAAGTTAGGCCTCAGAAGACTGTTTAGGACCCATGTTCCAAGAGATCCACACCTGTTATTGGCAAGATTTTAAGAGGGGAAATTTCCACAGCATGTTTAATTAGGTAAAATTCAAGCTTTTTCTGTTTGTAAATTCACCCCACTACAAATTTCATTGCAATATAATCTGAAACATGTAGTTTCACTTCAGTTCAGTCGCTCAGTCATGTCCGACTCTTTGCGACCCCATGAATCACAGCACACCAGGCCTCCCTGTCCATCACCAGCTCCCGGAGTTCACTCAAACTCATGTCCATCGAGTCGGTGATGCCATCCAGCCATCTCATTCTCTGTCGTCCCCGTCTCCTCCCGCCCCCAATCCCTCCCAGTATCAGAGTCTTTTCCAGTGAGTCAACTTGTCTCATGAGGTGGCCAAAGTTTTGGAGCTTCAGCTTCAGCATCAGTCCTTCCAATGAACACCCAGGATTGATCTCCTCTAGAATGGACTGGTTGGATCTCCTTGCAGTCCAAGGGACTCTCAAGAGTCTTCTCCAGCACCACAGTTCAAAAGCATCAATTCTTCGGCGATCAGCTTTATTCACAGTCCAACTCTCATATCCATACATGACCACGGGAAAAACCATAGCCTTGACTAGACGGACCTTGGTTGGCAAAGTAATGTCTCTGCTTTTTAATTATGCTATCTATGTTGGTCATAACTTTCCTTCCAAGGAGTAAGCGTCTTTTAATTTCCTGGCTGCAATCAGCATCTGCAGTGATTTTGGAGCCCCCAAAAATAAAGTCTGACACTGCTTCCATTGTTTCCCCATCTATTTCCCATGAAGTGATGGGACCAGATGCCATGATCTTTGTTTTCTGAATGTTGAGCTTCAAGCCAACCTTTTCACTCTCCTCTTTCACTTTCCTCAAGAGGCTTTTTAGTTCCTCTTCACTTTCTGCCATAAGGGTGATGTCATCTGCAAGACAAAGAAACATGCACATATATGTCCATTTTTAAAGGTAGAACCTGATGATGAAATTTGTTTTCTTTCCTTCGTAAACCATACACATAATGCATTTTCTATTATATTTTCTCTGTATCTGGTTTCTTAGAAATCTAAGCAAAATTTCAGAAAAGTTAAGAAACTTAGCAATTATATCTTAGTACCAATTTATTATAGATTTTTCTCATATCTTTTTATCATAAGCACTTTCTGTTTTACAATTCATATGTCATTAGATAAGTTATTTTTAACAAGTCATTTATCAAATATTTCCAAAGCTTTAAGGAGATTTTCATTAATGATAGCTTTCTTGTATTAACCTCTTATGCTTTTATAGTGTGTATTTAGATCACAAACATATTTGAGAACAAATATCAATGACACTTGACAAGTTTTCAATTAACTAGTGTGAAAGAAGTATTCTAGGCATATGTTAGCATGTGTTATGGAGTTAATGGACACTAAACAAATTTAGCATATACCTTAAATGGAAATCATATATAAGTTTTCCACTGTTAGAAGTTTGGGTGACTTTCCAGTGGTGATGTCATGATACAGTTTGATATAGATCTCTGGCTGTTTGGAAGGAGGTCTCAGACTGTGTGCATAAAGTTGATTGATGCTGGCATATATGTATTAAGCTACAAGAATGGATGAGATTACCCAGGAGGAAAAAATAAAATGAAGAAAATCTAAGGCAAAGCCCTGAGGAATTGCAGACACTAGAATTAGCAAAGATAATGCAAATCAGGAAAGTAGAAAGAGAGCAGGGAGTGAAGTAAGAATAAATCCAGGGAAATGTATATCCACGAAATGCAGAGAGATTATGTTGAGAAGGAGATGATTGTCACCTGGGAAGCATGCTCCTAAGACTCTGAATATGGTGTAAATTGAAACATGGCCATTGGATTTAACAATTTGAGATCCTTTGATGATTGGGATCAGAGTGTTCAGTGTCCTTGTGAAGATATGAGTCAAATTATAAAAATATGGAAAGATAATGAGAGGGAAGGAAGTTGAGATAGTAGTATAATCTACATTTTCAAGCCATTTTCATATGAAGAGAGTGGCTAGAAGAGGAGAGGATAATAAGAAATATTTGATTAGGTACATAATTTTAGAATGATGATACACAGAAAGGACCAAGTTGAAAATGTATAAAAGAATGTGAACAGTGAAAGAAGGAAAACCTCTGTATTAATATAAAACACGAGACATGTTTAATTCCTAATAACACCATTTAAATGTGTGGATGAGCACACATCCAAAGGACCAAAAACTTTTTTGGGGGAGAAATTCTAAGAGTCCTTAGTCAATGGTTGCTATTTTCTCCATAAAGTACAAAACAGTGGCATAAGGTAAAAGCTGGTGTATAGGTCTTATCAGTGGAGACCAGAGGATATATAAATTTAACCACAGGTGACAAGAAATTGATAAAATTTCTTCTTCAGAGATAGAAAATAAGCTCTCAGCAAAATATTTTAGAGCTTGTATTATTTAATATCTATTTGGGTTTTGATGTCATATATCTAGAGTGAAGCATTCACTTATTTTATATAAGTTTTTCCTGTAAAGTTCAAACATTCAGTTACAAGAAAAGAGAGAAAAAAAAAATTTGGATCCATAAAGGATATGGCTTTTGCAAAGACAGAAATTTGTACATATTGGTTGGGGGGAGATTTTGATGATGGACCGAAAACTCTTAATCTGTAAAATAAAGGCAGCAGAACATATTGATGGATTGTGACTTTTTGGCAAAACTACTGGACTGGTGTTAATATTAAATGTTTAACAATGAAATATGTTTAGACAGTCTTACTACTCCATCAATAAATTCAGTCACTCAGTCATGTGTGACTCTTTGCAACACGCCAGGCTTTTCTGTCTATCACCAATTCCCTGAGCTTGCTCAAACTCATGTCCATCAAGTTGGTGATGCCATCCAAACATCTCATCCTCTGTCTTCCCCTTATTCTCCTGCCTTCAATCTTTCCCAGCATCAGGGCCTTTTCCAATGAGTCAGTTCTTCACATCAGGTGGCCAAAGTATTGAAGCTTCAGCTTCAGCATCAGGCCTTCCAATGAATATTCAGGATTGACTTCCTTTAGAATTCATTGGCTTGATCTCCTTGCAGTCCAAGGGACTCTCAAGAGTCTTCTCCAACACCAAGTTCAAAAGCATCAATTATTCAGCGCTCAGCTTTCTTTATGATTCAGTTCTCACATCCATGCATGAATACTGGAAAAAACTTAGCTTTGACTAGACAGACATTTGTCAGCAAAATAATGTCTCTGCTTTACAACATGCTGCTAGGTTGGCCATAGCTTTTCTTCCAAGAAGCAAGCGTCTTTTCATTTCACAGCCGCAGTTATCATCTGCAATAATTTTTCAATAAGAAAATAAAGTCTCTCACTGTTTCCATTGTTTCTCTGTCTATTTACCATGAAATGATGGAATCAGATGCCATGATCTTCATTTATGAATGTTGAGTTTTAAGCCAGCTTTTTCACTCTCCTCTTTCACTTTAATCAAGAGGCTCTTTAGTTCCTCTTCGTTTTCTGCCATAAGGGTGATGTCATCTGCATGTCTGTGGTTATTGATATTTCTCCTTGGAACCAGTCCATTGTTCATGTCCAGTTCTAACTGTTGCTTCTTGACCTGCATACAGATTTCTCAGGAGGCAGGTAAGGTCTGGTATTCCCATCTCTTTAAGAATGTTCCACAGTTTATTGTGATCTACACAGTCAAAGGCTTTGGCATAGTCAATGAAGAAGTGGAAGTTTTTCTGGAATTCTCTTGCTTTTTCAATGATCCAACAGATGTTGACAATTTGATCTCTGGTTCATATGACCTTTCTAAACCAGCTTGAACATATGTTCTTGGTTCATGTGCTTTTGAAGCCTAGCTTGGAGAATTTTGAGCATTACTTTGGTAGTGTGTGAGGTGCGTGCAGTTGTACTACTCCATTCATGGGGATATGTGTGCATGCGTGTGCTTAGTTGCTCAGTCATGATATGTGGATATAGGCTCACCAAATTCACTTTTTAGGACATAAGGGACAAAACTACTTATTATTCAAATATCTTGTTCCCTTGTGTTTAGATGGATACCAAAATACAACTTTGATCAAGTTACTTAAAGAGATGTATACTTATAACCCCATTGTAGATTTTTATAAATTAAAATGAGATTGTAGAGTCATTAAAAATATCCAGTGTTTCCTACTGTTTGGTAAATAGGTCATGAATGAGTGTGGAGGTACTTAAAATTGAAACCAGTGATTGTTTGTGTAATTTATTGAAGAGAATGTTAGTCAGCTGAGATCAAGTGAAAGATGCTACAGAATACTTGGAAACTTAAATGTTGCTATCATAGGTTTAAAGATTAACTTTGGGGTCATAGATTGATATTGAAAAGTAAGAATATTGCCAAAGCAATGATTTTGGAACAGCCCTTATTAATTTGTCCATATTCTCTCTCCTTGGATCATTCGTCTTGGTCTAATTGCAGCTTCTTTTCTTCTGACCTTGTGTTTCCATCCTTTTTTTCTACAGGCAGCTTTTAGCTAAATGCGCTGTTGTGTCTAATTTCATGAGTCTCTAAGATGAGTCTCTTAAATTCAGAGTATGATAACTGAATGAAATCTTTTGTTTCTTACATGCTTAGTTTCCCTTCCACAACAAAATTTCTACAAATAATTAATTGCTCTTTTTTAAAAATAAAAACAAACTATCACTCATATATATTCAAGTTCGGTGAGTTCTAAGGCCCAACTGAAACATTATTTTGGATCTGGATTCTGCATTTATAGCAGAATCTCCTTTCATTGATTAAGACAGATCATCCTAGTATTGCTCATTCTGTTAATTAAAATGCTATCAGATATGTAACATTTGAAGAAGACAAATGGAAGGACATTTTAAAATAGTCCCCTACATTAAGCCTGTTGGGGTCAGTCTTCATAAAAATAATCACATGATCATATTTAGAGATAGAAGATCTGGGAGTGTGGATTTGGTACATATGTCATCCTATAAAATTACTGTCAAAAGGCAAGATGAGAATTACAAGAAAAATAAACCAAAATAATTTCAGAAAACAGTTATCTCTCCCAAGATCTTATGCAGTCACTGTAGAGTTTCCTGGCAGCATAAAGCAGCAGGAGCCAGCTAATGAGGCAAGTCATCCGTTATCATTGCTGTGCTTAGCCTGATTTAGTTATCTGAATCAAAATGACAGATTCAGGAGGGAGGCTCCTGGGAACTTGACTGAAAATGTTATGTTGATGTAACCATGCATTGATCAGTCTAGTGGAGGGCTTCTCAGTTTCCATGCCAACAATAAAAAGAAGCAAAAAAATAGCAGGTTAAAGGGCATGCTTTAGGAAAACGGATATTGGGCAAGATAGTTTCTTTATAAACAGGCTGAGTTAAACATTGAAATAAGCTTCATGCCCTGACCAACCTAGGGCTTCTCAACACATAAGAGGTTTTATAAAGTAATTTCAGCTTGTCAGGAACAATTTTCCTCTTTCCCTTTAGGATTACTTTAACTTTAGCTTTTGCAACTATAACCCATGTTATTGGCAGCCTATTAACTTTATTCCAGTGTGAATACTGCAAGAATTAACTCTTTCTGTCCTTTCCTAATCCTGTGCTGTGCTCCATAGCCAATAGTAGAGAGATGTTTTTAAAGTGCATTTGACATGCTAGGCATGGATTTAAGAAGCTTGATAAAAGAGGTACTAAAAATAAGAAAAAGAAAAGATCCAAATTACCTGAAGGGAATACATGCTGTTGACAAATGACTCTGTCTGCTAACCCTCAGTTTGAGAAAGATTTTTGATATTTTTGATAGTGGGCTAGACAGATTTTTCTTGTCGTGGGCAAACTATCAACATTCAGAAAATAGCATAGAGGGTACATTAAAAGCCACATATGATGAAGAAAAGATTGCTCTTCTAAAGATAGAATAGCTCATTGCCCAAACCTCATTCAGTCAAAGTTATCAGAATTGAAAATGGCTTATAAAAGAGAGGGGTTTTTTTGGACATGTGAACATGTTATCATTCTAGGATATGAATAGAACCAAGAATAGAGAAACCCACACACATTCTTCCATTTGATGTGCCTGGTTTATTTTATGCAGAGCACAAATATATAAAAGATCTTTAACTACTCCCCTGGAGTCATTTAAGTTGATTTGGGCATCACATTAGGATTTAACAGTTTTCTAAACTGATCCAATTTAATGCTTTTTAAAGATCCAAGTTTCTTGGTTTTTCAAGTAGCCTTTCTACACCTCAAAACAAAATGCTCAGCTATATAATTGAATAAAATAAGGACCTGAAGGAAGCCAACATCCTAATTTTAACCACATACTAGAAAAAGAAAAGAATTTATCTGTTTTATTCAAGTTTTTCCTTCTCTCTTAAATGAGAACTCTACCTTTGTTAGTGACTTTTCTCTGGAGTGTTGATTCAGTGTTTAGTCTATGCTGAGCATAGTTATGAGGATAAGCAGGCAGTACTTCATCTATTATCACGTCTTTCCAGGAAATCCTTCATAGAGTATACTAGTAGGTCCTGACTTCTGAACATTAGTCATAGCTCAGCAGTCTTCCAGCTGTCCTCTGAATACCCCTAAAAATATTCAGAGCAACAAGAATGGTCTGAAAGCCTGAGGTGGGACAAATAGAACCTGGGTAAATTATATTCTGTGTTCTGCTCTGAGCACAGATTTTACTGTTGTGATCTGTGTTGAATGCTGAAGCCCAGCTCCTCAGATGCCACTTCCATTCACATGCTGTAAGAAAAATTCATGCATCCCTTATTATGCAGATCAAGAAGAAGAACTGAAAAGTCCTATCGTGCTACTGTCCATTGATTAGAATTTTAAAGGCCTGCTCTTCTCCTATCAAGGTCATGATGTTTTCATTGTTCTTCTTTCTTCTTTCCCTCAGTGTATTTAGCTGGCAGTTTACATTCCTAACACTCTTTTACTCAGATTTTTAAAATACAATCCCCTACTTTTTCTTTGAAATTCCCTATGATATAAGGCCTTTCTCAGAAAGGCCTTTATCACATCTATACAATTGTTAAAATATTGATTAAGCATATATTCAGGGAGGGGACTGAGAAATATTGTAGGTTTTTTTCCTTGCCCATGAAGAACAATCCATTAAGTGAGCTAAGAACCACATATAATAAGTTATAATATAGGAAATTATACATTAATGGGAAGAATAAGATAAAAGATATCATAGCTGAGTTCCCTTTGGATGCTTATCAAAACCAGGAAACATCAGAGCAAGGTTCAAGCTACAGTAAACAAGCCTTGGGGGTAGCTGATTCTTCTTAGAGCTGGTCACATAATGCAGTGAACTTGAACTCCTGCTAGGAAGCATTCAATTTCAGGCCAAGGAGATCTGCCCCAGTTGCAGTTGGTCAGCTATCAATTAGGGAAAGAATAAATACAATGCTGCATACCCAGAGCTCCTGGTAGCCTTCATAGGAATTCTTAATTTTTGACAGATCATAATATAGCAAAATTTAAAATTTACATCTCTTCTTGTCTTTGATTTTTATGGAGAAGAGAGATCTCTGAACCTCAACAATTCCTTTCTTAATCCTTTCATCAAATGATTTCCAAAGGAACACTTCACTTTCTATTCTGTAACACTATCTTCATTTTTCCCATTCCGTTCTCTTCCCTAACGCCTTTTTTACACAATCTATAAAAAAAGAAGAACAAGCTTTGTCTTTTCTTTCTATGGAAGATTAATGGGTTTTTCCTCTTGGAGTTCCTAGTCAATGATAAATTAGAGATCAAGCTGAAAAATTGTTGTAATATACACATTTTGAAAGAATTCTAGCTGGAATCTCCACAAATATCGGTAAGTCCAAAACAGCACAAACCTTCAATAATTTTGAATTCATGCAGAAAGATTTTATAGAGCCTTCAATAGTTTTGAATTCATGCAGAAAGATTTTATAGAGCCACCTGCCTGACTAAGATGGCTATGAGGCGTCATTGTTGTTAAGTTCCCAGTAGCTTCATGTTCCTTGTGATAACTTTTAAAATTGTCATGTTTTATCATCAATACGTTTCATCTGCTATGTATTTAAAAATATTCTAACCTTGACACTAACGTTCTAAACACTATACAGAAGTCACACACCCAAAACACAAAATAGACTGATCAATACTAGTTAAGTGAAATTTGAATTCCTGTTTAGCTTTAGATTTATCTTAAGAGAAACAAAGCTATCAAAAGCTCAATGAAAAATACTTGAATTTTCAAACGTGAACAGGGTAAAGAGCTTCTTATTTAAAAAACAAGTCCAAAAAACCCAAAACAAAGCAAGCAAAATAAATGAGGAGCCAGTTTGATTTAAAAAGGGGGAGAAGACAAGTGCATTCCTTGCCAGATAGGAAACCTTCGATGGGAAATATGCAAACTAAGGGAAACCATTCCAGATCTGGGAGAATAGTTGCCCAGGGTTTCTTTGCCTCTTTCTTTCCTTTCTTTCTCTCTTTCTTTTTTCTCTTCCTTTTCCCTCTTTCTTCCTCTCTGTCTCTCCCAGCCTCCTTTCCTTCCTTCCTTTCTTTTTTCTCCCTCTTCCCTACCTCTGACTTCTCATTCTCACTCTAGCTCATTTTTAAAATTTTTTTTCACTCTTTAGACATAGAGTAGACACTATTTTTTAAGTTGTGATAGTATTCCTGAGAAGAAGAAGAAGTTAGCTTCTTCTATTCAGCATCCCTTCTTCCCTGGAAGAAAAGCATGAAGTTCTTCAGTGAAGCAGCAGATAAATATGTAATCTTGGTTTATAGATGCACGGATGTACTTTAAACCAGTTAGCTCTTTTATTAATATATTGTCATACTCTCAAGGAAGGCATTCCCTGGTGGCCCAACAGTAAACAATCTACCTGCCAGTGTGAATCCCTAGGTCAGGAAGATCCCCTGGAGAAGGAAATGGCTATCCACTCCAGTATTCTTGCCTGGGAAATCCCATGGACAGAGGAGTCTGGCAAACTACAGTCCACGGGGTCACAAAATAATAGGACACAACTTGTTCTGTCCCACAACGATAACAACAACAGCAAGTCTAAAAGGATATTAAATTATCCTACTATATATTTGAAGTGTTTGCAACTTAGCAATCTTTACTTTTTTTTTCTTTTATATCATGTGAAAATATAGACATCTTACCTTGCTGCTGCTGCTGCTAAGTCACTTCAGTCGTGTCCGACTCTGTGTGACCCCATAGACGGAAGCCCACCAGGCTCCCCTGTCCCTGGGATTCTCCAGGCAAGAACACTGGAGTGGGTTGCCATTTCCTTCTCCAATGTGTGAAAGTGAAAAGTAAAAGTGAAGTCGCTCAGTCGTGTCCGACCCTTAGCGATCCCACAGACTGCAGCCTACCAGGCTCCTCCATCCATGGGATTTTCTAGGCAAGAGTACTGGAGTGGCTTGCCATTGCCATCTTACCTTACAGCATCAATAAACCCTAATGTAACAGAGAAGGGCTTATTGAATTAAACAGGAGTGTAACTATTGATTCTCACTTTTCTATGATTTTGCATGGGGATCCTTGAAGTTAGGGATACTTGAAGATAAGTCTGACTTTATTTCCTATCGCCTTATCCAAATGCTACAAAATGACATTATTCTTTCTTCAAGAATATATTCAGTTGCAACTTGAATCAACATCTAATTTTGTATATGATAGCTTAAATATACTGCTGACTTGGCATTCCTTTCTGTATGCTAGCCACTCCTTGTAAAAAAGAGACATTTGTTTTTCTTAAATTGCTCCCATGCTTGTTAACTCCTCAGATTCAATCTAAGAATTCATGTTTTGTATTCAGTATTTTAAGAGGGGAAAGGAAAAACGTCCTGACAGATTATTTTTCCTTGGAGGACTTTGGTTTAAGTCTTTATGCAAAAAGAATACTAGATTAATGATAACTGAGAAGCAAGGAACATTCTTTCTGGTCTCTGAGAAGTGAAAATGACACATGATAGCGTGTGGTGTTATGCAGACTTCTCAAATCCCAGCAGAATTTCAAAGACTTGAAACCAGCAGTGTATTACTTTTCCTACTGCATGAATGTCATTTTAAGTATTCAAACTTGATAATCTTCTACTGAGAAACACCATTTTAAATCTTTCTTTCATCCTCATGGATGAAAGAACCAAAAAACAGCAAGGAGAAGAAAAAATTGGGAGATAAAATGTAGAACCCAAATTGTACTGCAATATTATGTTTTATGTATACTATATTATGTTTTTGGAGAAGGCAACCCACTCCAGTACTCTTGCCTAGAAAATCCCATGGATGGAGGAGCCTGGTAGGCTGCAGTCCATGGGGTCACTCAGTCGGACATAAGTGAGCAACCTCACTTTCACTTTTCACTTTCACGCATTGTTCTTGCCTGGAGAATCCCAGGGACAGGGGAGCCTGGTGGGCTGCCGTTTATGGGGTCGCACAGAGTCAGACACGACTGAAGCGACTTAGCAGCAGCAGCAGCATATTATGTTTTAATAGAAATATTTTACGTATTTTATATATTTATGTAGTTATATGTAAAGTTACATATGCAGTTAGAGCCCAAAATATTTTGAAATATTATCTAGCCATTTATGGTGAATCAGTCTCATATAGCAAGCCTTGTTGTTGTCTAGTTGTTAAGTCTTGTCCAACTCTTTGTGACCCCATGGACTATAGTCCGTCAGACTCCTTCTGTCAATGGAATTTCCCAGGCAAGAATAATGGAGTGGATTGCCATTTCCTTCTCTGGGGATCTTCCCAACCCAGGGATCAAATCTGCATCACCTGCATTGCAAGAAGATTCTTTACCAATGAGCCACCAGCAAAGACCAGCAAGCAAGCTTAGCTGTTGGTTTTCATCTTGTACAATGAATATGACCAGGTTATAGTGACTAGTGGAACATTAAGTTAAGAAGTCTTTTAGTACTTATCTGTGCTCCAAAAGAAATGGTTTTAATCACCAGTTGTCTTTCACTTTCTACCAAGTTGTTAAAATTATCATCTGATTATATTTGTTTTGCTTGCCATCAAACTTAGTGTTTGTGATGGTTAAATTATGTGTAAAATTGGTTAGCCAAAATGTTTGATCAAATAGTTGTCTAGATGTTGCTCTGCAGATGCTTTTCAGATGTGATTAACATTTATAATCAGTTGACTCTGAGTAAAGCACATATTCTCTATAATGTGGGTGGGTCTCATCCAATCAGCTAAAGACCTTAAGATCAAAGATTGAGGTTTTTGGTTTTTGGAGAAAAATCAATTCTTCCTCAAGGTTGAAACATAGATACACTGCCTAAATTTTCCACCTGCTGGCCTGCCTTGACCAAAGACTACAACATCAACTCTTACCTGAATTTCCAGTCTGCTAGCCCTTTTGACAAATTTCAGACTTACCAATCCCCGCAGTCATACGACCAGTTCCTTAAAATCTCTCTATTGCTGCTTTTGCGCATGTGTGTATATGTGTGTGTGTAAATATATATATATATAATTTAAATATTTGTCTTTATTTTAAATAATAATATGAATATTCCATATATTATATAAATATATAACATAAATATAATATGCACACATATATGTGCACATATAAATGCAATGGGATTTTATGTATAAAATCTACTATTGGTTCTGTTTTTCTGCAAAGCTCTGAATAGTACAGTCTACTCCCATGAGCTTTGCCATATCAGTTAATCTTAAACTCTTCAGAGATACTCCTCCTTAATTAAAATCACATTCTTTAAATGTACCTGAAAGACTTATTTTCCTCTGATTGTTACCTACCTTTTGATATTTAGCCTCTCATAATCCCAGCCTTCATCATATTATCTAACATTACTGACCTATTTATGGAAAGTGAAGAGGAACTAAAAAGCCTCTTGCTGAAAGTGAAAGAGGAGAGTGAAAAGGTTGGCTTGAAGCTCAACATTCAGAAAACAAAGATCATGGCATCTAGTCCCATCACTTCATGGGAAATAGATGGGAAAACAGTGGAAACAGTGTCAGACTTTATTTTTGGGGGCTCCAAAATCACTGCAGATGCTGATTGCAGCCAAGAAATTAAAAGGCGCTTACTCCTTGGAAGGAAAGTTATGACCAACCTTGATAGTATATTAAAAAGCAGAGACATTACTTTGCCAACAAAGGTCCGTCTAGTCAAGGCTATGGTTTTTCCCATGGTCATGTATGAATGTGAGAGTTGGACTGTGAAGAAAGCTGATCGCCGAAGAATTGATGCTTTTGAACTGTGGTGCTGGAGAAGACTCTTGAGAGTCTCTTGGACTGCAAGGAGATCCAACCAGTCCATTCTAAAGGAGATCAATCCTGGGTGTTCATTGGAAGGACTGATGCTAAAGCTGAAACTGCAATACTTTGGCCACCTCATGTGACGAGTTGACTCATTGGAAAAGACTCTGATGCTGGGAAAGGTTGGGGGTGGGAGGAGAAGGGGACGACAGACAATGAGATGGCTGGATGGCATCACCGACTCTGTGGACATGAGTTTGAGTGAACTCAGGGAATTGGTGATGGACAGGGAGGCCTGGCGTGCTGTGATTAATGGGGTTGCGGAGAGTCGGACACGACTGAGCGACTGAACTGAACTGAACTGAACTGAAATAAATCAAGTCACTTTATTCATTCCTTCACCCAAGAACTGATATTAGATACTATTTACTTGGAAATTTGACCCCAGGAAAGCAAGGAAAATCAGAAACAATCTGATTCCTAAAGAGCTTTAAGACTACTAAGAATATTCTTTTTCTGGAAATGTTATGGACTAGATAGCCAGAAAATCTCCTATTACAAAACAACTAAAATGTTACATAAAATTCAATTAAAAAAAACTACATAGCTCAGCTCAAAAAAAAAAAAAATTAGTAAGGCAAATCTCTAAAGCTGAAAAGAGAGAGAAAAACTAAAAGTTAGAACTGTTAGTAAACGCTAAGATTTTTGCCTGCCTGGTGGAAACTTGCCAGCTACTGTAACTAAGGGACTTGAGAAATAAGGGTTCCCACGTTCAGAAGAAAAGCCTTGGGCAAATTTGAGGAGGTAGTCAAAATTGAGACCTTCCCATGCATCCAGAACATGTTTCGTGAAGGGCTGAACTAAAAAAAAATTCTACTTGTTAGTATCGGGAGGTGGGAAGGAAACCTTTTTTCTTGGCCTTGATCTTAATGCTAAGGGGATAAAAATGTATTTGCCAGTCTTCTATAAATATTCTTACTTGGTTTGGGGTTTCAGTGATAATGGAACTCATTAAATGAGATAATAAGTTAAATCTGTTTCTCTTGCAAATATCCCAGGATACCTAATAAAAAAAATAGCAAATGTAAAAACATTTCTGGAAGGATGGAATATACAGCTCATTGTATTTGCAAAGAAAAAACCCTGAGAACATAGAATCTTAGGATATAAAACATTAACCAGAGTTAGCAAGAGGTTGACATTACCCATGCCAAAATGTCAGATACATGTAATAGGTAAAGACGGCATAAAATATATTTAATATGATAAAAATAAGATGGAATTGGAGTTTTGGGTAAGTATCTGTCAAATAGCCAAGAAGATGTAAAAATAAATTTAAAATCTTAAAAGAAATGACAAAACAGTGCAGTCATTGATATTAAAACTTCAATAAATAGTTTAAGCAGAAAATAGACATAGCAGGAGAGAGAAAGAGTGAATAAGAAGTTAAAGCTGAAAAACTACTAAGATTGCAAACATCAAAGAAAAATAAATGTAGAAAGAGGGGTTAAGAGACATTGGAAAATGAATAAGCTAATACTCTGTATAATAGGAATTCTGTACTGGAAGAATGTAGGTTAGAGAGACTATCTGGGGATTTACTAGAACTAATGCAAGATATGTACACTCAGATGTCAGAATTCTGCAAAACTCCCAAAATTGTTTTAGTAGAACAGCAAAAGAAACATAGCACTTATAAAAGTAGGAAAAAAAAAATGCCTACCAATTTAGATTGACAGTAAATTTCTCAATGACAACAAAAGATGGTAAAGGAATAATACATTCAAAGAGCTGATAACCAAATTACCAATTGATGATAAGGGCAAAATGAATGCAACTATAGACAAATACAGATTTGTGAAATCATTTTGGAAAAATTTTTGGCAGTATCTAATAAATTCAAACAAAAGCAAACTCAATGATGCAACTTTCACTTGAAAGCTTATACTTCACAAAATGTGTTTTTAAATGTAGTCCACAAAGATCTGTTAAATAATATTCATGGCAGCTTTAGATTTTGGAGCCAATATTAATTGAATGCTGCTTCAAAATTTGTAAATTATATAATGATATTGGGTTGCAGTATTTTATAGAGGGATTTAATTTTTCTATATTCCACTCCAAGAATTAATCTCAAAATATTAGCATATGAAATACATAGTATATGAATTTGAAAGAATGAAAAATCACTCTTGCTATTTTTGAGAAAAAGGGAAGATATTCCTGAGAAGTGGAGAGACTGCAATACTTTTGAGGGGGAATGGCAATATTTGATTTCTTGATCTGGGTGGTAATTACACAATTTATACTTTGTGAGAAATCAGTTTACTCACTTAACATCTGTGCACAATTCTGTAAAATGCAACTTACTTAAAAAATTTACTATAAATAATTGGGAAGGATATATAAAAGAAACATTTCTACAGTAGCAGAAACATTGACAAGACGCTTAGCCTCTCTAATAGGAAGATAAATATATTTTATTCAATTCCAAACAATGTTATGTGTCATTAGAGATTAATGGGGAAGACAAGACAAGAAGGCTTCAGAGACAAAATATTTTGTCTGAAGAAGAAGAATAGCAAAGAGTGGTGAAAATTCTTTCTTTAAACAAATGTATTTTAAGCACTCGGGCAACAAATACTCTTCCATGAGCACAGCCGGCCAGAGCAAATATTCTAAGACCAGACAGTCCCACCTCCCTGTATGCATCACTCATGCAAGATAATTTATTGAACCCATATGTCATCTGTGTTCTTTGTGTTAGGAGTTATCCAAGTGCTGTTCGTGTTAACTCAGTTATCTACATAGAGCTCCAAAGTAGGTAATACTGTAATCGTTTTACATTTGAGGACACAGATTCAAATGTTGACAGAATTTCTCCAAATTAACTAATAAAATTTTCAAAATGTTAGTCGCTCAGTTGTGTCCAAACTCTTTGTGACCCCATGGACTGTAGCCTACCAGGCTCCTCTGTTCATGTACTTCTCCAGGCAAGAATACTGAAGTGGGCAGCAATTTCCTTCTCCGGGGGATCTTCTTGACCCAGGGATCAAACCAGCATTTCCTGTGTCTCCTGCATTGGTAGAGGGTTCTTTACCACTAGTGACAAGTATATTTTACTTTTCTATTCACGTTTTCATCTATACATCTATATATTATAAACCAGTACCTATATATAGATATATAATTTTAAAATGATGAAATGAAGGATAAATATAATATCTAGAAAAATTATTGCTCAGGTACAGGAGAATATGATTAGGGGTGAGCACATAAAAGTGTTCAATGGCATTGATGTTGTGCTGTTTTTATAATGTATAACATATAACCATCTTAAGTACCTTAAAAATATTAATATACAAAAATAATATATAGTTATATATTTTCATATTAATTTAGATATCTGCATGTTAACATATATGATAAATATATTATAAAATATGAAATAAGATTAATTTAGTGATATTTAAAATGAAGACTTGTTTTCAATGATTTATTAGATATGGAGGATAAGAAAAAATGTAATGTTTAGCGTTATATATTAGTTTGAGGGAATGGGCATATACTATTCCTTTATCTTAGACTAGTAGCTCTCAAATTCAGTGGGCATCAGAATCACCTGAAGTCTTTGCTAGACTAAAGCTTGATGACCCCACCCTAGACTTTATGATTCATTTTCTCTAGAGGCCTCAAATTCTGTATTTCTAACAAGTTTATAGATACTGCTGGTGCTGCTGATCTAGAGACCTCATTTTGACAAGCACATATTTGTAGAGTGGTGAACAGATTTGAAAATTTGTTACATAATAAACAGCTTTTGTCTTTATCTAGAAAACCCACACATTTCTTTCTATTATCCACCCAAATAATTTCTACTTAGATCAAAAGAACCTTCCCTGAGAAGCAGGTCAAGAAGAAACTCCCAGTCTTATTTATGTGCCTTCTATCCTCCCTTTGAATAATTCCTGTCTTGTTGAAAAATCTGTCTTTCCTTTTCTTTGATGATATAATGCTCTCTTAATTTATTTCTTGCCAGACCCTTTAAATCTCTTTTGGCTCTGCAGTCCCATGAATTCTTGCTTCTTTCATAGAGATTGTTTTTACTTTATAAAAGTTTTTGGGAGCTCTAATCCATTCCCATGGCTGCAATTAGATTTATACTTTATACAGATAAATTCAAAATCTGTATTTACATCCCAATCTCCCTTCTGAGCTTTAGACTACTGAAGTGAATTGCTTTCCAGAGATCAGTATTTAGTTACTCACAAATATTTTAACCTCAACATTTTCAAAATGGATTTGCCATTCCCAACAACCACCACCCCACCACACAACCCCATACACAGTCTTTAGCCATCATTTCATGCTCTCTGGCCCTACATTCCAACCACCTCCCCCTCCTTAGCAAGTGTAAGGATACTTAGTTACAGATACTTACAGATATCATGCCAGGAACCAGGGCATCATCTATGACTCTTGTTTTCTCTCATTTTGCAGCCATTCAATTTCATTGTGATTACTTTACCACTTAAAGAGATCTCAAATCCACCTATTTTAATTCATTCCCCCTGACAGTTTGCTAGTCCATGCTCCGTCATGCCTTCAAAGAGCCTTCTTATTTTCCTCCTGTCTGGTTTCCTTTTATTCCATCATTGGTGATAAGGTTGTCAGACAGTGTTCTTGGAGCATAAGGACCTTTACAAACAATTTCTATGATTCAGAGATCACACTAATTAAAAAACATGACCAGTTACCTCTTCTTTATATACTTCATCCTCTTGCTAAATGCCAGACAGAACATACTCATCTCCAGATCCTGGAGTTTTAATCTTATCAGCTGTATTGAGATGTATTGAGACATCTACATCAGTCTAGTCAAAGCTGTAGTTTTCCCAGTAATCATGTATGGATGTGAGAGGTGGACTGTAAAGAAAGCTGAGCACTGAAGAATTGATTCTTTTGAACTGTGGTGTTGGAGAAGACTCTTGAGAGTCCCTTGGACAGCAAGGAGATCCAACCAGTGCATCCTAAAGGAAATGAGTCCTAAATATTCATTGGAAGGACTGATGCTGAAGCTGAAGCTCCAATACTTTGGCCATCTGATGAGAAGAACTGACTCACTGGAAAAGAGTCAA
Organism: Moschus berezovskii; assembly: GCF_049115385.1. Lineage (NCBI taxonomy): Eukaryota > Metazoa > Chordata > Mammalia > Artiodactyla > Moschidae > Moschus > Moschus berezovskii. Next base: position 86,160,102 of record NC_142469.1, on the reverse strand, counting down.
TGATGCTGGGAAAGATTGAAGGCAGGAGGAGAAGGGGAAGACAGGATGAGATGGTTGGATGGCATCACCAACTTGATGGACATGAGTTTGAACAAGCTCTGGGAGTTGGTGATGGACAGGGAAATCTGGAGTGCTACAGTCCATGGGGTCACAAAGAGTCAGACATGACTGTGACTGAACTGAACTGAACTGAGACATCTCATATCCAGTTTCAAATTTCCATAGGAAAAATGCCAGAAATCCTTCCTAATGCATCCATATAAAATAGGCTCTTCTATTTCTCTGTCCTACAGAATTTATTTATTTCTCTTCATAGAATTCATCACAATATTTAAAATTTATTCTGAAATGTAAACATAAACTTTAAATTGCATCTAAATGCTAAAGCTGAAACGCCAATACTTTGGCCACCTCATGTGAAGAGTTGACTCACTGGAAAAGACTCTGATGCTGGGAGGGATTGGGGGCAGGAGGAGAAGGGGACAATGGAGAATGAGATGGCTGGATGGCATCACTGACTCTGTGGACATGAGTTTTATGCACTCCGGGAGTTGGCGATGGACAGGGAGATCTGGCGTGCTGTGATTCATGGGGTCGCAAAGAGTTGGACACAACTGAGAGACTGAACTGAACTGAAGTGAATATATATAAGCTAATCATATATATATAGAAGTATAAATGCTTTTTACAAATCTTCCTCCACTTCTAGATTTTAAGTTTCTTATTGCTAAGGACAGTGATTTTTTTTTTGGCTCATTAAAAATCATAAGAAGGTGAGTAATATATAATATATATACACCTAAAAACATCAAACAAAATGGAAAACACTAAAAATGAGGAAAATATTTTAAAATATATAAAAGAGTGAGAAAAAAATATTTTCACTAAGGAATCAGAAACTGACAATAGAATTATTGATGGCAGGTATAGATGACAATGTAACAAGATAAACAAAAAGCTAAGAAAAAGAACTGTCATCCAAGAAGTGTAATATCAGCTAAAATATCACTTACAAAGAAGAGTATAATAGTCATTTTTCAGGCAAACAAAGAAGTTTCAGTCATTAAAAATAGCTATAAAAATATCAGAAAGAAGAAATATGGTCAGAGTATCTACATCTGAGGTACAAAAAGGAATACTGATTTTTTTAATGGTGAATTTGTGTTTATATATAAATAATACTGACTGTGTAACATTATATGGATAGTGTTGGAATAGTGGAGCTGTTGTTTTAATGATGACACATTAAATTTGTCATTTGATTTCCAATGGGTCTAATGTTTTTGGTTGAGAGGGAGGAAAGTCGAGCTACTCTATTGCTCTAGGTACTTTTATCTTAAATATAAATGAAATAACACTCAGTTAGTAGAAATTGGAAGGATAAAACTTAACAAGGAAGTCCTAAAGAAAAAACGAACTAAAAGTAACCATAATAAGAAATAAGAGGCATGGGGAATATATGTGGGAGAATTGTGTGAGAGAGAAAGTAAAAATGTAGGATGAAACAATGCCAGAACTATACACCAGTGTACCTTTAATAGAATATCTTCAATAGAGACTAAAGAAGGAGCGTACATTAAGAAATCTGCATATTAGGGTTTTATGTAATTTCTCTTAGTCAAATATCAAGGAAACAAGTGTCAATACGTTGAAATGGATATGCATAGTCTCTGTGTGTGTGTCTCTCTCTCTCACACACATATATATAGGGCGATGAACCTTACTTTTGGTACCATAGTATATATATATATACATATATATTTAAATTGATCACATTCTAGAACATAAAGCAAGGAACAACACACTCTAAGGGACTGGTAGCAGACATACTGTGTTTACTGAATACATCACTTGTTAAATATAATAAATAAGACAAAAAGAAAAACAGACTGTATACGTTAAATTTTCATGAAATAAAATATACATCTAAATAACTTATGTTTAAGTCATAATAGAAGTAAAAATGTACTTTGACTTGATAGATAAAAATACTATATGCATAAATGTATGCATTACAAAAATATTTATAAATAAGCATATAGTCTTCATTAGGAAGAAAGAATAGTTAAAGTTGACTGAGCTAGTATCCAACTTAGAGTTCCCCCAAAAAGGTAAGAAATAAAGACAGAGATAACTTGCATATCATATGGGAGAAAGGAAGTAAGAAAAGAAATTAGTGAAGCAAAAATGATACATTAAAGAAAATCAACAAAATAAAAATTTGGTTCCCTGGGAAGAAAAGTGACATTGAGAAACTTCATATAATAATCACTTTAACAGATAAACAGCAGGAAGTAGATACTGGAAAAATTGTAAAAAGCTTAAAGCATATATTTTATCAAAGAAAAACTGATAGAAATATTGTGAATAGTTTTGTGTCAGTATATTACTAATTTAGGTGAAATGAAACAGCTTAGAGAAAATTTAAATTCTCAAAATATCCTCAAGAAACTAGAATATCTAAATTGTCCTATAACTCTGAAAGAGACAGACTCTCTAGCCTAGAGGAGCTTAGATGCAGATTCTTTCAAATTTTCAAGAGACAAGTATTTTCAGTCTGAAATAAAACAAAGTAAATACTCTTCAACTTATATTCTTTTACTAACATAACTTCGGTACTTAAATCAGACAAGGACACTCATGAATATAGATGAAAATACTTAACAAAATATTAAACTGAATCATATAAAACCTATATAAAGCACTGTATAAATTGTTCTATTTCAGATAAGCAAGACTTAATATTAGAAAATTGGTAAATGATATTGAGAGACATATATTAAAAATAGAATTAAAAGATAAATGATAAATCAGGAGAAGATAGTGCAAAAATTAGCTGAAAAATTATATTCTTTATGTATTCTTATAGGTGAAAAAAGAGAAAGACAAACTAATAGAAAATGTCTCAAAATGCTTAAACACAAATATTCCATAAGTGTATATATATATATATATATACATCTTTATATATATATATATATATAGATGTCTAAATATATTATTATTTAGGAAAATTCAAAATAAAGCAATATACCATTGCATATATACCACACTGACAATATTAAAATCAGTACATTTAAGGGGAATGTGGGTGAGAAGAAAGAACAAAATTTTCTGTATTGTCTTTGAAATTTTTCTCTAAATCTAAAATTATACGAATACAAAAATATTTTATTTATTATTTAAGGCAATGCCTCATATACAGAAACATTTGATAAAAGATAACCTGTGGCACGGTAATGTTTTCAAGTGTTTATTTGAACATAGAGAGTTGGATTGTGAAGAAAGCTGATCACTGAAGAATCGATGCTTTTGAACTGTGGTGCTGGAGAAGACTCTTGAGAGTCCCTTGGACGGCAAGGAGATCCAGCCAGTCCATTCTAAAAGAGATCAGTCCTGGGTATTCATTGGAAGGACTGAGGCTAAAGCTGAAACTCCAATATTTTGGCCACCTCATGCGAAGAGTTGACTCACTGGAAAAGACTCTGATGCTGGGAGGGATTGGGGGCAGGAGGAGAAGGGGACGACAGAGAATGAGATGGCTGGATGGCATCACTGACTCGATGCACATGAGGTTGAGTGAACTCCGGGAGTTGGTGATGGACAGGGAGGCCTGGCGTACTGTGATTCCTGGGATTGCAAAGAGTTGGACACGACTGAGTGACTGAACTGGACTGAACTGAACATTAACTGGAATCAGGCTGATAATGGTGAAAAAGAGAGTGTAAAAACTGACTTGAAATGCAATATTAAAAAAGCTAAGATCTTGGCATCCAGTCCCATCACTTCATGGCAAATAGAAAGGGAAAAGTGGAAGCAGTGACAGATTTTCTTTTATTGAGCTCCAAAATCACTGTGGATGGTGACTGCAGTCATTAAAAAGAAAAAAACTTGCTCCTTGGAGGAAAGCTATGATAAACCTAGACAGCATATTAAAAAGCAGAGACATCATTTGCCATCAAAGGTGTGTACAGTCAAACCTATGGTTTTCCCAGTAGTCATGTATGAATGTGAGAGGACCATGAAGAAGGCTGAGCACTGAAGAATTCATGCTTTCAAATTATGGTGCTAGAGAAGATTCTTAGAAATCCTAAAACTATAAGGAGATTAAACTGGTAAATCCTAAAGGAAATCAACCCTGAATATTCCCTGGAAGGACTGTTTCTGAAGCTTGAATACTCTGGTCCCTTGAGGTAAAGAGCTGAATCACTGGAAAAGTCCCTGATGCTGGGAAAGATTGAAGGCAAAAGGAGAAGGGAGCTGCAGAGAATGAGATGGTTAGATAGCATTACCATATCAATGGACATGAATGGAATGAATGGACACGAATGGAACAAACTCTGGGAGACAGTAGAGGACAGAGGAGCCTGGTATACTTGGCAATCCGTGGGGTCACAAAGATTTGGACATGGCTTAGTCACTGAACGACAACGAAGAGTAAAACCAAAGCTGGTTAGCAGCCCTCCAGCAGCAGGAGCTATGGTAGAGGTTTTTAATAGAGAAAACTAGAAGCAAAGGAGCTTATTGGGTTGTCTATAGCTTAAAACATTGCCAGTTCAGTTCAGTTCAGTTCAGTTGCTCAGTCGTGTCCGACTCTTTGCAACCCCACGAGCCACACGCCAGGCCTCCCAATCCATCACCGACTCCCGGAGTTTACCGAAACTCATGTTCATTGAGTCGGTGATACCATCCAACAATATCATCCCTTGTCATCCCCTTCTCCTCCTGCCTTCAATCTTTCCCAGCATCAGGGTCTTTGCAAATGAGTCAGCCCTTTGCATCAGGTGACCAAAATATTGGAGTTTCAGCTTCAGCATCAGTCCTTCGAATGAACACTCAGGACTGATTTCCTTTAGGATGGACTGGTTGGATCTCCTTGCAGTCCAAGGGACTCTCAAGAGTCTTCTCCGACACCACAGTTCAAAAGCATCAATTCTTCTGTGCTCAGCTTTCTTTATAGTCCAACTCTCACATCCATACATGTCTCTGCTTTTTAATATGCTGTCTAGGTTGGTCATAACTTTCCTTCCAAAGAGTAAGCATCTTTTAATTTCATGGCTGCAATCAATATCTGCAGTGATTTTTGAGCCCAGAAAAATAAAGTCTGACACTGTTTTCACTGTTTCCCCATCTATTTCCCATGAAGTGATGGGACCGAATTCCATGATCTTAGTTTTCTGAATGGAGAAGGCAATGGCAAGCCACTCCAGTACTCTTGCCTAGACAATCCCATGGATGGAGGAGCCTGGTAGGCTGCAGTCTGTGGGGTCGCTAAGGGTCGGACACGACTGAGCGACTTCACTTTCACTTTTCACTTTCACACATTGGAGAAGGAAATGGCAACCCACTCCAGTGTTCTTGCCTGGAGAATCCCAGGGACGGGGGAGCCTGGTGGGCTTTCGTCTATAGGGTCACACAGAGTCGGACACGACTGAAGTGACTTAGCAGCAGCAGCAGCAGCAGTTTTCTGAATGCTGAACTTTAAGCCAACTTTTTCACTCTCCTCTTTCACTTTCATCAAGAGGCTTTTTAGTTCTTCTTCACTTTCTGCCATAAGGGTGGTGTCATCTGCATATCTGAGGTTATTGATATTTCTCACAGAAATCTTGATTCCAGCTTGTGTTTCATCTAGCCCAGTGTCTCTCATCATATACTCTGCATTTAAGTTAAATAAGCAGGGTGACAATATGCAGCCTTGATGTATTTCTTTTCCTGTTTGGAACCAGTCTGTTGTTCCATGTCCAGTTCTAACTGTTGCTTCCTGACCTGCATACAGGTTTCTCAAGAGGCAAGTCAGGTGGTTTGGTATTCCCATCTCTTTCAGAATTTTCCACAGTTTATTGTGATCCACACAGTCAAAGGCTTTGGCATAGTCAATAAAGCAGAAATAGATATTTTTCTGGAACTCTCTTGCTTTTTCCATGATCCAACGAATTTTGGCAATTTGATCTCTGGTTCCTCTGCCTTTTCTAAAACCAGCTTGAACATCTGGAAGTTCACATTTCACTTATTGCTGAAACCTGGCTTGGAGATTTTGAGCATGACTTTACTAGACTGTGAGATGAGTGCAGTTGTGTGGTAGTTTCAGCATTCTTTGGCATTACCTTTCATCCCGATTGGAATGAAAACTGACCTTTTCCAGTCCCGTGGGCACTGCTGAGTTTTCCAAATTTGTTGGCGTATTGAGTGCAGCATTTTCACAGCATCATCTTTCAGGATCTGAAATAGCTCAACTGGATTCCATCACCTCACTAGCTTTGTTCATAGTGATGCTTCCTCAGGCCCACTTAACTTCACAGGTTGTCTGGCTCTAGGTGAGTGATCACACCATCGTGATTATCTGGGTCATGAAGATCTTTTTCCTATAGTTCTCCTGTGTATTCTTGCCACCTCTTATTAATATCTTCTGCTTCTGTTAGGTCCATACCATTTCTGTCCTTTATTGTGCCCATCTTTGCATGAAATGTTCGCTTGGTATCTCTAATTTTCTATTGTTTTCCTTTATTTGCCAGACGGAAGCAAATATCATATGTTAACATGCATATATATATATATAATTTAGAAATATGATACAGATATATGCAGGGCAGGAATAGAGGGGCAGATGTAGAGAAAGGATGTGTGGTCATGGGGAGAGATGGAGTATTATTGTCATATACACACTACCATCTGTAAAATAGATATTTAATGGGAAGCTGATGTACAGCACAGATAGCTCAGCCCAGTGCTCTCTAATGACCTAGAGAGGTGAGATGAGGTTGGGATGGAGTTAAGGCTCAAGAGCAAGGGAATATATGTGTACATATAGCTGATTCACTTTATTCTACAATGGAAACTAATACAGCATTGTAAAGTAATTACCCTCCAATAAAATATATGCTGCTGCTGCTAAGTCACTTCAGTCGTGTCCGACTCTGTGCGACCCCAGAGATGGCAGCCCACCAGGCTGCCCCATCCCTGGGATTCTCCAGTCAAGAACACTGGAGTGGGTTGCCATTTCCTTCTCCAATGCATGAAAGTGAAAAGTGAAAGTGAAGTCGCTCAGTCGTGTCCGACTCTTAGTGACTCCATGGACTGCAGCCTACCAGGCTTCTCCGCCCATTGGATTTTCCAGGCAAGAGTACTGGAGTGGGTTGCATTGCCTTCTATGTATTTTAATTTCCTTATGTCAGAAAGTCTATCTGGCCCCTGTGCTTGGCTGCTTTTATGTTTCATTTACTCAGATTCATGTGTATTGACTATGGGTTTTAAGATTTGGTTGGCTTAGAAGTCCTTGGTGGATCCGATGGTAAAGAATCTACCACAATGCAGGAGACCCAAGTTGATACCTGGGTCAGGAGAATCCCCTGGAGAAGGAAATGGCAACCAACTCCAGTATTCTTACCTGGAAAATCCCACGGACAGGAGGAGCCTGGCAGTCTATAGTCCATGGGGTCACAAAGAGTCAGACACAACTGAGTGACTAACACTTTCATTTCAATTTTCAGTTGCAGTAGGGAGATATTGTTTCAAGATTGAGAAAGGAGTATACGAGTATTAAGAAATAATTGTCTGCTGTTACTCTGTTTGTTTAATCTATACACTGAGCCCATCATGAGAAATGCTGTGCTGGAATAGTTACAAGCTGGAGTCAAGAGAAGCAGGAGAAACATCACCAACCTCAGATATGCAGATGATACCAAGCTAGTGGCAGAAAGTGAAGAGGAGCTAAAGAGCTTCTTGATGAGAGTGAAGGAGGAGAGTGAAAGAGCTAGCTTAAAACTTAATATTAAAAAAATATATATGATCATGGCATCTGGCCCCATCACTTCATGGCGAATAGAAGGGGAAAATGTGAAAGTAGTGATAGTTTTCCTCTTCTTGTGCTTTGAAATCACTGCAAATGGTGACTGCAGCCATGAAATTAGGAAACGCTTCTTGGCAGGAAAGCTATGACAAACCTAGACAGTGTATTGAAAAGCAGAGACATTACTGCCGACAAAGGTCCATATAGTCAAGGCTATGGTTTTCCCATTTGTCACATATGATTGAGAAAGCTGGACCATAAAGAAGACAGAGAGAGCCAAAGAATTGATGCCTTCAAACTGCGTTGCTGGAGAAGACTCCTGAGAGTCGCTTGGACAGCAAGATCAGAACAGTCAATCTTAAGGGAGATCAACTCTGAATACTTTTTGGAAGGACTGATGCTGAAGCTGAAACTCCAGTATTTTGGTCATCTAATGTGAACAGATGACTCATTGGAAAAGTCCTTGATGCTGGGAAAGATTGAGGGAAGAAGGAGAAGAGGGCATCACAGGATAAGTTGGCTGGATGGCATCACCGATGCAATAGACATGAACTTGGGCAAACTTTGGGAGATGGTGAGGGACAGAGAGGGAGGCCTGGTGTGTTTCAGTCAGTCCATGGAGTCCCAAAGGGTCAGACACAATTGGGTGACTGAATAACAACATGGAGACATTAGAACCACCTTAGTCTTATGTCTCTGTGTTTAATTACCTTTATATATTCAATAAATATTTTTTAACCAAGAAATGTGCTGTTGAGGAGGTGGTGTAACATTCAATAATACAAGTCTATTTGTAGTGTAAATTAGTACAATCACTCTTGTGTGTGCTTGCATGCTAAGTTGCTCCAGTCATGTCTGACACTTCATGACCCCATGGACTGCAGCCCGCCAGGCTCTTCTGTCCATAGGATTATCCAGGAAAGAATACTGGAATGGACTGCCATGTCCTTCCTCAGGGATCTTCCCAATTCAGGGATCAAACTCCCATCTCTTATCTTTAAAAATCCCTCTTAAAAAATGTTCTCTAATACTGGCAGATCTTGTTTTATTGCTCTTCGCTTTATTGCACTACACAGATTCTGCATTTCTTTTTACAAATTGAATGTTTGTGGCACCCCTGTGTCCAGCAAGTCAACACCATTTTTTCAACAATATCTCCTCATTTCATGTCTCTGTTGTCACATTTGTGGCATTTCTTGAAATAGTTAAAACGTTTTATTATTTAATTTGTTGTGATAACATGTAATAGTCAGAAATGACTTAGCAAATGAGCAACAACATGATTATATGTGATTAGTGATGTCTGATATTTTAAATCTTGAAAGATGATGCTGTGAAAGTGCTGCACTCAATATGCCAGCAAATATGGAAAACTCAGCAGTGGCCACAGGACTGGAAAAGGGCAGTCTTCATTCCAATCCCAAAGAAAGGCAATGCCAAAGAATGCTCAAACTACCGCACAATTGCACTCATCTCACATGCTGGTAAATCATGCTCAAAATTCTCCAAGCCAGGCTTCAGCAATATGTGAACCGTGAACTCCCAGATGTTCAAACAGGTTTTAGAAAAGGCAGAGGCACCAGAGATCAAATTGCCAACATCCGCTGGATCATGGAGAAAGCAAGAGAGTTCCAGAAAAACATCTATTTCTGCTTCATTGACTATGCCAAAGCCTTTGACTGTGTGGATCACAATAAACTGTGGAACATTCTGAAAGAGATGGGAATCCCAGACCACCTGACCTGCCTCTTGAGAAACCTGTATGCAGGTCAGGAAGCAACAGTCAGAACTGGTCATGGAACAACAGACTGGTTCCAAATAGGAAAAGGAGTACGTCAAGGTTGTATATTGTCACCTTGCTTATTTAACTTATATGCAGAGTACATCATGAGGAATGCTGGGCTGGAAGAAGCACAAGCTGGAATCAAGATTGCTGGGAGAAATATCAATAACCTCAGATATGCAGATGACACTATCCTTATGGCAGAAAGTGAAGAGGAACTCAAAAGCCTCTTGATGAACGTGAAAGAGGAGAGTGAAAAGGTTGGCTTGAAGCTCAACGTTCAGAAAACAAAGATCATGGCATCTGGTCCCATTACTTCATGGGAAATAGATGGAAAAACAGTGGAAACAGTGTCAGACTTTATTTTTGGGGGCTCCAAAATCACTGTGGATGCTGATTGCAGCCATGAAATTAAAAGACGCTTACTCCTTGGAAGGAAAGTTATGACCAACCTAGATAGTATATTAAAAAGCAGAGACATTACTTTGCCAACAAAGGTCTGTCTAGTCAAGGCTATGGTTTTTCCCGTGGTCATGTATGGATGTGAGAGTTGGATTGTGAAGAAAGCTGATCGCCGAAGAATTGATGCTTTTGAACTGTGGTGTTGGAGAAGACTCTTGAGAGTCCCTTGTACTGCAAGGTGAGCCAACCAGTCCATTCTAAAGGAGATCAATCCTGGGTGTTCATTGGAAGGACTGATGCTAAAGCTGAAACTGCAATACTTTGGCCACCTCATGCGACGAGTTGACTCACTGGAAAAGACTCTGATGCTGGGAAAGGTTGGGGGCGGGAGGAGAAGGGGACGACAGACAATGAGATGGCTGGATGGTATCACTGACTCTGTGGACATGAGTTTGGGTGAACTTCGGGAGTTGGTGATGGATAGGGAGGCCTGGCGTGCTGTGATTCATGGGGTCGCAGAGAGTCGGACACGACTGAGAGACTGAACTGAACTGAACTGATGTTACTGCTAAGATTTGCTGAAGGCTCAGATGATAGTAAGCATTTTTAGACAATAAAGTATTTTTAATGTATATACACTATTATTTTAGATGTACTGCTATTGTACACTTAATAGAATATTGTTTATACATAACTTTTATATGCACTGCAAAACTAGAAATTCATGTGACTTGAATTTATTGACACATTAGCTTTATCACAGTGGTCTGAAATGGAAACTGCAGTATCTCCAAGGAATGCTTGTAAAGTTAAACATGTACATGCCTTAAAAAGATTAATGCTTCAACTTGTGTATTTCTTGAGATTGTCTTCAAATTGAAATATACATATTATATTAAATATATCAGAATTCTTAAAAAATTATAGATCATATATTGTCTTATAAGCAATTGTGGTTGTTCAGTCACCAATTGTGTCTGACTCTTTGTGACCCCATGAACTGTACCATGCCAGGCTCCTCTGTCCTCCACTATATCCTGGAGATTGCTCAGATTCATGTCCATTTAGTTGGTGATGCTAACTAACCATCTCATCCTCTGCCACCCCCTTCTCTTTTTGTCTTCGGTCTTTCCCAGCATCAGGATATTCTCACTGAGTTGGCTCTTCGCACAAAGTGGCCAAAGTTTTGGAATTTCAGCTTCAGCAACAGTTCTTCCAATGAATGAATATTCAGGGTTGATTTCCTTTAGAGTTGACTTGTTTGATCTCCTTGCAGTCCTAGGGACCCTCAAGAGTCTTCTCCAGCTCCACAATTTGAAAGCATCCATTCTTCTACACTCAGTGTTCTTTATGGCCCAACTCTCACATTCATACATGACTACTGGAAAAACTGTAGCTTTGACTATATAGACCTTTGTCAGAAAATTATATCTCTGCTTTTTAATATGCTTTTCTAGGTTTGTTGTAGCTTTCCTCCAAGGAGCAAGTGTCTTTTGATATTATGACAGCAGTCATCATCCGCAGTGATTTTGGAGCCCAAGAAAAGAAAACCTGTCACTGCTTACACTTTTTCCCTTTCTATTTTCCATGAAGTTATGGGACCAAATGCCATGGTCATAGTTTTTTAAATGTTGAGTTTCAAGTCAACTTTCTCACTTTCCCCTTTCTCCCTTATTCCGTTCCGTTCCGTTCCGTTTCGCCGCTCAGTCGTGTCCGACTCTTTGCGACCCCGTGGACTATAGCCTACCAGGCTTCTCCATCCATGGGATTCTCCAGGCAAGAATACTGGAGTGGGTTACCATTCCCTTATTAGGAGGCTCTTTAGTTCCTCTTCACTTTCTGCCATTAGAGTGGCATACCATCTGCATATCTGAGGCTGTTGATAATTCTCCTGGCAATCTTGATTCCAGTTTGTCATTCATCCAGTCCAGGATTTTGCTTGATTTACTCCACATATAAGTTAAATAAGCAGGGTGACAATATACAGCCTGTCCAAAGTTTGAAAGGACAGTATAATTTCCCAGTATTGAACCAGTCAATTGTTCCATGTCCAGTTCTAACTGTTGCTTCTTGACCTGCATATATGTTTCTCAGGAGACAGGTAAGATGATCTGATATTCCCATCTCTTAAGACTTTCCCACAGTTTGTTGATCTACACAAAGTCTTTAGCATAGTCAATGAAGCAGAAGTAGAGGCTTTCTTAGAATTTTCTTGCTTTCTTTATGATCCAACAAATGTTGGCAATTTGATCTCTCATTCCTCTGCCTTTATTAAACTCAGTTTGTTTAGAAACTCAGCTTTTCTAAACATCTGGAAGTTCTTGATTCACATTCTGCTGGAGCCTATCTTGAAGTATTTTGACCAAAACCATACTAGCATTCAAAATGAGAGCAATTATATACCCAACCTTGCATGAAATGTTCCCTTAATTTCTCCACTTTTTTTTTTGAAGAGATCTATAGTCTCTTCCATTCTATTAGTAATTGTCCTCAGTTCTTCCCCAGTACCCTGGTGGACACTTTCTGACCTTGGGGCCTCAAATTTGGGTGTCATATCTTTCTTTCTATTTATACTGCCCATGGAATTCTCCAGGCAAGATACTGGAGTGGGTTGCCATTTCCTTCTCTAGTGGGCTACGTTTTGTCAGAACTCTTCACTATGACCTGTTCCATCTTCAGTGGCCCTACACGGTATGGCTCTTAGCTTCACTGAGTTGCACAAACCCCTTCATCATGACAAAGCTGTGATCCATGAATGGGCTATAAGCAGCTGAATATATTAATAGATTTGGTACATTCAAATGACCCATTATATAACATAGAATAATGAACTCCAGGTGCATGTTTCTATATGTATAAACACAACAACTTTACTCTTGTAAAAAATAAATCAAGGATATAGCCAATATGAAATCATTATGACAGTAGTTTTAAAACAGGCAAAGTGACCAGAGATACATAAAAAGCTGGTAGGCTAATATTAAGAAAACATGCATAATTATTTCATAGTATTGGTTATCTAGTAGTGGAAGTTTGTTGTTATACAATCAACAGAGGTACAGAGTGAAATTAAAATATTTGGTAATGTCCTATTTCTTAAGCTTTGTGGTGGGCACAGATCACAATTATTTATTTTGATATATATTCATAAATGTGTATGACATTTTGTACAATTAATGCCATATTTAGCAATAATGTATAGTTTTTTGGTCCCATATCCTATTGGGGATATACTTATATAAGTGTATTTATTAGTTATCAGAAATTTGAATATAACTGAGCATCCTGCAATATATTTGGTAACCCTATTCACAATGATTATTATGTAAAAATAAACTAATTGTGGTATATTGCTCTATCTGGCAACCTGATAAAACTCTTCAGTTCAGTTCAGTCGCTCAGTCATGTCTGACTCTTTGCGACCCCATGAATCACAGCACGCCAGGCCTCCCTGTCCATCACCAATTCCCAGAGTTTACTCAAACTCATGTCCATCGAGTCGGTGATGCCATCCAACCATCTCATCCTCTGTCGTGCCCTTCTCCTCCCGCCCCCAACCTTTCCCAGCATCAGAGTCTTTTCCAGTGAGTCAACTCATCACATGAGGTGGCCAAAGTATTGCAGTTTCAGCTTTAGCATCAGTCCTTCCAATGAACACCCAGGATTGATCTCCTCTATAATGGACTGGTTGGATCTTGCAGTACAAGGGACCCTCAAGAGTCTTCTCCAATACCACAGTTCAAAAGCGTCAATTCTTCGGCGATCAGCTTTCTTCACAGTCCAACTCTCACATCCATACATGACCACGGGAAAAACCATAGCCTTGACTAGACGGACCTTGGTTGGCAAAGTAATGTCTCTGCTTTTTAATATACTATCTAGGTTGGTCATAACTTTCCTTCCAAGGAGTAAGCGTCTTTTAATTTCATGGCTGCAATCAGAATATCCATCTATTATTTTCCAAAATTTATACTTCTGTTTTTATCATTTTTAATACATTGATTATTTCAACAAGTACAAATTTAGTAACACTATCAGTTTGGTCATATTGTCTTTTTCTTTATTTGAATATAATTATTTAATTAATTAATGTTTCACCAAGAAGGCAATGTTTGCTTAAAGTATGGTGGTTAAAGGAAAAGTAGCTTGAAATAAAGCACCTAGGTCAAAATCCCACATCATCCCATATTGTAGTTACATAAACATAGAAGTGGGAAGCATTTTGGAAATATCTTGAAGGTTTATACCGGTTAATCTCTTAGAGGTACAGGTTTGAAACTTAGTAGACTTCAAAAGAGGAAACAAAATATGAGAAATGAAGTAAGGAACAAAAGAAAAAGCTAATTTGTGGTTTTGAATGATTATCAATTCAAGCAAACCAGTTAAAAAACTTGTGGGTTCAGTTGACCTGTTGTTTTTCCCAATGACTCTGTAACAACTATAAATAAATGTTCTAAATTTAAAGATCCCTTTTTGTTTTGTTTTGTTTTTGTCTATTCATGTATATTATTGCAAAGGCTGGCACATACTTTGAAAGATGAAGGAATCTCTTCTCTTGATAGCTTGTTACTTGACTTGGGATTGTTATGATTCCAGCAGCCATGGACCACAGAACTATACTCCCTGTTACCTTTGGCCACCAAAGAGTACTGTGCAGTAGTCCTGGTCAAGTGTAGGAATGTACTATATTTGTATAAACATTATTTTTTTAATAGGCAGCTGGGTTTAATTTACTTGATTTAGAATTTTATTTGCATTGAGGCTTATAAATGAGATTGATTTAGAGTTTCCTTTTCCTTTGCTTGTTTAGTTTAATATCAGGGTTTTGGGAAAATATTTTGAAAATTATATTATTTCCCAGAAGGTACTTTGCCAGGTTTAGTGCAAAAGTTGGAAATTTTCTTCTGGGAATTGTTAGGGAGAAGTTCTTGTTATGCATTTGTCTAATATTACGGAGATGTAAACTATTCAATACTCTTGGGTATTTCTCATTTCAGTTATTTAAAATTGAATGAAACCACAGAAAATAGACATATATGTATACCATACTTTTTTTTTCAATTATTATCAGCAATTGTCATTTTAAATTTAGCATTCTGCTACACTAGGGATATATTAGTAATTCAGAAGCTCCATGAAAATAAATTCTTTAGCTACCCTGAGAACAAACATCTTTGAAGTTAGCTGTTACTTCCTAATGCTATCCTCTCTACCTGTTATACAAATCTCAGTGGACCACTAAGCATTGAGAAGTTGGATTTTTCTATTTATTCCCTCTTATTGAAACTGAAAGGAAAAAAGAGGGACTTTGTGGACTATATTGAGAACTGAAGTTTTAGAAACAAAACTTCAAAATATTTTATTTAAACTGAATTAATTTTCATTTTTCTACTCCCACCTATCTTTTTCTCTTCAAGCCCATTCCCCAAAATTCTAAAGGACTCATTTATAAAATTGAAATAGAACATCCCTGGGGTAGTGAAAACTTTTGAAAGCTTCTAAATAAAGAAACAAACCTTTTGGACTGAAAACAAGAGAATGTTTAAATTCCTTTTCTCACTTACATGACCCCATAAAAGGTTCCCTTGGAAAAACTAGCAGAATTTGCAAGCTGCAAGAAACAACATTGTGCCCTAAAGTTCAGTAACTTTATTCCTTGGATAAAATGTTTCAATTTAATGAGGATTCATTGGCTAAGGGCCTTGTCAATTGATAGTCAGCTTGGTGTTCAGTGGCAGATCCTTAGAGGACAAAAATACACTCTAAGGAATCATAAACATATGGAATTGTTAAATCAGAGTTCACTTAAAAATACTTAGTTTTGAAGTTGGCAGTATCCAATTACCATTGTTACAAATATCAACATTACCTAGTTTTGTTTCATTTTAATTTTTTATCATGACTTATTCTTTATTTGTATTCTTCCATTTACTTTTATTTTCCATCTACATCATGCACTATTTCCAATTTGTAAGCCAGTTTTTCGCATTGCTTCTTTATTTTGGCTAAAATATTATTTCTTTAAGGTTTTCTGTAATTTCCTTCCTTCCCCTTCTTATGTCTGGCCATGTAAGTTTTATTTGCTCATTTTCTGCAACTTAGGTATATGTTTGGAAAACTTTAATTGGCTGATTTAAATTTCATTTCATTGCAAAGCTATATCTTCCAAACTATCAAATTTAACTTTCTAGTTTAAATTATGCAAGATAATGATATAGGACATAATTTTAGTAAGGACCAATCTGTTTCATGATTGGCTTAAAACAGAACTTGCTTTTAATTAAAACACTGAAAAAACTGGAGAAGTAAAAAGTTTCTTAAACTACACATTATATTCACTGAATTAAAATTGTATTATTCCAGTTTCTTTATCATTCAGGATTCTAGTTACAGAAATAGTAAAATAAATTATTGGTTTATTTTTTTTTCTGGCATATCTTCAGAGAAAAAAAAGAAACTAAAAAGTAACATTCCTTTTGATATTTAATTTCCTCTCTTATAGATTACCAATAAAAATTTCATGAAGACTTATGTAAAGAATTATCGAGTCTTAAACCAGCATATTTCAGAAAGCCTTTTTTAAGATAGCCTGCTTTAAATCTTAAAACAATGATACATGTGGGTATTTTACAATGTACATGCAATTATTTGAAGTTTAGACCTCAAAGGATGCCATCATTATAATGTATAATTCAATGAGTTCCAGTAATGATGTGTTTCTAAAATCTTTACATTTTGATTTAATAAAGAGTAATTGGAATGTCTTTGAAAAGATGATAGTTTTAAATATCAATTATAAAAATGGCCTAACCATTCCCTTCTCCAGGGGATCTTCCCAACCCAGGGATTGAACCCAGATCTCCCACACTGTAAGCAGATCCTTACCTGAGCCACCATGGAAGCCCATAAAAATGTCCATTTAAATATTGATCTAGAAGATGCAAGAATAAGAGTCCCCAGACCCTCTTTCCCCCAAAGGATACACCAATTTAACAACAATACATTGACCAATTCCTTTTGTGAGAAATTCAGAAGCCATATAAGAATCTCCTGTAGCTCAGGTAAGCTTGAAATCAGTATTGTTGAAGCCAACAGGAAAATTTTACGTGGACACTCATTTGCCATAGCTCTTCCTTCTAGCACAACACAATCTAGGGGAAACTCCCAGCTTCTGGCTTCTTCCTAGAGAGGAAAAGACTGAAATATATGTCCAATGTTCAGACTTTTCGAGCGACAAACTGATGGGTAGATTTTGATATTGCCTGATTCTATACACTGATAAGAACGGGTGATCGGTTAGGGGCCATTGAGAACAAATGCTTGGGATTAGCACATACTTGTTCACCAAAATTCCTCCCCACAGCTCAGCACAGAATGAGTGGGAGAAAGTCCCCAACTCCAAGTTTCTCCCTGAGAAGGGGAGGTTGAAGCACATGTTCGAGATGCTGACCAAGAGACTGGTTTCTGTCTTACTGATTTAGAGCAATAATGCTACCCAGCATACTTTGGAAGCCTGTGGCCACTGAGGACAAAGAATGTTGAGCGACTTGTGGCAACCCCAGAGAACCTGTAGTACCACAGAGAGACACCAGAGGGAACAACATTATGAACTCCTGGATAAAAAGAAAAAACAAACCAGTAAAAAAGAGTCTTTGTCAATTATTAGATTTTTCTTTAGGAATATCCTTTCACAGAATGTTAAACATGCAATATCAAGCACATGTTATTTTCATCTAAGTATTAATTTTTATCTTATTATTAACTGATAGACTTTCTTGCCTACTCTATCATTGTACAATATAAAAATATTCTTTATAAATTTCCAGTAAAACATTTTAATAACTTTAATAATTATTGAGTCACTAAAACATACATTTTGAGATACTTCTATCCTATTGTATGTTTAGTTTTGTCTCAGTTCAAAACATCTAGGATTTAGAGACCTAAAGATGATTAATTAATTTTCCATTTGTTTGGGGACAGGCCACTATTAATAAAGCAAACAGACAAATCACTTCAAACAGAGAGGACACTCAAAAGCAAAGTGGTGTACTTCTTCAATTGATGCCCCATGACCTTTCAAGATGAAAGGATAATAATAGTCATTCACCCAGAGAAGAAGGAAAAAAGTTCTATGTGCTATTTACAGAGTTTAGAGGTCACTTGGTTATGCAGAAAACAAAATACAAAGGAAACTGCAGAAAGCACTAGCAAGAGAATTCATGGTTACATATTTTTCTAAACTTCCTATTCACCACCAGTTTTCATCTTTTAATAAGCCCCTCTGTTCCCCAAACTAAGGCCACATTCTGTTTATTGTGTGGCTGGGGTCCCCCTTACGTTCAGCTGTCTATCTGTGCCCTCTTTAGAGCACAAGTAATTGGCCTAAATCAAAAGCCAAATGGCATGTCTAACTTATTCAGCGTTCTGGTGATCATATGACAGAGCTTAGAGAATTTGAGGGAGGTCTCAAACAACAAAGCAGGATATTATTTTCAGTGAAGTCTTGTGGCTATGTGTACCTCTGTTGCAAGAACAATTAGAGCCTTTGTTTCTCCTATGATCCTAAGAGTCAGCTTGACTGTCTCATTGAAAAAACTCAAAGGCACTCCCATAGCCTTTCCAAAGCATCATGGATTATATAGAGACCATTCTGTATTCAACCCTTCAAAACATATGCTTAGGAAAATGAGAGATTTCTCCACCCTACTAGTCAGAATTTGCTATATTCTCAAATGAAGTACGATTATGATGGCAAAATCCTAGTTTAAAAGGAATAAAATAGCTAAAATTTAATAAATGTAAATTTTGTTTTAAATCATTTAAAATGCAAAATTTTGAATTGTGAGTTCAGATTTTAACTCAAGATTTTACTTATTCTTAATATGCCTATTTTATTTTTTCTATACTGGTTTAACCTACCCCTAGGTTGAAAACAAATCTGATTTGTATTCAGAAACTTCTTAGAATTACTCAAAACATATTGTTGGGCTTTTCTCAGAACTGAGGGAAATATATCATAAGATATAATAGTAAAACTTGTGACATATATAAAGGTATTGATTTATTTAAAAAGAGGTAAAATATATGCATATTATTTAATAAGTATCAGGATTAGAAGGAAACTGTGATTGTCACCAAGTTTGGCTAATTTATTTTATAGATAACTTGTTCAGAATTACAATTGAGGAATCTAGAATTCAATACCTCTGATTTTTAAGCTCAGTATTTTCCTTTACTCATAATCTTTTTCTTGAGCTGCAGACACGTGGTGCTAATTAAGAGTAGAAATTCCTATATTTCCCAAAATTTTATGAAGAGAGTACACATTTCTACTTCCAAGTTAGGTACTATGGGGAAAATGCACTTCAGTTTGCACAAAACCATGAATCAGCAGAGACAGCAAGTCAAAGCTTCAAAGTCCTCAGGGCACTGCAAACATGACCACTTCACATCAAAACTGCTTAGCACAGACTTGACGATGGCACTGTAAATTCATGAGACTGTTTTTGTGTACTGTCTTTCATTCTTTCAGTTTGAAACTCTTACCATTTTAATTCCTCATAGACATCTATCAAAAACTGACCATCTTAATAAAATATCCCACAGTTTAATTTTGAAAATTCATTGTGTGTGTGTTAGTTGCTCAGTTGTGTATGGCTCCTTGAGACCCCATGGACTATAGCCCACAAGGCTCCTCTGTCCATGGGATTTTCTAGGCAAGGATACTAGAGTGGTTTGCTATTTCCTTCTCTAGGGTGAAAATTCATTAGCACATACATTTAATAAATGGGGGAAGAAACACTCTATCATAATATTCATGACACCAGATCTCCAGGACAAAGAGTAGAAAAGAAAAACAGCTTTTTTTTGTCCCTTATTCTAGATTCACAGTAATTCAGGGCTGTTCAGATATGTATATTAACAAAACTTAAAAGTATACTGTAATTGGCCAGAGTTGTAAAAATTATATGATTGTACATGGGAATTCAATCTCTATCTTTTTTAGTTTCCAAGAAAACAAAAATAACAGTCACTGGATACTGAAATCTTGCACAAATGATAGCCATTGCAATGTATTCCTAAATGTAAAAACTAGAAAATTATGGAATGATGTTTTCAAAAACTTTGATTAAATATTTTAACGATTCCTTCCCTGGGCTTAGCTCAACTTTTTTTTTAATAAATTAGAGAACTAGATTATATCATCCCTGAGGATTAACCCATCCATCTGATCAAACATTATTCTATTAAAAATTTTTAAATTCTACAAAATTACTACCAGTTGTGAAAACTGCCTTGGTCTATTGTCAAAATATTTATTATAGATGATTGAAAGTGTTACTGGTTTTTCATCAGGGTCTGATAAAATTTTTTAATTGTCTAAGTCCCAGACTCAGACTTTTCTCTGTAAACACCTTTTGGGCTTCCCCGTTGGCTCAATGGTAAAGAATCTGCCTGTGGTGCAAGATGAACAGGGAACACGGATTAGATTACTCGGTCAGGAAGATCCCCTGGGGAAGAGCATGGCAACCCACTGCAGTATTCCTGCCTGGAGAATCTCCATGGACAGAGGACCCTGGGGGGCTACAGTTCATAGGGTCATAAAGAGTCGAACACGACTGAAGCGACTTAGCATACATGCACCTACATGCACATGTATTCAAATATTAAAGACTACACATTTCAAAATTTTGTGTTTGAAGTCCATATACTTAGTATGGACTTCATATATGAAGTCATATATTTAGTATGAGACTTTAAAGCTTTAATACTCTTTTAAAGAGAACTAAAAAGATTTAATGTTTGAGGTAAGAGAATCAAATATTTATACCATATAGCATGAGTCTGCAAACTGCAGCCTGAATGTCAAATCAAGCCTGCCATGTATTTTTGGATCTAAAACTTTATTGGAACACAGTAACACTAATGGGTTCACATATTGCCTATTATTGCTTTTAACCTGTAATATCTGAGTTAAATATTTGCAACACACACTATAGCCAGCAAATTTGAAGTATTTATTATGTGGCCCTTTATAGATAAAGATTATTGACCTTTATCAGATATTATACATGACTACTGGAAAAACCATAGCTTTAACTGTGTGGACCTTTTTTGGCAAAGTTATGTCTCTGCTTTTTAATACAGTATCTAGATTTTTCATAGCTTTCGTGGTTGCAGTTACTGTCTTCAGTGATTTTGGAGCCCAAGTAAAGAAAATCTATCACTGCTTCCACTTTTTCCCCTTCTATTTGTCATGAAGTGATGGGGCTGGATGCCACGACCTTAGTGTTTTGAAAGTTGAGTTTTAAGCCAATGTTTTGATTCTCCTCTTTCACCCTCATTAAGAGGCTCTTTAGTTCCTCTTCACTTTATGCCATTAGTGTGGCATCATCTGCATATCTGAGGTTGTTGATATTTCTCCTGGCAATCTTGATTCTAGCTTTTGATTTCAGATGATGTACTCTTCATGCCTAGTGATGCTTCAGTCATGTCCAACTTTTTGTGACCCCATGGACTGTAGTCCATTAGGTTCCTCTGTTCGTAGAATTTTCCAGGCAAGAATACCAGAGTGTGTTGCCATTTCCTACTTTAGGAGATCTTCCTGATCCGAAAGTTAAATAAGCAAGGTAACAAAATACAGTCTTGTCTTACTCTTTTCTTAATTTTGAACCAGTCAGTTGTTCCATGTAATGTTCTAACTGTTGATGTTGTTGCTCTTTGGTAGTAGAATAGCTGTATAAGCTATTTTGTATTCATCATGGGATATTTGATTTTTCTTCATCATTTGTTTACTTATTCAGGAATTTACTTACATGAGTATAGACTCATGGTCATTTGTTTTGTACTTTGATTCATAAATCAATACTACTTTTTAGACATACTTTGACTATTTTGATATACTTCAGCATGCTTACACTATTGTATGTGTGTGAGCGTGTGTGTGTTGAGCACTTTCTAACTCTCTTATAGTACAAGATGTTGTAGGTTCATCTTGTGTATTTTCTTCACCTGTCCCAGGCATTTTTCCAAGTAGCTCTGGTTCCGTTTCTGGATAGTGGTATTAGAAACCAAGATTTATGTATTAGGTATTCTTCTTACAACTGAAGTGTCATTGCCTCC
Organism: Moschus berezovskii; assembly: GCF_049115385.1. Lineage (NCBI taxonomy): Eukaryota > Metazoa > Chordata > Mammalia > Artiodactyla > Moschidae > Moschus > Moschus berezovskii. The sequence goes on along the minus strand of NC_142469.1, from coordinate 86,138,005 downwards.
TGGCCTAATCTGACAGAGTATGGCTGATATGTATACGCTAATCTGTGCATATATACCTTATCATTTGTGTGTGTGCTGAGTCACTTCAGTCATGTCCAGCTCTTTGTGACACCATGGACCAATGCCTGCCAGGCTCCTCTGTCCATGGGATTTTCCTGGACCAAGGGATCGAAACTATGAGTCTCCTGTTCTCCTGCATTGCAGACAGATTATTTTCCAGAGAAGCCCATACCTATTTATAAGTATTTCTATATGCAAGCATCGGTATCTTCAGAAAGCTGAACATGAGTTATACTGGCACTCTAATCCATTACTACAAGGATCATTCTTGCCTATGCCTCTTCTCTGTAAATTCCCTCTCCAGAAGTGAAAAACCTGACTCCCTCTAGTAACCAACTGTTTATTTAATTGCTCAATTTGGTACACATGTATATTGGTTTCAGAAATGTAAATCTCCATCTTGATGGAAAGAAACTTTTTTTGAGGATACGGCTTAAGAACATTTTCTTTTTACATTTAGCCTTATAGATTCCACTCATATCCAGAGTTTCCAAGGATAGTACCTCATTCTCCAATCACTCTTGGTAAGATTATTTCATACATTTGTCTTGTATGTGGAGTCTTTTCTCACATTCTGCAGTGTATCTGGGGATTCTCTCTATCAAAGTTTTTAAATTGCATACATTAAGGTTTATTTTGCATGCTATTAGTTCGGTTGTTTAGAAACTACTTATGACTCACCATTATATTATCATACAAAATAGGTTTACCACTCTAAGCATTCCCCACTTTGCTTGATCTATTCAACTCTCCCCCTAAACCCTGTTAGTATGTTTGAAAGAATAATGCAATGTGATCAAGTAGCATTATTTTTGTTCCCTTTCAAATGCAAGATCTTTCATCAGTAGACAAATCCAGCATTGTAATAAATTTTGATACATAAAGAGAAGAAAAGTAAAACATGATTTGATTATCATTGATTTCATAAAGGGCTTCCCTGGTGGCTCAGAGGTTAAAGCGTCTGCCTCCAATGTGGGAGACCCGGGTTTGATCCCTGGGTTGGGAAGATCCCCTGGAGAAGGAAATGGTAACCCACTCCAGTATTCTTGCCTGGAGAATCCCATAGACGGAGTAGCCTGGTAGGCTACAGTCCACGGGGTCGCAAAGAGTCGGACATGACTGAGCGACTGAACGGAATGGAAAGGATGTCATAAAAACACTTGACAGACTAGGCCAGGCTTCCTGTTACAGCACCTAGAAGGATAGACATAGAGGGAAAACTCCCATATAGCATTAGGATTAATCATCAGTAACTAAATCTTTATGGAAAAGCAAATATGTAGGGGTATCAAAAATCATGAGCAGCTTGAATAGACAAAAAAGGATTATGAATACTGCTTTGACAGAGTGTAGGAATTGATATGTTATTTTCTTGGCTTATTCGCTAATCTTTAGGAACATAGGTGAATTTGTAGGTTTATTTATCTGGTGGAAAAGCAAGTGATTTCAGTTTGGTAAAAGAGAAAGACCCAGTGGTTGTTTGCAGATAGCCCTGCTAGACATTAACCATTTTTTCATTTTACCAGCAGTAATTATAATCCTAACATTTCTTTCTTAACTGTTCTATAAACAGATCATAAGACATCACAATGTTTTATCATTTCTTAATTAATTAATGAGTTTAAGACAATTCTTTTATGAGTTTATTTTATGCTTCTTGGTACTTTTCATCTTTTTTGAAAACAGTTCTTTAACAAGGTTAACTATAAGTAAAATATCACATTTTTGAAATAAATAGAATTAACAATATAAGGAATAGAGGAAAACAATATAATGGAAAAGACTAAAGATCTCTTCAAGAAAGTTAGAGCTACCAAGGGAACATTTCATGCAAAAATAGGCACAATAAAGGACAGAAATGCTGTGGACATAACAGAAGCAGAAGACATTAAGAAGAGGTGGCAAGAGTACACAGAAGCACTGTACAAAAAAAGGGTTTAATGACCTGAATAACCATGATGGTGTGATAACTCACTTAGAGTCAGATATCCTAGAATGTGACGTCAAGTGGGCCTTGGGAAACATCAACATGAACAAAGCTAGTGGAGGTGATGGAATTCCAGTTGAGCTATTTCAAATCCTGAAAGATGATGCTATGAAAGTGCTGCACTCAATATGACAGTGGATTAGGAAAATACAGCAGTGTTCACAAGACTGGAAAAGGTCAGGTTTCATTCAAAACCCAAAGAAAGGCAATGCCAAAAACTGTTCAAACTATCACACAATTGAACTCATCTCACATGCTAGCAAAGTAATGCTCAGAATTCTCCAAGGCGGGCTTCAACAGTACATGAACCATTAACTTCAAGATGTTCAAGCTGGATTTAGAAAAAGAGGAGGAACCAAACATCAAATTGACAACATCCATTGAATCATAGAAAAACAAGTTCCATTAAAACATCTACTTCTGCTTTATTGACTGTGCCAAAGCCTTTGGATGGACCACAACAAACTGGAAAATTCTTAAAAAGATGGAAATACCAGACCACCTGACCTGCCTCCTGAGATTCTGTATGCAGGTCAAGAAGCAACAGTTAGAACTGGATATGAAACAACAGACTGGTTCCAAATTGGAAAATGAGTATGTCAAGGCTGTATATTGTGACCCTGCTTATTTAACTTATATTCAGAATACATCATGAGAAATGCCAGACTGGATGAAGCACACGCTGGAATCAAGACTGTCAGGAGAAATATCAATAACCTCAGATATGCAGATGACACACCCTTATGGCAGAAAGTGAAGAAGAACTAAAGAGCCTCTTGGTGAAAGTGAAAGAGGAGATTAAAAAATTTGGTTTAAAACTCAACATTCAGAAAACTAAGATCATGGCATCTGGTCCCATCACTTCATGGCAAATAGATGGGGAAACAGTGGAAACAGTGACAGACTTTATTTTGGGGGGCTCCAAAATCACTGCAGATAGTGACTGCACCCATAAAATTAAAAGATGCTTGCTCCTTGGAAAAAAAGTTATGACCAACCTAGACATCATATTAAAACGCAGAGACATTACTTTTCCAACAAAGGTCCATCTAGTCAAAGCTATGTTTTTTCCAGTATTCATGTATGGATGTGAGAGTTGGACTATAAAGAAAGCTGAGTGCCAAAGAATTGATATCTTTGAACTGTGGTGTTGGAGAAGACTTTTGAGAGTCCCTTAGACTGCGAGGAGACAAACATTCCATCTTAAAGGAAATGAATCCTGAATATTCATTGGACGGACTGATGCTGAAGATGAAACTCCAATACTCTGGCTACCTGATATGAAGAACTGACTCATTTGAAAAGACCCTTATGCTGGGAAAGATTGATGACAGGAGGAGAAGGGGATGACAGAGGATGAGATGGTTGGATGGCAGCATGACTCAATGGACATGAGTTTGAGTAAACTCTGGGAGTTGGTAATGGACAGGGAGGCCTGTCATGCTGCAGTCCATGGGGTTACAAAGAGTCAGGTACGACTGAGTGACTGAACTGAACAATATAAGAAAAGAATGACTTTTTAAAACCAGAAAAATTGTCTTTAAAAATAGCATAGAACCTTCCTATCAATTTTGTTGTGATCCTAAAAAATATTCTAAAAAATTAGTCTTTGAAAATGGTACAAATAATAAGAATTTTTACAAATTCCGTTAATCCAATAGTCTTAACAGCTTTCCAGGTGACTCAAGTGGCAAAGAATCTGCCTGCAGTGCCGGACAACTGGGTTTGATTCCTGGGTCAGGAAGATCCCCTGGAGAAAAATATGGCAAACCATTCCAGCATTCTTGCCTGGAAAATCCCACGGCTAGAGGAACTTGATGGGCTACAGCCCATCGGGTCACAAAAGAGTTGGATGTGACTTAGCTTCTAAACATAAGCAGCGTAGCAACAGCTTATCAAACATTGGGAGAAAACAAAATATCAAACAAGAAGAAAGCCAAATAATAAGTAAGCACATAATCAGCAGAATGTGTCTGTGGGTGAGAAACAGGACAGAAACACAGAACACTGACTAACTAGGATTGAAGTTACAAAAGTCCTGGGCTCTGGAAGCAAAGGATCAGCTCCCTCTTAGTAAAGTGAGATTGAAAGGAACCAGGTTAAAACACTGCGGCTGAGGTCTTGAGTGGGCTGTCTGCTGGTGAAAGGGGACCAAAGGAAAAGATCTGCAACCTCTGCAACCTGCTACTGGATCAGTTCAGTTGCTCAGTCATGTCTGACTCTTTGGAACCCCATGGACTGCAGCACGTCAGGCTTCCCTGTGCATTACAAATTCCCAGAGCTTGCTCAAACTCATGACCATCAAGTCGGTGATGCCATCCAACATCGCATCCTCTGTCATCCCCTTCTCCCACCTTCAATCTTTCCAGGCATCAGGGTCTTTTCTAGTGAATCAGTTCTTCGCATCAGGAGGTTAAACTATTGGAGTTTCAGCTTCAGCATCAGTCCTTCCAATGAATATTCAGGACTAATTTCCTTTAGGATTGACTGGTTTGGTCTCTTTGCAGTCCAAGGGACTCACAATACTTCCAGGTACTGTACCATTGTCAGAAATTCTGGGACTAGCTTAGTTCTACCATAACTCTCCCCAACCCTGGCCAAAAATCACATGTGCCTGGACACTTTAAAATATATACCTAAAGAACTCAGTGGATAGAGATAAAATCAACTTGGCATTCTGAAACTTTTATTAAGCAATTACTTTAAGATAATTGAATCTGTACTCAAAAATTTCAAAATTTCTTGCCTCAAATACATCCACAGATACAAATATTCAGGCCCATTTTTCTTAAAAATTCAAGCATATATTCCAGATTTTTTTCCCATGTGATTCTGAGAGATAAACAAAGCTATCTGATCCATTTTACCAGGCTAAAACCAAACAAAGACAGTGCAGAAAAATTAAAATCACAAATCATCCTAACTTACATATGAAAAATTGAGATTAAGCTGAAGTACTTTGAAACATATGAAAACCAATTACAGCTCATCCAGGAATATTTGGTTGGTCAACAATTTTAAAATCTATTAAAATAATATATCATATTGGTAAAAAACATCTTAATGATTATCTTAAAAAATATAATTTCACTTTTAACTGAAACTATTTTTCAAAATTTACAAAAAACTAAAAAGAATTTTCTTAATCTAATAAAGGGCATCTGTTAAATTCTATAGCAAATAAGATACTAATTATGAAAGTAGAACATTCTCATTAAACTCTGGGACAAGAGACTGTATTATTCTAATGCAAGTGAAGAAAATATATAAAGACTAGAGATTAAAGGAAGAATAAAGCCAGATCTTTTTGCATGTGACATAACGGTCCACTTAGAAAATGGAAGAGGATGTGAGTATATAATATTAGAACTAATGAAAGAATTTAGTAATGTGCAAGGATTTTTGAAGAAAACTGCAAAAAGTGTACTGATGGATATGAAAGATCTAAGTACAAAGTTGTACTAAATTCACAGTTTGGAAGAATTATTAAAATGATACATTCTCTCTAAGGTAAACTAGAAATCCAATGCCATTTCAAAACTCATTGCAACAAAGTAAATGGCAGTTGTGATTCAGACAATTTTAAAGGAAAGCATGAAATGGGACAATTGCCTGACTTATGGAAAACTATAATTATGCTTCTATAGGTATGAACACAGTGGCTACCTATACCACATAGACCACTGAGCAATACTAATGTAGCATTATTAATCTGCAAAGACAGTGTGTGACTATTTCCTACATGGACAATTGGTTAATCATAGGAAAAACAAATAAATTTATATGCTTACCGTATATATTTCTATATTTCCTACAGCCAAATTAAAGACATTTTGGAACAAAATAGGAGAATTCATACGTGAACCTGGTATATGAAAATGCTTCACATTTATGAGAGTTTTGACTACTGCAGATGAATGTTGATAAAATAAACTAATTTGCCATTTCTAAAGAAAAAACTCAGGAAGATAAAAAATATTTGATGTGTGAAGGTGACATATGATAATGAGAAGCATTGTCATTTATAGATTATTTGATATGATTTAAACTAGAAATCTTTGGAAGATACTTGATTTAATATCAAGAATAGTGTTTATGTCAGATTTATACCTGCTCATTATATGGTAACATTTCTATATGTAATTATCATAAAAATGACTTTCATAATTTGATCATAAAAAGTACTTCATATAACATATTAATAAAGTGTTGAAGCTATCTCCTTTGAAATATTAACTTGATGCTATATATACTAACTTGTCATGGAAAAGAATGTAATTCATCCTTATCATTTTAAATCATATATGAAGTCTTTGATAGACAAGAAGCCTCAGAGTCCATGTTAGTTTTATTTCTGCATACTTATATAGTGTGAGATCCTGTTGTAAATTTTTATCCCTAAAAAAATATAAAAGCAGCACTCTACTCATCTACTACAATGAAATAAAAACTGCTGGTCAACAGAATATTATAAGTTTCAAAGACAAGTTATAACTGGTGGAAATAGTGTAATTAATTATCAAATTATGTTTACTCTGAAACATTTGTGAAAAATTTCTATAGATTTATAAAAGAAGAGCTGCTACAACTGAATAATATTGCTAAAAAACCAAAAAGAGAAACAATCCAATTGAAAAAATGGAAAGTATGTGAAAAACAACTTTTCACAAAAAGGGAAAAAATGTAAAGAAAATGTTTGATATCACTGATACTCAGGAAGATGCAAATTAGAAAACTGAGATATTATTTCACATATAGCAAATTGTTAAAATTTTAAATCTTGATAATATCAGTTGTTAACATAGGTAGAGAGTAACAAGAACTGCTCTGTCCATAGGAATATAGATAAAAACGTTATGAGAAAATAATTTACAAAAAGAATAAAGCTGATGCGTTCCTATTAAGTATATATGAATCAAAATAGAAACAAATGAAAAAACTAACAATAGTCTCAGTTCTCATCTACAAGATATGGACAAATAAATTATACAGTAGAAATCATGATAGAAAATAGTAGGCAGAAGTTACAGAATCTAGAACTATACATATAAAATGGATACATTTCAAAAATATTTTAAAAAGCAAGTTGCTGAATATATGCTGCTGCTACTAAGTCACTTCAGTCATGTCCGACTCTGTGCGACCTCATAGATGGCAGCCCACCAGGCTCCCCCATCCCTGGGATTCTCCAGGCAAGAACAGTGGAGTGGGTTGCCCTTTCCTTCTACAATGCATGAAAGTGAAAAGTGAAAGTGAAGTTGCTCAGTCATGTCTGACCCTCAGCAATGACATGGACGGCAGGCTTCCAGGCTCCTCCATCCGTGGGATTTTTCAGGCAAGAGTACTGGAATGGGGTGCCATTGCCTTCTCCGGCTGAATATGTGCTGTCATTTTTGAAGTTTAAAAGCTATCAAAATTACTATATTTGTTTGTGAATGCATATATTTGTAGCAGTCCATAAAATTATACAGATATATTGAAGAGATACAAATCTTATTCATAAAAGTGATTGCTTATGAGGATGGACATATAAGACAATTTAACCGGAAATATGCTTTTTAAATGTAGGTAAAATAGAAAAAGAAACATAGCAAAATGCTATTATTTTATTGAGAGCAAGGAATATGAACGTAGATATTTATTTTTAATAATGTTCTGATTATTTGAAATAAATATTAAAACAAATTCCATTGAAGAATGCCCTTACATGTTTATTTTAAAATTTATGGCAAATAACAAATGAATAATAATGCAGAAGACAGTGCTGAAAATTAAAACAATGATTTGACAGTTGCCTAGATGTTAATATTAACATAAACCTACTGTAATGGAAATTATATGAATGATCCTGACAAAGGAACATAGAAATAATTTGAAGGCAGGGGAAAAAATCAGAAAGAAATAAAATGTTATTAACTAACAAATGATCAGGAGTGCATTTCATAACAATGGGTGGAATAATAGGTTATTCTTTATGTTTTTTTTTTTAACATTTGACTAGCTAATGTGAAGAAAAAGTCATAGAGGTATCTCTTATCATATTTCAGTTCAGTTCAGTTCAGTCGCTCAGTCCTGCCAGACTCTTTGAGACCCCATGCATTGCAGGATGCCAGACCTTCCTGTCCATCGTCAACTTCCAGGGTTTACTCAACTTCATGTCCATTGAGTTGGTGATGCCTTCCAACCATTTCGTCCTCTGTCAACCCCTTCTCCTCCTGCCTTCAATCTTTCCCAGCAACAGGGTATTTTCAGATTAGTCAGTTCTTCGCATTAGATGGACAAAGTATTGGAGTTTCAGCTTCAGCATCAGTCCTTCCAAAGAATATTCAGGACTGATTTCCTTTAGAATGGACTGGTTGGATATCCTTGTAGTCCAAGGAACTCTCAAGAGTCTTCTCTAGTACCACAGTTCAAAATCATCAATTCTTTGACACTCAGCTTTCTTTATAGTCCAACTCTCACACCCATATATGACTACTGGAAAAACCATAGCTTTGTCTAGACGGACCTTTTTTGGCAAAATAATGTCTTTACTTTTTAATATGCTGTCTAGGTTGGTCATAATTTTTTTTCCAAAGAACAAGCATCTTTTAATTTCATGGATGCAGTCACCATCTGCAGTGATTTTGGAGCCCAAAAAATAAAGTCTGTCACTGTTTCCATTGTTTCCCCATTTATTTGCCATAAAGTGATGGAACCAGATGTTATGATCTTAGTTTTTTGAATGTTGAGTTTTAAGCCAAGAGGCTTTTTAGTTCCTCTTCACTTTCTGCCATAAGGTTGGTGTCATCTGAATATCTGAGGTTATTGATATTTCTCCTGACAACTTGATTCCAGCTTGTGCTTCATCCAGCCCAGCATTTCTTTCTCATGATGTACTTTGCATATAAGTTAAATAAGCAGAGTGATAATATATAGCCTTGATGTACTCCTTTTCCTACTTGGAACCAGTCGATTGTTCTATGTCCAGTTCTAACTGCTGCTTCTTGACCTGCATACCGATTTCTCAGGAGGCAGGTAGGGTGGTCTGGTATTCCCGTCTCTTGAAGAATTTTCCAAAGTTTGTTGTGATCCACACAGTCAAAGGCTTTGGCAAAGTCAATAAAGCAGAAATAGATATTTTTCTGGAATTCTCTTGCATTTTCGATGATCCATTGGATGTTGGCGAATTGATCTCTGGGTCCTCTGCCTTTTCTAAATCCAGTTTGAACATCTGGAAGTTCATAGTTCGTGTACTGTAGAAGCCTGGCTTGGAGAATTTTAAGCATTACTTTACTAGCATGTGAAATGAGTGTAATTGTGTGGTAGTTTGAACATTCTTTGGCATTGCCTTTCTTCAGGATTGGAATGAAAACTGACCTTTTCCAGTCCTGTGGGCACTGCTGAGTTTTTCAAATTTGCTGGTATATTGAGTGCAGCACTTTCACAGCATCATCTTTCAGGATTTGAAATAGCTCAACTGGAATTCCATCACCTCCACTAGCTTTGTTTGTAGTGATGCTTTCTAAGGCCCACTTGACTTCACATTCCAAAATGTCTGGCTCTAGGTGAGTGATCACACCATCGAGATTATCTGGGTCATGAAGATCTATTTTGTTTAGTTCTCCTGTGTATTCTTGCCACCTCTTCTTAATATCTTCTGCTTCTGTTAGGTCCATACCATTTCTGTCCTTTATTGTACCCATCTTTGCATGAAATGTACCCTTGGTATCTCTAATTTTCTTGAAGAGCTCTCTAGTCTTTCCCATTCTATTGTTTTCCTCTATTTCCTTGCATAGTTTACTGAGGAAGGCTTTCTTACCTCTCCTTGCTATTCTTTGGAACTCTGCATTCAGATGGGTATATCTTTCCTTTTCTCCTTTGCCTTTCATTTCTCTTCTTTACAGCTGTCTGGAAGGCCTCCTCAGACAACCATTTTGCCTTTTTGTATTTCTTTTTCTTGGGGATGGTCTTGATCCCTGCCTCCTATACAGTGTTACAAACCTCCATCCATAGTTCTTCAGGCACTCTATCAGATCTAATCCCTTGGATTTTTGTGACTTCCACTGTATAATCATAAGGGATTTGAGTTAGGTCATACCTGAATTGTTTAGTGGTTTTCCCTCCTTTCTTCAATTTAAGTCTGAATTTGGCAATAAGGAGTTCATGATCTGAGTAACAGTCAGCTCCTGGTCTTGTTTTTCTGGCTATATAGAGCTTCTCTACCTTTGCCTGCAAAGAATATAATCAATCTGATTTCAGTTGACCATCTGGTGATGTCCATGTGTAGAGTCATCTCATGTTTTTGAAAGAGGGTGTTTGCCATGGCCAGTGCATTCTCTTGGCAAAAATCTATTCACTTTTGCCCGGCTTCATTCTGTACTCCAAGGCCAAAGTTGCCTGTTACTCCAGGTATTTCTTGAATCCCTACTTTTGCATTCCAGTCCCCTATAATGAAAAGGACATCTTTTTTGGGTGTTAGTTCTAGAAGGTCTTGTAGGTCTTCATAGAACCATTCACCTTCAGCTTTTTCAGCATTACTGGTTGGGGTGTAGACTTGGATTACTGTGATACTGAATGGTTTGCCTTGGAAACGAACAGAGCATTCTGTTGTTTTTGAGATCATATCCAAGTACTGTATTTCAGACTCTTTTGTTGACTGTGAGGGCTACTCCATTTCTTCTAAGGGATTGTTGCCCACGGTTGTAGATATAATGGTCTTCTGAATTAAATTCACCCATTCCAGTCCATTTTAGTTTGCTGATTCCTAAAATGTCAATGTTCACCCTTGCTGTCTACTGTTTGACCACCTCCAATTTGCCTTGATTCATGGACCTAATATTCCAGTTTCCTATGTAATATTGCTCTTTACAACATTAGACTTTACTTCCATCACCAGTCACATCCACAGTTGGGTGTTGTTTTTGCTTTGGGTCCATCTCTTCATTCTTTCTGGAGTTACTTCTCCACTGATCTCCAGTAGCATATTGGGCACCTACTGACCTGGGGTGTTCATCTTTCAATGTCCTATCTTTTTGTCTTTTTATCATGTTATGGGGTTCTCAAGGCAAGAATACTGAAGTGGTTTGCCATTCCCTTCTCAAGTGGGAATATTTAATATGCACTATTTATCTTCTGTGTTAAATGTATAAGATGTGTTTTATTATTCATTGCCAAGAAATATTCATAGAAAGTCCTCATCATATTTTAAATCTATTTAAGGCTGGAAGAAGCACAAGCTGGAATCAAGATTGCTGGGAGAAATATCAATAATCTCAGATATACAGATGACACCACCCTTATGGCAGAAAGTGAAGAGGAACTCAAAAGCCTCTTGATGAAAGTGAAAGAAGAGAATGAAAAACTTGGCCTGAAGCTCTACATTCAGAAAACAAAGATCATGGCATCTGGTCCCATCACTTCATGTGAAATAGATGGAAAAACAGTGGAAACAGTGTCATACTTTATTTTGGGGGGCTCCAAAATCACTGCAGATGCTGATTGCAGCCATGAAATTAAAAGACGCTTACTCCTTGGAAGGAAAGTTATGACCAACCTTGATAGTATATTAAAAAGCAGAGACATTACTTTGCCAACAAAGGTCCATCTAGTCAAGGCTATGGTTTTTCCCGTGGTCATGTATGGATGTGAGAGTTGGACTGTGAAGAAAGCTGATCGCCGAACAATTGATGCTTTTAAACTGTGGTGTTGGAGAAGACTCTTGAGAGTCCCTTGGACTGCAAGGAGATCCAACCAGTCCATTCTAGAGGAGATCAATCCTGGGTGTTCATTGGAAGGACTGATGCTAAAGGTGAAACTGCAATACTTTGGCCACCTCATGCGACGAGTTGACTCACTGGAAAATACTCTGATGCTGGGAAAGGTTGGGGCGGGAGGAGAAGGGGATGACAGAGAATGAGATGGCTGGATGGCATCACCAACTTGATGGATATGAGTTTGAGTGAACTCCGGGAGTTGGTGATGGACAGGGACGCCTGGCGTGCTGTGATTCATGGGGTTGCAAAGAGTCGGACACGACTGAGAGACTGAACTGAACTGAACTGAACTGAAAACTCTTTAATAACAGTTGTCTTAATTTTATTGTAAAACACCACCTAAAATACTAAAAGTAATGTGTCAATCTGGGTTGTGGTAACATAAGTTGTACATCTACTTGGGGGTGTGGTTTTGAGATCTGTGTACATTACAGAGCACATTATGCAGTTTATACTGGAAAAGCATGGTTATCTCTAAGTAGAGAGTGATAATCAGGTAGACAAATTAGACAGAATGAATAGATTTTGATTATAACTTGTTCCTGGTGTTTGGTTTTGAAAACTCATTAGCATTTTATACATTTAAATTGAAAAATGAAATGAAATATAAATGAATTAAAAGGTTTGGCCAAGATAATGAATGTGAACTTAGCCTTTATTTATTGAAAAAAGTAAAAAACTGGAACAAAATAAGGGAGAATGCATGAGTAATTTGATGATGTGCTTCATCAGTTCAAGAATAAGAGAAAGCTGGAACCCATAAGGTGAAAATATCAAAATACTTATGTAAATATTTAAAATGAGTAGCAGATAGGAGATATAATATCAAAGGAAAAATAATGAAAAGGAGAAAATGTTGAACATTCTGTCACATGTAAAAGCCTAAAACCTCTAGTAAATATTGATAAAGGATAGATGATTGCCTTGATAAGAAATATAAATGGTCTGTACACATATGAAAGTGAAGTCACTCAGTCGTGTCCGACTCTTTGCTACCCCATGAACTGTAGCCTACCAGGCTCCTCCCTCCATAGGATTCTCCAGGGAAGAGTACTAGAGTGGGTTGCCATTTCCTTCTCCAGGTGATCTTCCCGACCCAGGGATTGAACCCAGGTCTCCCACATTCCAGGCAGACACTTTAACCTCTGAGCCACCAGGGAAGCCCTGTACACATATGAGGAGATCTCCAATTTAAATGAGATACTATTATTTGCACACCAGATTGATATAAGAGGCTGATACATATACATATATCTGTGTGTATATATATATATATATATATATAGTGTTTCTAAATGTTTCCAGAAACTGGACACTTTACAAATTGTTCATTATTTTTTTACAATAATTGGGAAAATCATAGTTGGAAAATTTATGTGAAGCAACCGGAAGTTTCTATAAATATTTTTAAATGACTTTGACCTTAAAATATTATCCTGCATATTTATCAGGTAGAAATTTACATATTTATTATCAACTATATTTAACACATCCTATGCTTAAATATCAAATATTTAGAAATAGCTAAATATATAGCATACTAAATGTGGCAATATATAAAATAAACTGAAGCAATTTTCTTTTAAATTGGGGTAAAACTACAGTGTCTATTAAGATAAAACAGTAACATGTTGCACCTTGCTTCCATTCACATAGGTAAAAAAGTTGTTGCAGAATAGTCTGAAGGGCACTGCTTAGGAAGGGTACTAGGAGTCTGTAATTGCAAGAGACAAAAATAACCTTGATGAGTTACTCCAAACAGAGACCTATTCTAAGTATTATTCCAGCTCAAAGAAATGAAAAGAGTTGTGAATTCAAGCTCACAAAAGGCAAAGACTCCTGGTAACATTACTGTGGTCCATCGTGAATCTTGTTTTTTATCTGGTTTCTGCTTCTCTTCAAGTATTGTGGTCATTGTCTCAAAGATTCCACCATGCCCACCAAGAACCACAAGCTTATCGGCTTTACTTTGAAATTAAAAAGGATAATATTACTCTTCTACCACATCTAGTTCAAACTTTTGGGGAAAAAAAAAAAACTAACAAAAATGAAAAGCTCTGTTTGACCAAGTTACTTCTGATCAGTGTAATCAAAAAATTAGAGTGCAAAGATTGATCTCTCTTGGTGGAACTAATCTCCATGGTCAGGGAGACATAACAAAAATGTAAAAGATTCTGACAGTGTGGCTAGAGTACAGACTATTCTGTTTTCATAATACGTAGAAAGTGAAAGTCTCTCAGTTGTGTCCGACTCTGCGACCCCATGGGCTGTAGCCCACCAGGCTCCTCTGTCCATGGAATTCTCCAGGCAAGAATACTGGAATAGGAAGCCATTTCCTTTTCCAGGGGATCTTCCCAAGCCGGGGATCAAACCCAGGTCTTCTGCATTGCAGGCAGATTCTTTACTGTCTTATCCAGTAGTGAGATACTTAAAAGATAACCCAGGTTACTCACTATTTAGCAAGGGAAATAACTGGCTGATACAGGAGAGATGTCTTGATTCAGGATGGGATTCAGAGTTACTTTGAATCACTAGCTCAGCAATGTTATTAAAGACCTATCTTATACCATTTCTTCTTTCTGCTGTGTCAGTTTTGCCCTAAAGCTAGTTGCAGGATGACTGTCAATATTCGTGAACCTACAGGCATTATCATTGTCATCTAGAGAAAAAGACATCTTCTGGAAGCTCTGTCCAGAGAATGAGAAAGCCTCTTTCCCAGGCACACCCCCCACAAAACAGCCCCCACTCCCTGCCCACCATTTCATTCCCTTTGCATCTCTGGGACAAGTTATGATCACGTTGGCTGAAGCAATACTGTGACTGAAAAATGAGATTGTGCACAACATTTAGGGCTAGGATTGGTGCTCCCTTCCCCTAAAAGCTTTTGTGTTATGCATGAAGGGAAAAAAACAGGTAAAAATGAGAGAGGAGAGAAAGAGAAGAAAGAATAGGTTCTTAGAAAATGAGCTCAACTACAAATCATTTGAACCTAATTTAAGACTTCAGACAATATAACTGGTTTTTAAGTGGATAGAACTCTGAGACTTTAATAAGGAGATTTTATTTTATTTTTAATGCCCTTAAGCACATTCTATTGGATTTCTTTTCTCCAAGTCTGGAAGATATGTGAGACAGATTTTAAAGTTTTTCTGGTCATTTTGTCTTTTGGAATAATATTTCAGGTATTTAAAAGCCAAATACAAGCAAACCCCAAATCAGCCTCTCATTTCTTACAGAATTATTCTTTCTCTGCCCTAATCTCCCATTTTCATCCCTGTTTCTACCATCACAGCCTTAATTTATGGCATGTAAATTTCTTATTCTCCTTGATATACTTTCCTTTTTTTTTCTAGACAGGAGAAAAAATTAAAGGGCAAGGAGAAATATCTTTTTATTTACTATATTTTGCTTTTTGGATTTTTTGGTTTTTGTTTGTTTTTGGCTCCCACATTCATTGTTGTGATATAATTGTCATCTCTGGCTCTTTATCTCCTGAAGCATTTTGTTGAATTTTTGGAAGATAATCCTGCCAACATGAAGAAGGTCCCTATATCCCTCTCTCAATAACTCTCATCATGAGCTGCTTTGGTCCAAGGAGGACTCCAGTAAAAAATTTCAAAAATCAGTTCATATTCATCCATAGTGAGATGCTTACTTTCAGTTATATGTCTCAGCTCTCCATACTATATTGTTTTCTTTGTTGTAAGCACCCTTCTCTTGGATTTTTTGGGAGGAAAAAACAAAACAAAACTGCAGTTCTTGTTCTTTTCACACTTTCTTCCCCTACAATTACTTTGAATTGTGTTGATTTCAGCATAATTTTAGTCTTACCATCATAAATGTTGGCTGAAGGTTGTTGATGAGGTTTTATAGTCATTACTAACTTAAATCTGCATGTATTTTTCTAGATTCATTCTTTAGACTCTTTGGACTTTTTTTTCACTAATATCTTCAATGTTGACTCCTGTTTACAACTCCCATGGAAAATCAGTATTCTATTTTTTGTTTAAAAGTCTACATAGCAGCATGAATTAGAAGAATAAAAGAGGGGGATTTCATGTTTTTGCTGAAAATTTTAAAAATAATTGAAAAACTGTTTACTTAAAAATATGTTTAAATAATCTTTTAAAAATTTCCATAATGAGAATATATTATCAAACAGAAAAAAATGTTCGGTGCATGTTTTGAAATCGTTATATCTTAAATAACTATCTGTTGTCTAGGGTCTCACAGAGAAATTGACAAAGAGAATTTTTTAAAGTTTCCTTTGTGCTCTGAATGGTATCTATACCCATCGGCATGCTTTCATGGAGAACACAGATAAGGAACTGACAATACATTTCAACACGCTTAATTTTGAATTGAGAGTTCCAAAGAAAGTGCATATTTAGGCTATGTGATTCTGTTTATTTCTGAGAAAGCTCAAATTATATCTTTCTTGTGAAAGTAATTAATTTCTGAATAAAAAGTTAAAAGAAGTAATTAAAGTTTAAACAAGTCCTTAAATACCTCAAGCAAACCATCTAAACGTAGCTTTTGTTTAAAGAAATATAGATATAATAATTGCTGATTTATTCCCATGCCAAAATGATAATTATATCTTATACTGGTATTGATAGAGTTAAGAATTAACAACCCGTACTTATTAAATAATGGTGTTTCTATAGCTCAGCTGATTCTGTTTCTAAATATAACCTTGAATCTCTTCATTTGTTTAATCAAAAAAATATCATTTTCTTTAATATGTAAAAATATAGAGATGTTCCTATAGAAGGCATACTTTCTTTGTATAATTTAGAAAATCTAAAATATCCAAGTGGGGATGGAATTCATATTTGCACTCGAAGGCTTGCTAATTGGAGACTATTTTTTTTTAATTTATTTATTTTAATTGGAGGCCAATTATTTTACATTATTCTATTGGTTTTGCCATACATTGACATGAATCTGCCCCGGGTGTACATGTGCTCCCCATCCTGAACCCCCCTTCCCCACTTCCCTCCCCATCCCATCCCTCTGGTTCATCCCAGTGCACCAGCCGCGAGCATCCTGTATCATACATCGAACCTGGACTGGCAATTCGTTTCACATATGATAATATACATATTTCAATGCCATTCTCCCAAATCATCCCACCCTCGCCCTCTCCCACAGAGTCCAAAAGACTGTTCTATACATCTGTGTCTCTTTTGCTGTCTCATATACAGGGTTATCATTATTATCTTTCTAAATTCCATATATATGTGTTCAGTTCAGTTCAGTCGCTCAGTCGTGATCGACTCTTTGTGACCCCGTGAATCACAGCAGGCCAGGCCTCCCTGTCCATCACCAACTCCCGGAGTTCACTCAAACTCATGTCCATCAAGTCAGTGATGCCATCCAGCCATCTCATTCTCTGCGTCCCCTTCTTCTCCTGCCCCCAATCCTTCCCAGCATCAGAGTCTTTTCCAGTGAGTCAACTCGTTGCATAAGGTGGCCAAAGTATTGGAGTTTCAGCTTTAGCATCAGTCCTTCCAATGAACACCCAGGATTGATCTCCTTTAGAATGGACTGGTTGGATCTCCTTGCAGTCCAAGGGACTCTCAAGCGTATTCTCCAGCACCACAGTTCAAAAGCATCAATTCTTCGGCGATCAGCCTTCTTCACAGTCCAACTCTCACATCCATACATATTTCTTATCATTCATCTGCCGATGGACATCTAGGTTGCTTCCATGTCCTGGCTATTATAAACAGTGCTGCGATGAACATTGGAGTACATGTGTCTCTTTCAATTCTGGTTTCCTCGGTGTGTATGGCCAGGAGTGCGATTTTTTGGGTCGTATGGGCATTCCATTTCCAGTTTTTAAGGACTCTCCACACTGTTCTCCATAGTGGTTGTACTAGTTTGCATTCCCAGCAGCAGTGTAAGAGGGTTCCCTTTTCTCCACACCCTCTCCAGCATTTGTTGTTTGTAGACTTTTGGATAGCAGCCATTCTGACTGGTGTGAGATGGTACCTCATTGTGGTTTTGATTTGCATTTCTCTGATTATGAGTATGTTGAGCATCTTTTCATGTGTTTGTTAACCATCTTTATATCTTCTTTGGAGAAATGTCTGTTTAGTTCTTTGGCCCATTTTTTGATTGGGTCATTTATTTTTCTGGAATTGAGTTGCAGGAGTTGCTTGTATATTTTTGAGATTAATCCTTTGTCAGTTGCTTCATTTGCTATTTTTAATTGCTATTGGACAGGTTTCAGTCTTAGAAGCTCACCTAATGTTTTGTTTTTATTTTTTTTCCTTGTGCTACTGAACAATTCTAGATATAGAGTAAACATGAAATAACTCTCCTTGTTCATGTCACTATATTTTCAGAAAATATTAGGGTTTCTGATAAACACAAATTAAGTTCTGTGATTCTCAAAAGTCAAAACATGTGTGCATATGAACATATGAATTTATCTACACACATATCTGTAGAGAAGTTCCTTTCCTTTCAAGAAAAAATTTAAAGTCTATTATAATGATAAAAAATAAATATATCTATATTTATAATAAATATATCTATAAGTCTGTATATGCTTCTCATTGTCTTGATTTCAATGACACATTTCACATATATGAGAGATCTTTAAGTACTAATTTTAATGTACGGTGATAATTTCCTTTGATTTCAGTAGCTCTTATATATTCTTTCTATGACTAGCTTCTAATTTCTATTTTGTAGTGAATGAAACAATCTGAGAAATACATGTAAAATGCCATAGCTTCTACATGATTTATTGCAAATGTATATATTTAATTGGTATATGTTGATATACAATACTTTAAAGAAAATAAAAGAAAAAATAGAGAGATACAAAGTGAGATGGGGAAGGAAAAGAAAAAAAAAGTTTCAGGTTTTCTAAAGCCATACAATTGTGTGTTAATAATGTATCAAATTTTGATTACTGATTTATGTATCCAGACATTAGCAGCAATACAGTTTTTATCTGAAATGATTAATAAAGGAGATTCCATATAAATTTCTTCCACTTTTCACTCTCATATCTCATTATTATGGAAAAACAAAATAAAAGGTAATTTGCCCTGTATCTGTTTTTATGCATGAGTGTGTGTGTGTGTGTGTGTGTGTGTGTACATATAGTTATTGTGCAATAGTAATTGTTTCACAATGTTATATATAAAACAAAAATCATGAGAGTAGCATTTATTAAGAACACATGATGGCTTATTTTGGTCATCATGACTTTTTTGCTTTCTGCTAGTAATTAGATAAGTGCTGTCACATGGCGAGAAACATTAAACAAATGGTCTGGGGTAAGGTTACATACATTCGTGCAGTAACCTTCTGTCTAAGTGAATAGTTAATTGGACACCTATGTGAAACCCTATTGAAAAGTGGCAGTTCCATTAAGCCCTCAGTCAATAAAAACAACATGAGCCTAATTTGTTTTTATTACTACACAAAAGAAAATTATAGAAACATTTAAAATCTGCGGGAATTCATTGTAGGATATAAATATGCTTACTTGTCTCTCCTTTTTGTTTCTTGGCTGTAGTCAATGCTCTTCAGAGAGCCTTGTTAATATTCAGGATTGGTATTTTTGCAAGATGAGAGTTAAAATATTTGGAAAGCTTAATTCCCAATCTAGTGACTGCTGGGACCAAAGAAACTGTTCTTTCCATAATTTCAGTCATAAATCTTTCACTCCCTAAATATAGCTCTGAACACAGGACCCAGTAGAAGAACCAGGGCAGAAGGAATTCAAGAACTCATTCTCTGATGCTCTTTCTCTCTAATCCCTGCCCACTTCATTTCCATATTTGGAATCTTTGAAAAATGGAGCTAAGTTAAAGGTTACTTAGAATGGAGGAATAAAAATAGGATGCTGTTATTTAATCCAATTTAGACATTCTATGCTGCTGCTACTGCTAAGTCGCTTCAGTCGTGTCCGACTCTGTGCAACCCCATAGATGAAAGCCCACCAGGTTCCCCTGTCCCTGGGATTCTCCAGGCAAGAACACTGGAGTGGGTTGCCATTTCTATAGCAATAGGCAAATAATTTGATCATTTTAAGAGAAGGCATGTTATGCAGAAGATTGTAGCCTATAAGTCCGGACACAAGGATTC
Organism: Moschus berezovskii; assembly: GCF_049115385.1. Classification (NCBI taxonomy): domain Eukaryota; kingdom Metazoa; phylum Chordata; class Mammalia; order Artiodactyla; family Moschidae; genus Moschus; species Moschus berezovskii. The sequence goes on along the minus strand of NC_142469.1, from coordinate 86,118,091 downwards.
AAGCTTGTCACCAAAGAGCTGGCTTTTTCATCTGAAAAATGGGGATGATATTAAATAATATCTACTTCATACAGTTTTCCTGAAGATTAAATGAATCCATTTATGTAAGGTGCTTAAAAGAGCACCTGGTCATTATAAGCTCTACTTAGTAGTTTGCTATTTATTATTACCCAAGTTGATTAGATAAACTCTCAGATTAGAAATTAAATCATTATCAGTATACACAAAATTTATGAGTACTTTAGTCAGGCTAAGATAAAGAACTGTAAAATTAGCTATTTAGATCAACAATATTACTTTCAATAGAAAGGTTTTAAAATTCTTTTAACTTATCAAGCTACTCCAAATAACGATTTTTTGTTTAGAAATACTAACATATGAGTACTCTAAAATTCATGTATAAAAATAGAAAAAATCCAAGAATACTTAACAACCCTATCATGTCTTCTTGTAAATAAAGTTAACAAATACTGAGTGCACATATGAAAACTGAATAGAAATTGTGGGGGATTAAAAATACCACGCAGGGTCCTTGTCTTCAGAGAGTTCACAAAAGGATAGAGGGAAAGACAAAGAAGCAAAAGAATGCAAATCTAGTTTAGAAAAGTGAAAAATGTTTTACTAATGGTTTTTATGGGGCTTCCCAGGTGGCTCAGCAATAAAGAATCCACCTTTCTGTACAGGAGATGTGGGTTTGATCCCTGAGTTGGGAAGATCCCCTGGAGAAGGAAATGACAACTCACTCCAGTCTTCTTGCCTGAAGAATCCCATGGACAGAGGAGCCTGGTAGACTGTAGTATATGGGGTCGCAAAAGAGTTGGACAAGACTTAGCCATTAAACAACAGAGTAAGGGGAAATGAATTCTGACTTACTATTGAGAGCAGAGATTTCACATTTATTGAATATTTGGCCCCCTGCCTGTTCGAACCATGATCCATGATTTGTGGCTGCTGCAATTCATGGCGTTTTTAAACATGAAAAACAGCTCAACCCAGTATGCTTGTAAGATTCAGTAAGCTAATGCATTTAGTAAGCATGTGTAGATTAACCATAATCTATAGCCACTCTACATAGCACAGAGCAAACTGAAAATGAATACAAAGCAAATATGACAGTTTAGATGTGTAATATGTATTCTTTAGCACAGTTCAGACAAATAGCACATACATAAACACATGCACACAAAGAAATTATTCTCCATTTGTTTAAAACAGTCTTGTCTGCTGGCCAAAACCTATTGTAAATGAAAAAAAAAAAAAAAGGCCAGCAATAGCTAGTTAAGTGAAAAGATGTCAAAATCATTGCTAAGAAACCATTATAAAATATACATAAATTAAAATGTTTATTGCTGCGGTTTTAGTTTTAATCCAACCATTAAGGGAACCTGTATCTAGTATCTGATAGACAGTACGTGGCTTCCTCACCATGAAAACAGGAAGAGATTTATTTTTGACTAGGGAAATAATTACCAATTGTTTTATGTACATCAGCAGCATTATGGTGATTTAAATGTCCTTGTCTTTCTGCTTTTCCACAAGATAAGAGCTATATTTAGCAAGTAGAAGTAAATGGGAGAGAAAATTCTTATAGGAACATAGTTACTTGAAAGTGCTAAGAAAGCAATTAAACACCTGCCTGATTGAGTGGGAAGCAAATGGGTCTCTCCCACTAGGATTACAAAGAGTGAGGAGATGCAAGAGAGACTTGAAATAAAAGTGAATATACAAAAGGTTGGGAGACCCATAAAGGGAAATTCTGAAGTCCCAGGAAGTGGCAGGGGAAAGAAGAAGGCTGTAAGTACTATAAGACCAAGAAGGCAGTGTTCAAACACAGGGAAACTAGCAGAGTATGAATGCCAGGGTGTAAGCAGGTGAACAGAGAACTTTGAATGTCAGAGTTAAATTGAGTGACACTAAAGAGAAGAAGAGGTGGCAAGAATACACAGAAGAACTGTACAAAAAAGATCTTCACGACCAAGATAATCACAATGGCGTGATCACTCACCTGGAGCCAGACATCACCTGGAGCCAGAATGTGAAGTAAAGTGGGCCTTAGAGAGCATCACTACAAACAAAGCTAGTGGAGGTGATGGAATTCCAATTGAGCTATTTCAAATCCTGAAAGATGATGCTGTGAAAGTGCTGCACTCAATATGCCAGCAAATTTGGAAAATTCAGCAGTGGCCACAGGACTGGAAAACGTCAGTCTTCATTACAATCCCAAAGAAAGGGAATGCCAAAGAATGCTCCAACTACCGCACAATTGCACTCATCTCACACGCTAGTAAAGTCATGCTCAAAATTCTCCAAGCCAGGCTTCAGCAATATGTGAACCGTGAACTCCCAGATGTTCAAGCTGGTTTTAGAAAAGGCAGAGGAACCAGAGATCAAATTGCCAACATCCGCTGGATCATGGAGAAAGCAAGAGAGTTCCAGAAAAATATCTATTTGACTATGCCAAAGCCTTTGACTGTGTGGATCACAATAGACTGTGGAACATTCTGAAAGAGATGGGAATCCCAGACCACCTGACCTGCGTCTTGAGAAACCTGTATGCAGGTCAGGAAGCAACAGTTACAACTGGTCATGGAACAACAGACTGGTTCCAAATAGGAAAAGGTGTACGTCAAGGTTGTATATTGTCACCCTGCTTATTTAACTTCTATGCAGACTTCATCATGAGGAACGCTGGGCTGGAGGAAGCACAAGCTGGAATCAAGATTGCTAGGAGAAATATCAATAACCTCAGATATGCAGATGACACCACCCTTATCGCAGAAAGTGAAGAGGAACTCAAAAGCCTCTTGATGAAAGTGAAAGAGGAGAGTGAAAAGGTTGGCTTGAAGCTCAACATTCAGAAAACAAAGATCATGGCATCTGGTCCCATCACTTCATGGGAAATAGATGGGGAAACAGTGGAAACAATGTCAGACTTTATTTTTTTGGGCTCCAAAATCACTGCAGATGCTGATTGCAGCCATGAAATTAAAAGACGCTTACTCCTTGGAAGGAAAGTTATGACCAACCTGCTGCTGCTGCTGCTGCTGCTAAGTCACTGCAGTCGTGTCCGACTCTGTGTGACCCCATAGATGGAAGCCCACCAGGCTCCCCCGTCCCTGGGATTCTCCAGGCAAGACAGCATATTAAACAGCAGAGACATTACTTTGCCAACCAAGGTCCATCTAGTCAAGGCTATGGTTTTTCCTGTGGTCATGTATGGATGTGAGAGTTGGACTGTGAAGAAAGCTGATCGCTGAAGAATTGATGCTTTTGAACTGTGGTGTTGCAGAAGACTCTTGAGAGTCCCTTGGATTGCAAGGAGATCCAACCAGTCCATTCTGAAGGAGATTAATCTTGGGTGTTCATTGGAAGGACTGATGCTAAAGCTGAAACTGCAATACTTTGGCCACCTCATGCGACGAGTTGACTCACTGGAAAAGAGTCTGATGCTGGGAGGGATTGGGGGTGGGAGGAGACGGGGATGACAGAGAATGAGGTGGCTGGATGGCATCACCGACTCGATGGACATGAGTTTGAGTGAACTCCAGGAGTTGGTGATGGACAGGGAGGCCTGGCGTGCTGTGATTCATGGGGTCGCAAAGAGTTGGACACGACTGAGTGACTGAGTTGAACTGAACTGAACTGAAAGAGAAGAAGACATCAATGTCATTTGTTTCTCTCTAAGCCGAGTCTGTTTTTGTCCTCAATTTTATACTTGGTGATAGGTAAAGCTTGAAAAAATGTGCTTGTTTGCCAGAAAAATAAAAGCATATCCAGAAAACACAGCATAGGTTTCCAAACTTGCTTGGCATTGAGTCACATTTTTGATCTGTTTAAAGTTAGAAAGAAGACAAATAAGATAATTTTTTTTTGTAGTCAGATATAATTTCATAAGCGGCTCCAGAGTAAATTGTGGGCTTCCCAGGTGGTACAGTGGTCAATCTGCCTGCCAGTGCAGGAAACCCAAGAGATACGGGTTCAAGCCCTGGATTAGGAAGATCCTCTGGAGTAGGAAATGGCAACCCATTCCAGTACTCTTGCCTGAAAAATTGCATGGACAGAGGCACCTTGCAGGCTATAGTCCATGGCATCACAAAGAGTCAGACATGACTGAGTGCACGCGCGCGCACACACACACACACACACACACACTTCCAATTAAGCCTGAGCAGAAAAACTATGTGCTCTATTTCTTTGAACAGTGTACAAAGATAGTAATTCAAAGGAATTGGATAAAGTCATAAACCATTGTCTTTTGACTCAAATCTATCATCTGTATTTTACTGTGAGAGAGTTGTAGTAGGGCTTCTGCAAACTAGATTTCTGCTTTGCCACTTGTCTACCTGCCTATAAGAGACCAGAAAGCAGGAAGAAGAGGGAAACTTTACTCTTTTCACCTACAGGGCTTCCCAGGTGGCACTAGTGGTAAAGAACCTGCTAGACAATACAGGTAGACATAAGAGATGGTGGGTTTGATCCTTGGGGTGGAAGATGCCCTGGAGAAGGGCATGGCAACCCACTCTAGTAATCTTGCTTGGAGAATCCCGTGGACAGAGGCTTTTGGTGGGCTACAGTCCATAAGGTCACAAAGAGTTGGACAAGAGTCTAGACTGAAGTGACTTATTTTTTTTTTTTTTTGAAAATTTCAGAGTCAAGACTCTGATACGAGAAAAAGTAAAAACTACCAAGGAAAAGGTCAGTGCCATATTTTCAAACAATAAAGGTTTTAGATCTAGAGTATTAGGAAAAATAAAATTATTTTTTTCATATTCCTTTTTTGCCCTTAATTAATGGAATGGCATTTCTACACGAAGGAAAGTCAAATTTCCAAAAGCCTGTTAAAGGCTTTCAATATTCATTTATTTTAGTTATTACACTTCTAAGCTGCAAGCTCATTTCTCAAATAAGAAGACTCAATAGATGTCAGTGTTGAGGGGATTTAAAATTCATCCCCAAATTTATTACTCTTACTTCAAGGATGAAAGATGATTTCTAAAGCCAAAGTGACAGAAAAAAAAAAAATACTTGTTTAGGGAAGAATCAAATCAGATTGAAAAGAAAGCTTACATTCTTCATTACACTGACCTCCGCAGAATAAATACAGGATATTTATATATCACTAGGATTTTTCTGATTTGTGTTCAATTGTTCTATTTGAATATTGCACATAATATTTCTAATTCTAATTGCACTTGTATTTTCATACTATCCTTCATTAAGTCTAATAAATATCATTTTTATCTTGTTAAAGTAAATTTTCTGATAACTAAAATGTCCAACGATGCTTTTGAACTGTGGTGTTGGAGAAGACTCTTGAGAGTCCCTTATACTGCAAGGAGATCCAACCAGTCCATTCTAAAGGAGATCAATCCTGGATGTTCATTGGAGGGACTGATGCTAAAGCTGAAACTGCAATACTTTGGCCACCTCATGTGACGAGTTGACTCACTGGAAAAGACTCTGATGCTGGGAAAGGTTGGGGGAGGGAGGAGAAGGGGACGACCGAGAATGAGATGGCTGGATGGCATCACCGACTCTGTGGACATGAGTTTGAGTGAACTCCGGGAGTTGGTGATGGACAGGGAGGCCTGGCGTGCTGTGATTCATGGGGTCGCGGAGAGTCCGGCACGACTGAGCGACTGAACTGAACTGAACTGAACTGAACTGAAAATGTCCAACTAAGTATTCATTTTTCCTAAAGAATACAAAGCTATCATATATCCATCTTTTTTGTTTTTTAATGCATTTTTTCTGAATCATTTCAAGAGTACAATGGTTAGGGAATGTAATCAAGGTCATTTATTCTTAAGGCAATCATAATTTTGGAACTGGAATGACTGCTTTCATTTGAGGAAGACAATATCACCATTACCTATAATATTATTAGGAGCTTCTTGATAGTTTGGTAAAAAATCTGCCTGCAATACAGGAGACCCCAGTTAGATTCCTGGGTAGGGAAGATTCTCTGGAGAAGTGATAGGCTACTCACTCCAGTATTCTTTGGCTTCCCTTGTGGCTCGGCTGGTAAAGAATCCACCTGCAATGTGGGAGACCTGGATTTGATTCCTGGGTTGGGAAGATTCCCTGGAGAAGCTTAAAGGGTACCCACTCCTGTATCCTGGCCTGGAGAATTCCATGGACTGTATAGCCATGGGGTTGCAAACAGTCGGACACGACTAAGCAATTTTCACTTTCTTTCTTAATTATTTTTAATAGTCATAAGCTTACTTCAAATGAATCTAGATTCCTAACTATGTAACTGTTTCTCAAGCATTCCTTTTATAAATATTTTTTTGGGGTTTTAGACAAGAAAATATTTTTAAACAAATGCCATCAGAGCATCTAAAGCTTCTATGATACATGTCTGTGTGAACTTGAATTTATTTTCCTTGGCAGCTGAGAGTGGAAATAATTTTAATATATATTACAAAGTTATTCCTCAGAGCTCATAAGACAAAGGACAGAAGATTTTTCTACCAGTCCTTTCATTTATAACTTTCAATTTTCTGCATTTCTATTATGATTATGATGATCAATTCTTCCATAAAGAATAAAATGATTATTAAACCTTCTAAATGAAATCTGAAAAATTAACAATTCCTCTTAAAAACTCTTAACTTCATATTATTTGTTTTTCCCAATTCTTCTTGCATACATTTCATTGCAGCCTACTCCTGAAACACACTTTTAGTAAAATGTATTTTTTCTACCATGAACTTAATTTTAAAAAGTGTGCATTTGAAAGAAGACATTAAATGCAGCAGAATGCTAATGGCGACTCTTCTTTCTTGATATTTTTAACCTCTTCTCATTCTTTTGTTTTCTAAGTTCTCTATAATAAATATGTATTACTGTTATTATCATGAAATTCAATTATTAACATGAATCTATCTCATCATATAATGCTCAACTTGAATAATTGAAATAACTTGAAAAATTTTCTGTTCCTTACTATTTTAAGCATTCTTTTTCCTTAAATAGGTTATATTCAACTTATCTCTTTTACTTCATGCCCTCTGATAGAGGCACCAAGAGTGAGTTAAATTTGTAAGTTTTTTATTAGGGAGATATCTATGCAAAATGAAATAGGACAGAGTCAGTAGAAGCTGGATAGCTCTGGGACCTCAAAGCAGATCCAATCCCAAGTGAAGAGGGTAGGAGAAATGGTTGGGTGCAAGCATCCTAGACTGCTGAGTACTCTAAAGACAATCCAGAAAAGTCATTAGGGATTATTTGCACTCTGTCTTCCTTTTTTTTCCCAGGTGAATTGTACATTAACATCCCTTCTACATTGTCACTTGGGGCTTGCCTGGTGGCTCAGTGGTAAAGAATTCACCTGCAGTGCAGGAGATGGAGACCAGGGTTCAATCCCTGGGTCAGGAAGATCCCCTGGAATAGGAAATGGCAACCCAATCCAATATTCTATCTTGGAAAATCCCATTGATAGAAGAGCCTGGTGGGCTACAGTCCTTGAGGTCACAGGTGAGCAACTAGACAGCAACAATGCTGTCATTGGTGCATACAGTCTGTGGGAGATTTGTGTTCTGCAAAAAACAGGGACAGATGTAAACATACAGCAACTTGGTTAACTTTGCATTCTGTAGTAAGAGGTCTGTAAGTGGCATTAACATGGTCACCACACAGCTAACATAGTTTCTTTCCCTAAATCTAAGGTCAATTTCCCCCTTCATGCATCACAGCCTTGCTGTAGTGAAGGGGCTTGCATAACTCAATGAAGTGATGAGCCATGCCACACAGAGTTATAAAGATTTCTGACAAAACATGGTCCACTGGAGGAGGGAATGTCAAGCCATTCCGGTATTCTTGCCACAAGAACCTTATGAATAGTTTGAGAAGGCAAAAATTAAGACACCAGATGAGCACCCACCCCTGCTTCCCCCACCCCTGCCATGTTGGAAGGTGTCCAGTATTCTACTGGGGAAGAAAGGAGGATGATTACAAATAGCTCTGGAAATAATAAAGTGGAAACAATGCTTAGCAGTGGATGTGTCTGGTGGTATAGAGTTAGATGCTGTAAAAAACAATATTGCATAGAAACCTGGAATATGAGGTCCATTGAATGTGATCAAGCAGGAGATGGAAAGAGTGAACATCAACATCCTAGGAATCAGTGAATTAAAATGGACTGGAATGGGAGAATGTAATTCAGATGGCCATTTTACTATGGTGGGTAAGACTCACTTCGAAGAAATGGAGTGGCCCTCATAGTCAACAAAAATCTAAAATGCAGTACTTGGTTGCAACCTCAAAAATGACAGAATCATGTTGGCTCATTTCCAAGGCAAATGATTCAATAGTACAAGTGTATGCCCCAACACTTGATGCCATAGAAGCTAAAATTAACTGGTTCTGTGAAGACCTACCATATCCTCTTGAACTAACACCAAAAAAAGGTTGTCTTTTCCATCATAGGGGATTGAAATGCAAAATTAGGAAGTCAAGAGATACCCAGAAAATAGGCAAATTTGGTCTTTGAGTACCAAGTGAAGCTGGGCAAAGGCTGACATAGTTCTGTCAATAGAACACTGGTTATAGAAAACACCCTTTTTCAACAACACAAGAGACAATTCTACACATGGACATCACCAGATGGTGAATACAGAAATCAGATTGATTATCTTCTTCACAACTAAAGATGGAAAAGTTCTACACAGTCAGCAAAAATAAGACATAAAGCTGACTGTGGCTCAGATCATGAGCTCCTTATTGAAAAATTCAGACTTAAATTGAAGAAAGTAGGGAAAACCATAGAAAAACCTGTATGCTGGTCAAAAAGCATCAGTTAGAACTGGACATGGAATACCTGACTGATTCCAAATTGGGAAAAGAGTATAACAAGGCTGTATACTGTCACCCTGCTTATTTAACTTATATACAGAACACATCATGCAAAATGGCAGACTGGATGAACCACAGACTGGAATCAAAATTGCTGGAGAAATATCAACAACCTCAGATATGCAGATGATACCACTCTAATGATACAAAGTGAAGAGGAACTAAAGAATCTCTTGATGACGGCAAAAGAGGAGAGTGGAAAAAGCTGGCTTGAAGCTCAATATTCAAAAAACTAATATCATTTCTTCCAGTCCCATTACTTCATGGCAAACAGATGGGGAAAAAGCAGAAACGGTAACAGATTTTATTTTCTTGGGGTCCAAAATCACTGCAGATAGTGACTGCAGCTTTGAAATTAAAGCACACTTGCTCCGTGGTAAACTATGGTTTTTCCAGTAGTCCTGTACGGACACGAGAGCTGGATCATAAAGGCTGATTGCCAAAAAATTGATGCTTTTGAATTATGGTGCCAGAGAAGTCTCTTGAGAATCCCTTGGACTGCAAGAAAATCAAACCAGTCAATCCTGAAGGAAATCAACTCTGAATATTCTTTAGAAGGACTGATGCTGAAGCTGAAATTCCAATACTTTGACCACTTGATGCAAAGGGCCATCTCACTGGAAAAGACTAGATGCTAGGAAAGACTGAAGACGAATAGAGAAGGGGGGCAGCAGAGAATGAGATGGTTGGATGGTATCATCAACTCAACGGGCATGAATTTGAGCACACTCTAGGAGATAGTGAAGGACAGATGAGCCTGGAATGTTGCAGTCACGGAGTCACAGTCAGACATGAGTTAGGGACTGAACAACAACGACAAGCTCAATTTTATCGAATTTGGTTGATTCCTGCTAATATAAATGATCTAAGTTCTCTGTCTTATTCAAATTGCTCACTGTAGGCCAGTTTCAAGGTCTTAGAAGGCTTGCATTTACATCTGATGTTAGAGTTTATACTGCAAAACATATAGTGCAACACAATATTAAATATTGTTTTATGCTGCTATAAACAGCAATTTATTTGTTAATAAAATTGTTACTTTTACACTGCTTTCTAGTTTCTTATTCCACTGATCCTATGCAAAGTCACCTCAGTCATCTCTGACTCTTTGAGACCTTATGGACTGTAGCCTGCCAGGCTCCCCTGTCCACGGGATTCTCCAGGCAAGAATACTGGAGTGGGTTGTCATGACCTTCTTCAGAGGATCTTCCTGACACAGGGATTGAACGCATGTCTCTTATGTCTACCTGTATTGGCAAGCAGGTTCTTTACCATTAGTACCACCTGGAAAGCCACATGTTTATTACTATTTTACCTCAAAACTAAAACCCTAAGAAATGTAAACCAAAAAGGAAACAGCTTGAAGTGACCCTATGAAGGAAGTTTGAGTTCAGATAGGTTATTTTACAGAGTTCCCCAGTTACATATCATCATAATTATGTATGGTTTATTATTATAAAGCTCCAGCTCAAGAGCAGTTGTATTGACTCTTACTAATTGGTGAAGAAAAGTTAATGTTCCTTACAGAATGAAAAGGCAGGAACTACTCATAAAGCTGTGATAGTATCTGAAAATCTTTCCAATCATTATTTTTGTGAACTTTCAGAAAGAAAAAGCAATACCAGCAAAGAGTCATCCTTGTTGATACTGACCTTTCACCACATACACATTACTTTTCCAAGTTCCAAACTTGCTAGGTTCATAGTTGTAATTTCTACTTTAAATATTTCCACTGTTTCTTGTAAGGTATTTTTATTCTATTCTGTAATACCATATAAGAAACTCTAGAATGATGCCTGCTGTACAGTATGTACTGAGAAGTATTTTGTAAACCAATAAATCAATGGAATGAATATGTGGAATAAGATGCAGTTTCTATAGTTTTACATAATGTTTGATAAGTTGATTTATAGATAGACTATTACTACACATTCAATTTGTTTTGATTGAATAGATTTACAAGTATACTTTTAAATATAAAAGATATTGAAGGATTAGGTTTAATATTTATTGTTAAATCCTATTTGTTATTGATTTGTGGTCAGAAATTGTAGCTGACATACATGGTGTTTCATTTTTGCAAATTATATCTTCTTTGACTTTAAGTGATAGTTTCCTCTAATCTTACACACATAAGTGCACATACCACATAGATTATTATTTTAATGTTTTCTGATCTAGAAAATTTCCATTTCAGAAACTATTCTTGTATATTAATTTAGTTTTGTACACATTTTTCACATTTAAATTAATCTTGAAAGTAAATAGCATAGGTGTTACCCACAACACACTTCATTTATTCTGAAATACAGAATTTCATCTTATTAAAGTGTATATTTTCAAGTATGTTTTATTTTTATTATTACTGTTTTCAAAATGGGTAAGTCTGAGTCTTTACATGTCTGTTGTCTTAGAGAAAGGACAACTAAGTGAAATGTACAATTCTAGAATGAAAATATCCCTTTCAATATTTTTTAGATAATTCTTCATTTTAAGCTTTAAGATAACAGATTTAAGGCCAGTCTGATTTTTATTCTTTCCTCTTATCTCTTGTGATTACAACCTGTTTCTCAATATTAGAATGCCAAAATTTACCTTTGGTAGATAAAATGGGTGTCTTTAATTAGTTTTGCCTAAAATGTGGTACTTCAAAAGAAAAAAAAATTGACTCATTCTAACTGAAGGGAAATTTGCCTTCCTTTTGAAACAAAAGGTAATAAGTTTCTATAATATTACAACAATATCTGAAAATATAAAATATAATTAGAGATATCTCTTCTAAAGCCTAGAATATTTTATTTAATGTTTCTTTGGGTTTTTTAATGACCTATACAGTTTTATTTTCCTTCTCAATAATAGAAAAATGCTTTTTTAAAAATACCAATTCTCTTCTATTAATATCTGTTATTTTTTATTTCATTGTTTTCAGCGTAATATGATTTTCCTTTGTTTTTTGAGTGACATTTGATTTGATTTTCTAACCTGTGAATGCATGCTAAGTCACTTCAGACATGTACAACTCTTTGTGATCACATGGACTATAACCTGAAAGGCTCCTGTGTCCATGGGACTCTCCAGGTAAAAATACTGTAGTGGGTTGCCATTCCCCTCTTCAGGGGAACTTCCCCACCCAGTGTTGAAACCCGAGTCTCCCACATTGCAGGCAACTTTACCATCTGAGCCCCAGGGAAGCCCAACCTACCAATTTCAGCTTTATTGTCTATGAGGATGCTTTTAATTGTCTCATATTTTAATGTTTTTACTGCTTGCTTTTCTCACTATTTCCCATTCGATGGTGGGCTCTTCTTTCTGTTCCAGTTTTTTTTTTTTTTTGATTGTTGTTTTTGTGAATTCATATCATGTTAGTCTCTCAATCGTGTCCAACTCTTTGCAACCCCATGGAAAATAGCCCAGCAGGATTCTCTCCATTGAATTCTCTAGACAAGAATACTGGTGTGGGTTGCCATTTCCTTCTCCATGGGATCTTCTTGATCCAGGCCTCGAACCTGGGTCTCCTTCATTGCAAGCAGATTCTTTACCAATTGAGCCACCATGAACATGAAAGTGAAAGTTGCTTGGTTGAGCCACGATTAGACAGGATTAATTGTAATATTAGTTAAGTTTGTTGTGTTTGCTTTGTTTTTCCCCTATCTACTCATTCTTTAAAAAGGAACAATTTTTATGTTAACTTCAGATTTTCCAAACAAATATTAATTCACATTGATTCTAATATTGGTCTTCATGGTTGCTGATATATCTCTTTCTGTTATCAACAAAAGAAAATTAAGAATATTATAGTGAGTAGGCTACAGACCATTTTAGATCTAATAGCATTAAATCTGTTCATCTGTATTGTTCTTTGTTTTGGTTTTCCTATAGCTTCAAGTCTAGTTACTTATCTTTCTAATTTAAGGGTATGTGGAAACTGGAATCAATGTCAGATATTTCACCATGCTCTCAGTCTGTTTCTTTATGGCCAGTTATTTCTGAAAGTTTCCCTCTTTGAATGGAAGGAGAAAGAGTGAATGGATACTTACCTTTCACCACACGTGTGTAGGTGAAAAGCAGGAATGAATGCCCAGGATTTGGCTATTAAAGACTGAAAGTCTTTCAGCTAAAGGAAAAAGCAAGGTAGAATGGACTGAATGGCTTTTGTTTCTTTCTGGATGACAGGTCTATCTTGTTTCACATGAAAATCCATGAGTAGGTCACAGTTTGTATTACAAAATTTAACCTGACAGAACTTAAAGCCGCCAGGACAACCCCACTTCATTCTGGTGATGGGCTCTGACAGTCTTTGTTTGGGATAAAAATGTGGGAACCCAGTTCTCTTTTTGTTTTTAAAGGTATTTTGGTTAAAATTTAAGAGATGCTGCATCAGGCTGTCTGCTAGATATCAATTTAAACTGAGCTCTGAATATTGCTTTTTAAATCTGAAACCTAATAAAAAATAGAAGTTCCACTTTCAATATTGAGAATAACTATTTTAAATGTTATTACAAAACCATTTAGTAGAATTTTCCTCACAGATCACAGGAGTGTAATATAGTGAATCCATTGTATTATTTGATCTAGATATCTGTTTTACTTAGATCAGCTTTTCAGAGGTAATGAATAAGCTTATCACTGTGTCTCATCTTCTCCATAATCTTTTATGGGACTGAATAAGAGGCTTGAGAGAAATATGCTACGGTTGAAGGAATAAATTGACTTTTTCTTGCAATAATGTTATTAATTAATTCTACACGAAATCATCTTTTGCCTTGCTTTTTAGAATATTTAAATAATAGTATTATAAATAGCACATGCAGTAGTTTTCCTTTTGTTCAACAAAATTTCTAAATAATATTATATTTATTTGATTAAGACCCACTTTTAAATGTTGTTACGCTTAGAACAGCATTTGCCAGCAGCAAATGAAACTGACTTTATGCTTACCAAAAGGCTCTCTCTCCCCTTTTGTAAAGTGATACCAATTACAAACTGCTGGTCTAAGACCTTCCAAAAGCAACCTTTTGTAAATAATTTAAGATATAAATGATTATATGATTTAACAAATATTTTTCAGGTTTTTAGAAAATAAGAACCAAGTCAAACAATAAAATACAAAACAAAAATACACTTCTTGGGAAATAAAGAGCCATGACAATGATTTATTTTTACCTAACCAATAAATTTTACTGTGCTCTATTTTACAAATGTTCAGAAAATTAAATATAGCATAGTGTTACTTGTCCACATGAAGAGAAGATGAATGCATTAAAAAACACCTGAATAATTATTCAGTAGGATATTTAATACAGCTCTGAATCTAGAGAATACACCTGTATTCAAATATTTAATCTAAGTCTTTAGATGAAATGATTGTGGCAGAACCTTATGAATGCACAAAATGAAGAATAGTGACTTTTATTCAAACACCTGGTTAACAGAAATGGCATTGTACAAAATGAATAGGACTGAAACAGTGATAGTCTTCATTTTTGTCTTTTTGTTCCTTTAAAACTGTTTGGTAACCAGGCTGGAGAGGGAGTATTTCTCAAGTGAAGAATGAAAGAGATGACATATTTTGTGTTGCTATTTTAATTGCCTTGTCCAATTAACTAACTCCTTTTCCACTCACATCTTGCAGCCAAGATGATTACGTCCCATTCGTTGTCATTGACTGCCCCGTTACCACTTAGCCACTGTTTTTGTCTATGAAGCCTTGGGCTCCCTTCTTACCAATTTTGTTTTTATAAAAACAGGGAGATTTTGGAATGGCCACAAAGAAATGATGGTGACCACCAGAGGTTGTAAGAAGCAAAGAACTGATTCTCCCCTTGAGCCTCTGGTGGAAGAGCATCTTGGCCATCCCTTGATTTTAGCTTAGTGATACTGATTTACACTAATGTCAGCCATGTCTCTAAAAGTAATTAGTACATATATGTTGAAGTAGGGCTTAATGTAGAAAAGTGATGTATGACCAATAATGGATCTAGCTGTCATTCATAAAAGATAAAGGAATCATTAAAAACTTCCCATTTATCTTAAAAATACAATATTAATAAGATTATATTTTAGTATATGTGCTGCCGAAGTGAGCACTCAAGATTATATTTTAAATTGTATTTCAGTGAAGTATATCTAATTTTTAAAAATTATTATTTAAGATGTGCTTCTAAGATACAGTTTGATTTTGTAATTCATTGCAATATAAACACAATGAGGACACTTGCTGTTTGGTTTACTGATGTGTCTCCATCAACACCCAGCAAAGCTTATCACATAGAAAAAAAACTTGTAAATACTTGTTAAATAAATAAATAAATGTATTTATAACACTTTAAAATACTTTTAAAAAGTTCTTTCTGTATTCTAATTGAGAAAACTCCTTCTTAGCTTTTCTTTTAGATTTTATAATGTAAATAAAATTACTTATTTATGTATATACTTATAAAGCATATTTTAATTTTATGCTAATTTTAAAAACATCAATTCATGAACTGTCACCACTAATTTTAGTCCGTGAGTGCTTATGTAAATTGCTTTTAAAACAAACTAGGCTATTTAAGTTTGACTGATATCCATGGTTTTAATATGTATTAACTTATTTGTTAACTCATCACTTTTAATATATGCATACTTCATAGTTAACTGTAAATGAAGAGGGTTATATTTTTGCTACTTAGCCTTAAAATTTGTTAATACACAATTAATTAAGTTATGTCAAGAAAAAAAACTCAATTATTATGTTTCACATTTAGAAAAAATCATTTGAAATTTGAATTGTATGAATGTAAAAATGTACTGATGTATTTAAATATTTTTTCTAAATTGTTACATCAAAAAATCAATGAAAAACCACTTAAATTACATATTTTTACTTTAATAAACTTGTTTCTTTCTCATTAATGTCCTTTTCAGTAATGTGAATTTTAATTTGCATGATTTATCACACCTTAACATTTATTTGCATAATTAATTAGTGTTCTGCTGGGATAATCATCCTGATTTCTGAAAAATGTGCTGAATTTATCATGTTATATGGGCATATAAAGGATGAGAAAGTCAGTGTATTCGTTTCATCTGGCTGCTGCAGCAAGTTTTCATATATTAAATGAATGAATTATTAGTAACATATCTTTACAGAAGTAAAACTATTGTTTTAGAGTAATAGAAAATCTAAATCAATGCATTAAATTAAGAACAAATCATTACTTAAGAAGTTAATTGTATATTTATTTGCTAATTCAAAATTGAAAAAGGTAAAAGATATTTACAATATTATCAAGCATAAAGAATTAATGAATAAACAACTAATTATGCACAAGTTCTGTACATTGAAACTACAAAATATTACTAAGAGAAGCTAAAGAAGACCTAAATAATGGAGAAATATATTGTGTTAATGGATTGAAATAGTCAACGTTTTTGAATTATCTACAGATCCATCTATAGATCCATCTATAGATCCAATTAAAATTCCAATATTCTTTTTGTGTATTGTTAAAATGCTCATAAATGTGTGTGGCAATTCAGTGGGCTTACAACAGACAAAAATTTTGAAAAATAACAATAATGTTGTAGAACTTAGACTACTTGATTTCAAGATTTATTAGAGAACTCCATTAATCAAGATACCTTAGCAGTGGCATAAGGAGAGAAACACAGATCAACTGGAGAGAATGGAAAATCTAGAAATGACCCAAATAGACATGGTTAATTGATTTGGGAAAAGCATGCCAAGTTTGTTCAATAGGAAAAAAATAATATTTTCAACAAATCATGCTAGAGCAATGGGTTTATCATATATAAATATATGAATCACAAACCTGACCTCATATATACTCAAAAGTCAACTCAAAATATATCATAAGCCTAAATGTAGCAAAAAGTATAAATGAAATCATTCATTCACACAAAGACTTGGATTTTAAAATCCCCAGATTTTTATGCAAAATGGTAAAAAAAAAGAAAAAAAAACTGGGAACAACCAAAATACTTATCAACAGTTGAATGGATTAAAAGAAAATCTGTGGTATTTGTGTAAAACTGAATGATATCTAGCATTTAAGAAAAAAGAAAAAAACTATTGCACACAACAACATTAGTGAATCTCAAAAATATTCAGTGAAATAAGTAATACCCAAAAGACTATATTGTTTACACATTCTTTATATATATGTATATATGTGTTCAGTTCAGTCACTCAGTCGTGTCCGACTCTCTGCGACCCCATGAATAACAGCACGCCAGGCCTCCCTGTCCATCACCAACTCCCGAAGTTCATTCAAACTCATGTCCATCGAGTTGGTGATGCCATCCAGCCATCTCATTCTCTGTCGTCCCCTTCTCCTCTCGCCCCCAATCTTTCCCAGCATCAGTCTTTTCCAGTGAGTCAACTCTTCGCATGAGGTGGCCAAAGTTTTGGAGTTTCAGCTTCAGCATCAGTCCTTCCAATGAACACCCAGGATTGATCTCCTTTAGAATGGACTGGTTGGATCTCCTTGCAGTCCAAGGGACTCTCAAGAGTCTTCTCCAGCACCACAGTTCAAAAGCATCAATTCTTCGGCGATCAGCTTTCTTCACAGTCCAACTGTCACATTCATACATGACCATGGGAAAAACCATAGCCTTGACTAGACAGACCTTGGTTGGCAAAGTAATGTCTCTGTTTTTTAATATACTATCAAGGTTGGTCATAACTTTCCTTGCAAGGAGTAAGTGTCTTTTAATTTCCTGGCTGCAATCAGCATCTGCAGTGATTTTGGAGCCCCCCAAAAAATAAAGTCTGACACTGTTTCCACTGTTTTTCCATCTATTTCCCATGAAGTGATGGGACCAGATGCCATGATCTTCGTTTTCTGAATGTTGAGCTTCAAGCCAACCTTTACACTCTCCTCTTTCACTTTCATCAAGAGGCTTTTGAGTTCCTCTTCACTTTCTGCCATAAAGGTGGTGTTATCTGCATATCTGGGGTTATTGATATTTCTCCCAGCAATCTTGATTCCAGCTTGTGCTTCTTCTAGCCCAGTGTCTCTCATGATATACTCTGCATTTAAGTTAAATAAGCAGGGTGACAATATGCAGCCTTGATATATTTCTTTTCCTATTTGGAACCAGTCTGTTGTTCCATGACCAGTTGTAACTGTAGCTTTCTGACCTGCATACAGGTTTCTCAAGAGGCAGGTCAGGTGGTCTGGTATTCCCATTTCTTTCAGAATGTTCCACAGTCTATTGTGATCAACACAGTCAAAGGCTTTGGCATAGTCAATGAAGCAGAAATAGATGTTTTTCTGGAACTCTCTTGCTTTCTCCATGATCCAGCGGATGTTGGCAATTTGATCTCTGGTGCCTCTGCCTTTTCTAAAACCTGCTTGTACATCTGGAAGTTCATGGTTCACATATTGCTGAAGCCTGGCTTGTGTAGATGTACATATATCCAAAATCACAGATTAGACTGGCAAATTGAAGATATCCAGGAACAAGTTGACACTGTAGCATGAGTTTGAACACAGTCTGTTGACAGAAGTCTTTTTTCCTATAGGGATTCCAATCTTTATTTTGAGTCAAGACAAATTTCCAATCTGAAAATTAAAAGGGAGATAACATTTTGTGTCTAGAGATTGAAAATATCATAGGGATATTATTAACAGCCTTTTGTCAATAAATTTGACAACTTAGATGAAATGGAAAATTTTTGGAAAAATATATACAATTATGTGGTGAATATCTTTAACCTAGAGCCTGTAATTGCTAATATTTTCTATATTTGTTTTATCTTAGCTACCTAACCATTCCACTTGTCTGGAGATTTCCACAGACAGAGGAGCCTGGAGGGCTACACTTCACAGGATTGCAAAGAGTAGTACATGACTGGGTGACTGACACGCGCATGCACACACACACACACATCCATCACCAATACACAAGATGATATTTTTGCTAAATGAATATATCAGTGTATGTGTGTGTGTAAAATGATGTACCAGAAGAGTTACAGAGAATAAGTGGTAGAAATACAGGTTGTTATAGTTTTTCTTTATGATTTTTAGAATCTTATTAAAATTTTTAAATGACCCTTTTTGCATCATCATAAAAAACACTAGACTTATTTCTATTTTGAAAAAAAAAATTAGAAGGAGATCATTCTCCAGAGCTCTCAGCCCACTTTCTGGTAACACCTTAATAAACTGAGCCAGACCAGTATTTATGCTCCTGGACAATAATGTCTTTTCCTTTATTGTTTATCACGGAAAAAATACCAGTACTTGAAACAGTGGTTCACATTTTTTAAGTTCTCAATGACTATTTGTGGTCATAGCTTTAACCAACATAGACAGCATATTAAAAAGCAGAGACATTACTTTGCTGACAAAGGTCTGTCTAGTCAAAGCTATGATTTTTCCAATAATCATGTATGGATGTGAGAGTTCAACTGTAAAGAAAGCTGAAGAATTAATATTTTTGAACTGTGGTGTTAGAGACGACTCGAGAGTCCCTTGGACTACAGGGAGATCCATCCAGTCTATCCTAAAGGAAATCAGTTCTGAATATTCATTGAAAAGACTGATGCTGAAGCTGAAACTCCAATACTTTGGCCACCTGATGCGAAGAGCTGACTCATTGGAAAAGAGTCAATGTTGCTGGGAAAGATTGAAGGCGGGAGAAGATGGGGACGACAGAGGACGAAATGATTGGATGGCATCACCGAATCGACGGACATGAGTTTGAGCAAGCCATAGAAGTTGGTGATGGACAGGGAAGCCTGGCATGCTACAGTCCACTGGGTCACAAAAAGTCAGACATGACTGAATGACTGAACTATTTGTGAATGAATGAGTTGTTATTTTAGTTTTTATCAAGAAAAAAAAAAATGTGTTTTTTTGCCAAAGAGTATAGGCTTCTTGTGTACCAAGAGAAAGGAGGCTTAGGTCTTCTTTAATGAATGGTTTGACTGCCATTTATACCCTGTATTGAAGTCCATCCTCTTGGAAGTTTTCCTGCCATGAGGTGGGTAGGTCAAAGTTCTCCTAGGGCCTTGGTTCACAGTTCTTGATAACCACTGATTTCTACCTCTGTAGATTTTTCTTTGACTGAATATTATATGGATACTGAATATATGGGAAATAGATGGGGAAACAGTGGAAGCAGTGTCAGACTTTATTTTTGGGGGCTCCAAAATCACTGCAGATGCTGATTGCAGCCATGAAATTAAAAGACGCTTACTCCTTGGAAGGAAAGTTATGACCAACCTAGATAGCAAATTAAAAAGCAGAGACATTACTTTGCCAACCAAGGTCCGTCTAGTCAAGGCTATGGTTTTTCCCATGGTCATGTATGGATGTGAGAGTTGGACTGTGAAGAAAGTTGATCGCCGAAGAATTGATGCTTTTGAACTGTGGTGCTAGAGAAGACTCTTGAGAGTCCCTTGGACTGCAAGGAGATCCAACCAGTCCATTCTGGAGATTAATCCTGGGTGTTCATTGGAAGGACTGATGCTAAAGCTGAAACTCCAATACTTTGGCCACTTTATGCGACGAGTTGACTCATTGTAAAAGAGTCTAATGCTAGGAGGGATTGGGGGTGGGAGGAGAAGGGGATGACAGAGAATGAGATGGCTGGATGGCATCACCAACTCGATGGACATGAGTTTGAGTGAACTCCAGGAGTTCGTGATGGACAGGGAGGCCTGGCGTGCTGTGATTCATGGGGTCGCAAAGAGTCGGACATGACTGCGCGACTGAACTGAACTGAATATATATATTCTGAATATATATATACTGAATATTATATATATACTGAATATTTTATAAATAGAATAACAGCTTTAATGCTTGGATTTTTTCACTTAAATAATGCTTTTGAGATTCATTTATGTTGTGCATTTTGGCACCTTTTCACTGGTGTGTAGAGTTCTACTATATGAATAGATTGCAATTTGCTTATCTCATTCCCTTGTTGATGGCTCTTATGATTTTCAAGTCTGAGGCTCTTATGAGTAGAGTAGCTGTAAGCATTCACATATAGGTCTTTTTATGGTCTTATATTTTCCTTATCTTTGGACATATACATGAGAATGAAATTTCTTTCTTAAATACTATGTGTTTAGCTCTATGCAGCTTCCAAATTGATTTCCAAATAGTTCTGGGGAAAACAGAAGCTGTGACATCCTAGGCACACATAGGAGACCCCTTAACTGATTGAAATAGTCTTTTTATTCGATTGACCAGTGAAGATATCACATAGGTATGTTTTTTATGTTTTTATTAAACAGTGCATTTTTGTTTTCTGTACCTTTTTAATGTGTATTTCATAACTCAAAAAGGTGAAAAAGAAAAGATGGGGGAATAATTTAAGCATGTATATCCTCAATGAAGTTACACATTTAAATCCTAAAAGAAAATTTTTGAGTTGATCTATGTTTCCTCTCTTGAATGATTGATATTTTAGAGTGAAAGTTTAGTAAATTAGTTAGATCTAAGATCCTACTCATATGGCAAACAAAATTTATTGGATGTTTATAATCATCCCAAGTAAGTACTGTTTGTTTTGGTGTCTATTTTGAGTGATTACAAAGTATGCTAAAATATACTTAATACTATATTTTGAAAATTTTTTGACAATTGCTCAAGTCTTAAATGATTGTTAACCAGTTAGACTTTCTTTTCTTTGGATCATAAGCTTGTTCCCTGTGTGACTTTTGAATGTTTTCAATGAACCATAGGTATATGTTAGCTAACAGATGTTTGGACATTTAAAAAAGCCCCAAGGTTGCAATTTTATTTTCTGGTTACAAATCCTCAAAATTTATGCCAACAATTTTTAATCCCTCCCCCCACTTTATTAGGTAATAACTTTAGCAGAATCACACTTGAGCAATATAGACTTTTATAGATCTCTTTTCTACACTGCTTTACTCAGTCCTCTAACATTTTAACTAATTTGTTATAAACTTTCATTGACTCCTATAATATATTTACTAAAGTAAATCTACCTACCAGATGCATAGTTCTGTGTTAGTCACTGTGGGAACATGAAGATATGCAGGAGTCTACAAAAATATGCAAAGTTATCAGAAATATCAAATATATCCTAGTAAGGTTTTTTTGTGCTTGAATTTTTACAAATATTTTCTTATATTCTTTTGAATAAGCCTCATCAAATATAAATGTTGATAAAACTTTGTCAGTAGATGGTACTGCATATTCAAATGATACATAAAAGACTGATCATAACAAGATGAAAACAAAAGCAAATGAAATTACTTATCTTGAAGAAAAATGCCAAAAGACATTATTAATTGAAGTTAATTCATATCAAAGAGGTAGGATTTTTTTTTTCTTTTCTTTGGTATTAAGGAGTTCTAATTTGAGCAGAAGTCAGATTTATTTGAGATGTTTAATGAAGTATTTTGAAATAATAGCTCAAACAACAAAGTAATGAATGCCTGATAAAAATAAATGCATACAGGAGAAAAACTATTAAAAATGCCAAAATATGGAGGCTGAACAACACGCTGCTGAATAATGAACAAATCATTGAAGAAATCAAAAGAGAAATCAAAATATGCATAGAAATGAATGAAAATGAAAACACAACAACCCAAAACCTCTGGGACACTGTAAAAGCAGTGCTAAGGGGGAAGTTCATAGCAATACAGGCACACCTCAAGAAACAAGAAAAAAGTCAACTAAATAACCTAACTCTACATCTAAAGCAACTAGAAAAGGAAGAAATGAAGAACCCCAGGGTCAGTAGAAGGAAAGAAATCGTAAAAATTAGGGCAGAGATAAATGCAAAAGAAACAAAAGAGACCATAGCAAAAATCAACAAAGCCAAAAGCTGGTTCTTTGAGAAGGTAAATAAAATTGACAAACCACTAGCCAGACTTATCAAGAAACAAAGGGAGAAGAACCAAATCAATAAAATTAGAAATGAAAATGGAGAGATCACAACTGACAACACAGAAATACAAAGGATTATTAGAGAATACTATCAGCAATTATATGGCAATAAAATGAATAACCTGGAAGAAATGGACAAATTCCTAGAAAAGTACAACTTTCCAAACTGAACCAGGAAGAAATAGAAAATCTGAACAGACCCATCACAAGCACGGAACTAGAGGCTGTAATCAGGAATCTTCCAGCAAACAAAAGCCCAGGTCCAGATGGCTTCACAGCCGAATTCTACCAAAAAGTTAGAGAACAGCTAACACCTATTCTACTCAAACTCTTCCAGAAAATTGCTGAGGAAGGGAAACTTCCAAACTCATTCTATGAGGCCACCATCACCCTAATCCCAAAACCTGGTAAAGACCCCACAAAAAAAGAAAACTACAGGCCAATATCACTAATGAACATAGATGCAAAAATCCTTAACAAAATTCTAGCA
The DNA here is from genome assembly GCF_049115385.1 of Moschus berezovskii. NCBI lineage: Eukaryota > Metazoa > Chordata > Mammalia > Artiodactyla > Moschidae > Moschus > Moschus berezovskii. Next base: position 86,094,853 of record NC_142469.1, on the reverse strand, counting down.
ATCAGAATCCAACAACATATTAAGAAGATCATACATCATGACCAAGTGGGCTTTATTCCAGGAATGCAAGGATGCTTCAATATCCACAAATCAATCAACGTAATACACCACATTAACAGACTGAAAAATAAAAATCATATGATTATTTCAATAGATGCAGAGAAAGCCTTCGACAAAATTCAACATCCATTTATGATAAAAACCCTCCAGAAAGTGGGAATAGAAGGGACATACCTCAACATAATAAAAGCTATATATGACAAACCCACAGCAAACATTATCCTCAATGGTGAAAAACTGAAATATTTCCCCTAAAGTCAGGAACAAGACAAGGGTGCCCACTCTCACCACTACTATTCAACATAGTTCTGGAAGTTTTGGCCACAGCAATCAGAGCAGAAAAAGACATAAAAGGAATACAAATTGGAAAAGAAGAAGTAAAACTTTCACTGTTCGCTGATGACATGATCCTCTACACAGAAAACCCTTAGAGACTCTACCAGAAAACTACTAGAGCTAATCAATGATTACAGTAAAGTTGCAGGATATAAAATCAACACACAGAAATCCCTTGCATTCCTATACACGAATAATGAGAAAATAGAAAGAGAAATTAAGGAAACTATTCCATTCACTGTTGCAATTAAAAGAATTAAATACTTAGGAATATACCTACCTAAGGAAACAAAAGACTTGTACGTAGAAAACTATAAAACACTATTGAAAGTAATCAAAGAGGACACTAATAGATGGAGAAATATACCATGTTCATGGATTGGAAGAATAAATATTGTAAAAATGAGTATACTACCCAAAGTAATTTATACATTCAATGCAATCCCTATCAAGCTACCAACGATATTTTTCACAGAACTAGAACAAATAACCTCACAATTTGTATGGAAATACAAAAAACCTCGAATAGCCAAAGCAATCTTGAGGAAGAAAAATGGAACTGGGGGAATTAACCTGCCGGACTTCAGGCTCTACTACAAAGCCACAGTCATCAAGACAGTATGGTACTGGCATAAAGACAGAAATATAGATCAATGGAACAAAATAGAAAGCCCAGAGATAAATCCACGCACCTACGGACACCTTATTTTTGACAAAAGAGGCAAGAATATAAAATGGAGAAAAGACAGTCTCTTTAACAAGTGGTGCTGGGAAAACTGTTCAGCCACTTGTAAAAGAATGAAACTAGAACACTTCCTAACACCATACACAAAAATAAACTCAAAATGGATTAGAGAGCTAAATGTAAGACCAGAAACTATAAAACTCCTAGAGAAGAACGTAGGCAAAACACTCTCCGACATAAATCACAGCAGGATCCTCCATGACCCACCTCCCAGAATATTGGAAATAAAAGCAAAAATAAACAAATGGGACCTAATTAAAATCAAAAGCTTCTGCACAGCAAGGGAAACTATAAGTAAGGTGAAAAGACAGCCTTCAGAATGGGAGAAAATAATAGCAAATGAAGCAACGGATAAAGGATTAATCTCCAAAATATACAAGCAGCTCCTGCAGCTCAATTCCAGAAAAATAAATGACCCAATCAAAATATGGGCCAAAGAACTAAATAGACATTTCTCCAAAGAAGACATAAAGATGGCTAACAAACACATGAAAAAGTGCTCAACATCCCTCATAATCAGAGAGATGCAAATCAAAACCACAATGAGATACCATTTCACACCAGTCAGAATGGCTGCTATCCAAAAGTCCACATGCAATAAATGCTGGAGAGGATGTGGAGAGAAAGGAACCCTCTTACACTGTTGGTGGGAATGCAAACTAGTACAGCCACTATGGAGAACAGTGTGGAGATTCCTCAAAAAACTGGAAATAGAACTGCCATATGATCCAGCAATCGCACTCCTGGGCATACACACCGAGGAAACCAGAATTGAAAGAGACACATGTCCTCCAATGTTCATCACAGTACTGTTTATAATAGCCAGGACATGGAAGCAACCTAGATGTCCATCTGCAGACGAATGGATAAGAAAGCTTTGGTACATATACACAATGGAGTATTATTCAGCCTTCAAAAAGAATACATTTGAATCAGTTCTAATGAGGTGGATGAAACTGGAGCCTATTATACAGAGTGAAGTAAGCCAGAAAGAAAAACACCAATACAGTATACTAACGCATATATATGGAATTTAGAAAGATGCAAATGAGAACCCTGTATACGAGATAGCAAAAGAGACACAGATGTATAGAACAGTCTTTGGGACTCTGTGGGAGGGGGTGAGGGTGGGATGATTTGGGAGAATGGCATTGAAACACGTATGTTGTCATATGTGAAACGACTCGCTAGTTCAGAGTCGATGCATGTTATAGGATGCTCGGGGCTGGCATGCGGGAATGACCCAGAGGGAGGATAAAGGGAGGAGGGAGGTGGGAGGGGGGTTCAGGAGGGGGAACTTATGTAAACCCGGGGCGAATTCATGTCAATGTATGGCAAAACCAACCAATATAATATTGTAAAATAATTTGCCTCCAATGAAAAATAGATTAATTAAAAAAAAGAAAAAAAATGCAATTGTTTACCATCTAAATCTCTTTGTGCTCTGACACCGTTCTCCTTTCAGGCTACACCATGATATGCCCCTTCTTTTTCTACATTGCTTTAAATGAATTTATTTAATGCTAAATATGTAGCAACTTAATAAAAATACCATTTGCCAAATATCACATTCAGGTCAAATAAAAAAAAGAATATTAAATTTTATTGTATTTAAAATATTAATTTGTTTGGTGTTTGCAACGTTTAACATTTTAACACCATGTTTGTGTGTTAGTCACTCAGTCATGCTCTTTGCTATCTCATGGACTGTATCCCACCAGGCTCCTCTGTTCATGGAATTCTCCAGGCAAGAATACAGGAGCAGGTGGCCATTTCCCTCTCCAGGGGATCTTTCTGACTCAGGGATGGAACCCAGGCCTCCTGCACTGCAGGCACATTCTTTACCATCTGAGCCACCACTGTTATTCTCACTAGATATTTCAGTCCCCTTCCCAAGCATCCCTAGCTCCCTAAAACCTGCAGATCCTATCCATAGTGCTTAGCATAATGTTTGCTTGTCTAATTGCTCAGTCCTGTCGATTCTCTGCGACTCTCTGGACTGTAGCCCACCAGGCTCCTCTGTTCATGAAATTTTCCAGGCAAGAATACTTGAGTGGGTTGCCATTTCCTTCTCCAGGGGATCTTCCCAACTCAGGGATCATACCTACGTCTCCTGTGTCTCCTGCATTGCAGGTGATTCTTTACCCACTGAGCCATAGGGGAATCTCAGCATAATGTTCACGTCGCTCAAATATTTGATTTGTACATCTCTGTGCTTCTATTAATATAGATAAAAATGACCATTTCCTATTTTTATCAACTTTTACATTAAATCAATATTATTATTAAATTACTGATTTTTATTGGATTTTTTATTGATTTTTATTTATTGATTGATTTATTATTGATTTTAATCAGACACTGATTAAGTATTATAGTTGAAATAATTCTGCTCCTTGCTGTGCTGTGCTTAGTTGTTTCAGGTGTGTCCGACACTTTGCAACCTTATGGACCTCAGCCTTATGGTCCAGCCTTATGGACCTCCTGGATTCTCCAGGCAAGAATACTGGAATGGGTTGCCATGTGCTCCCCAGGGTATCTTCCCAACCCAGGGTTCGAACCCTGGCCTCCTGCTTTTCCTGCATTGCAAGCAGATTCTTTACCATGGAGCCACCAGGGAAGCCCAATTCTGCTCCTTGCTTTTCTTATTTCAGTTGTCGTATATTCCTTTTCTTAAAATTAGGTTGCTGCATATTATTTGGAATATTTCTAGGAGAAATAACAGTTCAATATATGTGTGTTCCAAACATGCCATGATTTTTAAAAAATATGTTGTATTGATGATAAGGAAATATAAATGGCAAACATAATAAAGTAACATATAATCAAAAGCTTTAGGATGCAATTCTGACTTCATTACAGGAATAATGTAAGACCTATAAGAAATTTTTAATCTGATTTTGAAAATATGATATTTCTATTTAGGAAATGTCTCCTTTATTACTCTTTTTTTCAAGAAAAATAATGACTTTTTAGCCTTTTTGCTCCTCTTGAGTTGATTTCTCAGTATTTCACTGTCAGGAAAAGTATTAAATAGGAAACTAATTTTCAGTATTGAAAGGAGATGAAATTTTCATTTTCCGAGTGGCTTCTGGTATATAAGACATAGCTTTATACACATTACAATTATGTAATATCATATCCTTTTGTTCATCCCTTATTATTCTTTAAAAAGGAATATCTTGATTAAATGAGAGCACATTGACAGGAATATCTTGATTAAGTGAGAGCACACTGACCTGACAGAAGACAAAAAGAATGGTATGCATTCAACTATATACATACCACAGACAAGAGACTTTTATTGTAAATAGTTTATATTAGAAATCTTTAAAAAAAAGAGATCTATAAATATTCTAAGTCTATACGACCACCCTGAAACATAAAATAGAATGGCAGTATATTTAAGGAAAATAATTATAATGTGATAAATAATTCCCTCAGGAAAATAAATGTGATCTGGAAGCCTGAGTTGTTTTATATGAATATATTTTAGAGCTGTGAAAAAAAAATGAAAAATGACTACCTAGAAATAACCATTCTCCTTGTATGGGATCTAGTATATACAGCAAGCATATGTTCGACTATCTTCTTAAAAGATTCAATACATTGTTTCCTTTCAAGGCACAGGTCACTGTACTTAGTCCCTGCCTTTCGTGTGTCAGCTATAGTATGAAAATTTTACTCATTCTACAGAAACAATCATATCATTTCTCTGTGGGACATAAAACCCAAAGAAATGAGATTTCTTCAATTAACATGGGGTGCAAACTTTATAAATATTCACCTTTCAGCTTGAGTCACTTATTGGAAAATCTCTGATTCTCCTGAAAACCTTTTGGAAACCTGATGTGAAATAAAAGCGTGTATCTGTATGGAATGCCAGAAAAAGGATGAAGGTGGTACCTCACAGAGGTTGGACCCGGAAGGGACTGACACCGCTTCTTTATTCCAGGTCTTTGTCCCTCTCTTAGAAGCTCTTTCACTGTGGGTTGAGGTGGTGGATGGAGTGGCAGGCACCACTCTGCTCTACATTCTGAAGCTTTATTACTTTGCTGAGTACTGTGAAATAAGGAAACAGGTTCAAAGTCTGAAGATTCCTTTACAACGTATGCTTGTGTTTTGTGCTCACTCGTGTCCGACTCTTTGTGAGCCCATAGACTGTTGCCTAACAGGTTCCTCTGTCCATGATATTCTCCAGGCAAGAATACTGGAGTAGATTGCCACTTCCTGCTCCAGGGATCTTCCTGACCCAGGAATCTAACCTGAGTCTCTTGAGTCTCCTGCATTGGCAAGTGGATTCTTTACTACTGCACCACCTGGGAAGGCCTCCTTTACAATGTACAATAATGTCTAACATTCTACTTAATTTCTAAAGAAGAAAAAAAAAAACAGTGTATATGCTTATCCTAATCATGGGGCTCTTTCTCCAATGGAAAGAGAAGTACTTCCTTATCTTAGTAAACACTACAAGGAATTTATTATGGTTTTCGTTGAGCATTCTTTGTGGGCGTATACCTAGAAGATACTAGTTAGAATGTTTATACGACATATCTGGATTCACAGAAGTAGGGAGCTGAAATAAGGAAATAAGGGAGAGAAAAAATAAATTGCCCTTTTTTGACCATATTACTATTCCTTCTCAGGTCCATGTCTGTTTTTTAGTAACAGCTTAACTGACACATAGCACACAATTCATCTATTCAAAGTGTATAATTCAACCTTTTTAAATATTCAGAGACATGTGCACTGGAAACTGTGCTGTCATGTTTTGATTTCTGGAGGGGACCACCCTTTAAGCTGCTGGCAAGTTGATTTCATAGGACAGTTTCCTCTGTGGGTAATACCTTCTTCGCCAGTCACTATGTGTGTGAATACTTTGAAGGGCCGACTGCTTGCTCCAACCACGAGGGACACCTCTTCAGAGCAGGTAACTCTTTTCCAAGTACATCTTGCTCCCATTTGGCCCTCCTGACATTGCTGACCCAGATCAAGGATCTCATTTTACCACACATGTAAAATAGCATTGGGCTCTCCAACAGGGTATCCAGTGGAACTTTCATCCTCCATATGGGCCTCTGGCATTATTGAACAGCACAGTGGTCTTCTAAAACCTTTGCTCTTTAAGTAACAGGTTAGTAAATGGACTCCTAAATGAACTTTAATGCTACCAGGGGCACTTAAATCTCTAAACTCAGCCATATGGCCATCACTCTTCTTACACCAACTGGGCTCACCTCATCATGCTGCCTACGATTGCTATTGAGGGGAATCTGATCTTTTCATCTTATAGAATAGAATTATTTACATATTTCTCAATAATTTTGAGTCCTTTTATCTGGTGACTCAGACAGTAAAGAATGTCTGCAATGAAGGACACCTGGGTTTGATCCCTTGATCAGTCAGGAAGATCCCCTGGAGAAGGGAATGGCAACTCACTCAAGTATTCTTGCCTGGAGAATTCCACGGACAGAGGAGCCTGGTGGGCTTCAGTCCATTGGGTCGTAAAAACGTCAGACACAACTGAGTTACTAACACTTTCTTTTTCACTTTATACATTTAACATTTCAATACTCGGAATATTTATTAATTAAAAATTATGATGAGACAGACAAGAGTAAAGATGAATAAGTTTTGCCATCCAGTTAGAAAAAAAGCTAACTTGATTTACAGTTTTAATATTATTTAAAATTACATGTTGAACATATTTGGAGGAGAATTAAAACTTTCTGGAAAAAAATTGTTATTAAATGCCTATCAGAATGTGTGTCTTACCCTGATTCTAACAGCTCTCCTGAAGAGGGAAGCTTAGAACTGTTCTGATCTAGGGACATGACTGATCCCTTGCTTTAAATAACAGATGGTGTGATGTGACACATAGCAGCAATGCATATCAGCTTTAGAATATGAATTAAGAATGTAGGAAAGGATTTCTTGAGCGGACAGTAATGGGAGTGAAGTTGTTTGAAGAACTGTAGCAGCTACTGGTATAAAGAGGAACTATGAATATTTTATGTAGAAGTAGTCTCAGGATGTTTATTTTCTTTATTTTTTATTTTTATTTTTCCTCTTTTTTTTTATCGGAAGCTAATTATTTTACAATATTATATTGGTTGGTTTTGCCACACGTTGACATGAATCCGCCCCGGGTGTACATGAGTTCCCCTTCCTGAACCCCCCTCCCACCTCCCTCCTCCCTTTATCCTCCCTCTGGGTCATCCCCGCACACCAGCCCCGAGCATCCTGTAACATGCATCGACCCTGAACTGGTGATTCGTTTCACATATGACAACTTACATGTTTCAATGCCATTCTCCCAAATCATCCCACCCTCACCCTCTCCCACAGAGTCCCAAAGACTGTAATATTTAATTAAATCATTTCATTTCCATGCTAAATCTACATAATTGGCCAAAAACACACCTGAAGATGAAGGCCGGTATTTTTCTAGTGCTAACAAAAAAATTATCAAGAGAGAAATCTTCTGACAGACATCAGAAAGGAGTAGAAAGAGTACCCACCTCATTAGTTTAAGCAGGGCCTTATATACTTCTCAACTGGCTAATGAGAATAGATAAAAAGAATAAACTCAAGGTTGTAAGAGCTTTTCTTTTACTAGACCCTTTCCCAAGGAATACATCCTGAGATAACTTTGGCACAAGATTAGCCAGGGAGAATGGATTCCGGGGCAAAACGTCTCTGGGTGAGATACACTGTTGCCGTGTAATCAGGGGTACACATCTTGAGAAACAGATTCCCAGGCAAGATTTGTTACAATTGTAATCACAGAGCTTAAGAAAAGGATTTCCATGAGTAAGACATTGTGCTGTGTGATCATTAGTTCTGGACCTAAAGAAAGGCCGGTTCTCAGGTGAAAAACATTGTAGGCTTAAGGAAAGCATGAGTGAAAATGTTCACCTTCTCCTTCAAAGGCCCTAAGCTTTAACTCGCACAGGTCTCCTTGACTGACTCTAACCTCATAAGCTAGGGCGGGAATTGCTGCATCCAAGAGTCTCCATACCATTAGTGGGAGCTGAATAAGTGAAGGGATCACCCACTTCTTGCCACATCTACCTGGAACTTAACCTCATCAACAGGCAGCTGGGAGCAGGTTGAGAAAGCCTGATGTTCTCCCTTCCCAAGAAAATAGACCTCTGACTGGGAGTTAGGTGGAGATTGAACCCTGGGTTCTTAATTGAGATAATGTGGAGTTGAATCTTCATCCTTTTTGTTGGAGAAAGGAAGGTAAGGTTTAGTTCAAATGTCACAGAATGCCTCAATTCTTACCAAATTTTGTTCGTTAATTTAAATATATATTTATTTACTGTATTTTTAGGGCCATTTTCAGACACTTTGGTCGTTGTCACTTTTATAGTTCTCACCAGTTTCATTGATGAATTGGTCTCTGGAGCTCATCATGTTGTCATGTCAGAAGTGGCTTCCTCATGTCTATTTTTAAGTCTTCTCTCGTAAGTCTATTCTTCTCAAACTGTGATAGCCATAACCTGTGGTAATAATCTGTGGTATTCCAAGGAGTTTGGCAGGGCACGGGATAAACTTGGAATATCTGCCTGTCTCTTGATTTAATCCACATATGTATAGGGAAAAACATTTATATTAATACAATGACATTACGGTAATAACATATGTGAATGAGATGGACTTTAAACATAAAACCCGATAGTTTGAAGAGTTCTCCAGTAGTGAGCTACCTTGAGCAACACCTCCAGGCTCTTAATGTAAGTTTGCGTTTTCTTATAGAATCTGTAGTGGGCATTAGCCAAGTACTGAATTTGGCAAACAACACATGGAAAATAAAATTGTCTGTGCTCTGTGATGATATTTACTTAAAAATCCCCAAGGTTTTCTTGCTCAATACTATATATTAAATAATATTATATGCATAGCATAATTAAACCAAAAGATGCAGCTTCTTCTTCAAGGGTTCTGTAATTGAATTGAGAGCATGATGAAAGCAGTGTATTCTTTTTTCAACTTGAATTAAAATGTAAAACATATTAGTGTAACATAAATATACACAATTTAACAACAACAAAAAAGATCCTTTAATGATTCAGTTTTAGTTAAAAAAAAATAATAGTGTATTAGATGTAAGGCCTCCTCTTTGCCCTCTACTTCTATTGAGATGTCCTTCTCAATCGCTCTTAATCTTTCTATATTTTTTCTTCTTTCCCCTTAAGGTTTGACTATGCAACTTTTTATGCTCACATCATTTTAACTGCATTCTCAAGGCTAATTATTCCCAAAAGAACATCTCTAATCTTGTCCTTTCTATCTCCCTTCCTTCCACCAATCTAATTACATAGAGTGTTGTGTTCCAGAAAAATACTGACAGATCATTTTCCCAGTTGAGTTCCCCAACTATTAAAATGAATCTCAACCCTCACTTTCATTTCCTCCAACTATTGACTCTAGTGCTGAATTTAGCACAGCCTCTAAAATGAAAGTGTGCTAATGATTCCAGGGAACTATAAAACATGAAAATTACAAATATTTCAATATACTGCCAAGAGAACATAATACAGTACTCAGTGTATTGCCACTTGACAAATAGTTTTAGACTTTTAGGGTTTCTTATGAAGCTAAGATTAGTAGTTTGAAGTGCTGTAATAGAATATCATGTACCTTCCTAATTTATCTTCAAGATACACAAATCATCAGGAAAAAATCTGTTTCTAAGACACTGATTGTGAAATATGTTCCTGCTGTGTTAAGACAGAGTACAATATTTTCCTGCTTGCCAGTTACCTTATTTGTTATCTTATCTTTGATATTATATCATTTTTTGCACAAATGCATTTCTCAACCTGAGTATTAACCATCACATTATTTTTTGTTACACATATCCAAAAAGGCACAAATTGTACTAGGTGATTTCTCCTGCTTTTCCTTTAATTGATGTTTTGATAGAAATCATTTTGGACTGAAGTGCTGAATCCATTTTCAAGGGTTCCAGCTTATCTATGGAAACCTGTGACATCCCTACTTCCTAACTGAACCCCAAATAAAAATGTTTACAACTTATGCATTAGGTTTCTTCAAGATGAGTTCAAATTAGAAATCTTCCACAGCAATAATAATTATTACCCATAATATATAACAAGTTAGTCTTTAACACAAAAATTAAATATTTTTAAATTATTCAATCTCTCTGATTTAAAATGACATCCACAAAGGATGAATAGGTGCTGAGTCATACTCAGCTGTTAGAGTATCAATCCCACATTTGCTGGCTATACGGATTTGAAAAAAACAAATAATAAATCCTAGAGTCAGGTGTTATATTTTCATCAAAATGAATATAATAAAAAAGCATGACATTCATGAGATTACTTTAAACATTAAATGTGATAATGCCTATAAAGTGAACACTTGGTATATATTGAGTTTTAGCTATCAAGAATGAAAATGTCAGGTTCTTTACCATGTGGCAGTTATCATTTTTAGAAGTGTAAGTTATTATTTCATGTTAGTTTCACAATTTAAAAAGAAATCAGTGAAGTTAAATAATACAGTTGCGCTATGGCCATTCAGGTAGTAACATCTGAGCTGAAATAGCATCAGGCTGAGTCAGAAAACTCAACCATTATAATCTGCTGAGTATAATCAAGAGCCCATAATATCTGAAAATAGCAGGAGGGGTTTGATTTAAGCACTTATACTTAAGAACTCTTCAGGAGTTCAGCTGATTTTCTTCCCTTTTTCCAGAAAAAAAAATTCTTTTCTTCCTTTTCATTAATGGGGAAAACATACTGAGCCTTTTTTTTTTTTAATTAGGCATTGTAAGAAGAAGTCTTCTTTTATAGCCTTTTCAAGAGCCTAGAAGAACATTTGAGATTGTGAGGAAAAACAAATTTATTGACCCTAAAATATTAGAATATACATACCAACTCAGTATCAATAGATGTTGAAATCCACACACAAAAAATAATCAAGTAATCTCTTTAATATTTCTCTCTCATATCATGTAAGGAGGTTGGGAAGATCCCCTGGAGAAGGGAAAGGCTACCCACTCCAGTAGTCTGGCCTGGAGAATTCAGGCAAGGAGTAAGTCATGACTGAGTGACTTTCACTTTCCCTTTTCATGGATTATTTGGGGCTTCCTTGGTGGCTCTATGGTAAAGAATCCTCCTGTCAATGCGGGGGGATGCAAGTTTGACCCCTGGGTCAGCAATAACCCCTGAAAAAGAAATGGCAAACCACTCCAGTATTCTTGCTGGGAAATTTCATGGACAAAGGAGCCTGGCAGGCTATAGTCATGGGGTCACAAAAGAGTTGGACCTGACTTAACAACTAATCAACAACAAAAATGGATGTATTTAGTGTGAGTCTCAGGTAGACCAAGATAATATTAATTTGTTGTGGACACTGCTAAAGGAAGATGTACTCTGGCCTGAAAAGTTATTCAAAGCACCCACTCTGCCACCAAGGATTGCTTAAAGGAAACTATCAATAGTCCTTAAAATTGTTGTTTAGTCGCTAAGTTGTGTCTGACTCTTTGCAACCTCATGGACTAAAGCACACCACGGAAAGGCTTCCCTATCCTTCACTATCTCCAGAGTTTGCTCAAATTCATGTCCATTTAGTGGGTGATGCTATCCAACCATCTCATCCTCCATCACCCCTTTCTCCTCCTGCTCTCAATATTTCTCAGCATCAGGGTCTTTTCCAATGAGTCAGCTCTTTGTATCAGGTGACCAAAGTAATGGAGCTTCAGCTTCCAAGGAATATTCAGAGTTGATTTCTTTTAGGATTAACTGGTTTGATCTCCTTACAGTCCAAGGGACTCTGAAGAGTCTTCTTCAACAGCAGAATACAAAAGCATCAATTTTTCAGCACTTATGGTCCAACCTCACATCTGTACATGACTACTGGAAAAACCATAGCTTTGAGTAGTTAAACCTTTGTCTGCAAAATGATGTCTCTGCTTTTTAATACACTGTTTGTCATAGCTTTTCTTCCAAGGAGCTCTTGTCTTGTAATTTTGTGACTATAGTCATCGTCCGCAGTGATTTTAGAGCCCAAGTAAATAAAATCTGCCACTGTTTCCACTTTGTTCCCATCTTTTTGCCATGAAGTGATGGGACCAGATGCCATGATCTTAGTTTTTTGAATGTTGAGTTTTAATGTTGTAAAGTCCTTAAATACAGCCAGTCAATTTGTATCCAAATTTTTTACTTCCAGTTTTCTTTTCTGTCAGGTCTCTAAATGTTAGCATGCTACTTTCTCCTCAGTACTCTCTTCTGATTAAAAAACAAACAAACAAACAAAATTCAAACCTCAAAACTTCATTTAGATATAATTGGCAAATACTAAATGACATATATTTAAAATGTGAAGTTTGGTAGGTTTTGACTTATACTTGTGAAGCCCCTGCCCTGTCATCTTTTTGCTTTTGCTCTGAATTTCCTTCTCCTTTAGAGCCATAATCAACATTCATTTATAATCTATACCACCGTGTCTTGGTGTTTTAAATGGGCCTCAAAAACATCACCACATTCCAATTGTTCCAGTCATAACCAACAGTGCTAAGTATGCCGAGAGTTTTTAAATTATTTGGAGAAGGAAATGGCAACCCACTCCAGTATTCTTGGCTTGAGAATTCCATGGACAGAGGAGCCTGGTGGGCTACAGTCCATGGGGTCACAAAGAGTTGGACACGACTGAGCGACAAACACTTTCACACATTCAGTTATTATATTAGCTGGCTCTTTTATCATGTGGATAAACATCTTTTAAACTTATCGATCAAGTATGTTTTGTGGGTGTGTTTTGCATATCCTTCAGAAAAACTATCGTCTTGTGTACTTTGTTTCTTCTGGAGACATATGTGTTTAGTCTCTTCAGTTGTACCTGACGCTTTGTGACCTTATGAACTATAGTCTGCCAGGCTCCTCTCTCCACAGGATTCTCCAGGCACGAATACTGGAGTGGGTTTCCACTTCTTCTTCCAGAGTATCTTCCCGACTCAGGGATTGAGCCCACATTTCTTATGTCTCCTGCATTGGCAGGTGGGTTCTTGACCACTAGTGACACCTCAGAAGCCCTGGAGACGTAGCTACAAGGGAATTATTCAGTCTCTTGTGGAGCCTGGGTGAGAAGTGATTCTAGCTGGGGACATTCAGAGCCAAGGGATGCTACACTGAGATGGAGAAAGGCATGACAAGGAAATTAAATGAAACTCTTTCATTTCATTGTGGATATGTGTTTAGTTTCCAGTAAAGGGCTGTTACACTGAAAGATGAAATTCTTAACAGTGATTGCTTAGGAGAGGATTGGAGGTTCAATAACTCCCATGAGGCACTATCCTTGCCCAGGTTCACACCAGAATTGATGGGGAACATATGAGCAAGCTAGGAACACTTCATGATGCCTGTATTCCCTAGATCTGGAGTGTTATTTTGCATATCATAGAAGATGTTTCCTGCTGATTTTGGAGGAAGAATTGTAAACTAGTATTACACTCAATTTCCAGGGATGTATGAGAGAATGAATCTTCCAGATAATACTGTGAAGATTGCCTTTTACTAACAGCAATCTCATAAGAATTGAGTCCCAATGTTGGCTTATTTCATCTTCCAACTATATTGAATAATTGTCTCCCCCAACTGGGATTGTGCTTCCAGTATATAAATCAGTGCTAGCCCAATATTGTCTGAGGCTCTTAGATCTAGACCACGAATATTGTACATACAGTGTATTTTTTTTAAAGATTCGGTTTGCCTAATCTTCCATATATGGTAAGCCACATTCAGCTATCACACAGATCCAAGAAGGAGAGCTCACATTTGAAAAGTTTGAAATTTTTTTCATATATATATATATTTCTCTCAATCTTTCAGAAAACCAGGTGTACAGACCTTGGATTATGAAGTGTGTCCAGCAATAAACACTGAATAAGTTTTTGAATTTTGGTGGCTATAGTACATAGAAATTAGTAAGAGAATCTATGCAAAATTATTAGACTATTAAGACACAACATCCTGGGATATTAGTTTTCTAATGCAATAGTAACAAATTCAGTTCAGTTCATTTCAGTTCAGTCGCTCAGTCGTATCCGACTCTTTGCGACCCCATGAATCACAACACGCCAGGCCTCCATGTCCATCACCAGCTCCCAGAGTTCACTCAAACTCATGTCCATCGAGTCGGTGATGCCATCCAGCCATCTCATTCTCCGTCGTCCCTGTCTCCTCCCACCCCCAATCCCTCCTAGAATCAGACTCTTTATCAAACCTTTAGTACTTTATACTGCACAAATATATTTTCCTACAGTTGTAGAAGTCAGAGTCTAAACTTGGTAAGCAGGGCTCCACTCCTTTTGCAGGTTCTGGGAAGAATGTCTCTATGTCTTTTCCAGTTTCGAGGGATCCCCTATATTCCTTGGCTCATAGCCCCACATTGTTCTTGTTGTTGTTTAGTTGTTAAGTTATGTCTGAGTCTTTTTGTGATCCCATGGCCTGTAGCCTGCCAGACTCTGTCCATGGGATTTCCCAGGCAAGAATTATGGAGTAGATTGCCACTTCCTTCTCCAGGAGATCATCCTGATGCAGAGAAGAGATTGAACCTGCTTTTCCTTCATTGGCAGGCAGATTCTTTACCACTGAGCCACCAGGGAAACCCTCATAACTCTATATTCCATCCTAAAGTCAACAGTATAGCAGCTTCCAGTCCCTCTCTCTCCTTCTTGGCTTTTGGTTTCACAATGCCTTTACTCTAATCCTCCTACCTCCTTATTATAAGAACCCTTATGATTATGTTGGGACCACACATATAGTTCAGGCAGTCTCACTGTCAGAAAACCATTAATTTATTCACATATACCATGTCCGTTTTGCCATGAAAGGTAACATATTCAGTGGTTGCTGGAAACTAGGACATAAACATCTTTCAGGGTTCACATCAGGATAGCATATCCCAAGTGATATCAATCTAAAAGCCAAGAAGAGAGAACATTTACACATACCAGCCAAAAAGAAATACATCAGAAAATCTGTATGAAAATGAAGAAGTTGAAGAAAAGTAGTGAAAGGCAGTGTCTAGACCA
This sequence comes from Moschus berezovskii, assembly GCF_049115385.1. Classification (NCBI taxonomy): domain Eukaryota; kingdom Metazoa; phylum Chordata; class Mammalia; order Artiodactyla; family Moschidae; genus Moschus; species Moschus berezovskii. The sequence goes on along the minus strand of NC_142469.1, from coordinate 86,079,644 downwards.
AGAGCCACATATCTGTTTTTATAAATAATGTTTTATTGGGAAATAATCATGTTCATTCATTTTTATGTTGCCTATGGTTGTTCAATTAAATTCTGAAATGAACAGTCTACTAAATTCCTAGGGTGCTCTACAAAGTGCTTCAAGCTCTATACATTTTTTCTCTAATAGTTCTAGAGGGTTGAAGTCTAAAATCTGTAAGTTCATACATTATTTGAAGGTTCTAGGTGAGGAATATTTCTTTTAGATTTTGCTGGTTTCCGCAATCCTTGACATTCCTTACTTTACAGAGAATTAGTCCAATCTCTGTTTCCGTCTCCAAATGGCCTCTTCTTTGTGTGTTGTTTTCCAAATTTTTCTATTCCTAAAAATATGCCAGTCATTGTTTAGGGCCTGCTTCTGTCCAGTATGATCTTACCTTAACTTGATTATATCTGCATGACCTATTTCCAAATAAGGTCACATTCAGAGATCCCCAGGGTTGAACTTCAGCATATCTTTTTTAAGAGAACACATTTCAACCCATAACAGGTATCAAAAAACACTTAAAATGTTTTCCTAAGATGGAAAATAACAGTTATCCTAACTCACATTCTGCTTGACATCAATCAGTGGTAGGCTTTCATAACACTTTGTGTGCTGTGTGCTAAATTGCTTCAGTCATGTCCAGCTGTGTGCCAAGCTCCTCTATCTGTGGGATTCTCCAGGCAAGAATACTGGAATGGATTGCCATGCCCTCCTCCAGGGAATCTTCACTACCCAGGGATCGAACTTGCATCTCTATGTCTCCTGCATTGGCAAGCAGGATCTTTACTGCTAGCGCCACCTGGGAAGCCCTCATACCACTTTATATAAATACCAGATTCCTCCAGAAAAAGAAAAAAATTAAGTCATTTCAATGGTAGCATAATAAAATTGCATTTGAAATAGAAATACTAAAGATGTAGTGTGTGCTCAGTCATGTCCGACTCTTTGCAACCCCAAGAAGAGTAGCCCACCAGACTTTTCTGTCCATGGAATTCTCCAGGCATGAATACTGGAGTGGGTTGCCATTTCCTATTCTAGGGGATCTTAGCAACCCAGGGATTGAACACACATCTCTGTGTCTCCTGCATTGGCAGGGGGATTCTTTAGCACTGTGACACCTGTACATTCAAAGTCATGAAGTCTTCCATGAGTGAATACTTTTGGTTCCCATGTAATCACATAACCTCATTTGAAAAGCTAGATGTGTACTCTTCTTTATTTTGGTTTCAGGTCTTATTTCTAATTCCCTTTGGTAAAGTTATTCATGCACTTAACCTTATATGTCCCAAAACTTAGAGAATATATCATTGAGTAGCATACACAGAAATATATATTGGATATTTCTCTACAGCCAGAGTAAAATTTTGAAGTGCTACTTTATTTCTTTATAGTTTCATTATTTGGAATAAATTTTATCTAGACCTCTCTTTCAGGGCTTCTCTTGTAGCTCAGCTGGTAAAAAAATCCGCCTGCAATGCAGGAGACTCTGGTTCAATTTCTGGGTTGGAAAGATTCCCTGGAGAAGGGAATGGCTACCCACTCCAGTATTCTGGCCTGGAGAATTCCGTGGACTGTATAGTCCATGGGTTCACAAAGAGTTGGATTCTACTGAGCAAATTTCACAAACCTCTCTTTGTTTTTCAGTGGCTAAGTATGTTTTTATTTTTCTGCTGCCTGTTAAATTGAAGCTACAGTCTCAGAGATTGTCTTATTTTGTAAATATATCCAAAGGGTTATAAACAATGAGCCTTTCTGATAAATATAATATGTGATTATAAAAGTTCTCATACGTGATGTTTAATTCTTAATGGGAACCACAGATACTCTGATTCAGTGGGATGATATATCCTTTTGGAGTTCTGTATTGCCTCTCTGGTATAGTATGAATGCTGAAAGGAGTGAATACCGAGTTTTAGAAATGTAGATGGAGGGGGAGGTGGTTAGTCACTAAGTCCTGTCCAACTCTTGCAACACCATGGACTGTGGTCTGCCTAGCTCCTCTGACCATAAGATTCTCCAGGCAAGAATACTGGAGTGGGTTGCCATTTCCTTCTCCAGGGGATCTTCCCAACCCAGGAATCAAACCCAGGCTGAGTTACGAAGGAAGAGCTGATCATAAATTAGGGGGTATATCATATCATAAGGTTTGTTCTGGAAAAAAAATCATCCTTACTTGTGATCATTATTTGCTATTGATAAGTTTGGGTCATTAGACACATTTTTCCTCACAAATTACAGGATGTTTCAAATATTTGTATGAAGAAGAAATGTTATTGTAGTGTAATATTTTTACAGAAGAAAATCATATTTCAATATGATCTATACAGAGGCAAATTATCATGAAGCAGATTTACTCATGCAATTGTTTATGCTCATATTACTCTCTATAAAATTTCATAATTATCATTCATCATATTTTATTATACTCATTCATTTATATGACTGTCACTCCTTCTAAACTGTTAAGACTTCAACGTAGGACAATGCTTCATTTATCTCTGTAACCACTACCTGCGTTCTAACATATGGTAGTCATCTAATAAATGTTTAGGGTTTAAAAAAATAAATTAAGAATAAACTGGCATAGTTACTAGTAATTAAGCAGTGTATACACATGCAATAAAAACTGAATATGCAAATAAGTAATAATGAATTTTATTTAAGATATATTAAATATATGTAAATTAAAATTTTATATTGATTGAATGCTTGCCATATGCTTTGGTGGTGTTTTGCTTAGTTCAATTTAATGAGAAAGATGGCAAGTAAACTTCATATGTTCCAAGAAATTGGGACTCCACAAAGTTCCTGATAGTATGTTTAGAAGAAAAAGTAGATTATATAGGCCTTTTTATACAACTCTGTGTACAAACTCTGTTTTGTTTGTATATAAACTCTGTATACAACTTAATTTTATGTAAGGTATATATGACTATATAAATTATATGTTATATATAATTTTTCAGTTTATACTTAACAGTAATATTTCAGGATAGACTCAACAAATATATACTGAATTCTGATTTGATTCAAATCTTTTAACTCTCTCTGTTTTACATTTAATTATTATCACATTAAAAAATACTTTGTCTCTATTTTATAAATAAGTAATTTATAGGCTTAGATATATTTTTAAGATGAAATAGCTAGCAAGTATTGGAGTTAGAGACTGATTATTTCTGATTCTATACCCCTATTATTTCTATTTTCAAAGACATGATAGTGTGGTGGTAAATATTTCACAGTTAGCTAGAAGTGATTGGGTCTGATTTATTGCATTTACTGATTTTCATGGCACAAATACTCTTGCCTTGACTCATTTCAAGCTATCAATATCATTTCAATGAAAGTATAGTTTAAAATAAAATTTAACTCTTGGGTGCTAGTAACAAGCACCTCCAACACACCCCTGGAAAAGCAAATGATTCTTTTATGGACAGCTATAATATTAGGAAACAGTCATAGCAAAGACATTGATTATTAATATCTGTTAATGCTGGGTTAAGACAGTAAGAAATGGCATTAGGAGTTTAAGAAAATCAAGAAACAGTGGACAGACATGGTAAAATAAAAGATTTCCAGTGGTTAGATACCAGGAGAGAACACAAGATTACAAATGAGAAAATTCACAAAATTCTTATATATTCAGCACATCTTTTCCCATATCTTATTATGAGATATTTTATGAATTATGTCTTTCAAATAATATCATCTTTAATTAAAAAATATGGAAACAATTCAGATGCTAGGTAGCAGCACAACTAATTATAAATAAATGGTACAAGAGTCATATAATGGAATATTATACAGCAGTGAAAAAGAACGAGCTACTGCACAAGTTAGCATGGACGAAAGTCAATCATATTCAATTCAGTTCATTTCAGTTGCGCAGTCATGTCTGACTCTTTGCAACCCCATGATCTGCAGCACTGCAGGCCTCCCTGTCCATCACCAACTCCCGGAGTTTACTCAAACTCATGTCCTTTGAGTTGGTGATACCATCCAACCATCTCATCCTCTGTCATCCCCTTCTCCTGCCCTCAATCTTTTCCAGAATCAGGGTCTTTTCCAATGATTCAATTCTTCACATCAGGTGGCCAAAGTATTGGAGCTTCAGCTTCAGCATCAGTCCTTCCAATGAATATTCAGGACTGATTTCCTTTAGGATGGACTGGTTGGATCTCCTTGCAGTCCAAGGGACTCTCAAGTCTTCTACAACACCACAGTTCAAAAGCATCAATTCTTCAGCGCTCAGCTTTCTTTATAGTCCAACATGACTACTGGAAAAACTGTAGTTCTGACTAGGTGGACCTTTGTTGGCAAAATAATATCTTTGCTTTTTAATATGCTATCTAGGTTGCTCATAACTTTTCTTCCAAGGAGCAAGTGTCTTTTAATTTCATGTCTGCATTAACCATCTGCAGTGCTTTTGGAGTACAAAAAAATAAAATCTGTCACTGTTTCCACTGTTTCCCCATCTATTTCCCATGAAGTGATGGGACCAGATGCCATGATCTTAGTTTTCTGAACGTTGACCTTTAAGCCAACTTTTTCCACTCTCCTTTTTCACTTTCATCAAGAGGTTCTTTAGTTCTTCTTTGCTTTCTGCCATAGGGTGGTGTCATCTGCATATCTGAAGTTATTGATATTTCTCCCAGAAATCTTGATTCTAGTTTGTGCTTCATGCAGCCCAGCATTTTGCATGATGTACTCTGAAAATAAGTTAAATAAGCAGGGAGACAATATACAGCCTTGACGTACTGTGTTCCCTTTCCTTTGCATGGAACCAGTCTTTTTTCCATGTCCAGTTCTACCTGTTGCTTCTTGAACTACATACAGATTTCTCAGGAGGCAGGTAGGGTGGTCTGGTATTCCCATCTCTTGAAGAATTTTCCACAGTTTGTTGTAATCCACACAGTCAAAGGCTTTGGCATAGTCAAAAAGCAGAAGTAGATGTTTTTCTGGAACTCTCTTGTTTTTTTTGATGATCCAACATATGTTCGCAATTTGACCTCTGATTCCTCTGCCTTTTCTAAATCCAGCTTGAACATCTGGAAGTTCACAGTTCAGGTACTGTTGAAGCCTGGCTTGGAGAATTTTAAGTATCACTTTGCTACTTTGTGAGATGAGTGCAATTGTGCGGTAGGTTGGGTATTCTTTAGCATAGACCATTAAAAAAATCTCTTGACTTCCTACTTTTGCATTCCAGTCCCCTATGATAAAAAGGGCATCTTTTTTGGGTGTTAGTTCTAAAAGGTCTTGTAGATCTTTATAGAACTGTTCAACTTCAGCTTCTTCAGAATTACTGGTTGGGGCATAGACTTGGATTATTGTGATATTGAATGGTTTGCTTTGGAAACGAACAGAGTTCATCATGCCATTCTTTATATTGCACTCAAGTACTGCTTTTCAGACTCTTTTGTTGACTATGAGGACTGCTCCATTTCTCCTATGAGATTCTTGCCCACAGTAGTAGATATAATAGGCAGCTGAATTAAATCACCCATTCCATCCATTTTAGTTCACTAATTCTTAAAATGTGCATGTTCACTCTTGCCATCTCCTTCTTGACCTCTTCTAATTTACCTTGATTCATGAACCTAACACTCTAGGTTCCTATGCAATATTGCTTTTTACCACATCAGTCTTTACTTCCATCACCAGTCACATCCACAACTGAACATTGTGTTTGCTTTGTTTCTGTCTCTTCATTCTTTTGGAGTTATTTCTCCACTCTTCTTCAGTAGCATATTGGGCATCTACCAACTTGGGGAGTTCATCTTTCTGTGTTATATATTTTTGTCTTTTCATACTATTCATGGGGTGCTCAAAGTAAGAGTCAGAGAAGGCAATGGCAAGCCACTCCAGTACTCTTGCCTAGAAAATCCCATGGATGGAGCAGCCTGGTAGACTGCTGTCTGTGGGGTCGCTAAGGGTCGGACACGACTGAGTGACTTCACTTTCACACATTGGAGAAGGAAATGGCAACCCACTCCAGTGTTCTTGCCTGGAGAATCCCAGGGATGGCGGAGCCTGGTGGGCTTCCGTCTATGGGGTCACACAGAGTCAGACACGACTGAAGTGACTTAACAGCATCAGCAGCAGCAGCAAAGCAAGAGTACTGAAGTGGTTTGCCATCTCCTTCTCCAGTGGACCATGTTTTGTCAGAACTCTCCACCATGACCCGTCTGTCTTGAGTGACCCTACATGGCATGACTCATAGTTTCATTGAGTTAGATGAGACTGTGGCCCATGTGATCAATTTGATTTGTTTTCTATGATTGTGTTTTTCATTCTCTGAAGGATAAGGATAAGAGGCTTGTGGAAGCTTCATGATGGGAGAGACTGACCATAGGGGAAACTTGGTCTTGTTCTGATGGGTGAGGTCTTGTTCTGATGCTCAGTAAATCTTTAACGCAATTTTCTGTTGAGGGCCAGGGTTGTGTTCCCTACCTGTTGTTTGATCTGAGACCACACCGTGGTGGAGGTAATGAAGATAATGGAAACCTCTTTCAAAAGGTCCCATGCATGCACCGCCTCAGTCAAAACCCCCGACTGTGCAGCAGTCCACTGCTGACCCATGCTTCTGCAGGAGACTCCTGGACACTCACAGATAAATCAGGGTCATTCTCTTGTGGGGTCACTGCTCTTTTCTCCTGGGTCCTGGTGCGCACAAGGTTTTGTTTGTGTAGATCACAACAAACTGTGGAAAATTCTTCAAGAGATGGGAATACCAGACCACCTTACTTGCCTCCTGAGAAATCTGTGTGCAGGTCAAGAAGCAACAGTTAGAACTGGATATGGAACATCAGACTGGTTCCAAATTGGGGAAGGAGTACATCAAGGCTGAATATGGTCACCCTGCTTATTTAACTTATGTACAGAGTATATCATGTGAAATGCTGGGCTGGATGAAGCACAAGCTGGAATCAAGATTGCTAGGAGAAATGTCAATAACCTCAGATACACAGATAACACCACACTTATGGCAGAATATGAAGAGGAACTGAAGAGGTTCTTGATAAGTGTGAAAGAGGAAAGTGAAAAAACTGGCTTAAAACTCAACATTCAACAAACTAAGATCAAGGCATCTGGTTCCATCACTTCATGGCAAATAGATAGGAAAACAATGGAAACAGTGACAGACTTTGTTGTCTTGGGCTCTGAAATCACTGCAGATGGCGACTGCAGCCATGAAATTAAAAGATGCTTGCTCTTTGGAAGAAACACTATGATCAACCTAGATAGCATATTAAAAAGCAGAGACATTACTTTGCCAGAGCTATGGTTTTTCCAAGAGTCGTATAGGGATGTGAGAGTTGGACTATAATAAAAGCTGAGTGCTGAAGAATTGATGCCTTTGAACTGTGGTATTGGAAAAAATCTTGAGAGTCCCTTGGACAGCAAGGAGATCAAGCCAGTTAATCCTAAAGGAAATCAGTCCTGGATATTCATTGGAAGGGCTGATGCTGAAACTGAAACTCCAATACTTTGGCCACCTTATGCGAAGAAATGACTCATTGAAAAGACCCTGATGCTGGGAAAAATTGAAGGCAAGAGAGGAAGGGGACAACAGAGGATAAGATGGTTGGATGGCATCACTGACTCGATGAGCATATGTTTGAGCAAGCGCCAGGACTTGGTGATGGACAGGGAAATCTGGCGTGCTGCAGTCCATGGGGTCACAAAGAGTTGGACATAACTGAGTGATTGAACTGAACTGAACTGAATAACAAAATAGTCACAAAAATGCAAGCAGAAGGAGTCCATTTAAATATATTTTTAAAATAGGCAAAACTAATCAATATATTATTTTACATTTCCAAAGATAGTAAAAGTTTCTACAAAATTAGAAGGAATAATTGACAAAAAATTCTGAGTAGTGACTTTCTGCAAGAACAGAGATGGGAGATGTGAGTTGACTGTGGTAATAAAAGTGATTCTGCATGTTAGTAATGTTCTGTTTCCTGACCTCATGTCTGTATGTACATTGTTGAATTTTATTTATTCTTTAATCTTGCTTATGTGTTAACACATAAGATTGTAAAAACTTGCACAAATATTTTGAAAATTTAACATCAATTATAGTCATAACTCATAGGAAGTATACAAGATAATTTTAAATTATTATCTCTGCTTGTCGTGGATACATGGTGTTTTGGTACGAAAACAGGAATGAAATTAGTGGTATATAAGGTTTGTGTCGGACACGACTGAGCGACTGAACTGAACTGAACTGAACTGAAGGTTTGTGAGGACTTTTCTTTGTGTGCATCCCTATTCTTAGTGATGAGAGTAGTCAAAGCACATGGAAAGCACTTGAATATCATCAAATCTGATCACCTTCATCCTTGACTGTTTGATCAACATGGTTGGTAAAAAAATGAAATGTTGCAACATTAAAATAAGAGCAATCAAGTCTAAAATTAATTCAAAACAAAAGAAAAACATAAGTTCAAGAAACAGAATGATTTTAGATAGTTAAAAAAAAGACAATGTAAACATTCTTGTGAAAATGAAAATCTTTGGGAAATTTAGGTATTCTTTTATATTAAAAACATGTAATATAGTAGACCTAGAATATTGGAATATATGCTGAGCAATGTTAAATTCTACAACAGATGTCAGTGTGCTAAAAATGAAACTTCATGCCTCTAAGTTAGTAGCTTTATATAAATCATATAATTATATATAAAGTAGTGCTGAGATAAATGAAAAAAAGCAGTTAACATCCCAGTGTACATAATAACAACCACAGAAGATTTCTTTTATTAACAGCTAAATGGACTATGTAGGGCTCATCACAGATAATTTGACATAGCAGAAGTGGATAAAAAGTATGCATTATCTCTTCATTGGCTAATATGATCATTGATTAAGTTGTTATTACTATACATCATATTGGCCTTACACAATGTACAGAGAGCTCACATTTAAGAAATGACACTTTATTTATTTATTTATTTATTTTGGTAATTAATTTATTTTTTATTGGAGGCAAATTATTTTACAATATTATATTGGTTGGTTTTGCCATACATTGACATGAATTTGCCCCGGGTCTACTTAAGTTCCCCCTCCCGAACCCCCCTCCCACCTCCCTCCTCCCTCTATCCTCCCTCTGGGTCATCCCCGCACGCCAGCCCCGAGCATCCTATAACATGCATTGACCCTGAACTAGTGATTCGTTTCACATATGACAACATACGTGTTTCAATGCCATTCTCCCAAATCATCCCACCCTCACCCTCTCCCATAGAGTCCCAAAGACTGTTCTATACATCTGTGTCTCTTTTGCTGTCTCGTATACAGGGTTCTCATTTGCATCTTTCTAAATTCCATATATATGCGTTAGTATACTGTATTGGTGTTTTTCTTTCTGGCTTACTTCACTCTGTATAATAGGCTCCAGTTTCATCCACCTCATTAGAACTGATTCAAATGTATTCTTTTTGATGGCTGAATAATACTCCATTGTGTATATGTACCAAAGCTTTCTTATCCATTCGTCTGCAGACGGACATCTAGGTTGCTTCCATGTCCTGGCTATTATAAACAGTGCTGCAATGAACATTGGAGTACATGTGTCTCTTTCAGTTCTGGTTTCCTCGGTGTGTATGCCCAGGAGTGCGTTTGCTGGATCATATGGCAGTTCTATTTCCAGTTTTTTGAGGAATCTCCACACTGTTCTCCATAGTGGCTGTACTAGTTTGCATTCCCACCAACAGTGTAAGAGGGTTCCTTTCTCTCCACATCCTCTCCAGCATTTATTGCATGTAGACTTTTGGATAGCAGCCATTCTGACTGGTGTGAAATGGTATCTCATTGTGGTTTTGATTTGCATCTCTCTGATTATGAGGGATGTTGAGCATTTTTTCATGTGTTTGTTAGCCATCTTTATGTCTTCTTTGGAGAAATGTCTATTTAGTTCTTTGGCCCATATTTTGATTGGGTCATTTATTTTTCTGGAATTGAGCTGCAGGAGCTGCTTGTATATTTTGGAGATTAATCCTTTATCCGTTGCTTCATTTGCTATTATTTTCTCCCATTCTGAAGGCTGTCTTTTCACCTTACTTATAGTTTCCTTTGCTGTGCAGAAGCTTTTGATTTTAATTAGGTCCCATTTGTTTATTTTTGCTTTTATTTCCAATATTCTGGGAGGTGGGTCATGGAGGATCCTGCTGTGATTTATGTCGGAGAGTGTTTTGCCTACGTTCTCCTCTAGGAGTTTTATAGTTTCTGGTCTTACATTTAGCTCTCTAATCCACTTTGAATTTATTTTTGTGTATGGTGTTAGGAAGTGTTCTAGTTTCATTCTTTTACAGGTGGCTGACCAGTTTTCCCAGCACCACTTGTTAAAGAGACTGTCTTTTCTCCAATTTATATTATTGCCTCCTTTGTCAAAGATGAGGTGTCCATAGCTGCGTGGGTTTATCTCTGGGCTTTCTATTTTGTTCCATTGATCTATATTTCTGTCTTTATGCCAGTACCATACTGTCTTGATGACTGTGGCTTTGTAGTAGAGCCTGAAGTCCGGCAGGTTAATTCCCCCAGTTCCATTTTTCTTCCTCAAGATTGCTTTGGCTATTCGAGGTTTTTTGTATTTCCATATAAATTGTGAGATTATTTGTTCTAGTTCTGTGAAAAATATCGTTGGTAGCTTGATAGGGATTGCATTGAATGTATAAATTACTTTGGGTAGTATACTCATTTTTACAATATTTATTCTTCCAATCCATGAGCATGGTATATTTCTCCATCTATTAGTGTCCTCTTTGATTGCTTTCAGTAATGTTTTATAGTTTTCTATGTACAAGTCTTTTGTTTCCTTAGGTAGATATATTCCTAAGTATTTAATTCTTTTCGTTGCAACAGTGAATGGAATAGTTTCCTTAATTTCTCTTTCTATTTTCTCATTATTCGTGTATAGGAATGCAAGGGATTTCTGTGTGTTGATTTTATATCCTGCAACTTTACTGTAATCATTGATTAGCTCTAGTAGTTTTCTGGTAGAGTCTCTAGGGTTTTCTGTGTAGAGGATCATGTCATCAGCGAACAGTGAAAGTTTTACTTCTTCTTTTCCAATTTGTATTCCTTTTATGTCTTTTTCTGCTCTGATTGCTGTGGCCAAAACTTCCAGAACTATGTTGAATAGTAGTGGTGAGAGTGGGCACCCTTGTCTTGTTCCTGACTTTAGGGGAAATATTTCAGTTTTTCACCATTGAGGATAATGTTTGCTGTGGGTTTGTCATATATAGCTTTTATTATGTTGAGGTATGTCCCTTCTATTCCCACTTTCTGGAGGGTTTTTATCATAAATGGATGTTGAATTTTCTCGAAGGCTTTCTCTGCATCTATTGAGATAATCATATGATTTTTATTTTTCAGTTTATTAATGTGGTGTATTACGTTGATTGATTTGCGGATATTGAAGAATCCTTGCATTCCTGGGATAAAGCCCACTTGGTCATGATGTATGATCTTCTTAATATGATGTTGGATTCTGATTGCTAGAATTTTGATAAGGATTTTTGCATCTATGTTCATCAGTGATACTGGCCTGTAGTTTTCTTTTTTTGTGGGGTCTTTACCAGGTTTTGGGATTAGGGTGATGGTGGCCTCATAGAATGAGTTTGGAAGTTTCCCTTCCTCAGCAATTTTCTGGAAGAGTTTGAGTAGAATAGGTGTTAGCTCTTCTCTAAATTTTTGGTAGAATTCGGCTGTGAAGCCATCTGGACCTGGGCTTTTGTTTGCTGGAAGATTCTTGATTACAGCCTCTAGTTCCGTGCTTGTGATGGGTCTATTCAGATTTTCTATTTCTTCCTGGTTCAGTTTTGGAAAGGTGTACTTTTCTAGGAATTTGTCCATTTCTTCCAGGTTATTCATTTTATTGCCATATAATTGCTGATAGTATTCTCTAATAATCCTTTGTATTTCTGTGTTGTCAGTTGTGATCTCTCCATTTTCATTTCTAATTTTATTGATTTGGTTCTTCTCCCTTTGTTTCTTGATAAGTCTGGCTAGTGGTTTGTCAATTTTATTTGCCTTCTCAAAGAACCAGCTTTTGGCTTTGTTGATTTTTGCTATGGTCTCTTTTGTTTCTTTTGCATTTATCTCTGCCCTAATTTTTACGATTTCTTTCCTTCTACTGACCCTGGGGTTCTTCATTTCTTCCTTTTCTAGTTGCTTTAGATGTAGAGTTAGGTTATTTAGTTGACTTTTTTCTTGTTTCTTGAGGTGTGCCTGTATTGCTATGAACTTCCCCCTTAGCACTGCTTTTACAGTGTCCCAGAGGTTTTGGGTTGTTGTGTTTTCATTTTCATTCATTTCTATGCATATTTTGATTTCTCTTTTGATTTCTTCTATGATTTGTTCATTATTCAGCAGCGTGTTGTTCAGTCTCCATATGTTGGCACTTTTAATAGTTTTTCTCCCATAATTGATATCTAATCTTACTGCATTGTGGTCAGAAAAGATGCATGGAGTGATTTCAACTTTTTTGAATTTACCAAGGCTAGATTTATGGCCCAGGATGTGATCTATCCTGGAAAAGGTTCCGTGTGCACTTGAGAAAAAGGTGAAATTCATTGTTTTGGGGTGAAATGTCCTATAGATATCTATTAGGTCTAACTGGTCTATTGTATCATTTAAAGTTTGTGTTTCCTTGTTAATTTTCTGTTTAGTTGATCTATCCATAGATGTAAGTGGGGTATTAAAATCTCCCACTATTATTGCATTATTGTTAATTTCCCCTTTAATACTTGTTAGTAATTGTCTTATATATTGCGGTGCTCCTATGTTGGGTGCATAAATATTTATAATTGTCATATCTTCATCTTGGATTGATCCATTGATCATTATGTAGTTTCCTTCTTTGTCTCTTTTCACAGCCTTTGTTTTAAAGTCTATTTTATCTGATATGAGTATTGCTACTCCTGCTTTCTTTTGGTCTCTATTTGCATGGAGTATCTTTTTCCAGCCCTTTACTTTCAGTCTGTATGTGTCCCTCGTTTTGAGGTGGGTCTCTTGCAGACAACATATATGGGGGTCTTGTTTTTGTATCCATTCAGCCAGCCTTTGTCTTTTGGTTGGGGCATTCAACCCATTTACGTTTAAGGTAATTATTGAAAAGTACGATCCCATAGCCATTTTCTTTATTGCCTTGGGTTCGAGTTTATACACCCTTTCTGTGTTTCCTGTCTAGAAAAGATCCTTTAGCATTTGTTGGAGAGCTGGTTTGGTAATGCTGAATTCTCTCAGCTTTTGCTTGTCTGTAAAGCTTTTGATTTCTCCTTCATATTTGAATGAGATCCTTGCTGGGTACAGTAGTCTGGACTGTAGGTTATTTTCTTTCATCACTTTAAGTATGTCTTGCCATTCCCTCCTGGCCTGAAGAGTTTCTGTTGAAAGATCGACTGTTATCCTTATGGGAATCCCCTTGTGTGTTATTTGCTGTTTTTCCCTTGCTGCTTTTAATATTTGTTCTTTGTGTTTGATCTTTGTTAATTTGATTAATATGTGTCTTGGAGTATTTCGCCTTGGATTTATCCTGTTGGGGACTCTCTGGGTTTCTTGGACTTGGGTGATTATTTCTTTCCCTATTTTAGGGAAGTTTTCAACTATTATCTCCTCAAGTATTCTTTCATGGTCTTTCTTTTTGTCTTCTTCTTCTGGGACTCCTATGATTCGAATGTTGGAGCGTTTAACATTGTCCCAGAGGTCTCTAATATTGTTCTCATTTCTTTTAATTTGTTTTTCTTTTTTCCTCTCTGTTTCATTTATTTCTACAATTCTATCTTCTAGCTCGCTTATCCTGTCTTCTGCCTCTGTTATTCTACTGTTTGTTCCCTCCAGAGTGTTTCTGATCTCATCTACTGCATTATTAATTGTATATTGACTCTTTTTTATTTCCTCTAAGTCCTTCTTAAACCTTTCTTCCATCTTCTCAATCCTTTTCTCCAGGTTATTTATCTGTAACTCCATTTTGCTTTCAAGATTTTGAATCATTTTCACCACCAAAATTCGAAATTCTTTATCAGGTAGATTCCCTATATCTTCCTCTTTTGTTTGTGTTGGTGGGCATTTATCTTGTTCCTTTACTTGCTGGGTATTTCTCTGCCTCTTCATCTTGCTTATAATGCTTTGCTTGGGGTGGCCTTTCCCTCTTCTGGCCGTTTGTGGAGATCTCTTTATTACGTAGTTTCCTCTCTGTGTGTGGGGTTGGACAGGTGACTTGTCAAAGTTCCCTGGTTATGGAAGCTTGTGTCGGTGTTCTGGTGGGTGCAGCTGGATTTGTTCTCTCTGGAGTGCAATGAAGTGTCCAGTAATGAGTTATGAGATGTCAGTGGGTTTGGAGTGACTTTGGGCAGCCTGTATATTGAAGCTCAGGGCTAGTTTCCTGTGTTACTGGAGAATTTGCGTGGTATGTCTTGCTCTGGAACTTGTTGACCCTTGGGTGGTGCTTGGTTTTAGTGTAGGTATGGAGGTGTTTGATGAGCTCCTATCGATTAATGTTCCCTGGAGTCAGGAGTTCTCTGGTGTTCTCAGGATTCGGGCTTAAGCCTCTTGCCTCTGGTTTTAGGTCTTATTCTTGGAGTAGCCTCTAGACGTCTCTATCTGTCATTTCCAAGGTGGTTCCCTCTGTTTTGGCTTCTGTTTGCTGGTCTCTTCGGTGTCTAATTTCCGCCCTGATACTAGGGGGTGGGTGGACACTTTTTAAGGCTCAGTTGTTCAGTCCTGTTCTGGGAAGGGAGGAACGCTGCAGTCGAATATCTCTGGCGTCTGTGGGGAATGCTCGCACTGTCTCGGCCACACTGGGTTTGCCCCCGCTCACAGCACATATGCTGTCCCAGTCTATACTGCACAGACTCTAGGTTGCTCTGCCGGGAAATGTCCGAGGCCAGCGCCGGGTTGTATGCACTTCCCGGGTCTGAGCGGCTCAAGTTCAGGTTCTCGGGTACTCCACAAAGGCGCAGACTTGGTTGGGCCTGCGTTTTGTGCCTTCCCCGGTCCGAGCAGCTCAGGGGACCAGGTGTTTGGCGAGCGCGGTCTCTGCGACTTATCGCCTCCCCAGTCCCCGCCACTCAGTTTTCTGGGTGTACAACTGGCGCACCTTCTCAGGGGGATATCGACCGGCCCGAGCCCAAGAAGTCCTGAATAGCAACAAGCCTGTCTGCAGTTTGTATCAGATGCCTTTCTGGGGCCGCGGTTGCCCGCTCCGGCTCTGGCTGCGCTCCCTGCCAGTCTCGGCGGGGGATGGGGGATGGGCCGACCGCAGCTGGCTCACTCTGCTCAGTCCTTTATTCTGTGAGCGGGGCTGGCCGAGTCATAGGTTAGAGCTTTCCGCCTTTTCGTGGGGAAGCTATCCCACAGTCTGCTTTGCTGTCCCCAGTTCTCTCAAATTGTTCTCGCGGCATTCAAGCCCAGTCCTCTCTCTAAGCAGTTCAGCCGGCTCCTCCCTGCCCAGCCCCTGCTTGCTAATGGCGTATGCAGGCGTCTGCGCTGCTTCTCCGCTGGGAGTTACCGTTTGGCGGGTAATCTGTGGGTTTTTTAAAAATCTTAAAAAAAAAAGGGTTATGTGGCCCTCTGAGCTTCCAAGGCTCGCCACAGACTCGCCAGTGAGAGTGTTTCCTGGTGTTTGGAACGTTCTCTCTTTTTAAAGCCTCCCTTCCTGGGACGGAGTTCCGTCCTTACTTCTTTTGTCTCGCTTTTTATCTTTTATGTTTTTTCCTACCTCCTTTCGAAGACAATGGGCTGCTTTTCTTGGTGCCTGACGTCCTCTGCCAGCATTCAGAAGTTGTTTTGTGGACTTTACTCCACGTTCAAATGTTCTTTTGATGAATTTGTGGGGGAGAGAGTGGTCTCGCCGTCCTATTCCTCCGCCATCTTGTTCCTTCCTCCAAGAAATGACACTTTAACATGAAAAAGGAATTTTGGTGCCAAAGTTCAACCAGACTGAATAGTATTAGTAAGGCTGAGAGCATATACAGGATTTCTAAGACAGATATTGTTGTTTTGTTTAGTATATTATTGACACATTGAGACTATATTTTTGAAATTATAGTAATACACACACACACGCATATATATATCTCACCCAGTGTTTTACCCAATATCACCATTGAAATATACATTTAAAACATTTTTTGATGTAAAACAGGTTTAAATGTTGTTTTAATCATGGGATAATATATTTTTGAAGACCTACTTACTTCACCTGACCTTATAAATAATACATTTTCCTAGGAATATCCTTGGGCATATATTTGTTTTAAAGACTGTTTCCTTTGGATAAGTTTTCATGTGTATAATTATTTTCAAGTATCTGCATATCATTCAGTTCAGTTCAATTCAGTCGCTCAGTCGTGTGCAACTCTTTGCGACCCCATGAATCACAGCACGCCAGGCTTCCCTGTTCATCACCAACTCCCGGAGTTCACCCAAACTCATGTCCATCGAGTCGGTGATGCCATCCAGCCATCTCATTCTCTGTCATCCCCTTCTCCTCCTGCCCCCAACCCCTCCCAGCATCAGAGTCTTTTCCAGTGAGTCAACTCGTCGCATGAGGTTAGACCCTGCTAAATATTGCTGATATAAATATTTTTACCAATTCTTCATGACATTGGAAATATGGGTATGTCAGTTTAAACCTTATAGAATTGTTAACCATCTGAAGTATATTTATGAATGTTTATATATCTGGTACAGCAGTGAATTGCAGATTGATTTGCAACCTTATTTCCAGAGATGTTAAAAATGCTTTCAAAATGTGTTGACTGATTATATGTCATTTTTGCATTGTGTTTATGCTCTGTTCTAATTTATTTGTGTTTTATTTCTATATTTTGTGAACTCTGCAGAATGAAAAAGCTGACTGGTTTACCTAATGTGTTTGCAGAGAGAAATAGAACAAGATTGACCATTTTAATAAATGAACCAAGTATACTGGTTTCTAAATTAGTTAATTAACCCAATCCCATGTAATAAATAATCAGTTCATGTCCATTGATTTAGGATAATAGGAAAATGCCATTAAAGGTAATGCTATAATGTGCAAGTTAGAATATTAGGCTACTATTGTATTTTTCAGATAACAAAAGATAATACTCAGTAAAGGTAGTGAAATGGAAGTGAAGATGAAGGAAGTGACTCCTTTAAATTTACTGAAAGGCCCTTTCAAGTTCTCAACACCAAGACAGGGTATGATAAGAAAAATAAAAGTCACTTTTGACAGTAAAATAAAGATTATTCCTAATGTATGCCTCCCAATGCAATGTTATTGTCTTCAATTTATAACCATATTCTCCCAAAGAATGGAAATGACTTTTCAAAGAAAGAGTCATGTTGAGTAAAACCATATCTTGACTGATTGGAAAGTCACAATTTTAAGTCTATGAAAAATTTGTCTTTTCTAAATCATGGTGCAATACTTTTAGAAATTGTATTGTATTATATGCGGAGAGTCGGACACGAACTGAGCGACTGAACTGAACTGAATACCAAACATAGACTTGAGTTGCAGTCTCTAGTCATAGTTGCAGTGTGCCTTTTCTTTTACATCCAGTTTAAGGTGAACCACTATTGAGAAATCATAGGTTGAAAAACCAAAAATTTCCCTTACATCTAAAAAAGAATATAAATAAAAGCAATTACCAATTTTTATCCTTATTTGCCTACTTTTATAAATGACCAGAAATGAAGACTCTATAGTTAAGATCTCTAATTTTTCTTATACAGAAAAAAAAAATAATGGAAATTTTACAGTCCTATAAGAATCACTGGCAAAAAAAGTAAACAAAAACTCTGCCTTCACAGATATGCTGATAATGTTGTAATTTTGTAAAAGGTGTAGTATTATCAGTGTTATTAGATGATGCTAGTGATAAAGGATCCACCTGGCAATGCAGGAGACACAAAAGACACAGGTTCAATCCCTGGGTCAGGAAGATCCCTGGGAGTAGCAAATGGCAGCCTACTCCAGTAGTGTTCAGTTGGGTTCAGTTCAGTTGTTCAGTCGTGACCGACTCTTTGCGACCCCATGAAGCAGAGCACGTCAGACCTCCCTGTCTATCACCAACTCCCGAAGTTTACTCAAACTCATGTCCACAGAGTCGGTGATGCCATCCAGCCATCTCAACTCTGTCGTCCCCTTCTCCTCCTGCCCCCAATCCCTCCCAGCATCAGAGTCTTTTCCAATGAGTCAACTCTTCGCATGAGGTGGCCAAAGTATTGGAGTTTCAGCTTTAGCATCAGTCCTTCCAACGAACACCCAGGACTGGTCTCTTTTAGAATGGACTGGTTGGATCTCTGTGCAGTCCAAGGGACTCTCAAGAGTCTTCTCCAACACCACAGTTCAAAAGCATCAATTCTTCGGCGATCACCTCTCTTCACAGTCCAACTCTCACATCCATACATGACCACTGGAAAAATTATAGCCTTGACTAGATGGACCTTGGTTGGCAAAGTAATGTCTTTGCTTCTTAATATACTGTCTAGGTCAGTCATAACTTTCCTTCCAAAGAGTAAGCATCTTTTAATTTCATGACTGCAATTACCATCTTCAGTGATTTTGGAGCCCCCAAAAATGAAATCTGACACTGTTTCCACTGTTTGCCCATCTTTTTCCCATGAAGTGATGGGACCAGATGCCATGATCTTAGTTTTCTAAATGTTGAGCTTTAAGCCAAATTTTTCACTCTCTTCTTTCACTTTCCTCAAGAGGCTTTTTAGTCCTCTTCACTTTCTGCCATAAGGGTGGTGTCATCTGCATATCTGATGTTATTGATATTTCTCCTGGCAATTTTGATTCCAGCTTGTGCTTCTTCCAGCCCAGCATTACTCATGATGTACTCTGCATATAAGTTAAATAAGCAGGGTAACAATATACAGCCTTGACATACTCCTTTTACTATTTGGAACCAATCTGTTCCATGTCCAGTTCTAACTGTTTCTTCCTGACCTGCATATAGGTTTCTCAAGAGGCAGGTCAGGTGGTCTGGTATTCCCATCTCTTTAAGAATTTTCCACAGTTCATTGTGATCCACACAGTCAAAGGTTAGTATTTTATAATTAAGGTTGAGGAGACATCTGAGTAGTCCAGACCTGCATTGAGTAGATGAAATTTTCTTTCTTATAGCATTTCGCTTTATTAAAGTCAAGTGGTAGATATATTTGACTAGTGTTCATTTGTTAATGCAGTTGTTAAATTACGATTGAGTTTTGCTTATTCTGCAAATATGGACTTATAATCATTTCAGCTATAAGTCTGACTCTTTTAAAAATACCACTATTTAATCTGCTAAGATTTTTAGAATCTTTTTTTTTTTCTAAAACTAGGTCATGAAGATTTATGTTCCAATGAATAAAAAAACTAAATTATGTGTTACTACCTTAAACATCCATTCAGTTCAGTTCAGTTCAGTTCAGTCGCTCAGTCATGTCTGACTCTTTGAGACCCCATGAATCACAGCATGCCAGGCCTCCCTGTCCATCACCAACTCCCGGAGTTCACTCAAACTCATGTCCATCGATCCATTAAGAGTTAAAAATTTTAACTCTCTATCCACAGTTGTCATCTACATTATACTTTTAAGACATGATGGTTTAATATTCAAAACAACTGAGCAATAGCTCATATTTTCTTGAACAGTGGGATCATGTTTTCTGTATCCCTTCATCTGTCAATTTTATTTAGGTTTGAGTCTTTGTGAACCATTAGATGAACCAAGAAAATTATTTTATGGTAACCTATTAAATAGTACCCTTCTTAATGTATGTGCCTGCATGCTAAGTTGTTTCAGTTGTGTCCAACTCTTTGTGACCCTACTGACCATAGCCTGGCAGGCTCCTCTGTCCATGGGATTCTCCAGGCAGGAATACTGGAGTGGGTTGCTGTGCCCTCCTCTAGGGGAATCTTCCCAATTCAGGGATAAAACCCATGTCTCTTGTGTCTGTCTCCTGCATTGGCAGGCAGGTTCTTTACCACTAGTGCCACCAGGGAAGCCCCCTTTGTGATATGCTTTGTGAAAAAATGGAAAATAAAAAAGGAAAAATAATATTATCAACAGGTTTAAGTTACCTGTTATGCAAGCCAAATTTGTCTGCTAACTAAATCCCACAGTTAGAATTATCTCCCTGTTAACTAGCAATTTTGAGGCAGAGGATGTGCCCTGCTAATATTGATCTTCTGATATAAGAATGAACTGTTGCTTCAGGCAAAATTCACAGTCCCCAAAAAATAAAATTTCAGAACTTAGGCCAATACTTTGGTCACCTGATGCGAAGAACTGACCCATTGGAAGAGAGCCTGATGCTGGGAAAGATTGAGGGCAGGAGGAGAAGCGGACATTAGAGGATGAGATGGTTGGATGGTGTCACCGACTCAATGGACATAAGTTTGAGTAGACTCCAGGAGTTGGTGATGGACAGGGACGCCTGATGTGCTGCATTCCATGGGATCGCAGAGTCCAACACGAACTCTGAACTGAACTGAACTGAACTGAACTGAGGTGATTATAAACGATTGATTCCTCTCAAATAAATCAATAATATTAAAATTCTCCATGCACCTTGAGGAGACAATGATTAAAATGATAGACATAGATCAGGACTGCTTCACCAATGAAACACTGTCCATTTGGAAAGAAAAATATATGGGAGTAAGCATCCCCTGACAAAATATAAATACGTACATAAACACAATTTAGCATGAACATATTTCATTGTATTTTTTTAAACTATCATTGTAAAAGCAATGTTCCATTAAAAGAATGAGTCATGATTTACTTAACCAATTTTCCCATAATGTTGATGATTTTGGAAGATAACCAGTGTTCAATTGCACTTATTTCTCTTCTTTAGAAAACATTTTCTAGCTATACAGTAATTCTTGGCAGAGCCATTTACCTAATGTGCTTTATAGTCACTTTCTTTTTTGTCTAGGTAGACAAGCTAGTGAAAAAATGAAGCAGTTTGGAATTATGCACTCTTCAATTTCATAATCCTTTAAATCTTAGGCTATTATATTTTATCTCTTTTTAGGATACTAGTTATGTATTCCTTTGAGAAAGTATCTTGATTCTCACTCCAGTTATTTATGATTTAAATTTACATATTGCCTTTCTTCTGAAAAGCTTATGGCATTGAATAGGAATGCTTTCAACTTTCATTAAACATCTGTCACGATCTAGTGCTAAAAAAAGCAGCAGGGAAGCTTTACAACAATAACTGAAAAAAATACGATGAGAAAAAGGAATATAATAAATAGTAATAATAGCAATGTATTATAATCAGAGCCCTCCCATCCAGATGCAAAAACATTTTTAATTTTGCCTTAAATATATAAATAACACATAATCCTTTTTCTAGACAAATGGTTGATTTTTGAAGATATTATGCAACCTCTTACCTCAGGTAATTTGTGAAATTCTATGTTTAAAATGCTTATCAATTTGCATTCTAAGATTCTTTGTTTGGGAATTTACCATTCATCTTTTAGTACTGAGATAAATTCCAGTTGGCTAGGCAGGCAAGGAGATATAGTATTTGGATCTCTACAAACACCTCTGCTAGAGACTGAGAAATTTGCCTGACATACTGAGATATACCTACAGACAAGAAACAAACAAACAAAAAACTGAGTGGAAAGTATTCATCAAAAGATAAAGGACCTGTGTACCAATGATAACTGTTTGTGAGGAACAAGAGAGAAGTCCAAGAGATTTCTACATTTGTAGACTGTAGAAAAAAAAATCCTCTAAAATGTAAGTGGTCCCTATCAAATTAAGGAGTCACAACTTGAATGGAAATCTCAATGGAATAATCTGGGAACACAGCCAAAACTAAGCAAGAGTTTATCAATCTCCCATTCACAGGCAAGACAAAAGGACTGTGGAAAGGTCAAAAGATGCCAGAATGTTTTGTAATGAAGAAACATTAAAATTAATCAAATAAAACCCCTTTCTAGAATTAAAAACTAGCACTGAGAAGAAATTGTTCAGAGAAGTTTTATTGAAAAGTACAAGAACATTGGTCAAAGAAAAGAGTGGAGACATTTATTATAAGATGCAGAAAATTAATGAGCAGGATAAGAGACAACAAATGGCATTTACTGGAAACATAATAAAATTTAGCTATAATTACCAAAAAGATATTACAATTTTAGAATGTAATGAGGTATAAATAAAACAATATAAACTTTAACTTGAAAAACTCAGACATACATATATTTTTTAATGAAAAACTTAAAAAAAGAGCTGATACTATGCAGGAAAAGATTATAAATGATAAATATACTTATTTTGATATTGAATATTAACCTAGAAAACACAAAAGGTAAATAAAAAATATCACAAATAACATCATAAAATAAATGAATGATAGAAAAGTGAAAAGAATTTAAAAAGAGTATATATGTAGAGGAAAGAACTTCCATACGTGAAAAGGAGTTGGTTAAAAAAATTAAGCAACAAAGGTCCAACATATACACAACCGGAGTCTTTATAGGAGAAAAATCAAAGAACTGGGACAGAACAAATACTAAAATTTTTAATTAATGTGTACACTCTGAAATAAAACATAACTTGAGCCTATAAATGAAGATGTCACAGTGCATAACTCGAAAAAAAATATTCTAGTCAGTCAAGACATAGTCTAGTAATACTGTTACACTTTGAAATAAAACTTCAGAGGTCAAAAAAGACATACTCATTTGTAAGAGGAAGAGCATCAAATTACTATCAGATGTTTGTGCAACACTTTATGCTAAAAGATAATAGAGTAACATTTAGCCTGCACATAGAAAGCCAGTTAGTTTAGTTATGGTTTTGTATCCAAGCAAATTGACTTTCATGTATAATGGCTGTAGACAAACTACTACACATGCAAGATCTTCAGGATGTTGTTCTCATGAGCCCCTTTTCATAAATCAAATAATGGGTGAGCTTTAGACAGGTAAAAATGAATAGATAATTGTGTTGAACAATGAATATAAATTTATTTTTATAACAGTCTAATTGACAGACTTAAGAAAGATGTTGTAGTGTGTTATGATGTTATATTTTCATAATACAGACATAGGATAACATAATTGTTAGTGTGACAAGAGAGTATAAAAATAAAATAAACTTGGTGATTTCCTGTGTTTACTGAAAGAAAAAAATGTTTGCTCAAATTAATGCCAAGGAAAAATGAGAAGCAGATATAATATGCTCATAATGTTTGAAGTTAGGAAGTGTTAGATACACCAAAAGAAGGAAAAGGAGATGAAGGAGGAGAAGAGGAAGAGAGAAAAGGTATGGTAGGACAAAGGGAAGAGGATGAGAATGGGAATATTTTATCAGCGTTCTGTACAAAAATAATCTGTTTGACAAAAGGATGAGTTGAGAGAAATAAGGAAGTGATCAAATCACACTGTAAAATTCTCTCTCCCTCTCTCTGCTCCTTCTCCCTCTCTCTCTGCTCCTTTTTTGTCCTCTATTTCTGATATAATTTCAGTTGAAGATATTTATTTTGTCAAAACAACTGTTACAATGAAAAATATCTAACTTTGTCTAACAAAAAATCCAACACTTTGCTGTGAGCCAGAGATCCTCCTTAAAGATATTCCAGAAAGATTAAAAGAGTAGAAAGAATGCTGGCTGCCATGACAGCTCTCAATTCCAAATTTTATCTCCCTATGTTCATAAAATTTCTGAAATTTGTCCTGTATTTCCTTTTGTGTTTATTGCAGTGCCCATTATTGTGATTGGGCTTCCCAGGTGGTGCTAGAGATAAAGAACCTGCTGTCAATGCAGGAGACATAAGTGCCACAGGTCACTTAGTGATCGCTGAGTCAGGAAGATTCCCTGGAGGAGGCATGGCAGTCCACTCCAGTATTTTTGCCTGGAGAATCCCACGGACAGAGGAGCCTGACAGGCTACAGTCCATAGGATCTCAAAGAGTTGGACACTACATTATTGTGGTCCCTAGTGCTAAAGATATTCAAATGCCTTGAGAGAAAACTCTTCATACAGAGTATCAATTTAAGTGGATAAACCTTTTCCAGGATATATACAGTTAAAAAATAAGGATAAGAAAGCATTTATTCAGGATAAAGATATTTCCAAGGTTGGTATAATATGGTAATGGTGAAAATGAAGAATAGATGTTGGTCAAAGATATAGTTGAAACTTGTTTGGGGTGGGTGGTAATAAACAGAGAATTATAAAGGATAACTTTAATGTTTTTGGCTTGCATACTTAGAAAGATGCTTTAGACATCACTAGTAAAAGGAATACCAGAGGAGAATAAGGTTTGAAAGGAAGATAATAAGTTTAACTTTCAGTATACAATTTGAGATGCCCCAGAACATTTGGTGGAGAAGACTCTTGGGGGCCCTTTAGGCAGCAAGATCAAACCGGTCAGTCCTAAAGGAAATCAACCCTGAATATTCATCGGAAGGACCTATGTTGAAGATGAAGCTCCATATACTTTGGCCACCTGATGTGAAGAGCTGACTCATTGGAAAAGTCCCTGATGCTGGGAAAGATTGAGGACAGGAAGAAAAGGGGATGACAGAGGAAGAGATGGCTGAATGGCATCACCGACTTGATGGACATGAGTTTGAGCAAACTCTGAGAGATTGTGAAGGACAGGGAAGCCTGGAGTGCTGCAGTCCATGGAGCTACAAAGAGTCTGACATGAGTGAACAACAACAACTCAAAATAAGTATGTAGAGCCCCAAGTAGAGTTTTGAAATTCTCCAGGTGGTGAAATGGACTAGAGAGATAATGATAGGAACAAACCAAAATGACCTTGGGACAGGCTTGAGGATTTTGAATATTAAATGTCCTGTTA
Organism: Moschus berezovskii; assembly: GCF_049115385.1. Taxonomy (NCBI): domain Eukaryota; kingdom Metazoa; phylum Chordata; class Mammalia; order Artiodactyla; family Moschidae; genus Moschus; species Moschus berezovskii. Next base: position 86,054,786 of record NC_142469.1, on the reverse strand, counting down.
GATATAATGAGTCCACAAAGGAGACTGAAGGGAAAAATGCTGTGCCCTGGAAGCTGAGGCCAACACACAGCATTTCAAGATGGGAGTCATGATAGCTGATCTTAAATACCACTGAAGAATTATGTTCAATTTTTTCTTAATTCTGTATAACAGATACTCTTATATACAGCATAGAGTTACTGGAAGAACCTGTGAGGATAAGGTATGTAAAATGTATTTTTTGTCCATCTTATGTTGTACACTATGTTTATTATTAAAGGGTTAGGAAAGAGAAGCAACATTCAGTTCAGTTCAGTTCAGTTCAGTACAGTCGCTCAGTCGTGTCCTACTCTTTGTGACCCCATGAATCACAGCGTGCCAGGCCTCCCTGTCCATCACCAACTCCCAGAGTTGACTCAAACTCATGTCCATCAAGTTGGTGATGCCATCCAGCCATCTCATTCTCTGTCGTCCCCTTCTCCTCCTGCCCCCAATCCCTCCCAGCATAGTCAACTCTTCGCATGAGGTGGCCAAAGTACTGGAGTTTCAGCTTTAGTGTCAGCCCTTCCAATGAACACCCAGGACTGATCTCCTTTAGAATGGACTGGTTGGATCTCCTTGCAGTCCAAGGGACTCTCAAGAGTCTTCTCCTTGAAGGCTAGGAAATATGAGAAGATAGAGCATATGAGATCCAAAACAAAAACTCTAGTCCACTAGCATTTCATATGAAAAATGATTCTAGTGTAAATTAGACCAAATATATATTGAGATTGAAAAGAGTTTGAAGAGATTGGTTTGAATCAGTGGATAAAAGAATGGGGTGGAGAAATCTAGGTTGATCTTCAAGTTTCTGTTTAAGGAAGTACAATACAGAAGGAAAGGTTAGTACCAGTACAGAGATGAAAAAAGAGAAAAAGATTTTTAGTGTACAGGGCACTGTCAGTAATTTAAAAACAAAGAGGCAAACAGGTAAAGGAAATGCAGACATTGACCTATGAATTTCCAAACAACTAAGCCCTAATCCTATATTCCACAGTACTGGGAAAATATACAAATACCTGGATGTCAGGTACAATCTGGGGGAAAGGACATCTATCAGTAGAGATTCTGTTTTATTTAGTTTCACTAATAATGATGTATGGAAAGACTTATGATAGTGGAAGGAATAACAAAATTCTTCTATATAACAAATCACTTTCCTATGTCATGGAAACTCCTATGCATTACCAAGCCACTTCTCACCAGTTACAAATTTTGTCTATATAGCACAGAAAAAAGAAATGAATAACATTGAATTCTATTTCTAAGCAAAAACATTTACAAAACATGAGCTTCAAAATAGCTGTGATAGATCTTCAGCACAGTTTTTTCCCTGGCAATTTGCTTATCCCGAATGTAATTTCTTTCTCATGTTTATATTAGCTCACTCTTATGCCTCATGGCGAAAAAAAAAAAAGTGCTAATAAAACAATACCGCATATATTATTTGCACTTGTTTGAAGATACTTTTTTCTGGCAGCTGTGCTGAAATACTGAAATTCATTTTATTTAAAATCCAGCATTGTGCTTTAAAAGTAAATTCAAAGCTGGGGTTCCTGTACCAAATTATCTTTTATGTATGTAGGTAATATACTTTTAATTACTTATTCTGTCTTCTGTTGTTGACCCAAGTAGAAATGTACTTTTTATGTTAACAGAAACACATAAGATGGAAAATATGATTGATACTTTTCCAAATATTGTATGGGACACTGTTACTTATTAAATCCAGGGAGAAATTTCTCCTTCACATAGGTCAGTTTTACTTAGTCATCGCCTTTTTCTCCTCACGGATTCATCTTTATTCATTTCTGTTTCTATCACTCACTTTTCATCCTTGAGGCCTTGTGCTGGGAAATATACTACATGCTCAGACAAACATAAACACTCATGCAATAGAGACTGGTGATAAAACTTGAATAAATGAATAAAAGTATTTTAACAGAAACTACGTGTGGTTCATTTTCATTGATATTTCACTTAAGAAAGAAAAAAAATTAATATATGTGATATACATATCAAAAGTAGCCAAAAAATTAAGCCTAAGAAACAAAGAGGAAATTTCTCTTTGCCATTAATAGCACATATTTTTAAGAAATCTAGATTATGAACATATGTGTGCCCCTTCCTGCTTTTAGGAATAAAGATGGTTAAGAATGTATGGAAAATTCAACAGTCAATTAATTACATTGGTAGTATTTCAAAGTGCCTGTAGTATTAGCAACTGATATAGGTTGATGAGATCCTGAACACATATTTCAATGATAAAACATAATTTCCTTGTGTTCTACAACTGCGAGTAGCCCATAATACTTAATAAAATCTTGGAAAGAAGTTCAGCATTTCTATTGAGTCCCTTCACTGCTTTTCTCTTTGTCAGTATTTATATTGATTTTAAATAGCTGTTTATTTCCCAGAATTACTTTTAGAATATATCTAATATTGATTACTTCCATGTTTGTGAAACTCTAGGGGCTCTAAATTATAGTAAAAATGATTGTTTATAAATTCTTCATAAGATAGTTATGATGTGAAAACATTATTTATACCAATTGATTTAACCCTGTGTTATGAAATGTATGCTTTTAAAAATAATTTCATACACTGTGATCTAACTCAGAAAATGAAAGAATACTTGACTACCATTGATGATGTGTTTGTAAGTATTTTTAAAGAGTTATCAATATGCTGTTAATGAAAAGGGGCTGTAGGAGTTTATTAAGTTAATTACAAATATTGCGGTTCTCCGTTTAGACACAGGCGAGGATTGCACATCCCCTGGAGTTGGCAAATGGCTTGAACTGGCCAACACAATACAAATGAAACTGTCATGTATCACTCGCAAGTGGAGGCACTTAATTGTCATTGTAAACAATGACGCTGTAAACATGGTTTACAATGACATTGTAAACAATCTAAGTGATCACCTTACCAGTACAGGTAATCAGTTCAGTTCAGTTCAGTTCAGTTTAGTCGCTCAGTCATGTCCGACTCTCCGCGACCCCATGAATCACAGCACGCCAGGCCTCCCTGTCCATCACCAACTCCCGGAGTTCACTCAAACTCATGTCCACAGAGTCGGTGATGCCATCCAGCCATCTCATTCTCCGTCGTCCCCTTCTCCTCCCGCCCCCAACCTTTCCTAGCATCAGAGTCTTTTCCAGTGAGTCAGCTTGTCGCATGAGGTGGCCAAAGTATTGCAGTTTCAGCTTTAGCATCAGTCCTTCCAATGAACACCCAGGATTGATCTCCTTTAGAATGGACTGGTTGGATCTCCTTGCAGTACAAGGGGCTCTCAAGAGTCTTCTCCAACACCACAGTTTAAAAGCATCCATTCTTCGGCGATCAGCTTTCTTCACAGTCCAGCTCTCGCATCCATACATGACCACGGGAAAAACCATAGCCTTGACTAGATGGACCTTGGTTGGCAAAGTAATGTCTCTGCTTTTTAATATACTATCAAGGTTGGTCATAACTTTCCTTCCAAGAAGTAAGGGTCTTTTAATTTCATGACTGCAATCAGCATCTGCAGTGATTTTGGAGCCCAAAAAAATAAAGTCTGACACTGTTTCCACTGTTTTTCCATCTATTTCCCATGAAGTGATGGGACCAGATGGCATAATCTTTGTTTTCTGAATGTTGAGCTTCAAGCCAACCGTTTCACTCCCCTCTTTCACTTTCATCGAGAGGCTTTTGAGTTCCTCTTCACTTTCTGCCATAAGGGTAGTGTCATCTGCATATCTGAGGTTATTGATATTTCTCCCAGCAATCTTGATTTCAGCTTGTACTTCTTCCAGCCCAGCGTTCCTCATGATGTACTCTGCATATAAGTTAAATAAGCAAGGTGACAATATACAGCCTTGACGCACTCCTTTTCCTATTTAGAACCAGTCTGTTGTTCCATGTACAGTTCTGACTGTTGCTTCCTGACCTGCATACAGGTTTCTCAAGAGGCAGGTCAGGTGGTCTGGGATTCCCATCTCTTTCAGAAATCAGTACTGTTATCTAAATAATCATGAAGAACAGAGACCCTTATGATCTTCAGTGGGCCTATAGTGAAATAAAACACTGAAGTTAAATAATCAAGATTGGATGGTAGTAATTACTGCAGCATAACAGGGCTATCCTGAAGACGTAAAAACCTAAAAGGAAATAAAATATGCTACCTGTGCTCTATCTGGTGAAACAGTTTCTGAGACCTAACACCAATTTTAAACATCACAAAGATTGTTATATGTAGTCAAGTGATAGAATTGAAACAATCTTCTTTCAGTTGGCTCAGTTTAAACATTTTTATTATATATATTAAAATTACAAATTGGTAGAATATGAGAAAGTCATTTTTAGGAAAAAATATATGAAATTTCAGATGCAATGTATACATATGATCCAACACATAATCTATCAAAACTATATTTCTAAAAAGTCTTGGCTATATTTTGTAATATATATTCTATAAAAAATTACCCTATGTAAAAGCATAGTTTTCCCTATTGATAGGTTTATATTTTGCATAATTATAAAGGGTACCAGTAAACATACCACCTCTGAATGCTAAAGTGTTAATCCTTCAAAGAGAAGTTTGTTGTAGAATTTTTCTTAAATGTAGGACATTTAGTATGAATACTGCATTGCCAGTTTCTGCATGTTAATAAGTATAATTTTTGTTTGTTTGGCCACATCACCTGGCATGTGGTATCTTAGCTCCCTGACCCCAAGATCCAATCCCGGACTCTGGCAGTAAAAGCCCTAGTCCTAACCACTGGACTGTCAGAGAATACCCCTGGGGTTTTGGCTTTTGTTTTGTAATCATTAATAAAACCTTTTCATTCTTTACCCTAGTTCCAACAACTAAGTATATAGTTAGTCTAATAAAATATGTGTGCCTGTAAGAAATTTTTATAGCAAATTAATTGAATGCTGAGATTTGTGAAGATTCATTACAATTAGACATCAAACCATATTCATACTCCCCAAACTATAATTCCTATGAAAGTAAGGCGTTAACATCCTATGATTAGCAACTATTAAGGTATAATGTCTCTAATAATTAATGACCACTCAAAAAAAAGTCTGTATTGAGTGGAACCATGATGATAATGCTGGGTGAGTTAGCTAATGTATGAATAGCAGATTTAGGGTTCAAAATGGTTGTAATAAGTGGAATCAGTCTGCTGAGACCACAATTATATATGAATAGAAATCCTGAAATTAAAACAATTGTTCTTCAGAAACATGACAGTTATTTTTATGCGAAAATATATGGAAAATGTTAGAATTGTAAGTATATATTGATTAACTTAACTTGATACTTCCAGAAAGTATTGATTTTGAAACAGTGAAAGAAAATCGGATGATCTATTTTATAGCTTGAATAATATTGTTATATTAATCAGTATAAAAAAAACCCTCAGTTTTGTACTAAATGCATGTGTTTGCTTTATTGTTTAGCTTATTGGTTTAATGATTAGAAAAAGGGAGCCTCTGAGATTGCAGGGGATATTTTTTAAACCAACTCAGCATTTGCTAAGGGAATTGGGGCCATTTGGTGTGGAGAAGAGACCTCTTAACAGGTCATAATAATTGTTTGCAAATATTTGGAATACTCTAATATATAGAAGAATGTTCAAGTTTTGTTTCTCTCCAGAGGATAGAAATATGACCAAACCAATAAGTGAAAGTTTCAAGAAGGCAATTTTCAGCTCTATGTTAGCAGATTTGCCAGAAATTAGAAGTGCTTAACAGTGTAACAAGATGCTTCAAAAAGTATGCAATGCCATATGTTAGCCATGTCCGTCTTTCAGGAATAAAAGTTATTTCTCCCTTGGCAGGAAAGGTTGAACACTTAAGGTCCTTTACAATCTTCAAATTCCATGTGTTTTTAATGTCATTATATCATACTGAGAAGTATTGGTTGAATGAATTATGAATGTTCTAATATGACTAAAGCAAGAATTAGAGTTACTAGCTCATTCAAACCCAAGGGTACATTTAATGCATTACAGGAATACTATCCATACAATTATGACAGAATTGTCTATAATCTCCAATAAAATAACTGGGATGCCAGAACCTCACTATTTACCTTTCTTTTGCAGAACCTAGTGAAGTGGTTCACAACTATTTTCTTGGGGACACTGAGCCCGCTATGCTTTCTCATCTGTTACAATATCAAAATAATACTGTCATTTTTTCCAAATTAGTAGGGATCTACCCAGATCTCAGTTATCTTTTTAGGTAGAAAAATTTGCACTATTTTGTGAATACTTTCTCATCATCATTGAGTCACTTTTACAGAAATCAAAGTTTAATGGTGACACCATTTTATTTGCATGTTGCACTTAATCTGAGGGCAAAGCACATGCTTCCACATTGTTCTTTTTTCTTAAGTAAACAATATCCTTGACTTTGTAAGACTTTGTAACAATATCCTTGACTTTTTTGTTTTTAAAGATATACATGACAGTGAGAGTAGCAGTATAATAGGGAAAAGTATAAAAACTCCCGTTTCCACTGATGTTTTTTCATCTTCACACTATTCAAGAGTGAAAAAATGTCTTACTATTAGTTTCAACTTTTTAACTGTTTAGTTCATCCTTTTTCATGAAGTATTTTTAATTTATGAAGACTGCAGAAAATACTTATTGTCTTCTCCATGTAGCACCCCCTCCATTCTCTTCACAGGAACTGCTCACACCTACTAGGACCCCACCAAGTCACAAATAGGGATGCTGGGGAGGGAAGTAATGGAGGGCAAAATTGTAGTCATGATTGTCTCTAGATGAATCAGTTTTTCCTGGGAGACCAGTTTGTAATGAGAAAAAAGAGAAAAAAGAAATGGAACAAGAAAGAGACAAGTGTAGTGAGGGGGTTCAAGTTCTCGTTTTACACGTTTCTGAGATCCAAGGACATTCCTGGTACATATTATCCCTAATTCAGGAATTCTAACCTATCTTAAATTCCATGAGGCAATAAATTTTCTGTTATTACTGCTAGTATGAGTGGGATCTCTGGTTGTGGAAAACCAACAGATTAGTGATTAATATTAAAATAAATATACTTGGTTAGGCTAATTTCTGTGATGTCTTCAAGGATAATTAGTCTTGAAGTATAGATTTGACATAATTCCTTACTTGTCTTTGTTGCAGTTTAATTTTCCTTTTCTGAAGTACATTTTTTTGAGCCAAAATTCAAGATCTCTACTTTTTTTTTTAGGAGACAGATTTAACAACAGCGCTAGACAGAAGAGAGGAACCACTGGAACTAAGGTTGACTCTCTGCCTCCCTCAAAAAGTTTACTGCTCCTCAATTTATTGACCATTGTTTTAAAAGCCTTGGAGCAAGTGGGATGTTGGAAAAGGGATGTTAAAGCACCAATACAGTCTCCATTGACTTGTGGTATTTTGCTGTTAGCAAAGAAAAGAAATCCATATTGTGACACAATTTATCAAGAGTGGAATATTTTACAAGATTCTGCTGATACAATCAAGAAGAGGAAGCAGGTATGTAAACCGCTGCATCTTGTGAGACTCTTATTCATTGTTTTTAATCTGTAAGCACAGTGAGCTTATCTCGGAATGTGTGTTCCCACAGGTGAAGTCCTTAAAACCAAAAAATGTCAAATGTAGAGACATAAATATTCACACCCTTTGGTCCTGATCAGGATGTCTCTAAGGTATGTCTTTGGTTTCCAGAGCTCCTGGAGCTAGAGTTCTCCTCTGAGACTTCATTTCATATCATGACCCTTGCATGGTTTCCCCCACCTCTTAATTTATTCTTTAATGGATTTTCATGGAAACGTGTTCTAATAAATCTCTTTCACATAACTCCTATTTGAAGATGTTCTTCTGGGGGCCCTAAAATAACATATGTACTAATGACTTAAGAAGTGATGACCCATGCCTGGGATATTTGTTCACATAGAAAGAAACTTCATATAAAGAGGGACCCCCACCCACATTCTCTGTAATCCTGTTATTATGTTTTATTCTGATTTAGTATCACAAATAATTTCCTTCCCAGGCTCTTGGTGGGTAGTCAGATACAGTTCAAATTATTATTTGTCACACTGTGTATCATGTGACTCTTTGGGAACACTCACAACTTTCTATTTCATGTTATATAGTGGCTGCGTATGCTATGTTAAGTCACTTAAGTCATGTCTGACTCTTTGTGACCCTGTGGATTGTAGCCCGCCAGGTTCCTCTGTCCATTGGATTCTCCAGGCAAAATATTAATGTGGGTTGTCATTTTCTCCTCCAGAGGCTGATCCTGACTCAGGGATCAAATCTGTGTCTCTTATGTCTCCTGCATTGGCAGATGGATTTTTTACTGATAGCACCACATGGGAAGCCCAAATATTAACTATACATTATATATGGCTATTATAATATATTGACTATGCTACTGCTAAGTCACTTCAGTCGTGTCCGACTCTGCGTGACCCCATAGACAGAAGCCGACCAAGCTCCCCCGTCCCTGGGATTCTCCAGGCAAGAACACTGGAGTGGGTTGCCATTTCCTTCTCCAATGTGTGAAAGTGAAAACTGAAAGCGAAGTCGTTCAGTCGTGTCCGACCCTTAGCGACCCCACGGACTGCAGCCTACCAGGCTCCTCCATCCATGGGATTTTCTAGGCAATAGTACTGGAGTGGCTTGCCATTGCCTTCTCCGATATTGACTATACATTATAATAAAATTTTCCAGTGTTTCTCAATTGCATTACTGTTTAGTTTTTAAGTCATGTCTGACTCTTTTATGACCCAATGGATATAACCCCCCTGACTTCTGTGTCCATGAGATTTCCCAGGCAAGAATACATGTGTGACTTGTCCTTTTCTCCTCCAGGGGATCTTCCCCACTCAGGGATCAAACCTGTGATTCCTGCATTGGCAGTTGAATTCTTTACCACTGAGCCACCAGGGAAGCCCATTTCTCAATTAGAGAAGAGGTAATGATCTCGTTTTTTTTTTATAGAAAACATATCGTTAATCTTATGAGTAACTAAATGATGACTTAGACCCAGTCATCCATAAAAATCATTAATTTAAATACATGATATAAAGCTACAAAGCTCTAATCTCAGGGTTCAGATTCTTCTAAAACTATGCTTATTGCTGTTAATTGATCAAAGTAAATATCACCTTGATTATGAAAAGGACAGCTATATAGTTGATCTTTTAATATTTTTGTTTTGTTATTTTTGTTCCATTTTGGACATTTTTTGGTAAAGAATCTTCTATTAAGAATCAGTGGATCATTAAGTTTAAATAATTGCTTGTGTTTTATGAGTTTAATAATCTTCATTATCAGAAAATAACAAGATGTTGTATGGAAGTTATTGGTTCTCTGTTCTGTTCTCCTGGGTGGCAAGTTCAGCATCCCTCACCTGCTGTGAGTGTCATGGTAGCTAATGCCTTACAGCTGCTTCCTTCTCAAATTGCCCTTCACTAAACAGGAGCCTCCTGGCCTGTTGCACAGAGTTGCCAGATTTAACAAATAAAAATACAAGACAGTTATATTTGAACTTCAGATAAACAACATACACTTTTGAATTAGAAGTGTCAATATGTCTCATGAAATATTTGGGACATATTTATATTAATAAAATTATTTGTTTATATAAAATTTAAATATTACTGGTGCCCTGTATTTTATTTGGCACTCCTGTACATAAGGTTGTATCTGCCTGTGCATTTATTGTCCTCCTCCTTCCCTAATTAACTCCTCCAGCTAGACTGAAGTACGCCAGAGAATAAGAAGATGGCACATTCATCTTGAGGTGGGGGCGTGATAGGAGATCCACGTGACCACATCAAAAAATTTCCTGTTGGGACCTACTTTTTGGTTAGTTTTATTTCCCTGCCTTATCCTTCTCCCTCAATGTCTTTCTATCAATTCTGTTATCATGTTAAATGCAATTCATGTTAAATGCCTTCCTGTGCATAGAAAAATATGTTGGCATAGAAGGTTTTGGTCAGTGATTTCAAAGTTTGGTTCAAGGGCTTCTTGGGTCCCAAGATCCTTTTAAGAGATGTGAGAAGTCAAGCTATTTCATAATAATATTAATAATGCATTACTTGCATTTTTTGCATTTATTCTCAGTGTCTCAGAAGATACAGGATGTGTAATAATGCCATTGCTCTGATGACTAATGAAATGTGTGAGGCAGTGATGAAAATCTCACTCTTTTCTCTTGTTAGGTATTCAAATTATTTGAAAACAAGTGAAACAATGCTATTTTTCTCGCTTAAGATGTATACTTTGGAAAATATCACTTTCATGAAAATATTTTAATATTAATTTGTAATATATTTCTAAAATGAATTAATTGTACTCATAAACTTAATTTCTAAGCCTTAATTTTAATCAACTAAATTTTTTTTTTATTATTAATAAATTTGAAGAATGTAGAATAGGCCCTAAAACCAAAAGTTTAAGAGCTGTTGGTTTTTATCACTTGTCCAATTTTCAACATGGTGGAAAGATAGAATAGACATTCTTCTTAATGGTGGAAGATAGAATAGACATTTTAACTCCTGGTACACTATTTTTTCTTACATAAAACTCTAATCCATAATATATGTGTGTATATATATTCACATAATACTTAAATCTTGAAACATTTTATTAGTTTTAATTTTAACATTTGAATCTAAAAACATGCAGTTTTATGATTATAAATTTGGTTTACCATCATATAAGTAGAGATGAAATATTTTGTAAGAATAAGTTATTTACATATTAAAGTTGCATTTTCAAGTTTAAGAAATAACCTTGCATTTTATTTTGAAATACTTATGTAGCATTTGAAAGATAACAGGATTAGAAACTGCAATCTATTTTAGCTTCAAAAGAAAAATTTTATATTACTTTTGAAATTAATTGATGGTTTATTTTTAATACAGTATATGACCATACAAAATTGGGGTCACTATAAGTTTTTAAGGCATATACAACATCTATAATCTTCTTAAATGATTTTAAAACAAAATAGAAATGATAATCTAAACATATATTTAAACACACAAAATTATAGCTCCAATGTTGCTCATAATGTCAGTGTGAATGATATAAATCTATCAAGAAGTAACAAGCAACAACCAATGGCTAATTTTACCAGCTGATTTGGAAAACTCAGCGCTGGCCACAGGACTGGAAGAGGTCAGTCTTCATTCCAATCCCAAAGAAAGGCAATGCCAAAGAATGCTCAAACTACCGCACAATTGCACTCATCTCACATGCTAGTAAAGTCATGCTCAAAATTCTCCAAGCCAGGCTTCAGCAGTATGTAAACCGTGAACTCCCAGATGTTCAAGCAGGTTTTAGAAAAGGCAGAGGCACCAGAGATCAAATTGCCAACATCCGCTGGATCATGGAGAAAGCAAGAGAGTTTCAGAAAAACATCTATTTCTGCTTCATTGACTATGCCAAAGCCTTTGACTGTGTGGATCACAATAAACTGTGGAACATTCTGAAAGAGATGGGAATCCCAGACCACCTGACCTGCCTCTTGAGAAACCTGTATGCAGGTCAGGAAGCAACAGTCAGAACTGTACATGGAACAACAGACTGGTTCCAAATAGGAAAAGGTATACGTCAAGGTTGTATATTGTCACCTTGCTTACTTAACTTATATGCAGAGTACATCATGAGGAACGCTGGGCTGGAAGAAGCACAAGCTGGAATCAAGATTGCCGGGAGAAATATCAATAACCTCAGATATGCAGATGACACTACCCTTATGGCAGAAAGTGAAGAGGAACTCAAAAGCCTCTTGATGAAAGTGAAAGAGGAGAGTGAAAAGGTTGGCTTGAAGCTCAACATTCAGAAAACAAAGATCATGGCATCTGGTCCCATCACTTCATGGGACATAGATGGAAAAACAGTGGAAACAGTGTCAGACTTTATTTTGGGGGGCTCCAAAATCCCTGCAGATGCTGATTGCAGTCATGAAATTAAAAGATGCTTGCTCCTTGGAAGGAAAGTTATGACCAACCTTGATAGTATATTAAAAAGCAGAGACATTACTTTGCCAACCAAGGTCCGTCTAGTCAAGGCTATGGTTTTTCCCGTGGTCATGTATGGATGTGAGAGTTGGACTGTGAAGAAGGCTGATCGCCGAAGAATCGATGCTTTTGAACTGTGGTGTTGGAGAAGACTCTTGAGAGTCCCTTATACTGCAAGGAGATCCAACCAGTCCATTCTAAAGGAGATCAATCCTGGATGTTCATTGGAGGGACTGATGCTAAAGCTGAAACTGCAATACTTTGGCCATCTCATGCGACGACTCACTGGAAAAGACTCTGATGCTGGGAAAGGTTGGGGGCGGGAGGAGAAGGGGACGACAGAGAATGAGATGGCTGGATGGCATCACTGACTTTGTGGACATGAGTTTGAGTGTACTCCGGGAGTTGGTGATGGACAGGGAGGCCTGGCGTGCTGTGATTCATGGGGTCGCGGAGAGTCGGACACGACTGAGCGACTGAACTGAACTGAACTGAATTTTATCTTAAATTTGTAGTCCTCTTAATATTAACAAGGACAAAAGTAATGTTCTGAATAATAACAATGAAAATAAACCGACACAAAACTTCTCTCCCTTTCTATTATTTGGGTTGGTTTTGTTCTCATAGGAAATTTTTTCTTAAAACCATAGGAAGTGAGAACGTGGTAAATGAGCTAATTTTTGTAAAAGTTTTGTAAATGACATTGTCATGTAAAATTTGGAGTAAATCATTACCCAAAACCCATCAGATTTTCTTAATTAGTTTTAAAATGCTTAAAGATGAATATTAAAAAGTGTGGTTAAAATGATACGGCAGTAAGAGCTACTTGTGAGTGAGTTTAATGATGGTAATTGATTTAATAAGGCAGTAATGCCTGAATCCTGCCCAAAATAAGCAAGTCTGCCACCCAAACTCCTAAGGGGAATTCGTGCATGGAGAATCAAGACAACGAAAATAATGCTTTATTATTTTATTGAGCTTAGTCCAAAATTCTGTTTAGATCTTGAACAAATTGTGATGAATCTCACTTACATGACTTTAATATCAATTTGAAGGTGTCTGCAAGAGCTTCTCAAATAATGAGAGTTGTAACATTTGCCTTAATTATTTTCATAGAACTTCCAAAACCATTGTGTACCTTCAACTCTCGTTAGTCTGATGAGAGGAATGATTTGCACAAGTCTGAAGTCTGGATGGGGTCAAAGCAAGATAGAAGAGTGGGAGGAGAGATATTGAAAGAAGTATTTTGGCCCAATACCTGTGGTCAGTTGTTCATCTTGGGCTAGTGCAGAATCCTAGAGACAGCTGCGAAGTAGGCAGTAATGGAGGCCCCAGTTCAGTTCACTTCAGTTCAGTCGCTCAGTCGTGTCTGACTCTCCGCGACCCCATGAATCACAGCACGCCAGGCCTCCCTGTCCATCACCAACTCCCAGAGTTCACTCAAACTCATGTCCACAGAGTTGGTGATGCCATCCAGCCATCTCATTCTCTGTCGTTCCCTTCTCCTCCCGCCCCCAACCTTTCCTAGCATCAGAGTCTTTTCCAGTGAGTCGTCGCATGAGGTGGCCAAAGTATTGGAGCTTCAGCTTTAGCATCAGTCCTTCCAATGAACACCCAGGATTGATCTCCTTTAGAATGGACTGGTTGGATCTCCTTGCGGTACAAGGGACTCTCAAGAGTCTTCTCCAACACCACAGTTCAAAAGCATCGATTCTTCGGCGATCAGCCTTCTTCACAGTCCAACTCTCACATCCATACATGACCACGGGAAAAACCATAGCCTTGACTAGACGGACCTTTGTAGGCAAAGTGATGTCTCTGCTTTTTAATATACTATCAAGTTCGGTCATAACTTTCCTTCCAAGGAGTAAGTGTCTTTTAATTTCATGGCTGCAATCAGCATCTGCAGGGATTTTGGAGCCCCCCAAAATAAAGTCTGACACTGTTTCCACTGTTTTTCCATCTATGTCCCATGAAGTGATGGGACCAGATGCCATGATCTTTGTTTTCTGAATGTTGAGCTTCAAGCCAACCTTTTCGTCCCAGACAATACCCTAATTCTCTAGACTTTCAGAGGGAATAGGTTTACAAAGATTACCCCAATTAACCTTATAAATGACTACATAACATCAAATCTTTGCACCTTTTATGTGATTTCCTGGATCTTCAAGACTTTTTGAAAGCTGCCCTTGATGTAAATGGGCACAATCAGGGTCCTATAATATGACCTACTAAGATCAAAACCAGCTACCTTTGAACAGTACAGTGGGAAAGGGAAAAAATGGTAGAGAAATTTGTTTGACCTAGTCTCAGAGCTTCTTAGTGCTTTTTAACCCAATGTAGTTAATGGAATGCCTTTATGAGTTAGAGCTGTAAGTGACCAATTTAGGAGGAAAAGCATATGCAATCAGAGAAGCACTGCCCAAATATTAGATGACACCTTCTAGACTGGTGTTGCTGCTCCTCTAAGATCTTCTCCTGGTAGTTCTGAAATACATGGACTCAAAACTTTTTGATTATCCTTACGCGATGTCTCTAGAAGCTTCTGAATTGATTCAGAACAGCACAATTTGAATGCAAGGCCACACTACACACTGTACTGGCAAGTAGCCTGCATTCTAATTCCCTGCTTGATTTCATCTTAGCTGGGTTGCTAAGGCAAATTCACCAATCTCTTCATCCTGCCTTTGACAGGAAGAAAGGAAGGTTCTAAGATTAAATTATTCCATTCTTCTAAACACATCAATTTAAATTCAAATTCCAAAATTTCACCTCACTCATTCTCATAATACTCTAGCCCACGTCAGGGGGGTTTTGTGTAAGAAAACATGTAAGGCCCACAGCTGGTGTTGTCACTGAAACAGTATACTGGCTCAGAACCCCACTCCGCCACCCTAAATTCTCATAGATCTTACTTTTCCAAAAGTTTTAAAAAATACACATGTGGATATTATAAAATAAGCCTTTGATCCAGAAATATAGAATATATAAGATGTTCCCAATATGATACCTCTTCAAAATTTATATTCCAAATATAATCCGTTAAAGTACTCCTGCCTGAGCAAGAAGAACAGTTCCAAAATACATTAAAGTTTATGTTGTTTTTATTAGCTATAAGCTATAAAATAAACAGTGCTATCTGTATGAAAGAGTTTGGCCACCTCATGCGACGAGTTGACTCACTGGAAAAGACTCTGATGCTGGGAAAGATTGGGGGCGGGAGGAGAAGGGGACGACAGAGAATGAGATGGCTGGATGGCATCACCGACTCTGTGGACATGAGTTTGAGTGAACTCCGGGAGTTGGTGATGGACAGGGAGGCCTGGCATGCTGTGATTCATGGGGTCGCGGAGAGTCGGACACGACTGAGCGACTGAACTGAACTGAACTGAACTGAACCATAATTCTTAAGTCACAAAAGCCTCTTTTCATTGGTCCATATAGGTTCATGTTCACCTATGTTCATATTATATTCTGTGAATTTTGTTATGAGTTGAATTATATGTCCTTTAAATTTATATGTTGAAGTCCTAACCACCAGTACTTTTGAATGTTATGTGCTTTGAAAATAGAGTCATTGCAGATGTTATTAGGAAATACTGGAATGATATTGTCCCAAGTTCAATATATTTATGATTTTATTATAAAAGGGGCAAATTTGGAGACAGACATGCACACAAGGAGAATGCCATCTGAAGATAAAGGCACAGATTGGGGTGATGCTTCTATATGCAAAGGAA
Organism: Moschus berezovskii; assembly: GCF_049115385.1. NCBI lineage: Eukaryota > Metazoa > Chordata > Mammalia > Artiodactyla > Moschidae > Moschus > Moschus berezovskii. The sequence continues at coordinate 86,039,021 of NC_142469.1, read as the reverse complement.
TGCCAAAGATTTGCCAGTGACAAAATACTTTATAAAATAAAGCAACAAAAATGGCTGATAAGCATATTATAAAGGTTCTGAAAATCATTTACAGGGAAATTTAAGTTAAAACAAAATGAGATACCCTTACACAACCTCGATAAATTTTGTTTTAACAGGTGACAAATCTAAGTATTAGCAAGGATGGAAATAAAATGGAACTCTCATTCACAACAGATAGGAGTATCTTAAAAAGTAGTATATATATATATGTGTATCTATGTATAGATAGATACACATTTATGATACTTCCTAACAATTCTACATTTTTACACCCATGATTAAAAAGTATGTATACAGAAACATACACATGCACACACACACTTATACTCAAATTGTTATGACATCTTTCTTCATAGGGACCAACAACACTAATAACCTAAATAAAGATTGCCTGGTAAATGGATAACATTGTGGTATATGAGTATATTGGAATACATCTCACTAATATAAAGAAATAAATCATTGATGCGTATAAAACTGAATCTCAAAAAGATTATAATAAGCTAAAGGCATCAGACACAAAAGACTATGTTTTGTGTGAACCAATTTGTAAAAGTTCTTGTGCATTGAAAACAAATCTAAAGTGATGTAAATGAGATCAATAGTTGCCTGAGGTAAATGGATATGTTCTACATCTTGGTTGTGTGGTGGTTATATGGGTAAATAGATTGGTCAAAACATTGAACAGTATGAGTTCAAGTAAATTCTTTATATTGTACATAAAATATACTTCAATAAAGTTGATTTGAAAATGTCTTTTGTCCCTAACACTCCATATTACTCATTAATAATCAACAAGGAATATTTATAATCCTCATCATTAATGGCAGTTTGTTGTTCTTCAGTTGCTAAGTTGTGTCCTACTCTTCGCAAACCCATGTACTGTAGCACACAAGTCTCGTCTGTCTTCCACTGTCTTCCAGAGTTTTCCCAAATTCATTTCCATTGAGTTGGTGATATTATCTATCTAACCATCTCAGTTATATCTATGTATATTTTACTTTCCCCTTAATATATATCTATTCTGGCTTCTAGAATTCAATCAGTCTCTTAAATAGAAATTTCCCTTTCTTTTCTGTTTAATTTAAACATTATGAAGGGGTAATACGAGGGAACCCTGTGGTGATGGAACGTGTCTATACTTTTATTATAATGGTATATCCATAAACATACACGTGTGATAAAATTGCATCAGGCTACATCCACACACCTGATTGAACCCGGGTTTCTCACATTGCAGGTAAATTATTTAACATCTGAGCCACCAGGGAAGATACACACACACACAAAACCCACAAATAAGTATAAGAAAACCGAAGAAATGTAATAAAATCAATAGAATGTGTTAATGTCTTGCTTCTGATTATATACGATTATTTTTCAAAGATTTACGATTGGGGGATATTGGTAAAAGGTATATGGGACCTCTCTGTTTTATTCATTACAACTGCATGTGTATCTATAATTATTTCAAAATAAAACCCTAAATCTATTCCACGGAAAATAATTTTTATTCACTAAATGTATCCTACATTCACTGCCCCTTGCTGAATACATTTCTTTCTATACCTGCGGCAATCAGATTCAAAAAGTCAGAAACTTCTACAGGTAAATTTTCTTTAACAAAAATTTGACTTAAGAGTTGTTCAAGTTTTATATAATTTTTTCGATATTGTTCCAAGAATCTGTGTATATTCTGATTTCCCATTGTATTTTTTTTCTTCTCATGGCAGCACACTAAAAGTTCACTGTGGTTGAACTCATACTTTAAGACCCTAGAATACATAGCAATAATCTGAAGTAATACGGTATGTAACCAGGAACCATTTAGGGGGCATGTGTTATAAAGGGACAAGACAATCTCTAAATATGCAACCCCATATTATGTTTCTCTCTTCTATCGTATATGTGGTTCATATCAAGATAAAGAATTGAAATGTTCGGTCCCAGGAGGCCAAGGATCCTCCCTATGCCCTGATCTTATTATGTCACACTTGAGATAGAAGACCCCTTTGGGGCCTAATATTCTTAGAATCACTGTGCAGGCAAACATCATAGCTATTAGGTGTGAGTCTTCTTTCTTATGCATCCATTTTGCAGGAGTGGTAAGGATACAAAGAATGGTTTCGAATAGTTGTAATATTTGCCTTCTTCTTAATATGTTTTACTCTCTCAAATATAAGATGCAACAAGAGAGGGAGATCAAATAACTGCTGCTTAGGTTTTTAAATTTATGTTGAAATTTTTTTTCTTTCTAAAATAGAAGTTTCAGGGGGAAAATCTTCTGGGAAATTCTAAACTCTTGACACTAAAGAAAAGTTAATAAACTTCCCAAGCCTCTAGGAGAAGATTCAGGTCTTCATTTTCTTAAGAAGATTAATCACTTTTGAGTAGAATGAGAGATAGAAGGAGTAGTTTTTCTTCTGCTTTGTTGCTAGTGGGAGATTGGAAATAGTCACTGACACAACCCCTAAGAGAGCCCAGTCCAGTGATTATCAAGTTAACTGTGGCTAAAAGCGCTCCCAACTGTTACCAAAGATAGCGGCCTTTCAGCTCTTTAGTATCTTTTTCCACTAATTGCTAGCCATTTATTATATTCTTTCCTCTTTGCTTTTGTTGTTGTTTTTACAATGCAAACCAAGGCTTTGTGGTGTTAATGATTTCTTCCAAGAGTTGTTCTAGGTCTTTGATCAATTTAGTGTTGTCCTGCATCTAATGAATATGCCTTTAAACAAAGGGACTCCACTTTCATTTATATTTCTTATGCAAATGAATTAAATTATTATAAACCATGTAGAACAACTTGTCTTTTTTCCTCAGCCCTAAATGTATCGTTTTTGTGAAATGACCGGTAAGTTAGCCTTCCTTCCACCTCAGTAAATGCCTGTAGACGTAGTCTTTTATCCCTCAAAAACCAATTCAGTCTCACCCTGTTAATTTAATTTGTATGATTTTCATATGTTCTTTAAATAGTAAGTTTCTAAGTTTGAAGAGTGATTCTAGCAGAGGTAATACTGCCTTAGGAGTTAATCAACCACCTGGGAATCAAGGACTCTGATTTTTAATTTCCTTCCTTTTACTAACTTGCCAAACTTTGGGGATAATCAAAATTCCAGGAACATTAAATTCTGCCTTAAGTAAAGTAGGGCTAATAATGTAGTGAGAATGTGGTGAGGTGGAACTAATGGATTTTAATACTTTTCAATGGTAAAATATCACATGGAGATATTTGGAAATAGGCTTATCATTCTACTGAACCAAATTTCTGAGCAAGTAAATTCTTTACTGAAACCTGAATCCAGTCATTCTAACTTAGTTTATTCTGTTTCTGAATCCTGCAGCTTTCCAAAAATTGTATTTTTTCATGAATAGTTTAAAAAAAATGAAATTAAAGCAACTTTACTATTGTTCATATTGAAAATACCTCTGAAGCAAAATGGTAAGTGAAGCCTAAAATGAACAGTCAGCTTAAGCCCAGCAGGGGAGTTCCTCAGAAGTGGACATATTTGGAAATGAACACTTTTCCATTTGCTGTATCTCTGCTGCTGCTGCTGCTAAGTCACTTCAGTGGTGTCCGACTCTGTGTGACCCCATAGACGGAAGCCCACCAGGCTCCCCTTGTCCCTTGGATTCACCAGGCAAGAACACTGGAGTGGGTTGCCATTTCCTTCCAGTGCGTGAAAGTGAAACGTGAAAGTGAAGTTGCTCAGTCGTGTCCGACCCTTAGCGACCCCATGGACTGCAGCCCACCAGCCTCCTTCATCCATGGGATTCTCCAGGCAAGAGTACTGGAGTGGGGTGCCATTGCCTTCTCCAGCTGTATCTCTTCAGAGGTGCAAATTTCTAGGGAATCACAGGGATTGCTTAAATGGGAAAACCTGTGGAACAAAGAAAATTCTACTCTTCTGGTCATCTCAAACTCCTGTCCTTCATATGCAGCAGAACCTCTTATTCCTTATCAGTGTCTTGTACCTGTCAAGATTACATATCTCATTACAGTCCTTATTATAGATCCTAAATAGACCACTGCTCCATCAAATAAAGAAAATTGATAATTTCTTATATCAGCCAGGTTTAGAAAAGCATAAGCTCCTGGAGTTGTCAGCAACTGTGGACTGGAGAGAGCAATGTTGATTCCAACAGGACATTGAACAATGCCCAGTCAAAGGCTGCACTCTGATTTTTTTCCCCCTCAGTCCAAAGTGTATACAAGTCTCCTGGCAATTAATTACTAACCTTCTTTTCTGTTAGGATTCAGCAATTATTGTTAATGACAAGAATCAGAAAAATGAAAGTCACACCTGCAATTAATGCAACATATACTACATTCAGGATGTGTGACTCTATGGTTTTAATATGTAATATCTGATCTTCATTTTCACAAGTACCATGTGAGATATTTTTATTTTCTTCTCACGTATAATATGAAAGCCTTCCTTGGTGGCTCAGTAGTAAAGAATCCTCCTGCAACGCAGGAGATGCGGGAGACACAAGTTTGATCCCTGAGTTGGGAACATCCCCTGGAGGAGGATGTGGCAACCCACTCCACTATTCTTGCTGGGAAAATCCCATGGCCAGAGGAACCTGATCAGCTGCGGTCCATGGAGTTGCAGAGTTGGACATGACTGAGCAAAGTACAGCAGTATGGAAATGCTGAAGCATAGAAAATTGGGAGTAACTGTTTAAGGTAACATAATGGTGGTGGTAGACATACATAAAAACTCAACTCTCTCTGAATCCAAAATCCGTCATGCCACACCCACCTTGTCATTACCGTCATTCTTCATTATAAAGATGCTGCTATTTTGCATTGGTCATGCTTAAATGTTGAACTGGGGATGTGATATTTTGAGAGATACGATAGCTACAATTTTCTTGACATGCTGCTGCTGCTGCTAAGTCATTTCAGTCATGTCCGACTCTGTGTGACCCCATAGATAGAAGTCCACCAGGCTCCCCTGTCCCTGGGATTCTCCAGGCAAGAACACTAGAGTGGGTTGCCATTTCCTTCTCCAATGTGTGAAAGTGAAAAGTGAAAGTGAAGTCACTCAGTCGTGTCCGACCCCTAGTGACCCCATGGACTGCAGCCCACCAGGCTCCTCCATCCATGGGATTTTCCAAGCAAGAGTACTGGAGTGGCTTGCCATTGCCTTCTCTGTTTCTTGATATAGGGTCCAAAATTTCATAATTGAGAATTACAAAAATTGCATCATTAGGAATCTCTTAGAAAGGTAAACACTAGTTATTCCCAGGTGAGTAAAAATAAATGTCAGTTCCCTTTTCTGCAACACCTGTGGATTCTGAAGGCTATGACATGAGCACTTTAATAGAAAGTGTTACATACAAAGTAAGAGGAAACGAGTAGGTGAACTTCTATCCAAAGTTCATGTTTTCCCATTTTTCTGCTCTTCTTTCAGACCTCTAATTACGTTTCCAAAGTTTCTTCCTTTGACTCCTACATTCCACTCCCTCTCACTCTCTACAATTCATTCCCTCTATCTCTCCACTCCATTCTTTATCTTCTCTTTCCCACCTCTAAGTCATAAATATTGTTGTCAAAGTCAACAGTCTATAAAATGTGTCTGCTTGTGTTTGCATATTTAAGTTTATTTTATTTTGAGTAGAAATTTGAAGACTTAATATATTTGTTGACCTCTCAGAGATAGAATTAAAGTATCAAAACCGGCCAGGGAAGATGCTTGTTCGGTTGGTTGGTTCACTGGCTTCAGTAGCCTTCTCCAAAGCCCTTAAATTACACTTCTTTCTGTAAAATCATACTGGTGAACAACAAATAAAAATATTTTTGAGATTTTAAGTGATTAGGGAGACTTGCTATGGGTGGCGGAGAAGGCAATGGCAAGCCACTCCAGTACTCTTGCTTGGAAAATCGCATGGATGGAGGAGCCTGGTAGGCTGCAGTCTGTGGGGTCGCTAAGGGTCAGACACGACTGAGCAACTTTACTTTCACTTTTCACTTTCACACATTGGAGAAGGAAATGGCAACCCACTCCAGTGTTCTTGAGTGGAGAATCCCAGGGATGGGGGAGCCTGGTGGGTTTCCATCTATGCGGTCACACAGAGTCGGACACGACTGAAGTGACTTAGCAGCAGCAGCAGCAGCTGCTAAGGGTGGATGAAAAGCAGGCAGGTACTGTGGGAAGTATGAGTTCTGGGCCTAGACCTCATCAATGGGAACAATGGGTTTCTAATTTTTAAATATTTATGAATATGATAAATGGCAAATATTGACCAGGATCCATAGATTTTCTTTTTTTTTTCCTGTAAAGGCCAAACAGTAAAACTTTCAGCTTTGAGAGTCTTAAGGTCTCTATTGTAGCTTCTCAGCTTTTCTATTGTAACAAGAAACTAGCCAAAGGCAATGTATAAATAAATGATCTTGTCTTTGTTTCCATTAAATTTTATTTACAAAATGGATGGAAAACCAGATTTGGCTCACAGGGTATAGTCCTCTGACCTCCATTCTAAACTCTTATGTTTCACTGCCTATAACTAACCAGTCATTATATTTTAAATAATCTACTCTAACAGATATAATCCATCATCTTCCTCCTTTCCTAGGTACTTATGTGACATTTATTGAGTTTGTTAATCAATACCTGTGAACTATCCTTTTTAAACTTTCTACCACCTGTAAGTTGTTCTACTCTCCTCGTTATGAATCTTAGAAAGGTTAAGTAACCTGTTCCACCACCACCATGCAGCTGTTAAGTAGTTGGAATATGGGGAACCTGCAGTTTTAATGGTCTCTTCTCTAATATCCTATCTCATCTCTTTGCCTAGTTTCTCAGCCCTCCTTGCCATCCTGTACAAGGCTGCTGGAGTGACTAACTAAAATTGTAAAACATAATCAAGCTCCTCACTGATCAAACATCCTCAGAAAACTGTCATTATTCACTTGTACCTTTCCAGGTTTTCTCCAGGAAAAACCCACTTATCCGTGCACGCACACACACATGCACACACACACATATTCACAACTAGATTTCAGCCTTGTCAAACTGCTTTTAAGTGCCATAAACATGTAAAACAGCTTCCAAGTCACCATGTTTTTACTCATGATGCTGTTGATACACACTTTTCCCACTCAGTCTCTTACTCACCACTTATCTCTGCCTTTCAGTGTGTTTCCAATGTTCCTGTGAAAACTTTCTTGACACAGTTCAATTGGACATTTTTCTTTTCAATCTGAATGTTTTTCTTTCATGATATATGGAATATGTTTGTTTTACTCTGCACTATTTTTGTTATCTTTTTATTGTGTCTGCCTTTATATCATATAGGATGCTATCTAAGAAGGAAGTTGACTAATTATTATGCAACTAGAAAATTTCAGAAAATTTGCAAGAGAACAGAAGTAATGCAGTTTTGAGAAGATACAAGAAAGGGTGCCAAATGTGAACTATGGTTGTTACAAAGTATATGCCGCTGCTGCTGCTAAGTCGCTTCAGTCATATATGACTCTGTGTGACCCCATAAATGGCAACCCACCAGGCTCTCCCGTTCCTGGGATTCTCCAGCCAAGAGCACTGAAGTGGGTTGCCATTTCCTTATCCAATGCATGAAAGTGGAAAGTGAAAGTGAAGTCACTCAGTTATGTCCAACTCCTAGCGACCCCATGGACTGCAGCCTACCAGGCTCCTCTGTCCATGGGATTTTTCCAGGCAAGAGTACTGGAGTGGGGTGCCATCGCCTTCTCTGAAAGTATATGCTAGGTCTTTGTAAATATGAAATTGTACATATTGATAAAGGGAATAGATAGTTACAGTTTTACAGTGTTGGTTTTTTGTTTTGTTTTGGTGTTTGGTTTTGTAGAGAGGAAGGGAGATACAGCATGAGAGACATGTATTCCAATCTAAGTACTGTGACCTTTATAGGGTCAGGTCAATGATACACTGATTGCTCTCAAATAAAAATTTGATCTACAGAAAATAAGAATAGTTATATTTTAATACTATATCTTCAAATCAAAAGAGACATTATATTGAATAAAATTTTTGAAGTACTAGGACCATTCAAAAACTCTAATGACGATTATAACATGATTTAGAAAGTCAACTGTTAGAATTATTCTCAAGAACAGATTTAAGAATGAAATCTAGGCAATATGTTTATAATAACAAATGAAACATCCTTTGGAATCTTTGTGATGCTTATAAAAGGCTATACTGAAAAATAATTAAGTACATAAAAACACAAAAGGATTTCATATTATTTAGGGCAATTGTATTCATGATTTACAAAATAAAAAAATCAAAGCAAAAACTGTGATACTGCAAAGTAAACTTGAGATTCATATCTTAAGATAATTTGGAAATTCTCCAACTAGACTGTAACCTTGGCTGAAGAGGCCACATAGAGGCAAATAATTATCTTCTACAAAATTGGCAAAAGGCAAGGTTCAGGAATAGTCCATAGGGATGAATGAGTTAGGAAAAGGAAGCCTTCTGTGTGTATTTACCTGGGCATCGTGTTTACTAATGAACTACTCCAAACACATTAGTGGCTCCAGGGAGTCTTCTCCATGTCTCAGAAGTGCAGTCTTTGATAGCTAACACACTTCACTCATGACAATTGTAAAATGATCCCAGCCTGCAGTCTTAGCTCCTAACAAGGATAAAAGAATTCCCTGGAGAAAATCCAGAGAAACACTTGTGCATTACAGCTTTTAATTTCAGAGAAGCAAACAAGACAGAAATAAAGCCTCAGGATCTGGAGGTCCTGATTTATTAAAGTTAACTGAGAGTATGGTGTGCCACCTTTCAGATTAGTAAAGAATTTTGTTTTATCTTTAATGTAGATAATAATGAGAACTCAGTTTCATATCTCAAGTATGAACATGTACCTCAATACACTGTATGCTATGCTGTGCCTGAGTCCATTGTTATTTATTAGTGACCAACAGGTAATAAAATAGAAGAAAATTACAATATATGGTTTTAATACATGACTTAATTGAAGGGAAACAGAAAGTGACCTACTAGGTTTGGTGGGAAATCGAGATCCATTTAAATCTCAATTGACAGAGTATACTTCTTGTTTTCATAAAAATATCCAATGTGCACCATGGAGACAGTTGATACTGATCAAGGTCAATACATTAAGAAAACCTAAACTCTAAACCCACGGTCCTTAACTTCTGCAAAGAAACTCAGGGGGATGCCACATGATGTTTTAAATTATTCAGAGGAAACACAGATATATCATAAAAAATGCTGGGTCAATAAATTTTACTGTACTCATTTTGATGATGTCATATCTTTACAAAGATGTACTTACATCGTTGCTATTATGGAAGGCAAGTACTGTGGGAAATGAGAATGGTTCTGTCCAAAGTTTGAGAAGTTATGCAGTGCCCAATTTGTGCACACATCTCACTATCAGATAATTGCTGTTTTGAATTGTGCCCCTGATGTCAATGTTTGTTATGCCTGAGAACTATGCAAGATGCTAATTGTGTTCTCTGTTTAATTGAAGTGAATATCACTTTACTAATAAAGTGACTCAAGCAGGCAACTATAGAAACAACATTTAGATAGGATTAGTCAAAACAAATGCAATCTGTTGCCGGCATTAATGTCTTTATTATCTGGCTTATAAATTTATTTGGGGCCCAGAATAACAGAAAGAATGGTGTTGGTTGAATCATCTTGGTAAGAATAAAAACTATGAAACAACACAAGTTTCTTCTAAGCATACTCTGCCTAACAGAAATTTCTCTACAGTTTCAGGAAGTAATGAGCATTTTTCTTCCCTAGGCTAGAGAAAACCCAAAGTGTACTGCCTCCTGTTGAGACATTTTTGAATAAAGCAGCAGGGGATTGCCAACAGTCTCAAACCTGGTAATAGATTTTAGGGAACAGAGATGTCCCTATGAGAGGCAGAAGAACAGCTGGCTCCAAATCATCCTTAGAATCCAAATCCTTTTAACAATAGGAGGGAAAAAGATGGTGCTGGAGATTGATTAAGTAGGATTGCAAGAACTAGGGGGAAAGAAGCAAAGTGAGGAGAACTATGAGGAAGGATCTGATTTGTCTGTATGGTAATTTGCATTTTGTGAAATCGCACCTGTTTTGTTATGAAATACTGACAGCAGTAACTGAGAGGAGCTTCTTTAACATACCAGCATAACACAGTGCCAGAAGCCCCTTAATAGTACTCTCTCAGCTTATCCACTGGGCTTAAAGTAAACACAAGCACATGTGCGCGCACGCACACGCATGCGCGCGCGCACACACACACGCGCGCGCACACACACGACTTGAGAGGCAGCAATGATTTGATGAGCCAGCACCAGCTCTACTTGAATGGAATGCTGTGGTCATCAGGTCTACTCTACTGCCAGCAATTAAAAATTAATCTTGGCATTTTCAAAAAAGAAGGTAGCAATTCGTATGCAGCATCTTTCCTGCTTGACAATATGTCTAAAGAACAGCTGCTTTCTCAACTCAAGACAGTTAAACACAATGAACCTCTTTTGTGTGCAATGTGCAAAGCTATGTCATTAACACACCTGCCAGAATAGGAGGGAGGAAGAAAAAATAATCTTTTCTCTTGGTAAAACTCATTCACTTAAGATACTCAGGTTCACAGTGCTCTCCTCTGAACACTCCCAATTACCTCCTCTTGCTCTTACAAACAAATGGTGTGAATTTTAATCACCTGGAATGTAATTAAGGGCTGAAATAGTGTTGTAAAACCATTTTTATAGATAAAAACGATGCACATACCTACAGTATATGTATCTCTGGTTTTCACAAGGGTGGAATGCCCTTGCTAGGGACCGAAACAAACAATTTTTTAAATTTTTGTTTTAGCCTCTGTTGACTTTCCTCTGATTTCTTTCCCCTCCTATTCTAGAGCCTGAGTTCTGAGAATAATTAACAACACCCACTGGTGATAACAGGGCCACAGCAACCTAACAGCTATATCTTGCTGGCGCCAGCTGTGCTTCAGTATTTATTTATTAAGATCACAATATTTACACAGTATGAACTTGTTGAGATGGTGGGGGATTGAGCAATGCTCCTGCAGCAAAATTTCATCTGTGTTTTTCAATGCAGAGAAAATAATCTTCTAGGATGTGTATACTGTTTATTTATCTGGATAGAAAATTCAAGCTTCTAATTCCAATCCAGCCCTGTTTTACAGCAGTTTGGTGGAGAGACCCCAGAGAGGCATTGCAGGCATGCACTAGAGTGGGGAGCCTTAGAGCTGCCACAGATGTGTAGAATGAAACAGCAAAGACACCAGGCAGCTGGTTTTCAGGGGCTAATAATTCCACTGGGCCTAGATCTGTGACTGAACAATTTAGACATTTGCACAAAATCCCTCTTGACTTGGATTATTATATCTTTTCATTTGCTCTTCTGCAAGGATTTGTTAACATGGTAGTAAGCAACATGTGTTGTGATGTTCATCTGCTGAGTGAGTTGCTGTGTAAAGCACACAGGGAAAAGTTTTTGATATACAGGGAAAATTGTGGGGTTTCAGTTTGAAAAAAAGTAAAAGGTATACTTTAGGCAAGAAAGAAATTAATGGCGGGCACAAAGAGTACATTCATTTTTTTCAGTATGCCGAACTTCCTGGCATATCTGTCTTGAAGTTCCTCAAAGAAAAGTTGGTTCTACTTTTAAAATGTTAGTATTGTTGATCAATGAATGGAAGCCATGAGAGAGTAAGAGGCATTTGGGTTGTTCTTTTATCATAGGGATCTCAAACAAATCACCTAACTTTTATGCATTTTCATTTTCTCATATCCTAAACCAAAAGAAAGATGTTTGTCACCAAGCCATTATGTTTAAAATCACTGGCTTCATATTTTTAAGTATTTTGAGTATAGTGTCTTAAAGTAGTTACACTAATAGAATTCAAAAGTAATCAGTAAATCATATTAAATCTTAATTAATAGAAGAGATATTCTGTCAGTGTTGAAGAAAAGACTTTTCAAAATTTAACTTTGTTGACAAGTAATAGTAATGGCAAATTATCCCAAATATTTACAACTGTTTTTGCTGTTGTGTAGTCACTGTCGTGTCTGACTCTTTTGCGACTCCATGAATAGCCCACCAGACTCCTCTGTCCATAGGATTTCCCAGGCAAGATTACTGGAGTGGGTTGCCATTTCCTTCTCCAGGGGATCTTCCTGACCCACTCACATCTCCTGCCCTGGCAAGCAGATTCTTTAACACTAATCCACCAGGGAAGCTCAATGATTTAGAATAGTTAATGTAATAATTATGTATTTTATTATAACTAAATTATATATTATAAAATGTATTATATATTTAATTATTTAATGTAATCTGTATTTATTGTTGTTGTTTAGTTGCTGAGTTCAACTCTTTGCAACCCATGGACTATAGCCCATCAGGCTCCTCTGTCCATGGGATTTCCATGGACACTTGGAAATACTTGGAGTGGGTTGCTATCTCCTTTCTCCAGGAAATGTATATATGACTATATAATAATTATATGTAATAAACATTATTGTCTGATAAGTCTTTCTTAAAAGAGTTCCAAATGTAAATCTTTTAAGGAAGATTTATCAAACAGTAATGTTACACAAGACCATAAATTATAAACTTATTCTCAAGCACTGGTTATTTTCATGCCAGTCTTAGCCTTTTTAAAAATTAAAAAGAGGATAATGCAGCAGTTCAGTTGACATTTAATATTGTGCTGTCCATATCACTTTATCATTCATCAGTCTTACTGCTTTCATATTATTAAAATATCACAGAATGATCTAATATGAATAAGAAATCTACTTATCTGTATTATTTTAATGCTTGTTGTAGAAAATTATTGCGAAAGAGCATGGCTACTTTTGGGGTAAACTTAATAGTGAAGTAATATCCACACACCAGAAGTAAACAGAACAAAATAGCACAGATTGATGAATGTTTTCAACCTGAGTACGTTTGTGTTTACAGACACAGATCAAGAAATACACTGGTATCTGCACACAGAAAGCCCTTGAACCTCTCATGGGCACTGGCCAGTCCTCTGAGGTAGCCAGTATTCTTTTACTAAAAGCATCAATTGTTTTGGAGGGCAAGTGAATCACTTACAAAATAAATAGGTCGCATTAACTTTTGGTTTAACACTGATAATATTCCAGTATTAATGAATAAAAATGATTAAAGTTAGCAAGAAAAATTGCTTTGGATCTTAAGGGGAAGCTCATACATTCATCCAAATAGCAACCACTGACAGGGGTGACTGCTGTGTCTATATCCGGGACACGAAACAATCCTGTTCTGTCTTCATTTGGCTACAGGGCAAGTTCAGTTAGCTAGAACTTTACTGCTGCCTCCAAATTGTTGACACATTTTAGGTTGCCCTCACGTTATTTACTTCAGATGTTACAATGCATGAAGAGTTCTTCATTTCCAGAGAGAATAGATACGATGAGAATCTAAACACTAGCTGAAGCCAACAATGTCTTAATGTTCTTCAGTTTCAAATACTATTTCAAGTATATATGTTCAAAGGTACTCAGAACTTTTTATTCTCAAAAATAGGCAAATTTCTTTACTTTTAATTAACGTTGAATGATCAAATTCTCAAAAATAAACATTGAAACATATTTTTCAATATTGCTTATATGATGCTGCTTTAGGAAAAAATGTAGTGACTGCCTTATCAATAACTGAGTGTATGGACCCATTTTTTTACATAGGAAGTATAGTTCAACTATATTGACTTAGAAAAAATAGCTTTATGACTTCATGTAATTTCATATGACTGGGGGTGTAGTTGTGGATATAAGTACATGTTTAGCTATACCCATTATTACATCCATTATGGAATGAGTTTTTGCACTTGATAACCTTGAATCTCTTCACTGATGAAGCAACACCCCAGTACAATTTATTTTTAAATCCTGGACACCTTGAATTACATAAAGAACAATTTACAGGCATGAGGTGTCCAGACTGAAAGTCAAACAAGCAATCTTCCTTTTATATATTCAAGGTTCTAGATTGAAATTCTCAAAATGTATCTACTGTTTGGCAGAATGTAACTGAGTGGTCCTAAGGACTATGGAAGCTGAGAGCCTTCAGGAAAACTGCTAATGACTACAGTTTTTAAAATACTTATTATTTCAATAATAATTTACCTTCCTTCATCAACTAGAATATTACCAAGTGGAGAGGATATAGAATTATAACAAAGCAAAAGATAAATTTCACTAAGTATTATAAATTCTTTGAGAGTGTCTTTTTTCCTAATCCAACTAAATGGAGCTCTTCCTTATATTCATTCCTGCATCTCATTAAATAGTCATCAAAGATGAATGATTATGCACAATCTCTGACAAAATTTTAATGCATGTGGTCAGAACAGTGGAAGTTTGAATATAAATTTCAACAGACTAAATAGGACAAAGTCAGAGCAATGTCTTAACTGTAAAATGGTATTGATGTGATACCCTTAGTTTACATTAGTTCAGGTTCATGGTAATTCAAAATATTAAAAGTGTTTCATTGAATATTTTTGCTTGTTGTAATGCCATGTAATCCAGGTATACTAAATTTTTCATGTTATTTATTTTTATTTTCTTAACTTATTTACATCTTGACATTCTGTTTATATGTATATGCATTTATATATATGTAACTGGGTGTCCATTGGAAGGACTTATGCTAAAGCTGAAACTCCAATATTTTGGCCACCTCATGCGACGAGTTGACTCACTGGAAAAGACTCTGATGCTGGGAGCAATTGAGGGTAGGAGGAGACGGGGACGACAGAGAATGAGATGGCTGGATGGCGTCACCGACTCGATGGACATGAGTTTGAGTGAACTCCGGGAGTTGGTGATGGACAGGGAGGCCTGGCGTGCTATGGTTCATGGGGTCGCTAAGAGTTGGACACGACTGAGCGACTGAACTGGACTGAACTGAACTGAACTGAAATTAATATCTGTGAATGTATTAAAAATATTTAAAGCTGAATTTCTCTCTAAATCAGGAAGACTTATCTTTCTGGCTGCCATTCTACCTCAAAGTTACTGAGTTGCATATTGCAAGAGACACACAATACCGAATAATCAGTTTGCTGATTATTAGCTTCACTTTTAATACAAATATCTAGATTCATAAAAGCAAAGACAGTAGAAAAACATCTTTTAGAAACAGAATTTCCAATGCATTTAATCATTTTCATATTCTGTCACTTTCTTTATAAAATGGATAATTTTAGTTGGCTAAGGATGATGGTCTTGTCACTCATCCTAATCTGGAATTTATAATAAAAATTCTAGCTGTTTCTCTTGGCCTAGCCTCGCTAACCAGTGATGTTTATTCTGGGGCCAAATTGTGTCAGCATGTATGATCTCAAATGGAATGAAATGTTCTCTTGGGACTTCTATTTAGTCTGTTGTTGCTATTGTTAAAAAATACTGAACCTTAGAATTTGGGATCAAATTCATTTTCTATCAGATAACTGTCTTGTGTCCTTAAATAGGTTTCTTAATCTCCCTTACCTCTTTTTCTTTTTTGATAATGTGATCATGAGAAATTATTTCAGAGCAGTACTGAGCCAGACACTGTGCTTTTTTTTTTCTGTTTCATATCCCATTCTTTTGGTTGGATGGCATCACCAATTAAATGGACATGAACTTGGGCAAACCCTGGGAGATGGTGAGGGAAAGGGTGGCCTGGAGTGCTGCAATTCATGTGGTCACAAAATGTCAGCCATGACTTGGTGACTAAACAACAACAATAATCTCATTCTTTTAGGAACCCTATATTTCATACAGTCCTTCCTCTAATGCCATGGGTGGACTGTCCCATTCTATTCCAGATGAAATAATCCAGATTTGTTCACGCTTTTGGTGAAAGTAAATTGAGAAAAATGTTGAATTAATCGAATAATGTTGGGCTTTGGAGCTTAGTATGTGCACAAACAGTGACCAAAACAAACAAAACCTCTCTCCTCATGGAACTTTTGTTCTATGGGTAGACAACAAACAATAAATCAGTAGAACTTAAAGCAGGTCAAAAGTATCATGGAGAAAACTAAGCAGCAAAGTGGGGTAACAAATGTTTGGGCTGTATATTTGCAATTCAAAAATCTTAATTGTTAAAGATATGTATAATGATACCTGTACAACATTGTTGGAGCTTATTTCAATTAATGCCCTTATTTCAATTAATGCACTTCTCTCTGTCCTAGAAATGGCCCACACTATCAAGGGCTTCCCAGATGGCTCAGACAGTAAAGTATCTGCCTGCCAGTTCAGGGGATGCAGGAGACCCAGGTTTGATCCCTGAGTTGGTAAAATCCCCTGGAGTAGGAAATGACAATCCACACTAGTATGCTTGCCTGGAGAATTCCATGGACAGAGGAGTCCATGGGGTGACAATGATTTGGACATGACTGAGTTACTAACATTTTCCATTTGGAGGCTGGTGACTTAGACTGTCAACATTAGGAAAAATTACTTGGGTACTGAGGCCTCAGTAAGTTTCCAGCAACCCCACAACATAAGTAGTATCCAAAATATAGATTCACCGATTTGTGTCTTAATACTTTTTAAGTATATCCCTGACAGTGGGACTTGTTGATGAGACACACACTGAATTGCCCATTCATAATCACCTAACATTTTCTTCGTATTTAGTACCATATAGTCATGGTGTTAAATTATGGTATTATGTACTAGGCATATATAGCTATCTCTTAAAGGGCTTGCCAGAGTCACCACGTGCATGAGAACAAAATTAGTCTTGACCCCAACAACTAATGTAAGGTGTTATTGTTGTTGTGGTTGCTGTTGTGTAGTCCCTTATTTGTATTTGTCTCTTTGTTATCCCATGGACTGTAGCTTTCCAGGCTCCTCTGTCCATGAGGTTTTCCAGGCAAGAATACTGGAGTGGGTTGTCATTTCCTTCTGGAGGGGATCTTTCTGACACAGGGATCAAACCCATGTTTCCCAAATTGGCAGGCAGATTCTTTAGCACTGAGCGATTAGGGAAGCCCAAATGTAAGGGTTATACCTGTTATTTGCTTGCCAGCTAGGATAAAATATAAACAGCTTTGTTTGGAAATGATCTGTACTATGTGAGGAATTCTGAGTTAAAGAGAAAGAGCGGTATATCCAAATTCAGATGTCACTGTGACTTAGTGATAATTGATGTTTGGTTTACTTTTAGTTCTTTGGATTCCATGCAGTTTATTTGCTCTGAACTTTTACATCTGTATACAGCCATGTATGTATGTCATGAGCTGTGAACTCATGTTAGAAGTCAAGACTAAAGTCTAAAGAGTGGGTAAATATGATAGAGAAAATGCATTAGACACACAGGGAGTCTCAGGTCTTGAGTATTGGCAAGAATAAAGAAAGTTAAATAGAGAAATGGAAATTTTCCTCTCCTCCTGAGAATCCCTCATTACAGTGGTATATTACCTTAGCCTTAGATTAAGGCTAGGTACTTAACCTGCTTAATTTTTTTTTTTTTTTTTACTACTCAAAGGTAAATGCTATAACATTATTATTTTGTTCTCCAAATTTGGGGGATAGTAATTTGAATGTTTACCATTGATTCATGCAGATTTAGTGGATAAATAATGTCTGTGATATTCTCTTTAAGGAAACCATCTGTTTTGTTATTATTTTTTAAAAAATCAACTACCATGAAATATATGAGAAAAACTAAAATAACTATATGCTTGTTTTTTAAATTGGGTTATATACCTGCTCTGTGTGCGCAGTTGCTCAGTCATGTTCAATACTTTGTGGCTCCATGGATTATAGTCTTCTAGGCTTCTCTGCCCATGGAATTAACCTGGCAAGAATACTGGAGTGGGATGCCATTTCTTACTTCAGGGGATCTTTCCAAACCAGGGATCAAACCTGTGTCCCTTGTGTTGCCTGCTTTGACAAGTGGATTTTTCACCTCTAATGCCAACTGGGAAGCCTATGTACCTACTCTAGGATATTTGAAGAAAAAGTGTAAGATTAATTTCTAGTTACTCATGCCCTTAGGGTACCTGATATTAAGCAAACATAATTCTGGAAAGCAACTCTTTCATTCTCATCCAAACAGGATTTCCATGGCTAAAGCGTGAGAAATATGAAGTCACATTTCAAAATTATAAAACACACGAAGAAAGAATCCATCAAAAGAATGAAACTAGAACACTTCCTAACACCGTACACAAAAATAAACTCAAAATGGATTAGAGAGCTAAATGTAAGACCAGAAACTATAAAACTCCTAGAGGAGAACGTAGGCAAAACACTCTCCAACATAAATCACAGCAGGATCCTCCATGACCCACCTCGCAGAATATTGGAAATAAAAGCAAAAATAAACAAATGGGACCTAATTAAAATCAGAAGCTTCTGCACAGCAAACTGTAAGTAAGGTAAAAAGACAGCCTTCAGAATGGGAGAAAATAATAGCAAATGAACCAACTGATAAAGGATTAATCTCCAAAATATACAAGCAGCTCCTGCAGCTCAATTCCAGAAAAATAAATGACCTAATCAAAAAATGGGCCAAAGAACTAAACAGACATTT
Source organism: Moschus berezovskii (assembly GCF_049115385.1). Taxonomy (NCBI): domain Eukaryota; kingdom Metazoa; phylum Chordata; class Mammalia; order Artiodactyla; family Moschidae; genus Moschus; species Moschus berezovskii. The sequence continues at coordinate 86,020,425 of NC_142469.1, read as the reverse complement.
CTCCAAAGAAGACATAAAGATGGCTAACAAACACATGAAAAAATGCTCAACATCCCTCATAATTAGAGAGATGCAGATCAAAACCACAATGAGATACCATTTCACACTAGTCAGAATGGCTGCTATCCAAAAGTCTACATGCAATAAATGCTGGAGAGGATGTGGAGAGAAAGGAACCCTCTTACACTGTTGGTGGGAATGCAAACTAGTACAGCCGCTATGGAGAACAGTGTGGAGATTCCTCAAAAAACTGGAAATAGAACTGCCATATGATCCAGCAATCGCACTCCTGGGCATACACACCGAGGAAACCAGAACTGAAAGAGACACATGTACTCCAATGTTCATTGCAGCACTGTTTATAATAGCCAGGACATGGAAGCAACCTAGATGTCCATTTGCAGATGAATGGATAAGAAAGCTTTGATACATATACACAATGGAGTATTATTCAGCCATTAAAAAGAATACATTTGAATCAGTTCTAATGAGGTGGATGAAACTGGAGCCTATTATACAGAGTGAAGTAAGCCAGAAAGAAAAACACCAATACAGTATGCTGCTGCTGCTGCTAAGTCACTTCAGTCGTGTCCGACTCTGTGTGACCCCATAGACGGCAGCCCACCAGGCTCCCCCGTCCCTGGGATTCTAATGCATATATATGGAATTTAGAAAGATGCAAATGATAACCCTGTATACGAGACAGCAAAAGAGACACAGATGTATAGAACAGTCTTTGGGACTCTGTGGGAGAGGGTGAGGGTGGGATGATTTGGGAGAATGGCATTGAAACACGTATGTTGTCATATGTGAAACGAATCACTAGTTCAGGGTCGATGCATGTTATAGGATGCTCGGGGCTGGCATGTGGGGATGACCCAGAGGGAGGATAAAGGGAGGAGGGAGGTGGGAGGGGGGTTCAGGAGGGGGATCCCGGGGTGAATTCATGTCAATGTATGGCAAAACCAACCAATATAATATTGTAAAATTAAAAAAAAAAAAAGTAATAAAACAAAACAAAAAAAAAAGCAAGACTCATGAGTAACAGTAAACATTAGAACAAGATAGCAAAGAATCTCAGCTAATAAAATCATAGGTATAATCATAAATAAATAAGTTTAAAATGATCAAAGACATCAAAAGTTAATTTTACACCAATAATTTTATTTTAGAAATAAAGATTGGCATGAAAGGTTAAGAAATTAAATATATATGTACATAATAGAAGGTTAAAAATGAAGGATAGAATTAGAATATACAAAATATATCCACCAAATTTTCCAGAAATAGCTATGAAAGTCACTAGGGGAGAGGCAATGTTCAAAACAAGGCTGAGATATCTCTAAAATTAATTTGTCATGAATCCTCAGATCCATGCATCATAATGGTTCTCAAACAGAATAACAGAAACTATTTCAAGCATAAACATTGCTATAAACTATATGTTTGTGGGACTGATGCTTTTTTAAAGGGACTCTGGAGTGCTTCTTCACCCTTTTATGCCATGAGACACATGTTAAAAGACAGATATCAGTGAACCAGGAAGGGGAATTTCACCAGACTCCAAATCTGCAGGTATTCTGGCCTTGAAATCCCCTGCCTCCAGAAATGTGAGAAATAAATGTCTGTTTGTTTATAAGCCACCCAGTTGATGGTACTTTTTAAATAGCAGCCTGAGTAACTGCTATAAACGTAAATATTTCTCAGTACAATTTAGAGTATCAATGATAAAAGTAAGAGCTAAGTTTACCCTTAGCTAAGAAACAAATTGCTCACAAAGAAATAATTAGACTGACACTAGATTTTGCAATAGGAAAAATACTTTTCTGTAAATAAAATATTTTCAAATGATAACATAAATCTCCAATAAAATGTCTTCCAAATGATAAACTCTAGAAGCTAGAAAATTAAACAGAAATAATATATGAAATTTAAACAGAAATATGTGAAAAAATGATGTTGACTGTGGATAATAGTTTGCTTCCATTTATAGATGGAAAGTCAAGGGAACATTGTTCCCACTCTAACAAGGAGGAATGATTGGATTATCTACAGAACTTTTCTTGAATCTATTAGAGCGCTAAGTCACAAGACAACTAAGTGAAACAAATTCCAAAGACAGGGAATATAAATAGTTTTACTAATGGGAGCATAATAGAGTAAGACTTAAGTGTCCATCAAAAGGTGGTAGGAAGGAAAGAGTTAAATTTGAACAAATTCCTAAGAGCTGAATGTGGTATACTGTGAGGATTTAGAACCTCTGTGAACCTAGAGAGAAGAGTCCACACTTACCAGCTATTTTCCATGCTCCTCCACCAAGTGTTCAGGAGAAAGAATGAGATTAAGGCAGAAAATCTCAGAGGGCTCCCCTCAATGACACAAGTGCAAGAAAACTGCTCACCTCCTACAGCCTTTTTATATGTTAATCAAGAACTGGAAGCTAATGAATGAGGAGTAAAATCCCCTCTAGCCCCAAAGTCAAGACACTGCGTTTGAGGGATGCATGTGTGTGAGCTCAGCCACCCAGTCATGGCCCACTCTATGAGGGAGGGATAAAAGAAAACATTTTCCTGATAGCAGAGAGTAAGAATACCTGGAGGATAGAATACTTCAACAACACTAAGATGATACCTGTGACTGCTGGGGTAAGGCACATAATACCCTCTTGCTCAAGACCTTCCAAAATACAAGGCAGAGCTCAGACACTACACAGAGTGGGAATAGTGCTGACAAAGAACCATCACAGAAGCCAAGCATACAGAAGTTGCATAAAATAGGCTGGTGAAGAAGAACTGAGAAACCCCCTGTCATGAATAGGATCATATTCTCCTAAAAGATATTTTAAAGTCCTAAACCCTTCATTGGAAACAGTAACAGACTTCATTTTTTTGAACTCCAAAGTCACTGCAGATGGTGACTGCAGCCATGAAATTAAAAGATGCTTGCTCCTTAGAAGAAAAGTTATGACCAACCTAGATAGCATATTAAAAAGCAGAGACATTACTTTGCCAACAAAAGTCCGTCTAGTCAAAGCTATGGTTTTTCCAGTAGTCATGTATGGATGTGAGAGTTGGACTATAAAGAAAGCTGAGCGCAGAAGAATTGATGCTTTTCAACTGTGGTGTTGGAGAACACTCTTGAGAGTTCCTTGGACTGCAAGGAGATCCTACCAGTCCATCCTAAAGGAGCTCAGTCCTGAGTGTTCATTGGAAGATGTTGAAGCTGAAGCTCTGATACTATGGCCACCTGATGTGAAGAAAAGACCCTGATGCTGGGAAAGATTAAAGGTGGAAGGAGAAGGGGACAACAGAAGATGAGATGGTTGGATGGCATCACCAACTCGATGGACATGAGTTTGAGCAAGCTGCTGGAGTTGGTGATGGACAGGGAGGACTGGGATGCTGCAGTCCATGGGATCTCAAAGAGTCAGACACAACTGAGCAACTGAACTGGCTGAAAGGCTTCTCTTCAGTACCTTATTTGTGGGAATGACACCTTATTTAAAAGGTACATCTTTGTGGATGTGATCAAATTAGGGAAGATCATTGGGGCAGACCATAATTCCATATTAGTCATGTCTTTGTAGGAAGAAGAGACAAATAGAGAAACACAGGAAGAATGCCATGTGATAATGGAGGCAGAAGTTAGAGTGAGGCGTATACAAGTTGAGGGATTCCATTAATTGCTGCCAGCATTAGAAACTAAGAGTAAAGCATGAACAGATTCTTCCAGAGAGCCTTACAGAAAATGTGGCTCTGCTAAAACTTTGATTTCAGACATGTGAAAGAATATATATATAGTTTGTTTATTTTAAGCCACCAACTTTGTGGTTCTTTGTTACAGCCATCCTGGGCACTAAATGTGTCTTTCCTGCATTCCCTACAAGATTCACACTGAGTAACAATCAAAAACATTCTGATGGAAGATAAACACTGAAAAAAGTCCTCAGGACTCTGGATCCCACACTAACCCCAGGGTAGCAATTGCACACAGCTGGAAAAATCTGAGGCAAGTATGTGCTAAAGATAGTTATAGTAACACCAAAAGTCAAAGCAGCTTAACTCCTTACTAGACAGATTCAATCCCCCACGGTAAGAGTGTGACAGAAGATGATGTGATTCAGGGTGTAAATGTTATTTACTTCAGTCTCAAGTGTCTTTTGCACACAGTGTCTATCATTGAATCAAAAATAAGACACACAAGAAGGCAAGTGAGGAAAACATTAACAGAAGGTAAAGCAGGCAACAGAACAGCCACAAAGATTAACTAGTTTTGGAAGAATATGACAGGGACAGTGAAATGACTCTGGTAAATGTATAAAAGGCTCTAGTGGAAAAGATGGACAGTGTGAGTCAATAGATGTGGATTTTATCATAGAAATAAAAAATATGCTTTCATAGGTAAATGTAAATGACAGGAATAAGTAGACATTGTTAAAGATGAATTTTTTTCTGATGGACTGGCAGACTTGACATGGCAGGGAAAATAATCCTTGAAGATAGGACAGTAGAAATCATCCAAGTTGAAATGCAAAGAGAGAGAGGAAAAAAAAACAAAACTGAAAACAAACAAGTCATGTGATGGCTATTGGGCAATATCAAATGGTCTAGCACATGGGTAATTTAAATCTTGGAAGTAGAAAAGAAAGAAAAGGACAGAAAAATATTTGAAAAAATAAATGCTTGATAACTTTCCAAAATTAATAAAAGACAACTATAAATTCAAGAAGTTGAGTATCCAAAAAATGACATATACAAATAAAAACACAATTGGATATATTGTATTGGGTTGGCCAAAAAAGTATGTTAGGGTTTTTTCACAAGATTTTTCTATAAAATGCTGAAAACTGAAGATGGGGACAAGTCTTGAAGACAAAGAAACAGACAAAAGTTCTAAATTATAGTTTTTTCATCAAATACTATGCAAGTCAGAAGAAAAGAGAATGACATCTTAAGAGAATAGAAACAAGAAAAAAGTATTATCCTATAATCTATACCTAATAGAATTATTTTACAGGGTGTGGGTAAATATAAGCATTTACTTACTAATAAAACAATATAATAATGACTAATATGGAATGCATCAAATATGCAGATGTTTATTTTAATGTAACAACTAAAATAATAAAAATACAGAATGTTTAACATACTAGCTAAATTAATACTGGAGCATGATGAAAGGAATAAAAAAATATGTGGAAGCAAATACCAATATGGTAGCATCTCTGTGATTTTAAACAGACCATGGCTGGACCTACAGGTTGTCATACTGAGTGAAGTAAGTCCGACCAAGAAAGACAAATATCTTATGACATTGCTTATGTGTGATTTCTTTAAAAAGGGTACAAATGAACTTAACTATAAAACAGAGTTACAGATGTGGAAAACAAACTTAACAATTTCCAGGGGGTAAGGGAGGGGTAAATTGGAAGGCTTGGGATTGACATATATACACTATATACAAAAAAGATAACCAGTAAGAACCTACTGCATAGCACATGAATCTCTACTCAATATTCTATAATACCATATCTGGGAATAGAATCTAAAAAAGACTGGATATATGTATAACTGATTCACTTTGCTGTACATGTGAAACTAACAACACTGCAAATCAACTATACACTGATAAAATTTTTAAAAAATTAACAGGCCATCTCACAATATAAAGGACAAATTGAGAGGATATTTAAGTGTTCAATTATATTATTTACAAAAGGCACATGGCAAAGTAATATCTGACAAATAAAAATTAGAATAGGTAACTTACGATCTAAGTTGTAAAAGAAATACACATAAGTCCATAATGATATAAATAAATTATTGATAAAATAGATAAATGAAGGAGAAGAGATAAATCTTCCTTAGAAAAGAATTCAACATAATATATGTAACTATTCTCCTTTCTGCTGCTGCTGCTCCTCTCTAGCTGAAGTTTAATCCCTCTCCCTTGAGTGTAGGCTGGACTTAACAACTTGCTCCGAAGAACAGGGAAGAGGAAAGGTCAAAGTGTCATTACCTTTGCAAAGTAGAAAACTGGCAAACACTTCCTTAACCAAATGACCCAGGTGATATTGTCACTGATAAATTATGTAGACATCAGGGACTCCCTGCTGGGATATGATGAGAATAGAGCTTAATCTCTATGATCTTCCTTCGCAAAGCCCATATCATTTCAAGTCCAGTTATGAGAAAATCATTAGATAAACACAAATGGAGAGACATTCTACATACATATGTGAATAATACTTTCAGCACTTCCATCATTAAGAACATGAAAAGCCTGAGCAATGGTCACAGACCAGAAGAGATGGAGGAGACAAAATGACTAAACATGTGGTATCCTGGAAAGGACATTAGTGGGAAACAGGCAAAACCAAAACAACATCTGGAGTTTAGTTTATAGCAGTGTACCAGTGTTATTTTATTGTATTTTGTCTTTCTGTGCTTACTTTTGATGAATGTACCATGGTTATATAAGATGCTAATATTAGAAGAAACTGGGTGAGGGATGGGGAACACACACTATCTTTGCAACATTTCTATAAACACAATTCTAAAAAGTTTATTAAAAATAACATAGTCAATAGAAATTTAACATCAGACAAAGAGGAAGTAAAAATATTTTAAAGAGTGTTAATATCTAACAGTAAAAGTAACAATTTACTAGAAATAAGTTATTTTTCTAAAATATGAGTACCTTTGAAAGTGTTAGCTGTTCAGTCATGTCTGACTCTTTGCGACCCTATAGACTATAGCCCACCAGGCTTCTCTGTCCATGGAATTCTCCAGACAAAAATACTAGAGTGGATAGCCATTCCCTTCTCCAGGGAATATTCCTGACCTAAGGATCCAACCTGAGCCTCTTGCATTGCAGGCAGATTCTTCATCATCTGAGCCACCAGGGAATCCCATGTATACCTGACAAGATTTAAAAATATTTAAAGGAAATATAGACATTATAAAGTGACACTTTTAATGAAAATATTAAATATCAATATAGCTTTCAACAAACAACTCTAGAAGATATAAAGAAATGCAGGAAGAAGAAGATTTCAGCCTTCTGCATAAGATAATACCCGTAAGATTTCTCCTTATGGGTATTAATGGAACATGGTATACAATAATTAGAGACTGTATGATTCAGTGGTAAAGAATCTACCTTCATATTTCCATGTTACAGGTGGCACAACTGATATTCATTTTTTAAAAGCTCTGAATATTTGTTTTAAAAAATAACCCAACATTTCTCAAACATTTTCAAACAAAGGAAACCTCTCTTTCGTACAGCATCTAACAACCTCCCACAAGGGGAGTGTTCTATGGCACACCTGGGGATAATCTGTCTTCAAGTTTATTATTTCCTCAGATTATAGAGCAAATGAATAACACAGTGTACATAATAAGTGTATGTATGTATCAGTCAGTCAGTTCAGTCACTCATTCGTGTCCGGTTCTTTGTGACCACATGGACTGTAGCACACCAGAGCTTCCTGTCCATCACCAACTCCCACATCTTGCTCAAACTCGTGTCCATCGAGTTGGTGATGCCATCCAACCATCTCATTCCTCTGTTGTCCCCTTCTCCTCCCGCCTTCAATATTTCCCAGCATCAGGGTCTTTTCAAATGAGTCAGCTCTTTGCATCAGGTGGCCAAAGTATTGCAGCTTCAGCTTCAGTATCATCCCTTCCAGTGAATATTCAGGATTGATTTATTTTAGGCTTGACCGGTTGGATCTCCTTCAAGTCCAGGGGACTCTCAAAAGTCTTCTCCAACAAAAGAGTTCAAAAGTATCAATTCTTCAGTGCTCAGCTTTCTTAATGGTCTAGCTCTCACATCCATACACAACTACTGGAAAAAACCACAGTTTTGACTAGATGGACCTTTGTAGGCAAAGTAATGTCTCTGCTTTTTAATATGCTGTCTACGTTGTTCATAGCTTTTCTTCCAAGGAGTAAATGTCTTTTAATTTCAGGGCTGCAGTCAGCATCTGCAGTGATTTTGGAGCCAAAAAAAAAAATCAGGCCCCTCACTGTTTCCATTGTTTCCCCATCTATTTGCCATGAAGTGATGGGACCGGATGCCATGATCTTACTTTTCTGAATGTTGAGTTTCAAGCCAGTATTTTTGCTCTCCTCTTTCACATTTATCAAGAGCTGTTCAGTTCCACTTCACTGTCTGCCACAAGGGTGGTGTCATCTGCATATCTGAGGTTATTGATATTTCTCCTGGCAATCTTGATTCCAGCTTGTGCTTCATCCAGCCTGGCATTTTGCATGATATATTCTGCATATAAGTTAAATAAGCAGGGTGACAATATACAGCTTTGACGTACTTCTTTCCAAATTTGGAACCAGTCTGTTGTAATATACATACATATTATACATATGTAGTGTAATAAATGGAGAAGGCAATGGCAAGCCACTCCAGTACTCTTGCCTAGAAAATCCCATGGACAGAGGAGCCTGGTAGGCTGCAGTCCATGGGGTCGCTACTAGTCGGACACGACTGAGCGACTTCACTTTCACTTTTCATTTTCACACGCTGGAGAAGGAAATGGCAACCCACTCCAGTGTTCTTGCCTGGAGAATCCCAGGGATGGTGGAGCCTCATGGGTTGCCGTCTATGGGGTCGCACAGAGTCGGACACGATTGAAGCGACTTAGCAACAGCAGCAGCAGCATGTATAATAAATGTAAATCTCATAAAGAAACTCAGCTATCTGCACCCTCAGTTATGTTCCAAATGGCATGTTGAGATACAATTTTAGTTCAGTAATGTGAGTAATGCATAAGTTAGTTATGCCAGCTGGCCAAAGTGAATTAGAGCAAGTACTATATAATGTGTCTGGGAAGTATAAAAGTGTACTTACAATGTTTCATTTGTACTATTGCAAAAGATCGCAATTTGTCTTTCAATAAATTTTTGTATAAATGGAGCTCTTTCCATGGGGACCATTATATACTATGCTTTACTAAATATATTTGGAAATTTTTCTATAACTAAAATACAATTTTCATAAATAATTAGCATATAGAAGGCTATGATATGTATTTTCATTCTAATAATCTTATAATTGAAATGTTGTAGTGATTAGAAAATATGTTTGACTTTCAGTTGAATACAGATAAATACGTTTTCATTAGTTTACTATGGAAACTTAGAAATTATTTCTGCAAGTCTGACTGTTAACCAAAATAAGTTAGTAATTTTTCATTATGCTCCTCTGATATAATAAAGCATTATGTTGATGGAATCTATAAGAATTGGCTTTGACCCCAAGAAAATTATCTATTATAATTGAATTATGGTTGAATCATATGTTAAAAACACCTAGTTCAGGAAATAAATGGTAAAACACTAATGTGATGTTTAGCTGTTAGAATTCACTCCTACCTTTAAATACTAGATTCTTTTCAGAAGAGTTGATCACAACTAAGTGAGGAAACAGCAAGAAATCTTTTCTAATACACACATGGAGCATCTACAACAGTTGACTAGCTTACAGTCATGCCACAAAGCAAGTAAAAAGAGAGTCGAAATGAAAATTAAAATTTACTGAGAACTGAGAGATGAAATTAGATGGTAACATGTTTAGACTGAATAAGGCAGCATGTCAGTTATCAAGTCAGACTACTTGGCCAATGAAATATGAATATAGACTAAGAATTACTAAATAAATTTTACCAACTTTTATTTAATTTGCATAATATAAATTTAACTTATTAGCGAGTTGAGGGACTTTTGTCAACACTGCACATTAGTGCTCAGAATGTGTAATATATTACTATGCATATTAATTTAAATATTTCTCCTCTTTAAAAATGTACATTGATATTCTGGCTAGACATTGCATTCTATAAAATATCAAATAGAAAAGATAGCAAGTGATCCATTTTTATATGAAACTGGAAATTTACAAACAGTATTCATGTAAAAATTTCAGTAAACAAATTAAAATGTCTTCTCAAACAGAAAGTCATTTTAGAGTTACAGATGAGTTGAAATCTTATAGTTCCAAGACTATTTCTAGTATATCTCCATAATGTCATGGATGTTCTTAACCATAATTATTTAATCAACTCTTCATAATTATACTTTAGAATGCAGTTCAATTATTAAAAGAGTTTTATATTTGAAATATTTTATTCAAGACATCATAAAAATCTGTTTGGCTTCTGTTCTAATGGACATTATGTCTGCATCCAGCGTTTTCATTTATTAAGTCCTGACACCTTGTCTCATTTGAATGATGTTATTAGTTATTTTAAATGAAGTAAATGTTCTTCAAAGCATTATAAATTACTCTTTAAGTATCTGATAATGTGTTTAAATGGGCAACACACCAACAAAGTCTTGGGGAATCAATAATGAGCTTTAATTCAATCTACTACAGCTCTGTTAGCTAGTGTAGCATTTAAAATTTTAAGAGTATTTAAATTACTGAGAAATTTCCTGGCATTTTAATAGATTATTTTATAATAATCATTTATCCTCTTGTACCAAGCAATCATGACCATTGCTAATGGAATCAATGCAGAACTCATTCAGTTCAGTACAGTTCAATCCAGTTCAGTTGCTCAGTCATGTCCAACTCTTCGCAACCACATGAACTGCAGCATGCCAGGCCTCCCTGTCCATCACCAACTCCCAGAGTTTACCCAAACTCATGTCCACTGAGTCAGTGATACCATCTAACCATCTCATCTTCTGTCATTCCCTTCTCCTCCTGCCTTCAATCTTTCCCAACATCAGGGTCTTTTCAAATGAGTCAACTCTTTGCATCAGATGACCAAAATATTGGAGTTTCAACTTCAACATCAGTCCTTCCAATGAACACCCAGGACTGATCTCCTTTAGGATGGACTGGTTGGATCTCCTTGCAGTCCAAGGGACTCTCAAGAGCTTCTCCAAAACCACAGTTCAAAAGCATCTATTCTTCAGCGCTCAGCTTTCTTTATGGTCCAACTCTCATATCCATACATGACCACGGGAAAAACCATAGCCTTGACTAGATGGACCTTTGTTGACAAAGTAATGTCTCTGCATTTTAATATGCTATCTAGGTTGGTCATAACTTTATTTCCAAAGAGTAAGTGTCTTTTCATTTCATGGCTGCAATCAGCATCCGCAGTGATTTTGGACCCCCCCAAAATAAGCTATTTTTTCCTTTTCTTCTTTTTCTTTGTTTCCTTCTCACTTCCTTCTTCCTTCCTTCCTTCCATCCTCCCTGCCTCCTTTCCTACTTCCCTTCTTCTGCCTCTTCCTGTCTCCCTCCCTTCCTTTGTTTGTTTTGAGTTTGTTTTATTCTGTTTTTCTTCTCTTGGTAGGACATCTACCTTATCCCATCATTTATTACTACTAACCGTGGCGGAATGGAATCAGTTTCATTCATCAGAGATAACTGCTGGGTGCATTTTAGGTAAAATAAATATAGAACTTACAGAGTATCGAAGATCAATCATGTTGTGGAAGAGAAAATACTGTGTTCCAGAGCTGTAAATAAATGCCTGCAATAGCACTGAATCAAGTTGGGAGAATATCAAAGAGTTACATTTATCAATGCTTTACACACTGACAAAATAAAATGTTGATTTAGTTTCAGCTAAAGTTTTCTTCCAATCAGTCAGTCTTCATTCCAATCCCAAAGAAAGGGAATGTCAAAAAATTCTCAAACTACCGCACAATTGCACTCAAATCACACGCTAGTAAAGTCATGCTCAAAATTCTCCAAGCTAGTCTTCAGCAATATGTGAATCGTGAACTTCCAGATGTTCAAGCAGGTTTTAGAAAAGGCAGAGGCACCAGAGATCAAATTGCCAACCTCCGCTGGATCATGGAGAAAGCAAGAGACTTCCAGAAAAACATCTATTTCTGCTTCATTGACTATGCCAAAGCCTTTGACTGTGTGGATCACAATAAACTGTGGAAAATTCTGAAAGAGATGGGAATCCCAGACCACCTGACCTGCCTCTTGAGAAACCTGTATGCAGGTCAGGAAGCAACAGTTAGAACTGGACATGGAACAACAGACTGGTTCCAAATAGGAAAAGAAGTACGTCAAGGTTGTATGTTGTCACCCTGCTTGTTTAACTTCTATGCAGAGTACATCATGAGGAACGCTGGGCTGGAAGAAGCACAAGCTGGAATCAAGATTGCCGGGAGAAATACCAATAACCTCAGATATGCAGATGCCACCACCCATATGGCAGAAAGTGAAGAGGAACTCAAAAGCCTCTTGATGAAAGTGAAAGAGGAGAGTGAAAAGGTTGGCTTGAAGCTCAATGTTCAGAAAACAAAGATCATGGCATCTGGTCCCATCACTTCATGGGTAATAGATGGGGAAACAGTGGAAACAGTGTCAGACTTTATTTTTTTGGGCTCCAAAATCACTGCAGATGCTGATTGCAGCCATGAAGTTAAAAGACGCTTACTCAGTGGAAGGAAAGTTATGACCAGCCTAGATAGCATATTAAAAAACGGAGACATTACTTTACCAACCAAGGTCCGTCTAGTCAAGGCTATGGTTTTTCCTGTGGTCATGCATGGATGTGAGAGTTGGACTGTGAAGAAAACTGATCGCTGAAGAACTGATGCTTTTGAACTGTGGTGCTGGAGAGGACTCTTGAGAGTCCCTTGGACTGCAAGGAGATCCAGCCAGTTCATTCTAGAGGAGATCAGTCCTGGGTGTTCATTGGAAGGACTTATGCTAAAGCTCAAACTCCAATACTTGGCCACCTCATGCGATGAGTTGACTCACTGGAAAAGAGTCTGATGCTGGGAAGGATTGGGGGCAGGAGAAGAAGGGGACGGCAGAGAATGAGATGGCTGGATGGCATCACCGACTCGATGGACATGAGTTTGAGTGAACTCCGGGAGTTGGTGATGGACAGGGAGGCCTGGCATGCTGTGGTTCATGGGATCGCAAAGAGTCGGACACGACTAAGCGACTGAACTGAACTGAAAGTTTTCTTCACTTTTGTCACTACATTAAATATAGGTTTAAAATAATGAATTAGAAACTTAAATTTCCATCAATTTGCTTTCATACCATAGAGCTAACCATAATTAGACAAATGGCAGTATATCAGCTTTTCAAATTATAAATAATAATGAAGTACTATGAAGTGCTGTGGAGATGTTAATATTTTGCAAATATTCATGCTTGTTCAAAGCAATTAAAATTTGGCAATCATTTGGGGGAAAGGGGCATGTTCCTGTATGTTTATCTATTGATTTCTGTATCTCTGTATCTCTCTGTTTAGTATCATTATCATCTATGTCATCTATCTTTTTATCTATCTAATTACTTAGTAAATGTAAATAGTTCATTGTGTATGTGCTAATTTGCTTCAGTCATGTCTGACTCTTTGTGACCCAATGGGCCTCTCCATGGGATTCTCCAGGCAAGAATACTGGAGTGGATTGCCATGCCCTCCTCCAGGGAATCTTCCTGAACTTGAGAGTGAAACTGTGTCTCCCATAACATAGTCCATTAGTTGTTAATAATTTCTGATAAGCTAAAATCTCTTCAGTATTCTCTAGATATAATTTCTGAAGTCTCAACTTATTTTCAGAAACATCAACTATATGTAGGACAATTTACAATAGTAGACACCTTTTGTGACTTCCACAATTAGTAGAGGGAATTTTTGGTTCTCCCTATATAAGGATGTCTGTCAAAAACTTAATTCTGTTGTTTTTCATATATACATATGCAAAAATAGGAAGTGGTTACAAAAAAATACATACACATTTTCATGTTTAGAACATATTGTATGTGGAAAATTTAAGAAAAACTCAGTAATTCACTGTGTTACCCTATTCTCACTTAATTCTTTCTCCTTCATTTAACTGCAGGTGGCCACACACATTTTTAACATTGGTGTGTTAGTTGCTCAATCATGTCCAACTGTTTGCAACCCCATGCACTATATCTGCCAGACTCCTCTCTCCATGGAATTCTCCATGAAAGAATACTGGAGTGGGTAGCCATTCCCTTCTTTGGTGGTGTTGGGGGGGGGTTCTTCCTGACTCAGGGATTGAACCTGGGTCTCCTGCATTGTAGGTGGATTCTTTTTGCCTACTCAAATATTTCAAATTACAAAAATAAAAATTGTTTTATAGGTGAAAGATGAAGGCCATTACCTATTAGCAGTACTCTGATGACATTCTGGAGAGAGCTATAATTAAAAAAATAAACACTAAAAACTGGGAGAGCAATGCTTTGTTGGAAATCTTATCATTTGGCTTATACTATCAAGGGACTCATTGCGAAAGACCCTGATGCTGGGAAAGATTGAAGGCAAGAGGAGAAGGGGTTGACAGAGGATGAGATGGTTGTATGGCATCATTGACTCAATGGACATGAGTTTGAGCAAATTCCAGGAGATAGTGAAGGACAGGCAAGCTTGACATGCTGTAGTTATTGGGACTGCAGAGAATTAGACACAATTTAGCAACTGAACAACAGCAACAAGGGACTCACAAAAAGTATTATCAAGTAGGAGACCAGTTGATTTACTTACTTATTTTTTAATTGAAAGAGACTACTATTCTTTAAAAAAAAAAAAAAAAAGCATTTTATTTTGATTTGGCATGTAGCTGACTAGCAATAGTTTCAGGTGAACAGAAAAGGGGTTCAGCCATACATATACATGCAGCCATTCTCCCCAAAACACCCCTACCATCCACATAAAATTGAACAAAGTTCTATGCTATACAGTAGTCCTTCGTTGGTTCAGTTCAGTTCAGTTCAGTTCAGTCGCTCAGTCGTGTCCGACTCTCTGCGACCCCATGAATCACAGCACGCCAGGCCTCCCTGTCTATCACCAACTCCCAGAGTTCACTCAAACTCATGTCCATCGAGTCGGTGATGCCATCCAGCCATCTCATTGTCTGTCGTCCCCGTCTCCTCCCACCCCCAATCCTTCCCAGCATCAGAGTCTTTTCCAGTGAGTCAACTCTTCGCATGAGGTGGCCAAAGTATTAGAGTTTCAGCTTTAGCATTAGTCCTTCCAATGAACACCCAGGATTGATCTCCTTTGCAAGGGACTCTCAAGAGTCTTCTCCAGCACCAGAGTTCAAAAGCATCAATTATTTGGTGCTCAGCTTTCTTTACAGTCCAACTCTCACATCCATACATGACCACGGGAAAAACCATAGCCTTGACTAGACGGACCTTGGTTGGCAAAGTAATGTCTCTGCTTTTTAATATGCTATCTAGGTGGGTCATAACTTTCCTTCCAAGGAGTAAGTATCTTTTAATTTCATGGCCGCAATCAGCATCCGCAGTGATTTTGGAGCCCCAAAAAATAAAGTCTGACACTGTTTCCACTTTAAATATAGTGTTGTGTACATGTGCATCCAAATTTGCTATCACTTCCCTCCTCCTTCCCCCTGGAAACCATAAGTTCATTCTCTAAGTCTGTAAGTAAGAGTCTTCTATTATTGAAGTTTGAAAGTCTCCTTTTATAGGCTAAAGTGGTGATGCTAGTAAATGAACAGGGAATATATCTTCTAAAGGAGCCTTTTCCAATGAATATTTCAAGAGTGGTGGCTCTTTCTATAAACTCATAAGTCATACAATTCTAAACAAAACATTTATTTATCTACACCTAAATGACTGAACATATTTCTTCAGAACAGTGCTGATCTACTCATTTATGTCAGGTTTCTAGTTGAATTCAGCAAATACATGTTAAGTGCCTATCATTTCCAAGTCAATCAAAAGAAATGAATGCCTTTTCATTCATCACAAAATAATGAATGAAAGACAGTATCTGGTCTTGAATCATTTATAGTTTTATTAGACTGAGGTATAAAATAATTTTACACTATATTTATTCATACATTACAAATCTATAACATTGTTAGCAAGGAAAATTGAACATAAAAACTAATTTTATTGTATTCTTTTATCAGACTCCAATTGAGACACTCTAGATACACTGTCTAACTGATTCTTGTGCTACTGTCAGGAAATTCAGATCAAGAGAAATTAAGTGGAATGACTTACGCCTCTAACTATTAAATTACAGAACAAAACTTCAAAACCAAAGCTAACTCCAAAGACAGTGTTTCAAAATTTCACTAAAAGGTGAAAAATGAACAGGTAAAATGTTGGATAATAAGACTGTTTAAATGATATTCTGTTCTTCAACAGGGAGAAGAAAATCAGGAGAATAAATAATTAAAGAAGAAGAAGTATTAATAAAGATAAATTAAAATAAGAATTAGAAAGATCTTAGAAATAAATGACAAGAAATATAATTTACTAACAGACTTGAAAAATGAAACTAACTGTGCAGGGCCACATAAGGCTTCAAAGCCCAAAGCCTTTTTGTCCCTTATAGGAAACAGCCTTCATTCAGCCTTCACGACCTTCCCTGAGTTCCAATGGGCATATTCAAGCAGTTATTAATTAGGGAAGGGAGGGGATACGAAAACTGGGAGAAACAGCCAAGAGCAGCCTTGGGTCCTGCTTCCCCTGCAAAGGAAAGGTACAACAATATCTTTGAGCTATTTTGCAGATTCTGAAACACTCTCCAGGTGGGAGAAATTAGGAGGTAACAATGGTATGCTCCAGTGGTTTGCCATTGCCTTCTCCAACGGTCCACTGGAAAAGGTGAACAGTTGATGCTGAAGTTGAATGGTTCCGTGAAGACCTACAAGACCTTCTAGAACTAACACCCAAAAAAGATGTCCTTTTCATTATAAGGGACTGGAATGCAAAAGTAAAAAGTCAAGAGATACCTGGAGTAACAGGCAAACGTGGCCTTGGAGTACAAAATGGAGCATGGGCAAGGTTAACAGAGTTTTGCCAAGAGAACACACTGGTCATAGCAAACACCCACTTCCAACAACACAAGAGAAGACTCTACACATGGACATCAACAGATTGTCAATACCGAAATCAGACTAATTATATTCTTTGCAGCAAAGGAGAAGCTCTATACAGTTAGCAAAAACAGGACTGAGCCAGCTAACTGTGGTTCAGATCATGAACAACTTATTGCCTGATTCAGACTTTAGTTGAAGAAAGTAGGGAAAACCACTAGACCATTCAGGTGCAACCTAAATCGAATACCTTATGATTATACAGTGGAAGCGACAAATAGATTCAAGGGATAAGATCTGATAGAGTGCCTGAAGAACTGTGGACAGAGGTTTAGACATTGCACAGGAGGCAGTTATCAAGATCATCCCCAAGAAAAAGAAATATAAAAAGGCAAGATGGTTGTCTGATGAGGCCTTACAAATAGCCAAGAAAAGTTCAGTTCAGTTCAGTTCTTAGTCATGTCCGACTCTTTGTGACCCCATGAGCTGCAGCATGCCAGGCCTCCTTGTCTATCACCAACTCCTGGAGTTTCCCTAAACTTATGTCCATTGATTCGGTGATACCATCCCACCACCTCATCCTCTGTCGTCCCCTTCTACTCTTGCCTTCAATCTTTCCCAACATCAGGGTCTTTTCAAATGAGTCAGCTCTTCCCATCAGGTGGCCAAGGTATTGGAATTTCAGCTTCAACATCAGTCCTTCCAATGAACACCCAGGACTTATCTCCTTTAGGATGGACTGGTTGGATCTCCTTGAAGTCCAAGGGACTCTCAAGAGTTTTCTCAACACCACAGTTCAAAAGCATCAATTCTTTGACGCTCAGCTTTCTTTATGGTCCAACTCTCACATCCATACATGACCACGGGAAAAACCATGGCCTTGACTAGATGGACCTTTGTTGGCAAAATAATGTCTCTGCTTTTTAATGTGCTGTCTAGGTTGGTGATAACTTTTCTTCCAAAGCATAAGAGTCTTTTTAAATTCATGGATGCAATCACCATCTTCAATGATTTTGGAGCCCGAGAAAATAAGGTCAGCCACTGTTTCTACTGTTTCCCCATCTATTTGCCATGAAGTGATGGGACCGGATGCCATGATCTTAGTTTTCTGAATGCTAAGCTTTACACCAACTTTTTTACTCTCCTCTTTCACTTTCATCAAGAGATTCTTAAGTCCTTCTTCACTTTCTGCCATAAGGGTGGTGTCATCTGCTATCTGAGGTTATTGATATTTCTCCCGGCAATCTTGATTCCAGCTTGTGCTTCTTCCAGCCTAGTGTTTCTCATGATGTACTCTGCATATAAGTTAAATAAGCAGGGTAACAATATACAGCCTTGACATACTCTTTCCTATTTGGAGCCAGTCTGTTGTTCCATGTCCAGTTCTAACTGTTGCTTCCTGACCTGCATATAGGTTTCCCAAGAGGCAGGTCAGGTGGTCTGGTATTCCCAACTCTTTCAGAATTTTCCACAGTTTATTGCGATCCACATAGTCAAAGGCTTTTGCATTGTCAATAAAGCAGAAATATTTTTTTTTCTGGAATTCTCTTGCTTTTTTGATGATCCAGCAGATGTTGGCAATTTGACCTGTAGTTCCTCTGCCTTTTCTAAAACCAGGTTGAACATCCGGAAGTTCATGGTTCACGTATTGCTGAAGCCTGGCTTGGAGAATTTTGAGCATTACTTTACCAGCGTGTGAGATGAGTGCAATTGTTTGGTAGTTTGAGCATTCTTTGGCATTGTCTGAGAAAATGAGAGAAGCTAAAAGAAAAGGAGAAAAGGAGAAAAGGAAAGATATATCCATTTGAATGCAGAGTTCCAAATAATAGCACAGCTTGATAAGAAAGACTTCCTCAGTGATCAATGCAAAGAAAGTAAGGAAAACAACAGAATGGGAAAGACTAGAGATAACTTCAAGAAAATTTAGTAATACTGAGGGAACATTTCATGTAAAGATGGGCACAATAAAGGACAGAAATATTATGGACCTAACAGAACCAGAGCATATTAAGAAGAGGTAGTAAGAATACACAGAAGAACAAAAAATATCTTCATGACCCAGATAACCATGATGGTGTGATCACTCACCTAGAGCCAAACATCCTAGAATGCAAATTCAGCTGGGCCTTAGGAAGCATCACTATGAACAAAACCAGTGGAGGTGATGGAATTCCAGTTGAGCTACTTCAAATCCTAAAAGATGATGCTGTGAAAGTGCTGTACTCAGTATGCCAGCAAATTTGGAAAACTCAGCAGTGGCCACAGGACTGGAAAAGGTAAGTTTTCATACCAATCCCAAGAAAGGCAATGCCAAAGAAATTTCAAACTACTGCACAAATGCACTCATTTCACACACCAGCAAAGTAATGCTCAAAATTCCTGAGCCAGGCTTCACCAGTACATGAACCATGACCTCCCAGATCTTCAAGCTGGATTTAGCAAAGGCAGAGTCAAATTTTTCAACATCCATTGGATCATGGTAAAAGCAAGAGAGTTCCAGAAAACATTTACTTCTACTTTATTTATTATGCCAAAACCTTTGACTGTGTGGATCACAGCAAAACATGGTAAATTCTTAAGAGATGTGAATACCAGGCCATCTGACCTGCCTCCTGAGAAATCTGTGTGCAGGTCTAGAAGCAACAGTTAGAACTGAACATGGAACAACAGATTGCTTCCAAATTGGGAAAGGAGTAGGTCAAGGCTGCATATTGTCACTCTGCTTATTTAACTTATATGCAGAGAACATCAAGCGAAATGCCGGGATGAATGAAGCACAAGCTGGAATCAAGATTGCTGCGAGAAATATCAATAACCTCAGATATGCAGATGACACCACCCTTATGGCAGAAAACGAAGAAGAACTAACGAGCCTCTTGATGAAAGTGAAAGAGGAGAGTGAAAATGTTGGCCCAAAACTTAACATTCAGATCATGGCAACTGTCCCTATAATTTCATGGAAAATAGGTGGGGAAACAATGGAAACAGTGAAAGACTTTATTTTCTTGAGTTTCAAAATACTGCAGATTATGACTGCAGCCATGATATTAAAAGATACTCCTTAGAAGAACAGCTATGACCAACCTAGACAGCATATTAAAAAGCAGAGACATCACTTTGCCAACAAAGGTCCATCTTCAAAGCTATGATTTTTCCAGTAGTCATGTATGGATATGAGAGTTGGGCTATAAAGAAAGTTGAGTACTGAAGAATTCATGATTTTGAACATGTTGGGGAAGACTCTTGATACTACTTTGGACTGTAAGGGGAGCCAACCAGTCAACCCTAAAGAATAGTAGTCCTGAATATTCATTTGAGGGTCTGATGCTGAAGCTGAAACTCCAATACTTTGGCCAACTGATGTGAAGACCTGACTCCTTGGAAAAGCCCCTAATGCTTGGAAAGATTGAAGGCAGCAGGATTGGGGGACGATAGAGGATGAGATGGTTGGATAGCATCACTGACTGGATAGACATGGTTTGAGCAAACTTTGGGCTTTAGTGATGTGCAGAGAAGCCTGTCATGCTGCAGTCCATGGGGTCGCAAAATGTCAGGCATGACAGAGTGACTGAACTGAAGTGAACTGAAAGGTACTCTGCATAAATGCATGGAGACCCCAGACTGTTTGGATGTGAAGGTTGTTGATCCTGGCTCCCGCTAACTCTCATCAATCCATCCATCATCATCCATCAGAAGAATGTCGAGGAGCTGATCACTCCCTCTTTGGACAATTAACATAAAACTTCTTACTATTTTCCCCAAGTTTGGACACGTAGTTTTGAGGGCATGAGCCACTGAGTCCACCTTTACTTGGCAAAACAATAAAATTATTCTATTCTACTTTATTTAAAACTCTGTCTCTGAGATTTTATTTGGCATGGTGTACAGAAAAGCTGAGCTTTCAGCATTAAATGCTTTCATGACTTTAATCAAAGTAATAAATAAAGCTATGATTTTTTAAATTTTACTACTAGTACACAAATCCATGTCTGTCACACAAAAAAATTTACACATGTATGGGTTTCAAAGTGAAATTTGCTATTTATCTACCTCTATAATTTCCTTACTTACCCTATACACATATAATCAATGTGTGTAATTACAGATGCTTTCCTAGTGTTGTAAGTGTTCCAGGAAAATATCTTGAATTTACTTGAATAAAGGGCTATACAATGTAAATATTAATAGTTTAAAGTCTTTTCTACTTAACTTTTAGTATTTATTTTAAATTCTCTTATTTCACCATTTAGGGTCTCTCGATTAATGTTGAAGAATAAATTTAGTGAGATAAAACATCCTTCCCTTTTCCTAAATGAAAGTTTAGGAAAGTTTATATTGATGAAATGAAATTTTATATTGATGTCTATTTCTTCTAAAAATCATATCCCTATAATTCATTTTCTTGTATGCGTTTATTCATCATTAGGTTTTTCAAATTATTTGTGTTATTTATTTGGAGTGTGATTTATTTCTGGTGAAAAGAGCTCAGGAATCCATAGACTTTTTCTTCCTGTTTTTAAACTCAAACTGAAAGTATATGTTTCTATTGTTATGTTACTAAATTCACATTTATTATCTTAAAAATTAAAAAGTGTGTTTTATTTATATAAAATAGAGTAAAGAAGGTAGAAATCCTGAACTTATATATCTTGCAGCAGTCCATTACTCCTTACCATAATAAATAGAATAAAAGGGAAAAAATGGATTAAATGCCAAAAATAAATAGTTTTAAGATATTAGAAAACTACTGATGTAAACAAGACTCTAGGCACCAGGATCCCTCAAAGAGGGAAGTTTGTAGCTGGTTCTATCTTGGGGCATTTGTATATTCTTGGCACAAATACTAGCCAACACCAAGAATGATGGCTCTGCTAATAGGAGAGAAACCAGCGGAGTTTTTGGCAATATCACAGGGTTGGGGACAAAAGTGGAGTCTAGGGATGTCAAAGCAGCCAGAATTGGAGGGAGCCAACTGGAGGGAGCCAATGAGATTGGAAAGACAGGGAACTGCTCCAAAATCTCTGCCAATTTCCCCTGAGGTGCATACTGAGTATTTGAATTTCAAAGAGTAGGGCAATAGGAAACTAGACAGAAAGCTGCTGGAGGGCAGAACTAACTGTTCCACAGTCTTGCAAAGCAAAGAAGAAAAAAGTGTAGTTCAGAAACTGGCAAAGAGGTGAGTGTTTATAATCACTCCAGGATTTCAATTGAGGTCTTTTAAGGAATATACCAAATTCAGGATGAACCAGAGGTGGACTGGCCATTATAAAGACAGCAGTCAAATTCAAGTCAGCCCAGTGTCTGACTGGATTAAGCTTAACTACTTTCAGCCTATGTATCTTCCAAAGGAGATGGTGAACTTTCTAGATGTTGATGATGTCATCCATATACTTACAGCAGATTTTATTAACATGACCAAAAAATGGACTACAAGTTGCTGAATTTCACCAGAAAATGAAATTTGTTAAATAAGATTTTAAAAATGACAAATGCAATATCTCTCTTAAAGCAATTAATCCCAACTCAATAATGAGAAACCAACAAGAAAATACCTGCTAAGGGGCATTGTACAAAGCACCAAGACTAGTCTACTCTGTCAAGGTCATCAAAAACAAGGAAAATCTGAGAAACTGCCACAGTCAAGAAAAGCCTAGGGAGATAGAGTGGCTAAATGTTATGGATTAGATCATGATATGGGCTTTCCTATCATGATATGTGGCTCAGGTGGTAAGGAATCTGCCTGCAATGCAGGTAGACCCAGGTTCAATCCCTGGGTCAGGAAGATCCCCTGGAGAAGGGAATGGCCATCTATTCCAGTATTTTTACCTGGAGGATTTCATGGACAGAGGATTCTGGTGGGTTACATAAAGTCCATGAGGACTTACATAAAGTGTCAGAGAGACTGACTGACTGACACTTTCACTTCTTCAGATCATGAAACAGAAAAGGGACTTTTGATAAATGTGAAGTAAAACTCAGTAAAATATGGGCATTAGTTATTAATAATGTATCTATACCAGTTCATTATTTGTAACAAATATGACACACTACATTAAGATGTTAATAGAAGGGGAAAATGGGTGGAGGTATAGAATAGTCTTCATGTATGTATTTCATTGGACTGATCATTAAGAGTTGTTTATTATAGAAAACTTTATTCCTCCAACTCACTTCTGAAAGATAAGATGTTTCAATCCATAAAATGTTATACTGATAGACAGTAGTGCTTAATTTATCAAGGTTCATGGAAGAAAATGCATGGTGTTTTTCTTGGCTCTATCTGGAATGCTTTAGAAGAAAACACTGTAAAGAATATTAGTAATCAGAAAGTCAACTTGGAACATTGATTGTGAATATTTCTTTCGTGAACGTATTCATCCTTGTGTAGAAGACAGAGAAACTTCCATCTGTTTTATGTAAGTGATCTTGAAACGAATGAGGAGAGTACCTGGAGTGGCAGGAATAATACCAGAGAAATAATGTGAAGAGTGCAAAACAAAAATTAGGAAGCAATAATCCAGAAAGAAGATAAGGTCAGAGGCAAACGAAGAGCCCAATAATTGCACAGATTCAGTGGAGGCTGACATATAGGAGTGAAGCTGGAATTATCATATTTAGTAACAGAAATTTGCAGCTACCTTGGGAATAAATAAGACTAGCATAAATAGGGAAGAATAGATGGACTTCTATTGATATTGCTTATAAAATTTCAATCAACTGAGAATATAAGCAGACTTCTAGTAAGTGCTTATAATAAGAAATCCTTATAAAATGTATATGGATATACTATTACTACTATCAAATTTGCAATGACAGCTTTGGTTTATGGAGGGATTACTGATTTCAGAATTTAGGGTTCCTCCCTCAAATAAAAATAATCAGTAAATATCTGACCAGATGGCAGAGTAGGTGGATGTAGACTACATCTCTCTCTATGGATAGATCAGTAATACGACTTCAGACACAGAAGTTCATGCAGAACACAAGCTGAGAGCAGACAGGAGTACCTGATCAGTGGAAAAGAATATATATAACCATGCAAAACTCAGTAGGACAAAGGAACTAGGGGGAAAAACAGGAGTGTTAGTAGGACTGGACCTGCCCTCAGCTGGTGGGGGGAACTGAAACAGGGGTCCTATCCCCACAGTGGGACAATTTCTGAGTTAGAAGATGAACATTTACGAGTGAACAGCTGATTTGTGGCAGCCTAAATGGAATGAGAATCAGACAGTCCTTGCTGTGGTCACACATACCCTGGTCAGGGACACAGGTCCCCTGGAAGGTGCAGTGGCTGGGAGCTGGAGTTTAGGGATTGTGGAGTAATCTCAGGGCGAGGGCTGCTGTTGACTGCAGAGATATGGATTGAGAAGATGTGAGGGAGGAGACTGTGGTGGGAAATGCCTGTGGAGGAAAGCCGGGCAGGCTGGAAGCAAGGTGATATGGCTGAGTCACAGGTAAGTGGTAGAGCCATCACCATAGCCTCTCTCTCCCCGCATGCTAACATCAGCAACTGAACAATAGAGAGGCTGGCCCATCAAATACCTGATGCACTGAACTACAGATTAGGACCCCAGCCAGGGGGGCCCCTCTATGGGCCTGATGCACCGAACAATAGAGAAGGACCCCAGGCAAGGGAGCCCTTTAAGTGCCTGAACGGGCAGAGTTATGGAGAAAGACTGGCCAAAGAGGCCTTCTGATCACCAGCTACAAGAGGCTTGAAAAAAAGACTGATAGGGCCATAACTCCTACGGTGAAGGCCGTCCGTGTCCCTGCACACTTGGCATTTCCAGGGTCCCTGCAAGCCAAGCAGCTGCACCACCTTCATGCTCAACTCTTACTGAGGCAGAGCTGTCACAGGCAAAAAAGTCTCGCATCTATGATCACAGGGTCACTTCAGTAGTGTCCAACCTTCTGCGACCCTGTAGACTGTGGCCTGCCAGTCTTCTCTGTCGGGGGGCGGGGGGCTCTCCAGGCAAGAATACTGGAGCATATTGGCCAATACTGGTTGCCATACCCTTCTAGAGCACTATATTTTCTGCTGCCCTAGCCACCAACTCCCCTGAGTATCTGATGCTGCCAGAAACCCTGTGACCCAAGCAGCTGCACCACCTCCACACCTGGCTCTCCAAACCTGACATGAGTTTGACAGGGGCAAACCCAAGTCCTGCAGGGCAACCTCAGGAGCAAATCCTAGTGGTTGACCCACATGCAGACAAAGAAATAAAACCACAATTGAACCAGGGGCAGTGTGGCTAAGGAAGAAGACCCAAACCCTTCCCACCAGCTGTATAAGCTGCAGATTAAATCCACATGATTAACTAGGCAAACTCCGTGTCCATGGAATATATAAAATGTCATTGAGAGCTTTCACAAAGGAAAACATACTAGTTCTGATAGTTGTGGACATTGGATGTTGGCAATTTGATCTCTGGTTCCTCTGTCTTTTCTAAAACCAGCTTGAACATCTGGAAGTTCACAGTTCACGTATTGTTGAAGCCTGGCTTGGAGAATTTTGAGCTTTACTTTGCTAGAATGTGAGATAAGTGCAATTGTGCAGTACCTTGAACATTCTTTGTCATTGCCTTTCTTTGGGATTGGAGTGAAAACTGACCATTTCCAGTCCTGTGTCCACTGCTAAGTTTTCCAAGTTTCCTGGCATATTGAATGCAGCACTTTCACAGCATCATATTTTAGGATTTGAAATAGCTCAACTAGAATTCCATCACCTCCACTAGCTTTGTTCATAGTGATGCTTCCTAAGGCCCACTTGATTTTGCATTTCAGGATATCTGGCTTAAGGTGAATGATCACACCATCTTGGTTTCCTGGGTCATGAAGATTTTTTTTGTATAGTTCTTCTGTATATTCTTGCCACCTCTTCTTAATATGTCCTGCTTCTGTTAGGTCCATACCATTTCTGCCCTTTATGGTGCCCATCTTTGTATGAAATATTCCCTTCATATCTCTAATTCTCTTCAAGGGATCTCTAGTCTTTCCCATTCTATTGTTTTCCTTAATTTCTTTGCATTGATCACTGAGGAAGGCTATCTTATCTCTCCTTGGTATTCTTTGGAACTCTGCATTCAAATGGGTATATCTTTCCTTTTCTCCTTTGCCTTTAGCTTCTCTTCTTTTCTCAGCTATTTATAAGGCCTCGTCAGACAATCATTTTGCCTGTTTTCTTTTCCTTGGAGATGGTCTTGATCACTGTCTCCTGTACAATGATATGAACCTCTGTCCATAGTTCTTCTGGTAGAGTTCCTGCATGTAAGTGTCACAAACTGTGGGCCCTGCACTTTGCCTGGGTCCTTCTGGAATTCATAACTTTTAGATTTACTTATCCTAAGCCTCAGCAATTCATCACTTATGGTTCCTGTTTTCCTACCTGTCGCTGGTTCCCGTCGGTTTTCTGCTTCTGAATCTGAGTTAAGTTTTTAGTCTTTATATTTTGCACTTGGTTTCTCCAGTCTTGGGAGTGGCTGTTAGCCCTGCGACCTAACCTCTCTTAAGGTTCTATTAAGAGTTGTTTTTTCTCTTTTTCTTTTCATATTGTTAAGCCTTTTACTTATTAGTAGGACAGGGTGGTGGCTTCTAAACTTATTACATGCAAAGCCAGAAGTCAGTCAGCATTTTTTATTCTTGAGCAGCAATGGAATTCCAAATAACATTTGGAAAACTGATAAAATTCAGTGTTGGGAAAAGGCAATTGTGAACTATGTTCTGAAAAGACTAATAAACCATGTTCTGCTTAATTTCGTAGGTAAATTGGGAGAACAGATAAAACCAAAATAGCATTAACGCTGTGTTTCTTTCCTTCTCCTCATTTTTCACTGTTGTCAACCTAAAGTTTGTTTATTCTTATTACTGCAACCCTGTCCTCCACCCCTTTGTTCCAAACTCAGATGCAGAAAGAAGGACTCAAAGATAGCACTGACTTGCATGCAGAAGAGACAGATTTATAGAATATATACAATTCCCTGAGTGCTTACTACACCATGTATTTCAAGCACAACAATTCTGAAAAATTTATATTTAGCATACATATTATAGAGGTGATAAATGTTCAAATAATAAAAATGCATCATTTTCAATAACTTTCAGGAAATGTCTGTTGATGGGATATTATCTTGAAAAGATAAATGAAGAAACCCATACCATTTCAAGAAAGAGAGAAAAAAAAAGTATAGTAGAATAGTTCAGGGATTATTATAATTTCAGGCTTGAATGAAAACGGGGATTTAGATAATTATATCATAACATTATTTCCCCCAAATCTTGGCCCAGCTCTTTATATTATGAATTTGGCTCCATTCTTAGAATACTTTTCACTCTTGTGGCAAGATATCTTGGAGCCAATCAGTCTTAAATGCCCTGAGGTTAAGAGCAAAGAAAGAGAATACCTCTTCTCAGTCATGGAAGCAATATTCAGATTGGTTTTGGTTGGCCTGGATCACATGTCCATCCTTACACACTCACTGAGGTTTGAGGAATGTTGTGCTCTAATAAACTAGAAGAAGCTCTAGCCACAGGCTCTACCTCTAGAGCAGGTAGAGACAATTTTACCTAAATTACACCAGCTTAATGAGGAAGGACTATTTCTAAGAGTAAAATTTAGAGGCTGAATTTCTTTTGGAGGGCAGTTACTGAAAGATTATTTATTAAACTTAAGAAAACAAATGTTTTTCCATATGTGTTTTAGCACAGATATCATGATAATATTATAATGTCATTAGAAGAATCACCAAGATTATATACTCAAAGCTCAAATTTTAGTAAGAGCTTCATTCTATCATTTGGTCTTCAAAATTAATTTCTTGAATTTTTTTTTTTTCTTGGAAAAATAAAGTTCTGGTTGCAAATAAATGGTGGATCATAGTTACTTGGAAATATAATTAAACTTGATGTTTCCAAGGTATTCTTCATTGGTAGGGTTGAGGTAAATGAAAGAAAAATGCATACAAAATAAAACCTATAATATTAATTTTAATGTTTCAGGTTTTACTAACATGTTTGTTAGCTGTTGACATAAATGATTATGACAATTTGTTCCTAATATTTGTCCAAACCAGTTATAAATAAATTGTTTAATAAGAAATGTATTGAAAATCAATTGTTCATATATGTGTGAGTCTATTCAAAACCTTCACTTCTGTTCTTTAGATATAATTGTCTTTCTTCATGCCAATACCATTTTTTATTAATATGGCTTAATGACATTATTTAACATCAAGTGATATAGCCCCTACCTTTCTGATTATTTTTAAGTTATTTTAGTTATTCTAGTCTTTGGGATTCCCATATGAATGTTAGAATCAGCTTATCAATTTTTTTTTTGAGGCTTTGGTATTGTGTTGAATCTGTAAGTCAATCCTGCAGGAACTAACATTGTAACAAAAATCGAGTCTTCTCACCCATGCACAGTGTGCGTGTGTGTGCATGCTCAGTTATGTTCAACTCTTTGCAACCCTGTGGACTGCCAAGAATACTGGAATGGGTAGCCATTTCCTTCACCAGGGTATCTTCCCCATCCAGGCATCAAACCTGGGTCTTCTGCATTGCAGGCAGATTCTTCACCACTGAGCCACCGGGGAAGTCTATACACAGAGTATATCTCTTCATTTATTGACCTGTTTTCATGTCTGTCAGTACTTAGTAATCTCCAGTATGCAGGGTTTTTGCATCTTCGGAGAAGGCAATCGCAAGCCACTCCAGTACTCTTGCCTAGAAAATCCCATGGATGGAGGAGCCTGGTAGGCTGCAGTCCGTGGGGTCGCTAAGGGTCGGGGACACGACTGAGCGACTTCACTTTCACTTTTCACTTTCCACTTTCACACATTGGAGAAGGAAATGACAACCCACTCCAGTGTTCTTGCCTGGAGAATCCCAGGGAAGGGGGAGCCTGGTGGGCTTCCGTCTATGGGGTCACACAGAGTCGGACACGACTGAAGTGACTTAGCAGTAGCAGCATCTTTGGTCAGATTTGTCCCTAAGTATTTTACTTGATATTGATTTTGGTATTTTGTTTTAATTTTCAATTGCTTGTTGCTTGGTATATGGAAACGAAATTTCCTATTGTGTGGATTCAGTGTATTATTAAATACTAAATGTATAATAAAACTACTACAGTCAGAAAAATACTAACAGGGAACTATACTCAATATTTTTTGATAACCTATATGAGAAATCTGAAAGACAATATATACATATACATATGTGTATTATTCACTCAGCTGTGTCCGACTCTCTGCGACCCCATGGACTGTAGCCTGCCAGGCTCCTCTGTTCATGAAATTCTCCAGGCAAGAATACTGGAGTGGGTTGCCATTTCCTTCTCCAACATATGTATACACACACACACACACAACTGAATAAAAAAAAGAAATATGTATTAAAAAGCACTAGTTTGGTTAAGAAGAATAAATTAATCAAATAAAAATAAAACATACAAAAGCAAACAAAACGAGAAAATTGATCTAGAAAAGAGGTTAAAATAAAGTAGTTTCACAGATTAGGAGAAGCAGCCTCTGAGATATTTACATGGAAGAAATACGCATACAGAAATTAATTCAGGAGTGTTCTTGTTGCCCATAACTGCAAGTAAAAGCAGCAAGGTTGAGAAGGGAAATGTGGGATACCAAAATCACTGATAACCAGCAGCAAAGCTCACTCACACACGGAATCCTGAAGTAAAGATGCCCCTGCACAATTGACCTGAATTGAGGCAAATAGTCTGCTCATTCAATATCAGGCATATCAATCATTTATTGGACATGAGCTGCATCAGGAAGGCGATGTAACCTTGGGTGAAGCAACTACCTTCACTGATGACATTCTTTATGAAGGGGACCAAGATGTAAGCTGTTATCTGACAATATGCCAAATGGCTGGGGAAATGACTTTCAGTCCAGAAATTAGATGGATGGTGGAAAAAAGGATCTCAGCATTGCTCTTAGTACCCTCTGGCACTCAAGCATTAATGAGATAACAACAGAAAATTATTGCTGTAAAAAAAAAATCAGTTGTTCAACAAGGACAATGAGGAAACTCAAAAGATTATCTTTTTTAAATTGGGAATATTCTTGTTCCAAGCATGACACTTTTACTACCGTAAATACAATAGTTTATGCCACACAGCACTCATTTCAAATGACTGAGGAAAAAAATAAATGGAATCCATTTGTTCTACAGAAAAAGATATAACTGAAGAAGCTTTAAGTTCTTTCTGACCCTATTTCTCTAATTCACATAAACAGTCCTCTCCTTTTAATTTTCTGGTGTGTGCTTTTCAAGACCAGGCTTTTGTTAATGTATTCTGTGTGTCCTAATGGGCACAACAGAGAGGAAATGAGGATCTGTGAAAATACAGACTACAAGCACATATTTTAGTTAAAAATACTCAAGACTTCCAATAATCCAAAACAAAGAGTACAGAGCTGCACTGGGGATCACTTAAAGGTCAATTTTCAATATCATATGCTTTTAGACCAAGCAAAGTAAATATAATGTTCTTGCACTTATTAAGCTAGAACAGCTTAAACATGAGGCATGAACCAATTAGATTGGCCTGTAGTACATTATCATTAAAAACAGTAATTATCTTTACTGCTGAGTGAATTGGTAAATTGCTTCTGACCTGCTTTCCCATCTATTCATAAGACAGGCCAGATTGCTATTGTTTTCCTAAGGATTATATCCAGTAAGTTGGCCTCAGTGCAATAAACCTGAACTCTGAATGAAATTATCCCAATAATTTATGAAGCTCTTTTTTTATGGAGCCATGTCATTGAGTAGAGAATTTCTAACCTGGAAAAATATCTGTTACTGCTCTGTTTATTTCACTATAAATCAAAAGTATTTCTAAGCATTTCGTTTCAAAGACTATCAAACTCTTAATCACAGGAAAGATCTGAAACTTGGTCTACATTCTTAACTAAAATACAGGATACCTTCATCAGAAAAAATGCATTCCAATAAGATTAAGTATTTATGTTCTTTTTGATATTTTCTATTTTTCCATCACATGCTGAAAGTAAATTTTAAAAATCGAAAAAAATGTATGTTCTTAAATGCAATTTATCATGGGCAATTTAGTGCATCTGCTGTTTGCATTTTGCAACAAGTATAGCAACAAGTATATATTTGTAATTGAAAAATTAGCTTGACAACAGTGCTTTTGATATGTTACGGATGTCTGATTTCCTTTGAAGTCAAGTGATGCCATTAAATCGTTCATTAAATGTGAGCATATGTTTACTTCAAGGATGTACAGAAACCAAAATATGGGTCAGTTTCTATGAAAAAAGAACATTGTATGAATGCTGTTTTAGAAATGGCTTGAAAGAAGAGTCATCCCAAGTTCCTAGGGACACAGCTCTGGTTTGATCTCCAGATAGGCCTTCTCCTTCAAGAGGAGAGGGAAGATATTGGCAAGAATCCAGAGTACAGGTATCTTGGATCTCTGGCCTGCAGTGTGAAAGAACTTCCCCAAAAAAGGAAAGGAACCTGTATAGGCAGATATTAAGGACTGATTGGTTTCATGGAAGATTCAGCAGATGCTTTCATTGTAGTTAGTTGGAGGAATAGGTAATTTGTTTCTTTGAAGTCTTTTTGAAGACCCTTAAGTGCTCTGTGTATGCTCAGTTGCCTCAGTCATGTCGGACTGTCTGCGACCCCATAGATTGTAGCTTGCCAGGCTCCTCTGTCCATGGAATTCTCCAGGCAAGAATACTGGAATGGATTGCCATTTCCTCCTCCAGGGGATCTTCCCAACCCAGGAATCGAAACCCCTTCTCCTGTGTCTCCTGTATTGTTGGTGGATTCTTTACTGACTCAGCCACCCGGGAAACCCCTTAAGTGCTCAGTAACCTAAGAAACACCAAAACTATTTTAAATGGGACCCCTTTCTTAACAAAAAAAATAAATTGCTCTCATGACCTTAAATTCAGTCAAATTCACTTTTAAATTCACAGAAAAAGGGGTTTTGTTTGCTTAAATGAGACTTCTTTGTGAATATGTCCCTGGTTAAGGGTAAAAGATAAAGGGATTAATAGTCAAACATGGTATAGATTAATTCAGTTATTTCTTTTCAGTATAAAGAAAGATGTGAGAATGGCTAGTATGCTTGAAAATTGGAAGGCAATCCTGGAAAAGGATTGATATATAAAGATTCTGTAAACAGAAAATGACTTGGAATATTTAAGGACTGAAAAATGTCACTGGAGCTGGAGTTGAATATTTGAGAAATAGATGTGGTTGGGGGGGTACATAGGAGTCCCACCACAAAAGTATTTATCTACTCTGATTAGATCAGGCTTTATTTGAAGAATATATAGGATGTATATTGTGATACAGTGTTTCAAGTTATTGATATTTGGGAATTTTTGTTATATCTACACTGGTTTATTGCACACACGGTTCTTTTTTCAATTCAGTAAGATGGAATTCTCACTGCCAGAAAGGGTGACAGATGAAACTCAGAATTAAAGAAAGCATCTTTGGCCTTTGAATTTCAAAAAGAAAGTAAAATCCAAAAATGGGAGAATGCATGCTAATGCAAAGAAGATATTTTGAGTGCTTTGGAATAGGACGAAGTCCCTTAGGTCAGGTTTGGTATAGTGGGAAGAGACATGTTGAAATTATTGGCAATAGCACATATTTTCATTACAAAATATATCTAGGGCTTCTCTGGTGGCTCAGACGGTAAAGAATCTGCCTGCAATGCCGAGACCTGCATTTGATCCTTGGGTGGGCAAGACACCCTGGAGAAGGGAATGGCTACCCACTCCAGTATTCTTTCCTGGAGAATTCCATGGATGGAAGACCTTGGTGGGTTACAGTCCATGGGGTCAAAAAGAGTTGTATGCAATTAAGGGACTAGCATTTTCACTTTCTCTCACTTTCATAGACAACCAGGGAAGAAACAGTTATATAAAATAGAAGTAGAAAATGAATGTTTACAGATAATACCTAAAGACTTTTACTTTCTAAAATATGTGACAGAGCTAATTCCTTCATACATTTTTAAATGTTAAAATAACCTTTAAAAGATTTCTTAGAAAGAGCAAAGATTTCTCAGAACTTGCATGTATATTTTAAAGTGTCTATTACTAACAGAATGAAAATTGGCAATGTATTTTAGTTCCACTGTCTTTAAGATGTTTTCTGTCCATATGATTAAAATTTGAAACCACTCTGTTACTATATTATAGAATTAAGCTCCTTTTCTTTAAGCCAACCCATTACATACATTGAAATATAGACCTTATGTGAAAACTTCAGTGAATGTGATATGCATGTAACCTCCCCTTTTATGGGGGGTTTATGCATGTAAACCCCCCCTTTCCAATCATGCTAGAATATTTATATCACCTCAGAAACTTTGCTTACAATTCTCCTTAATATCATTCCCAGTATAGCATTGGCAACCACTATCCTGATTTTTTTTTAAATCTATGGTAGATTAGTTCTGTCTGTTAACTTCATATAAATGGAATAATATCTTAGGAACATATGACTTGGGCTTCTTTCACTTAAAACTTGTTCAGTCACTATGCAGTATCTGACTCCTTGCAACCCGTGTACTGCAGCACACCAGCCTCCTCTGTCCTGCACTATCTCCTGAAGTTTGCTCAAATCCATTGAATTGGTGATGCTATGGAACTAGCTCATCCTCTGCCACCCTCTCCTCCTTTTGTCGTTCATCTTTCCCAGAACCAGTGTCTTTTCCAATGAAGTGAACAATGAATTAGGTCCACATACTTTCTCTTAATTTCCATGCATGTCATTGCATGTGTCAGTAGCTTATTCCATTTTGTTGCTTGGTAATAATATACAGTAAGAATGCACTGTGTTTATTCACTGGAAAGTGAATAAAAAGATAAGCTGATAAGCTGGGCCTCAGTTTTTGTTTTATCATAAAGCTTTATATTACTATAATTATTTTTATTTGGATGTTTGTTTCTAATTCTCTTGATTAAATAGCTAGAAGAATTGCTACATGATGAAGTATACATTGAACTTTAATAAATATTAAAAAGCCAGATTGTTTTCCCAGGTGGTTCCACAATTTTACATTCTAATCAGAGACTAATGAGAGTTCAGGATGCTCCACATTCTTGTCAGCACCAGCATGTGGGGTTCATGTTTTGTCTCATTTTAACCATGTTAGTATGTTTGAAAGGTTAACAGTATCTAACTGTAGTATCAATGTGCATTCAGTTCAGTTCAGTTCAGTTCAGTCGCTCAGTCGTGTCCGACTCTCCGCGACCCCATGAATCACAGCACGCCAGGCCTCCCTGTCCATAACCAACTCCCGGAGTTCACTCAAACTCATGTCCACAGAGTCGGTGATGCCATCCAGCCATCTCATTCTCCGTCATCCCCTTCTCCTCCCGCCCCCAACCTTTCCCAGCATCAGAGTCTTTTCCAGTGAGTCAACTCGTCACATGAGGTGGCCAAAGTATTGCAGTTTCAGCTTTAGCATCAGTCCCTCCAATGAACTTCCAGGATTGATCTCCTCTAGAATGGTCTGGTTGGATCTCCTTGCAGTATAAGGGACTCTCAAGAGTCTTCTCCAACACCACAGTTCAAAAGCATCGATTCTTCGGCGGTCAGCCTTCTTCACAGTCCAACTCTCACATCCATACATGACCACGGGAAAAACCATTGCCTTGACTAGACGGACCTTGGTTGGCAAAGTAATGTCTCTGCTTTTTAATATACTATCAAGGTTGGTCATAACTTTCCTTCCAAGGAGCAAGCGTCTTTTAATTTCATGGCTGCAATCAGCATCTGCAGTGATTTTGGAGCCCAAAAAAACAAAGTCTGACAATGTGCATTACCAGTCAATAATAATGAATTAGACTGACTTGGACACTTGGAAATTACCTTGCATTCCTAGACTAGATTCCACACGGTCATGAGATACTCTCTTAACATACTTACGTGTTTAATTGCTAATATTTTATTAATGAATTTAATTTTGTGTCAACATATACTCGGGAGTCATCTATAATTTTCTTTTTTGATGAGCCGCTGTCAGGTTTTGACTTGAAGCTCTAGCTGAACTCATAATATGGGTTACAAATTTTACTTCCTTCTTTATTTTCTGAAAGACTATATAATCTGTCATTTCTTAAATGTTTTATAGAATCCAGCAGTGTAACAATGCAGTTTGAAGTTATCTTTGTGAGAAAGTTCTGCTTTTTTATTGACCTATAGTTGATTTATATTTTTTTAGTTTCAGGTATGTAGGAAAGTGATTCAATTATATATGTATTTCAGATTGCTTCCCATTATAGTTTATTATAAGATAGTGAGTGTAGTTCTATGTGGTATATCAGAAATCCTTGCCTTCCTATTTTACAAAGAGTATCTGTTGTCTCTCTTAAAAGGTTGTATCTGTTAATTCCATATTCCTAATTTATCTCCTCCTACCTTCCTCTCTTTCCCCTTTGGCAACCATAGTTTGTTTTCTGTATCTGTGAGTCTGTGTCTCTTTTGTATATAGATTCATTTGTATGTTTTAGATTCTACGTATAAGTGATATCATGTATTAGTCTTTCTCTGACTTACTTCACTTAGTATTTTATTCTCTAGGTCCATTCATGTTGCTGAAATGGTAATATGTCATTCTTTTTTATGGTTGAGTAATATTCCATTTTCTTATATATACTACCCCCACATCTTCTTAATTATATTTACTTTTAAATATAAAATGTTATTTGGATTTTCTATTTTTTGCAATTAGTTTTGACAAGTTGTGTTTTCTAAAGAATCTATCCATTTAATCTATGTTATTAAATTTATTGGCATAAAGATGTTCATAACAGTCATTTTCATCCTTTTAAAGTCTATAAAATTTGTATATTTCGTCTTCTTACATTGTATTTTGAGCTTTCTCTTTTTTCTCTACAACAGTATTCTAATGATTTCTTAGTTACATACTCTTTTCATAAAAACAATTTTAATTCCAAATTTATTCCATGTTCATTCTATTTTAATTAATTTTAGCTTTTATATGCTTCTTTCTATTTATTTTTGGTTTAATTTTCTCACTTTCTAGTATTGAGTTGGTTCAGTTCAGTTCAGTCACTCAGTTGTGTCTGACTCTTTGAGACCCCATGGACTGCAGCACGCCAGCCTTCCTTGTCCATAGCCAACTCCCAGAGCTTACTCAAACTCATATCCATCAAGTTGGTGATGCCATCCAACCATCTCATCCTCAGTCATACCCTGCTCCTCCCACATTCAATCTTTCCCAGCATCAGGGTCTTTTCCAATGAGTCAGTTCTTTACTTCAGGTGGCCAAAATATTGGAGTTTCAGCTTCAACATCAGTACTTCCAATGAATACTCAGGACTTATTTCCTTTAGGATGGACTGGTTGGATCTTCTTGCTGTCCAAGGGACTCTCAAGAGTCTTCTCCAACACCCACAGTTCAAAAGCATCAATTCTTCAGCATTCAGCTTTCTTTATAATCCAGCTCTCACATCCATACATGACTACTGGAAAAACCATAGATTTGACTAGAAGGACCTTTGTTGGCAAGGTAATGTCTTTGCTTTTTAATTGCCACCTAGGTTGGTCATAACTTTTCTTCCAAGGAACAACTGTCTTAATTTCATGGCTGCAGTCACCATCTGCAGTAGTTTTGGAGCCCCCCCAAAATAAAGTCTGTCACTGTTTCCACTGTCACCTCATCTATTTGCTGTGAAGTGATGGGACCAGATGCCATGATCTTAGCTTTCTGAATGTTGAGTTTCAAGCCAAATTTTTCACTCTCCTCTTGCACTGACATCTGAATATCTGAGGTTGCTATTTCTCCTGACAATCTTGATTCCAGATTGTGCTTTATCCAGCCCACATTTTGCATTATATGCTCTGCATATAAGTTAAATAAGCAGGGTGACAATATATAGCCTTGATGTACACCTGTCCTGATTCGGAACCAGTCTATTGTTCCATGTCCACTTCTAACTGTTGCTTCTTGACCTGCGTACAGTTTTCTCAGGAAGCAGGTCAGATGGTCTGGTATTCCCATATAACATTTATTAATGAACCTTTTGTTCATAATATGATTATTTAAGCTATATATTTCCATATGTGCCACACTTTAGTTGCAACCCACAATTTTTTTTTATTCTCATTATCATTCCCTTCAAATTATTTTCTAAAATCTCTGTTGTGATAGTTCTTTGACCCATTAGTTATGTAATAATCAGTGGTTAAGTTTCCAAACATCTGGATATTATAATAAAATTCCAAATTGGTCAGATAATGTATAATATTAACTTTTAAAATATCAATAGAGTATACTAATGCATATATATGGAATTTAGAAAGATGGTAACCTTAACCCTGTATCAGTTCAGTTCAGTTCAGTCGCTCAGTCGTGTCCGACTCTTAGCGACCCCATGAACCACATATGAGACTGCAAAAGAGACGTAGGTATATAGAACAGTCTTTGGGACTCTGTGGGAGAGGGTGAAGGTGGGATGATTGGGGAGAACGGCATTGTAGCATGTATATTATCATATGTGAAATGAATCACCAGTCCAGGTTCAACGCATGATACAGGATGCTTAAGGCTGGTGCACGAGGATGACCTGGAGGGAGGATATGGGGAAGAGGGAGGTGGGAGGGGGGTTCAAGAAAGGGAACACATGTACACCCGGGGCGGATTCATGTCAATGTATGGAAAACCAACCAATATATTAATGTAAGGTAATTTGCCTCCAATAAAATGAATTAAAAAAAAGTAAATAGAATATATATTTATATATTTTATGTTTTAGCATATGATCTATCTTGATCATTTCCCACATGAACTTGAAATTGTATGCTGTTGTTTTTCAAATATTCTATATCCTTAATAAATTTGGTCTAGTTACTCTGTCATTTGCAAAGTAAGGCTGTTGAAATACCCAGCTACATATATAGATTTGTCTAAGTCCCTTTTCTTAATGTCAGTTTTGCTTCATGTGTTTTGACACTCTGTCATCAAGTGTGAAAATATTGTTATGTCTTACTGATTAATTGACCCCTTCATCATTATAAAATGTCACCATTTCTCTCTGGTAATAGTCCTACTCTCAAAGTCTATTTTGTCAGAAAATTACCCAGCTTCAGTTTCTTCCTCATGGTTAATGTTTACATACTATAACTTCTGTCTTCTTGCTTTCAATGTTTTTGTTCTTAGAATTTGTTATATATCTTGTAGGCAGCATACAGTTGTATATTACTTTTTTATTATCTTCAGTTCAGTTCAGTTCACTCAGTCGTGTCTGACTCTTTGCGACCCCATGAATCACAGCACGCCAGGCCTCCCTGTCCATCACCAACTCCCGGAGTTCACTCAAACTCATGTCCATCGAGTCAGTGATGCCATCCAGCCATCTCATTCTCTGTCGTCCCCTTCTCCTCCCACCCCCAATCCTTCCCAGCATCAGAGTCTTTTCCAGTGAGCCAACTTGTCGCATGAGGTGGCCAAAGTATTTCAGCTTTAGCATCAGTCCTTCCAATGAACACCCAGGACTGATCTCCTTTAGAATGGACTGGTTGGATCTTCTTGCAGTCTAAGGGACTCTCAAGAGTCTTCTCCAGCACCACAGTTCAAAAGCATCAATTCTTCGATGATCAGCTTTCTTCACGGTCCATCTCTCACATCCATACATGACCACTGGAAAAACCATAGCCTTGACTAGACGGACTTATATTACCTCTATCCTTTAATTGGAGTCTTTAGTCTGTTCACATATAATGTAATTATTTATATGACTGTGTTTAATTCTACAATCTTTCTATTTATAATCTAGTTTATGCATCTGTGTTTTCCCCCCCACTCTTTCTTTTTTCCTATTTATTTTTGATTTTGGAATATTTTCTGTATTCCATCTTCCATCCTCATTTGCCATTATAGTTATATATATCTGTACACTTTTAGTGTTCTTGAATATTAACTTGTTTGAAACTACTTAGGAATAACACTACACAGAATATTTTAAAATGTGAAAAACTTAAAAGAGTAGAATCTCATTTTAACTCACATTGTTCTTTTGCTATTGATAAATGTTATGTACATGCATATGCAATAAGATCTATTATAAAACATTTTTAAATCCATGTGATTTTAGTTTTCAATTTGTTTCCTTTCAGGCTAAAATTTTATTTTAAAATCCAGTGGTATATGTTTATTAAAGATAAATGCTTTCAACTTTTATCTAAAATATGTCTTTATTTGACTTGATTTTTATAAGATATTAATGATTGCTATAGAATTTGAAGATATTATCATGCAAAATTCCTTTTGCTTCTTGTGTTTGAGAAAGATCAGCCATCATTAGAATTCATAGACAGGAGATCTTGCAGTACTTGACTTTCTCTAACATATTCCACTGATCATAATACTCTTGAGATTCATCAGTTTTGTCCCAAATGGCAAGATTTCATTCATTATGGTTGAATAATAATCCATTGGGTGTATATGTGTGTGTGTTTCTTTTTTCATTTATCTGTCATTTTACACTTAAGTAGTTCCCATATCTTGATTACTGTAAATAATACTTCAATAAATATAGGGCTCATATATCTTTTTGACTTAATGTTTTTGTTTTCTTCATATAAATACCCAGAAGTGTAATTGCTGAATCATATGGTAGTTCTATTTTTAATTTTTTGAGGAACCTCCATATTGTTTTTCAGGCTTCCGTGGTGGCTCATACAGAAAAGAATCCACCTGCAATGCAGGAGACCTCGGTTGGGAAGATCCCCTGGAGAACAAAATGGCTACCCACTTCAGTATTCTTGTCTGGAGAATTCCATGGACCTTCATGTTGTTTTCCACAGTGGCTGCACCAATTTACATTCCCACAGTGTAGGATGGTCCCTTTTTCCTTATATCCTCATTAATACTTGTTTCTAGTCATTTGGATAACAGCCAATCTAGTAGGTG
Organism: Moschus berezovskii; assembly: GCF_049115385.1. Lineage (NCBI taxonomy): Eukaryota > Metazoa > Chordata > Mammalia > Artiodactyla > Moschidae > Moschus > Moschus berezovskii. The sequence continues at coordinate 85,980,636 of NC_142469.1, read as the reverse complement.
TGAGGTGACTTACATTCCCCTGAAGGTTAATGATGTACAGCATCTTTTCATTTTCTTTCTTGCCATCTGTGTCCTTTATTGGAGAAATGTTTATTCAGATTTTCAGATCTTCTGCCCATATTTTGGTTGGATTTTTTGTTTGTTTGTTTGTGAGTTGTATGAGTTCTTTATATATGTTGGATATTAGTCCCTTATCCGACGTGATTCACAAATACTTTCTGTCATTCAATAGGTTGTTTTTATATTGATGGTTTCCTTTGTTGTGTAGAAGCTCTTTAGTTTGATGTAGTCCCACATATTTGCCTTTGCTTTTATTGCTATTCTTTTGGGTGTCAAATTTGACAACAAAAACAAAAAAAAATTCACTATGTAAAGGAGTTTACCGTCAATGTTTTCTTCCAGGAGTTTTGTGGTTTCAGGTCTTATGTTCAAGTCTTTAATTCATTTGGTTTTAATTTATTTTGTTTGGGGTAAGATAGTGATCCATTTTCATTCTTTTCTGTGTAACTAACCAATATTCTCAATACCATTTACTGAAGAATGTTTTTATCTCATTGAATATTCTTGGCTGCTTTGTCATAAATTGACCTTATAAGCATGTGTTTGGTTCTCTGTTACATTGATCTATGTGTGTGTTTTTGTGTCAAATACAGACAGAGGGTATGATGACGCTACATTTCTTCTTATGATTACTTTGGCTATTTAGGGTCTTTGTGTTTCCATACAAACTTTAGGGATGCTTGTTCTGTTTATCTGGATAATGACATTTGAATTTTTATAGGGATTGCATTAAATCTATAGATTGCTTAGTATAATATGACATTGTACCAATATTAGTCCAGTTCATGAGCATGGATTATCTTTCCATGTATTTGTGTCTTTAGTTTCTTTCATCAATGTCTTACAGTTTTCAATGTACAGGTTTTTTAATTCCTTTGCTAAATTTATTCCTAGGGATTTTTTTTTCTTTTTTGTCATGATTTTAAATGGGATTGTTTTCTTAATTTCTGTTTCTTGTAGTTCATAATTAGTGTATAGAAATGCAAATGAATCTGTTAGTTCTAATTTTATTATTAAGATATCTTTAAGGATTTTACTGTTTATATATCTGTATATATATTATGTCATCTGCAAATAGTGACAGTTTTACTTTCTTTCAAATTTAGATGCCTTTTTATTTTTCTTGCCTAATTATTTTCCATTACAATGTTGAATAAAAGTGAGAATAGGCATCCTTAGTTTGTTTCTGATGTTAGAGGAAAAGGTTTCATTTTCTCTCTGAGTATGAAGTTAGTGGTGAGCTTGTCACATACAGTCTTTATAATGCCAAGGTACATTTCCTTTATATCCACTTTGTTAATTTTTAAATAAAAAATGAGTGTTTATTTTTTATTTTTTCTATATCTATTAAAATGATCATATGACTCTTTATCCTTCATTTTGTTCATGTGGTATCTTAACGTCTGACTTGTGGATGTTGGTCCATCTTTCCATTCCTGAAACAAATCTCACTTGATTATGGTCTATGATCCTTTTTGTGAATTGAATTCAGTTTGATAATATTTTGTTGGATTTTTCCAGGAATGTTAATCAGGGATGGATTATGTTAATCAAGTATGGTGGTGTTGGTTTAGTTGTTAAGTTGTGTCTGACTTTTGCAACCCCATGGACTTTAGCATACCAAGCTCCTCTGTTTATGGAATTCTCCAGACAAGAATACTGGAGTGGGTTGCCATTTCTTTCTCCAACCTAGGAATCAAACCTGGGTCTCCTGCATTGCAGGCAGATTCTTTACTAACTGAGCTACCAGGAAAGCCCAAACAAGGGGACACTGTGGCTGCATGGGTTGGGAAGATCCCTTGGAGATCATAAAGCTTAAATAATAATAATATTATTATAACTGATAAATAATTTAGACATAAAGCTTAAAAACTTGCATAAGATATCAAGTGCTTTGCTTAGTGACTAGGTGGGGATTGATGCTCAAAAAGTAGAAATACACTGTCTAATCATTTATATAAATAAAAAAAGGAGAAAAAAAATAAAATAAAATCATTACCAGCAGCATTTTATAATTAGAAAATAGAAAGAATATCTGCTAAAAGCTAAAAGAAATAGAAGTTGAAAGAAGTTGGAGAAGGAAATGGCTACCTTGGGCTTCCTAGGGTAAGTAACAACATTTTAAAATAATGTGTAATTCATGTATATTTCTGTGTCAAGCACTATTCACTGATTTTGGATACATTTTGCTGTTAAATCCTCATTTCCCTACAAAGTAGGAATTTTGTTTAACACTTTCCATCTAGTCAAGGCTATGCTTTTCCAGTGGTCATGTATGGATGTGAGAGTTGGACTAAAAAGAAAGCTAAGTGCCAAAGAATCAATGCTTTTGAACTGTGGTGTTGGAGAAGACTCTTGAGAGTCCCTTGGACTGCAAGGAGATCCAACCATCCATCCTAAAGGAAATCTGTCCTGGGTGTTCATTGGAAGGACTGATGTTGAAGCTGAAACTCCAATATTTTGGCCACCTGATGCAAAGAGCTGACTCATTTGAAAAGACCCTGATGCTGGGAAAGATTGAGGGCAGGAGGAGAAGGGGACGACGGAGGATGAAATGGTTGGATGGCATCACCTACTCAATGGACATGGGTTTGGGTAGACTCCGGAAGTTGGTGATGGACAGGGAGGCCTGGCGTGCTGTGTTTCATGGGGTCACAAGAGTTGGACATGACTGAGAGACTGAACTGAACTGAACTGATAAATAATTTAGACATAAAGCTTAAAAACTTGCATAAGATATCAAGTGCCTTGCTTAGTGACTAGGTGGGATTGATGCTCAAAAAGTAGAGATACAATGTCTAATCATTTATATAAATAAAAAAAAGAGAAAAAAATAAAATAAAATCATTACCAGCAGCATTTTATAATTAGACAATAGAAAGAATATCTGCTAAAAGCTAAAAGAAATAGAAGTTGAAAGTGTTAATCGCTCAGTCTGCCCGACTCTTTGCAACCTCATAGACAAGTCCATCAGGCTCCCCTGCCCATGGGGTTTTCCAGGCAAGAATACTGGAGTGGGTAGCCATTCCCTTCTCCAAGGATCTTCTTTTTATTTATTTATAGCTATCTGTTTATTTCTACCAGTCCCTCCTCCATAAATACCTGACTCAGATTATTTACCATTTATTTCCTAGCAAATGTCTGTCCATTTTAAACTCAGTCTTTTCAAAAGTAAAACTGTACTCAAATCCCCAATGCAAAACAATACTTTTTACTACTGCTTGACTTGTATGTATTAATACTGTATTTATATGGCTTGTGTCAAGAGAATTTCATTTCTTTATTTCATACCTTCTTATCCTTCATGCCAGTTAAACCCATATTTTACATCAACTCTTATTTTTCCTGTTAGCATTCTTTTTAGCTCCTACTACCCTATTACTGGGAAAGTAAAATAAGCTTTTGTTTTGATAACTTCCAGATATATGGGTCTCCCCAAACTCCAAATGTTATATTTAAGACATATTATTCAATGTATACCCATTGGCTAAAGGATAGTGTCTATAGTCCCTGTTCTAGCATGCAGTAGTCAAAAAACCCAAGTTAGTTTTGAGTCATCTAGTAATTGTTTAATATAACAGTTAACATTTGAAAGCAATTTTTGCATATTTATCACAAAAATCCATGGAAATTGAAGAAAATAGTGTCTAGACAGACAGTGTACATAGTATTTAATAACAGATTTTGGTGGTTTAATTTCCTTCTATCAGTTTCCTTGTTTATAATAGAATGGATGACAGTTACACATATTTAGTGAGGTTTTTGTGAGAGATAACTAAGTGAGTATATGCATTATGCCTAGAATTGTGCCCGGTATGCAGTTACCTTTTCAATAAGTGGTAGCTCTTATTGTTTTAGGAGATGTAGTGACTGACAGAAACAATAGTTTCCGGGGACCGAGATCCCCATTATGCTCTCACCTGTCTCTCAGAACTGCTAGACAGCATCCCAGGGGTTTTTCACACACTACCTTCTACATTTCCTTTAAGTAAACCATTCAACTTAAGCAAGTTTATTTTTTGTTTTCACAGTAAAGTTTTCTACTTCTTTTCACTTGGGTGCTATTTACTAGCATCCATTTTAAACTTCAAGGCTCTGCTCATAATTCTTCCATGGAGTCTCCTATAATGCATTTTCCTTATCTTGCTGTATAATTTAACTCATCTTCAATTTTGAATAATTATTCCAAAGAGCATGCAGTTAATATATATGAGTTCCATTTTTCTCTTTATAGTTCAAAGTAAAGCCCATTTGTTTCTTAATCTGTTACATCTACTGTTTCACTAGTTTTATGGATATACCACACTAAAACTTTAACAAGTTGTATGCTTACATTTGTTTGTATTTTAATCCAACTTGTTTATAAACATGTTGAAGGCAGTGACTTTTTCCTGCTTTGTTCATGTATTGTACCTTTTTGTATAGTAATGCCAACATCTGGGGTTGTAATAAGTACCTATCTTTAAAGATGGATGTCATCACTGACTCAATGGACATGAGTTTGGTCAAGCTCTGGGAGAAGGTGAAGAGCAGGAACCCTGGCATGCTGCACTCCATGGGGTCACAAAGAGTGGGACCTAACTGTATGATTGAAAAACAAAAGGTATATTTAGATAAACTGACAACTAATATATTGCTTTTTTTTTTTTGGTTATATATTCTTAGAGGAGTTTCACATTATATTGATCAATAATTCTGTTTAAAATATTTAGAATTATATATATTTTATTACATTTTTCTAATCTAATGTGTGAAGCAATGAAAGTAAGCAGCATATTATGTAGTTATAAAATAAAATATTTAAAAGCCTAAACAGAAACAAAATCATGTTTTTGCAGATAATTTTAGTATTTCCTGAGTTACACTTGAGAGATACCTCAATAGTGACTTTATGAACCATGCATTAAAATATTGCTCTTTCATAGCAACTGATTTCCATTAAATTCTTGAATTATATAAGTTTGCCAAATTATAATTTCTACTGGAGACTTAACTTGAATTTCCCATTATATTTAAAGCCACTCAGTCGTGTCTGTTTCTTTGCGACCCCGTGGACTATACAATCCATGGAATTCTCCAGGCCAGAATACTGAAGTGGGTAGCCTTTCCCTTCTCCAGGGGATCTTCCCAACCCAGGAATTGAATCAGGGTCTCCTGCCTTACAGGGGGATTCTTTACCAACTTAGCTATCAGGGAAGCCAAAAATCTGACACTTGGTAGTTTGTTTCCTCCTGCTGTTTAAGAGAGAGATAAAAAATGTCTGACACTGGCAGCCAATTTCCTCCATTTGGAGACCCCTAGCCTTCCTGACTGTTACCCTCTCGTTCCCTACTTTTCTTTTAGGAGAATTATGTTGCCTAGGGAAAGGGGCATCGTTTTCATTCCTTAACTACTTCCAAGCTGATAAGAGACATCATCCCTATATTGATGAGGCAAGATATTCTCCTAATCCTCTTATTGATAGTCTCTGATCTGGAAGCCCCAAGTAGTAGTTGGAGGGAGCTGCCCAGTGGCAGGAGTTTGAGCAATCATTTGTAACTTAATAGCCTTCATGCAACTAGAAACAAATCCAGTCACACAGTTACAGATGCAGGGAGCAAACAGTAGAAACAGATCAGCAAAGTTAAAAGTCACATTATGTCCACAGTTAAGGTACAAAGTGTTGCACCAGTCCATTTTAGGGATACTTAATTTGACAATAATACTTAACTTAGTAATAATACTAATTACTGTTATTAATTCCTAAAAAATAATTAAAATGAACAAACTTACCTCCCTCTTATTAAAAAACAAACAACAACAACAAAAAACCCACTACCTATCTTGATTGCCCTGCTGCTGCTGCTGCTGCTGCGTCACTTCAGTCGTGTCCAACTCTGTGTGACCCCCATAGACAGAAGCCCACCAGGCTCCCCCGTCCCTGGGATTCTCCAGGCAAGAACACTGGAGTGGGTTGCCATTTCCTTCTCCCCTACTTGGATACATTTCTTACATTTCAAATCCTTGGCAGCTCTTCTAAAAAATTAATTCCTAGAGATTGTTCATCCTGCCAAAAATATTTTCTCATCTTTGAAGAATAGAATTATAATAAATAATGTGATTTCTAAATATTTGATTTAAAAAAGAAGTGTATGGCATGGATCCAAATTAGTGTTTTATAAAAGTCAACTCACTTAGGAAAGAGGAGTGACATCCTGCCAAATATGGAGAAAATCTTGTGTTGCAGGATAGTTTCCACCTGGGTGAAAGTCCTACATTTTCACCTAAGCCTAATCTTTTAAAATACTCTACCTTTCTGAAACTTAATCTGGTAAAATAATAATAAAAACCCTGACACTTTTAGAAAAGAAAGAAAAGTATTGAAACAATGATAGATAATGGCTCAGATGTAAAGTGTATTAGGGAAAGGTGAAAACATGAGAACTTTAAGGTTTTTTTACTAGACAGATGCATGTTCGTACTTGGATTAAAAAAACAACAGGCCAACATATAGAAAAAATTATAAATAAAATTTTATTTCATTTTTTCAAAGTTTGTTTCTTTACTCAGAATATTTTGCTATTTAAATCAAGGCAAATATATATTCATGCATCTAATAGTCAATTGACAGCCTTTTTTTCTAAATATCTACACTAATTATATTTATTTAAAATTTTTTCAATTAATGTTTACATAAGTCATATTTATTGAGAATGTCTTTGTAAGTGATTTATATTGTGTGTTAGATCCCATAAGTCTTCAGCTATAGAAACAAAATACAAATAAACAAATGATCTTTATTGTTGAAAATTAGTAAAACCACAGATTGCTTTATTTTCAATTAAAATTTCTTTCTCATAAAATCACCTGTCCCATTATTGTATCTGTGAGCCTCATGTGGAAACAGAACTAAAGACAGATCTAGAGTGGAGATGGTAGTTTAATTATTTTATATCTGTCAGGCGGTTTCCTTGCTATTATTCTAAAGTGGGAAATCAATAATGTACATTTTCCTCTGGTGATATTACAGCAAAACGGTGAAACTTGTTTTAATAACTGATTTTTTTAATATTGAGAAAATAAAAAAGATTAATAAGATAAAGTATTAAAAGAAACAGATTTAGATGAAAATGAAGACTTTATATACATAAGGTATCAAATTATAATTAAAAGTGGTCCTCCAAAATATAAAAGTGAGTTAATAATGTATCCATCAAGACCTATAAACTATACACTTTAGCACAGTATTTCTACTTGAAATTAGGTATTCTAACAAAATATTACAATTCAATTACTGTCATAAAAAGCATTCAAAAAATACTTTTCAAAATGAACATGAACTGTGAGTACCCAGCATTGGTAGAATGATTGTAAATGTTTTATTTAAGCAGTGAAACAGACAGCCTTCGAAGTTTGTTTAAGATGCATTTTTAATGACATGGTAAAAGTCTTGCTGGACAATTACGAGTAGAAAAGAGAAGAGTTAACATGTCTAAGGGTGTCCCAGGTGGCTCAGTGGTAAAGAATCTGCCTGCAATAGAAGAGACCCAGGTTCTATCCCTGAGTCAGGAAGATCCTCTGGAGAGGGGAATGGTTATCCACTCCAATATTCTTGCCTGAGAATGTCATGGACAGAGGAGCCTGGCGGACCTTCAAGTCATGGGGTCGCAAAGATCTGACACAACTGAGCAATTAACACTTTCACTTTAGTATGTCCAAACTGTGGTAAATACACATATAACTGAATAGCAAATATATGGAAACAAAAAGAAAACTTTTTGATCTATGATCATACATAGATGTAGGTGATAATTCTATTGCTTACTTTTTCTGTACTTCCCAAATTGTGTAAATTATGTTTCTCTTAAGTTGTTTTATTTTTAGGTTTTATATTTCTACTTTAACCAAATAAATTAGGATAACCTTAATGAAATGATAAACTACTTGGTGTGATTTGTGAATGCTTATATGCAAGGTTATATGTACCTGCATTTAGCCAGTTGAAACTTTTACGAAAAATGTATGTATGTTTAAACAGTTGGCTGAGTTAACATATTTTGCCTTGGTGCCAATTTTCTAATGAAAATTCATGAAGTTATATAATACCAAGCGTATCTCAATTCATGGCTAATTCATAATGTGCTATCTTAGTTTCTCAATGAAGTAAAGAAGCGCTATTATATGAATAAAAATAGTATCAAAGAAATTTTCCAATTAGCCAAAGTTGTATTCAATTTATTATATTTAAACCAACTTGCCTTAAAATTATAAATATTCCTTTGAAATATTTTTATAAATCTTAAAAGTTAATGGAAGTTAATAAGATTTAGTTTAGTCAACTAAATATTTAGTTGACTCTTTCAACTAAATATTTAGTTGACTCTTGGGCAGTTAAATGAAAAATTATTAGAAAAGTAAAAAATTTCCCAAGACAACATTATTGGAAAATGTAGTATTTTAATTGAAATAATATAGGTATAGAAAAGTTCATGCATTAAAATGTACAACTAAAACATTATCACAAAGCGAATCCGCCCATATATCTACTATCTGAGTCAAGAAAAATAGTTTTACAGCATACCAGAAATACTTATGACCCACACAACTATACTTCTTCCTCCCTAGAGGTAATCCTGACTGCTGGCAATATAGATTAACTTTAGCAGATTTTAAATCTGTATATGTTATTATAGTGTATATATTCTTCTGTATCTAGTGTCTTCCCTCAATATTGCTTATAAGAGTTATACATGGTATTAGAAATGTTATTTCAGTTTTTAGAGCATTTGGTGTTGTGGATATACTGAAATTTGTTTTTCATTTTGCAGTTATTCCAGTGTTGATAGATTTTTAGCTTGTTTCATGTGTTACACAGAAAATGGTTCTTCAAAAGTATACATATGTTTTTTTTGGTAAATGTACAGTTCATAATATATATGAAATTTCGAGGTCATGAAGTATACATTTATTCCAATTTACTAGAGGATACCAAGCAGCTTTCCAAAGTGATAGTATCAGTTTATACTCAACAGTACAGTTAGAAGCACCAGGTTATCCATATCAGGTTTTTCACATCCTTAGGAGTTTTTGGTATTAAGAATTTTGAGCTGTAGCCATGTATGTTGATCACAGTCATATCTGTCTTTGGTGTTAGTTCGTATTATGTTGAGCCTAAGGAGGTTGAACAACTTTTGTCATTTTTGAAGTATCTGGTTGAGGCTGTAGCCCTTTTAAATTTGACTATATTCTATTAATTATTTGTAGGACTCCTTCATGTACTCTGGATACCGTTTCAATTTTAGAATTGTGCTTATTTTCAAATTCTTGATTTTTCACTTTTTTGTTTCTTTGACAAATAGGCATTCCTTAATTCCAATTTATTTTGCCTTAGTGTCTCTTTGATGCCTTTATGCAGAATTTAATGTTTTGTGTACTTTTCTAGTTGTCCTTACTGGAAGAGTTGTTTTCATGACATATTCTGATCGTTACTATTTACCTGTAATGGAAAATGTTGTCCTCTTTGAACAGAAATGAGACAAAGTGGGCAAATAAAAGGGAAGTCAAATGTGTGTCAAACAGTATTTTAACTTAGTTGTTTAAAGTACTGTAGGAGAAGGCAATGGAACCCCACTCCAGTACTCTTACTTAGGAAATCCTATGGATGGAGGAGCCTGGTAGGCTACAGTCCATGGGGTCGCTAAGAGTTGGACACGACTGAGAGACTTCACTTTCACTTTTCACGCATTGGAGAAGGAAATGGCAACCCACTCCAGTGTTATTGCCTGAAGAATCCCAGGGACAGGGGAGCCTGACGGGCTGCTGTCTATGGGGTCGCACAGAGTGGGACAGGACTGACGCGACTTAGCAGCAGCAGCAGCAGTGCTATTTATAGGCTTGCCAGGTGGCACAGTGGTAAAGAATCCACCTGCCAATGCAGCAGAGTGCAAGAGACTTGGGTTACATACCTGAGTTGGGAAGATCCCCTGGAGGAGGAAATGGCAACCCATTTCAATATTCTTGCCTGAAAAATTCCATGTAGATAGGGACCTTGCAGGTTAGTCCATGGGGTCACAAAGAGTCAGATGACTGAGTGACTGAACACACACAGCACTATTTATAAATACCAGAATATTTTTTAAATTAAATTCCTATGTGTTAACACTGGTATAAAACCCATTATAATATATTTAATATTTTTAAAAGTATTATGATTACATACACCGATTAAATCCATCCTCTTTGCTTCATGCCAATCCTTGTCCCCAGTGATATTTAATTTTAATGAGCTGGATCTCCTTCAGTGACTGTCTTTAGTCTCACTCCATTTCTTCACATACCTTTAGATCCAGGGTACTAGTAGTGGGACTCTGATTAATTTCCTCAGTAATAATAACTCATAGCTAACATTTCAAATAAATCTCAGTATTGATTAAAACATTTTAAAGGCTCACAATTACAGAGCACAAGACAAAAGTCAGCAGGAAGTTATTGAAGCTTTGCTCTGTGTTTGCTGATTATTAGGAGAGGTTAATAGAGGGGAAGCAGAAAGCTGGAAAAAGAAAGTCTGACTGCAATCCCAGGATAAAACCTAAAATCATTTCAAGAGTCAAACTTCTGTGTATCTTAAAGACAAAATAATGCCAGTATGGGTTTCTGAAAAATAAATCTTACTAAGAATTTGACATCCTTAAAGGAATATTTCCCTGGTGGCTCAGAGGTTAAAGCGTCTGCCCCCAATGCGGGAGACCCGCGTTCGATCCCTGGGTTGGGAAGATCCTCTGGAGAAGGAAACGGTAACCCACTTCAGTATTCTTGCCTGGAGAATCCCATGGACGGAGAAGCCTGGTAGGCTACAGCCCATGGGGTCGCAAAGAGTCGGACACGACTGAACGACGGAAAGGGATATTAAAGTAAATTGAGGTCAGAGCTTTAGGGGCCATTCTGAAGTTACCTGAAGTTACCCGAGGGCATTCATGTGTGTGTACACATGCACAGACACAAGCCATCAAAGTTGTTTTTTTTTAATTGTTATAATATTATATTCAAATGAAAACTGACAATAGGCATACTAAGTCACTTTAGTCGTGTCCAACTCTTTGTGACCCTATGGACTATAGCCCGCCAGGCTTCTCCGTCCATAGGATTCTCCAGGCAAGGATACCGGAGTGGGTTGCCATTTCCTCCTCCAGACAATAGGCATAGATGATACCAAAGAGTGCTGCTGCTGCTGCTGCTAAGTCACTTCAGTCGTGTCCGACTCTGGGGGACCCCATAGACGGAAGCCCACCAGGTTCCCCCGTCCCTGGGATTCTCCACGCAAGAACACTGGAGTGGGTTGCCATTTCCTTCTCCAATGTGTGAAAGTGAAAAGTGAAAGTGAAGTTGCTCAGTTGTGTCCGACCCTTTGCGACCCCACGGACTACAGCCTACCAGGCTCCTCCATCCATGGGATTTTCTAGGCAAGAGTACTGGAGTGGCTTGCCATTGCCTTCTCCACCAAAGAGTGCTAAGCAATCATAATTATAATATATTGCATTTATAAAGTGTGATACTATTCAGTGCCTTTTCATATAATTTGAGCTCACCTTGTACAAGCCTTTTATTTTTGGTCAGCTTTATAAAAGATATACAGACTTGGATATGGGAGAACTCACTTCTTTCAAAACACACATCACTTATGTTGTAGCTATAACATTCAACTCATATAAGTATGCTATGTTGAATAATTCAAAACAAAAATAGTGCCCTCTAGGATATTAGAAAAAGTCTATGAAACAAATTGATGGTTAGTTGTTAATATGAGAAGTGAAAAAAAAAAATGAAGTGTAATCTATCTCCAATTTCTTGGAAGATGAAGAAACTGTTTCCCTTTCAGTTCAGTCGCTCAGTCGTGTCCGACTCTCCGCGACCCCGTGAATCACAGCACGCCAGACCTCCCTGTCCATCACCAACTCCCGGAGTTCACTCAAACTCATGTCCACAGAGTCGGTGATGCCATCCAGCCATCTCATTCTCAGTCGTCCCCATCTCCTCCCACCCCCAACCTTTCCTAGCATCAGAGTCTTTTCCAGTGAGTCAACTCATCGCATGAGGTAGCCAAAGTATTGCAGTTTCAGCTTTGGCATCAGTCCTTCCAATGAACACCCAGGATTGATCTCCTTTAGAATGGACTGGTTGGATCTCCTTGCAGTCCAAGGGACTCTCAAGAGTCTTCTCCAACACCACAGTTCAAAAGCATCCATTCTTCGGCGATCAGCTTTCTTCACAGTCCAACTCTCACATCCATACATGACCACGGGAAAAAACATAGCCTTGACTAGAAGGAAACAGCAAAATTTTAACTAGCTCCTCCAGTATTTGTCAAATGTTTTCAAAGATTAAAATATTTCTGGAATTTTTCTTTAGTAAAATGTTTATCAAACATATAATGTTCACTTAGAGAATGAGTCAACAAATTTGATTTAAAAATCTCTTAAAACAGAGACAACAAATTAGCAATCATATCAGCCCTCCATATTTGTGGGCTTCCCATCAACAGATTCAACTGATTGTATCAAAAATATTTGAAAACTTACAGAATGTTCCAAAAAGCAAAAGTTGAATTTGATGTGCACTGGCAACTATTTAGTAGTATTTATATTGTATTTACAACTATTTATATAGCATTTACTTTACACTAAATATTATGAGTAATCTAGAGATGATTTAAAGTATATGGAAGCAAGTGCCTGGAATTATGAATTTTTTTAATTTTGTAAAATGGGGATTTGGAATCATACGATTTTGATTCAGGAATATGACGGGAAAATGGAAATTTAATGGGAATGTTGAGAAGTATTAACAACTGTAGATTTTAGGAAAGAAATTAGATAGTGGAAAGTGTTATGGGTTGATTTGGATCCCCCACAAATTCATGTTGAAGACCTAACCCCCATTACTTCAGAATGTGGCTGTGTTTAAAACAAACAAAAAAAAGCTTTTGCAGATATAATTAAGTTGAGATCATTCTGGAGTAGGGTACTCCTTAATTCAATGGCCCTGTATCCTTATAAATTGGAAAGTTTTGGCTTAAAGCCGCAGATCTTTATGATTTCTTTTTTTTCCCCACTGACTAAAGTAGGTTGTATTACTAGGGAGGAGCATATGATATAATAAAAATGAAATGTCTTTATTAGAACCAAAATTTCCTAGGACTTCCCAAAATTAGAGGAGTGATTGACTCCTGAAAAAAGTAAGGAAAAGAGTAATAGCTATTTACAAATGGATGAAGTTGTAAAACATCACATTTTAGACCAACATAGGAAAAACTTAATCATGAAATTAGCTTCATTCAAAAGATAATTTGAAACTAGAAGCAGATGGGTAAGTTATAACCAAGTATTACATATGCTTTAAAAAGAAGTCATCATGTAGGAGTCTAGTAACATGAGTTTTAAGATGCTTTCCAATTTTCTTAATTTCATTATTTATGAAAATTCATGGTTAGCTGTAAAATATGAAAAGTGGAAGAAAGAATGAGGTGAAACCTGTCTCCAGTTTTTTGGAAGATGAATTCAATTCAAGAAACTAACATTTTAATTAACTTCTTCAGTATTCATCAAATATTTTCAAAGATTAAAAATCTTTCTGGAAATTTTCTTAACATAATGTTTATCAAACATTCAACGTTCACTTAAAGAATGAGCCAACAAATTTGCTTGGAGACTAATTTAGCCTTTATATGCCCTGAGAAGAAATCTAGAGACATAGCAAAGAACCAAATAAAAGAAATTAGCAAAAGGTTTGTAACATTTGGATCAATTTTGTTAAATTCCAACAAGAAAGGAAAATAAAAGGAAGGAACAAGAGGAATGGTATTCCTTATGAGAATATTTTGCTTTTGTTGGCCTGAAAAATTTTGAATTATAAAATTCACAATGAAAGAATGATATAAATAGCCATTTAAAATGAACTCTATCACTTAGATGTGGTGAAAAAGCAATATACTTGACAAAGTTGTTCTCCTCCTCACAAAAAAATACTGAGGATTATTTTTTCATTTTGTTTTCACTTGAAAATATTTATTTCTTTTCATTGTAACCACATAATAGTGTGATATGGTAATATTTGGAGCACTATTCTAATGAAGATTGGAATTTCCCAGATCAGCCTTATCAAATTTCCTGTCTTTTCATACTTCTGTTTTCTATGGGTTGTTTTTGCCTTTATTTTTATTGGCAATCAACTTGTTATTTCAAAGATATAAAGTACCAATTGTTACATTTATTTGAAGGAAAATGAATTCTCCATAGCCTTGAAATTTAAAGATCAACTAGTAAATAAATTTAAAAAATGAAATCAATGGGAAATTAATCCCTTTTGGAGAAAATATTGATCCATTTTCTATCCTACAAATAAAATTTTTAAAAAATCAGTTTAATTAAATATTTACTATAAAAATACTTTCTCTACAGGAAAAAATTAGATTGTGAAAAAGCAGTATCCTAATTCTTAGTTTACTGCAACATGATCCCTTTGTCCACTATAGCTTTGCTGTATAAGCATACCATCATTGTTGCTTGCTGTAGAAATGACTTCATTGTTGAAGTACAGACACACTCATCGTGGGCAGATTGCCCCAGGGATTTCTTTACTCCATAGAGAAATATCTATTAAATTGTTGATATATAGGCATGCAACGTATTTCATCAAATGGGTTTACAAGTTAAGGTCCATTTAAAAAAAATAACACTTGTATCCATTCTTATTCTTTACATAGCTCCTCAAATGTGAATGGACTGAGAGTTGTGAGAGGTCCTCAAGACTCAGAGGGCATTCTCATGACCAAGTTGTACAGACAGACACTCTGGGTCTGCTACAGATCGCCTTTAGCAAGCATGCATGGCAGCAATGTTTAGAAATGAATGAGCTAGGTCAATTTTTCTCTTGCTTATGGAAAATACACACATTACTAAGCATAAAAGTGCAATTGTTCTATAACTTCAGGGAGAAAAGTTTTTCCT
The DNA here is from genome assembly GCF_049115385.1 of Moschus berezovskii. Lineage (NCBI taxonomy): Eukaryota > Metazoa > Chordata > Mammalia > Artiodactyla > Moschidae > Moschus > Moschus berezovskii. Next base: position 85,965,595 of record NC_142469.1, on the reverse strand, counting down.
GTAAATGATGGTGAAATAAGCATTGGAAATTTGTCATTTTAATGGTGCATACCACAAAACATAATTCTATAAAGAATTCCTAGATTAGCAATGTATGACAAAAGTCCCAAGAAATTTCTGAAAGTGAAAGCATATGTATATTTTAACATGAATATAAAAAATAGATGAGATAATCATTTTATAATATACATGTATTCAAATCTTCACATTGCATATTTTAAACATATATATATATATATATACATATAACATAGAAGGTGGAAATTTTTCTTTAAAATGAGAAATATAATGTACTATTTTCATTTTTTAATGGTTTTTTTTTAATGGTAGGTAGAATACAGAGTTTTAAACATTGTTAGATTTGAGGAAAAAATGGGTAAAAATATTACGGTTCAGTTTTGTCACCCATGAAAGTTGCACACTTAAGCTTTTAGTATTGCTCCTTTGACTAAAATTTTTAAGAAAGTGAGAAATAAAGAACAGGGTAAAAGAAGTTAGGAAATACTCTTGAACCTTGTACTTCACCATTTTCCTTTATCAGGCAAAATTTCAGACTACCAGAATGCCGACTCCCTTGATTTATGCTACCTTTATATGTCGTCTATGACCTACATATTTTCTCAAGCAGATTCAGGTTCCTGGATTTATTTCTCCAGTGACCCCATTGCGTTATTTCTCCCAGGTTTATACCTCTGCCAGAAAAACATCTGCTTGTTTATGAGCTTACTTTAGGATCTCTCATTTTCTTATAGTTTTTCCTTATAATTTCTTCAGAAATGGAGGAAAATGTCTTGCTAACAGTTTTGCTGTAACCAAGACTCCAAAATGAAGGAAAATACATAGAAATATATCAGTCGTGCTCTTCACAGATAACTAAAATTTAAACAACTTTATGATTTAGTGGTTTAGATGACCACATAACCTGGAATGTATGATATACTTAAATTATGACATAAGACATTGGGAAAATGTTTTGAATATTTTCAGGTTGAACTTTAAAAATGTCTGAATTAGAGTTTAGAATTATACGTTATTACTTAATACTCAAAGTTTATATTGAAAAGATGAAAGCATTTGTTTTGGTAAACAGGATTTTATCTTAAAAAGTTTTTATGTAGTTTTCCATTGCTCAGTCATGTCTGACTCTTTGTGATACCATGGACTGCAGCATGCCAAGCTTCCCTGTCCTTCATAATCTCCCAGAGTTTGCTCAAACTCATGTACATTGAGCTGGTGAGGGCCATCCAGCCATCGTATCCTCTGCCTTCCCCTTCTTCATCTGATTTCAATCTTTCCTAGCATCAGGGTCTTTTTCAATGAGTCAGTTCTTCCCATCAGGTGGCCAAAGCATTGGAGTTTCTGCTTCAGCATCAGTCCTTCCAATGAATATTCAGGACTGGTCTCCTTGAAGACTGACTGTCTGGATCTCCTTGCAGTCCAAGGGACTCTCAGGAGTCTTCTCTAACACCAGAGTTCAAAAGCATCAATTCTTTGGTGCTCAACTTTCTTTATGGTCCAACTCTCACACCCATGAATGATTACTTAGCTTTGACTAGATGGACTTTGTCGGCAAAGTAATGTCTCTGCTCTTTAATATGATGTCTAGGTTGGTCATAGCTTTTCTTCTAAGGAGCAAGCGTCTTTTAATTTCATGGCTTCAGTAACCATCTGCAGTGATTTTGGAGCCCCCCAAAACAACCTGTTACTGTTTGTCTCCCTATCTATTTGGCATGAAGTGATGGGACTGGATGCCATGATCTTAGTTTTTTGAATGTTGAGTTTTAAGCTAGTTTTTTCACTCTCCTCTTTCACCTTTATCAAAATACTGTTTAGTTCCTCTTTGCTTTCTGCCATAAGTGTGGTGTCATCTGCATATCTGAGCTTATTGATATTTCTCCCAGCATCTTGATTCCAGCTTGTGCTTCACCCAGCCTGACATTTCACATGAGTTGTACTCTGCATATATGTTAAATAAGCAGGGTGTCAATATACAGCCTTGGCATTCTCCTTTCCCATTTTTACACCAGTCCATTGTTCTATGTTTTGTTCTAACTGTTGCTTCCTGACCTGCATACAGATTTTTTCAAGAGGCAGATAAGGTGGTCTGGTATTCCCATCTCTTTAAAATTTTCCACAGTTTGTTGTGATCCACACAGTCAAAGGCTTTAGTATAGTCAATGAAGTAGAAATAGATGATTTTTTTCTGGAATTCTCTTGCTTTATCTATGATCCAATGGATGTTGGCAATTTGATCTCTGGCTCCTCTGCTTTTTCTAAATCCAGCTTGTACATCTTGAAGTTCTTGGTTCATATACTGTTGAAGCCTAGCTTGAGAAATTTTGAGCATCACCTTGCTAGCATGTGAAGTGAGGGCAATTTTTTGGTACTTGGAACATTCTTTGCCATTGTCCTTCTTTGGGATTGGAATGAAAACTGACATTTTCCAGTCTTGTGGCCACTGCTGAGTTTTCCAAATTTGTTGGAATATTGAGTGCAGCACTTTAACTGCATCATCTTTAAGGATTGAAATAGCTCAGCTGGAAACTATCACCTCCAGAAGCTTTGATTGTAGTGATGCTGTCTATGGCCCACTTGACTTCACACTTCAGGATATCTGACTCTAGGTAAGTGATCACGCCATCATGGTTATTCAGGTGATTAAGCCCATTTTTTGTTCTGTGCTTCTGTGTACTCTTGACACCTCTTCTTAATATCTTCTGCTTCTTTTAGGTCCATATCATTTCTGTCCTTTATTGTGCCCATTTTTGCATGAATATTCCCTTGATATCTCTGATTTTCCCGAAGAGATCCCTAGTCTTTCCCATTCTGTTGTTTTCCTCTTTTTCTTTGCATTATTCACTTAAAAAGGGTTTCTTATCTCTCCTTGATATTTTTTGGAACTCTACATTCAGAAGGGTCTTTGTTTCCTTTCCTCCTTTACCTTTCACATCTCTTCTCTGCTATCTGTAAGACCTCCTCAGGCAACCATTTTACCTTTTTGCATTTCTTTTTCTTAGAGATGATTTTGATCACACAAAGAGTTTAAGAGATTTAAAAGCATGATCCACAAGCCCTGCCTTTTAAATAATTTTCATTTGATAAATCATTGAAATAAAAATATATGTCTAAACATTTATTCTTTTACTCCTCAGAGAATTAATTTTGGGCTTATCAATTTAAATATAAAACAAATATAATTTTATTAATAAGTGTATTACTTATCCTATATAAGGAATGATATTTTGAGTATCTGATCATATTCAAATGTTTGAATATAGAATAAGTTTTACATATTCTCCTAAGTCTAGAAACAGAAGAGATTATATATGAAAATGTGTTCAGTTCAGTTCAGTTCAGTCGCTCAGTCGTGTCCGACTTTCCATGAACCCATGAATCACAGCACACCAGGCCTCCCTGTCCATCACCAACTCCCAGACTTCACTCAAACTCATGTCCACAGAGTCAGTGATGCCATCCAGCCATCTCATTCTTGGTCGTCCCCTTCTCCTCCCGCCCCCAACCTTTCCCAGCATCAGGGTCTTTTCCAGTGAGTCAACTCGTCGCATGAGGTGGCCAAAGTATTGCAGTTTCAGCTTTAGCATCAGTCCTTCCAATGCACACCCAGGATTGATCTCCCTTAGAATGGACTGGTTGGATCTCCTTACAGTACAAGGGACTCTCAAGAGTCTTCTCCAACACCACAGTTCAAAAGCATCAATTCTTCGGCGATCAGCTTTCTTCACAGTCCAACTCTCACATCCATACATGACCATATGGAAAAACCATAGCCTTGACTAGACGGACCTTGGTTGGCAAAGTAATGTCTCTGCTTTTTAATGTGTTATCTAGGTTGGTCATAACTTTCCTTCCAAGGAGTAAGCGTCTTTTAATTTCATGGCTGCAATCAGCAATTGCAGTGATTTTGGAGCCCCCAAAAATAAAATCTGACACTGTTTCTACTGTTTTTCCATCTATTTCCCATGAAGTGATGGGACCAGATGCCATGATCTTTGTTTTCTGAATGTTGAGCTTCAAGCCAACTTTTTCACTCTCCTCTTTCACTTTCATCAAGAGGCTTTTGAGTTCCTCTTCACTTTCTGCCATAAGGGTAGTGTCATCTGCATATCTGAGGTTATTGATATTTCTCCCAGCAATCTTGATTCCAGCTTGTGCTTCTTCCAGCCCAGCGTTCCTCATGATGTACTCTGCATAGAAGTTAAATAAGCAAGGTGACAATATACAGCCTTGACGTACTCCTTTTCCTATTTGGAACCAGTCTGTTGTTCCATGTACAGTTTTAACTGTTGCTTCCTGACCTGCATACAGGTTTCTCAAGAGGCAGGTCAGGTGGTCTGGGATTCCCATGTCTTTCAGAATGTTCCACAGTTTATTGTGATCGACACAGTCAAAGGCTTTGGCATAGTCAATGAAGCAGAAATAGATGTTTTTCTGGAACTCTCTTGCTTTCTCCATGATCCAGCAGATGTTGGCAATTTGATCTCTGGTGCCTCTGCCTTTTCTAAAACCTGCTTAAACATCTGGAAGTTCATGGTTCACATATTGCTGAAGCCTGGCTTGGAGAATTTTGAGCATGACTTTACTAGCGTGTGAGATGAGTGCAATTGTGTGGTATTTTGAGCATTCTTTGGCATTGCCTTTCTTTGGGATTGGAATGAAGACTGACCTTTTCCAGTCCTGTGGCCACTGCTGAGTTTTCCAAATTTGCTGGCGTATTGAGTGCAGCACTTTCACAGCATCATCTTTCAGGATTTGAAATAGCTCAACTGAAATTCCATCACCTCCACTAGCTTTGTTCGTAGTGATGCATTCTAAGGCCCACTTGACTTCACATTCCAAGATGTCTGGCTCTAGGTCAGTGATATCGTGACTATCCTGGTCGTGAAGATGTGTTAGAGGGGAGTAATTATTTTCAGTTTAGAAAGCTAGACAAAGCACCTTTCTGTTGATGGTATAATATGAATTGGATCTCAAGTGTGAAAAGATTGGTACCTTCTGGAAATTCCCACACATGTGAAAAGACACTCCTGACATTAAGAATAGCACGAGAAAAAAGTCACATGAGGAAAGACCTATTTGGAAGTGTTCCAGTTGGAAAAAATATAATATGTATGAAAAGTGTAACGAAGACTAAGATAGGAATGATGCATAGAATCAGATTATGTGAGAACCTGAATTCTTCATTGAGTTCTGTTTTGAGAGAAATTTAGAACCATTTGTTAATTTTTTGCTGGGCGTATGCTGGGTAAAGAAACAAAGATTAGAGCTGTGGTTCAGTGTGTGAATTTTGAAGCAATATGAAGGAAAACAGTGGAAAATCAGTTGGGGCCATTTCAATATTATTAGAGCAAGGAGACTAAGATAAACCAGAATAGTGTCTTTAGAAATGTGGTAAAACGTGTAGAGCCTGGATCTGTAGAACTTGATATAGGTATATGAAATTGGTCTGTTGATAGTCTTAAATGATTATTAGTGATATTTCCAAACAAATATGTAGAGAATATGAAAAGAATTGGACATGGAACAACAGACTGGTTCCAAATAGGAAAAGGAGTACGTCAAGGTTGTATATTGTCACCTTGCTTATTTAACTTATATGCAGAGTACATCATGAGGAACACTGGGCTGGAAGAAGCACAAGCTGGAATCAAGATTGCTGGGAGAAATATCAATAACCTCAGATATGCGGATGACACTACCCTTATGGCAGAAAGTGAAGAGGAACTCAAAAGCCTCTTGATGAAAGTGAAAGAGGAGAGTGAAAAGGTTGGCTTAAAGCTCAACATTCAGAAAACAAAGATCATGGCATCTGGTCCCATCACTTCATGGGAAATAGATGGAAAAACAGTGGAAACAGTGTCAGACTTTGTTTTTTTGGGCTCCAAAATCACTGCAGATGCTGATTGCAGCCATGAAATTAAAAGACGCTTGCTCCTTGGAAGGAAAGTTATGACCAACCTTGATAGTATATTAAAAAGCAGAGACATTACTTTGCCAACCAAGGTCCGTCTAGTCAAGACAATGGTTTTTCCCGTGGTCATGTATGGATGTGAGAGTTGTACTGTGAAGAAAGCTGATCGCCGAAGAATCGATGCTTTTGAACTGTGGTGTTGGAGAAGACTCTTGAGAGTCCCTTATACTGCAAGGAGATCCAACCAGTCCATTCTAAAGGAGATCAATCCTGGATGTTCATTGGAGGGACTGATGCTAAAGCTGAAACGGCAATACTTTGGCCACCTCATGCAATGAGTTGACTCACTGGAAAAGACTCTGATGCTGGGAAAGGTTGGGGGCGGGAGGAGAAGGGGACGACAGAGAATGAGATGGCTGGATGGCATCACCGACTCTGTGGACATGAGTTTGAGTGTACTCCGGGAGTTGGTGATGGACAGGGAGGCCTGGCGTGCTGTGATTCATGGGGTCGCGGAGAGTCGGACACGACTGAGCGACTGAACTGAACTGAACCGAACTGATGAAAAGAATGGTCAAAGAAAGAATTGGAAAACATTTATTTTGGGGGATGTGTGGAAGAAACTTCAGTTGAAAAAGTTATTTAAAAATATATAATTTTAAGTAGGACTACAGCCAAGGCTTCCCTTGTGGCTTAGCTTGTAAAGAATCCGTCTGCAATGTGGGAAACCTGAGTTCAGTCGCTGGGTTGGGAAGATCCCCTGGAGAAGGGAAAGGCTACCCACTCCAGAATTAATTTTTTTAAAATTTTTTATTTAATAAATGGTACAAAGCACAATGCCAAAGATATTAACAGTTAAAATTTCACCAAATGAAAAAATACTATAGAATACACAGTTGTAAAAAGCTCCATTAAGTCATTTTACAACTGCTTCAGGCTGCAAAAAGAAAAAAAAAACCCAATGCCATACCTAAGTTATTCCTGTCTCAAAATAATGCCATTTTTGTTATAAACTGTGAGCACCCCATCAAAAGACGGGAACTGCTTTTGTTAATTCATATATATATATATATATGACTGTATCACTTTGCTATACACCTGAAACACACACAACACTGTAAATGAAATATAGTACAATACAAAATTAAAATAAGTAACAGACCTTTGGGGCTTTACACAGAGTTAGAGTTCCTATCAGAGGGATATCAGCACCCCAGCCGTACTGAATCCTCATGAAGGAGGCACACGAATGACTGAGTTACAAGAGTTATAGGAATGAGAGCTGCTCACTTCCCAGAAACTACAGCTCACAGAAAGCCAACAAAGGCACGGGATACAGAACATTTACTTATGAATGTGTAAAACTCAAGAAAGTCCACATTATTCCTACAACATATTGAAAGTGCTTCAGAATTCACACAATACTAATTTTCTTTTGGTTCTGGGTAAATTGTCAATTCAGTTCGGTTCAGTCACTCAGTCGTGTCTGACTCTCCACGACCCCATGAATCACGGCACGCCAGGCCTCCCTGTCTATCACCAACTCCTGGAGTTCACTCAAACTCATGTCCACAGAGTCGGTGATGCCATCCAGCCATCTCATTCTCGGTCGTCCCCTTCTCCTCCCGCCCCCAACCTTTCACAGCATCAGGGTCTTTTCCAGTGAGTAAACTCGTCGCATGAGGTGGCCAAAGTATTGCAGTTTCAGCTTTAGCATCATTCCTTCCAATGAACACCCAGGATCGATCTCCCTTAGAATGGACTGGTTGGATCTCCTTGCAGTCCAAGGGACTCTCAAGAGTCTTCTCCAACACCACAGTTCAAAAGCATCAATTCTTCAGCGCTCAACTTTCTTCACAGTCCAACTCTCACATCCATACATGACCACGGGAAAAACCATAGCCTTGACTAGACGGACCTTGGTTGGCAAAGACATGTCTCTGCTTTTTAATATGCTATCTAGGCTGGTCATAACTTTCCTTCCAAGGAGTAAGCGTCTTTTAATTTCATGGCTGCAATCAGCATTTGCAGTGATTTTGGAGCCCAAAAAAATAAAGTCTGACACTGTTTCCACTGTTTTTCCATCTATTTCCCATGAAGTGATGGGACCAGATGCCATGATCTTTGTTTTCTGAATGTTGAGCTTCAAGCCAACCTTTTCACTCTCCTCTTTCACTTCCATCAAGAGGCTTTTGAGTTCCTCTTCACTTTCTGCCATAAGGGTAGTGTCATCAGCGTATCTGTGATTATTGATATTTCTCCCAGCAATCTTGATTCCAGCTTGTGCTTCTTCCAGCCCAGCGTTCCTCATGATGTACTCTGCATATAAGTTAAATAAGCAAGGTGACAATATACAGCCTTGGCGCACTCCTTTTCCTATTTGGAACCAGTCTGTTCCATGTAGAGTCTGCCCCAGCGGCGCAGACCCCAGCACAACCGGCAAAGAGGCACGGCCGAGAGGAGCTACCCCACGCCTGAGGCCAGGGTCAGCGGCTGAGAGGAGCTGCCCCACGCCCAACAGGCGGTGGCTGCACGGGCGCAGGAGGGCCGAGAGTAGCTACTCCACGTTCAAGGTCAGGAGGGGCAGCCTTGAGGAGATACCCCTCATCCAAGGGTAAATTATATATACCAGTTTATCACAAATGGTAAAATCTATAACTCTGTTCAAAGTTTTAAAAGATTACTTAAGAATGGTTTCTTGTATTTCTATGCCACCTTTATAGTTCTGGTTTCTCATTTCTTAATTAGTAAATTCAGTGTGCAGGTTCTATCCCAGGCTAATTTATACACTTCTGAAAGGAACGGCCTCTTGAATCCACAGGGTGTTGAGGTGGGGAGCCCCCAACCACGTCAGATTCGTTTCACATATGATAATATATATGTTTCAATGGCATTCTCCCAAATCATCCCACCCTTGCCCTCTCCCACAGAATCCGAAAGACTGCTCCACACATCCGTGTCTCTGCTGTTGTCTTGTATACAGGGTTATCGTTATCCTCTTGCTATATTCCATATATATGTGTTAATATACTGTATTGGTGTTTTTCTTTCTGGCTTACTTCACTCTGTATAATAGGCTCCAGTTTCATCCACCTCATTAGAACTAATTCAACTGTATTCTTTTTAATTGCTGAGTAGTATTCCATTGTGTAAATGTACCACAGCTTTCTTATCCATTCGTCTGCAGAGGGACATCTAGGTTGCTTCCATGTCCTGGCTATAATAAACAGTGCTGCAATGAACATTGGAGTACATGTGTCTCTTTCAATTCTGGTTTCCTCGGTGTGTATGCCCAGGAGTGGGATTGCTGGGTCATATGGCAGTTCTATTTCCAGTTTTTTAAGGAATCTCCACACTGTTCTCCATAGTGGTTGTACTAGTTTACATTCCCACCAACAGTGTAAATAAAGAACATATGATTATCTCAATAGATGCAGAGAAAGTCTTTGACAAAAATTCAACATCCATTTATGATCAAAACCCTCCAGAAGGCGGGAATAGAAGGAACATTCCTCAACATAATAAAAGCTATATATGACAAAGCCACAGCAAACATTATCCTCAATGGTGAAAAACTGAAAGCGTTTCTCCTAAAGTCAAGAACAAGACAAGGGTGCCCACTCTCACCACTACTATTCAACATAGTTTTGGAAGTTTTTGCCACAGCAATCAGAGCAGAAAAAGACATAAAAGGAATACAAATTGGAAAAGAAGTAAATCTTTCATTGTTTGCAGATGACATGATCTTCTACACAGAAAACCCTAAAGACACTACCAGAAAGTTACTAGAGCTAATCAATGAATATAGTAAAGTTGCAGGATATAAAATCAACACATAGAAATCCCTTGCATTCCTATACACTAATAATGAGAAAATAGAAAGAGAAATTAAGGAAACAATTCCATTCACCGTTGCAACAAAAAGAATAAAATACTTAGGAATATATCGACCTAAAGAAACAAAAGACCTATATATAGAAAACTATAAAACATTGGTGAAAGAAATCAGAGAGGACACTAATAGATGGAGAAATATACCGTGTTCATGGATTGGAAGAATAAATATTGTGAAAATGATTCTATTTCCCAAAGTAATTTATAAGTTCAATGCAATCCCTATCAAGCTACCAAAGGTTTTTTTCACAGAACTAGAACAAATAATTTCACATTTTGTATGGAAATACAAAAAACCTCTAATAGCCAAAGCAATCTTGAGAAAGAAGAATGGAACTCGGGGAATCAATCTGCCGGACTTCAGGCTCTACTACAAAGCCACAGTCATCAAGACAGTATGGTACTGGCATAAAGACAGAAATATAGATCAATGGAACAAAATAGAAAGCCCAGAGATAAATCCATGCACCTATGGACACCTTATCTTTGGTAAGGGAGGCAAGAATATTCAATGGAGAAAAGACAGTCTCTTTAACAAGTGGTGCTGGGAAAACTGGTCAGTTCAGTTCACTTCAGTTCAGTCACTCAGTCATGTCTGACTCTTTGCGACCCCATGAATCACAGCACGCCAGGCCTCCCTGTCCATCACCAACTCCCGGAGTTCACTCAAACTCATGTCCATCGAGTCACTGATGCCATGCAGCCATCTCATTCTCTGTCGTCCCCGTCTATTCCCACCCCCAATCCCTCCTAGCATCAGATTCTTTTCCATGAGTCAACTCTTCGCTTGAGGTGGCCGAAGTATTGGAGTTTCAGCTTTAGCATCAGTCCTTCCAACCACTTGTAAAAGAATGAAACTAGAACACTTCCTAACACCATACACAAAAATAAACTCAAAATGGATTAAAGATCTAAATGTTAGACCAGAAACTGTAAAACTCCTAGAGGAGAACATAGGCGAAAGACTCCCCGACATAAACGACAGCAGGATCCTCCATGACTCACCTCCCAGAATATTGGAAATAAAAGCAAAAATAAACAAATGGAACCTAATTAAAATTAAAAGCTTCTGCACAGCAAAGGAAACTATAAGCAAGGTGAAAAGACAGCCTTCAGAATGGGAGAAAATAATAGCAAATGAAGCAACTGATAAAGGATTAATCTCAAAATATACAAGCAACTCCTGCCACTCCAGCATTCTGACCTACACAATTCCATGGACTGTGTAGTCCATGGACACAACTGAGCAATTTTCACTTCACTTCACAGCCAAATATGAAAAAGTACCAAAGATAAAAAATTAATTATATCCATAAAGAACAATCTTTTTGTGTTAAGCTTAGAATTTATCTTTTCCCCTCTCAAACTCTTAGTTGAATGAGATCTTAGAGTAAAAATTATTACTAACTTATGTTCTAGCCTGCATCAATTTGCAATACAATAACAAATGCTTTGCTAACTACTTTTTCATTTATATTTGTACATATTATGACAAATATTCCACTTATGTAGTCTATCTGCCAAATATCTAAGTTTGAGTATTCTCACTTATAAATCTAATTTAATAGAAGTCAAACAAATCCTATTGGTTATTGTAGAAGAAAAATTATGCTTCATTATTCTGGTCAAATGAATTTCTTTACAGAAAAATCAATGAAATTATAGATAATAGCAATGGCACTTTATAAGTCTTCCTATGTTCTAGGCTTAATAACAAATAACATTATCTGGTATGTCAGGCTCAACTGTTTTAAGATCATCTCAAAATTTGGGTCAGAAGGATTTAATTAAAAATAGAAAATAGACATATATTGTGGGTGAACTCTCCTTTTGTCCATTTTGATTCAAAAAGTAAAGGATACTTCTACAGCCATTAGAAATGGATCATTAGAGTCTACATTAATGGACTGTTTTAAATGTCAGATTTACAGATAGGGTTTTATACATGAGAAAGATGCATTATAATGCATGTTTGCTAAGTCACTTCAGTCCTGACCAGCTCTTTGTGACCCCACAGACTGTAACCTGCCAGGTTCCTCTGTCCATGGGATTCTCCAGGCAAGAATTCTGAAGTGGGTTGCTGTGCCCTCCTCCAGGGGATCTTCCTGACCCAGGGACTGAACTAGCATCTCTTTCATATCTTGCATTGGCAGGCAGGTTCTTTACAACTAGAGTGCTGCAAACTTATACTCTAAAGATTAATTGGATTTAAACTCTTGCTCTGTTTCTCCCAAATTCTATGACCTTTGAAAGGTTTTAAAACTTCTCCCACCCCCCCAAATTTTCTCAGTTGTTCCATTGTAATAAATGATGGCTTTACTTTTTTGGGATGCCATGATAAATTGAATATATTATGTCTATCATATTGCCTTGACCATAGCAAGCAAGCAATTTTAGCAGCCCTCAATATTGTTTTTAACTGAGAATTTGTTTTTGTTTTTTTTTTTTTATATATCAATTAGTGCAGAAGCATCTTTATTTATATATTTACATAATTCCTTAAATATGCAACATACAAGGTTGGATTATAACTTGAAGTAGATTTGTTTTCTTTTTTGACTATACTACTTATTGATTCTCTTCATTTATTTATTTATTTATTTTTAACCAGAAGAGAAATGTTTAATGGACTAGAACTGTCATTTCACAGAAGTAGAAATACATATGTCTTAAAAAAACAATGAGAATAATTCATTAGAAACCAGGCAAATGCAAATTCAGATACTGCGATAGGCTGTTTTACCCCCAGGGGTATGGCAACTGCTAATAAACTTATGATGGGGTTTCCCAGGTGGTGCTAGAGTTAAAGAACCCAACTGCTATTTCAAGAAACATATAAAGTGCAGGTTTAATTCCTGGGTCAGGAAGATTCCTTTTTTTTTTTTTTTTTCCAATTTTATTTATTTATTTTTTTCAAGTTGAACAGACTAAATTTCTTTAAACAAACTTAATTATACTCCAGAGTCCTTTAAAAACTTAATAGCATTTATACATTGAAGGTATTTAATTTTCTTGTAACTAGCACTTCAAATGCAACAAGCATTTGAAGCAACAAGCATTTGACCCAACAAGTAAAACTTTCTACAGTTCATAACTTTTATAAATAAAATAAATTAAATGTACAGTGAATAAGTTCTCTGAAATATTTCAATATTTCTGCAGGTTTAGTAACATCGTAAAATACATTTCAAGTAAAATTCACAAATCTAAAAACCTGTTAGGCATTTTTAGGCGTTTTAAGATGGAAATGAAGACCAATGTTACATCGTAATATGCCAATTACAAATAGTACTTCAAATAGCAAATACTACAGTTTGTTCCAAACTTTAAAAACTATTCATGAACTCAACACTGAACTATTGATGGCTATGAGAATTGTTTCCTAGCCTTTTTGAAAATTTCAACCCATTTACGTTTAAGGTAATTATTGATAAGTACGATCCCATAGCCATTTTCTTTATTGCTTTGGGTGCAAGTTTATACGGCTCCGGCGGCGCAGGCCCAGACGCGGGAGGCGCCCGGCTCCGGCGGCGCAGGCCCAGACGCGGGAGGCGCCCGGCTCCGGCAGCGCAGACGCGGGAGGCGCCCGGCTCCAGCGCAACCGACCACGTGCAGAATCGTGGCTGAGATGAGCTACCCCGCGCCCAGGGTTAGGGCGGTGGCCGAGAGGAGCTGTACCACGTTCAGGAGGCGGTGGCTGCTTGGGCACAGGAAGGCCGAGAGGAGCTGATCTACATTTAACTGAGAATTTGGAGTAACTTTAACAACCATTTTTACTGAAAGGAATCCAAGACAAATCTTAAATGAATGCTTGTACTTCACAATGGTCTGTATTCTACTGATTAGTTAGATAATGCTGTATTCTTTTTCCCTTTTGTAGACTTAAAATAGAAAAAAAAAAAAGTATTTAAGCAAATATCTGCATTTTCTCCCAATATCTTTCCTCAGAAAACTAACTTAATCTAAATGTCTTTATTTTATTCTTGATATCATATTATCTTAATGACAGTACTATAAACCATAAAGTTAGCTTTAGTTCTTTCATCTCCCCATCCTATCACTTCCTCCAGACAAGTATCATCTTAAAATGGGAAAATTTCAGTAGATATCCATATACATCTGAACTCCTAGAATCCGGGTATTTCTCTGTACTCCTGATATGCTACTTACTGAAGTAACATTTGTGTCAAAAAAACAAAACAAAAGTCATCAGATCATATTTTATACTCTAATGGCCTTGTTTTGAAGTTCTCTTAGTGGCCTTGTCTCTGAATATAACTACAGATATTCATACAGTCATATTCAGTTGATATTTTATAGTGAACCAGAAACCCAACTTACTCACCTCTCACAGCTCAGAAAATTCTTACACCATCCTAAAGTTTTTCTGACTTCACCAGTCCATGTTTATCCACATATACTCTGCAGCAGAGAGGATCATGTCTATATACTGTTGTGACATGCTACTGTGTTGGTTGTTTATATTTTCATTTTGTCTTTCCAAATATATTGTAAAATTGACTATTTCTTTTCTCCAGCTCTCTCAGGAACTATCATAGATTTTACTTCAGATCTATGATATATATAAATCTGTACTGTATAAGACAGGGAAACACTGGATTTGCATATGAAATAAAATATAGGATAGTCTATAGGATAGACTATAGGATAGTCCTGCATTTTAAACTATTTTATGTATAGTAACTAAGCATACACTACATGATCATTATCATCGATTATTTATGCTTAAAGAAATGAGAGAGACAAAGAACTAAATTGGAGAGGCATTTTGAATTAGAATTATTGAGTACAACTGAGAAAAGGCAGAAGTTATGAACAAGGTTTCTGATCTGTGGTTTGGATGACAATTGACTTGTGAAGAAGTAGAGGGAAAATATTGAAACAAGCTATAGCCAAGATAGAGTTATTTGATAAATGGAATCCTGGGATTTGTAGGTCTTGGTGGAGCTGTGACTAACAAAGACATTCAGAGACCATCCTTGGCTGATGAAGCCTTGTATATGGACTTTGAGGAGCCAGCCCCCAGCAGGAAGCATGATTTTTCTAACATGTAATTACATTGAGTAGGGAGAGTAGCTGATGTCAGAGCTTTATTCCCCTAATATTTCAGGCTTGCAGCCAAGGTAGCATTCTTATGCAGATTGAGGCCTGGAATTATGCCATGAACCTGAAAGCCTTACAAGAAGTAGAGTGGGCCTCCTTTCAGAACAAGCCATACCAATTCAGCTGCTGGGAGAAATTAACTCTGGAATTCGATCATTTTTCTTAGTGAGAGAATACTGATGAAAAGAAAAAACTGTGCTGAGATATAAATACATATTCACACATGTATACACACACAAGTTACTAGTCTCATCTATGGCAACAAAAAAATATTTTATGGGTGACTTGTATTTTTAAAGCTGAAACACTTGGTAAGCAGAGTTACTGAAGATTTAGGAAAGTTCATTTAGTAACTGAGGCTCAATTTACATAGTTGTTAGCCATGTAAAAACCAGTTCTTTATCATTTCTTGTAAAAAAATGTCTTTATGTCTTTGAAAATTATGAGATTTCACAATGTGGTGATAAATTTGCTTTTAGTAAAAGCACATCCAAGGAAGATTAATCCAGTGGGGTTGGACTCATGACTTACAAAATATGTCAGGAACACAATTGTAAAGTGTGTGCTTATGCATGCCAATAAAATGAAGCAAAACTTTATGGTTACATCTAGATGGAATTCAAGTGTTTTTAAAATTTTTCTCTTATTTTCTCTTCATTAAATTACTTTTTATTAGCATTTTATAAACACTTAGTTTTATATTTTTAAAATGCATGATGGGAAAAGGAAGACAGAATGCATGTTTATTTCACAAAAATGTGGGAGATAGGCTGAATTTCAATAAGCTTACCTCCCCAGGCAAATAGTCCAGATACACAGTTGTACTTTTCAAATGTGTAGGGATAGGATAAATTATTTAATATCTTCAAATGTGTCAGATACAATTCAGTTGTTTGTTTTGCCAGCTCCTTCTGTTAAGATTTCTCAAGTTTTCTTATAAGAAGTAACAGACCATGATTCACCTGGATGGTTTTTAATAGTATATACTAATGTCAATATTAAATTTTATTTGAGCCTTAGGAATGAATGACTTTATTTATCCAAAAGTACCACTTCAGAGAGTGGTTTGGATGCTAAATAAGTGGTTTATTTCTACTTGCTAAACGTTTATGAGTCAGTGAATGCCCCATTAACTCCTGGGAACATTATTATTCATTCTTCATAGAATCAAACTGAAATAGTCCATAGGTGCGTTTCATTTACAGTGTGGTGTTCATTCAGTTATGACTGTTATGTTATCTACTGTAACTGTTGGCAAAATTTCATTTTCCCTTATCAATACTATCTTTGTGCATCCATTTAAGCTAGATTATTTGCTCCATTTTCTTTACCTTTGTCACTACTGGTCTCTCAACTTTGGAATTGATCAATATGAAGCCTAAACTACCTAAGCCTCAATGAATGAGGCAGTTTTCAAAATTAAGGTTTTGCAATACTTGTGTGATTGCCATATTTGACAAACATACATTTTTATATGTAAAGCGTTTATGTCACTTTTCAATGGAAAAATGTCTTGGAAATGATTTATGGATACATAATAATAATCCTACTTTAAAGCGCAGGATTTAAATGATAACTTTCCTTATCAGCTAAGCAAAATTGAAATGCGAAATACTTAAAAATTTCAGTTAGAAGGAAACTTATTCTTTAAGACTTTGTTTATGTGTCAAACATTTTATAAGAAACCAATGATATACCTCTACGTATTTTATGGAAACTGTTACTTAATAAAATTTTAATCAGATTTATATTTAATTAGGTCACTGGTGTAAGTTTTATATAAACCATAAGGTTTAGGAAAACCAGTATTCAAGGAAAATACATACTTGAGAAATTTAAAGCTGAGGGAAATTTACTTTGCCATTGATATAATGAAACTTTATTTAATAACCTTGTATTTGCTATAGTATAAGTATATGTAATACTAAGCATGAAGTTGGATTGTGGGTTTCTATGATAGTAATGTGACGTAATGGCATCTGGTCCCATCACTTCATGGGAAATAGATGGGGAAACAGTGGAAACAGTACCAGAGTTTATTTTTTGGGGCTCCAAAATCAGTGCAGATGGTGATTTCAGCCATGAAATTAAAAGATGCTTATATCTTGGAAGGAAAGTTATGACCAACCTTGATAGTATATTAAAAAGCAGAGACATTACTTTGCCAACAAAGGACCGTCTAGTCAAGGCTATGGTTTTTCCCATGGTCATGTATGGATGTGAGAGTTGGACTGTGAAGAAAGCTGATCGCCAAAGAATTGATGCTTTTGAACTGTGGTGCTGGCGAAGACTCTTGAGAGTCCCTTGGACTGCAAGGAGATCCAACCAGTCCATTCTAAAGGAGATCAATCCTGGGTGTTCACTGGAAGGACTGATGCTAAAGCTGAAACTGCAATACTTTGGCCACCTCATGAGACGAGTTGACTCACTCGGAAAGACTCTGATGCTGGGAAAGGTTGGGGGCGGGAGGAGAAGGGGACGACAGAGAATGAGATGGCTGGATGGCATCACCGACTGGATGGACATGAGTTTGAGTGAACTCCGGGAGTTGGTGATGGACAGGGAGGCCTGGCATGCTGTGATTCATGGGGTCACAAAGAGTCGGACACGATTGAGCAACTGAACTGAACTGAACTGAATGAAAATTATACTTAGTTGAAAAACACAAATGTTATGACTTGTAAGTAAATGTTGTGTGTTTCAAGTGGGCATGAAATAATAATAAACTTAATCATATCCAAGGAAAACTAAAATAATAAAAAGAAAATTTAAATCAGCTATTTGCACTGACTTTTGTGCAATAAAATATATTAAATATTTTATTGAATATATTCCTAAATCACTAATGAATAAAAAATGGAGAGTCTTAAAGGAAAGAATAGCCAATATAATACAGCTTTTTATCAAAATTGGAATAGATTAAATAATTTATCAGTTATGCATTCAGATTTCAAATTAATCTATTCATTTACTTTTCTCAACTAAATATTCATATCAAGAAACTAAACACTGCAATTAAATTAAACTTAGGAAGGAAGCAGAAATAAATAATAAAGATAAAAGTACTTTGAGAGGGCTAATATCTTTTAAACCATGCATTATTAATCAAAAGCAAAAAGAAAAAAGAAAATGTATTAATGAGGTATAGGAGGATTAAACTAAGATCAAATAGAGATAAATATTAAAGAATACATGAATCAGTTAAAGGGGTTTTGTTTGAAATTCAGCCCAAACTGGCCTAAGAAAAGAGTATGTCATCACACATAATTTAAAAATACTGAAAGTGAGTTGATGTTAGGTGTTTTAGGTTCATAGGATTGGTATGTCTTTAGTGCCTATGGTTTCTCAGTCTCTCAGCTGCACTCCTCTTCTGTATATTTCATTTTTAGAGATGTTCTCTCCTTACAGTGTGAATGTAAGAAAGTAAACTATGAAGGTAGTAGAAAACTGTACGTTGTTGTTTTCGTTTTAAGTCATGTCTGACTCTTTCACAATGCCATGGACTGTAGCCAACCAGCCTCCTCTGTCCATGGAATTCTCCAGGCAAGAATACTGGAGTGTGTTGCCATTTCCTTCTCCAGGGCATCTTCCTGACCAAGGGATCGAACTTGTGTCTCTTGCATTGATAGGCGAATTCTTTTACTACTGAGCCACCAAGGAAACCCAGAAAACCATATCAGTTCAGTTCAGTTCAGTCGCTCAGTCGTGTCCAACTCTCCGCGACCCCATGAATCACAGCACGCCAGGCTTCCCTGTCCATCACCAATTCCGGGAGTTCACTCAAACTCATGTCCATCGAGTCGGTGATGCCATCCAGCCATCTCATTCTCTGTCGTCCCCTTTTCCTCCTGCCCCAACCTTTCCTAGCATCAGAGTCTTTTCGAGTGAGTCAACTCGTCTCATGAGGTGGCCAAAGTATTGGAGTTTCAGCTTTAGCATCAGTCCTTCCAATGAACACCCAGGATTGATCTCCTTTAGAATGGACTGGTTGGATCTCCTTGCAGTCCAAGGGACTCTCAAGAGTCTTCTCCAACACCACAGTTCAAAAGCATCGATTCTTCGGCGATCAGCTTTCTTCACAGTCCAACTCTCACATCCATACATGACCACGGGAAAAACCATAGCCTTGACTAGACGGACCTTTGTTGGCAAAGTAATGTCTCTGCTTTTTAATATACTATCAAGGTTGGTCATAACTTTCCTTCCAAGGAGTAAGCGTCTTTTAATTTCATGGCTGCAATCAGCATCTGCAGTGATTTTGGACCCCAAAAAAATAAAGTCTGACACTGTAGCAAACCATTAAATAAAATTGTGAGATAAATATGACCTAATTTTGCTCTTTTTCGTAGCAATAAAGAAAAGATTTTTATAAATTCCGCTTTAGGGGGAAAAACATACTGCAAAATACACATTCAAGAAAATTTAAATACAAAATATACTGGTGGGCAAAATTTGTCTTGTATTCAACAGATAAGGTTTCATAAGAATGTAAAAATAGTTTCCATAAGTTTAAATGATTTTTAAAGTATATAAAATACATAAAATATCAAACTCTTGACAGTGATTGCCTCTAAGTAAAGAAGAAAAGTTAAAAGGTAGGTTTGAAAAGAGATCGCTGGGATTCTGCCATATTGACTTGACCTTGTGTAATGAAGAGCCACTGTATGAGATGAAATTTGAAGATCTTTTGAAAATTAGATCTCAGGTATCCTGTGTCAAAATGTGAAAGAGCCTGAGAGTTTGATGTGCTAACGCTAGTTCTAGAGAGCTAAAGTTAACAGTTATTAAGGGCAAAGGTGTGGGGACCAGGTTAAAGCCAGATAAGTGAAGGTATTTGTACTAATCTGTCTGCAGATACATGAAGCAGAAGGATAAAAATCTAATAAAATAATTAGATCTGTGTTTTGGAAATATCATTTTGACAGAGAATATTTAACTTATAACAGTAAATTATACATGATCCTGGTCTCAGGCAATTTGTTTCTGGCTCCAGTGTTGGAATGCAGGAGACCCAGGTTTGGTCCCTGGGTAGGGAAGATACACAAGAGAAGGGAATGACCATCCTCTCCAGTATTCTTGCCTGGGAAATTCCATGGACAGAGGAGCCTGGTGGGCTACAGTCCATGGGGTCACAAAGAGTCCAACATGACTGAGCAACTAACACTTTCATTTTCACCAGTGCTGGAAGAGCTCTGTGTCTAATAACAGAGACAAAGTAGAAGCACTATAGTCCTTAGAAGCAAAGGATGGACTGGCAAACTTGGCCTAGAAAAAGCATCAGAAACAAACTGACATTTTATCTTGAACATGTATATTTAGTTGATGAGCTACCATTTTACTTGTGTATGAATCAAACAGAAATCTTGTATCAAATTACCATAGATGAGAAACATGAAAGTATGAATATTCCATGATGAAGTGATTTAATGTTTTGGTGTGTACATAATCATTTTGTTGGTATTGGTTTATGTATCCTAATTCCTACATATATTTTAAAGGGTTAGTTTGCTCAATTGTGTTCGACTCTTTGTGACCCCACTGACTGTAGCTCGCCAGGCTCTTCTGTCTATGAAATTCTCCAGGCAATACTGGTGTGGGTTGATATTTCCTTATCCAGAGGATCTTTTGGACCCAGTGATCAAACCTGGGTCTCCGATATTGCAGGCAGATTCTTTATCATATGAGCCAGAGGCTTCCCTTGTTTAAAATAGCTGAACAATAAAAATATAACTACTGGAATCAAGGATTGCATATTTGATCATATAAAATGAAACATGCACTATTTAGGAATAAGAAAGAATGATTGGAAAAAACAAGACTGTTTCCTCCTGTTTTTTTTCTTTTAATAACAGTGGTTATTTCAAATTCAGTTCAGTTTAGTCACTCAAGTCATGTCCAACTCTTTGCGACCCCATGAATCACAGCACGCCAGGCCTCCCTGTCCATCACCAACTCCCGGAGCTCACTCAAACTCATGTCCATCGAGTCGGTGATGCCATCCAGCCATCTCATTCTGTTGTCCCCTTCTCCTCCCGCCCCCAATCCTTCCCAGCATCAGAGTCTTTTCCAGTGAGTCAACTCGTCGCATGAGGTGGCCAAAGTATTGGAGTTTCAGCTTTAGCATCAGTCCTTCCAATGAACACCCAGGATTGATCAAATTAACTACTACTTAAAGATGGATATATGGGATAGCAGTGTCTATTGCTGGGGCATTAAATGTGTACAAAATTGTTTTATACAGACTCTCTGCTTTGTTTATCTAATTCAACACTATTTACCATTAATTTCAATATGTGATAGTAGAAACGATTTATTTCAAGTCTAAGTTAATATTTTCTAAACATATTTTCAAGAAAGTATTCTTTTTATGAAAACTTAACCCAAGAAAAATCAATATAGGAAACATTAAGTTCTAAACCATTAAAAAATGAATATTAAGATTATAATGATATAGACTAATGTATGCGGTTAGTCTTGTTGTGATACATATGTATTGCATAAGGTTAAGATGTAGATAATTTGGAATGGACATATTGAATATCATTTGGAGATATCAGTTTTAAAGTCATTCAAAATGCATAATAACTACATTGTTTTCACATTTATAGAATAAAAGAAAGATGATATATAAGACTTAATGAAGGATATAAGGAATTTAACACTTAGTTTACAAACTACAGTTATAATGATCAATGGAACGCCTCAAAGTTATTTCCTTTTGGAGTGAGAGATGCTTGGTGAAGAAAGGATCAAATATTAAAATGGAAACTAAAATGCTATTTATATTTTTTGCAATATTAAAACACTATGTGGAATTCTTAAATCTGGATTTTGTTTCTGCTCTTTATTTTGTATGTTTGAAATGGTTTAGGTCATGTTTTTTATCCTGTTTCCAGGTGAAAGTATTTTATATCATAGTTGGATCTCCTATGATTATGCAGCAAAAAATATGAAAATCCTGTTTTCTATTAAAGATTGTATAATAGGTTTTTAAAAAGAGTATGCACACATTCCTTAATGTGTAAAAAAACTGCATTCATTTGCACTTTGAAATAGTCACCTACTCACATTTTCTCTATTTTCGTTACTTTTGAACTAATTTGCATAAAGCATGAAAATGACCCAGATGTTTAGTGGAATACATTATTTTCTGCTTTCAAAGAACAAGTTACATTTTATTTTTTAACATTCATTTTTAAAATTTCAAGTTCATTTCAGTTCAGTTCAGTCTCTCAGTCGTGTCCGACTCTCTGCGACCCCATGAATCACAGCACGCCAGGCCTCCCTGTCCATCACCAACTCCCGGAGTTCACTCAAACTCATGTCCACAGAGTCGGTGATGCCATCCAGCCATCTCATTCTCCGTCGTCCCCTTCTCCTCCTGCCCCCAACCTTTCCCAGCATCAGAGTCTTTTCCAGTGAGTCAACTCGTCGCATGAAGTGGCCAAAGTATTGCAGCTTCAGCTTTAGCATCATTCCTTCCAATGAACACCCAGGATTGATCTCCCTTAGAATGGACTGGTTGTGAAAGTGAAAGTTGCTCAGTTGTGTCCAACTCTTTGCGACCCCATGGACTATACAGTCCATGGAATTCCCTAGGCCAGAATACTGGAGTGGGTAGCCTTTCCCTTCTCCATGGGGTCTTCCCAATCCAGGGATCAATCACATTGCATGTGAATTCCTTACCAGCTGAGCCACAAGGGAAGCCAAGAATACTGGAGTGGATAGCTTATCCCTTCTCCAGTGGATATTTCCGACCCAGGAATTGAATAGGGATCTCCTGCTTTGCAGGCAGACTCTTTACCAACTGAGCTATGAGCACGTAAAACACTGAATGCTTAGAATTAGGAAAAATGAGAAGTTAAACTCAAGGTGCAGAACTCAAGGACTTTATGAAATGTAATTGCATGGTGAATATTTTGTTATAATGCTAACATATTGTCCTAAAAGTGAAAAAAATGTCACTAACTGTGATAGAAAAAATATTTGCAAGTAAAAATCATCATGGTAAAATAGATGCACATTTCAAATTTTTTTATTTTTTTCACATTTTTTAGGACTAAGAAGTCTTACTAAACAATTAAGAACATAGGAAGCATATAGATTAAATAGAACTAAACAAATAAGACTAGAGTGTAAACCAATTTCATTTTCAACTAACAGTGTTAGGCATCTGTCTTGTAACTCTTAACTAGTAGTTAGCTTTTGATGATTTCTGACACAACATGTTTATTAGACTTTCAGCATTTAGAAGGGAAAAAAATGCCACAGTTAAATATATTTAACTTCAACTTTCTAACTCGAAACTTTTTTTTTCCAAAGATGAAAAAGCACTTTTCGGGTCTCTTTATGTTGAATTTATATTGTAAACTTATTTTCATTTTATAATATTCTGTTGGAAAATCTCAGTCATTTGGAATTGAAAGCAGCAGCCAACAATTCATGCCAATCTTGTTATAGGCAGTTTTGTATATGGAAAGTTATTCCCTAGAGTCATAAATGAATATAAAAGATAAAATTATAATAAAGAGTAATGTTCACTTGTAAAATTTTGCTATGTGAAACAGATACAAAAAATGATGCCTTCTTTGGTTTATTCGGTCCAGGAATTTGGAAGGACACAATTTTTTTTTTTCTGAAACCATTTGAAATGTTACACTTAGCTAATCTGGTCAAGTTCCTAAAAAAGATTAAAATTTGTGTCCTGTAAATTATTTTGCTAGAAATTTCAGAAATAAAATTTATAATTCATAAAATTTTGAATACTATATGATCTATTCCCTATTACAAGAATTATTTGACAGTTCTCATGGGTTGATTTTGCAAAATTATGCCAAAAAAGTACTCAAGAAAATTATAAATGTACATGTGAAAAGTTTATGAAATGGAATCAGATATATAAGTTTCCAAAAATAATACATGATATCAATTCAGGGCCAACAGATCAGAAAAAATTGTGAATCTAACGATAAGAGTTTTAAATAATTGTTGTTCAGTCGCTCGGGCCTGTCTAACTCTCTGTAACCCTAAGGTAGATATTGTGAATGCTTATTATACTGAAAGCAAATTTTACATATAAAATACATGTATCTATAAAGTATAGATAGAAAAACAGTGGAAACAGTGTCAGAGTTTATTTTTTTGGGCTCCAAAATCACTGCAGATGCTGATTCCAGCCCTGAAATTAAAAGACGCTTACTCCTTGGAAGGAAAGTTATGACCAACCTTGATAGTATATTAAAAAGCGGAGACATTACTTTGCCAACAAAGGTCCGTCTAGTCAAGGCAATGGTTTTTCCATATGGTCATGTATGGATGTGAGAGTTGGACTGTGAAGAAAGCTGATCGCCGAAGAATTGATGCTTTTGAACTGTGGTGCTGGAGAAGACTCTCGAGAGCCCCTTGTACTGCAAGGAGATCCAACCAGTCCATTCTAAAGGAGATCAATCCTGGGTGTTCATTGGAAAAGGCTGATGCTGAAGCTGAAACTGCAATATTTTGGCCACCTCATGCGACAAGTTGACTCACTGGAAAAGACTCTGATGCTGGGAAAGGTTGGGGGCAAGAGGAGAAGGGGACGACGGAGAATGAGATGGCTGGATGGCATCACCGACTCTGTGGACATGAGTTTGAGTGAACTCTGGGAGTTGGTGATGAACAAGGAGGCCAGGCATGCTATGATTCATGGGGTCGTGGAGAGTCGGACTCGACTGAGCGACTGAACTGAACTGAACTGATAAAGTATAAAATGTAGGTATATGTATATATATTTTTATATGTAGAGAGAAGAAAATAGAGACAGAAATAGATACACAAAGTGGTTGAGAGTGAGATGGACCATCAAAATACACACAGAGTAGACAAATCAGAATTTGACTTTGTACCAAAATATACCACTTGATTTAATTGTAAAATAAAGTCTATGAATCCATCAGTCAGTCAGTCAGTTCAGTCTCTCAGTCGTGTCTGACTCTTTGCGACCCCATGAATCACAGCACGCCAGGCCTCCCTGTCCATCACCAACTCCCGGAGTTCACTCAAACTCATGTCCATCCAGTCGGTCATGCCATCCAGCCATCTCATTCTCTGTCGTCCCCGTCTCCTCCCGCCCCCAAACTTTCCCAGCATCAGAGTCTTTTCCAGTGAGTCAACTTGTCGCATGAGGTGGCCAAAGTATTGGAGTTTCAGCTTTAGCATCAGTCCTTGCAATGAACACCCTGGATTGATCTCCTTTAGGATGGACTGGTTATATCTCTCTTTGCAGTCCAAGGGACTC
This sequence comes from Moschus berezovskii, assembly GCF_049115385.1. Classification (NCBI taxonomy): domain Eukaryota; kingdom Metazoa; phylum Chordata; class Mammalia; order Artiodactyla; family Moschidae; genus Moschus; species Moschus berezovskii. The sequence continues at coordinate 85,940,372 of NC_142469.1, read as the reverse complement.
TCAAGAGTCTTCTCCAACACCACAGTTCAAAAGCATCAATTCTTCGGCGATCAGCTTTCTTCACAGTACAACTCTCACATCCATACATGACCACAGGAAAAACCATAGCCTTGACTAAATGGACCTTGATTGGCATAGTAATGTCTCTGCTTTTTAATATGCTATCAAGGTTTCCCCATCTATTTCCCATGGAGTGATGGGACTAGATGCCATGATCTTAGTTTTCTGAATGTTGAGGTTAAAGCCAACCATTTCACTCTCCTCTTTCACTTTCATCAAGAGGCTTTTTAGTTCCCCTTCACTTTCTGCCATAAGGGTGGTGTCATCTGCATATCTGAGGTGATTGATATTTCTCCCAACAATCTTGATTCCAGCTTGTGCTTCTTCCAGCCCAGCGTTCCTCATGATGTACTCTGCATAGAAGTTAAATAAGCAAGGTGACAATATACAGCCCTGACGTACTCCTTTTCCTATTTGGAACCAGTCTGTTGTTCCATGTCCAGTTCTGACTGTTGCTTCCTGACCTGCATACAGGTTTCTCAAGAGGCAGGTCAGGTGGTCTGGGATTCCCATCTCTTTCAGAATGTTCCACAGTTTATTGTGATCCACACAGTCAAAGGCTTTGGCATAGTCAATGAAGCAGAAATAGATGTTTTTCTGGAACTCTCTTGCTTTCTCCATGATCCAGCGGATGTTGGCAATTTGATCTCTCCCTTGCCTTTTCTAAAACCTGCTTGAACATCTGGGAGTTCACGGTTCACATATTGCTGAAGCCTGGCTTGGAGAATTTTGAGCATGACTTTACTAGCGTGTGAGATGAGTGCAATTGTGCAGTAGTTTGAGCATTCTTTGGCATTCCCTTCCTTTGTGATTGGAATGAAGACTGACCTTTTCCAGTCCTGTGGCACTGCTGAGTTTTCCAAATTTGCTGGCGTATTGAGTTCAGCACTTTCACAGCATCATCTTTCAGGATTTTAAATAAAATAGAGGAAAACAACAGAATAGGAAAAACCAGAGATCTTTTCAAGAAAATTAGAGATATCAGGTAACATTTCATGCAAAGATGGGCTCGATAAAGGACAGAAATGGTATGGACCTAACATAAGCAGAAGATATTAAGAAGAGGTGGCAAGAATACACAGAAGAACTGTACAAAAAAGATCTTCATGACAAAGATAATCCTGATGGCGTGATCACGCGCCTGGAACCAGACATCTCGGAATGTGAAGTCAAGTGGGCCTTAGAGAGCATCACTACGAACAAAGCTAGTGGAGGTGATGGAATTCCAATTGAGCTATTTCAAATCCTTATAGATGATGAATCCATACTAATATAAATAAATTTTCTTACTTGCAGTGGGGTGCCAATCAATAAAAAATGAGAGAAATCAGTGTTAAAACCATCAATGAAATATAAAGAGTGATTGAAAATTTGAGAAATATAGTCTTAAAATATCTCCTCACAAATTGCTCATAAACTACAAAGGTTAAAGTAATATGCTCTTCTGCCAAAAGGTTAAGGTTAAGAATTAGAATTGCACCACTTCTATTAAAAAATTCACTGATGACTCTAGCCATTGCAGTAAAACAATCCAAAAGTAAAGGTCATAAGGATTGGAAAGAGGTAAAATTAACTTTCTTCCAAGGTTGCATGATTGCTTAAGAAAGTCATAAAAATCTATAAACAACTACTGATCTGGATATTTTCAGTGTCTGTTCAAGTTCTTTGACCATGCATTATTTCGGTTGATTTATTTGCCTACATATTTTGGTATATTCATTATATATTGTGGATATGTCTACCATAAAATATATGATTAATAAATAATTTATTCCAATTTGTAGGTTCTATCTTTTTCTCTCCCTTACCAGTATCTTTAAACAACAGTTCTCATTTATTTTATGAATTCCAATTTAGAGGTTCATTATTTTTGTATTATGTTTTGGTGTTATATCCAGGAAGTATATGTTTACAAAAACCCAATAAGGAATGGATTTGTATTTATTAGTGAATTCTGAATGGCTGATATATTGTCTATAATACTACTAGAGGAGACACAGTTTAGTGGGGATAGTAGTGATTTAGTTTTGGGCATACAATATTTGAGATACAGCTCTTACTTTTGCCCTGGTGTGATGACTCAGGGTAGCTAACTGCTGGCTGATTTAGGAGATGAGCCTGAAGAAAGAGAGCTTGGATGTATGGACTAGGGTGTCAACATCCATGCCCTTCAGGCCTCTCTTGCTTTGAGGATAAAACAAAGTGTGGAAGAGCTATAGGACAGGTTATGGGTCAAAGGCCATTTATACTATTATGCCAAAAAAAATTTTTTTCTAATTTGTTGAGTTAGAATTTATCACAGAGAATTAGAAACCAGAGTGTCTATTCTTATCTAGTATGCCACAGTATTTTGCAATATTTTCACAGAGCTAGAACTCACTTTGTGTTTATTTTGGAGATATCTAACAGTGATATCAAACAAGCAAAATAATAAAGCATAATACCCAGAAAAAAATTAGTGGGATTCACCTAGTCAAACCTATGTTTTTTTCAGTAGTCATGTATGGATGTGAGAATTGGACCATAAAGAAAGCTGAGTGCTGAAAAATTGACGCTTTTGAACCGCAGTGTTAGAGAAGACTCTTGAGAGTCCCTTGGACTTCAAGGAGATCAAACCAGTTAATCCTAAAGGAAATCAGTCCTGAATATTCATTGGAAGGACTGATGCTGAAGCTGCAACTCCAATACTTTGGCCACCTGATAAGAAGAACTGACTCATTGGAAAAGACCCTGATGCTGGGAAAGATTGAAGGTGGGAGGAGAAGGGGATGACAGAGGATGAGATGATTAGATGGCAACACTGACTTGATGGACATGAGTTTGAGTAAGCTCTGGGAGTTGGTGATAGACAGGGAAGCCTGGCATGCTGTAGTCCACGGGGTCAGAAAAAGTTGGGCATGACTGAGTGACCGAACTGAACTGAAGGGACATATGAAGTAGCAGCATATTTAGACAGAAAAGAGATAATGTTGCTGTTGTTCAGTCACTAAGTCATGTCTGACTCTTTGTGACCCCATGGAATGCAACATGCCTTGCTTCCCTGTCTTTCACTATCTCCTGGAGTTTTCTCAAATTCATGCCCATTGAATAAGTGATGCTATCTAACCATCTCATCATAATATTCTATAGCCTATTTGATCTTGGTAATTCATACTTGGCTAGTTGAACCTGGAGTAGTATTAGCATTGTTTCATTTATACTCAGTGATTTTCATGTGATATGCATTATGTTTCAGATGATTAGGAAGAAGTATGATTGCCTGGGGAGAAGGATTGAAATGCTATGTGTAATGATCCAGATTTGATGTTATGCTGAATCTTAGCCACCCTTAGGGACAGTGGACAAATATCTGTTGGTCCTCCCAAGAGAGCTGTAAAAGTTGCACATTTTACAGACAGAATATGCAGGGGATAGTTGAAGTCTTGTCAAAATAATACCAAACAACATCCCACATCAATAAGAAGCATTAGTTGAAAGCCCAGAGACTGTTTAAAAGAATGATTTACTATTGCTGCTACTACTACTGCAACTACTGTTACTACTACTGGTGCTATTTTGAAATTTTGCTGGTTCAGAATGCAGAAGGAAGTCATTCTTCAGAGAAGTAACAGTACTGGATATGGCAACCTATAATTGGAAGATGAAGACATCCAGGAGAAGAGGAAGATTGACAATATAAACCTGATGGAAAGCAGGGGCATTAAGGAATCGAGTTGACTCACTGGAAAAGACTCTGATGCTGGGAAAGGTTGGGGCGGGAGGAGAAGGGGACGATGGAGAATGAGATGGCTGGATGGCATCACCGACTCTGTGGACATGAGTTTGAGTGTACTCCGGGAGTTGGTGATGGACAGGGAGGCCTGGCGTGCTGTGATTCATGGGGTCGCGGAGAGTCGGACACGACTGAGCGACTGAACTAAACTGAACTGAACTGTACAAGAAAACACATGGCATATACTCTGATGACTCCCCAAGGTAATTGGAGTGAGTGTGATATCCTTTGCTTTATAAATAGAAACTCAAAAGTTGCCTTATTGTTGCTGATGTGACTTCATCATTGCTCACAGAAGATGAGATACATTTGTTTTGCAGGTGAGAGACTGATCTATTGTGTATGGCTCTAAAAGGTAAGACTGGTACCAAATAGTAGATATTGTTAAAAGACCTTGGTAAAAGTGATATTTTATCTTTAATTATTAGAACTGTTTCATAAAATGTCATTAATAGGAAGTAAGTTGAGCAGACACAAGAAAACCACTTGGCATAGATTTTATAAAGACCATCCAGGTGAAAACACAGAATAAATACTGTTCGTTTTTATAAAATGTTTCAATTTCAGCAGGAAGTTTTCAATTCTACATTCTTACATTCAAAGAGAATAAAAGGTAGACATAATAAAGATTCTGAGGATTTAATAAAATTTGAGTAGAAATCAATTCAATTTGATAGAACTTTGTTTATTTAAAAATTATTTTGTAACTTGTTAGCTTCTTCAGGAACATCAAGAGCTGCGGTATATCTAGGACATTTTTTTCTTATTTGGTGGCGAATGTCTCTATTCATATAATATGTTTCTTCATAAATCCCAATAACAACCATTCAAGAAAATACAAAGACATTATATCATTCCTATAGCAAACACACAATCCCCTGAAACATGTACACCCACAACAAATGGAAAATAGTTGAAATTTCATTAGAAAAGAATGTGTTTTCTAAATAGGGTGATGGGTAAATGGTAGTAAAAGAATGTGTGCACATTATACATACTTGAGGGTTAACATTTGAAGAAGTAGCAGGTCACTCAGCCAGGGATTTCATTAGTCATAGTATGTCCATGCAATAGCAAGGTTGGCATTTAACCTACACTTTACATTAGGAATATTACTATTTTTCCTGGTTCCTTTTTCAGATCTGATCTCTTATGAGTCTGTGTGTGTACATCACCTGTAAGTATATGGCCAAAACAGGAGTAAACAGGTATATATACAGGATTGGGGGAATTAGAATGGCGTGAAGTCAGAGGAAGAATGTTTCTACTTTCTGTGATTAAGGATTCTTTCTGGTGTCTGGAGAATCTATTAAATTTGATATATCTTTACTAGAATCTAAAGTAAAACTGCTAGGGATGAAATATTTTTATTTGATGAAAATGAGAGCTTGCCTCTCTGAATAGATTATAAATCAACTTCTTTATATCTGATATTCTCCTTAACCCATTGCCTTTACCTTTATTATGAAAGAGGGAAAATTAAAATTCATAATTGTTTCCAAAACCAAATTTTTGTTCTAATATCAAAGTCTTATCATTCAAATAAGTATGTGGAAATTACTCTGTCCTTTTCATAATTATCCAAATGGCATTAGAAAAAAAAAAAGGCTTTTTCTTCCTAAGTAAAATTACGGTCTATTTTATTCCAAGCTTTCATATAAAGCTTTGCATGTGTGAATCAGCTACTCAGAGCAAATCTCATTTACAATTCATGACATCTTTTCATCCCAATTACTTAATTTCATTTCCTTTGCCTTTTATTTCTTTTAACTTTTAGACTTACATTCATTTAGCCCAAATTGCTATAATCTTACTCTTTCCTTGCCGAAAATCCTCCATGTACCTGAGAAGACATTTTTTTTTCTTTTGTAAGTTCTTTAAACTTAGATATGGCTCTGAATTATTAGTCTACCAAAGAGGGAGTATAGCAGAACTTTCATAAAACTAACATATTTGCATTTTACATAGATATTCACATTAATTCTTACAAGCATTCCTTTTGAAGTATTCTGTCAACAATTTGATGGTAATTTTTTCATTTTTTGGTGTTAGGCATTACTTATTCTTCTTATATTACACCATTTATTTTGAATGACTACATGTATTCCTGTCTTCAATTGTTAGTAGCAAAATAAGTTGTAAAGCTGTTAAATTTTTAACTTTGTTTTTGTAAGCTTATACTTTAAAATGAGTTTGAGCCATTTGTATGCTTAAGAAACCAAAATGTGTGTTTGTGTTTTGGATCATAAATACAACTCTGTGGATTACATTTACTGAATTTCCCCTCCTACCATTCTAACAGACTCATTCTTTTCAATAAGAATGACATGTCACTTTCCTACATAGCAGATCTCCTGGAGAATTGCCTGATTCCCTCTTGTTTGTTTCCATAATCACTAATTCAAGTATACAAACCTCTTACCACAACCTCCTCTTCTTCCAATTCCCATGTTCAACCACTGCACCAGGACCATTCTTCAGTTTAGGAAAACTATCCTCTCTAAGGTCCATATAGTCAAAGCTATGGTTTTACCAGTAGTCGTCTGTGGATGTGAGAGTTGGACCATAAGGAAGGCTAAGCACTGAAGAATTGATGCTTTTGAATTGTGGTATTGGAGAAGACTCTTGAGAGTCCCTTGGACAGCAAGGAGATCAAACTAGTCAATCCTAAAGAAAATCAACCCTGAATATTCACTGGAAGGACTGATGCTGAAGCAGAAGCTCCAGTAAAGTTCGGCCGCTTGATACTAAGAGCTGACTGATTGGAAAAGACCCTGATGCTGGGAAAGACTGAATGCAGGAAAAGGGGGCTGACAGAAAATGAGGTGGTTGGATGGCATCACTGAATCAATGGACATGAGTTGGAGCAAATTCTGGGAGATATTGAAGGACAGGGAAACCTGACTTCCTGGTACAGTCCATGGGTTCACAAAGAGTTGGACATGACTTAGTGACTGAAAAACAGTCCTCTCTATTGACGCATCTGTTTTGTTGTTACTCTTCACAAGTATTTACTTCCTTCTCTAGACAGCTGAAATTTGGTTATTCAAGATATCAATAATGATCTTATCAGTACTTTAATTTCTTTTCCCTTTGTACATTCAGGGGCAGGAACCTGCTGTTTCCTGGGCTCCTGCCTTCAAACTGCCAAGCTTGGCTGGAGGAACTTTGCAAAGTGGCAGATCTAGATCACTAAAAATTCATGATCTCCAACTTCAAAGTCTCAAATCTGTCAATCTTTTTGTTTCCTCATGAACTTTCTCACTCTGTAGAAGTGTAAGCTTCAAAATACTTCAGCACTCTTCTCCCCTCCAATTCCCCCTTCATCCTATGTTTTAAAAACCAAAGGCAAATATTTTTATTCTCAATGAAAGTAGAAAAGACCACTCTGGAGCTTCCTCATCTTTAATCACTAGATCTTTGAACTTGTTGATGTTCCTATGTGGATGCTTTACAGACATCTCACAGTCAGTGCGGTCAAGATCAATCTATTAATCGACCATCCTTCTTTTCATTCATTGTTCTTTGAGTATTCCCCATCTCAGATGAAACCTAGAGCATCTTTCTAGTTGCCTAAAACTTGAGAATCATCTTTGATTTCTTCCTCTTTTTTGACCCAGTTTTTAATTTATAACAAACTCTTGTGGATTTAGGTATGTAAGATATCTTTTAAGTGTTTCCCTGATGATCCAGTGGAAGATTCTGAGCTCCCAATGCAGGGGGGCCAGGTTTGATCCATGGTTAGGGACCTAGATCCCACATGACACAACTAAAGATTCCCCATATCCAGCTAGATTCTTCCTTCTGCAACAAAGTTTCCTTGTGCTGAAACTGAGGTGGCATAGGCAAATAAAAAAATAAATATTAAAAAGAATATATCTTTTAACACTATCCTCCCTCTATATCACAAGTTTTACAAATGCAGAAAATAGAGGGATACCTTTTCTTTTTGCATTACAAAACAGTGATTGTCCCTATATTTTCATTGGTGATAATGGTTTAATCACTAAGTCATGTCTAACTCTGTGGCTGCATGGGCAGGGGCCCACTAGGCTCCTCTGTCCAAAGGATTTCCCAGGCAAGAATACTAGAGCGGGTTGCCATTTCCTTCTCCAGGGGATCTTTCCCACTGGGATCGAACCTGAATCTCCTGCAATGCAGGTGGATTCTTTACCACTGAACTATCCTTCTAATAGCTTATTTTTTCGAAGTTACCCTTTACATTTCACCCATATCATCTAAAATCTGTATTTTATATGCTCAGTATTTAACGAATTATTGGCTTGCCCTAACATAAAGTTAATAAGACATTAATGTGCCTTCTAATCATAATTATGATTTTTAGTTGGATATGGTGCTTCTCCATTGATATTTGTGACATAACAGAAAATGTATGTGTATAACTTTAAGTATACATAAATATATCAAATTAACTTTGATCGTCACTTATATTGCTAAGACATACCAGTGATAATGCTTAAGACTTTGGCGAAATGTGGCCACTTAATGGAAACTTTATCATTTATTTCAACATAGTATTTTAGTATCCTTATGGTATTTATTGTACAATATGTACACTGTACAATATGAGGAGCTAAAAATCACGTGGCAAATTAAGTAGCTTTCTTTTTTCAAAATGACAGTTAGCTTATAGTAAATCTTGACTTTAAAGAGATATTAGCATTTAGTTCAAAGTAATAGGATTTTAGAAACTGCCTTCCATTCTGCTTCCATGGGAAATATTAGCAATGCAGATGGGGCATCACATTTATATTTGAGTTTATTATGGATGTAAGTATGCAAGGAATTGTCTATTTTAAATAACAAAATAAATATTTTAGAGAAATTTAAATATGTGAATGTTACCAAAATACTTATAACTAATACATGTCTGTCTAGATAGGTGGTAGTGGTATACCCTGCAAACTTATTTCACTGATAGATCCAGGAGTTACTTATTTTCAGTTTCTTCAGTTTTTTCTTATTTCAGGGATAAGGTGGATGACTACCAAGTTCTTTACACATGGAGTTGAAAACCTCTGTATTTTTGAATGAGGGAAAAATTTTGTCATTGCTATTATTTGGGCTTCCCTCATAGCTCAGTTGATAAAGAATCCACCTGCAATGCAGGAGACCCTGGTTTGATTTCTGGGTTGGGAAGATCCACTGGAGAAGGGATAGGCTACCCACTCCAGTATTCTTGGGCTTCCCATGTGGCTCAGCTGGTAAACAATCCTCTATATTTTTGAATGAGGGGAAAATTTTGTCATTGCTATTATTTACAATTATTAACCACTATCTATAAATGGACTGAAATGCAACCAGACAGATGAATGGATACAGAAATGTGATATGTATATACAATGGAATATAACTCAGCTATAAAAAAGAGCACATTCAAGTTAGTCCTGACAAGGTGAATGAACCTACAGCCTATTATACAAAGTGAAGTAAGTCAGAAAAAGAAAGACAAATATTGTATATTGACACATGTATATGGAATCTAGAAAGACTACTGATGAACCTATTTGCAGGGTAGCAATGGAGATGCAGACATAGATAACAAACTTATGGACACAGTGGGGAAAAGACAGTGGCACGGATTGAGAGAGTAGCATGGAAACATATACATTACCATATGTTAAAATAGATAGGAAATGAGAATTTGCTGTGTGAAACAGGGAGCTCAACCCAGTGGTCTCTGATAACCTAAAGGGGTGGGATAGGTTGGGAGATGGGAGGGAGAGGACACATGTATACCTATGGGTGATTGATGTTGATGTGTGGCAGAGACCAATACAATATTATGAAGCAATTGTCCTCCAATAATTGTATTTTGTTCTATACTTCTCAATACTGTACAATTATAATCTTTGTTATTTAAAAAAAGATACTCTTAAAGCAAAAATAAATAAAATGGACTGAAGTGGGGAGAGGTAACAAAGCTAGAAAATGAAAAGACAATAGTTAAAACCTACACAGGGACTATTCAAGGAGGTTACAGTAGAAAGGAAAAGGGATAGATTAGAAGAAGAGTAGAGTATATGATACATATATTTCAAGACAGTAAAAACTGCACATATTTAAAAAATATGTTAGGGATATTTGGCAATAGAATGTATTGCCCAAAGATTGATTCTCTACCTTCTTCCATCTGATTCTGTACACCAAGGAGCTGACTCCTTTGGGATGCTCTAAGAGGTCCCTTTGCATTTTTTTTCCTAGTTGAGTTCAGCCAATGGGAGGTTCAGTAAGAGATAAGAATGGGAATGAATGTGTGGAGGGTAAAGCTGAGGTATTTCTTCCTTGGAGTTTCCTTCTTCAAAACCTTTTATAAAAGGTCACACTTCTGTTTTATTAATATAAATCCTGCCTCACAGTTACATTACACATTCTCCTCTCTGGTTCCTGGGAACACCTTTTCCCCTTGCCCCCTAAGGTTTTGGAATAATAGGAATCAGCTCCATATAACTGTGTTCAGGACGCTTCTTCTTGATCTTTTTATCCTGTTTTATTCATCTAAGCTAAGTTTGTCTGCTTCATTCATCCTAATTAATCTTTTTGAGTTTACCCTGTGTCTCTTGCTGGCGTGATTAACTGACTAGCATCTTGCTTGGTTTCTACCACACACACCCAAAGGCAATCAGTTAATGTTACATTTGCTTTGTTTCTTTTATGAGAGAGAAGGATTGAGAAAAGTAAGAAAGGATATAAGGGCCTGTGTTATTTTAATTCTGGTGCCATAACCATAATAAGTCCAGTACTTAGCTTGGAAAATGTCAGAAATATAAGAAAATTTGGATAATGAGTAAAGTGTGGGACATGATGACAAATTTAATAGACAGGGAGTCAACATAACATATTACTGAAAAGGTCTGAGAGACTGTTGGAAATACAGGCTGGAGAAATAATTTGTTGAGATTTATATTTTGGATTAGCTCAAAGTTATAATAGATGAGACTGTGTAGAGTAAAAGGAACCCAAGATGAGCTTAGAAGTAATGCCATATTTGGAATGGTTAGAGGGAAGCTAAGAGCCCAATGTGCAGACAGGGTGAAAGTGAGGGAAGTGAAAGCAGGTGGCTCAATGTTAGAAGACAAAAAAATTTTTTATGTTTGTTTGTTTTGCTTGTTTATTTTTAAATAAAAATAATGTTGCTAACATTTTTAGAATAGCAAGAAAAAGAGGACTTTGAATGTTAATAGTTAGCAGTGTGTGTTTTCAAACTGTTTCAAACAGTATTTCTCAATTTTCCTACCCAAATGCCCAAATAACAAAGGAAAATAAGCTATTTGGGTGTGTAGGTAAATGGTGATATTACTCCATCATCAGTTCAGTTCAGTCGCTCAGTCATGTCCGACTCTCCACGACCCCATAAATCACAGCATTCCAGGCCTCCCTGTCCATCACCAACTCCCAGAGTTCACTCAAACTCATGTTCACAGAGTCGGTGATGCCATCCAGCCATCTAATTCTCGGTCGTCCCCTTCTCCTCCCGCCCCCAACCCTTCCCAGCATCAGAGTCTTTTCCAGTGAGTCAACTTGACGCATGAGGTGACCAAAGTATTGCAGTTTCAGCTTTAGCACATATCCTCTTATTAATTGTGTAAGATTATCTCACATTTGAAAATATATATATATTTTGTTTTATAAGATTATAATATATTTTAATTGTCTTTGCTTCCTAGGATGTCCATAACAAATTATCACAAACTGGGTGACTTAACACAACAGAAATATGTTCTTTCCCATTCTGGTGGTAAGCAGTTGAAAGTCAAGGTGTTGGCAAGGTCAGTTACTTCTGAAGGCTCTGAGAAAGAAAACCACCCCTGCCTTTGTCCAATTTCTGGTCATTGCTTGCAATCCTTGACTTGTAGTAAGTCACTCCAATCTGTTTTCTTCTTCACAGTGAAGGAAACTTATCTGTGTCTCCTTGGTTATTAGGTCTCTGTATTTATGGTCTAGCCTAATTTAGTCTTATCTCGTCTTAAAGTAATTGTATCTCAGTTCAGTTCAGTTGCTCAGTTGTGTCTGACTTTTTGCAAGCCCATGGACTGCAGCACGCCAAGCTTCATTGTCCGTCACCAACTTCAAACTCATGTCTGTCCATCGAGTCAGTGATGCCATCCAACCATCTCATCCTCTGTCGTCCCTTCTCCTCCTGCCTTCAATCTTTCCCAGCATCAGGGTCTTTTCCAATGAGTCAGTTCTTTGCATCAGGTGGCCAAAGTATTGGAGTTTCAGCTTCAGCATCAGTCCTTCCAATGAATAGTCAGGACTGATTTCCTTTAGGATGAACTGGTTGTATCTCCTTACAGTCCAAGGGACTCTCAAGAGTCTTCTCCAATACCACAGTTCAAAAGCATCAATTCTTTGGTGCTCAGCTTTCTTTATGGTCCAGCTCTCACATCCATACATGACTACTGGAGAAACCATAGCTTTCACTAGATAGACCTTTGTCAGCTAACTAATGTCTCTGCTTTTAATACACTGTTTAGATTGGTCATAGCTTTTCTTCCAAGGAGCAAGCGTCTTTTAATTTCATGGCTGCAGTTACCATCTGCAGTGATTTTTGGAGCCCAAGAAGATAAAGTCTGTCACTGTTTCCATTGTTTCCCCATGTTGTATCTACAAAGATTAAATCCCAAATAAGATAGATAAGGATTTTGAAAGGTATTATTAAACCCACAGAAGAGTGAAAAGCAAAAGTGTTAGTCATTCAGTCAGGTCCAACTCTTTGCAACCCCATGGACCTGCCAGGTTTCTATATCTGTGAAATTCTCCAGGCAAAAATACTAGATATTATTAAAACTGTTATCACTGCTTAATTAAAATAACTTTTCTTCTAAAAATTAGTTACATAAATTTAATGCTCTAATATAGTTACCATTTTTACTTAATCAATGGCTAGACATAACTCCAAGAGACATGTTTATGAATACTTCAGTAGGATAATCATAGTTATAGTTTGTACTGTGGAAGATGAACCAGGATGGTTTATGTGAACCAGCTTTCAAAGTGTTGAGGGATAATTATAACAAAATATTGAGTTAGAGGAGGCAAGTCTAGTGTTCTTAGTCAGTGACTGTGACAGAAGAATGATGGGGATAGGATGAATAAATCAAGGACTTTGTAAAGATAAAGGAAGGCTGCTTTTCCAAGGTGAGACCTAAGAATATTTTCAGGAAGAAGGGAGATATTTAGCGTAGAGATGTTATCAAACTAAGACGAAATTGATAATGTCTTAAAAAAAAAAAAGGGTAGGAGGAGGCATATCAAGGATAAAAGTTCAGGAGGGGCCTTGAGCCCTTGGCAAAGGAGCTTCACTTCAGAGATGAAAAGAGGAGGAGGCCTATAGGGTCACCCTAGGAGAGAGAAGGGGTGTGTGGGGCAATCCATTCAGTTTTATTTTGTGGAAGTTTGGATGCCAACTTCTCGAGAAATTATAAACACTTAAATAATCTGTTGTAATCATTTATGACTTACTGCAGACCTCCCTGCTGAAAGAAAAGTAAACAAAACAGGAAAACATGGCATTTTGAATTAAGTAGTGGATTTTGTTGAAGAAAAATAGTCTAATATCTGTACCAGGGAATAAATACATTTTCTTTAATGTTTAAAATTTGGAGACAGTTACTAATTTGAAGGAAAAAAAGTAATTCCTCTGAATCTTTACGGGAATATAGTCATTATAGGCTCCCAGCTGAAAACTTTCTCTTTGATTAACAGCAAATAGGGTTCTTGTTTAGGGCCTGTAAAGCAATTCTAATGATCTGAATAAGCCTGGAGGCCCTCCAAAGGCTCTATGAGGAAAACTAATTGAAGATTCACTGTCCTTGGAATTTACTGCTATTGGCACTTAATAGCTCAGACAAATTCTCCCTCATATGTTAATAAATTACCGTGGCACTTTAGCACTTTTGTCTTCTCTCCTCTTCTCTCCAGTATTGTTCTTATGTCATCACAATTACATCCCTATTTATATAATTCCACATACCATCTATAACTACCTATTTTCCATTTAATTCATAGGAATTTTGAGGGATTATAAATTTAACTTTAGCATTTGCCTTTCTGTATTATCACATAATATTCACTGTTAACTGGCAGTTGGTCTATTCTTATTTAATTATATGTTTCCAAGTTGGGATTCTCTTAAGGAGAATCAATTTGGCATTACAAAGAGAAATGGGAGATATACACAGTAGCATTCAGAAAGACCTAAATTATGTTCTGTTCTACTGGCAATGTGGTTATGTGCCTTCTTCTCCCAGGTTATTGAAATTTAAAGACTAGAATAAGATAAAGAACTGCTGCTCCTCACAAATTAATTTACTATGAACATTTTGTAGATCTGTTTTCATTAACTCAAGTCCTACATACATTTTGCTTTTTCTTGAGCACTCTATAGCTGTGAAAAAGATACACCACAGTTTGCACCAGAATTTAAGGCAGCTGTGTTAACCCAATGACTACAAAACAGTCACATATTAAAATAATTACCACATCCTAAACAGACATGGTCAGTATTGCTCTGTTTATGCATTAGTCTGCTTGCCTGCACGCTAAGTAGTTTCACTCATGTAGAACTCTTTGTGACCAATGGACTGTAGCCCATTAGGCTCCTGTATCCATGGGATTCTCCAGCCAAGAATACTGGAGTGGGTTGCCATGCTCTTTTTCAGGGGATCTTCCAGACTCGAGGATTGAACTCGTGTTTCTTATGTCTCCTACACTGGCAGGAGGGTTCTTTTCTACTAGTGCCACCTGGGAAGCCCAATGCATTAGTCTAGACATGTGCATTTTTTTTATGCTTGTGAGGGATATTGAAATGACAAAGGCATTGAAATGATAATCAGGCAGGCCATAGGTTCAAACCTGTAGCTTATATATTATAGTTCAGTTTCTTGGTGAAAGGCAATACATTTGAGTAGGCAAAGTATAGCAGGCATAGTGCAGCTGAATACATTTTGAAAAAGGAATGTTGGGCTCAGATCCCCTTTATTCCCCAATTCATTGGTTGAATAAAAGCAGAGAGGGAAACTATTGACCAGTTCAAAGGCTGAAACAGATATCTGTTTGAAGTTACACTACTAGCCTTCTAGTGATTAGAAGCTCTATGACCAGGGCCATTCATGAGGAGAATAAAATATTTAAAAATACCATTAAGTAGTTTGTCAGATTTATATTCAACACAATTTATTTAGATCTACACAGCTATTTGGAAACTACACATTTTTGAGAGTGTAGCCTTCATTTCTAGTTTCTGACTCAAGACTTTTAAGCTGAGTGTTTTGCATGACCTTTCTCATTTTGATAAGAACAGTTTAAGAAATAGGCTGATTTCTGCCTAATCAGCAGGGAGGTTGAAAAACCACTCCTGCAGTTTCTTTAGGCATTTACTTATGGGATTTACTGCTGGTAGATAAGGATCCATGAGGATGGGGAAATCTATGGATGGGAGTTTGAAGAGTGGATAACAAGACAGATACACTATCTAGTTAATTTTATTTAAACCCATTTTAAAGTGAAATGAAACATTGAACTAGGGCTTGGAATACAGAAGATATGAAGGCTCATGCAGTTTCAGAACTGTTGAGTCTCTGACTGGTCCATGATAGAGGATCTTGCATTTAACCTTGTAGATCCTTTACCTGTAGAAGATGTACTATAAGTATGGCAAAAACCACTACAATATTGTAAAGTAACTAACCACCAATTAAAATAAATTAATTGATTAAAAAAAAAGAAAACACATAGTTTTTAAAACAGATATCTATGTGTTCCTCCACTTACCTGTGAGTTTGATACTTAGGTCATTGATTCCTATTGTTAATGAGTTTTTAATCCCCTATACATGTTAGGGAAGATGTGCTTATTACATATTTAATTTTTGTATTAATAAATTGTTATTTTCTTAAAATATTAAAAATATCAGCAATAAAATGTTTGCGTATTGGAAAATCAAATGATTTGCAGGCTATAAATTCAACAGCAGATCCTATTCAGAATTTTGTCAGGTATTTTATAGAAATTAGCAAGCTGATTCTAAAGCTATTTGCAAAAAGGAATAATCTTCAACTGACAGTATAGTTGTGATAGGGGAGAAAGTTAAGTACTTTGACTTAATTAAATTTTTAATTTCTGAGTTGATTCTTAAAATGTAATCTCAACAGTGATATTCTATAAAAATAAACATAGAATAAAGAAAAACAATAGTCTAAAAACAGGCTTATACATCTATTGTCAATTGTTTTGAAAATTGGTGCCCAGATAATGTGTGAATGAAAGAACATGTTTTTCAGTGTTTTTGCAAAAATGTGTTATGTATATGAAACATAAAAACATGAGTTTTGAGTCATATCACACCATACCAAAAATGAATTTGATTTAAAAAAATTCCCACCTGACTTTATACTACAAAACTACAGTCATCAAAACAGTATGGTACTGGCACAGAAACAGAAATACACGTAAATGGAACAAGACAGAAAGCCCATAGAAAAACTTATATACTGACAAAGGAGGCAAATATATATAATGGAGAAAAGACAGCCTTTTCAATAAGTGATGCTGGGAAGACTAGACATCTACATGCAAAGGTATGAAACTAGAACACTTCCTAAAACTATAGACAAAAATAATCTTGAAATGAATTAAAGATTTAAATGTAAGGTAAGAAACTATAAAGCTCCTAGAGGAAAACATCGGCAGTACACTCCTTGACATAAATCACAGCAAGATCCTCTGTGATCCACCTCCTAGCATAATGGATATAAAAACAAAATAAAAAATAGGACCTAATTAAACTTAAAATCTTTTGCACAGAAAACAATGAACAAGATTAAAAGATAACCCTCTGAATGGGAGAAAATAATTATAAATGAAACAACTGACAAAAGCTTAATCTCCAGACATATAAACAGTTCATATAGCTCAATATCAGGAAAACAAACAGCCCAATCAAAAAGTGACCAGAAGACCTAAACAGACATTTCTCCAAAGAAGGCATACAAATGTCCAATAAACACATGAGAAGATGCTCAACATCACTAATTATTACAGAAACACAAATTAAAACTACAATGAGATATCATCTCACACCAGTCAAAATGGCCATCAACAAAAAATCTACAAACAATAAATGCTGGAGAGGATGTGGAAAAAGAGGAATCCCCCTACACTGTTTGTGGGAATGTAAACTGATACAGCTATTATGGAGTAAAATATGGAGAATCCTTAAAAATCTAACAGTAAGTCTACCATATGACCCAGCAACTGCCATTTACTTCTCCAGGGAATCTTCCCAACCTAGGAATCAAACCCAGGTCTCTCACATTGCAGGCAGATGTTTTACTGACTGAGATACACAGGAAGTCCACTACTGGGAATGTAGCAGAGAAAACTATAATTGAAAAAGACATATGTGCCCCAATGTTCATAGCAGCACTGTTTAAAATAGGCAGGACATGGAAATAACCTAGATGTCCATCAACAGATGAATAGATAAAGATATATAATGGAATATTAGCCATAAAAAGAACAAATTTGAGTCAGTTCTAGTAAGATGGATAAAATTAGAGCCTGTTATACAGAGTGAAGTAAGTCTGAAAGAGAAAAACAAATATAGTATATTGACACATCAGTTCAGTGCAGTTCAGTCACTCAGTCATGTCATATTGACACATACATGGAATCAAAAAAATTACATTGATGAACTTATTTGCCGAGAAGGAATGGGGACACAGATGTAGAGAATCAACTTGTAGACACAGTTGGGGAGGGAATGGGAAGAATAGAGAAAGTATCATCAACATGTATACACTATCAGCTGTAAAGTGGACAGCTGGTGAGAAGTTGCTGTGTAGGGCAGGGAGTCCAGTCTGCTGCTCTGTGATACCTGGAGGGAGGAGTGGGGAGAGGGGAGGGACGACAGGGAGGGAGGGGATGTATCTATAATTATGGCTGATTATCATTATTTAATGGCAGAAAATAACACATTGTAAAATTTGAAAATATATAGATTTAAATAAAAGATATAAAATTTATCTATTAATATTTATAAAGATTCTGGAAGAAAATATAAAAGACAATGTCCCTGATTTTGAAGCAGGCAAAAAATTCTTAAAAATATGCACTACATAAGAAAAATAGCAATAAGTTGGATTTCATTGTTAAAACAAGCAAACAACTTCTTTTGTTTTTGAGAGAAATCACAAAAAAATGAAAGATACATTTGCTGAGACTATTTTCAATACATCTCACAAGACTTGTGTCCAGATAATATAACTATTGCAACAATACAGAGAGACAAATCTCAAAAATATATAAGAGATCAGAGCAGTTAATTTGTAAAGAGTGTATATGCAAATAACTGATAAATGACTATTGACAACTATATTCATCAGTAAAATGGAAATAATTACCAAATTTAGACACTGCTACCCCACCACTCCAATGGTCAAAATTAAAGAGATCAACATTGCCAAATGGTGACAAGTTTATGGAGTAACTGGGCCTTTCATATGTTGGGACTGTAATATAATCTGTTACCAACACCAAGGCCTACTTCCTGGGCATGTGACTTATGCAGTTGCATATGACAGAGCTCTAACTGAAAAGAATTTTGTGCTTGACTTAAATTCTGTTGTCATCTTGAAATTCTTAATTTTTGAACTGGAGATTCTCAAATTCCTTTGTACTGGCCCCCAGGAATTACATAATGCATCCATAGATTCAAAGAATAAAAGCACAAATCAGAAAAATAGTGTAACATTATTTAAAGGTGGCTTTTGAGATTGTAGCAACCCACTCCAGTGTTCTTGTCTAGAGAATTCCATGGACAGAGGAGTTTGGCAGTCCACAGTCCATGGGGTTGCAAAGAGGTGGACATGATTAAGCGATTAACATTTTTGAAATTATGGTGAGATGTATGTGTGCACATGTACTGTGTCTTCAAAGCTTAGATTTAAAATGCAGAGTGAGAAGCACTGCTTCTATGATTATTTTTAATATATGTTTCTTAAGCATGTACTAGGTAGAGTGCAGTTCCAGGACAGACATTTTGTGTATTCACGTTCTAGATTGGCTTAGATTTAAAATGCAGAGTGAGAAGCACTGCTGCTGCTGCTGCTGCTGCTGCTGCTGCTAAGTCACTTCAGTCGTGTCCGACTCTGTGTGACCCCATAGATGGAAGCCCACCAGGCTCCCCCGTCCCTGGGATTCTCCAGGCAAGAACACTGGAGTGGGTTGCCATTTCCTTCTCCAATGTGTGAAAGTGAAAAGTGAAAGTGAAGTCACTCAGTCGTGTCCGACCCATAGCGACTCCACGGACTGCAGCCTACACCAGGCTCCTCCATCCATGGGATTTTCTAGGCAAGAGTACTGGAGTGGCTTGAAATTGCCTTCTCCGGTCAGAAGCACTACTTCTATAATTATTTTTAATATATGTTTCTTAAGCATGTACTAGGTAGAGTGCAGTTCCAGGACAGACATTTTGTGTATTCACATTCTAGATTGGCAAATCTAGTTAGCAAACTGTAGTTTGTTTCACCAAGTTTGATTAGGAGGTTGTTTTTATATAGCCTCAAAACTGAATGTTTTTAAGCTTTTTTTTTTTTTCCTGTTTTTGTGAGAACACCTGAAATCTACTCTTTCAGGGAAATTTCCAGTATACTGTATAGTTTATAATCACTATGTTTTACATTCAGTCTCTAGACTTATTCATCCTACACAAATATAATTTTAGAAACTTAGACCAATATCCCCACCCTGGAACCCACTGTTTTACTGTTTCTATATGTTAGACTTTTTTAGATTCTACATATAAGTGAAATTTATAAAACATAAAATATAAAATTTGAAAAATGTTTCTTTCTGTATGACTTTTTTCATGTAACGTTTGACCCTCCAGGTTTATCCATGTTGTCACAAGTGACAGGATATTCTTTTTTAGAACTGAATAGTATCTCATTATGTATATTTTATGTCTGGATTGTCTCTGTATCTTGGCTAGTGGGAATAATGTGGCAATGAGTATGGGATTGCTGAATCATAATGTAGTTCTACTTTTTCAGGAAGTTCTGTTCTGTTTCCCGTAATGGCCATTATCAATTTGCATTCACACCAATGGTATTCAAGAGTCCCCTTTTCTCTATACCCTTGCTGACACTTGTTCTCTTTTACCTTTTTTTATAATAGCCATTCTGAAAGACATATAAAACAAAAAGAATAAGAATATATTACAGTCATAGGTAGTCTGCAACTTCTTAATATCCAGTCCTTTAGAACAAAAAAGGAAGTTTACTAACTTCTGATTTAAATAGTCATCATGTAGCAGAGAGATCGGAGAAGGCAATGGCAAGCCACTCCAGTACTCTTGCCTAGAAAATCCCATGGATGGAGGAGCCTGGTGGGCTGCAGTTGGTGGGGTCGCTAAGGGTCGGACACGACTGAGCAACTTCAGTTTCACTTTTCACTTTCACACATTGGAGAAGGAAATGGCAACCCACTCCAGTGTTCTTGCCTGGAGAAACCCAGGGAAGGGGGAGCCTGGTGGGCTTCCGTCTATGGGGTCACACAGAGTCGGACACGACTGAAGTGACTTAGCAGCAGTAGCAGCAGCAGAGAGATAGCAACACCTGTGGAAAAGCAATCTGTGTGGTGACATGGTTTTGGCTTTAGTGTTGGGCCGATTGTTCTTTGAGTTTTAGCTCAGTCACCTAATAGTTATGTAAACATGGGAATGATATTTCATATTTTGCTTAAAGTAGGACTGAGTGTATCTTCCTCCAGGGACAATCAAGGGTGATTCCATTGAAAGCTTTTGTAAAGAACCTAGTCCATGATTGTCATTATTGTATGCTGTCCATTCTTTTTTTTCCCCCATAGAGACTGAGCAGTTTTGAGACTTGTTGGCATAGAAAGCTTTGAGCAGTGGCAGCCAAAGAAAAGGGATTAGTTGAGTAGTGAGATGTGGCAGGATATATATTTTCAACTGTCCAAAACTTGGCTGAATACAATTCAACATGCAGTACTAAAAAACCTGTCTGGATCTTCCCTGGCTGCATTTGGAAACCAATACTCAAAAGTTTTTCCCCTTTCTTCTGAATAGAGACAGTGAGATGTTACCATGGCAAAGGAAAATAAAAGCCAGTGCTTTGGTATAATGCTAGAAGCATTATAAAGTATGGTAAGTTATTATGTTGTTTCAAGATATTAGTACATTAACCCAGGGAGTTTAGAAAATCTGAAAATAGAACCATGCAAAGTAATATTCAGTGTGCTAAGCATGGGATTTAACTATTACCATGGCAGGGTTTTCTGTCTCTATCTTTCTCTTTTTTGGCAGTATTATTCTTCCTTTTTAACTGAACTTTGATTTATCTTTTTTTCCACAAAGGTCATTTTTGTATATTTATGTAGAAATCAAATGTGTGTGTGTGTGTGTGTGTGTTTTTTCCAAGAACAATGTTCTGACCTCCCAAGGAAAAAATAACAAAAACAAACATATCCTCTAAATGCCATGATGACTTTGTTTTGCTTTTGTTTTGATCTCTGGTATCTCTTTTAATATCTGTGACCTTGTGTGCTTCTTTGCTTCTTGTTTTGTTTGCTTCTTTTTTATCATTGTTCTAACAGCAATTGTAGACATACTGATTGTGAAATGTAGTGTCCTGAAATTTATCAAGTGGTTTTATAACTTTATCTAATTCCTGCAGTAGAGACTTCAAGGAAAAAAAAACAGGGATAATAATTCAAGATTTTTAATCTCATACTGATGTAAGTAAGGCCAAAATAGCTTAACTTTTGCTTCTGTGTACTCATTTGAATCATATATTAGTCTGTGGCTCACTGACTGACAATATAATGGCTTACAAAAATCCTTTAACTGATTGTGTTTGCTTTAGGATCTGCTTTTTGACACTCCTTATATTTCTCCCTTATCATTAGGGCAATATATTGAAATTTATTCCATGTGTGTATGAATGGCTAATATTTCATAATGAAAGACAGGAATGCTTCTACCATTAAAGAATGGACAAGATGAAGGAAATCATGTTCTAAAAATTATTCATAGCTCTGAGAAATTCATCATTTAGAAACAGACACATTTGTTTTCAATTAAATTTGTCTATAAACACCACAGCTTAACACAGTTTATATTACATTCTTAATATACTAAAATTTAAGTTTTATACAACTTCATGACTAAGACGTATTTAATGAGAACTATAAGATTAATTTGGAGAAGGAAATGGCAACCTACTCTAGTCTTCTTGCCTGGGAAATCCACGGACTGAGTCTGGCAGGCTACAGTCCATGGGTTGCAAAGAGTCAGCAACGACTGAACACAAATATATTCACACACACACAAGTTAATTGAAAATATTTTCAGATTATCAACTTGAGTTAGGTAGGTGCATGACTAGATGTATGATTAAATTTTTGAAATAACAAGAAAATATATAAAGAAGTGCAACACCATCTTGTATTGGTTCAGTTCAGTAACTCAGTCATGTGCAACCCCATGGACTGTAGGATGTCAGGCTTTCCTGTCCATTAACAACTCCGAGAGATTACTCAAACGCATGTCCATCGAATTGGTGATGCCATCCAACTATCTCATCCTCTGTCATCCCCTTCTTTTCCTGCTTTCAATCTTTCCCAGCATCAGGGTACTTTCCAATGAGTCAGTTCTTCACATCAGGTGGCCAAAGTATTTCAGTTACAGCTTCAGCATCAGTCCATCCAATGAATATTTAGGACTGATTTCCTTTAGGATTAACTGGTTTGATCTCCTTACAGTTGAAGTCAAGATTGAAATTCATGAAGATGTTACACACATGAAGATGTTACACAATCTGCAATGAGGTCCCATTGTCACCATGTCTTTGTTCTACTCATAGGAATGGTTTTAAATCTCTATATTAATGATGGCATTAATTTAAAATTCATGAGTTCAGATTCATAAAATTCAGCAGCAGTATTTTCTGTCCTTCCTGAACATGAGCACAGTAGAAATATACTGGTCCATATGTTTCATGTTCCTAATGTCCCCTTTCAGAGAACCTGGGAACACTGAGTATTAATCTTCTGAGTTCTTGATATTTTCTTGATATGAAAACTTTCAAATACATCATTGCAGAAAACACTATTCAAAAGCAGTATTGATCTTGTAGTATCATGCTATCCAAGAAATTCCAAAATACAGAGACAAGGCATGCTAGCCACAGGAAAG
The DNA here is from genome assembly GCF_049115385.1 of Moschus berezovskii. Lineage (NCBI taxonomy): Eukaryota > Metazoa > Chordata > Mammalia > Artiodactyla > Moschidae > Moschus > Moschus berezovskii. Next base: position 85,917,300 of record NC_142469.1, on the reverse strand, counting down.
ATGAAAAGAAAAAACTTAAAGTTGGACACCAGGCAGAGAAAAATAACACTTCATAAAGATGGTAAATAACTTACCTGCCAATGCAGGAGGTGTGGATTCTATCGCTGGGATGGGAAGATTCCCTGGAGAAGGAAATCTCAAACCACTCCAAGACTCTTGACTGGGAAATAACATGGACAGAGGAGCCTGACAACCTACGGTCCATGGGGTCAGAAAATTGTCAGACCCACTTAGCAACTAAACAACAACAATAATGAAGTGTTTTTGATTGTTGACTTCCCTATTTTATTTGTTGGTTTGTTGTCACAAAAGACTCAGTGTACTCATTTTTTTTTTCTCTAAACCATTTCATCCCCAATATTATTAGATTTTCTTTTGAAGTTTTTTTTTTTTTATTCACCATTTCCTAGTCACTTATTGTTAGGGAATGTTCAGTTCAGTCGCTAAGTTGTGTCTGAATCTTTGCGACCCCGTAGACTGCAGCACACCAGGCCTCCTTATCCATTGCCAACTCCTGGAGTTCACTCAAACTTACGTCCATTGAGTTGGCGATGCCATCCAGCCATCTCATCCTCTGTCATCCCCTTCTTCTCCTGCCTTCAATCTTTCCCATTATCAGGGTCTTTTCAAATGAGGCAGTTCTTTGCATCAGGTGGCCAAAGTATTGGAGTTTCAGCTTCAACATCAGTCCTTCCAATAAACATTCAGGACTGATTTCCTTTAGGATGGACTGTTTGGATCTCCTTGCAGTCAAGGGACTCTCAAAAGTCTTCTCCAACACCATGGTTCAAAAGCATCAATTCTTCAGGCTCAGCATTCTTTATAGTCCAACTCCCACATCCATACATGACTACTGGAAAAACTATAGCCTTAATGAGACAGACCTTTGTCGGTAAAGTAATGTCTTTGCTTCTTAATATGCTGTCTAGGTTGGTCATAACTTTTCTTCTAAGGAGAATGTGTCTTTTAATTTCATGGCTGCAGTCAGGATCCACAGTGATCTTGGAGCCCAGAAAAATAAAGGCTGACACTGATTCCACTGTTTCCTCATCTATTTCCCATGAAGTGATGGGACCAGATGCCATGATCTTAGCTTTCTGAATGTTGAGTTTTAAGCCAACTTTTTCACTCTCCTCTTTCACGTTCATCAAGAGGCTCTTTAGTTCTTCTTCACTTAATGCCATAAGGGTGGTGTCATCTGCATATCTGAGGTTATTGATATTTCTCCCAGCAATCTTGATTCCAGCTTGTGCTTCTTCCATCCCGGCGTTCCTCATGATGTATTCTGCATATAAGTTAAATAAATAGCGTGACAATATACAGCCTTGACGTACTCCTTTTCCTATTTGGAACCAGTCTGTTGTTCCATGTCCAGTTCTAACTGTTGCTTCCTGATCTGCTTACAGATTTCTCAAGAGGCAGGTGAGGTGATCTGGTATTCCCACCTCTTTAAGAATTTTCCAGAGTTTGTTGTGGCCTATACAATCAAAAGCTTTGGCATAGTCAATAAAGCATATGTTTTTCTGAAACTCTTGCTTTTTCCATGATCCAACCAATGTTGGCAATTTGATCTCTGTTTCCTCTGCCTTTTCTTAATCCAGCTTGAACATCTGGAAGTTCACGGTTGATGTATTGTTGAAGCCTGGCTTTGAGAATCTGGAGCATTACTTTGCTAGTATGTGAGATGAGTACAGTAGCACAGTACTTTGAGCATTCTTTGGCATTGCCTTTCTTTGGAATTGGAATGAAAACACCTTTTCCATTTCTGTGGCCACTGTTTTCCAAATTTGCTGGCATATTGAATGCAGCACTTTCACAGCATCATCTTTTAGGATTTGAAATAGCTCAACTGGAGTTTCATCACCTCCACTAGCTTTGTTAGTAGTGATGCTTCCTGAGACCCACTTGACTTCACATTCCAGGCTGTCTGGCTCTAGGTTGATGATCACACCATAGTGCTTATCTGGGTTGTGAAGATCTTTTTTGTATAGTTCTTCTGTGTATTCTTGCCACCTCTTCTTAATATCTTCTACTTCTGTTAGGGATTATTGCTTGATATTAAATCTTTCAATTTATCTTGTCTTTCCACTGGTTTGAAAACTAAGCAAAATTCCATATTCTCTGGATTGCCTCATGTAAACCAAGGAGGGATGACGAATTCATGAAAGAAATCATATATATATGTAAAATCCAGGATATGGAAGTGGGAACTAAGATAAATGTAGAAAAGAAGATATCTTGCCTCAATTTTGCTAGGAATATGAAATATGTTTATGTGTATATTTTGTGTTTTTAATACATAATATGTTAAATTTATTTTTAACTGAGAAACGAACCACAGGATATATTCCAATTTAATGGTACAAAAAATTAGTGTAGGCTATACAATTTTGAGAAGTGATTATCTCAAGTTTTGATATATAGTAAATAGTTGTTAGTTGACATAACTGGTTCATATATATTAATTGCCTTTACTTCCAAATATCGAAAAATCTGGTAGTCAGTTCTAAAATCTAAATGAGATTTTTACCACCTAATAAAGTCTATTTCTGCTTGTGTAAGTTTTGCAATGTGATTGTGTGTATGTGTGTGTGTGTGTGTGTGTGTGTGTGTGTGTGTGTTTGTTATATGATAGATGACACTTAGATCTACTTTACTCTTTAGGTGCCATTTTTCTAGATTTGACAATATTGTTTTGATTTGAGGGAAGAGAAAAAGCAGAGAAGTTTTATCCAATAATTAAAGAACAGAGAGGTTTTAATTCAATGATAAAAATCATGTTCCTTACAAAGAATAATTTAGATTTAATTTCTAGTTGAATTTTATACAATTTTCTCATGTATATTCCTCACATCCATGATATTACTGATATGATTAATGTTATTAGAATTTATAATTTCTATAACATGATTTCATGGAATATTAGCCTTAGTGACATATATTTTAAATACTTTTCATTATCAGTTATTGTTTGTGTTGTTGTTTTTCAGTCCCTAAGTCATGTCTGACTCTTTGTGACACCATGGACTGCAGCACACCAGGCTTCCCTGTCCATCACTATCTCCCAGAGTTTGCTCAGACCCATGTCCATTCAGTTGGTGATGCCATCCAACCATCTCATCTTCTGTTGACCCCTTCTCCTTTTGCCCTCAATCTTTCCCAGGATCAGGGTCTGTTCCAAAGAGTCAGCTTTTCACATCAGGTGGCCAAAGTATTGGAGCTTCAGCTTCCACATATTTTCACTTTGAACCAAGCTGGTCTTGAAAAAAAGCTTATTTGATTTTATTTTCCAGATAAGATTCTGTTATATTAGATGGAACAATTTTCCAGTTTAAGAGAATATACATTTTTCCAGAGTTTTAAAAAAAGCAACTAAATATTTATAATTGAATTTTCTAACCAGGTGTTTTTTTGAAAAATAAATTTGTATTTCCTAATAATTTTCATCTCATAAAATTATGATAAAATTATATAACTATTCATATAAATTACTCAGTTCTCTATAACTTCTAAAGAAAAAAGCTAATAAGCTCAATTTGTCTAGAATCTCTATCCTAAATTTCTTGCTAGTACTTCTGTAGAGCCTAACATAATAAAGAGGCATATATTTATCATAAGGGGATAATTTCTGTCCTTTCTCACAAATAACTTTTGAATAGAAGCCTTTCTTTGCCCTTAAACTCGTTTTTTTAAAATATTAAACTGATCTTTGAAATTAAAGGAATAACTCAGTTTGAAACAAAGAGCAATTTAGACATAAAAACACAAAAATGAGCAGCACAAATAGAGTCCTGTTAAAATAAAAGCAGAATCCAAAAACCACTGAGTAGATTTCAAGGATGGATGCTGTAAGAATAGCTTGTAACAATCATCAAAGAAAGAGAACTGTTTATTACAAACGGCTACCATTTAAATCAATTGCCAGGGAAAATTGAGCTGGACAAAGGGAAATAGACCCAAAATTGTCAATAGGCAATTTATAGAGCTAATTTTGACAAGAAACTTGGATTAAATAGTGATAGTAAGATAATTACATTGTCAGAGACAATGGAGGGGGAAAAAAAGAGTCATGAGAGTGTCAAAGTACCAATCTAAACTTCCCTAGATTTCATTGAGCCCTTTGCATTTTATTTACAGTGGAAACACTCATATTTTGAGCACATTAGAAGTATTTTTAAACATTACACAAATTAAAATTTGATTTTATTAGGAATGTTGATGTTATATAACTCTAAGCACAAAAACCTTATTTTGGTATTTTAAATCTTTCCCCAAACTGAAAATTTGAAAATAGTACAACTTCATTTAATAGAAGAATAATATTAAATATTTTTAATATTTAAAATAAAAATATATTTTGTCTCTGCCACTTATTTTTAAGTTTTAACTGCTCTTTTTTCCATAAGAGAAATTCAGTGAGAGATCATGAAAAATCATACCAAAAATCAATATCCCTTTTTAATTAACCAGTAGAAAATTAGTTAACTGAATTTGGAGAAAATACTGTTGAGGGTTTCTATCCTCTCTTTATCACTGCTATATTTTTAATGTTACAGATGAAATTAAGACTTTTTATATAAATGTTTAGTTTTGACAGATTTATTTTATTTAGAACGTTTTATTTATTCTGGTAAATTTTCCTTTCACTCTCCTAATGTAGTCCATGCAAAGCCCCACAAATAAAGTGGTTGATATTTTCACTGGCATGAAATGGTATTGCCTTGAAGTGGTTAATCAAGGTTTCAACATAAACCACATACACAAAAACTTCAGAACGTGAAAAAATATGCTGTCAGAAGAAGTGAATAAAGAAAGAAGTATTGTAAAGGGATGTTTGCTTTTACGTCTACAGCATACAGATCAACATGTCTGAGTAAAGTTTCAAAGTGAAAGTGAAGTCACTCAGTCGTGTCCGACTCTTTGTGATCCTGTGGACTGCAGCCCACCAGGCTCCTCTGTCCATGAGATTCTCCAGGAAAGAATACTGGAGTGGGTTGCCATTTCCCGAATTGGAATCTTTCAGATTTCTCTTAAACTAAGCTTTACTTTATGACTGGAGCAGATGGAAGACAACTTTTTAAAGATTAGTTTTTCCTTTGGTGATGTCATATATTTGTTGTTGCTGCTGTTATGGTTGTTGCTATCAGATATTCTCAATGTTACCTATTTGCTGACTCTGCCTTTAAGTTACTTTTTGTCCTTCTCATTAATGCATGAGCAGCATTTTTATGCTGTTACTGTTTCAAATATCTAACCTGAACTCATGCTGAAATTATATATATTCTGTAGTATTCCGCTTTACCACAATTATAACTATTAGCATTTGTGTGATTATTTTAAAATTTCTGTATTTTCCCCTAGACTCTAAGGCTATGATCTTGTCAATCATCTTCACTGCTCTGACCCTTGTATCAGTTCACAGCATACAGTAAAATATCTCCTCAATGAACAACCTTTACACATTCTGAAAGACTAGTTTCATTAATATTTTGATGTAACTGGAAAAAATAATTTTTTAAATGATAGTCACAGACTGAGTTCTCTAGGAAACAAACCTTGAGACAAAGTACAAAGGTCAGGATGATTGTTAAGGAGTTTGGCATCGTGGAGATGAAGAGAAACGCAGGTTAGACGGAGGAATAAAGTTGAGTAATACAGGCCTGTCTCAGACAAATTTATGGGATATTCTGGAGTTAAAATGAGCCCAAATAATCCAACATTTGACTAACCGTTATGAAAGGCAATGAAAAAGAATGCTCAAACTACTGCACAATTGCACTCATCTCACACACTAGTAGAGTCATGCTCAAAATTCTCCAAGCCAGGCTTCAGCAATATGTGAACCGTGAACTTCCAGATGTTCAAGCAGGTTTTAGAAAAGGCAGAGGAACAAGAGATCAAATTACCAACATCTGCTGGATCATGGAAAAAGCAAGAGAGTTCCAGGAAAACATCTATTTCTGCTTCATTAACTATGCCAAAGCCTTTGACTGTTTGGATCACAACAAACTGTGAAAAATTCTGAAAGAGATGGGAATACCAGACCACCTGACCTGCCTCTTGAGAAACCTGTATGCAGGTCAGGAAGCAACAGTTAGAACTGTACATGGAACAAAAGACTGGTTCCAAATAGGAAAAGGAGTACGTGAAGGTTGTATATTGTCACCTTGCTTATTTAACTTCTATGCAGAGTACATCATGAGGAACGCTGGACTGGAAGAAGCACAAGCTGGAATCAAGATTGCTGGGAGAAATATCAATAACTTCAGATAGGCAGATGACACCACCCTTATGGAAGAAAGTGAAGAGGAACTCAAAAGCCTCTTGAAGAAAGTGAAAGAGGAGAGTGAAAGAGTTGGCTTGAAGTTCTACATTCAGAAAACAAAGATCATGGCATCTGGTCCCATCACTTCATGGGAAATAGATGGGGAAACAGTGTCAGACTTTATTTTTTGGGGCTCCAAATCACCACGGATGCTGATTGCAGCCATGAAATTAAAAGACGCCTACTCCTTGGAAGGAAAGTTATGACCAACCTAGATAGCATATTAAAAAGCAGAGACATTACTTTGCCAACAAAGGACCGTCTAGTCAAGGCTATGGTTTTTCCCGTGGTCATGTATGGATGTGAGAGTTGGACTGTGAAGAAAGCTGATCGCTGAACTGGAGAAGACTCTTGAGAGTCCCTTGGACTGCAAGGAGATCCAACCAGTCCATTCTAAAGGAGATAAGTCCTGGGTGTTCATTGGAAGGACTGATGCTAAAACTGAAACTCCAATACTTTGGCCACTCATGCGACGAGTTGACTCACTGGAAAAGACTCTGATGCTGGGAGGGATTGGGGGCAGGAGAAGAAAGGGACGACAGAGAATGAGATGGCTGGATGGCATCACTGACTCTGTGGACATGAGTTTGAGTGAACTCCGGGAGTTGGTGATAGACAGGGAGACCTGGCGTGCTGTGATTCATGGGGTCTCAAAGAGTCGGACATGACTGAGCGACTGAACTGAACTGAACTGAACTGAAACAGGTTTTAGATGTGAACTGCTGCTAGTAATTTATAACCTTAGGCAAGGAAGAGGTCTGCAGTTGAAGAAATCCCTGAAGCTCTCAGAGACAAAAAAATGTCTACTGAGAATCATCCGAAGAAATGGGACAAATTGGTTCATAAGTGCTTGCTGGAAGCATGGTGCATTTATGCAGTCTATCCCTTGTACTACTCAGATTCAGATATTCATATATATTTGTGGAAAGCTCCTCTTGCAATTTAAAAGGAACTCTCATTCAGGAGAGACAGAGGAGAAAGGTGAATGGGACAACTATAGCCCTTCCTGTTACAGCTGATCTTGGTACAACAAATGATACTTATTTCTCCTCTACATTCTAGAGTTCTATATCCACAGCTAACACTTCTACTAATCTTAATGGTTTAGTTACAGTAGTCCATCCTTTTGAATGGTTTAGTTACAGTAGTCCATCCTTTTGAAGGAGGTCACCATTCTCCAGGTCAAACAACAGGGAGGGAACACAACACTGCCTATCAACAAAAGATTGGATAAAAGATTTACTGAGCATGACCCCACCCATCAGAACAAGAACCAGTTTCCACATCACTCAGTCTCTCCTATCAGGAAGATTCCATAAGACTCTTATCCTTATCCATCAGAGGGCAGGCAGAATGAAAACAACAATCACAGAAAACTAGTCAAACTAATCACATGGACCAGGGCCTTGTCTAACTCAATGAAACTATGAGTTATGCTGTATAGGGCCACCCAAGATGGATGGGTCGTGGTGTAGAGTTCTGGCAAAACATGGTCCATTGGAGAAGGAAATGGCAAACCACATCAGTATTCTTGCCTTGAGAGCCCCATGAACAGTATGAAAAGGCAAAAAGATAGGACACTGAAAGATGAACTCCCCAGGTGGGTAGGTGTCCAGTATGCTACTGGAGACCAGTGGAGAAATTAACTCCAGAGAGAATGAAGAGAGGGAGCCAAAGCAAAAACAACACATCGTTGTGGATGTGACTGATAATGGAAGTAAAGTCCAATGTTGTAAAGAACAATATTTCATAGGAACATAGGATATTAGGTCCATGAATCAAGGCAAGTTGGAAGTGGTCAAACAGGAGCTGACAAGAGTGAGCATCGACATTTTAGGAATTAGTGAACTAAAATGGACCGGAATGGGTGAATTTAACTCAGATGGCCATTATATCTACTACTGTGGGTGAGAATCCCTTAGAAGAAATGGAGTAGCCCTCATAGTCAACAAAAATGTCCTAAATGCAGACTCTTTGAGATTGGATGCAATCTCAAAAATGACAGAATGACCTCTGTTTGTTTCTGCAACAAACCATTCAATATCACAGTAATCCAAGTCTATGGCCCAACCAGTAATGTTGAAGAAGCTGAACAGTTCTATAAAGACCTGCAAAACCTTTAGAACTGACACTCAAAAAAGATGTCATTTTCATTATAGGGAACTGGAATGCAAAAGTAGGAAGTCAAGAGATACTGGAGTAAATTTGGCCTTGGAGTACAAAACAAAGCAGGTCAAAGGCTAACAGAGTTTTGGCAAGAGAACACACTCATCATAGCAAATACCCTCTTCCAACAACATAAGAGAAGACTCTGTACATGGACATCACCAGATGGTCAATACCGAAATCTGATTGATCATATTCTTAGCAGCCAAAGATGGAGAAGCTCTATACAGTCATTAAAAACAAGACCTGGAGCTGACTGTGGAACACACCATGAATTCCGTATTGCCAAATTCAGACTTAAATTGAAGAAAGTAGGGAAAATCTCTGGACCATTCAGGTATGACCTAAATCAAATCCCTTACCATTATACAGTGGAAGTCACAAATAGATTCAAGGGATTAGATCTGATAGAGTGCCTGAAGAACTATGGACAGAGGTTCGTGACATTGTACAAGAGGCAATGATCAATACCACTTCCAAGAGAGAGAAGTGTAAAAAGGTAAAATAGTTGTGTGAGGAGGCCTTACAAATAGCTGATAAAAGAAGAGAAGCTAAGACAAAGGAGAAAAGGAAATATATGCTCATTTTAATGCATAGTTCCAAAGAAAGTAAGGAGAGGAGAGAAAGCCTTCTTCAGTGATAAATACAAAGAAATAGAGGAAAACAACAGAATGGAAAAGACTAGTGATCTATTCAATAAAGTTAGAGATATCAATGGAATATTTTATGCATAGATGGGCACAATAAAGATCAGAAACAGTATAGACAAAACAGAAGCAGAAGATATTAAGAATAGGTAGCAAGAATACACAGAATTATACAAAAAATATCTTCATGACCCAAATAACCACGATGGTGTGATTAATCACCTAGAGCAGAAATCCTGGTATGGAAAGTCAAGTGGGCCTTAGGAAGCATCACTATGAACAAAGCTAGTGGAGGTGATGGAATTCCAGGTGAGCTATTTCAAATCCTAAAAGATGATTCTGTGAAAGTGCTGCATTCAATATGGCAGCAAATCTGGAAAACTCAGTGGTGGCCACAGGACTGGAAAAGGTCAGTTTTCATTCCAATCCCAAAGAAAGGCAACACCAAAGAATGTTCAAACTACCCCACAATAACACTCATCTCACGATAGCAAAATAATGCTCAAAACTGCAAGTCAGTCTTTAACAGTATGTGAATTGTGAGCTTCCAGATGTTCAAGCTGGATTTAGAAAAGGCAGAGGAACCAGAGATCAAATTGCCAACATCCATTGGATCATTGAAAAAGCAGGAGAGTTCCAGAAAAATATCTATTTGTGCTTTATTGACTATGCCAAAGGCTATGACTGTGTGAATCACAACAAGTGTGGAAATTTCTTCAAGTGATCAGAATACCTGACCACATTGCCTGCCTCCTGAGAAATCTGTATGCACGTCAAGAAGCAACAGTTAGAACTGGACATGGAACAACAGACTGGTTGCAAATTGTGAAAGGAGTACTTCAAGGCTGTATATTGTCACCCTGCTTATTTAATTTATATGCAGAGTATATCATGTGAAATGCCAGGCTGGATGAAGCACAAGTTGGAAAGACGATTGCCGGGAGAAATATCAATAACCTTAGATATGCAGATGACACCACCCTCATGACAGAAAGCAAAAAAGAACTAAAGAGGCTCTTTGTGAAAGTGAAAGAAGAGAGTGAAAATGTTGGCTTAAAACCTAACATTCAGAAAACTAAGATCATGGCAACCGGTCCCATCACTTCATGGTAAATAAATGGGGGAACAGTGACAGACTTTATTACTTTAGGCTCCAAAATCACTGCAAATACTGGCTTCAGCCATGAAACTAAAAGATGCTTGCTCCTTGGAAGAAAAGCTATTACCAATCTAGAAAGCATATTAAAAAGCAGAGACATTACTTTGCCAACAAAGGTCTATCTAGTCAAAGCTATGGTTTTTCCAGTAGTCGTGTATAGATGTGAGAGTTGGACTATAATGAAATCTGAGCACCAAAGAATTGATGCTTTTGAACTGTGGTGCTGGAGAAGACTCTTGAGAGTCCCTTGGACTGCAAGGAGATCAAGTTCCATCCTAAAGGAAATCAGTCCTGAATATTTATTGGAAGGACTGATGCTGAAGCTGCACCTCCAATACTTTGGCCACCTGATGCGAAGAACTGACTTATTGGAAAAGACCCTGATGCTGGGAAAGATGGAAGGCAGGAAGAGAAGGGGACTGCAAAGGATGAGATGGTTGGATGGCATCACCGACTCAATGGACATGAGTTTGAGCTAGCTCTAGGAGTTGGTGATGGACAGGGAAGCCTGGCATGCTGCAGTCCATGGGGTTGCATAGAGCTAGACATGACTAAGCGACTGAACTGAACTGAACTTATAATGTCTTAGACTGACTTCAATCCAAAGGCTAGTGATGGTGCTGGCATCATTGAATTTCAGCAAACTTAAGCAGTTTAGAAGGCAGAGAGGCAAGAGTTTGTTCAGCTTCACTAAAATATTTCTCAAGTAGAGAAACTAGAACAGAAAATTTCTAGAATAATATGACATCCAGTATTCTATTGGATTTCTTGATTAACCATCAATTTAAATTTGTGAGAAATCACTCTGTATACAGAAGATTATCTGACATTGTGGGGCGGTGGGGGAGGGTGAGAAGTACAACAGCTAGGAAATATCTGTACTTCTTTTTACTAAAAAATGACTTTCAAAGGAGGTGGATAAATTGAAATAGCATCTCCATTTTTATTCTATCCACATGGTTGGCAAAATGTAATTGTTAGAAAACAAGGCTGCTTACTTTACTGTCTGGTGAAAGCCATTTTAGACTTGGAACAGGTTGATTGCTTGCTTTTTAAATTTCTTTTTTTTTTTTTAACTCTGGCCAACTTTTTAGAAGAAAATTTGGTTCTGACCCAAATGTCAGCTTTTAAATAAAATCAGCAAATAATTTTTTTAGTGTAGAAATAAGACCAAGGATCCACATTTCCCAATAGAAATACTTTTTTCTTCTTTTTTAAGAAAATAATTCTGTTATCTTTTCTGGAAGCCTATTAAAATTAAAGGAGGTCCTTCAGTTCAGTTCAGTTCAATTCAGTTCAGTTGCTCAGTTGTGTCCGACTCTCTGCAACCCCATGAATCACAGCACGCCAGGCCTCCCTGTCTATCACCAACTCCCAGAGTTCACTCAAACTCATGTCCACAGAGTCGGTGATGCCATCCATCCATCTCATTCTCTGTCGTCCCCTTCTCCTCCCGCCCCCAACCTTTCCCAGCATCAGAGTCTTTTCCAGTGAGTCAACTCGTCGCATGAGGTGGCCAAAGTATTAAAGTTTCAGCTTCAGCATCAGTCCTTCCAATGAACACCCAACAAACATAAGAATATTTTTCATTATTTCTATCATTGATGTTTGATTCTGTAAAAACTCATTTAAAATGATTGGAGCGGATGCATTCTGTTTTGGATTGAACATACAAGTTATATGGTGGTGGGAGACATTTCACTGACTGAACATGTAAACACATTTTTTTGTGGAAAAAGTTATTGCTGAAGAATGAGATATGTTAAACTAGAGAAGCAGAGTCATAGTAGAAAAATTAGTTGCTTAAACATGACTCTTAAAAATAAAATAAAGAAGAAAAAGGGAAATAAAAGCCTTTTGACTTCCAGGATACCTGTTGGCATTTTAAATTATAATTAAAAATCACATGTAATGTTATGATCATAGATGATACCTTAGTATCAAAATAATGGGAATGAATAGGAGGAAATAGGGCCTGACGAAGTTGAAGAACATAGTCCATGGCATTGAGGTAAGTAGTACCAAGTCAGTCCTAAAGGAAATCAACCCAGAAATAGTCATTTGGAGAAAGATGCTGAAGCTGAAACTCCAAGACTTTGGCTACCTGATACAAACAGCCAACTCACCGGAAAAGACTCTGCTGCTGGGAAAGACTGAAGGCCAAATTGGAGGGGATTTCAGAGGATGAGATGGTTAGATAGCACCGTTGACACAATGGATGTACATTTGAGCAAACTCTGGGAGATAGTGGAGGAGATAGGCACCTAGTGTGCTTCAGTCCATGGGGTCACAAAGAGATGGACATGACTTAGCAACTGAACAACAACAGCAACGAAACACTTAATTGATTAAAAAATTTTCCAATTTCATTACACTATCCACATGGCTAAAAAATTTTCTTAAAATCCAGTAATCTCCTGATTGACTTCTGAAATGGCAGAAGGAGAACCTGGTGAACTTACTCTTCTTCTAAAACAATGGCAGTGTGATGAACACAATTGAAATCAACCATTTCCAAACTCTGGAAATTCACCAAATCCACAGAATAAACTAAAATAGTATCTATCCATGAGAAACTACCAAACTTGAAGAAGCTGATGGAGTCTATGGCATTTTAACATGAAGCTATTCCTGGTTTCAGTACTCGCTCAGTCGTGTCCAACTCTTTGCGACCCCATGAATCACAGCATGCCAGGCCTCCCTGTCCATCACCAGCTCCCGGAGTTCACGCAAACTCATGTCCATCGAGTCGGTGATGCTGGATCATCCCCAGAGCATAGTAAATACTTTGTCTGAACTTGCAGATCTCCAGAAGGTCTCTATTCTCAGAGTGTGGTGGTGATTTGATCTGATTCAGAGCTCAGTTGAGGTTTGCGGTCTACCACCATGGCATTACCAAAACAATAGCAAACTCTGGCAACATCTCAGCTGTCTAAAGATGTGATTTCAATTTTTAACATTTACTTTTCATTCAGACAAAATGGATTACACTGTGTAGCTGTCTTTTTGAAATCTTAAACTTTATCTTTGAGACTTTGCTGTATCAGTATACACCAAACTATCTTATTCTCCCTTTTATATTTTCTTGGCAAAAGACAAATATTTTTAATCTAACTTTGCAAATTCTCCATGCATTCAGATGAGTGAAACTGGAACACACAGACACCTATTCAACCATTCTGACTGGCCTCACCTTAAATTAATGACCATGAATCCCAGGCAGGTTGGTTATGAGTCTGGGCAATCATGCCACATTTCTCTTGTCCAAGTATTCTCTTAGTCAAGATGACTGTTTCAACACCTCTGTTCTCCTTTTTAATCTTCTTCAGCTAATGAAAGAGCTTCAAATTCACTGTGAAAGTTGAAACAGTTAAGTTAGAATTTTGAAAAAGCTCCTTATACAAGTACCCACTTTCACTCACAAATGTCCACCCTCTGTCACATTTCCATATATATACCATTCTCTCATTTAAAATTATTTCTCCCTCCATTTATTCAAGGAATCTTTCCTTGCATGATCAATGATATGTCTTCAACAATTTCACTTGCTATCTTATATCACCTATCTTTGTGATCTGTGATTATTCTCATCACTCTACAAACAGGCTGTGATGTCTTGCATCTTACCAACACCTTCCAACAGTGGAAGTCAAGGCACCATAGAAAAATGGTGGGGACAATATGCGGTACTTCAAACAGCCTTCTGGATTAGCCCATCACTTTGGCCTTCAGTGCAGGGAAAAAATCTTCAGGCTGTATACTTTGAAAAGATATCTGGTTAAAATCCCAATTTGTCAACAAACCTGATCTGAGTAAAGATGCTCACTTCTATCTCCTAGCCAAAGAAAAAAAGGAAAATGAGCAGCCTATAAAATTACAATTTTGCAGTTTTAAGTTGGGTAGCCTAGATGCATATGACAAAACTTGTCATGAAGAGTTGCCAGAGATTTATGAAGCTTAATATTAACCTCGCAAAGAGTTGGACACGACTGAGCGACAGAACGGAACGGAACGGAACGGAATATTAACCTTACTCTTTGATGAGGATTTGAGAAACCATTTGATGGTGAGCAGTATCAAGTTATCTACCTTCACGTATATGAATGAGGTTATGCAGCCTCCTCCCTCAAGTATATGATGGAAGAAATCAGAAAATTAGGACACTGGTGAATTATATAAGACAACATGCTTCTCTCCAGGAAGAAGAAGCTACTATTGGAGTTATCAGTTTCTAGAATAAGTCTGACCTGCACAGTCAGGACTCAATCTATATGAATTTATGTCCTGGAGAGTAATCAGTTCAGTTCAGTTCAGTCGCTCAGTCGTGTCCAACTCTCCACGACCCCATGAATCACAGCACTCCAGGCCTCCCTGTGCATCATCAACTCCCGGAGTTCACTCAAACTCATGTCCACAGAGTCAGTGATGCCATCCAGCCATCTCATTCTCCGTCCTCCCCTTCTCCTCCCGCCCCCAACCTTTCCCAGCATCAGAGTCTTTTCCAGTGAGTCAACTCGTCGCATGAGGTGGCCAAAGTATTGGAGTTTCAGCTTTAGCATCAGTCCTTCCAATGAACACCCAGGATCGATCTCCTTTAGAATGGACTGGTTGGATCTCCTTGCAGTATAAGGGACTCTCAAGAGTCTTCTCCAACACCACAGTTCAAAAGCATCTTTTCTTCGGCGATCAGCTTTCCTCACAGTCCAACTCTCACATCCATACATGACCACGGGAAAAACCATAGCCTTGACTAGATGGACCTTGGTTGGCAAAGTAATGTCTCTGCTTTCTAATATATTATCAAGGTTGGTCATAACTTTCCTTCCAAGGAGTAAACGTCTTTTAATTTTATGGCTGCAATTAGCATCTGCAGTGATTTTGGAGCCCCCCAAAATAAAGTCTGACACTGTTTCCACTGTTTCCCCATCTATTTCCCATGAAGTGATGGGACCAGATGCCATGATCTTCATTTTCTGAATGTTGAGCTTCAAGCCAACTTTTTCACTCTCCTCTTTCACTTTCCTCAAAAGGCTTTTTAGTTCCTCTTCGCTTTCTGCCATAAAGGTGGTGTTATCAATATCTGAGGTTATTGATATTTCTCCCAGAAATCTTGATTCCAGCTTGTGCTTCTTCCAGCCCAGCATTCCTCATGATATACTCTTCATATAAGTTAAATAAACAAGGTGACAATATACAACCTTGACGTACTCCTTTTCCTATTTGGAACCAGTCTTTTGTTCCATGTCCAGTTCTGTTGCCTCCTGACCTGCATACAGGTTTCTCAAGAGGCAGGTCAGGTGGTCTGGTATTCCCATCTCTTTCAGAATTTTCCACGGTTTGTTGTGATCCACATAGGAGATACCAAATGAATGAATGTTACCTAGGCTAGGTCAAATACTGTTAAATATTTTAATCAACTGATTGAGAAGTAGAGGGAAATACACTGATTACCTTAACAAATGAGGAAAAGTAGAGGAAATTGCTTATTCTTTGGATAGGATTATGATACCATGCTTTCTTGAAATCAGAGCTCTCTTTTCACCTATAAAAATTAGATTTTTCTAAAGAAAAGAAAAATTGTTAAACAAATGACCAACAAATCTATATTTTAAGTAACTATATTTTCTTTTCTCCCATACACATATCTGTGCTCCCTCTAGCTCTAACAATCTGAAATAAGGTATTGAATTGGACAAATATTTCTTAAAATAAAAATAACCTAGAATGATTAAATATTTTGGAAAGTACAGAAACTATATAAAATGTTATATCTTATGAAAAAAAAAAAGACTATGTAACATAGTTTAGAACTAGATTTTCTCCAGAGAAATAAGGCCCAAGATTCCTTTCAATTAGGCAATTAAAATTGAAAGTTTTTGAAACACATTTCAGGATTACAGTGAAGAAGAAAAGAAGAAGGTTGGAGCTAAGCCAGTTACAGTGATTTATTAATATCCAATCATACTTCAGTTTTGCAACAAAATGAAAACTAAGGAGACATGACACCAGAAGTTCTTCTGAGAATATGAGCCTTTGTTTCTCAAAGTAAGTGAAGTACGTATTTTCATAAGCTTTGTAGTGCTTTGTTAGGTATAGAGAATCAGACTGTTTAAATTGTTTTAAAATGTGGGAAAATAAGTTCATATATTTTATTTTGTGACAGATTTGAAACATTTAGAAATAAAAATATACTAAATTTGAGTAGGATACCATTTTTTCTAGAATTCTGATAAACAGGTGGTTTGATAATGGGAAAGTATCATAAAAGAGATTAGTAATATTCCAATAAGTTTACATTTGCTTCAGTTCAGTTCAGTTCAGTCGCTCAGTCGTGTCATAAGAGGACATTATTTAAACATTGGAAAGACTTGACTCATTTCATTTCATTATTCCATATTATATGTCTGTCAAAAAGACATAAGATATAACTCATGAGGGAGGTTAAAAAAAAAACAACAACTGGTGAATAGAAGGGACTAATTGATTATCAAAATCTCATCCAGCATAGGAATTCAATAGATTTTGCTCTCTAAAATCTATCAACTTCTCAAAGCAAAAATGTTGATTTTTTATTATGTGTAATTTCTACCAAAGTGTTAAATTATAATTATGCACACAAATAATATTTAACATGTTGAATCACAGAAGGATGTAACAAGATAAAATATAAAGGAAGATTCACAAATTATACCATCCTTTATTAAATAAATGAGTATTTAAATGGTTATAAAGACAGTTGAATTTTGGCAAAACAGAATAATATACCAAAAGCAAGACTATATGAATGAGCATTAGTCCTCTGTATGTCATCTTTGAGCTTTCACTTATCATGTGCTACAAAAGAAAAGAGTATAGTCATTTATATCTGTTATGACAAAAACTGTTGAGCTTCCTCTCCTTAGGAATAAACATAGAGTAGAATAAGCAGACGCGACGCGAGAGATGCCTCCCCGGCGCAACAAACCACGCAAAGAGGTGCGGCCGTGAGGAGCTACCCCACGCCTGAGGCCAGGGCCGGCGGCCGAGAGGAGCTACCCCAGGTCCAACAGGCGGTGGCTGCGCCGGCGCAGGAGGGCCGAGAGGAGCTCCTCCACGTTCAAGGTCAGGAGGGGCAGCCTTGAGGAGATACCCCTCGTCCAAGGTAAGGTACAGCGGCTGCACTTTGCTGGAGCAGCTGTGAAGAGATTTTCCACGACCAAGGTAAGAGAAACCCAAATAAGACGGTAGGTATTGCTGGGGGGCATCAGAGGGCAGACACACTGAAATCATAATCACAGGAAACAAGCCGATCTGATCACATGGACCACAGCCGAATGTGGTTCACTGGAGAAGGAAATGGCAAACCAGTATACTTGCCTTGAGAACCCCATGAACAGTAACAAAGGGCAAGATGATAGGATACTGAATGAGGAATTCCCCAGGTCGGTAGGTGCCCAGTATGCTACTGGAGCTCAGTGGAGAAATAACTCCAGAAAGAATGAAGGGATGGAGCCAAAGCAAAACAAATACCCAGTTCTGGATGTGATTGGTGATAGAAGTAAGGTCCGAAGCTTTAAGAGCATTATTGCATAGGAACCTGGAATGTTAGGTCCGTGAATCAAGGCAAATTGGAAGTGGTCAAACAGGAGATGACAAGAGTGAACGTAGACATTCTAGGAATCAGTGAATTAAAATAGACTGGAATGGGTGAATTTAACTCGGATGACCATTATATCTACTACTGTGGGCAGGAATCCCTTCGAAGAAATGGAGTAGCCATCATGGTCAACAAAAGAGTCCGAAATGCAGTACTTGGATGCAATCTTAAAAATGACAGAATGATTTCTGTTCGTTTCCAAGGCAACCATTCAATATTACAGTAATCCAGGCCTATGCCTCAACCAGTAATGCTGAAGAAGCCGAAGTTAACCGGTTCTATGAAGACCTACAAGACCTTTTAGAACTAACACCCAAAAAAGATGTCCTTTTCATTATAGGGGACTGGAATGCAAAAGTAGGAAGTCAAGAAACACCTGAGGTAACAGGCAAATTTGGCCTTGGAGCACGGAATGAAGCAGGGCAAAGGCTAATAGAGTTTTGTCAAGAGAATGCACTGGTCATAGCAAACACTCTCTTCCAACAACACAAGAGAAGACTCTACACATGGACATCACCAGATGGTCAACACCGAAATCAGATTGATTATATTCTTTGCAACCAAAGATGGAGAAGCTGTATATAGTTAGCGAAAACAAGACCAGGAGCTGACTGTGGCTCAGATCATGAACTCCTTATTGCCAAATTCAGACTTAAATTGAAGAAAGTAGGGAAAACCACTAGACCATTCAGATATGACCTCAATCAAATTCCTTATGATTATACAGTGGAAGTGAGAAATAGATTTAAGGGACTAGATCTGATTGATAGAGTGCCTGATGAACTCTGGACGGAGGTTCGTGACATTGTACAGGAGACAGGGACCAAGACCATCCCCATGGAAAAGAAATGCAAAAGAGCGAAATGGCTGTCTGAGGAGGCCTTACAAATAGCTGTGAAAAGAAGAGAGGCGAAAAGCAAAGGAGAAAAGGAAAGATATAAACATCTGAATGCAGAGTTCCAAAGAATAGCAAGGAGAGATAAGAAAGACTTCCTCAGTGATCAATGCAAAGAAATAGAGGAAAACAACAGAATAGGAAAAACAAGAGACCTCTTCAAGAAAATTAGAGATTCCAAGGGAACATTTCATGCAAAGATGGGCTCAATAAAGGACAGAAATGGTATGGACCTAACAGAAGCAGAAGATATTAAGAAGAGGTGGCAGGAATACACAGAAGAACTGTACAAAAAAGATCTTCACGACCAAGATAGTCACGATAATGTGATCACTGACCTAGAGCCAGACATCTTGGAATGTGAAGTCAAGTGGGCCTTAGAAAGCATCACTACTAACAAAGCTAGTGGTGGTGATGGAATTCCAGTTGAGCTGTTTCAAGTCTTGAAAGATGATGCTGTGAAAGTGCTGCACTCAATATGCCAGCAGATTTGGAAAACTCAGCAGTGGCCACAGGACTGGAAGAGGTCAGTCTTCATTCCAATCCCAAAGAAAGGCAATGCCAAAGAATGCTCAAACTACCGCACAATTGCACTCATCTCACACGCTAGCAAAGTCATGCTCAAAATTCTCCAAGCCAGGCTTCAGCAGTATGTAAACCGTGAACTCCCAGATGTTCAAGCAGGTTTTAGAAAAGGCAGAGGCACCAGAGATCAAATTGCCAACATCCGCTGGATCATGGAGAAAGCAAGAGAGTTCCAGAAGAGCATCTATTTCTGCTTCATTGACTATGCCAAAGCCTTTGACTGTGTGGATCACAATAAACTGTGGAACATTCTGAAAGAGATGGGAATCCCAGACCACCTGACCTGCCTCTTGAGAAACCTGTATGCAGGTCAGGAAGCAACAGTTAGAACTGGACATGGAACAACAGACTGGTTCCAAATAGGAAAAGGAGTACGTCAAGGTTGTATATTGTCACCTTGCTTATTTAACTTATATGCAGAGTACATCATGAGGAACGCTGGGCTGGAAGAAGCACAAGCTGGAATCAAGATTGCTGGGAGAAATATCAATAACCTCAGATATGCAGATGACACTACCCTTATGGCAGAAAGTGAAGAGGAACTCAAAAGCCTCTTGATGAAAGTGAAAGAGGAGAGTGAAAAGGTTGGCTTGAAGCTCAACATTCAGAAAACAAAGATCATGGCATCTGGTCCCATCACTTCATGGGAAATAGATGGAAAAACAGTGGAAAAAGTGTCAGACTTTATTTTTTTGGGCTCCAAAATCACTGTGAATGCTGATTGCAGCCATGAAATTAAAAGACGCTTACTCCTTGGAAGGAAAGTTATGACCAACATTGATAGTATATTAAAAAGCAGAGCCATCACTTTGCCAACCAAGGTCCATCTAGTCAAGGCAATGGTTTTTCCCGTGGTCATGTATGGATGTGAGAGTTGGACTGTGAAGAAAGCTGATCGCCGAAGAATCGATGCTTTTGAACTGTGGTGTTGGAGAAGACTCTTGAGAGTCCCTTATACCGCAAGGAGATCCAACCAGTCCATTCTAAAGGAGATCAATCCTGGATGTTCATTGGAGGGACTGATGCTAAAGCTGAAACTGCAATACTTCAGCCACCTCATGCGACGAGTTGACTCATGGGAAAATACTCTGATGCTGGGAAAGGTTGGGGGCGGCAGGAGAAGGGGACGACGGAGAATTAGATGGCTGGATGGCATCACCGACTCTGTGGACATGAGTTTGAGTGTACTCCGGAAGTTGGTGATGGACAGGGGGACCTGGCGTGCTGTGATTCATGGGGTCGCGGAGAGTCGGACACGACTGAGCGACTGAACTGAACTGAACTGAACTGAGAAGTTTCAGAAAAGATCTATAATCATGAGTTATTCACTGTTGGCATTTCTCCCCTCTATTCAACAGAACCAAAATCTCTTTGCTTAACACTTGTGCAAATTTACATATCTGCAATAAAAGAAATTTAAACTACTGTATGTGTTAAATTTTCAAGAAGCTTTGGATTTTTATCTCTCGATGAATTCCAAAACAGGATAGATTCACATAAAAATGTATATCTGAAAAGTTTTCAATTTCTAAATATTATTGCTATTTACCCAACCCCATTTTTAAGAGAAAGACTATACCTTAATTTTCTGATAGGATATTTCATGTAAAAAATGTGTACACAGAAATTAGAATGAATACTAAAATTGTGTGTGAAGACAGAACAAAGCAAGGGATTATTTTTTCATAAAGTAAGAATGGCAAGTATGTTTCTCTATGGCTGAAATTTCAATTTACAGGCAATTAACAAACTAGATGTTACTTTATCCATTATTTCTCTTCAGGAGTCAGACTGCCTAGGCAGAGCGCACTACTGGGAAGCCATCTATACTCATCGCTGAAACTGTCAAAAAGCTGTCAAAATAATGTGCTGAAACAACACAGAAAAATTCAACAAAACAAAAGAGAATTATCTCTGAATTGGGGCAATAAAAATTAGAAGCTGGATCATTTCATCAGGGAAAACACTTCTATTTTTCAGATGGTGATTTCAGCAAGATTTGTGTGGGAGAAGGCAGTGAGAATGCTTGCAAAAATCACATACTAAATAACTAAGATGCCTTTCAGTAAGTAAGATCAACTGTGGTACATCCAAATAATAGAATATTATTCAACACTAAAAAGAAGTGCTATCAAGCCATGAAAGACATGGGGGAAACTTAAATGCATATTACTAAGTGAAAGAAGCCAAATGAAAGGCTATGTCTGATTTTAACTATGTAATGTCCTAGAAAAACAAAACTATGGAGACAGTAAGAGGATCACTTGTTGCCAGGGATTGTACAAGAAAGAAGGATAAATAGGCAGAGCAGAGATGAGTTTTTTGGACTTTGACACTGTTCTATATAAAACTATACGTTTCTTTATAGGTTTATCAATACCCATAGACTATACTTATGTGAAGAGCCAACTCATTGGAAAATATCTTGATCCTGGGAAAAATTGAAGGAGAAGGGGGGTGGCAGAGGGTGAGATAATTAGATAGTATAACTGACTTAATGGACATGAATTTGAACAAACTCTGGGAGACAGTGGAGGACAAGGGCATCTGGCATGTTGCAGTCCATGGAGTCACAAAGAGTTTTATGTGACCTAGTGACTGAACAGCAACAACAACAAATAGACTGTGTAACACCAAAAGTGAATCCTAACACAGTTAACTATAGACTGGTTGATTTTGATGGGTCAGTGTAGGTTTGCTGATTATAACGATGCACAAGTCAGGTATAGGATGTTGATACTAAGTAAGGCTGTGGGTATGGGAGGCAATGGTTATATGAGAACTCTTTGCAATTTCTACTCCATTTTGCTGTGAACCTGAAATTGCTCCAAAAAGGCCTTTGTTAGAAATAGACTTACACACTTATATTTATGTATGTCTGTGTACATGTACATACATACATTTCACAGTCACCTTGTTAAGATATGCAGTAAACTGTGTGGCATGTGGTTGATATACTAGGTGATTTATTTATTTATTTTTTCTGGTTAGTTTGGTTTCTGAAGTTAGTTAACTAGGAACATATACACAAATACTTCAATGCTTCTTACTGAAAGTAGTATCTTCTTTGCACTGAGATGTAAAACCAGCCTTTAAGAGAGGACTTCAAAATTAGAGTTAAGTAATAGTGACCTTTTGAGGGAGCAACCAAAACACTTCATCTTAGTACTTTTAAAATACATTTCCCTAAGATCAAACAGTGTATATTTACAGTATAAGAAATATTGACATATGCAATGTGAATAATTTATTACATGATTTTCAAACCTCAGGAATAGATGACCTTAGAATATTCAAATCTGATACCAATGAACAAATCAGTATATTTTAGCTCTATATTTAGCAAAATAGTCCTCAGCTAGAAATCTGTCAAGCTCCCATCAACAACAAAACAGATAGCTAAGATGTAGAATACTATACATCAATGAGAGTAATCAGCCTAAAACTACACAATAAAATAGGGATAATATTTGCAAGCAGACCAAAAGAGTATATATTGTATGATTCTGTATTTAAATAAAGAAGAAAACAACCCAATCTGATGTTAGGTTACTGGTTTTCTTTGAGAACAAGGTCTCGACTTGAAAAGGGCTTATGAAAGTCTTCTGAGGGTGATGGAAATGTTCTGTTTCTTGACTTGGAAACACATTACCAGGGCTAAGTTCAACTTGTAAAGTTGATCAAGGGGTATGATAAATAATATGTGCCAATTTTTCCAGGGGATCTTCCCAATCCAGGGATCAAACTCAGGTCTCCTGAACTGAAGGCAGGTTCTTTATTGTCTGAACCACCAGGGAAGTACCCTATGTTTGCTATTGTAACTCTTTTACTATACGCCTAGTAATGCACTGAAACTGAGAGGGCAGAAGAAGCATGTGCTGAGTCACTTCAGTCATGTCCGACTTTTTATGACGGTATGGACTGTAGTCTGCCAGGCTCCTCTGTCCACAGGATTTGCCAGGCAAGAAGAATACTGGAGTAGGTTGCCATTTCCTGCTCAGGGTGTCTTCCCAATCCAGGGGTCGAACCAGAGTCTCTTGTATTGCAGGCAGATTCTTTACTGCTGAGCCACTGGTGAAGCCCCAAAAGAAGCATAGTATAGTGTCTAATCTGTATCCTTACAGCCCAGATAAGGAGAGAAACCTAACATGTATGGAAATATTAAAATGTTTATTTCAGCTGGGAAGAATATGATTAAAGCTCAAGTGTTATAAATGTTTGTATAGATCAAAGGAAGACACTAATGGAATCTAACATAGGCAGATAAGGAATATTGAAAGGTGGATTTGAAATATGCATCAAAGTATAACTAGACAAATTCTAGTCTCAGCCTAAAGCTGTAACAATTCAAAGATTTCACTTACAATACTTTTGGGGCAATAGTATCAACAATTATCTGTAAGATAATTCTCACTTATAAGATATCTGTTGTTCAGTCACTCAGTCACGTCCAAATCTTTGCAACCCATGAACTGCAGCATGCTGGGTTTCCCTGTTTGTCACTATCTCCTGAAGTTTTCTCAAATTCACATCCATTGAGTCAGTGATGCCATCTAACCATTACATCCTCTGTCATCCCTTTCTCCTCCTGCCTTCAATCTTTCCCAGCATCAGGGTCTTTTCCAATGAGACATACTACTTATGTTACTAATTATGTTACTTAATACTGTGTATTAAGTATGTCATAAGACATACAACGAGGGTGACCTGGATTCAATCCCTGGGTTGGAAATATCCCCTGGAGAAAAGAACGGCTACCCACTCCAGTATTCTAGCCTGGAGAATTCCATGGACTATATAGTCCATGGGGTCGCAAAAAGTTGGATATGACTGAGTGACTTTCACTTCAAGACATACTACTTATTAAGTCTACTGTCATTATCTAGTATCTTTCACATTCCGTAGTTCATTTGGTTTGTACTGCACTAATGAAGCACATTCAGAAAACAAAGATCATGGCATTTGGTCCTATCACTTCATCGGAAATAGATGGAAAAACAGTGGAAACAGTGTCAGACTTGATTGTTTTGGGCTCCAAAATCACTGCAGGTGCTGATTGCAGCCATGAAATTAAAAGACGCTTACTCCTTGGAAGGAAAGTTATGACCAACCTAGATTGTATATTAAAAAGCAGAGACATGACTTTGCCAACAAAGGTCCGTCTAGTCAAGGCTATGGTTTTTCCATATGGTCATGTATGGATGTGAGAGTTGGACTGTGAAGAAAGCTGATCGCCGAAGAATTGATGCTTTTGAACTGTGGTGTTGGAGAAGACTCTTGAGAGTCCCTTGGACTGCAAGGAGATCCAACCAGTCCATTCTAAAGGAGATCAATCCTGGGTGTTCATTGGAAGGACTGATGCTAAAGCTGAAACTCCAATACTTTGGCCACCTCATGCGACGAGTTGACTCACTGGAAAAGACTCTGATGCTGGGAAAGGTTGGGGGCGGGAGGAAAAGGGGACGACAGAAAATGAGATGGCTGGATGGCATCACCACTCTGTGGACATGAGTTTGAGTGAACTCCGGGAGTTGGTGATAGACAGGGAGGCCTGGCGTGCTGTGATTCATGGGGTCGCAGAGAGTCCGACACGACTGAGCGACTGAACTGAACTGAATGAAGCCAAAGTTTAATAATGATAGAGTTTTTGACTATTTTTATTTCAAACACATATTTGTTTTCTTATGTGTTAGTTAAGTTGATTCACCATTTCAATGGACAACAACAACAAAAAATGACTTAAGGAGTAATTATGAGGTGGTATATGTAAGAGGAAGCAGTGTCATTTTCATGTATAAACAAAAGTATTTGGACACACTTTTGCATATGTGCAACTATTTCCATTTTATATTCTAATCTCTTTACGGACAAATATTCTAGTAGTTTTACAATATTATCTGTACAATCAAGTCATTACTAACACATAATAAATAATTAGCAAAAGTGACTTTATCTACATTCATTTAATGTGTAAACCCTAAACTACAGTTTAGGTCTGCTTTCATACTTCTCTGTCTTACCCAAATCTGAAATTATCTGGAGAACTTTAATTACTCATCTTCAATGACCTTTGCTGAGTCATCATATCCACCAGTCTTTTTAGTCCTACAGAACTTTCATTAGACACTTTGATCATTACTCATTTTCTATTCTCCCCCGCCCCACCCCACACAACCTTAAACAATATTCAGAAACACCTAACCCAAAGAATCTCCTGATTTACACAGGTGCATATAGAGATATTCAAAATAAAAACTAGCAAAGCTGCTTTATACCTACATGCAAATGAACATATTCTATGTAAATAAGCTAGAGAAAATCAGATTTGTATATAGTGAAATTGCTTAGCCAAATAAACAAATTAAAGTAACTAAGCATCTAAGTATGTCGTTAAGAGTCAGCAATAACAATTATAATAAAGTACTATTGAAGCGTTAATTTTGTATCTTAGAGCTATATGCCAAAAAAATGTGAATTAGAAAAATGGATAATAGCATCTGGAGTTCTTCCAGTAACTCAGATATTCATGAAATTATTATATGAACCATGTGCTTGTGAAGTCATCACCAAACTTGTATATGCATTGAAACTTGGGAAATTGATACTACTGGGAAACTATGCCAGATTACTTCAGAGTTGGTTATTTTTCTAGAGACATGTTAATGCTAAAGACGAGAGAGACTAAAATTTCATCTTAGAAAAGGAAAACATTTTGTAAAAATTAATTCAAGACAATGTTTTTATGAGACGTTATTCCAGATCTGAAAGTCTGTATTCACTTTTGTTATAAATTTGTCTTTGGAAAGGGTCCTAAAACATACTTGGTTAACTGAGTTTTGTGTTCCTGTTCAAGACATGATCCTTGGAGCTGCTCGAAGATCTTTCAGGTCATTGCACATTGTGCCCTGCACAGCTTCATGAGTCCTCGAATTAGACCTCTAGGGCTGCTGTGACAGAGTTCCACAAATTGAGTGGTTAAAACAACAAATTTATTTTCTCACAGTTCTGAAGGCTAGAATTCCAAGGTCGTAGTGTAGCAAGGTCGTAGTGTAGCAGGGTCTTCCTTCCTTCTCTTCCATCAGAGACCTGTGATAGAGAGTCTGCTGCATGTCTTTCTCTTAACTTCTGGTGGTGGCTGGTTATCATCACTTGGCTTCTACCTGTCAACCCAGTTTCTGCCTTCATCTTCACATTGTGTTCTAGATGTTTGCAGCTGTATCTAAAAATTGCCCCTTTTGTCAGGACAATAGGCATATTGAATCTGGGGTTTACCTGTTCCAGTATGGTTTACGTGGCTGCTCAGTGGTAAAGAATCTCCCTGCCAATGCAGGAGACTGGAGGCGGGGTGGTGGCAGGCAGGGTTCAATCTCTGGGTTGGGAAGATGGCTTTGAGGAGTAAATGGCAACCCACTCCAGTATTTTTGCATGGGAAATCCCATGGACAGAGGGACCTGGTGGGCTCTAGTCCATAGGGTCACAAAAAATGTTGGATATGACTTAGCAACTAAACAACAAATTGTAGGATGGCATCATCTTAACTAATTACATCTATGACTCCTCTACTTCCAAATTAGATGACATTCTGAGGTACTGGGGAGTTAGGATTTTAATATTTAAATTTTGGGGGGTATACAACCAACAGTCCTCACCAATGTAAATCATATCATCTTTGTCGTGTCATAGCTGTGGACCTATCTTGCAGCATGATATTAGTCAGGATGAGACTCATAAAAAAGGCATAGCACTCCACATTAACTTTCACCATAGCTGGAAGAGCTCATCTCAGTTTATTTCTTTATGTGATAGTAGTACTAACTTTCAGAAACATGTATCATATTGTACTCATATTCATGATGTCTGGACTTGATGGCTAGTCTCCCTTTTACAAAGTAAATGACTATTAAATCAGATTTACTAGAATATTGTATGCTGCTGCTGCTGCTGCTAAGTCACTTCAGTCATGTCCAACTCTGTGTGACCCCATAGACGGCAGCCTACCAGGCTTCTCTGTCCCTGGGATTCTCCAGGCAAGAACACTGGAGAGGGTTGCCATTTCCTTCTCCAGGGCATGAAAGTGAAAAGTGACAGTGAAGTCGCTCAGTCATATCTGACTCAGCGACCCCATGGACTGCAGCCTACCAGGCTCCTCCGTCCATGGGATTTTCCAGGCAAGGGTCCTGGAGTGGGTTGCATTGCCTTCTCCAGAATATTGTATATGTA
Source organism: Moschus berezovskii (assembly GCF_049115385.1). Classification (NCBI taxonomy): domain Eukaryota; kingdom Metazoa; phylum Chordata; class Mammalia; order Artiodactyla; family Moschidae; genus Moschus; species Moschus berezovskii. The sequence continues at coordinate 85,889,667 of NC_142469.1, read as the reverse complement.
ATAAAATCCCAGCTAAATTTTAATGGTAAAGGCTGAAGAACTATTGTGATTTGTATATAAAAATTAAAATAATTACCAAAAAACCCCTCAATATTCTTAAAACTTATCCCATGTCTGCCTGCAGTCAGTTCCTTTCCCTCATTCCCCAGGATCTTGACAAGTGCTGATCTGCCTTCTATGACTATAGTTTTGTGTATCCTAGAAATTCATGTAAATGTATGCATAAAATATGTAATCTTTTCTCTATGGCTACTTTGATTTAGTGTATTGCTGTTGTTATTAATCCATATGGCAACACATATCAGTAGGCAATTCTTTTTAATGATGGGTTGTATTCCATTGTATGAATATATCACAATCTAGATATTCTACAATGGACATTTGGATTCTCTTCAGTTGAAGATTATTATACATAAAGCAAACATAATAACTAAGTAGATACCTTTGTATTTATTTATTTACTTTTAGTAATTACCTAGGAGTGATATTGTTGGTCATTGGACGAATATATACTTAGCTTTATGGGACATTTCCCAACTCTTAAAAAAGTGTTTGTACCATTTTTTAAAAAATATTGTACCATTAAAAATACATGAAAATTCTAGTTGCTCTATTTTCTCATAACACTTATTGTCAATTTTTCTAATTTTCGTCATTCAAAAGTATATCATTATATAACTTTAATTTGTATTTCCCTAAGTTGATCGCTAAAGAATTGATGCTTTTGAACTGTAGTGCTGGAGAAGACTCTTGAGAGTCCCTTGGACTGCAAAGAGATCCAACCAGTCCATTCTGAAGGAGATCGATCCTAGATGTTCATTGGAAGGACTGATGCTAAAGCTGAAACTCCAATACTTTGGCCACCTCATGCAAAGTGTTGACTCACTGGAAAAGAGTCTGATGCTGGGAGGGACTGGGGGTGGGAGGAGATGGGGACAACAGAGAATGAGATGGCTGGATGGCATGACCGACTGGATGGACATGAGTTTGAGTGAACTCCGGGAGTTGGTGATGGACAGGGAGGCTTGGTGTGCTGTGATTCATGGGGTCGCAGAGTTAGTCAGGACTGAGAGATTGAACTGAACTGAACTGAATGATCAGGAAATGGCAACCCACTCCAGTGTTCTTGCCTGGAGAATCCCAGGGATGGGGAAGCCTGGTGGGCTGCCGTCTATGGGGTCGCACAGAGTCAGACACGACTGAAGCGACTTAGCAGCAGCAGCAATGATCAGCGTGCTCTGATTCATGGAGTCGCAAAGAGTCAGACACGACTGAGCGACTGAACTGAACTGAACTGAATGATCAGTGGTATTATGAATATTTTTATAAGCTTATTAGTCGTTTGCAGATCATCTTTGGTAAGGTGTTAACTGTTTTCAAATAATTTGCCTTTTTTAAAAAATTTGAAAGCTAATATTGTTTTTAAACAGATTTGATAGAGCATTTGGAAAAACTTAAGGGTGAATTCAGAGGAAATGAAGCCAATGGGAAAAAAGTAAGCCAAGTACTAATTCAAGAAAAATAAATAAAAGGGAAGACAGTTATTGTTGACAATTTGATTCATCCATGAACATATGAACATGATCATGGAGTTTTTATTTCCTTAAAAAAAATTTTTTTTACAATGTTGTGTTGGTTTCTGTCATACAGCAATGCAAGTTAGCCGAAAGTATACATACACCCCTACGTCTCTAGTCTCCCTCCCCTCCCCATCCTCCCAGGTATCACAGAGCAGCCGACAGTGCTCCCTGTGCTACACGGCAACTTTTCATCAGCTATCCATCTCACACCTAATAATGTATACACGTCGATGCTGCTTTCTCTATTTGTCTCTTTCTCTGCCTCCTCCACTATATTCACAGATCCATTTTCTACATCTGCATCTCCTTTCCTTCCCTACAGTTAGGTTCATCAATACCATTTTGTTAGATTCCATATATTTGCCCACTTTTTGACTGGGTTATTTGGCTTCTTGTAGACTTATAAATTGTTTTTATCTTCTGGATATGGCAAATCGAATTGATTATTCTCAAAATATTAATCGAAACTTGCATTTCTGGAATAAATTCCACTTCTTCATGACATATCATTCCTTTTATGTATTGATGGGTTGAACCTGCTAATACAGTAGTAAGGTATTTTGTATCTATATTCAGTGAGGGATATCAGTTTGTATTTTTTTTCCTGTAAAGTTTCTATCTGGTTATTGTTATCAAAGCAATGATGGCTTCACAAAATGAACTGGGGAGTTTCCCTTTCCTTGTATTTAATGAAACAGATTGTGTAGAACTGGCATTTCCTTCTTAGATATTTGATGATAAGAGAAAGGGAAAATGTTTTCATTTTTGTTACCATTAAAATGATAGTTCATTTAAACTTTAGATCTCTGTTTCTTTTAATAAAACTTTCTGCAACATATTTCCCTTTTTTGTGAAAAGCATAAAAAGACAATTATTATTTTTTAAATGATTATATAAAACAGTATTTCTGGCATTAGGAACTAATGAAATTTCACTTTTTATATGATGAAGGAAATGGTTGTGAATATTAAATGAAACAAACGTTGTTAGTACATTGGTCTTGGTAAAGACTTGTAATTACTTAGCATCCTTTCTGTCTCTTAAGGTACAGAGTCTATATGTATAAAGATGGCTATTTCCCTTAATATATTTATGGTGCTTTATTTCCCACAAGTATCAAGACTCTTTGGTTTTCCTCAAAGTTAACTGACTTTCATTATCCAAATAATTTAGAAGATCTTTAAGGAATATTCTTTCAAATGGCTTTCATTATCTAATCTTAAAAAATGCATTAAGAACCTTCATGATTCTGGAAAGATTGGCATTATAATACAGCACAAGTAACTTGATCTAATTTTCTACTTAGATGTATATCTCCTCTAAGTTATAAAAGCTATTATAATGTGTTTCTAAATATGGATATAGATATTATATTCCATAATAGTGCTTTCATTTTCGTAAGGTAGACTAATGGAATTAACTTAACACTTTAATCTTCTCCCTTTCCAAAACATGAATTAAAACACTGTTCTTTAGTAGGATAGAAATATAAGCATGACAATGGTTATTTTAGAACTGTTCTGGGAGATATTTGGTAAGATGCATGCGAATAAAATATGCTTTTAACAAGGAATGCCATTGGTTGTTTCCAAAAATAAAGGAGCATTTTATTTAATGAATTTTTTATTCTTAAAACATTTTGCTTGCCTTTGTCAGATAAGATAAAAAAGAAAGAAAAATGTACAATGGTTTTATTAGTATTATTTGCAGTGAGAAACCATACTGCCATAAAAATCCTTCAGCATCCCAAATTTTATCCACTGTTTTTTAACACCTTCTTATTTTTCTCAGAAAGGAGGCTTTTGATTGCCTCAAAAAAGCTATTTCCTTGTCAATACATTTCATAGGCATTAGAATGACAAATATGGTACTTTTGAATGGGGTTTCCAAAATCAGCATATTCATGCATGTGTTCAGATGCTTTGAAAAATTTTGTTGTTGAATAAAATATCATTCAAGGCCAGAGACAGCTGCTTAAGGTAAGCCTAATACAGTGTAATCTACACCTACTGTTTTTCCACAGCTCATTAAAATCTTATGTAATTGGAAAGCAAAAGCAATAAAATATTTGTGTGGGTGTTGCTATGGTCAGTAATCTCCTTCCTTTGAGAGTCTTGTCTTTTTGATCTTCTGATTTTAAACACAATTCCTTCTTTATTTGACAGCTTCTGATTTGATTGACTGTTACTGTTACCATGTGTCAATCTTTCCACATGTTATTCTTGCTGAGTGTAACTGAGCCATTGGTATCAAGAATAGCAGCTCAGTGATTAGTGTTGAAACTAACTACAAGCTTAATGGGCTCAATATATTTTTGTTTAAAGTACTAACATGACAGCCCTTAACCAATTACACCATTGTATTTTTTCTCTAGTATCTCTAAAGTTGACTGCTATCTTAAATACCCTTTCCTTCTTTCAGCTACCCTTTTACTTTTTTGAATTTGCTAAAATCTATTTTGGATTCTTACCATAAATTAGTTTTCAGTTGTATAGTAATTTTGAAGAGATATCTGCCTCCATGTTCTACTTATTTGCTTTGTGATAATGATGTATTACTACTATTAATCCAAATTTCCTCAACTAGATATTAGCAGTTTGAAGACAGAAGGAGAAGAGGGCATCAAAGGATGAGATGGTTAGACAGCATCACTGACTCAATGGACATGAATTTGAGCAAACTCCAGGAAATAGTGCACAGGGAAGCATAGTATGCTGCAGTCTACAGTGTTGCAGAGTCAGACACAGCTGAGCAACTGATCAACAAGAGATATTAATAGCAATCATATTAATGAAGTAATATATTTAAAGCACACTTGACATTTAAGTAGTGCAAGGTATAACAGTTTAGCTTGTGTGATTATTTGGTTTAGACCATTATTAACAAAAAAATATTTTGAAACTTTAAAAGAGTAGTTTCTGAAGCATAGTAAAATTTTACAAAAAGATAATTTTGTCTAGATATATATAATGCTTATATTTCTAGATTAATGGAACTCAAATATACCCAAATATAAAGGGGGGAATGGATGTGAGAATTGGACTGTGAAGAAAGCTGATTGCCGAAGAATTGATGCTTTTGAACTGTGGTGTTGGAGAAGACTCTTGAGAGTCCCTTGGACTGCAAGGAGATCCAACCAGTCCATTCTAAAGGAGATCAGTCCTGGGTGTTCATTGGAGGGACTGATGCTAAAGCTGAAGCTCCAATACTTTGGCCACCTCATGCGGAGTTGACTCATTGGAAAAGACCCTGATGCTGGGAGGGATTGGGGGCAGGAGGAGAAGGGGACGACAGAGGATGAGATGGCTGGATGGCATCACCAAGTTGATGCACGTGAGTTTGAGTGAACTCCAGGAGTTGGTGATGGACAGAGAGGCCTGGCGTACTGTGATTCATGGGGTCGCAAAGAGTCGGACACGACTGAGCGACTGAACTGAACTGAACTGACTGAAAGTGGGGAATAAGTTATGAAAATTAAGCTGCTTGTTTTAAATCTTAAAAAGTCTTTCTTCTTTTACTAAAAAAGAAAATCATTCATTGAATTGGAACCTTATCCTTTGGTACTTAATCCAGAAGTCTGGCCTGTTGAAATTAAAGCTGATTTCACTTCATTTCATTTCATCTTTTTCCATATGCATTACTGTTCATCACAAACCATCATCAGTGTTTATGATGGAATACAAAAAACATCTACTGCCCCCTTATTTTCTTGTTTATGCAAGAACAGCTCATTAGAAAGACTGTAGATGTTCTGAATAGTTGTGTGTGTGTGTGTTTCCATTGAAATGCTTTCTTCCAATGTCACTGCCACTGCACTTGTCCTACATAAACAGTGGGGCTTGCTGTTCTCTTTTTATTATAATATACCATACACTATGTTTTATCACCCCACTTAGCTTTAAATATAATGGTTACATAAATTATGTAAGCATTCAGAGTGTGAAAAGAGGTCAACCAAAATTTTCAAAATAGAAATACTGATTTTAAAATGGCTACGTATGTCTCCTTTCCTTGACACTAAATCTTTTTATCAGTGTCCATTAGAGGGTGGTTAGAAAATTTACAATCAGTTCATCACAAATGCATAAGTTTCATCTAATGAGTAAAGAGGAAAACTCCATTGCAAAGGTTTTCATCAACTCCTCGACATATATGATTTGACAAACTTGCTTATTTTTTTAAATTTATCGTTTAATCTCTTTGGCCATGATATTCCATTCTTCTCTCTAATCAAATTATCTGCACTTGTACTGGCAGTTATCAAACGTGCCTGAATAACTAGTGGCCTTTCCTGAGTAAGTAGAAATTTTATTCACATAGCTGACTCTGATACATCCCTAAAGAAAAGGCATTTATTTATACTTAGAACTTAAGCAGTTCCTATCACCATGATCAAGATTCTGCCAGAGCTAGAATTAATTTAAGAAAAAGCTATTGCTAACAATATAGCACCTTGGACCTTGACAAAGGATGATTATATTTATGGCACTGGAGCTTCCCAGGTAGCACTAGTGTTAAAGAACCTGTCTGCCAATGCAGGAGAGTTAAAAGACAGGGGTTCAGTCTCTGGGTTGGGAAGATCCCCTCAAGGAGGTCATGGCAACCCACTCCAGTATTCTTGCCTGGAGAATCCCATGAACAGAGGACCCTGATGAGTTACAGTCCAAGGCTCACAACTAGTCAAACTACTGAAGTGATTTAGCATGCACATACATTCAAACTCTGGAGACAGTTGGTAAATTGTAAAGCTATTTATCTAACAAGTATAGTGTGAGCATTGCGAGCCTTTACCATCCTTTAAAGACAATTTAGTATTTAGACTGAGAGCACTGGACACTCTCTTAGAGACCAGGCAAGATGTAGAAAAGGATAGCTATGCATGTTATCTTAGATATATCTATACATGAAAATGATTAGTCTGGTAACTTGGGGTACAAAGTAATAGCTAAGTCTGAAAAGTGAGACAGTCAACATAAGGACACAGAGTATTAAGTTAATGGAGAAGGTCCAGGTGTACACAGAGAATACAATGAAATTATTCTTCACTCATTCATGTCTGGAGTAATTTTTGGTGCAAATTATTATACCTATATATTTATAATCGAAGATACAATTCTGGCATAATCTGTAATAAAAGTATCATATATGAACACTCTTAAGGATCTTACAAATAGGAAAGCAAAGATTAGATTTTATGTGATGGATTTTTTACATCATTCAGAGTTGTTAGTGCCGTCATTGAGGTTGGCAAGATTTAGAGTTTCTGGAAGAAGACAGTCATTCATCCTCTCCTCAGAAACTCTAGGTTTGAATATTGATTTTTAAAAAGCACCAGCTCCTTCAGTGTACAGCCAAAGAGCACAAAACTTCTATTTCTGAATATATTACCCCAAATACTCTAGCACCAAGAATAAACTGTTTTTAAATAGTACACATGATCCATATTTTATACCAATATTCAACTGAGAATTTTCATTGTTAGCACCGAATTAGAAACTGGATATATTAAGCTTTTGAAGGAGAGTGGGGTTGGTAGTGATGATTTTGCTTACTGGCTAACGTCCATGCACCAACTTATACTTACTTTAAATGGACAATGATCTTTATGTTAGATAGATAAGGAAATTCAAATCTTATCAAGAAAAAAGCCCATTAGTTAGAGGATATTAGAGCTCATCCCAGTAATTTAATATTAGCAATGTCATAAATTAAATTTGTTCTACATAGCACTATATAAACCAAATTTAAAAGAGGAAAAAGCAGCTGCTGTTTCCCAAGAGGAGAAAAACAACCGTTTATCTTGTAAACTAGAGCTGTTATTTCTCTGTCACATTTATTTACTCTCTCATTCTCTCACTAAGTCAATTCATCTCTCAAGATACCTTACTCCCTCTTTCATATCCTTCTGAGTCCACATGTATACCCATGCATCCCTTAACTTAAAATATATCTATATCCAAACAAAATGTGTTACCTCCTTCTCTCATCATCTGTATATTTAGTTTCCCCACCATTCCTCATCTTAAGTGTCTTCAAAATATGATGATTTTTTCCCTGACTTCATTTCTCCTTGATTATGTGTATCACTACATCATGTTTCCCTGCCTATCTTCTGAAATACTGAATGTATTTACTTCTGCTTTTGTCATGCTACTCCTTTGTTTACTTTTTAATTTTTTTTTTTTACATTAATTGCCAAAAACACTAAGGTAAAGCTTTGGAAAAATGAGAACATGAGGAGGAAACTTAGAAGTCTAGTCATAAAAGGCTAAAAATATAGCTCTGCTATTTTGAATAGATTTTACTCTTTCTCAAAATGGAAACAAGTGAAACTTAGAGCTGAAATCTCTGATCCTATCAGGCAACTTATTCTATTTCCTATCACAAGTAAATCTTGTCCATGTCCACTGTTAGTTCTCTGTTCTCATTGCTAAGCATTATTCATTTAGAATGTTTCAAATTCCTTTAATACCACCGTGCTAATATCCTAAATACGTATAGTTGTAAAGCCTTCTGACTGTCCAGGTGATCATTTGATACTGCAGCGATAGTGGGAAAATAACATAAGAACACTGAACTGATGTCAGTTACTATGATGTGGAAAAACAAAGTTTAAATAAAAGGCCTTAACTTGAGTGAAGTTCTTATCTCATTTGGGCATACTCCAAGCAAACTGCAGAGCTAGACAGGGTCAATTTTCATAAACAGAAAGATATATTTTTTACCAGAAAATAAAATTCAGAAACAAGAAAATTGAGTACTTCCATATACTGAGGGAACTGTTAAGAAAAAAGTTCAGGTTGAAGCCCTTTAGTCACTAATTATTAGATACTCTGGTGGCTCAGAGGTTAAAGCATCTGCCTCCAATGCGGGAGACCCGGGTTCGATCCCTGGGTCGGGAAGATCCCCTGGAGAAGGAAACGGTAACCCACTCCAGTATTCTTGCCTGGAGAATCCCATGGACGGAGAAGCCTGGTAGGCTACAGCCCACGGGGCCACAAAGAGTCAGACACGACTGAGCAACAGAACGGAAGTGATTTCTATTTAGCCGAAGGTGCATAATATTCAATGTATGGCATAATTACCTGAAATTAGTTAGTAATTTATGGGGACCTGTGATGCTGAGGTGGCAAGAATACACAGAAGAACTGTACAAAAAAGATCTTCACAACGAAGATAATCACGATGGTGTGATCACTCACCTGGAGCCAGACATCATGGAATGTGAAGTCAAGTGGGCCTTAGAGAGCATCACTAGGAACAAAGCTAGTGGAGGTGATGGAATTCCAGTTGAGCTATTTCAAATCCTGAAAATGATGCTCTGAAAGTGCTGCACTCAATATGCCAGCAAATTTGGAAAACTCAGCAGTGGCCACAGGACTGGAAAAGGTCAGTCTTCATTCCAATCCCAAAGAAAGGGAATGCCAAAGAATGCTCAAACTACCGCACAATTGCACTCATCTCACACGCTAGTAAAGTCATGCTCAAAATTCTCCAAGCCAGGCTTCAGCAATATGTGAACCGTGAACTTCCAGATGTTCAAGCAGGTTTTAGAAAAGGCAGAGGCACCAGAGATCAATTTGCCAACATCCACTGGATCATGGAGAAAGCAAGAGAGTTCCAGAAAAACATCTATTTCTGCTTCATTGACTATGCCAAAGCCTTTGACTGTGTGGATCACAATAAACTGGAGAATCTGAAAGACATGGGAACATTCTGAACATTCTGAAAGAGATGGGAATACCAGACCACCTGACTTGCCTCTTGAGAAACCTATATGCAGGTCAGGAAGCAACAGTTAGAACTGGATATGGAACAACAGACTGGTTCCAAATAGGAAAAGGAGTATGTCAAGGTTGTATATTGTCACCCTGCTTATTTAACTTCTATGCAGAGTACATCATGAGGAACGCTGGGCTGGAAGAAGCACAAGCTGGAATCAAGATTGCTGGGAGAAATATCAATAACCTCAGATATGCAGATGACACCACCCTGATGGCAGAAAGTGAAGAGGAACTCAAAAGCCTCTTGATGAAAGTGAAAGAGGAGAGTGAAAAAGTTGGCTTGAAGCTCAACATTCAGAAAACAAAGATCATGGCATCTGGTCCCATCACTTCATGGGAAATAGATGGGGAAACAGTGGAAACAGTGTCAGACTTAATTTTTTTGGGCTCCAAAATCACTGCAGATGGTGATTGCAGCCAGGAAATTAAAAGACGCTTACTCCTTGGAAGGAAAGTTATGACCAACCTAGATAGCATATTAAAAAGCGGAGACATTACTTTGCCAAGGTCCGTCTAGTCAAGGCTATGGTTTTTCCCGTGGTCATGTATGGATGTGAGAGTTGGACTGTGAAGAAAGCTGATCACCAAAGAATTGATGCTTTTGAACTGTGGTGTTGGAGAAGACTCTTGAGAGTCCCTTGGACTGCAAGGAGATCCAACCAGTCCATTCTAAAGGAGGTCAATCCTGGGTGTTCATTGGAAGGACTGATGCTGAAGCTGAAACTCCAATATTTTGGCCACCTCATGCGTCGAGTTGACTCACTGGAAAAGAGTCTGATGCTAGGAAGGATTGTGGGTGGGAGGAGATGGGGACAACAGAGAATGAGATGGCTGGATGGCATCAGCGACTTGATGGACATGAGTTTGAGTGAACTCCGGGAGTTGGTGATGGACAGGGAGGCCTGGCATGCTGTGATTCATGGGGTCACGGAGAGTTGGACACGACTGAGCGACTGAATTGAACTGAACTGAACTGAACTGTGATGCTGAAGGCAAATAGTCCAAATTGAAAGATTGTTTTTGTGAAATATTTTTATGCAAACATAGATAGATAACCCGAAAAGAGGGTATTTATTAGAACTGTATTGTAATTTTCTAAAATATTCCTTATTAACAAATATCTAGATAGGTTGAATATTCAGAGTAAGTATTCAGAGACATGGGCTGAGGTAGTCTAAGACAAACCAAACCATTCAAATGGTTATGTAGAAAGCTGTCTGAGGTAGTTCTAAAGCACTGTTTATCTGGACCTTTATTGAGTGAAGAAGGAGAGGGAAGCATAGAATGGAAAGGAATCAGTGTTTGGCAAGCTGGTGATCCTACTGCCTTTAATGAAAATAAATATTTAAGATAGAAAAGGGAGCTCTTTCTATTTTTGTAATAAAAGAATAAAGTTGGCAAAAAAGATATTATGAAGTTTAAAGGCCTTGTTAAAATTGTATTAAAAACAATAAACTACAAAGATTTTAGAGAACTAATTTAAAACAAATGTTTGCAGTGAAATATCTCAACAAATGTTCCTAAGACAAGGGGAGGATAGGAAAAAAATAGACATCATGTCCCGTAGGGAAGGACCTGTACCCTAGCCTGAAACAAAGCTAAGTCAATAGATAAAGAAGTCACCCATGTGTTCCTGAGCCCCCTTCTCTTAATTTTATCCTCCGTTTTGAGGAAAACTTAGTTTATAGTTGAAAAGCAATGTGTGAACAGTTTTTTTTTTTTTTTTTAATGGGGCATTCTATTGATTTAGGCAGCTGTTTCTAGAAGAAAGATTGATTTTAGATCAGGCTATTTACAATCTATTGACTCCAGGCTGAACTGTAAAATTTTAGTTAAAGAACTTTTTTTTTCTTTCCTGGCTTTGACGTCCTCTTTATAGAATGGAGATAATAATACTGACTCAAAACATAGTTGTAAGAATTAAATATAAATGTGTCAGACACAGTTAATTGAAAGATTAATTTATCTACTTGTTCTTTTACTAAGTGGAAGGAATTATATTGCCAAGTACTAGAAAAGCAAAGACTAATAAAACACAGACCCTCCCTTCAGATGGGTAATAGAAAGAAAGAGACATGTGGAAATATAAGTGCACTGAATATTCACAAAATTAATGGAATGTACGGGACTGCTCAGGAAGGGGTCAGGTCTCAAATACAGGGATGAAGTCAGGATGAGTTTCACAGAAAAGAGGCACATGCTTGGTCAGGCAGTGCATGGAGGTGTGGTTTTATCAGATGCAGTAGATGGCTTTGTATGCATGCTGGAGGAGTGAGGCTCACTTGCAAAGTTCATGTTTTTGATGAAAACAAGTGCCTTGTGAAATTACCAACTGAGTATGGAATAGATATTGGACACATATTTGTTGAAATAACTGTCACTCTAAAGATAAGAAACAAAAAAAATGTTACAGACTAAATAAAATTGCTATGAATAATCCTATTTAGGTTTTTGTGTGAACATAGGTTTTCATTTATCTAGGATGAATGCCCATGAATGTACTTACTGTATCAAATGGTAAATGCATGTCTAGTTTTGTAAGAAACTGCCAAACTTCTTTCAAGAGTGACTCACTGCCATTTTACATTCCTACCTATAATAATATATGAGAGATCTAGTTTTTCTGCATCTTCACCAAGAACTCAAACAAACCAAAAAGTCCTATGATACTGAATGGTTAAACAAACTGTTCATCTATGCTGTGGAATGCAGCCAATTTCAAAAGGTCACATACTGTCTGACTCCAAGTATGAATCATTTTCAGAATAATAAAATTATAGAGACAAAACAGATGAGTGACTTTTAGGAGTTTGTGAGTGATGGGGAGGAGGTGTGTGTAATTATAAGGAAGTAGCATGTGGGAGATCTTGGTGACTGTATCTTGATTGTGATGGAGGTTATACAAATCTACGCATGTGATAAGTGACACAATTTTGCACATGTGCTGTACCATTGTCAAATTTCTGGTTTTGATATGGCACTATGATATATGTAAAGTATAGTGATTTAGGGAAAATTGGAGGAAACTGAGTAAACAATACACGGGGCCTCTTTGTACTATATTTGAAAATTCTTATGAGTCAGTCGGGCTTCCCTGATAGCTCAGGTGGTAAAGAATCCGCCTGCAATGCAGGAGACCCTGGTTTGATTCCTGGGTCACAAAGATCTGCTGGAGAAGGGCAAGGCGCTCCAGTATTCTGGCCTAGAGAGTTCCATGGATTCTCTAGTCCTTGCATGTACTTGACTTTGACTTGGCTTCCATGTAGCTCAATCGGTTCAGTTCAGTTCAGGTCAGTTCAGTCGCTCAGTCGTGTCCGACTCTCCGCGACCCCATGAATCACAGCATGCCAGACCTCCCTGTCCATCACCAACTCCCGGAGTTCACCCAAACTCATGTCCACAGAATCGGTGATGCCATCCAGCCATCTAATTCTCGGTCGTCCCCTTCTCCTCCCGCCCCCAACCCTTCCCAGCATCAGAGTCTTTTCCAGTGAGTCAACTATCTTAAAACATCTGCTCGCAATGTGGGAGATCTGGGTTCAATTCCTGGGTTGGAAGTTACCCTGGAGAAGGAAATGGCAATCCTCTGCAGTATTCTTCCCTGGAGAATCCCATGGACAGAGGAGCCTGGCAGGCTACAGTTCATGGGATCGCAAGAATCTGACACGACTTACTGCTATGATTATTTGTAATAAAAAGTCAAAAATAATGTGGTCTCCAGAAAATAACAATAAGGAAAAAAGTATTTCTGGGTAACAAGAGAAACTGATTTTTTAATATCTCAGAGAAGAGGGAAAAAAAGTCTGGTTTAGTAGATTAAAGTAACAAAAACAATTAGCTGAATACTTGTAACTGAAATGTAAAAGGTGAATTAAAATCTTGTCCTAATTTTTAAAAGAAGAAAGATAACATACTTAATACATATTGTGTCATATTTCCTCACCATTCAAGTTAACTTTGATTATGCTTTCCAACTATCCTCTAGTAGTGGGAAACTTACATATATAAAATAAATCTAAGATAAAAATGTACACTTATTAATTCAGTTTCCAATTACCATTTAGATGGTTTCTGTAATTTCTTGTAGAAATGACTCTATTAAAAATTTTTTTACAGAATTTAAAGGAAATATTCAGATTTATTTACTAATTCCATGAATCTGTTATTCATATGTGTATATATTCTTTATTATTTTTATGAACTGCTCTCTCATATCCTTTGCCTAGTACCAGAGGACACCAATATCTATATTTAGATTGTCCAAAGAATTGGCCTATCACCAGTTAGTGTATAAATTAATATAATACTGATAAAATAATATTATCACTCACCATAACAGTTATTCCCTAGAGAAGTATTCTTCTTTATAGGCATTTATGCTATCAATAGACACCCACTCTCAGTTTCAGATATCTTAATTTTAATAAGTTTACTAGCCATGTCACAAATGTGAGCCTCTGACAGGAAATGCCAAAGTAGCTCTCCAAACAAATACTCAGTTGTATACTTGGAGTCATAGGAAGATATTTTTTGCAGTTTTCTAAAAAGCTCTTTGTTTGTTTAACTTTTTCCAGTTTCCAAAATTTCAGGAATAAATGTTGGCTTAAAAGACTTGGAAACTCAAGGAATGAAATAGATTCCAGCTAGGGCTGAGTTAAGGATTCAAGCAATGTCATCAGGTAAGTGTGTTTTCAATACATCTATTAACCTGTTTCCTCTTTTGGGCCAAATTCTCAGGAATGCTCTCTGACATGGTGACAAAAATGACTACCAGGACTTAAAGACTTACAACACCCTTATATCCTGTAATCTTGATAAAAATAGAATGCCTCAGTTTTAATATTCATGGTAAAATTCCAACAATAACATGCGTTGGCGGGGTCTCAGTCATATAACTTCCTGGAGGCAATTACTGAGCACAGTGAAGTAGAAATCACCAACTTTTCAGGGTTTTGTTATACATCTACCCTAGGAGCAAGTGATATTAGTCCCATAGGAAATTAGCAATTTGATGCTTCAGAAAACGAGTTTATCCAAAAGGTAATGCAAAGGAAAGCAGAAGTAAAGTGAATGTGGCTAAGAAGGTTGAAAAAACAGGTTAGTATTTTTGGCTAAAAAGTCAAACTTTAAAATATATTATGAACTGTGATTTATATGTCATGTTTTTATTTCACCAGGCAGAAAATTCAATACATTGTGGAAGAATTAGTGCCATTACTTCTGATACATTTGTAGTGGAATATAACATACTATACTACACCTTAATATTATATATTAAGCACAATTCATATAGGTTATATTTGTATATTGTATATATTCTATAAATTTGGTTATTTGACTATTTTACCTTTGTATTTCTAAGTTTATTTCTAATATGCTCTATGTCTTAATCGACTTTGCATCATGAATACTTTATATAGACACTATATTATAAAGTGTGTCCATTCATTGACCACAATGCATCTTAATTTGCTTACTAGTTCTAACAGTTTTTTGACGGAAGTTTTGGGATTTTCTGTATATAATGTCATGTTATCTGCAAATAGTGGCAGTTTTACTTTTCCTTTCCAATTTGGATGCTGTTATTTCTTTTTCTTACATAATTGCTATGTCTAAGACCTCCTGCTTATTTACTTATATGCAGAGTACATTGTGAGAAATCATGGCTGGATGAAGTACAAGCTGGAGGCAAGATTACCAGGAGAAATATCAATAATCTCAGATATGCAGATGACACATTATGGCAGAAAGCAAAAAGGAACTAAAGAGCCTCTTGATGAAAGTGAAAGAGGAGAGTAGAAAAGTGGGCTTAAAACTCAGCATTCAGAAAACTAAGATCATGGCATCTGGGCCCATCAGTTCAGTTGAGTTACTCAGTTGTGTCCGACTCTTTGCAACCCCATGAACCGCAGCACGCCAGGCCTCCCTGTCGATCACCAACTCCAGGAGTCCACCCAAACCCATGTGCATTGAGTCGGTGATGCCATCCAACCATCTCATCCTCTGTTGTCCTCTTCTCCTCCTGCCCTCAATCGTTCCCAGCATCAGGGTCTTTTCAAATGAGTCAGCTCTTTGCATCAAGTGGCCAAAGTATTGGAGTTTCAGTTTCAACATCAGTCCTTCCATGAACACCCAGGACTGATCTCATTTAGGATGGACTGGTTGGATCTCCTTGCAGTCCAAGGGACTCTCAAGAGTCTTCTCCAACACCACAGTTCAAAAGGATCAATTCTTCAGTGCTCAGCCTTCTTTATAGTTTGACTCTCACATCCATACATGACCACTGGAAAAACCATAGCCTTGACTAGACAGACCTTTGTTGATAAAGTGATGTCCCTGCTTTTAATATGCTGTCTAGGTTGGTCATAACTTTCCTTCCAAGGAGTAAGCATCTTTTAATTTCATGGCTGAAATCACCATCTGCAGTGATTTTGGAGCCCAGAAAAATAAAGGCAGCCACTGTTTCCCCATGTATTTGCCATGAAGTGTTGGGACCAGATGCCATGATCTTTGTTTACTGAATGTTGAGTTTTAAGCCAACTTTTTCACTCTCCTCTTTTATTTTCATCAAGAAACTCTTTAGTTCTTCTTCACTTTCTTCCATAAGGGTGGTGTCATCTGCGTATCTGAGGTTA
The DNA here is from genome assembly GCF_049115385.1 of Moschus berezovskii. Taxonomy (NCBI): domain Eukaryota; kingdom Metazoa; phylum Chordata; class Mammalia; order Artiodactyla; family Moschidae; genus Moschus; species Moschus berezovskii. The sequence goes on along the minus strand of NC_142469.1, from coordinate 85,873,668 downwards.
TTGATATTTCTCCCAGCAATCTTGATTCCAGCTTGTGCTTCCTCCAGCCCAGCGTTTCTCACGATGTACTCTGCATATAAGTTAAATAAGCAGGTTGACAACATACAGCCTTGACATACTCCTTTTCCTATTTGGAGCCAGTCTGTTGTTCCATGTCCAGTTCTCACTGCTGCTTCCTGACCTTCATACAGGTTTCTCAAGAGGCAGGTCAGGTGGTCTGGTATTCCCATCTCTTTCAGAATTTTCCACAGCTTATTGTGATCCACACAGTCAAAGGCTTTGGCATACTCAGTGAAACAGAAATAGATGTTTTTCTGGAACTCTCTTGCTTTCTCCATGATCCGGCGGATGTTGGCAATTTGGTCCCATCACTTCATGACACATAGATGGGGAAGCAATGGAAACAGTGACTGATTTTATGTTTTGGGGCTCCAAAGTCACTGTAGATGGTGACTGCAGCCATGAAATTAAGACGCTTGCTCATGGAAGAAAAGTTATGACCAACCTAGACAGCATGTTAAAAAGCAGAAACATTACTTTGCCAACAAAGGTCCATATAGTCAAAGCTATGGTTTTTCCAGTAGTCATGTATGGATGTGAGAGTTGGACTATAAAGAAAACTGACTACTACAGAATTGAATCTTTTAAACTGTGGTGTTGAAGAAGACTCTTGAGATTCCCTTAAACTGCAAGGAAATCCAGCTAGTCCATCCTAAAGGAAATCAGTCCTGAATATTCACTGGAAGGACTGATGCTGAAGCTACAACTCCAATACTTTGGCCACCTGATGCAAAGAACTGACTCATTTGAAAAGTTCCTGATGCTTGGTAAGATTGAAAGTGGGAGGAGAAGGAGAAGGAGATGGTTGGATGGCATCACCAACTCGATTGACATGAGTTTGAGTAAACTCTGGGGGTTGGTGATGGACAGGGAGGCCTGTTGTGCTGCAGTCTATGGGGTCCCAAAGAGTCAGACATGATTGAGTGACTGAACTGATCTGAACTGACTGAGGACCTCCAATGCTATGTTGAATAAAAGTGATGACAATGGGCATCCTTGTCTTATTCCTGATCTGAGAGGAAAAGTTTTCAGTTTTCTACTGTAATCTTTGGCCTTTCATATATGTCTTTTGTTGTATTGAGATATGTTCCTCTTAAATGCACTCTATTGAGGGCTTTTATGGTGGATGTCAAATTTTGTCAAAAACTTTTTTCTGCATCTATTCAGCTTGTATGATTTTTTTCCTTTATTTTATTAATGTAGCATACTGCATTGACTGAGTCGTGGATGTTGAATAATCCTTGCCTTCTTGGAAAAAAGGACCACTTGATCATTGTGTATGATACTTGTAGGGTATTATTCAATTTGCTAATATTTTGTTGAGGATTCTTTCATTTCTTTTCATCAGGGTCATTTGTCTGCAATTTTCTTGTAGCATTCTTGTCTGATTTTGGTAGGGTAATGGTGGCCTCATAAAATGAGATTGAAATATTACCTCTTCTATTTTGGGGAAGATGTTAGAATTGTTATTAATTCTTATTTGAATGCTTAGTAGAATTCACCAGTGAAAGTGTCTTGTCCTGAACTTTAGTTTGTTGGGGGTTTTTTGATACTGATTCAATCTCCTTACTAATAACTAGTCTATTCAGGTATTGAATTTCTTTATAATTCAATCTTGAAAGATTGCGTTTCCGAGAAATTATGAATTTATTGTTATTCAATTTGTTGGCATACTTTTGTTCACAGTAGTCTCTTAGGATCTGTTGTATTTATGTAGTATCAATTGCAATGTCTCCTTTATCATTTCTAATTTATTTGAACCAACTCTCTCTCTCTCTTTTTTTTTTTTCTTGGTGAATCTAGCTAGTCTTTATCAGTTTTGTTTATCTTTTCAAAGAACCATCAAAATGTTTTTGTGAGCCATGTCTGTAACTGTATAAGTCATCAGGTTCTGTTTTTCCTCTTTTTTCTAGGTATTTTCAATGCTATAAACACAGATGCATGGTTTAAAAATTAGTTCTCACTTTAATGTAAAACTGAATTGTTGCCAATTGGGGCCTATTATTTAGAACATCTCTATAAGCATGATTTTCTAAATCTTTACTGTGGATGTATGCTTGATTTATTTTTGGTAAATATTGTGAGTAAAATTGCTAAGTCTTATGGTAGGTGGATGCTTAGCTTTTTAAGAAACTTCCAAACTGTTTCCAGAGTGGCTGTGAAATTTTATATCCCTATATCAATGGGGCTTCCCTGGTGGCTCAGAGGTTAAAGCGTCTGCCTCCAATGCGGGAGACCCGGGTTCGATCCCTGGGTGGGGAAGATCCCCTGGAGAAGGAAACGGTAACCCACTCCAGTATTCTTGCCTGGAGAATCCCATGGACGGAGAATCCCATGGACGGAGAAGCCTGGTAGGCTACAGTCCACGGGGTCGCATAGAGTCGGACACGACTGAGCGACGGAACGGAACGGAATGGAATGAAACGGATATCAATGGGTAAGAGTTGCAAGGTGGTGGTGGTGGTTTAGTCACTAAGTGCTAAGCCAAGTTCCATAACCAAACCAAAATATAATGTCAAATTTTTATGTCAGTTACTCTACTGGATGTGAAATGGTATTTAATATTTAAAGCACATTTCCCTAATAATGATTTTGAGCATTTGTAATGTGCTCACTGGTGACACACAGGAAAACCCACACCTATACTCTCTGAAGTGATTATTTTAAAATTTTGACCATTCACTACTTGTTGTCTTTCCATTTTTGATATGTGGGAGTTATCTATATATGTTTGATAGCACTTCGTAATAAATATTGCATATGAATATGTTTTCCCTGTCTGTGCTTTGTCACTACATTTTCTTAATGGTAACATTTGATAATCAGAAGTTGTTATATTTGATAAAATTCAATTTGTCTTTATATTTATTAGATACATCAATCTAAAATAACAAAGGTGTTCCAGAGATTTAGATGCTTGTTTAAATTTATAATCTGTTTCAAATTAAAAGTTTTTAATAATGTAAAGTAACATTCTGATTTTGTTTTCCCTATGTTATTTGCTTAAAAGTCCCCTTTCCCCCACTGCACTTTTGTCAAAAATCAATTGATAATGTGTATGTCAGTCCACATTTTGTTTCATATCTCTATCCTTATAACTCTATTATACTCTCTGGATCAATACAGCTCTACAGGGAATCTCAGAATCAGTAGAGTAAGTATTTCAATTTTCATGAAATTTTTTTGCTTAAAGGCCTTTTAGATTCCACATAGTTTTAGATTCAGCTTGTTTATGCAGATGACACCACCCTTATGGCAGAAAGTGAAGAGGAACTCAAAAGCCTCTTGAGGAAAGTGAAAGAGGAGAGTGAAAAGGTTGGCTTGAAGCTCAACATTCAGAAAATGAAGATCATGGCATCTGGTCCCATCACTTCATGGGAAATAGATGGGGAAACAGTGGAAACAGTGTCAAACTTTATTTTGGGGGGCTCCAAAATCACTGCAGATGGTGATTGCAGCCAGGAAATTAAAAGACGCTTACTCCTTGGAAGGAAAGTTATGACCAACCAAAATAGCATATTAAAAAGCAGAGACATTACTTTGCCAACCAAGGTCCATCTAGTCAAGGCTATGGTTTTTCCCGTGGTCATGTATGGATGTGAGACTTGGACTGTGAAGAAAACTGATCCCCGAAGAATTGATGCTTTTGAACTGTGGTGCTGGAGAAGACTCTTGGGAGTCCCTTGTACTGCAAGGAGATCCAACCAGTCCATTCTAAAGGAGATCAATCCTGGGTGTTCATTGGAAGGACTGATGCTGAAGCTGAAACTCCCAAAGTATTGACTTTGGCCACCTCATGCGACGAGTTGACTCACTGGAAAAGACTCTGATGCTGGGAGGGATTGGGGGCTAGAGGAGACGGGGACGACAGAGAATGAGATGGCTGGATGGCATCACCAACTCTGTGGACATGAGTTTGAGTGAACTCCAGGAGTTGCTGATGGACAGGGAGGCCTGGCGTGCTGTGATTCATGGCGTCACAAAAAGTTGGACATGACTGAGTGACTGAACTGAACTGAACTGTTGATTTCAACACACAGATCTATTAGGATGTTGATTGAGATTACAAAAAATCTTTAATTAATTTGATGAAAATCAATAACTTTAACAATATGGAGCTTCCAGGCAATACACTTACTATATCTCACCATTTAATATATAATTCCTCTCAGAAATGTAATGTAGTTTTCAATGCAGAAGTCTTAAAATTTGATGAAACTGACAATGCCACCGCAAATGGAATTATTTTCATAATCTATTTTCCAACTGTTTAATGCTTTCCTCTAGAAATAAAACTGATGTTTAAATAATTTTTCTGTATCCTATAACTTTGATTAGCTATTTATTCTAGCAATTTTTATGTAGATCCCTTATGGATTTATCATACCAACCATGAAGACTGAAGGTGGGAGGAGAAGGGGACGACAGAGGATGAGATGATTTGATGGCATCACTGACTCAATGGACGTGAGTTTGGGTGAACTCTGGGAGTTGGTGATGGACAGGGAGGCCTGATATGCTGCAGGCCCTGTGGTACCAAGAGTCAGAGACTGAACTGAACTAACTGAACCATGAATAAAGAGAATCTTTCTTTGTCTAAGTCTCTACATATTATTTTTCTTCCCTTGCTTTGTGGTATAGGGTAGAACTTTTAGTACCCTGTGAATAAAAATAGAGTATCCTTGTCTTGCTTTCAGCCTTTGAAAGAAATCACTCAATACTTTACCATTAAGTATGATGTTAACATTAGATTTTAATAGATGCCCTTTGTCACATTCAAGGAGTATTCTTCTATTCCTAGTTTGCTTACCAGCTTTAATTTTGAATTGTCAGTGAATTTTTTTTATGGCTATTCACAAGGATATATATGATTTCTCCTTCCTTCTATATATAGGGTAAATCACTGATTGACATTTGAAAGTTAAAACAATTCTGCATTGTTGAGATAAATCTTATTTGATCATATTATTTTATCTTTTCATATATTGATGAATTCAATTAGCTTCTACTCTATTAAAAGTTTTTTGCATCTGTGTTTCTAAGTAATGTTGCAGTGTACTTTCCTCATAATGCCTGTGTCTGGTTTTATATAAGAATAATCTTGAGTGGTAAAATAGATTATAGTCTTTCTATCTTTTACTTTCTGAAAATGTTTGTGCATAAATGGTGTTAGTTTTTCTGTAAACATTTGATAGAATTCAGCAATAAAAAATATGAATTCAGAGTTTTATTTGCCAGAGGTCTTATACTGACAAATCCAATTACTTCAACTGATAGAAGGATTATACAAATTAAAATTTTTTTTCTTATATTAGTTTTTTAGGGGATTGGCCTAATAGCATCACACTTGTTAATTTATTGACCTAAATTTATTTAAAATTATACCTTACAATCATTAACACATGTATAATGATTAGTAAGAAATATCTTACTTAAGATATTGGTTATTTGTAGCTCCCCCATGTCTCCAGATTAGTGTATCTAGTCATTTTCCTATTTTATTAATGTGTTTAGTGAAACAGCTCTTAGGTTTATTAATTTGCTTTATTATTTATTTCTACTATGTCATTTTTCTCTCTAATATTGGTTATTTGTGCTTTTATGGTTATGTGAGTTTAATTTGCTAGGTTTTCTTAGCTTTTTAACATGAAAATCTGATTATTAATGGTAAATAATTGTTTTCCAAATTAAGACTTCTAAATTAGAAATTTTCCTCTGAATACTTCTTTAGCTGTAATTCATTAGTTTTTATATGTTGTATTTTCATTGCTATTAAATTTGAAATATACTTTAGTTACACTTGTGACTTATTCCTACATATATAGGTTATTTAAATTTTATTTTCTATAGATTTTTTAAAATATAGATTTTATGATATGTGAATTTTGAGATCTGTTATAAAAATTTGTTACCAAATTTCTAGATAATTAAGGTTTTTTCTGGTTATTTTTATCAACCAAATTTAATTTCATTGTCAAAACCATTCTATAACATGCAGTAGGAGTCCTAAAGATCTGTGTATATTTCTGTTTCAATCTTGCCTTGAACTGTCACAGGCATCTTTGAGGAAAGTTTCCTCCTGCTAGGAGCACATAGATCTTTTGGGCCTTCAATTATTTACCATAGGTGGTATGCATGTCTCAAAAAGACAAGTCCAATAAATGTTAAATTGTTAACTCCCCTTTGAAGCTACAAATCTTTTAAACTTTAAATTATTTTATTTTGAAATTCGGAGAATATAGGAATATGAAGTTTATAAGGAAGGATGTGAAATACTTTGGAGGTCAATAAAACTTTCAAGAATATACTTGACATCACTTTCAGTGTGTGGTATTTTCTTAGGTGTGTGAGCATGAAACACTGGGGTAGGAATTGACTGCCAAAAGATGTTAACTATCAGAATAAAATAATTTTCAAATTTTATTTAATGACAGACAACTTTTAGATAGCTACAGGAAGTAAGAAACATTATAGTGTACTCTTAGTTGGTAGTGGAAACCTATCAAATTTCCATTCCTCAAGGAGATACACAGCTGCAGATATTGCCCTCATAGAATAAGTGTCTACCAGGTGTGAAATATTGGAGATTTTTCATACTCTCCTGTCTCTTTTATATTACACAAGTCTTTCTGAAATACTGGCTACATGCTTGCCTGTTCACCAAGTGAAACAACTGGTTCAAAACAACTCTGATATTTTCTTGAGAGTTCGTTGCTCAAGTGAGAATTCAAGGTCAACTTCCCATGAGTTCCCTAGTTTCCTGTTCCTTGGCAGAAGCAGGCCTCATGCCTTGCTGTGTCTAGTCCTCTACAACACATGACCTATGGAAGTCTGTCTGAAGCTAGTCAAACAAAAGACAGAGCTAGACAGGGCACTTTGCCAGCACCCATTTTAGTGATCAGTTCAGAATGCTACTCTATCAGATTGCTGGAACAATCAGTTAAGTTTCATTGAGCTTAATGAAAGTCAGATATCCTTCTCTGTATGACAAACTTTGTGCTTATCTGTGCTAACTCTAGAGAAGACATGAGACTATGTTCAGACACAATTTGCTAAGTGACTATGGAAGGTGTGGCTTTTTGACATCAAAGAACCTCTCATTTAAAAACACTAGAAAAAAAAATCATTTTTCCTGATTAGATTTTCTAGGACTCATTTTAAAATTACTTTTCATATCTAATTTTCCACAAGTCCTATCACTCTCAATCTACATAGTCACAAGTATAGATACTGTGTAATTTTGGATCAGAATCTTTCCCCTGTGTCAAGCCATGAATCTATGTTTGGATCTAATCCAGTACTGTGACATAATTTGTTCTTGGCTCTAAAGAAAAAAAAAAAAAGAACAATCACGCTTGTCATTAGTCTAATTGAGTTGTTTCAACTTCCTTCAACTAAGGAACTATTTAACCACTGAACTCGTTATACACTAAATGGAACTAAAGTGACTCAAAAGGAATAAAGCTGTTTCCTAACTTATTTCAAGGCTCATTAAGACAAGAGTTTCCAGAAATGTTTTCCCAAGATACTCCTATTTTAAATTTGACTTATACTGTTTGTTTAAATTAGCATAAATTCATAAATATCTTTTAAAGTACTGATAAAATACTTAAGAATGATAGTATTTTATATAAATAATTGAGGCGGTGGTTTGCATACTTGTAAAAATATAAGTTAAAGGGATGAAAAGAGAGACTGTAGAGCCTGTAAAGGAGGAAGGGAATGTGGATAATTAGCTTAATTATCTGAGAAGGCAATGGCAAGCCACTCCAGTACTCTTGTCTAGAAAATCGCATGGACAGAGGAGCCTGGTGGGCTGCAGTCCATGGGGTCGCTACTAGTCGGATACGACTGAGCGACTTCACTTTCACTTTTCACTTTCACACATTGGAGAAGGAAATGGCAACCCACTCCAGGGTTCTTGCCTGGAGAATCCCAGGGACGGCGGAGCCTGGTGGGCTGCTGTCTACGGGGTCGCACAGAGTCGGACATGACTGAAATGACTTAGCAGCAGCAGCAGCAGCAGCAGCTTAATTATAGATTGGCAAAAATTAGGTTTATTGAATTCCTATTATGTGTTGGATTTCATCCCAGGTATTTGAAGACACATTACTGAATAAAACAGGTGAAAATCTTGACCTTCATATAATTAATTTTAATTCAGGATGTAGAATATAAATAAATATAGAATACAAAATTTAGGATATAGAATATAAATTAAGTAGAATATATATTCTATTCTAGAAAAAAATTGAGAAGGGGATAGGAGTGGGGCATCAGGTGCATGGCGAGTGTGATTACACATGGTACGACAGGAAAATGTTACTAAGATGGGTATCATTTGAGCCAAAAGTCTATGTAGGTCAGAGAGTGACCCATACCAAAGTGGAGAAAACAATATCTCACCATCTAGATAGGCAAAGTAGGTGTACACTTATATAAATATTACATTTTCAATAAATAACCACCTGATTGACTACTAAGTCCCTAATTTCCATTCATGTACTGCAAACTGTTCAATTCAGTTCAGTTCAGTCACTCAGTCATGTCTGACTCTTTGTGACTGCATGGATTGCAGCATGCCAGGTTTCCCTGTCCATCACCAACTACCAGAGCTTTCTCAAACTCATGTCCAGTGAGTTGGTGATACCATCCAACCATCTCATCCTCTGTCGTCCCCTCTCCTCCTGTTTTCAATCTTTCCCAGAATCAGGGTCTTTTCTAATGAGTCAGTTCTTTGTATCAGGTGGCCAAAGTATTAGAGCTTCAGCTTTGGCATCAGTCCACCCAATGAACACCCAGGATTGATCTCCTTTAGAATGGACTGGTTGGATCTCCTTGCAGTACAAGGGACTCTCAAGAGTCTTCTCCAACACCACAGTTCAAAAGCATCAATTTTTCAGTGCTGAACAAACTGTTAGATATAAAGAAAGTTAAGATTCTCTTGTTTCTCAGAAAGGAAATATAAGGTTTCATAAATACTTTGAAAAGATAATTAGGAATTATGACTATATAACATATTCTTAACTGTTTAGAATAAAATTATTTGGAATAGAATTGAATTTATTTAGTAAGATTGCAGAACTTGCTGACAAAGGAGGAAAGAAATTTCAAAGTACAGAGAAGGAAGAGGATGGGAAATAAAGATTAAGGTACAAAAGGATGTAGAAAAAAACAGGCTGTAGGAATGCAGAGAAAAGTTGACAAAAATAAATTGACTTGATTGTAGAGAGCTATTCAGCGGAAGTTAGATGGTTATGTTGGGGGAGTGTGTAATTTCCTCAGTTCTGTCTCTCTGCAGCAAAAATTTGAAATGGCCGACCCGTGTTACAGGTCAGTTACAGCTCAGTTTCATTTGGCAAGCAAAGGAAAATACATCCTCAAGGTGTGAGGGCACGCTGAGCCAAAAGAAGAGAGGGCTCAATTTTAGCTCCTCTTTATATATATTTTTTCTCCTCCCCCTGAGCCTGCCCTATGTAAACTGTGCTAGTCAGACGGGATGTTTGTTTCACCTGAGGTTCTCACTCCAAGCTTCAGATTTTCTTTCGTTCCATTTTTGCAGGCTTTTCCTTTGCCTCTTAGCCACAACCATTTTTGACTTCTTTTTCCTATTCTAACTACTTAACAGTTATATGTAGGATTAGGAGGGTACTCGGAGCAGGCAATGGCAAGCCACTCCAGTACTCTTGCCTAGAAAATCGCATGGACAGAGGAGCCTGGTGGGCTGCAGTCCATGGGGTCGCTACTAGTCGGATACGACTGAGCGACTTCACTTTCACTTTTCACTTTCACACATTGGAGAAGGAAATGGCAACCCACTCCAGTGTTCTTGCCTGGAGAATCCCAGGGACGGCGGAGCCTGGTCGGCTGCTGTCTATGGGGCCGCACAGAGTCGGACATGACTGAAGCGACTTAGCAGCAGCAGGAGGGTACTGGTTCCTGGGATAAAGTATCAGTGTCTGGAATTATTTAAATAAACAATAGTTGATATTATTGGTAGACTTCCCTTGCCAAAAGTCTCCTCCTTTTGTAAATTGTGATGTCTAAATATTCTAGTATTGGTCATTATTTTGGTGACACTCCTCCAGAACTTCCCTGTAAATATGATTGTGTACAGTTTGCTAGTATCTGTTAGTTTACTTAATCTAAGTCAGTGCTGCTCCTGCAACCCATTTCATTGCTTGATGTCCTCTACAACAGAACTACTAATTCTTTTCCAACTGCTACTACTAGTGGTAATGTTCAAACTCTACTGCTCCCTTCTGGTAAATTTCCTTCCATCAAGAAACATGTTCAGGTGTTTCTAATATTAAGTTTCTCTCTATGGATTTTTTAGTCATTGCATCACCCTCCCAATTCCCTTATTCTATCAAATCTAAGCTTCTTAGATGGAGATGTCTGTCTCCATTTCACCATTTCCTATGTCCCTGTAAACTGGTTTATGTTCCCTGCATTCCATTCTACTAAAGATCACCCTGATGATCTCATGAAGGACTACCTAATTTGCCAAATTTGGTTTGGTTTTCTTAATTGTAAAAAATGAAGCTAACTGATGATCCCACCTCTGTTGTGAGGTTTAACTGATTGACCTTATTAGATTATTTTAAGGATCTGGCACAATACCAGTTCAGCTCAATTCAGTTCAGTCACTCATGTTTGACTCTTTATGACCCCATGGACTGCAGCACACCAGGCCTCCCTGTCCATCACCAATTCCCAGAGTTTACTCAAACTCATGCCCATTGAGTTGGTGACACCATCCTACCGTCTCATCCTCTTGTCCTCTTCTCCTCCTGCCTTCAATCTTTCCCAGAATCAGGGTCTTTTCAAATGAGTCAATTCTTCATATCAGGTGACCAGAATACTGGAGTTTCAGCTTCAGCATCAGTCCTGCCAATGAATATTCAGGACTGACTTCCTTTAGAATAGACTGGTTAGATTTTCTTGAAGCTCAAGGGACTCTCAAGAGTCTTCTCCAGCACCAGAGTTCAAAAGAATCAATTCTTCTGCACTCAGCTTTCTTTATAGCCCAACTCTCACATCCATACATGACTACTAGAAACACCATAGCTATGACTAGACCAACCTTTGTTGGCAAAGTAATGTCTCTGCTTTTTAATATGCTGTCTAGGTTGGTCATAACTTTTCTTCCAAAGAGGAAACATCTTTTAATTTCATGGCAGCAGTCACCATCTGTAGTGATTTTGGAGCCCCCCTAAATAAAGTCAGTCACTGTTTCCATTGTTTCCCCATCTGTTTGCCATGATACCAGGAGGCCCAATACCAGGTACATAGCAAATGCTCCATTTTACTATTTGTATGCTCAAAATCATAGTAGATTATTCTTACTTTTTTTGGCACATGGTTTTTTTGCTCAAATTTAAAACACTCATCTCATTCTCTCACTAATTTATATTTTCCTTTCTGTCGGAGAGCAACCTAGGATATATTTTTCATTTTTGTCTCATAAATACTGTCACTATTGGAATATAGGTATAAGGTGATAATGTTCAAGAATATTTGTCACATAAATAGAACTTGGTTAAAAATAACAGATAAAATATTCATATAAAAGTTATGAATGGCAGTCTATTTTTGAAATTTTCCAACAAAATCGAAAACAAATATGATAGACATGAATGTAATAGAAATCATCATATTAACTTAGACCTAGTGATAAGATATCATCAAAGGATTATCATGGGAAAAATTAAGCACATCAGACTAGCTGAACAATTTAAAGGGTAGTAGGAGAAGCAGAACAAGCCTGATGATAATCAAACCCAGAGTAAAATAGATTAAAAAAAATATTGACTTTACTTGTAGGAATATAAGAATTAGAAGTGATAAAAATGAATTATAATTATTTTTAGGGCTCATGACCTTAATGAAAGTAGCTATTTTGAATTAGATATGTGGTATCATACACTGTCTTTAAAGAGATATGAGAAATTTTTTAAAAAAGCATTTGATTCGAAATGAAACAGATTACTTCAGCATCATTAACACCATGCCTACATCTGAAACACAGGAATACAGAAACGTAGGAGATAAGAGATGAAAAAAGTAAACATAATTTGATTTTGGAAAGTTTAGTGATTCCAATTAAAAACAGGTGGGAAGAAAATTTAGGAAGCATAAGGTGTAAGAGAGGTCTCATCAACCATCAAAGAGAACAGATAGATTTTACTGTGGTTTTCACCTTTTCCACTGGTTGAAGCTAGACTGGGGCAGATTTCAAATCCAGGAATTTAGTACAGGACTTTCAGATCAATATTACTAAGTCCTTGAACTAAGTTAAGGAAAGCACTTTCTATGCATACTTTAGGGTTTGTATTAAATTAACAGAGACAGGTCTCCTCATGCCAAGAGAGGTTTGTAAGGAGGAAGCACACATGTTCCAAAGGCCTCAGGGCTCTTGAAATGGTGATTTCAGAAAACGGGAGGAGAAACAGCATTCATGAAAAAAAAAAAAAAAGCACTGATTGAATGCAGATGTGCTGCCATTTACATGCCTGCCTGCTGCCCTCCTCCACTGGCTTTCTGAGATCAGATTCCAGCACACACTTTTTGGGCGCTTTCCCCAGAATCCTTCTAACCACTCCATACCTTTTCTATTTCTTCGTTTCCTTTCAAGTGATGGAGTTTCAAAAGCATTCCTTTCATCTTTGCTTAAACTTTCCCCTACTGTAGCTAATGTTTCCTTTTCCTCTTTGTAATGTCTGGTCTCTATTTGTCTATTTTGTTGATTCCATAGGAAACCAAAACAGAAGTAGTACCTATGCATAAATATAATATACATGCACACACACACACATGCATTGCTTAATATATACAAATATAGACAAAGTTTCTAAACATCCATAAACAAATTACATCCAGACTAAACCGTCCATTCCAACTCCAAAACATACATGGCAAACAACACAATACAAAGATTTCATGCTTATCTTCCAGAACCTCTTTTCAGCTTTTATGAAATTTTCAATAAGAATGATGGTTTTATGTTCTTCTGTTACCCCTGACAAAATTTCATCTGTCTGCTTTAATCTGTCTTACAGCTCCATTCTTTACATTTTAGTGTCAATCTGTGGTCCAAATTTAGATCAGTGTGTAGATTTTTTAAATCAGAAAACTAAGAGATGCTGATTTTTAATTTGAATTGCACTAATGTTGGGTCTGGCTTGGACCAGATGGTCTGGCTCTCAGTTGCTATTATTTGTCTTAGTTTTTATTAGTTTTGCTCCTGATTTAAAATCAACACATGATGCCCTATCTTCAATATGAGTTCTCTTCTTAGCATCATATTCCTTGTTTCTTATATTCCACAGATTGATCATAGACATTATATCTAAGCAAGAATCTGTACTTAGATTTAGTGCAAAAAGTAAAATAATTTTTTTTTTATTTAACAGGATTTATAAAGCATTCATTATGTACCAATCTCTGCCTGAATCCTTCATGTATATAGCAATTCAATTAATCTTCAAAATAGCTTCATTTTAAATACTTCTATTTTTAATATATGACAAGTGACCTAGAGCTCTGTGAAGTAACATGCAGGAGATATTACAACAAATACAACTGAAATTATAACTCTAGAGCAATTTGGCCTGTAAATACTACTATCCTTAAAGTTGGCTGTCAAGGGTTAACCATTTCTATTGTGAAATAAAATGTTTCTGTGTATTATATATTGTTGAAATAATTTCAGGTAGAGAAAAGTTGCAAAAATAATACATAAAACTCCCATTGGCTTTAAACTCAGATTCCTCAGTTGTTAACATTTACTGTAGTTTGCTTTATAATTTTTTCTCCATATAAGTACATTTTATATTTTTCTGAATCATTTGAGTAAATTACAGCATGACGCCTCTGTATATTCCCTACAAGGAAAAATATGTCCACACATGTCCATATTTGTATAATTGCTTAATTGTACAATATTGTATAATTGATGCAATTTTTAATTTAATTTACATGACTAAATATCAGTTGCTTCAATAATGTCCTTTTTAAAGAAAACAAAAGTCCATGACTCAATTAAAAAATCACATATTCAGTTCAGTTCAGTTCAGTCGCTCAGTCGTGTCCGACTCTCCGTGACCCCATGAATCACAGCACGCCAGGCCTCCCTGTCCGTCACCAACTCCCGGAGTTCACTCAAACTCATGTCCACAGAGTCGGTGATGCCATCCAGCCATCTCATTCTCCGTCGTCCCCTTCTCCTCCCGTCCCCAACCTTTCCCAGCATCAGAGTCTTTTCCAGTGAGTCAACACATCGCATGAGGTGGCCAAAGTATTGCAGTTTCAGCTTTAGCATCAGTCCTTCCAATGAACACCAGGATTGATCTCCTTTAGAATGGACTGGTTGGATCTCCTTGCAGTCCAAGGGACTCTCAAGAGTCTTCTCCAGCACCACAGTTCAAAAGCATCAATTCTTTCGCAATCAGCTTTCTTCACAGTCCAAGTCTCACATCCATACATGACCACGGGGAAAACCATTGCCTTGACTAGATGGACCTTGGTTGGCAAAGTAATGTCTCTGCTTTTTAATATGCTGTCTAGGTTGGTCATAACTTTCCTTCCAAGGAGTAAGCGTCTTTTAATTTCCTGGCTGCAATCAGCATCTGCAGTGATTTTGGAGCCCCAAAAAATAAAGTCTGACACTGTTTCCCCATCTATTTCCCATGAAGTGATGGGACCAGATGCCATGATCTTTGTTTTCTGAATGTTGAGCTTCAAGCCAACCTTTTCACTCTCCTCTTTCACTTTCATCAAGAGGCTTTTGAGTTCCTCTTCACTTTCTGCCATAAGGGTAGTGTCATCTGCATATCTGAGGTTATTGATATTTCTCCCAGCAATCTTGATTCCAGCTTGTGCTTCTTCCAGCCCAGCGTTCCTCATGATGTACTCTGCATTTAAGTTAAATAAGCAAGGTGACAATATACAGCCTTGACGTACTCCTTTTCCTATTTGGAAGCAGTCTGTTGTTCCATGTACAGTTCTGACTGTTGCTTCCTGACCTGCATACAGGTTTCTCAAGAGGCAAGTCAGGTGGTCTGGTATTCCCATCTCTTTCAGAATGTTCCACAGTTTACTGTGATCCACACAGTCAAAGGTTTTGGCATAGTCAATGAAGCAGAAATAGATGCTCTTCTGGAACTCTCTTGCTTTCTCCATGATCCAGCGGATGTTGTTAATTTGATCTCTGGTGCCTCTGCCTTTTCTAAAACCTGCTTGAACATCTGGGAGTTCACGGTTCACATATTGCTGAAGTATTACACTTAGATTTAATATATACTTTAGTCTTTTTAAAAATCTAAACTTTTCCTTAGTAATTCCTTATCTACTATGACTCTGATAAATTTGAGGAGTACAGGCCATTATTTTGTATAATTTCTCACAATTTGTACTGATGTTTCTTTTGTATTAAATAGAGTTTATGTAAGTGATCTTGCTTTGTTCCATTACTGGCAATAACTCTGGTCATTTGATGAAGGTCAGGTCTGCCAGATTTCTCAATAATAATGTTGATATTTTTCCTTTCAATTAATAAATATTTTGTTGGAAGATACTTTGAGAGTAAGAAAATATCCCATCCCTTATTAAATTTTCATTTAGTAGAAAGTACCTATTGATTATCCCTATTAATTCCTATTAGTTTTTACTGTGATGTTTTCAAATGGTGATTTTTGAATACTCCCATACATTTAGAATTTGCTAATTTACATTCTGCTATACATAAATTTTCCTCCTGTTCCTTATACTTTTTTGCTTACTTAGAAATTTACATTAAGAACCCATAACTTCCACTTTTATTCAATGAGTTATAATCCATAAATATCCTTACCTATTTTAATGGTCAAATTCTCCAAGACATGGCCAGTGGATACTCCTTCAGGCAAGCTTCTATGTCTTATGGTCATGCCACATAGTTTCTTGGTTTTCCTGTTGGCTCAGCAGTAAAGAATCCACCTGCAATGCAGGAACCACAGGAGACTCTGGTTGGATACCTGGATTGGGAAGATCCCCTGGAGTAGATCTCCTGGAGGAGGAAATGGCAATCCATTCCAGTATTCTTGCCCAGAGAATCCCATGGACAGAGGACCCTGGAAGGCTGCACAGTCCATGGGATGCAAAGAGTCAAATGACTGAAGCAACTGAGCATGGCACATCATTCCTTTAAAATTTCTTCACTTCCAGACGCACAGATATTTAATTATTTACCATATTTATTAACATGAAAGTATTGTAGGCCTTTTTGGCCACAAATTTATTATTCTTTTTGTAGCTTTCAAAATTAACATGATTTCAAAAGTAAAGCTGTCTAAAAAGTATACTCAGAATTATCATTGCTGCCCTCACTCCTTCTATCCTATTCCCATTCTTAGTCCCATTAGCTTATAGCTTATCCTTGCTATGTTTTTTCTTACAAAAAACCTGTAGATTGAGTCCCTATATTTTTATTTCTCTTTTTCCTTATATAAAATTAGTATATTATCAATATTCTTTATGGGTAGCTTTTTTTTCCACTGAAAAAATATTCTAGAAATCATTTCCTATCAAGAGAGATCTTTTTGTTCTCTTACAGATACATGGTACTCCACTGTTTATTTACCATAATTAATTGAACTAGTGTTCTGTGCACATGTATTTATATTGTTTGCACTATTTTGCAATTATGAAATTGTGATGAAGTATTTTCATATTACTCAGGGTGTATTTTCAGAGTAAATTCTTAACAGAACAATTGCTGAGTTAAAGATAAACATGAATCTTTACAAGATCTCGCCAATTTCCATTCCACCTACTTGCACCTATTTGTGTTTCCATTAGCTAAGTAAAAGAATGCCTGTTTCCCCACAGCATGTCCAACAGAATAAATTTTTAAATTCAAACTTTTAAATTTTTGCCAATTTGATGGTTTCCAGAGTAGTTTTAATTTTCATTTCTCTTATATAAGTAAAGTTGAACTTTCCTTCTTGTACTTTAGAATAATTTTATATATCATTTTGCTTATGAATTGTCTGTTTTTTTCTATTGAGAATTTGGGCTTTTCAACCTAAATTTCACAAGTTTTAGATGTTTACCTGTAATATTTTTTCCCTGATTGTCATATGTCTTCTAAATTTGCCCATGGGCTCTTCTTTTTGGTTCTGTAAACAATTTTTTTTAGTAGTATCTTCAAATTTATGAACTTTGTTTTCTTTGCATCTAGAGTTTGAGTCAAATTTAGGAAAATTTGTCCTATATATTATACTACCAGTCTATATTTGTGTGGCTTCATTATTATCAATTTTACACTTAAAATCTTTGATCCATTTGAAGTTTATGTTTGTGACTTGAGATATGAATCTAAATTTCTATTTCTCCAAGATAAAAAGGATGCTCAATTTCTCCAGCAGCATTAAAAGTTTGTTTTGCCCAAGTGACACGGGATGCTTTTTTTTTCATATATCGTATGTTTCTGTAGTGTTTATATATAGAATGTCATGTATCCGTGGGTCTATTTTTATATTTCTGTTCTTCTCCACTGGTCTTTCTCTTCATGTGTCATTACCATACAAATATAATCATAGAAGGTTTATAGTACTTTTTTAATATGTGGTAGAGCTAGTGTTTCTCTTAGTTTTTCTTTTTCTTTTTATTATTGTATGCCCGTCTTTCAATAGAATCTTTACGATTAATTTGCTTTTTTCCAAAAGTAGTGGTTTTGTGGTTTTCCAAACTAGTTTAGAGAAAACTGGTATTTTATGACTCTGAAACATCATACTTTAGTCTGTTTTATTTTTTGTACTATTTTTGTCAGTTTTAGGTACAATAATATACTTACTTCATAATAATTTGAAATGCTGTGTTTTAGAACAATTTATGCAGTTTTTGGCTTATATGAATATTTTAAAAATGACACCAGAAATTTTTCAGCTGTAGTATTTTTCTGGCACAAAATTATTTCCTTAAGAACTTTATTCTAGAGAAGACAGTTTTTGAAATAGTGTTTTTAGTGTTCACTGGAAAAAATTGTAGTAAACTTTTTACTAAATCAGTTATCTTTTTCATGTAGGTTTTAAAATTTATACACATGGAAGTCTGAACAATTTTTCTTTAAAATTGTTTTTCCCTATGATTATTTCTCCCTTCTCATTTATTATACTTTCTTTACATTTTCTCAAGTAGTCCAGCTGCCTACTTCAGGGATCAAGATCTGTGACTGCGACCAGGATCTGGAGGCAGCAGACTTTGACATCAACCTTCTGGCTACTTGCTCCTTTTATAATCATGTTCTTCACCTCTGGAAGTGGGAGAACATTTGAGCTGGGGAAGACTTTGTTTGGTTTGACATGGTCAAGACAATTTCCACAAATAAAACCTAGAGTACATCTTTATCTTTTATGAGAAAAAAAAAAAGAAAAGTCTTGAAAATAAACTAGGTTAGGGTTAGGGTTAGGGGTTTTTCACAATATAGTATATTGAATTGTTAATCTACTATTTTTCTTTGTTCTACTTCATTCTGTCATACTTTTGTTATTTGCTTTATTGTGCTATTGGGGGCTTATTTTGGATTTTTCTAGTTGGTTAAATTGTGAATTTATTTCCATTTAGTTTTTAACTGATTGAAACATTTAAGACGTAGAGTTTTCTCTGATATAACCATACTATAGCTAATGCACTTTGATGAATAATAGTTTTACGTAGAAATTTGTAGTTTTGGCCTTATTTCAACTTTTGCAAACATATTGAATGGACATTTATTAAATTTCCATATGGAAGGGTTTTGCATGACTTTATCATTCATTTGTTTTATTTTGCTGTGATAAGAAGAATTTTGTTTGTAATATTTCTACTTTATTAGCCTTAATGATGCTTTCTTTGTAATCTAATCAATATTATTGCTGTTCCATGAATAAGAGCTAGATACAAAGGTGTTTTCTCTGTTATTAGAGTGTAAGATTGGTTCATTAAATTGCTGGTTGCTTGCTTAAATCTTTTCTTTATGTTTTTCCACTTGATCAGTCTTATATTGAGTGTTATGGTAGCATCTTCTATTTTTAATGTTTCTCTGTTCCCTTCTACTTTCTAAAATTTCAGCTTTATAAAATCAATTTCTTAGTTGTTTTATGTGTAGATATTTATGACTTTTATCATCACAGTGAAATGTGATTTGTGTATTTATAGCAGTCTTTAATGCCTTTGGGGTTGAACTTTGTTTTGTCTGATATTAAAATTTAAACCCATGCTTCTACCTTGCTTATTTAGATGGCCTTATTGTGTACAGGATAGAATGGCTAATGTTTTTTAGTGTCTCTCTGAGACAAAATAATATTTATTGGCTAATGTCTATTGAAATGAGTTTCCTGAAAATTCTGCTTTATTGTTGCTTTGATCTTTCTTATGATTCTCAGAAATCCGATGCTAGTATAATATTTTTTATAAGTTACTCACTTTTTTTACATGGAGCCTCTGAGGATTTTTTCTTTATTTAAAAATTCTAGTAATTCACTAGGTTATGCCCTAGAATTGACTATTCTGGGACAAACTTCTAAAGTGCCTGGTGGGTATTTTTAATATGTAAATTAAGGTCTTTTGCTTTTTGAAATTTTTCTTGGTTATAATATTAAATATTTATTGTTTTATTGTTCAGATTTTCTTCATCATGGAATTCAGTCATACATATACTGGTTCTTTTTTGCCTTTTTCCGTTGTAAATTATTTTTGTCTCAGGCACTGTACCTTCTTTCTCTATTTCATTTGTATTTATGTGATTAGTTTCCTACTTTTTTAAAAAATGCGCCCTTTAAGTATTTACTTGAATCTGTTCTTTCTTGGTCATCCAGTCCTTTGAATTTTGATTTTTAATATTTTCTTTTTTCTTGTTGGATCATACTTTCTTGTCTTTTTAAATTTTCCCTTGATTATTTAATTTCCAGATAGCATCTCTCTTTTTTAAAAATATGCTTTTCCAAAAACCATTGCCTTTTCAAGTCTGTCTCAGGTAATCCTAGATTCTTTTTGAAGTCCTTTTCCTGTACTATGTCTTCAGATGTAATATGACTCTTGGTATTTTTATAGATAGATTTTTAGAGTGATTGTACTTCAGTATTTAATCCTCTAATCTTCTTTTGTTTATTAAGACAATCTCTTGCTTCCTTATAAAAGTTTGTGATAGAACTTAATTGAATACCTTTATTAAAATGGGTCTTTATTTACTATGGATAGGTAATTGAAATTTGAAATCTTCCTGTTTTTGGTTAGGCTAAAGGTGTGAGATTCATGTGGACTATTTGTTCTTCCTGTTGCATTGTATATTTTAGGAGAAAAAGTGTTGGAACATGTCAATGTAAGAAACCCCCGTTATCAGAATTACCCAGAAATAAATCTACCTTATTGATTAAAACATCATCAGAATTTTAAATTATTTAATACTCATTTTACTAAATGGTAATTAATAGTCAACTGGGTGGCTAGATAGCTGTATAGCTAATTATATAGCTGTATATAATTGAAGCTCATTTACACTGAAAAAATAAATGGCACATTTATGGCAACTGGTTTTAGAAACTTTTCTAGTAAAGATTGACTACTTTAAAATCAATTTAATATAAAAATATTTGACCATTCTAACTTCAAATATGACATTTGGAAAATATTGTGATATTTAATTATCTATTATTATGATTATTTTTTGTCACTTAGAAGAATAATAATAAACCTTAGTAGCACAGCACATGGTTCATGAACAAAAAGGGCTTCCCTGGTGGCTCAGATGGTAAGGAATCTACCTGCAATGCAGGAGACCTGGGTTTGATCCCTGGGTTGGGAGGATCCCTGGAGAAGGGAATGGCTACTCACTCCATCATTTTTGCTTGGAGGATCCCATGGGCAGAGGAGCCTTGTAGGCTACAGTCCTTGTGGTCACAAAGAGTGGTACATGAATAAGCACAGCAAAAGGGACTAAATGATCTCTTGAATTTATTGTATAGTGTACAGGGTAGATTTCTCCCTATCCAAATCCCTCAATGACTTCCCATCTTACTCTACATAAAATGTTATAGTATTTTTCAATGGTATATAAAATCTTACAGATGTTGTTTTCTGGCAATCTTTCTAAAATTTCATATTTTCCATTTTAGTCACTGTGCTCCAGTCCAATTATCTTCTTGGCAGTCTATTGACTCAACTGTGGACTCCTACCCCAAAGCTTTGCACATATTTTTTCTTATTGAAAATCCTTCATGTATATACATGCTTGCACATACAGTTACAACAAGTTACTGTTCACAGGTAAAATTATCAATGATAAGATTATTATTCCCAGACCAAGTTATATAAATATATCCGACCCAGCTTTCTGCCCTCATTTTATATAGTTATATATACATTTATTTATTTATTTTCTGTTTCTTATCCCTAGAATAGGACTTCCCTGGTGGCTCAGATGGTAAGCATCCGTCTGCAATGAAGGAGATCTGGGTTCAAACCCTGGGTTGGAAGATCGCCCGGAGAAGGGAATGGCAACCTACTCCAGTATGCTTGCCTGGAAAATCCCATGAACAGAAAGGCCTGGTGGGTGACAGACCATGAGGTCACAAAGAGTAGGACATGACTGAGCAACCAACACTCCCAGGAACATAATTTCCCTGAGGGCATACATTTTGTTCTATATTCCCCCAAACTAGAATAAAAACATCTCTCAGCATGTAAAAGTTGTTCAGTAAATATTTATTGTAGGAATGAAAGAGTGATTTTTTTTTTATTTAATCATATATCTCCTGGAGGGAAAGGATTCTTTTTTTTGAATGTACATATAAACGGTGTATAATAAAACTTACTGATGAGTTTTTAAGAGTCATTTTAAGTTATGTCCATTTTCTTTTCATTTCAGCAAATCTTTATAGCATTCATATTCTATAACTCTGTATTGAAATAAGTACAAGTAATACTTGGGCTTCCCTGGTGGCTCAGAAGTTAAAGCGTCTGGCTCCAATGTGGGAGACCCAGGTTCGATCCCTGGGTCGGGAAGATCCTCTGGAGAAAGCAATGGCAACCCACTCCAGTATTCTTGCTTGGAGAATCCCCTGGACGGAGAAGCCTGGTAGGCTACAGTCCACGGGGTGGCAAAGAGTTGGACACGACTGAGCAACTTCACTTTCTTTCTTTCTTTCACAAGTAATACTAGATTTAAGAAAACACGATGTCTGCCCATAAAACACTGTTAATCATTTCAAACTCTAGTATTTAAAAGGAACAGATTTGTATAAATCTATATTTGTATTATAATATTTTCTTTGAGATATTTAGAAAGTAGTGTTTCCCTGGTAGCTCAGCTGGTAAAGAATCCTCCTGCAATGCAGGATACACTGGTTCAACTCCCGGGTTGGGTAGATCCCATGGAGAAGTCTACCACTCCATTATTCTTGGGCTTTCCTGGTGACTTAGACTGTAGTGATAGAAGTGTAGTGATAGTGGCTTTATATCAATATGTCTGTTTTTATATAAATTCTTTCTCAGATATTTTTATCTTTTTCCAATATGTATTTATCTGCTATTATTGTATAAGTGCCAGCTTGCTGGATATGAACATGGATAGCAATATCCCCAAATCTCAATTGCTTATGTCCTAAGACAGACAAATATAGGACAATTTACAACTTTTTAAAATATAAATAATAATAATTATAATAATATCCAACAAAGCTGGGCACTGTTCTAAATCCTTTTTAGGAATTAACTTTATATGCATATGCAGTGTTGCATATTTATACTATATATAAATAGTTACAAATATACATGTATATGATTCAGATTTTTATCAGGCATAGTACTGCTCTTTTTATTTCATATAGCACAGTAAAAGAGATATCTTTTATTGTATACTTGGAAGTAAAGGGAAACTTCAATTATTAGTTTGTTGATTATCTAAAGCAAGAAGAAACTAAGAATCAGGACTGATTGGAAGGGACTATTAAAGTGCTTTTTGTTCTTCAACTTATTAGAGCTAATGGCTTCCGTCCACTCATTAGGCAGCTAACATATATATACCAACAAGACTTCAGCAGTTCCAGTATGACTGTAGCAAATCCACATACTTCATGAAGATAACCTTCCACTCTGGTTTCATTGTTTAGTCAGCAGGAAGTTTTTGTCTGTTAAAAAGATACTTGTTTTTGTTCAGTCACCCAGTCATGTCTGACTCTTTGCGACCATATGGAATGAAGCACACCAGGCCTCTCTGTCCCTCACTGTCTCTGAAAGTTTGCTCAAGTTTATGTCCGTTGCCATTGGTGATGCCATCCAGGGAAACTCATCCTCTGATGCTCCCTTCTCCTTCAGCCTGCAAAAGGACTTTCCCAGCATCAGGGACTTTTCCGATGAGTCAGTTGTTCATATCAGATGACCAAAATACTGGAATTTTAGCTTCAGCATCAATCCCTCCATGGAGTATTCAAGGTTGATTTCACTTAAGACTGACTGATTTGATCTCCTTGCTGTCCACAGAACTCTCAGAAGTCTTCTCCAGCACCACAGTTCAAAAACATCAATTGCTCGGTGTTCTGCCTTCTTTATGGTCCAGCTCTCACAATTGTACATGATCCCTGGGAAGACCATAGCCTTGACTATAGGGACCTTTGTCAGCAGAATAATGTCTCTGCTTTTCAACACACTGTTTAGGTTTGACATAGTCTTCCTGCCAAGGGCAAATGTCTTCTGACTTCATGGCTGAAGTCACTAAAGTGATTTTAGAGCCCAAGAAAAGGAAATCTGTCACTACTTCCACTTTTTCCCTTCTATTTTGCCATGAAGTAATGGGGCCAGATGCCATGATCTTAGTTTTTTATTGTTTTTGTTTTTTAGTTTTAAGCCAGCCTTTTCATTCTCCTCCTTCACCCTCATCAAGAGGATTTTTAGTTCCTATTTGCTTTCTGCCAATAGAGTGGTATCATCTGCATATCTGAAGTTGTTGATGCTTTTCCCACTTATCTTGATTCCAGTTTGTAATTCACTAGACTGCCATTTCTCATGATGTGCTCAGTGTATAGATTAAACAAACAGGGTGATAGCAGACAGCACTCTCTTACTCCTTTCTCAATCTTGAACCAATCATTTGATACAGAGTTCTAGCTGTTGCATCTTGACCTGCACAAGGACACTATCTCCTGATAATATTGTATGATGATAACTCAAGAAGTTCAAATGGATTAAACTTTAATTTTTTTAACAGAAAGTGATGGATTAAAAGAATTTTTATCAATAGTTAAACCACCAATTTCCATATAAAAATAATTCTGTGAGGATAAAAATCTTCTGAGTAGAATATCCTAAGGAGAGAATAAAGTTTTAAAAATGTAGGAAAAATTATCTATGATGAATTGAGACCTAGGATTCCTGTTAAAATACAGTATATTTATCATAGATAATTTGACGCAATGACAAGCCACTCCAGTACTCTTGCCTAGAAAACCCCATGGATGGAGGAGCCTGGTAGGCTGCAGTCCGTGGGGTCGCTAAGGGTCGGACACAACTGAGCGACTTCACTTTCACTTTTCACTTTCACACATTGGAGAAGGAAATGGCAACCCACTCCAGTGTTCTTGCTTGGAGAATCCCAGGGACAGGGGAGCCTGGTGGGCTTCTGTCTATGGGGTCACACAGAGTCGGACATGACTGAAGTAACTTAGCAGCAGCAGCAGTAGCATGCTTTTATTTATTTATTTATTTTTAACTGTTATTTTATTTTATTATTACTTTTTTGGGGGGTACTTTTTTTTTATTGGAGGCTAATTATTTTACAATATTATATTGGTTGGTTTTGCCATGCATTGACATGAATCCACCCCTGGTGTACATGAGTTCCCCCTCCCGAACCCCCATCCCACCTCCCTCCTCCCCTTATCCTCCCTCTGGGTCATCCCCGCATACCAGCCCCGAGCATCCTGTAACATGCATTGACCCTGAACTGGCGATTCGTTTCACATATGATAATATACATGTTTCGGTGCCCTTCTCCCAAACCATCCCACCCTCACCCTCTCCCACAGAGTCCCAAAGACTGTTCTATACATCTGTGTCTCTTTTGCTGTCTCGTATACGGGGTTATCATTTGCATCTTTCTAAATTCCATATATATGCGTTAGTATATTGTATTGGTGTCTTTCTTTCTGGCTTACTTCACTCTGTATAATAGGCTCTAGTTTCATCCGCCTCATTAGAACTGATTCAAATGCATTCTTTTTAATGGCTTTTAATAGCTCCTAAGTTTACTTTATAATTTCAGGTAAATTTATACCCCATATGTATATAAAGTTATGCTCACACTGAGCAAATATGTTATGGGATGTTATATTTTTTTCTGAAT
Organism: Moschus berezovskii; assembly: GCF_049115385.1. NCBI lineage: Eukaryota > Metazoa > Chordata > Mammalia > Artiodactyla > Moschidae > Moschus > Moschus berezovskii. The sequence goes on along the minus strand of NC_142469.1, from coordinate 85,848,251 downwards.
CTAAAGAAAATAGACCTAGATTTAGTTGAGGAACACCTAAATATACTGCTTTTTTGAAAATGAATCCTTCCTTCTGACTTTTCAAAGTTTTATTCTGAAAAAGTAGAGTAGATTGTTAAAACAGTGTTGGATTTAGAGGATGCTTGGGTCAACAGAGTGATAAAATTTTTACTGAAGCTTCATGGCTAGCCTAAGTACTTTCAACTAAAATGAATATTTTTGAAATAGCAAAACCATCATATTTTTCATGTTCTTCCAAGTAGAAGATAAACTGTTGGTTTCCAGTAATTAATAATTAATATCCTGAAATAACAGAGGAAGAGAAGAAATAGTTCAGTTAAATCTGTGTGCATTGAGCCACTTGATAAATGAAACAGAAAGCTAAATTTGAAGGAGCAGGCAAAAGTATCAGAAAAGGAAGAAGTAAGCAACTGCTTCATTTATAGGCTGATCCAGATTTCTGTGATTACATAGTGTGTGTGTGTGTATGTGTGTGCACGCGAATGCCTGAATATAATATCATCTAGTTTTATATCATCTCTTTATTTTATACACTTGTTGTATATAGGACTTATTTTTGACAAGGTCAATAATATCCTCTATAGTTTCTCAATCAAACTAAATATTTATTAGTTACTATCATAATAATTTTGACCACTATCTAGTCCTTAAAACTTTCTCCTGTTGTAGCTTTCATGACATGTGTTCTATTTGTTTTCCTTCTACTCCTCTGGTCAGTCTTATTCAATCTGCTTTAAGGGATCTCTGTCTTTCCTTCTATATAACTAATTTCCATCATATTTCTTTACTTAGTTTTTCTTGACTTCTTATTCTAAATATGTTTCCTGGGTGTCTATTGCCATGGCTTTTATTACCAGTATTTATATAATTTTTAAATCTGTGTCGCTAATCCTGACTTCGACAATGAACCTTAGACATTATACATTTAATAGTGTGACTTCTAATCCTTTATTGTGCTTAGTCCCTCAGTCATGTCAGCCTCTTTGGGACCCCGTGGACTGCCAGGCTCCTCTGTCCATTGGGATTCTTCAGGAAAGAATACTGGAGTGGGTTGCCATGTCCTCTTCCAGGGGATCTTTCCAACCCAGGGATCAAACCCAGGTCTCCCGAATTGCAGGTGGATTCTTCACCATCTGAGCCACCAGGGAAGCCTGACTTCTAATTCTACTACCACCTTAATTCTGTCAAAAACTAAATCCATCATGTTTGTATCACAGTCCATTCTTTCTATATTTTCTATTTCAGTGAATGGAAACAAGTTTTACTTAGGCAAATACTATGGAAACTCTTAGATCAATAGAACATTTAAATCATAAGTATTCTTGTAGATCAGGCTGACACATTCCCATTAAACATTCATAATTGCACCAAAAATCACTTCCTTAGATGCATATTTGATCATGTAATTTTTCACTTTAAAATATCTTAATCCTGACAGTATTCTCCTTAGTATGTTATACAAAGTCTCTGAGATCTAAGCTTCAGTTCATCTTTAGCTTCAGTGGAACCGCCACGCCCACTCCCACTGCCACCCCTAGTGTATCTAAGCACTTACTTTTATCCTTAGGAAACCTTTTCTCTTTGCCTTTGTATATTTTTCTCTCTCTTTGGGAATCAATTGCCATATTTTTCTCACCAAGCTCACTCTTAGGTATCCTTCATAATTTGTCTCAGATACTCCTCTGATAATATTTCTGATAGTATTTCCGTCAATACTTCATTCTTTTTGGATGAGTTAGATTCTCTTAAATGTTATTACAAGATGGCTAGCCCTTATTGCCTAAATTTAATGGTCATCTTCTTTGTCGTTCTCTTCCACTGAGATTCTTGAGGATGCAGGTTCTGTGTTTTATCTATGTCTCTTAGGGAACAAATCCATGGTCTGGAAAAATAACAAAAAATACAAACTTGGTTTTAGTAATTAAAAATTAAGTACATAGTTGATGGATTGACTGAATTTGTGAATAATGCCTATGATAGGTAGAATAACGGCCTGTCAAGATTTCCGAAACTTGTTAATATATTACCTAATATGGTAAAACAGACTTTGTAGATGTTATATAGTTAAATGCTTTCAAATGGGAAAATTTATTCTGGATTATCCAGATAGGTCCAATGTGAACACAAGGGTTTATATGAGAAGGAGGCAGGAGTGTCAGAATCAGAGATGTTTGACGATGCTACACAGCTGAATTTGAAGTTAAAGCAACAAGTCAAGGAATGCAGGTGGCCTCTGTAAGCCAGAAAAGGAAAAGAAATAGATTTTCTCCTAGAGTCTGCAGAAGGAACACAGCCCTTCAGCTGCTATGGTTTTTTCCCAGCAAAAGTCATTTAGAACTTCTGACTTCTACAAGTTTAAGATAATAATACATACACCTTAAGCCACTAAACTTGTGTAACTTTGTTACAAAAACAATGGGAAACTTATACAATGACATTGTCCAAAGCACATAGTAGGAAAATAATCTATATATGAATACTTGACTGATTAAAGAAATTTAAAGTAAGATAACCCTCTTAGGTTAATTATTTTTTTCTGTGATCTTTGTGGCTAAATGAGATGAAATATCTTTCAGGCAGATATACTATAATTTTAAAAAAATTTACTACCTTGGGCTGAATAAAACATTAACAGTTATAGAACTGAGGTATTTCATTTTACTACCAAGACATTTTCATACTAAAAATTATTTGTTGCTTACTGAAATTCCATTTTAATTGAGTGTTCTGTATTTATATTTATAAATGGGAACCCTAATTCTGGGGAACCTTAGGTTTGGTGAATCACTAGCATTCAGAATCATAGAATTTCATTCCAGTGCTTCAGATACTCACAGTTTAGATCTGAGTTTAATTTTACTTTGATGTAGGCAATCCCGGCCAATTCTCAAATGGCTTTCATGTCTAGATTGTCAAAAATGGATGCAAAGTGTGATTTGCTCAGAGATACAAAAGATGTTCATAAATAGATCTCGGTTTATAGACCTATCCCTTGACCCACTGAATTTTTAAGATTAGGATGTGACCCAGGTTTCATAACATCCATCTCAGACTCCTGTGGAAATAATCAGATTCTTTAGGTCTACTGACAAGGTAATGATGGTATCATAAAAGGAAAAGATTTTATGCTTGATAAAGGGAACGTTCAGTACATTAAGGGTTATTTCTAATGATAATGGTACTGGATTATACTTATGGTTAAAGGTTGATTAGCTACTAGCATATGGTTTCAAGCATGCATAAAATTTCCCTACTTTAAACAGATTATTTTTTGTTATATATTTCCTCATTCCTTTTTCTGTTAAAAGGAAAAAAAAAGAGAGAGAGAGAGAGAAAAAGAAAACAAAAGGGTCTTTCTTTCTGGAATTCATTCCCTAACAAACATCATGTTTACTAAGATCTCCTCTCCTTTGTAGATGTTTAATTTAGAATCCAGTGTGACAGTTCTATCTCTGGTAGATGTCTTATTCTAAAACATTCATAAGCATGTGCAGCTTCCCAGTCAGAACAGAGGCAGTTAATGATGTCCATAATGCTCCATCAACATGACTTAAATTCAAAGATGTTTGCATGTGTAATAATCACACTGGAAAAAAAAGTGATAATTAAGATTCTGAAGTACAAAAGGGTAATGCACTGTCCTCTACCTCAGTAGGGAAGTTCATTAGCAGTGGAATCATGTCATTTGCCCATCTGTTCATAATAGCATTCACCCCAGGAACTAAGTGAAGGAAGTGACATCACATGGTCCTTATATACAACAGGTCCGTAAATCACATGTATGTTCTTATCTGCATGGAGGCTTTGGGGCAGAAAAGCAAAACGAAAACCACTAAAGCCCACCAGCAACAATAAACTATTAATTGAGCCTTTTCCAGGTTTAGCATAGGAAGATGATCTCATTAATTTTGTAATCTTGACAAGATATTCTATCTCTAGGAAATCTCATAGAAAAATAAAATGCTGATGCTTCTGTGTGTTATCAAGGCCATATTGTGGGGATAATTATCTTTCAACTGGTTGGAGACACACCTCTTGTTTGTATGTCCTAACCATCGGGTGCTTAGCAGCTGCTGTAATATCAATGGGCAAATGAAACAGGCCCTCATTAGATTAGCATTGAGCTGATTTCTGGTGCCAGTCTCATTATTATTGGTGACTAAACTGGCAGATTGTCAGGAGGTCTCATGGCGAGATGAGCTTTTGCAGCTCTTTGTTTGTAGTTATTATAAACAATGAAGTGAAAGCAATCCCTTGGGCATAATCATGTCTCAGAGGATTTTTTTTTTTTTCTTTTTTTCTCATGAGTGGCAATCAGCTTGCAGAGGCAGCATCGGTAAACAACTTCTTATTTTAAGGAATGATATTAATTAAAGCAAGGAGTATGGTTTGGAAAGGGAACTTGTTAATTATTTAATGTCACCTGCTCTGATCAGGCCCACCACTTGAAAGTGACTTTTTTTTTCTAGTCTTAAATATACTCTGCCTGTCATGAACACCAATGAAAATATAGGCTTCCAAGTGGTGAAAACCTGTTTTTCATTTTAAGAAATCTGCAAATGTGAGACATTACATCATAGTCTTAAATGCAAAGCAGATTTTCTTACTTTACTTGGAAAATAATATTGAATCCAAAGACCTTACTCTACTGCATCGCAGACTACATAGAATGGGTTGGATCACCAGAGTAAAATCACCAATCGATCTAGAAACTGATTCAAAAGCATTTGAAAAATAAAGACTGGCATTGAGATTGTAATATCCACCTAAGTGAAGGGAGTCTGACAAAATGAACTGAAGCTTAAAAATTATACCTTTAATATTGAAAAAATGGTGTAAGCAACGCCTCACTTTATCAGGGTTAACATATGCACAAAGGGACATGACAAATAGCTTTAATTCAAACTCTCAAGAAAGAAAATAAATTTTACATACTTAGGAATGTTTCAACTTTTTGGATTTAAGGCACAATAACCTTGTTCACAAAGTTGGTTTATTTTCTACATGCAAGGCAAACTCTGGAAGATTAAGTTATTTTTCCAGCAAAACATCTATAATTTCAGAACTAAATCTGATCCTCTTTTGCTGATTTGTGAGGATTTAATATGAATTGTTGTCTTCCAGTAAGACGTACCTTTCCCAGAGAACATCTCTCTGACAGAGGAACCATCCAAAAAATGAGGCAAGTTTCAACCATTTCCACAGAGATCAGTATTGAATGTGTTATAGAGTTTAATATGCACAGTTTGGCTTGGCCTTTAAACACAAGAGTTGGCAGTTCAAACCACGCGTCCACGGAACTTTGATGATGCTGGAACTGTCCTGTCTTTTCTCTGTATTCTCACTGCTTCAGCAAATACCATGTCTAAACTCATTACCATTTATCATAGAATTAGCTTCACCAAAACCCAAAAGCTCTTTCAGAGCAAGATAATTCTTCAAGACTAGCTAATTTCTGTTAAGTGACTAAATTCTATGTCTTTCAGGAACCACTGTACTGCTGGGGAATGTGTGTGAGATATAAAGTGAGTTATTCCTGTTTGTGGTGTTATGTGACATTATTCTACCTGGGATATCAATATAAGAACCCAATCTCTATTTTTAGTTTTTACCAAAATTATTTTTGAAATATGAAAACACCTTCAACAACTCTCACTCCAAGTACATTTTAGTGTTTCCTTTCACTAAGAATAATCATTTTAAGGCATATCGTTTAAACTTTGATATCGGATTCAGAAAGAGGGAGAGGATAGATTTTGCTTTAAACTGGTTTGAGGTAAGACCAAGAATAAAAAAAATAAACAAAACACAAAACCATACTAGCAATACCAAAATTTTGCCACTTTCATTTCAGTTCAGTTGCTCAGGTGTGTCTGACTCTTTGCAACTCCATGGACTGCAGCACACCAGGCCTCCCTGTCTATCACTAACTCCCTGAGTTTACTCAAACTCATGTTCATTGAGTCAGTGATGCCATCCAGCCATCTCATCCTCTGTCATCCCCTTCTCCTCCTGCCTTCAATGCCTTCAATCTTTCCCAGCAACAGGGTCTTTTCAAATGAATCAGTTCTTTGCATCAGGTGGCCAAAATATTGGAGTTTCAGCTTCAACATCAGTGAACCCTAACTGAACCCTAACCTTAACCCTAATGACTGATTTCCTTTAGGATGGACTGGTTGGATTTCCTTGCAGTCCAAGGGACTCTCAAGAGTCTTCTCCAGCACCACAGTTCAAAAGCATCAATTCTTCGGTGCTCAGTTTTCCTTATAGTCCAGCTTTCACATCCATACATGACTACTGGAAAAACTATAGCTTTGACTAGACAGACCTTTGCCACTTTAGTATGTTATAAATAATTGAAGAACTATGTAAAGAATACTAGGTTTTTGCTTTTGTATACAGAAAGTACCTGGTGTCCTCCAAGCATAGTAATTGTAGTTGCATTTTGGTATAGTTTTAGATGCCAAAACATATATTCACACATTTTACAATATTTATGATTTTCATGAGCAAGCTTTCATTAGTTTGTGAAAACCGCCACCTGTAATATATAGGCAGAATTGACTTAAATGTTGCTAAGGAAAATATCTAGATGTTCAGACATAAGTATGAACATATTTCTTCCCCCAAAGTTGAGAAATTTTCATTCTCCAAATCTAAGAAAGGAAGAAGCAAATATTCTTACAAAGTATTTAAAGCCTTTGTCTAAAAAATAAGTCTAAATGTGTATCAGAAATACTTTGCTCAGTTTCAGGGCATTCTCAGTTAACATATGAAAAGGATGTTAATTTAATGATTATATTAATTCACTAAAAATTCCTATTTTAGGTTTCCAGTGCTCAGTTTTACTCAAAATTAGTATGTTTTTAGTTAGTCACTTCTTAATATGTGTGTATATATGTGTGTGTTTATGTAAGAGGGAGAATTTCGTTAAAACTTTAAATCACATCTTTTACTAAACATGTAAGCCATAGTTAATGTGTTTCCCTTCTACCCTCATTCCTTCAGAATTAGAAAAAGAAGTTTTAGCTTCTAGACCTTCCCATTTCCTAAACCTATGTAGACTAAGCCTAGAAATACATTGTGGCCCCAGTCTCTGAACAGTGGATAGTAAGAAAAGGAGTAACAAACTTTCTGGAAAAATCCAGATACTAAATATTTTCAGTTTTGTAGACCGTCAGGTCTCTCTCAGCTGCTCAATGTTACAATTGTAGCCAGAAAGCAATTAGAGACAGTGGGTGAAGAAAGAAGTGCTCAGTTCAGTTCAGTTTATTCGCTCAGTCCTGTCTGACTCTTTGCAACCCCATGAACCACAGCACGCCAGGCCTGCCTGTCCATCAGCAACTCCCGGAGTTTACCTAAACTCATGCCCATTGAGTCAGTGATGCCATCTAACCATCTAATCCTCTGTTGTCCCCTTCTCCTCCTGCCTTCAGTCTTTCCCAATATCAGGGTCTTTTCCAATGAGTCTGCTCTTCGCATCAGGTGGCCAAAATATTGGAGTTTCAGCTTCAACATCAGTCCTTCCAATGAACACCCAGGACTGATTTCCTTTAGGATGGACTGGTTGGATCTCCTTGCAGTCCAAGGGACTCTCAAGAGTCTTCTCCAACACCACAGTTCAAAAGCATCAGATAGTTTCAATTAAACTGAATTTTGAGTTTTATTAAATGTTCACATGACACAAAACAATCATCTTTTTGCTGTTAAAAGTGATTTGTATATATGTATATGACACGACTGAGTGACCTTCACTTTCACTTTTCATATAAATATACATATATATATATAAAACTCTTAGCTCATGAATTGTACAAAAACAAGTCAGATTTGGCCCACGGATCATGGTGTGTCAACACCTATTCTAAAGCACCTACCTTTGGTATGGGGGAGGGAATTCTTGAACCTCATGGGTTCTACAGGTCTATAGAGTATAAATTCTTAATCTCAGGCAAGAATTTCTTAAATGGGTACTTTCCATTCCATTCAGTGGCTCAGTCGTGTCCAACTCTTTGCGGCCCTGTGAATCACAGCACACCAGGCCTCCCTGTCCATCACCAACTCCAGGAGTTCACTCAAATTCCCATCCATCTAGGCAGTGATGCCATCCAGCCATCTTATTCTCTGTCGTACCCATCTCCTTCTGCCCCAATCCCTCCCAGCATCAGAGTCTTTTCCAGTGAGTCAACTCTTCGCATGAGGTGGCCAAAGTATTGCAGTTTCAGCTTTAGCATCAGTCCTTCCAATAACACCCAGGATTGATCTCCTTTAGAATGGACTGGTTGGATCTCCTTGCAGTCCAAGGGACTCTCAAGAGTCTTCTCCAGCACCACAGTTCAAAAGCATTAATTCTTCGGCGATCAGCTTTCTTCATGGTCCAACTCTCACATCCATACATGACCACGGGAAAAACCATGTCCTTGACTAGACGGACCTTTGTTGGCACTTAGCCTCTATGAATTCCAGTCTAGCACTTGCAGACATGGGTCACTTGGTAGGATGTGAGATGTCGATAGATTCTACCTCTATGACCTCAATCTATCCTCTGAGTTTATGCTTTATGCAGACATGTACACCATCTTGGCACTATACTAGCTTTGAAAACAACAACTTTTTAGTAGCAACTGCTGTCTTACCTGTTGTACAGTGGAGACTCTATACCAAGCATGAGCCTTAGATTACTTCTATGGAGCCTAAACCACATCACAGATTACATCATGTGTGTCTCTCATCTACCCAGCAGGTTGATGGCAGACAGATAATAATTTCTTACTATTAACACAAAATATTGTCCTAACTTAAATCTACTAACCATCTCATCCTCTACTGCCCCTTTCTCCTTTGCCTTCAGTCTTTCCCAGCATCAGGGTCTTTCGAATGAGTCGGCTATTTGTTTGTATTAGGTGTCCAAAGTATTGGAGCCTCAGCATCAGTCCTTCCAAAGAAAATTCAGGGTTGATTTCCTTGCTGTCCAAGAGACTCTCAAGAGTCTTCCCAACACCACTATTCAATGGTTAGATAGCATCGCCAACTCAATAGACATGAATCTGAGCAAACTCAAAGAGATAGTGAAGGACAAGGAAGCCTGGCACGCTGAAGTTCACAGAGTCACAAACACTGTGACTTAGCGACTGAACACACACACACAAACACACAAATCTACTATATCCACAGTCTTTTTGGTCTAGATATGGAAGCATAAAAGTTGTTCCAAAGAGTCCTAAAGTGATGATTATGGGAGTCTTCACTCATCAGTGTCTCAGATGATAGTGGTCTTTTAGTCAGTTTGCCCTCTAAGAGTTTTTTTATAAGAAAAAGGGTTCCAGACTCAAGCACTTCTGAATCAAATACCACTTCTCCTACTTATTGGTTATGTGACCATGAATACATTTAGCTTTCTAATTCTTACTTTCTCTGCAGTACAGTGGAGATAGTCATATTCTAACTCATAGGGATGTAGTGTTAAATAGGATACCCTATAAGGCTAGCTATAGGTTTCTCTTAGTATTACATCATTGTATAACAACTTACCACAAATTTAGTGGCCTAAAACAATATTTATTATTTTTCAGTTTTTGTAGGTCAGAAGTTGAGTATGGTTTGCCTAGGTTTTTTGCTTCAGGGTCTCAGCAGAGGCAAATCCAAGTGTCAGAGAGATCTGTGACCTCTTCAGAGACTTGAGTTGGGAAAAATCCACTTCCAATTTCCATCAGGTTATTGGAAGAAGTCATTTACTTGTGACTGTAGAACTGAAGGTTTCATTTTGTTAAATGGGGTCTGTCCTTAGCAACTGGCACAATCTACTCCCAGTTATTCTAATTTAATATCTGGAGTAGGAACTAAGGCATATGTACTTTTAACATGCCCTTTAGGTTTTCTGATGCAAATTGTCCAAAAACACATTTGAAGAAACAATGAATCTTTTGGGTAAAATGAAACTGTTTGACATATTCAGGAGCTTGGTCTTTTTTTTAAATCAAAATGAGAATGTGTGACATTAAACTTGTGTCTATAAATATATATGGAATAATGAAATAAAGGTTGTTAGAAGATATAGAAACACGGAGCTAATGTTAATTATATTTATTATTCATAAAACAGTCATTGTCAATCCAATATAAAGGCCAATTATTCAGTCTATCTAAAAAGATTAATTAAGGGAAATACCACTCCATAACACAAATCAGAAAAGAGGTGAAACTATACTGAAAAATAGAAATTGGAATGTGCTCAGTAAAATAAAATTGAAAATGTATTTTCTTTGCTGTGTAAACTATTAATAAAATGCCTACATTCTTACTATAAAAGAGTTTAATATTTAATCAAAGGAAATTAGAGCATGTTTAAAACCTCTAATAAGAAACCAAGCAAAGAATTGAGTAGTAAGGAAACTATTAGCACTAAATGAAAGATGCATAAACATATTAGCTAAATATAGAACCACATGCTCCATCTGATTATTCAGAGACATATTCAAAGTCCTATTATTTAAATGATATGATGGCCAAATGGTCCTATTAGATTCAATTTTATAATTAGGCAAGAAGTCTGATATATTTTAAAGGTGGCAAACTTTGGAAAGGTACAGATGTAGTTTAAAATTGAGCTATATCTTTTGTTGCCTAGGTGATGAGATATTTAACCTTGTTTTCCATCTATTCCTATGTAAAATGGTGGCAAATTTACTGTGGTTTTTGTGAGAAACAAATGAGGTAATTGCATACTGAAGTATATTGTTGTTTTGCTCAGTCGCCAAGTCATGTCTTCAGGGATCAATGGACTGCAGCACGCCAGGCTTCTCTGAACTATATGGCTCATAAAATGCATACAATAAACCTTGGCCTCTGAATCCATTTTTCTCTTTCTTGAGTAATCCATATGAGAAAAAAAAATTCTGAAAGACTTACAGATATGATTTTATTACCTAAAATGAAAATGTCTTAGCCTAGGTTCTCATCTATTTCTTTTCATTATTTAGTTATCTTATAAAAGGCAGGCATCTCTCATGGAGATTTCTGTTTGTGTGAGCAACGTGATCCTTAGAGATGTGACATGCCAATATAATTTCAAATATTGAGCTTCTGAGTGTCTAGATTGATCAAGATGATTTTATGCAAGACCAGAGTCTGTGTGAACACACCAGTATAGTTGCATTATTTCAACATAGATCTGTGAACAACTGAGCATGGGGAGAGGAGAGATATCTAAAACTTCTTTTATCTTAGATAGGACTATACATGTAATGGACAGATTAGGCTCTTGTCTGTGTAGTGTTTATATTTTGAAGTCATCCTTATTATTTTTTCCTAGAAATTCAGTGCTGCCTTGAACCCCAAGGATTGTCTCTTTGCAGCCCAACAAAATGTGAGTCAGGGTCCCTTATTCTTTCATTAGATGTTAGAGCAGTTTACTGCTCATCCTGCTCTGATTTAAAGTCTCCAGGTCTTGGATAGTTGCCTCATTCCCAATATACTAGGGACTGAGTTTCTGCCTTATACCTTGGATATGGGCTTCCCCGGTGGTTCAGCAGTAAATAATCCACCTGTAATACACGAGATACAGGTTTGAGCCCTGAATCAGGGAGATCCCCTAGCAGAGGAAATACTGGAAAACCTATTCCAGTATTCTTGCCAGGACAATCCGATGGACAGAGTAATCTGGCAGGCTAAAGTCTGTGGAGTTGCAGAGTTGGAAATGACTATGCATGCATGTGCCTTGGATACACTGAAATGGAATTAGTCAATCACATGGCACTTTTCCCAGGTTCAGTTCAGTTCAATTCAGTCGCTCAGTAGTGTCCGACTCTCCGCAACCCCATGAATCACAGCACGCCAGGCCTGTACCGCAAGGAGATCCAACCAGTCCATTCTAAGAGAGATCGATCCTGGGTGTTCATTGGAAGGACTGATGCTAAAGCTGAAACTGCAATACTTTTCCCAGGTACTTGACCTCTTTTCCTATAATTTTTTTTCTTTTCTCAGTATCAAAGTTTGACTTTGGCCATATCCTCCAAACAGCTTTTTATGATCTGAAGTCTAATTTCTAATCCCTGCTGTCAGACTCATCCAATGTTATTCATTCAACCAAGACCATCTGCATGGAAAAGAAATGCAAAAAAGCAAAATGGCTGTCTGAGGAGGCCTTACAAATAGCTGTGAAAAGAAGAGAAGTGAAAAGTAAAGGAGGAAAGGAAAGATATAAGCATCTGAATGCAGAGTTCCAAAGAATAGCAAGGAGAGATAAGAAAGCCTTCCTCAGTGATCAGTGCAAAGAAATAGAGGAAAACAAAAGAATAGGAAAAACAAGAGATCTCTTCAAGAAAATTAGAGATACCAAGGGAACATTTCATGCAAAGATGGGCTCGATAAAGGACAGAAATGGTATGGACCTAACAGAAGCAGAGGATATTAAGAAGAGGTGGCAAGAATACACAGAAGAACTGTACAAAAAAGATCTTCACGACCAAGATAGTCACGATAACGTGCTCGCTGACCTAGAGCCAGACATCTTGGAATGTGAAGTCAAGCGGGCCTTAGAAAGCATCACTACGAACAAAGCTAGTGGTGGTGATGGAATTCCTGTTGAGCTATTTCAAATTTTGAAAGATGATGCTGTGAAAGTGCTGCACTCAATATGCCAGCAAATCTGGAAAACTCAGCAGTGGCCACAGGACTCGAAAAGGTCAGTCTTCATTCCAATCCCAAAGAAAGGGAATGCCAAAGAATGCTCAAACTACCGCACAATTGCACTCATCTCACATGCTAGTAAAGTCATGCTCAAAATTCTCCAAGCCAGGCTTCAGCAATATGTGAACCGTGAACTCCCAGATGTTCAAGCAGGTTTTAGAAAAGGCAGAGGCACCAGAGATCAAATTAACAACATCCGCTGGATCATGGAGAAAGCAAGAGAGTTCCAGAAGAGCATCTATTTCTGCTTCATTGACTATGCCAAAGCCTTTGACTCTGTGGATCACAATAAATTGTGGAAAATTCTGAAAGAGATGGGAATCCCAGACCACCTGACCTGCCTCTTGAGAAACCTGTATGCAGGTCAGGAAGCAACAGTCAGAACTGTACATGGAACAACAGACTGGTTCCAAATAGGAAAAGGAGTACGTCAAGGTTGTATATTGTCACCTTGCTTACTTAACTTAAATGCAGAGTACATCATGAGGAACGCTGGGCTGGAAGAAGCACAAGCTGGAATCAAGATTGCTGGGAGAAATATCAATAATCTCAGATATGCAGATGACACTACCCTTATGGCAGAAAGTGAAGAGGAACTCAAAGGCCTCTTGATGAAAGTGAAAGAGGAGAGTGAAAAGGTTGGCTTGAAGCTCAACATTCAGAAAACAAAGATCATGGCATCTGGTCCCATCACTTCATGGGACATAGATGGAAAAACAGTGGAAACAGTGTCAGACTTTATTTTTTTGGGCTCCAAAATCACTGCAGATGCTGATTGCAGCCATGAAATTAAAAGACACTTACTCCTTGGAAGGAAAGTTATGACCAACCTTGATAATATATTAAAAAGCAGAGACATTACTTTGCCAACCAAGGTCCGTCTAGTCAAGGGTATGGTTTTTCCCGTGGTCATGTATGGATGTGAGAGTTGGACTGTGAAGAAAGCTGATCGCCAAAGAATTGATGCTTTTGAACTGTGGTGTTGGAGAAGACTCTTGAAAGTCCCTTGTACCGCAAGGAGATTCAACCAGTCCATTCTGAGGGAGATCGATCCTGGGTGTTCACTGGAAGGACTGATGCTAAAGCTGAAACTGCAATACTTTGGCCACCTCATGCAACGAGTTGACTCACTGGAAAAGACTCTGATGCTGGGAAGGATTGGGGGCGGGAGGAGAAGGGGCAACCAAGAATGAGATGGCTGGATGGCATCACCGACTCTGTGAACATGAGTTTGAGTGAACTCCGGGAGTTGGTGATGGACAGGGAGGCTTAGCGTGCTGTAATTCATGGGGTCACGGAGAGTCAGACACGACTGTATGACTGAACTGAACTGAACCCCTTCCCATTCTTAAAGAGAAAGTCTGAACCTTCGTTGGAAAGACTTTTTACTGCACTTCCTTGGTTCTACTGTGACTTAGTCCCAGGGAAAGAATTCTGTTTTGTACCTTTCTTAATATATATATGTATATATATATTTTTTTAAATTTATGTGAACATTCTTGTGTGTTTACATACTAAGTCGCTTCAGTATGTGTGACTCTTTATGATCCTATGGCTGTAGCCCACCAGACTCCCCTGTCCATAGGATTCTCCAGGCAAGAATACAGGAGTGGGTTGCCATTACCTCCTCCAGGGGATCTTCCCCACTCAGGGATTAAACCTGCTTCTTTTATGTCTCCTGCATTGGCAAGTGGGTTCTTTACTAGCGCTGCTTGGGAAAACTTGAGAATAAATTGTAAAACTAAAAGAGGTAAAAACTATGTGCATATTCACTCTTTTCTTATTTTTCCAATAATTACATAATATTTCACATTCCTAAATAAGAAGCATATCTGAAATGTAACATATTGCTTGGAGAAATGTATATGCAAATTATATCTATCATGGTCACATTAAAATCTCCAGCCTGAAATCATAGGGAACTTTTTATACACAGCATATAAAGTATATAGTTCCTTCTAATATATCTTTTGCCTTTATTCTTCTATCCCTACATATTGATAATATAAACTTCTTTTTGTCATTTTTATCTAATTCACCCTGAATATACACCATTGTTTGTGAGGCTAAATGACCAAACTTGGTGACATATTCATTTGGTGCAACTCCTTGCACTTTAAAATTTGGTTTAAAATATAATGCTGACATATTTTTCATGCTATTTTAATAACTGAAAGCCTGGAAGCTGTGACAAATTAAGCTCCCTCAGAAGTCAAGAATAACCATGGTTCAAATAATGTCCTTCCATTCCTAGCAGAATCACGACCTGACTAAACTTTTCAAATTATAAGATATATTGAATAATTCCTTTGTACTGGCTTAATGAATATGAATATTAAAGGATGTTTTTAGAGTTAGAGTGAGTTTGAATCACTTCTCACTAACTTATTATTACTTGAATGGCTTTGGGTTACATATTTGAGAACTTAATTCCTCATTTATAAAATATAGATACCAAAAATTATCATAGTAGGGTAGATTCTTTACCAGTTGAGCCACAAGGAGAGCCCATAAAATACATAATCTTTATGGCAACCCACTCCAGTGTTCTTGCCTGGAGAATCCCAGGGACAGGGGAGCCTGGTGGGCTTCCGTCGATGGGGTCACACAGAGTCGGACACGACTGAAGTGACTTAGCAGCAGCAGCAGTAAATGTTTATTAAATATTTTAAATGGCTAATCTTCCTAAAGAGATGCTTTTTAAAGTAGAAGTGTATTGAGTTTCTAATTTTATTCTAATAAACTATAGTATATATATGTGGATAAAGTATGCCTAGAAGTGTGCTACTGTTCCATTCAGACTGATATGGTTTTGCCTCAACTCTCAAAAGTCCTCTTAGCAATGACTTTCATGTTGCCAAATCTGATGGAGATATACCTGCCCTTTCTTCACCAGATGTCCTAGACATTTGGAACTAGGCGGGTATTCTGTTCCTAAATAATGGATTTTTTTAGGATTCAGTTTTAAGCTCTGTAGTGTCTTTCTATACATTCTCTTGCCTGAAAATCCCATAAAAACTGATCATTCACGTCACCTGAATATAATCAAGCAACTCAGGGACTAACCTTAACTCTTAAAAAATAAGTATTTCCTAAGATGAGAATTCCTTTAAATTTCATAAAAAAATACTGGCTCACATAACTACCCTTTCCTTCTTTTCTCATATTATGAAAGGTTCTAACTACCCTGGCTGTCATGTGCACTCATGTTTTAAGGACACAAACACTGTCTATTATATTACCCTTCTGCACTCAGCTATGCTGTCATTAATGGATAGTGTATCTGTATTTAAAGATAAATACAGTATAAAACTCATAAAACAACAACACTAATAACATTTTACTTTTCTTGAGCTATCAATTTATCTTTCTCCTGCATGTTAAAGAAAAAATTTCAAAAAATGTTTATTCAATATTTTTTATCATCATTCTTTCACTTCTATTAGGTATTCAATTCCAAACCTATCTTGCCCCACACCACCACTAAAACACTTCTAGATAAGAATTTATGTGCCCTTCATGTACCTAAATTCACTTTAAACATTTCTTTATAGACTATCCTCTCTGCCCTTGATCTCTATGATATCAAGTACTCCTGATTTCTCTATTACCCTTCTGACTGTTCTCTGTCAAAGCCTTTTGTGAATTCCTTTTCTTCCTCTTATGTAAGTTCCTCTCTCTAAGTTTGGTTCTTCACAGTTTTAGTAATCCCTCACTATATCTGTATCTATATCTATATATATTATATATATATGGGCTTTCCACTAAGCATGCACACACACATATGCATTCATGCACATGTGAAAGAAAAAAAAAATGGAAGTGTTAGTCAATTTCCTCTAGGGTTATCTTCCTAACCCAGGGATCAAACCCACATCTCCTGCATTGTCAGTGAATTCTTTATCATCTGAGCCCCCAGGGAAGCCCACATGGACATACATACAGAGTGAATGTCTTCATACTCCAGTATTCTTGCTGGAGAAATCCCATGGACAGAGGAGCCTGGCGGACTATAGTCCATGGGGTTGCAGAGGGTTGGACATGACTGAAGTGACTAAGCACATATGCATATGTGTATGCATGTGTGTGTATATATGTGTTTGTGTGTGTATTTATATATATATTTACACTTATATTCTATATTCTCATGTGAAATTCAAATGCATAAGTCCAACTATCTTTGTAAAGACCATAGGGAGATATATAAAACCATATAAACAATCAGTTCAGTTCAGTTCAGTTCAGTCGCTCAGTCGTGTCCGACTCTCCGCGACCCCATGAATCACAGCACGCCAGGCCTCCCTGTCCATCACCAACTCCCGGAGTACACTCAAACTCATGTCCACAGAGTCGGTGATGCCATCCAGCCATCTCATTCTCCGTCGTCCCCTTCTCCTCCCGCCCCCAACCTTTCCCAGCATCACAGTCTTTTCCAGTGAGTCAACTCGTCGCATGAGGTGGCCAAAGTATTGCAGTTTCAGCTTTAGCATCAGTCCCTCCAATGAACATCCAGGATTGATCTCCTCTAGAATGGACTGGTTGGATCTCCTTGCAGTATAAGGGACTCTCAAGAGTCTTCTCCAACACCACAGTTCAAAAGCATCGATTCTTCGGCGGTCAGCCTTCTTCACAGTCCAACTCTCACATCCATACATGACCACGGGAAAAACCATTGCCTTGACTAGACGGACCTTGGTTGGCAAAGTAATGTCTCTGCTTTTTAATATACCATCAAGGTTGGTCATAACTTTCCTTCCAAGGAGCAAGCGTCTTTTAATTTCATGGCTGCAATCAGCATCTGCAGTGATTTTGGAGCCCAAAAAAACAAAGTCTGACACTGTTTCCACTGTTTTTCCATCTATTTCCCATGAAGTGATGGGACCAGATGCCATGATCTTTGTTTTCTGAATGTTGAGCTTCAAGCCAACCTTTTCACTCTCCTCTTTCACTTTCATCAAGAGGCCTTTGAGTTCCTCTTCACTTTCTGCCATAAGGGTAGTGTCATCTGCATATCTGAGGTTATTGATATTTCTCCCGGCAATCTTGATTCCAGCTTGTGCTTCTTCCAGCCCAGCGTTCCTCAACAATAAGGTTCTCATATCTTAAGTGTAAGCCACAATCTCAAGCCACAATACAGATCAGGATTTGGACATATTCTGCATTCCAGAGGACTCCTTCATTCCCGTTTCTGATAAATAATATCCCTAGTCTAATTGATTTACCCAGCTGTTAAACTAAACAAAAATAGATTTATACTTTAGTATCTAATTTCTTTCATTCAACACCATCTCTGTGAGATCCATTCATATTATTATATGCAGCAGTAATTTATTTTTTGCTGTTGCATATTATCCTATTATATGAATATATCACAATATATTTTCATTCTCATTTTGACTGAAATTGAGTAATTAGGCTTCCACAAATGAATTCTGCAGACATTTTTGTATACAGCAATAGGTGATATAAGCATTTATTCCCCAGGTGGTGCTAGTGGCAAAGAACCCAGCTGGTAATGCAGGAGGCCTAAGAGATGCAGGTTTGATCCCTGGGTTGGGATGCTCTCTTGTAGAAGAAAATGGCAACTTCTTCCAATATGCTTGCCGGGAGAATCCCGTGTACAAAGGAGCCTGGCTACCTACAGTCATCAGGGTCACACAGATTTGGACACGATTGAAGCGACTAGCACAAGTTTCTACATATAATATTTGGTCTTTCAAAAGGTTTTAAATAATTGTGGTTAAAGATAATTTTCAATAGTTAAGTTGTTAATTTGGGGAGAAAGGGTTTAAAGAATTCCTCAGACCACCATTCTGATTAATTTTATTATTCAATACCATTGTTTTTTTTTCTATTGTTTCAGTTCAGTTCAGTCGCTCAGTCGTGTCCGATTGTCTGTGACCCCATGAACTGCAGCACGCCAGGCCTGCCTGTCCATCACCAACTCCTGGAGTTCACCCAAATCCATGTTCATTGAGTCGGTGATGCCATCCAAACATCTCATCCTCTGTCGTCCCTTTCTCCTCCTGCCCTCAATCTTTCCCAGCATCAAGGTCTTTAAAATGAGTCAGCTCTTTGCATGAGGTGGCCAAAGTATTGGAGTTTCAGCTTCAGCATCAGTCCTTCCAATGAACACCAGGATTGATCTCCTCTAGAATGGACTGGTTGGATCTCCTTGCAGTCCAAGGGACTCTCAAGAGTCTTCTCCAGCACCACAGTTCAAAAGCATCAATTCTTTGGCGCTTAGCTTTCTTTATAGACCAACTCTCACATCCATGCATGACCACTGGAAAAACCATAGCCTTGACTAGACGGACCTTTGTTGGCAAAGAAATGTATCTGCTTTTTAATATGCTGTCTAGGGTGGTCAAAACTTACTCCAAGGAGTAAGCGTCTTTTAATTTCATGGCTGCAATCAGCATCCACAGTGATTTTGGAGCCCAGAAAAATATAAGTTTGCCACTTTTTCCACTGTTTCCCCATCTATTTCCCATGAAGTGATGGGACCAGATGCCATGATCTTTGTTTTCTGAATGTTAGCTTTAAGCTAACTTTTTCACTCTCCTCTTTCACTTTCATGAAGAGGCTCTTTAGCTCCTCTTCATTTTCTGCCATAAGGGTGGTGTCATCTGCATATCTGAGGTTGCTAATATTTCTCCGGGCAATCTTGATTCCAGCTTGTGTTTCCTCCAGCCCAGCATTTCTCATGATGTACTCTGCATATAAGTTAAATAAGCAGGGTGACAATATACAGCCTTGATGTACTCCTTTTCTTATTTGGAACCAGTCTGTTGTTCCATGTCCAGCTCTCACTGTTGCTTCTTGACCTGCATACAGATTTCTCAGGAGGCAGGTCAGGTGGTCTGGTATTCCCATCTCTTTCAGAATTTTCCACAGTTTATTGGAATCCACACAGTCAAAGTCTTTGACATAGTCAATAAAGCAGAAATAAATGTTTTTCTGGAACTCTCTTGCTTTTTCAATGATCCAACAGATGTTGGCAATATGATCTCTAGTTCCTCTGCCTTTTCTAAAGCCAGTTTGGACATCTGGAAGTTCACAGATCACATATTTTTTAGTTTTAATTTTTGTGTTATTCTTTGTAAGATTATATTTGATATTGCAATATGACTGTTAATAATTTCAATGCATGTCAAATAATGTAGGAATTCCAAATAATACAAGAGTCTTAACATAGTTTAAATCCATTTTACTTCTCTTTTCAAGTATCATTGTTTTTTTTTAAACACAATATCTCTCAAAACATTGTTACCCACTCTTTTATGTGGTATATATTCCTTTTTAAGGGAGTAGAGTTACTCGCCAAACTAGTAAATCTGAAAAATGGACAAACCATATAAAAATTACTTTTGTCTTTGGTTATTAGGCAATGAAATAGAAAGGCCCCTAAATGACAAATGAGGAGATCTCCATGATAGACTCAGCTTCCTGCCTTGAGAAAGTCCCCAATCTGTGGTACAGTGAAAGTAAAGGGTATAGTCTCACCTACTACCTCAGTTGAGAAGGAATTGAGGTCCAAAAGACCAAAGCAGCTAGAGTTCACAAGACAATAGAATACCTGAAAACTGAGAGCTGCATGGAATATTCCAGATAGTTGCAGAAGTTCTCTATGAGTATTCAGTTGAGTACAGATAAGTTCATGCACATAAGAAAAATACTCTTGCTTGGTGGCTGGGGTTGGAGGTGTGGGGGGAAAACTCCTGGAAATGTCAGAGGTAACAGTACCTGGGGCGTATACTCAAGGTTGTTAGTAATACCTATTTCCACCACTCAGACTGGAAAACTTATTACTTACACTTGATCGAAGTATTAGTCTCTTTGAGCTAATACTATGTTGATTAAGTGGCTTAACCAACATAAATTTATTTTTCTGGACGTTAGATGTCCAAGATGAACATGGCAGCAGCATTGGTGTCTGTATTTCTGCCTGGCTTACAGGTGACCACCTTCTTGTCCTGTGCTTACTTTTCTCTGTGTATAGGATCCTCCTATCACTTCCTCTTTTTATAAAGAAACTAGTCCTATTGGATTAGGAGTAGACTGTTATGGCCTCATGTAACCTTTATTACCTCTTTAAAGGTCCTATCTTTAAATATAGTCCCATTGGTGATTAGGAATTAAATATTTGAATTTGGGGGAAACACAGTTCAGTCCATAACAACAAATGCTTTTAGTGGGTGAATATTTAGCCCTAAGAAGACACTGCTTCAGGCCCCTTAAAAATCTTAAAAGCAAAGTCAGAAGGTTATCTGTTTCCAACTGAGTAGCTTATACCCCAGAACAAAGCTCAGGAATATTGTACAATTATGCAGAGTTCCAGCATTCAGTAAATTAAAATTAAAAGTACCTGGTGTTTAGTACAAAATTATTAGCCATGCAATGAAGCAGGAAAATATAACATAATAACAATAGTAAACATATCAATATGGGGTTGGATAAGAAATAATCAACTATATATTGTTTTATAAGAAAAACACTTTATAAAAACACAAAATTAGGATAAAATAATGTAAAAAAATATACTGGATTGACTATATTGATAACAAAAGTAATTTTTACAGCAAAAATTACTAATAAAAAAGTTTGTTTCATAATGATGAAGGAGTCAGTTCATGAATAGGACATAACTATCTTGAATATTTATGTGCCTGAAGATGTAAATTCAAACCCCAGGAAGTAAAACTGATAGAACTTTCAGAATAAATAGATCAACCTACAATTATACTAGGATATTTCAAAACACCCTGTTATAATTAATATAAGTAGCAAAAAAACAGAAATGGTACAAATTTGAACACTATCAACCAATGTCACCTAATTGGCATTTATGAAATACTCCACACAATATTAGAATACACTTTTTTAAAATATAAACACAGGATGTTTTTAAGGTAGAGCAAATCCTAGGCCATAAAACAAGTCTCAGAAAACTTGGAAGGATAAAATCATACAAAGTGTGTGCTCTAAATACAATGGGAAATATTTTAGAAATCAATAATGTAAAAGCAAAAATAAGCAATTGGAACCTAATTAAACTTAAAAGTTTTGCACATCAATGAAAAGATCAACAAAACAAAAGAAAACACCACCACCACCAACAACAAAAAAACAGACTAGGAGAAAATGTTTGCAAAAGCCATGACTGACAGGGTTTAATATCTCTAATATATAACTAGCTCATAGATCTTACATCAAAAGCAAGTCACCCAAGAGACAACTATTACCAGTGTCTATGAATCCAAAAAATAATTATCCAGAGTTTCAAAAGTTAGATATGACTCCATTTACTTAAAACTCTATAAAACAAAACCTGATCCATATTGTCAGCCAGCAGATAAGTGGTTGCCTAGAGAACAGACAGAAAGTGGCTGCAAGGAAGAATTACAAAATAGCAGAATATGCTTTAGGACTGATAGTTTTGTTTATTACTTTGACTATGATGACTCAGGGTTATAAACAAAGTTGAAATGTACTATAACACATTCTTTAAATATGTGTAGTTAATTTTATATCATTGATACTTTAATAAAACTGTTTAAAAATAACATGAAGAGATTTCTTTTTTTCTATCCTTTGAAGCACCTTGTATAAAATTCAGATGGTCTGCCTCTTTGTTGTTGTTTAGTCACTAAGTTGTGGCTGACTCTTTTGTGACCTCATGAACTGTCGCCCACCAGGCTCCTCTGTCCATGAGATTTCCCTGGCAAGAATACTGGAGTGGGTTGCCATTTCCTTCAACAGGGGATCTGCTCAAGCCAAGGATCAAACTTTTATCTCCTGCATAGGCAAGTGGATTCTTTACCACTGAACAACCAGGGAACTTCTTAAACACAAGTAAAACTAACCTGAAAAATCTATCTTGTCTAGTAATATTTCAGGAAGTGAGAATTAAGTAGTCCTTCAGATTACTGATTTTACTGATTTACTTTCAGATATTATTTTATTATTCCATTCCAGCACTGGTTTGATTTTGCCTGGAAGATTTTTATAGAACATTAATTTTATTTGAAAATTATTATATTAAAAATTTCCATCAGATAGTAAATTTTTTATACAGTACTTTTTGGAAAAAAAGAAACACTTAGAAGACAGTTTTAATTCTGAATCATTCTCTTGTGGAAAGCATAGGGGACATATTTTCTTCCTTTCATTTGGAGTTCTGCACCAGAGGGGTGGGGGTATGTATAGAATTCAATAGAGAGCTCTATACATTTAAAGAAAAAAAATGTTTTCCTTAGCTTGAAGGATAACTAAGACTACAGTATTTCAGATCTTGGTCTTTATGAGGACTATAGTGGATGAAAGTGATATTACAAGATAGCAGCAGAAAAGCTAAAGTTAATATATATGCTTCAAAAAGAACTCTCAAGTATCATGATTTTTATGGTATACCAGTTTTGTAGAAAATTTTGAGAGCTGGATTTAGTTGTAATTTGTTTTACCCTGTTTACTGTTACATTCCTTCCTTTGGGAGAAAAGGCTTAATGAGTAAAATCTATGATATAGGCTAAAAAAGCAAAAGAAAAAAGAAGCTCGTGATCAAAATGCTATATCAACATCAGGAGACAAAATGTTTTATTTAGAAAATAAATATTTCTGAAAATATAAATAAAATAAATCTATAAAATAACATATTAGGACATCAGTTCAGTTCAGTTCAGTTCAGTTCAGTCGCTCAGTCGTGTCCGACTCTCCGCGACCCCATGAATCACAGCACGCCAGGCCTCCCTGTCCATCACCAACTCCCGGAGTACACTCAAACTCATGTCCACAGAGTCGGTGATGCCATCCAGCCATCTCATTCTCCGTCGTCCCCTTCTCCTCCCGCCCCCAACCTTTCCCAGCATCAGAGTCTTTTCCAGTGAGTCAACTCGTCGCATGGGGTGGCCAAAGTATTGCAGTTTCAGCTTTAGCATCAGTCCCTCCAATGAACATCCAGGATTGATCTCCTTTAGAATGGACTGGTTGGATCTCCTTGCAGTATAAGGGACTCTCAAGAGTCTTCTCCAACACCACAGTTCAAAAGCATCGATTCTTCGGCGATCAGCCTTCTTCACAGTCCAACTCTCACAACCATACATGACCACGGGAAAAACCATTGCCTTGACTAGACGGACCTTGGTTGGCAAAGTAATGTCTCTGCTTTTTAATATACTATCAAGGTTGGTCATAACTTTCCTTCCAAGGAGCAAGCGTCTTTTAATTTCATGGCTGCAATCAGCATCTGCAGTGATTTTGGAGCCCAAAAAAACAAAGTCTGACACTGTTTCCACTGTTTTTCCATCTATTTCCCATGAAGTGATGGGACCAGATGCCATGATCTTTGTTTTCTGAATGTTGAGCTTCAAACCAACCTTTTCACTCTCCTCTTTCACTTTCATCAAGAGGCCTTTGAGTTCCTCTTCACTTTCTGCCATAAGGGTAGTGTCATCTGCATATCTGAGGTTATTGATATTTCTCCCAGCAATCTTGACTCCAGCTTGTGCTTCTTCCAGCCCAGCGTTCCTCATGATGTACTCTGCATAGAAGTTAAATAAGCAAGGTGACAATATACAACCTTGACGTACACCTTTTCCTATTTGGAACCAGTCTGTTGTTCCATGTCCAGTTCTAACTGTTGCTTCCTGACCTGCATACAGGTTTCTCAAGAGGCAGGTCAGGTGGTCTGGGATTCCCATCTCTTTCAGAATGTTCCACAGTTTATTGTGATCCACACAGTCAAAGGCTTTGGCATAGTCAATGAAGCAGAAATAGATGTTTTTCTGAAACTCTCTTGCTTTCTCCATGATCCAGCGGATGTTGGATATTACATAATAAAACAAGGAATATATATATATATATATACTGGCCTACATATATCAGTGTAAAGAATAGCATTTATTTTCCATGTACATTTTAAGCAAATATGAATTTTGATTGAAGGGCTCCAAATATATTTACTTTGCCCATTAGTACTTGGAAGAACATTACACAATGAATCACCTTGACATACAAGTCCCTCACAGATCCCAACCTACAATTCTAATTTTATATCCTACTTCTTTCCAACAAATGCTTCAGCCAGATTGTAAATATTCCATAAACATATCATGCTTCCCCACTCTTGAAATTTTACTTACTGTTTTCTATACTGTGTTCTCTTTTCTCATCTCAACACTCCAAAATCTTATATTTCTTTCAACACTCAGATAATAGATAACATTTCCTTCTGTTTATTATCTTGTATTAAAAAAATTCATTTTTCATCAAAACACTTTTCATATTCTTTCCAACATTACAATTACTATTCACTAAATTTATCCTCCAACTTATATAAAAAAGAAAATGCCTCTCCTAATGTTTAAGTGGTTAAAACAATGAAGTTAATGTATTTTAGAGATTTAAAATGAAAAATTATCTATTTATCTATAAATCTCATCCTTTGTTTAAATTATGTGGGAAATCATGTTAGAATATGATTGAAAGTAGTGTTAATCTTGTGGGTAAGTCTTGAGTCCTATAGTAATATCATCTAAGTTTAAATCTGTTATGAATATATATCACAGAGGATCCTATATTTTTGCTATGAACTATTGGCCCTCAAATCAAGTTCCTTCCCGCCCCCCCCATTTACTTTTCTTTTGCTCTAGCTCAGTATAACCCTCAACCTCAAAATCCACACCTTAAGTTTCAATATTCTGATGAATGATTAAAAGACGCTTACTCCTTGGAAGGAAAGTTATGACCAACCTAGATAGCATACTAAAAAGCAGAGACATTACTTTGCCAACCAAGGTC
Source organism: Moschus berezovskii (assembly GCF_049115385.1). Lineage (NCBI taxonomy): Eukaryota > Metazoa > Chordata > Mammalia > Artiodactyla > Moschidae > Moschus > Moschus berezovskii. The sequence continues at coordinate 85,822,746 of NC_142469.1, read as the reverse complement.
CGTCTAGTCAAGGCTATGGTTTTTCCCATGGTCATGTATGGACGTGAGAGTTGGACTGTGAAGAAAGCTGATCACTGAAGAATTGATGCTTTTGAACTGTGGTGTTGGAGAAGACTCTTGAGAGTCCCCTGGACTGCAAGGAAATCCAACCAGTCCATTCTAGAGGAGATCAGTCCTGGGTGTTCATTGGAAGGACTGATGTTAAACTGAAACTACAATACTCTGGCCACCTCATGCGACGAGTTGACTCACTGGAAAAGACTCTGATGCTGGGAGTGATTGGGGGGTGGGAGGAGACGGGGACAACAGTGAATGAGATGGCTGGATGGCATCACCGACTCAATGGACATGAGTTTGAGTGAACTCCGGGAGTTGGTGATGGACAGGGAGGCCTGGCGTGCTGTGATTCATGGGGTCGCAAAGAGTCGGACAGGACTGAGCGACTGAACTGACTGAACTCAGCACATCATATTCTGTAACTACTCTAAGTGAGCTTTTCCTTCACCCTATCTCAAAATTTTATTATATAATCATACCCCAGACAGTCATCCCAAACTGCAATCTACCAATAAACTCTTAGCATGCTTCTGGAATTCCCAGATTTCCAGCTCACTCTCTCTGGTATCCTAACAGAAAAACAATAATTTAATTCCTCTGGTAGGCCAGTCTCAAACCTATACAGGCATCAGTTCAGTTCAGTTCAGTCGCTCAGTCGTGTCCGACTCTTTGCGACCCCATGAATCACAGCACGCCAGGCTTCCCTGTCCATCACCAACTCCTGGAGTTCACTCAAACTCATGTCCATCAAGTCGGTGATGCCATCCAGTCATCTCATTCTCTGTTGTCCCCTTCTCCTCCCGTCCCCAATCTCTCCCAGCATCAGACTCTTTTCCATTGAGTCAACTCGTCACATGAGGTGGTCAAAGTATTGGAGTTTCAGCTTTAGCATCAGTCCTTCCAATGAACACCCAGGATTGATCTCCTTTAGAATGAACTGGTTGGATCTCCTTGCAGTCCAAGGGACTCTCAAGAGTCTTCTCCAGGACTACAGTTCAAAAGCATAGTACAGGATAATAATTGAGATCCACATTCTATGTGTCTAAATATTTAAACTTTCATATCAATTAACAAACTAAAATAAAATAAGTTGCTACTTCCTTCCTTACAAATATATCTTCATGATGACTAAGAAGTTTTATATAATTGAAAGTTGGAAAAAAATATAAAATTTGATGTGAACAGTGCTGGGAGGACATTCTGCCTACTGTATGCCTTTTGCTTAATATCCTTCAAATTTTAGTGACATTTCCATATAGTCCTGATTTTTAAATAATATTCCATTATATCCTTGGAAGGAAAGTTATGACCAACCTTGATAGTATATTAAAATGCAGAGACATTACTTTGCCAACCAAGGTCCGTCTAGTCAAGGCAATGGTTTTTCCCGTGGTCATGTATAGATGTGAGAGTTGGACTGTGAAGAAGGCTGACCGCCGAAGAATCGATGTTTTTGAACTGTGGTGTTGGAGAAGACTCTTGAGAGTCCCTTATACTGCAAGGAGATCCAACCAGTCCATTCTAAAGGAGATCAACCCTGGATGTTCATTGGAGGGACTGATGCTAAAGCTGAAACTGCAATACTTTGGCCACCTCATGCGACGAGTTGACTCACTGGAAAAGACTCTGATGCTGGGAAAGGTTGGGGGCGGGAGGAGAAGGGGACGACGGAGAATGAGATGGCTGGATGGCATCACCGACTCTGTGGACATGAGTTTGAGTGTACTCTGGGGGTTGGTGATGGACAGGGAGGCCTGGCGTGCTGTGATTCATGGGGTCGCAGAGAGTCGGACACGACTGAGCGACTGAACTGAACTGATATATATATGTGTGTGTGTGTGTTTGTGTGTGTGTGTGTGTGCATGTGCACACATTTAAGGAAACAGCCATATAGATGAGGCTAGATCAATTACCTGGTGAATGAGCCTAGACCCTTCTCCAGTATCAGCCACTCTATAAATCTCTGTTGTTCATAGTCTTTGAAAACAAAATCCGAAATATTGAACATTTGGTAAAGTTTCTATAATGAGATATATAAGAAACAAATGTAAGTTCAAATCCCTTTTCATAGTGTAAATAAATACAACATATGTGACTCTGAAAAATACATAATCTAAAGAATATATATGCTCTTTGATTGTCATTTTGGAATTTCGTATGCTATTTTCCTTGGAAATCTCAACTTTTCCTAAAATTTTCTGTATGACATAAATTAGGGTTATGGAGATTATTTTCTTTTAGTATAAGATATGGTGTTAATGTGTGAAATATTTTAAATTTAAATCACCCTTATTATTATGCATTTGTAATTCTATATCAGTGTTTTCCTATTAATCTTTTTTATCCTCTATAGCGTTTGTCATTTATCTTTCCTTACTGAAATCTTAAGTTAGAGTCCACATTTATAAAAAAAAGTTTGCCAATTCTACCTTCTATGCTGCTTCTTCTACCATAATTGTAGGCTTGTTTCTGGATAAACAAAAAATTTAATGTATGAGTTTAATGTTTTAAATGTGACTCAGTAAAATTCACAAAAGGAACCAAGAACTCTCCTAAAAGTCAGTCTTTGAACCAGCCATTTCAATTCTGACTTAACCAGAGTGTTAAAGAACTGAGGTTTTGGGAGCATTTTTAATATGAGGAATTCTGTTATTTTCACTAAAATTCCAGCAAAGAAAGCTTATAACTCATTTTCATTTTATATTTCTCTGTTATTTCAACAACTGAATATCAACATTGCTACATGATGAAAAATATTGTCTAGTTCCCATCATTTTTAGCATTATTCAGAAATACTGATAGGTTCTCTGTGCCAGATATTCTGTTTTTCGTTAATATTTTGGCAGTAGCACCAAGTTTGACACTAGAACATTTTAACTTGGAATCATAATTGTGTTTATGTATTCATGGGCTTAAAATTATGCAGAATACTTTAGATAAAACACATCCCAACACAGTTTCATTAAATTTGTTTCTGAAAGCATAATTCACATGATTTTTTTCTCTAAATTACTAGCAGGGAGCCACTTTCCCTGACTACTCTTTTTTTCATATAAACTTTTTCATAAACCTGTACTTAATTAGTTTTTAATCTTTGCTGAATGAAAATTATATAAAACATATGAGAACATGTATCTTCTTTCCAAAAAGCTGTGAGCAGTGTCTAAAACAGACTAAAATCAATGAATTTAGTAAAACAGGGGAAGAACATTGAAGTTAGTCCAATAATTATGTCCACAATGCCAAATTACTCTAACAGTTTTAATGTTATATGAATATCAAGTGGAATTTCAGTTAAGTGAACTCAGAATAAGGAAAATAAATACATAATTTATTTGAAAAAATATTAAAACATTTATAATATGCAAAGAGAGGATTGTGATTTAGTAAAATAAACATCATTCTAAATACACAAATATAATTCCAGGTACTCATGATCAAACTCTGTTGTACAAGAAATAATTCATTATTTTTCATAAATAAATTTGTATTTGAAATCCTATTTCCCAATTAGTTTGGAAAGACAGTCAATTTTACCATTACTGTGATTTCTTTCACGTACACTAGCAGTTGAACAAGGTCTCAAGTTTGGGGTGCAGAGTGGAAAAGCTCCAACTCAAAGAAGGGCATTCAGGGAGGCTAGATCTTCCACCCAGGTGGGTAACCACAAATACCCATGTTATCCTAACCCTGTGGCCCCATAAAGGCAGGAAAAACCAAGGCATACATTCAATGGTCAGGTTTCGCGTCCTTTTTGCAGATTGAAAGCTTTGGTACCCAAGAGTCTATCTTGCTATTTGACAATATAATCATTCTCCTTTGAAATCTTAACTCAAATTCCAGGATTCAGGAGGTGGGGTGTAGATCATAGTCACTCTTTAACTCCAAAGTAAACTGCCTGCTGGCCTTGTGCAAATCTCTATCATTATCTCAATCTCAGCAATCCCAATAACTTACCTTTTTCTCTTTCCCCCAGGAGACTCTGCTCCATAAATCCGAGGCTTCTAATAAGAAAACCAGAAGGGAAACTGTCCTTTGGCAACTTCTGTCAGTCAAGTTAATAGGGTTGGAAAAAATATAAAGAAAATAGATCACAGACACAAAATTAATAGCATGAGATATTATCTGATACAGCCTTTTGATTTGGTTCTTTCAATCAAGCTAACTTTCTACTATATTATGTATGTATGCATGTATACTTTCATTTCTATACTTATTTGGTTCCTAAGTTGTGTTGGACTCTTTTGTGACCCCATGGATGACCGTAGCCCGTCAGGCTCCTCTGTCCATGGCATTTCCCAGGCAAGAATACTGGAGTGGGTTGCCATTTCCTTCTCCAGGGGATCTTCCCAACCCAGGGACTGAACCTGCATCTCCTACATTGACAAGCAGATTCTTTACTGCTCAGCCACCAGGGAAGCAAACATTTATATACTACCTTCTTCTAAAAAGAATTGAAAAATTATTCATCTTTTCTAAAAGAAGTTCCTAAACTAAGACCTAGTCTAGAAAGCTTTCACATTTTTAAACATGAGAACTAATGAATAAGTATCACGGAGAATTTAAACACATAGGAATGAAATCATATCCCAATCATAAGTTTTATTATATTAGATTATTCCTGTAATAAAATAGAAATAATAATTGAAAAGAAAGCCTTACAAAAGACATACAAATATAGTACGGAGAATACAGCAATAAATGTTACATAAAAGAACAAAAGCACTGTGGCCTGGCCTGGTTCTGCCATAAAACAAAGCAAAGCAGAAGATGTTGAACAAGTGTTTTCCATAATCTGACTCTAATTATGTTATTCGTTTTTTAAAGATCTCTCATGGGAAGATGAGATTTCTCAATGTCAGACTTAGTTTTGCTCAGTATCAAATTACAAATTTATCTTCGAGAGTTAGTATTCCCATTTCTTAGAACTAGCTGGGGCTAGTTGTCACTTTCTTTGTGGCAGTAATATATAAACATATTAGGGACATTTATTTCATTAGCAATGAATACCAGACTGGTGTAAATCTTTATTTCCAATTATGATTTCTATTAGAGTATATGAAAAATGTAAAGCAAAAAAATTAATAATCAGGATACAAACTGTAACTTAATTTTGACTCTTGTAAATATAAACCTCAAATTACTTCTTTTTAAGCTGTTTATACATTAGAACAAAACAACTTGATTGATTTTTAAACACAAAATTTTTTAAAAATATTTCTGACATAGAGGAGTATATAGTACTCATGCAGAGCTTTAATAATAGTAATACAAATTATAAAGTAAACATTGGTGAACCCACCACTGAGTTTGACAAATATAACTTGGAATGTCTTATATAACTTCTTGAATTTCTGTCTAGATTTACTAAAAATATTCCTTCAAAAATATTCATGCTTTGTGTCAACTGGCTTGTTTCACACAATACTATTATTTAAGAATTTACCAGACAGTTTGTCTCTAACTGTAGATCTTTCTATTTGATTGCTGTTAAGATAGTCTAATATTTGAATATGTCATAAATTTTTCATCTCTTCTATTGTCTAGTTTTGACTCTTTCAAACAAGGATACTGTTTAAAAATATTGCAATTATCTCCTGTACACAAATGTATGAGTTATTGTTTTCTATATTTTTGTCTACTGGATTATAGAGTAGAATAAGTGAGTATGTCCTAAGTTGCTTCAGCCTTGTCCAACTCTGCACTCCTATGGACTGTAGCCTGCCAAGCTTCTCTGTCTGCGGCATTTTCCAGACAAGAATGCTGGAGTGGGTTGACATGCCCTGCTTCAGGGGAGTTTCCTGACCCAAGAGACGAACTCAGCAGGCAGGTTCTTTACCACAAGAGTAGAATACACAAATACACAATTGTAAACACACACTCTGAACATGAACCTTTTTTGTATTGCTCATATTAATCTTTTTTCTCATATCTAATGTTTTAAATATCTTTTTGCCTTTTCTTACTGTTCATGGGGTTCTCAAGTTAAAAATACTGAAGTCGTTTTCCATTCCCTTCTCCAGTGTACCATGTTTTGTCAGAACTCTCCACCATGACCCTTCCATATCGGGAGACCCTACCCTGCATATCTCATAGTTTCATTGAGTTAAACAAGGCTGTGGTCCATGTGATTAGTTTGATTAGTTTTCTGTGATTGTGGTTTTCATTATGTCCATCCTCTGATGGATAAGGACAAGAAGCTTATGGAAGCTTCCTGATGGATGAGACTGACTGCGGGGGAAACTGGGTCTTGTTCTGATGGGTGGGGCCATGCTCAGTAAATCTTTAATTCAATTTTCTGTTGATGGGTAGGGCTGTGTACCCTCCCTGTTGTTTGGCCAAACTATGGTGGAGATAATGAAGATAATGGTGACCTCCTTCAAAAAGTCCCATGCATGCACTGCTGCATGTGACCCTGCAAGCTTGGCCTGCTGCAGTCCATGGGGTCGAAGAGTCCTACACGAGTGAGCAACTGAACTGAACTGAATGTTTTCAGTTTCTTAATAGAGTCTTTTTTAATGAACAGATGGTTTTTAATTTAATGTGTCACGTGTTAATGTTTTCATTTATGATTTTTCATTTTGTGTATTAGTTAAGAAATCTCTGCCTACCATGTGTCCGTTAATAGTGCCACCAACTTTAAGGTCTGCATCATTGACTGCTTTCCCTTTTACATTTAAATCTATTGTCTATCTATCTGTAAGGAATTTTTGTGTGTGATTTGAGGTAGTGGACTAGACTAATTTTTTTCCCCTTATATGGACAACCATTTTGTCTTAACAGCATTTATTGAAAATACATCCTTACTCTCAGAGTCTGCATTGATAGCTTTTAATCTTTTTTTCTGTCCCATTGATGTGTTGGTTTATTTCTATTCAAACTGTCTTAATTACTGCAGATATTTAATAATATTCACTTTCAGTATATGTAAATTTTCCAATACTATTCTTCTGCTTTGAGTCTGTGGGCAATTCTTGGAGAGTTATATAGGGCTTCCCTGGTGGCTTAGAGAGTAAAGAATTTGCCTGCAATGCAGGAGACTCAGATTTGATCCCTGGGTGGGGAAGATCTCCTGGAGAAGGAAGTGGCAACCCACTCCAGTACTCTTGCACAGATGATCCCATGGACAGAGCAACTTGTGAACTACAGTCCATGGGGTCAAAAGAGTCAGACAAGACTGAGCGACTTTGGTACATATCTTTAAACTTCCAAATCAGCTTAAAAATGACAACATACCTGTTGGAAATCTGTGCTTGCATTGAATTGACAAACAATTTAGAGAGAAATTAGCATGCATATACCTGCTCAAACTTGCAGATTTGAATCTTTCAATACATACATAAACATAACATACCCTGTACTTGTTTAGATCTTTCTTATCCCCTATATTTTTTTTAATTTAATTATTTTACTGACTAGTATTCTCAGTAAAATATTGGACAGTCCTAACAGGCATTTTTGTTTTGTTTTCTGTTTCAAGAATTGTCCATGGGGACAAGTTAGTAGTGTGTTTCTTGTTTGTTTAACATTATATAACTTTACTGATTTTTGTCTATTTTTTCTATAATTCATGTGATATTTTTATTTTTCCCATTATGGTTACAGATTTGTTCTCTTTTTGGTTCTTTTATCATTTCCTTCATATAGTCTGAAACTGTTACTAAGAGTACATAGATCTATATTTCTTTGCAGTAAAGGTAATTTTGATTTCAGTACTTTTTGGTACTAACATGGCTGAAATATATTTATTTAGGTTGGTATTTCTCCATCATCTATTTTCATGTTACCTCTAATTTTTTATTTTATAGTGTCTCTTACTAAAAGAATAATGATGACTTTGGTGGATTTTTTTTCTTGTAATTGGAATAATTGTACCTTTAGATTAATTGTACTTATTGATATCTTTGGGTTTAAGTTTAATCTAATCTTTTCCTACTTGATTCAATAATCTTTTTTTTTCCTTTTATTACCTTTTGTTGCCTTATTTTGGAATAGGTGAGTATTGTTTAATTGTTCTTTTTTTTTTCTATCAGTTTTGCCCTCTTTTTTACTTTATTTGGTAAACTTGAAATTATAACTCCAACACTGAATGGTCAAAAGCTACCGTTCAGACACCATACTAAAAAAAGGTACATAGGATAAACACATATGAAAAGGTGGTCAAAATCATATGTTATTAGGAAATTGAAAATTAAACAACAAAAAGATATCACTACATATTTATTAGAATGGCGGGAGTCCAAAATACTAAAAGAACCAAATGCCAGCTGCTGCTGATGCTGAGTCACTTCAGTCGTGTCCGACTCTGTGTGACCCCATAGACGGAAGCCCACCAGGCTCCCCCGTCCCTGGGATTCTCCAGGCAAGAACACTGGAGTGGGTTGCCATTTCCTTCTCCAATGTGTGAAAGTGAAAAGTGAAAGTGAAGTCGCTCAGTTGTGTCCGACCCTTAGCCATCCCACGGACTGCAGCCTACCAGGCTCCTCCATCCATGAGATTTTCTAGGCAAGAGTACTGGAGTGGCTTGCCATTGAACATCAAATAATACTTACCTTTTGCAATATAGGAGTGCAAAATGGTACAGCCATTTTGGGAGACAGTTTGGCACTTTCTTACAAAACAAAACAGTCCTACCATACGATCCAGCAGTAGTACTCCTTGAGATTTACCTAACTAAAGTGAAAAAACTTACTTCCACACAAAAGCCTGCTCTTGAAATTTTATAGCAGTTCCATCTATAATAGCCAAACTTTGAAAAAAATAAAATGTCCTTTAATAGGTGAATGTATAAGCAAAAGTGATATATTTGGACTATGGAGTATTATTTAGCACTAAAAAGAAATGAAGTAATGATCCATACAGCTATGAAAATGCATGGAAGAAACTTAAGTACATATTGCCAAGTGAAGAAAGGCAGTCTGAAATGTCTACATATCATGTGATTCCAGCAATATATTTTTCTGGAAGAGGTTAAGCTACAGAGACAGGAGTGCTTCCCGGGTGGCACTAGTGGTAAAGAACCCACCTGCCAATGCAGGACACAGACTCAGGTTTGATCCCTTGAGAAGATCCCCTGGAGAAGGAAATGGCAGTCCACTCCAGTATTCTTGCCTGGAGAATCCTAGGGAAGACAGAGAAGCCTGGCAGGCTACAGTCCATAGGATCACAAAGAATCAGACAGGATTGAACTGACTTAGCACTCTTAGAGACAAGATGATCAGAGGTTGCTATAAGATTGGGGGTGGAAGAGAGACATGAATATGTAAAGCACAGGGGTCTTATAGGGCAGTGAAGCTGTCTAGGTTACTGTAATAGTGGATACATGACACTGTACATTTGTCAAAATCATTAAAACTGTACAATGCAAGTTCAGTTCAGTTCAGTTGCTCAGTCGTGTCCGACTCCTTGCAACCCCATGAATCACAGCACGCCAGGCCTCCCTGTCCATCACCAACTCCCGGAGTTCACTCAAACTCACCTCCATCGAGTTGGTGATGCCATCCAACCATCTCATTCCCTGTCGTCCCCTTCTCCTCCTGCCCACAATCCCTCCCAACATCAGAGTCTTTTCCAGTGAGTCAACTCTTCGCATGAGGTGGCCAAAGTATTGGAGTTTCAGCTTTAGCATCGGTCCTTCCAATGAACACACAGGATTGATCTCCTTTAGAATGGACTGGTTGGATCTCCTTGCAGTCTAAGGGACTCTCAAGAGTCTTCTCCAGCACCACAGTTCAAAAGCATCAATTCTTTGGTGCTCAGTTTTCTTCACAGTCCAACTCTCACATCCATATATGACCATGTAAAAACCATAGCCTTGACTAGATGGACCTTACCTTAATGTGAGCTACAGGCTTTGGTTACTAATAATTGATCAAGATTGGTTCACCACTGTATTACATGTACCATACTAATGAAAGATATTAATAATAAGGAGGAAACTATGGGGAGGAGGATGAAGGATACTCTGTATTTAGGGCTCAATTTTTTTGAAATGCTAAAACTGCTCTGAAAAGCAAAGTCCAGTGATAAAAACCAAAATAACCTACTATTCAGCAGTACCCTCCTTCCAGAATAGTAAGGATTTAAGCCTACACTTCTCCTCTATGACAACCCATTAAAAAAAATTTAAGTCAACTGTATTGAGGCAAAATTTACATATATTTTAGATGTAAATTTCAATGGATTTTACTCAGTGTGTGTCTATCCATTTAACCACCATCACAATCAAGATATAAAATATTTCCATTACCTCCTAAAGTTTTCAGTACATCTTTCCAGTGAATCCTCACCTTCCACTTCTGTCTCTGGGTAATTATTGATTTATTTATCTATTAGATTTTTAAAAACATCTTCTAAAAGGAATTATACAAAATGCACTCTATTCTGTAAGGCTTTTTATGCTCAGTTTAATGTCTGTGATGTCTGTCCACATTATAGTGCATATTACCAGTTCACTCCTTTCTATACTAAGTGAAGTGAAGTTATGTTGCTCAGTAGTGTCTGACTCTTTGCAACCTCATTGACTGTAGCCTACCAGACTTTTCCATCCATGGGATTTTCTAAGAAAGAGTGCCAGAGTGGGTTGCCATTTCATTCTCATCTATGATAAGTGTACCTTCATAAAGATATAATTTGTTTATCCAACCACCTGCTGATGGACATTTGATTCATTCAAAGTTTTTGACAATTATGAATGAAATTTCTATAAATCATTATTCAGATGACCTTGCAGATATACATTTTCACTTATTTTAAGAAAATATGTGTAGAATCCATTTTTAAAAAGTTGGATTATAGTTTCTTTACAATGTTGTGTTGGTTTCTGCTGAGAAAACAAAATGAATCAGCTATATGTTTACATATGCCTTCTCCCTCTTCTTGAGTTGTATGAGTTTTGGATTTTTAATATTCACTTTTATTAATTTTCTTAATTTATCATTAGAAACAGAGATTTCTTTTTGATTTCATATAGTAATTCAAAAGTGTGTTAACCCTACTTGCATTATTCTAGCCTTATCCCTGAGGTAACATGAGAACCCATGGAAATATTTACTACACAAATAACCAGACAGTTCTTAGGTACAGATGAGAAAAAAGTGATTTGTCTCTGCTAGAAGAGAAAGAGGCAGTTAGCCTTCTGACTTTTGAAAGGGTCTTCTCATTACTTCAATTTCTTGGTATGTAAATAAGATCTATTCTAGAATCAGATAACCCCATGAGTGTCACACTGTAAGAACTAGAGATATCTTCAAGGTCAAGGGCCAAATTCCTCCTATAAATGTAAATAAGGTGGAAGATAAGATTCCAGTCATCATGACTTGTCAAGAATTAACCTAGAGGTCTATCTCTGGATGTAACCATTGATTGGAAGAGATAAGAGAAGGTTTTATCATGCTTTGCAATCAGATAAATCAGTTCTGTCCTTAGGAAAACAAATGGCAATAGATCTAATCCTTACAGTATGCAACAATTATTCTAGGAGAAGTGAAAGTAAAAAATTTACTAACTTTATATCAGTAATGCTGAAAAAGCTGAAGTTGAATGATTCTATAAAGACCTACAAAACCTTCTAAAATGAACACCCAAAAGGAATATCCTTTTCATTACAGAGACTGGAATGCAAAAGTAGGAAGTCAAGAGATACCTGAAGTAACAGAAAAATTTGACCTTGGAGTACAAAATGAAGCAGGTCAAAGGCTAAAAGAGTTTTGCCAAGAGAATGCACTGGTCATAGCAAACACCCTCTTCCAACAACACAAGAGAAGACTCTACACATCAGTTCAGTTCAGTTCAGTTTAGTCGCTCAGTCGTGTCCAACTCTCCGCAACCCCATGAATCACAGCACGCCAGGCCTCCCTGTCCATCATCAACTCCTGGAGTTCACTCAAACTCACCTCCATCGAGTTGGTGATGCCATCCAGGCATCTCATTCTCTGTCGTCCCCTTCTCCTCCTGCTCCTAATCCCTCCCAGCATCAGAGTATTTTCCAGTGAGTCAACTCTTGGCATGAGGTGGCCAAAGTATTGGAGTTTCAGCTTTAGCATCAGTCCTTCCAATGAACACCCAGGATTGATCTCCTTTAGAATAGACTGGTTGGATCTCCTTGCAGCCCAAGGGACTCTCAAGAGTCTTCTCCAACACCACAGTTCAAAAGCATCAATTCTTCAGCAATCAGCTTTCTTCACAGTCCAACTCTCACATCCATACACGACCACTGGAAAAACCATAGCCTTGACTAGACGGACCTTGGTTGGCAAAGTAATGTCTCTGCTTTTTAATATGTTATCTAGGTTGGTCATAAATTTCCTTCCAAGGAGTAAGCGTCTTTTAATTTCATGGCTGTAATCAGCATCCACAGTGATTTTGGAGCCCCCCAAAAATAAAGTCTGAGAAGTGATGGGCCCAGATGCCATGATCTTAGTTTTCTGAATGTTGAGCTTTAAGCCAACTTTTTCACTCTCCTTTCACTTTCATCAAGAGGCTTTTTAGTTCCTCTTCATTTTCTGCCATAAGGGTGGAGTCATCTGCATATCTGAGGTTATTGATATTTTTCCCAGAAATCTTCATTCTAGCCTGTGCTTCTTCCAGACCAGTGTTCCTCATGGTGTACTCTGCTTATAAGTTAAATAAGCAGGGTAACAATGTACAATCTTGATGTACTCCTTTTCCTATTTGGAACCATGGACACCACCAAATGGTCAATACCAAAATAAGACTGATTATATTCTATGCAGTCAAAGATGGAAAAGCTCTATAAAGTCAGCAAAAATAAAACTGGGAGCTGACTGTGGCTCAGATCATAAACTCTGTTGCCAAATTCAGACTGAAATTGAAGAAAGTAGGGAAAACCACTAGACCAGTCAGGTATGACCTAAATCAAATCCCTTATGATTATACAGTGGAAGTGACAAATAGATTCAAGGGATCATATCTGATAGAAAGAGTGCCTGAAGAAATATGGACTAAGGTTCATGACATTGTAGAAGAGGTAGTGATCATGATCATCCCCAAGAAAAAGAAATTCAAAAGGGCAAAATGGATGTCTGAGGAGGCCTTACAAATAGCTCAGAAAAGAAGAGAAGCAAATGGCAAAGGAGAAAAGGATAGATATACCCATCTGAGTGCAGAGTTTCAAAGAATAACAAGGAGAGATAAAACCTTCCTCAGTGAGCAATGCAAACAAATAGAGGAAAATAATAGAATGGAGAAGATTTGAGATCTCTTCAAGAAACTAAGAGATACCTTGGAAAATTTTCATGGAAAAAATGGGCACAATAAAGGACAGAAATTGTATGGACCTAACAGAAGCAGGAGATATTAAGAAGAGGTGGTAAAAATATACAGAAGAGCTATACAAAAAAGGTCTTCATGACCCATATAAGCACAATGGTGTGATCACTTACCTAGAGCCAGACATCCTGGAATGTAAAGTAGAGTGGGACTTCGGAAGCATCACTACAAAAAAAAAAACTAGTGAAGGCGATGGAATTTCAGTTGAGCTATTTCAAATTCTAAAATATGCTGCTGCTGAAGTGCTGCACTCAATACTCCAGCAAATTTGGAAAGCTCAACCGTGACCACAGAACTGAAAAAGGTCAGTTTTCATTCCAATACCAAGGAGGGGCAATGCCAAAGAATGTTCAAACTACCACACAATTGCACTCATCTCACACGCTAGCAAAGGCAGAGGAACCAGAGATCAAATTGCCAACATCCGATGGATCATTGAAAAAGCAAGAGAGTTCCAGAAAAACATCATCTACTTCTGCTTTATTGACTATGACAAAGCCTTTGACTGTGTGGATCACAAGAAACTATGGAAAATTCTTCAAGAGATAGGAATACCAGACCACCAGACCTGCCTCTTGAGAAATCTGTATGCAGGTCAAGAAGCAACAGGTAGAACTGTACATGGAAAAACAGACTGGTTCCAAATAGGGAAAGGAATATGTCAAGGCTGTATATGTTAACCTGCTTACTTAACTTATATGCAGAGTACATCATGTGAAATGCCAGGCTGGATGAAGCACAAGCTGAAATCAATATTGTTGGAAGAAATATCAATAACCTTAGATATGCAGTTGACATTACCCTTATGGCAGAAAGCGAAGAAGAATTCAAGAGCCTCTTGATGAAAGTGAAAGAGGAGAGTGAAAAAGTTGCCTTCAAACTGAACATTCAGAAAAATAAGATCATAGTATCTGGTCCCATCACTTCATGGCAAATAGATAAGGAAACAACGGACATAGTGACAGACTTTATTTGCTTGGGCTCCAAAATCACTGCAGATGGTGACCACACCCATGAAATTAAAAGACACTTGTTCCTTGGAAGAAAAGCTATGGCCTACCTAGACAATATATGAAAAAGCAGAGACATTACTTTGCCAACAAATGTTCGTCTACTCAAAGCTATGGTTTTTCCAGTAGTCATGTATGGGTGTGAGATTCGGACTTAAAGATAGCTGAACACTGAAGAATTGATGCTTTTGAACTGTGGTGTTGGAGAAGACTCTTGAGAGTCCCTTGGACTGCAAGGACATCCAACCAGTCCATCCTAAAGGAAATCACTCCTGAATATTCATTGGAAGGACTGATGTTCCATTAGTTTGGCCCCCATTATGCGAAGAACTGACTCATTGGATATTGGGAAAGATTGAAGGTGGGAGGAAAAGGGGACGACGGAGGATGAGATGGTTGCATGGCATCACTGCATTGATGGACATGAGTTTTAGTAAGCTCTGGGAGTTGGTGATGAACAGGGAAGCTTGGCATGCTGCAGTCCATGGGGTCGCAGAGTCGGATCCGACTGAGGAACTGAACTAACTGAACTTTATATCATGCACATGTCTATGTAATAGGCCAGAGTTGTTTTCAGAACAGGGAGAAATCCAGGTTTAATTTTGAGAAATTATATATATATATATATATATATAGACAGATACATTTAACTTTATAAGAAGCTGCTAAACTGTTTTCCAAAGTTGTTTGTTGTTCAGTTATTAAGTCGCTGTTCAGTTATTATTTTCAACCCACTCTTTTTAACCCCATAGACTGTAGCACAGCAGGCTTCCCTGTCCTTTACTATGAGCTGGAGTTTGCTGAAATTCATGTCCATTGGTGATTCTGTCTAATCATCTCATCCTCTGCCACAACTTTCTCCTTTTGTCTTCAATATTTCCTAGGATTAAGGTCTTTCTCAATGAGTCAGCTTTCACATCCGGTGACCAAAGTATTGGAGCTTCAGCTTCAACATCAGTTCAGTTCCAGTTCCGTTCAGTTGCTCAGCTGTGTCCATTCTTTGTGAACCCATGGATTGCGGCATGCCAGGCTTCCCTGTCCATCACCAACTCCTGTAGCTTACTCAAACTCATGTCCATTGAGTCAATGATTCCAGCATCAGTCTTTCCAATGAATATTCAGGGCTGATTTCCTTTAGGATTGACTAGTTTGATCTCCTTGCTGTTCAAGGGACTCTCAAGATTCTTTCCCAGCACCACAGTTTGAAAGCATCAATTCTTCAGCTCTCAGCCTTCTCTAAGGTCCAACTCTCACATCTGTACATGACTACTGGAAAAAACCATCAGTTCAGTTCAGTCGCTCAGTTGTGTTCGACTCTCTGCAACCCCATGAACCACAGCACGCCAGGCCTCCCTACCCATCACCAACTCCTGGAGTTCACCCAAACTCATGTCCATCGAGTCAGTGATGCCATCCAGCCATCTCATTCTCTGTCGTCCCTGTCTCCTCATACCCCCAATCCCTCCTAGCATCAGACTCTTTTACAGTGAGTCAACTCGTCGCATGAGGTGGCCAAAGTATTGGAGTTTTGACTATTCAGGCCTTTATCAGCAAAGTGATGTCTCTGCTTTTTAATACGTTGTCTAGGTTTGCCATAGCTTCTCTTCCAAACAACAAATGTCTTTTAATTTCATGGCTGCAGTAATTTTGGACCCCAGGAATTAAAACCTGTCACAGCTTCCATGTCTCCCCTTCTATTTGTCATGAAGTGATGGTACTGGATGCCATGATCTTAGTTTTTTTAATGTTGAGTTTCAAACCAGCTTTCTCACTCTCCTCTTTCACCTTCATCAAGAAGCTCTTTCTTATTCTTCATTTTCTGCCATTAGAGTGGTATCATCTGCATATCTGTGGTTGTTGATATTCCTCTGGGCAATCTTGATTCCAGCTTGTGATTCATCCAGCACAGCATTTCACATGAAAGTTTTCCAAACTTTCCAAACTTTTCCAACCTTTTTATATCCCCATGAACAATGTGTGAGTGTTCCAATTTCTCTATACCTCACTTTCTAAAACTTGGTTATTTAGTAAAGTTGTAGTGGCATTATGCTGAATGCTCAGCTTCTTCAAACACTGATGCTGAATCAAATCTCAGAGACAGTTTTGGGTGAAGTAGAAAAGGATAGCTTTATTGCTTTGCCTGCAAAGGAAGATGGATACATTGGACTCCTGCCCCCAAAACCTATGTGTCCCAATGTAGGAGGATTTGATGAGGAGTTTTATAGCAATGGTTCAAGAGTTGGGTTGCTGACATGATTAGAATTATGTGCAGGGTCTCAGGTGGTCAGTCTTATGAGCTTCTCTTGTCCCTTTAACCTTACCTCAGGTGGTTTTTTTGCTTCTTCTTCCTTGATCTCCCTGGTGGCACAGATGGTAAAGCATTTGCCTACAATGCTGGAGACCCAGGTTCAATCCCTGGGTCTGGAAGATCCCCTGGAGAAGGAAATGGCAACCCACTCCAGTACTCTTGCCTGGAAAATCCCATGGATGGAGAAGCATGGTAGGTTACAGTCCATGGGGTCGCAAAGAGTCGGACACGACTGAGCGACTTCACTTTCACTTTCCTTGATTAACAACAGTTCTGATCTGTCCTTTGGAACCCAGGGAAGGTCATGGACTGTGAAGTCTTGCCGACAAGAAATGGGGTATAAAACGACCTCTCTGCCCAGGAGTCCAGAGTCCTCCCCGGTTTCAGTATCTCTGTATGATTTGTGATTTTTTTCCCACCACAAGTGAAAACATTATTTCCTGCTTTCCCTTGTAACTGGTTTACATTATTCTGAAACAGTCAGGAAGGTGGAGGGCACAACGTTTAAAAGAATGACAACATGGGACATTACAAATCTGGTTAGAACCAACTAAGTCCAAGATGGTGAAAGATTTGACTTCCAGTGGACCTTAAGTCTCATTATATGCTCATTGTAATACATCAGCATAAGTTAAGTGTCACATCTCTCTGGCACCATAACAGTTATAAAGCTAACCATCAAAGATCAAAAAGTAGGTAGTGGTCCAGTTCCTGGAAATCCCCACTTCTTCCCCCAAATAGCTTCAATACTCCTCGCACTCATTAGTCTATGTAATTATCCTTCCCCATAAGAAACTGAGAACCATGAACCCTGGTGCCTAAAAAAATCCATTTTTTAACTATCTCTTTGTCTCTTATTGAATTCTATGAGGAAACATCAAGAACTTGAGCTTCATTGAGTCCTGAAACCAGGTGTGTGATCTTGATTAAAAGTCTCAGTCTGGGTTTTGACCAGGTCTGAGTCCCATTACTTGGTTTTAAGTCCCAGTCTGAGTTGCAAGATTTCAATTCCATTGTTAATAAGTCAGCTATTGGCCTAGTTAGCTCTTTAAAGCACGTTTAAACTTCACTATAGCTACGTTAAGATCTTCTGTACAGTATGACAAGCTATAATATTTTTGTCCTCCTTTTTATTTGGTAGCTTTCTTGAATCTGATGCCCTACATTAGTTTTAAAACAATCTCACCTACTGCTCCTTCAAATATCACCTTTGTCCTGTGATGTGTATTAAATTGTATGTCAATCCTTCTCAGTTCAGTTCAGTTCAGTTACTCAGTTTTGTCCGACTCTTTGCAACCCCATGGACTGCAGCACATGGCTTCCCTGTCCATTACCAACTCCTGGTGTTTACTCAAACTCATGTCCATTGAGTCAGTGATGCCATCCAACCATCTCATTCTCCTGCCTTCAATCTTTCAGGGAAATTATTTTTTAATATAATATATATAGTTTAAAATTATGAGAAAGTTTTATACCAGTTATTAAGCAAGCACATGACAAATGTGAAATTTATCTCAAGATTATTTTTTCCCTTAAATAAAAAGCATACATGTTATTCATTTTATATAATAATATATTGGCCAACTGTTTTTTTTTTTTAAATTATACAGATGAAGTCATACTACATGTATTCTTCTGGACATGATTTTTTAATGTTTTATTTTGTTGGAAGGCATCTATTTTGATATGTGTTACTGCATTTCATTTATTTTCACATATAATACTTTATTGTATATGAATATATCAATATAGATCTGGTCATTATATTATTAATAGATATTCATATTGTTCCCAGTTTTAAAGTATTATAAAAGGGGTACTCTGTGAAGGTAGATTCTGTACTATATATGAAGGGTTTTATCTATACTATATTCCAAAGAATAAAATTATTTTGCCTTAAAATATGCGCATTTTTACTTTTATTAGATATTACAAAATGATTTTCCAGAATATTTACAATAATTTATAAACCAACCAGCAACTATTTGGAGTTTCTGCTTGTTTCCTTGATAACATTTTGTAACATCAGCTTATTTTAATATTTGCATTCTGGTTCTTTTATCTGATATCTCATTATGAGCTTAGAAGAGGAGAGCTAAGAAAAAATGAATATGCATGTTCTCTCTTGCCATTTACATATTTGTCCTTTTTTACCCCTAACTGTTTTTACAGTCATTTTTTTTCTTTAATGGTTTATAGGAAATATTTATTATTTTCTTGTACTATATGTTACAGATATCTTCTGCTAGTGTGTAGTTTATCTTTTATTCAATTCCCATTTATATAAATATCTTAATTTTAGTTGACAAACTTATAAAACTTCTTTAAAACAAGCTTTTTGTATCTCATTTGAGAAATTCATATCTGAGAGAAGGCAGATATATATTCCTCTATATTTTATCCTAAGATTACTCTGGACTTGATTCTAGGCATCATGCATACAGAATTTCCCTTCAAAGAAATGTGGATGACTAGAATTCACAGGAAATTTGTTGAGACATTCAACATATTCTGACTAATAACAGCATATTGATTATTTATCAAATACTTAGGTTTATTCTCTGTCTATTCTTTTTATTGCTCCATACACTTATTCCTGAGCCAATCCTATTAATTATTATGATTCTGTAAGAAGTCTCCACATAGAAGATATTCCCCACCACAATCTCGTTTTTCCTCTTAACTGCTCTTGGCTCTTCTCTTCTGTATTTTAAAATCTGTTTGTCCATTTGTATTTTTTGGTACTTTAGTTGGAATTCTATTGAATACTAATACTAATTTTCTTAGTATCATTCAACATGAATGAACGAATAAATGAATTTAGTCGCTCAATTGTGTCTGACTCTTTGAGACTCCAAGGACTGCAGCCTGCCAGTCCCCTCTGTTCATGAAATTTTCCAGGCAAAAATACTGGAGTGGATTGCCACTGAATTTTGTTGAAGCTTCTTGAAGATAATCACATTATTCATGAATATTGTAATTTTTTTTCTTTCTAATCATTATAGCTCTTCTTTACTTTGTGCAAATATAAATGCTATGATCTCTCATAATGTGTACAATGTGTCAAAAACTGAATATTACTATATTGTTTCTGATTTAACATCAGAAAATTAACTGAGAGTTTTCTGCAGATAAAAGAAACTTCTTTTTATTCCAGGTTTGATGTGAGTTTCTGGCCTAAATATTTCCTAAATTTTATGAATGATATTTTTGTTCTTTCTAAGTCCTAATGTGGCATTTCATACTTTAGTTTTATTTTAATTCATGTCACAGTGGTAAGACTTTGCACTTCATTAGCATTTCACCTAAAATACATTTAAATAACAACATATCAGGATCATAATTTAGAAATATTTATATCCAAGTAATAACAATGTCACAGAAATTTGAGTGCAGGTATAGATCTTCTTGATGAAACAAAGACAAAAGATGATAATGTAAAATTAATTAAAATGAAACCAGCCAAAGGGATGTGTGATTTATCTTATTCAATAATTGACTAAATTAAAATTCTATTTTCTTGAAATATTTTATGAGTTATATTTTCCCCTAGAAATTCAAATTTGAATCAAATTATGACTAAGATTAGACTTTAATAATAATATTTTATTACTTTTTATGATAATATTCTCAATTTTAAAAAACCAGCCATGCATGTTCAATTGCTCAATCATGTCCAACTCTTTGTCACCTCATGAACTATATCCTGCCAGGCTCCTCGGTCCTTGGAATTTTCCAGGCAAGAATACTGGAGTTGGTTGCATTTCCTTCTCCAGGGGATTTTCCTGACCCAGGTATTGAACTCACATCTCTTGCATCTCCTCCACTGGCAGTCGGATTCTGTACCACTGTGCCACCTGGGAAACCTAAAAAAAGCAAGAAAATTTATTTTATATTAATTGCATCTTTAAATTTTTTATGCAATTCATACCACAAAAGAAGGAAGACTATTATTAACATATTTCTTTCTATTATAGAGAGATTTTTAAAAAGATAACTAACAAAATTCTAAACTGTGCTCTTACTGAATGTTGCAGAAAAACAAGGCTACCTTCTTTTAACTCTAAGATAAGTTAATCAGCCCTTGAATGTTCTGGACTTTATGAGGTACTTAATAAAGAGATACATGTAATGCTCTAAAAAACACACTATGGAAGATTTTTGCTCCTTTCAATTTTCAAATTATTGTGAGTATCTACTGTTACTTTGACTTTCCAGGTGGTTTAGTGGTAAAGAATCTGCTTGCAAACATAGGAGACTAGGGAGACACAGGTTCAATCCCTGGGTTGGAAAGATCCCTGGAGTAGGAAATGGCTACCCACTCCAGTATTCTTGCCTGGAGAATCACAGGGACAGTAAAACCTGGTGGGCTACAGTCCATGGGTTGCAAAGAGTTGGACACAACTGAGCGACTGAGTACTCATTCACCCTTCCGTTCCATTCCATCGCTCAGTCGTGTCCAACCCTTTGCGACCCCGTGGACTGTAGCCTACCAGGCTTCTCCGTCCATGGGATTCTCCAGGCAAGAATACCGGAGTGGGTTACCGTTACTGCGCCAGGGGATCTTCCCGACCCAGGGATCGAACCCAGGGCTCTCGCATTGGAGGCAGACGCTTTAACCTCTGAGCCACCATGGAAGCATTAATTTTTTATGTCAGCCAATCGAAATTCATGGGAAAATGGAAAAGTTCTCTAGTTTGCACTGCACAATATGGTAGACACTGGCCCCTTTAGACTCTTGAACACTTGAAATGTCACTTGTGTGACTGGTGAACTGAATTTTTTTTAAACTTATTACATTTTGAATTTAAATAGCCACGCATTATCAGAGGCTACCATAAAATGCAGCACAGTCTGACGTATCATGTATTTATTTGTTTATATGTATATTTTCTGTTTCTTACCATCAGGATTTATGTTTGATAAGAGTAGTGTCTTTGATTTTTGTTCACTATTATAACCCTGGTGGCTCAGAGGTTAAAGTGTCTGCCTCCAATGCGGGAGACCCGGGTTCTATCCCTGGGTCGGGAAGATCCCCTGGAGAAGGAAACGGTAACCCACTCCAGTATTCTTGCCTGCAGAATCCCATGGACTGTAGCCGTCCATGGGGTCGCATAGAGTCGGACACGACTGAGCGACGGAACGGAACGGATTATAACCCAAGTGATTGGAAAATGACCTATGCCTTTGTTTTTTTTAGGTGTTATTTAGATGTCCTCTAATACTTTGAAAATAATAGAAATTCAAAACTTTGTTTGTTTTTTAAATTAAATAACCTAATAATATACTCCATAAAGCAAAGCTTAAAGAAATTTTAAAAGTCCTAAATTTAAAAAATAAAAATATCTCCTTAGGTGACTCTTTGCTTAATTTATACATACAAGGAAATCCACCACCATTTCTCCAAGGAATCTCTCACTAAAACTTTGGGAATATATGTCACTTACTTTATTAGGATATCACAAGTTTAGTAAAGCAGAAAACTGATAGTGATATGAGAACTAGACACTAGAACTCAAAAAAATTTAGGTCAAGAAGTTCATTATTTGTCCATGAACACTCACCTGCTTTGTGCTTTTGCTTAGGTCCATATTCCAATTAAGATAAAAGTCTAGTCTTTCAAGAAACAAAGTATAATTATAAATTCATGTTGCATTTTTTCTTATCCTATATTATCATCGAATAGTATCATAATTTCCATAACTCCTTTTTCTATATCTTAATAGCAAATGAATTGTAGAAATTCGTGCAGGAGTTGACGAGTTTACATTGAAATGAATTCACAGACCTAAGCCTTGCACCTAACACCTTCACTTTTCCAGCTTAAACTGAATTGTTAATTATTTTTTCTCTTTATTACTAGGATGCATCATAGGCAGAATAATGACCACCCAAAACTGTTCATACCGTGATTTCCGAAACCTGTGAATATGTTACCTTACATGGTAAAGAGGCTGAGGATGTGATTAAGTGTCTTGAAACTGGAAAATTATTCTGAATTATTCACGTGGGCCCAATGTATTCACAAGGGTTCCTATAAAAGGAAGGTGAGAGGGTTATATTAGACAAGAAAAGTGAAGACAGAGCAGAGGTCAACATGATGTCATTGCTGGAAGAGTGAGTAAAGCCAACAGATTTTAACTCAATGAATCTAATTTTGAACTTTCAACCTTCCAACTGTAGAATAATAGATTTGTGTTGTTTTAAGCTACTTAGTTTTTGATAATTTCTTACAATAACAATGGAAACAGATCTATGTCCAAGTGATTTATCATACAATTTGCAACTTTTTCGAGAGTAAGAGGAGTGGCTGTTGAGTATGACAATGTGACAACAGCTAGAAATAAGGAATTTTCATGTCAAATTGGGATGAATGTTTTCCCTATCTATGAGGCTACTTTATAACTTTGTTAGGAATTGAGTTAGCTTTCATAAAAATTGTCCTTTCATATATACAGTATTGGATAGTCTAATATGAACTATTGCAATATTTAGATGAGTATAACAACTTCCTGAAAGTAAAGGTCAAAGTACTATTGAGCACTTATAAACATGAAACTTCTTGGTCACGTTTTGCTACAGGTTTCTCTCCCTGAAGACCATCACTTAGGAAACTTGGCTATAAGCAACAAATTCTAGTGTGATTATTGAAGCCAAACCAAACACTACCCAAAATACAATACCCTATTCTAATATGAGAAAAACTTAAAAAAAAAATCCCAAAAGGGACATTCTATAAAATATCTAAGCAATAACCCTAAAAAATGTCAAATCATCAAAAACAATGAAAGTCTGAGGAATTGTCAAAAACAAGCATAAACTAAGCAGATAGGATAATTTAATGTCCTGAATAGGACAGAGAAAGGATATTAAAAAAAATTTGAGGAAATTTTAATGAAGTATCAGTTCAGTTCAGTTCAGTTCAGTTGCTCAGTCGTGTCCGACTCTTTGCGACCCCATGAATCACAGCACGACAGGCCTCCCTGTCCATCATTAACTCCCGGAGTTCACTCAAACTCATGTCCACAGAGTCGGTGATGCCATCCAGCCATCTCATTCTCTGTCGTCCCCTTCCCCTCCTGCCCCCAATCCCTCCCAGCATCAGAGTCTTTTCCAGTGAGTCAACTCATTGCATGAGGTGGCCAAAGTATTGGAGTTTCAGCTTTAGCATCAGTCCTTCCAATGAACACCCAGGATTGATCTCCTCCAGAATGGACTGGTTGGATCTCCTTGCAGTCCAAGGGACTCTCAAGAGTCTTCTCCAACACCACAGTTCAAAAGCATCAATTCTTTGGCGATCAGCTTTCTTCACAGTCCAAGTCTCACATCCATACGTGACCATGGAAAAACCATAGCCTTGACTAGACGGATCTTAGTTGGCAAAGTAATGTCTCTGCTTTTTAATATGCTATCTAGGTTGGTCATAACTTTCCTTCCAAGGAGTAAGCGTCTTTTAATTTCATGGCTGCAATCAGCATCCGCAGTGATTTTGGAGCCTCTCAAAAGTAAAGTCTGACACTGTTTCCACTGTTTCCCCATCTATTTCCCATGAAGTGATGGGCCCAGATGCCATGATCTTAGTTTTCTGAATGTTGAGCTTTAAGCCAACTTTTTCACTCTCCTCTTTAGACTTTGTAAATAATAATGTTAAATATAGTTCATTAACTGTAAAAAATGTACTATATTAATGTGAGATGTCAATAACAGGGAAAACTGTGTCAAGGATATATTAGAGATCTCTGTGCTAACTTTATAACAATTCTGTAAGTCTAAAAACATTAAAAATATTTATTTTAAAACACTTAATTAAAACATTTTAACTCAAAAACATATGAACACTAAAGTGAAAAGACCGAAAATCATATCTGTCAGATACATATCTGCATTTTTAATTCTGACAGCCAATACATTTCAAATCCATGATCAGTATTATTTCATTTTTAGAACATTATTGATCATGATGACTTTTATTTTCCCTTATGGCTCTAATCTACTCTGACTTTATGACAGGTTCCAAAATTTGAGGAGATGACATTTGAAGACAGTTATACAAATGTTGTTCAGTTGCTAAGTTGTCTCCAACTCTCTGATCCCAGGGACTGCAGCATGCCAGAATTCCCTGTCCTTTAGGACCTCCCAAACTTTGCTCAAATTTGTGTCCGTTAAGTAGGTGATGCTATCCAACCATCTCATCCTCTGCTGCTCTCTTCTTCCTTTACCTTCAATCTTTGCCAGCATCAGTGTCTTTTCCCATGAGTTGGCTCTTCGCTTCAGGTGGCCAAAGTATTAGAGCTTCAGCATCAGTCTTTCCAGTGAATATTTAGGGTTCATTTCCTTTAGTATTGACTGGTTTTATTGTACATAAACCTAATGCTGTGCTTGGTATCTTAGCAATTTTAACTTAATAATTTAAGAGATGCAGTTTATAACCTGTAAAGGCACTCATTGCTAGCAAGGCTGCGCTCAGTCACAGAGCTAATATGAATCAAAGATAAGGAAACAAACCATCTTTTTTATAACAAGCAGTAGCTCCCAGTGAGAGTAGAGATAGACCTGTACTGGGGTTTTTGCTTCTGTGGACTCTAGATATATCTTCTTTTCCATGAAAAGTGTCAACCTTTGTATATGAAACAAAAGTTGAGGGAGCCACAACTATCTATTTTACTCCAACTGCAAGTCTAAGGACATTCCATAAAGGTTTGGGACTAAGGTTCTATTGCAAAGTGTACTGTGGATTTTCTTATGATGGGTCAACTTTATATTTCTCTCAGGAAGTTTTGGTAACAGTAAGTAGCTTATCAAATATTTGGGTTTTAGTCATTTCTATTTCTTTCCATAACAGCCAAGGCTAGCGTTTTCTTTCTGGAAACTTTTATAAATAGAGAATCTACCTTTAAATTATCAAATTCAAAAAAATTATATAGGCTTAGGAAGATAACTTTATTCATACATGTGATTTTTATAAAATTTTCAATAGTTAATTTCAACATCTATATATTACTATTAGTCTTATTATGCATTAATATCTTAATATTTTTTCAACATTATGGTAACTTTTAGAAAATATGTTTATATGCAATTAATTTATTATTTTAAATATCACTCATTTCACTTCAGTCGCTCAGTCCTGTCCAACTCTCCGCGACCCCATGAATCACAGCACGCCAGGCCTCCCTGTCCATCACCAACTCCCGGAGTACACTCAAACTCATGTCCACAGAGTCGGTGATGCCATCCAGCCATCTCATTCTCCATTGTCCCCTTCTCCTCCCGCCCCCAAACTTTCCCAGCATCAGAGTCTTTTCCAGTGAGTCAACTTGTCGCATGAGGTGGCCAAAGTATTGCAGTTTCAGCTTTAGCATCAGTCCCTTCAATGAACATCCAGGATTGATCTCCTTTAGAATGGACTGGTTGGATCTCCTTGCAGTATAAGGGACTCTCAAGAGTCTTCTCCAACACCACAGTTCAAAAGCATCGATTCTTCAGCGATCAGCTTTCTTCACAGTCCAACTCTCACATCCATACATGACCACGGGAAAAACCATTGCCTTGACTAGACGGACCTTGGTTGGCAAAGTAATGTCTCTGCTTTTTAATATACTATCAAGGTTGGTCATAACTTTCCTTCCAAGGAGCAAGCGTCTTTTAATTTCATGGCTGCAATCAGCATCTGCAGTGATTTAAATATAAGTAAATATTTTTTCAAATTTCTCAGATTTACTACCTAGTGTAAAAATTCAGAGTTACAGCCTTAAAGAAAATGAAAGTGTTTGTTGCTCAGTGGTGTCTGACTCTTTGTGACCCCATGGACTGTACCTTGCCAAGTTCCTCTATCCATGGAGTTCTCCAGGCAAGAATACCAGAGTGGGTTGCCATTTCCTTCTCTAGGGGATCTTCCCAGCCCAGGGATTGAAACTGGGTCTCCCCTGTTGCAGGCAAGATTCTTTACCGTCTGATCAACCAAGGAAGCCCCTGGAACAAAAGCAATTTGGGTACCAAAGAACTTAAGAATATTAAGATTCCAAACAAAATGATTTCAAATCACTGCCCTAGAAATACAGGATCTAAGATCTAAGTAGTCTGGAAGCCTGAGGGACAACAGGAGAGTTGAGGAGTAAGAGTGTGAATATTGCAAGTCCTAGAGATAACTTACTCTTCAGAGATCTATGGGTTATTGGACCTGACGGAGAAAGATTTACATTGATACCTTTAATACCCTGTCTTTGTATGCATTCCAGACCTGAAAAGGAGCTGTATATTTGAATTGAAATTTTCAGTCATCATCTTAGGCCTTACTATTGAATTTTTTAAAAGATTATATGCAGGGAAAGAATATTTGAAGATCTCAATTACTTTATTTTACATACACATGCAAGTATGCATGTGTATGTATGTGTGTGTGAAGAAATGTACAGAAGATTACAGAATAAAGACCAGAATATTACACTCTAGGTTTATAACACAGACTTCTTGGGGGAAAAGGAGAGAAAATGGTGTGTCCATGAATAAAATCACTTTATATAAAATAATATTTGTCTATATGTATGTGTGGCTTTTATAATAGATTTTTTTAGAAGTGATGTTAAGCATTTCTCTTCTAGCTTATGGGAAATCCATTTTTAGTGAATAAGAAAGTTGCTGAGTATTATATATCTCACATAATCCTACCTTAATAACAAAGAAAATTACTGCATATCCTGTATGTGAATGTATGTTTGTATAACTGCTGTTTATTGACAAGAGAAAAGGAATGAAACATATATATGAGGACATTAGCACTGGCTATCTCAATGAGATGCTAAAGAGAAGCAAAGGAAGATAATTAGCTTTGCCTTTATATATTTAGTATGCATTGTTTCACTTATTTAAAGAAGCATGCATTATCCTAATAATGTAAAAAGATACATATTTTGATAGTGTTTAATATGAAACAATGTTTATCATCTGTGTCAAAAACAAGTCACAGAGCAATCTGTATAGTAATTCCCATTTAAAAAATAATTACCCATGTTGATGTGTGTGTATGTGTGTGTGTGTATGCCTAAGTAAAACTGTGTCTGTTGTTCCAAAACTTTGTCTAAGACACAAAATTGAGTTTGGAAAGTTGCTGACTATCAGAACACACTCTAAATTCACATAGATAAAAATGAACTGACAATTGTTGGAATCTGACTCCTTTATCACTTAGAGATGATAAAGCCTCAGGAACAACAGAAGAGGAAAAATAAAAGAACATAACAGAACAAGACCATGACCTTTCCCTTCCACACGATGGAAGTAGAGTCATTAATCTGACTATATTGAAAGACAAGGACCAAAACTTTGGATCAATTTTTGGATAATAATTTCCCAACACACTATCCAAGTAGGTAATGGTACTTGAAAGTTATGGAATCAGAGCAGGATGCTAGTGATGAATGTGTTATGTGTAAGTAGGGGAGAGGGTGAGGGTTGGTTTAAATGATTGCTGCAACCATTAGGAAAAATAATACCACTTAATGTTATGGCTTCAGTAATTGTAGATTATAATTACATACATCTAAATGACTGGAGAAATACACACTGCTGTGATAATGATGTCTATATATGGTTGGTGGACTCAAGGAAAGCTCTTATTTTCCTATCTTTTTGTGAATGTTTTAAATTTGCTGCTAGAATATACATGTTATTTTTTAACTCTATTGTACTATTTTTTCTATATACAATATAAACATCACTCCTAATAACATGTATTATCAATTTTATATCTAATGTATTTTGTCTCTGATTTTAAACTTCACGCAGAATTTCTGGAAACTAAAGAATTGACAACAATGACTATATTTGCAAATAATTTGCTTAGCAGAAAGAAGTATTGCTTTCAATTTTTTCTAAAAATGCAGTGCATAGCTTCTTCATTCTTGCAGCTATTCAGCAAAAATTCACCAAGACAATATTGTGCTAAGGCTAATTAGAGAGAGATTTTCCCTTCAGTAGATAACTGCATTTATTATTTCTCATCTTCTGAGGTCCATTTTATTAGAACAGAAAACTATTAGACATTAGAAATATTTTACTTATGATGTGTTATATCATCTTTTAGACAGAATATAATAAATAAGTCAACAACTTTTTAATAAAAATATACCATCAACTCTTTTCCTTCTACTCTGGTAATTAGCAGACCTTCAATAGAAATATATTTTATAGCTTTTGTGGCCTTGACAGTCATTTCCAATGCTGATAATTACCAGGGAAATTTGGTTTGTCCCAAAGCTAGTAGGAATTTGAAACTGATCTCTTTCACTCCTGAAAAAATTATTTTCTTCCTATCACAGATATAATTTTATTTTACATGATGTAAGAGATGGGAATCCCAGACCACCTGACCTGCCTCTTGAGAAACCTGTATGCAGGTCAGGGAGCAACAGTTAGAACTGGACATGGAACAACAGACTGGTTCCAAATAGGAAAAGGTGTACGTCAAGGTTGTATATTGTCACCTTGCTTATTTAACTTATATGCAGAGTACATCATGAGGAACGCTGGGCTGGAAGAAGCACAAGCTGGAATCAAGATTGCCGGGAGAAATATCAATAACCTCAGATATGCAGATGACACTACCCTTATGGCAGAAAGTGAAGAGGAACTCAAAAGCCTCTTGATGAAAGTGAAAGAGGAGAGTGAAAGAGTTGGCTTGAAGCTCAACATTCAGAAAACAAAGATCATGGCATCTGGTCCCGTCACTTCATGGGAAATAGATGGGGAAACAGTGGAAACAGTGTCAGACTTCGTTTTTTTGGGCTCCAAAATCACTGCAGATGCTGATTGCAGCCATGAAATTAAAAGACGCTTGCTCCTTGGAAGGAAAGTTATGACCAACCTAGATAACATATTAAAAGCAGAGACATTACTTTGCCAACCAAGGTCCATCTAGTCAAGGCTATGGTTTTTCCCATGGTCATGTATGGATGTGAGAGTTGGACTGTGAAGAAGCTGAGTGCCGAAGAATTGAATCTTTTGAACTGTGGTGTTGGAGAAGACTCTTGAGAGTCCCTTGTACTGCAAGGAGATCCAACCAGTCCATCCTAAAGTAGATCAATCCTGAGTGTTTATTGGAAGGACTGATGCTAAACCTGAAACTCCAATACTTTTTCCACCTCATGTGAAGAGTTAACTCATTGGAAAAGACCCTGATATGGGAGGAATTGGGGGCAGGAAGAGAAGGGGACGACAGAGAATGAGATGGCTAGATGTCATCACCGACTCAATGGACATGGGTTTGTGTGAACTCCAGGAGTTGGTGATGGACAGGGAGGCCTGGTGTGCTGCAATTCATGGGGTTACAAAGAGTCGGACACGAATGAGCAACTGAACTGAACTGAACTGATCTACTATGGAAATTTTTATTATGGTTTTGCTTCATAAAACATATCACAAAATAATTATTTAAATGTGTGCTCATGCTCTAAGGAATTATCTTATGTATCAATATAATACAAATGGTTATTTTTTTCCCTTTGAGGAAGAAGTAGGCTAAGAGTAGGGCAACACAAACAAGCACTGAATTTATGCTGGCATTCATTTTGAAGAACGCAAAATCTGACCACTATTTAATTATTGCAATATTTAATTATTTCTCTTTCTGATTATTTTGCAAATGTTATTAATAACTTGATTCTGTTGCTTTAGTTGTTAATTCTCTAAAATATATGACATACAGTATGGCAAATTCCTCTAAATTTTGTTTCCCATAGTGGTTCTGCCCTTTCCTCAACTCAGAGGGCATGTAATCTGCAAGACAGGGAATGATGTCATTTTATGCAGAGAATAATTTACCACCTGCTAGAAGGAGGAGGCTTACTGTAGCAGCTGCATCACTGATTTGAAAAAGCAGCAAAATATAAATGTATAGACAGGCATGTCAGTGTAATGGGTTGGGAAGTGTAACATGCTTTCCCCAACAACAGCTGGAAAATTATACCAAGCTGAAAATAGTATCTTTTGGCTTCAAACCAAATGTTTCCATCACTACTACTACACATAGCAAAAACACTACTCACAATTGAATTCCATACTCTGTTTGCAGAAGCAGCATTTTCATTGCAAAAGGGAAGGTGGGAGTGATAACTAAGGAAAATATATGCTTTATGACCCTATTCATTTTCATATATGACTATGAGTCTTCAGACAAATAAGCAAGAAATAATAATGCTTGAATTCCTTATGATTTCCTTTAAAGACTGACCTCATGTGAAGTATTAAGTTTGTACAAAAATGCGAAATCTCCTTTGGAGCTTTATAAAATGCCAGTAATGACCTCAGAAATAATTTTTTTCCAAATAACAAATTTAAGCAATATTGAATGAAAAGAAAGTTCTGTGTGTTCATAAAGCATTTCATGAAAAGAAGAGTCTGTGCAGCTCATACAATCTAATTATATGAATCTGTAAATAATGTTTCTAATACTGTTTGTAAACAATGACTAATGTACACTTTCTTTTTTAACTGAAAAACAATCACAAGGTGTTTTTCCTTACTGGTTTTTAGGAACAGAGGAAGGAACAAAGACTGTCCATGTTACTTTCACCTGCAAGACATGGAGTAGGAGATGACCAGTGAGCTCTGCAGTAGCTGCAGATTTCTTACATTCATGCTCAATTATTTAATCAGTGACATTCTAAATGTCTCAATTTAAAAGTAACTCAAAAATAACTTCAGTGAAAAACTTTTCATAATTCCTACCACTATTTTAGACATGTTTTCTTTCTTTAATTTGTGTTGGAGTACCTTGATGTAGCCAAAGCAAAAACAACACCCAATTGTGGATGTGACTGGTGATAAAAACAAGGTTTGATGCTGTTAAGAGCAATATTGTGTAGGAACCTGGACTATTAGGTCCATGAATCAAGGCAAATTGGAAGTGATCAAACAGAAGATGGCAAAAGTGAACGTCAACATTGTAGAATCAGCGAACTAAGTGGGACTGGAATGGGTGAATTTAATTCAGATGACCATTATATGTACTACTGTGGACAAGAATACCTTAGAAGAAATGGAGTAGCCATCATAGTCAACAAAATAGTCTGAAATTCAGTACTTGGATGCAATCTCAAAAACGACAGAATGATCTCTGTTCGTTTCTGTGGCAAACCATTCAATATCACAGTAATCCAAGTCTGCCCTGACCAGTAATGCTGAAAAAGCTGAAGTTCAATGGCTCTATAAAGAACTTTTAGAATTAACACCCAAAAAATATGTCTTTTTCATTATAAGGGACTGGAATGAAAAAGTAGGAAGTCAAGAAACACCTGGAGTAATAGGCAAATTTGGCCTTGGAGTACAGAATGAAGCAGGGCAAAGGCTAATAGAGTTTTGCCAAAGTACGCACTGATCATAGCAAACACCATCTTCCAACAACACAAGAGAAGACTCTACACATGGACATCACCAGATGGTCAACACTGAAATCAAATTGATTATATTCTTTGCAGTGAAAGATGGAAAAGCTCTATACAGTCAGCAAAAGCAAGACTGGGAGCTGACTGTGGCTCAGATCATGAACTCCTTATTGCCAAATTCAGACTTAAATTGAAGAAAGTGGGGAAAACCACTAGACCATTCAGGTATGGCTTTAATCAAATCCCTTATGAATATACAGTGGAAGTGACAAATAGATTCAAGGGATTAGATCTGATAGACAGAGTGCCTGATGAACTATGGATGGAGGTTCGTGACATTGTACAGGAGACAATGGATCAAGACCATTGCGGAGAAAAAGAAATGCAAAAAGGCAAAATGGCTGTCTGGGGAGGCCTTATAAATAGCTATGGAAAGAAGTGAAGCAAAAAGCAAAGGGGAAAAGAAAAGATAAACCCATTTGAATGCAGAGTTCCAAAGAAGAGCAAGGAGAGATAAGAAAGCCTTCCTTAGTGATCAATGCAAAGAAATAGAGGAAAACAACAGATTGGGAAAGACTAGAGATCTCTTCAAGAAAATTAGAGATACCAAAGGAACATTTCATGCAAAGATGGGCTCAATAAAGGACAGAAATAGTAGAGACCTAACAGAAGCAGAAGATATTAAGAAGTTGTGGCAAGAAAACACAGAAGAACTATACAAAAAAGATCTTCACAACCCAGATAATCAAGATGGTGTGATCACTCAGTTAGAGCCAGACATCCTGGAATGTGAAGTCAAGTGGACCTTAGGAAGCATCACTGCGAACAAAGCCAGCAGAGGTGATGGAATTCCAGTTGAGCTATTTCAAATCCTAAAAGAGGATGCTGTGAAAGTGCTGCACTCAATATGTCAGCAAATTTGGAATACCCAGCAGTGGCCACAGGACTGCAAAAGGTCAGTTTTCATTCCAAGCCCAAAGAAAGGCAATGCCAAAGAATTCTCAAACTACCACACAATTGCACCTCATCTCCCATGCTAATAAAGTAATGCTCAAAATTCTCCAAGCCAGGCTTCAGCAAAACGTGAACCATGAATTTCCAGATCTTCAAGCTGGTTTTAGAAAAGACAGAGGAACCACAGATTGAATTGCCAACATCTGCTGGATCAACAAAAAAGCAAGAGAGTTCCAGAAAACCATCTATTTCTACTTTATTGATTATGCCAAAGCTTTGACTAAATGGATTACAATAAACTGTGGAAAGTTTTTCAAGAATGGAATACCAGACCACCTGACCTGCCTCTTGAGAAACCTGTACACAGGTCAGGAAGCAACAGTCAGAACTGGACATGGAACAACAGATAGGTTCCAAATAGGAAAAGGAGTACGTCAAAGTTGTATGTCGTCACCCTGCTTATTTAACTTATATGCAGAGTACATCATGAGAAACGCTGGGCTGGATGAAGCACAAGCTGGAATCAAGATTAATGGGTGAAATATCAATAACCTCAGATATTCAGCTGACACCACCGTTACGGCAGAAAGTGAAGAGTAACTAAAAAGCCTCTTGATGACAGTGAAAGAAGAGAGTGAAAAAGTTGGCATAAAGCTCAACATTCAGAAAACTAAGATCATGGCATCTGGTCCCATCACTTCATGGTAAGTAGATGGGGAAACAGTGGACACAGTGTCAGACTTTATTTTTCTGGGCTTCAAAATCACTGCAGATGCTGATTGCAGCCATGAAATTAAAAGATTCTTACTCCTTGGAAAGAAAGTTATGACCAACCTAGATTAGATAGCATATTAAAAAGCAGAGACATTACTTTGTCAACAAAGGTCCATCTAGTTAAGGCTATGGTTTTTCCAGCAGTCATGTATTGATATGAGAGTTGGACTATAAAGAAAGTTGAATCCAAAGAATTGATGCTTTTGAACTGTGGTGTTGAAGAAGACTCTTGAGAGTCCCTTGGACTGAAAGGAGATCCAACCAGTCCATCCTAAAGGAGATCAATCCTGGGTGTTCATTGAAAGGACTGTTGTTGAAGCTGAAACACCAATACTTTGACAACCTCTGCTAACTGTGGACTCTTTTGAAAAGACCCTGATGCTGGGAATGATTGAGGGTAGGAGAAGAAGGGGACGACAAAGGAAGAGATGATTAGATGGCATCACCGACTCAATGTACATGAGTTTGGGCAGACTAGGGGAGTTGGTGCTGGACAGGGAGGCCTGGAGTGCTGCAGTTCATGGGATCGCAGAGTCAGCCACACCTGAGCGACTGAACTGAACCATTGATATACAGTGGTGTATTAGTGTCTACTGTACAGCAAACTGAATCAGCTGTATGTATATATATATATCCTCTCTTTTTTAGATTCTATTCACATGTAGGGCATCACAGATTATCAAGTAGAGTTCCCAGCTATACAGTAGGTTCTTACTGGTTATCTATTTTACACATAGTAGTGTGTATATTTCAAACCCAATCTTCCAGTTTATCCCTTTCCCCCTTCCCTTTGGTAACAACTTCTTTGTTTTCTACATCTGTGATTCTGTTTATATTAGTTTCCACATATAAGTGATATATATTTGTCTCCTCCATCTGACTTATTTCACTCAGTATGAAATTCCCTCGGTCCATCCATGTTGTTGCAAATAGCATTATTTTATTTCCTTCTTGTGGTTAATTAATATTCCATTGCATCTCTCTCTCTCTCTCTCTCTCTATCTAAATTAATATTCCATTGCATCTCTCTCTCTCTCTCTCTCTATCTATATATATATGAGTGTGTGTGTGTTTATCCATATATGTCTTCTGTATCTTTTTCTTTGTCCTTTCCTCTGTCTATGGACATTTAGGTTGCTTCCATGTCCTGGCCCTTGTAAATAGTGCTGCAATGAACACTGGGGTGCATGTATTTTTGGAACTATGGTTTTCTCCATATATGTCCCACGGGGATTTATAGGACCGGCTCCTCTGTCCATGGGGATCCTGAAGGCAAGAATCCTTGGAGTGGGTTGCCATACTCTCCTCCAGGGGATCTTCCCAACTCGTGGATTGAACCCAGGTCTCCCTCATTGCAGGCAGATTCTTTACCAACTGAGCTACAAGGGAAACCCTCATATATATGTCCAGGAGTGGGATTGTTGGATATTCTGATAGCTCTATTTTTATTCTTTTTAAGGAGCCACCATACTGTTTTCTGTAGTGAGTGTACCAATTTACATTCCCACTAATAGTGTAGGAGCTAACTCTTTTCTCCACTCCCTCTTGCATTTATTGTTTGTAGATTTTTTGATGATTGCCATTTTGACTGGTGTGAGGTGATACTTCATTGTAGTTTTGATTTTCATTTCTCTGATAATTAGTAATGTTGAGCATCTTTTCATGTGCTTCTTGGCCATCTGTATATGTACTTTGGAGAATCTTAGAATTTCTGCCCATTTTTTGATCGAATTTTTTTTTTTTTTTGATACTGAGCTGCATGAGCTGTTTGTATGTTTTGGAGATTAATCCCTTGTCAGTCACATCATTTGCAAATATTTTCTCCCATTCTGCATATTGTCTTTCAGTTTTGTTCATGTTTTCCTTAGCTGTACAAAAGCTTTTAAGTTGAATTAGGTCCCATTTGTTTATTTTTGTTTCTATTTTAATTACTCTAGGAGTTGAATGAAATAAAATACCTAGATATTTTCATAGAAAGAGTCATTTTTAAGCATTGACTAGGTAATTTATTCCTTAATGGCAGTATATTGATCATTTAAGTAAAGGTCAAGATTTATTTAAAATTGGATCCACATAGCAGGTAATTACATGACTAATTCTCTAACAGTGTTTAAATTTGATATTTAAATAGGAAAACATCAAATTTTAGTATGTGTTTTTTTAATGAAATATTTTCATCAGAACTTTCTAGATACCCCAACAGCCTTTCCTTAGTATCTTCTACCTTTACATATTTGGGCCCTTGATTGAAGTAAAAAGGAGTTCTTTTGTCTGAAAAGTGCAGAATGTAAGAAGAGAATCTGCATATAGGTTACAGGAGGGCTACACCTTTGGTTTGATAATATTACTGAATCAAGGAGTCATTTCATTGATCACTGTGAAGCCTGAAAGCACACTGAGATTGTAAAACAAATCGATAATGGAAACGACTTTTGTTGAAGTTGGTATTTCTTTTTTGTTTTCTTTACTAATGCTTGCAATGAAGAGTTGATATGCCTTAGTAATTACTGATTCATTTTTATTTGTGTGGATCTAGTTTTTGTGACTTTTGGTTAGATACTGCATGAATGCTGCATCCTGGGACTTTGCTATACCCAACTCATCTCAAGTGAAACTAGTGAGGGATTTTCACAGAGTATACTAATGTACTCAGATCAATTCAGAGAGGGACAGATTTTGACTCTTCAAAATTCAAGACCTGTTGACTGACCTGTTCTCTAGCATGTCTCCATAAGTGATTTTGCAGTTAATCTGACCCAGAGTATAGAGCCTCTTGAGAAGGCCCTAGACTACTGAGGTTGCCATGTGACTGTGGCTACAGCACTCATCTCTGCATGTGCTGACCCAGCATGCAGAGTTGATCCAATGCCAGGCCACCAGACCTGACCAGTTCCCTTACTTTCCTTCACCAAGGGCAGCATTTTCACCCTGCACCCCAGCCCAATTATTTAGGATTGATGCTCTGCTTATAATTTGCCCGTCCTATTCTCCAAAGGTAGATTCTGCCTCATAGCTCTCACCTGTGGGCAAAGCCTTTCCATCTACCCACTTCTCATGTGTTCACTGGTGCGTTTTATAGTTTGGGGACAAATGAGGATCTTAGCATCATTTTGGTTATTTCTAAGTTCTGTTATTTGGTCAAAGAACATAGTCTTTAAACAATGGGAACTTTTTGAAATGTACTGATGTATCTCTTGGGAGATAGAATATGATGTGATTTTTAAATAAGTATCACATGTATGCTTAAAAACAGTGTCTTCAGGGATATGTAAAGTAAAATATACAAAATTTATGAATACTTTTATACTTTTATTGTCTATAAATTTTCTCTATTAGTTTTCAAGAATGATTTATTAAAATTTATGACTCCCATTATTGATTTATCTATTTCTTTTTATCATTTCTTATTTCTTTGCTGGTTATGTCTCTATTATGACCATATTTTATTACTATTATAATGAGTCAAGCTATTGTTCAACTGGCAGTATGAAAATAAGTTTTTATTGATTTTTTTCTTTTACTTTAAAATAGTTTTCTCTGATGTTGTGTTTGTTGGTCTAGCATATGTTAGTGTGCCCATCCATTATATAACTTTTTCTACTCTTTTATTTTCAATATTTCTGCATCATTATTTCTAAGTGTACCCTGTAGAAAATATACAGCTGAGTTATTTTCAGGGAGAAGTTGCTGATGTGCACATTTCAGCCTTCTGGTTAGTGAAGTGTGTATAGCCCATTTAAAATGATCAAATGATTACAATCACTTTTCTATCAAGACATCTCTCTCCTAAGTTACAAATATTTGTATGTCTTTTTTTAATCTTGAATTTATGCTATGTTAACTTTCAGTGAAAGATCAAATTTTTCCTATTTTTTAAAAAAAGTTATAATTCTGTACTTTTTGTACTTCTTTTTTTTAACTTTTAATCTATTTTATACATATTTTCTCATTGATATTTGAAATTGAATAATGTTTATATTCTACTCTCAAACACATACTTTTGTAAAATGCCAAATCTTGGTTCATTCCTCCTCATCACTTCAATTCAATTTGTATTGATGTAAGTGGGAATTTCAGTTCCAAATTAAGAGCTTGGGAATTGGGAAAAATAGTAGTACTTTTTTCACAGGGGTTTTGTAAAGTTTGAATATTACTTATTATTACATTTATTACTGCTACCTGTGACTTAAACATAATAAACACTCAATATTAGCAATGAATGATATCATTATTATGGGTAACCATTTTTCTGTCCTATTTATTCTTAGTTATATGATAAACTGGGCTTCCTGGGAGCTCAGCTAGTAAAGAATCCACCTGCAATGGAGGAGACCACAGTTTGATTCCTGGGTCAGGAATTTACCTGGAGAAGGGATAGGCTACTCACTCCAGTATTATTGGGCTTCCCTGGTGGCTCAATCAGTAAAGAATCTACTGCAATGCAGGAGACCCCAGTTGGATCCCTAGGTTGGAAAGATCCCCTGGAGGAGAACATGCCTGGAGAATCCCATGGACAGAGGAGCGTGGTAGGCTACAGTCCCCCTCCTTTAATGCTATTTTTGCTGGAGTTAATCATTCAAATGGTTTTTAGAGAAGGGTCAGTGGGTGATAATATAGCTAAAATATTTTCATTTTGCATTTAAATATCATTCTTGATATAAAATTTATAATTTACTCCATGCAATGTGAAATATACAAATTTGTTAATGTCTTGAATATATTGTTGCAATTGGGTAACCAAATTTTGTTCTATCAGTATTTTTGAAGATGTTCTGCTTTTATCTGTCTGGAGACTTAGAAACTTCTCTTTGCCTTTGATGTTCTTAAATTTCACTGTGCTGTCTAAATCTGTTAATCGTTCACCAACATTTTCTGTTTAGAATCTTACAGGGTCTTACTTACAACCTAATGTTGAATATATTTCCAGCTTTTATAAATCCTCAATAATTATTTCTTCAAGTATTTCCTATCTTACCATTCTTGAAATTCATGTACACACACACGTGTGTGTGTGTATGTGTATAAACTTACAGTAATCACAACAAATATATTAACTTAGAGCAAAGAGTGTGTTTCTTTTTTTTTTAGAGAGTAGTACTTCTATCATTTATAATAATTGGTGCTGGCAGCTCAGTGTGGTAAAAGCAGACTGATTTTTAATAAGTTCTATTACCATTTAAAATTTTTATTTCTAAAATACATCCCCTTATTGCCTACAGATAAGATGAAACTGTTCCCTTGATCCTGTTCATATACCCTGGATTTGACACTGATCAAGACAATGTGTTTCTGAAAAAGTTGTGACATAATATCAACGTAGTTTGTCAACCCTCTTCATTACACCCATTGCTGGAGCAAATATAGTCAACAAAATTCACAGTAACATTTGACTTTAAAATAAAGAGAAGATTGTTTAAGAATAACAAATGTAATTTGAGAGTAAATGTTAAAATTTCTAGAATTTTTATAGTTAAAAGTGTTCCCATGTTAAAAAGCCACAAGCTCATATTATAAATGCTCATTATTTTTAATAAGCAAAAGCTCATTGAAATGAATGAGATTTTTGCATCATTTTACCCAAAGCAATTTTGTGTAATAAGAGAAATTCCTTTGAGGTAGTCTGTTATGGAATTTAACTTCAGCTCAGTAAATTGTTTTTCTATTTCTTTGGAAATGAGAATTTCTAAAAAGTGAATGCATATGAAGGTATAATAAATAAATAAAAGTGAAACTATTGCTAATGATGAGTCATTTTTAAAATGTAAGAAAAATTTAGTTATATTTTTACATCAAGTCATTTTCAAAAATATCAAACTCTCTATGACTAACATTTGAAAGCTGTAACTGAGGAAGTGAGCAATGAGAATTCTAACAATTAAAAGAGAAAACTCATCAGTTGACAGAGGTTTGTTCCTATCTTTCCAATTTCATCTTTCCTTACTGCTGTTTCTACTCCTCGGCTCTGCACTGAAATCCCAGCCACTCCAGACTCATTGCTTATCCCCGCAGATGCTGTCTCATACTTCTGTGCCTTAATTCATTCTCTTCACTGTCATATGCACTTCTCTCCTATTTTAAAGACATTTAGATACTACTTTCAAGGTCTGTTTGTAATATCTGAAAAATCTGTCTTGCTCAGAATACATCATTCTCTCCTCTGGGAAGGAAAGAACAATGTTCTTTGCTTTTACATCACTGCATATATAATTAGTGTATATGAATTTATATACTCATATCTATCTATCTATCCATCTGTCTATATGATTAGGATATATGAATTATCTGGCATGAAAAATAAAGGTACTTTACTTTTAAATCTTCTCTTGCCTCTAAGTTAGAAAGTAATCATCCAGGTATGTGGGAGTTTCTATGGGTTCATAATAGAACAAGAATAGAATGTGAAGGCATTGAAAGGTCATCTATGACTCAGTCATAAAGAACAAAATAACATTGCAGAAACATGAGTGGACCTAGAGATTGTCATACTGAGTGAAATAAGTCAGAGAAAGACAAATACCATATGATACCGCTCATATGTGGAATCTAAAAAAATGGTATGTGTGTTTAGTCACTCAGTCATGTCCGATTCTTTGTGATCCCTTGGACTATAGCCTACCAGGACCTCTGTCTGTGAGGGTTCTCCAGGCAAGAATACAGGAGTGGGTTGACATGCCCTCCTCCTGGGGATCTTCCCAACCCAGGGATCAAACCCAGGTCTCCTGCATTGCAGGTGGATTCTTTACCAATGAGCCACCAGGGAAGGCCATGAAGTAGAGTTACAGATGTAGAAAAGAAGCACAAGTTTATCAAGGGGGAAAGAAGGGTAGGGATAAATTGGGAGATTGGGATTGACATATACACATTACTATATATAAAATTTGTTGTTGCTTTTTAATCACTAGTGAAAATGAATGCTGCTCAGTCATGTCCAACTGTTTGTGACCCCATGGACTATACAGTTGATGGAATTCTCCAGGCCAGAATACTGGGGTGGCTAGCCATTCCCTTCTCCAGTGGATCTTTCCAACACAGTGATCTAACCCAGGTCTCCCGCATTGCAGGATTCCTTACCAGCTGAGCCACAATGGTGTGTCCAAATCTTTTGTGATCCCATGGACTGTAGCCCACCAGGCACCTCTGTTCATGGGATTTCTCAGGCAAGCATAAGTGCCATTTCCTTCTCCAAGGCATCTTCCTGACCCAAGGATTGAGCCAACATCTCCAGTATTGGCAGACGAATTCTTTACCACTGAATCACTAGGGAAGCATATAATATACATATATACACACACATACATAAATCAATAATAGATAAATAATAAGAACCTACAGTATAGCACAGGAAACACAACTCAATACTCTGTAATGATCTATGGGAAAAGAATCTAAAAAAAGTTGTGTATATATGTATATGTGTAATTGATTCACTTTGCTATACAGCAGAAACTAACACAACATTGTAAATCAACTATACTCCAGCAAAAATTAATTTAAAAGATAAAAATAAAAGATTACCATGACTGGCTGCTGCTGTGCATGGTGATGTCACACCCTCCCCTGCCAGGACAGCAGTGCTGATTTTGATCCAGTTAGATTACAATTTCTCATCTACAAAGTAGGTTTAGACTCTGTTGTCTAACTTGCCATTGTCCTTAGAGTGTGTGTTGTGTGTGTGTAGTTGTTGTTGTGTTTGATGCAAGTGCTGCTTATCAGCCAACCAGCAATAATTAATATATTTATCTTCTCAAACTGCCAGGGAACACTGGAAGGAAACAGGACCTGGAATAGCAGAGCACACATTGGATTATGCTTGGCTGTTACTTTAAACTGAATAACACAGGGATAAGAGTTACAGTTGGGGAACTGATGTCATTTATTTCTCTCTTTGACAAATTAAGACCCAAAGTAAAGAAAAATTGTGATGCTGATAAAATTTTCCCTTCCAAAATATATTACAGAAAGTTGACTCTTGGATTTGAAAGTGTGTAAGAAACTCATGCTTATAATAAAGAATAATGAGCATGGTAAACTTTCTATATTTTTCAACCCTTAACACAATATTTGAATTGTTGTTTTTAGTCACTAAGTCGGACTGCATTGAGACCCCACGGACTATAGCCCTTGAAGCTCCTCTGTCCGTGGGATTTCCCAGGCAAGAATACTGGAGTGGGTTGCCATTTCCTTTTCCAGGGAATCTTCCCAACCCAGGGATCAAAACCATGTCTCCTGCGTTCGCAGGCATATTCCCAGAGTCACCTGAGAAGTTAATTTGAATTAGTTGGTGTTAAATATTAGATATATGACAGAGAGAAAGAAAGGAGAGGGGAATGAGAGAAAACAGTCTAAATACCATTAAAGTGTGTGGTCATTATTTTGAAACCTATTACAATGGAATTTAGCCTGTGTTACATGTAGAAAATATAATGTGACTTTCTGTCATTTTCTTAAAAAGCACCACAGACAGTATTAACAAGGAACAGGTCAAAGAAACAAAAAGAAACATAATTCTATATTTTGACTGAAGGCTGTAGAATACCCCTGTTTCCTTTGGGGTTTATTTCCCAACTCTGTTTAGGCTGCTAGGGATATATACTACTTTCTATTCTGCTTGTATTTTGAATGAAATTATTTAAATTGTCTGCTAACATTTCTTTCTTCCCTTATTTTAACCTACCAGTTAAGTAATAGATTCACAAAAGTTGTTTCTTTTTCTTTCTTCATGTCCCTGTATATTATCTAACTAGATTTAGCCATGACAGTATTTAAGATAAATTTCAGTCATATGTCAAAAACTAGAAGGGCTTTAAAAATGTTTTTGATACCGTTTATTCCCTTCACTCAAAAAGAGAAGCAGAGTTTCGTATTGTTGATTCTTCTTCCATTTAAATGATGGTTTGCTACTTTAGGTTTCCCAAATATGCATATTCACAATTGTTAAAGGTTATTGTTATATTTATCTTCAAAACATGGTTAATTAATTACCGACGGCATCTATGGAACTTCAGTCCTATTAAAAACAGGTAATATTGTTTTCTGTATATAGATCTTTTGTTTCTTTAGGTAGATTTATACCTCAATACTTTATTATTTTTATCGCAATGGTGAATGGAATTGTTACCTTCATTTATCTTTCAGTTTTCTCATTGTTAGTGTATAGGAATGCAAGGGATTTCTGTGTATTAATTTTATACCCTGTAACTTTACTATATTCATTGATTAGCTCTAGTAATTTTCTGGTGGTGTCTTTAGGGTTTTTATGCAGAGTATCATGTATTCTGCAAACAGTGAGAGTTTTACTTCTTCTTTTCCAATCTGGACTTCTTTTATTTCTTTTTATTCTCTGATTGCTGTGGCTAAAACTTCCAAAACTATGCTGAATAGTAGTGGTGAGAGTGGGCACCCTTGTCTTGTTCCTGACTTTAGGGGAAATACTTTCAATTTTTCACCATTGAGGATAATGTTTGCTGTGGGTTTATCATATATGGCTTTTATTATCTTGAGGTATATTCCTTCAATGTCTGCTTTCTGGAGGGTTTTTATCATAAATGGGTGTTTAATTTTGTCAAAGGCTTTCTCTGCATCTATTGAGATAATCATATGGTTTTTATCTTTCAATTTGTTAATGTAGTGTATCACATTCATTGATTTGTGAATATTGAAGAATCCTTGCATCCCTGGGATAAAGGCCACTTGGTCATGATGCATGATCTTTTTAATATGTTGTTGGATTCTGTTGGCTAGAATTTTTTTGAGGATTTTTGCATCTATGTTCATCAGTTATATTGGCCTGCAGTTTTCTTTTTGTGGCATCTTTGTGTGGTTTTGGTATTAGGGTGATGGTGGCCTCATAGAATATGTTTGGCCATTTACCTTCCTCTGCAATTTTCTGAAAGAATTTTAGTAGGATAGATGTTAGCTTTTCTCTAAATTTTTGGTAAATTTAACATGTGAAGACATCTGGTCCTGAGCTTTTGTTTGTTGGAAGATTTATTATTACAGTTTCAATTTCTTTAAAATTTTCTATTTCTTCCAGGTTCAGTTTTGGAAGGTTATACTTTTCTAAGAATTTGTCCATTTCTTCCAAGTTGTCCACTTTATTGTCATATAGTTGCTGATAGTGTGACAAAAACCACCACAGTATTGTAAAGTAATTAGCTTCCAATTAAAATAAATTAACTAATTTTTAAAAATGGGTGATATTTTCCCTTAATACTTAAAAGTAGATTTCCCTTGTTTTAAATTAAAGCCTTTGCATTTACTATTTCATTTTACAGTCAAACAGTAATAAATCTATTTGTGGCTATGCTGAAAATTTTCAAATCAATCTTTACTGGTCAGGGTGACT
Source organism: Moschus berezovskii (assembly GCF_049115385.1). Taxonomy (NCBI): domain Eukaryota; kingdom Metazoa; phylum Chordata; class Mammalia; order Artiodactyla; family Moschidae; genus Moschus; species Moschus berezovskii. The sequence continues at coordinate 85,778,628 of NC_142469.1, read as the reverse complement.
ATTTATCTAGCCATGAACAGACCCATCCTGTACCATAATCACTGATTCTGATAAACTGGACAGTAAGCAGGAATCAGTCTTCCTAGTCCAATAAGTTCAGGGGAAAGTCGATGACCCAAAGTCAGAGGGTAGGGCTGCAATGCACTTCTCAGAGGCTTCCTCTGTGGCATCACAATTTTAAGCTAACAGGATATTTGGGAAGAACCATTGCAGCTACTGGGCTTCCCAGGTGGCGCTAGTGGTAAAGAACCCACCTGCAATGCAGGAGACATAACAGACTCCAGTTTGATCCTAGGGTTAGAAAAGTCTCCTGGAGGGCATGGCAGCCCACTCCAGTATTCTTGCCTGGAGAATCCCAGGGACAAAGGAGTTTGGTGGACTCCTGGTCCATAATGTCACCAAGAGTCAGACAAGACTGAAACGACTTAGAATGCATAGCAGCTACTATGGCCACCTGATGTGAAGAGCCAACTCATTGGAAAAGACCCTAATGCTGGGAAAGACTGAGGGTAGGAGGAGAAATGGGAAACAGAGGATGAGATGGTAAGATAGCACCACTGATTCAGTTCAGTTCAGTTCAGTCGCTCAGTCGTGTCCAACTCTTTGCGACCCCATGAACTGCAGCACTCCAGGCTTCCCTGTCCATCACCAACTCCTGGAGCCTACTGAAACGCATGTCCATTGAGTCAGTGATGCTATCCAACATCTCATCCTCTATCATCCCCTTCTCCTCCTGCCCTCAATCTTTCCCAGCATCAGGGTCTTTTCAAGTGAGTCAGCTCTTTGCATTAGGTGGCCAAAGTGCTGGAGTTTCAGCTTCAACATCAGTCCTTCCAATGTACACCCAGGACTGATCTCCTTTAGGATGGACTGGTTGGATCTCCTTGCAGTCCAAACGACTCTCAAGAGTCTTCTCCAACACAACAGTTCAAAAGTACCAATTCTTCTGCACTCAGATTTCTTTATAGTTCAACTCTCACATCCATACATGACCACTGGAAAAACCATAGCCTTGACTAGATGGACCTTTGTTGGAAAAGTAATGTCTCTGCTTTTTAATATGCTGTCTAGGTTGGTCATAACTTTCTTTCCAAGGAGTAAGAATCTTTTTTTAATTCCATGGCTGCAGTCACCATCTGCAGTGATTTTGGAACCCCAAAAAATAAAGTCAGCCACTGTTTCCCCATCTATTTGCCATGACGTGATCTTAGTTTTCTGAATGTTGAGCTTCGAGCCAAATTTTTCACTCTCCTCTTTCACTTTCATCAAGAGGCCCTTTAGTTCTTCTTCACTTTCTGCCATAAGGGTGGTGTCATCTGCATATCTGAGGTTATTGATATTTCTCCCAGCAATCTTGATTCCAGCTTGTGCTTCATCCAGCCCAGCGTTTCTCATGATGTACTCTGCATATAAGTTAAATAAACAGGATGACAATATACAACCTTGACATACTCCTTTTCCTATTTGGAACCAGTCTACCCCCTGTCCAAGGTCAGGAGTGGCAGCCATAGGAGATACCCCACGTCCAAGGTAAGAAGCAGCAGCTGCGCTTTGCTGGAGCAGCCGTGAAGAGATACCCCACATCCAAGGCAAGAGAAACCCAAGTAAGATGGTAGGCACTGAGAGAGGGCATCAGAGGGCAGACAGACTGAAACCACAATCACAGAACATTAGCCAATCTGATCACATGGGACATAGCCTTGTATAACTCAATGAAACTAAGCCATGCTCTGTGGGGCCACCCAAGATGGATGGATCATGGTGGAGAGGTCAAACAGAATGTGAGACCTTCTTTTCTCCACTGGAGAAAGAAATGGAACCATTTCAATATTTTGCCATGAGAACCCCATGAACTGTATGAAAAGTCAAAAAGATAGGACACTGAAAGATGAACTCCCCAGGTCTTAGGTGCCCAATATGCTACTGGAGATCAGTGGAGAATAACCACTGAGTCAATGGACATGAATCTGAGCAAATTCCTGGAGATAGTGAAGGACAGGAAGTCTGGCATGCTGTAGTCCATGGGATCACAAAGAGTCCAACATGACTTAGCAACTGAACAATAACACTAGCAGTGGCTTGTCACTGATACACTAAAGAATATCATACATTTGTTTAGTGTTGGAAATCTGTCTAAATGAATGATTTGTGTTCACTATTGGATTGAGAATTTTTTAAAGAACTGAGGTGTCCTAATAGTACTTCACATAGTTAATGAGAAAACTCTTTCTCTTTCAGACTTAGCTCTCTGAACATTTTTCATCCAGAAAATGATTTAAGAATTCTCTTTATTTTCTCAATTTTCTAAAATCTAGCCATGATGTCTTCACCTACATAGTTTCTTCTTCTGAAAATTCTACTATCATTTAAAGGGAAACTGTCATTTAAATACCATCTATTCACTGATGTAGGCTGAAAATAATAGTTTATACTTTCCCAGTCAGTTAGCGAATCGTATCCTGAAGATATGTCTGTTTATTCTGTCTAAAGAAGCCTGACTGAATTCAGGGGAAGAATTTTTTTCCCCCGCCCCTCATTTTTTTAAAACTGTAGTTTGCTTCTATTTCAAGTTAGTAATTTTAAGAACGGAGAAGGCAATGGCAAGCCACTCCAGTACTCTTGGCTGGAAAATCCCATGGATGGAGGAGCCTGGTAGGCTGTAGTCCATGGGGTCGCTAAGGGTCGGACACGACTGAGCAACTTCACTTTAACTTTTTACTTTCACACATTGGAGAAGGAAATGGCAACCCACTCCAGTGTTCTTGCCTGGAGAATCCCAGGGCCGGGGGAGCCTGGTGGGCTTCCGTCTATGGGGTCACACAGAGTCGGACACGACTGAAGTGACTTAGCAGTAGCAGCAGCAATTTTAAGAAACAAACCATTACATACTTGGCAAGAAAGATAATTAATAGTTATATTTATTAATTGATAAATACTGATAGAGTCTGAAAAAAACCAAGGTCTTGCCACTAACAGATTCAGAACTTTTAGGAAGCAGCAACAGTAGGATGAGTGCAGGAAGATGGTAACACACATGAAACACTTGTGCTTAAAAATTATCTCCTTGTTTCAGACAGAGATATTGTATGCAGAAATTTTAAATTTCTTTTTTCAAGTTAGGTTTTTTGTTTGTTTGTTTGTTTATTAAACAAAAGTAGAGTTTATAATAAAGTTTAATTTCCTGGGAGAAAAATACACAGAAATGTAATTCTCCCACTGTAATAGAAACAACAACAACAATAATAATATATTTGACTTTTTGTTTTTAATTGAAACATACCAATAATTAACTTAAAATACTTCATCTTTTCTAGAAGTGAGGGAAAGAAGAATAAACTTAATGTTTCATTTGCTTGGATGTTATAGAAAAATGCGGTGTGCTTTCCTCTATTCCTTCTAATATATCATTATCGCTTTCAGTTCAGTTCAGTTCAGTACAGTTCAGTCGCTCAGTCGTGATTGACTCTTTGTGACCCCATGAATCACAAAACGCCAGGCCTTCCTGTCCATCACCAACTCCCGGAGTTCACTCAAATTCATGTCCATCGAGTCGGTGATGCCATCCAGCCATCTCATTCTCTGTCGTCCCCATTTCCTCCCACCCCCAATCCCTCCTAGCATCAGACTCTTTTCCAGTGAGTCAACTCGTCGCATGAGGTGGCCAAAGTATTGGAGTTTCAGCTTTAGCATCAGTCCTTCCAATGAACACCCAGGATTGATCTCCTTTAGAATGGACTGGTTGGATCTCCTTGCAGTCCAAGGGACTCTCGAGAGTCTTCTCCAGTACCACAGTTCAAAAGCATCAATTCTTCGGTGATCAGCTTTCTTCACGGTCCATCTCTCACATCCATACATGACCACGGGAAAAACCATAGCCTTGAATAGACAGACCTTGGTAGGCAAAGTAATGTCTCTGCTTTTTAATATGCTATCTAAGCATCACTACGAACAAAGCTAGTGGAGGTGATGGAATTCCAGTTGAGCTATTTCAAAACTTGAAAGATGATGCTGTGAAAGTGCTGCACTCAATATGCCAGCAAATTTGGAAAACTCAGCAGTGGCCACAAGACTGGAAAACGTCAGTCTTCATTCCAATCCCAAAGAAAGGCAATGCCAAAGAATGCTCAAACTACCGCACAATTGCACTCATCTCACACGTTAGTAAAGACATGCTCAAAATTCTCCAAGCCAGGCTTCAGCAATATGTGAACCATGAACTCCCAGATGTTCAAGCAGGTTTTAGAAAAGGCAGAGGCACCAGAGATCAAATTGCCAACATCTGCTGGATCATGGAGAAAGCAAGAGAGTTCCAGAAAAACATCTATTTCTGCTTCATTGACTATGCCAAAGCCTTTGACTGTGTGGATCACAATAAACTAGATATTTCTGAAAGAGATGGGAATACCAGACCACCTGACCTGCCTCTTGAGAAACCTATATGCAGGTCAGGAAGCAACAGTTACAACTGGAGATGGAACAACAGACTGGTTCCAAATAGGAAAAGGAATACATCAAGGCTGTATATTGTCACCTTGCTTATTTAACTTATATGCAGAGTACATCATGAAAGACACTGGGCAGGAGGAAGCACAAGCTGGAATTAAGATTGCTGGGAGAAATATCAATAACTTCAGATATGCAGATGACACCACCCTTATGGCAGAAAGCAAAGAACTAAAGCACCTCTTGATGAAAGTGAAAGAGGAGAGTGAAAACATTGGCTTAAATGTCAACGTTCAGAAAACTAAGATCATGGCATCTGGTCCCATCACTTCATGGGAAATAGATGGGGAAACAGTGGAAACAGTTGCTGACTTAATTTCTGGGGGCTCCAAAATCACTGCAGATGGTGATTGCAGCCATGAAATTAAAAGACGCTTACTCCTTGGAAGGAAAGCTATGACCAACTTAGATACGATATTAAAAAGCAGAGACATTTCTTTTCCAACAAAGGTCCATCTAGTCAAGGCTATGGTTTCTCCAGTGGTCATGTATGGATGTGAAAGTTGGACTGTGAAGGAAGCTAAGAGCCGAAGAATTGATGCTTTTGAACTGTGGTGTTGGAGAAGATTCTTGAGCATCCCTTGGACTGCAAGGAGATTCAACCAGTCCATCCTAAAGGAGACCAGTCCTGCGTGTTTATTGGAAGTACTGATGTTGAAGCTGAAACTCCAATATTTTGGCCACCTGATGTGAAGAGCTGACTCATTGGAAAAGACTCTGATGCTGGGAATGATTGAGGACAGGAGAAGACGAGGATGACAGAGGATGAAATGGTTGAATGTCATCACCGACTCGATGGACTTGGGTTTGGGTGGATTCTGGGAGTTGGTGATGGATAGGGAGTCCTGACGGAGAAGGCAATGGCATTCCACTCCAGTACTATTGCCTAGAAAATCCCATGGATGGAAGAGCCTGGTAGGCTGCAGTCCGTGGGGTCGCTAAAGGTCGGACACGACTGAGGGACTTCACTTTAACTTTTCACTTTCACACATTGGAGAAGGAAATGGCAACCCACTCCAGTGTTCTTGCCTGGAGAATCCCAGGGACAGGGGAGCCTGGTGGGCTTCCGTCTGTGGGGTCACACAGAGTCGGACACGACTGAAGTGACTTAGCAGCAGCAGCAGGGAGTCCTGGCGTGCTGTGATTCATGGGGTCGCAAAGAGTCAGACATGACTGACTGAACTGAACTGAACTGAACTGAGGTTGGTCATAACTTTCCTTAAAAGGAGTAAGCATCTTTTAATTTCATGGCTACAGTCAGCATCTGCAGTGATTTTGGAGCCCAAAAAGATAAAGTCTGACACTGAGGGCAATACTGTGGCTAGATAAAGTCCAATTCCTGGCCATGGAATGTGGTGTGGCTAGTTTTTTTGAGCAGCCCTTTCAGCAGCCCTTAAATCCTCATCAATATCCAGAGCACACATGCAATTAATTGATTTGCTGAGTTTCCTCAGTCTCAGATGAGGATAAAGGTCAGAAATAGAGTACCTACTATACTGTTAGGTAGTTAGAATAGAAAAAAGGTGTCCAAAATGGCGGTGGTTAAAAGACAAAGAAGGGAAAACACTGAAAAAATAGAATAAAGGAAGGTCCCAGGACTGGAGTGAGTACCTCAGGTGAAACAAACAGCACTCCTGGCTATCCAAATTTACATAGGGTGGGCCCAAGGGGAGGAGAAAAATCATTAAAAGAGGAGCCAAATTGGGCTGGGGCCTTTCTTCTCATCATGTCTTTTGGTTTGGCATTCCCCCACGCCTTGAGGATGTATTTTCCTTTACTTTCTAAATAAAACTGAGCTGTAACACAGAGCTGAAACACTGGCCCATCTGAGGGCTGTAGCACTGATCCATCCATTGTTTCAAAATTTTGTTGCGATGAGACAGAATCGAGGAAATTATACACTCGTCTGACATCTATGGTGCCATTTCTCAGATTTAACCTTGCTGAAATAACCCCGGCAAGGCCCCTGCAAGGAGGAGGCCAAGCACAGCAGGAACCCAACTCGGTGAAAGCTCCTGCAGTGGAAGTTGAACACTAAGAAAACCCAGTGCAAGGGAAATGACAAGAAGCCCAGCAAACTGGAAATCAGGACAGTGAAAAACAAACTCAGCAGAAAACTCATGGGGCTCAGTTTCAGATTCCAGAAGACCTCTGATTAAGGTAGGAAGTCCTCGCTCCTATGGCTGGAAGGACATATGCCTAACAAAATCTTAATTACTTTGCAATCTCTCATTTCTTGTTTCCTCAGACCCCCCACAAACAGGCGAGAGGCAGTGGGTACAATTGAGGGACCCTGGCAGGCGCTACTACTCAGTGTGTCCCAAAGGCTCCACTATCTGTTGGGCCCCAGTAGCTGTTCCCCAAGATGGTGGGGGTTCTTCTGTCCTTAATCTTCTTTGTGCCAAAGATCAGGCCAATGAAAACTAAACGCAGGTCAGGTATTTAGTAGATTTTCTGGCAGGTTATGAAGGGGATTACTCGACACGTTTTTCCCACTGCTTTTTCCTCCTGTCCTTCAGCTCCTCTCTCCTGAGACTTGAGCCTGGCCAAAACCCATGGTGCCTGGCTTTAGGACCTAATGAAGCTCAGGGTCTGATAACTCATTGCAAAAATTCAGTTAGAGACACAGCGACAGGTAAGAGGTGTATGTTTGGATTCAGAGAGAAGCACACTCCACAGGGTGTGGGCCATCACAGAGGGCAATACTGTGGCTAGATAAAGTCCAATTCCTGGCCATGGAATGTGGTGTGGCTAGTTTTTTTGAGCTGCGAGATTCATATGCTAACAAGTGGGAGGATCATCCCAACCATTGGGAAACCACCCAGTCTTTTGACAATGCTCAAAGTACCGCACAATTGCACTCATCTCACACGCTAGTAAAGTCATGCTCAAAATTCTCCAAGCCAGGCTTCAGCAATATGTGAACCGTGAACTCCCAGATGTTCAAGCAGGTTTTAGAAAAGGGAGAGGAACCAGAGATCAAATTGCCAACATCCGCTGGATCATGGAGAATGCAAGAGAGTTCCAGTAAAACAATTATTTCTGCTTCATTGACTATGCCAAAGCCTTTGACTGTGTGGATCATAATAAACTGTGGAAAATTCCGAAAGAGATGGGAATACCAGACAACCTGACCTGCCTCTTGAGAAACCTGTGTGCAGGTCAGGAAGCAACAGTTAGAACTGGACATGGAACAACAGACTGGTTCCAAATTGGGAAAGGAGTATATCAAGGCTGTATATTGCCACTCTGCTTATTTAACTTATATGCAGAGTACATCATGAGGAATGCTGGGCTGGAAGAAGCACAAGCTGGAATCAAGATTGCCGGGAGAATTATCAATAACCTCAGATATGCAGATGATACCACCTTTATGGCAGAAAGTGAAGAGGAACTAACAAGCCTCTTGATGAAAGTGAAAGAGGAGAGTGAAAAGGTTGGCTTGAGCTCAACATTCAGAAAACTAAGATCATGGCATCTGGTCCCATCACTTCATGGGAAATAGATGGAGAAACAGTGGAAACAGTGTCAGACTTTATTTTTGGAGGCTCCAAAATTACTGTGGGTGCTGATTGCAGCCATGAAATTAAAAGACGCTTACTCCTTGGAAGGAAAGTTATGACCAACCTTCAGTTCAGTTCAGTCGCTCAGTCGTGTCCGACTCTTAGCGACCCCATGAACCACAGCACGCCAGACCTCCCTGTCCATCACCAACTCCCGGAGTTCACTCAAACTCATGTCCACAGTGTCGGTGATGCCATCCAGCCATCTCATTCTCTGTCGTCCCCGTCTCCTCCTACCCCCAATCGCTCCCAGCATCAGAGTCTTTTCCAGTGAGTCAACTTATCGCATGAGGTGGCCAAAGTATTGGAGTTTCAGCTTTAGCATAAGTCCTTCCAATGAACACCCAGAATTGATCTCTTCTAGAATGGACTGGTTGGATCTCCTTGCAGTACAAGGGACTCTCAAGAGTCTTCTCCAGCACCAGAGTTCAAAAGCATCAATTCTTCGGCGATCAGCTTTCTTCACAGTCCAACTCTCACATCCATACATGACGGGAAAAACCATAGCCTTGACTAGACGGACCTTGGTTGGCAAAGTAATGTCTCTGCTTTTTAATATGCTATCTAGGCTGGTCATAACTTTCCTTCCAAGGAGTAAGTGTTTTTTGATTTCATGGCTGCCGTCACCATTTGCAGTGATTTTGGAGCCCCAAAAAATAAAGTATGACACTGTTTCCACTGTTTCCCCATCTATTTCCCATGAAGTGATGGGACCAGATGCCATGATCTTCGTTTTCTGAATGTTGAGCTTCAAGCCAACCTTTTCACTCTCCTCTTTCACTTTTATCAAGAGGCCTTTGAGTTCCTCTTCACTTTCTGCCATAAGGGTGTTATCATCTGCATATCTGAGGTTATTGATATTTCTCCCGGCAATCTTGATTCCAGCTTGTGCTTCTTCCAGCCCAGCGTTCCTCATGATGTACTCTGCATGTAAGTTAAATAAGCAGGGTGACAATATACAACCTTGACGTACTCCTTTTCCTATTTGGATAAAATCTGTTGTTCCATGTCCAGTTCTGTTGCTTCCTGACCTGCATACAGGCTTTTCAAGATATCATATTAAAAAGCAGAGACATTACTTTGCCAACCAAGGTCCGTCTAGTCAAGGCTATGTTTTTTCCAGTGGTCATGTATGGATGTGACATTTGGACTGTGAAGAAAGGTGATTGCTGAAGAATTGATGCTTTTGAACTGTGGTGTTGGAGAAGACTCTTGAGAGTCCCTTGGACTGCAAGGAGATCCAACCAGTCCATTCTAAAGGAGATCAGTCCTATTTGTTCATTGGAAGAACTGATGCTAAAGCTGAAACTGCAATACTTTGGCCGCCTCATGCGACGAGTTGACTCACTGGAAAGGGCTCTGATGCTGGGAGAGATAGGGGGCGGGAGGAGAAGGGGAAGACAGAGAATGAGGTGGCTGGATGGCATCACTGACTCGATGGACATGAGTTTGAGTGAACTCCGGGAGTTGGTGATGGACAGGGAGGTCTGGCGTGCTGTGATTCATGGGGTTGCAAAGAGTCAGACACAACTGAGCGACTGAACTGAACTGGAACTGTCCTGCTACCTCTGGGTGTGTCATTTAGCTTGCAGATTGATGTTCAAGGTTTAGTTGAATTTGACCTGCCATCTTGGACCCTTTTGATTTTAATCAGTCTATGTTATGCCCTTGGGTTATGTCATTCTTTCCAAAGTTGTGCCCTGCCCTCTTCCCTCCTGTTTCATACTCTTTTCTTGAGCCCTCTCCAGACTCACAATGTTGCCTCTACAATCTCCTGGAGGGACAATCAGAAAATGACTGGCCCTTGGGAGGGAAATATTGTATAGTATCTTAAAGGTCACGTTGACCACAGGCAGGAAGTGCCAGCAGGAAAATGCTGACAGAGAAACCCCCACCGGAAAGTCCCGGAAAAGTCCCAGGGACAGACGTCCACCAATCAATGGCCTGTTGCCAGGCAGACTGATGGGCATGAAGGCGCCAAGACTCCGGCCAATCAAAAACTGATGTGAGACCAGAAAGTCCAACCAGCACCCTAGAGCCCGATCCTAACCGTATATGGGAAGGTCCCGCCACGTCCGCAGCCGCCAGGGTATATAAGTGTCACCTCCCCTCCCGCACGTTGCAGACTCCTGCTTTCCCCTGCTCGTGCCTGGGAGCTCTGCCTGGGAGCGATTGCTCAATAAAAGCCTCTTGATACTCCGGCGCTCTCTTTGTCTTGCCATGGCGTTCTTACATTTGGCGCCCAATGTGGGGCGTGAGGTGAGGGCCCCAGCTCACGCCGTGCGGGCCCCCTTGAGCTCCACCGCCACAGCCATACATGCCCCAGCCACGGACCAACCTCCCGGACGGCAGACGACGGGGTAAGTCCCTCCGGCTTTGGGTCCCGCCACCCTGGGCGACCACTTCCTAGGGCCAGATAACCGGTGCACACTTATTGAGCCCTCATCCAGCAGCTGTGCCTTCTCCCGGTTCTCAGCTCATGACGGAGACGTCCTAATCGGCTGAGTAACCCCTGGTCTCTCTCGAGACCTCCGATCTGGCTGCCTCTGTTTGCCCGGGGACGCCTGGACAATAGAGGCTAGCCCCACGTGGTCGCCATGGGGTCGACAGCCTCCAAACCCGAGTCCAATTGAATGCCTGCTATCCAACCTAAAAAATCTGAGGTTAACGGGCTATGTCCGGCCAAACGGCTCACTTTTTTGTGCTCAGATGTTTGGCCTCAATACCCCCTAGACAATGATTCCCACTGGCCCCCCACAGGGACGTTAGACTTTGATGTCCTCCGTGATCTAGATAATTACTGTAGGAGAACAGGAAAATGGTCTGAGATCCCCTACGTACAGGCTTTCTGGGCACTGCGCTCCCGCCCTACCCTTTGCACAACCTGCTCCCCAACCCAAATTATGCTCACCATGGCTCCTAAACGGCCTGCCTGCCCAAACCCAGACCCCCCTCCCAAGGAATCGCCAGGCCCTGAGTCCTCTGCCTTCTCTATTCCCCCAGAAGACCTGGTCACCCCCCCGCCTTATGCTCCTCTGACTCCAGCAGCTCCCTCCCCCACTTCCACTTCCCTAACTGCCCCAACAACACCTCCCCACACTTCCTCAATCGATACACAACCGACTAAAACTATACTCCCCCCTCCTACTCCCATTCTCTATCCTCCATTACCTCCCCTAACACCCTCCCCATCACCGGTTAGCTCACACACACGTTCCCACGGACAGCTAACCCAAGATTCTTTCCCCCATGTCCCGGCCCCCGTACTCCCTTTGAGACAAGTGGCCGGAGCCGAGGGCTTGGCACAGGTCCATGTCCCCTTCTCCCTCCAAGACCTGTCTCAAATCGAGGCCAAGCTTGGGTCATTCTCATCCAACCCTACCCATTATATCAAGCAGTTCACCCAACTGACCCGTGCATACGCCTTAACCTGGAAAGACATCTATGTGGTCTTAGGTTCCACCACCACCCTAGAAGAGCGACAGGCCATCTGGATGGCCGCTAAGACCCGGGCCGACCAGAGACATTTCGCTAACTCCTCTCCCGAGCGCCCCCCGGGGGCCCAGGCAGTCCCCGACACAGACCCTAAATGGGACTATCAGGAGACTGGGGGAGGCGAACACAGGATCAGATATATGATAGAGTGCCTTCTGGGTGGCATGGAAGCCACTTCTAATAAAGTGGTCAACTTCCTCAAGCTGGATGAGATCACCCAGGACCCTGACGAAAACCCCGCTATGTTCTTAAATAGGCTGACAGAGGCCCTTATCCAATATACCCGACTGGCTCCAGACTCCCCAGCCGGAGCAGTCACTCTGGCCAATTGTTTTATCTCTCAATCTGCCCCCGACATCCGAAAAAAACTGGTCAAGGCTGAGGGTGGCCCTCAGACTACCATACGAGACCTGGTAAAAATGGCCTTTAAAGTTTACAATGCCCGGGAAGAGACTGCGGAGGCTAGTCGTAAAGCCAGACTGAGACAAAAGGCCGAACCCCAGGCCAGCCTCCTCAACCAACAAACCCAGGCTCTGGTAGCAGCCCTGTGGCCGGCAACGGGCTCGGGCCCACAAAAACCCCCACCGGGGGCCTGCTTCAAATGAGGCAAAGAGGGACACTGGGCCAAAATGTGTCCTAACCCAAGACCACCCACAAGGCCCTGCCCAAAGTGCAGGCAACGTGGACACTGGGCAAGTGACTGTCCCTCGGCCTCTCGGGCCCTGACCCCAGGGGGTAAGGGACCAGAGCGACCCAAGAGGACTCCAAGCCCAGACCCAGCCCTACAACTGCTGACCTTCGATGAAGACTGAAGCCGCCCAGACTCGGGGACCCCGATAACCCAAGCCGAGCCCAGGGTAATGCTCCAGGTAGCGGGTAAGTCGATCGACTTCTTGGTTGACACGGGGGCTACCTATTCGGTCCTTCCCTCTTTCGGAGGCACCTTGCGTCCTTCCCGGGTCTCGGTAATGGGAATTGACAGCCAGCCGTCACAGCCTTTGGAGACCAAGCCCTTAAACTGCCAACTAGACAATTGCCTATTCACCCACTCCTTTCTAGTTATTCCCTCCTGCCCGACCCCTCTGCTAGGGAGAGATATTCTGACAAAACTCAAGGCCACACTTCACCTAGCCCCAGGGCCTTTCCCTTCCACAGGCAGGTTCCTACTGCTACTCACTGGGTCCTCTAGCTCCCAAATAGATCCCCAGGTTTGGGACACCAAGATCCCAACAATTGCCCAACACCAATCCCCAGTCCTCATCCACCTAAAAGACCCCACCTGTTTTCCGGCTTGGGCCCAGTTCCTCCTGTCCCAACCCAACCTTCGAGAGCTTAAGCCAATCATTGACCGCCTCCTGGGACAGGGCCTGCTGGTCCCCACCTCGTCCCCATGTAATACCCCCATCCTTCCGGTCCGTAAGGCCTCAGGAGCCTACCGACTAGTCCAAGACCTCTGGCTTATCAACAAGGCCGTTGTCCCTGCACACCCGCTGGTCCCCAACCCCTATACTCTATTGTCCCAAATACCCACGGGCACCACCCACTTCACAGTAATCGATCTCAAAGATGCATTCTTTTCCATCCCAATCCACCCCGACTGTCAATTTCTGTTTGCCTTCACCTGGACTGATCCTGACGCCAGACAGGCCACTCAACTCACGTGGACGGTCCTGCCTCAGGGGTTTCGGGATAGCCCTCATTACTTCGGCCAGGCCCTGGCCCAAGACCTGGCCCTCTGCCCTCTTAGCCCTAGTACCCTGCTCCAGTATGTAGATGACCTCTTACTATGTAGCCCTTCCGAAGATCTCTCAAAACAACACACCACAGCTCTCCTTAACTTCCTGGCCTCCAAAGGATACCGGGCCTCACAGTCAAAGGCCCAACTCACCCAGTCCTCAGTTACTTACCTGGGATTACAAATTACCCCCACCACCAAGGCCCTCACAACCGACCGTTGCCAACTCCTCCGAATTATCCAGCCTCCAACTAACGGAGACCAAATCCTGTCTTTCCTGGGCCTGGCGGGATTCTTCCGCCATTGGGTTCCCAACTATGCCTTGCTGGCAAGACCCCTCTATGCAACAGCAAAGGAAACCCCAAAGGGGCCACTTTCTTCACAAAGCAAGGTCACCCGAGCCTTTCTCGCGTTACAGTCTGCTCTGACATCTGCTGCTCCCCTTTCCCTGCTTAATCCAAACTACCCATATCATCTCTATACTGATGAAAAGGGGGGAATAGCCTTTGGGGCCCTGGTACAGCCGGTGGGCTCTGAGTTGCTGCCTGTCGCCTTCATTTCCAAACAACTAGACCCCACTGCCAGGGGATGGTTCCCCTGCCTACGAGCACTGGCAGCAGCAGCAGCAGTTTACATGGATGCAAAAAAGTTACTTCAAAATCAACCTCTAACCATTTTATCCCCTCACTGCCTCAGTGACCTCTTGGCTTCCAGATTCCTTTCTGACCTCAGTGACTCCGGATTAATATTCCACTTAATATTCCTAGACAACCCGCAGGTCACCGTGGGACGTAGTTCCCAGCTGAACCCGCTATCTACGCTTCCCTCTCTCCCGATTTCCTCAAGAGTCCCTGCTCACCACTGTACCGAGATCTTGGACTTTCTGACACAGCCACCTCCAAACCTCTTTGCAGAGCCACTGCCGGACCCCAATATGACCATGTTTGTCGACGGGAGTTCCAATAAGGACCCAGATGGGCGCCGGGCAGCGGCCTACGCTGTAGTCACCCTACAGAAAGTCCTTGAGGCCCAACCCCTCCCACTAGGAACAACTTCCCAAAAGGCAGAACTAACTGCATTGACCCGAGCCCTACACCTAGCAAAAAACAAAAGGGCCAATATCTACACGGACTCTAAGTACGCCTCCTAATCGCCCACTCACATGCGGCGGTCTGGAAAGAGAGAGGCTTTCTCACAACTAAGGGCTCCCCAATATGTAATGCCTCCCATATTACCAAACTACTGGAGGCCATCCCCCTGCCAAAAGAAGTAGCCATCTTACATTGCCGGGGACACCAGGCAGCTCGCAATAAAATAGCCCAGGGTAATAATTTGGCTGACCAAGTGGACCGGCAAACCGCCCTGCAGCAAGAGGCGGTCCCTCTACTGGTCCTGGAAACTTCCTTTACCCCTAAATACACCAAGGCAGAAACCAGAGCTCTACTCACCCAGGAGGGGACACAAACGCATCCTTCCGGATGGATCACCCTCCACGAAAAACTGGTCCTCCCTGAACAACAAGCCATCACCATCGTAAAGCAGATCCATGACACCCTCCATATCGGACCGCGAGCTCTCTTAACTTTCCTTAGCCCGCTCTTCTCCCCTCTTCAACTTAGACAGGCCATCCAGACTGTACATCGCTCCTGTCTGACCTGCGCAATGATCTCTCCTCAAGGAGGGCTCCGGCCCCCCCAGGAAACCCACCAGCTGAGAGGACATCTGCCCGGTCAAGATTGGCAGGTGGACTTCACTCACATGCCCAGATACCGGGCTTATCGTTATCTGCTGGTACTGCTGCTGCTGCTGCTGCTAAGTCACTTCAGTCGTGTCCGACTCTGTGTGACCCCATAGACGGAAGCCCACCAGGCTCCCCCGTCCCTGGGCTTCTCCAGGCAAGAACACTGGAGTGGGTTGCCATTTCCTTCTCCGCTGCTGGTACTAGTGGACACATTCTCAGGATGGGTCAAGGCCTTCCCCACCTCCTGTGAAATGGCCACAATAGTATACGAAACGCTGGTCAAACACATCATCCCCTAGTTCGGACTCCCTAACTCCCTCCAATCTGATAACGGACCTGCTTTTGTTTTGCAGATAACCCAGCAGGTAGCTGCAGCCCTCAACATCACCTGGCATCTCCACATCCCGTACCGACCCCAGTCATCGGGTAAGGTAGAACGGGCCAACGGGGTCCTCAAAGCCCACCTCGCCAAGCTCGCCTCAGAAGTGTGGCTCTCCTGGGTCGACCTCCTCCCCTTGGCTTTCACCCGCATCCACACAACACCACACTCAAAGACAGGTTTGACCCACTTCGAACTGCTGTACGGTAGGCCCTACCTGCTGACCCATCTGCCCCCAGAGAAACCACCTCCCCTGGCCAATTATCTACCCCTCTTCACCCGCCTGTGCGCCTTACTCAGGGAACATGCAGATCGGGTCCTGCCACAACCTGGAGAAGGTGACGGCTCCATCAGACCACTGTCGCCCGGAGACCAGGTGCTGCTCAAGACCCTGTCTCCCGGGCCCCTCCGACCTCGTTGGACGGGTCCTTACACAATAGTCCTGACCACCCCCACTGCAGCCAAGCTCACAGGCCTCGAACCCTGGTACCATATGACCAGGCTCAAACGAGCCCCCCCGCCCCGCCCCGGTCTTCCAGAAGGCGATCCAGGCCTAGACTCGGGTCCAAAGGCTTCGCCAGGACACACATACCAGTCCTCTCTAATGGGGCCCACAAAACTAAAAATCTCCGGGACCCCTTTCCCACCAGCAGCCAAAGAATGACAGGGACCCTCCTATTGCTTGTCCTCCTCGGTCAGACCTATGGGAGATTTGATGACCCGGCCAAGGTGAGGAAAATCCTGGCCAGGCAAATGGGAAATCCTTGCGACTGCGCCGGGGGGACTCTCTCCCAATATCCTGAGGGAAGGGTCAGACACGTCCAATCAGTCAACTGCGGGGACAAAATGGCTTACAACTTTATAGGATCAGGATACGAGTCTTCCTCAAATGGATATTCACACATTGGAAAAGCCAATTCATGGCAATGAGTTAACACAATCCAGACCCCAGAACCCCTGCCCCCAGGTCAGCTCAAGAATTGCTCTTGCTTAGAATACCAGGAAACTCTCCACTCTCTATGCCACCTTAAGGAACAGGCACGCTAATGCAGGGGCCCAAAAAATAAGACTTATTGGACTGCAACACAAACAGGACACTTCCCGGGTACATCGGGCCCAGGCCCTTCCTCACCTGCGTGCCCAAATAAGGCAGGTAAAGAGGTCTGCTGGAACCTAAAGGCACCCATACACGTCTCAGATGGAGGAGGGGTCCAGGATATGGCAAGAAGGGAACAAGCCCAGCAGAAACTCCAAGAAGTAATGGACCATTACTTTCCAAAAGTCCATTACCATCCCCTGGCCCTACCTGATCGGCGGGGCCCTCTGCAGCTAGATGCAGCAACTACAAACTTAATACAGCTAACATGGAACACCCTAAATCAGTCCAGCCCCGAGTGGGCCCAAGATTGCTGGATATGCCTAGCCGTAGGAACCCCTCACCCTCTAGCCGTGCTGGCCAACCTCTCCCAACCGGTCAACACTTCTGTAGACCCAGCAGCGTGTAAAGTGACACCACCCTTGCGGGTACAACCAATAGAAACTTCAATAGGATACTGCCTAAGGGGCCAACTAACAGACAATGAGACACCTCCGGACGTGGGGGTGGGAGACTTTGCCAACTGCACCACATCATCACCTCAATATGCGCCCCTCACCCTCTGGTCTTTGTCTGTGGAGGAAACCTGGCCTATACTTTCCTCCCTACAAACTGGACTGGAACCTGTGTACTCGCAGTCCTGCTCCCAGACATCGACCTGATATCAGGAAAAGAACCAGTCCCCATACCCACTCTAGACCATGTGGCCGGGAGGAAAAAGCGAGCTGTCCAGATGGTGCCTCTGCTGGTGGGACTGGGCTTATCCACCAGTTTAGCTGTAGGGGCAGCTGTGATCGGCCTCTCACAGCACACATACGCCAAACTTTCCCAACAGATCATATCAGATGTGTTCTGACACCATGTTAGAACTTCAGGGGCAAATAGATTCCCTAGTAGAAGTTGTCCTCCAAAATAGACGTGGGCTAGACCTCCTCACCGCCAAAGAGGGCGGCATATGCCTTTTCTTACAGGAAAGATGCTGTTTCTATGCCAACCGCTCTGGAATAGTCCGGACTAAGATTAAGGAGCTACAGGACGACCTGGAGCAAAGGCGCAGACAGCTCCAGGAGAGCCCCCTCTGGACCGGACTCAATGGTTTAGTCCCGTACCTCTTGCCCCTTCTAGGCCCTATACTCCTGCTGGTTATGGGCCTCACCATAGGCCCCTGCCTCCTCCAGCTTGTTTTTCGCAGGGTCCAAGAAATAGCTCAGGCCGCGACCGGACGGGCCATGATACTAACAGCCTACACTCAACTCAATCAAGAAGACATAGACCCACCTCACAGTCCTGCGTAAGCTGACCTTTCGTCCAGACCTGCCCTGACCCCCATGTCGCCCCCGTTCAGCAGGAAGTAGCCAGAAGACAAACGTCGCCCCTTGTCCTATACCAAAAAGGCCGGGATGAAAGGTCACGCTGACCGCAGGCAGGAAATGCCAGTTGGAAAATGCTGACAGAGAAGCCCCCACTGGAAAGTCCCGGAAAAGTCCCAGGGACAGACGTCCACCAATCAATGGCCTGTTGCCAGGCAGACTGATGGACACGAAGGCGCCAAGACTCTGGCCAATCAAAAACTGACATGAGACCAGAAAGTCCAACCAGCACCCTAGAGCCCGATCCTAACCGTATATGGGATGGTCCCGCCACGTCGTCCGCAGCCACCAGGGTATATAAGTGTCCCCTCCCCTCCCGCACGTGGCAGACTCCAGCTTTCCCCTGCTCGCGCCTGGGAGCTCTGCCCGGGAGAGATTGCCCAATAAAAGCCTCTTGATACTCTGGAGCTCTCTTTTTCTTGCCTCAGTGTTCTTACAGTATCCAATCTTTCTAGATATTCAGACCTTCATCTTCCATGTTTCCTACAGCATGTGCAACATCAGCATCTCTCAGTGAACCTGCTAGTGCGGAAGACAGACACACAATGACTGCTAGAAGTCCATCTGCTGGCATCCCTTCAAAGGCAATTGGACTTCCAGGGATAGTATTTGCCACTTTGGGAATTAGCCTTGCAGGATATTTGGGCCCAAACCCTTACCACCCTTCTCCTAAAATTAAAAACATACTCCCAGATCAAATCTCTACTCCACTTTTATGGAACATCCAGTCTGTTGCCTCTTATCAATTTGTTCTTAAGCCACTTACTAACTCCTACAACCAGGACCCTGACCCCTTGTAGGCAACAATGCTCCACCCAGCCTATTATTAAAATACTTTAATGCCCCTAACAGGAATAGATAACCCACGCCTTTGTCATTACTTCTGTTATTACCTAAAGTGGGTCTATTACAATGAAATGTTTACCACTGGAAACACCCTAAACTGCTCTTATGAAGGATTAGGGTGGGAAATCAGTGACTTACATTCTTTCAGAGGAATAAGAGGATAAGGCTTATGGCTGTTTCACCAGATTCCCAGTCTCAGGGCACAGGCTGGGATTGATTTACATCATGATATCTATTGCAATCTGCAGTGACCAACTGGCAGGAAGTTAAAATTACAACCCCTCCCTTAACCCTACTCAGCACTGGTCACACTGGAGACCTTGGGGATGCCCAAATCCAGTCTGGGGGTCCCAGGAGGTTGACCTGCCTTGACTTGTCTTGGGATCTGGTTCCTGGGAGGTTGTCACATCTCAACCTTCTCAGGGATCTGCCAGTCTGGGGGCTCCCAGGAGATCGACATGCCTCGACCTGCCCAGGTACCCAATTCTCAGGAGGCTGGCCTGCTCGACCTGCCTGGGAATTCGATCTCTAGGAGACTGTCATGATTCTTCTTGCCTGGGGATCTACACCCTGACCTGGAGACACATGGCTCTCGGGTTGCAACAGAACTGGGTAGGATAAGCTTCAGAAAGACTCACCCCTAAGGAAGTCCACCCATGGAAATAGAAGGAAGCCTATTACTTGTGGGACTGTGCCCAGTCTCAGCAATAACTCAAGAGCCCAATGAGAACCCCATTGCTTTTTTGGAAAAGCTAAAAGAAGCCCTCTAAAAGTTTACCAATCTGGACTTAGACTTTTACGAGGAACAGGTGATTTTAAAGGACAAATTCCTCTCCCAATGTGCATCAGACATCAGGATAAAGTTACAAAACTACAGCAACAGCAACAGGACCCTGCTGCCTCTTTAGATGAGATGGTCCAGACAGCCACCAATACCTTTTATAACAGGGAACAGGAGAGGGAGGCCAAGGCCCAGGAAAGGGAGAAAAGGAAAGAGACAAGCCATGCCCAGATTCTGGCCACCCTCCAGGGAAGCCCTATGGCAAACCCCGAGTCCTTGAAGGACAAAGTGAAAGTGAAGTCGCTCAGTTGTGTCCGACTCTTTGCAAGCCCATGGGTTGCAGCCTACCACGCTTCTCCATCCATGGGATTTTCCTGGCAAGGGTACTGGAGTGGGTTGCCATTGCCTTCTCCAGGGGATCTTCCCAATCCAGGAATTGAGCTCAGGTCTCCCACACTGCAGGCAGACGCTTTATTCTCTGAGCCACCAGGGAAGTCCCTTGAAGGACAAGGCATGAGGCAAATGCCTAATCTGTAGACAGGCATGGCATTGGGCCAAAAAGTGTCCAAACCATGACAAGTCTCCTAAAATGGTTTGCTACAAGTGCTATCAATTGGGACATTGGGAGACACTCTGTCCTCAGGACCAAAGAGCCTCAAGGTCAAGCGCCAAGCCCTCCCTCATGGTTCAAAAGGATTGAAGCGGGCCTGTTCCAGCCAGCCCTCCTGTCGCAGACAACCATCACAGGGCTGGAGCCAAGTGTGTAACTGTATGTGGCAGGTAATTCCAAGAATTTCTTGGTTGACATAGGGGCTACCTCCGCCGACCTGACCTCCTACTCCAGAGTCTTCTCCTCCCAAACCTGTACCATTTTGGAAGAGACAGGAGCAACGATTACAAAAAGATTCACCCAAGGACTTTATTTCTGGGGTGGACAGATATTTTCCCACCAGTTTCTGGTGGGCCCTGAGTGTCTGTTATTGGAAGAATTCTTTCCTGCCTTTGAAATCTTGCAGCTATTGCAATCCTGATAGAAGATGCTTTGAATCTCTCTTCTGGGGGCAAACTAGCTGTTTTTACCAGCCACCAAGTAAAACAACTCCTGAATAGGAGAGACCATTTATGGATGTCTGACCAAAGGATCCGCAGATATCAAGTAGTGTTGATGGAAAATCCAGGCCTCACTATAACCCCTTGTGAGGCTCTTAACCCAGCCACTCTCCTGCCTACCCCTGAGGCCTCTACCCCCTTTCACTATTGCCTAGAAACCTTGAATCACTGGACAAAACCCTGAGAGGGATCGTTGGAAGATCCTCTGATGAATCCTAAGGAAATCTGGTACACTGATGGAAGCAGCTTAGTCTTGCATGGAAAAAAAGATCTGGATATGCAGTAGTCTCCAGTTTTGAGACCATAGAGGCTAAACCTTTGCCACTAGGTACTTCAGCCCAGTTGGCTCAGCTCATAGCCCTGATTCAAGCTTTAGAGCTGGGAAAAGTCATTTACACTGGCTCCAAGTATGCCTTTCTGGTGCTACAATAGCACATGCTGCTATTTGGAAAGAAAGAGGCCACTTGATCACCCGAGGGCCCACAATCAAATATGGTGATCAAATCGTTAGGCTCTTGGAGGCACTTCATCTGCCCACTGAGGTTTCAGGCTCCCACTGTAAGGGACACCAAAAAGAAAGCATGGAAGAGGCACGAGGGAACCAAGCAGCTGCTCAGGCAGCTAAGAGAGTAGCATTACAGAACAATGACAGAACAGGGGTTGCTACCTTAGTTCAACAGACTAATTTGCCAGAAACTCTTTCATATCCTAAGGGTGAGACTCAAAGATTTCAAGGAGATCATATGGAGTGGTTCCAAAAGGAGGGTCTCCTTTTTCTGCCTGGGAACCTCCAATGGAAGTTGGCTAACTTCTTACATGCCACCATTTATTTAGGGGAAAAGGCCCTCCAAAGATTACTAGAAAGGTCCCTCAGAGGGACAGGCCTCCAAACAACTATAAGGCAAGTGGTTTCCTCTTGTCCCACTTGTCAATTAAACAACCCCCAAGGAGCTCAAAGACCCCAGCTGGCCCAACCTGTCCAACATCATGGGACCTACCCAGGAGAGGATTGGCAGTAGGACTTCACACAGATGCCAGTTTCTCAATGGTATAAATACCTAACATTCATGATAGATACATTCACGGGATGGATTGAAAATTTTCCCATCCAGACTGAGAAGGCTGTTCAGTTCAGTTCATTTCAGTCACTTAGTCGTGTCCTACTCTCCGTGACCCCACGAATCATAGCACGCCAGGCCTCCCTGTCCATCACCAATTCCCGGAGTTCACTCAAACTCATGTCCACAGAGTCAGTGGTGCCATCCAGCCATCTCATTCTCGGTTGTCCCCTTCTCCTCCCGCCCCCAACCTTTCCCAGTATCAGAGTCTTTTCCAGTGAGTCAACTCGTCGCATGAGGTGGCCAAAGTATTGGAGTTTCAGCTTTAGCATCAGTCCTGCCAATGAACACCCAGATTGATCTCCTTTAGAATGGACTGGTTGGATCTCCTTGCAGTCCAAGGGACTCTCAAGAGTCTTCTCCAACACCACAGTTCAAAAGCATCAATTCTTCGGCAATCAGCTTTCTTCACAGTCCAACTCTCACATCCATACATGACCACGGGAAAAACCATAGCTTTGACTAGATGGACCTTGGTTGGCAAAGTAATGTCTCTGCTTTTTAATATACTATCAAGGTTGGTCATAACTTTCCTTCCAAGGAGTAAGCGTCTTTTAATTTCATGGCTGCAATCAGCATCTGCAGTGATTTTGGAGCCCCCAAAAATAAAGTCTGACACTGTTTCCACTGCTTTTCCATCTATTTCCCATGAAGTGATGGGACCAGATGCCATGATCTTTGTTTTCTGAATGTTGAGCTTCAAGCCAACCTTTTCACTCTCCTCTTTCTCTTTCATCAAGAAGCTTTTGAGTTCCTCTTCACTTTCTGCCATAAGGGTAGTGTCATCTGCATATCTAAGGTTATTAATATTTCTCCCAGCAATCTTGATTCCAGCTTGTGTTTCGTCCAGCCCAGCGTTCCTCATGATGTACTCTGCATAGAAGTTAAATAAGCAAGGTGACAATATACAACCTTGACGTACTCCTTTTTCTATTTGGAACCAATCTGTTGTTCCATGTACAGTTCTGACTGTTGCTTTCTGACCTGAATACAGGTTTCTCAGGAGGCAGGTCAGGTGGTCTGGGATTCCCATCTCTTTCAGAATTCTCCACAGTTTACTGTGATCCACACAGTCAAAGGCTTTGGCATAGTCAATGAAGCAGAAATAGATGGTTTTCTGGAACTCTCTTGCTTTCTCCATGATCCAGCGGATGTTGGCTATTTGATCTCTGGTGCCTCTGCCTTTTCTAAAACCTGCTTGAACATCTGGGAGTTCACGGTTCACATATTGCTGAAGCCTGGCTTGGAGAATTTTGAGCATGACTTTACTAGCGTGTGAGATAAGTGCAACTGTGCGGTAGTTTGAGCATTCTTTGACATTCCCTTTCTTTGGGACTGGAAAAAATACTGACCTTTTCCAGTCCTGTGGCTACTGCTGAGTTTTCCAAATTTGCTGGCATATTGAGTGCAGCACTTTCACAGCATCATCTTTCAAGACTTGAAATAGCTCAACAGGAATTCCATCACCTCCACTAGCTTTGTTCATAGTGATGCTTTCTAAGGCCCACTTGACTTCACATTCCAAGATGTCTGGCTCTAGGTCAGTGATCACGTTGTCGTGACTATCTTGGTCGTGAAGATCTTTTTTGTATAGTTCTTCTGTGTATTCTTGCCACCTCTTCTTAATATCTTCTTCTTCTGCTAGGTCCATACCATTTCTGTCCTTTATCGAGCCCATTTTTGCATGAAATGTTCCCTTGGAATCTCTAATTTTTTGAAGAGATCCCTTGTTTTTCCCATTCTGTTGTTTTCCTCTATTTCATTGCATTGATCACTGAGGAAGGCTTTCTTATCTCTCCTTGCTATTCTTTGGAACTCTGCATTCAGATGCTTATATCTTTCCTTTTCTCCTTTGCTTTTCACTTTTCTTTTCACAGCTATTTGTAAGGCCTCCTCAGACAGCCATTTTGCTTTTTTGCATTCCTTTTCCATTTGGATGGTCTTGCTCCCTGTCTCCTATACAATGTAACGAACCTCTGTCCAAAGTTCATCAGGCACTCTATCTATCAGATCTAGTCCCTTAAATCTATTTCTCACTTCTACTGTATAATCATAAGGGATTTGATTTAGGTCATATCTGAATGGTCTAGTGGTTTTCCCTACTTTCTTCAATTTCAGTCTGAATTTGGCAATAAGGAGTTCATGATCTGAGCCACAGTCAGCTCCTGGTCTTGTTTTTGCTAACTGTATAGAGCTTCTCCATCTTTGGCTGCAAAGAATATAATCAGTCTGATTTCGGTGTTGACCTTCTGGTGATGTCCATGTGTAGAGTCTTCTCTTGTGATATTGGAAGAGGGTGTTTGCTATGACCAGTGCGTTCTCTTGGCAAAACTCTATTATCCTTTGCCTTGCTTCATTTCATGCTCCAAGGCCAAATTTGCCTGTTACTCCAGGTGTTTCTTGACTTCCTACTTTTGCATTCCAGTCCCCTATAATGAAAAGGAAGGCTGAGGCGGTAGTAAAAAAACTGGTCCATGAAACCATTCTGAGATTTGGTCTGCCCAGGTCATTACAAAGTGACAACTGGACATAATTTTCTTCTAAGGTCACCCAAGGGGTCTCTAAAGCATTAAGGATTACTTATTATCTTCATTGTACCTGGAGGCCTCAACCTTTAGGAAAAGTAAAAAGAGCCAACCCATTCTTAAAATCAGCAACAAAGAAAGATAACCCAGGAGACCTCCCTGGGATAGAAGGAGGATTTACCAATAGCTCTTCTCTGCACCCATGGTGCTCCTATGGAACAGGTTGGTCTTAGTCCTTATGAGATACTATATAGGAGACCTTTTGTTTATGTCAATGACCTCTTCCTAGATCCAGAGGCTCGGACCCTCTGGTCTTATACCATGGCCATTGGGCAATTCCAACAGGATATATGCTTGTAGGGTGTCAACCAGGACCCAAAGGATTCTAAAAAGTCACCACTATATGCTCCAAGGACATAAGTCTTAATTAAAGTTTGGAAATATGGGCCCCCAAAGGCTCAACTCCAGCCCACATGGAAGGGCCCCTACCCTGTAATACTTTCTACCCCCGTATCAGTCAAGGTGCCAGGACATGACTCCTGGATTCACTAGCCATGAGATAAGCTGTAGAAGAAAACAGAAGACACTCAATACACTTGTGAGCCCCTGGGAGATCTCAGATACCTATTCAGAGCTACAAATGAGTGCCATTTTAATGGACACCCGCAAAATTAAGTTTCTGGGGATAAGATTTCTCACGACAGTTCTAAAGAGCCAAAACAGCTTGGTAGGAGTTGTACTCCAGAACAGACAAGAGATAGATCTCCCGATCCCTGAACAAGGAGGGACTTGAGCCATCTTGAATGAGATGTATTGTTTCTGGGTAAATACCTCCAGTTAAGAAAGTTAAAGAAGTTAAGTTAAAGAAAGTCTCACAGTCCTCAAGAAAAACATTCAGACCCTACAGGATCTCAAAGAACAAACTGGAGAGTTCTTAGGGTGGCTACAATCTCTCTTTGGGGGATCTTCTTGGTGATGGGAAATTTGGAGTTGGTTAGTTGGACTTGTCCCTACTAGTCCCTGTCATCACCATACTGATGCTGCTTATGCTTGCTCCATGTATTATCAATTGTCTAACCTGTTTTGTATCTTCCCAGGTCAATAAGCTACCACATGCAGTGTCAGTTCAGCAAGGATATGTAAATACAGCCAACCACAGGAAACATCACTCACCCTTAGATGGACACCACTATAAGGACTCTGAGGCTTGCAACTAGCAAGAGGGGAGGCCCAATGCCCCTTGCCATCCCAGTTCAGCGGGAAGTAGCCAGAGAGACTTTGATTCCTATTCCCAAAGAATTGTGCCTCCATCTCTTGATGGGGGAATGTTAGGTAGTTAGGATAGGAAAAAGGAGTCCAAAATGGCGGTGGCTAAAAGATAAAGGAGGGAAACGCCTGCAAAAATAGAACATAGAAGGGTCTGAGGACAGGAGTTAGGACCTCAGGTAAAACTAACAGCACTTCTGGCTATCGCAATTTACATGAGGCAGGCCCAGGGGGAGGAGAAAAGACATATAAAAAGAGGAGCCAAAATTGGGCCACGGGCTCTCTTCTCTTCACGTCTTTTGGGTCAGAATTCCCTCACACCCCAAGGATGTATTTTCCTGTACTTTGTAAATAAAACTGAGCTGTAACATGGAGCTGTAACACCGGCCTATCCAAGAGCTGTAACACTGGTACATCCGTCACTTCAAATTTTTGTTGTGACAAGACAGAACCAAGGAAATTGCACACTCCCCCAACAATATTGAAAGTGATCATTGTGGTCATTTTTTATATACTATACATAATAAACTTGCACAATATAATGTGGTAATTTAATGCAATTATTTCATAATTAGAAATTACATATTGTTCATTGGAAGGACTGATGCTAAAGCTGAAACTCCAATACTTTGGCCACCTCATGTGATGAGTTGACTCACTGGAAAAGAGTCTGATACTGGGAGGGATTGGGGAGGGGAGGAGACGGGGACGACAGAGAATGAGATGGCTGGATGGCATCACTGACTCGATGGACATGAGTTTGAGTGAACTCCAGGAGTTGGTGATGGATAGGGAGGCCTGGCGTGCTGTGATTCATGGGGTCGCAAAGAGTCGGACACAACTGAGCAACTGAACTGAACTGAACTGAAAGATTTTTCTAATTGCCTGTGAGTCAGTCTTCTAAATTCACATAGTTTTAGAGACTCTGAAACAAAATCTTCCCTCTAGGAAATAATTGAAATACTGTCATTCTCTCCCAAATTATTTGCTAATAAGGAAAACAAAAAGAAGCTTAAACTCTTAAAAGCAACATCTTTTTGCTGATTTTAATGCTGTGAATTTTATATATAACATTTCCCCTTAAAAAGAGACAATTCACATCTCATTGTTAGGTATATACCATGTAATTCAGATGTTAATTAAATTCAGTTAATGTCACATAAAAACAATTACCAGCTAGAAAGTTAAATTTAAAATGGTCTACTATTAGAAACAATTGAGTATAATTAACATTTTTGTTGACATAAGCAACATGTCTGGACACTTCCATTCTTATAGGATTATATTAGTAAAAATGTCATTATTTTCTACCTTGTGACATACTTACAAGTTGCATAAAGATTCCAAATAATAGAAACACATATCAGTACCAAATGTTTAAGGAAAAACTTATATCAATTCTCTACAAATATCTTTCAGATAGAAATAGGAAATACTTCCTAGCTTGCTCTATAAGGCTAGCATTATGCTACTATCAAAACTAGACAAAGACAATAAAAGAAAAATAGACCAATATCTTTCATGAGCATGGATGCCAAAATTCTCAACAAAATATTAATCTAATTCAGCAATATATTAAGAGAATTTAAAAATGCAAACAAGTGAGATTTATCCCAGATATGCAAGCCTGGTTAAGCTTCCAAAAACCTATCAATATAGTCCATCATACCACCAAGCTAAAAAAATTTTAAAAGTTCATATAAGTTGATATATCAATAGATGTGGGAAAAGTATTTGAAAAAACCCCAACACACATTCATGTTAAAAACATTTATTAACTAGAGGAGGAATTTTCTCAACTTAATAAAGACTATCTACAAAATACCTGTAATTCATTTGAGAGACACTGGTGAAAAATTCAAAGCTATTTTATTAAAATTAGGTTAAAAATAGGAAAAGGAGTACCTCAAGGCTGTATATTGTCACCCTGCTCATTTAACTTCTATGCAGAGTACATCATGAGAAACTTTGGGCTGGAAGAATCACAAACTAGAATCAAGATTGCCAGGAGAAATATCAATAGCATCAGATATGCAGATGACACCACCATTATGGAAGAAAGTGAAGAAGAACTAAAGAGCCTCTTGATGAAAGTGAAAGAGGAGAGTGAAAAAGATGGCTTAAAGCTCAACATTCAGAAAACTAAGATCATGGCATCCAGTCCCATTACTTCATGGGAAATAGAAGGGGAAACAGTGGAAACAGTGTCAGACTTTTTCTTTTTGGGCTCCAAAATCACTGCAGATGGTGACGGCAGCCATGAAATCAAAAGACGCTTACTCCTTGGAAGGAAAGTTATGACCAACCTAGAGAGCATATTAAAAAGCAGATATGTTACTTTGTCAACAAAGGTCCATCTATTCAAGGCTATGTTTTTTCCAGTGGTCATGTATGGATGTGAGAGTTAGACTATAAAGAAAGCTGGGTGCAGAAGAATTAATGCTTTTGAACTGTGGTGTTGGAGAAGACTCTTGAGAGTCCCTTGGACTGCAAGGAGATCCAACCAATCCATCCTAAAGGAGATAAGTCCTGGGTGTTCGTTGGAAGGACAAAGTATTGGACAAATACTCTGGGTACCTGATGAGAAGTGCTGACTCATTTGAAAAGACTCTGATGCTGGGAAAGATTGAAGGCAGGAGGAGAAGGGGAGGACAGAGGATGAGATGGTTGGATGGCATCACCGACCCAATGGACATGAGTCTGAGTAAACTCTGGGAGTTGGTGATGGACAGGGAGGCCTGGCATGCTTCAGTCCATGGGGTTGCAAAAGGTCGGACATGACCGAATGACTGAACTGAACTGAAGGATATCCTCCCTCTCAATACTTCTTATCAACATTATATTGGAGGTCCTAAATAACGCAGTAAGATAAGAGAAGGAAATAAAAAGTATACAGATTGGTAAGGGAGAAATAAAACTGTTCTCAGATGACATGATCATATGTGTAGATAATGCTGCTGCTGCTGCTGCTAAGTCACTTCAGTCGTGTCCGACTCTGTGTGACCCCATAGACAGAAGCCCACCAGGCTCCCCCGTCCCTGGGATTCTCCAGGCAAGAACACTGGAGTGGGTTGCCATTTCCTTCTCCAATGTGTGAAAGTGAAAAGTGAAGTCGCTCAGTCGTGTCCGACCCTTAGCGACCCCATGGACTGCAGCCTACCAGGCTCCTCCACCCATGGGATTTTCTAGGCAAGAGTACAGGAGTGACTTGCCATTGCCTTCATAATTATAAAAGCCAATCAAAAGAAAACAAACTCTCCTTGAACTGGAGGCATAAAAGGTTATTATAATATTATAGGATACTAGGTTAACATACAAAAGTCATCTCTGTCTCATATTCCAGCAGTGAAATTTAAAAGTAAATAGATAATACTACTTATATTTATACACATAAAAGCTGTTACTTTTAATAAATAGTATTTTCTTGTGTGTGCATTTTAACTACAATTCCAATATTTAGTTTAGAATGAATTAAAAGTATCATGGAGCTTCCCTGGAGGCTTGGTGGTAAAGATTTCACCTTTCAATGCAGGAAATGAAGTTCAACCCCTGGGTTGGGAAGAAACCCTGGAGAAGGAAATGACAACCCATTCCATGCTATTGCCTGGGGAATCCCATGGACAGAGGTTCAGACAGGCTACAATCCATGGGTTTGCAAAAGAGTAGGACACAACTTAGCAATTAAACCACAGTAACAGAGGAACAGTAATGAAAATTTAGAAGATTGTTTGAAACATTCTTCAGTGACTGCTAAAAATTCTTGTTAAATTTATACTTATTTGGAAATGTATTGATGATGTATGCTACTGTATCCAAGATCAATGGTGTTACTGAAATTCAATTTTTTTTATGTTCTAAGAGATATTCTGCAGATGACATTTAACTATTCCGTAACTTCTATCCCAATTTTACTTGTTATATTGTTGTTTATCTTGTCTTTTATTCCTAAACAATTTGTTTGAAAAATAATAAATAAAAGAGAATATTTACTGTCTATATATTTTTCTCTCTATCAGACTTTCAACTTAGTGAAGAACTACTTAAGAGAAAACAAAATTATAAAGACATAAAATGAGTATATAGTAAACATAAATATACTTCCTATTACTTTCAACCTCAGACAATAAGTTCCCTTCTTTAAAAGCAATAGCCACGGTTACCAGTTTCACATTGCTTACCTGGTTTGGGGTGTGGGTGGGGGCTACTTCAAACATTTTTAAATGTTTGTTTTCTCAAGATGATGGAGGGAGAGATAAATAAAGAGTATGGGATTAACATAGAGAATTGTAATGAAGACCCATTTAGCCATTCTTCCCTTGAATAAAAGAACCTTAAAATTCATTATGTCTAGATTTATTCCTCTCCCTTTCACCATAGATAACCACATTCTGGATTTTATCTCAATATTTTACTTTACTTTCCTGATAGCTTTATCTCACAGGCAGATATTTGGGATAAATTTATAAATCTCATTATTATTTAGATTCCTAAATAATGTTATTACTTAATGTCTTGTTGTTTAGTCACTAAGTTGTATCTACTCTTTTGTGACCCCATGGACTGTAGCCCTCCAGGCTCCTCTGTCCATGGGGTTTCCCACACAAGAATACTGCAGTCAGTTGTCGTTTCCTTCTCCAGGGGATATTCCTGACCCATGGATCAGAACTGTGTCTCCTGTATTGGCAAGTGGATTCTTTACCACTGAGCCACCATGGAGAAAGGCCATTACTTAACGTAATCATTTTTAAACTTCATACAAATGGTCTCAAACTATATGTAGTTTTAAGAAAAATTATGCTTCAAAATTATTTCTTTATTCATATATGTTGATATCTACATCAGCTTTATTTTCATTGCTTATCAGATTTATATGTCTGACTCAATTACAATTTATCCATTTTGCTGTTAATGTATATTTGAGTTGTTTTCCATTCTTTCTTTTATAATTTAAATTTTTTGCCATGAACATTCTTGTTGCTTATCTGAAAAAAAAAATATACAAACTGAGATTGCTAAAATGAGAAGCAAAAAGCAAGGAAGAAAGGAAAAGATACACCGTACTGAATGAAGAATTCCAGAGAATACCATGGAGAGATAAGAAGACCTTAAAGGAACAATGCAAAGAAATAGAGGAAAACAATAGAGAAGCAGAATAGATTAAGAAGAGGTGGCAAGAATACACAGAACTATACAAAAAGGTCTTACTGACCCAGATAACCAGAATGGTGTGGTCACTCACCTAGAGCCAGACATCCTGGAATGCGAAGTCAAGTGTAACTCAGGTAGCATTACTATGAACAAAGCAAGAGGAGGTGATGAAATTCCAGTTGAGCTATTTCAAATCCTAAAAGTTGATGCTGTTAAGTGTTGCACTCAAAATGCCAGCAACATTGTAAAACTCAAGAGTGGCCACGGGACTGGAAAGGTCAGTTTTCATTCCAATCCCAGTGAAAAACAAAAGAAGAGAGGCGAAAGGCAAAGGAGAAAAGGAAAGATATAAGCATCTGAATGCAGAGTTCCAAAGAATAGCAAGGAGAGATAAGAAAGCCTTCCTCAGTGATCAGTGCAAAGAAATAGAGGAAAAAAACAGAATAGGAAAAACAAGAGATCTTTTCAAGAAAATTAGAGATTCCAAGGGAACATTTCATGCAAAGATGGGCTCGATAAAGGACAGAAATGGTATGGACCTAACAGAAGCAGAAGATATTAAGAAGAGGTGGCAAGAATACACAGAAGAACTGTACAAAAAGATCTTCATGACCAAGATAGTCATGATAATGTGATCACTGACCTAGAGCCAGACATCTTGGAATGTGAAGTCAAGTGGGCCTTAGAAAGCATCACTACAAACAAAGCTAGTGTAGGTGATGGAATTCCAGTTGAGCTATTTCAAGTCTTGAAAGATGATGCTGTGAAAGTGCTGCACTCAATATGCCAGCAAATTTGGAAAACTCAGCAGTGGCCACAGGACTGGAAAAGGTCAGTCTTCATTCCAATCCCAAAGAAAGGCAATGCCAAAGAATGCTCAAACTACCGCACAATTGCACTCATCTCACACGCTAGCAAAGTCATGCTCAAAATTCTCCAAGCCAGGCTTCAGCAATATGTGAACTGTGAACTCCCAGATGTTCAAGCAGATTTTCGAAAAGGCAGAGGCACCAGAGATCAAATTGCCAACATCCACTGGATCATGGAGAAAGCAAGAGTTCCAGAAGAGCATCTATTTCTGCTTCATTGACTATGCCAAAGCCTTTGACTGTGTGGATCACAGTAAACTGTGGAGAATTCTGAAAGAGATGGGCATCCCAGACCACCTGACCTGCCTCTTGAGAAACCTGTATGCAGGTCAGGAAGCGACAGTCAGAACTGGACATGGAACAACATACTGGTTCCAAATAGGAAAAGGAGTGCGTCAAGGCTGTATATTGTCACCCTGTTTATTTAACTTATATGCAGAGTACATCATGAGGAACTCTGGTCTGGAAGAAGCACAAGCTGGAATCAAGATTGCTGGGAGAAATATCAATAATCTCAGATATGCTGATGACACTACCCTTATGGCAGAAAGTGAAGAGGAACTCAAAAGCCTCTTGATGAAAGTGAAAGAGGAGAGTGAAAAGGTTGGCTTGAAGCTCAGCATTCAGAAAACTAAGATCATGGCATCTGGTCCCATCACTTCATGGGAAATAGATGGAAAAACAGTGGAAACAGTGTCAGACTTTATTTTGGGGGGCTCCAAAATCACTGCAGATGCTGATTGCAGCCATGAAATTAAAAGACGCTTGCTCCTTGGAAGGAAAGTTATGACCAACCTTGATAATACATTAAAAAGCAGAGACATTACTTTGCCAACCAAGGTCCGTCTAGTCAAGGCTATGTTTTTTCCTGTGGTCATGTATGGATGTGAGAGTTGGACTGTGAAGAAAGCTGATCGCCGAAGAATTGATGCTTTTGAACTGTAGTGTTGGAGAAGACTCTTGAGAGTCCCTTGTACTGCAAGGAGATCCAACCAGTCCATTTTAAGGGAGATGGATCCTGGGTGTTCATTGGAAGGACTGATGCTAAAGCTGAGACTGCAATACTTTGGCCACCTCATGCGACGAGTTGACTCACTGGAAAAGACTCTGATGCTGGGAAGGGTTGGGGGCAGGAGGAGAAGGGGACGACGGAGAATGAGATGGCTGGATGGCATCACCGACTCTGTGGACTTGAGTCTGAGTAAACTCCGGGAGTTGGTGATGGACAGGGAGGCCTGGCGTGCTGTGATTCATGGGGTCGCGGAGAGTCGGACACGACTAAGCGACTGAACTGAACTGTGCTCATTTTACATGCTAGAGAGGATATACTCAAAATCTTTCAAGTTAGAATTCAGCAGTATGCGAACCAAGAACTCCTAGATGTTCAAGTTAGGTTTAGAAAAGGCAGAGGAACCAGAGAATATTGCCAACATTTGTGGAATCATAGAGAAAGCAAGGGAATTCCAGAAAAATATCTACCTCTGCTTCACTGACTACACTAAAGCCTTTGATCACAACAAACTGGTTAAGTCTTAAAGAGATGGGAATACCAGACCACCTTTCCTGTCTCCTGAGAAAGCTGTATGCAGGTCAAGAAGCAACAGTAAGATCCTAACATGGAAAAACTGACAGGCTCAAAATTGGGAAAGGATTATTTCAAGGCTGCCTAGTTGGATGAATTATGAGCTGGAATCAAGATTTCCAGGTGAAATATCAATAATGTCAGATACAAAGATGCTACCACCTTTATGGCAGAAAGTGAAGAGGTTCTTGATGAAGGTGAAAGATGAGAGTGAAAAAGCTGGCTTAAAATTTAACATTCAAAAAACGAAGATCATGGCATCACTTAATGGCAAATAGAAGGGGGGAAAGTGGAAACAGTGACAGATTTTATTCTCTTGGTTCCAAAATCACTGCAGGTGACTGCAGCCATGAAATTAAAAGATGCATGCTCCTTGGAATGAAAGCTGTGACAAACCTACACAGCATATTAAAAATCTTTTTAGTTAAAGCTATATTTTTCCAGTAGTCATGTATGGATGTGAGAGTTGAACCATAAAGAAGACAGAGCACTGAAGAATTGATCCTTTTAAATTGCGGTGTTGGAGCAGACTCTTGGGAGTCCCTTGGACTGCAAGGAAATCAAACCAGTCAATCCTAGAGGACCTGAATATTCATTGGAAGGGCTGGTGTCATAGCTGAGGTTCCAGTACTCTGGACACATAATGTGAAGAGCAGACTCACTGGAAAAGACCCTGATGCTGGAAAACATTAAGGGCCGGAGGAGAAGTGGGGGACAAAGGATCAGATGGTTGGATAGAACCACTGACTCTATGGACATGAAGTTGAGCAAACTCAAGGAGATACTGAAGGACAGTAAAGCCTGGTGTTCTGCAATCCATGGGGTTGCAAATGTTGGACACAACATAGTGACTGATCAACATCAGCAACAGGATGTGTACATACTTGGAACTTTACTAAATCATGACAATTATTTTCCCCAAGTGACTCTTCACTTAGAAAACATCATTAACATGGATTTATCAACTACTTAGTTTATATTTTAACTTTATCTCTTTAAACTCATAACACTCTTTCCACTGGGTGTTTTCTCATCATTAGATTAACTCAAGTATTAACTCCTAAAAGAAGCTTTTCCCTTCCCAACTGAAGCTTCTTCCCTTTCCTAAATCAGTTTCTTATTATCACATACTATATGCCCCTTTATGGGGCTTCCTAGTTGGTGCTATGGTAAATAACCTGCTTGCTATTTCAAATCCTAAAAGTTGATGCTGTTAAGTGTTGCACTCAAAATGCCAGCAAAATTGTAAAACTCAGCAGTGTTTTGTATCTTTGGATAAAAAATTCTACAAAGTGAGAGTGGTTTCTGACTCTTTGTGACCCCATGGACTGCAGCATGCCAGGCTTCCCTGTCCATCACCAACTCCTGGAGCCTACTCAATCTCATGTCCATCGCGTTGGTGATATCATCCAACCATCTCATCCTCTGTCATTCCCTTCTCCTCCTGCCTTCAATCTTTCCCAGCGTCAGGGTCTTTTTCAGTGAGTCAGTTCTTGCCTGGATAATCCCAGGGACACAGGAACATGGTGGGCTACCATCCATAGAGCCGCAGAGTCTGACATGGCTGAGGCGACTTAGCACATGCACACAAACATATCCCCTTTATATCTTGTCGATTTTAATTTCCTATCAGTAGTATGTAAGTGCATTGAGGGCATGTTTGTTTTTGGTCTTCTTTATCCCTGAGTCCACAGCACCTAGAACAGTGACTCATACACTGCTGGCACTTTGCTTGACTGTGGCCCTGTTCTGACCTCTGCATTCAGAAGAATAGGTATCCTTTGGATTTAGAACATGTCTTTAGTATTATCAGCAAAATTCTTTTCTGTGTATTACTTGTCTGTGAAAGCTAGTTTCTTTTTTGTTTGTCTTGAGGTATATTTATTCAGAGATCAGATCAAGTTTAACTGCAGTTTTGATCAATATATTGTTGTTTTTCAGTTGCTAAGTCATGTCTGACTCTGTGACCTCATGGACTGTAGCCCACCAGGCTCCTCTGACTCATGTTAAGTACAATTATTTTTCATTTGTGTGGAAAAATACAAACAAACACTGTTTTCTTAAAAATGTTTTCATTCTGATACTTTTTCTTTAAAATCCTAAAATGTAACCAACAGACTTTGCACTAGCTTGCTATGTGGGAGTTTCAATACTTCTATGTTAGGCTTTTTACCTTTTATTACTCAACTGTATATGTATAGCAACTACTTATCAGATAAGCCAGTGCAGAATTAGTTGCATTTTGTGTTCTTATTTCATCATTACTTCAGTGGAGCTATGGCCATCATTGTGTCATTCAGTAAAATTAAATGTACCTAGTTTTTTCAGTCTTTTAAAATTCATTGTTGATAGCAAATATTTTGAGCTGCTGTTTATATGAGACTTTAGACTAAGTTAAAAGCTTTGGCTGAAATATTTATTTTGGCTTATTTTTCAATAGTAAGGCTGTCAACACATATCTTTGTGTTTAAATAAATGGTTTTGTGTTTCTGGAGATATCTACATAGTATTAAATCAGAGATTGTTTTGATTGTCTCAACGTGTTTTAAGCTAATTTGAAGGGACTTCACAGGCATTCAACGCTTTATAGTGTTACTATAATTCCAGTGACACTGACTAGATGTAGATCCATCATTGTGGTATTAGGCTCTGTATAGATATTCTTGCCTTGCAAGATGTATGCAGTTCTATCAATGAAGGTTAATTGTTTGGGGAATTGTTTTAATCTGAGGGTTATTAAAATTGAGCATTACTATATAGGTATTTTATTTTTTAAATGCATCTAGGAGAGTGAAGGAATTAAAAATAAGCTTTAACATGGAAATATTTACCCTAGAGCTACAGCTCCAAGAAGTGACTGGAGTGCTTTGCAGAGAAACATTCTGTGGATCCTGCTGAATATTTTCATTTGCATTACCATACCTGCCAATCAGCCTAAACTGGATAGTTAGTATGAAAACATGATGTAGATATTAAGCCTGTTTTTAAAAGGCAGTTCAAAATATCAGAAATAATGAGTTAGTATTAGAAATTCTTGGTCATAAAAGAGAATGTCAGCCAGGTTTTAATATATTTTTATTTATTTAATTGCTCTATTTTACTTAACACATTTATTATGTGCAAAAACTGAATGTCTGGAACATCTAAATAAGTATTAGCAAAGAGTGAAGTCACTCAGTCGTGCCCTACTCTTTGAGTACTGGAGTGGGTTGCCATTTCCTTCTCCAGGGGATCTTCCTGACCCAGGGATCGAACCCAGGTCTCCTGAATTGCAGGCAGACGCTTTACCCTCTGAGCCACCTACAGCTATTTTTCCCTTTGTCTTTTATTTCCCAAATCTTTTAGATTGTGACCTAGATTCAGATTCAGTGGCACTCAGTTCAGTTCACTCGCTCAGTCGTGTCCGACTCTTTGTGACCCCATGAATCACAGCATGCCAGGCCTCCCTGTCCATCACCAACTCCTGGAGTTCACTCAAATTCATGTCCATCGAGTCGCTGATGCCATCTAGTCATCTCATTCTCTGTCGTCCCCGGCTCCTCCCGCCCCCAATCCTTCCCAGCATCAGAGTCTTTTCCAATGTGTCAGCTCGTCGCATGAGGTGGCCAAAATATTGGAGTTTCAGTTTTAGCATCAGTCCTTCCAATGAACACTCAGGAATCTTCACAGTCCAACTCTCACATCCATACATGACCATGGGAAAAACCATAGCCTTGACTAGACAGAACTTGGTTGGCAAAGTAATGTCTCTGCTTTTTCATATGCTATCTAGGTTGGTCATAACTTTCCTTCCAAGGAGTAAGCGTCTTTTAATTTCATGGCTGCAATCAGCATCCACAGTGAGTTTGGAGCCCCAAAAAATAAAGTCTGACACTGTTTCCACTGTTTTCAAATCTATTTCCCATGAAGTGATGGGACCAGATGCCATGATCTTTGTTTTCTGAATGTTGAGCTTCAAGCCAACCTTTTCACTCTCCTCTTTCACTGAGGCTTTTGAGTTCCTCTTCACTTTCTGCCATAAGGGTGGTGTCATCTGCATATCTGAGGTTATTGATATTTCTCCGGCAATCTTGATTCCAGCTTGTGCTTCTTCCAGCCCAGCGTTCCTCATGATGTACTCTGCATACAAGTTAAATAAGCAGGGTGACAATATACAGCCTTGACGCACTCCTTTTCCTATTATTTGGAACCAGTCTGTTGTTCCATGTACAGTTCTGACTGTTGCTTCCTGACCTGCATACTAGTCACCAATATTTAACAGGAAAAATTAAAATATAAAGTATGCTAAAGTTATTTCTCTGAATATTCTAATGCTAAGAATTGTTTTTAACTCTAATTACTGTGTAACAGCACTGCTAGGAAATATTCAACAATAATTATTAAATAAAGATAAGTTGATTGAAAGAATAATAACAAACTTAGGAAGATAATTTTTTATCCAAAGATACGAGATATTGTGTTTTCCAAAGGGTAAAGTATATTTTTTCAAGGAAACAATACTTTTTCTTAAAAAATTATGGCAGATATAGGATCTTGTTCTATGACAATGAAATAAAATAAAATATTGCATATTTTATGTGAAATAAACAATATTTTGTTATGTGTATTTGGATTTATATAGTTTAATTATTTTTAAATATTTTTATACTGAATTTTTTTAAGACATGGGTTGTAAGCAGCTACTGACCTACTAGAATAATGTATAACAGAACATTAAACTTTTGGTAGTATTCTATTTTACAAACGTATTTAAGTTTAGTCTGATTGTTTCTGATACCTTAAGTATAAGTACAAGATTCCATAGCTGCTTAATCAACACAACCCCCCAAAAAAAAAAAATCACTCAGAAACATTTTATAAACTGACATTTATTTTACTTATATCTTTTGTAAAAGAAAAGAAAGAGATTTGCATATACATCTGATATATTTTGGAATAAGCCACATATTATATATAATTGTAATTGAAGTTAAATGATTCCTAAATTATTTATATTTTCTGTTTATAAAAATAGAAATGGGAATTTAATCTTAAGAATTCCACTAGTGAGTGTGTGTGTGTTGAGTCACTTCAGTTGTGTCCAACTCTTTGCGATTCCACTGACTGTAGCCCACCTGATTCCTCTGTCCATGGGATGCTCTAAGCAAGAGTACTAGAGTGGATTGCCATGCCCTCTTCCAGGGCCTCTTCCCAATCCAGGGACTGAACCTGTGTCTTTTATGTGTCCTGCATCGGCAGGCCCCACTAGTGAATAATATTGCCAAAAATATATGTGGATGTGAGAGTTGGACTATAAAGAAAGCTGAGTGCCAAAGAATTGATGCTTTTGAACTGTGGTGTTGGAGAAGATGCTTGAGAGTCCCTTGGAGAGCAAGGAGATCCAACCAGTCCATCCTAAAGGAAATCAGTCCTGAATATTCATTGGAAGGACTGATGCTAAAGCTGAAACTCCAATACTTTGGCCACCTGATGTGAAGAACTGACTCACTGAAAAAGACCCTGATGCTGGGAAGGATTGAAGGTGGGAGGAGAAGGGGATGACATAGGATGAGATGGTTGGATGGCATCACCAACGCGATGGACATGAGTTTGAGTAGGCTCCAGGTGTTGGTGATGGACAGGGAAGCTTGGTGTGCTGCAGTCCATTGGGTCGCAAAGAGTCAGACATGACTGAGTGACTGAACTGAACTGAACTTCTTGTCTTATATTTGATATGTAGAAAGCTTGATGAAGCATTTCCATCCTTACATCAAAGAAAGAGAATAAGAAACTCCAAAGCAATTGCTTTCTTGGACTCATCAGAAAACTGGTCATTAAAGGAAATCAAATAACAGAACACTGGTAAAAACAAGTGACTGCAAAGAAAATAAGGATTCTAGGATTTATTTATTTTGAATAGAAAATTTTGAACACCACATAAGCTGGTACCAAGATACTTTTTTAAAAATATTGAACTGTATTTGATTTATAGTGTTGTATTAGTGGTAGATGTGGTTACTATAAGAATCAGCAAAGTGACTCTGAAAAAAGCTATATATGTTCTTTTCCATTTATTGGTTATTGAAAGATATTGAATATGACTCCTTGTGCTATAAAGTAGGGCCTACGGTTTGTCTGTTATATATATAGTAGTGTGAATCTGTTAATCCCAAATTCCATTTGCAGCAACATGGATGGACCTAAAGATTATCATACTAAGTGGAGTAAATCAGACAGAGAAATACAAATATTATATGATATCACTTATATGTAGAATATCTATAAAAATGATGCAAATGAACTTATCTACAAAACAGAAGCAGACTCACAGAAATAAATACAAACTTATGGTTACCAAAGGATAAAAGAACGCAAAGACAAGCCAAAGCATGGAATAAAGTTTTTGCAATCCTTATGTGTTATGAAGGAATTCTATCTAGAATATGTAAATAATTATTAAAAATCACTCTCATAAAACAAACAATCTCTGTCAAAAATATACATGCAAAATCTGAATAGACACTTCACAGTACAACACATATGCATAATAAGTATGAAAGGATGCTCAGTGTCATTAGTCTTTATGAAAATGTAAATTAAAACCAAAACAAGATACCAGTGTACATATATTATAATAAATAAAAACAAACAAAACAAAATTTGGAAATAACAAGAGCTCTTGAAGATCCTGAGAAACTGGAACTTTTATGTGTTGCTGGGAGAAAAGTGAATATGTACAGCCACCTTGAAATATAGTTAGGTAGGTTTTTTTTTAATTAAATTATACTTATCACTAGATTTAGTAATTCCACCACTAGGTATTTATTCAAGTGAATTTAAAACTTATACTCACCCAAAAGTCTGTATGCAAATGTTTATAGCATTTT
The DNA here is from genome assembly GCF_049115385.1 of Moschus berezovskii. Classification (NCBI taxonomy): domain Eukaryota; kingdom Metazoa; phylum Chordata; class Mammalia; order Artiodactyla; family Moschidae; genus Moschus; species Moschus berezovskii. The sequence continues at coordinate 85,738,635 of NC_142469.1, read as the reverse complement.
TATTCATAACTGAAGAGATCTGGAAACAACCCAAATGCCCTTCAACAGATGAATGGTTAAAAACACTTAGATGTATCCAGAAAATGAACTATTGCTCAGTTAAAAAAATAAGTAACTGTGACTTACAAAGAGATGGAAAATTTTCAAAGCACTTTATTAAATGTAAGAAACAAGACCCAATTTCAATTCATTGTATGATTTCAATTATATGACATTCTGGAAGAAGCAAACTATAGGGACAGAAAACACATCAGTAATTTCCAAGAATGGGTAGGAAGGGGAGAACTGACTACAAAATAGTGTCAGAAGGACTTTTGGGGAATGATGGAACTATTTTGTATGTTATGGTGGTGATAGATACACTGCTCAAAGCATTCTTCAAACCCACAAAGAATGTATACCACAAAAAGTGAATTTTACTGTATGTGGATTTTTGAAAAAAATCTACCAGATTGACAAAAAGAGGAGGATTTCACCCAATATGAACTCCATACTATGGCAAATATGTCTACCATATTACTATTATGTGACATTTGGTGTTGTTCAGTTGCCAAGCTGTGTCTAGCTCTTTGTAACCCCCATGGACTGCAGCATGTCAGGCCTCTCTGTCCCTCACCATCTCCTGGAGTTTGCCCAAGTTCATGTCTATTGAATCCATGATGCCATCTGTCCATCTCATCCACTGTCACCCTCTTCTTCTTCTTATATGTGACTTAACCACAGAGAAATAAGTGAGAAATAAGAGTTTCCTTAAACTCAAAATGTTCTGACCAAATGCTGTAAGATGAAAGACAAAAATAATACTCAAATACTGTGCTTTAGAGGAAAAGCTTAAAAAGGACTGAGCACTTCTGAAATTACGATACATATATATGATTTTTGAATAAATAATTAAGTTTAATTAGATAATGTAAGCCAAATTTCTCAGCTTAAGAGAGAAAAAACTTGTATAAAAGCAATGGGCAAATGATAGATGTGGCATTGGATTGAACTTGGAGCTGTGAGTAGGACCATGTATTATGTATATACAGGATGGATACAGAGATAAGTATAGACATGTGTATACATAGCTTAGTACACATGTATATATTCCTTAACCTTGTTAATGCCAAGAGAGTCTAGAAGCAGTCTCTGAACTGCTAAAGAAAATACTTAACCCTCATATTTTCATTTCCAAGTATGATTTCAATAAAAGAAACCAGGGTTTCTTGGGAAAATTGTTATGGCAGGGAAAAGATTAATAAAAGATGATCTTGGAATAAATTTCAGTGCCAGAAGGTAAGGTAGTATTAAAAATAAAAAACAGTAGCAGCAACAATAGCAGAAATAACAAGAAGAAGAGGCAGGAAAAGAGGAAGGAGGAGATTAAGGAGAAAGAGAAGGAGACGAAGGAGAAAGAAGAGGAGGAGGGGATGATGACAAGGAGCAAACGGGACAAAGCTTTCACTGGCTAAACTGAAACAATTTGATCCATAAAATGAAAAATGATGGCATGTATTATAACTCAAAGAATAAAATTATCCCTGATTTAATAGTGTATAAGTAAAAGACAGCTCTTGTTTTACAGATGAATCCCTATTTATATATGAAGAAGGAAGTAAGGAACTAGAAAATCACCTTAGAACAACACATGAATAGTTGCTGCAGGAATGATAGATTCAGTTCAGTTCAGTTCAGTCGCTCAGTCGTGTCTGACTCTTTACGACCCCATGAATCGCAGCACGCCAGGCCTCCCTATCCATCACCAACTCCCAGAGTTCACTCAAACTCATGTCCACAGAGTTGGTGATGCCATCCAGCCATCTCATTCTCTGTTGTCCCCTTCTTCTCCTGACCCCAATCCCTCCCAGCATCAGAGTCTTCTCCAGTGAGTCAACTCTTCGCATGAAGTGGCCAAAGTATTGGAGTTTCAGCTTTAGCATCAGTCCTTCCAATGAACACCCAGGACTGATCTCCTTTAGAATGGACTGGTTGAATCGCCTTGCAGTCCAAGGGACTCTCAAGAGTCTTCTCCAACACCACAGTTCAAAAACATCAATTCTTCGGCAATCAGCTTTCTTCACAGTCCAACTCTCACATCCATACATGACCACTGGAAAAACCATGGCCTTGACTAGATGGACCTTTGTTGGCAAAGTAATGTCTCTGTTTTTTAATATGCTCTCTAGGTTGGTCATAACTTTCCTTCCAAGGAGTAAGCATCTTTTAATTTCATGGCTGCAATCACCATCTGCAGTGATTTTGGAGCCCAAAAAAGTAAAGTTTGACACTGTTTCCACTGTTTCTCCATCTATTTCCCATGAAATAAATGGGACCAAAAGCCATGATCTTTGTTTTCTGAATGCTGAATTTTAAGCCAACTTTTTCACTCTCCTCTTTCACTTTCATCAAGAGGCTTTTGAGTTCCTCTTCACTTTCTGCCATAAAGGTGGAGTCATCTGCATATCTGAGGTTACTGATATTTCTTGATTCCAGTTTGTGCTTCATCCAGCCCAGAGTTCCTCATGATGTACTCTACATATAAGTTAAATAAGCAGGGTGACAATATACAGCCTTGACATACTCCTTTTTCTATTTGAAACCAATCTGTTGTTCCACGTCCAGTTCTAACTATTGCTTCTTGACCTGCATATATTCAGTTCAGTTCAGTTCAGTCACTCAGTCATATCCGACTCTCCGCAATCCCATGAATCACAGCACGCCAGGCCTCCCTGTCCATCACCAACTCCCGGAGTTCACTCAAACTCATGTCCATAGAGTCAGTGATGCCATCCAGCCATCTCATTCTCGGTCGTCCCCTTCTCCTCCCGCCCCCAACCTTTCCCAGCATCAGAATCTTTTCCAGTGAGTCAACTCGTCGCATGAGGTGGCCAAAGTATTGCAGTTTCAGCTTTAGCATCAGCCCTTCCAATGAACACCCAGGATTGATCTCCCTTAGAATGGACTGGTTGGATCTCCTTGCGGTACAAGGGACTCTCAAGAGTCTTCTCCAAGGAATGCTAAATTTAGTAGAAGAAACCTAAGGAAAAAGAGGAAGTTTGCATAGCTTTAAAAGCTCTCCTCCAAATTATTTATATTTACTGTGGTGGTTTTAACATATTCACAAGCTCTTTGATATTTCTTTCTCCAAGAGATAATCTTAATTCCTTCCCCTTCCGTTTTCACTGGACTTAGTCACTCGTTTCTGAGAAAGTACAGCCAGTAAAGGAAAAAAGAAGGCAACTTGACAGTGAAGAAGAGAAACCTAATAGATACTACCCTAACCAAGTTATCAAGGTAAACATCACTGGTAGGAAAATAATGATAGCACGAATTCTCTGATGTGAAGCAATGATAGGGACACATCATCTCCATGCTGTGTTTCCCCCAAACCATATCCTCAATCTAACTGGAAGAAAATGTCAGACAAAACCAAATCAAAGAACATTTTATTTTAAAATTTGAGTACTTATCAAAAATGTGAGACCATGAAACACAAAAATGGAGAAAATGTCATAGATTGAGGAGCCTAGAATACGTAACAATACGAAAATGTAACCTTCCATATTTGACCCTGAAGCATTAAAAGAGAAAACAAATAAATGGAAAAACTGGGAAAATCTAAATAAATATCTTTAATTAGCAGCACTATATCACTCGTAACTTCTTAGTTTGGAGTATTCTATTATGGCTATGCAAGTTATTAGTAGAGAAGTAGCCAATGGGGGACTGGGTGAGGGATACAAGGACTATCTTTATTCTCTTTGCTATCTTTCTCTAACTGTAAATTTGTATCAAAGCAAAAAATTTAAACATAAATTTTACACCTAAAATTCCTGATTAATGCCATATAAAAAGTAAAGCTATATCATCAGGGTAGTAATGCTGTAGACACACCTATTTAATAGATGAAGTCAAGTGTTTATAAGAAGTGGATGAGAATCAGAGTATATATTTCTCCTCTATTTTGTTGTAATCTTTTTTCAGTTTTAGAGTATTGATTACAATGAGCAATTTATGCACAGAGGGAAAATGTGGTAAGAAAAGAAAATGAAATTTAAAACTTAGTGATTTTTACCATTTAATTTTTGAAATTAATCTTGCTATAGTATTTAGAAATGTAGAAACAAGCTAAGTTATTCACTGTGTTTTGAATAAGGAAAAATTTCCTGCCTGCCTCCTTAATACACAGCAATTATCTTTGTGGATCTTGAAGTATTAAGCAGAATTAATGTACTCTTTCACACAAATGTTCAGTTTCCCTGCTGCGTGGATGGAAAGATAGAGCCTTCTGTCCAAAAATAGATAGATGCAAAGCTGTTAGTGCAAATATGTGCAATTCTTGTTTGCTTGGTATGTGGAGTGTGAAAAGTAAGGCAAATTGTGAATGTATTTCACTTGCTTGCATGTCAATTTGTGTGGGAGTAGTGATGTATTGGTTTGGAAAAAGTCTGTCCTTTATTCAACAATGTTGAAAAATACATGTAAATATGTACGTGCATATTTTGTACATATACATGGTTTTAAGGATTAGAGATATACTTAACTTTTTCAGCTTTACCATACGTTATATTTCAGGATCCTCTGCTAAATAGATAAAGATTTTTATGGACACAGACTATATTGTTCCTTATTTTGATATCTTGCATAATTCATAAATGTTAAAGCTATTTTCTTAAAATATATTTTAAAATATTTGTTCCATCATTAATTCATTCAATACAAAGTTCATCAGTTGAAGATTTTTGCATTTGTCAGAGAGATTCTGCTTCATGTATATTGTGATCAAGTTGAAGACACAGAGGGACACATTTGTTGGGTGATATACCTGCTTTTCAAACACAAAGGAAGACACCTAGAAGAAAAGATTTATCAGGTAAATATAGTTTCTTTGAATACATATAAAGCAGCAATTCTTAAACTTCAATTTGAATGCAAGTGACCTATTCAGTAGATATCTTAAAGACCATGAGCTTGGCATCACCACCTAAATTATGGGAGTTCTGTTGGTGTTCAGGCCACAGTTTGAGCATTCCTGCAGCATATACATTTATAAATAGCCCAAATCAGCCACCAGAATGCTGACAGAAAGATATACCAGCTTTTCTTACTAAGACAAGAAAACAGAAATGTGTAAAGTGAATGAACACCCTCACCAGGGTCCCATGAGAGCAGGGAGTTTTGTCTGTTTTGTTTCTGATTCTGGTGCTTATAATAGTGCTTAGCACATGGTGAGTGAGTGAGTGAGTTAGTCGCTCAGTCGTGTCCGACTCTTTGCGACCCCGTGGACTGTAGCCTACCAGGCTTCTCCATCCATGGGATTCTCCAGGCAAGAATACTGGAGTGGGTTACCGTTTCCTTCTCCAGGGGATCTTCCCGACCCAGGGATCGAACCCGGGTCTCCCACATTGGAGGCAGACGCTTTAACCTCTGAGCCACCAGGGAAGCCCTAGCACATGGTAGGTATTCTATAATAATGTTGATTGAAATGGATTCTGACATGGAAGATGGGAATGTACATTTTTTCTTCAAAGTTATGGAAAACAAATATGAAAATTAAATATATACTAGAGTTAGTAAGAGGCTGAAAGAATAGGACAGATTCTTTTAACAATATGTAAAAGTCAACTAATAAACAAACACTTCTGAGATTATAACGTTTTTTTAAATATGAGAAAAACCTAACTAAATTCAGCCAGAAAATAAAAGGTAAAGGATTTAAGGATGAGAAAGTACTCCCCCCCACCACACACAAATAAACATAAATATTTATTTATACTTTAGGGAGAATGGGTGTATGTTTCTATATGTATGTAGACAATTGTTGTTTATAAGTTCTCATGTACTATTTTTTTAAGAAATGATGTCATCATTATATACATCATCAGTATATTGTAATAACTGTATAATTTACTTAGAGCAATAAGTTTCTAGTATATAAGGAGTTCAATAAATTATCATTATTGTTGACAGTTATAATTGAATAAAAATAATATACAATAATTGAGTGCATAGATAACTAATTAACTATGAGGAATGATGAAAAGGACATGATATTTGGCAAAATAGCATTTTCTTCTGAGCCCTGCTTTCTTTGTTAGTGGATTGCGTGACCTTGAGCAACCCCACAGGTTTCTCTGGATATTAAATTTTAAAAAGAAAGAAAAAGCTTTTATATAAGCTCTACAGTGCTAACCAAATACTAGTTTGTATAGGACTAGGACAAAAGAGACTATTTCTAAATCTTTTAAATTTTATGATATTCATGTCAATCTATGAAGATCTACTGAAAACCATACCAAATGCAAAATGTATTCTGCTAAAATCCTCATATTCAGGTCCAACTGGTTGAAAACCTCACTATCAAATAGTCTTAAAGTTAGTAAAAATCTTTAAGAAAATTCTCTTACTCATGTGAAGCTTCTTGGAGGGCTCGTGAAGGAGTGTAGCTTGTACTTAAGCATGTGGTTTTATTAAGGTATAAATCTTCCATTATTTTGCCAGCTAAAGGACAGATGGCTGCCCTAAAATGGAATCTGGATGCAGCATCCACATGCTGAATGTCATTATACACAGCAACAGCTGTGTTTAGCATATCCTTCATTTGAATTCTAGTTTAGAGGAAAGACAAAAAATCATAGCCTGTCTATTATCACCAAGCACTATGTCCAAATGATAAAAACAGAAGGCTTTTCCAAAGAACTAAAACTTAAGGAGAGCATAGCCATAGTCGCTAGGAAATGTGAGGTTGGAAAAATGAACAATCCCAGACCTGTGGAATAGCCTGTGTTAAATTGTACCCAGAAACTAATAACTCAAGGCCCAGGGAACATAAGGAGAAGCAAGATGAAAGAAATGTACTAGTATAAGACAGAAAACAGAAATGTCTTGGTCCTGTGAAATTTGCACATTCTTTTCATCTTATGTTACACAAATCCAGGTGATACTCCTGACAATGAGAGCAATGCAGAGTTAGTAAGCTCAAGCTGCCATAAAAAAACACCACAGATGGGGTTTTTTAAACAACAGAAATTTATTTTCTCACAGCTCCTGAGGCTAGAAGTCCCAGACCCAGCTCTGGCAGATCAGGTGCTGGTAAACCTTCTCTTCATGGCTTGCAGTGGGCATCATTTTATTGTGTCCCACAGGTGGTTGCGGAGTGGGTGGAGCAAGTGAGCTCTTGTGTCTCTTATATAGACACTAATCCTACCAGATCTAGGCCCATATTTATGACCTTGTTTAGTCTTAATTACATTCTAAAGGCCCTATTTCCAAACACAGACACATTGGGGCTTAGGACTTCAAAATATGAACATGAATAGCTGTATACTTTAATACTTATACATTTTCTTAAGGAATTGCTCTGTAATTTGAAAGGTGGGTGGAAAGGGTTCTGACTGCCACCAAGCACCAAACCTGCCCCAGGTCCAGCTGCCAGTAAACTACTAACTAAAACACTAACTAAACTAGTACCAAACATAGGCAGTCACTTCTCAAAGTCTGCGTTTTATTTGCAAAGTGAGTATAATAATAATGATATCTCCCCTAAAAAGTTTGGGAATGATTTGTACAATAAGCATGAATTAATGACAAACTTTGTGAAATTAAATTTTCCTTGAAATTTTTCCCTTAAAAGATATTTTCCTTGTAATTCCATTAAAATATTATTCTTTTTATGACAGCATTTTGATAACTAATTTCTCAAGGTCTTTTTTGGCAATATTTTGATCTTTCAAATTTTAAAAATCTTTCTGAAAAATTTAAAATATTCATTTTCTTTTTGGCAATAATGATTGACAAAGAGTTACACAAGGAAATAATTTATATACAGGAAATATCTTAAAAGTTATTGTGTTTGGGTATGAGATTGTGCATGTGTTGGCTTAAATGCATTATGAAAAGTGATGAGTGACTAGTGCTACAGATGTAAAAGGAAAAATAACAGTATAAGAATGGAAAATTTATGAAGCAATTTTATCAATAAGTGCAATTTGTAGGTAGTCAATATAAGACAGATAAAGTCTATTGAAAAAAGCCACAGAGAGTAAGCCAATGAGGTAGAATTAGAACTCAGAGAATATGGCTCCAGTTTTTATACATTAAATCATTATGATTGGCTATTTGTAACATTAACCAGGCCATTCTAGCAAGACTTCACAGTATTCAAGACTTTTGATATCAGGAATAAAACTGAATATAATGAAGACGCATGTTAATAGAAACAAAGTAAGACATAGTATGCAACGAAGGTCTGTCTGGTCAAGGCTATGGTTTTTCCAGTAGTCATATCTGGATGTGAGAGTTGGACTCACTTTCTTCAGTAAAGAAAGCTGAGAACCGAGGAATTGATGCTTTTGAACTTTGGTGGTGGTGAAGACTCTTGAGAGTCCCTTTGACTGCAAGGAGATCCAACCAGTCCATCCTATAGGAGATCAGTCCTGAGTGTTCATTGGAAGGACTGATGAAGCTGAAACTCCAGCACTTTGGCCACCTGATGCAAAGAACTGACTCATTGGAAAAGACCCTGATGCTGGGAAGGATTGAAGGAAGGAGGATAAGGGGACAACAGAGGATGAGGTGGTTGGATGGCATCACCGACTCAATGGAGATGAGTTCAGGTAAACTCCAGGAGTTGGTGACAGACAGGAAAGCCTGGTGTGCTGCAGTCCGTGGGATTGCAAGGAGTCAGACATGACTGAGCAACTGAACAGAACTGAAGACATAGTAATCATAATTATAAGGTATGATTGTTTAACATTAGGATAATTATTTGTCAAAATATAGAATTAGGGTTCTTTGCTCTTTTTACTAACCCCTAGAACACGTACTGTGATTTTTAAAAAAATAGCTTTCATTAGAAACATTGACATCTCTTTCTGTCTTTCTCATAGTTTTGATGAGGTTATTAAGGCAATTTCAGAAATTATTATCAGTGTTCTACCCAGAAATTATTCATTCCTTAGGTCCTGACATACTTGTCAAATACACAATAAGGCATATATATTTAAGAAGACTATCAATTTATTAATAACAATAAAAAAGAAGTGTGAAGGGGACCTGGATTCTGTTTCAACTGAATTCTTATGTCAGCAAATCTTCTGTCTCATGTCTCTCTCTTATTTCATTGGCTCATCTTGAGCAATATCATTGAAGTATGAAACCTAGATTTTTATTTTTATGATATACCTGTTTAGTAGGCACTTTTGCTCTTTAGGAAAGTATTAGTCTCTCAGTTGTGTCTGACTTCTTGTGACCCATTGACTGCAGCCAGGTTCCTCTGTCCATGGGGTTCTCCATCAAGAATACTGGAGTGGTAGCCATTCCCTACTCCAGGGGATTTTGCCAACCCAGAGATCAAACCTGGGTCTCCTGCATTACAAACAGATTCTTTGCCGTTTGAGCCACCAGGGAAGCAGGACTCTCTGTCATCTGCTTTGTGCTGTAGACACACTGACCCATACCCTTTTTCATGATTGAAAAGAGGTATCCCATACAATTGGTTAATACTTTTCCTTCAAACATAATGTTCTCTATTTTGTTAGAGCTTGTTTTTCTTAATTGTAATCCAGTTATATCTTTTTGAGATCATAACATATTCACCTTTACTGCTCATGAACACCCCTCAAATTTCTCAGTCACAAGTTTATAAACAAGCTCTTGAATTTCTTATCATCATCCAATCTCACCAAATATTTAAATATTTTTATTAGTTAACTAATCAGAAGGAATAAGACATTATCTGAGGATTCTTCAATTTTTCCAGAGAAGACTGAGTACTCACCAGTATATGTTGTTGCCAAGGATGTTAAAATAATTTCTCTCACAACAAATTTGATGTTATTAAAGTGAAAGAAAATTGTGAGTTCATTAATTCTGTAATTTGAATCTTTCATGACATGTAAAAGTATTAGAGTGACTGTTCAAATTAGGGGTCTCTAGTTTAATCATAATTTAAAAAGTGTGTTAAAAGTAATCAGAACATCCTTCTGAAAATAATTGTGCATATATATTAATCATTTAATTAAAACACTGATTTAATAGCTAAAAGTCCCAGATGCTGTAGTAAGCCTTGATGTTATCATAGAAAATAAGTGGTTTTATCCTTGTCAAGCTCTTATTCTAGTGGAATAACAGACAGACCTGACAATAAAGATTAAGTTCTGATTTTAATTCCTAAACTTGATAAGTTCATATCATCAATCAACTAGTGACTTCTTTTGTATTAATTTTAAGCTTAGGAAAATAATGAAATGAAAGGAAAAGTATAGAACAGTCTTTGGGACTCTGTGGGAGAGGGTGAAGGTGGGATGACTGGGGAGAATGGCATTGTAGCATGTATATTATCATAAGTGACCAGTCCAGGATCGATGCATGATACAGGATGCTTGGGGCTGGTGCACGGGGATGACATGGAGGGAGGATATGGGGAAGAGGGAGGTGGGAGGGGGGTTCAAGAAAGAGAACACATGTACACCTGGGGCGGATTCATGTCAATGTATGGCAAAACCAACCAATATATTAATGTAAGGTAATTTGCCTCCAATAAAATAAATTAAAAAAAAAAAAAGAAAGGAAATGTGAAGGATAGGGAAATGGCTTCCTTTGTGGCTCAGAAGGTAAAGACTCTGCCTGCAATGCAAGAGACCCAGTTTGATCCCTGGGTCAGGAAGGTCTTCTGCTGAAGGGAATGGCTACCCACTTCAGTATTGTTGCCTGGAGAATTCCATGGACAGAGGGTCCTGGCGGGATATAGTCCATGGGGTTGCAAAGAGTCAGACATGACTGAGCAACTAACACTGTCACTTTCTTTCACTTCAACTTAGGAAAAGAACACACTGAAATGTGAAGGGGAGGGAAATGGAGTGAGATAATTATGATATGTTCTATGAAATGGGAAGAAACTTTTATTCATATAAGCTTTTTTAATGAAAAATTTCAAACGTGCAAAAAAATAAAATAAAATAAAATGAACCCTGGGAAGGCATTCAGTTCAGTTCAGTTCAGTCGTTCAGTCGTGTCCGATTCTTTGCGACTCCATGAAACACAGCACGCCAGGCCTCCCTGTCCATAACCCAGAGTTCACTCAAACTCATGTCCATCGAGTCGGTGATGCCATCTAGCCATCTCATTCTGTCATCCCCATCTCCTCCCACCCCTAGTCCCTCCTAGCATCAGACTCTTTTCCAGTGAGTCAACTCGTCGCATGAGGTGGCCAAAGTATTGGGGTTTCAGCTTTAGCATTAGTCCTTCCAATGAACACTCAGGACTGATCTCCTTTAGAATGGACTGGTTGGATCTCCTTGCAGTCCAAGGGACTCTCAAGAGTCTTCTCCAACACCACAGTTCAAAAGCATCAGTTCTTCGGCGATCAGCTTTCTTCACAGTCCAACTCTCACATCCATACATGACCACTGGAAAAACCATAGCCTTGACTAGATGGACCTCGGTTGGCAAAGTAATGTCTCTGCTTTTTAATATGCTCTCTAGGTTGGTCATAACTTTCCTTCCAAGGAGTAAGCGTCTTTTAATTTCATGGCTGCAATCAGCATCTGCAGTGATTTTGGAGCCCCAGAAAATAAAGTCTGATACTGTTTCCACTGTTTCCCCATCTATTTCCCATGAAGTGATGGGACCAGATGCCATGATCTTTGTTTTCTGAATGTTGTGCTTCAAGCCAACCTTTTCACTCTCCTCTTTCACTTTCATCAAGAGGCTTTTGAGTTCCTCTTCACTTTCTGCCATAAGGGTGGTGTCATCTGTATATCTGAAGTTATTGATATTTCTTGATTCCAGCTTGTGCTTCTTCCAGCCCAGCGTTCCTCATGATGTACTCTGCATATAAGTTAAATATTTATCCAGCTATAATAATTATCATCACTTTTTTCATACATTTATATTTTATTCATGTTTGCATTGCTTTTGCCCATTCATAATATCATTTAATTCATATCTATTTCAATAAGTTTCTCCAACACTCTGATGATTAGTGATTAATTTATCATGTCTAACAACCCCACAATAGCTACCTTTAAAGTCTCCAATCAACAATATTCAAATTTCTCTGATCATTTAATTTTTTCCAATGGATTAAGAGAAAAATATTGTGTTTGGTAAATGATTTAATGTCTTTAATATGTAATTTATCCTTCTCTCTTATTTGCTTTCTTTCAAAATATTGTTTTGAAGAAACTGCAGTGGGTTCTGTAGTAGTTTTATAATTTCTCACATACTGTTTTTTGCTGATTGTGCTTTTCTCCCACTTACCGGAAAGAAAAAGCAAAACCAAAAACATTTATCTGCTCTATATCTCCTGAACATTGATAGGCAGCTCCTTAGGTTTGATCTGATTCAAAGAAAGGTTTTTTTTTTTTTTTTTGTTAAAGATTTGCTGTATGTTGTAGTATGTGTTTTCATCAAGAGTACATGAGATCTTGTCCTTCCTAGTTTTGTGAGATTGTATTGGCTACTAGCATTTTTCCTGGTGGCTCAGATGGTAAAGAATCCACCTGCAATACAGGAGACCTGGGTTTGATCCCTGGGTCAGGGTTATCCCCTGGAGAAGGGAAAGGCTACCCACTCCAGAATTCTTGCCCAGAAGATTCCATAGACAAAGAAATTTGGAGGGCTACAGCCCATGGGATCGCAAAGTCTGTGGACATGACTGAGTCTACACACACATACACACACACACACACACAGAATATTGAGAACACTTTCCAATTTTCAATAGGTGTTTACAAAATCATGATATTCTTGTTCTATCATTTCTATTACCTGGGTTCCTTCTGTAGAGAGGGAATTCCCCTCATTATCTATTTGCTTAACCTGATTTACAGTTCCTAAAGGGAAGGCAGGGAGATGTTTGATTCTTCCCTTTTGTTTACCAGTTTTCAGGACAATAGAGACTGTTCAGTTCAGTTCAGTTCAGTTCAGTCGCTCAGTCATGTCCGACTCTCCGCAACCCCATGAATCACAGCATGCCAGGCCTCCCTGTCCATCACCAATTCCCAGAGTTCGCTCAAACTCATGTCCACAGAGTCGGTGATGCCATCCAGCCATCTCATTCTCTGTCGTCCCCTTCTCCTCCCGCCCCCAACCTTTCCCAGTATCAGAGTCTTTTCCAATGAATCAACTCATTGCATGAGGTGGCCAAAGAATTGCAGTTTCAGCTTTAGCATCAGTCCTTCCAATGAACACCCAGGATTGATCTCCTTTAGAATGGACTGGTTGGATCTCCTTGCAGTACAACGGACTCTCAAGAGTCTTCTCCAGCACCACAGTTCAAAAGCATCAATTCTTCGGCGATCAGCTTTCTTCACAGTCCAACTCTTACATCCATACATGACCACGGGAAAAACCATAGCCTTGACTAGACGGACCTTTGTTGGCAAAGTAATGTCTCTGTTTTTTAATATACTATCAAGCTTGGTCATAACTTTCCTTCCAAGGAGTAAGCGTCTTTTAATTTCATGGCTGCAATCAGCATCTACAGTGATTTTGAAGCCAAAAAAAAAAAAAATAAATAAAGTCTGAGACTGTTTCCACTGTTTTTCCATTTCCCATGAAGTGATGAGACTAGATGCCATGATCTTTGTTTTCTGAATGTTGAGCTTCAAGCCAGCCTTTCCACTCTCCTCTTTCACTTTCATCAAGAGGCTTTTTAGTTCCTCTTCACTTTCTGCCATAAGGGTAGTGTTATCTGCATATCTGAAGTTATTGATATTTCTCCCAGCAATCTTGATTTAACATTTTCCAAATATGTCTAAAGATTTTTGCTTGTGTTCTTCAGTATCACTTTTGAAAGAAAAGTTTTTAACATATTTAATGCAGTTCAGGGTCAATGCATGTTACAGGATACTTGGGGCTGGTGTGCGGGGATGACCCAGAGGGAGGATAGGGGGAGGAGGGAGGTGAGAGGAGGGTTCAGGAGGGGGAACTCATGTACACCTGGGGCGAATTCATGTCAATGTAGGGTAAAACCAACCAATATAATATTGTAAAATAAAAAAAAATTTTTAAAAAAAACATATTTAATGTTCTTCCATCCATTTGTGTTATAATATTATTAGAGTTCAAACTGGCCTCTGTATTATCAATGCATATCTGTTCAGGTTGACATTGAGTATTTTTTACCAAGGCTAGAGTAACTTTTGGTGGCTTCCTTGTTTTGTGGTATAACATTGTGTCCATGTTCATATTTTCCACTTCCTGCTACGGAACTGAAATTGGCCAAATCTCCAAAAACACAAATTCCTGTGATATGTATAGAATAGAGGCATAGCCTTTGTTCTGGGTTCCTAATGGTTACTGAATTGCTCCCTTTTCTTTTTTTTGCCTTTTCAGCAGATAGAGTGAGATAATATTTCTTGAACAGAAATTGCCTCAGTGACTTATATTGATGATTCTAATATAGTATTGTAGCATTTTACCTAGCTTCCTTTATTTTATATTTAGTCTTCTTTCCTCTTTGGTTAAAGAACTGGTTCATAAAGACTTTAAATAATACCTTAATGTTTGTATTAATATTATATATATATATGATAGTTTATGGATAACAGTAACAAAATTTTAACTTCAAATGTTTTTACTGAATATAGCTCAAGTTTTTGAGTTCTTTTTCATACCTAATTTACATTTCCCTATTAGGCATTGCAGTCAATTTACTATGTTTTTAGGTCACATGATGTAATTTCTTTCTGCTTATCTAAGCTATTAACTCAATGCAAATTTCAGTTCACTTGCTTTTACGTCTTTCCATGTTGATTTAAATTTGTTTTGAAATCATGAAAAAAGCTTACATGATTCCAGCATAAAATCTAAAAGATCAGATCTAGCAGAAAGGTATAGACATTGTCCCTGACTCATCCTACACTCTTCTCTCCTACATATATAACAGCATGTTTGTTTTTTAACATAAGAGAACACAAACATATAAGTCTATCTATAACTTTCTTAGACAAGAATTACCAAACTGAATACATTCTCTCCTTCTTGAGTTTTCACATAATTTGTTCCCTGAACTGCAGCACGCCATGCTTCCCTGTCCATCACCAACTCCTGGAGCTTATTCAAACTCATGTCCATAGAGTTGGTGATGCCATCCAAACATTTCATCCTCTGCCATCCCCTTCTCCTCCCACCTTCAGTCTTTCCCAGCATCAGGGTCTTTTCCAATGAGTCAGTTTTCGCATCAGGTAGCCAAAGTATTGGAGTTTCAGCTTCAGCATCAGTCCTTCCAATGAATATTCAGGACTGGTTACCTTTAGGATTGACTGGTTGGATCTCCTTGCAGTCCAACAGACTCTCAAGAGTTTTCTCCAACACCACAGTTCAAAAGCATCAATTCTTCAGTGCACAGCTTTCTTTACAGTCCAACTCTCACATCCATACATGACTACTGGAAAAACCAGAGCCTTGACTAGATGGACCTTTGTTGGCAAAGTAATGTCTCTACTTTTTAATAGGCTGTCTAGGTTGGTCATAGCTTTTCTTCCAAGGAGAAAACATCTTAATTTCATGGCTGCAGTCACCATCATAAGTGATTTTGGAGACCAAAAAAAATAAAATCTGCCATGTTTCCCATTTTTCCCCATCTATTTGCTGTGAAGTGATGGGAGTGGATTCCATGATCTTAGTTTTTTGAATGTTGAGTTTTAAGCCAAGTCTTTCACTCTCCTCTCACTTTCATCAAGAGGCTCTTTAGTTCCTTTTCGATCTCTGTTATAAGGGTGATGTCATCTGCATATCTGAGGTTACCTGGTGGACTACATTCCATCAATGCTAAGAGTCAGACATGACTGAGAGACTAAAACATGCACACTTTAGGGAAGGTAGAAACAGTCTTCACAGTATGTCTTTGCCTGGAAGGAAACTTTTTTGGCTATGTTCACAGGACCTAAAAATGACAGCACATAAGCTTGATGTGCACTCACTTGCACTTCTTTCTTGCTTTCAACTACAAATTGAACCTTGAAAATTCCATTTAACCTTTTTCTGAGAATGGCTTACTAAGTCACCCAATGAGTATTTTTGAATGATGTACGGGTCTTCTAGCACTCATAGAAGCTTCTTTTTCTACCTTTCACTTTGTCCTGTAAAGAAATTGATTCCACAAAGATCTTGATGATCTTCTTGGGCATTTTTTCCTCATTCTTATATACCGTGTCACTAGTTTTGTTATTGTTATTGTCTATGGATATTTCGATTTTGTTATCTGAGCCATCCAGCCATTTGTGGGAGAATTTGTAGAAACTCAAAACTATCACCATTTCCCCAGGTTACTAAATTCTGCACCAGTGCAATAGTTATTAATATAACATAATATGATTATCATTGATCTGAGGTTATAATGATATGTATATGAATTCCTGTGCAGAAAATAAAACATTTTGACCTCATTATAAGAATTTCAGACTTAATTCTTTTCAATATCATAAATAGTTTTCATGCTAATGTTTGCCTCGTCTCATAAGTTATGACAAAGACTTGCAAATTTCAATGTCTCCTTTATTCTTTATAAAAGGAACCGTGAAAATACCAAAAAAATATTTGAATGGCAAAAATATGTTTTAAAATCATTTGCTTTTCATTCAAAACTGCACATCCATATGTACGTTTGATATATAAATAAGGTTGCTCAGCAAACATAGGAAAAATTGAAGTGCTTCAAATATGTTTTGTACTCTATTTATAGTTATTTTTAAAATAGAATATAAGTTTTTTTTTTCTTTTTAAAGACCAAATATAATTTAGGCTTAAAGTTGTGCTATAAATTTTGAAATTAAAAAAAATACAATATAGTCAGTTGGAACACATATTTTAGAAACTTAGTATGAGAAAATATCTTCTTATTCCCAGATGATAACTCCCTCATCATATAAATCTTAGCATAAATTCATCTCTTATAGTATGCAATTCAATTTATTTCGCTGATTAACTAATTGATTTAGTTTGTGGTTATTATGTAGTAAGGCTTCCCTAGTAGCTCACTCAGTTGGTAAAGAATCTGCCTGCAATGCAGGAGACTTGGGTTCAATTTCTGGGTCCGGAAGATCCCCCGGAGAAGGAAATGGCAACTCATTCCAGTATTCTTGCCTGGAAAATCCCTTGGACAGAGGAGCCTGGCGGATGACACTCCATGGGGTCACAAGAGTTGGACATGACTTAGTGACTAAACCACCACTGTATATTATGTAGTATCTAAGAAGCTCCATTGTGTAGGTGGCGCGTATGCTAAATACTCAGAGTGCTTTCTATTTTTTTTTTACCATAACACCTCCTTTAAAAGCAATTTTAAATGTTTTTCTTCTTTTTTTCTTCTTGTATTTATCTGTTCTGGTGACATTGGATAGAAGTGTTAGAGAAAGGAAATAACACCCTCGTAAAATCACTATAAGCACTAGATAAGTAAGACATTTGCAAGCTACCTTAATAAAAATCAAATGCAGAGGACACAAATCATGTACAATATATGTAAAAATGCATATAGTAAAATTGATAACCTCTAAACACTTCAATAACACCTAGAAACCATGAGTCAAATGCAATGCATACTCTTTTAAGGATCAGAAAAATGAGAGAGAACAGAAAATAAAGTGAATAATCAGATACTATATCTTCCAGTCTTGACAACAGAAAAGTTAGAGTATTAAGAGATTCATAGAAACAGACCAAGCAGGCTGGAGCACTATAATTGAGTCTCCCATGTAAAATAGCAATATGTGATTCCCTTAATTCAATAATGGAATAAAAGGGGGAAAAAAGCCAGTTCTGACCTAAATTCTGAATGGGCTAAAAATAGTTACACTGCATATCTTTAAACAAAAGAAGCTTATCTTTCTGCAAACCTGGAGTTCAAATTTATATATATTCACAGAATATCTTAAGCCAACAAATAAATTTTGTAAAATCCACATTTAGATTAATTTTTCGTAAATCTATAGAACCCTCAAGGACAAAAGCAGTATTTGAATATGGTCACCCCCTCCACACATATTTTTTAGACTGACAATATATTTTTAAAATGACAACAGTAAGTAATAGCAGAGTGAAAAATAATATACTGAAAGTAATAATACAAATATCTGTCAACATAGTATTTCATAATCATGTACAAAATAATTTAATAATGCAGCCTAAACAAAAATATTTTTAGGCAAACAAAAACAGATTTCTTACTAAAAGACACTTATGTAGGAATTTCCAAAGTCTGTACTTGGATGGAGGAAATGAAAGCCAGAGGAAGGAATAAAATATACCATAATCAGTTAACAACAACAACAATAGCAAAATTATAAACGTATGAGTAAAACTAAACAAAGTTTGACTAAATAAAACAAAAATCAAAATGGTCACTTTTATAGGTAAAATAACATAGAACTAAATGTTGCAAGTCAAATAAAAGTTAACTGAAGTTAAGAATTTCCAGTGTTTTACAATTACTCAAGAGAAAGTATCGAAATATATTAGCTATAAACTTTGCTTAATAATATAAACATTTAATAATTTCTAATAATTGAAGTAATTGAAATATAAAATATGATATCCAAAGCACTAAAGGAGCAAGAATGATAAACACCAAATGAGGAAGAAATGTAATGAAATATAGGAAAGGATATGGAAAATGCAGAATAAATAGCAAGAACCAAAAAAGAAATTAGCAAAAGTCCAAATATATCAATAGTTACAGGAAGTGCAATGTCTTTAAAGAAATATTTTATAAATAATTTTTAAAAATCTATTATTTACATGAAACGTACATACAACATATAAACACAGAAAGTCTGAGAAAATCGTACATATATGATATGTATTTTATATCACAACATAATAGCAATATTAAGAAACAGCAAATAACACTAAATAAAAGAAAGATCAGATAGGCTAGTGTCAAAACTATTACGAAATGTAAAGGTCACTGCAAACATTAAAAAAATATACTTCATTCAGAAGAAAGAGCAAATTTAAATTTGTCATTACAAAATAACGTATCCTTGAGAATATACAAAACCAAAATGAATACAATTACTGAGATTTCTGAAATTCGTCAATATTGTGGGAGACTTTAACACCCCTTTTCAAGTAACAGGTTGACAAGCCTCTTGAGCATATAGATGCCTTCAGTTCAGTTCAGTTCAGTCGCTCAGTCCTGTCCGACTCTTTGTGACCCCGTGAATCACAGCATGCCAGGCCTCCCTGTCCATCACCAACTCCCGGAGTTCACTCAAACTCATGTCCATAGAGTTGGTGATGCCATCCAGCCATCTCATTCTCTGTCTTAAATTAATTTGCTTGCTTGGAGGTTTTCCTGGTAGAAAAGAAGAGACTAATTGGCCTTTGTTGTTTGTTTTGTTGTTCAGTTTCTTATATTAAAAGGACACCACACGAAGCAGCTTAAACCAACACAGATTCATCATCTTAGAATTCTAAAAGACAGAAGTCTAACAGCAGGCTCACTTTTCAGAAACTGAAGTGCCGGCAAGGCTGCAGTCCTTCTGGGAGCTCTGAGGACAACACAAGCCCAGGTTCTCTGGGGCTGCTGACCAAGTACCATTCCATACCCTGAGCACTGTCAAGGCTTTTTGAAATAGATGCCTTAAATAACATTAATAATAAACTTAACTTAAGGGCTATGTCTAGGATCCTGAATTTAGTAATTCAGAAATACACATACTTCTCAAAAGCACATGGAATTTTAAAATAATTTAACATATGCTAGCCAATAAGACAGGTTTCAAACTTTAAAGAATAATTGTTGTGAGGAGTATTTTATATGACAGCAGGGCAATTAAGATATAAATAAAAATAACTTTTTTTTTTTATGCTAAAGCCTTTAACTGTTTATTTTTTTTATTTTTTTTTAATGTTAAAGTTAAAAATAACTTAATTAATAAAAAGATAGTAAATATATCCTCTTGAATAAATCATGTATCAAAGAAGAAATCACAAAGAAAATTAGAAAATACTTAGTTGTAAGTATTAATGAAAATGGTGCAGAACTCAACTCTCAGGATCCAGGGGAAATAAATTGAGTGACATTTGTGGAACTGAATTTTGAAGAAGAAAATGATGAAGTGAATACTTCATTTAAAAATTTGAACAAAGAGATAACAGAATAATCCACAGAATTGTTACAACAGGTAATAGTATCGAGCAGAAAATAATTAAATGAGGTGAACACAGATGTATCAAAGGAACTTGAAAAGCTCAGTGTTTGAATTGATAAGGCTCATAAGTTAAAAACAAAATCCTATGAGAAAATGAGAGAGTATGTAGAAATAACAGAAATATTATAAACTAAAATGGAGATAAAACTATAGTTAGAAACTAAGAAATTAAAAGGTAAATGATATCAACTTACTTTAGGAAATTTGTGGAAACATGACAAAATGGACTGTTTCCTAGTAAAGCTTAACTGTATAAATCTGGCTTAAGGGGAATTAACAAGCATCCACATAGCCACAAGTATATTGAAGTAATTAAATCTGTACTTGTATCTACAAAAAGAGGGAGAGAGAGAGAGAAAAAAAAATTTTTTTGCCTCAGTTTTGTAGGTGTTTCATCAAAAATAAAATGGTATGAATTTTAAAGAATTTCTACACAATTGTCTGGTCAGCTCACAGATAGATAAAGAGACCAGTGAAATTAAATAATCCTACACACAGACTTATTATCTATGGAAAAAAAAAATGACATAAGAGAGAGATGTTGTGCTGTGCTTAGTCGTGTCCAACTCTTTGTAATCCCATGGACTATAGCTAGCCCACCAGGCTCCTTTCTCCATGGGAATTCTCTAGGCAAGAATACTGCAGTGGGTTGCCATGCCTTCCTCCAGGGGATCTTCCCAACCAAGAGGTCAAATCCAGGTGTCCCACATTGCGGGTGAATTCTTTACTGTCTGAGCCACCAGGGAATCCACCCAAGAAGACTGGAATGTGTAGCCTACCCATTCTCCAAGGGAACTTCCTGACCCAGGAATCAAACCAGGGTGTCCTGCTTTGCAGAAGGATTCTTTCTCAGCTGAGCTATCAGGGAAGCCTAAGAGAGAGATGAAAAAATGATAAATAAAATTTAAAAAAAGTCTAAACAAAGAGTACTCTATGAAAAATAAATTTGAACTCCCCAATCACCCAACATATAAAGATCAATGTGCAGGTATAAGAAAACCTTGTTATGGCTATTGGTAGAGAAAGATTTTTGTGAACAATATAAAATGATGCTTGACAATATTAAAATTTAAAGTGCTGTAGAACAAAAGAAAAAACATCTGAGTTACATGGAAATAGGATATTTTCAATGCATATAACTCTTATGAGACTAGTAGAGATTACATCAGAGATACTTTAAAATCATTAAGCAAACTATGCAACCTATAAATAGCAAGGCAAGCAAGTTATATTAAGGGAAAATTCATAGCAAGTAAAATCTGAAAGAAGAAATGAAAATATGAAATGAAATTTCAATAATAATCAGGACAACACAAACTATAATAATGAGATATTTTTTATTAATATAGTCATGAGATTAATAGTCCAGTTTCAGTTCAGTTCAGTCGCTCAGTCATGTCTGACTCTTCGTGACCCCTTGAATCACAGCACGCCAGGCCTCCCTGTCCATCATCAATTCCCGGAGTTCACTCAAACTCATGTCCATTGAGTCGGTGATCCATCCAGCCATCTCATTCTCCGTCGTCCACTTCTCCTCCCGCCCCCAATCCTTCCCAGCATCAGAGTCTTTTCCAGTGAGTCAACTTGTTGCATGAGGTGGCCAAAGTATTGGAGTTTCAGCTTTTGCATCGGTCCTTCCAATGAACACCCAGGAT
Source organism: Moschus berezovskii (assembly GCF_049115385.1). NCBI lineage: Eukaryota > Metazoa > Chordata > Mammalia > Artiodactyla > Moschidae > Moschus > Moschus berezovskii. The sequence goes on along the minus strand of NC_142469.1, from coordinate 85,716,836 downwards.
TGATCTCCCTTAGAATGGACTGGTTGGATCTCCTTGCAGTCCAAGGGACTCTCAAGAGTCTCCTCCAGCACCACAGTTCAAAAGCATCAATTCTTCGGCACTCAGCTTACTTCACAGTCCAACTTTCATATCCATTCATGACCACGGGAAAAACCATAGCCTTGACTAGACGGACCTTGGTTGGCAAAGTAACGTCTCTGCTTTTTAATATGCTATCTAGGTTGGTCATAACTTTCCTTCCAAGGAGTAAGCGTCTTTTAATTTCATGGCTGCAATCAGCATCCATAGTGATTTTGGAGCCCAAAAAGTAAAGCCTGACATTGTTTCCACTGTTTTCGCATCTATTTCCCATGAAGTGATGGGACCAGATGCCATGATCTTTGATTTTTGAATGTTGAGCTTCAAGCCAACATTTTTACTCTCCTCTTTCACTTTCTTCAAAAGGCTTTGAGTTCCTCTTCACTTTCTGCCATAAGGGTGGTGTCATCTGCGTATCTGAGGTTATTGATATTTCTCCCAGCAATCTTGATTCCAGCTTGTGCTTCTTCCAGCCCAGCATTCCTCATGATGTACTCTGCATAAACTTAAATAAGCAAGGTGACAATATACAGCCTTGACGTACACCTTTTCCTATTTGGAACCAGTCTGTTGTTCCATGTCCAGTTCTGACTGTTGCTTCCTGACCTGCATACAGGTTCCTCAGGAGGGAGGTCAGGTGGTCTGGTATTCCCATCTCTTTCAGAATGTTCCACAGTTTATTGTGATCCACACAGTCAAAGGCTTTGGCATAGTCAATGAAGCATAAATAGATGTTTTCTGGAACTCTCTTGCTTTCTCCATGATCCAGCGGATGTTAGCAATATGATCTCTGGTGCCTCTGCCTTTTCTAAAACCTGCTTGAATATCTGGGAGTTCACGGTTCACATATTGCTGAAGCCTGGCTTGGAGAATTTTGAGCATGACTTTACTAGCATGTGAGATGAATGCAATTATGTGGTAGTTTGAGCATTCTTTGGCATTCCCTTTCTTTGGGATTGGAATGAAGACTGACGTTTTCTAGTCCTATGGCCACTGCTGAGTTTTCCAAGTGTGCTGGCATATTGAGTGCAGCACTTTCACAGCATCATCTTTCAGGATTTGAAATAGCTCCACTGAAATTCCATCATCTCCACTAGCTTTGTTTGCAGTGATGCTTTCTAAGGCCCACTTGACTTCATATTCCAAGATGTCTGGCTCTAGGTCAGTGATCACGTTATCATGATTATCTTGGTCATGAAGCTCTTTTTTGTACAGTTCTTCTGTGTATTCTTGCCACCTCTTCTTAATATCTTTTGCTTCTGTTAGGTCTATACCATTTCTGTCCTTTATTGAGCCCATCTTTGCATGAAATATTCCCTTGGAATCTCTAATTTTCTTGAAGAGATCTCTTGTTTTTCCTCTTCTGTTGTTTTCCTCTATTTCTTTGCATTGATCGCTGAGGAAGGCTTTCTTATCTCTCCTTGCTATTCTTTGGAACTCTGCATTCCAGTTTAACTGAAAGCTTTTTTGTTAATGAGAATGTTAAATGCTGTAATCACTTGGAAAGGCAGATTTAAGGAATAGCTAGCACATTTGAAGATACCAATACCCTTTATATCTCTCACATATATACTCAAGATTTTATGCATATTGAGATGTGTAAAATGTTTAAAGCAACACTGTAAAGCAAGAAATTAGAAAATATCTATTAATAAATGTTCACTGAAGGAGAAATAGATTTTGTATCCATCTAGTGTTAATAGTGAATTAACTAGAACTTCATGTATCAACATGGATAAATCGTAAAAACATAAATTTGAGTGAAAAAGATGAAGAAAATAATATTATCTGTATGCCATCTAGCAGAAAAGGATTATGTCTCATTAAAAAAATAGGTTTCTGTAGTAAGGTTAAAAATAATGTGTGTGAAATTTAAATATAAAATTCAGTGTAATGGTATCCTCATAATGGGGAAATAGGGTGATGGAGTGGCAGACAGTGAGGTTTTCATAGCCATTTGTAATGTCTTGATTCATAAGCTGAAGAGTGGTTATGCAGGTGTTGATTATTTGATTCTATATGCCTTTGGGCACAATTGAGGTAATTTGTAATTTATTTTGAAAATCAGCTTCAGATTTTCCACTTTTGGTTATGTGGGGAATTACTTGAAACTTTCATGAATCTAAATGAGAATAATGATATAAAAGTGTTTTTCTATGTAGCTCAGCTGAATCTGGTTTCTGCTATTTAAACGACAGAACTTAGATGACAGAAAGAAACATGATAAGGCTAGACAATACTTCTACTAGATAACAGAAATAGCATATAACAAGATAGTCTGACTAAAAATATTTATTTTACCCTAGAACAGTTTGATGTCCCATACAAGGTCCCTTCCTGTGTAGCCACTCCCATCTCCCTTCTGCTAATTATAAGTATCCTCACTGTCAACACTCAGAAAGTTCTGGGGGAGATAATCTTAGATGTAGGGTTTTTTGTTTGTTTTTGGTCTTTATGATCATTGGCATTGAAAAGGCCTGTCTCTCCATGGGCAGTGGCCTCCATATCTCTAGGGGCAATTCAGAAGATAATATCCAACTGCCATATGTTAAGCCAAACATCTTTACTGGAAAATACACACATTTCGGTGAGTTTCTGGTTATTTAATATCACCACAGAAAAGAGGGATTTAGTAAATAGCCTTCATGCCTGCTCAGGAGGGCCTAAAGAACCCCATAAAGAGAAGTCAGGCTCTGCATGTTGATTGAAAGTGTTCTTTCTACCATGAAATAATATTGTTTGGTCAGTTGGTCACATCTGGGTTCTAATTCTGAATCCTTCACCTACAACCTCTGAAAACCTGAAAAAGATCCTTGAACTACTGAGAATCAGTGTTCTGTTCATTTGTTAAACTGGAACAGTAATACTTCATTGATAAAACTGCTGTGAGAATTAACATGTAAAATAATTTATGTAATATGTAAAATTTTAAACTATTGGTTATTTTTAATAATTCATAAAAAAATATGCATAATCTCCAAATTTGACCTTTCTTCTATAGATATTTCTGATGCTCAAATATAACTTATTCTCCGAAATCTAAGATTTCAGAAAAAATAATGAAGAATGCTAGTTTAAAAAAAACACAAAGTGGCAGTTCCAAACTGGTACATTTTCGGCGCCTAATCTAGCAATTCCCATTGCTTCAACAGGCAAGAAGAATTCAGATCTAATGCAGAATTAGACATTGTGTCTGTGTCTGCTGCAGATTTGGATTTTTTGTTGTTGTTTGTTTTTTAATTTGATGCAGCTCTTTATTAAAAGCATATTAATTTTTTATTGTACTTATGAGGAATAGAGGTGGAACAAATATTTCTGAGATCTTCAAATACAGAATAAAATTTTGCAAAAATCACAATATGTAACTTTATAGCAGAGTAACACAGTAAACTGTGGAAAATTCTGAAAGAGATGGGAATACCAGACCACCTGACCTGCCTCTTGAGAAACCTCTATGCAGGTCAGGAAGCAACAGTCAGAACTGGACATGGAACAACAGACTGGTTCCAAATAGGAAAAGGAGTGCGTCAAGGCTGTATATTGTCACCTTGCTTATTTAACTTATATGCAGAGTACATCATGAGGAACGCTGGGCTGGAAGAAGTACAAGCTGGAATCAAGATTACTGGGAGAAATATCAATAATCTCAGATATGCTGATGACACCACCCTTATGGCAGAAAGTGAAGAGGAACTCAAAAGCCTCTTGATGAAAGTGAAAGAGGAGAGTGAAAAGGTTGGCTTGAAGCTCAACATTCAGAAAACAAAGATCATGGCATCTGGTCCCATCACTTCATGGGAAACAGATGGAAAAACTGGAAACAGTGTCAGACTTTATTTTTTTGGGCTCCAAAATCACTGCAGATGCTGACTGCAGCCATGAAATTAAAAGACGCTTACTCCTTGGAAGGAAAGTTATGACCAACCTTGATAATATATTAAAAAGCAGAGACATTACTTTGCCAACCAAGGTCCGTCTAGTCAAGGCAATGGTTTTTCCCATGGTCATGTATGGATGTGAGAGTTGGACTGTGAAGAAAACTGATCGCCAAAGAATTGATGCTTTTGAACTGTGGTGTTGGAGAAGACTCTTGAGAGTCTCTTGTACTGCAAGGAGATCCAACCAGTCCATTCTAAAGGAGATCGATCCTGGGTGTTCATTGGAAGGACTGATGCTAAAGCTGAGACTGCAATACTTTGGCCACCTCATGCGACGAGTTGACTCACTGGAAAAGACTCTGATGCTGGGAAGGGTTGGGGGCAGGAGGAGAAGGAGACGACCGAGGATGAGATGGCTGGATGGCATCACCGACTCTGTGGACTTGAGTCTGAGTGAACTCCGGGAGTTGGTGGTGGACAGGGAGGCCTGGCGTGCTGTGATTCATGGGGTCGTGGAGAGTCAGACATGACTGAGCGACTGAACTGAACTGAACTGAAACCATAGGCTTACTGTGCAACAGTACAATAAAGTTTGAGGGCTCAGTAGCTCAGTCATGTCTGACTATTTGAGACCCCGTGGACTCTAGCCTGCCAGGCTCCTCTGTCCTTGGGATTATTCTGGCAAGAATACTGGAGTTGGTTGCCGTTTCTTCCTCCAGGGGATCTTCCCAACCTAGGGATGGAACCCTTAACTCCTGCATTGACTGGCAAATTCTTTACCACTGAGCCACCGAAGAAGCCGCATGCATTAAGGATACCTAATTAAAAACATAGCAGCATGTCTTAAGTAAATGTATGCCATACAGTTTTTTTTTTAAGATATGGTAGATAAGGCACACCTGAGCTCTGAGCTGTGAAGTAGGTGTCATTACTAGCCATGTTTAACAAACAAGCAAACTCACGTAGTTGTTATAATCTGTACATGTAACCAAGTCAATGACTGAGCTAGGATTTTAAGCCAGCTCCTTGCCTATTGAGCCCATGTTCTTGTGTTATGACCAGTGCCCAGAACCCTCAGCTATTTTCCATTGGCCCTGAAAGGGCTATAACTTTCCATTCGAAGAATATTCTATAATGACAAACGATGGAAAGGCAGTGCCGTCCTGAGGTCTCCGAACTGCAGCAGTAGCTATCAATCACACAGCAGATAAATAGATTTCCAAAGTTTTGTGTACAATATGTTCTTGAATTTGGGCTTAAGCTCAAGCTGACATATAGTATTTCACTGCTAATGTGATCTCTTTATAGCAGAGGGAACATTCCTTTATAAAATTGTGTTGCATAACTTGTTTGCTTCCTAGCAAAACAGTTTTTGAATTTCCGTATAATTTCTGTTAAATCTATTTTTAAAGTTGAAGCTTAGGTCAAGTGCAAATATGAATATAGATTTATCCAGCACGCATAATTTGTAGTCTGTGTGGAACTGACTCATATGTCTTCAGTATCCGGCAGTCACGTGAACAGCTCTCCTGCTAAGAGTGACCTATTCATCCTTCAAATAAACATCCACAAGAGGAAGAAAAACAGTATGTACAGTTCCAAAGAAGGGACAACATATCATGCATGAGCCAATGTGCTTGGGCCAATTCTGTCAACAATCTTTGGGATTAAAATTTTCTCATTCAGAAAGCTTGTGGAAATGCTGAGAAATTCTAAATGTAAGCAATCCAAAAATACTAGGATTACATTCCTTTTTTTTTAAAAAAAGTGAATGACCAAAATGAGTAAACAGTTTTCTTGAATATCTGCAGGATTATTTTGGAATTTGTATTATTCAAAAACATATAATGGTCTATATGACATAGGGAGTTTTTCTGGTATTTCCCCTAGTTCAATTCAGAAAAATGTATTAATTTATTTCTCCCTTATAATTTATATACTTCTCAATGTCATCTGTATCTGTAGATATATAGAAGGCAAAATGCTTCAGGTATTCTATATGTGTTTTTCTATGAGAGAAAAAATAAGCCATATTCACATTAATAATTTTTTTAAATGCATATTTTATTTTCAGTAAAAATGAAGACTAATATCAACTATAGAATAAAACTGATTTTCTGGGGAGATTTTACATATTTTCAATACAAATTGACTAAAATAAGGAGGATGAACTAATGTTCTGAAAATTCATCCACCTTTAAAGTGATAAATGATTATTTTCCTGTTACATGCTATATTTACAATAATTTTAGGATAAAATTTGAAAGAATGTTTGAAGAACTTCTGGGTATATAAATGGTCTATTCTAGATGTGAACATCCCTTCCATATCATGGATTTCCATTTATGTGGGCTTTCGTAAAAGAAATGGAGAATTACACTACTTTTATTTTGGGCTTCCCTGATGGCCCAGCAGGTAAAGAATCCACCTGCAATGCAGGAGACACAGGAGATGTGAGTTCGATCCCCTACAGTAGAAAACAGCAACCCACTTCAGTGTTCTTATTTGAAAAAATCCCATGGACAGAGGAGTCTGGAGAGCTACAATCCAAAGGGTTGTGAAAGGTCAGACATGACTGAGTGACTAAGGGCACACACACACTGCTTTTTTGGTGTAAAGATATGAAGAAAATGCATTAAATAGAAGACTCTGTAGTTACTAAAATACTAAATACATAAAATATTTAAAGCAATGGGAAACAGAGTTTAATAGTCTATACACATGTGAAAGTTCATTTCTAAGGATTTATCATTGAAATTGGATGCGTATTTATATTAAGGTCATCTCATCTTGCTAGTGTATAAAATATTAAGGATTAAAAAATGGAATTCCAGGCTATCATAGCAAGATTGTCTCCAATTCAGATCTCCTTCTGACCTAGAATTTCAGGGGAAATATATCACATTTTTCCCTTTAATATTAACTTTTTTAGGTGACCAAGACATTATTTTATAAAAGTTCTTTGTGGAGGGGCGGGGCAGAGAAATAGAGAAATCTTTGTTAGATTAAAAGAGACCAAATAGACAAAATAATTAAATTGTACACATGTAGTAAATTAAGTTTTCTTAGTGTAAGCATTTTTAAAGTTAAATCACATTTCTTGTATACTTCAAATTAAAGATTCCTTTCTAAATTTTATTATGAATCTAAAATAGAAAAATAAGACCTGCTAGTAATGAAAATTTAGTATACTACATTATATTTTTTAAAGTACTAGAAATGCTTAAAATATAAACACTTGCATTAGTTAATAATTATGCAACTTGTTCCTAAATATAACTGAATATAATTAATGCTGTGGAATGGACACACACATATGTATGTGTATGTATTATTGCCTATCATTCTTACTATATATTATCTATTAATATATACCTTTTAGGGATGTTGAGTTATTTGCATAATACTATGCAAATCAAAAGACTGTGGAAGAATGAGATGAAATTTCTGTCTACATATTTCAAGCCAGATGCAGAGTACTTGCAGAAACATTCCAGTCATGACCCTACTGAAAACAATAAACTGCTTCTTAGATTTCAGCTTTGTCTGCTATGTTCATGTTGCACCAGAACCCAAACATTTCGCTGACTTTTAAAATTCAGTGTCCTGCATTCCATGGGCATATTTCAAGTTTTAACTTTAACAAACCAATATTTTAGCCAATTATTTTATAATTGCTTTTATCTTTTAACGTTTGATCTAGGTGAATATTTTCCATTCAAACATGGCTTGCAAATAGTTTTCTTCCTCCCTTGCTTTTATTCAATTTATGTCTGCTTATTTCATTTCTGAAGTCTTTTATGTCTGACCCTACATGACAATTTTATAACCACTTTACTGACTCAAGACAAATTTTTTAAAAAGTTGAAAACTGTAATGGAAATAAAGGAAGTTGAAAATGAGAGACAAAGTAAGAATACTGTGTAGAAAGGAAGAATAAACAGTTAAAGAATGATGTTATGGAAGAGTTAAAAATGTAGGCAAACAGGAAAATGAAGTCATATTTATAAATTAGAAGGAAATTTCTTGAAAAAGAAATTATGTTCCTGTTTCACGCCTCTACATATTGACCCTTGGATCTTTAACTGTTTTTTTTTTTTTCTTCAAAAATCATATGGCAATAGTCTTTTCTTACTCTCAAAGCAACTGACCTTTATCTGCTCTTCTCTGAGGACAGGCAAGGAAGTCTTCTCCCTTATATATTATTCCTAACCTTTAATTTGGCAAAAATGTGTTGCTTTTGTAGTGACTCTTTTGGCTTGTGGTAAGCCTCTTTTTGTGGTAGACTCAGAAATTCAGTGTCATGACCCAGTTTAGAAGTGTGTATGTGTGTATGTGTCAGTATTGTCTTTCTTTTTGAAACCCTGTTATAGTATATACATCCTGTAAGAGGGCATGGTGACCCACTCCAGAATCTTGCCTGGAGAATCCCATGGACAGAGGCATCTGGCAGTCCATGAGGTCACAAAGAGTTAGCCACGTTTGAAGCACCTGAGCATGAGTCCATAGTAGATACATACCTCCAGAGCAATATAGATGCCTAAAAGAAAAGATGCCTGAAAGATAAAATTATGAATTTTTGGACAGAAGAAAGCAATAATCTTTCATATATAACCTAAATACTTTAACAAAGATGGGAATTAGAAACTTAATAGGATAGTTCATTTATATTAGATACTTTTGGGGAAAAATCAAGCAACTGCACTTTTGTTTTTAACTATAATCATTAGAAAAATGTCTTTATTTGTATTTTTTAAGATAACTGCAAAGTAAAATTGAATTCATGTGAAAAGTAAAACAGGAAACAGTGAAAAGTAAAATAGCAAAAAACAGCAAATAGTAAAAACAATACCACAGAGAAGATAGACATGAATTAATGTTTTGAAATATATAAAAGGACAACAAATGCACATTAGTTAGGACTCATGGTGATGTCCAAGGCTTTACAATTGAGCTTAAAAATCGAAGTCTAACAATGTATTTCTTATAAGAAATGTGTAAGAAAATGAGAGCAATTTATTACTTAAATTTTGAAACAGCAATCTCTTTGTGAAAAGAGCAGTTTGTGGAACAATTCATAGTCATGGATTTTTAACTTTTGTCAACAGAGCATCAAACATGCAAAATAAAATCTGTTCAGTTATAGAGACTGTCAGGGTACAATTTTCATATGTTCTAACATTCCTAACTGACTAGGCAAATAAGTATTATTTAAAATATTATTAATGGGGCTATATTAAAAATATATGTTTATTCATTTAAATATTTACTGAGCGTTTACCATGTATCAGACACTCTCCATATGTGGGGGATATAACAGAAAAATTTATGACTTCATGTCACTTGTGTGTATTTTATTTAGGAAGATGGATGCTGGTGTCAGAGGCAAGATGCATGACCAAGCATCCTCCACTTATTGGTTTGGTCAATCTTATTCAAGTTCATCATCTCTTTTCCTTAGTTTTCTCATCTGAAGTATAGGTTATTTTGAGGATTAAGTATGTTTTTAAATTAAATATGTCAATAAGTATAGAGCATGAAGATCAATGTCTAGCACATTGCAAGTCCTGTGTAAAGGTTGGCTACTACCCTCTTTACTGGCATGTGAGATTAGTGCAATTGTGCGGTAGTTTGAGCATTCTTTGGCATTGCCTTTCTTTGGGATTGGAATGAAGACTGACCTCTTCCAGTCCTGTGGCCATAAATTGTTCATACTTTAGGATGGAAATTGAACCTTGAAAGTAAAATAACATAGAAATCCATAATTTCATGCTTTGGTCACAATATACTTAAACTAGAGGTTAATAAAAAACAATTTCAAACAAATATTTATAATTTAGTACTTTTGAGTGTACTCCGGGAGTTGGTGATGGACAGGGAGGCCTGGCGTGCTGTGATTCATGGGGTCGCGGAGAGTCGGACACGACTGAGCGACTGAACTGAACTGAACTGAGAGATTTTAAGATGCTTCTTTTTTCAAATATTTTTATTATTTCTCCTCAGGGACCCTTGTGTTGCTTAGTATATGTTTCTATGCTCTGTTGTCCATAATTTTTTTATATTTCAATTATTTTAATATGTGTCTATTTTCTCTGCTTGCGTTACTAATAAGATTTTTGTCAATGTCTGCCATGTTTTTATTACTTCCCATATTCCTTTTAAATGAAACATTGCACTTCAGATTCCTTTCAATTTTTCCATGTTTCTACATTTTTCATTTATTTTAGCTAGCTGACTTTTCCCCTAAATTTGCTTATCTATGGATCTCTTTGTTTCATAATATGTGGGTATTTACAATTTATTTTTGATGTCAGTTCATTATGTTTTTAACGATTCTTATAAAAAATAGGCAGATATTTAAACTCTTCTGAATCTTCCATAATATAGTTTTCTTATTTGGCAGTATGTTTGCTTATTTTGCAGCCCTTGGCAGTACTTTTCATGCCAAGTATTACACACATATTCTTGAGTGAGTTTGTTTCAAAAGCACCACTTGAAGTTGGAGGTTGGAGACAAGGTATTAACTTCTGTCAGAATGGCAGCATTTTTCTATGATGGGTTAAGATCGGACACAAAAATCTGCCATAGACAAAATTATCTTTGCTCGATTGGCTCTGATGATAACAAAAGCTTTATTATCCTTCACAAAATTATAAAATTATCTATACTCTATTACAATTGATGGATGCAGAATACCCCAATAGTTACATAGGCCAAAGGTGTTGCTGGTACTCCACTATAGCTTTGGTGACTTACAATTCCAGATTACTAGTGACATTAGAGGCTGACCTACTTCCTGAATACCCTGTGGTACAATAAATGATTTCTTTGATAGTGTTATCAAAAATCCAAAGGGGAAATCACAGGGAAAATACAAAGGTAAAACTGAAGCATAAATATATCACGTGAGTGGTTTTCCATCTTCTTTACTAGAAATAATCTACACCATTATATTGGAAATTGAGATTGGTATTTACCTAAAGTTCAATATTTGAAAATCAGGTAAAAAGGAACTATTAGTCAATTTGTGACAACATAAAGTAACGCTTTAATTGGCAATTGAATGTTATTCTGTACCCAGTACTCTCCAAATGATTAAACAGTAAAATTTGTTACCCACAATTTGCAGATGAAGAAATTGAGATACAAGCATGCAATTTAAATTATAAATATACCACATAGTTTATGTCAGAGACGGTGGCTAAATGCATGTTGTCTCCTATAGGTTCTGTGTTGTAACTCTAACAGAGGCTTGTATGAAATAGTTCAGCCTGGTCTGATGGGAAAACAAATTCACCAAAATCAGCTAATCAAAACCACTGAACCATTTTCCAGTCCCACCAACAGAACACAGGAAATTCATATCTTCATACCTTTGTCAACTTGTTATTTTCTGTTTTCCTGTTTATTTTTTTTTAATACCTGCTATTCTAATGGCTATGAGGTGATATCTCACTGTGGATTTGATTTTATTTGCATTTCCCTAATGATTAGAGAAGGCAACGGCAACCCACTCCAGTACTCTTGCCTGGAAAATCCCATGGACAGAAGAGCCTGGTAGACTGCAATCCATGGGGTTGCAAAGAGTAGGACATGACTGAGTGACTTCACTTTCCCTTTTCACTTTCATGCATTGGAGAAGGAAATGGCAACCCACTCCAGTGTTCTTGCCTGGAGAATCCCAGGGATGGGGGAGCCTGGTGGGCTTCCGTCTATGGGGTCCCCCAGAGTCGGACACGACTGAAGCAACTTAGCAGCAGCAGCACATAACTTTCTGAGAGAAATATCTCTTACAATCAGTTGCCATTTTTAGCCAGTTTTTTTTTTTTTTTAATCATCAGTAAAGATTTTGCTTAAAAATAAATTTTAAACATCAATTTCTTAAAAAAACAAATGTGGACATTTGTCTTTATGTTCCTAAAGCTTAATTTTGAAATATTTTGTTAGTTGTTACTGTTATATAGCTCAAAGGACAAAATACCTGTAAAGCAATTTTCTTTGTTAGTGTTAGATTTGTAGTCATATTAACAAGTCCTTTTTTTGATAAACTGAAATTATTTTTTGGCTTTATACGCAGAATCTTCAGTTCAGTCGCTCAGTCGTGTCTGACTGTTTGCGATCCCATGGACTGCAGCATGCCAGTCCTCCCTGTCCATCACCAACTCGTGGAGTTCACCCAAACTCATGTCCATTCAGTCAGTGATGCCATCCAACCATCTCATCCTCTGTTGTCCCCTTCTCCTCCCGCCTGCAATCTTTCCAAGTATCAGGGTCTTTTCCAATGAGTTGGTTCTTCACTTCAAGTGGCCAAGGTATTGGAGTTCCAGCTTCAGCATCAGTCCTTCCAATAAATACTCAGGACTGGTGTCCTTTAGGATGGACTGGTTGGATCTCCTTGCAGTCCAAGGGACTCTCAAGAGTCTTCTCCAACACCACGGTTCAAAAGCATCAATTCTTCGGTGCTCAGTTTTCTTTATAGTCCAGCTCTCACATTCATACATGACTACTGGAAAAACCATGTTCTTGACTAGACGGACATTTGTTGGCAAAGTAATGTCTCTGCTTTTTAATATGCTCTCTATGTTGGTCATAACTTTTCTTCCAAGGAGTAAATGTCTTTTAATTTCATGGCTGCAGTCACCATCTGCAGTGATTTTGGAGCCCCCCAAAATAAAATCTCTCACTGTTTCCAGTTTCACCATCTATCTGCCATGAAGTGATGGGACCAGATGCCATGATCTTAGTTTTCTGAATGTTGAGTTTTAAGCCAGCTTTTCAACACTCCTCTTTCAGTTTCATCAAGAGGCTCCTCAGTTCTTCACTTTCTGCCATAAGGGTGGTGTCATCTGCATATCTGAGGTTATTGATTTTTCTCCCAGAAATTTTGATTCCATCTTGTACTTCATCTAGCCCAGCATTCCTCATGATGTACTCTGCATATGAGTTAAACAAGCAGGGTGACGATATACAACCTTGACCTACTCCTTTTATTTGGAACCAGTCTGTTGTTCCATGTCCAGTTCTAACTGTTGCTTTCTGACCAGCATACAAATTTCTCAAGAGGCAGGTCGTGTGGTCTGGTAGTCCAGAATCATACTAGAAAATTATCAGTTTTACCTAATTGTCTAGATGGCAGTGAGTTGTACCACAAAAAGTCTCACATTTTCTTGCTCTCTTAAAATTTCAGTATAGATATTATCTTTGCTTACTGGTTCTTGATAGGAATATTTTTAAATAGCCTACTGATTTTTCCAAGCTACAATTAGACAATATAATTAATAGTTTATTTGATTTTGAGAACTATTCCATCAATTTCATCCCACTCTCCCTCCTAAAAAATCAAGATGAAAACATGGTGTTATGATTTAAGATTGGAAATGTTGGTTTTTGAGAATAACGTCTCTTGAGTCCATGGGCATATTAATTTATTCAACTTTGAACCCACACTTTGTTATTTCCTTTCCTTTTAGGAATTTTTCTCAGCATCACCACAAACCTGGTATAGTAAAACATGCCCACCTTCCAAACTACACTCCCATGTACTGAGAAATCCTAGGAATAGTTAATTCTGCCCCAAACCTTAGATAAAATTGTTCTTTGTTTGGCAGACCTTTCCTTTATTTTTACTTAGCTTTTCTGTATTTGACATGAAAGTAATACAACCTCATGAGATGGGTGAAGCTAGGGAAGAGGAGCCCAAGAGGCTGATGCAGTCTCTTTTGAGCCTCGCCCGCAGATATTTTCCCAGGTTAGAAAGAGTTTTCATGACTCATACTCCATTTAGTCGATGGTGCTTGGAATGTGTGTTCAGGATGACACCATAACTAGAAACTACCAATTCTCAGACTTCTCCCCAACCTGGGAGTGAGGTGCCACAGTCTCTGCTTCCACAAGATCCTTGAGTTGAATGGATACACATTAACATCTGAGAATCTTTGGAAAGTCCAAGTCACTAGGGCTAAGCCTCTCATAGGGATTTGAGATTATATAATTAGAATAATGGGCTTCTCTGGTGGCTCCGATGGTAAAGAATCTCCCTGCAATAAGGGAATGGCAACCCTCTCCAGTACTCTTGCCTGGAGAATTCCATGGACAGAGGAACCTGGTGGGCTATGGTCCATGGAGTCACAAAGAGTCAGGCATGACTTAGCAAATTTCACACACACAGTTAGAGTAATAGCCAGAGTGATTTGTTTTCCAGAGTAGTTGCTGTAGGATAAATAGTTTCCATGTCAATTCTTGGCAGTAGCAGTTAGTTTGAAATCCAGATTGCTTTTAGAAGTTCAAATTATAACCATTTTTGGGTCTTTCTTTCAGGTTCAATATATCCTCATTACTTGTTAATTCCATATTCATGAATTTGTCTCTTTGCTACTATTTATTTGTAACTCCAAAATCATTTTTTTTAAAAAAATAATAACAGATACATGCATAATGGCAAAAATTTGAGTTGCCCAACATTCCCAGCTGAGGTCAAACACAGATGCTCTGCTATCTCTTCTCGTTGCAGCTCTCATCATATAAACAAGTGTCCTTTCATGGTCTATTTGGTGATGTGTGTTTTTGCATTTGGGGACTTTTTGTTGATGATTTTGCTGCTTAAATGATCCTTAAGCATAAGGCTAAAGTGCTGTATTTTGTTCCTAGGAAAAAGAAGGCAAAAAAGAATAGATTTATAGAGAAAAATATGTGTGTTCAATAAGCTTCATTCAGGCATGACTTTCAGTAAATTTGACTGTGAGTTCAATGTTACTGAATCAGCAATGTACATTAAGATTGGATAATAAAAATACGTGATTGAAAGCTCTAGGAACCTAACCCTGTATTTTCATTAGAGCAATGGTTCAGTATTCACTAATTCATTGTTCACAACTTTATAGAATGAAACTTCTTTGAATAATGAGAATGGTATATGATTTCTCATTATCAGTTACCTACTTAGCTTATGGCTACCTGATGCAAAGAGCTGACTCATTTGAAAAGACCCTGATGCTGGGAAAGATTGAGGGCAGGAGGAGAAGGGAACGACAGAGGATGAGATGGTTGGATGGCATCACCCACTTGATGGACGTGGGTTTGGGTGGACTCCAGGAATTGGTGATGGATAGGGAGGCCTGGCGTGCTGCAGTTCATGGGGTCACAAAGAGTCGAACATGACTGAGCGACTGAACTGAACTGAACCAACTTACAAAAATAACTCCATTTAGTGTTGACTTAATAGTGTACTGTTGCTATTGACTTAATCTTGTACTGCCCAAATCTTTTTAAGATTGAGTTAATGTCTGACTTTCAAATGCTTCCTGGACAATCCTTAATGGCTTGTTCAAATCCTGTTTTCTTTTTCCTCTGGTGATTGTATAATTCAGGACAAGTTTCACGTTCAAAAAAATTTGATTCCGGAAGCATCCAAACATGTATCTATTATTTGATAAAGAGGAACACATTCTAATTTTGATCCTTAAGGCGCATGGAACAGATGCAATCTACTCTATTAAAATATGCTTTAGTTATACTGGAAATTTTATAGCTAAAAATGCTAAGGAAACAGATTGGAAGAAAAGTAGATTCTGAAGAATCATCTAAGCATAAGACACATTTTAACCTTCATGAGTTTTAGAGACAGGCCAGTGACCATCCCCCAGCTATTTTTACACCTGTGGATTGTTTAACTCTATTAGGTAATATAACATACTAAGATGTAGACTGTATTACAAGACTCTTTATAAGCTATATGCTTTTGAATTTTTTTCTTATTTACTGTTAAATGTAATTGCATTTTACAATTTAATCCTTGGGGCACTTCTTGAGGACTTTTGTTTTTACATTTGGATATATCTCTCATCAGCTTGAGATGGATTTAGATGTGGAGTGAAGAAATAAATAGCAAATATATTTATTCACTTGAAATCAGGAATTTTGAATTAGCAAAAGCAAATTGCCAGAAATAGACATTGTTTCCAGTATTTACTTATACAGTTGTAATTTAGTAAAAACTTATGTTTGTTAATCATTCAACTTATAATGATAACTAAATTTTCATATAAAACGTTCAAGGGTGAATCAACAAATACCAATTTTTTCATTCTCAGAAATATCCTATGGACAGCAAAGATCTAATATGTTTTGTCCATCAAAGCTCTTTAACTTCAGACAATGAGGGTTTGGGCAACATGGTAATAGTATCCCCTTTGCTACTTCATGATCAGAAATATGCATAGAAACAAATTCTGGCCAAAAGCATTTAAGAGATTTTTCTTAACATTTATTTTTCGTATCTATATGAGAATCATAGTTAAAAAAAAAAATGTTCCTTAAGATCACTTCTGCATTTTATGGAATAACTTGAATGACTGCATCCAAATTGCCACCACCTTGAGAAAAAGCCCATCTCAAGGCTGGAGGAAGCTAAGGGGGAAAACCTGCCTTTAATGAAATATAAAGCCACAGGTCCACTGATGCTGGAAGCTGCACAAACTATAAACAAATACAGAGAGCCTATTTTTTAGGCATGTGAACTGAAAGTTGCTCAGTTGTGTCTGACTCTTGCGACCCCATGGAATTCTTCAGGCCACAATACTAGAGTGGGTAGCCGTCTTCTCCAGGGAATCTTCCCGACCCAAGAATCACACTGGGGTCTCCTGCATTGCAGGGAGATTCTTTACCAACTTTACTATCAAGGAAGCCCTTTTTTTTAAGGCATGCCTAGGGGTTTCTGAGGGTTTCAATCAAAATCATCTTAGTAGTTTTTAAAATCAAAATATTCCTTTCCAATGACTAAGGTCTGCTACTTATTTCAATATAATAATGCTTTATAAAGATTTAGTCCTCTGACAGTCATTGCATATTATAGGCTTTTTTGTAAATTTCATCCAAAGCAAATAGAAACAAGCTTCTACCCTAAAATGTGGTAGTTTTTCCAAGAGAAAACTTTTATCTTTTTACTTCTACTACCATATGGTGGTTAGATATTGATGTGTTTTGTATTGACTTCTTTGCCAGAAACTCCTAACACACTCATACAGTTCTCCTGTGCCCTAACACTTCTTTCCAAATATGTGGTTGAAATGGAAGTTACATTTCAAAAATATATTTCCCTCCTCACAGCTTATTGCTCCAGGGATTTGCATTTAGTACAATACAAATGCAACTAGGCTATAAGTTTTGGACTTAAGACCAAGCAGAGCATGTCTGAGTCTTTCTTTGATGGTAAATATTTTTGTTTTGAGATATGGGACTGAGGAGGGGAACGTCTTTTCTGACAGTGAAGCCAATAGTCAGAGAAAACCAGAGACAAGTGAAGGAGAGAGAAGAAGTGATTTTTAATGAAAACCCTTTCCTGTCAAAATTAGGCAAAAGATATGAACAGATGTAAATACAATTTTCCATGAGGAAAATCTCTTTCCCATCTCTACACTATTCTTATGTCCTACACCACCACACTTCTTTATGGACATAGAAATTTAACATTCTTGATGTTCAAATCACACTTACTAAGTTATCTCTGACTTGTCTTTTCCCTCTCCTGTTATTTCTCTTGTTTCTGTGAGGACTCTGGGCAGCACTGGTGGTTGCTCTGGTCACTGGAAACTGAGGAAAAAGGACTGCAGCAGTAGCAAAGCAATATTAGCACACGATTAAGAAAAGAAGAGGAAACTGAAGGGTGAATATGCAACTAGTGAAAGACAGTTAGATGATCAGAACGGGAATTTTCCTAGGATGAAAATGTCTGTAAGACTTGTTTCAGAATACCTGAAAAACGTTAGAAAGACTGTCTAAAATTTCTCCAGAGAAAAGAGAAATGACAGTAAATTTCTAGGTAATCGTGAGTAAAACAACTTCATGATTGTATCCAAATGAGTATGTTTTTTCAGTGTGACAGTTATGATTGTATAATGTGAACATGGATTGTAAGCTCTAAGGATTAAAAGCAATAGGCATACAACACAGAATAAGATACATACAAACATATATGTACTGGCTAACTTAATAACAATAATAGGACTATTATAAAAGCTGATATAGAGCAAGTAGATTCCAAGTAATGGCAATTTTAAATTTATACCAGCAAAAGGAATAAAGTGTTTAAATGATGCCAGGAAAAAATAATTTAAAGAATTTCAATATTAATCATGACAACAGGGAAATGTATTTTACATTATTTTACATGAACAACAATTATAGCTTCAACATCACATACACATACATGGGAACACACACATACATGCGAACACACACATACATACACACACACACGTTTGGCTAGTCTTTGGACCATAATGAGTAATAAACTATTAACATAGTTTAATTTATTTATGCCACACACTCTCAATTCTTTCTATATTTATGACCTTGTATTGGGATCTAAGGGAAAATGCTGATAAAAAATGTAACGATTTCATCCTCAAGCAGTGTGTTTTCTTCCTGGGGAGAAAGTTAAATAACAAGGTGTATATGATGCAGTTTGTCTGTTTTTACTTTCTAACAAAACGAAAGTTGAGAAAGGATGAAGGGTAATTACTAGACAAGGATTCTTGATCAAAATTATGCCCAGCAAACAGTTTGAGTTTATGTAGGGGTGAGTCAATTAAGGACTAAAGACAATAAATAAGGAAGTGACAGCCACCCTTTAAAAAAAAGTCTGGAAAAGAATGAGTGGTGGTGAAAAGAGGCAGGGGAGAAAATAATGAGACAAAAGCGTTTTGCAGGAAAATCAGATCAAGGCAGATTTTGCAATGCCTGTAACACAGAATTTGTAATCTAAGAGTAAGGTAATCAGAAGAACAGTTTCAAGCATGGAAGTGACATTAAAATGTTTGTTCAATAGAAAAACCATTTTGAATTAACATTTCTAGAAGCCAGATGGAGATTACTCTGGGCCAAAATAACAGGATATTGAAAAAAATGTAAAAACCAGGCTTTTAATGCATCACTGAGATGATGAGAAAGCTAGAAATCCATAAATATTGAAAATATTTTAAAACTTCAAAAATTAATATATTTTTGTATGAGACATCTCCATAAAGAAAAACAATAGAAAAGAAAATAGAAATCTACTTTTCAGAAACAACAGCAAGGAAATTTACCTCACTGTTCACATTGTATAAAGGGAACAAATGACATAATCATAATAATCAGCTGGTTACTACAAGGAAATGCATTAGGAAATTGTGGCCATTTTTAGAAAGTATAATATGCCATAAACAGCAGAATTAACTAGAACACCACCTCTGTGTCAACAAATCTTTAAGAGGAGAATTTAAATTCAAATGCTGTCAGGTTAATATGAAATTCAATTGGTTGAAACAAATGCAAATCCTTTCTTGAAGAACATTACAAAACTTCAGTTTTATGTCAGAAGTATATAGTACTGTGCTTTATTGTTTTCTCAAAATTCTCATGCATTTAGTTGTGCACCATACCTTTTTATCTTACATTTTATTAGTTCTTTTGTTCTACAACTGTGTCTGATGATCAGATGTGATGATCTATGGAGATGAGATATGAAATGAAGAGGATTTAAGGCTGGACCAATGGACAAATCTACAAAGCTTACTGATAAAGAATTACAAACTTTGGAATGATACACCAGTTTGAAAAGTGATGCGTGGTATCTGTCTTACTGTTAAAGCTTTGTGTCAGTGGGTATTACATGGGCTGACAGTCCAATTTGGCATAGTTCTTAAGGTTGTCTGTGGGAACTCAAAGTGCAAAAATTTGCCAGAAAAATTAAAGAAACTTATTTTATGACTCACAGTCATTTGGCAGATAATGCTACTGATAACTTTACAGTTGATCCTTAAACAACGTGAAGGTTAGGGGCACCAACCCCTGCACAGTCAGAAACCTGTGAACTGCTATTTCTGCCTCAGAAGGTAAAGATTTAATAAAGGCTCACATAAGCGCAGGAAGCTGAAACCGTTTCCATAGAATCAGGACAAATGTTGTAGTTCTTTTAATGTCCCATAGTATTATCTCCAATCAAACACAAACTTTGCCCCACACTTAATTAGAGATCTGTAAAATGAAAATATAGGTATTATATTTATTGAAAAAAGTCAGTGTATAAGTGGAGACACATGATTCAAATCCCTCTTCTTCAAGGGTCAACTTATATGGCTTTTAGAGTCTGAAAATAAAGTTTTCATTAAAAAGTTCATCCTGTAAAAGGGAATCAAGCTATTTAGTAGCAGAGACTGTTGTCCAGGATATGATAAATGACAGAGTTGTCAAAAACCTGATAATTCCAGCATGTAAAATTATTGGTGTTGTTCAGTTGCTAAGTCATGTCTGACTCTTTGTTCATATATTGCCACATACAAGGCTTCCCTGTCCTTCTGTCTCCCAGACTTTGCTCAAATTTGTGCCCATTGAGTCAATGATGCCATTCAACCATCTCACTCTCTGTCACCCTCTTCTTCTCTTTCCTTCAATTTTTCCTAGCATCAGGGTCTTTTCCAGTGAATCAGATCTTCTCATCATGTGGCCAAAGCATTGGAGCTTCAGCATCAGTCCTTCCAATGAGTATTCAGGGTTGATTTCCTTTAGCATTGACTGGTTTGGAGTCTGTCCATGGAACTCTCAAGAGTCTTCTCCAGCACCACAATTGAAAAGCATTAATTCTTCAGCTTTCAGCCTTCTTTATGGTCCAACTCTCAAATCCGTACGTGACTAGTGGGCGTGACAACTATTACTAGCTATGACAAACCTAAACAGCATATTGAAATGCAGAGATATCACTTTGCCAACCAAGGTGCATAAAGTCAAAGCTGTGGTTTTTCCAGTAATCATGTAAAATTATAGTGAGGAAATTGCTAAGACAAGATGCTGAATGAAAATCTGAAAGGCTCTTTTCTCAAGGACTGTGATCACCAATGTATTCATGATATGTCACAGAACATTGGAGAAGGCAATGGCGCCCCACTCCAGGACTCTGGCCTGGAAAATCCCATGGATGGAAGAGCCTGGTAGGCTGCAGTCCACGGGGTCTAGAAGAGTCAGACATGACTGAGCAACTTCACTTTCATTTTTCACTTTCATGCATTGGAGAAGGAAATGGCAACCCACTCCAGTGTTCTTGCCTGGAGAATCCCAGGGATTCCGGTGGGCTGCCATCCATGGGATCACACAGAGTCGGACACGATTGAAGCAACTTAGCAGCAGCAGCAGCAGCAGCTCAGAATATTGGATAGGTTTTATATTATTGCTGTTCAGTTTCTCAGTCATGTCCAACTCTTTCTGGCCCCATGGACTGCAGCACATCAGGCTTCCCTGTCCTTCACTATCTCCCGGAGTTTGCTCAAACTCATGTCCATTGAATGTCCATCCCATTCAACCAATCTCATCCTCTGTTGTCCCCCTTCTCCTCCTGCCTTTGATCTTTCCCAGCAAAGAGTCTTTTCCAATGAGTCAGTTCTTTACATCAGGTGGCCACGGTATTGGAGCTTCAGTTTCAGTATCAGTCCTTCCAATGAATATTCAGGGTTGATTATTTTAGGGTTTACTGGTTTGAATTCCTTGCCATCCAAAGGACTCTCAAAATTATTCTCCAGCACCACAATTCAAAGACATCAATTCTTTGGCGCTTAGTCTTTTTTTATTATCCAGCTCTCCATTCCATAAATAACTATTAGAAAAACCAAAACTTTGACTACATGGACCTTTGCTGACAAAGTAATGTCTGTTTTTTTTTTTAATATACTGTCTAGCTTTGTCATAGCTTTTCTTCCAAGGAATAAGTGTCTTTTAATTTCATGGCTGCAGTCACTATGTGCAGTGATTTTGGAGCCCAAGAAAATAAAGCCTCTCACTATTTCCATTGTTTCCCCATCTATTTGCCATGAAGTGATGGGACCAGATGCCATAAGCTTCATTTTTTTGAATGTTGATATGTCACAGGACATTGAAGAGATTTTATATAATAACCTAGGAAACAAGAGCTGAATAGTGATTCAGGTTGATGAGTCAACAGATGCTATCAGTAATATCATTCTGTAACATTTGTAATATGTGTAAATGGTGATGAATCTTATTATAGGTTCCCCTGTGCAAAGAGTGTTCTCTGAAACAAGCAAAAGGCTACATGTACTTGGTGTTTAATCTTTATAACTTGGACAGAAGTTCTATCTTGAAGGAAGTGCATTGGCATATCTGCAGAGTTATCCCATCAGTGATTGGCTCACATCTGTAATAAATCCAGAGTCCCAACATTGTCATAAAACAATGCTATGTTCACAGATATGTTCTGATGTTTAAAAAATGCATGAAAATGAAATATTAATAAATAGAATGGTCAAATTTATTAAACCAAGAACTCACTCAAAACTCTTTAAAAAATTGTATAAATCAAACCAAGAAAACTCAGGCAAAGAATATATATACACAAAATATATGCATCTCATGTTACACTAAGCAATCTTGTGGTTTATTAGAGAAACAGTTACGGATAGGATGTTAGAACTGAAAGGGAAGTTATAGGAACACTTTCAAGAAAATTGTAGGCCAACCTTGGCTGAGGACTTTAGATAAAAAATGACTGCAGAAATGGGCCTAACTGGCAGACATTTTTCATCACATGATCCAGTTTAACAATTCCTATTACAAGTCATTTTACTTCAAATGATAAGATTTCTTTATTTAAAACTGAAAAAGTTATATATTTGCAAAATTATGTTGTAAAAGAAAATCTTGAAATAATTCCACTGTTGCTTGGATTTGGAGTGAAAAAGAATGAGTGGTGGTGGTGGTTTAGTCGCTAAGTCGTGTTGGACTCTTGGGACCCCATGGACTGTAGCCCACCAGGCCCTTTCGTCCATGGGATTTCCCAGGCAAGAATATTGGAGTGGGTTGCCATTGGAGAAAGAATAGGAACAAGGCAAAAAGCTTATTGAAAACCATCTGGAGAACTACAGAGCAGCACTAAACAGAATTTTGTCTTCCTCTCAACTCCAATATATGACAGAGTGATAGACCCATTCACTGATACTTCTGTTCAGTCTGCGAACTTGACTTTGAAAGAAGAGGAAGTATTTTGTGAGCTGCAATCTGGTGAGACACTCAAGATTAGAGTTAATCTGCTTCTAGACAAGTTCTATAGGAGAAGGCAACAGCACCCCACTCCAGTACTCTTGCCTGGAAAATCCCTTGGATGGAGGAGTCTTGTGGGCTCAGTCCATGGGGTTGCTAAGAGTCGGACACGACTGAATGACTTCACTTTCACTTTTCACTTTCCACTTTCAAGCATTGGAGAAGGAAATGGCAACCCACTCCCATGTTCTTGCCTGGAGAATCCCAGGGACAGGGGAGCCTGGTGGACTGCCGTCTGTGGGATTGCACAGAGTCGGACATGACTGAAGCGACTTAGCAGCAGCAGCAGACAAGTTCAATAGCTCTGTGAAGAAGATCCCTTATGTCAGAAGAAAGCACTGAGAATTTTCATGTAGTTTTCCCTTCCAGTTTTATTAATTTATGATTGACATGCAACACTGTATACATATAAGGTGTACAGCATAATGATTTGATTTATATCATGGAATGATGACTACAGTAAGTTTAGTATCTCATAGAGACACAAAATTAAGGGGGGGAAATGGAATTTTTTCCTTAGTGATGAGAACTCTTAAGATTATTCTCTTAAGAACATTCATATACAGTATACAGCAGTGTTAATTATATTTATCATGTTATGCAATGTATTTCTAGCATTTATCTTATAGCTGGAAGTTTATATCCTTTGACCGCCTTCATTCATTGAGGAAGTTTTTAACTTCTTTCATGTATATTCAAACTTCTTGTTTAACAGTCATTGAGTGTAAGGACAGAAATTTTCTCATTTCTGTCAAAAATTAAAATCATGTGTTAGCTGTAAATCTGAATCATCATTAAATAACTGTGCAGCAAATAAAAGCACACATTTTATACTATGTAAGAGACATTCTTTATAGCTGATTTCAGAATAACTTTTATGTGTATATAGAATAATTAAAAAGATTATGTAACCAACAAATAAGCATAACAGTTTATAAGTGACATATTGAGTACAATCATATCACATAAAAATGTTTTTTTCAAAGACATTAAATTATATCTTATACTGTAATTTTAATTTCATGACTTTGGTTTATGGTTTTAGTTTTACCATTCATATCAATCCCTTTCATATTGTAACATCAAATAATATTTAATTAAAATACTTGCTTAAATATTTATGAGTTATAAAATATTTGAAAAGGAAATAAATTGTCAAAAAAGGTATACTAAGCTTAATACTTCCTTTTTTGTTTTTTGAGAAAACTTGGTTGAAAAGTCATTTTTCAACTTTAAGAAGAAGGGAAAAAGGACAACTCTTGTATACATTTTAGAACAGGACTTCCCTGGTGGTTTGGACAGTAAAGCGTATGACTACAACATGCCAGGTTCATACATAACCTTAGTAGAATTCTAAATAGTAGAAATCTGTGGCAAACCTTTTAGGACAAATAAGATTGGATTAATAAGTTAATTAAAGAGGAAGAAAAACAGGAGTATCTACTATCTACATTATTTTTTTAGTAGTAGAAAGGAAAAAATCATACAAAAAATAGTATGATAACAAATGGGGCTACAGAAAAATATCACTCTATTCAAAAAGGATTTACGACTATTATTGGATTATTATATTTGTAATTTATTAACTATGCTACATAACAATTGCAAATATAGTGAAATTTTTGCAGGAATCCCTTGAGATATGTCAAGGTTCTCTCTTAGGAAAAAAAGATCGGGAATGGCTGCTAAAATAGTTGTAACTGCAAGCATATCCATAATCATATAAATGAAAATGAAATAAGCCTTTCAAAATGAAGTTCAAAGTGATAGAAAAATATAATCTATGAATGTACTATAAATGTAACTTTTATTTCAAAAGACAACCCTAAAATGTAAGGGTATAAAAAATAAAACTTCAAAGGTTATAAAGATGTATATAAAGCAGAAACTAAGTGAAAGATGCTGCTGTGGACAAATCAATATCAGACTAAAAAAATCACTTAAGTAAAACTGTGATGACTAATGATAAAAACGATCACTCTTTTTTATCTTGGTTAAACTCTTATAATGGTTAAACTTTTAATTCACAAGTGAGTTTGATGTTTCTAAATGTGGATATAGCTAATAATATAACTTGATAATATTTAAAGTGCAATTTGCCAGAAATTCAAGAAAATGACATAAAATCTACTAATTTAGTGAATATTTTAAAATACATATCTTAGGAATTGATAGTTCAAATTGATAAAAATAATCACAAATGATACAGGAGACTTCAACAGGATAATTACCAAGACTGAACTAAAAGTACTCACCAGTTAGAGAATATGCAAAATCAAAGAGCACTCAAGGAACACTGGATACCGAATAATGTAACAGCCCAGAAAGCTAGCATCAACGAATCAACAATACCAAATAATTTTGCCAAAATATAGACTGTATATTCTGAGCACAATATGTATATGTGTGTATATATATATATATAATATATATACTTACATTATATATTCTAGAAGTTCCAAATTTCCTTCTTGTTTAGAGTTAAATTCCCAAGAAAAAAAGACTGTATACTGTACAAGGGTGTTCATAAAATATTCATAACTTAGAACCAAAAAGCTAGAAATAATTCAAATATTTATCAGCAATAATAATGATAAATAAATTGTAGCACTTCCTTTGGATGAGCTACAGGACTGAAATTCTGCTACACAAACTTGCATGAATCACACAGATGAAATTATAAGCAAATAATGTCAGGTCAAAAAATTATATATAAATGTGGGGAAAAGTATCCAGAAAGCTTCTGGAGGACTGAAAATGGTTTACATATTGATCTAAGTGGTGATAGTCAAATGGACATTTAAATTTGTATATATCTATTTAAGATGAGCACTTCCGAAATATTATTCTGTAACAAAAATAAACTCATTGGTCAAACAAGGAATTGTAATAAAAGTTGGAAAATACTGAAAGTTGGGCAAAGTAAAATTACTTGGTAAAAGTTTATAGAATGCAAGGATTTGGAATAATTCAAAACCAAGTAGGACCCTAAATATAAGGGCAAGTGAAAGTCACTCAGTCACGTACGACTCTTTGTGACCCCACGGACTGTAGCTTACCAGGCTCCTCTATCCATGGAATTCTCCAAGCAAGCACACTGGAGTGGGTAGCCATTCCCTTCTCCAGGGGATCTTTCCAACCCAAGGTTTGAACCCAGGTCTGCATTGTGGACAGAGTCTGTATATCTGAAACACCAGCGCAAAGGGTAACACAATAGGATGAAAAGCATATGTTAGTGATTAATAAAGGCAACATTATTTTTATTCTTTAATAAAAAACATAGTTAAAACTCTAGCAAAATTAATAAATAAAAAAGCAAAAGCAAAAGATATTTCTCAGGGTATAAAAGGATGTATAGATTTTAAAAGCAGCTAAGAGTAAATGTATAATGATACAGTGTTATAATACATTGAATCAATTAATTTTAATAGTAAACAGAACTAATTAAATTCTCAGGAAAAGTGCAATTTACCAAAACTTATTCAAGAGTAAATAAAATAACTGGATCATCAAAAATAAATAAAATAACAAGAGTAAGCAAAATAATCTTTTAAATAATTCAATCAGTTATTGAAAATTTCTCTAGAAATGAATCATCACGCCTAGAAAGCTTTTTAGGGAATGTTTTCAAACACTGAAGGAATCATGAATTATAATTTCACACACATTCTTTTAAGGAATAAACAAGAAGAAACACTTTTAAACTCATTTTATTGGACAATAAGACTTTGAAATTAATATTAGTTAAAGACAGTAAAAGAAAATTATTGGCCAAATACATTTATGAGTATAGATACACTATCATAAAAATTAATGAAATAATTCATCAATTCATTTAAAATTAGTGCATTATAATAGTCAAGTTAGATTCATACAGGAATTTCAGATTGAGTTAACATTAATAAATAATCAGTAGGTGAATTTACTGTATTAAAAAATAAAAGAAAAATAATATTACCTCAAAATATGCATGAAATATATTTGGCAAAATTAAATACGTATTATGATTTAAAAGGAAAGCTTCTTTTAGATAACTAATTAAATTCTCCTACTATGAGAGTGCATTTCCGTAGTTCTTTCACATTTCCGTATATTTTACTTTATGAATTTTGGTGGAATGTAAATAGGTATGTAATATTTTAAATCTTAGGACTTGAACGGTTTATAATTTTAAATATCTCATTTACTGACTGAACATTTCAGCTTTATTTTGGATAACATGTTTGCCCATTTCTTTTCTTTTTTTTACCTTTCTGTGTCGAGTTGGATTTTGACTTTCCTTTATTCCAGTATGGTGATATTTGTGTTTTAATTAGTTTCAGAAGCCACTGAACTTTATTTTATTTTTTTACAGTGGAAAGAGAATGTTATTCTAATTTTTTATGTCAATTTTACTTTCACTTTAATATTTGTATCTGAGTTTATAACTCACATTCTCTCAATTTTTTTTCTTTCTGTCTGATCTATTTTTCTACTTGATCAGCTTTTTCTGTAATAACCAAGTATTATTATTTATTTGTCATTACTATTACTATCATCATCATCATTGTCATCACTTAGTGTTTCTTCTGCAATATTGTCTTATTTATACCTTTAGTTATACCATTGTTTCAGGGTTTATCTTCTGTAACATAATATGCCTCTACTTATTAAATTCTTATATAAAGCAGTCCTCTCTTCCTGGAAAATGCCAGCATTGGAGAACCACTTAAATGCATTAATCCTTCTTCCACCTTTTGTGCTATCATTGCCATGTATTTTATTGCATCACATATCGGAAGCTTCACAAGACAATGCGATGCAGTCAGTATGCAATATATTTACCCTTCTCATTGTTTCTCCTTCCGTTCTTGCTTCCTGTGCTTCCTTATGGGACCATTTATATCTGCCTGAGGAAATCCATTTGTCAGGCTGCAGCTAGGAAACAGAAAGCATACTAGTAACTGGAGCGGCGAGAAGTTAATATCAATATGTGTCAATTATGAAAAGAGGTTAGAAAAAGAACATTAAGTAATTCTGAAGTAGAAAACACAGAAAACAGCTATTACCTCTAGGGCTGAGGGGGAGAGTGAACAAGAAAATAATTAAAAACCTAAATGAAGCCTTCCTTGCTAATACAGAGACACAAGCATTTTTGGCAAGGAAATGACTACCATAAAAACATGCAGATTGACAGTGGTAAAGAAAGTCGCTGGAGGTCATAAGCAAATCCCACGTGGTAGTGAAAAATCTTTCAAGAGGGCTTGGCCACAGTTGTTCTGCAGGAGTGACCTGCTTGGTGACAAAAAAGAAGTGTCTTAGATGGTGACCACTGCTTTTCTTATGGACAGCTGAAGTGAGCACTACCAGGCTCCCAGATGCCACTGTCTTGGCGCCCGGGTTGAAAAACAGCACAGTACATACAGGAAGGAAGTGTCTTTCCACCTCTCTGGTTTAATAATAATAACAAAACGGTCTTTCAAGGACCATTTCTTAAAGGACCCTGACAAAGGTGGAATATCTATGAGGTCTAGTTCTAACACCACATAGAAGAATGATGAATTATGAGATGAAAGGCATTTTTGTTAATGAGTATGGTCCGCCCTTTTGGCTCTCCAGTTTCCAAATGCAGCCATCATACAATGGGAATTTCCGAAAAGCAAATAAGCATCTCTATGATTGCATCTAATAAAAAAGTGTTATCCATTATACTGTGTGAAATCCTGTCCCTCTCACTAAAATAATGACACACAGAGTTCCAATAGTCATTAATGGATATATTAATTACTAATCAAATTCAGTTACAATTCCATAAATTTTCTGTTATCTGAAAACTAAATTTTAAAATAGCCACTAATATATCATTTATAGAAATATAAGAAATAAAAGGAAAGGGAAAGTATAAGTAATATACACTAGCAACTATACACATAATCTGCAAAAGGAAACTGTACAAAATAACCATAGTCCATATTTCAGTAAATGATGCTAGTGGTAAAGATACCACCTGCCAATGCAGGAGACAAAAAAGACTCAGGTTTGATCCCTGGTTCAAGAAGATCCCCTGGAGGAGGGCATGGCAACCCACTCCAGTATTCTTGCCTGGAAAATCTCATGTACAAGAGGAGCCTGGCAGGCTACAGTCCATAGGGTCACAAAGAGTTGAACATGACTGAAAGTGACTTAGCACATATATTTCAGTAAATGGCCGTGTCCATTGTTAATATTTTTGACTTCTTTTTTCTATAAACTTTCTCTATGCCACAAAGCTCCGGAAAAAAAAAATCAGCTTGTAAAGATTTTAGTAGTGTAACTAAACTGTCATTCTGAAGGAAGTGAGTCCTCAAAATGCCTACCTTTTTTATTTTTATTTTTGCTTATCCTATCATCAATCTTTACTACTTGATAGAAAATACTAAAAGGTACTGCAGATTCCTCCATGTGTCCCATACTTATTTCTCTTTGCCCCCATAATAAAACTGGAAATCTATTTCATAATCACTATCAATCAGCCAAACCAGAAAAGTAAACCCCTTTTTTCTGTGCTGGGTTGGTTTCTTAAGTAAAACAAAATGACAAGGTGGAAATCTCATCTTCCAATTCAATAAAACCACTCTTGTCTAGCTAGTGGGTAGCCTACCTCCATGAGGAACAAAGAATTCCACACCAGCATAACTCAAATAATACAGTCTCCTCACCCCATTTTACATGACTGCATGGCAAGATGAAAGGTTTTGTAGGGGCAGGAATTTTTTCTTCAAGTTTGTGTGCCAGTTCTATGCATGCCCTTAGTGCAAATGTGAGTGTTTCCAGATCACCAGATCACTATTGTCCTACTGATCCTTTCTGTATGCAGGATACCCACAAAACACTTTAAAATTGTACTAGATGGAGTAAACTGCTTTGGTTTTTGGTCTTTAAATTTCCCTCTCAGAGGATATTATTCAATATCTCTACCTACCAACAGAGGTATTGTAGTGATAAAAGATAAGATGCAGGCAGCAGGTTAAATATATGAAAGATAGGTTAGTGGAGATAGGTAACACTGTTACATGCTTGGCTGTAAATTCTGAGAAAAGAAATGGTAATGGATTAAAGAAATTTGTTTCTCTGCGGATGTTGGGGGGGCATGTTTATGTGGTTAATTTTAGACAAATGAGAGCACTTATTTTCTGAAGAGAAATGATTAGCGTAGGAAAGATTAAAAATGGGGACGGGGATAGTAATCTATGACAAACAAGTTCTTGCAAACTTAGAAAGATGAAAAATTTAAATTATAGGGGAAGGAATATGTTTACACATGTGGAAAGAAGACTTTTTACTGAGGTTACACATGCATAAGCCAAAATGTTGGTTGTTGTTCAGTCACTCTGTCATGTCCTGTTCTTTGCAAACCCAAGAACTGTAGCACGCCAGGCTTCCCTGTCCTTCACTATCTCCTGGAGTTTACTCAAACTCATGTCCATTGAGTCGATGATGCCATCCAAGCATCTCCTCCTCTGTCACTCCCTTTCTGGGTTTGCTTTTCTACAAATGAATTATTAGTAGCAAATTAGTGTTACTGAACACTCATACCAATTATTCTATTATTGGTCAATATATATTTTATTTCTTCTTTACATATTTAGTCAATCATTTATCATTCATCAGTCCATTTGTTTAACAAACATTTCTTACTTACTTACAACACATTAGCAAATGGGGACTTTAAAACCTTGATGGCTACTATCTCCAAATCTATGGAGAAATCAAACATGCTGTAAAGAAACAAAGTAAAATCTGAAATATATGAAGAGAGTAGTGAAAAGTTAAGTATAAAGTATTGTCAAAGCCTGCTGCTGCTGCTGCTGCGTCACTTCAGTCGTGTCCGACTCTGTGTGACCCCATAGACAGAAGCCCACCAGGGTCCCCCGTCCCCGGGATTCTCCAGGCAAGAACACTGGAGTGGGTTGCCATTTCCTTCTCCTAGGATGGATCAAATGAATTGGGAAGCTGGTGAGGGGCAAAAGTGGAAAACAATGCTTCTTTTCTTGGTGAATAAGCTGCTGCTGCTGCTGCTGCTGCTGCTGCGTCACTTAGCTAGGAATCCAATTATCAAGTTTGACAACAGAGTCTGATTTTCCAACAGTGTTTTGTGCAACCGTGGGTTAATTCGGGGCTTTTACAAGCTGCTACAGAGAAAAGTATAAAATTATATAGCAGGATACAACATTTTCATTCATCCAAAGCAAGTAGACTTTGATTTTTTTTATAAATGGAGTCTTGCATAAGATTTGATATAATAGGTATTTCTGCC
Source organism: Moschus berezovskii (assembly GCF_049115385.1). Taxonomy (NCBI): domain Eukaryota; kingdom Metazoa; phylum Chordata; class Mammalia; order Artiodactyla; family Moschidae; genus Moschus; species Moschus berezovskii. Next base: position 85,685,522 of record NC_142469.1, on the reverse strand, counting down.
ATTTAAATAAAAACATTTTAATATATCTTCCTTAAGAATTTTTAAGAAAGAAAATGGGATGCCAAGGCATTAGTATACTTCTCAGATAATTTTTAAACAGATTAGATTATTTCTGGTTTCAAATAATCCATATGATTACTTCATATGGCAGAGTTAATAAAAAATTGTATTTCTTAACATACAAGGCTTCCCAGGTGGCGCTAGTAGTAAAGAACCCACCTGCCAATGCAGGAGACACTGAAGACACAGATTCGATCCCTGGGTTGGGAATATCCCATGGAGAAGGAAGTGGCAACCCACTTCAGTATTCTTGCCTGGAGAATCCCATGGACAGAGGAGGCTGGCAGGCTACAGTTCATGGGGTCACATAGTTTCAGACGTGACTGATCAACTAACACTAACATAAGAGGTACAAACTTGAGAAAAACAGACTGGAAAGAAAAAATAAGTCCTTTAATATGTTTACTTGCACACAGAGTCGGACACGACTGAAGTGACTTAGCAGCAGCAGCAGCAGCAGCAGCTTTGATTTTGTTGCCCATTTAAAATAAATTGTAAATGCATATGAATAAAAGTAAGGAAATATAATTCTCTAATTTACACAGTTTAAATTCTTTAATTTTTAAAATATGAAATGTCAGAGTTTTAATATTATTTTTAAAAGCAATGTTTTGAGTGAAGAATGCAAAATGCAGCTGGAAAATTATTACACTGAAATGTTTGAATATCTTTGAGAGACAAAAATAAAGTAAATGTGCTAACGAGGAAATAGTGCCAGCTACAATTCTAAGAGCAGGGAATGTGATATGCAGAAATGTATGATAATTAGGAATGTGAGTCATTTTAATGTCAAAATTGAAAATTGAATCATATTACAGTTATTAAAGTCAAAAGTTACGGTTCCTTAGTAACACCTTCCAATTCACATTGCCCACATGTACTATTTTCTCTTCCTGTTTGGCTTATCTTGGCTCCTGTTTGGTTTATTTTGGCTTTGGTCTTCAGCCCTACAATCTGAATTAACATTGTATTGTTCTGGTTTTCAAAGATTGCCTTTTGTTTATTCATTAAAAATGAAATTATAAAAATGTTTGTCAGACAGTTTATCTTTGGTTCCTAAATATGTGTGTTCTAGCAATACTGTGTAGGTGAACTTCATTTTGAAAGCAATTTTTTTAAATAGGTACTTCATTTTTTTGTTTGTATTTAGAAAGTACAAAATTCCAGGAATCATGGGCAAGAGATAAAAGTGGCTGAACTGAAATGGGCTTGATCATCTTTTCAGCATTGGGAAAGATATTGAAATTGCTTCATTTGGGCGCTTTAACTGACAAAAAATAGTAAGCAAAAAAAGAAAAAAAACAACCAGCAGTTTTTCATTGTTCTCCCTGGGCAAATTCCTGTCTTAGTACAATACTTTCCCCTCTTCTTCAGTGTTTTCTGAGAAGGAGAATAATTTTAATCTAAATAGCTCAGTGGCTTCCCAGGTGGCATGGTGGTAAAGAATCTGCCTGCCAATACAGGAGACAAGGGTTCGACCTTTGGGTTAGGTAGAGCCTCTGGAGTTGGAAATGGCCACCCTCTCCAGTATTCTTGCCTAGAAAATTCCATGGACAGAAGAGCCTGGTGGGCTACAGTTCATTGGGTTACAAAGAGTCAGATAAGATTGAGCACACATGGACACACACACACACACACACACAAATATCTCAGTAAATCTTAATATTTCATAAGTTTACTTCCTCAGATACTGGAATCTTAGGAAGATGAAAAGGGGATTTTTTTCAATGTTTGTAAATGAAATATATCTGGTTCTACTTAAGTGTAGCTGAGGTACGTTATGAATAGTAAAATAGTCACCCTTATACACCTCCTCCACTATACTGCAGTCTGTCAAGTGTGAAACAGCATTACATCTTAAAAAAGAAAAGTACACATCTTAATTAAAATTATCTTATTTCTAAAAAATGCTAACCATCGTCTAACAAGGCAGGATTGTCAAAAATCTTCAATTTGTAAAATATGCAATATCTGTGAAGTTCAATAAAGCAAAGCACAATAAATTTAGGTTTGTCTGTAAATGTATCAAAGTTTTAAAAAAATGAAAATATGAATTCTGTTTCTTTCTACTCTTCTAGTCAGGAATGTTTCCTGAAAGTGGTTTCTGAAAACACCTACTATGTTTTAAACATTTATAATATTAGATAGAGCATTCCGGACTCAGGCTGTAAAGAATCTGCCTGTAATGTGGGAGACCTGGGTTTAATCCCTGGCTTGGGAAGATCCTCTGGAGAAGGGAACATTATCTTACATTAGATAATGATCATTCTACTTATCTTTGTGTGTAGTGGCAATGCATGCAAGGTTTAGATTTAAAGCTATGGGAAGAAAGATTTGGATGAAGGAAACATCATCACAGTGGTTCCAATTTTTCTTGGTGGAATAACATTCATTAAAAAATTAATTTAATGAACCTTAAGGATTAATGAGAATTAGATACTATACTAGTTATGAAACTGGAATTGGCCAATGTAGTTTTCAGTTTTGAGCTTTGCTGTTAACCCATTAGGATCACTGATCCCTTTGGATTCATAAGTAAAAAACTGTACCTGGCTTAAATTAGCTTTCTCTTTTATTTGAGAATAACAAGAAGAAGAATTCAGTGCTCAAATAATATTGACCCCATAAAACTCTCAAAAATTTTCCTCAGGAAACATTTTTAGCCACTTTGAACAGGATTCAACGGCTGCTCTTAAGGGCCTTTTATATAATGATCAATATATGCATAGAGAATTGATACCAATTCACTTATTTCAAGCCAGCCAGAAAAACAGATCAATAAATCATGAACTTTTCTTTGCTTCTTCTCTCAACTTTAACAAAACAATTATTCCAGCAAGTAAGTCAGCAGCAGTATTGACTCTGATAAAGCTGTTTCTGGGGTCAGAATGTTCTGAAGTTGAAAGAGACCCCTGAGAACATGCATTTATGTTCAAGCGCTAAGGGAGAAAAATATTAAAACTGATATTTTGTACTCTCTTCTAGCACTGAGCATCAGGAGATGATGCATTTTTCCATCAAGAAATGTTATGGTAATTAGCAGGGGAAAATAAGATATTTGTATCACTCACTTCCTCTTTAGAAGAGACTGTGATAGCAATACAATTCTTATTAAGCTCTGCTGCTTATAATCTAGGTGAATTAATATAATTTAATAAGTAATCATCATTTTATATAAATCAGATATAAAATTATGGCAATTTTCCCCTAAAATAAGGTAATACAAATAACATGATATAGTATGCTTTTAACAAATATTTAGTCATATAGAGAGAACCATTTCATTGCCTGAGATAAACTTAAAAGGTTATGATGTTTGATCAAAACTTCTACATTAAATAAGCTGATATTCTATTTTGTTCCATTGATCTATCCACGCACCTATGGACACCTTATCTTTGACAAAGGAGGCAAAAATATAAAATGGAGAAAAGACAGTCTCTTTAACAAGTGGTACTGGGAAAACTGGAGAGCTAAATGTAAGACCAGAAACTATAAAACTACTAGAGGAGAACGTAGGCAAAACACTCTCCGACATAAATCACAGCAGGATCCTCCAAGACCCACCTCCCAGAATATTGGAAATAAAAGCAAAAATAAACAAATGGGACCTAATTAAAATCAAAAGCTTCTGCACAGCAAAGGAAACTATAAGCAAGGTGAAAAGATAGCCTTCAGAATAGGAGAAAATTATAGCAAATGAAGCAACTGATAAAGGATTAATCTCCAAAGTATACAAGCAGCTCCTGCAGCTCAATTCCAGAAAAATAAATGACCCAATCAAAAAACGGGCTAAAGAACTAAACAGACATTTCTCCAAAGAAGACATAAAGATGACTCACAGACACATGAAAAAAGGCTCAACATCCCTCATAATCAGAGAAATGCAAATCAAAACCACAATGAGATACCATTTCACACTAGTCAGAATGGCTGCTATCCAAAAGTCTACATGCAATAAATGCTGGAGAGGGTGTGGAGAGAAGGGAACCCTCTTACACTGTTGGTGGGAATGCAAACTAGTACAGCCACTATGGAGAACAGTGTGGAGATTCCTCAAAAAACTGGAAATAGAACTGCCATATGACCCAGCAATCCCACTGCTGGGCGTACACACCGAGGAAACCAGAATTGAGAGACACATGTACTCCAAAGTTCATTGTAGCACTGTTTATAATAGCCAGGACATGGAAGCAACCTCGATGTCCATCTGCAGACGAATGGATAAGAAAGCTTTGGTACATATACACAATGGAGTATTCAGTTCAGTTCAGTTCAGTCGCTCAGTCGTGTCCAACTCTCCGCGACTCCATGAATCACAGCACGCCAGGCCTCCTTGCCCATCACCAACTCCCAGAGTTCACTTAAACTCATGTTCACAGAGTCAGTGATGCCATCCAGCCATCTCATTCTCTGTCGTCCCCTTCTCCTCCTGCCCCCAACCTTTCCCAGCATCAGAGTCTTTTCAAGTGAGTCAACTCATCGTATTACTCAGCCATTAAAAATAATGCATTTGAACCAGTTCTAATGAGGTGGATAAAACTAGAGCCTATTATACAGAGTGAAGTAAGCCAGAAAGAAAAACACCGATACAGTTTACTAACACATATATATGGAATTTAGAAAGATGCAAATGATAACTCTGTATCAGTTCAGTTCAGTTCAGTCGCTCAGTCGTGTCCGACTCTCCACGACCCCATGAATCATAGCACACCAGGCCTCCCTGTCCATCACCAACTGTATACGAGACAGCAAAAGAGACACAGATGTATAGAACAGTCTTTGGGACTCTGTGGGAGAGGGTGAGGGTGGGATGGTTTGGGAAAATGGCATTGAAACATGTATATTATCATATGTGAAACGAATCACCAGTTCAGGGTCGATGCATGTTACAGGATGCTCGGGCCTGGTATGCGGGGATGACCCAGAGGGAGGATAAGGGGAGGAGGGAGGTGGGATGGGGGTTCGGGAGGGGGAACTCATGTACACCCGGGGTGGATTCATGTCTATGTATGGCAAAAACAACCAATATAATATTGTAAAATTATTAGCCTCCAATAAAAAAAAATAAAAAATAAATAAATGAGTTGATATTTGTTCTGGTTTTTGGAGGAAGACATGCAAAGAATAGCTGTAAAATTGGCAACAGAGACAAAACTTTGACAGATGATTAACCTAAAATACATAAGAAACAAGATTCTATGTGAACTGTATCAAAATCATAATTGAAAAGTACTATGAATTATCGATGGTGCATTTCTAAGAATGAAATAAGGAAGATCAAGATCACAGAAACTAATTTAAAGAATGACTAGAGATTTTAGTAGACAAGTTCAATACTCATTAATAGTGTGGTGAGTTTAAAAAGAGCAAATACTGGTTTCAGGTGAACGTGTGAATGTAATATCTGGGGTAATGTAAACAAGAGAGCCTTTATTCTCCTTACTTAATAGGCAATTTCTAAAAAATGTTTATCTTAGAGTGTCAGATGTACAAGGGAACTTAAAAGAGCTGGAGCAGTGGGTGGTAAATGTTACATAAAATGTAGAAATTGTGAAGGACTTTAGCTTAACACCATGCCAGACTTCCTCATGAAGCAGTTGATAACAAGAGTCAAGATGAAATGTTATAACAGTGTTAGCAAGCAGTGATGGAAAAAAATGTTAAGTAAAAAAAAAAATTATGGACTAGAAGACCAATGAAATTCTTCCAAATCTGATTCTATGCAAGTTGGGTCTGAAGAGGAATGCTTATAAAATCTAAGATAATAAAAATAAAATTGCCCTTCCGATGACTATTGTGTGGTGCAAAACATTCATTTTTTTTTTTTTTCATTTTGTATCCAGGATAGTTGGGGATAGGGACTGAGATAACACACTCATTGAACCCCTACTAATAAGTGACCTGGTTTTTCAAGTCCTCTCTAACATGTTTTTGTGGAACACATTTAGCTGAAGTGGGAGTAGCTATACTTGTCCAACTTGTTTTTCAAGAATATTATTCTTTTGCTGATCCAGTGAAGTTAAGTGATGTCATTAGAGAAGAAAACAAAAAGGAAGATTCTATTATTCTCCAGGTCTAGATATCATCCCAGTATTTTCCTTGACTTAAAGTAATTTAATGACAACAAGCACCTAGTGGGCAATATTGAGAAGACTTTACTTATATACTCAAAGAAAACTTACTGGGTGGTTTTTCCATTTTAGGATAGGAATTCTAGAGGATATTTATTTCCCTCTGCTTCTACTTGAATATTTCCCTTGTGATAAAAATATGCCAACTTATTTGCTTATGTTCCCAATTGTGAGGAAAAGTTTATGTATATGAATATGTGACCTATTTATAGCTGGAAGTAGTCTCTTATGGTTTAGTATCTCTTGTAATCACTGACATAATGAAACAAATCCTTACAGAAAATGTTGTGATGAAGGCCCACCTTTCAAAAATAATCTATCAAATAACAGCCCTGATTTTCTTTGTATGGCAATCATGTTGATAAACATCTATTTTAGTCAAAACATACAAGTCAGTTTTTGTGTGCCTATGTGCATTTATTTAATGTTGATGTTTTACATATGAAAATGGACCTGGCATTTTTTATTTCTCTGATTTTAGTTTTCTTGCTAACTTCACATTAAGCAAATAGATTAGTTAAGTGCAAAGTAATATTATTAGAGGAGCTGTTCCAAGAATGTCTGTGAAATTACATTTCAATACCCATTAGACATGGTTCTTTTCGCTATAAACCTCTCACTGTCACTGAAAATGCAATTCTGTAGCGTTAAACAAAAGGCATATTCAAAATAAAGCTTGGCTTTTCAATCACTGAGTTACAGCTACCTCAAATGAACATCAGAACCAATTAAAAAGAATTGAATTCTTCAGCTTGACCCGCTGCAGGGTTCAGTTCTTTTCTTCGTATTTCAAAAGTTTCATTAGGGAACACAGACTTAAGTTAAATCTGATTTGGAAAATCTGGATGGAAGTGGCTGACAAGAAAATATTAAAGAGATGAGGAGGATTGCTCTCTGGGAGATAGAAAGGGTGATCAGAATGGCTTCTACAGAAATCCTTTCCTGATGTCCAGACTTGAGGAACATAAGTAAAAACGGGGAAGTCTATAAAAGGTAGCCTGGTACAGAGTCGTAGCCCCAGCAGCCGAGTAAAGAAGTATCTTCCCTCTGGACCTTGGCAGGGGCCGAGATCCAGAGAGGATCTACTAGTAACAAAAAGAACTCTGATGTTGATGAGGAAGTATAATTTTTCAGGAAGCAGGTGGCTCCAAAGAAGCGCCAGGAAGGTAGTGCCTTTTAACAGTTTTGTTTGCATGCATATACTCAAAAGCAGGTGGTGCAACCCCACTGGGGTCCAGACCCAAGAAGAGACAAGCTGTTATGTCCAGGAAGTAATAAGCTTTCATCATCTACTATGATTGTCTATGCAGGCTGTGCATATATACAGTCAGAGCAGAGAAGAAGATGCCTATATTCTATAAATTGTAAACATTCATGCTTATTAGTATGGTCTTCCTGTTGTTCAGTTCTCTCTGCTCCAAAGGAGGACCCTTCCTATGATAGAATTGAGTGAAATAAAGTCAGATAAAATTTAACAAAACTATATTCCTAGTAGCATAGAGGTTTTGGAGGGGAGATATATTCCATACAGCACCTAAGAGTTGAGGCTTACCCAATTTTATATGATTTGTTAACAACTGGATAAGATGTAATTTCTTCGGGAAATGTTCTTTGGCTTTAAAGACGGAGTTAGCATCTATTTACAGAAGCCAGTTTAAGAATAAATAAACAACTAAAATTTACAAAAATAAAAACAGACAGAAAAAACCTTGAGGCTGAAGAGGTCTTTCTCACTTGAAGGTAACCTATGACAGATTTGGTTGGGTAGTTAAAATGTGTTATCCATTTGCCTAGATCGCTACATGAAATATCCAAAAGTAACAATAAATTCTTCCAGAGAGACAATTGTATAATTAATAGATCTCATGCTAGATATGATGTAGTATCAAATATTACAAATATTATCAGAAGTTTAGATACCTGTATAAGGACTTTAAAATGGTATTGAACAAAATTATAGGATTCTTTTAAGAATGGTCCAACGCCACAAGAAAGCTTAAGGCGAACTTTATGAAAATACTGCTTGTAAGGTTACGAAAGGCTTGTATCAATGTCTCAGTGGACAGCAAATGGGCAAACATTTGGTAAGATAAATCTGCACATTAAATTACTGAGTCCACCAGAAACCAGGGGAAATATTCAAGATGTGTCTGTTGGTGTCAGACATGTTACTGAGTCCAAGCCCATGCTTGCAACAAGACAGGCCAATAAATTGAGAGACAAGTTGTTGGGACAAGTGATAATTTTTTAGAAAGCTAGCAGACTAAGAAGATGGTGGAATAGTGTCCCAAGAACCATATTCTCTGAGCTATAATTCAGACTTATTTTATACTAAAAGGGGAGAGGACAAAGTCCTGGTTCCAGTCAGACTCTGAAGGGATATGTTAATTTCTTTCTGGGGCTGTTCACAGGTGTGTTTGGTCATGATGTTTCCTGTGAGATGAAGAAAGGTATTTTACGTTAATGCTCATTACATGGGAGGCAGGGTTCTCAGAGGTGGGCCATTATCCACAGTTTAAGCTTATGGGCAACGTCCCTTTAGTTCTGCATAACTTTAGGTGTGTAAATGTGTATAAATGTAGATTCACACAGTTTAGTCTGTTAGTCAGTCCTTTAACCAAAATCTCATCTGATAGCCATCAAGCCAACTCAAATAGACATTGTTGCTGTTGTTCAGTCCTCAGTAGTGTCTGACTCTTTACAACTGAGTGGACTGCAGCACGAAAGATTTCCCTGTCCTTCACCATTTCCCAGAACTTGCTCAAAATCATGTCCATTGAGTCAGTGATGTCATTCAACTGTCTCCTCCTCTGTCGTCCCCTATTCCTCCTGTCTTCAATCTTTTCCAGAATCAGGGTTTTTTATAATGAGTCAGCTCTTTCCATCAGGTGGCCAAAGTATGGGAGCTTCAGCTTCAGCATCAGTCCTTCTAATGGATATTCAGGATTGGTTTCCTTTAGGATTGACTGATTTGATCTTCCTGCAGTCCAAGGGCCTCTCAAGAGTCTTCCTTAACACCACAGTTCAAAAGCATCAACTTTTTGGTGGTCAGCCTTCTTTATGGTCCAAATTGAAAAACCTGATGACCAGAGGAGCCTGGTAGGCTACGGTCTATGAAGTCATATGGGTTGGACACAACATAGCAATTAATCCCTTCTTTATGGTACAAATCTCACATCCATTCATGACTACCAGAAAAGCCAGTTTGACAAGATGGACTTTGTCGCCAAAGTGGTATCTCTGCTTTTTAATATACTGTCTAGGTTGGTCATAGCTTTTCTTCCAAGGAGCAAGTGTCTTTTAATTTCACAGCTACAGTCACCATCTGTAGTGATTTTGGAGCCCAAGCAAACAAAGTTTCTCACTGTTTCCATTGTCTCCCCATCTATTTGCCAGGAAGTGATGGAACCGGATGCCATGATTGTCAATTTTTTTAATACTGAGGTTTAAGCCAGCTTTTTCACTCTCCTCTTTCACTTTCATCAAGAGGCTCTTCAGTTCTTCTTCACTTTCTGCCATAAGGGTGGTGTCATCTGCATATCTCACGTTATTGATATTTCTCCCGGCAATCTTAATTCCAGCTTTTGCTTCTTCCAGCCTGGCATTTTGCATGATATACTCTGCATAGAAGTTAAATAAGCAGGGTGACAAAATATAGCCTTGACATATTCCTTTCCCAATTTGAAACCAGTTGTTCCATGTCCAGTTCTAACTGTTGTTTCTTGACCTGCATACAGGTTTCTCAGGAGGCAGGTAAGGTGGTATAGTATTTCCACCACTTGAAGAATCTTCCACAGTTTGTTGTGATACACACAGTCAAAGGCTTTAGCATATCCAATGAAGCAGAAGTAGATATTCTGGAATCTCTCTTTTTTTTTTTTTTCTATGATCCAAAGGATATTGGCAATTTGATCTCTGGTTACTCTGCCTTTTCTAAATCCAGCTTGAACATCTGGAAGTTCTCTGTTCATGTACTGTTAGAGCCTTAGAGAATTTTGAGCATTACTTTACTAGCATGTGAAATGAATGCAACTGTGCAGTAATTTGAATATTCTTTGACATTGTCCTTCTTTGGGACTGGAATAAAAACTGACCCTTTCCAGTCCTGTGGTTACTGCTGAGTTTTCCAAATTTGCTGGCATACTGAGTACAGCACTTTAACAGCATCATCTTTTAGGATTACAAATAGCTCAGCTGAAGTTCCATCACCTCCACTAGCTTTGTTCATGGTGATGACACCCAAGGCCCACTTGACTTCACACTCCAAGACGTCCAGCTCTAAGTGAGTGATAACACCATTGTGTTTATCTGGGTCATGAAGATATTTTTGTATAGTTTTTCTGCATATTCTTGCCACCTTTTCTTCTTCTGCTTCTGTTAGGTCCATACTGTTTTTGTGACCATCTTTGCAAGAAATATTCCCTTGGTATCTCTAATTTTCTTGAAAAGATCCCTTAGTCTTTCCCATTCTTTTGTTTTCTGCTATTTCTTTACATTGTTCACTTAGGAATGCTTTCTTATCTCTCCTTGCTATTTTTTGAAACTCTGCATTCAGATGGTTATATCTTTCCTTTTATACCCTGCTTTTCAGTTCTCTTCTTTTCTCAGCTATTGGTAAGGCCTCTTAAGACAACCATTTTTCCTTTTTGCATTTCTTTTTCTTGGAGGATGGTTTTGGTCACCACCTCCTGTACATGTCATGAACATCTGCCCATAGTTCTTCAGGCACTCTGTCTATTAGATCTAATCCCCTGAATCTATTTCTCTCTTCCACTGTATAATCATAAGGGATTTGATTTAGGTCATACCAGAATGGCCTAGTGATTTTCCCTACTTTCTTCAATCTGTCAGAATTTTGTAGTAAGGAGTTCTTGATCTGAGCCACAGTCAGGTACCAGTCTTGTTTTTGCTGATTGTATAGTTTCTCCAAAGAATCAATGCTTTTGAACTGTGGTGTTGGAGAAGACTCTTGAGAGTCCCTTATACTGCAAGGAGATCCTACCAGTCCATTCTAAAGGAGATCAATCCTGGGTGTTCATTGGAGGGACTGATGCTAAAGCTGAAACTGCAATACTTTGGCCACCTCATGTGACGAGTTGACTCACTGGAAAAGACTCTGATGTTGGAAAGGTTGCGGGCGGGAGGAGAAGGGGACGACGGAGAATGAGATGGCTGGATGGCATCACCGACTCTGTGGACATGAGTTTGAGTGTACTCTGGGAGTTGGTGATGGACAGGGAGGCCTGGCGTGCTGTGATTCATGGGGTCGCAGAGAGTCGGACACGACTGAGCGACTGAACTGAACTGATTCAATCCTGGGTGTTCATTGGAAGCACTGATGCTAAAGCTGAAACTTCAATACTTTGGCCACCTCATGCGACGAGTTGACTCACTGGAAAAGACTCTGATGCTGGGAAAGGTTGGGGGCAGGAGGAGAAGGGGACGACAGAGAATGAGATGGCTGGATGGCATCACCGACTCTATGGACATGAGTTTGAGTGAACTCCAGGAGTTGGTGATGGACAGGGAGGCCTGGTGTGCTGTGATTCATGGGGTTGCAGAGAGTCGGACATGACTGAGTGACTAAACTGAAACTGAAACTGATAGGTTCTCCATCTTTAGCTGAAAAGAACATAATCAATCTGATTTTGGTATTGAACATCTGGTGATGTCCATGTCTAGAGTCTTCTTTTGTGTTGTTGGAAGAGGGTGTTTGCTATGACAAGTGCATTCTCTTGGCAAAACTCTTGTTAGCCTTTGCCTGCTTCATTTTGTACTCCAAGGCCAAACTTGCCCAATAGTCCAATTATGTCATGACTTCCTACTTTTGCATTCCAGTGACCTATGATGAAAAAGACTTCTTTTTTTGGTGTTAATTCTAGAAGGTCTTGTAGGTCTTCATAGAACTGTTCAACTTTAACTTCTTCAGCATTAGTGGTTGGACATAGACTTGGATTACTGTGATATTGAATAGTTTGCCTTGGAAACGAAGAGAGATCATTCTGTTGTTTTTAAGATTGGACCCAAGAACTGCATTTTGAACTCTTTTATTGACTCTGAGGGCTACTCTGTTTCTTCTATGGGATTCTTGTCCACAATAGTAGATGTTATGATCATCTGAATTAAATTCACCCATCTGTCATCTGTCTTGAGTGACCCTACATGGCATAGCTCATAGTTTCATTGAGTTAAAGGACAGGTGCTCATGTTCTCCTGAGAAGGACAAAATCACAGCTAACTTTTGAACAACCATCGACAGGAGAAATTTAGGTCTCACCAAAAAAGATAATCCCCTTAAAAGGGCAAAGCAGAAGTCCCAAGTTTGTTGGAGGGGCACAATTGCATTTAAAATCAAATCCCTGCCAGAGATTCTTGGAGGACACAAATGAAACCCTGTAAGCACCAGGACTGAGGGGAAGGAGCAGTGACCCCCACAGGAGACTGAGCCAGACCTGCCTTTGAGTGCCTGAATGTCTCCTGCTGAGGCACAGGTCAGTAGTGACCTGCCATGGAGACAGGGGCTCTAGCTGCAGCAGAGCCAAACTACAGGGAGGGAACACAGCCTCACCCGTCAGTCAAAAATTGGTTTAAAGATTTACTGAGCATAGCCTTGCCCACAAGAGCAGGACCCAGTTTTACCCACAGCTAGTCCCTCCAACCAGAAAGCTTCCACAAGCCTCTTAAGGCTTCCCTGGTGGCTCAGATGGTAAAGAATCTGTCTGCAATGCAGGAGACCTGGGTTTGATCCCTGGGTTAGGAAATTCCCCTGGAGGAGGGCATGGCAACCCACTCCACTTCTTGTCTTGAGAATCCCCATGGACAGAGCAGTCTGGAGGGCTACAGTCCTTGGGGTTGCAGAGTCAAACATGACTGAGTTGCTAAGCACAGCACAGCACAAGCCTCTTACCCTCATCCATTAGAGGGCAGACAGAATGAAAACAAAATAGACATACCATGGCATTAATGCTAAAGAATTGGAGTCTAGAGAGATGAAGTGACTAGCAAAAAACAAAGTTTATCTAACAGAAACGGAAGTGCCATGATTGTGTTCAAAAATGTATTTGACTGAAGCGTTATCTGTGCTGCATTGGTTTACACCTGTCTCCTTCCTCACCTAAGGATGTTGGGGTAATCTTAGCCTATGACTGTATTGCTCTAGTGGTTCAGATGGTAAAGAGTTGACCAGCAATGAACAAGACCTAGGTTTCATCCCTGGGTCGGTAAGATCCCCTGGAGAAGGAAATGGCAATCCACTCCAGTATTCTTGCCTGGAAAATCCCATGGATGGAGGAACCTGGTGGGCTACAGTTCATGGGGTCACAAAGAGTCAGACTTGACTGAGCAACTAACACTTCAGCCTATGCCTTGAGTTCAACAGCTGTGCTAGAATAACAGCCATTCTGTATTGTCTCAGGCTAAAATTCTCCAAGTTGGCCCTGGATTCTTCAAAATCTTTCTTGTAGCAGGACAAGCTCTCAGTAACCTAGGTAGTGTGGGGAGAAATCAGTAGGGAAGAACAATACAAGTGGAGGACTTCTTCCAAGTTATAACATTAAAAAGCTTTGAAAATGATTATCCTATCCTAATCTGTATTTTACACAAAGCTATTACAGCCCTTTACCTGTTCCTTATGATATCAGTTCTAAAACCTTTACTTTCCTCAATACCTTCTGAAAATGTGCTATTCAGTTGGTAATTTCCCAAGCTTGCTCTGAACAATAGATTCACAATGCTCTGAATGCTCCCCATACTAGGATATGCAAGTTCCTTTATTTCTTTTTCTTCCATTGTGGTTGCCCGTGAAAAACCATTGCTCTTTTTCTTCATGTGATTATTGTTACTATTTCTATATTAAACCTCCTTTCCCATGATCTATTTTGCCATTAAAATTGTTTCTATCTCTGCACCATAATTCACAGTAATGAGTTATTTTCTAACTCTTAGTTAAATCAGCTTCTGCTGTCTCTAGGTTTGTATTTGAATCACTGATTTTCTATCATAAGTATTTCAAGTAAGTAATTCTAGTTGCCCACAGAAATGAATATGCATTTAGTATTTTATTAGTTTTTATAACTCTTAGTTAGCTCTAAATTTAACTAACCAGAATCCCTTTACCTAGAAAGAGTAAAAAAAATTTTTTTCTGTAGTAATATCAACATAAGAATATTTGACAATGAATAACAATATATGTAAAGATAGCGATGACTTCCTGATTTAATCCTTGATTCAATTTCCTCTCTAGACCCAGGAGGGAGTTATTTAAGAGATCCCAATTAGGAATGATTTGAATTAATTGGAGCAACATAATGTACACACTGCACTGCATTCCCAATTAAGTTGGAAAGAGATAGAAGATATTCTGCTGACAGAATGTCTTTATTGAGCTAATAGTCATTATTTATGTATCATCAATTCTTTATCTAACATCAAGTGTTTTGCTTTTACTGAACACAATATGCATTATTAAGAAACAAAATATCAGTAAATAATAGATTAGTTTAATAAATAGGAATAAGCTTTGAACATATAGCATGAACTGATGAATTTCAAATACCCAGATTTCACCTCTTGTATATGTGTATGAATTGAATGTCAATAGTATGTATGAGGAAGAAGGCAATGGCAACCCACTCCAGTACTCTTGCCTGGAAAATCCCATGGACGGAGGAGCCTGGTAGGCTGCAGTCCATGTGGTCGCTAAGAGTCAGACGGACACGACTGAGCGACTTCACTTTCACTTTTCACTTGCATGCATTGGAGAAGGAAATGGCAACCCACTTCAGTGTTCTTGCCTGGAGAATCCCAGGGACGGAGGAGCCTGGTGGGCTGCCGTTTATGGGGTTGCACGGAGTCAGACACGATTGAAGTGATTTAGCAGCAGCAGTATGTATGAATTGGATGCCCCTCTGAACCCACTGTAGGAGAAGGCAATGGCAACCCACTCCAGTACTCTTGCCTGGAAAATCCCATGGGCGGAGGAGCCTGGTAGGCTGCAGTCCATGGGGTCGCTAAGAGTCAGACGGACACGACTGAGCGACTTCACTTTCACTTTTCACTTGCATACATTGGAGAAGGAAATGGCAACCCACTCCAGTGTTCTTGCCTGGAGAATCCCAGGGACGGAGGAGCCTGGTGGGCTGCCGTTTATGGGGTTGCACAGAGTCGGACACGACTGAAGTGATTTAGCAGCAGCAGTATGTATGAATTGGATGCCCCTCTGAACCCACTGTAGGAGAAGGCAATGGCACCCCACTCCAGAACTCTTGCCTGGAAAATCCCATGGACGGAGGAGCCTGGTAGGCTGCAGTCCATGGGGTCGCTAAGAGTCAGACACAACTTCACTTTCACTTTTCAATTGCATGCATTGGAGAAGGAAATGGCAACCCACTCCAGTGTCCTTGCCTGGAGAATCCCAGGGATGGGGGAGCCTGGTGGGCTGCCATCTATGGGGTCACACAGAGTCGGGCACGACTAAAGTGACTTAGCAGCAGCAGCAGCAGCAGCAGCTAAACCCACTATGACTTAAGATAAAGCCCAAATCTATTGGATCTTAATAGCTCTCTATTTGATACTGAAGTTAAAATGTGTCATGGAGAACACAGAGATTCTTATTGTGTTTAGGACATTCATAAAATAAAATTATTCTCAGGTTTTAAAAGCTTTAATACTGACATTTTAGAATAGAGAGTATTCTTTTCGCAATATAAACATTTATTTTTATTTATTTCAAATGTAGTATTTTAACAAAATCTTTTATTGTTTTTAGGATTGTGTTTGCTATATAATAACTTTTTCCTCTGATATTTTATGTCTCACAAATAAATAAATGTATAATTTGAATTCACAACACCCAGACCTAATTGTTTTGAAACCCAGGCCGGCTAATATACCTGTGTGGCATTGCGTAGGTCAATGAGAGTCTCGTTTTATTCATGGAAGGTTAATAACTCTGTCTCTCTTCAAGTGATAGTTGAATGAGAGAGAAAGAGGCAGAGAGAGATAAAGAGAGAAAGGTTATTGTTTTTAGATCAGAATAAATACAACCATGGGATGTTCTTTGTGAAAGTTGCTCAGTTGTGTCCAACTCTTTGTGACCCCATGGCTACATAGTCCGTGGAATTCTCCAGGCCAGAATACTGGAGTGGGTAGCCATTTTGGATAAAAGCAAATCCCCATATGTAAGTCATAGGACACTTTAATAAGATGCTGTGGTTTTATAGAGCAATTTTTATCAAATAATTTTTGTAATATATCTATAGAATTAGACTAATTCTTCTTCCATATAACCTCTGATTGAAGTCAATTACAACTTCTAGCTGATGCCTACAAAATGTTAACTCAATGAACTGAAAAACTTATTTTAAAAGAAATCAATTTTTTTTTCCAAAAAATGCATCTCGACAGTCCAATTATTGGTTTCACTGAATATCCCACATCAGTTTACCAGTTGACTAGTTGTGGTTGTCAATTACGCAGACCTAGACTTAATTGAAGCTGAGTACAAAGTCTTATTTCTAAGAGCAGATGAAGCCTTCCTGTTTCCCAAAAGCTATTATAGTTTCATTATAAGTAGTTTTCTGAGGCAAATACCCAGACTAATGAAGTCTAATTTCCTATGGATTAAAAAAAGGCAATAAGATATTGCTGATGTTAGGTAAAGAAATTCTGAATATAACACATTTATTCTGTTAAATTACTCGTGAACACAAGAGGACATGGCTGTGGGCCTTAAGAGCCAATGGTGTTTTCCTCCAGTGGGAGCTGAGATGTATAGGGAATTCAAGAGCCCTTAAAGCCTTTTTAGTAAAAACCCTGTGGGTGATCTCATTTCTAGATAAAGCTAAACTAAATCACAGTTCAAAACTTGCCAGCTAAGACATCTAAGAAAAATATATAAGTATCACTTCAAATCTTATTATATAATAGGAATCTACACAATATTTTATAACCAAGAAAACCATGAAAGGAGAATGTTATTTATAGCTCGGCTAACCTTGCCTCTATTTTGAACGAATGAACGATATATGTATAAAATACAATTGAATATATTCTAAACCCAAAATCACATCAGCAAATTTATAGTTTCAGGATGTATCAGAAGAAAATCAATTGTCAATTTGCTAGAAACATCAGTTGTTTCAAAGACTATCCTATGTTGTAATCAGTTTTAAAAGGCATATTACTGCTACCATAAACCATTAAAGGTGGTTTATAACCAGGGGTAAAAAATCCTTTAAAATCCCTCACTGCTACAATTCACAAGCCATTGCTACAATTCACAACTCATTTGTTAGTTTTAACCGCCCTCAGCTTTGCCTTGGGCCATTAACTAACAAACCAATCATTAACTGTTAGTAATGACCATTTTTCCCAGGGATTATTGCTTAATTGAACTCTTGTACAGGACCCATTATTTTCTGAGATGTCAAAATAACTATGCTTTACTACATTTTTCTATAATAGTAGCACCTCCCCAAATAAGCAATAGCAGTGTCAGAGAATTAAATTGTTCAGTGTACACACTATTTAAAATACATTACTTTAATGAACAATTCTGGTGTTTCAGAGGAACTTTCTTAGTTTTTCATTCTCCTGAGCATATCCTTCATGTAACTTAGATACAGAATTAATGTGTATTTCTCTTCAGTAATATACACAATGTCGAGACATTTATTAGTAAACTGTATTATATATTCATCTGGGTAAAGCACATTTGGTTATTAGCATTCTGCTCCCGAGAAACAAGACACGACTGCTTGTCTGTTGCCATGGAAATAAATTAGGAAGGATAACCTGCCTACTTATCAATTTTTATTAATGCAATCAGCCTACCTGCTTAACCCATAAGTAACAATAGCACATTTAAACTAAGCTAATAAAGCACTGTAACTCTAGGGGTGCCAGTTAAAGTAAATAGAATAGAAAATTGCTGAAATAAAAAGTCTGAGTTATGTGTCATAGTTCTGGATGTGCCCCATTAATATTACAGGATAAAGAATGCTGCCATTTGAGAGGTCTTTAATGGTGACATTACCATCAACTAATATTTGCTGAGAGGAGGAGAGGCATGTAAGACAAGAAGTCAAGAGTGATGTAATAAAACACAATTGCCCTCCTACTGTGTTGAAACACTTTATAGACATGTGTTAAAATTTGAACTAAGGAATCCCAATCCAATGCTAGCCAAACGAAGATGAACAATGCAGAATATACTTAATTGAGGATTAATATGTAAATTCTAGAAACCTGTGCTGGAATGTTCACCTTTCTATAATCTAAGAAGAAAACAAAAAATTTACTAATCAGTCAATAATAATTTATAAGGTCAAAAAGATAACTAACCTAAAAAATACAGTGTAGTCATTTTTAAGGACTCTAGACCCATGTCTACTCATTATACCAGTTCCAATGAGCCTTAGAAATAATTGGTATTTTCCCTTTCTAATTCAGACTGACTTAATCCTCAATGCCTATACATTAATAATATTTACAAAAAGTGTTGTTAACAAGGAAATCAACAGCAAATATACTGTTTCCATAAGAAAAAAAATCACGTGAGTATATGCATCTAGTGTCTTTGGAGACTGAGGATACATTTTTCTCATTACAGAAACAAAATCTGTTATATTTTGAAAAATAATGCTTAAGCTTTAGGTGATAAGAAAATTAGCCTTTATTGTCTTTTAATTTTATTTTGTTTTAGTAAGAACAACTAACATGAGATCAACTTTCATAAATTTTGAAGTGTACCCAACATTATGGTTAACTATAGATACCATGTGATACAATGGATTTCTCCAGATTCCTCATCTTGCTTAACTGGAACTTTATGCACATTGATGTGTATCTCCTCACTTTCCCCTCCCCTCAGCTCTTGATAATCACCACATTTAAAAGCATTTTTAATCTTCAAATGTATTTACTTGATCAGAGTTTAGTATTCAGAAAAAGCTAAATTTAATGACTAATCATTACAAACTTCTTTCATGTTAGCTACAGTTTAAAACTAACAAAGGTATTTTGTTCTAACTTTCAAAAAAAAAAAAAAAACCCAAACAAACAATAAAAACTCAAGTGTCTGTTATAATTCATAGTTACTTAATATATAATGGATGATTCATACAAAGTAAAAAGAAAAAAAAAAATCTTGTCTTTACACTGGAAAGAAGGAAATCATCAAATAAAGGATCATCCCGTCTATCTGTCCATGTCTAGCTAATCACATCTGTTCATAAAGATCACTGCAGCATCCCTGATATTGAAAGGATAACATGGGTAGACAGTTACTAAGAGTTTATAATGTGCCAGGCCCAAGATGAAGCCTAACACATATATTATTTCATTCATCAACAACATAAAACAATGAAGACAGATATTAATATTGTTTGTAGATCAGAAAATGAATACTAGAAAAGATAAATGATGTGTCAAAATCAACAAATAGTAAATGCCAGAACTAGAACCAAAATCAAAACTTGTATTATTATATTGCATATTTGAAGATATATGTCCCTTTTCTTAACTGCTTTCCTAAAAATATGCAATAACACTGATTACAGATAATTGTTGAAGAAGAAGAAATTTATTTTATCCTCAGATAGTGCTGAGGATAAAAAATATATCATAATAGCAAATGAAGCAACTGACAAAGAATTAATCTCCAAAATATACAAGCAGTTCCTGTAGCTCAATTCCAGAAAAATAAACTACCCAATAAAAAAATGGGCTAAAGAACTAAACAGACATTTCTCCAAAGAAGACATACAGATGGCTAACAAACACATGAAAAGATGCTCAACATCACTCATAATCAGAGAAGTGCAACTCAAAACCACAATGAGGTATCATTTCACGCCAGCCAGAATGGCTGCTACCCAAAAGTCTACAAGCAATACATGCTGGACAGGGTGTGGAGAAAAGGGAATCCTCTTACACTGTTGGTGGGAATGCAAACTAGTACAGCCACTGTGGAGAACAGTGTGGAGATTCCTTAAAAAACTGGAAATAGAACTGCCATATGACCCAGCAATCCCACTCCTGGGCATACACACCGAGGAAACCAGAATTGAAAGAGACACATGTACTCCAATGTTCATTGCAGCACTGTTCATAATAGCCAGGACAAGGAAGCAACCTAGATGTTCATCAGCAGATGAATGGATAAGAAAGCTGTGGTACATATACACAATGGAGTATTCAGTTCAGTTCAGTTCAGTCGCTCAGTCATGTCCAACTCTCCGTGACCCCATGAATCACAGCACGCCAGGCTTCCCTGTCCATCACCAACTTCTGGAGTTCACTCAAACTCATGTCCACAGAGTCGATGATGCCATCCAGCCATCTCATTTTCTGTCATCCCCTTCTCCTCCCTCCCCCAACCTTTCCCAGCATTAAAGTCTTTTCCAGTGTGTCAACTCGTCGTATTATTCAGCAATTAAAAAGAATACATTTGAATCAGTGCTAATGAGGTGGATGAAACTAGAGCCTATTATACAGAGTGAAATAAGTCAGAAACAAAAATACCAATACAGTATACTAATGCATATGTATGGAATTTAAAATATGGTAACGCTAACCCTGTATACAAGACAACTAATCTTCGAATGTATAGGCATAAATTTATTTCTATTATTTATATTCTTAATTCTATGAGTAATTCCCATTTTGAGTATTGTTTATTTGCAAGATTTTTCTTGTTGATTATTGTTACCTGATGTTTCCCTTTTTAGAGAAGCTTTTTAAGGCAGCTTTAACTCTGTTGAGCCTCTCAATTTTATCTTTATTTTTATTGTATTAATACCTGGTATGTATTAGTTGCTTTCTTTTCTTTATGATTATTCTGTTTATTTTGCTAACTTCTTAAACTGGCTGTGTACTTGCATACTCATTGCTTTTCCTTTTTATGTAAAGTCTACTACATTTAAGGCCTCAGTGGATAATGTTTTCCATATCCCGTAGGTTTTAAGACTTTGAATTTTTGTTATCTTTCTGTAATAATGTTGTTTTTAAATCCAATGTACTCAGTGAGTGATATAAACACATTGTAAATTTCAGTTTTCTAATAAAAAATTTAAAAAAAGAAAAAATATATATCATAAACAGGGTTTCTGCTGTAAGAAAAATAATAAAGGTGTAATGCAAATAAATACAAGTGTAACTTTAGTTATAGGCCTGTAAATGAATTTACTAAGATAATATAGTTTTTCTTTCATTTTTAAAAAATAGTATACTGAGATGCAAGTCACATTCATGTTAATGGGATCATGTAATACAGAATCATGTATGATATGATTTAAATATATCCTTTGTGATGTGGAATCATACAAATGGAATCTTCTGATATTGGCTTCTTTCATTTGGTATAATATTTTTATCATGTACCATGTATCAATATATTCTTTTTTTATGACTGAATATTAATTCCATCATGTGAGTATACCACTTTTTGTTTAAACTTCAAGGATATTTCAGTTATTTCCTTCTTTGGTGAGAGATCCCTTCAAGAAAATTAGAGATACCAAGGGAAGATTTCATGCAAAGATAAGCACAAAAAAGGACAGAAATATAATGGACCTAACAGAAGCAGAAGATATTAAGAAGAGGTGGCAAGAGTACGCAGAAAAACTATGCAACAAAGATCTGAATGACCCAGATAACCACGATGGTGTAATCAATCACCTAGAGCAAGGTATCCTGGAATGTGAAGTCAAGTGGACCTTAGGAAGCATCACCACAAAAAAAGCTGGTGGAGATGATGGAATTTCAGCTGAGGTATTTCAATCATAAAAGATGATGCTGTGAAAATGCTGCACTCAATATGCCAGCAAATTTGGAAAACTCAGCAGTGACCACAGGACTGGAAGAGGTCAGTTTTCATTCCAATCCCAAAGAAAGACAACATCAAAGAATGTTCAAAATACCACACAATTGCACTCATTTCACATGCTAGCAAAGTAATGTTCAAAATTCTCCAAGCAAGGATCCAACAGTACATGAATGGAGAATTTCCAGATGTTCAAGCTGGATTTAGAAAAGGCAGAGAAACCAGAGATCAAATTACCAACCTCCTTTGGATCATACAAAAAGCAAGAAAGTTCCAGAAAAAAAATCTGCTTTATTGATTGCACCAAAGACTTTGACTGTGGGGACCACAACAAACTGTGGAAGATTCATGAGGTGGGAATACCAGACCACCTAACCTGCCTCCTAAGAAATTTGGATGAAGGTTAAGAAGCAACAGTTAGAACCAGACATGGAACAATGGACTAGTTCCAAATTGGGAAAGGAGTACGTCAAAGCTGTATATTGTCACCCTGCTTATTTAAATTCTATGCAGAGTATATCATGCAAAATGCTGGGCTGGATGAAACACAAGCTGGAATCAAGATTGTCGGGATAAATATCTATAGCTTCAGATATGCAGATGACACCACCATTATGGTAGAAAGCAAGGAAGAACTAAAGAGCCTATTGATGAAAGTGAAAGAGGAGAGTGAAAAAGCTGGCTAAAACTCAACATTCCAAAAACGAAGATAATGGCATCTGGTCCCAACACTTCATGGCAAATAGATGGGGAAACAATGAAAACAGAAAGACTTTTTCTTGGCCTCCAAAATCATTGCAGATAATGACTGCAGCCGTGAAATTGAGACACTTGCTCCTTGGATGAAAAGCTATGACAAAACTAGACAGCATATTAAAAAGCAAAGACATTCCTTTGCCGACAAAGGACCGTGTAGTAAAAGCTATGGTTTTCCCAGTAGTCATGCATGGATGTGAGAGTTGGACCATAAAGAAAGCTGAGCACTGAAGAATTGATGCTTTTGAACTGTGATGTTGAAGAAGACTCTTGAGAGTCCCTTAGACTGCAAGGAGATCAAATCAGTCAATCATATTAAATCAGTCCTGAATATTCATTGGAAGGACTGATGCTGAAGCTGAAACTCCAATACTTTGGCCACCTGATGTGAAGAAATGACTCATTGGAAAAGACCTTGATGCTGGGAAAGATTGAAACTGGGAGGAGAAGGGGACGACGGAGGATGAGTTGGTTGGATGGCAGCAATGACAATGGAAATGAGTTTAAGCAAGCTCCAGGAGTTGGTGATGGACATGCATGCCTGGCATACTGCAGTCCATGGGGTTTCAGAGAGTAGGACATGACTGACCAACTGAACTGAACTGAAATTCTTTTGGCTATTATTAATAATGCTGCTCTAAATATTTATGTATAATTTTTTGTTATACATATGTTTTCACTTCTTGTATATTCATATCTCCTTAATGGGTGGGAAGAGCCATCTCAATATGTTTTGGATGTGCATTTCCCCGTTTACTAAAGGTATCAAGATTCCTTCATGAGCTCATTGGCCTTTTGTAAATCTCCTGGGGTAATGTCTATACTAGTATTTGCTAATTTTTTATTGGATTTTTTTACTTCATATTACTGAGTTATAAGTGCTTATTATTTTGATTCCCTTGCAATTTCACATAAGCTTTAGAAACAACTTGTCAATTTGTACAAATAGTCACCTGGATTCTGACAGAGATCGAGTTGAATCTGGTGAACAGTGAAGAATACTGGCATCTTATCAATAGTAAATCTTCTGCTTCACTAATATCAGATGTTTCCCCATTTATTTAGATTTTTACTTTATTGAGTGATGTTTTATAGCTTTTGTAGTATAAATTTTTTTTACTTCTATTTATTTCTAAATATTTTGTTATTTCTGATGCTATTGTGAATGGAACTGTTTTCTTAAAGTTCATTTTCAGATTGTCTGTTGCAAGTATATAGAAATATATTGAATTTTACACGTTAAGCTTATATCCTGCAACCTTGCTGAACTCTTTTATTAGTGCTCATGGGTTTCTTGATGAATTTCTCAGGATTTTTAATGTAAAATGTCATGTTAGTTAAGAAAAAATAGTTTTACACCAATATGAATGCGTTTTTTTTCTTTTCTAATATCCTGGTTAGAACCTCTATTACAAAATTAAACAGAAATGGTGAGAACAAACATCCTTTTCTTTTTCATGGTTTTGTGGGAAGAGTTTCCAGTCTTTCACCATTAACTGTAATGTTAGCTATGGGATTTTCATAGATGCCTTTTATCAGGTTGTTTCCTTCAGTTCCTCCTAGTTTGCTCAGTACTTTTATTATGAAAATGTGTTGGGTTTTGTCAAATGCCTTTTATATATTGATACGCTGCTGCTAAGTCACTTCAGTTGTGTCCAACCTTCAGCAACCCCATGGACTTCAGCCTTCCAGGCTTCTCTGTCAATGGGATTTTCCAGGCAAGAGTACTGGAGTAGGGTGCCATTGCCTTCTCTGATATATTGATATAATCTTGTTTAAAAGTGATTGATACATTACATTAATTATTATTTGATATTAAATTGATCTTGTGTACCTGGGATAAATCTAACTTGGTCATAAAGTATAATTCTTTTTTTTTTGAATTGCTGGATTCACTTTGCTAGTATGTTCTTGAGATTTTTGGGGCCCATATTTTAAAAGAGATATTGGTCTGTAGCTTTCTTACTATGTTTATCTTGTTTGGGCTTGAGGGTAATATTAGACTCAGAGAATGAGTTGGAAAATGCTACCCATTCTTCTACTTTTTAGAAGAGAATATGAATATTTGGTATTATTTGTATTTTAAAATGTTTGGTCAAATTCAGTTGTGCAACCATCTGGACTTGACTTTCTTAAGGATATGTCCAGAAGATCCCCTAGAGAAGGAAATATTCACCATTCCAGGATTCTTGCCTAGAGAATTCCACGGACAAAGAAACCTGATAGGGCAGTCCATGGGGTCACAAAGAGTCAGACATGACTGAACAACTAACTCTTTCACTTTCAGCGTTTTGATAATTAATTAAATGCTTTTACTTAATATACTTTAATCGGATTGTCTATTTCTTAAGTCAGTTTTGGTAGTTTGTATCTTTAAAAGATATTTTTATTTCACCTAAGCTAATTCATTAATATACAATTTTATAAAAAATTTTGTAATAAATTTTATTTCTCCAAGGTGAGTAATAATATCCTGTCTTTTACTTCTGATATGATTCTAGTGATATGAGTTCTGTGTCTTTACCTCTGTCTTTCTGGTCAGCTGAGCTAAAGATTTGTCTGTTTGTTGATATTTTTGAAGAATTAGCTTTTACTTTCATTGATCTTCTCTATTGTTTTTCTACTCTCTATTTCATTAATTTGTTCTAATCTTTATCATTTCCTTCCTCTTCTTGCTTTTTCCTTTGCCCTAAAATAGAAGATTAGATCATTGGTTTGATAACTTTCTTCTTTTTTAGCATAGGCATTACTTTCTTAAATTTAATCGCAAGCTCTGCTTTTCCTGTATTTCATGAATTCTGCTATATTATCTCTCATTTTCATTAATTTCAAAGTAATTTATGATTTCCTGTTTCCTTCTTTGACTCATTGGTTATTTAGCAGTGTGTTTAATTTGCACATATTTGTAAGTATTCTAAATATCTTTCTGGAATTGATTTCTAATTTAATTCCATTGTGTTTGAAGAGCATATTCCTTTTATGCTCCCTGGTGGCTCAGACAGTAAAGAATTCACCTGCAGTGTGGGAGTATGGGGTTCAATCCCTGGGTTGGGAAGATCCTGTATAGGAGGATAGGCATCCCACTTCAGTATTCTTGCCTGGAGAATCCCCATGGACACTGGAGCCTGGTGGGTTATGGTCCATGGGGTTGCAGAGAGATGGACAAGACTGAGTCTTGACTCAGTTGACTTGACTCAGTCAAGACTGTTCTTGACTAAGAACAGGACACATTTATTGAAGATTTTCTATGGTCTCATATATGGTCTATACTGGAGAATGTTCTATGTGCTCTTGAAAAGAGATATATTTGCTATTGTTTAGTGAGTGCTACTTATAGATACCTGCTATCTAATTTGTTTGTAGTGTAGTTAAATCTTTGTTGATCTTCCTTGTTCTATTACTGAAAATTAGATTATTGAACTTTCCAATTATTATTTTTGAATTTCTATATGTGTTCACTTTTAGAAATTTCTTCTATATTCTGGTGTTCTGTTATTAGGTGCACATACATTTATAGGGGCTTCCCTGGTGGCTCAGAGGTAAAGAATTTGACTGTAATGCAAGAGACCCAGGTTTGATCCCTGGGTTGGGAAGATCCTCTGGAGCAGGGCATGGCAACCCACTCTAGTACTCTTGCCTAGAGAATCCCGTGGACAGAGACATCTAGCAGGCTGTTGTCCATAGGGTCACACAGAGTCGGGCACGACTGAGCAGAAGTAGCATACGTTTATAACTATTCTACCTTATGAAGGATTGGCGCTATTATCTTGATAAAATGTTCTTTATATCATTAGGAACATTTTTTATTTTAAAATGTATTTTGTCTTATAGTGCTATAGTCACTCCAGCTTTCTTATAGTTGTTGTCTGTCTCTCTTTGCCTTTGAATCTAAATTATTTTTAAGAGCAAATAGTTGGACTTCCTTGTCCCATCCCCTCTCTGCCTTTAAAAACCTCCTATTTTGTACAGTTTCTTGGCACTCCTCTCTACTGACTAGATAGGGTGCTGTCTGATTTATAATTTTTGAATGAAACCAATTGGATTATAAATAAAAAAGGCAAATAGTTGGATCTTGTATTTTTTTTCACCCAGTCTGACTTGATTGGATGGATAAATTGATTCACAATTAATACTGTATTAATGTAAACAGATTTGTGACTGCCACTTTACTGTTTATTTCCTATATATGTTTTGCCCTTTCCCCTCTATTTCTTTCTTAATTTTTTATATTGCATAAAAGAAACTCCAATGCTTTGGCCTCCTCGTGCGACGAGTTGACTCACTGGAAAAGACTCTGATGTTGGGAGGGATTGGGGGTGGGAGAAGACGGGGACGATGGAGAATGAGATGGCTGGATGGCATCACCGACTCGATGGACATGAGTTTGAGTGAACTCCGGGAGTTGGTGATGGACAGGGAGGCCTGGCATGCTGCGATTCATGGGGTCGCAAAGAGTCGGACACAACTGAGCGACTTAACTGAACTGAACTGAATTACTTTTACTAGGGTAATTATTTGCTTTTTGTGATTGCATTTAATTTTCTATCTGGATTAACTTGATTTCAGCCTGAAGAACTTCCTTTAGTATTTCTTGTAAGGTAGGTCTCCTAGCAACAAATTTGTTCAGTTTTTGATTATCTGGTAATGTTTTTATTTCACTTTAAATTTGAAAGATAGTTTTGTTGTAAATAGGATTCTTGGTTTACTGTTTCTATGAGCACTTTGAATGTGATATGTTATTATTACATTGCCTTCGAGCCTTCATTATTTCTGACAAGAAGTTGATCATCTTTTTGGAGTTTAAGTGTAGGAGATGCATTATTTTTCTCTTTACTTTAGGATTTTTTCCTTGTTTATGATTTTGGCGTTTTTATTGTGATATGTTTGCAAATCTCTTTGCTTTTATCCTGTTTGAAGTTTATTGAACTTCATGAATGTGTAGAATATTTTTTTTTCAATGAATTTGGAAAGGTGTGAACCAGCAAGTCTTTGAATACATTTCCTGCTCCTTTCTCTTTTGTCTCTTCTTGTAGTATTCTCATTATTCTTACACTGGTATACTTAATAATGCCCATTTTTTCAGAGATTTTCTTTTTCTTATTTTCTTTTTCTCTCTATTCTTCAGTTTGCATAACCTCTATCACTCTAACTTTAAATTTCCTAATTTTTTCCTTAGCCAGTTCAACTCTACTATTTAATCCCTCTACTGAATTTTCCATTTTAATTATACTTTTCTATTCCAAACTTTCCACTTAGTTGTTTTTATTATATCTATCTCTTTATTTATATTTTCTGTTTAATAAGATGTCATCATATCTTCTTTTATTTCTTTAATTGTAGTTTTCTTTATTCTTTGAGCATATTTACAATAGCATTGTGAAGTCTTTTTCTATTCAATTCTAAATCTATTCACTATTACAGGCAGCTTCTGTAACTTATTTTTTTTCTTTCATATCTCATTTTTTGCTGATGAAAAGGATAAATTTTGCATAATGTTTTATAACACCTCTGGATACACTCCCTCTTAAACTTGTTATTTGTATCTGTTTATTTGTTTAGTGATTAGCTGAGTTGTTTTAGTGGAAACTCTTCATCTCCCAAGAAAGTTTTAAACCTTTGATGTTGCTCTTCATGGGGGCTGTTAGCAATTACATTCTTCTAAAATTCATGTTGGAGTACTAATCCCCAGTACCACAGAATGTGATTTTATTAGACAATAAGGTCATTGCAGATGTAATTAGTTGTTAGGATGAGGTAGTATGGAATGAGCATTCAGTCACTCAATCATGTCCAAATCTTTGCAGTCCCATGGACTAGCCAACAGGCATCTCTGTCCATGGAATTTTCCAGGCAAGAATACTGGAGTGGATTGCCATTTCCTTCTCCAAGTATGGAGTAGAGTGGACCTTTAATCCAGTATGGCTGGTGTCCTTAGAAAAAGAAGATATCTGGGCACTGGCTTGCATACAAGAAGAGCACTAAGAAAAGATAAAGGATCCTTCTACGAGACAGAGAGCACCAAAGATTGCCAGCAAACCAATAGAAACTAATTGAGAGGCATGGGACAGATTGTCTATCATAACACTCAGAAGGAATCAACCCAGTCAACATTTTATTCTGGGTTTCAAGCCTCTCAGTTCAGTCGCTCAGTCGTGTCTGACTCTTTGCGACCCTATGAAACGCATCTAGCCTCTGGAACTGTAAAATAATGTGTTCCTATTATTTAAGTCCCCTAGTCTCAGTCACTCTGATATGATAGTGCTTTTGACAGGGCTATCTCGGTCTCTTTCCATGACCTTGTCCAACTGTTATGTTCCAGAAATTGCCAACTTATTGCTTATAATGTTTAGCAGTGTGCTGGCACATAAATTGATCCATAGATGAAGCCATTCAAGTTTGTGTTCCTTTGAAGGGATAATTCTGGAGATTAATGTTTGGGATTTTTTTTTTTTTTTCCCTGACTCTAGGTGAGTCCTCACAATTGTCTCTTTCTCTGATTCTCTCAAGACAAAGTAATTAGCACACAGTTTAGCCTGTGTGCCCAATGAACCTATCAATCTCCTCACAAATTCCCTCTATTTTTGTGCTGTTTTAGGCTCAAAATTGTCCACACTTTATTTCAAGTTCAGTTCCTTTGGAAAGAGACTCAGAGCTATCATTTGTATGACTTGCTTCCCTCTTTCCCCTCATCCTAGACAACATCTCTGAGCCCCATCTCTGGAATTGGATATGAAGACAATGGTGGGCTTTTCTCTGAGTGACACAGTTGCTTTAGGAATTGAGTGTTCCATGGTTGGATAAAGGAGGGGGAACTTGGCTAAAATCTTCTTGCCTGACACTCCCAGTATGGAATCACTACCTTAAGAGCTGCTGCTGCTGCTGCTAAGTCACTTCAGTTGTGTCCGACTCTGTGTGACCCCATAGACGGAAGCCCACCAGGCTCCCCATCCCCGGGATTCTAGGCACATACAATCAGGGCCTTAATATTGTTAGTGGTACCATATCCAAGGTAGAGTTTCCAACCCAGTGTGGTCCTGAGTGGAAGAAGGGGGCCCTACTTCTCAGCAACATATACACATATCTTAACCCCAACAACATGTAGCTGGGTTCAGAATGAAAAGTGCTCATGTCCTGTCCCTCTTGGGAAAATAGTCCCCTGGTTGGAGCTGGAGGAGGAGGTAGCCCAGTGCTCTTGGTTGCACTCATCTAGAGCAGAATTTCCATCTTCCAGGTATGAAGGGGCAATTGAGGCAGCAAATCTCAGTTCAAATGTAACAGACTCTCACTCTTAGAGTAATTATGATTCCTTGAATAATTGTTTCTTTATCGTCTCTATGTTCCTGACACTATTTCCTGAGACTTTAAGGGGCTGTTTTTAAAAAATTTCTTACCAGTTTTGCTGGACAGAAGGTTCAGCCAGTGGCTCATTCTATCAGTCTGTAATTTATTTAATACGATTTTGAATACCATTTTAAAATCTCTGTTTAAAAACAGAGATTATCATGAGATTTTATAATATTGTCCTTTATCTTTAAAAAAAAATTAGCCAAAAATACTCAAGGAAAAAGTTACACTGGAAAGAAAATATAGTATTTAATTCTGACAACTACTCTGACCTATTTCTCTTATATTTTGTTTCAATATCAACCCAGGATTTCTTAATTCATGACTAAAAAAAAAATACCTTCAAGATCAAAACTCTACACTTGGTTTTCTAATTTCCTATTTCCAAATGTAATATGCTTTAGTAAATAAGTAAAATAATTAAGTTTTGAGTAATTGAACGGTCCATTTATGATACAATTAAGTTTCATTGTCTTATTTTTTTATATGCTTGCTGTTTTTTTATTCAGAGAAAGTGAAAGAAAAGCAAGTATGACATATTATTCCCTTGTGGACAGAATTTAATTGGATAAAAGCTAATTGTGTTATGAAATTTGGGGTTGGAGGAATGTGTTATATTTACTAACATAAGTAGTAAATTAGAAAACTGATAGTTACAACATTTAAAAAAAATCTTTTGCACCATTGCTTTTAATAAATGAATCACTGGGTTTGTTTGCATACAGCTTATAATTTAAAAGTATTTGAACAAATTTGAGAACATCAGTTGCCTTGAAATCTGGAAAATTTATTTATACTTAAAGAACAACATAGGACTCTAGGCTCAACTATTCTTATGATGTTAAATTTCCTGAAAAAAAAATTGCAATAGTTACTTTTTAGGTTCGCAGTGAGGATCAAAGGAAATAAGGCAGAAAATAAAATAAAGAGCAGTATCATAGGTATCTTAATGTCTAGATTTAATTAAGCTTTGAAAAGTGCTAGGTGAGGAACAGGTAGCATATCATTGGCAGAAAAGAAATTAGTTAATGACTTATACCAATGTCAGTGATTTTAGGCTCTTACCATGTCTACAAGTATGACTTTTCCCACAATCATTGTATACAATGACATTGCAATTATTTTTGCAATAGATATTGGCTCAAGAAAGATTTTCAGTCATTTATGACTGTTATTTGACAGTAAGCAAGCAAAGTGCCTTTTGAAAAATTTAGATCTGTACAATGACATAAAGTAATTTATCACAAAAGTTAATACTATATTGTAAAGTAATTAGCCTCCAATTAAAAGAAATAAATAAAAAATTAAAAAAGATTATATTATTATAGCTAACATGTTGATAGATACTAAACACTTTATATACTTGATACAAGTTAATTGCCAACAATTTTGTCATCTAGACATTTTTCAAATTATACATAAGAAAATTGAAGTCTAGCAAGATTAAGGAAGTAATCCAAAGTCACATAGAGCATAACTTAAAGGCACATAGTGATTTCGAGGCTTTGAGTGTGCATACAACTACTATTTACACAGTATTTTAATATGTCTTGAAGACACAACTGTAGTTTATCAGAAAAAAAAACAATCCATGTAGCATTCTTTAGCCTATATAGAGAAAATAGAATGAGTGTATATATAATTAATACTCAATTACATAATTAACATTATAATTGATAAAACATCATGCTATTGTGTCACAACATTTTTTATGTCTGGTTATTTTAAAAGTCTTATTATAATATATTTGACCTCTCTTCATGAGCTTGAGGGAAATTTTAATTGCCTCACAATAGTATGAAATTTGTCATGGAACATAAATTTTATATAATAATTAATTTTCAGTTTCTTTCCAAATTAATAAATTATTATGTATTCTTAAATAGATTCAAATTTTAAAATTAGATACAAATTTTTATTAATATATGTTGTATTAATAAGTATATTAAAAATAGATAGCTTAGTTTATCATACATGAGTACATTTTAATAAGTATAGTATTCTGAATACACACAAAAAGAGATTTTTTATAGTTATAAAACAAGGAAACACATCAAAAAAGTGAACAGAAGTCCTGTAAGTCAAACTGTTTTATTGTTAGTAATTGCAAAAGTAATATGAGAAAGCAAGGATGCTAATGAATAATATCATAAAATAAAACACAATAGTATTCCTTCTTTATTATCTAAAGATGTTGCAGTGTTAAATAATAATTATGTAATCCATAATTAGTTAAGGAAGTTCAATAAGAAAACTTGTCAATAACAATAAGTCCAAAACAACAAAATTAAAGAATTTCACATGCCCTAGAAATTTTAGATATTTTAGCTTTAAGCTTAGAGATACTGGATTCTAGATGATCTTAGAAGTTATATTTTTCATGTAATACCCACACTTGTAAATTCTATAAAGAATAGTAGATTTTGTATATAATATATATGATATATATAACAAATTCTTTTGTCAAATACTGGCAACTAAATACATGTCTTGCTAATGGACACAAGTGCCTGGTAGTCTACAGTCTATGGGGTCACAAAGAGTCAGACGTAACAGAGTGACTAAACACATAGCACAGTACTCACTAATTAACATGATAATGTGTCCTAATTGAAAATCGGGTATCTTTATTTCATAATAAACCCGAACAGAGAAACAAATTGCCATGTACAAGATACCAGGTACAAACAAATATTCATATTCATCAAAAGTAGCATTCTAGTTATCGCTATATAACTTAAAGTCACCAATTCAGATACATTGATGAAAATATATCTATTTTTTATTTTTTGGCTTTCATAGGAAACCTTTGGGTGTATTGAGAGAAATGTTTTATCTATTCTAACTGTATCTGCTTTAGCAGTTCTTTCTTATTACAGAGTATCTCTGAGGTTCTTGAGAATGTGAGTGGTTGATATTCCTCTGCAGACACTGATTTTTTTTACAAAGATCCTCTCCAGGAAGGAGCACCATGTTTGTATTTATTTTGCCTTCCTTCCTTTGTCACTTGCCATTCGATTTGCAGAGATGTATAACAAATGACATAAAAATGCCTTAAGAATTTAGCTGTATAAATAACCATATTCATAGATTTGGGATCCCGTTTTTAATTGTTTGATCAAAAATAGATTCTGAGTAAAGCTTTGTAGGCACTGGGTTGAATGTATATGTCATCGGAGTGACTTCTGATTCTCTTTGTACAAATTTTTACTCTGCTGCTCCGTGAAAGGTTATTTTTCCTCTCAAAGTTTCTTAGCAAGTCTAATGAATTAGAGTATGGCAATATGTTTATAAATATGTAAAAACTGAGCTAGAAGTTAAGAATATGTTAAGACTTCTGAAACACACTCCATCACTTTGTCAATGACCACCAAGAGGAGATTGAAGGAATCCCCTTTCCAGTTCCTCTGGTGAACATAAAACTAGATATCAGTGGATGAAATGATTGCCAGAAAACAAATTTCAAGTCATAACACTTACTTTAGGTTTGACTGATGCACAAATAATCAGTATTTTAAAGTATGGTATTGTGTCATACTTTAGCTTGATTTGTTGTTACTAAACAAAATCTATACCAAGTATAACAATCACTAATATTCTAAGTTTCTTATGATATGGTAAAAATTTTATTAACTTATTTGAAATATAGAAGTATTTTTAAACTATAAAGGATTATTATAAGATCTTTATAAAATTATCATGTGAGAAACGATATTAAGTCAAATTTATCACTTATTATCTTCACATGTTTCTAATAATTCTTTTGGTGCCATGTTTTTAAGAAATTTCCAGTAATAATTACTTTTGGAAATCTCTGTAAGTTTAGCCTATCATTTAATACCTTGTCATCTGTGAAGTTTAAATATATATTTGCTATAGTTGCTTGTTTTCTCACATATAGTGTATGACTATAACAACTGTGCTATGGTACTCAGTTTTATTACATTCACTTATTAATGTAATACATTTGTGCTCAGGAAGGTATTTTTAGAAATGTGTTCACTGAAAATGATCTCTCATCTATAATTTCTACCATAAGGCAGCTAAGATTCCCTCTTGAGTAAGATACATGTGCAAATTTAGTATTTTAATGAGAAAGTCTAAATTTATTTTCAAGTACACTTCACTTAGCCCATGTTATTTTGAATGTGTATAAATACTGGCACTCAGTGTTTCAAAGGGGAACACTAGTTGATTATAGTTCTAGGATATAGGTACTCAGTTTGGGTACAATTTAACCTTCCCTGAAGATCCCTTTATTATGACTTATTCCAGAACATATTCTATTTATTTACCTTTTCATGAACTTGTACTCACCTCTGAATGACCTCTATTTAGCTTGTGTAGAATACCTTTCTGTCCCTGGAGCTGAATCAGTAGATACCCAAGGAAGAGCATTCAATCCCCCAAACCATCTCCTGAGGTTCTCTCCAGAGAGCTGCCTCAATCCCAGGAGCAGGATTACAAGTCTTGAACTAAGCCTTGTACAGGTGGTAAAGTAACTAAAGTAAAACATAAAAGTTGGGCTCACCACTCACTGAGAGAATCCACATGAAATAGCAATGGGGAGATTTCTTTCTCTCCCATTTATCCTAATGTTTGAATATAGTTTTCTATATCCAGCAATTACATGTTTATAGAGGGTATATAAGATGAAGATTAAAAGATGCATGTAAAAAAATCTTTTAATGGGAAAAGTGTTATAAATCTGACTTTTCTAAAGTCTGAGTTATTGTCACAGACCAAAAAGAGATGTATAGAAGTAAATAGATGATTATACTTAAGTTGCAAAGATAAACTATTTCTAGTTTGGAATGAAAATGATGGTTGCTATATGGTAACTGTCTACTTGGATCAAAATAACATTGAATAGACCAATTAATAAAAGAGAAAAGAATATAAATTTTCCATATAGAATATAGTGCTGGGTTATAAAGAGATATTTCTTTAATGTATATTCCCATACAGACACAGAATTGTGTATGGATATATGTATTATGTATATGTCAATAGTAAATTTTATATATTGAATTATTTTCTTCTTCTAAAAGGTTTATGTTCTGAATTTGAGATATTGATTCCCTGTAGACCCTAAATGAGAAAAACACAGGAGACATTTATCATAAAAAACTGCCTTCCAGGAACAGATGAACTCCCCTTCCAATTAGCACTAGATCAAAACTATGTTTTTTCATGTAGAGTTTCTTGTTTGTTTGCATTCATTTTCTGTCTCTAATCAAGAGGGAAAACAGATCCAAGTAAGACCAAATTTCTTTCATGGTATTAACATATCTTTACAACAATAAATGTATATATAATATTTGTAACAATGAAAGGTAATCTTTCCTCTGAGGAAAGATTTCAGAGAGTTACCCATCATTATTTTTATTATGAAATTTTTCAAATATACTTTAAAAATGGGGAGGCTAACATGGTAGAACACTGTCATGCACTGTCAGTTGAGTGAGCGATTGTTGCTCAGTTCAGTTCAGTTCAGTTCATTTCAGTCGCTCAGTCGTGTCCGACTCTTTGCGAGCCCGTGAATC
Source organism: Moschus berezovskii (assembly GCF_049115385.1). Classification (NCBI taxonomy): domain Eukaryota; kingdom Metazoa; phylum Chordata; class Mammalia; order Artiodactyla; family Moschidae; genus Moschus; species Moschus berezovskii. The sequence goes on along the minus strand of NC_142469.1, from coordinate 85,649,859 downwards.
ACAGTACACCAGGCCTCCCTGTCCATAACCAAATCCCGGAGTTCACTCAAACTCATGTCCATCAAGTCGGTGATGCCATCCAGCCATCTCATTCTCTGTCGTCCCCATCTCCTCCCACCCCCAATCCCTCCCAGCATCAGACTCTTTTCCAGTGAGTCAACTCGTCGTACGAGGTGGCCAAAGTATTGGAGTTTCAGCTTTACCATCAGTCCTTCCAATGAACACCCAGGATTGATCTCATGTCCAACTCTGTGCAACCTGAGACCGTAGCCTGCCAGGCTCCTTTGTCCATGGAATTCTCCAGGTAAGAATATTGGAATGGGTTGCCATTTTCTTCTGTCAGTTAGCTTTAGGAAATATCTACTGTGGCTAATTTATTTCTACTCTCCCATCTCTCCTTTAAAACTTTTGGGGGCAAAACCCAGGTGTAATATTACTTACTCCATAAGTATTCCAGTATACATCTGTTAAAACATAGAAAACTTAAAAAAAAATAGAACATAATATAATACATATGAGTTACAAACTCAGTATATTGCCAAATACATGTTCAATGTGAATATTTTCATAATCAGCCCGAAACAATTTTTTTATTTTCATATGTGAATCGAATACTTAGGTAAGGTTCATATGTTCAAACTAGTTGATGTACCCAAGATATATACTTTTATCTATAGATTTTCTGTTTTCTTTGCTTGTTATTTAGTAAAGAAAGGAGTTGATTGTCCTTACAGAGTTTCCCACAATTACCATCATCCTATATCTACTACAGTCTCTATAAATTACAGTCATGTCTAGAGGATTTATTATATCAAAGTTTTGCTTCTTTTCTGTAATAATTCTTCATAGCTCCTTTTGTATTAATCCCTCAAGAGACAGATAACATACAGTTACTTGGTTGTGAACAACTGATTGGCATTATTTCGATGCATTAATACACTGAGGTTTTAAAACATCTTTATAAACTTGGATTACTTCTTCAATCATTAGCAGAATATTCTTCTGACATAAAAATTTCACCATTAACTATTTGGTTACACTGAAGTATATTTTGTATAGAAAATGCCGGATGTACCCTTGATTATATTCCTTTTATAAATCTATTTTCTTCTTTTGAATGTTGATTCCCTACCATCTTCCTAATGTGATTGTTCTAGATACCCCCTGTCATGCAACTATACACTGCAAATCTTGGTGGCTTAAAAAAATGACAATCATTTGATTACTGGTCATATGTCTGTGGGTCACGAGTTAGGGAGGAGTTCAGTTAGGCAATTCTGGTTCTTCAGAACTATAATGTTATTGGAGTCAAAGAGTGGCTGTAATTGGAATAGTAGGAGATTAGGTAACGGCTTGGCCAGGCACCTGCCTTTGTGTGTGAATGTGATGCTTCCATGTTGAGTAGTTTAAATTTCATATCAGCCTCAGTGTAGTCACCTTAGACTGAATGTTTGTTCTTTCTATATTTATATGTTGGACCTTAACCCCCAATATGAGGAGCTTGGAGTTGGGGAATTTGGGAACTTATTAGGTGATAAGGGCAGAACCCTCATGAATAGGGTAAGAGTAGTGATAAAAGAGACTCCAGAAAATTCATTCCTTCCTTCCACCAAGGAAGGACACAGCAAATAGACAACTATCTGTAACTAAGAATTATGTGTCCATCAGACACTGAATATGCTGATGCCTTGATTTTGGACTTTCTGGCTTCCAGACTATGAAAAGTAAATTTTTGTTGTTTATAAAACATGCGGAATATGATAAAAGTCAGAATGTTTACTTGGTGACTGACTACTTTCTGAGCAAGTGGTTAAAGATTACAAGAGAGTTATGCATGGAACTTTTGAAGATAACATTTTAAGTCATATACCATCATATCATGTTGGCCTAACTATAGGTAGTTCAGTACAGTTCAGTCTCTCAGTCGTGTCTGGTTCTTTGCAACGCCATGGACGCAGCATGCCAGGCCTCCCTGTCCATCACTAACTGCCAGAGTTTACTCACTCATGTCCATTGAGTCTGTGAGGCCATCCAACTGTCTCATCCTCTGTTGTCCCCTTCTCCTCCTCACCTTCAATCTTTCCCAGCATCAGAGTCTTCTGCAAGGAGTAGTTCTTTGTATCAGGTGGACAAAGAATTGGAGTTTCAGCTTCAACATCAGACCTCCCAATGAATATTCAGGACTGATTTCCTTTAGGATGGACTGGTTGGACCTCCTTGCAGTCCAAGTGACTCTCAAGAGTCTTCTCCAAAACCACAGTTCAAAAGCATCAATTCTTCGGTGCTCAACTTTCTTTATAGTTCAACTCCCACATCCATACATGACTACTGGAAAAACCATAGCCTTGACTAGATGGACTTTTGTTGGCAAAGTAATGTCTCTGCTTTTTCATATGCTGTCTACCTTGGTCATAACTTTTCTGCCAAGGAGCAAGCGTCTTAATTTCGTGGCTGCAGTCACCATCTGCAGTGATTTTGGAACCCCCAAAAATAAAGTCTGTCACTGTTTCCACTCTTTCCCATCTATTTGCCATGAAGTGATGGGACCAGGTGCCATGATCTTAGTTTTCTGAATGTTGAGCTTTAAGCCAACTTTTTCACTCTCCTCTTTCACTTTCATCAAGAGGCCCTTCAGTTCTTCTTCACTTTCTGCCATAAGGGTGGTGTCATCTGCATATCTGAGGTCATTGTTATTTCTCCCAGAAATCTTGATTCCAGCTTGGGCTTCTTCCAGCCCAACGTTCCTCATGATGTACTCTGCATATAAGTTAAATAAGCAGGGTGACAATATATAGCCTTGACATACTCCTTTTCCTATTTGGAACCAGTCTGTTATTCCATGTCCAGTTCTAACTGTTGCTTCCTGACCTGCATATAGGTTTCTCAAGAGGCAGGTCAGGTGGTCTGGTATTCCCATCTCTTGAAGAATGTTCCACAGTTTATTGTGATCCACACATCAAAGGCTTTGGCATAGTCAATAAAGCAGAAATAGATTTTTTTTTCTGGAACTCCCTTGCTTTTTCCATGATCCAGTGGATGTTGGCAATTTGATCTCTGGTTCCTCTGCCTTTTCTAAAACCAGCTTGAACATCTGGAATTTCATGGTTCACGTTTTGCTAAAGCCTGGCTTGGAGAATTTTGAGCATGACTTTACTAGCGTGTGCGATGAGTGCAATTGTGAGGTACTTTGAGCATTCTTTGGCATTACCTTTCTTTGGGATTGGGATGAAAACTGATCTTTTCCAGCCCTGAGGCTACTGCTGAGTTTTCTACATTTGCTGGCATATTGAGTGCAGCACTTTCACAGCGTCATCTTTTTTGAAATAGCTCAACTGGAATTTCATCACCTCTACTAGCTTTGTTCATAGTGATGCTTCCTAAGGTCCACTTGACTTTGCATTCCAGGATGTCTGGCTCTAGCTGAGTGATCACACCATTGTGATTATCTGGGTCATGAAGATCTTTTTTGTACAGTTCTTCTATGTATTCTTGCCACCTCTTCTTAATATCTTCTGCTTCTGTTAGGTCCTTACCATTTCTGTCTTTTATTGTGACCATCTTTGCATGAAATGTTCCCTTGGTATCTCGAATTTTCTTCAAGAGATATCTAGTCTTTCCCAGTCTGTTGTTTTCCTCTATTTCTTTGCATTGGTCACTGAGGAAGGCTTTCATATCTCTCCTTGCTATTCTTTGGAACTCTGCATTCAAATGCATATATCTTTCCTTTTCTCCTTTGCTTTTAGTTTCTTTTCTTTTCACAACTATTTGTTAGGCCTCCTCAGACAGCCATTTTGCTTTTTTTCATTTCTTTTTCTTGGGGATGATCTTGATTCCTGTCTCCCGTACAATGGCATGAACCTCTGTCCATAATTCTTCAGGCACTCTGTCTATTGGATCTAATCCCTTGAATCAATTTCTCACTTCCACTGTATAACCATAAAGGATTTGATTTAGGTTCTACCTGAATGGTCTAGTTGTTTCCCCTACTTTCTTCTATTTAAGTCTGAATTTGGCAATAAGCAGTTCATGATCTGAGCCACAGTCAGCTACCAGTCTTGTTTTTACTGACTGTATAGAACTTCATATTTGGCTGCAAAGAATATAATCAATCTGATTTTGGTATTGACCATCTGGTGATGTTCATGTGTAGGGCCTTCTCTTGTGTTGTGTCTACAACCAGTAAATTCTATTGGCAAAACTCTATTAGCTTTTGCCCTGCTTCATTCTTTACTCCAAGGCCAAATTTGCCTGTTCTTTCAGGTGTTTCTTGACCTCTATGCCCCCATCACCCCCACTCCCAGTTTCAACAGAAGGAAACATATATGTACTTCTAATAGAAAGTTAAATTGTAAGAAAAGCATGTGGAATTGTTGAAGATAGCTTTCAAAGTAACTTAAAAATTATGTATTATTTTGAGCTAATGGATTTAAGCATATTTAATATGATCTAATCTATTACTGTTATAATTCTACTGATGTTCAAATTATTTCATCTTTGCCTGATAAAAGGAGATTATTCAAGTTCTCCACAGATTCTCTACAATGTAACGTAAGTTATTTCTCCTCGATGCCTTTCTATTTTCCTTGCTTTCTGTAATGACAAGTTGTTTCAGGCATATCTTGTGTATTTACTGTCCAATTATTATTCACTGCTACTAGGTTGGTCATTTCTAAGCACGTATTGTGGCCAGACCAAGAAAACATTTTCATTCTTCTTTTAAAGAGAAACAAATTAGGTGTTCATACTTCTGCTCTCAGTACAAATTAAAAATGACAGAGATTTTACCCATGTCATCAATCTTATATCTCTAAAACCTTTCTCATTCATAAATTCTAGTTCTTAATGAGACAAGTATAATTACTTATTTGCTTTCCATAATGCACACTCAGTCACCTTATTCTCAGGATGAAATAATAGATACTAACATCAACTATGAAAACAGACAACAATTAAAGATATTCTACAATTTTGTTTGTCATATGTCAGTGTTATTCAGGATTCCATCAAATTATTATACTTTAAATCATCTGCGACACTTTTTGTGTTATCTATTTGATATGTCAATTTGACTTATTCTGCTTTCAATTTTACATTTAAATTTTGTTTATTTTTATAACTGTTAAAGCATTTATATAACTAAAATATAATGCATAGGGAATATACATATGGCTGCTGCTGCTAAGTCACTTCAGTTATGTCCGAATCTGTGCGACCCCATAGACGGCAACCCACCAGGCTCCCCCGTCCCTGGGATTCTCCAGGCAAGAACACTGGAGTGGGTTGCCATTTCCTTTTCCAATGCATGAAAGTGAAAAGTGAAAGTGAAGTCACTCAGTCGTGTCCAACTCCTAGCGACCCCATGGACTGCAGCCTACCAGGCTCCTCCGTCCATGGGATTTTCCAGGCATGAGTACTGGAGTGGAATGCCATTGCTTTCTCCATACATATGGCTAGCTTCTATCTCTGACTCTGTTGCCTCTCTTTAACCTATAGATAATTGTTTTTAAAATGGCATGATTTATTCTGCCATTTTTATCATTTAGGTAAAGACACACCCACACTGCATATTCACATTGCCCTTATATACATCTTTGACAATATGTTATGGAAAGCCAATAAAAAGTAGTACTTAAGATGGCTGGATGTCATCACCGACTCTGTGGAAATGGGTTTGAGTGAACTCCAGGAGTTGGTGATGGACAGGGAGGCCTGGCGTGCTGTGATTCATGGGGTCGCGGAGAGTCAAACACGACTGAGTGACTGAACTGAACTGAACTGAAAACACATTTATAATTTTAAAAATTTCAATTGCATTGTATTTCATTGTTTATTACTTTAAGATATTACTTCAGTTCAGTTCAGTTCAGTTCAGTCGCTCAGTCGTGTCTGACTCTTAGCGACCCCATGAACCACAGCACGCCAGGCCTCCCTGTCCATCACCAACTCCTGGAGTTCACTCAAACTCATGTCCATCGAGTCGGTGATGCCATCCAGCCACCTCATTCTCTGTCGTCCCCGTCTCCTCCTACCCCCAATCGCTCCCAGCATCAGAGTCTTTTCCAATGAGTCAACTCGTCGCATGAGGTAACCAAAGTATTGCAGTTTCATCTTTAGCATAAGTCCTTCCAATGAACACCCAGGATTGATCTCCTTTAGAATGGACTGGTTGGATCTCCTTGCAGTCCAAGGGACTCTCAAGAGTCTTCACCACCACAGTTCAAAAGCATCAATTCTTTGGTGATCAGCTTTCTTCACAGTCCAACTCTCACATCCATACATGACCACAGGAAAAACCATAGCCTTGACTAGACCGACCTTTGTTGGCAAAGTAATGTCTCTGCTCTTTTATATGCTATCTAGGCTGGTCATAACTTTCCTTCCAAGGAGCAAGCATCTTTTAATTTCATGGCTGCAATCAGCATCCGCAGTAATTACTTAGTTTATTTAATAAGTATTCAATTAATAGTCATCTAGTTATTTCTGCTCTTTTGCTAAGAAAAATTGTGCTACAATATACCACAATCTCTAATATTAGATTGAAAATTCATAGATTTTATGTTTTCCCTAAAAGTAGTCTCATATTAACAGTTCTCAAAGACATTTAGCTAGATTTTCAACTCTAAATATTTTGATGAAAAAAACACATTTATAGCAAACTTAATAATTCAGTATCTGCCCATATATATATTTTTAAGCAAATGTATAGGCAGAAAAGTTTAGATTTAGTGCTGGGGAGAAATGTACTAGGAAGTGTAATTGACTTCCATTTCCAAGGTAGACATATCTGAGCAAGAGAACCACTTCCAGACATAGGTGACACTAGGCCTCTTCTTGTGTGAAGTGTCATATTTTACAAATTCATTTGTTCTATGATATCTGTTGACATCAAAGAGTTTGACAGGTTTCCTGTCTTTGACAAGTGCCTGCATTCATTTTCATTGCCCTGGATTTCATCAAATTAATATGCTAAACCCAAACAGAGCAATAGCCTATTAAAATAAACTTAATATCATAAGCATCTCCTAACATTAGTCAAAAAGTCCAGGTTGAAATAAAAATCACTTGTCATACACAACACCAGAAAGATCACAAGCTGACTGAAAAAATAAAATTAAGTAATGACAATATCAAGAGAATCAATTGTTTGAGCTATCTGACACAAGTTTTAAAACAGCCCTTATAACATTGCTTTAATAATAATTATGAAATGTCTTGAAGAAAATGAAAAAAATTTTAAAAATCCAAGCATGGAAATTAAAGTCATAAAGCAAAGAACTGAAAAGAAATTATATAACTGAAAAATATGATAAAGATATGATTTTAAAAAAAGAAAAAAAATAACCTTGCTGGCTAAAAACTGCAACAGAGTGGAGATTACAAAAGATAGAATCATTGAACCTAAGAAAAGATCAATAAAATTAATTCAGTCAGAGCAGCAGAGAGGAGATGATTTTTAAAATAATGAATCTCTGTTGGTTTCCAAGGCAAACCATTCAATATCATGGTAATCCAAGTCTGTGCCCCAGCCAGTAACACTGAAGAAGCTGAACAGTTCTATGAAGACCTACAAGATCTAGAGCTAACACCCAAAAAAGATGTCCTTTTCAGTATAGGGGAAAGTGAAAGTGAAGTCGCTCAGTCGTGTCCAACCCTTAGTGACCACATGGACTACAGCCCACCAGGCTCCTCCATCTATGTGATTTTCCAGGCAACAGTACTGGAGTGGCTTGCCATTGCCTTCTCCGACTGGAATGCAAAAGTAGGAAGTCAAGAAACGCCTGGAGTAACAGGAAAATTTGGCCGTGGAGTACAGAATGAAGCACAGCAAAGGCTAATAGAGTTCTGCCAAGAGAACGCACCGGTCATGGCAAACACCCTCTTCCAACAACACAAGAAAAGACTCTACACATGGACATCACCAGATGGTCGACACTGAATCAGATTGATTATATGCTTTGTAGCCAAATACGGAGAAATTCTACAAAGTCAGCTAAAACAAGACCAGGGGATGACTGTGGCTTGGATCATGAACTCCTTAGTGCCAAATTCAGACTTCAGTTGAAGAAAGTGAAGAAAACCACTAGACCATTCAGGTATGACCTAAATCAAATCCCTTGTGACTATACAGTGGAAGTGAGAAATAGATTTAAGGGAATAGATCTGATAGACAGAGTGCCTGATGAACTACGGATGGAGGTTCAGGACATTGTACAGGAGACAGGAATCAAGACCATCCCAAGGAAAAAGAAATGCAAAAAAGCAAAATGACTATCTGGGGAGGCCTTACAAATAGCTGTGAAAGAAGGGAAGCAAAAAGCAAAGGAGAAAAGGAAAGATATACTCATTTGAATGCAGAGTTCCAAAGAATAGCAAGGAGAGATAAGAAAACTTCCTCGGTGATCAATGCAAAGAAACAGAGGAAAACAACAGACTGAGAAAGACTAGATATCTCTTGAAGAAAATTAGAGACACCAAAGGAACATTTCATGCAAAGATAATCATAATATAGGACAGAAATGGTATGGACCTAACAGAAGCAGAAGATATTAGGAAGAGGTGGCAAGAATACACAGAAGACCTATCCAAAAAAGATGTTCATGACCCAGATAATCACAATGGTGTTATCACTCAGCTAGAGCCAGACATCCTGGAATGCAAAGTCAAGTGAACCTTAGGAAGCATCACTATGAACAAAGTTAGTGGAGGTGATGAAATTCCAGTTGAGCTATTTCAAATCCTGAAAGATGATGCTGTGAAAGTGCTGCACTCAATATGCCAGCAAATTTGGAAAACTCAGCAGTGGCCACGGGACTGGAAAAAGTCCGTTTTCATTCCAATACCAAAGAAAGGCAATGCCAAAGAATGCTCAAACTACCTCACAATTGCAGTCATCTCACATGCTGGTAAGGTAATGCTTAAAATTCTCTAAACCAGGCTTCAGCAATATGTGAACTGTGAACTTCCAGATGTTCAAGCAGGTTTTAGAAAAGGCAGAGGAACCAGAGATCAAATTGCCAACATCCGCTGAGTCATGGAAAAAGCAAGAGAGTTTCAGAATAACATCTATTTCTGCTTTACTGACTATGCCAAAGCCTTTGACTGCGTGGATCACAATAAACTGTGGAAAATTCTGAAAGAGATGGGAATACCAGACCACCTGACCTGCCTCTTGAGAAGCCTATATGCAGGTCAGGAAGAAACAGTTAGAACTGGACATGGAACAACAGACTGGTTCCAAATAGGAAAAGGAGTACATCAAGGCTGTATATTGTCACCCTGCTTGTTTAACTTCTATGCAGAGTACATCATGAGGAACACTGGGCTGGAGGAAGCACAAGCTGGAATCAATGTTGCCGGGAGAAATATCAATAACCTCAGATATGCAGATGACACCACCCTTATGGCAGAAAGTGAAGAAGAACTGAAGGGCCTCTTGATGAAAGTGAAAGAGGAGAGTGAAAAAGTTGGCTTAAAGCTCAACATTCAGAAAACTAAGATTATGGCATCTGGTCCCATCACTTCATGGCAAATAGATGGGGAATCAGTGGAAACAGTGGCTGACTTTATTTTTCTGGGCTCCAAAATCATTGCAGATGGTGACTGCAGCCATGAAATTAAAAGATTCTTACTCCTTGGAAGGAAAGTTATGGCCAACCTAGATAGCATATTAAAAAGCAGAGACATTACTTTGTCAACAAAGGTCCAATAGTCAAGACTATGATTTTCCCAGTGGTCTTGTATGGATGTGAGAGTTGGACTATAAGGAAAGCTGAGTGCTATAGAACTGATGCTTTTTAACTGTGGTGTTGGAGAAGGCTCTTGAGAGTCACTTGGACTGCAAGGAGATCCAACCTGTCCATTCTAAAGGAGATCAGTCCTGGGTGTTCATTGGAAGGATTGATGTTGAACTGAAACTCCAATTCTTTGGGCACCTGATGCGAAGAGCTGACTCATTGGAAAAGACCCTGATGCTGGGAAAGACTGAAGGCAGGAGGAGAAGGGGACGACGGAGGATGAGATGGTTGGATGACATCACCAACTTGATGGACATGGGTTTGGGTGGACTCCGGGTTTTAGTGATGAACAGGGAGGCCTGGCATGCTGCGGTTCATGAGGACAGAAAGAGTCAGACAGAACTGAGTAACTGAAATAAAATGAATATCTTAGGGTCCCCTGGAACAAACATAGATTTAACATTCATATCATAAGACTCCTAATTAAAATTCTGAAAACTAAAGGCAAAATAATCAACCACAGAGCAATTTCATGTTAAGAAACACAGATTTGAATGACAGTGGATTTCTCATATGAAACAACTGAGTCCAGAAGAAGTGACACAACTTTTTCAAGTGCTGAAGGAAAAGACCTATCATCTATGAATTGTATCTCTAGCAAAAATATCCTTCAGGAATTAAAGTGAAATTTCAGAAATTTTCAGAAAAAGAAAACTAACATCTTCTCTGGGAAAAGAAAAAAAAGTATAAAACTGGTATCCAAGTAGGAAGGAAATGAAAACAGAGGAAAGTTGAAACTGCAGAAGGAAGTAAATCAATGAAGTCAATAAGTAAGGAAGGTGTTTAATGTGCTTGCTATTATGATTGATTGTGACTTTCAAGTGAAAATTGGACGACTTTTACAAAAATGGGAACCACAATAGTTTGTAACCCATGGGATCCTCTACATCTAGGGATTACATCACTACTAACTTCAGGAATTAAATTTTGCTTCATTCCACTAGGCAAGTAATCATAGCCAACTCAGGGAAAAGAGACAATGGAATAGAATACAGGAATCATAAGTGTCATTACCACCATTTGACCCATTACTGAAATGAATTATGAATATTTTTATTAATTTGATATCTCACATATATTTATATGTATACATATGAATCTTTGCATATATATGTAAATATATGTGTGTGTATATATATTTAATTTTTAAAATTTATTTCGACATGGCTGAGGTGTCATCTGTGACATTCTTTTGTATAGAGGGTTTTTATACTTTTGGTTATATGAGGAATAATTGCATCTCTTACATGAGAGATTTTCTATTACCTTCAGCTGGAAGTTAAACATGGTTTAAGGAGTTGTGTGTGGACAAGGGATGGACATGTTGGCTTTGAACTTTGCTAACTTGGTAATGGTACCACTTTGCTAACTTGGTAATGGTACCACTACATTTCCCAGAAAGTCCCTTTTCTGAATTCTTGTCAATAGAGTGTGGGGGGAAATGCGCTCATGGTTTGGAAGACAAATGACAGCACCTATTACCCTCTGAAAGTATTCCTGTTTAGAGGTAATGAGAGACAAATGCAGCTTGTTCTTGGCTTTTTTGGCATTATGATAAGTTCTTTATCCTGACTTCTATCAACATGGAACTATAGGCTTACCATTAGACAAAGAGGCCGTAGGTGTCTTCAAGGGTCAGTCCCCTCCCCATGCCCCACCCTCCATCCCCATTCTTCTTCTCAGTGTGATTCTAGCAACTAAACTTGTCTGGACTGGTTACTGATTCTGATGCTCCAGTTCCTTGTATCAGACCCATGTTTCCACTGCTTCTCTCACCATTTCTATAATACATTCTTTGGTCCATAATGTATGCTCTAACTGAACCCTGGCTGTTACTGTCCCTTTGCTCTTTGTGAAGAGCTTCCCACTTCTGGAGAGAGCATGTGTACATTAGTGATTGCATTAGATATAGTCTCTTTACACTCTCTGAGATTCAGTTCATTTCAGTCACTCAGTCGTGTCTGATTCTTTGCGACACCATGGACCGCAGCATGCCAGGCCTCCCTGACCATCACCAACTCCTGGAGTTTACCCAAACGCATGTTCATTGAGTTGGTGATGCCATCCAACCATCTCATCCTCTGTCATTCTGTCATCCCCTTCTCCCCCAGCCTTCAATCTTTCCCAGCATCAGGGTCTTCTCAAGTGAATCAGCTCTTTGCATCAGGTGGCTAAAGTACTGGAGTTACAGCTACAACATCAATCCTTCCAAATGAACACTCAGGGCTAATCTCCTTAGGATGGACTGGTTGGATCTCCTTGCAGTCCAAGTGACTCTCAAGAGTCTTCTCCAACACCACAGTTCAAAAGCATCAATTTTTCGATGCTCAACTTTCTTTATAGTCCAACTCTCACATCCATACATGACCACTGGAAAAACCATAGCCTTGACTAGACAGACTTTGGTTGGCAAAGTAATGTCTCTGCTTTTTAATACGCTATCTAGCTTGGCCATAACTTTTCTTCCAAGGAGTAAGCGTCTTTTAATTTCATGGCTGCAATCACCATCTGCAGTGATTTTGGAGCCCCTAAAATAAAGCCTGTCACTGTTTCCACTGTTTCCCCATCTATTTGCCATGAACCTGATTCCCCACCCCTCCACCCCGGTGGAAACTTAGAGATTTAAAGTTAATCCAAAAATTTATTATTTTTAACTATTTATATTGTACTGATTTATTTATTAGGTACAAACACTCTGTTTTTCTGTAGCTAAAATGTTAGCATTTGTATACCAAGATACATCTTTAATTAGGCTATAAATACTTCTTATAAAATACAGCTAAATAGTTCTTAAATATGTATATGTATATAAATATATATGTATGTATATAAGTGAATGTTATGTTTCACTAAAACTTTCTTAGAGGTGAGAGAATTTTTATATGAAAAATTACTGTAATATTTGCACACTGTGAAAACAAGGATCATCAAATTATTCCCTTCTGAGTAAGGTTTGAATCAATTTTATTGGTACAGTTGCTTTTCTCTTTGTTGAATTAATTTTAACTAAACATTGGATTATGGAATTTATATGTTATATCTGTTACATTTAAATTGTATTATATACATATTGTCATGTTTAATTGGAGAAGGGAATGGCAACCCACTCCAGTTTGCTTGCCTGGAGAATCTCGTGGACAGAGGAGCCTGGCAGCCTACAGTCCATGGAGTCTCAGAGTCAGACACAACTGAAGTGACTGAACATGTGTGTACACTTGTCATGTTTAATATATGCTTGTCATGTTTAATATACTGCAGTTGCTTGAATATAAAAAGGTATTTTTCATGTGTAATAAAGAAAAAAATTAATGTCACATTATTTTCATTTTTTAGAATACTAAAAACTAGGAAGTTACATAAAGTTGCTACCTTATAGTGCGGATGTGGGAATAAAGGGCTGCAGTCATTCTTTTGCATTTCTTGAAGGTTTGTTGAGGCATCAAATAGGTTAGTTCTGTTCTCATTTATTTGAAATATATTTCAAATATGTTTACTTCTGCTTATATTCTATTTGAACTGTTATTTGAACAGTGGTGTTGGAGAAGGCTCTTGAGAGTCCCTTGGACTGCAAGGAGATCCAACCAGTCCATCCTAAAGGAAATCAGTGCTGACTATTCATTGGGAGGACTAATGTTGAAGCTGTAACTCCAATATTTTGGCCACCTGATGCAAAGAACTGACTCATTGGAAAAGACCCTGAACCTGGGAAGGATTGAAGGTGGGGAGGAAAAAGGGACGACAGAGGATGAGATGGTTGGATGGCATCACTGACTCAATGGACATGATTTTGAGTAAACTACGGGAGTTAGTGATGGACAGGGAGATCTGGAGTGCTACAGTCCATGGGGTTGCAAAGAGCTGGACACAACTGAGCAAATGAACTGAGTTGAACTGAATTGATACTGTATGTTAAGCATATTTCTGTTTATGTAATATTTTCATAAAACACTTTACAAAATTCCCAAAATCAAAGCCATACTAAAAAATTTACTCAGTATTTGCCTCTTAAGTCCTTGACCTCCTTTCCCAACTAATCTCCTAAATTTTCAGCCTAGGTTTCCTATACATTTCTTGGCAAAACAGGCAGTTATATGAATATTTTTAGAGCTTTTCCTTATTCTTACACAAAAGCTAAAAAACTTAGAAGTGTCTTCCGTTTTGCTTTTTTTTTAAAATCACAACATAAGTTCATAAAGATCACTCTTAATTTTTGAAAGTATCTTCATAGTACACCATTGAGTAGGTGAACAACTGTTCTTTAAGGAATCTTCCATGTATGAGCATTTAGGACTTTTATTTTTCAATATGTTGCAATTGCAAATAATCCCTGATTGAATAAATGTGTGCATGTATGTTCTTGTATCAGCTAGATTCCTAGAGGCAAGTTGCTAAGTAAAAAAACAATAAAAGTGTGATTTTCTTATATACTGCCAACTTTTTCTCCATGTGGTTATATCAATTTGCATTCTCATCAGAATGTGAGTCCCTGTTTTTTCATAGCCTTATCAACAAAATGTTTGTAAAATTTGTAACTTTGCCAATATGATAGGGGAGAAATGGTATCTCCATGCAATTATGTTTGACATTTCTCTAACAATGACTGAAGCTGAACATCATTTTTTTAATTTAGCAATTTTATTATTTTTGTTAGTAATTTCTTATAACTAGCAACTTTTCAATCATGTATTTAAAATGTTTTCTTCGCTTTTAAAGAGCTCCTTATAAATTATATATGCCATTCCTTTTTCTGCGGTTTATGTTGCAAATAGCCTCCAACTATTTTTTTTAATATCTCCATAAAGACTTGTAGGTATTTTTATTGATATTATGTTGAATGTGTAAATCTACTTAGAGTTAACAAATAACTATGATACTGAGTCATCCCACCCCGAAACAAGAGAGTATTTTAATTTCTTCCAGTCTATTTTGTATTTTTCAGGAGTGTTTATATCTGTATTTATTTGTGTTTTGATTTCTCCATGGTATTTTGTTTTGTATGCAGTCTTAATTGGATATTTAAATGTATCGGTCTTTCCACTTATTACATTTAAAGTGACACTCAAGCTTTTCTTTTTTAATATCCTATTTATAGAGGAATTAATCCTGTTTTCTTCTAAAGCTTGTATGGTTACATTCAAGTCTCTGATCAGTTTGGGGCTTATTTTGTATTTTGTGTGATATACGTACAAATTTTATCTTTTTTTTTTTTTTCCAAATGACCTTCCAGTTTTCTCAGCACTATTTATTTAAAAATTCTATTTTAACTTCTGTGATTAAGATTCCTTCTCAAGTTTTCTAATGAACTTTCATTATCTTCTATTGACCAGCAGGCCGATATCAATTTATTTTAATTGGAAGCTATATGTAATAATTTAGTCGCCAGCAGAACCTCAGATATGCAGATAATACCAGAAAGCAAAGAGGAACTGAAGAACCTCTTGATAAGGGTGAAAGAAAAGAGTGAGAAAGATTACTTAAAACATCAGTTCAGTTCAGTTCAGTCGCTCAGTCGTGTCCGACTCTCCACGACCCCATGATCACAGCACGCCAGGCCTCCCTGTCCATCACCAACTCCCGGAGTACACTCAAACTCATGTCCACAGAGTCGGTGATGCCATCCAGCCATCTCATTCACCGTCGTCCCCTTCTCCTCCCGCCCCAAACCTTTCCCAGCATCAGAGTCTTTTCCAGTGAGTCAACTCGTCGCATGAGGTGGCCAAAGTATTGCAGTTTCAGCTTTAGCATCAGTCCCTCCAATGAACATCCAGGATTGATGTCCTTTAGAATGGACTGGTTGGATCTCCTGGCAGTATAAGGGACTCTCAAGAGTCTTCTCCAACACCACAGTTCAAAAGCATCGATTCTTCGGCGATCAGCCTTCTTCACAGTCCAACTCTCACATCCATACACAACCACGGGAAAAACCATTGCCTTGACTAGACGGACCTTGGTTGGCAAAGTAATGTCTCTGCTTTTTAATACACTATCAAGGTTGGTCATAACTTTCCTTCCAAGGAGCAAGCGTCTTTTAATTTCATGGCTGCAATCAGCATCTGCAGTGATTTTGGAGCCAAAAAAAATAAAGTCTGACACTGTTTCCACTGTTTTTCCATCTATTTCCCATGAAGTGATGGGACCAGATGCCATGATCTTTGTTTTCTGAATGTTGAGCTTCAAGCCAACCTTTTCACTCTCCTTTTTCACTTTCATCAAGAGGCTTTTGAGTTCCTCTTCACTTTCTGCCATAAGGGTAGTGTCATCTGCATATCTGAGGTTATTGATATTTCTCCCAGCAATCTTGATTCCAGCTTGTGCTTCTTCCAGCCCAGCGTTCCTCATGATGTACTCTGCATATAAGTTAAATAAGCAAGGTGATAATATACAACCTTGACGTACACCTTTTCCTATTTGGAACCAGTCTGTTGTTCCATGTCCAGTTCTAACTGTTGCTTCCTGACCTGCATACAGGTTTCTCAAGAGGCAGGTCAGGTGGTCTGGTATTCCCATCTCTTTCAGAATTGTCCACAGTTTATTGTGATCCACACAGTCAAAGGCTTTGGCATAGTCAATGAAGCAGAAATAGATGTTTTTCTGAAACTCTCTTGCTTTCTCCATGATCCAGCGGATGTTGGCAATTTGATCTCTGGTGCCTCTGCCTTTTCTAAAACCTGCTTGAACATCTGGAAGTTCACGGTTTACATATTGCTGAAGCCTGGCTTGGAGAATTTTGAGCATGACTTTACTAGCGTGTGAGATGAGTGCAATTGTGCGGTAGTTTGAGCATTCTTTGGCATTGCCTTTCTTTGGGATTGGAATGAAGACTGACCTCTTCCAGTCCTGTGGCCACTGCTGAGTTTTCCAAATCTGCTGGCATATTGAGTGCAGCACTTTCACAGCATCATCTTTCAAGACTTGAAATATCTCAACTGGAATTCCATCACCTCCACTAGCTTTGTTAGTAGTGATGCTTTCTAAGGCCCGCTTGACTTCACATTCCAAGATGTCTGGCTCTAGGTCAGTGATCACGTTATCGTGACTATCTTGGTCGTGAAGATCTTTTTGGTACAGTTCTTCTGTGTATTCCTGCCACCTCTTCTTAATATCTTCTGCTTCTGTTAGGTCCATTCCATTTCTGTCCTTTATCGAGCCCATTTTTGCATGAAACGTTCCCTTGGAATCTCTAATTTTCTTGAAGAGGTTTCTTGTTTTTCCTATTCTGTTGTTTTCCTCTATTTCTTTGCATTGATCACTGAGGAAGTCTTTCTTATCTCTCCTTGCTATTCTTTGGAACTCTGCATTCAGATGCTTATATCTTTCCTTTTCTCCTTTGCTTTTTGCCTCTCTTCTTTTCACAGCTATTTGTAAGGCCTCCTCAGACAGCCATTTTGCTCTTTTGCATTTTTTCCATGGGGATGGTCTTGGTCCCTGTCTCCTGTACAATGTCACGAACCTCCGTCCAGAGTTCATCAGGCACTCTATCAATCAGATCTAGTCCCTTAAATCTATTTCTCACTTCCACTGTATAATCATAAGGGATTTGATTGAGGTCATATCTGAATGGTCTAGTGGTTTTCCCTACTTTCTTCAATTTAAGTCTGAATTTCGCAATAAGGAGTTCATGATCTGAGCCGCAGTCAGCTCCTGGTCTTGTTTTCGCTAACTGTATACAGCTTCTCCATCTTTGGTTGCAAAGAATATAATCAATCTGATTTCGGTGTTGACCATCTGGTGATGTCCATGTGTAGAGTCTTGTCTTGTGTTGTTGAAAGAGGGTGTTTGCTATGACCAGTGCATTCTCTTGACAAAACTCTATTAGCCTTTGCCCTGCTTCATTCCGTGCTCCAAGGCCAAATTTGCCAGTTACTCCAGGTGTTTCTTAGGCAGGAATCCCTTAGAAGAAATGGAGTAGCCATCATGGTCAACAAAAGAGTCCGAAATGCAGTACTTGGATGCAATCTTAAAAATGACAGAATGATTTCTCTTCATTTCCAAGGCAAACCATTCAATATTACAGTAATACAGGCCTATGCCCCAACCAGTAATGCTGAAGAAGCCGAAGTTAATCAGTTCTATGAAGACCTACAAGACCTTTTAGAACTAACACCCAAAAAAGATGTCCTTTTCATTATAGGGGACTGGAATGCAAAAGTAGGAAGTCAAGTAACTTAAAACATAGCATTCAATAAACTAAGATCATGGCATCTGGTCCCATCAATTCATGGCAAATAGCTGGGGAAAAAGTGGAAACAGTGACATTATATTTAGGCTCCAAATTTGTGATGGCAGTCATGAAATTAAAAGACACTTGCTGCTTGGAAGAAAAGCTATGAGAAACCTAGACAGTGTACTAAAAAGCAGAGCCATCATTTTGCCAACAAAGATGTGCATAGTCAAAGCTACAGTTTTTCCAATAGTCATATATGGATATGAATGTTGGACCATAAAGAAGGATAGGAGGCGAAAAATTGATGCTTTCGAATTTTGTTGATGGAGAAGACTCTTGAGAGTCCCTTGGACTGGAAGGACACCAGTCAATCCTAAAGGAACTCAACCCTGAATATTCATTGGAAGGACTGATGCTGAAGTTGAAGCTCCAATACTTTGGCCACTTGATGCAAAGAACCAACTCATTGTAGAATCCCTGATGTTGGGAAAGATTGAGGGAAATAGAAGGGGAAGACAGAGGATGAGATGGTTAGATGGCATCGCAAACACAATGGACACGACTTTGAGCAAACTCTGGGATATAGAGGACAGGGAAGCCTGCTGTGCTGCTGTTCATGGGGTCACAAAATGTAGGACACAACTTAGTGACTGAACAAAAACAAATGTTCCTAGCTTGTCTTTTTTAAAGTTCTCCTTGCTATTTTTGAGAATTGGATTTTCTAAGCCATTTTTATTTTTATATCTCCATAAAGATTTGTTGGTATCTTTATTGAAATTATGTTGAATGTGTAAATCTACTTAGATTTAACAAATAAATCTGATATTGAGTAACCCCACCCAGAAACAAGAGAGTCTTTTAATTTCGTCCAGTCTATTTTGTATCTTTCAGGAGTGTTGATATCCATATTTAAACAGATTTTGAACATTCCTTGTTAAATTTATTTCTAAATATTTTAGTTATTTTGTACTACTTCATGCAAAGAATTCTCTTCATGCAAGGAATTCTCATTTTGATTTTAATGTGTTTATATTCTGCCACCTTAGTAAAACTTAATTTTAGAATTATGTGAAGCTATTCATTTTCTGGGACTTTCTAGGTATATTATTCCACTGTTTTTGTAGTGGACACTGTGTAGCATGTCTCTCAGATTTCTCCGTTCTGGATCCAGTGCTCCAATTGCTGGAGTACTGGCACTTGCTGACTCCATGAATTCGTTTCATCTAAAGGGAGAAGCCTTTGATATTGATATTGTTCATCGATATTGTTCATGGGGTTCTCAAGGCAAGTATACTGAAGTGGTTTGCCATTCCCTTCTCCAGTGGACCATGTTCGGCTGTGGTCCATGTGATCAGATCAACTAGTTTCCTGTGATTATGATTTCAGTGTGTCTGCCCTCTGATGCCCCCTTGCAATACCTACCGTCTTATTTGGATTTCTCTTACCTTGGTCGTGGGAAATCTCTTCACAGCCGCTCCAGCAAAGTGCAGCCGCTGTACCTTACCTTGGATGAGGGGTATCTTCTCAAGGTCGCCCCTCCTGACCTTGAACGTGGAGTAGATCCTCTTGGTCCTCCTGCGCCCACGCAGTCACCCCCTGTTGGACGTGGGGCAGCTCCTCTCAGCCGCTGGGCCTGGCCTCAGGCGTGGGGTAGCTCCTCTCCCCTGCGCCTCTTTGCCTGGTCTGTTGCGCCGGGGCCGGCGTCTCTCGCGTCTGTGCCGCTGGGGCCGGCGTCTCTCACGTCTGCAGATGTTCAAGCAGGTTTTAGAAAAGGCAGAGGCACCAGAGATCAAATTGCCAACATCCGCTGGATCATGGAGAAAGCAAAGAGTTCCAGAAAAACATCTATTTCTGCTTCATTGACTATGCCAAAGCCTTTGACTGTGTGGATCACAATAAACTGTGGACAATTCTGAAAGAGATGGGAATACCAGACCACCTGACCTGCCTCTTGAGAAACCTGTATGCAGGTCAGGAAGCAACAGTCAGAACTGTACATGAAACAACCGACTGGTTCCAAATAGGAAAAGGAGTGCGTCAAGGCTGTATATTGTCACCTTGCTTATTTAACTTCTATGCAGAGTACATCATGAGGAACGCTGGGCTGGAAGAAGCACAAGCTGGAATCAAGATTGCTGGGAGAAATATCAATAATCTCAGATATGCAGATGACACTACCCTTACGGCAGAAAGTGAAGAGGAACTCAAAAGCCTCTTGATGAAAGTGAAAGAGGAGAGTGAAAAGGCTGGCTTGAAGCTCAACATTCAGAAAACAAAGATCATGGCATCAGGTCCCATCACTTCATGGGAAATAGATGGAAAAACAGTGGAAACAGTGACAGACTTTATTTTTTGGGGCTCCAAAATCACTGCAGATGCTGACTGCAGCCATGAATATAAAAGACGCTTACTCCTTGGAAGGAAAGTTATGACCAACCTTGATAATATATTAAAAAGCAGAGACATTACTTTGCCAACCAAGGTCCGTCTAGTCAAGGCTATGGTTTTTCCCGTGGTCATGTATGGATGTGAGAGTTGGACTGTGAAGAAAGCTGATCGCCAAAGAATTGATGGTTTTGAACTGTGGTGTTGGAGAAGACTCTTGAGAGTCCCTTGGACTGCAAGGAGATCCAACCAGTCCATTCTAAGGGAGATCGATCCTGGGTGTTCATTGGAAGGACTGATGCTAAAGCTGAAACTGCAGTACTTTGGCCCCCTCATGCGACGAGTTGACTCACTGGAAGAGACTCTGATGCTGGGAAAGGTTGGGGGCGGGAGGAGAAGGGGACAACCGAGAATGAGATGGTTGAATGGCATCACTGACTCTGTGGACATGAGTTTGAGTGAACTCCGGGAGTTGGTGATGTTCAGGGAGGCCTGGCATGCTGTGATTCATGGGGTCGCGGAGAGTCGGACACGACTGAGCGACTGAACTGAACTGAACTGAACTGAAAGGGAGAAGCCTTATAATAAGACACACTCTTTTGGTGATATCACGTATACAAATATTACTGTGTTTTGGTGCATGAGGCCTCAGGACCCTCTGGAGATAGGTCATACATATCTCCAAAGATAGGTCTACCTGTCCTACATATCTGGCTCCCTGGCAGTTGTTGATTGCAAAGACACTCCCTACAAAATATCCTAAATGCAAATCTCCCCATCTATGTTTACTTCCTGGAAAACATAATGTAGAAAAACCTTCAAAGAGAGGTATTTTCAGATCTTCTTTTCCTATTCTTAAAATTCTAGCTGACTTGATTCATTGACTAAAATTTGTAATACAATGTTGAAAAGTAACGGCAAGAGTAGACATCTTTCTCTTTTCTTGATTTTTGTGGCCATGTCCCTAAAATTCCCTATAAGTGAGATGATAGCTTTATCACTATTAAATATATATATATGTATATATATAGAGAGAGATGAATAAGAATAGAATATCATTAATTCTTACTTTATTGAGCATATTAAAAATTTTTCAATGAATGGTGAAATTTGCTAAGCATTTTTCATTATCTATGGATATTTATTTTCTGCCCTTAGGTCTACGAAACCAGTGTATGATATTACTAGATACCCTAACATTCAATCAGCTTGCACTATAGGAATAAATTAACTTTGGATGGCACATCTGTTTAAAATGTGTGTTGAATTATTTTACTTATATTTTACAGGATAACTTTTGTATACATTTTCATAAATTATACTGATTTCTGATTTTGTTTTTGTGCTATCTTTGTCTGGTTTCAGTAATACTTTTTAATGAAATTAATTTGAAATTTTTAGTGTTTTCTCTCTTTTAGCAATGCTGAAGGAGTAGAATGTGTGTTGTTTCTTTTGCTCTTTCAGTTGATCTGATTCAGTTTTCAGTATAGTTTGTGGATACTATGTGAAAAGATTTGTTTTAGGCCAACAACTCAACTCTCTGAAAGACAAACTGTTTTACTTCATAATCTATGATGAAAATATAAAGAATTCATTTGGCTAAAATTCACAGACTTACAATATTTGCATTTTATTTTCAATATGTGTATTATAGCTAAATTTTAATAGTCTACCATCTAAGAAAATTAAAAATTAACGGGGTGTATTGTGGGAGTTAGGTCAAGAATCTATTAAGAGAGATGAATGAAGTGACTATTGTAACAATAAAGTGAGTTGATCACACCGATGCTATGATGTTGTAACTAGTGTTACAGAGATGTAGATGAGTTAATGTCTATTTGGCCTACAGAGTATATAGAATCCTGTAATAGATTGGATCATAGCCTTGTCATGGCAAAGGGGCTCGCATAACTTAATGAAGCTATGAGCCATGCTGTTCAGGCCCATTTAAGACTAAGGAGTTATAGTAAAGAGTTCTGACAAAATGTGGTCTACTGGATAAGTGAGTAGCAAACTACTCCTGTATTGTTGTCATGAGAACCCCATGAGCAGTATGAAAACGCAAAAAGACAACACTGGAAGATGAGTCCCCTAGAGCAGAATGTGTCTAATATGCTACTGGGGAAAAGTGGAGGGCAGTTACAAATAGCTTCAGAAAGATTGAAGTGGCTGGGTCTAAGCAGAAACGATGCTCAGATGTGGATGTGTGTGGTGGTGAAGGTAAAGTACAATGCTATAAAGAACAATATTGGACAGGAACCTGGAATGTTAGGTTCATGGATCATTGTAAGTTGAATGTGGTCAAGCAGGAGATGGCAAGAGTGAACATCGACATCTTCAGGATTAGTGAATTATGATGGACAAAAATGGGCAAATTTAATTCAGAGGACCATTATATCTACTACCGTGTATAAGAATCCCTTAGAAGAACCGGAGTAGCCCTCATAGTCAACAAAATGTTCCAAAATGCAGTACTTGAGTACAATCTCAAAAACAAGAAAATGAGATCAGTTCATTTTCAAGGCAAATCATTCAACATTACATAGTAATCCAAGTCTCCACCCAACCATTGATGCCAAAGAGGCTAAAGTTGAATTGTTTAAACCTACAAGACCTTCTAGAACTAACACTGAGATAAGATAAGATGTCCTTTTTATCATAGGGGCTGGATTGCAAAAGTAGGAAACCAAGAGATATCTGGAGTAATGGTAAGTTTGGCTGTGGAGTACACAATGAATTAGGGGGAAAGCAACAGAGTTTTCTCAAGAGAACACGCTGGTCATGAAAAAACACTCTTTCCAACAACACAAAAGATGTCTTTACACATGGACATTACCAGATGGTCAATACAAAAATAAGATTGATTATATCCTTTGCAGCCAAAGACAGAGAATCTCTATACAGTTTGCAAAAATGAGAAATAGAGCTGACTATGGCTCAGATCACAAACTCCTTATTGCAAAATTCAGACTTAAATTGAAGAAAGTAGGGAAAGTAGGCTATTCAGATATGACCTAAATCAAATCTTTTACAACTATACAATGGAAGTGACAAATAGATTCAAGGGATTAGATGTGGTAGGTAGTATGCCTGAAGAACTCTGAATGGAGGTTAGTAACATTGTACAGGAGGCAGTGACCAAAACCATCCCAAAGAAAAACAAATACAAGAGCAAAAGGCTCTACA
This sequence comes from Moschus berezovskii, assembly GCF_049115385.1. Taxonomy (NCBI): domain Eukaryota; kingdom Metazoa; phylum Chordata; class Mammalia; order Artiodactyla; family Moschidae; genus Moschus; species Moschus berezovskii. Next base: position 85,626,330 of record NC_142469.1, on the reverse strand, counting down.
AATAGCTGAGGAAACAAGAGAAACAAAAAACAAAGGAGAAAGGGAGAGATATACCCAATTGAATGCAGAGTTCCAGACAACAGCAAGGAGAAATAAGAAAACCTCCTTCAATGAACAATGTAAAGAAATAGAGGAAAACATTAGAATGAGAAAAAATAGAGATCTCTTCAAGAAAATTGAGATATCAAGGGAATATTTCATGAAAAGTTGGGCATGATAAAGGACAGAAATGGTATGTACCTAACAAAAGCAGAAGATATTAAGAGGTGGTAAAAAATAAAAAATACACAGAACTAAACACAAGAAATCTTAATGACCTGGCTAAGCACAATGATGTGGTCACTCACCTAGAGCCAGACATCCTGGAATGTGAAGGCAAGTGGGCCTTAAGAAACATTACTAAAAGCAAAACTAGTGGAGTTGATGGAATGCCAGCTGAGCTATTTAAATCCTATAAGATATTACTGTTAAAGTGCTGCACTCAATATGTCAGCAAATTTGGAAAACTCAACAGTGCCACAGAACTGAAAAAGGTCAGTTTTCATTCTAGTCCCAAAGAAGGGCAATGTCAAAGAATGTTCAAAGTACCCTACAGCTGTGCTCATTTCTGAGTCTAAGAAGGTTATGCTCAAAATCCTTCAAGACAGACTTCATCACTGCATAAAGCGAGAACTTCCAGATGTGCAGGCGGGGTTTAGAAAAGGCAGAAATAGAAATTAAATTGCCAACATTCGTTGGATCATAGAGAAAGAAAGGGAATTTCAGAAAAACATCTACTTCTGCTTCATTGATTATGCTTAAGCCTTTGACTGTGTGGATCACAACAAACTGTGGAAAATTCTTAAAGAACTGGGAATACCAAACCACTTTACCTTCCTCTTGAGAAATCTGTATGCAGGTCAAGAAGAAATAGTTAGAACCGGATATGGAACAACAGACTGCTTCAAAATTGGGAAAGGAGAACAACAAGGCTGTATATTGTTACTCTGCTTATTTAACTTACCATTTAACATCAGTGAAATCCTGGGCTAGATGAAACACAAGCTGCAATCAAGTGGCTCTCATCATCACTGCATTCTGAGGAAGCACACAGGGATCTAGCAGGTTTGGATATCAGACACTGTATGTATTCTGACCTTTTGGTTACTAGGCTTTTAGGCTGTGTGATTAAGGAGTATACCTCCCTTGGCATCAAGGATGCTATGATCTCAAAACAGTATAATGTAGTAGAATTTCAGCCTGCAGACTTATTCTTTCACTTCAGGGTACATGATTAAGGGATATCTGTATATTCCCTGGTATGATCAAGGTGTGATGTCCAAGACTCATAACTGTAGCTTTCCAATGTTCCTTTTGTGTTAGATCCTGATCTCCCATTTCTTTAGCATTCCATGGGGCTCTTCAAGAGGGCACATGTCTCACTGGAAGGCTATTTTACAAGGAATCAATCTTGAGCAATTAACACATTTTTTTAGTAGTGTGCAAAATGGTGGATCAGAAGGTATGATTCTTGCAGTGAGATAATAATTTTATTTTTATTTCTAAAAAGATCTGGAGAAAGAGGGTAATGTAATAAGAACATGAGAAATGACATGGGATAGTCACTCACTGATAGTCACCTCAGAAATTTAGTAGTAAACCTGAATCTGCAGGACAAACCATGATTCTGCTTAACACAGAGGCAGTAGAAATAAAGCAAGAGATGAAATTTTGACAAATGCATCCAGCTTTCACTATTTTCAAATTTTAAAATGTATACATAAAAAAGAGTCAAAGACCACAGCTCCACATGTGGAAGAAAATGATTTTAAAGTTCTTCTTGGTGCACACAATCTATTTTCCTACCATAATTTGTATACTGTTGTTTTCACAACATTCATTTTTATACTGTTATCATTTTGTTGGTTTCCTAACTCAATATTACTAATGTCCCTTAACTCTTTTTGTTGTATATATATATATATATTCTATTGCTTTGACTTCAAACACACTCTTTTAATGTCTGTTTTTAATTTATATAATTTCTCTTGAGATAACATCAGGTGCACAGGCAAAGAGCCAGATGTGCAATTTCTGCAAAGCTCTGAAATCATATGAAAACAGGGGAGGGATAGATTAGTTGGACTTGCTCTAAAATCATGAGAGAGCAAGGACCTTCTGCAGAGGAAATTCATGGCTTAAATAGCAGTGTTCTCAGGAAATTTTATTTCAATACTAATTTAAGAAATTAAAAAATAAAACTTTACTGTTTGATATGAGAGATATTGTGGGAAAGAGAGAAATGATTGAGTTTCAAATTGACAATTGTAATGTAAATTTTGCATTTTGACTAATGGTATACTGTTGTTAATATTTATGGAGAAAGGAAACATTTTGAGACTAAATAAAACCTGTTTCTCATCATGTTACAACCCTTTTAATGTATGAGCTCCTTTCATAGTCACATATACTCTTATTTTCCTCTTCCCCTCGCACGTGTCTTTTCCTATGTTAAGGAACACTCACCTCATGAACAGATACTCCATATCTGGACATACTCTATTTCTGCATGCATGCATGTGTGCGTGCTCAGTCCTGTCCAACTCTTTGCAAACCCGTGGACTGTAACCAACAGGCTCCTCTCTCCATGGAATTTTCCAGGTAAGAATACTTGAGTGGGTTGAGACTTTATTGCTTCAAAATAATCCCTCATCCATACTACTGATATGATGTGAGAGTTGCTCAGTCGCGTCCAACTCTTTGCCACCCTATAAACTAAACAGTCCACGAAATTCTCCAGGCCAGAATACTAGAGTGGGAAGCCTTTCCCTTCTCCAGGGGATCTTCCCAACCCAGAGATGAAACCTAGGTCTCCCACATCTCAGGCGCATTCTTTACCAGCTGAGCCACCAGGGAAGCCCAAGAATACTAGGGTGGGTAGCCTATCCCTTCTGCAGCATACCTTCCCGCCCCAGGAATCACATTGAGGTCTTCTGCATTGCAGGCAGATGCTTTACCAACTGAACTATCAGGGAAGCCCATACTACTGATACCACTGTTAAAGGTCTCTTCCAGGAACTTCATGAGATGCAAATTTCCCTGAGAAGAATAACACGAAAAGTTTAAATGAGTCTTTTAGAATGTAGTCTAAATTAAATTGTGTGGTTTTTTTTTCCCCTAAGAGTAGAGGTTACTAGGTAAAGTGGGAAAGAAAAAGGGTATAAAATCACCAGGTAACCAAGGAAGAACATTGAAGAGGCCATGAAGCCAGGGGCATCAAGTACTAAATATCTCTATTTTCAATTTTGGAAAAGGCTAAAAAGTCTGGAAGGACTCAATCATAATTTTCCTGGAAGCTGATAATTATTAGGCACAATTTTTAGTAATGAGATCTGCTCAATTGAGAGCATAACACAATCATGTTTTAATGCCTTTGCCATAGGAATACTGCAAAATGAATACAAAGCAAGCAACCAGGGAAAAGTGGACCATTTAAATAAAGTCAGACTTCATCATTCTGGAGAGATGCAGATTTAAAGGAATTTTAATTGGGGACTGATTTTATCACCCCACTGTTGCATGCATATCAAAGTCCAGAAAGCTAGTTCCTTTTATAGGGGAGCACCTGATCACCTTGATTTTCATATCTGAAATGATGGACTTACATGAGATATATGAAATAGTGAAACTATGGAAGCAAATAATCCCAGTTTAAGAGTTACTGCATCAAACTGCTATGCCAAGTTCAACTCACCATGCAATTTCAACCCTAAAAATATCATTTTGCATAGACACTGCAGTTGTGTTTTAATAATATCCCTTTCATCATGCATTAAGTATATATGCTTTAAGTACAGCTTTAAAAAAGTGAGTGAGGGGATTATTTTCTTGAAGTTGAAGGCATTTGGACAAGGCTTCCAAAAGCATTCTAAACCTTTTTGGAAATGCATAGACTTCTTAAATGTACAGAGATTTGGGGCTATGAGTAGGAGCCACCAAACTCAGCTCGCCAGTTAGAGGGTACTTAAGGGGAAACAAGACAATCTGGGCTTTGTGATTGCATGAGTTGTGTCCAGACCCTTTGCAATGCTATGGACTGTAGCCTGCCAGGCTCCTCTGTCCATGGGTTTCTCCAGGCAAGAATACTGCAGTGGGTTGCCAGTTCCTTCTCCAAGGGATCTTCCCCACCCAGGGCTTAAACCTGCCTCTCTCATGCCTCTTGCATTGACAGGTGGGTTCTTTACCGCTAGTGCTACCTAGGAAGTCCCGGTCTTGGTGATTAGAGACAACCAACTCCTTGCCAATGTTGCTGATGATTTTGCATGATTTTCGGGTTTTCTCTTCACATCACAGTTCTCAAAGGTACCTCCAGCTTATCTTAGTTCCCAGCTGTTATCCTTCATTTTAATCTTTTCCATGTGAAGCATTCCCTTTAGCTCACATCTCTTCACATGCATGACAGCTTTTTTATCACCAAATTTTCACTTAAGGACCTACATCATGGATTCTAACTAGGTTGATTATGTGCATTCTAAGTCCTACTTGATGAACATGAGATGACATTTAACAGTAAGGATGGTTTATGGCAAAGAAAGCCAAATACCACATATTAAAAATCTTCAGTTATTTTAGAGGTATCTTCACCTTTCTAAAACTGGTGTACTATAATTTACTTACTTGACTTTCTTAGGATTTTTGTTTTGGGACCAAACATCTACATAAATCACAAAAGTTTGATGATTTTTCTAAGCTAATTATAATTTTATTTTAGTTTCAATGCTTATAAATAAATATGAAATGGTTAAGTAGATGAAAGTAACATAAATTATAAGTTGTAAATAGTTACTGCTTTATTATTTATACACCACTCAAAGTGAGTGAGATTTTCAATATTTAATGTAGAATTATATCATGCAGTTGTCAAGTAACTCTAATCTTCTCAGGACTTAACAGATAAAACATTAATAGAGTAAATACTAAAAAAGATATTTTCATAAAATGTATGCATACTTTAGTTAATGAATTGCTATTAAAGAAAAAAGTTACTTAAAATAGTACTGTGAATATAAAGTTAAAAATTACAGTGCCTAGAGTAACATACCAATAGGTTTTAGTAAATATATTTAATTGTGGTCAAAATCAGCAGTCTAGTAACAGAGATCCCACATTCCTATTTACTGGAATATTGAGATAAAATTATAATGGAATATGAGCAGGCTAAAAAGGTATAACCTACAATAATACAATTTTCAATCGAATAGCTAAAGAATGAAAAATATCTAGACTATATCTTGCTTATCATTTTTAAATACACGTGATAGTTGTATTTCTTAACATCATGATGGTTTGTCTCACATATTTCTGAATAAATTGAAATTTGGTAACTCTTTTCTTTGATAATTTTTATTTCATGTCATATATCTTCATATTCTTCCATATCTCCCTATTTCAGTAATTTGTTGAAATGAAAACTATTTGAAATAAGTATTTAGAAGATAGTATAAAAATGTACCCACATCACCACTGAGATACATGAAATATAAACATTTTGCCACTTTGACCTTTAACTTTATTTTGAGAAATTTTTCTTTAAGTCCACTTTGTACCCTTTCTAGATTTCGTTCACTGTCACACCTCACTATTTAAGATTTAGTATGCTTTCTCCCCATTCATGCTTTTGTTTACCAGCTGGCAAGAGCTTCAGGAGCAGAGGCAGCTTGTCCTCAGTCTCTGAAATGCAGTCATGCCTGGTGCCCTAAGATAACCTTCAGAATACAATGAACTCTGCTTCAGTTTCATCTTCCAGATATAATGCAATCTCTCTTTTTCTTAACTATAAATTAGAACTACATTAAGAGATTCTAGGAATTGTAGTTCTAACTATAAACTAGAACTCTATTAGGAGATTCTAGGAATTGTAGTTCTAACCTGACTGTTCAATACAAGTAGGACAAGTCATCTTCCTCTTTTATTCTCTTCCTGCTTCCTGTTTTCACTTTATTTGTCCCTAGGAATTTTGTTGAAAAAATGTGTTTCCAGGAGAGAGTCTTTACCCATATTGCATTAGAAATAGCCTCCATGTTTTTAAATACAACTCAGTTTATTTGTACCCTTCATTAAAATTTTAACAGGTTTTTTTCTTGACTCTTGGTTGCATTAATCAAAACATTTTAGTACTATGTATTGTGCTAGTTGGAGAAGGAAATGACAACCTACTCCAGTATTCCTGTCTGGGAAATCTCATGGACAGAGGAGCCTGACAGGCTGCAGTCCATGGAGGTCACAAAAGAGTTGGACATGACTTAGCGATGAAACAAAAACAACAACAAAATTAAAAGCACTGGGTAGACAACTCAGTTACTGCTCTGAAAACATTTTAGATAATACATAATGCATAAAAGTTCTATGATTCTCCACTACCTTCCACATTTTCATCTTGTTTTCAACAAGGTTAATTTCAGCATACTAAGGCAGATGACACCACCCTTATGGCAGAAAGTGAAGAGGAACTCAAAAGCCTCTTGATGAAAGTGAAAGAGAAGAGTGAAAAAGTTGGCTTGAAGCTGAACATTCAGAAAACGAAGATCATGGCATCTGGTCCCATCACTTCATGGGAAATAGATGGGGAAAGAGTGGAAACAGTGTCAGACTTTATTTTTGGGGGCTCCAAAATCACTGTGGATGCTGCTTGCAGCCAAGAAATTAAAAGACACTTACACCTTGGAAGGAAAGTTATGACCAACCTAGAGAGCATATTAAAAAGCAGAGACATTACTTTGCCAACCAAGGTCCGTCTAGTCAAGGTTATGGTTTTTCCCGTGGTCATGTATGGATGTGAGAGTTGGACTGTGAAGAAAGCTGATTGCCGAAGAATTGATGCTTTTGAACTGTGGTGCTGGAGAAGACTCTTGAGAGTCCCTTGGACTGCAAGGAGATCCAACCAGTCCATTCTAAAGGAGATCAGTCCTGGGTGTTCATTGGAAGGACTGATGCTAAAGCTGAAACTCCAATACTTTGGCCATTGGAAAAGACTCACTGGAAAAGATTCTGATGCTGGGAGGGATTGGGGGCAGGAGGAGAAGGGGATGACAGAGAATGAGACGGCTGGATGGCATCACTGACTCAATGGACGTGAGTTTGAGTGAACTCTGGGAATTGGTGATGGACAGGAAGGCCTGGCATGCTACGATTCATGGAGTTGCAAAGAGTCGGACATGAGTGAGCGACTAAACTGAATTGAACTGAATTATAATGATGGCATTATATCATTTCAGATTAAAAATTTTCTTATACCAATAAGTTTAAATTCAATGTTATCATCTCTAAATAATCTGTCTCTGAAGGTATATCACAGGCAGATGAGGATTTAAACTACTCTGTCTCATTTGGGGTAGAGTTGTTAGCTGTATTTGTATGGCTGAATTCCTTCACTGTTCACCTGGAATTATTCAGTTCAGTTCAGTTCAGTTCAGTCGCCTAGTTGTGTTCGACTCTCTGCGACCCCATGAATCACAGCACACCAGGCCTCCCTGTCCATCACCAACTCCCGGAGTTCACTCAAACTCATGTCCATACAGTCGGTGATGCCATCCAGCCATCTCATTCTCTGTCGTCCCCTTCTCCTCCCACCCCCAACCTTTCCTAGCATCAGAGTCTTTTCCAGTGAGTCAACTCGTCACATGAGGTGGCCAAAGTATTGCAGTTTCAGCTTTAGCATCAGTCCCTCCAATGAACACCCAGGATTGATCTCTAGAATGGACTGGTTGGATCTCCTTGCAGTCCAAGGGACTCTCAAGAGTCTTCTCCAACACTACAGTTCAAAAGCATCAATTCTTCGGCGATCAGCCTTTTTCATAGTTCAACTCTCACATCCGTACATGACCACAGGAAAAACCATAGCCTTGACTAGACGGACCTTGGTTGGCAAAGTAATGTCTCTGCTTTTTAATATACTACCTAGGTTGGTCATAACTTTCCTTCCAAGGAGTAAGTGTCTTTTAATTTCATGGCTGCAATCAGCAACTGCAGTGATTTTGGAGCCCAAAAAAATAAAGTCTGACACTGTCTCCACTGTTTTTCCATCTATTTCCCATGAAGTGATGGGACCAGATGCCATGATCTTTGTTTTCTGAATGTTGAGCTTCAAGCCAACCTTTTCACTCTCCTCTTTCACTTTCATCAAGAGGCTTTTGAGTTCCTCTTCACTTTCTGCCATAAGGGTGGTGTCATCTGAATATCTGAGTTTATTGATATTTCTCCCAGCAATCTTGATTCCAGCTTGTGCTTCTTCCAACCCAGCGTTCCTCATGATGTACTCTGCATAGAAGTTAAACAAGCAGGGTGACAATATACAGCCTTGACGTACTCCTTTTCCTATTTGGAACCAGTCTGTTGTTCCATGACCAGTTCTGACTGTTGCTTCCTGACCTGCATACAGGTTTCTCAAGAGGCAGGTCAGGTGGTCTGGTATTCCCATCTCTTTCAGAATGTTCCACAGTTTATTGTGATCCACACAGTCAAAGGCTTTGGCATAGTCAATGAAGCAGAAATAGATGGTTTTCTGGAACTCTCTTGCTTTCTCCATGATCCAGCAGATGTTGGCAATTTGATCTCTGGTGCCTCTGCCTTTTCTAAAACCTGTTTGAACATCTGGGAGTTCACGGTTCACATATTGCTGAAGCCTGGCTTGGAGAATTTTGAGCGTAACTTTACTAGAAGCAACAGTTAGAACTGGAACAGGAGACTGGTTGCAGTTTGGGAAAGGAGTACCTCAGAGTTGTATATTGTCATATTGCTTATTCAACTTACATGCAGAGTACATCATGTGAAATGCCAGACTGGATGAAGCACAAAATGGAATCAAGATTGCTGGGAGAAATATCAATAACCTCAGATATGCAGATAATACCACCCTTGTGGCAGATAGCAAAGAGGCAAAGAGCCTCTTGATAAAGGTGAAAGATGAGATTGAAAAAGCTGGCTTTAAACTCAACATTCAAAAAACTAAGATCATGGCATCTGGTCCCTTTACTTCATGGCAAATAGATGGGGAGACAATGGAAACAGTGACAGACTTTATTTTCTTGGCCTTCAAAACCAACCCAGATGGTGACTGCAGCTATGAAATTAAGACACTTGCTCCTTGGAAGAGAGGATATGAAAAACCTAGGCAGCATATTATTAAAAAGCAGAGATATTTCTTCACCGACAAAAGTCTATAGAGTCAGTGCTATGTGAGAGTTGGACCATAAAGAAAGCTGAGCACCAATAAATTGATGACCAGTCAATCTTAATGGAAATCAGTCCTGCATATTCACTGGAAGGACTGATGCCTAAGGATGAAACTCTAATACTTTGGCCACCTGATGTGAATAACGGACTCTTTTAGAAAAAAACCCTGATGCTGGGAATGATTGAAGGCTGGAGGAGAAGGGGACAACAAAGGATGAGATGGTGGGATGGCATCACTAACCCCAGGGTCATGAGTTTGAGCAAGCTCTGGCAGTTGATAATGGACAAGTAAGCCTGGGGCCCTGCCGTACATGGGGTCACAAAGCATCAGACACCACTGGGCGATTGAACTGGACTGAACTGATAGCCCAGTACAAAGTAAAAAGTCCAAAATAAAACAAAAATGCAAAAACAGACGTGAAATATCTGAATTCCATATGAAATTTTCAATAATTTAGTTGATGGCATAGTGGTAAAGAATCTGCCTGCAATGCAGAAGATGTGGGTTCAATCCCTGGGTTGGGGAGATCCCTTGAAGAAGGAAATGGCAACTCACTGTAGTATTCTTGCCTGGAGAATCCCATGGACAGAGGATCCTGGCAGGCTACAGTCCATTGGGTCACACAGAGTCGGACACTACTGAAGCGATTGATCACTTAACATTGTGCTAATATTGTAAATAAGGCCTTTATTAGAAAAGGATATCTTAGAATTAGTCTAAGCTTGTGTACAATATTCCTAATTTTCTTCTCATTGGTTTTATCCAACCAAATTTTCTAATAAGACTTTTGGAGCCATAGATACCTTGGATTTTCTGTTTAGATGGTTACATTACTTAATGAGAAACAATATTTTGTTTCTTAGTTTCCCACAACTATATTCCTTATGCCTTTATTTAGTACGAGCTTTATTAGTTTCTGTAGTAGCAGTGTCTTTGTATTACTTCTGAATATAAAGCCACGATCTTTATATCCTACTCTTAAGTGTATCTCTTTGATATAGTTTTGATTAGAGCCCATTACTAGGAAGTGGTTCCTTTCTGTTTTTAGTTCCATAAGAGGTTTCTGCTGCCTAAATTTCAGTGTTGGTAAATGTTATGGGTATGTAAATGTAATAGCAAGTGAGTGTTGAAATTAAATATTTTCTTTATATACTGATGCATTTTAAATGTTTGGTGTTTTAAGAGGTAAGTGTGGCAAATATCATATTTCAAATATTTTAATATTCAATATTTTTTAAAGTATTCTTGCATTCTTAAGATGCACTATACCTATTCATCATTTGGTTGTTTCATGTCAGTTACTAGTTTTGATTGCTGGTATTTTATTTTGGATACTTGTCTCTGTGTTGATAGTTTTCCTTTCTAACGATATCTTTATTTTTTCTTATAATAAGAAAAATTATTGTTTTCATAATAAGAGTTTATGAAGATCATTAAGGGTTGGGGAAATGTTCTAACTTCTAAATCTTGTAAGCATTGTATGTGAGGGAACAGCTTTTTGATTCTGGATGGTTTAGTAAAATGAATTATAAAGCCATGTGTATTTGGTATTGTTGAGATTTCAGATGTATTTATTTGTTCTGTGACTAATTTTTTGCTTTTGGGGAATTTAAAAAAATTATTTTAATTGTTTTAATTACAGGCTTTGTTGGGTGTTCCTTTGAAGCAGAGTATTAAGTAGTTTTTCCAATATAAAGATTGAATTAAATTTTCTTGCATGTATTGACAGAAGGCTATTTATCCTGTCCTTAATATAATGTTTAGATATGTTTCCATATTCATATTCCACTTTATTTTCTTAAAATCATGCATATATATATGCTTTCTTTCTTTCATGATCACTATTACCATCTTTGACTAACTCTTAGTATTCTTGGAGTATATTTTTGGTTTTGTTATTCCATTTTGCTTTTGCTTTGCTTTCTGTTTCATTTGTAAAATTTATTGATATTTCTTTATTTTATTCCCTTTGGTTCTGTTCTGTGTCTTTTGTTAATTTATCTATTTGAGTGATCTTCCACCATGGTTATTTTCAAGAATGAATTGACTATTTTTTAACTATATTTTCGTAATCATTTTAAGACCTTCAAAGAGGAATGAAAAACCTCGAAATTTTTAGTATTATATTTAATTCACACTTAATTCCTGGGACTTGACATCAGACAATTTTGAATTTTCCAATTCATGGACATTTAGCTCATATTCTATTTTTACAGTATTGAAAATCTGCAAGAACTATAGTAAATAACTTTTTTTTTTAATTCCTGATATTGAGTTTTTTGTGTTTTCTCTCATTTCTTGATTGTTGTTGGATCTAACTCTTTGAGACCCCACAGACTACAGCACACCAGGCTTCCCTGACCTCCACCATCTCCCGGAGCTTGCTCAAACTATGTCCATTGAGTCAGTGATAGTGTCCAACTATCTCATACTCTGTTTTCCCATTCTCTTCCTGCCTTCAATCTTTCCCAGCATCAGGGTCTTTTCCAGTGAGTTGGCTTTTCATGTCAGGTAGCCAAAGTAGTGGAACTTCAGCTTCTTGCTAGCTCTCTTCAGGTCAAATTTCAAAGAACTATAATTTAACATTTTGGTTCTACTGTACTCGTTTCTGTTTTATTTGTGGCTCAATTGGTAAAGAATCTGCCTGCAATGCGGGAGACCTGGGGTGATCCCTGGGTTGGGAAGATGCCCTGGAGAAGGGAAAGGCTACCCACTCCAGTATTCTGGCTTAGAGAATTCCATGGACTGTGTAGTCCATAGGGTCACAAAGAGACAGACATGACTGAGCGACTTTCACTTTCACTCTTATTTCCCCTCTTATATTTTTGCAGGTTTAATTTTCCACATTTTTCTAGCTTATTGAGATGCACAGCTAACTCAATGAGTTTCAACTTTTCTTCTTTTCTAAAATGTGAATTAAAGCCATAAAGTTTGTTTTAAATACAGCTTATCTGTTTCTCATAAATTCTAATGTATATAACTCATTATGATTAATCTGCATTATTATTCCAACTTTGATTTTTCTTTTATCTATGGCTTATTTAGTAGTAAATTTCTTAATTTCCAAATTATGATTTTGTTAGTAATCTTTTTGCTTTTGATTTATAGCTTAATTTTGTTATAGCCATAAAACATACTCTGTAATTTTACTTCTTCATAATTAATTGAGACCTGCTTTGTGGCGAAGCATGCACTCAGTGTTTTTTTAAGATTTTAAGTACAATTTAACTATTGAATAGCTTGCTTTTAAATGGGTTCAGTGTTTCATATATATCAAATAATTCAAATATATTAGTTTTATATTGAAATTTTCTATGGTCTTGAATTTTTTATCTTACTCTATCACTGAAAGAAATATATTAAAATCTCTTACTATAACTGTAGATTTGCCTTTCAATTTTATAAGTATTTGTTTTATAGCTATTTCAGGATATAGTAGTTGGTTTTTAAAATATGTAATTTTTATGATCTTGGTAGAATTAGCATTTATCATTATAATGTTTTTCTTTATATTATTTATGTCTGTGTAGCTATATTTATGTGTGTGCTTTGTCTGTTTACTCAAAGAGCTGTTGTCTTTTCATCTGAACCTTAGCCGAGTTAAAATTAATGCAATCATTCATTTGTTTGAGTTAAAACTCTTACTTTTTGCTTTTCATATGCCCTGTTTCTTTTTTTTTCCCTTTTTTTAAAGATATGTTTGTATGTGTGTGTATTTAATTATGTTTCCTGCTTTATTTGTTCAGAAATATTTACTCTTTCATTATTGTTTAAGGCTTAGCCAAGAGATTACAACATACATCCTTCATGACTTATGTCTAATATTCATGTTTACTCTGGTCCTTTTCCTGGTCAATATAAGCACCTTAGGAAAATTGAAATCAGGTCATTTTCTCCACAAATATCATTGCAGTCATATTTAAGCTACTCATATTAAATTTTAACTGAAACAGGATATTATCATTGCTTATGTAGTCAATACTGGGTATTCCCTGGCAGTCCAGTGATTAAGACTTCACCTTCCAATGCAAAAGGTGTGAGTTAGATCCCTGGTTGGGGAGCTAAGATCCTACATGCTGCTGCTGCTAAGCTGCTTCAGTTGTGTCTGAGTCTGTGCAACCCCAAAGACAGCAGCCCACCAGGATCCTCCATCCTTGGGATTCTCTAGGCAAGAACATTGAAGTGGATTGCCATTTCCTTCTCCAATGCATGAAAGTGAAAAGTGAAAGTGAAGTCGCTCAGTCGTGTCCAACTCTTCGGGACCACACGGACTGCAGCCTACCAGGTTCCTCTGTCCATGGGATTGTCCAGGCAAGAGTACTGGGGTGGGTTGCCATTGCTTTCTCCGGATCCTACATGCCTCATGGCTTAAAATAAATAAATAAAAGAGAGGCAATATTGTAGCAAATTCAAAAAAGACTTTAAGAAAAAAGGTCCACATCAAAAAATCTTTTTAAAAGTATTTATTTAGATTTACTCTCTTTACTTCTCTATGTTTCCAACGGAAATTTTATTTTAATGCTTGAATAATAATTTTTAGTATGTCTTTTAGTAGAGATCTGTTTGAGCTGTGTTCTTATAACTCTTATTTATCTAAAATATCTTCACTGACTTCGGTTTTTCTCATCAGTCTGCTGAGGAATAATTCATGTACAATGAATTATATGCATTTAAAGTACACGCTGTTTTGAATTTTGACATGTGTAGAAACCCATGACAATACCACCAAAATCAAGGTACAAAACTATTATATCACCCACAAAAGGCTCGACGTGCCTCTGTCCTTCTCTGTGCTCCTGCTGTTTTTCAGTTGTTAAGTCATGTCCAACTCTGTGACCATCTCATCCTGTCATCCTCTTCTCCACCTCTGTCTCTGGGCCTAACCAAATTACTAAGCTTTCCATCAGTTTGGATTACTTTGCATATGACATAAATTATAACTTGTGCTGTGTATTGTCTGGCTCTCACCCCTTCTTCTGCCTCTTACATATTGGATGCAGTAAGTAAATTTTGTTGTTGCTGTTCAGTCACTCAGTCATGGCTGACTCTTTGCAACCTCATGGACCTGAAGCACACCAAGCTCCTCTGTCCTCTGCCATTTCTAAGCTTGCTCAAATTCATGTCCACTGAGTCAATGATGCTATGTAACCATCTCATCTCCTGCCATCCCCTTCTCCTTTTGCCTTCAGTCTTTCCCAGCATCAGGGTCTTTTCCAGTGAGTCAGTTCTACACATTAGGTGGCCAAAGCATCGGAGCTTTGGCTTCAGTCAAACCAGTCAATCCTAAGGAAATAAACCCTTAATATTCATTGGAAGGACTTCTGCTGAAGATGAAGCTCCAATAAGCAAATGACTTCTTTTTAATTTTATATTTATTTTTCCTTTAAGGGAAAAGTCCTTTTAGACTTTATACCCATCCATAATATTATCCTTAAACAGTTCTCCATAGTTTCAACTTTTGTTATCTTATTTATCTACTCTGATGTTATACAATTTATCTCACAATTATTTACACACATTCAGAGTATAACAAATTTGATGTGAGATCTATTAATTATTTAAGGACATAGAAAGATCTAAAAGGAAATCTGTATTTTAAAAACAGAATAAATTTATATTTTGCTCATTTTAAGATCTGTGTGTGTAGATGCTCAGTAGTTCAGTCATGTCCCACTCTTTGTGATCCCATAGGCTATAGCTTGCCAGGTTCCTCTGTCTACGGAATTTCCCATGCAAGATACTGAAGTGGGTTGCCATTTCCTTTTCCAAAGGATCTTCCCGACCCAGGGATCTAGCCTACATCTCCTCTTTCTTATGCATTGGCAGGCAGTTTCTTTACCACTAAGTCACCTGAGAAGCCCAAAGACAGATAGCGTAAGAATTTATATACCAACATTTATACAAAAAATTTAATCTCAGAGCCTCAGTATTCTTTTATTCATGCAACAAATATTTTCAAACACCTTCTTTGTCCTAGGTGTTATATATAGTTTAATAAACAAAGCAAGTGAAAGTTCTTGCCTTCATGAAGCTTACATTTCTCATGAGAGGAAATAGATCACACACAAAATGATAAAAATTTTTATGATATTTATGATTTATGAAGTAATAAGTGCTGGACAAAACGGATAAATGAGGAAAATAAGAGAACTGACAGGAGAATTGCAATTTAATTAGAATACTGTGTCATCATTGAAAAAGTAACATTTTTGAAGGAAAGGATTTATTTGCATTGTAAAGTTGTAATAGCCAAGATGTCAGACTAGAAGCACACCTGTTAGAGTTATTCCACTTGAATGGAAACTGGTTGTGTGGATGTTACAGCCATGGCTCAGACTCCTTTGAAGTTTTTCACATTAAGAAATAAGTACTTAATTAATAAAAGCAGCAAACAACACAATTTAAAATGTTTACTATCTGTTTTACTTTTTTCAAATAACCAATGATTTTACAAAAACATAAATAAATGCATAAAATGGAAAAAAGTGAAACAAAAGAAAAATGTCTTTGATTATGAATGAACCAGGCCACAAAAACAAATAACAAAACTGAATGCACTTAGACTTGAGTGAGACCACAACTGATCTATTTACTTTAACATGCAGCTAATAAAATCCCTGATTTTGATTATAGGATGAGAGCAAAAAGTGGGAATGGTTTGATCATTATCTTGCCTTATAGTAACTTTACACTTTCTTGTCAGATTTTCTAACCATTTGTGGGAATTATATATAGGACCACTGAATTAAAAAAATATATATGTTTGGCAAAATGTGAATAAGAAAAACTTGTTTCTACATCATCACGCTAAAGACTAATATTTTATTTAAAACATTCTCTGAATGTTTAATTTTCAGCATTGTCATGTGTTCATTTCTTAAGTTTGAAGGCAAAATAATATATTTTCTTTTAAAGGAAAAGAGAATTACCCTCATTTTACCTTATTGCAGACTCTGAACCATTTTGTGGCAAGCTCCTGCATATATAACCACTTTAGCTGACACTTTTTCCATAAGAAATATTCATTGTTATGTTCAAATACCATATATCAAGTGAACATGTAAGTGTCCTCATTATTCATGAATCAGACAGCACCCCAAGTGTACCCAGCATTAAATTGCTTTTGAGCCATCTATAATCTCTAGAAATGTCTCCTTCCAAAATACATTTTGCAGAGCAACTCAATTTGAATTCTGCATTTACTGTAGCCACACACAAAAGTCTAAAGATAGGTTTGAAGGTCACTTTGACATTGTTCCTTTAAGTAAAACTTTGCTCTATTTGTGGAACAAACCCCAGGAATGTTCTGCATGTCACAGCATAAGATTATAAGATGCTTGAATGGTCCTTTTCTGAATAATAATGTAGTAAACTCACCCTTTTGTTAAAAATAGACGCTTGTTCTTTCTAAAACAGAAACAACACACAGCAAGCAGAAAGCCATGAAATGAGTCATCAGCTGTGTTTGGTTACAGTGGGTTTATCTGTAACTGTGTGTGAAAAACCACTCATGAGAAGTCAGCAGAAGTGCAGCCAATTGCTGAGAGCTAATCATGCTGGGTTATTCTTGGAGGAGGCTGGTGTTTGTAGGGAGCACTGACAGTTACCAATTATTGCCTCCACTTGGCAAATGAATGGGTCTGAACAGTTATCTTGAAGGTGTTCTCAGCAAGAACTATATTTAAACTGCTGACACCAGTAATTGTGTCTCACTCACCCAATCCTGAGTTTGATCTTAACTATTTTACGGTAGGCAGTCAAACGTGCTTACCTTGGGCTTTCATTGCCCACAGAGTGGGTCTGATAAACAGCTTGCACTGAAGTGCATGTTTTACAATGATCTCTTATCTAATTTCTAGTGAATATCATAGAAATGAAAGGGATATTTTTACTATGGTTGCTACTGAAATACTCTGGTATAAATTTCTATTATCAAATCATTTCTAATCCTCATAAAAAAAAGAACCTGAGAGCATAATAATATCTATATGTGGTTTTAAACTGATAATTTATATCTGTGGAGATGCTATAATAAACTTGCCTTGGGAAACATAGTCAATGAAAGGGATGTATTTATTTCTGTTGGTTACCTTGAAGGTATGCAGCCTAAAAGGAAGCATCATTGGTGTCTTTGTCATTATAGGAAAAAAACCTCTTCTTTCTCGTTTGAGTTTGTTATAGTGATAATCATTATCAACGATGTGTCAAAAGAGCTTATTACTTTTGTTGAAACTTTCTATTTTCAGTAGTCCCAAGAACAAGTAAAAATTAAATTAAAAAAAAATAAGTTATATGCACAATATGACTGCAAAAGAGACATTCTTTGTTTAAAATGCAGTAGGAAGATAAAAGGACTTCCCCGGTAGCTCAGATGGTAAGCAATCTGCCTGCAATGCAGAAGACCTGGGTTTGATCCCTAGGTTTGGAAGATCCCCTGGAGCAGGGGAGAGCAAGCCACTTCAGTATTATTGCCTGGAGAATCCCCATGCACAGAGGAGCCTGGTGGGCTAAGTCCATGTGGTTGCAAAGAGTTGGACATGACTGAGCTGACCAAGCACAGCACAGGAAGATATAATTAATTAGGGGACAAAGTCACAGAAGTGGAGAGCAACCACCCTCATTCTCACCTGAAGGAAAAGCAGATCAAGGCCCATCTACAAGTCAGGGGTGCTAGCCCATCTCCATCCATGCTTTGTCTCTGTTAGCAGTGAGATCATCTGTCATTTTCTTCATTTTTTTCCTCCTTCTTAGTGGCTATTTTAAATTTGTTATATTTTGCAATGATTCTCAAAATCTCAATGATCATTTCATAGGAGAAAATCCACAGGTATGGATAGTTGTTTGAGAAAAAGCACTTTCATTTTCTGTTCATTTTGTTTTTAGCTGGCAAAGGAAGGTAAATTTAGGAAAATACAGAACTATAAAGAGGAAGTTTAAAAACAAACAATTTCCATTCCCTTTGCTTGGAATATTTTAAGCACACAAACAAGTAAATAATCACACTCTTTGATTCCATTAATTATCATAAATGATGCTCAGCTAAAAGAACAATACTGACTAGTTTAACATTATTTGGTTGGATATCTCATTCTTCAATTCTTTTTGTCTATGGTTTCATAATTAACTAAGTAGAAGTGAAAATTACATTAGCATGTTTACTGTTTTGGTTTTGGCATTGATTCAGGAATAAATTAGTCTTGTACCTTAAAATGACACCATTGAAAATGAACGCATCAGACAATTTCTTCCATGAAGATGTTCCCAGGGACTGTCTTTATTCACTGTTAAAATAACACAAGATATGTTACTCTTGGGTTCTTTAAATAGGACCTATTTTAAAGCAACTCCTAATTCTCTGCTGAGATTGTGTGACATTACAAATCTTGCTAATGCTTCTTTCACCAGATTGCATCTCCCTGCCCTCATACAGTTAATGAATGACTGTATTTATAAAAATCTCTGAAAACAATAAGAATTTTGGTTTATTTAGGGTGAACTTACACAATCAAATGTTGTTTATTTTGAACAGAAACAAGAATATGATCTGATTAATACAGAAAGTGATGTATAAATTCCCAAGCAGCCGAATCTTGTCAATCTAGCCACTCAATCATTTGAGGAAACAGAAATTTGCCTAAGTGTGAATCATATGCTTTCTTCTTTCTCAGTATTAGCATTCAGTTGAGCAATCTTTCCCCAGATGTATTCTATGACCAACTCTCCTTTGACCAAGGAGTCAGAGGAGAAATTCTTTTATATTTTACATTTCTTAAAATACTACCCATCTGCAACAGCATCTGCAATTCATCTCTCATTCATTTCTACTAAGAATGATAAATGATAAAGACCCTCTAGAAAACAGTTTGGCAGCGTTGTAAATTATTAAGCATACTATTAATCTAAACTCCAACAATCACACTCCTGAGTATCTATCATAGAAAAATAATTGGATATAAAAATCTTCTTATGGTGTTCATAGTTGCTTTATTTGCAATATTGCAAACTGGAAATTCCCCCAAATATCCTTCAATGGGTGGATGTGGATGGGCTAAAAAAGCCACAATACATCCACGCAATGGAAAACTACTCAGCAATAAAAGGAACAAATTATTCATATAAGAAATAACTTAAATCAACTCAAGGGCATTGTGCTTAGAGAAAAAAGCCCATTTAGAAAAATTACGCACTGTAATATGATCTCATTTCTATCACGTTCTCAAAATGACAAAAGTGTAATGAAGAGAATAGATCAGATTGCCAAAATTTAGATTGGGCTTCCCTGGTGACTCAGACAGTAAAGCATCTGCCTGTAGTGCAGGAGACCTAGGTTCGATCCCTGGGTGGGGAAGATTCCCTGGAGAAGGAAATGGCAATCCACTCCAGTACTCTTGCCTGGAAAATTTCTTGGATGGAGGAGCCTGGTAGGCTTACAGTCCATGGGGTTGCAAAGAGTCGGACACAACCGAGAAACTTCACTGGCTGGTAGGTTAGGATTAGGATAAGGCTGTGACTTAGGTTGGTAAAAGGAAGTTTCTTTGTAGTGACTGAATAGTCTGCATCCTAATTGTGGTGGTGGTTATTGAATCTATGCACATGATAAAATTTCATATTACACAATCACAACATGCATGTACACATATTCTAGTACAGATAACAACTGGTAGGAAGTCTGAAAAGATCCATAATTTACTTAATACTTTTGTACCAATGTCAATTTCCTGGTTTAAATGTATACTGTGATTAAAAAGTTATCAGTGGGAAAAATTGAGTACCAGGTCTCAGGGGAGTCTCTGTGTACAATGTTGCCACTTTTCCTGATTCTTAAATATTTTAAAAGTACACTATCTATTTAATCTATGTATAGCCATGATAAAGTGAAAGTTTGCAGTTGCATACTAAGTCAGTCATTATAAGTATTTTATATCTCTGAAAAAAGGACAGTTTGCTTACATTTTATGATTGAAGAACCTAAAACTGACCAATTATATTTTTCCAAAGTCACACCTATAAATTGAGCCAACCATTCAAGCCTGTTTTTTTGTTGGCTTTTTCCAAAATTTATTCTGTTTTGGGCCTTTTCATTCTATTCTCATCTCTTTTTGTCACTAAATATTTCCAGGATCCTTGAAACTTAGTTTCCCATTCTATACCTCCTCACTTTTTTTTAATGCTTTCTTTCTCTAATGCTTTGGGTTCTTAAGGAGAACCAAATATAACATGCTCTTAGTTCTTTCTCAAATTTGGAATGGGTTCAAGCACTCTTGGAGGTACTTTCCTGTAAGTTATTGCCCAAAAGATTTGTAAAATCAAGAACCAGTCTGAGTTCCAGAATTGTGTCACCAAGCTAGATCTTGAATTGTGCCCTGGTCTCCAGAGAACAATTCAGGACACTTGCTATGTAATCAGAGAGGTTTTCTAAAGCACATTCAATTTTAAAAGCATAATCTCATCAACATTTTATATGTATAATTTTATGACTTAAAAAATGAAATTTCCCATTGCTCAAAATCCTTAAAAAGTAGTCAGTTCTATTAATAATTCTGACAAATTTTTTTTGAGAAAAATAGAGGTGAAATAACCTAAGAGCTGTAAGCTTGAAAAATTGTCAATTTTGAAATATTGATTGAATTTTCAAACCTTGAAGAGAGTTTTTAGAGTTTACATTTACTCTAAAGGCCATTGCATGTTTTTCTTATAATACATATTTGATATAAATTTTAAAGGAAATTCAAATTTTGTGGAATTGAGAGCAAGTAAAAAAACATATTACAATCCCAGTGTTAGTTGTTCAGTCATGTCTGACTCTTTGCAACCCATGGACTGTAACCCATCAGGCTCCTCTGTCCATGCAATTCTTCAGGCAAGAATCCAGGAGTGGGTTGCCATTTCCTAATCCAGGGGATCTTCCCCAGGGATTGAACCTGAGTCATCTGCATTACAGGCAGATTCTTTACCATCTGAACCACCAGGGAAGTCTATTACAAACAAACCCAGGAGAGTAGCATATTGGATAAGAACGCATTTTTGATCCAGACTAAAGCAGGTTCAGAGACTTATTCTGCCACTTGCTGGTGGTGTTTCCTTTGACAAATCTTTGAAATCTCTTTTATTTTTAAATTACATTAAGACCCTAAAGTACTACAAGAATGCATATTTTATAAGTATTGCATGTTAATCAAATTGTGATAAATAAAATCAGTATCAAAGAGAATTATCACAAATTGGTGAGAAAAGTGATCATCCAAAAAAAAAAAAAGAAATCATTGTTCAAAAGAGTTGATGAGTCATAGTCTTCTATATTAGAAATTCAAACAGAAGGCATTGAAAAATATTAACATATGTAAGACATGAATGAAACAGATAAACCATTTTGTCCCATAAAATTGGAAAATGTAAAAATTATAATACTGTGAGGTATTTAGTATACTTTGTACATTGTATTTAATCTAAATGCTAATGTTGAGAAGAAAAAATTGAATTATTTAAAAAATGTGTTGTAAGCTTTTAGAGGAATATTTCTAAAAAGGTGTGGGAATCGTACATGTGGAAACCTTACTCTTTGATCAAGTTTTGTATTTATCTTTCAATAGAATTGTTAAAAAGAAATATTACCGAAAAAGCTAGGTTCAAGTTAAAAACAAACAAACAAAAAAATACTAGCGTATGAGATCAGAATCTACTAAACACAAGTTGGACTTAATGGTGCAACATTTTCTTAAAATAGTATTTAACTTTAAAAACAATTTACTGATGAATGAAAATGTTAGGCATGCTCACTATTTGGTTTTTAATCAAGCCAAATGTTTGCCCAAACCTACTTTAGTAAAGATTATTAAATGCTGTAATTAATCATCAATAGTTTTAATTAAACCTCTGTTGCTTTAGATAAATGTTTGATTGGCAAACAGTATGATTCTCTTGCTTAAATTGCATTACCTGTGGGCTAATCTAACTTTTGTCTGTGATATTATATTTCCAGAGTTTGTCAGGCATAGGTAGGTACTCTCAGAGCCTGGTTTGATTCTCGCATGCCAGAGAATTAATTAACAAAAGACAGAGAGTAAAATAGTTTTAGCAATTTAATAAAACAGTATGTCTAAATTTAGCTTAAATGCAGAACATGAAACCCTTACATCATTTCACTGACAGAAAAGATGCAGAAACATTTAAAAGGAAAGATCACATTATGGATTACTAACCAAAAGTGATGTGGTAGAAAGTTAGTATGATATACAAAAGGTATACTTATAAGGCTTTAGGTAAAGAAAGTAAACCAAACAGGTCATCAGAGAGTCTGTTCACAATGGATTATAGAAACTCTTCTTCCTCTAACTTTTTCCTTTCTTAGTACTCTTTAATTAGTCATTTTTGTTGCATGTTTTGTATTTCATCTTTCATTGCATCTTATTTTATTTGACAAAAGTAGTGATTCCTTTAATATCTGTTGCAAGATTGTTGGTTTAGATTACATACCCTATTTTTGGTATTGTCAGGGGAATAAAAGCATGCTTTGTTTCCTCTATATTGATGAGAACTTGGATTTCACCATCAAAACGACCTAGTCTAGGCTCTCTCTCTCTTTTTTTTTTTTTGTGAAGCAGAGTTTTATTAAAGTGAAAAAGGGACTGAGAAAGCTTCTGACATAGACATCAGGAGGGGGTAGAGAGTGCCCCCCCCCACTAGTGTTAGCAAGGGATTTAAATACTTTTTAATTAATTATTACAATAAATCAAAAGAATTTCTTAAGTTTGTGAAAATTTTACAGACCCACTCCCACAATTTACATTTTAGGATAAAAGGATTAGAATTTAGCAATAGAAAGAGCCTACCAGACCCACTCCCATAGTATAAATTCTAAAATATCAGGATTAGTCACAAGGCTTTCAGGAAGGATAAACTGTCCTCAAGCAGGATACAATATTGTTCAGTTCAGTTCAGTTCAGTCGCTCAGTCATGTCTGAATCTTTGCAACCCCATGATTCACAGCATGCGAGGCCTCCTTGTCCATCACCAACTCTCAGAGTTCACTCAAACTCATGTCCATCGAGTCGGTGATGCCATCCAGCCATCTCATCCTCTGTCGCCCCCTTCTACTCCTGCCCCCAATCCCTCCCAGCATCAGAGTCTTTTCCAGTGAGTCAGCTCTTCGCATGAGGTGGCCAAAGTATTGGAGTTTCAGCTTTAACATCAGTCCTTCCAATGAACACCCAGGACTGATCTCCTTTAGAATGGACTGGTTGGATCTCCTTGCAGTCCAAGGGACTCTCAAGAGTCCTCTCCAACACCACAGTTCAAAAGCATCAATTCTTTGACAATCAGCTTTTTTTTTTTTATTGATTAAATAATTTATTCAATGTCTTAATAATTTTCAATAACAAGTATTTTATTTGTTACTTTATTTTTGTTCATTGTACTTGTGGTCTTTTTTTTTTTATTGGAGGCTAATTACTTTACAATATTATATTGGTTGGTTTTGCCATACATTGACATGAATCTGCCCCGGGCGTACATGAGTTCCCCTTCTTGAACCCCCCTCCCACCTCCCTCCTCCCCTTATCCTCCCTCTGGGTCATCCCTGTGCACCAGCCCAGAGCATCCTGTATCATGCATCAAACCTGGACTGGTGATTCGTTTCACATATGATAATTTACATGTTTCAATGCCATTCTCCCAATTCATCCCACCCTCACACTCTCACATAGAGTCCCAAAGACTGTACACCTGTGTCTCTTTTGCTGTCTCATATACACGGTTCAGTTCAGTTCAGTTCAGTTCAGTCGCTCAGTCGTGTCCGACTCTCCGCGACCCCATGAATCACAGCACGCCAGGCCTCCCTGTCCATCACCAACTCCCGGAGTACACTCAAACTCATGTCCACAGAGTCGGTGATGCCATCCAGCCATCTCATTCTCCGTCGTCCCCTTCTCCTCCCGCCCCCAACCTTTCCCAGCATCAGAGTCTTTTCCAGTGAGTCAACTCGTCTCATGAGGTGGCCAAAGTATTGGAGTTTCAGCTTTAGCATCAGTCCCTCCAATGAACATCCAGGATTGATCTCCTTTAGAATGGACTGGTTGGATCTCCTTGCAGTATAAGGGACTCTCAAGAGTCTTCTCCAACACCACAGTTCAAAAGCATCGATTCTTCGGCGATCAGTTTTCTTCACAGTCCAACTCTCACATCCATACATGACCACGGGAAAAACCATTGCCTTGACTAGACGGACCTTGGTCGGCAAAGTAATGTCTCTGCTTTTTAATATACTATCAAGGTTGGTCATAACTTTCCTTCCAAGGAGCAAGCGTCTTTTAATTTCATGGCTGCAATCAGCATCTGCAGTGATTTTGGAGCCCAAAAAAACAAAGTCTGACACTGTTTCCACTGTTTTTCCATCTATTTCCCATGAAGTGATGGGACCAGATGCCATGATCTTTGTTTTCTGAATGTTGAGCTTCAAGCCAACCTTTTCACTCTCCTCTTTCACTTTCATCAAGAGGCTTTTGAGTTCCTCTTCACTTTCTGCCATAAGGGTAGTGTCATCTGCATATCTGAGGTTATTGATATTTCTCCCAGCAATCTTGATTCCAGCTTGTGCTTCTTCCAGCCCAGCGTTCCTCATGATGTACTCTGCATATATTACCATATTTCTAAATTCCATATATATGTGTTAGTATACTGTATTGGTGTTTTCCTTTCTGGCTTACTTCACTCTGTATAATAGGCTCTAGTTTCATCCACCTCATTAGAACTGATTCAAATGTATTTTTTTTAATGGCTGAGTAATACTCCATTGTGTAAATGTACCAAAGCTTTCTTATCCATTCGTCTGCAGATGTACGTCTAGGTTGCTTCCATGTCCTGGCTATTATAAACAGTGCTGCAATGAACATTGGAGTACATGTGTCTCTTTCAATTCTGGTTTCCTCGGTGTGTATTCCCAGGAGTGTGATTGCTGGATCATATGGCAGTTCTATTTCCAGTTTTTTGAGGAATCTCCACACTGTTCTCCATAGTGGCTGTACTAGTTTGCATTCCCACCAACAATTCCCTTTTCTCCACACCCTCTCCAGCATTTATTGCATGTAGATTTTTGGATAGCAGCCATTCTGACTGGTGTGAAATGGTATCTCATTGTGGTTTTGATTTGCATTTCTCTGATTATGTGATGAGTTGACTCACTGGAAAAGACTCTGATGCTGGGAAAGGTTGGGGGCGGGAGAAGAAGGGGACGACAGAGAATGAGATGGCTGGATGGCATCATCAACTCTATGGACATGAATTTGAGAGAACTCCGGGAGTTGGTGATGGACAGGGAGGCCTGGCGTGCTGTGATTCATGAGGTCGCAAAGAGTCGGACACGACTGAGCGACTGAACTGAACTGAACTGAACTGATTATGAGGGATGTTGAACATTTTTTCATGTGTTTGTTAGCCATCTGTATGTCTTCTTTGGAGAAATGTCTGTTTAGTTCTTGGCCCATTTTTTGATTGGGTTGTTTATTTTTCTGGAATTGAGCTGCAGGAACTGCTTGTATATTTTGGAGATTAATTCTTTGACAGTTGTTTCATTTGCTATTATTTTCTCCCATTCTGAAGGCTGTCTTTTCACCTTGCTTATAGTTTCCTTTGCTGTGCAGAAGCTGTATAATGCTAGCTGGTTTCTGTGGACCGCTACAAAAATACCTCTCAGACTTGGTAGCCTCATCTGCGAAAGGAAGACAATAATGCTAACTGTATTAGTCTGCTAGGCAGACATTTACAAAAGAAAATACCACACACTGGGTGATCTAAACAACAAAAGTTTATTTTCTCACAATTCTGGAGGCCGGGAAGCCAAGCTCAAGGTGTGGATGATAGATGCCTTCTGACTGTGCCCTCAAGTGGGTTTTTCTTTCTGTGTGCACATTCTTGTTGTCTGTTACTCTTATAAGAGCATCAATCTTATTGAATCAGGGCCTCATGCATGTGACCCATGTAACCTTAATTACCTCCTGAAAAGTCCCGAAAGTGTTAGTCACTCAGTTGTGTCTGACTCTTTGTGACCAAATGGACTGCAGCCCACCAGGCTCCTCAGTGCATGGGATTCTCCAGGCAAGAATACTGGAATGGATTGCCATTTCCTTCTCCAGGGTATCTTCTTAACTCAAGTATCCTACCCAGGTCTTTCTTATTGCAGGCAGATTCTTTACCATCTGAGCTACCAGGGAAGAAAAGCTCTATTCATAAATCAAAGGCACACTGGGGGTTCAGTTCAGATCAGTTCAGTTCAGTCGCTCAGTCGTGTCTGACTCTTTGCGAGCCCATGAATCACAGCAAGCCCAGCCTCCTTGTCCATCACCAACTCCCGGAGTTCACTCAATCTCATGTCCATCAAATCGGTGATGCCATCCAGCCATCTCATACTCTGTCATCCCCTTCACCTCCTGCCCACAATCCCTCCCAGCATCAGAGTCTTTTCCAGTGAGTCAACTCTTCACAAGAGGTGGCCAAAGTAGGGATGAAATATATAGATTTGGGGGGACACACTTCAGTCCTTAACAAGCATCTTGAAAAAAATTAAATATATATTATCAACCTTGAATATTTTTTAAAATATAATTATCTTTTGCAATACACTTGGTATGTGTAAGTGATCAACAAAAGCAACTAATTTTTTTTTTTTGGTTAATTAAGATATAATGGTATGTAAGTTGTAGGAAATGGTAACCCACTCCAGTATTCTTGCCTGGAGAATCCCATGGACGGAGAAGCCTGGTAGGCTACAGTCCACGGGGTTGCAAAGAGTCGGACACGACTGAGTGACTGAACAGAACAGAACAGAACAGAAGTTGTAGAATAGAAGTATCATTAGTTTATTAGTTAGCTTCTGGTATATAAAAAATAGTCCAAAACCTAGTGATCTGAAACAACTATTTATTCTGTGTGTTGGCTATTTGAGCTGGACTAAGTCATCTTGAAAGATAATGCTGTGGAAGTGCTGAACTCAATATGCCAGCAAATTTGGAAAACTCAGCAGTGGCCACAGGACTGGAAAAGGTCAGTCTTCATTCCAATCGCAATCCCAAAGAAAGGCAATGCCAAAGAATGCTCAGACTATCGCACAATTGCACTCATCTCACACGCTAGTAAAGTTATGCTCAAAATTCTCCAAGCCAGGCTTCAGCAATGTGTGAACCGTGAACTCCCAGATGTTCAAACAGGTTTTAGAAAATGCAGAGGCACCAGAGATCAAATTGCCAACATCTGCTGGATCATGGAGAAAGCAAGAGAGTTCCAGAAAACCATCTATTTCTGCTTCATTGACTATGCCAAAGCCTTTGACTGTGTGGATCACAATAAACTGTGGAACATTCTGAAAGAGATGGGAATACCAGACCACCTGACCTGCCTCTTGAGAAACCTATATGCAGGTCAGGAAGCAACAGTCAGAACTGGTCATGGAACAACAGACTGGTTCCAAATAGGAAAAGGAGTGTGTCAAGGCTGTATATTGTCACCTTGCTTATTTAACTTCTATGCAGAGTACATCATGAGGAACGCTGGGCTGGAAGAAGCACAAGCTGGAATCAAGATTGCTGGGAGAAATATCAATAACCTCAGATATGCAGATGACACTACCCTTATGGCAGAAAGTGAAGAGGAACTCAAAAGCCTCTTGATGAAAGTGAAAGAGGAGAGTGAAAAGGTTGGCTTGAAGCTCAACATTCAGAAAACAAAGATCATGGCATCTGGTCCCATCACTTCATGAGAAATGGAAAAACAGTGGAAACAGTGTCAGATTTTATTTTGGGGGGGCTTCAAAATCACTGTAGATGCTGATTGCAGCCATGAAATTAAAAGACGCTTACTCCTTGGAAGGAAAGTTATGACCAACCTTGATAATATATTAAAAAGCAGAGACATTACTTTGCCAACAAAGGTCCATCTAGTCAAGGCTATGGTTTTTCCAGTGGTCATGTATGGGTATGAGAGTTGGACTGTGAAGAAAACTGAGCGCCGAAGAATTGATGCTTTTGAACTGTGGTGTTGGAGAAGACTCTTGAGAGTCCCTTGGACTGCAAGGAGATCTAACCAGTCCATTCTAAAGGAGATCAATCCTAGGTGTTCATTGGAAGGACTGATGCTAAAGCTGAAGCTACAATACTTTGGCCACCTCATGCGATGAGTTGACTCACTGGAAAAGACTCTGATGCTGGGAAAGGTTGGGGGCGGAGGAGAAGGGGACGACCGAGAATGAGATAGCTGGATGGCATCACTGACTCTGTGGACATGAGTTTGAGTGAACTCCGGGAGTTGGTGATGGACAGGGAGGCCTGGTGTGCTGTGATTCATGGGGTCACGGAGAGTCGGACACGACTGAGCGACTGAACTGAACTGAACTGAAGTCAACTAGTTGGCTCATCGAATCTAACCAATCTTAGTTGATTGCCAATAAATTTATTTTGAATTTTTAATGAAATGTTGGGTTTTTTAAAGCTGGGGAATTTATGATGATTTTCTCTGAGATGAATGAGATGAGTGGGGTCTCTATCCATCTGGTCTCCATTTAATACTTCAGCAGATAAGGCCAGGCTTGTCCACAAGGCTAT
Organism: Moschus berezovskii; assembly: GCF_049115385.1. NCBI lineage: Eukaryota > Metazoa > Chordata > Mammalia > Artiodactyla > Moschidae > Moschus > Moschus berezovskii. Next base: position 85,597,533 of record NC_142469.1, on the reverse strand, counting down.
CAAATGGCTCCAAGGATAACAAGAAAGCAAGCCCCATTTGCAAGTGCTTATCAGTGTCCCCTTGTATCACACTTCCTAATATTCTATTGATCAATGTAAGGATCATGAAAAACCCAGAATCAAAAAGTGGAGAAGTGGATTCCATATCATGGGAAGATTTGCAAGGTCCCAGTGAAAATATGAGAAGACAGGAATGGAAGACTTGATGTTAATAATCTATTACAAAGCCCTTGACTAATAGTCAATGGTCTCTTTACTAATTCCTGTGATCACCAGTCAAGATGCCTGATCAAACTGTGCTGTGATAAGATCATAGAATTTTTACATCAATGTCAATATTTTCTTCAGTTATTTGGAATAGAGAGAATGAAGTGCTGTTGCTTAGGAGTGTTTTCTGAAGGTTTTACAAAGAAAGACACTATTTCTCTTCCTAAACTTTGACCTCTTACTTCCCATTGACAGGATAATAATAGGCACAGACAATAGATGGGACAATATAATAGCTTTGAAACCATCGATTGTAGTAGTGTTAAATCGTTAAGAGCCTAACTATAGGAAGCCAACATCTATATACAAAGCTCTACTAATTTAAGGATAGCTTTTTCACTCTTCTATTTGTGGCTGAAATCACCACATTTTTCTTTTTGCCTCCTATTCCTTTCATAGTCAGTGTCACATGTTGCCTCAGAGGAGAGTCAGATTCTGGAATGAAAGAAAGATTTACATCTTGACTTTTTAGTTTAAAAATATTTCCTGTGGTTAGCACTCAAAGGATATAGAAAAATGTGATGAGCCAAAGCAGATTCTATCTTCCCCTAGGATTAGAAATAGATCTCCAAGTTCTGGAAGTTTTCAGTAGACCTTCATTTGTGCTTTGAATCTGAAAAGAGAGGACATTTATGTCAAGATACCCTCATAGGTTAAGTAACAGGGTCCCTCTATATCCCCTTGTGTGGGAGTAGCAGAATACGTGTTCATGTTCAGTGTGTAGGCAAATGGAGCACCTCTTGGGTGTTTGGATATTCTTCTGATTGAAGATTGAACTCAAATAGGGCATTGGCTTAATTAAGGAAGGTAAGAGGGTAAGGAGAGGTTGTGTGGTTTTGACTGAGCTGTAACAAAACATCAACCTGTAGTTACTGAAGCACAAGATCCAGAGGGGAAGGACTGTATGTGGATGCAGCTTCCAGGGATGAAAGCTAAGGAGCAGATGCCCCTTTCAGAATTGTGAAGCTGAGAGCATAATGTCCTAGTCTTAAATGAGAAGTTATACCGCTTGTACCAGAGACATTTTAAATGCTAATTATCAAAGTAAAATTCAACACAATAAAATTCACCATTTTAACATGAACAATTCAGTGACATTTAGATCATTCACACTGAGCAACCACCATTTATATCAGGTTTCAAAACATTTCCAACACTGCAAAGAAAAACCTCATACCCATCAATCAGTTTCTCCCCATCTCTCCTCTCCCCACCACTCTGCCCCTAGCAACAATCGATCCATAGTCTATCTCTATGAATTTGTCTATTCTGGAGGTTTCATGTAAGTGGAATCATGAAATATGTGATCGTTTGTGTCTGGCTTTTGTCACTTAGCTATTTCAGAGGTTCGTCCATGTTGTTGCCTGTATCAGTACTTCATTCCATTTTATGACTGAATATTATTTCATTGTATGTATCTATCACAATGTGTTTATTCATTAATCATTATGGACTTTTGGGATGTTTCTGCCTTTTAATTCTTGTGAATAGTGCTGCTATAAACTTGTGTTTGAGTACCCATTTTCAATTCTTTTATGTGTATTTCTAAAGGTAAAATTATACCATTATGCAGTAACTGTAACTTATGAAGAACCACCAAACTCCACAGTGGCTTAACAATTATGCATTTGCACCAGATCATTTTTTCTAATAGATTAAATATCTGAAGAAAATTATTAAAAGATTTAGGTGAACTGAATATAAAAAAATGTATAAAAAACTAATAATAAATGAAGCTAATGATCATTATGTCAAATATGACTCATAGAATATAGATTTAAGTTGCACAATTTAAATACACCCATTTATAGCTATCATCCATTTATGTCTACCCACACACACTATTTTAAAGCTATAATATTGAGAAATTTGCCTCAATACATAAAATAAAATCTACATTACTAAAAGCCCTAAAGTCATAATAATACAGATCAAATATATAGAATTGACAAAAAGAGACATATATCAAGTAGCTGATTTTGTGTGTGTGTCAAATCTAGGCAAACTGGTAGAAAATGCTCTTTTAATATTAAGGAAGATTCTTGAACAGCTCAGATGCCTTGGAAACCCTCCATATAATTTTTCTAAGAATTTTAAGATACTGTGATTTATGATGAATCTGTATAAATGTCATTGTTTAGTCTATCCAGTAGGTTTTCCTAATAATGTACCAACAGTTCACTATTTATTTAAAAAAATAGTTTTGGTAAATTACTAGGTGAAACTTTTAAAAGAAGCTTTGATAAGTATATTTTTTTCTAAATTATATACAGATGGATAATGAAATTTCTTTCTTACTTATCATCTGATGTCTGCTCAGTTTTTCTTTAATTTAAGTGGCATTATAAAATGTTTTCCAAATATAAGACTGTTTACTGAGCTAATAAAGTAATTAGTCTGATTAAACTGATGGTCAACTCAGGCAAACAAAGTCTGTCAACACAATCTGTGTGTTAACAGAAGATATTTATAATTTAAAACAAATGTGTTCAAATAAAATATTTTATGTAGATAGATCTCTGGCCAACCATGGAGAGCTAAACAACTTTTTGAAACATGTTTGGAAACCAATTAAAAGATAAATTCGACAACGGCAAAAGACAATTAATCAAGGATAAGCATCAGATTCATATACAACAATTTCTTTTACAGAAGGTGTGCAGTTTGACCTGAATCTGAAAACACAAATGACAAAGGAAACAGAATAGGCAGAATAATGGCCCACCTAAGATGTCCACATTCTAATTCCCGACTCAAAATTCACTTTGAACGTATGAATACATTACCTTATACTACAAAAGGACTTTGCAGATGTGACCAGTTTAAGGATCTTAATTAACGTAATGTTTGAAGGCATCCAATCTAAATACCAGGGATGCTTGACAGTTGAAAAGCAAGTGAGAGGAAGAAAATCAGAGTGATCTAGTGTGAGAAAAACTTGACCTACCATTGCTGGCTTTAAAGATAGAGAAGAGGCCACGAGCCAAGGAATGTGAATACCCTCTGGAAGCTGGCAAAATCAAAGAAAAAGAGACTCCCTTAGAAGCTTCAGAAAGAAGTGGAACAATGCTGATACTTTGATTTTAGCCTAGGGAAACCCATGTTAAATTTATGACCTATAGAATTGCAAGATAAGCATGGAATGAATCAGGGCAAAGGCTAATAGAGTTTTGCCAAGAGAATGCACTGGTCATAGCAAACACCCTCTTCCAACAACACAAGAGAAGACTCTACACATGGACATCACCAGATGGTCAACACTGAAATCAGATTGATTATATTCTTTGCAGCCAAAGCTGGAGAAGCTCTATACAGTTACCAAAAATAAGACCAGGAGCTGACTGTGGCTCAGATCATGAACTCCTTATTGCCAAATTCAGACTTAAATTGAAGAAAGTAGGGAAAACCACTAGACCTTTCAGATATGACCTAAATCAAATCCCTTATGATTATACAGTGGAAGTGAGAAATAGATTTAAGGGGCTAGATCTGATTGATAGAGTGCCTGATGAACTCTGGACAGAGGTTCGTGAAATTGTACAGGAGACAGGGACCAAGACCATCCCCATGGAAAAGAAATGCAAAAAAGTGAAATGGCTGTCTGAGGAGGCCTTACAAATAGCTGTGAAAAGAAGAGACACGAAAAGCAAAGGAGAAAGGGAAAGATATAAGCATCTGACTGCAGAGTTCCAAAGAATAGCAGGGAGAGATAAGAAAGCCTTCCTCAGCGATCAATGCAAAGAAATAGAGGAAAACAACAGAATAGGAAAAACAAGAGATCTCTTCAAGAAAATTAGAGATTCCAAGGGAACATTTCATGCAAAGATGGGCTCGATAAAGGACAGAAATGGTGTGGACCTAACAGAAGCAGAAGATATTAAGAAGAGGTGGCAAGAATACACAGAAGAACTGTACAAAAAAGATCTTCACGACGAAGATAGTCACGATAATGTGATCACTGACCTAGAGCCAGACATCTTGGAATGTGAAGTCAAGTGGGCCTTAGAGATAGCATCACTACGAACAAAGCTAGTGGAGGTGATGGAATTCCAGATGAGCTATTTCAAGTCTTGAAAGATGATGCTGTGAAAGTGCTGCACTCAATATGCCAGCAAATTTGGAAAACTCAGCAGTGGCCACAGGACTGGAAAAGGTCAGTCTTCATTCCAATCCCAAAGAAAGGCAATGCCAAAGAATGTTCAAACTACTGCACAATTGCACTCATCTCACACGCTAGTAAAGTCATGCTCAAAATTCTCCAAGCAAGGCTTCAGCAATATGTGAATGTGAACTCCCAGATGTTCAAACAGGTTTTAGAAAAGGCAGAGGCACCAGAGATCAAATTGCCAACATCCGCTGGATCATGGAGAAAGCAAGAGAGTTCCAGAAAAACATCTATTTCTGCTTCATTGACTATGCCAAAGCCTTTGACTGTGTGGATCACAATAAACTGTGGAACATTCTGACAGAGATGGGAATACCAGACCACCTGACCTGCCTCTTGAGAAACCTGTATGCAGGTCAGGAAGCAACAGTCAGAACTGGTCATGGAACAACAGACTGGTTCCAAATAGGAAAAGGAGTACGTCAAGGCTGTATATTGTCACCCTGCTTATTTAACTTCTATGCAGAGTACATCATGAGGAACGCTGGGCTGGAAGAAGCACAAGCTGGAATCAAGATAGCTGGGAGAAATATCAATAACCTCAGATATGCAGATGACACTACCCTTATGGCAGAAAGTGAAGAGGAACTCAAAAGCCTCTCGATGAAAGTGAAAGAGGAGAGTGAAAAGGTTGGCTTGAAGCTCAACATTCAGAAAACAAAGATCATGGCATCTGGTCCCATCACTTCGTGGGAAATAGATGGGGAAACAGTGGAAACAGTGTCAGTCTTTATTTTTGGGGGCTCCAAAATCACTGCAGATGCTGATTGCAGCCATGAAATTAAAAGACACTTACTCCTTGGAAGGAAATTTGTGACCAACCTTAATAGTATATTAAAAAGCAGAGACATTACTTTGCCAACATAGGTCCGTCTAGTCAAGGCTATGGTTTTTCCCATGGTCATGTATGGATGTGAGAGTTGGACTATGAAGAAAGCTGATCGCCGAAGAATTGAATCTTTTGAACTGTGGTGCTGGAGAAGACTCTTGAGAGTCCCTTGGACTGCAAGGAGATCCAACCAGTCCATTCTAAAGGAGATCCATCCTGGGTGTTCATTGGAAGGACTGATGCTAAAGCCGAAACTCCAATACTTTGGCCACCTCATGCGATGAGTTGACTCACTGGAAAAGACTCTGGTGCTGGGAGCGATTGGGGGTAGGAGGAGACGGGGACGACAGAGAATGAGATGGCTGGATGGCATCACCGACTCGATGGACATGAGTTTGAGTGAACTCCGGGAGTTGGTGATGGACAGGGAGGCCTGGCGTGCTGTGATTCATGGGGTCGCAAAGAGTTAGACATGACTGAGCGACTGAACTGAACTGAACTGAACATTTAAATTGTTTAAGTCTCTAAAGTTGTAATAATTTGTTACAGTAACAGTAGAAGACTGATACACCAGAAATGAGTGACAGTGACCTGTGAGTATAAATTCTAAGTTATGCCTCCTTTGAGGCATTGTATTCATTATTCAACTGCATTAGTTTCGTTATGACACCAGCACAAAAATAATGGCATTCAAGCATCCAAGATTAAATGCTTTTTAAAAATTAGCAAAATAGACAAACCAGAGAAATGTCTGTGGTAAAAAAATGATCATAGTATAACAATATGTACAAAACGGTGTCTGCAATTATTCTGTGCTGAAGTTGAAAACATCAATGAAATGGATGATTTTACATACAACACAAAGTCAATGAATCAATAACTAAGAATAACACTGAAGAACTCATAAATGTGTTTATTACTTGTCACTGATGGGTTATTTAGTTTCTTACTGAGCAAATACATTGATAATTTATAAATTGTTCCAGTTCATATGAGATAAGAAGCTCCATAAATCATAATTTGAAGCAAATAGATGTGTGTTGCAGAATAATTAGCACAGAAATAGAAATATGATTTAACCTGTATTAATAATTTTCAAAAAGAGGTGTAAAGATATTCAACATTAAGAAGACTCTTGAGAGTCCCTTGGACTGCAAGGAGATCCAACCAGTCCATTCTAAAGGAGATCAATCCTGGGTGTTCATTGGAAGGACTGATGCTAAAGCTGAAACTCCAATACTTTGGCCACCTCATGCGATGAGTTGACTCACTGGAAAAGACTCTGGTGCTGGGAGCGATTGGGGGTAGGAGGAGACGGGGATGACAGAGAATGAGATGGCTGGATGGCATCACCGACTCAATGGACATGAGTTTGAGTGAACTCCGGGAGTTGGTGATGGACAGGGAGGCCTGGCGTGCTGTGATTCATGAGGTCGCTAAGAGTCAGACACGACTGAGCAACTGAACTGAACTGAACTGACCTGAAGATCCTTTACTGTGTGGGTAAATTAAATAAAAACCTTTTATCCTGAAGCAGTTTGACCAACTTTATTTGACAAAGTCAACACAAATTTCTATTCCAAAATACTAAGGAAAACTAACAAAGGTCATTTCCTTTTAAAATAAATTTACTTACAGCAAAGGAAATTATAGTAAGTGATGAAATATCAGTAGAGTACTTATGAAAATTAGAAAGCCTAGCAGAATATCTGTTAAAAGCATTATTTTAAGATGATTTTTGAAATTTATGCTTCATGCATTTAGAGTGAAACAGAAATAAGACATCTGTAAGTTATCTTTTAATCTTTCTCCAAAGAGTAAATGGTCATTATTTTGTGCAATGTGTGTACACACTAAAATCCTCAGGAAATATATTGAAAAACTTTTCATTAAAAAATTTCAGTATAGTATCTTACAATAGAGTTCAGTTCAGTCAGTTCAGTCTCTCAGTCATGTCCAACTCTTTGTGACCCCATGGACTGCAGCATGCCAAGCTTCCCTGTCCATTACCAACTCCTGGAGCTTGCTCATACTCATATCCATTGAATCGGTGATGCCAATCAAATATTTCATCCTCTGTCAACCCCTTCTCCTTCTACCTTCGATCTTTCCCAGCATCAGGTTCTTTTCCAAGGAGTCAGTTCTTCACATCAGGTGTCCAAAGAATTGGAGCTTCAGCTTCAGCATCAGTCCTTCCAATGAATATTCAGGACTGATTTCCTTTAGGATGGACTGGTTCAATCTCCTTGCAGTTTAAGGAACTCTCAAGATTTTTTTCCAGTACCACATTTTGAAAGCATCAATTCTTCAGCTTTCAGCTTTCTTTATAGTTAGACTCTCACATCCATACATGACTACTGGAAAAACCTTAGCTTTGACTAGATGGACCTTTGATGGCAAGGTCATGTCTCTGCTTTGTAATATGCTGTCTAGGTTTGTCATAGCTTTTCTTCCAAAGAGCAAGAGTCTTTTAATTTCATGGCTGCAGTCACCATCTGCTGTGATTTGGGGGCTCAAGGAAATAAAAAACTTTTCATAAAAAATTTCAGTATACTATCTTACAATAGGGTACCTACACAAAAATCAGTAGATTTACTGAGTTAGTAAATAAGCTGTTAATATTCCTACACTAATAAGAAATACTACAAAAAAAATATTTGTTATTTATAAGAAAACAAATATAAATGACTTAGAAACACACAATTTTTAAAATTAAGGAGAAAGCTGTCAAGATTTTTTCTAAAATGATAAAATATTGTAAGATTGAAGTAATCTATTGAATTCATAGGTAAATTATATAGAGACTTTCTTGCTACTCATTAATATGGTTTTTAATATTTAATCATTATTACTGACAAGAGCAATAGGGAGATATCAAAAATAATGAGAATATTTTCAAGGAATATTATAAAAGAAACCTCATTTGCATTCTCACTATATTAAAAGATATAAGGCGCTCACCTACATGACTCCTTGATTTTGGTTAGAACTCAATTTTTAAGCTTTCTAATTTAAACTGGATGTTTGGCAAGCTACATGTTTTAGACTAAATGTTAGAATCTCCCCCAATTCATACATTGAAATTTTAACCCTCACTGAAGTGGAGTTTGGAGTTGGGGCCTTTGGAAGGTAATTAAGTTTAGATGAGGATGAGGCCCTCAGTGTGAGAGTCATGCCTTTATAAGAAGAAAAGAGACAGGAGTGCCCTTTCTGTCTCCAGAGCCCTCCTAGAAGGTGACTGTCTATAATCCTGCCTTGGGGCCCTTACTAGGCACTGAATCTGCCAGCACTTTGATCTGAGATTTCTCAGCCTCCACATTTGTGAGAAAGACATTTATGCTATTTAAGTCACTTAGTTTTCAGTTTTTTGATATAGCAGCTTGGGCAGATTAAGACACTACAGTTTGTAAATTGCCTCAGAACCTCATTTGGAAGATATTCCTAGTTTCTTCCCAGATCAGAGTCATCTATATAAGTTAGCTCTTTTAGTTAGTAATTTTTTTTACCATTTTATTAAATTTTTTATAAATAATAGAATATGGCAAGAATATAACCTCCACATCACTCCCTGCTGATATCAAGACTCTATCTCTAACCCAGGTTGTATCATATTTTATTTTGGATGCTAGATTACACTACTAAGAAGTCCTCTTAGATCATTTTGATAGATCATAGGAATTTTAGTTGTACAAAGCTTGTTGTATGAAAAGAGTGAGAAAAAGTGTTTGCCACTTCAGAAAAGCACAATTCACCTAATACAAGTAGCTCAGTTTTCTAACTGAAAGAGACCCAAAGCTTCAGAGTTAGTAAAAACTTAGAAAAGTAAATAGTTTCTCCTTTTCAGCTCTAATTATCAGGCAACATTTTAGAATGAGAGCCAGACCCCAGTTTCTACTAGAAGTATATTTACATTTTAGCCAAATCTCTCTGATGGGAAGGTACAAAAAATTCACAAGTTTAAACTAATAAAATGCTACTGTTTTCCATAATATTCCGTCATAATTGAAATGCATTTAATACTTGGAAAAATATTAATACAAATAAAGAACATGTTAACAAAATTCTGTTTTGCAAAGGTTCTCATATTTAAAACATTCTTTAAACCAGGGTGATAAGCTAGGGCCTTCAGGGCAAATCTATTCCATTCCTGTCTTTGTAAATAAAGTTTTATTGGGATACAACCTCACAAATTTTGTTATATACTGTTATCTATGGCAGCTTTCATGCTTCAGCAGAATTGCCTAACTGCTCCAGAGACATCAAGGCTGGCAAAGCCACAAATATTTATTATCAGGCCTTTTGCAGTATAAAGGATTCTGATTCCTGATGTAAATAATATTTGATACTGAATTCAGTGATTTTAGAAAAGGCAATGTGATTACTTTCACATATTTATTTGAAATGAAATATAGTGGAGCAGATGAATACTCCATATGTTTGTCAAATGATATTTGGTAAAAATCTTACATTTCTACTGTTTTTGGTTGTCATTAAACATGTAGCATTGGGAAACTGGCTCACCAGTTTGTTGCCATTGTTTTCAAAGTTTTAGTCACTCAGTTGTGTCTAATACTTTGTGACCCCGTAGACTGTAGCCTGCCAGGCTCCTCTGTCCATGGAATTCCTCCAGGCAGGAATATTGGAGTGAGTTGCCATTCCCTTCTCCAGGGGATCTTCCCAACCCAGGGATAGAAACCAGGTCTGCTGCACTGCAGGCAGATTCTTTACCATCTGAGCCACCAGGAAAATCCTTCAGTTAATGTATTTCAGACATGTATTATGTTAGGTGACAAATCACCTAATTATCATGTTTCTTTTCTAAGTTACTTGGAAAGAAAAATATTTAATGTTTAAGTATGAATAAAAAATATTGATGCTAAATACTCCTGAATCTTTGTAATTTCTTAACATTCTAAATGTGATGAATAAGGTCAAATACTGGTTTTAAAAGAGGTCAGGCGCTAATGAAGCCAAGTTTCAATAAAACCTATACAGAGCAGTTGAATAGTCCTAGAAGATTTCATACTTTAAAAGCCCACAGTAGGAACATGGGCATTTTTTAGTGTTTATCCTTTTAAGCTATTGCTTAGACTATTTTCATTAAAAAAAGTGTTTTATTTCTTCATTCATCTGCTTCTAATAAAGTCATATAGGTGTGATTATAATACTCCAACTGGTTACTGTGGAAATTATAATGATATTAGAAACTAATCATGACTTCTGAATGAGACAAGCTGCAGGATATAGCTAAATATATAAACCTATGAAAAGAATGTGTTTTCATGCAAAGTCTTGAGTATCATTAAAGAACAAAGGAAAAAGGAAAGAAGGAAATGGGAAGATACAAATAAAAATAATGAGCAATTATATTCTGCTCCCCAGAATTCCCCCTGCAGTTTCAATCAATGTCTCTGCTTCTGCTTTCTATTCTAAATAATTGTGCTAGTTCTGGTAAATATATCCAGCATGAGCCAAAACAGCTGTAACTGCTTTCCTGTGATTAATTAATTAATTCTTAATCTTTTTTTTTTTTTTGCTCACTATTTCATGGAATTTTTTAAACACTACATTAGTTTTTATTTATGGTCCAATCTTGCAAGCATGAATGATTTCAAAAGATAATTCTGACTCTAGACACTGGAGCTGTAAGTGAATAAAAGGCAGAGGAACCAGAGATCAAATTGCCAACATCCGCTGGATCATGGAGAAAGCAAGAGAGTTCCAGAAAACCATCTATTTCTGCTTCATTGACTATGCCAAAGCCTTTGACTGTGTGGATCACAACAAACTGTGGAACATTCTGAAAGAGATGGGAATACCAGACCACCTGACCTGCCTCTTGAGAAACCTGTATGCAGGTCAGGAAGCAACAGTTAGAACTGGTCATGGAACAGACTGGTTCCAAATAGGAAAAGGAGTACGTCAAGGTTGTATATTGTCACCCTGCTTATTTAACTTATATGCAGAGTACATCATGAGGAACACTAGGCTGGAAGAAGCACAAGCTGGAATCGAGATTGCTGGGAGAAATATCAATAACTTCAGATACGCAGATGACACCACCCTTATGGCAGAAAAGAAGAGGAACTCAAAAGCCTCTTGATGAAAGTGAAAGAGGAGAGTGAAAAGGTTGGCTTGAAGCTCAACATTCAGAAAACGAAGATCATGGCATCTGGTCCCATCACTTCATGGGAAATAGATGGGGAAACAGTGGAAACAGTGTCAGACTTTATTTTTTGGGCTCCAAAATCACTGCAGATGCTGATTGCAGCCATGAAATTAAAAGAAATGAAATTAAATTTCCTTGGAAGGAAATTTGTGACCAACCTTGATAGTATATTAAAAAGCAGAGACATTACTTTGCCAACAAAAGTCCGTCTAGTCAAGGCTATGGTTTTTCCTGTGGTCATGTATGGATGTGAGAGTTGGACTATGAAGAAAGCTGATCACCGAAGAATTGATGCTTTTGAACTGTGGTGCTGGAGAAGACTCTTGAGAGTCCCTTGGACTGCAAGGAGATCCAACCAGTCCATTCTAGAGGAGATCAATCCTGGGAGTTCATTGGAAGGACTGATGTTAAAGCTGAAACTGCAATACTTTGGCAACCTCATGCGATGAGTTGACTCACTGGAAAAGAGTCTGATGCTAGGAGGGATTGGGGGTGGGAAGAGACGGGGATGACAGAGAATGAGATGGTTGGATGGCATCACCGACTCGATGGACATGAGTTTGAGTGAACTCTGGGAGTTGATGATGGACAGTGAGGCCTGGCGTGCTGTGATTCATGAGGTCGCAAAGAGTCGGACACGACTGAGTGACTGAACTGAACTGAACTGAACTGAAGCAGTCACATTTTCAAAGAAACACTCCAGAAGGGGAGGAGCTATGTGTGAGGGATTTGCACACAAGGAGCTCTGCAGTTACGTAATCTTAGGCATATTTCTAGTCCCCAGTACTATTATCTACCAAGAGAGCATACAAATACTACCTTCCCCATGGAATTCTTGGGAGATTAAATGAGAGGATATATGTAGAAAGTGGTAAGGACCATGTCCAGCATATGGGAATAGCTCAACAATGTTAGTTATTTCAGTACTAACCTTGGAAGGTGTATGCTTGATCAAACAATGATCTAACAAACTTGAGTAACTCCTTCTCTAGGTTACTTCAACAAATAGAACAGGCTATCTACTTACAAGTTGCTCTTTAAAAGCACCAAAGAGTAATACGTGTTCTTTGAATCCCCACTTTCCTCTGCAGTATTAATGCTGGATTGCAATTGGCTGTTGCCAGAAATCAAATTCATACTGGAAGGTAACAGTTAGGTTTAAATACCAGGATCCTCACAGTAGACTCTCTTTAGTGGCAGTGGTGAGGTGACATCTGCAAATAAAGCAGACTCAGTGAGTGGCCAGAAGAGGTGCTGAGAAGACAAACAGCCATCAGTTGATGTCATGAACCCAGGAGCCTCCCCATTATAAATGGGTGAGCCTCTAAGAAAGACCATGTGTTATGCAGGTATCCACTAAAAGCAGCCTTTGCAAAATGATTGATAATAACTAATCTCATCCTATTTGTTCACCTAAACTGATTAATCTCAGAAAATACGAAATACACTGATAGAATATTCTAAACTAAAACTGATCTGCATTAAACTTGTGTCACCTATGAATGAGCTTCCCCAGTGGTTCATGGGTAAAGAACCCACTTGAAATGCTGGAACCCAGGAGATATGAGTTTGATCCTTGGGTTGGAAAGATCCCCTGGAGAAGGGGATGGCAACCCACCGCAGTATTCCTCCGGAAAATCCCATGGACAAAGGAGGCTGGTGGGCTACAGTTCACAGGGTGGCAAAGGGCTGGCCACGACTGAAGTGATCCAGCATGCATGGACCTATGAATGGACTACAAGTATGACTCTTTAATTAGCATACCTACTGTAAAGGTTAGTACCCTCAGATTCATTGTCCCTACAGCAACTGCTAAGCTGCTGCTAAGTCACTTCAGTCGTGTCCGACTCTGTGCGACCCCATAGACGGCAGCCGACCAGGCTCCGCCGTCCCTGGGATTCTCCAGGCAAGAACACTGGAGTGGGTTGCCATTTCCTTCTCCAATGTGTGAAAGTGAACAGTGAAAGTGAAGTCGCTCAGTCATGTCTGACTCATAGCGACCCCATGGACTGCAGCCCACCAGGCTCCTCTGTCCATGCGATTTTCTAGGCAAGAGTACTGGAGTGGCTTGCCATTGCCTTCTCTGCCCTACAGCAACTAGCTATTATCTAGAAACAAAATTTAGCTAGGCTATGGAAAAATTCAGAATCTTTATTATTTTCACCTATTTGGTAAAGCTCTGGCTATTTAGCATCCGTGCAATGTTCAGTTCATCGTGGCCCTGCCTTCCTCCCAGCCTCATTTCTCATACCTCCCACTGTACCCCCATGCTCTAATCTAATCTAAATTTTGCTCAGTCATGTCCAACTCTTTGCGACCCCATGGACTATACAGTAGATGGAATTCTCCAGGCCAGTATACTGGAGTGAGTAGCCTATCCCTTCTCCAGGGGATCTTCCCGACCCATGAATTGAACTGGGGTCTCCTGCACTGCAGGCATATTCTTTACCAACTGAGCTATGAGGGAACCATGCTAAAAGGCTATTATTCTCAGAATCCTATAGCATGAAATACTGAGCTGAATTTAACTGTATGCCCTGCATTGTTTCAGATTTATTTTTGTTTCAAAGCAGACAGTTTTTCTTCTTATTAGATTACAGTCAGTAAGCATTTACTCAATAAATGCATTTCCATTATCTTATTATTCTCAGAGTCAGAAGATAGTTCCTAATGATTTGTCTAAGTTTTTCTTTTAAAAATTCAAATGTTTTTTCTGCAACCCACCTCTTATGGGAATATCGATTAAACTGCGTCATTACATACACACTTCATATACTGAGAGTTGTTGCAGAGTGAGATTTTTTTTTTCTTTTTTAAACACTTAGTGTGTGTGTGCTCAGTTGCTCAGTCATATCCAACTCTTTGCAACTCTATGGACTGTAGCCCACCAGGCTTCTCTGTCCATTCTAGCAAAGCAATTTGCATATTAACAAATTTTTGAATAGTAAAGGCAGATGGAGAATCCCTTTAGACTATTTTTCTGGCATAATGTAAAGAAGATTTAAAGACTGAGATTCACATCCCCATGTGTCAGAAGATGACTACTCTATGCAAATGTGGAAAGCTTGAAAGTATTACAATTTATTCTTTTAAGAGTGTGGGCATCCTTGAGTTATTATTTCTTTAGAGGGTAGTAGTAAAGTGGGCAGCTGGTACTGACATAGGGTGTACATAACAGCTTTCCCACAACTAGGATACAAGTTCCTATGTAATTGGATTTTTGAATGAGGTGACAATTACTTCCAAGTTTTCTATCAGTTATTCTCTAAGGTGTTATTCAAAATACACTATATAACAACAGTTCAAAAAGTGCCAACCAATCAGAGTGCATACCTAGCCATTCAGAACAGACACCAGTCATAAACAGCTAGCACAGCAATGTGGATTGAATCAGCCCTGGCTATGCTGGAATTCTCATTAAAAGACGAAATCATTTGCCTTTAGAGTACTAGGCCAAGGCTTCAAAATATCCCTCTCTAAACATAAAGAAAAGAAAATTCACACTAGGCTTTCTTTTCTTATTTTCTTTTTCTTCAAGCACGATAATCTGTTAAGAGCCAATCTGATTGGTGGATATTAAAAGACAGAAATTGAACTGAGGTTGGAAAAGTTATTAGGAATGCTACTTTTTGAGCATGTAAAATTTTTATAGTGCATGTAAAATTTTTCTACAGAGTATGGTCATTTGGCTAATAAACTTCAGTTAAGGAAAAATAATGTCTTTTGGGAGAAACTTCACCTTGACACTACTATAATATCCCTCATGCACCTCCACCAATTACTATAAGTTGAAATAATGTGTATGAAGATTTTCATACAATTGTTTTAAGAACATAGTAAGTATTCTAAAAATTCCACTACTACTATTTTTGTTATTGACACCAAAGGTAAGCTCAGTATGAAATTGTGCAGCAAGGGAATGGGTTTCATGATACACATTATTCTCCCATTCCTAGGCTATGTACTTCAGTCTCTCTCCGCCCATCATCTCTTACATCTGAGTAAAAGTTCACATTACAGATCCAACCTTTCTTCTCATCTTCATGCACTGATCATATATATGTATCCTGTTTTCCAATCTCTGCTCACGATTGAAAATACAATCATTTGACATTTCTCTCTCTCTCTATTTTGAAATATGTATTTATTTCCCTGTACCAGGTCTTAGTTGTAGCACATATGATCTTTAGTGGCAACATGTGGGATCTTGTGCCCTGACCAGGGATCTAACTTGGCCCCCTGCATTTGGAATGATGAGTCCTTAACACTAGACTACCAGGGAAGTCCCCTGAAATTCTTTCAATGGACAATAATGATTGACAGTATCCCTGTTCTTTTTGGCCTCAACATGCTTACATTTCCACAAGGATCTTAAAAATGTATTGTAAATGTTACATTAAAGAACCTTTGGTGATTTCAGAGAGGGTGACTATTAAAAAAAGAAATATTCAGACATGCACCCACCCCCATGGTACAGAAGGGTGACTTATGCCCTCTTTCAGTGAAGAGGAAGCAGACTTCTAGTTTATTATATCTTCTTACGCATATGATACTTATTTGGTTGTAACTCCTTTTAATGGTGACATGAAACCTCAGGTCAGGAAGGAGCTAGTTTATTTTGAATCTTTCCACTGTGTTTTCATCAGTTCAGTTCAGTTCAGTCGCTCAGTCTTGTCGGACTCTCTGCGACCCCATGAATCACAGCACGCCAGGCCTCCCTGTCCACCACCAACTCCCGGAGTTCACTCAGACTCAAGTCCACAGAGTCGGTGATGCCATCCAGCCATCTCATCCTCGGTCGTCCCCTTCTCCTCCCGCCCCCAACCTTTCCCAGCATCAGAGTCTTTTCCAGTGAGTCAACTCGTCGCATGAGGTGGCCAAAGTATTGGAGTTTCAGCTTTAGCATCAGTCCTTCCAATGAACACCCAGGATTGATCTCCTCTAGAATGGACTGATTGGATCTCCTTGCAGTCCAAGGGACTCTCAAGAGTCTTCTCCAGCACCACAGTTCAAAAGCATCAATTCTTTGGCGATCAGCTTTCTTCACAGTCCAACTCTCACATCCATACATGACCACGGGAAAAACCATAGCCTTGACTAGACGGATCTTTGTTGGCAAAGTAATGTCTCTGCTTTTTAACATGCTATCTAGGTTGGTCATAACTTTCCTGTGTTTTCATATTAGGTTTCTAAGAATGATTTAAGATTATAATCTATGGAAATAGTCTTACTCAATTTAGTTGAACATTTCTAGTTTTATTCATAAAGTTCTTTTTTATTTTTTTCTGCTTCAGAGTAAGAACTGTAGGGTTGGACCCATTAAGTTTATTTTATCACTTTTAATGCAAAGATTATTACTGTAATTTACATATCTCAGTAAGAGCCAAAAGCTTCCTGCTGTGGCTTTTTCTACCAATGTGCTACAAATTAACAACCCAGCTACATTAAAGCAAATGAAAAAAAAAGTAATTCTTTTCAGTATAAAGAAAATTATCTGCCCACGAGACTTTATAATTCCTTCAATAAGATTTCCAAAAATGAGAAAACAAAATTTTTATGTAAACTACTTTAATGTTTTAGTCCCATGTGAGACAGTAACATAAATCTTAAGATAATGTAGTTAAATCATATTGATCACCAAAAATGAAAGCATTATCTCTGAGTCTATGAACTATGCTTAAAGTCATAAGAGAAAAATGTGCATCAGTGATATTTTAGAGAATCACTGAAGAATTAATCGTGTAGAAATTATTCAAGTATGACTTTTCCTATTTCTCACTGGTACCAAAGCATCAACTTTCCATAAACAAGTAATCCAATACTTCAACAATGAGTTCTCACAAAGAAACAGCCCATCCAGAAGTTGGAATTAACATGTCATTACTCAAAATATGCCAAGGGAGTAATAGACATTTCTATGCCTCATATCTTAATGAAAATCCCTAGACCACCTAAGTATCCTGTCTAAAAACTGTCACTCACAGGTTTTACCAGGATAATGGAAAAATAATTTCAAGAGTCTGTCAACAGGGATCAGTCTTCCAATGACCTGCACTAACTGCTCCCTTAATTCATATGTTGAGGCTCTAACCCTCAATCTGATGGTATTTAGAGTATGGTCTTTGGGAGGGAGGTAATTAAGTTTAGATGAAGTCATGAAGGTGGGCCCCATGATGGGATTAGTGATCTTGTTAGAAGAAAGATACTAGAACTCTCTCTCTGTTTTCCATATGACGATTCAAGGAAAATGTGGCCAACTACATACCAAGGGGGTTCTTTCCAGGAACACACTCTGCTAGCACATTGGTTTTGGACTTTACAGCCTTCCCGATTATGGTAGATAAATGTCTGTTGATTAAGCCACCCAGTCTATGGTATTGGTATGCCTTAACCTTAGCTAAGGCATTTACTAAGTATTTATGAAATGCTACAGGCTTCCCTGGTGACTCAGATGGTAAAGAATCTGCTTGCAATTCAGGAGACCCAGGTTTGATCCCTGGGTAGGGAAGATCCCAGAAGGGAGAGGGAAAAACTATGCACTCCAGCACTTCAGTATTCTGGCCTGAAGAGTTCCATGGACAGAGGAGCCTGGTGGGTTACAGTCCGTAGGATAACAAAGGGTTGGACATGACTAAGAGACTAACACTTTCACTTTTCACTATGATACGCTGAACATGAACGTGAAGTCACTCAGTCACGTATTGCTCTTCTTGACTCCATGGACTGTAGCCCTCCAAGCTCCTCTGTCCGTGGGGATTCTCCAGGCAAGAATACTGGAATGGGTTGCCATTTTACAAATTAATGACTTAACTTTTCTATTTTCTCTTTTAATGTTTAAAACAACCTAGTATGGTGATTGCCATTATCACTGCCACTTTATAGATAAAGAAACTGAAACAGAGAATAAATAATTTACCCAAGGTTACACAGATAGTCAGTGGCAGAAAAATCTTCTGACCTCAGACTATTATATTAATTATAACATGATTCTATCCCATAAATTTGTGTTGTTCCTCAATTAAAATCAGAAGCCATTTCTAATAAATGACCTCTACAATTCAGTTATATATCTCAATAGCTTATAATCAAGAATATGTAAGGTGGATTTTATTGTTAAATACATAACCATATTTTAGATGGCAAGAAACAACTTTGAGGATTCTATTGTGGAATTTAATTGCTTTATATATCTATCACATATGTACTATTATAACTGTAAAATGTGCTTATATTCATTCTTCATATTATTCATTTAGTATATATGTCAATAAAACCAAATAACAACCACATATACTCTTTTATTTAAGAAATTCAGTAATTAGACAAGAGGACAGATTATTTATTAGACAATATATATGGGCTTATAGAGACAAACCGAGAGATGAAATAGAAAAATAAAAAAATAACTAAGTCTGGGAAGTCAGAGAAAGTTTCCAACCAGATATGACATTTCAATTGACATTCAACAATGACGATCATTTTACAATCAGGTGATATCTTAACTTTAACACTGAAAGACCTATTCAGGTTGCCAGCTGATCATTAAAAATAATTTTCTCTGACTCTTCACTACATCATTTTTCTAACACAATGCAAAAGGAGGTTGTAGCAGTGATGGTTTTGTAACATTCATACATATAGTAGAGTTAGTGCTTATGCCCATAAAATTTAAAGAATATATTATAAATAATTTTTTACCATTCTTTTTTTAAGCAAAGTAAACTTCATTGATGGATGCACAGGTGGATTATAACAAAACACACTCTCAGTAGTTATTATCAAATGTTGCAATATAACAATGATAATTCAGCAATTGTGTACTAATTATAATTATAGTGATAATCAAGAGCAAAATTTTTAAATACTAGAGGCTTTTAGTCATTAAAAATTATCATCTTCAAGGATTACACTTAAACTCCTTGCATGAGTAACCAATTATATAAATATTTTAAGTGATATGATGTATTATATTTGCATGAAACCAGGTGGGGGAATTTGAATGGAAAAAAGAAGAAAAAGTACAATGTAAATAGTCTATCTGGCAGTCATATATGTGTGAAAATGAATAATAGGAGCTAACCAAACCCTTCAGCATTTAAATCAATTGACTTCATTTCAAAAAGTAGTGTTAACAATTTTGTTTGAAGATAGCAATATTTTCAATATACTGGAAGTTACACTTTTGCATCTGTTTAAAGTGCTCAAAGGAGTACATACTTTTAAAGATTATCTTATGAATAACACAAAAAATATATCTTAATGATACTTATCTGAGGAATTAAAGATAATTTGTGAGATAATATCACAGTAAATGTGGCAGTAAAGACATAATGAAAAGGAACATATAAAGTTGAGATTATAAGGCAAAAGAGAGCAAGTGTTTTGAATATTTTAAATATCACAATATACTGTCCATTTCCACGCTAAAATGTGACAGAACATGGCACAATTAGTTTTTGATTCAACTGTTTGGGCTACTAAGTCATAATTTTATTACCTGCAGTCACACAGTCATGTCTAATAGGCATATTTTCCTAAACTTATCTCCATTATAGCTTACACTGGTAAATGCAAAAAACAAGTATGTTGTATATGTAGAACATGGATCTGAAGTTGTCTTCTGAATGTACATTGTGTACCATTTAGGGTAATACACTGCAGGAATTTTTCTATGTCATTGTAGGTTGGAGTTGATGCATGAACTGTTTTAGACAGCACGACAGAATTGTTTTCAATGTAACCCTCAGGGAGTCCTTCTGAAAAGGGAAAACAATGATTTTGAAGGTTCATTTCAGTGCCAGCTGGCAGAGATCTTAAAGGTTATTCTATTTTATCCATACTACATATTTATTTAAATGTCTCCATTTGCAACATATGAGAGGAATGTTTATTTAGAAATATTGGAATTTTTAAACTATGTTTATAATGGCAAGAAGTGAAAAGCAGAAAGCTATGTGCTAAATACCACTTTATTTGGCTACATTGCATTAATATTATTGTTTTACAAAGATTTACTTTATTTTCATTAAAAGATTGAACTCCAAGCTGAGATATTTAGCTCTTTCTTAACTGGTGACTGAAGACCCACCTGGACAACTTCTATTATTTCTAGTTTCTGCCAAATTAAATATTTATTATACAGGAATGCTACTCTAAAGTCTAGATTCATTTGGTCTAAATAGGTTTGGAGGTGAATAAAAAGATGTTGAAAAGATTGGGAATTCACTTAAAGATAAGCAGTCTTTTTAAGAAATCAAGTGTCATAAATGACTTTTCAAGAAATACTCTTTAAGATTAATACAGTTTCTGGGTAGGATTATATAACTTCACTTTTCATTAAAACGTTCAGATGTTAAATAACTGTAAATGGTAAATATATAAATAGCTCATTCTCAAACAAGAAGCCATCACTTTCTTTTACCTTTTCCATTTTTTTTTTTAACTCTTGTCGAACAATATTTGGATTCTTCACTGATAGAAGACAGATTACTATTCCTTTGGTAGAGACAGCTTCATGTACATGCAACCCGTGAAATCTCATAGGACCTCATACTTGGTTTACTGCTTTGTTGCCATCACTTAGAAATGCATAATAATTTATCAAAAAGCAGTCTCATACATTTATTTTGCACTGGGCCTTGCAAGTTAAGTTCCTAGGCTTGACTGATGAATTTGGGCGAAGGTAGACAAATATATTTAAAGATAAATGAAAAAAACAGGTCTTGATGGTCAGATTGAAGATGAAAATATGCCATTGCTTATTATTTAGAGACAGTAATAATTCAGTTGGAATATTTTGCCTGCAAACACATTTCAAAGACAATATTGTGATGAAATGGATTAGAACAAGAATCAAGCACAGGATATGTGGGAAGCTGGGAGTTAGGTGGTGACTGATGATGTACAACTAGCCTTCTCTGGAGTTTCACTAAAAAAGGAATATTACCAAAGCAATTATAAATTTTTATGATGAGAAAATTGGCATAAATGCAGAACATCTATAATCTAGCTTGCTTTATAAGTCAGTGGTGTGTACACTTTGGTGAATACAACAGTAATCTTGGTAGCTTTTAAAAATTTAGATACTGTGATTTATTGGATCAAGTAAAAAGCCATTGCAAACATTTTTAATAAATTCATCCCGGTGGTTCAGAATAAGATTCATCCATGAATCATACTTGTATAACTACTAATCTATCATAATAGCCAATTGGTTTGAAGATGAAATTTAATTTTCTACCCATTAAACAATCGTCATTAAGTTTTTAATTCAAGATTTAGCTGCATTAGGTACACAATAATTTTTTTTTTTAATATAACAACATTTTTAGTTGAGAGTTATACATTGGGTTTTACAGAAAATTTTCCTGAATGAGTGGAAAACTCAAAAGCTTAAGTAAAAGAGACATATAATGTAATGGGCTATCTATAGTTACATCTAATGAAAATATCTGGAGGACTTATGCCTTTCTTTGATGAAATTAGCCTCTGAGTTTACAAAAGGCATCTTTTAAGACAAGTAATATTTGGAGTGGTTTCCCAGATGGCTGAATGGATAAAGAAGCTACCTGCATTGTGGGAGAGGCAGGAGATGCAGGTTCGACCCCAGGATTAGGAAGATCCTCTGGAGGAGGCATGGCAACCCACTCCTGGAGAATGTTATGAGCAGAGGAGCCTGGCAAGCTATAGTTCATAGGGTTGAAAAGAGTTGGAAATGACTGAAGTGACTGAGCACACACACACAGTATTTGGAGTTAAAAAAAAAAAAAAGGTAGATTGAAATGGAAATGAAACTAAGTCATACTGCTACTTAAATTTTTTTTCATTGTCTATAAAGAAGGCTGGATTAATTTAATACATAATGATGCCGTTGTAAAAGTGTGTTATGTACTTTGTATCATTGAAGAAAGTAGCATTACTCAGATAAACATGAATATTAAATTGATTTGGTATTTTATATGTGATTAACAGATCTTTTGCAATCAAGTGAAGCTGCTGTAAAACCAGAAAATATTCTCATCTCTGTCTCTTTTTCTTTACTCAGCAACTAATTTTAACCAACTGGATTATTTTAAGTATCATCTTATTCAACATTTGAAATAAAAAATCTTTTTAATGGAGAGTCTGCATTCATCCTAAAGATAAAACAAGAAGAGTCTTTGGCAGAGATTTTTCTCCACAGAAGCAGGCTATTTTTGTCCTGTACATCTAGCAGGTGGTAAAAATATAATTTCCAGAAGTTATATTAGTATTTCAAGAATTAAAAAAAAAAAAGAAAGTGCATACATGTAGGAACTTATATTTGTTTTTTTCTATTATGGTTAAGTAATGAACTTTCATGGCCTACCTAGTAGCTCAGCTGGTGAAGAATCTGCTTTCAATGCAGGAGACCCCAATTCAGTTCCTGGGTTGGGAAGATCACCTGGAGAATGGATAAATTACCCACTCCAGTATTCTTGGGCTTCTCTGATGGCTCAGACAGAAAAGAATCACCCTGCGATGCAGAGATTTCTGGGTTGGGAACATGCCCTAGAGAAGGGAACACCTATCCGCTCCAGTATTTTCGCCTGTAGAATTTCAGAATTTCAGAGGTGCCTCTCAGGCTACAATCCAAGCGTCGGAAAGAGTCAGACAGGACTGAGCGACTTTCATTTTCACAATGGACTTTGAGGGGGCATTATCATAATTCCTTTTATTTATTTGTAAAGATGTAAATTATACAGAAGTTGATAAGATTGTAAACAGTAAATAAAATCAATGAAATGAGAAAAACATTGTTTATTATTTGCTTCTTTGGGGAAATTAAATATGTGCTTAAGGAAGTTATAAGGTGTACCAGGTAGACACTCAGATCATGAAGTGAAGGGAATATTATATATGATTTGTATTTTTAAGATTGATGTCAATATTTCTAATGATACTGTTTCCTAAACACACAAGCTATGGTGTTGATGCTATAATAATGCAACAGAGAATTTACACTGAACTGTTAGAAGGCTGATCACCGAAGAATCGATGCTTTTGAACTGTGGTGTTGGAGAAGACTCTTGAGAGTCCCTTATACTGCAAAGAGATCCAACTAGTCCATTCTGGAGGAGATCAATCCTGGATGTTCATTGGAGGGACTGATGCTAAAGCTGAAGCTGCAATACTTTGGCCACCTCATGCGACAAGTTGACTCACTGGAAAAGACTCTGATGCTGGGAAAGGTTGGGGGCGGGAGGAGAAGGGGACGACAGAGAATGAGATGGCTGGATGGCATCACCGACTCTTTGGACATGAGTTTGAGTGAACTCCGGGAGTTGGTGATGGACAGGGAGGCCTGGCGTGCTGTGATTCATGGGGTCGCGGAGAGTCGGACACGACTGAGCGACTGAACTGAACTGAACTGAACTGAACATTAGTCAGAGCTTCTCCAAGCCAGGCTTCAGCAATACATGAACTTGAACTTCCAGATGTTCAATCTGGTTTTAGAAAAGGCAGAGGAACCAGAGATCAAATTGCCAACATCCACTGGATCATCGAAAAAGCAAGAGAGTTCCAGAAAAACATCTATTTCTGCTTTATTGACTATGCCAAAGACTTTGACTGTGTGGATCACAATAAATGTGGAAAATTCTGAAAGAGATGGGAATACCAGACTACCTGACCTGCCTCTTGAGAAATCTGTACGCAGGTCAGGAAGCAACAGTTAGAACTGGACATGGAACAACAGACTGGGAAAAGGAGTATGTCAAGGCTGTATATTGTCACCCTGCTTATTTAACTTATATGCAGAATACATCATGAGAAAGGCTGGGGTGGATGAAGCACTGCCTGGAATCAAGACTGCTGGGAGAAATATCAGTAACTTCAGATATGCAGATGACACCACCCTTGTGGAAGAAAGTGAAGAACTAAAGAGCCTCTTGATGAAAATGAAAGAGGAGAGTGAAAATGTTGGCTTAAAACTCAACATTCAGAAAACTAAGATCATGGCATCCGGTCCCATCACTTCATGGCAAAATAGATGGGGAAACAGTGGAAACAGTGTCAGACTTTATTTTTTTGGGCTCCAAAATCACTGCAGATGCTGATTGCAGCCAGGAAATTAAAAGACCCTTACTCCTTGGCAGGAAAGTTATGACCAACCTAGACAGCATATCAAAAAGCAGAGACATTACTTGGCCAACAAAGGTCCGTCTAGTCAAGGCTATGGTTTTTCCTGTGGTCATGTATGGATGTGAGAGTTGAACTATAAAGAAAGCTGAGCATCAAAGAATTGATGCTTTTGAATTGTGGTGTTGGAGAAGACTCTTGAGAGTCCCTTGGACTGCAAGGAGATCCAACCAGTCCATCCTAAAGGAGATCAGTTCTGGGTGTTCATTGGAAGGATTGATGTTGAGGCTGAAACTCCAATACTTTGGCTACCTGATGCAAAGAACTGACTCATTAGAAACGTCCAGGATGCTGGTAAAGATTGAAGGCATCATGAGGAGAAGGGGAGGACAGAGGATGAGATGGTTGGATGGCATCACTGACTCAATGGACATGAGTTTGGGTAAACTCTGGGAGTTGATGATGGTCAGGGAGGCCTGGCGTGCTGCGGTCCATAGGGACACAAAGAGTCAGACACGACTGAGTGACTGAACTGAACTGAACTGAGTCATAACTTGAGTATAGCTTGCTGTTTTATTGCAGTAACGTGACACTGTTTTTTTTTTTTAAGTCCCATGTATAATAAGGTGATAAACTGCAGAAAATGCAAATATTTTAAGGAAAAATTGTGAGCAAATACCAACTGACAGCAAATTGGATGTGAGTAAAAAATTGTTTGATAATTTACTATTCAGATTAAAAATAGAATCTAACCTATATATATGTGATTATATGTTTTGATTCTAGTTGTTTGCCAAATGATGACATCAAAATTCTAATTTCCAAGTAAAATTAGTAATTCTGCTCCATAATTGCAACTCATAAAATATATGGTGTTATTACCATCATAAAGTATAAAATAAATACAAATAAAATGACTAGTTTATTCTCCAGAAATGAAAAATTTTAACTATGCCCTATTACACATTTAGCTCTGATTCTTCAGAACTAAATTCCATTCTTCCTTCACATGTCACATCTCCACCTACAAGTAAAGAAAATAACATTAGAACTCAAATGAAAAACTGTCTAAAATCTGTTAACACCAAGTAATTTGTTGACATATCAGTACAATCTTGGTTGTATCTATGCTCATTCTCCATAGCAGACAGATAACTATTTTCTAGAGGGACAAAGCAACAATGTTGTTCTACTATTATTATTATAACTGATGTTACTATTATTATTCTTAACTCCAGAAATGATTCACATATCACCAATTTTGCCATTAATGTCTTTCTTCTCTTTCACGATCCAAACCAAGGTAACACGAGAGTGTTTCTAAAATTGTAAATTCTAAAAAGTATGTCCAGCCTCTTGTATGCCTTTCTCTTGCTCTACTAGCCAATTGTTCACCCCCGCCCACACACGGGTCCACCATGTCCTTCCAGTAAATCACCAGACCTATGAAAGAGTTCAGCAAATTGCCCACAATCTATGTCTTCACAGACTCTATTTTCACCTCAAAACTGTGTTTTTTTGTATTTTACAAAGTCTTTCTGTATAAATTCCACTTCTCTTTCTTAGAAATGTGCTTTCTTTACAACTTCGAATTTTATACTTTTTCATGTGCAAATCTGTATCAGAAAACTTTAATTTGTAAACTGAATTCTAGCTGCATGTCTCCAACATGTTGCCTGGAAATTTCATACTGCACATTCCATCAATATTTAAACTCAAACTATTCAGTTCATTTTTCTCAACATTAATTTCTGAATTTCACTAATGGAGCCTTTTCCCCAAACTCAAAATGCCTTTGATTTTAATTTTTTATCTCTCATATTCATCAATTTCAAAATCTCATCAGGTCTTTCTTTAAAATTTTTTTTTCAATTCTTTACATTTCTATTAACCCCATTAGCTCATGACTTTCCATTTTATTCCCAGTTAGGGGGGAAATAAACAACTAATCTGCTCTTCTTCATAAAAGCATTCTTCAATAATTCATCTACAGTTATGAGAATACATTTGACAAATCTTATTTTTCAAGATTATTCCACTAATCAAAATATTGAGGTATTTTGATCCCATATTCATGGGACCAAACTATTAACTTTTAATAATGGCACTTAACTGCCCTCCATTCTCCAGAATCTGGTTTCAATTTACTGTGCCAGTACTCCTAGCTGTATTCGTTAGTCTACTCCAGCTGGAATGTTCACGTATGGAGCATCTGTGCTTGTGACAGATTGATTTCTTTAATGGATACTGGGAGGTAAGAAACTCAGTGAATCTGCTCCTCTCAAAAAGCAATAAAAATATTGACAAAATTATAAAAGTCAACAATTACAGACCTATGGAAATTAACCAAATTCACAGAATAAATGTATAGATGAAAAGCATCCACTCAAGATATTCTACTAAGCCTCAGTAAGAACAGCATGGACTGTATGTCACACTTTAACTTTGAGCTGTTTGCATTCTTTGGAAAGTGTTCGTCCCTCAGTCATGTCTGATTCATTGTGACCCAGGGATTGTAGCCTGCCAGGCTCCTCTGTCCTTGGATTTCTCCAGGCAAAAATACTGGAGTAGGTTGCCATTCTCTTCTCCAGGGAATCTTCTTGACCCAGGGATCATACCTATATCTCCTGCTTTACAGGTAGATTCTTTACCACTAAGATCCCAGGGAAACCAGTGGCATGGTAGGCATTAAATCCAGCAGGCTTATAGCCAACAGGGGTGATTAATCTCTTTTAGGAAGTTCTGTTGACAGCCTCATCCTAGAGTACAATCTATAGTCTGATAAAACTGTAGAACAATCTTCAGGAAAATCTCCTTTCCAAGAACTTTGAAGCCATTTAACTTGAAACTTAGATCTGAAAAGCAAAATAAAAAATAAACAAGAGAAATAGCAACAAAAAATGTTTTCAAGAATTAATGAAGCCAATAGCATTTTACTCTAACATATACTGTGAATATAGTTGGGGCATACAAGAATCTAGGAAAAATTTAAAAGAAACCACTAAATTATTTATCTTCTCCATCCATAGTAAACTGCCTTTTCCAGAGTGGCATGCAAATGGAATCAAATACTATGCAACTTTTTCAAATTGGCTCCTTTTATTTAGAAATATGGCTTAAAGATTCACCCATGTCTATGCATTTCTTGAATAGTCATTTCTTTTTCTCATTGGAGAGTGTTCCATGACATGTCATGTTTTAATTCAACTACTGAAGGATGTCTTGGGTGCTTCCAGTTTGGCAATTATAAATATAGATTCTGTAAACACCCAACATTGGGTTTTGTGTGCATACATTTTCAAATCATTTGGGTAGCTTTCTTGGAGGGTAATTGCTATGGTAAGACTGTGTTTAGTTTTATAAGAAACTGCTTGTTTTCAATATAGCTGTGTCATTTTGCCCCACTGGCAGCGAATGAGAGCTCCTTTTGCTTCATATTCTTACTAGCAACTGGTATTGTCAGTTTTGTTTTTTAATTTCAGACGTTCCAACAAGTGTGTAATGGTATCTTATTGTTATTTCCACTTCCCTAATGACAAATGACAATTAGAATCTCTCTATGTCTATCAGATCTTTTGCCCATTTTAAACTAGGTTGTATCATAGACAGAATAAAGATCCCTTCCACTCCCAATATTGAACATCCAAATCCCTGGAACCTTTAGAATTATTTTGTCAATACCAATAAAGCTATTGGTTTTGGAGTATTGATATAATTATCTATAAATTTTCAATGTTGCTTTATTAATTCTAGGTGGTTTAATGTAGATTCTTTGGTGTTGTCTATATAAATAGTCATGTCATCTGCATAAACAATTTTTGTTTCTTCCTTTATAATTTGTGTAAATTTTCTTTCACTGATTGCACAAGCTAGAACTTCTAGTATGAAACTGAATTGGAGTGATGAGAAAAGGACATCCATACTTTCTTCCTGATCTTGGGAGAATAAGTGTATAGTTTCTCACCATTAAGTAAATAACAAGTCTATTGTAAGTGTTCATTATTAAGTTAAGAAAGTTCCACTCTATTATTAGCTGCTGAGAATTTTTTATCCTGAATGTTGGATTTTATCAAATGTTATTTATGAGTCTTAAACTGATCATATGATATTTCTTTAGAATGTAGATTAAGTGTTACTCACTCAGTCATCTCTGACTCTGCAACCCCATGGACTATGTACCCCTCCAGCCTCCTCTGTCCATGGCAAGGATACTGGAGTGGGCTGCCATTCTACAGTTTATCAAATTTGGTGATTTTTAAAAATTTTAGCCAGATTTGCATAGTTGAACCAAATTTCACTTAATCAGGGATTAAGTCATAGAGTAAATCCATAAGTATGAGACAAGTCTGGCCATCCCTTTTTTTATTTCTGATATTAATAATTTTTGTCTCCTCTATTTTTTTCTTGGTTAACCTGGCTAGCTATTTCTCAATGTTATTGTTCTCTCCAAATAGCTAGCTTTTGGTTTTGTTATTTTGTGTGTTGCTTTATTTCCAATTTGTTGATATCAGTTCTCAATTTTATTATTTCCTTTATTCTACTTGCTGTAGGCTTCATCTGTTCTTTCTCTACATTCCTAAAGTGGAAGTTTAGGTTTTTAATTTTAGATCTTTCTTCTTTTCTAATATACACATTTAATATTACAAATTTCCCTCTAAGCATTGCTTTTGCTGTATCCCACAATATTTTTTAAGTTTTACTTATTTATTTTTGTCTGTGCTAGATCTTCATCACTGCACAGGTGTTTATCCAGTTGTGGTGAATGGCTATTACTCTAGTTGCAGCGCATGGGCTTCTCATTGAAGTGGCTTTTCTTGTTGTAGAGCATGGGCTCTAAGGGTGTGGACTTCAGTAGTTGCAGCACATGGGCCCAGTAGCTGTGGCTCTGAGACTCTAAAGCATAGGCTTAGTAGTTGTGGTGCATGGGCCCAGATGCTCCTCAGTTTGTGGGATCCTCCTGGGCCAGGAATTGAACCTATTTCTCACTCATTGGAAGTTGAATTCTTTACCACTGAAACACCAGGGAAGCCTCCCACCCCCAATTTTTAATAGCATATATTTTTATTATTATTATTTTATTTTTTTAGATAAATTATTTTTTATTTCTCTTGATATTACTTTTTGACCCATATGCTACTTAGAAGTATACTTTTTTTCCCAAATATTTGAATTTTCAGTTATCTATATGCTATTGATCTTTAATTCTACCATGATATGAGAATATACATTGTAGGATTTCATTTTTTAAAAATTTATTTTGGTGTATTTTTTATGGTCCAGAATATTGTTGACATTGATGACTGTTCCAAGTGAAGTGGAGAAGTATATATGTATATCCTTCTCTGTTGGATGGAATATTCCATAAATGTCAATTAGATAAAGTTGATTGATTTGTGCAGTTCAGTTCATCTGTATTCTCATTGATTTCCTGCCTTCTTGATATATCAATTACTGATAGAGGAGTGTTGAAGTCTCCAACTATTTCTGTAGATTTATTTCCCCTTGTGGAGAAGGCAATGGCAAGCCACTCCAGTACTCTTGCCTAGAAAATCCCATGAATGGAGGAGCCTGGTAGGCTGCAGTCCGTGGGGTCGCTAAGGGTCGGACAGGACTGAGCGACTTCACTTTCACTTTTCACTTTCCACTTTCACACACTGGAGAAGGAAATGGCAACTCACTCCAGTGTTCTTGCCTGGAGAATCCCAGGGAAGGGGGAGCCTGGTGGGCTTCTGTCTATGGGGTCACACAGAGTCGGACACGACTGAAGTGACTTAGCAGCAGCACTTCCCCTTGTAGTGCGGTTCTGTCAGTTTTTGCTTCATGTATTTTGGTGCTCTGTTGTTAGGTACATTAAGACTTGTTATGTTTTTTGAGGAATAGATTTCTTTATCATCATGTAGTGCCATTCTTCACCCATAATTTTTTATTCTTAAGTCTGCTTTTATGAAATTGATACAATTATCCCAACTTTCTTTTGATTGATGTTATATTTATATTTCCCTTTAATTTTAACCTGTCTGTGCCTTTCCTTTTAAAGTGGAGTTTTACAGACAATATATAGCTTGGTCTTGTTATTATCAAGATACTCAACTAAATAAAACTGTGTTTACAAAATTAAAGTATAGCAACTATGTTTTATCAAAAGGAAAACTTCAGAAAAGATATAGAAAAATAATAATGACAATAATGATCTTGTTGTGGCAAAAATGAAGTGCAAAATAGAAATTTTGGAAGTGAACAGTGAAATAACTTAAGTGAAAAATTTATCAGAGGTGCCTAACAACAGACTTGAACTGACAGGAAAACAACTAGTGAACTTGAAGATAGATCAATGAAGATAATCTAGAATGAGGAACACAAAGATAAAAGAACAAAGAAAAATTAACAGAGCTTAGTAGATATGAGGGACAACATAGCAAGCATTCACACATTAAGCATCCCAATGTGTGAATAAAGGAAGAACCAGAAGAACAGTACAGTGGTAAATCAGAAGAAAAATATTCGAATAAATAATTAATGAAATGTCCCAAAATTGAATGATATTTAACCTAAATATACTAGATGCTCAAGAAATTCCAAGTAGAATAACCTCAAAGGGACCTTCCACTTCATGTTGTTCAGTTGCCCAACTGTGTCCAATTCTTTATGACCCCATGGACTACAGTACTCCAGGCCTCTCTGTCCCTCACAGTATCCCGAAGTTTGCCCAAATTCATGCTCATTGCATCGGTGATGCCATCCAGCCATCTCATCCTTTAGCACCCTCTTCTCCTTCTACTCTCAATCTTTCCCAGCATCAGGGACTTTCCCAGTGAGTTGGCTGTTCACATCAGGTGACTGAAATACTGGAGCCTCAGCTTTAGCATCAGTCCTTCCAATGAATATTCCTTTAAGATTGACTGGCTTGATCTCCTTGCTGTCCAAGGGACACTCAGAAGTCTTTTCCAGCACCACAGCTCAAAGGCATCAATTCTTTGGCACTCTACCTTCTTCATGTTCCAGATCTCACAACTGGGAAGACCATAGCCTTGACTATATAGCCTTGACCCATATCCTTGACTTTGTAGGCAGAGTGGTGTCTCTTTTTTGAATACACTGTCTAGGTTTGTCATCGCTTTCCTGCCAAAGAGCAATCGTCTTCTGATTTCATGGCTGCAGTCAGCATCTGCAGTGATTTTAGAGCCCAGAAGAGGAAATCTGTCACTACATCCACATTTTCACTTTCTAGTTGAAGTAATGGGGCCCAATGCCATGATTTTATTTTTTTTAATATTTAATTTTAAGCTGTTTTTTCACTCTCCTCCTTCACCCTCATCAAGGGGTTCTTTATTTCCTCTTCACTTTCTGCCATTAGAGTGGTATCATCTGCATATCTGAGGTTGTTGATATTTCTCCTGCCTATCCCACTTCAGACTTTTAGCAAACATAATTGAATTGAGAGATGGAAGAGTAAACCTTGAAGGCATCATGAGAAAAATGAATCATCATATTCAAGGATCTTATATAAAATCAGCTAACTCATCGGAAATCATGGTGGCCAGAAGACAGTAGGGAAAATGTATTCAAGTTTTGAAAGAAAAAGACTTTCAACCAAATAAAAATTATCTTTAATGAAAAACTGAGAAATTTAGATAACCTCAGCTAAGCAGAGACCAACGAAAGTAATTATATGTATTATTCATTGTATATGTGTGTGATAATGTTTCTAATATATAATAGAATAATATTCATCAAAAAGGAACAACTATGGATGCTTCCTGTTACATGAATCAACTTCAAAAATATTTTAGTGAAATAATACATTTTCAGTGAAAAGGTCAAGAGGCCACATATTCTGTGATTCAATTTACAGCAAATATCAAAAACTCCAGAAAGCTATAAAGACAGCAAGTACATTAGTAGTCACCCAGATGGTGCCAAGGTAAAGGAAGGGTAAACAGCAAATGTGCACAAACAGAATTTTGTTTTAGGGTGATAGAATGTCCTAAAATGGATTTATAAGGATGACTTTACATATAAATAGTAACACATTTATTAAAGGGACTTCCCAGTTGGCTCAGATGGTAAAGATCATTGAACTGTATCAATATATTTAAAAAGAATGAATTAAATGCTATGCAAAGGATGACTTTAAAAAGTCATTAAACAAAACAATGGAGAGGTGGGCACGAAACTGTACACACAAAGATGGAGAAGACAGGATCTCCACCTTTATTAGCAACCAAAGCGGGGGGAGAGCTTCAGAAACCACTTCACATACCCCCCCATCAAAAATTGAAAAAAAAATCCATCAATGAATTACAATGGAGTTTTCTGTTTGAAAGAAAGTTGAGTATTGAGGAACTGAAGTTCATCTTATATAAATCAGTTTAAGGGCTTAGATTTTGATCTTTGTAAGCCTTCCATAATGCAAGTGATGAAGTGAATACTACCTGCTAATTATCAAAGGGTAAATTTAAAGCAATTTATCATGTTCAAATGTTTAAAGCAAGACAATTATATGAAAAAACCCTGTATTTTCAATAATGTTTAATTTCTAGGTTATGATTCAAGGATAAAAATTTATGCAAAAAATGTAAATATACTGTTATACTGTACTTTGCAATTGAGATCACCATATCTTCTAAATTACAACACTGGTTGATATTGTTTGAAAGTGAAGCAATTGGTATAAGCAGTGTATTTTCCACACAAAAACTTCTACTAATCAACACTTGAATATAAGCTACATTAATTTATAATTTTTTGTTTATTTTGTTTTTTTCTGTATTTCTGAAGCTGAGAATGGTGCCTATATATTGCAGGTAAAATACATACTTTTGTTGAATGAATAGATATGTACAAGAAATCAAGGGACAACCTCTTAAGAAGGAAATCACTTATCACCAATGATATCAATGTTGAAGGAATTATTTGAACTGAGATATCACAAATTGAAAATGCATTCCCAGGAATTTGTAATAGAGTTAACCAGAAGGGGTCAGTACCATTCTACCTTGGACCCAAACATGATGAACTAGACCTAAACAACTAGAAATACAAAATCCCTTCAAGAAGAAACAAAAAGGAATTTAAGTATCTAATCAGATGAAATGTCCTCATATCATGCACAGAAACTCAGTAATTCCTATAACTGTAGTACTAGTAAAGCCAAATTATTCGGTAAGATTTGTGAAATAATACATATGTCCTATGCATAATGCACTTGTGCAGCAATCCTGCCATTGCCTTGAAGGTAACCAACTCATTTGGAATGACAGAATAAGGGATATGACCATTTTCTAAATCTAACCTGCCAATGTAAATCTACAAGTTTTATTGTCACAGTTCTTATGATGATTTGTTGAGACTTCCTATGGGCTATTAACTATCATAAATGCTCTTACCATTATTTAATATAATCTCACCAACATTCTATAAGGCTGTTGTATAGATGAGGAAATTGAGAATTTAGAGACTTGCAGAAAGATAGCAGTAATTTTGTCTATTCCATTCAGTGCTAAATACCCAGTGCTAAACTGAGATGCCTGTTAAAAGCTGAATTGTGACCCACTGACTACTGGAATTTAATGATCCAGATGACCCTGATGGTGTGGTCATTCAACTAGAGCCTGACATCAGGGAGTTTGAAGTCAAGTGGGCCTCAGGAAGCACTGCCACAGGCAAGGTTCGTAGATGTGATGAAATTCCAACCAAACTCTTTCAAATCCCATCAGATGATGCTGTTAAAGTGCTGCACTTGATATGTCAGCAAATTTGGAAAACTCAGGACTGGCCACAGGCCTGGAAAAGGTCAGTTTTCATTCAAATCCCACAGAAAGAGCAGTGCCAAAAAATGTTCAAACTACTGTACAATGGCACTCATTTCCCAGGCTAGCAAAGATATGCTCAAAAACCTTCAAGCTAGGCTTCAGCACTATGTAAAACAGGAACTTCCTTATGAACAAGCTGGGTTTAGAAAAGACAGGAACAAGAAACCAAATTGCCAACATTCACGGGATCATAGAGAAAGCATGCAAATTCAGGAAAATATCTACTTCTGCTTCATTGACTACACTAAAGCCTTTGACTATATGGATCACAATAAACTGTGGGAAATTCTTAGAGATGGGAATACCAGACCTCCTTACCTGCCTCCTGAGAAATCTGTATGTGGGTCAAAAAGCAATAATTAGGACCTTACATGGAAAAACTGACTGGTTCCAAATTGGGAAAGGGGTACAACAAGGCTGTCTGTTGTCACCCCATTTATTTAACTTGTACGCATCATGAGTACATCATGAAAAATGCCAAGCTGGATGACTCACAAGCTGGAATCAAGATTGCCGGGAGAAATAGCAATCTCAGATATGCAGATGATGCCACGCTAAAGGCAGAAAGTGAGTAGGAATTTAAGAGTCTCTTGATGAGGGTGAGAGAGGATTGTGAAAAAACTGGCTTAAAACTCAACTTTCAAAATACTAAGATCATGGCATCTGGTCCTATCATTTCTTGGCAAATATATGAGGGAAAAGCAGAAACAGTAACAGATTTTATCTTCTTGGGCTTCAGAATCACTGTAGACCATGACTACTGCTATTCTTGCTCCTTGGAAAGAAAACTATGACAGACCTAGACAGTTTGTTAAAAAACAGAGACATCACTTTGTTGACATAGGTCCATATAGTCAAATCTATGGTTTTTTCCAGTAGTCATGTACAGATGTGAGAGTTGAACCATAAGGAAGATTGAGTGCTAAAGAATTGATGCCTTTGAGTTATAGCATTGGAGAAGACTCTTGAGAGTCCCTTGGTCTGCAAGGAGATCAAACCAGTCAATCCTAAAAGAAATCAATCTTGAATATTCATTGAAAGGATTGATGCTGAAGCTGAAACTCCAATACTTTGGCCACCTGATGCGAAGAGCCAACTCACTGAAAAAAATCCTGATGCTGGGAAAATTTGAGGGCAGGAGGAGAAGAGGATGGCTGAGGATAAGATGCCAGAGGATAAGATGCCAGAGGATAAGCATTACCAACTCAATGGACATTAATCTGAGCAAACTCTGGGAGATAGTGAAGGACAGGGAAGCCAGACATGCTGCCGTTCTTGGGATCACAAAGAGTTGGACACGACTTAGCAACTGAACAACATCAACCCTCTTCCATATGCATATGTTGAGGCCTCAGTCCCTTCTCAGAGTGTGACTGTATTTAGTGATAGCACCTTTAAAACTGTGATGGGATAAAAATGAGGTCATTAGAGTGTCCCTTCAACCAATTTGACTAATATCCTTTTAAGAAGTGGAAATTTGAACACAGAGGGAGACATCATTTGTGCTCCTGAACAGAAGACACAAGAATGCATGGATACAGATGAAAGACCATATGAGGACACAACAGGAAGTGGCTATCTGCAAGCCAGGGAGAGAGTCCTCAGAATAAATCAACCCTGATGAAATTTTGATCTTTGACTTGTAGCTTCTAGAACCATGAGAAATAAATTCTGTAGTTTAACCCACCTAGCATTTGGTACTTTGTCCCAGCACCCCTATCATAATAATACAGTGCCCACAAATATTTGTTGCATAAATTAAATATTTTGCAAATTCATAAAATCTAGCATGGCTATAATTAGTCCCCAGATTCCAAGCTGTTATACTTACCACTAGAACTTTCTGGCTTGGAGGAGCTAATCTTTTATGTTATTGCAGAAGCCAGTTTCTTTAAAGGAATTCTAAATTAGGCACATTCAATTTCAAATTTCTTTTGCCATAGGGATTTTTCAACAGTTTATAAAAGGTTCATATCTTTTGTAGTCTAGATGTTTGAAATTACCTTTTCTTGGTGTTGACAATTTTATCATAGGCTCAACTGCAAGACATATGTTCAAGCAAATATAGCATTTATTCTTCAGGAATCCCAAGAACTAAAGAATGTTCCCTCCAACCAAGAAATCAGCAAGCAGAATGTAGATAAAATTAAACTAAATGCTGATCTGTGGATCCATGTAGCTTAAAGATAAATTATATATTTATATATTACATACATATTTCTATACAGCATGAACATAATTAAAATTTGGGGTTATTTTCTCTACCACAAAAAACAGACATTTTTTAAAATATTTGAGAAAATTAAATGTTAGAGTCATTCTAATTTCTCTTACTGAATTTATCCCTCAAAAACCAAATGATTCAGTGGGCCAGATCTTAAACCTGACTATACTGGGATCTTGTGGTTTTGTAGTTGATCTCTCCATCTGAGCACAGAATTACCTGGAATCAATGGGAACATAGAGTGTGACTGAATCACTCAGCTAAAGATTGCAGGGAAGAAAATAGCTAAATTTATAGGAACAAGAACAGCTGTAACTGAACAAGCTACACAGGTAGGTTTGGGTGGCAGAAAAAATCAAAATAAATGAAATGCAGTGCACAATAGTATTGCTTGAATTTATTCCTGAAGTGGCAGGTTTGTTTGTTTTTCTCCATGAAGAATTAAAGCTAAACTCATATATTCTTTAGGAGAAGGCTGCAGGCCATGGTCAATATTTATTCCCAGGTGTGAATTGCAATCACACTTTGATTCTGCATTCACTTCACTTCAGGGATTTCCTACAGGGAAAGCATTTAATAATAATTGTGTAGGTCCTTACAAGTATAAAGACCTTCTTAAACGTGACGACTGGATAATACTTGAGTTAAGTTAGATAACAAGAATCTCTTTCTAAAAATTGTGTTCTGTTGCTTTAAGGGATTATAATGCAATATATTCAGGAAGTTTATGACCAATAAAGTATGTTACTGCTGATAGTATCTGTATGGGTGTGTCTATGTGTGTATGTGCCTGTGTGTGTATGTGTATCTCTTTCTTAGCCTCTGTTAGTAGCTTACCTACTGATCAACTGGAGCAGCCTTGTGACTTCTATAAATAGCTTCCCAAAACCTCAGATTCTATTATTAGCAATTAGATAGATAACAACTAATCAGTATTCACTATTCTAATTGCACTGCATCTGGGTTCTTCAAAGTCCCCTGCAATTTTGTCTTTTAAGAGTGTGAAAATGGGAAACACAAAATCTACCACTCTTATTTTGTACAATTTTGTCAAAATTATGATTTAATAGCAATAGAATTTTCAACAGCTAGGCAATTTCCCCCTGTTTTTATCCCAAAGTCACATCAAGTGAACCTGAGTCCATGATGAATGTCTACATTAAAGCTATCATTGCTAATGGTATTCCATATCATTTGTCTTTGGTTCCGTGGGACCAAATTACAATCACCACATGACTGTAGCTTATCTTGTGATTAATGATAGTTTTACTAAGTCACTGACAGTGAAGCTACTGGGAGGAAAATGGTAATATGGTTTGAAATTTTAAATTGCACATTTAAAAAATCATTACCTGGTTTTCAAAGAGATGGTTAATTTGTACATGATAGGGGGTAAAAAGCTGGTTCTTTTAGCCACTAGAGAAAAGAATTTCTCAAGACAATTATTCCAATTTTTAAAGGTCATAAGTAAAATGCTATAAATAACAAGATGAATCCAAATTAGACTGAAACATCTGTCAGAAAGGATGCTGGGTTTTTTTCAGATGAATAAAATTTTAAT
This sequence comes from Moschus berezovskii, assembly GCF_049115385.1. Lineage (NCBI taxonomy): Eukaryota > Metazoa > Chordata > Mammalia > Artiodactyla > Moschidae > Moschus > Moschus berezovskii. Next base: position 85,559,408 of record NC_142469.1, on the reverse strand, counting down.
ATACAAAAAATGCAAAGATTCAGATATACTCCAATAGCAAATAAGATTGGGTAATATTTTAAGGAGTATACTACATGATATATTGTAGGTTCAGAAAATTCCTCTGCACCATTTCCTTGAGAGTCATTGATGCACATCTAAGTCATTAGTGAAGGAATATTATCAACATTCATTGGACTTTTGAAATTTTCTTCCAAATTACCTCAGCCTCAAAACGAATATGAACTTACATTATTGCTACTGGGACTAATTGGCATTAGTTTGCTATAAGCAAAAGATATTTCTAAATTCATTTTGCTTCAGGAAATAGATGGCCAATACCATAGAAAGTTGTTTTGATTGCAACTTTATCTCTTTTTCTACATGAAATTTTAAACCTTCTTGCAATAGCAGCCTCAGTTAAAGTTCCATAATAGACAATTTGCAACTCAAATGCCCATAAAATAACCTCAAAACTCTGAAGATAAGCCGTAAATGGTTTTGTCCTCCGATACTTTGGTATAAATAGAACAGAAGAATCAAACTTCATTTCTAGCCCTTCTACAAGTCAATTGACCATATCTTCTCTGATTGAAATGGTCAAAATATGTCCATCTCTCAAAAGCCCATAATCATCCAAGTGAGTGCAACACTAACAATGCCAGCTTAGATTGTTATTTTATTTCTGTGCTTTTCATGCTATGTTAGCTACAGAAAAAATATTTTTTCTAGTAGTGTATTGATTCTTTATATATTCTTGGGCTGAAATATTTTATCTAATGTTTGATATGATAGTGTCTGAAAGAATAAGAGCATCCAATAATTTGAATTTCCTTGACATTCTTAAAAAGAGTATATATGATAGTGGCATGCATTTTTAGTGAGAGTCATCAAAATGTTGGAGGCCTCATTGTTTAATCTGGGCAAGTGATCAATTCTACTTGTGCTCACTCTGCTGTTTAGAAGACTAATTGTTGTAGCAATTCTAGCTGATTTTAATGTTCTAAGAGCACTTAATGAAGATCATTAAACATTTATTAGAAGCATATTTGCTTCTATGAACCTCTAAAACAAGAGCAGTAGTTCATTTTAACCATTTATTTCTTAGTGATGATATTGGTGGTACTTGTAAAGTGATATATAATTTTCTTGGTATAATCATTTAAAGTGTTATTTCAAATAAACAAAAAGATGGAATTAATGATGTAGTCTGCATGAGTGATGACAATTAACACTTATGCTAGTTATTTTTTGTTGTTCTTGTTCAAAAAGCTAAGTTAAAGAGACATTTTAGGCTATTACACAAAAGAGTAAAATCAATTAAAGAAAAGAAAAGAAAATTTATTAAAGAACAGTCACTGGAGTGGTTGCATGATGAATTCTGTGGATTTACACTTCCAACATTTACACTTACAACAGAGTAAGTGAAAACCAAACAAAACTTAACCATTAAAATTACCTGGAAATTGTATTAAAGACTATAGCCAGTAAAGAAATATTTATTTTTAAAAGTCTACTAAAGTTTCATAATAGCAGTGAGAGGTTATAATATTTGAACAAAAACTGCTCCCTTGCTCACCCCTTTCTTAGTTCAACCAAATGGAAACTCTGCATGAGATTAGTAGCAGTCAAGAACTCAAGACTGCCTCTATTCCCACTTCCCAGTTGGAGGTCTACTTTTCTTAGAAGATCAGGATGTCACTGTTTCTCAACTGCCTTACAAATAATTGAGTCTAAAAGATGGGAGGGGACATTTTTTTTGCATAGCCTCCACGGCAGTAGAAGAAAAAGAAAATCATAGAAGGAGATAGTTCTTGGTTTCTTCCAAAAATGACAAACTATTTTGTAGTAGGGTGTAGAGAAATGGAAGGTCTAAATATACTCTTAGAAACAATAGAGGATGTGGTGAAAGGAAATTGGAAAGAGAGTCATAAATTTATTAAAGATATATGTTAAATTTGGCCAGCCCATTTGCCAAAGAGAACTTGAGAAAGAGAAACAGCTTGGAGGAGACCTCCTAGAGTCAAATCACAAATACTGACCTGTGCAATCATTCCTTCAAAGGAACCTACATTTGAATTAGTCTGTGAAGCAATCTATGATCCACAGAATTGTTGAAAATGATAAAGCCAACAGCTAATAACTACTGAATATCAACAGTGGTTGATCACAAATAATGGATCTTAACACTGTTCAAAGAAATAAATAGTCAAAGAAAGCCCTGCAAAAACAGTTGTTTTTCCAAAACTGACTCAGGGTGCCCCTTTAGGTGCAAGATCAAAAACTCAACAATGAGAAAACAAAATAGATTTAACTAAAATAATTCAGCCAGTCCCTAAGCAAATAAGCAAGCAAATAAAAATAACAAGCTTGGAGTGGGGGGTGGGTGGGTACAGTACCCAGAGTTGCTACAAAGTTGTTACAATACATTATCTAAACTGTCCAGTTTTCAACAAAATTTCTAGGACATCCAAAGAAAGAAAAAACTGTGACTCATACACCAGAAAAACTTTGACATGCAACAGAAACTGCATGTGAGAATATCTCAATGTAGCATTTAAGAAAAAAGACTTCACAGTAAACATTTAAAACATATTCAGAGGAATAAAGGAAAGCATGATTAAAGAAGAAAGTATGCTGACAATAACTAGATAGAAGCTATGTGTTACAAAAGAACCAAATGGAAATTCTACAGTTGAAAAGTAAAACTGAGATGAAAACTGGACCAGAAAAGATCAACTGCAGATTTATGTGCTTGAACGAATGAACTTGAAAATAGATCAATTATAACAATGCGAGCTGAAAAGAAAAAAAGAAAACTTCAGAAAAATGTGAACAACATTAAGCACAACACACACATAATAGAAATATCAAAAACAGAGATGAAAGAAAGAAAGAGAAAACATATTCAATGAAATGTTGGCTGAAAAATTTCAGATTTTATTATAGAACAATAATTTACACATCCAGGAAATTTAATAAACTCCAAGAAAAGTAAGTTTAAAAAGATTCACAAACATATCTCATAATTAAAATACCAAAAGTCAGAGACAAGGAGAAATTCTTGAAGGCAGTAAAAGAAAAATGACTCATCACTTACAAGGGAAGCCCAATAAAATTAACAGACTCTATCAGAAAATTTTGAAAGAGATGGGAATACCAGACCACCTGACCTGTCTCTTGAGAAACCTGTATGCAAGTCAGAAAGCAACAGTTAGAACTGAACATGGAACAACAGACTGGTTCCAAATAGGAAAAGGAGTACGTCAAGCCTGGATATTGTCACCCTGCTTATTTAACTTATATGCAGAGTACATCATGAGAAACGCTGGGCTGGAGGAAGCACAAGCTGGAATCAAGTTTGCCAGAAGAAATATCAGTAACGTCAGATATGCAGGTGATACCACCCTTATGGCAGAAAGTGAAGAAGAACTAAAGAGCCTCTTGATGAAAGTGAAAGAGTAGAGTGACAAAGTTGGCTTAAAGTTCAATATTCATAAAACTAAGATCATGACATCCAGTACCATCATTTAGTGGCAAATAGGTATTGAAATAGTGGCTGACTTTATTTTTCTGGGCTCCAAAATCATTGAATATGGTGACTGCAGCCATAAAAGTAAAAGATTCTTACTCCTTGGAAAGAAAGTTAGGACCAACCTAGATAGCATATTAAAAAGCAGAAGCATTACCTTGTCAACAAAGATCCAACTAATCAAAGCAATGGTTTTTCCAGTAGTCATGTATGGATGTGAGAGTTGGACTATAAAGAAAGCTGAGTGCTGAAGAACTGATGCTTTTGAACTGTGGTGTTGGAGAAGACTCTTGACAGTACCCCGGACTGCAAGGAGATCCAACCAGTACATCCTAAAGGAGATCAGTCCTGACTGTTCATTGGAAGGACTGATGTTGAAGCTGAAACTCCAATACTTTGGCCACCTGATGCAAAGTGCTGACTCATTAGAAAAGACCCTGATTCTGGGAAAGATTGAAGGCAGGAGGAGAAGGGGATGACAGAGGATGAGATGGTTGGATGGCATCACCAACTCAATCAATGGGCATGGGTTTGGGTGAACTCTGGAAGTTGGTGATGTACAGGGAGGCCTGGCATGCTGAGCAACTGAACTGAACTAAACAATCAGAAAAAGTGAATGCTAGACCACAGTGAGTTAAAACATACTCAAAGTACTCAAAGGATAACAACACAACAAAAATCAAGATTTTTTTTTATTTTTGATAAAATCAGAATTGATTGATTGGTTTCTGATTTTGGATAAATCTCACCCGGACTTCTCTGGTGGCTCAGAGGTTAAAGCATCTGCCTGCAATGCGGGCGACCTGGGTTCGATCCCTGGGTTGGTAAGATTCCCCTGGAAAAGGAAATGGCAACCCACTCCAGTATTCTTGCCTGGAAAATCCCATGGACAGAGGAGCCTGCTGTGCTACAGTCCACGGGGTAGCAAAGAATCGGACATGACTGAGCGACTTCAAAGCTCACCCACCTTTAAAGAAATACTAAAGGAAATTCTTCATTTGAAAGCTTACAGGTGTACAGATAGTACCAGTAATGGTAATAGAAGACAGCAGAAATGTACATTTTCTCACTGTCTTAATTGATTCAAAAAGCAAGTGAATAAAACAATGCATGCACAATGTTTTATTGAGCCTGTATCATGTAGAAGTGGAATATATTTGCCAATGTGCTATGCTTGGTCACTCAGTCCTGTCTAGCTCTTTGTGACACCATGGACCACAGTCAGCCAGGCTCCTATGTACACAGGGATTCTCCAGGCAAGAATAGTGGAATGGGTTGCCATGACTTCCTCCAGGGGATCTTCCTAACCAGGGATTGAACCCAGGTCTCTGCATTGCAGGCAGATTCTTTACCCACTGAGTCACCAGGAAAGTCCAAGAATGCGGAGTAGGTAGCCTATCCCTTATCTTCCCAATCCAAGAATCAACCCGGGGTCTCCTGCATTGCTGGCAGATTCTTTACCAGCTGAGCTAACAGGGAAGCCCATATATTTGCCACTAACAGCACAAAAATGGTGATTGAGAGCAAGTATTGAGCTAAGAAAATAATCATGTATAATAGTAACTTGAATCCACAGAACAATTGAAGGGAAACAGAAATGATAAATCAGAAGGTTAATACAACAAAAGCTACATATAAAACAATTCACAATGATCTTTTCTGAAACTTTGCAGATTAAACATAATCATTGAATATGTTATAAAACTGCTTAACTTTTGGTTTCATTTATAATATAGATAATGTTTTGGTAACAATGAGGCTTAAATTAGTCCATATTGCTGCTAAGTCACTTCAGTCGTGTCCGACTCTGTGTGACCCCATAGATGGCAGCCCATCAGGCTCCCCCGTCCCTGGGATTCTCCAGGCAAGAACACTGGAGTGGGTTGCCATTTCCTTCTCCAATGTGTGAAAGTGAAAAGGGAAAGTGAAGTCACTCAGTCATGTCTGACTCGTAGCGACCGCATGGACTGCAGCCTACCAGGCTCCTCCGTCCATGGGATTTTCTAGGCAAGAATACTGGAGTGGCTTGCTGTTGCCTTCTCCGTAGTCCATATTAGTGAAAGTTAAAATCATTATTTATTCTCTTAAATATCAAATATTTTACTAAAATATTATTTTGTAGATTAACAGATATAAAATTTCTTATTTTGGTTTCTATTGTTATATTAGGATAACCACCATAAAATTTAAAAAAAATAAATTTAAATTGCATTTGTGAAGATCCACAGACTGAAACAAGCCCTTACAACAAATGATTTTTTACTTACAAAATATATAACATATAGACTAAGTGTGATTATTTACCTGTGCAAACCCTTTGAATAGTAAATTGACTCTTATGTGAAGCCTATGCTGTACCTTTCAGATATATGCCATAATAGGCATTCATTGATTTTAACATTAATAATGGCAAGAATTCATCTTGCACATGTACAAAGTTCACATTGTAATTGAGACAAGAGTGAGAAAGTTTAGATGTTATCATGGAGTCATCTAGATCACTTTTTTGCTCCTGAGAAGCATTATTAAATTATCTCACATATTATGAAAAAGTGTAATGTTTTAAGCCACAACCAGATTAAGAAAAGTCCCCGAGAAACTCTTCCAAATATGTAACCATTATTAACATTTGAAATAATTTTAATATGACCTAAATAAATCTATCATTAATGTATTTTTAGTTCATGTAGAAAATGTTCCTTTATATTGTAATGTATCCATTCATCACTTTTAAAAGGAAAATTTCAAAGAGAAGTTTAAAAAAAACTTTAAAGAATGAAAGGTTGGGATCTCAAGGTGTTGCTTTAATTGTAGATATTATAATTACTGAGATATTTCTGTAGTTTTTCTCTCTGAAGTTCAAAGCGGAAAAAAAAAAATAAAGGTAGAATAGAATCTCAAGAAAGACTACACAGCTTTCAACATATCTTCCTCAGTCAACCAAATTGTTATTAAAAGTTGAACTAAATCTTGATGTGGAGTATCTTATGAATTTTGTAGTGCTTGACATATATTTGATGAAAGGAAAGTATCTCACACCTGATAATTCAATGAGTAAAGAATCTGCCTACAATGCAGGAGACACAAGAGACAAGTTTGATCCCTGGGTTAGGAAGATCCCCTGGAGAAGGAAATGGCAATACACTCGAGTATTCTTGCCTGGAAAACCCCATGGGCAGAGGAGGCTGGCAGGCTACAGTCCAAAGGGTCACAAAGAGTTGGATATAAATGAGCAACTAAGCTTTCACGTTTTCAAAGCAATGAAGTAAAGCAGAAAATGAAGCGTAACTATGATTGTGTTAGAATTCATGCCTACCAACATTTCCATAGAGAGGATGCGCTGTGCCAGCTATACATCGAAATTCCAGATTTTAACTGTAGTTCCATCAGAACATTTCATTGTTCCAGACTTTTTTCTTCCTTCACCTAAAAGACACTTTTGAGAGATGTGACTCATGGAAGTATAAGGAAGCTTGTATTACAAGAGGGAATCAATGAGGTCACCCATAAAGGAGAAATAGCTCAGATCTCTTCTCTCTGTATTCTCTTTCAACCAGATCCTTCCTGTTTTTCCTCTCATTCTGACTTGGATATACCTTTCTATCACCTACAGGTTTTTTCCTAAATGTTTAACTGAATAAACTGTATAAGGGAATTGATATAATATGAAATCAAGAGGAATCTCCAGACAGCTGCCTCTGTCTGCCAGGCATTGTTTATAAACCTTTCTAATGGGATGTTACCTGTCAAATGCCAGTATCTTGAAAGAGATCTTTTCACAAAACAGGGATGCCTACCACACTGTAACTATATTTATTGTGTTATTTGTGTTTACTTGTTTAAAAAGATCAAGCCATCATCACACTCAAACCACAGATATTGGATATTCACACATCTGGTCTAAAGCTCTATTTTTTTTTTTAATCTGAAGTGAGTGATTAAAGCAAAATCAATGCCCAGTTATAGATGTAACTGGTGATGGAAGTAAAGTCCAATGCTGTAAAGAACAATACTGCATAGGAATCTGGAATGTTAGGTCCATGAATCAAGGCAAATTGGAAGTGGTCAAACAGGAGATGGCAAGAGTGAATATTGACATTTTAGGAATCAGTGAACTAAAATAATTTTGCTGACTGTATAGAACTTCTCCATCTTTGGCTGCAAAGAATATAACCAATCTGAGTTCAGTATTGACCATCTATTGATGACCATGAGTAGAGTCTTCTCTTGTGTTGTTGGCACAGGGTGTTTGCTATGACCAGGGCCTTCTCTTGACAAAATTCTGTTAGCCTTTGACCTGTTTCGTTTTGTTCTCCAAGGGCAAATTTGCCTGTACTCCAGGTATTTCTTGGCTTCCTACTTTTGAATTCCAGTCCCCTATAATGAAAAGGACAACTTTTTTGAGTGTTAGTACTAGAAGATCATGGGAAGGACTGATGCTGAAGCTGACACTCCAATACTTTGGCCACCTGATGGGAAGAGTTGACTCATTTAAAAAGACCCTGATGCTGGGAACAATTGAAGGCAGGAGGAGAAGGGGATGACAGAGGATAAGATGGTTGGATGACATCACCAACTCGATGGACATGAGTTTGAGTAAGCTTCAGGAGTTGGTGATGGACAGGGAAACCTGGCATGCTGCAGTCCATGGGGTCGCAAAGAGTTGGACATGACTGAGCAGCTGAACTGAACTGAACTAAAATGGACCAGAATGAGTAAATTTAATTTATATAACCATTATACCTACTACTTTAGGCAAGAATCCCTCAGAGGAAATGGAATAGCCATCATGATCAATGAAAGAGCCAAATGCAGTACTTGGGTGCAAACTCAAAAACGACAGATGATCACTGTTTGATTCCAAGGCAAGCCATTCAATATCACAGTAATCCAAGTCTATGCCCTAACCAGTAATGCCAAAGAAGTTGAAGTTGAAAGGTTCTATGATGACCTACAAGACCTTCTAGAACTAACACCAAAAAAAGATTCCCTTTTCTTCATAAGGGGATTAGAATGCAAAAGTAGTAAGTCAAGAGATGCCAGGAGTAACAGGCAAGTTTGGCTTTGGAGTACAAAACGAAGCAGGGCAAAAGCTAACAGAGTTTTGCCAAGAGAATGCAGTGGTCACAGCAAACACCCTCTTCCAATAACACAAGAGAAGACTCTACACATGGACATCACCAGATGGTCAATACTCACCATCATTATATTCTTTTCAGGCAAAGATGGATAAGCTCTATACAGTGAGCAAAACAAGACCAGGAGCTGACTGTAGCTCAAATTATGAACTCCTTATTTCCAACTTCAGACTTAAATGGAAAAAGTAGGAAAAACCACTAGACCATTCAGGTATGACCTAAATTAAATCCCTTACGGTTATACAGTGGAAGTGACAAATAGATTCAAGTGAATAGATCTGATAGAGTGCCTGAAGAACTATGGACGGAGGTTCATGACATTGTACATGAGGGGGTTATCAAAACCATCCCCAAGAAGAAGAAATACAAAAGGCAAGATGGTTGCTGGAGGAGGCCTTACAAATAGCTGAGAAAAGAAGAGAAGTGAAAGGCAAAGGAAAAAAAGGAAAGGTATATCCATCTGAATAGAAAGCTCCAAAGAATAGCAAGGAGAGATAAGAAAGCCTTTCTCAATGGTCAGTTCAAAGAAATAGAGGAAAACAACAGAAAGAGAAAAATGAGAGTTCGCTTCAAGAAAATCAGAGATACTAAGGGAACATTTCATGCAAAGATGGGCACAAAGGACAGAAGTGGTATGGATCTAACAGAAGCAGTAAATATTAAGAAAAGGTGACAAGAATAAACAGAATTATGAAAAAAAAATGTCATGACCCAGATAGCCACAATGGTGTGATCACTCACCTAGAGCCAGACATCCTAGAATGCTAAGACAAGTGGATCTTGGAATATCACTATGAACAAAGCTAGTAGAGGTGATGGAATTCCAGACAAGCTACTTCAAATTCTAAAAGATGCTGCTGTTGAAATACTGCACTCAATATGCCAGCAGATTTGGAAAACTCAGTCAGTGGCCATGGGACAGAAAAAGTCAGTTTTCCCTCCAATCCCAAAGAAAGGCAATGCCAAAGAATGTTCAAAATACCTCACAGTTGCACTTTTCTCACACGCTAGCAAAGTAATGCTCAAAGTTCTCCAAGATAGGCTTCAACAACATATGAACCAAGAACTCCCAGATGTATAAGCTGCATTTAGAAAAGACAGAAACCCAGATCAAATTGCCAAAATCCGTTGGATCTTAGAAAAAGCAAGAGAATTTCAGAAAAGCATCTACATCTGCTTCATTGACTACGCTAAAGCCTTTGACTGTGTGGATCACAACAAACTGTGGAAAATTCTTCAAGAGATGGGAATACCAGACCACCTTACCTGCTTCCTGAGAAACCTGTATGCAGGTCAAGAAGCAACAGTTAGAACCAGACATGGAACAGTAGACTGGTTCAAAATTTGGAGACGGGTACGCCAAGACTGCATATTGTCACCCTGCATATTTAACATAATATGCAGAGTACATCATATGAAATGCTGGACTGGAAGAAGCACAAGCTGGAATCAAAATTGCCAGGAGAATATCAACAACCTCAGATATGCAGATGATACCATCCTTATGGCAGAAAGTGAAGAGGAACAAAAGAGCCTCTTGATGAAGGTGAAAGAGGAGAGTAAAAAGAGGCTTAAAACCTAACATTCAAAAGATTAAGATCATGACATCTGGTCCCATCGCTTCATGGCAAATAGATAGAGAAACAGTGGAAACAGTGAAAGACTATTTACTTGGACTCCAAAATCACTGCAAATGGTGACCGCACCCATGACATTAAAAGATGCTTGCTCCTTGGAAGAAAAGCTATGGGAAACCTAGACAGTATGTTAAAAAGAAGAGACATTATTTTGCTGTCAAAGATCCATATAATCAAAGCTATGGTTTTTCCAGTAGTCATGTATGGATGTGAGAGTGGACCATGAAGAACACTGTGCCAAGAAGTTGATACTTTTGAACTGTGGTGTTGAAGAAGACTCTTGAGAGTTCCTTGGACTGCAAGGAGATCAAACCAGTCAATCTTAAAGGAAACTAATCTTTAATAGTCATTGGAAGGACTAGGCTGAAGCTCCAATACTTTGCATTGATCTATTTATCTATCCTCATGTGAATGCAATGATATTGTTTACTGAAACTTTATAGTAAACCTTGAAATCATGTGTTGAAACTTCTCTAACTTGGTACTTCTCTTTCATTATTGTGTCAATGTCCTTTTCTGCTAGTCCTATTTTCTCTCACATTCTAAGGTTTATTTTCTCCCATTTATTGGCCAAATTTTCCTGCTTCATTTACACATCTAGTTATTTTTTTGGTTGCATACTCAATCTACTGATTCTGACATTGTTTATTATCTAGTTTCTGTTCTCAAGTAATGTTGCTATTTCAGTAGAGAGTTAAGTGACTTTAGAATCAGGTTGGTCCTTTTGAAGTTTGTTTTTAAGTTTTGTTATGATGAGTCTAGAGTCGTCATGACTATGGACATAGTTTAACCCCATAAAGCTTTTCCTTGTGCGTCCTTTACTGGAAGTTCTGAATGTTTACCAAGCTCTCCCCATTCTGGCTAGTGGAATATCAACTATCAGCCAAAGTGGACAGAGCTTGGAGAGCATGCCGAGCTTCCAGTAAAGGACCGACAAAGAAATACTTTAAGAGGTTAAACTAATCCCATATTCATGACAACTCTGGGGTAAAGAATCTGCCTACAGTGCAGGAGATGCTGGTTCTGTCTCTGGGTCAGGAAGATCTCCTGGAGGAGGAAACGGCAACCCACTCCAGTATTCTAGCCTGAAAAATCCCATGGACAGAGGAGTCTGGCAGACTGCAGTCCACAGGCTCACAAAGAGTCAGGCACAACTGGGTGACTGAGCATGCATACATCTCAGCTATCTTGCAGCAGTGTATTGCTTCTGAGGGTCAGCTTATGCATTCTTTAGTAGTTTCTTGCACAGCCAGGTGTATCCTTTGGTATTTGGCAAAAGAAGCCAAACGGAGCTTGGGTGTTTGACAGAAGTTAAAGATAGCCATGTGCACGTTTCCACAGCTTTTTCTCTCTATAGGTTCTTGTGTGTGTATGTGTGTATATTTTAGTTTTAATTGGAGGATCATCGCTTTACAGTACTGTGTTGGTTTCTGCCAATCAACTTGAATCAGTCATAAGAGCAAGTATGCATGCATGCAAAGTCACTTCAGTCATATGCAATTCTTTGTGATGCTATGGACTGTAGCCCACCAGGTTCCTCTATCCATGGGATTTTCCAGGCAAGAATACTGGACTGAGTTGCCATACCGTCCTCCAGGGGATCTTCCTGACCCAGGGATCAAACCTGTGTCTTCTGCATTACAGGCTGAGTGGAATCTTCTGAGCCCCTGGGGAAGCCTAAGTATATGTATGTATATGTACATATTCCCTCCCTCTTAAATCTCCCTCCTACCCCACCCCATCCCACTTCTCTAGGTTGGCACAGAGCTCCAGGCTGTATCTTTTTTATTCTTTTAGATACTAACCCACAAATTCCATCTGTAACAACACTTTTTAATTGAAGAGTAATTGCTTTACAATGTTGTATCTGTTTCTGCTGTACAACATTCTGAATCAGTTATAAGTATACATTTATCTCCTCCCTCTTGAATTCCCTCCCATCCACCCCAAATGACCTCTCTATGTCATTACAGAGCATGGAACTGAGCTCCCTGTGCTATGCAGCAGCTAGCTGTTTATTTTACACGTGGTAGTATAGATATATGTCAATGCTACTCTCTCAGTTCGCCCCACCCTCTCCTTCCCCCACTGAGTCCACAAGTCTGTTCTTTATGTCTCTATTCTGGCCCCACAAATAGGTTCATCAATACCATTTTTCTAGATTACATATATATGCAATTAATATATAATAGTTATATTATTATATAATATTTAATATTTTTAATCTCTGATCTTTGCCTCCTCCACTCAGTGTGATGACCATGCTTTGTTTGAGTTTGCTCCTCAGGTCTTAAGGTCCAGGAGTTTCCTCTAAGCAGAATGTCAGGCTTTTTTCTTCTTCTCAAGAATTAAAATTCTTCACTCTCTGTGCTTCTGTGTGGAAATGTTTGCTTATTTGTTGTTTTGTTTCTTTTCTACTTGTCTGCAGTAGGACAGATATAACACTAGTTACCTCATTATGGTCAGTGGAGCAACCTCTCCAGTGTATTTTCAAGACTTGCATAACACTGCCAAAGTCTAAAAACAGAGTACACAAATAAAGCAGAGCTCAGTTTTATTTATTTAAGAATAGGAATGCAATATCTTAAACAAATTAGTGTCAGATTGACCACAGCATTAAAAACTACTGCCCTAGCCCTAATATCATTGTTTAAGGGATTCTATAATGATTGAATGTTATAAAATCTTAGCATCACATACATAGGTTAAAGAAGAAAAATCCTTTCAGTTATCATAGTAAGTCCCAACAAATCTTCAGTATGGAGTTACTAAAAATTAAAGCTCTTAACATAATAAAGCATATCCTTTTCAAGTTAGAAGTTAGTTCCATGAAATAGAATTAAGTGTGAAATGATTTTCAATAAATACACAAGGAGTAGAAAAGTAGTGATGTCATCACTAATATTCAATGTATGTATGTGAAATTTGCTCAGCCATGTTCGAGTTTTTGCAACCTCATGGACGGTAGCCCACCAGGCAACCCTGTCCATGGGATTTTCCAGGCAAGAATACTGGAGTGGGTTACCATTTCCTTCTCCAGAGGATGTTCCCAAACCAGGGATCAAACCCAGGTCACCCACATTGCAGGCAGACTCTTCACCATCTGAGCCACCAGGGATCACTTGCACTATTTTGAGCACTTTGGTATATATAAGCCAAAGAAACTTACAAAATACTACAAGTATTTTTTGTTGTTGTTAAATCATTCATATGGCAGTGATGATTATCAATGAAAGCTAGCAATGTCTTATATTTAAAATTCAAGGTATGTCTCAGTTCAGTTCAGTTCAGTTCAGTTCATTTCAGTCGCTCAGTCATGTCAGACTCTTTGCGACTCCATGAATCACAGCACGCCAGGCCTCCTCCCTGTCCATCACCAACTCCTGGAGTTCACTCAAACCCATGTCCATGGAGTTGGTGATGCCATCCAGCCATCTCATTCTCTGTTGTCCCCTTCTCCTCCTGCCCCCAATCCCTCCCAGCATCAGAGTCTTTTCCAGTGAGTCAACTCTTCACATGAGGTGGTCAAAGTATTGCAGTTTCAGCTTTAGCTGAAGGACTGAAGGACTGAATTCAGTCCTTCCAATGAACACCCAGGATTGATCTCCTTTATAATGGACTGGTTGGATCTCCTTGCAGTCCAAGGGACTCTCAAGAGTCTTCTCCAGCACCACAATTCAAAAGCATCAATTTTTCGGTGCTCAGCTTTCTTCACAGTCCAACTCACATCCATACATGACCACGGGAGAAACCATAGCCTTGACTAGACGGACCTTGGTTGGCAAATAATGTCTCTGCTTTTTAATAGGCTATCTAGGTTGGTCATAACTCTCCTTCCAGGGAGTAAGCATCTTTTAATTTCATGGCTGCAATCAGCATCCACAGTGATTTTGGAGCCCAAAAAAATAAAGTCTGACACTGTTTCCACTGTTTCCCATCTATTTCCCATGAAGTGATGGAACCAGCCATGATCTTAGTTTTCTGAATGTTGAGCTTCAAGCCAACTTTTTCACTCTCCTCTTTCACTTTCATCAAGAGGCTTTTTAGTTCCTCTTCACTTTCTGCCATAAGGGTGGTGTCATCTGCATATCTGAGGTTATTGATATTTCTCCTGGCAATCTTGATATCAGCTTGTGCTTGTTTAGGGACTAATAAATGTGGATTTTCCACTAAATGGCATTTCATCAATGATCACTTCCATAAATATAATGTCCTATGTATTTGCCAACTTACTTGTCTGTTCTTTCCTTTCACCTATTAATTATTTGCCATTTTCCATTCAAGATCAAGAGAAAAAGAATTTTTTATGATCAGAACTATATGCAGGATACTAATAAAGTCTCTGAAAGCCTAAAGGGAAGTTGCACTTAATTATGGAATTGCATGTCAATCTTTAAGAAATAACTATATGGTTTCCCATGTCTACAAAATGTCTGACATGACTGAAGCAACCTCACATGCACTATACATGTACTTATGAACTTATGAGTGCTTGCCTGCCTGTGTGCATGCTCAGTTGTGTCTGACTCTTTGTAACTCCATGGACTATAGTCTTACAGCCTCCTCTGTAGATCAGATTTTCCTGGCTAGAATACTGTCTTGGGTTGCCATTTCCTCCTCCAGGGGATCTTCCCAATCCAGGGATTGAACTTGGGTCTTTTGAGTCCCCTGCATTGACAGGCAGATTCTTTACCACTAGTGCCACCTAGTTATGAGTAGAGTTGGTAAACTTTTCCTCACATTAGAATGTTGGGAAAGGAAGGCCCCAAGATTAACATCTAACACAAGATTTCAGGCAATTCAACAAGGCAAGAAAAAGAAACAAGTTTTGTTTTATAAATAATAACCATTGTTTTTAGGTTCTTTGTCAAAGAAAATTGTATAAGATGGAAAAATGGAAGGAAGAGAGATGGAAAGAAAGAGAGAAATAAGACATGTGAGTTATGAGTTTGTGAGGTGATCTATTTAAACAAAAGCAGTGAACATATCTTAAGTAATATGGTAAGCATGACAAAAGTATAAACCTAGCAGGAAACAGGCATTGAATTTATAATGGAAAAAGTAATATTTTATTAAGAAAGATGAAAGCATAAATAGCATGAATAGTATTTATAAAAGTTGTCTTGTTTAAAGTTGTCAAATCTTTCAAAATTAATATATATTTTAAAGTTTTAATGAAAATGTTATAGGAACTTTTTTGTAATTTAATAAATAGATCTAAAACAACCTGGGATGATGACAAAGAAAAGAATATGGACAAAAACATTTTGAAATAATTATTAATTAGATACAACTTTCCTTAATAGATAACACAATATATTTTTAAAAAACAGCAAATAAAAATCAGTAGTGCTAGAAGAGACAAAGCTGTAAATGGAACAAAAAAGAAAAGATGATGTACCCAGCATAATATGTTAGAACAGATGGGGAATTATCTTAAAATGAGGTCATTGCTACATGCTATATATCAGAATAAATTTTGGATAAATAATGTAATATAGAAAGCTAAGTCATAAAGTTAGTAGAATGAAATTATGGAGTATGTTTCTGTAATTTTTCTATCATAACCATAAAGGTACACCTTCAGAAAATACAGCACTAGGTTTGACAATGTGAAAAATCTAAAATGGTTATATGCCAGGAAGCACCATTAACTGTTTTAAAATGCAAATGAAAAAATAGTACATTTGTAACATTTGCTGCAACTTAACTTTCATGCATAAGCAGTATTGCCAATCAATAAGAATTCAAATATTCAAATGAAAAATGGTCAAGAGACACAGCAAATCATAAGTTGAAATGTATCTGGGTAATAATCATAGCAAATTTTCAATGTCATCAGTCATCAAAATATTCAGAAAGCATAATGATTCAGTGCCTGGGATTCAAAGATGAGCAGTCATAAGTTTGAGTTCCAAGTTTGACATTTACTAGATATGTCACCCAATTGAATTAATAATGTATCTCTTTGAACCTCAGTTTCCTCAAATGTTTTATAAAGCTTGAATGATGTAACTCATGTGAGAGTCAATAAACTATACATTGCGTATTTTTACTTTGTATTTATCTTGTATTAATAGATTCAATTGCATATTATTTTTTAAAACAATGAGGTATCTTCATTTATCAAACTGGTAAATATTTTATTGTAATGATAATACATTGCATTATTATATAAATTTCCAGGTGGTGTAGGCATGGGAATTCAATATTCTCATATAGTGAGAAGGATTTTCATTTCTAGACATTTGCCTTAAGAAATCATAAATTATGTCCACAAAAGTTTTAGCTATGAGAAAATAAAATGCATTATTGTTTTCTTACAGTTGTTGCTGTTGTTCAGTCACTCAGTCATGTCTGAATCTTTGCGACCCCAGAGACTGCAGTATGCCAGGCTTCCCTGTCCTTCACCATCTCCTGGAGCTTGCTCAAGCTCATTTCCATTGAGCAAGTGATGCCATCCAGCCATCTCGTCCTCTGTTGTCCCCTTCTGCTCCTGCCTTCAATCTTTCCCAGCATCAGGGTCTTTTCTAATGAGGCAGCACTTCTCATCAGGTGACCAAAATATTGAAGCTTCAGCTTCTGCATCAGTCTTTCCAATGAATATTCATAGTTCATTTCCTTTAGGGTTGACTGGTTGGATCTCCTTGCAGTCCAAGGGACTCTCAAGAGTCTTCTCCAATACCACAGTTCAAAAGCATCAATTCTTCAGTGCTCAACCTTGTTTATTGTCCAAATCTCACGTCCACATATGACTACTGGAAAAACCATAGCTTTGAGAATATGCAGCTTTGTTGGTGAAGTAATGTCTCTGCTTCTTTTCAATATGCTGTCTAGGTTTGTCATAACTTTTCTCCTAAGAAGCAAGCGTCTTTTAGTTTTATAACTGCAGTCACCATCTGCAGTGATTTTTGAGCCCAAGAAAATAAAGTCTCTCACTGTTTCCCCATTTATTTGCCATGAAGTGATGGGACCAGATGCTATGATCTTAATTTTTTGAATGTTTAGTTTTAAGCCAGCTTTTTCACTCTCCTCTTTCACTTTCATCAAGAGGGCTTTTTAGTTCCTCCTCACTTTCTGCCATAAAGATGGTGTCATTTGCATATCTGGGGTCATTAATGTTTCTCCCAGCAAACTTGTTTCCAGCTTGTGCTTCATCCATCCCAGTATTTTTCATGATGTACTCTGTGTATTAATTAAATAAGCAGGGTGCCAATATAAGACCTTGAAGTTCTTTCCCAATTTGGAACCAGTTCGCTGTTCCATGTCTGGTTCTACCTGTTGCTTCTTGACCTGCATACACATTTCCCAGGAGGCAGGTAAAATGGTCTGGTATTTCTATCTCTTGAAGAATTTTCCACACTTTGTTGTGATCCACACAGTGAAAGGCTTTGGCGTAGACAATAAAGCAGAAATAGATGTTTTTATGGTATTCTCTAGATTTTTCTATGATCCAATGGATGCTAGCAATTTAATCTCTGGCTCCTTTGCTTTTTCTAAATTCAGTTTGAATATCTGGAAGTTCTCAGTTCATGTACCATTAAGCCTATCTTGGAGAATTTTGAGCATTACTTTGCTAGCATGTGAGATGAGTACAACTGTGCAGTATTTTGAACATTCTTTGGCATTGTCTCTCTTTGGGATTGGAATGAAAACGGACCTTTTCCAGTCCTGTGGTCACTGTTGAATTTTCCAAATTTGCTTGCATTTTGAGTTCAGCACTCTCTTTATAGTGTTATTTGCTAAATGTGACTTCCTGAAGTACTAAGTGTGTGATGTTAAACAAGTTAGTTACCTTTCTAAGCCATGAGTTCTTCATTTTCAGAGTAAGGGATAACAATAATGCTTTTTGAATAGAAATAATTTACCTATTAGTTTTATTTTTAAGTGGTTAATAAACATTAGTCCTTATTTCTCTTTTCAATAATAATTCTTTTCATTTTTATTTTTACTATTTGTGAGTCTCCCAATTAGTTTTGGCTTCTTGAAATAACTTAAGGGATTTCCAACTTGTTGGAGGGCTCCCTAAGTAGTGCTAGTGGTAAAGAATCCACTTGCCAATGCAGGAGAGGTAAGAGATGCAGTTTGTTCCCTGGGTTGGGAAAATTCCCTGGAGGAGGGCAGGGCAACCCACTCCAGGAATCTTTCCTGGAGAATCCCCGTGGACAGAAGAGCCTGGGGGGCTACAGTTCATAAGGTCGCAAAGATTCAGACACTAATGAAGCCACTTAGTATGCACATGCATGCATGGAATTAGTTGGATCATAATCTATTACTAAACAAAATGATGAAGAAGAAGTTTCAAAGAACTCTCATGAAATCCACAGAGGATGTTCAGGTATCCATGGTGGGAAGAGGTAAGCAGCAGCTAAGTCAAGCAACATGACTTTCCCCTTCCTCACTTCCTCCAGAACAGGTCTGTATCTACTCTGGTACCTGTTAGAATCCTCCTTCAGGTTTGTTTGTACAAAGAATTCTACCAATAAAGTATAAAAGCTACTTGTTTAGAATATAAGTTGACACAGAAAACGTACATGATATATTATTAAGTTTTAAAGATCAGATTGTCAAATATGATAGAACATGTGATACAGGAAATAAATACTATGACTGTTCAATTTGGGGTCATTGGGGGTCTTTATTGTTTTCTCCTTTGGGATAACCGCATAATTTCTGATGAGTATTTTATTATATGAATAAGGCCTATGAAGATCATTATAAAGAAGTAAAGAGTCTTTAAAAAATATCAAGAAACAAATTCCATGTTTCTTTTACAATGACATGGGATAATTACTCAAAATCACAATCAGAGACTAGTAAAGATTTGTGATCTGCTTTTATTTTGAACAAAGATGGATAACGGAAAATAACAAAGCTTATATTTCCTGGGTTAAAACAGCAATACATATTGGAATAAAAATATTTTAGTGCTACAAATGTTATTTTCTAATCCTATATATTTATTTCTTATATTCTGAGGCAAACTTTATAATCATTCTGAGTTTCGAATTCCTCAGCTGTGAAATGTAGTTAAATGACTGATTTATGGAGTTTGGAGATTGAAGATTATGTAGCAAAAAAGCCAAGTTCATTGTAACAGGCACAAGAGAGACTAGTTTTTACTTTACACGTTATCTACCTTACGAAATGGAAACTTTAACAATACTCAAATCTCAAAATTTAATTGTCTTTAAAAGTAAGGACAATGGCTACTTTATAGGGTATTTGGCTTTCAGTTTATTGTAAGCTGCGTACATGAACTCAGTATATCATGATATTACAGTTTCAAAAAAATTCTGTCAAATTACCAAATATGGGTAGAAAGAATCTCAAGAGTACCGATTGTTGATTTTCATGAATTTTCTTTCTGCTTGACTTACCTTTTCATGGATAACTGCCTATGTTACT
The DNA here is from genome assembly GCF_049115385.1 of Moschus berezovskii. Taxonomy (NCBI): domain Eukaryota; kingdom Metazoa; phylum Chordata; class Mammalia; order Artiodactyla; family Moschidae; genus Moschus; species Moschus berezovskii. The sequence continues at coordinate 85,539,714 of NC_142469.1, read as the reverse complement.
GAAAGATGGCTGTTTGTGTTTAGTATAGATTTGTTCTTGTTAATATTTTATTAGTTGCTATTTTTGGTTTTAGTAAAAGACTTCTAACTCTTTTATTTTCAGACTTGAAACTTGAAATGCTTAGGGAACTTATTGGCTGTACACAATAGATTTGTAAAGTAAAGTGTTGGGGCTGAAGTTTCCATGTGGCCACCAGCCTTGTACAAAGTGTGTTGGCAGAATCCTACACACCTGTTTGGCTCACTTGTATTCTCTCTCTCTCTTTTTCTCTCTCTTGCTCTTTTTGGCCATCCCAACTTAATGGTGACATTTACTTTTTAACTTTTATTAGACAGAAAATAAACCTTACCTAAACAAAAGCTTCTTCTATGATTTTGAAATGTGGCTTAAAGAGAACTCACATTGGCACGGTAGTTCCAAACACATTTCACTAAGATTTAAAATTATTTAAAAATTGTATATCATAAATTATATCTGAGATGTCTCAATTTCTGAAGTGTGAGATAGTCTAGTATATATATGATCCACTGTGAAAACAGCCTACAAACTACCTCACATTGAAAAGGTGCCAGTGGCTGGGTTAACGTTTTCTCTTGTGGCTATATTTTATCCCTACAACATCTTCATGATTTTGAACCCCTGTTTTATAGATCATAAAACTGAGATTCAAGACACATAACCATAGTTACACAGCTGGTAAATAGCAAAGCTATATTTGATTCAATACTTTATTACTGATGTAAAACAAATTTGAATATTGATCTAACTTTTTCAAATTTGATAAATGACATGTTTCTAATTCTCCTTAGTTGTTCAACTTCTGATGACAGAAATATATGTTAGTGATGACATTTGTGCAGCTATTCACCAGAGAGATATCCTTTTGGAAATTCACTTCAATGATAGGAGTAAGAGAGTCACTATTTCTAAAAGAATAGAGGAAGGATTTTAAAATAGAAACTCAAGTTTTCATTTTTGTAACAAAGAAACAGAGTGATTCGCTTCCTCCCCTTTCTGTATCTCTTGCTGCACAGGATGTCAACTTTCTAAGACCTGGTACTGGAGGGAGCAGCAACTGACTATCATCCTGGACTCACAGAGGTATCTGGAGTGGGGGAGTTCAACAACCATTTGCAAAGTGATATTGTATTTATATAATTTTATTTTTCTCAAAAATATACCAAGTCTCATATTTAAACAGGGTAATTAAGGTGCTAAAGAGTTAACCAAATGAAATGGGAGGCAGTTATGTTTGTAAGAGAGAACAGAGAAAGATAGTCTATTTTAGCTCTACAACTGGCATTCTGTATCCTGTAAAGCAGAATACGATTAGTTACTAGCAAATTTAGTGGGTGTTGCAAGCATTGCGAAAATTACATTTTAAGAAAAATCCTTTGATCTCTTGAAAGCAGTGATCTGTATAAAAATAAAGTGATTTGGGTATTATATATGCAAAATTCACCTCTGAGGAAGAAAAGAATAAGACAATTAGGTTATTTCAATATTTTGGCTTGCAGTGAAGTGAATTTGTTCTGGGTAAAAGAGAATATGATCAAGTATAATATTTGCAGTTTTAATAGCTTATATAATTCTGTTTAATTATAAATAGTATAATTGACTCCTGAGGACAGAGTTTGTTACTCTTGAACTGGGTAAGCAAATGAAAACTCTTAGAAATGCATTTACATTTATCAGCAATATATTTACACCTAGGATGGTGGTTGGGACTTAGCCTCCTAGAAAACTGCCAGATATAATCTGAAACCAGCCCCATACTTGGAGGAAAGGGAGACCAAAGAAGGAGATAGACCACTCTAGGTTGGCAGGCTTAATAAGCAAAGGAATTTACTTACAAGGCTTGTCTTGGATAGATGTAAGATACATTTCCATACTCACACATCAAAATTTTAAAGTTCTGAGAAACTTTAACTGGGCTCAGTCACATATATCATCCGGATGCTCACACCCATGATTATCTCAAGGCTGTATCCTTGGGGCAGCTTCCAGGAGTAGGGAGAACAAGTGGAAAGCACATTTCAAGGGCAGGAATAAGTTTGAGGATCTTCCAATTGCCCGTGTTCAGTTTGAGGATCAAATCAGAGTCAAATGTTTTCTTGCTGACCTCTCCCAAAAACTACACAACAACAAATCTTATTTTAAAGTTTATTGTGAAAAATAAATAAATAAAGTTTATTGTGTTGATTCATTTTCTTTGGAGTATGATTTTTGCAGTGCAAAAACAAGGACAGAGATTATGAGAATCTGTTTAATTTTGTCAAGTCACATAGGCCAGTAAAATAACTCACTCAGTCCACGATTAAGCAGATACTGGCATGAGTTATAAAGTTTGATTTCATTGTTTGATCAAATTAATTTGGAAATCACTACCCCCATCCTTTATTATAACTGTCACTGTACATTTATGTCTGTACATTATTTCCTAGAGCATGGGTAATTTAAGTGGGGGGAGAAATATGTTGACTATATCAGTGTGCAAATTTGAAAAATCTTTAAATCAAATTGATTACTTAAAGTGATGCTTCTTTGGAGCAATGCAGAGAAAATAGACCCCGTTTTATATCAGGGTATTGATTATTCACTAATAAATTTTAGTTTCATATAGTCTGGGAAAATCTTTCAATTCTGACTTTACAAATGCGTATGAGTTCGCACATGCCCTAAGGTTTACTAGAGAGATAGTTTCTGTAAGTCACTGAAGGCTGAAAGCCCTACAACTGAAAAGGTGAGAAGCAGATCTTAAGACAAGGACGAAAACCTTCCAAGTCTGCAGAGAGGGAAGCAGGGTGTAAAATGGTGGTCCTGAAGAAGCATCAAAATTAAACTCTTGTAAAGGTTGAAATCTGTAGTGCAACAGACTGATTTATTACTCAGATCCATCTTTTGTGTCACCTCCCTTGCCACTGAGGCACTTTCCACCAAAGTTGAAAAGAAAATCTGGCTTTTAAGAAGCCATTTGAGAAACTTCCCTGGTGGGCCAGTGGTCAAAAATCTATCTTGAAATGCAAGGATGTGGGTTGGATGGCTGATTTGGGAACTAAGGTCCCACATGCAGTGGAGCAATGTATCCAGCTCTTCACAACAGCTGAGTGCTGGCTGTGTGCTGCCACAGTGAAGACCTTGCTGCTGCTGAGGCAGCCGAATAAACACATAGATAGATGGATAGATAGGCAGGTAGAAAAACTATTTGCTAAAGGACTTAATCTACACCTTAAATTCAGCAATATGTTAGCAACATAGTTTATAAATATGATCCATGCATTTTCTTTTTTATGTCATTTTATTTTGGCCACCTCATGCGACGAGTTGACTCACTGGAAAAGACTCTGATGCTAGGAAAGGTTGGGGGCGGGAGGAGAAGGGGACGACAGAGAATGAGATGGCTGGATGGCACCACCGACTCTGTGGACATGGGTTTGAGTGAACTCCGGGAGTTGGTGATGGACAGGGAGGCCTGGCGTGCTGTGATTTATGGGGTCGTGGAGAGTTGGACACGACTGAGCGACTGAACTGAACTGAACTGATTAGGACAAAAAGAGAAGGAAAATAATGAAACAGCTAAAGTGGGTTACATAAGTAACTTACATTTTCTGGACTCTAAGATTAAATTTGTTCTTTTCATCTAAAAGCGTCCATCTAGTCAAGGCTATGGTTTTTGCAGTAATGTATGGATGTGAGAGTTGGACTATAAAGCTGAGCGCTGAAGAATTGATGCTTTGGACTGTGGTGCTGGAGAAGACTCTTGAGAGTTGCTTGGACTGCAAGGAGATCCAACCAGTCCATTCTGAAGGAGATCAGTGCTGGGTGTTCATTGGAGGGACTGATGTTGAAGCTGAAACTCCAATACTTTGGCCACCTGAGGCAGAGAGTTGACTCATTTGAAAAGACCCTGATACTGGGGAAGATTGAGGGCAGGAGGAGAAGGGGACGGCAGAAGATGAGATTGTTGGATGGCATCACTGACACAATGGAATGGGTTTGGGTGGACTCCGGGAGTTAGTGATGGACAGGGAGGTCTGGTGTGCTGCGGTTCATGGGGTCACAAAGAGTTGGACATGACAGAGTGACTGAACTGAACTGAACTGATCATCTAAAAGTTCACTATGTTTCAGACAATAAATGCCTCATTTTCGTGTTTTCATTGATATTGATAAATCTTACTAAAAGCTTGCTTTTGGTGGCTTTTGCTTTTTAAATGTGGAATTAAACCAAAACACAGTAACACTGTATTTCCTTTTCAAATTATTAAGTCAGAAGTTCATTTTATTGAAACAAAAATCCTCCAAGAGCATGAATTAAACAAGTTTCAGAGGGAATGAAATAGATTGTAGCTATCATTTTCCAATGCTACTTTAAAAGTTGTTGCTCATTTACTTGATGCAAAAAATTAGAATTGACTCTTTCTTTAACTTTACCAGATTTCTGTTCTTTTACCTTGCTCTTAAATGCTTTATTTCACATACATATTAATATGTAGCCTCAGAATTTGAGAATTTCTATCATTTTTGATAAAGCATTGCATCTAATTTTGTCTAGAAACTGTGTTCAATTCAGTTCAGTTCAGTCGCTCAGTCGTGTCCGACTCTTTGCGACCCCATGAATCACAGCACGCCAGGCCTCCCTGTCCATCACCAACTCCCGGAGTTCACTCAAACTTATGTCCATCAAGTCGGTGATGCCATCCAACCATCTCATCCTCTGTCTTCCCTTCTCCTCCTGCCCCCAATCCCTCCCAGCATCAGAGTGTTTTCCCGTGAGTCAACTCGTCGCATGAGGTGGCCAAAGTACTGTAGTTTCAGCTTTAGCATCAGTCCTTCCAATGAACACCCAGGATTGATCTCCTTTAGAATGGACTGGTTGGATCTCCTTGCAGTCCAAGGGACTCTCAAGAGTCTTCTCCAGCACCACAGTTCAAAAGCATCAATTCTTTGGCGATCAGCTTTCTTCACAGTCCAACTCTCACATCCATACATGACCACAGGAAAAACCATAGCCTTGACTAGATGGACCTTGGTTGGCAAAGAAACTGTATAGAATATACAGTACCAAACTTCCATTTTCGACAACAATCTTAGAATCACAGCCATATGATAGAGCTTGAGTAGAAACTAACCTCTTTCTAGAAACAGGTTGCAGATGATTAAAAGGATCCCTAATTTGTTAATTTAAGTTTTGATATAGCATGGGATAGTTGCATACATTATAGTAGAGGACATAACATATATAAAAAAATACTTTGGAAGAAATGCTTGTGTTTTTATGTTTACTCAAGTAATCTGTCCCATAATCTATAGCAGTGCTGTGAAGGGACAATTTTTCAGCCAATAAGAAATCTAAATTCCAATGGGATTAAGTTAATCATAAAAAAAGTAAAATAGAACATTCTTCTCTACATTAATTTTAATTGGAAACCCCATGTTGTAATATTCATACATCTTGATTAATAAATCTTGTATTGAGATTTATAAAGACTAACACTATCATTTGTTTTATCATTCATTGAAATATATAGAATATATTTTACAATTGAATATGTATATATAAACTTTATAATGTATTGGAAAAAGGGTGAAACAATGAAAATATAGCATAAATAGAATTATATTATGTAGAACCTCTCCAGTTTATTTTTTGTGTTGACATTTCCAGAGGTTTGAAATCAAGATCAATGAAGATAAAATTGAAGATAAAATCATGACAAAATTGTCCCAGTACATGTCACATGATAGTTTAGCAACTTTTATTGTACATTTTGTTGATTAATTAGCAAATAATTCCAATTCAGCAGCAAATCTTAAGCTTCATTTTTCTTCCCCAAACCAATTTTTTCTACAGATATTTAAGATATATTTAGTTTACTTTGAATTGTGTAACTGCTGGGAAATGACCTAAGTAGATATTTCCTGTGAAAACAGTAAAGCTCTTATTTTAATTTGGATCTAACTTAAGCTATAAATAACTTTTGAATCTGGAGAAATCTTAAATGACTTAGCATTTTACACATAAATTTTGCCTTAATAAGACTAAGATAATGAGGAAGTGCCAAGGAGTGGATATAAAAGAAGGAATTGCTATACATATTATTCCTAGAGATTTACTTGTTAGTTTTATGAATATTATTGAATTTTCTGAATTTATTTCTGAACATTTATATAGTCTGAAAATATATATAATCATATCACAGATTGTGTACATTGTCAAATAATGATCATGTTCTGCTGCTTTATTGCATTTCTAGAGTTTACATTTGCATTGGCCACAAGTAAAGGACAAATTACCTCATGGCAAGCTGTGTAAATAAAGCTTTTGCAGCAATTTACATAAGGATGAGTAGTGGGGAAATTAAGTCATCAAATAGCACATGGTCTTTAAACTTTGCAAAACTCAATAGACCTGTTCTGTAGGTTTCAATACTATAATCATTTCAGTAGCAGATGTGTTGTTACATTTAATTTTATACAAGTAATTATGATGATATATGATAAAGAATTTCATACGGCAAAATTTTTATTGTATTTTATTTAATAAAATTCAATTCATTGGATCTTCAAACAATTCCCTAATAGTTAAAACTTTTCTTTTTAATGGCCAAAGAGTGGCAGTGATAAAATTATACTCAAATTGTAGTCCAGCATGCTCACAATGGGATGAGAAAGTAAAAAACTACTATTTCATAATTTAAAGTTCATTGGTATTTGTTCCTTTTTTATAATCCAAAAATGTATAAGAAGTTAATGTTTTTAACTTGAAATTTATTGGTTTAGTGGGAAGTTTAAGCATTTAATTTGAAATTGTGGTTTCATAGAGTTTCAGAGCTAGAAGTGAAATAAGTTTTATTTGTACATATTTAAGTAATAATATAAAACTTAACAACACTTGGAAGTAAAGAGTCCTTGGCTTTGTGTGTGTGTGTGTGTGTAACTGAAAGGGCTTGAAGTTAAAGGCAAAAGAGAAAAGAGAGAGTTCTAATTATTTTGCCTTTCAATGTAGACCAATGTTTGCTATTTTTGTTACTTGTTTGTTTTCATTTTCATAATCAGTAGCAATAAAAGCCCATATATATTTTTAACGTAAGTGTATATTCATTTCAGGGCTTCCCTGGTGGCTCAGATGGTAAAGAATCTACCTGCAATTCAGGAGACCCAGATTCAATCCCTGGGTCAGGAAGATCCTCGAAGAAGGGAATGGCTACCTACTCCAGTATGCCATGGTCAGAGGAGCTTGGCAGGCAGCAGTCCATGCTCATTTCACAGATAACAGAGAAAAGCAGAGGAGACAATATTTTCTTCTCTCTGCAAGAAATTTAAGGGAACCCACTAGGTAGGACAGAAGGTATAAGTACAAGTGGTAGAAGCAAGTCAAGTGACTTAACTTTACTGGAATTAAAAGCAGAGATATATGCCCTGCTTATATTAGAAGCTTGTTCCTAAAAATGAAATCAGTGGAAAACTATCATGTGTTCCCTGACCATACATACCATCTGAATGGCTATAATAGCCTGCTTTAACTGGAAAAGAGCAGGGCTCTTTAAGACAGGACTTTGACAAGATATTCTGTAACTTGCTTTGTATGGAGTATGCCCAATCTCAGTAGCCCATAGACACCTCTCCAGCATACGTATCAAGACAATTCTTCCCTTCCCATGACTTTCATTCCCTTAGCTACTTATTCACTTCCATTCCAGCAAATATCACACAATTTGAAAGAGCCAAAATTACTTTCTAATACAGAAATGATAGAATAGAGAATGTTTTTCTGAGCCCTGTCTCTCAAATTATGTATCTGTCGTTCAGTTCAATCGCTCAGTCATGTCCGACTCTTTGAGACCCCATGGACTGCAGCACACCAGGTCACCCTGCCCATCACAATTCTCAGAGTTTACTCAAACTCATGTCCATTGAGTCAGTGATGCTATCCAACCATCTCATCCTCTGTAGTCCCCTTCTCCCACCTTCAATCTTTTCCAGCATCAGGGTCTTTTCAAATGAGTCAATTCTTCGCACCAGGTGGCCAAAGTATTGGAGTTTCAGCTTCAGTTGTTCGATAATAATTTTGCCTCTTTACTTAGCACAGATAGATGATAATGCAGCTTTTTCTCAGGATTATGCTATTCATATAATATGAAACACTATATCTAATAATAAAGATCTGCAGCAGTGTTGGCATTGAAAGAAAGAGACAAAGAAAGTAAAAAAGAAAACTATAAATACAGAAACATTCTTAGATGAAAGATTTAAAGAATTTTAATCCTAAAGTGTGTCATAGCCTCATTGATACCCCTGCCAGTTAATATAAACCTATAATATCTAAGACTTTCTGCTGAGGTTCAGTTCAGTTCAGTTACTCAGTCGTGTCTGACTCTTTGCAACTCCAAGGACTGCAGCATGCCAGGCTTCCCTGTCCATCACCAACTCCCAGAGCTTACTCAAACTCATGTCCATCGAGTTGGTGAAGACATCCAACCGTCTCATCCTCTGTCATTCCCTTCTCCTCTTGTCTACAATCTTTCCCAGCATCAGGGTCTTTTCCAATGAGTCAGTTCTTCATATCAGGTGACCATAGTATTGGAGCTTCAGCTTCAGCATCAATCCTTTCAATGAATATTCAGGACTGATTTCCTTTAGGATGGATGGGTTGGATCTTCTTGCAGTCCAAGGGACTCTCAAGAGTCTTCTCCAACACTACTTTGAAAGCATCAAATCCTCGGGGCTCAGCTTTATTTATAGTCCAACTCCCACATCAACACATTCTGGAAAAACCATAGCTTTGACTAGATGGACGTTTGTCTTCAAAATAATGTTTCTGTTTTTTAATATATATGCTGTCTAGGCTGGTCATTCAAATGGATTTACCTTTTCTTTTCTCCTTTGCTTTTTGCTTCCTGTCTTTCCACAGCTATTTGTAGGGCCTCTTCAGACAGCCATTTTGCTTTTTTGCATTTCTTTTTCTTTGGGATGGTCTTGATTCCTATCTCCTGTACAATGTCACAAACCTCCATCCATAGTTTGTCAGGCACTCTGTCTATCAGATCTAGACCCTTAAATCTATTTCTCACTTCCACTGTATAATCATAAGGGATTTGATATAGGTCATACATGAATGGTCTAGTGGTTTTCTCCATTTTCTTCAATTTCAGTCTGAATTTGGCAATAAGGAGTTCATGATCCAAACCACAGTCTGCTCCCTGTCTTGTTTTTGCTGACTGTATAGAGCTTCTCCATCTTTGGCTGCAAATAATATAATCAGTCTGATTTCGGGGATGGCCATCTGGTGATGCCCATATGTAGAGTCTTCCTTGTGTTGTTAGAAGAGGATGTTTGCTATGACCAGTGTGTTCTCTTGGCAGAACTTTTTTATCCTTTGCCTTGCTTCGTTCTGTACTCCAAGGCCAAATTTGCCTATTACTCCAGGTGTTTCTTGACTTCCTACTTATGCATTCCAGTCCCTTATAATGAAAAGGACATCTTTTTTTGGTATTATTTATAGAAGGTCTTGTAGGTCTTCATAGAACTGTTCAACTTCAGCTTCTTCAGTGTTACTGGTAGAGGCATAGATTTGGATTACCATGATATTGAATGGTTTGCCCTGGAAATGAGCAGAGATCATTCTGTCATTTTTGAGACTGCATCCAAGTACTGCATTTCGGACTCTTTTGTTGACTATTATGGCTACTCCATTTCTTCTAAGGGATTCTTGCCCACAGTAGTAGATATAATGGTTTTCATTCCAATCCCAAAGAAAGGCAATGACAAAGAATGCTCAAACTACCACACAATTGCACTCATCTCCCACGCTAGTAAAGTCATGCTCAAAATTCTCCAAGCCAGGCTTCAGTAATATGTGAACCGTGAACTTCCAGATGTTCAAGCTGGCTTTAGAAAAGGCAGAGGCACCAGAGATCAAATTGCCAACATCCGCTGGATCACCGAAAAAGCAAGAGAGTTCCAGAAAAACATCTACTTCTTCTTTATTGACTATGCCAAAGCATTTGACTGTGTGGATCACAGTAAACTGTGGAATATTCTGAAAGAGATGGAATACCAGACCACCTGACCTGCTTCTTGAGAAACCTGGGTGCAGGTCAGGAAGCAACAATTAGAACTGGATATGCAACAACAGACTGGTTCCAAAAGGAAAAGGAGTACGTCAAGGCTGGATATTGTCACCTTGCTTATTTAACTTATATGTGGAGTACATCATGAGAAACACTGGGCTGGAGGAAGCACAAGCTGGAACCAAGATTGCTGGGAGAAATATCAATAACCTCAGATATGCAGATGACACCACCGTTATGGCATTAAGTGAAGAAGAACTAAAGAGCCTCTTGATGAACGTGAAAGAGGAGAGTGAAAAAGTTGGCTTAAAACTCAACATTCAGAAAGCTAAGATCATGGCATCCGGTCCCATCACTCTATGGCAAAATAGATGGGGAAACAGTGGCTGCCTTTATTTTTCTGTGCTCCAAAATCATTGCAGATGGTGATTGCAGCCATGAAATTAAAAGATGCTTACTCTTAGAAAGGAAAGTTATGACAAACCTAGACAGCATATTAAAAAGCAGAGACATTACTTTGCCAACAATGGTCAAGGCTATGGTTTTTCCAGTGGTCGTGGATGGATGTGAGAGTTGCACTATAAGGAAAAATGAGAGCCAAAGAATTGATGCTTTTGAACTGTGGTGCTGGAGAAGACTCTTGAGAGCCCCTTGGACTGCAAGGAGATCTAACCAGTCCATCCTAAAGGAGATCAGTCCTGGGTTTCATTGGAAGGACTGATGTTGAAGCTGAAACTCCAGTACTTTGGCTACCTGATGCAAAGAGTTGACTCATTTGAAAAGACCCTGATGCTGGGAAAGATTAAGGGGAGGAGGAGAAGGGGACGACAGAGGATAAGATGATTGGATGGCATCACTGACTCGATGGAGGTGAGTTTGAGTGAACTCCGGGAGTTGGTGATGGACAGGGAGGCCTGGCGTGCTGCCGTTCATGGGGCCGCAGATAGTCAGACAGGACAGAGCAACTGAACTGAACTGAATTGAACTGAACTAGTGCGGGTCATAGCTTTTCTTCTAAGGTGCAAGTGTCTTATTTTCATGGCTGCAGTCACCATCTGCAGTGTTTGAAGCCAAAAAAAAATACTCTCACTGTTTCCATTGTTTCTGTATTGATGGAAGGCATGAGTGTTGGACTCTGTTTTATTTATCTTTTCTATGTTTCATTTTGAGTCTGATTCACACACACACAGAGGTCCTGTAATTATTTTTTTGGTACTAATGACAGAGCTTGTGACCACAAAGAGCTTATAATTTACTATAAGTAAAAGATAGTACAAATATAAAATGTTTAAGAATAGCTTATTGGCTAATAAGACATAAGAAAAACATTTCAAACAGATAGAGAATATCTGTGACTAAGTGATTAAAAGCCCTATCAAGTAGGCTTGAGTTATAGTTAGAACATTGACAGATAAGTATGAAGTGAAGGAATTCCGTATAGAAGGAACATGATCAAAATCAGAAGAGGTAATATATGGACAATTACTAAATGAACTAGTTGGACTAGGAAAAGGTAAATGAACATGTGTAATGTTCACTAGGTAATGAACTGACGAATGAATATATTTGAATGACCTTAAGTGTAAGGAGAAGGTCAGGGTCTTCACTTTGAGAGCAATAGATTGTTGTTGAAGGATATTCCATGGGAGTAAAATACAGTTGAGGTTACCTTTCAGATGAGCATGTTGGGGAGACATAAAGGAAATTGGATAGGAAGAGAGAAGGTATAAGAAAATGGGAAACTGTACCTAAACAAAGAAAAATCATGAGAACATAATCTATGCAAAGTTAATGAAAATGTGAAGGATAATACCAATGAAAAAGACTACAGAGTCCAAGTGCAAAATGTTGCATCTGGCCCTAAGTGATGAGTGAAAAGGAGATGACACAGATGTCTCTGTGGGTTTTCAGAGTAAACTTAGAGAATGATACAAGAATTAATTTTTAAATGGTCAGGGTATAAACTAAAAGGACAGATGAATCATCATTTGAACATGTCCAGTGTGCAATAGTATTGGTAAACCATCTGGAAATGTATAGCAGGAAATTTAAAATGACAATCTAGAAATCAGGCAAATGTATTAAGATTTGATCACTATATCAAAGAATCAATTACTCAACATGATTCTTGAGATGGGGTAGTGCTTGTCCTATCCAAAGGAAAGACAGAACCATAGAATATGGTTCAGCCCAGTGTATTGAATACCCCTTGCTCCATTTTTTATTTGCTATCTGTGAGAAGAACCCCCCCTCATTCGTGTTTTGACACATTTCCACACTTTCTCTCAGTACACACAAACATGTTTCTGCACACAGGCAGACTCATGCACATGCATGAATGTTTTCATCACCTTAATCCTGTTGGTACAATAGACGGCTTGCTTTGTGCCTGAACTTCTACAACATTCTGGAAGGCTGTATAGTTCGATGGGGTCAGAATGTCAATTTAAATTAAGCTCACAGATGAGTTGATGGACACTACCCCAACTGTCTTAGGCAGGATTTTGCTTCACCAGAGAGAATCTGACAGCTGTTTTTTAAAAGAAGCCTCACTTCCACTCATTTCCTTATTGTGAAATGCCAATTTCCTTCCTGAGACTTTCTTCCAAGTTCTTGATCCCAAACCTATAAATTTGCATATAAAGTTCCCGGGGCAGTTATAGTATTGAAACAGCTGCATGATTAACCCAGCAATCATTCTTCCACCTTTCCATTCCTATAGCACCTGCACTTCTGCTCCTCTGGCAACTCTCTGCTCATACTGTCTTGCAAAAGAGCTGCCTTTGGTCTTATTTCTGCTGCTAATATTGTAAACACTGAAAAAGCAGCAGACTTCCTCGTGCTTAACATACAGAAAGGATTTAAAATAATACATACTTGACAGATGAATAAATGACAAAGTGAAAGGAAAACTTTGTGCATTTTTAAATTGTTTGACATTGTTAAATACAATGTCTTACATACATTGTTTATCAGGGTTCTCAAGGCAATAATACTGAAGTGGTTTACCATTCCCTTCTCCAGCGGACCATGTTTTGTCAGGCGGGAGGAGAAGGGGACAACAGAGGATGAGTTGGTTGGATGGCATCACCGACTCAATGGACATGAGTTTGACTAAACTCCTGGAGTTAGTGATGGACAGGGAGGCCTGGTGTGCTGCAGTCATGGGGTCGCAAAGAGTCAGACACAACTGAGTGACTGATCTGAATTGAACTAAGATATATTACTCTTAGCTCCATCAGGCTACTCGAAAGTCAAATGAGATTCATACAACCAAGAAACCTAACAATCAAGAAATTGCTAAAACTTGCCTCTCTCTAGGGCAGCCTATTGAAAGGTACACTATATTCCTTTAAAGTTGAAAATAGATAGTGAAGAATATATGTTTTTAAAATGTAATAAATGGTGAATAGAGTCAAAATAATATTTTAAACTGGAGGCTTCCCTGGTGGCTCAGCGGTAAAAAAAATCTGCCTGACAAGAAGATGTAAGTTCGATCCTTGAGTTAGAAGATCCCCTGGAGAATGGAATGACAACCCACTCCAGTATTCTTGCTAAAAATTCCACAAACAGAGGAACCTGGTGGGCTATAGTCAATCGGGTAGCAAAGGGTCAGGCCCAACTTAGAGACTAAACAACAGAAGCAAAAGTATTTTAAACTATGCATTGTATCATATAAAGCATAGTGATAGAACGAATGTATGTGTACATGACAGTGAGGTGAGTGTTAAAAGGTGTGGGCCTCACCCCTGTGGTTCCCAGAGACTGCTTGCCTTCTTTTCCTTTCCTTTTCCAGGACCCAAATTTTATGTCCATCATTTTCCCTTTTTTTCTGTGCTTTAACACAAAATTTGTATTTCTAAACAAAATGCCATGTTGTTGTGAATTGTAAAGAAAAGGATTGTGCATTGTAAATTCTGCTCTAGTTTGCTTTCTTCCCTAATCATTATGTTCCTAATTATCATATACATAATTGCATGCATGTATATCTATTTTTCTGATTTATGACTTTATCCTAATATATTTTCTTAGTAGTATTGCTAAGCATTTTGGTTGTTTTGAATAGTTGCCATTATATTGTGCTGCTGAGAAAAATTTTCCACTTGTTTCCTGGTGCACATGTACAGGAATGGAATTCTAGGATCATAGATTATGAACATTTTGAATGTTCTGTGAAAGTAAAGGTTAGCCGCAGAGTCACGTCCCACTCTTTGTGATCCCATGGACTGTAGCCTGCCTGGCTCCTCTGTCCATGGAATTCTCCTGGCAAGAATACTGGAGTGGGTTGCCATTTTCTTCTCCAGGGGATCTTCTCAACCAAGGGGTTGAACCCAGGTCTCCTGCACTGAAGATTCTTTACCAACTGAGTCATTAACCCAAAGGTAATGTTCTGTAAGATGCCACATTTATCCAAAGTGGCCCATGGATCTCCATTTCCAACAGTGTTGCTAAATGCTCCCCTTTTTCCAAATCCTCAGCATTTGATATCTCCAGACTCTTGGTGTTTGCCAGTCCAGTGGACACAGTGCCTCGTGTTATGAATTGGCACATGTTCCTGATTACATAACAGATTGGAAATTTGCCACAAGTTTATGGGTTATTTGTGTTTCCTATTATATGAGGTGCTTGCTTTTTGCATTTTCACACTTTTATCTGACTGTGAATTTTCACTTGATTCATGGGAGTTATTCACTCATTCTGCATACTTAGACCTATAACTGCCATGTGCTGCATGCATTTTCTCCCAGTTAGGAGCTTTACTTTTTACTCTATGGTGGTTGATACTTACTATAGTTGAAATCATCAGTGATGTTTGGTTTAATAAATTCTTCTTTATTTCAATTCATGATGATATTATCCTAAATCATCAACCAAAACATTGCTCTTTTCACCTTTTGTTCATAAATACGTATAGGTGTCAGTCAGAGGACAAATTTTATATTTTCTCCATATAGGTAACTAATTGTGCCAGCAGGATTTGTTGAAAAGTATATTCTTTTTTACAGAGCTTCAGTGAAATAATGTCATAAATCAAGTATGCATATATGTGTAGTTTGATGCCTTTGTTGGATTTTCCTATTTGTATCAATACCATACTGTATTATTATAGAGTTACAATACTTCTTCATAAATGGCAGGGCAAATTCCACCCACACCATCCCCCTTTATCTTTAATATTTGGCCGTTCCTCCGTATCAGTTTAGGATCATCCCCTTGAGTTTCATATGCAAAAAGAAGAGAGAAAAAGTGAAAAAAAATGTAATTCTATGGAGTCTTTAATTATAATGGACTTGCATCTATAAATAACTGAGAGTAAAAATGAGAGTTACAAGTTTTTAATTACGTTATATGTTTTTTCACATTTTTTAACTGAATGAGACAAGTATGCATAAATACAATTGATTATTGTACTTCGATTTTGTAGCCCACATTTTTGAAAATTTTGCTAAAATTTCCTAATCCCTTGTAATAACTTGTCAGTAATTTACTTTTGTTTTTATACGTTAATGATCTTATATTCATATAGTACCCTTCTATTTTGTTTGTTTTTCTTTCCGATAGTATGTTGCCATTAATATGCTCACTTTCTCTCTCTCTCAAAGTTGCTCAGTCATGTCCGACTCTTTGCGACCCTATGGGCTGTAGCCCACCTGGCTCCTCTGTCCTTGGAGTTCTCCTGGCAAGACTGCAGTAGTGGGTAGTCATTACCATCTCCAAGGAATCTTCCTGATCCAGGGATCGAACTCCAGTCTCCTGCATTGCAGGCAGATTCTTTACAATCTGAGTCATCAGGGAAGCACCATTAATACACTAGTTCTCAGCGTTTGGTACAATGTTGAAGAGAATAGTGGACCGTGGGGTTGCGAAGAGTCAGACACAACTGAAGTGACTTAGCAGCAGTCGCAGCAGCAGCAAGAGGGTTTAGAGTATACTTTATATGTTTTAAGATAGGACAGCCTAGCCTTTATTTCCCATACATATCTTACTATATGTAGCTTTAATTTTAATGTTCCTTATTGATTCTTTTTATTTGCAGTCTGGGCTTCCCAGGTAGCACAGTGGTAAAGTGCCTGCCAATGCAGGAGACACAGTCAATTCAGGTTCAATCCCTGGGTCAGGAAGAGCCCCTGAAGTAGGAAATGGCAGCCTACTCCAGTATTCTTGCCTAGAAAATTCCATGAACAGAGGAGCCTGGCAGACTACAGTCCATGAAGTCACAAAGAATTGGACATGGACATGTCTGAGCCACTGAGCACACACGCATGCACCTAGCAGTCTAGCAGTTCACTATATCTCATAAGGTTTGTTATTTTCCATAACATTGGCATTGTTCAGTATTTAATTTTATCAGAGAGCATACCAAATGACATCATTGACAGGGGAAATATTAGGTGCTTTTTGCTGAAAAAAAAAAAACAGAGATGGATCATAAGTGTTCTTCCACGTGTGAGAATGTGTTCTATGTATTTATTACATGAATCTTTCAGACTCCTTGATGAGGCGGTGGCAGATATGGCTTATTTTGATACAATTATATTACTATTGGGATTCTCAAGTGACTCCAAATCTGCCTGCCAGTGCAGGAGACTCAGGAGACATGAGTTCAATCCCTGGGTTCAGAAGATCCCCCAGAGGAGGAAAAGACAACCATTCCAATATTCTTGCCTGGAAAACCGCATGAGCAGAGGAGTCTGGTGGGCTATGGGTGGTTTCCTACAGGTCATAGAGTCAGACATGACTGAGTGACTAAGCACGCTCACTACTATTAACTGTTAAATGAAAAACTCATAATAAACTGGAACAATGCTGGACAAACTGGAATGTGTTGTCACCTTACTTTAATCCAACTTATTATGTGCCAGGAACTTTTCTAAGCAATTTTCATCTTATTTCTAAGTTTCTTGTGTTTCTAAGAACTTTGGATTCTATAACTGCCTTGTGAAAGATGCAGTATTATTTACTCTATTTTTATAGATGGAGAAATTGAGTCATAGAAAGATAAAGTACCTTGCCCAAGGTCTTAACGATTGTAAATGATGGAACTGGGGATCAAGATGAGTCAAGTTTTGGACATTATATACTTAAATCCTTTTTTTTTTTTACTATATTTACTTCCCTCTGCTTCCCTTGAGCATATTTTTATTTTATTTTTTAGATTCTTATAATGGAAATTTAGATTACTGTTATGAGGACTTTCTATTTTTCCCCTAATATAAACATTTAATACTTTGATGTCATAAATGTTCTCAAAATTAAATAATATGTCACATTTAAAAAGAAAAAAAAATGTAAGGACAAATTTTTTTTTTTTTTTTTTTTAGTCTCTAAGTTGTGTGGAGAAGGCAATGGCAAGCCACTCCAGTACTCTTGCCTGGAAAATCCCATGGATGGAAGAGCCTGGTAGGCTGCAGTCCATGGAGTCGCTACGAGTCAGACAGGACTGAGCGACTTCACTTTCACTTTTCACTTTCACACATTGGAGAAGGAAATGGTAACCCACTCCAGTGTTCTTGCCTGGAGAATCCCAGGGATGGGGAAGCCTGGTGGGCTGCTGTCTATGGGGTCGCACAGAGTCGGACATGACTGAAGTGACTTAGCAGCAGCAGCAAGTTGTGTCCTACCTTTTGTGACACCATGGAGTGTAACTCACCAAGCTCCACTGTCCATAAAATTCTTCAGGCAAGAATACTGGAGTGGGGAGTCATTCGCTTCTCCAGAGGATCTTCTTGACCCAGGGATTGAACCCAGGTCTCCTGCATTGCAGGCAGATTCTTTACTATCTGAGCCACCAGGGACCAAATAATGACTAATTATTTTACTGCAGCGTTACTGAAGGGTACAAACATACATCATTTTAATCCTTAAATGTTTTCTATAACTTGATTCAAAAAGAACAAAATTAGGGAAATTCAAAATAAGTATATTAATTGAATGTGACACATGAGGATGTTTTCTTTAATGAAATAGCTACTCATAGTAAGCATACAAATTGAAATGATCCAAATAACTGTGGCGTGCTTTTGTCAGGCTCTGCATGCCTATATTACACAGCCCATATGCCATGTGATGACTCAGCCCTTCAAATACATTTGTCTATGTGAAAGTTTCTTTGTGTCCAAGTCCAATTACATCTTCTTAATTAAATGCATACCACAAAGCCAAAAAGATAAACAAAGGAGGCATTGAAATTTAATATATGAATGTATAATTGTGTAGCTCAGCTATCAATGAATTCTGTGCATCTTGTGTTTTGGTGCATTATGAAGGTGAAGGCATTTTTGAAATAGATTTCTTCTGTATATTTCTTCTGTCTCCTTGCTGTGTTCCTCCCATCACTCGATGACATATATCATTGAATATATAGTAGTTACTGACTCTCATTACAATAATAATTCATCTAATCTGTAAGCACCTCTTCAGATTAATTGAAAAACTACATTACAAATTGTCATCTTTTCTAGTAATCTAGAATCCTTTGTGTGTCTACATCTGTCAAACTATATGTGGTAAGCTGAATAATGGCCCTTAAATGTGTCTATACTGTAAACACAGGACATTATAAATGTTACCTTATATGGTTAAAAGGACCATGTAGATGTAATTAAGTTAGGATCTTGAGATAAGAAAATTATCCTACTTTAATCAGTTCAGTTCAGTTCAGTTCAGTCGCTCAGTCGTGTCTGACTCTCCTACTTTAATATGTACCCCTTTTTGACCACTTCCAGTTTGCCTTGATTCATAGACCTAACATTCCAGATTCCTATGCAATATTGCTCTTTACAGCATCGGACTTTACTTTCATCACCAGTCACATACACAACTGGGTGTTGTTTTTTATTTGACTCTGTCTCTTCATTCTTTCTGGAGTTATTTTTCCACTGGTCTCCAGTAGCATATTGGGCACCTACCAATCTGGGGAGTTCATCTTTCAGTGTCCTATCTTTTTGCCTTTTCATACTGTTCATGGGGTTCTCAAGGCAAGAATACTGAAGTGGTTTGCCATTCCTTTCTCCAGTGGGCCACATTTTGTCAGAACTCTCCACCATGACCTGTCTGTCTTGCGTAGCCCTACACATCATGGCTCATAGATTCACTGAGTTAGACAAGGCTGTGGCCCATGTGATTAGTTTGTTTAGTTTTCTGTGATTGTGGCTTTCATTCTGTCCGCCCTCTGATGGATAAGGATAAGAGGCTTATGGAAGCTTCCTGATTGGGGAGACTGACTGAGGGGGAAACTGGGTCTTGTTCTGATGGGTGGGGCCATGCTCAGTAAATCTTTAATCCAATTTTCTATTGAAGGGTGGGGCTGTGTTCCCACCTTGTTATTTAACCTGAGTCAAACTATGGTGGAGGTAATGAAGATATTGGCAACCTGCTTCATAAATTCCCATGCAAGCACTGCTGTACTCAGTGCTCTGACCCTTCAGCAGGCCACCACAGACCCACGCCTCCACTGGAGACTCCTGGACACTCATGGACAAGTTTGGGCCAGTCTCTTGGGGGGTCATTTCTCCTTTATCCTGGGTCCTGGTGCAAACAAGGTTTTGTTTGTGCCCTCGAAGTCTCTGTTTGAGTAATGCTCAAAATCCACCAAAACAGGCTTCAACAGTACATGAACCATGCACTTCCAGATGTTCAAGCTGGATTTAGAAAAGACAGAGGAACCAGAGATCAAATTACCAACATCTACTGGATCATCAAAAAAGCAAGAAAGTTATAGAAAAACATCTACTTTGCTTTATTGACTACACTAAAGCCTTTGACTGTGTGTATCACAACAAACTGTGGAAAATTTTTAAAGAGATGGGATACCAGACCACCTGACCTACCTCCTGAGAAATCTGTATACAGGTCAAGAGGCAACAGTTAGAACTGGACATGAAAAAACAGACTGGTAACAAATCAGGAAAGGAGTACATCAAGGCTGTATATTGTCACCCTGCTTATTTAACTTACACGCAGCATACATCATGAGAAATTCCAGGCTGGATGAAGCATAAGCTGGAATCAAGATTTCTGGGAGAAATATCAATAACCTCAGATATGCAGATGACACTACCCTTATGGAAGAAAGCGAAGAAGAACTAAAAAGCCTCTTGATGAAAGTGAAAGAGGAGAGTGAAAAAGTTGGCTTAGAACTCAACATTCAGAAAACTGAGATCATGGCATCCATGATCTCACTTCATGGCAAATAGATGGGGAAACAATGAAAACAGTGAGAGATTTTATTTTCTTGGGTTCCAAAAATCACTACAGATGGTGACTGCAACCATGAAATTAAAAGATGCTTGCTCCTTGGAAGAAAAGCTATGATCAACCTAGACAGCACATTAAAAAGCAGAGACATTACTTTGTCTTCAAAGGTCTGTCTAGTCAAAGCCATGGCTTTTCCAGTAGTCATGTATGGATGTGAGAGTTGGACCATAAATAAAGCTGAATTGATGCTTTAGAGAAGAATTTTGAGAGTCCCTTAGACTGCAAAGAAATCCAACCAGTCCATCCTAAAAGAAATCAGTCCTGAATATTCATTGGAAGGACTGATGCTAAAGCTAAAACTCCAATACATTGGCCACCTGATGCAAAGAGCTGACTTGTTAGAAAAGATCCTGATGCTGGGAAAAATTGAAGGCAGGAGGACAAGAGGACTACAGAGGATGAGATGATTATATGGCATCACTGTCTCAATGGACACATGTTTGAGTGAACTCCGGAAGTTGGTGATGGACAGGGTGGCCTGGTGCTATAGTCCATGGGGTCACAGAGAGTCAGATACAACTGAGAGACTGAACTGAACTCAATATGTACCCCAATATAATCATGAGAGTCTAGTAAGTTTCAGATAGAGAGGAAAGTTTAGTGTGATGACATGATGATGGGTGCAAAAAATAGAGTGCTACATTTTGAAGATAGAGGAAGTGGCCACAAGCCAAGGATACAGATGGCTTCTAAAGGCTGAAAATTATCAGGAAAAGATTTTTTTCCTTCAGAGCCTCCAAGAAGTCAGAAGGAACCAGTCCATTTGACATCTTGATTTTATCCCAGAGAAACTAATTTTAAATGTCTGACCTCAAAACCTTCAGAAAAATAAGTGTTTTCTTAAGCTAACAAAATGGAGAAGGAAATGGAAACCCACTCTAGTATTCTTGCCTGGAGAAGCCCATGGACAGAGGAGCCCGGCAGGCTACAGTCCATTGGCTTGCAAAGAGTCAGACATGACTTAGCAACTAAACAACCACAACCAGGCCAACAAGAAGGGGCTAGCAATCCACTCCAGTATTCTTGTCTGGAGTATTCTATGGATAGAGTAAGAAGCCTGGTAGGCTTCAGTCCATGGGTCACAAAGTGTTGGATGACTAAGCAACTAACCCTCATTTTCAAGCCAATAAGTCTTCATGTCAATGTATGGCAAAACCAACCAATATAATATTGTAAAATAAAAAAAAATAAATTAAAAAGTTTTTCATTCTAGGCAAAAAAAAAAAAAGTCTTCCCAGATGGTTCATTGGTAAAGAATCCACATGACAGTGCGGGAGATGATGTGAGTTTGATCCCTGGGTCGGGAAGATCCCTTGGAAGAGAACATGGAAACCCACTCCAATATTCTTGCCTGGAGAATCCTATGGACAGAGAAGCTGGTGGATTACAGTCCATGGGGTCACAAAAGAGTTGGACACAACTCTGCAACTGAACAACAGCAAGCTAGCAAATTGGCATCAATTGTTTATAGCAGCAGTAGGAAACTAATACACTATGTCTTTCCAAAGTTCCTTCTGTCTAGAAGCCATTTGCTCTTTGCCTGATTAATTACTGATTATATCAGATTGACTCAGTCTATCCACATTCTTTCTGTTGGAAATCCTAAGTAGGAAGTTATCTGCTTGATTAGTTCCTTTATCATAGCACTTACCTAATTTCCTTTAAAGTTGTTCCTTAAGGCTCTGCCAACTTAAAATATGTATAATGCTCTGATGACAAAACAACAGTCTTACTCATATTTTTGGTTTTTTTAGCAACTAGAATAGAATTTGGAAAAGAGTTAACAGTAAATCTTTGTATATTTGATTTTCTTACACAAGATTTTCAAGAGTATTTTACAGCATATGCTATTTTTGAGAAAATTTTAATTAAAACTTTTAATCTAATGAGATTGGCATGTATACACTATTATATATAAAATAGATAAGTAATGAGAACCTAATGTACAGCACAGGAAATTCTATGTGGTGCTCTGTGGTGACCTAAATGGGAAGGGAATCCAAAAGAGAGGGAATATATGTATATATGTAGCTGATTCACTTTACTCTACAGCAGAAACTGACATAGCAATGTAAAGCAACTATATATTCCAACAAAAAAATAATAATAATCTTAAGAAAAACTTAAAGCCTAAAAACTTATAAGTTTAAGTTTGACTCTAAGTCAAAGAAGAAAATTTATTCATACATACATATATGCATATCTATCTATATTTACAAAAAGATATTCTAATTTTCATTGGCATCCAGTTTCATTAGATGATCTGGATGCTAGATGGCAAGTGGGAGAAATAATCCAGGATTGGTAGCCTCAATTTAACTGAGTATACTATTTGCTGTTCACCTGAAACTGTCACAATATTTTTAAGTGGCTATAATCCAATACAAAATGTTTTTGGTGTTAAAAAAATAAAAATAAAATAAAAGTTTAAGTGACTACACTAATGACCCCAAGAATTAGAAAAAACATTAGAACTGAAAAGATCAGATAATCCTAATCCTTCAAATATTGATATACATAAGTAAGATACTCCTGAATAAAAAATAATATTCTGAGTTTTATGCAGTGCCCATTGGTTCAATTATGTGCTTACTTGTTTTCATTCTGACGAGAAGAGATCACACTATTTGTTTACTAAATGATACTTTTAAAACTGAATAATGTAATTTTCCCTTCTCGCTTCAGTTCAGTTCAGTCACTCAGTCGTGTCCGACTCTTTGCGACCCCATGAATCAAAGCA
This sequence comes from Moschus berezovskii, assembly GCF_049115385.1. NCBI lineage: Eukaryota > Metazoa > Chordata > Mammalia > Artiodactyla > Moschidae > Moschus > Moschus berezovskii. The sequence continues at coordinate 85,516,645 of NC_142469.1, read as the reverse complement.
CGCCAGGCCTCCCTGTCCATCACCAACTCCCAGAGTTCCTCAAACCCACCTCCATTGAATTGGTGATGCCATCCAGCCATCTCATTCTCTGTCGTCCCTTTCTCCTCCTGCCCCCAATCCCTCCCAGCATCAGAGTCTTTTCCAGTGAGTCAACTCTTCGCATGAGGTGGCCAAAGGATTGGAGTTTCAGCTTTAACATCAGTCCTTCCAATGAACACCCAGGATTGATCTCCTTTAGAATGGACTGGTTGGATCTCCCTGCAGTCCAAGGGACTCTCAAGAGTCTTCTCCAGCACCACAGTTCAAAAGCATCAGTTCTTCGGCGATCAGCTTTCTTCACAGTCCAACTCTCACATCCACACATGACCACAGGAAAAACCATAGCCTTGACTAGACGGACCTTGGTTGGCAAAGTAATGTCTCTGTTCTTTAATATGCTATCTAGGTTGGTCATAACTTTCCTTCCAAGGAGTAAGCGTCTTTTAATTTCATGGCTGCAATCACCATCTGCAGTGATTTTGGAGCCCAAAAAAATAAAGTCTGACACTGTTTCCACTGTTTCCTCATCTATTTCCCATGAAGTGGTGGGACTAGATGCCATGATTTTATAGTTTTCTGAATGTTGAGCTTCAAGCCAACTTTTTCACTCCTGTCTTCCACTTTCATCAAGAGGCTTTTTAGTTCCTCTTCACTTTCTGCCATAAGGGTGGTGTCATCTGCGTATCTGAGGTTAATGATATTTCTCCCAGCAATCTTGATTCCAGCTTGTGCTTCTTCCAGCCCAGTGTTCCTCATGATGTACTCTGCATATAAGTTAAATAAGCTGGGTGACAATATATAGCATTGACGTACTCCTTTTCTATTTAGAACCAGTCTGCTGTTCCATGTCCAGTTCTAACTGTTGCTTCCTGACCTGCATAAAGGTTTCTCAAGAGGCAGGTCTGGTGGTCTGGTATTGCCATCTCTTTCAGAACTTTCTACAGTTTGTTGTGATACACACAGTCAAAGGTTTTGGCATAGTCAATAAAGCAGAAATAGATGTTTTTTGGAACTCTCTTGCTTTCTCCATGATCCAGCGGATGTTGGCAATTTGATCTCTGATTCCTCTGCCTTTTCTAAAACCAGCTTGAACATCTGAAAGTTCACAGTTCATGTATTGCTGAAGCCTGGCTTGGAGAATTTTGAGCATGACTTTACTAGCGTGTGAGATGAGTGCAATTGTGCAGTAGTTTGAGCATTCTTTGTCATTGCCTTTCTTTGGGATTGGAATGAAGACTGACCTTTTCCAGTCCTGTGGCCACTGCTGAGTTTTCCAAATTTTCTGGCATATTGAGTGCAGCACTTTCACAGCATCATCTTTCAGATTTTGAAATAGCTCAACTGGAATTCCATCACCTCCACTAGCTTTGTTCATAGTGATGCTTTCTAAGGTTCACTTGACTTCACATTCCAGGATATCTGGCTCTAGGTGATTGATCACACCATCGTGATTATCTGGGTCATGAAGATCTTTTTTGTATAGTTCTTCTGCCTATTCTTGCCACCTCTTCTTAATATCTTCTTCTTCTGTTCGGTCCATACCATTTCTGTCCTTTATCGAGCCCATCTTTGCATGAAATATTTCCTTGGTATCTCTTATTTTCTTGAAGAGATGTCTTGTTTTTCCTATTCTGTTGTTTTCCTCTATTTCTTTGCATTGATCGCTGAGGAAGGCTTTCTTATCTCTCCTTGCTATTCTTTGGAACTCTGCATTCAGATGCTTATATTTTTCCTTTTCTCCTTTGCTTTTTCCTTCTCTTCTTTTCACAGCTATTTGTAAGGCCTCCTCAGACAACCATTTTGCTTTTTTGCATTTCTTTTCCATGGGGATGGTCTTGATCCCTGTCTCATGTACAATGTCACAAACCTCTGTCCATATTTCATCAGGCACTCTATCTATTAGATTTAGTCCCTTAAATCTATTTCTCACTTCCACTGTATAATCATAGGGATTTGATTTAGGTCATATCTGAATGGTCTAGTGGTTTTCCCTACTTTCTTCAATTTAAGTCTGAATTTGCTTAGGAGTCAGGAAAACAACAATATGTTGAAAATGTAGTTTCTAAAAAATTTATAGCTTCAAGTTGATTCTATGTTTATTGACAGCTAAAATATTTCAGCCATTATCTCTGCTTTGTCTTTTATTGTTGTTGTGGATAGATCTTTCAGTTATGTACCTAGAGATCATATCAAGGAACCAAGTTTAAATTCTAAGAACATCAACTGATTAGAATAATCAAAAGTGAGTCAGGGAATATCTAAGGTAGATTTCAGTGGACATGGCATTGCCTCTGTTTCTGGGACTGATTTTGTGTCAGTTTTGTCAACCACGACATTATAATAAAGGAAAGCATCCAAAGAAGAGGAACAAAGGCTTGTCCAGTGACTATGGAGAAGGAAATGCCAACCCACTCCAGAATTCTTGCCTGGGAAATCGCATGGAAGGAGAAGCCTGGTGGGCTACAAAAGAGGTCACAAAAAGACCTCAGCCTGAGGTCACAAAAGAGTTTGATACAATATATCAACTAAATAATAATGTGACTATGCTTTGTGGGATTATTTTTCCCAAGGGACAGTAATATTGCAAAAATTAACTAAATATTTTGTATGGATACTAGTTAAATGAGTTTTGTAATTCAAATTATACTAAGCAGAGGCCTATAGCCACAAGTATTTATTGTTATTTGGCTGCATGATATTATTGCATTAAAACTGTTGTATTGCTGATGGTTAAGGATGCAAACACCAATTTAATGAAAAGTCTTCTTTGTAGTCATTGGGGTTTTCAGATTAACAAGCTCTCAAATAGTTTAAACACATGTTCAAGATGGCATGTTTATGAAAGCATTTTGCTTATTTGAATAATATTTGCAGGAGGTTTTGAGAATGTGGGAAGAGGTGCTAAGGGCACTATTTCCTATTTGCTTATCTGTGTATTGTCAAATAAATGTTTTTAGAGTTAAAAATTGTCATTTCGGCTCCAATTTTCACATATAAAGTGCTATACCTGTGTATCCTGCCCTAGAAGCTGCAAAGGCAGGCATCTATCTAGATAAAAATGTTTCAAAAGGTCACTTTCAGTACCATTTTAAATGCACAACATGGAAATTCCCATCATTGTTTGACCCATAATAAGCCGTTCTGTTTTGAGAAAAACATTATTATATCATAAATTAAAATGATGGAAATTAAAAACTGCATCAAGCACTGCAAAAGATTATCTTCTGATCTCTTAAGACTGTAGCCTAATTTAGGAGATTATATATCAACCTGTAGGTCTCTTCCACACTGAGATGCAGATGAGAAAGAGAGCACATATTTATTGAAGTCCCAGCCTTCAGCTTTTCCTGAGAATAGTAAGATGAAAAAGTGCATTTTATCTGAGCATGATGAACTATGGAGTACTGTGAGGAAGAGAGAGTGAAGGGTGAAGGCATGGGCTCTAAAGCCACTGCGGCCACTTGTCTTGAAGCACACATATCACAAAGGAGTTTACTTGGCAAACTTGTGTAAACATTTTGTGAAAAATCTACATATCTATCTGCTCATACTTCAGGGGGGAAACCAGAGAAGGTCTGATTCTACATCTACAATTATTTAGCCAAATTACAAAGTGATAAGCCCACTGTCTCTCCAGCTACTTTGTCTTCACCAAGGGATTTTCCAAGCACCATCAGATTAATGTGAAGAGAAGAATGCTGCTGCTGCTGCTGCTGTTTAGTTGCTTAGTCGTATCCACTCTTTGTTACCCTATGGACTGCAAGGTGTAGGGAATATGATATGCACAGACCTGTACTATAATAAACAGGGCTTCTTTGAAAAATAAGAATGACTTTCTCATCACTCCCAGGTGAAGGGCTGGGAGCAGTAAAAAGTACTTCTTGGAAAAACATCTTGAAAACAAGATGTTGAAGTACTGATGTGACTGATAGAAAACGATTAGTGACTGTGTAACTAGAGCCTTGAGGGAGTTGCTGGGAAAGGGTGTCACTAGCAGAAGGGCTAAACAGAGTCATGAAAGGCTTGAAGGTTTGACATTGAGGACTGTGCATTGACTATCTTTATTCCAGATCTGAGATTGTAATGAAGATATCTGTAGGGCATGTAGAAGGAAGTAGATATTAACAATAAAAGGCACGCAAGGATTAGGATCTGGGCTTTTGCCTACAAACGGCATCAGCCCCCTGAACCCCACCTTATTTCTGAGTCTTATTTTTCTTTATTCTTCTGCGGCACCGCTCCCTCAGGTCTGTTCGTTTTTTGGGCTGGTCCTGAAACAAGGCTCTTCTGTCCATGGGATTTCCCAGGCAAGAATAATGGAGTGGGTTGCCTTTTCCTACTCCAGGAGATCTTCCCAACCAAGGATTGAACTCGAGTGTCCTCAATTGACAGGCAGATTCTTTACCACTGCACTACCTAGAAAGCCCATCTGCTCCTAAATGTGGGAGAAGGTATTCAAGTTATAAGATGAAACTGATTAACTAGGTTTCATTTTTCCCTCCCCTCTAATGTTCCACTCACACTCCCCAGGTCTACCTTATTGAGTTTTCAGAATTTTTTGCTTCAGATTTTCTGCTGAGGTGAAGACACAGAGAAAATGAGATTGGCTCTAGACTTTCTGTTCCAAAACATTTTACTGAAGCCTATGACAGAGATTGTAGTTTTATAAAGTTCACTGTTTTAATATGCAAAAACAATGCTAGTTTGAAAATCATGCTGTTGAATTTATATGTGAAGACCATTCACAACATTCCTCTTCCATAATTTTAATCTATGTTATCTGCCCAAATGTCTCTTCATTTAATTCCTGATATTCCCGAGTAGCGTTAGTGGTAAAGTACCTGCCTGCCAATGCAGAGACATAAGAATCGCAGGTTCAGTCCCTGACTGGGGAAGACCCCTTGGAGGAGAGCAGGGCAACCCGCACCAGTATTCTTGCCTGGAGAATCCCCATGGGCAGAGGAACCTTGTGGGTTACAGTCCAGAGGGTAGCAAAGAGTCGGACACAACTGAAATGACCTAGCATGCACATTGGTCATTTTTGTTGCAATATTTTTCTTTGTCAAAGTTCCTAGCAGTTTGCTGATTTTATTTTGATCAACCAGTTTTTGGCTTCAAAGACCTTTGATTTCTTTTTGTTTATTTGTTTTATACTGCATTGATTTCTGATCTTTATTATTCTATTTCTTCTACTTGCTTTGCATATATTTTGATCTTATTTTCCTAACTTTTTAAAAGAGGAACTTAGATTATTGTTTTGAGATCCTAGTTCTTTTTGAATATAAACATTTAGTGCAGCCTGAGGCAGTTGTCGGAGAAGGCAATGGCAAGCCACTCCAGTACTCTTGCCTGGAAAATCCCATGGACAGAGGAGCCTGGTGGGCTGTAGTCCATGGGGTCGCTACTAGTCGGACACGACTGAGCGACTTCACTTTCACTTTTCACTTTCACACATTGGAGAAGGAAATGGCAACCCACTCCTGTGTTCTTGCCTGGAGAATCCTAGGGACGGCGGAGTCTGGTCGACTGCCATCTATGGGGTCACACAGAGTCGGACACGACTGAAGCGACTTAGCAGCAGCAGCAGCAGAGGCAGTTGTGGAGAAGGCAATGGCAAGCCACTCCAGTACTCTTGCCTAGAAAATCCCATGAATGGAGGAGCCTGGTAGGCTGCAGTCCGTGGAGTCGCTATGGTTCGGACACGACTGAGCGACTTCACTTTCACTTTTCACTTTCACACATTGGAGAAGGAAATGGCAACCCACTCCAGTGTTCTTGCCTGGAGAATCCCAGGGACGGGGGAGCCTGGTGGGCTTCCGTCTATGGGGTCACACAGAGTCGGACACGACTGAAGTGACTTAGCAGCAACAGCAGCAGAGGCAGTTGTAAAATAATGTAGCTTTTTACAACTGTGTATTCTATAGTATTTTTTCTTTTGATGAAATTTTAACTGTTAATGTTTTTGGCATTGTGCTTTGTACCATTTATTAAATAAAAATTTTAGAATAAAAAAAAAAAAAACATTTAGTGCTATGGATTTTCCTTTAAGTAAATGATCTTATTGAACTAGTCAGGACCTTCACTAAGATGTTGATATGGTACAAGGTGGTAATAATGCACATACTTGTTTATTTTAAAGGGAATGTATCTAATTTCAACATTAACAATGATGTGAGGCTTTTGGAGATAAGCTTTAGAAGCATAAAAACATTTATTAATCTAACAGTTTGCACCACATGTGGGTGTGGAATTTTGTCAACTGTACTTATTGTAGTTTTTATATCATTCTGTTTTTGTTTCTCCCTTAACTGGTAAATCTTGTTAATTATTCAATATATTTGTGGATTTTCTAAAATTAAACAATACTTATACAAACCTGACCATAATAACATATACTCATGCATTCTTATTTTTTTGGTTTTGCAATTTCCAGAATTTGATGGCTAATATTTTATTTATGACTTAGCATAAATGTACATGAGTAATTCTGTGTTGTAATTTTCCATTCTTGGACTGGCCTTGAATGGTTTTGGTGTCTTCATAGAATGGTTTGGAGAGTATTTGCTAGAGAAGTTTGTGTAACTTGGCTCTGAGATTCCTTCAAAATTGTTGGAATCTGTGTGTAAAATAGTTTTGATTTTTATTTTCTTTCTGGGAAAAGTTGTAAATTCAACTCAGTTTTTTCTATTTTTCTTCAGTTTTTAGTTAGCTATATTTTCTAGAGTTTGTCCACTAAATGAAAGTTTTCAAATTTATTGATATAAATTACTTTATTAACATTGCAATGATATCTAAATAATATACTTCATTTCACATGTTTTTGAACTTGATGAATAGGATCATACTGTTCCTTTCTTTAGAATCTTGCTCTTTTTGCTCAAAATTATATTTGTAAAGTTTATCCACATTGTTGTGTGACACAGCTCACTCATTTTTAATGCTGCATATTGTAAGAATATACTTTTATTTATCCATTTTACTGTGAAAAAAAAAAAACATTGCAATGAGTATTGTATCTATAATTTTCTTTTAATATCTAATAGAATTTATTAATCTCTCCCCAGCCAGTATTTCTCCTCTTTCTCATGAGTTTTTCAAAAATTCAATTTTAATATTCTTTGTTAAAAACTTAGCATTTTTGTTCTTTTTATAAAAAAAATTGAATTAATTTTTGTATCTGTGTCATCTTTCCTTTTTTACATTGGTTTTATTTGGTTCTTTTTCTAACATTTTAAGTTGAAACTTAGGTCACTTTTAGAAAAAAAAATATTTTTTCAAATACAATCATTTAAGATTAGAAGCAATTTATTGAAGAAATATTTTTGTGCAGTTCAGTTTTATACTTTGTGTTTTCACAAAAACTCAAAGTAAAATTTGTTCATTTTGATTTTGTCTTTACTTCATGGTTATCTATAAGTATGCTGTTAATTTTCAAACACATAAGAACTTTTCATGTCCAGTTTTATTGACATCCTACTTAATATTTTACTTGTTTCATTTGCTCATTTGTATGACTTTGTAAAATATGGGTTGTATCACCATGTAGGTCTAAAAACAATGTTTATTTTCAAATTGTTGGTTGCTGGATTCTCTATATTAGTATTGAATAGAATTCAACATATCTTTCAAGTCTTACATATCTTTGATAATTTTTGTCTTAGAACAATCATAAATAAGAGAAAAGCATTGAAATATAATAATATGATAATGCTTACTTTTCCCCCTGTTCAGTAATTCAATATAATTTGAGTCTATTTAATTACATGATGACTAGTTTAGTGATATTATGTGTACTAGTAAATCAAAATGTCATTATGTAGTAACTGGTACTATATTTTTCCACTTTGATTAGAATTTTCTTGATATATCTATTTTTTTCATTTAACTTTCCATAATTTAATTTTTTAATGTTTTAGGCCTCTATAAAATTGTATATACATGAATTTAAAATATCTGACAATCTCTGGCTTTAAATTAGTGACTTTAAACAATTTGCATTAATTTGCATTAATTGTAATAGTCAATTTATATTTTCTCTTATCTACTTTTTATTTTCCTTTGTGGATCTCATTTTCGCTCCTTTTTCCCCCCTATCGTGACTATTCAGGATTAATTTAGGGTAATTTTTTTATCCTCATTCAGAAATTTTGCAGTCTTATTTTCTAAGTTTAGTGAAAACTTTGAATATTATAATGAATATTTAACAACTAAAATGATTACCTTATGTATCTTTCTTAACAACATAAAGAAACTCAAACTTTTTTGACTACAGTTACTGGTCTCTAAATTTACATAGTTTTACATTCTTTATTGTAGTTCTCTTTTTTGTTTAACTCTGTAATATTAGGTATTAGTTCAATTATTATTTTATATGCTTTGTCTAGGTCTGTTTAAATGTTTGCCAATTTATTTTCTGAATATTTTCTTTTTCTGCCAGGATGTAATTTCTTCAGAGTTGTTTCATTTTTTGCTTTCTCATTGTTTTAAATATCCTCTTTTTGTTTTGGTATACTATCTTAACTAAAACGTTACTCAATCTAAATTTTCCTGTTAGGTGCATAATTAGTTTTCTCTATATATAAATATGTCTGGAAAGTTCTCAGAAATGAACTATTCAATTATTGCCTTTTTCTTCTTAATTCTATTTCCTCCTTGAAAGAGCCCAAATAAATAATAAAATGTTTCAGTTCACCTTGTATATATCTTATCATCTTTTTCCTATTTCCTAAACCCTTGTTACTGTCCTATGTTCTGAATATTTTCTCTAGCATTATTTCCTCCTCAGCTAAAGTCAGTTTGTCTTTATCTCATTTATTAAGGTTTTATTTTTATTTCAAATCTGTATATTTTTATCATCCTATGGTTTGTTTTAAATCTGCCTGATCAATTGCTTAATGATACCCACTTCCGTTGATTAAATAATTCACTCATTTATTTCATCTAAACATTTAATCCATGATTGGGTCATATTTCTAAGCTAGTGACTTTATTTTCTAAATGTTCTTGAAAGTTTAAATCTATTCTGTTTCTGATATATCTCACTCAAGGTGGCTTTTTTCCTATATACATAGAGATCGTCATTTATAAAATGTTTTGAATTTTGGAAGGTCTGAAAGTATAAACTGAAGTTATTTTTCTACAGAGGGTGGCTGAGTTGGGGTTGGTAATAGGCATAGAATATGTTATCAGTGTCCTTCAGAGTCTTAGGCTTACTGTGGAAATTGTTATCAATTCTTGCTCATCAGGTTGATGCTGATATTGACATTTGCTTTCAGAGTGACCAACATATTGCATTTGCCTAAAGTTATCTATTGGTGTCAATTCATAGGTTTTGTTTGTTCTGGAACAGTGTTATCTATTACGTCTTATAGACCCAGAAGTGTACTAAAGTAGAATGCATTCTGCTTTATATATTTGTAAATAAATACTCTCTGGATCACTAGTTGGCCATATTCCCAGGGCAAAGAGATATACACACACCCACACACACATAGGCACACACGAAAGAAAGAGGAAGTTATACTGCATTGTGGCTTCAGGGAATTTTCACCTTTTACTCTTTCTCTTCACAATGATCTAAACCCCCAGACTTCCCCCTTTCCCCACCAGGCACACACACACCCCTCACCTCCCAGGACATTGCATAGTCCTTACCCATACTTTCAGATCTCTCTCACTGCGCTAGATTAGGTCCCACTATTGTACGTTCTCATTGTAACTTTTTCTCCATAGCATGCAAAACTGTAATTAGATAAATGACATGAACAAAGGAGCTCTTTCATCTCTTTAACATCATCATATCCTTAGCAACACAGCTCCTATCCTCATTAATATTACTAACTAAATAAGTTAAAGGAAGTGGACAAAGAATTATAACTTATAACAATTAGTAGAGGTGGCATTTCCATAAATACTGAATTTGAGCTCATTCAAATTAGATGAATCTACTGAATTTGAAGTCTTTTCACTACTAAAAGTACAAAGCACATGTAAGTTTCAAAATGACTTGGAAGCCAATGTTATTTAAAATCTAATTTTGACTAGCTAAACAGCAATTGAAACTGAGAATTCAGTTATAAAAGACAATATTAAGGTTATTCTGTAAAATATTCAGACGGTCTATATCCTACTACAAACACTCCTTGAATATATCTCCTAGAGAAATAGATACCTGATTTGTATAGATTTAATAAATAACAGACATAAATAGTTACTATAAATAATAACATTGATTATCCTGTGTAATCAAACCCTTCACCTGCTGAGATATGCAGTGCATTTATGCAGATCAGCTGTATGCCTTTCATCCATGAAATTATAGAATGTATAATGTGATGGGCCATGATATATTCAGTGTAATTGCTTATTTATAAAAAGAGCTATCAACAGCCCACTTTAAATAAATTCAGAAATCACCGTAGGGCATTTAGAAATGAATATTTTATATGACATTTTAAAAAGATTATGAACATTTCTTTGAACAGTAAAATTAATGGCTGTTTGGCTGTTTAAACTCATCCAATGTAGATTCAGAATAATGGCATATAAACTGTAATTACTGTATTTGTGTTTTAATTAGGAATAACCATTTACCTTGCTAGCAATGTAAATCTTTTACCTAAAATATCAATAAAGGGAAAACAAATTAATGTGTTAAATATCCTCATGGATCTTTTGAAAGCAAAGTATGTTTAATAGTAACTATCTGTATGCTTATCTATCTACCTACCTACTCACACATCTATACTTTATCACATTGTTTTAAGTAAATTTCCCATAAATATATCAAACATTCTGAACCTTAAACGTAATATTTAAAAACCTAACACTATTAACATAATCAGAAACAACGCACATTTTCTGTCTATAATCTTTAGTATAAATGAATTTTACAGGAGTCTCAGCTGCATTACAAAGTTAGAATTTACATTAAATCCTCATATTTCCAAACTCAAGGTGAAAGAAGGTCAAGAATAATGATCTTGGAGTCCAGAATTAACTAAAGAATATTACTGAATCATTCACAATAGTCATTGTCCTAGCAGAGAAGAAAGGGCACACTAAAATTTGTGAAATACTGGAGGATAGAAATAATTGTTTTTATAAAACAATTCATCAAAAATTGATTAAAAATCCTCAGAGGGCAACTAAGTTATCTACATATTCCTTTTTATTCTTTGAGCAAAAATTATTCTCAGTGCATTCTTTTGTACATGTGTTTTTCCCATGTTGACATTAGAAATCATTAAGATGATGACAGATGTCTTTAAATATATCTTAAAATCATAGACATATTTACTCTAAACGTGATTATCTGGTGAAGTATCAAGTTTACATTGTCAAGATAGGCTCAGAAGAACAACTTGTAAAAAAATGATCAATTTCATACTATTTATTCTATTAATATTATTTATTACTATAATTACATATTACTTTAAAACTAATACTGAAGATAAAGGATGAAGACAAAGTGAATAGGAACTTTAAAACATATGGAATTAACATTAACTTTGTGAGAATCCAGAAATAAGGTGAGAGGCAATGGCATCTATTTGCATGAGATATTTGACTTCTTTTTCATAAGAAATGCAACTGTTGAATTGTAGAATTGTAGGAAGTACAAGCTCTAGGACAGTTAAACTTGTCTATCTAAGAATTCCATGAACATGAGTGAGTATCAAACCAATTAAAAGTAAGTACCTATAGTTGATTTACTTAATTTTGCAGCAGAAACTAACACAACCTTTTAAAGCAGTTATACTAAAATTAAAAAAAAAAAGACTTCCCTGGTGGCTCAGACGGTAAAAGCTTCTGCCTACAATGCAGGAGACCTGGATTCGATCCCTGGGTCAGGAAGATCCCCTGGAGAAGGAAATGGCAACCCACTCCAGTACTCTTGCCTGGAAAATCCTATGGACAGAGGGGCCTGGTAGGCTACAGTCCATGGGGTTGCAAAGAGTTGGACACGACTGAGCAACTTCAATTTCACTTTCACTTAAAAAAAAACAAAGGGGGGCGAGTACATATAGACACAAGGATTCTGAAACATGTGTAGGTATTAACTGCCAAGCAGGAGATATGGGTTTGATCCCTGGGTCCAGAAGATACCCTAGAGAGAAGGAAATGGCAACCCAATCTGGTATTCTTGCCTGGGAAATCCCATGGACAGAGGAGAATGGTGGGCTACAGGCCATGTGGTCACAAAGAGTTCAATATGACTTCAGTTCAGTTCAGTTCAGTTCAGTCACTCAGTCGTGTCCGACTCTTTGCGACCCCATGAATCAAAGCACACCAGGCCTCCCTGTCCATCACTAACTCCCGGGGTTCACTCAAACTCATGTTCATTGATCGGTGATGCCATCCAGCCATCTCATTCTCTGTTGTCCCCGTCTCCTCCCACCCCCAATTCTTCCTAACATCAGACTCTTTTCCAGTGAGTCAACTCTTCGCATGAGGTGGCCAAAGTATTGGAGTTTAGGCTTCAGCATCTATCCTTCCAGTGAACACCCAGGATTGATCTCCTTTAGAATGGACTGGTTGGATCTCCTTGCAGCCCAAGGGACTCTCAAGAGTCCTCCAGCACCACAGTTCAAAAGCATCAGTTCTTCGGTGATTAGCTTTCTTCACAGTCCAACTCTCACATCCATACATGACCATGGGTAAAACCATAGCCTTGACTAGACAGACCTTTGTTGGCAAAGTAATGTCTCTGCCTTTTAATATGCTGTCTAGGCTGGTCATAACTTTCCTTCCAAGGAGTAAGCGTCTTTTAATTTCCTGGCTGCAATCAGCATCTGCAGTGATTTTGGAGCCCCAAAAAACAAAGTCTGACACTGTTTCCACTGTTTCCCCATCTATTTCCCATGAAGTGATGGGACCAGATGCCATGATCTTTGTTTTCTGAGTGTTGATCTTCAAACCAAACTTTTCACTCTCCTCTTTCACTTTCATCAAGAGGCTTTTGAGTTCCTCTTCACTTTCTGCCATAAGGGTGGTGGCATCTGCATATCTGAGGTTATTGATATTTCTCCCGGAAATCTTGATTCCAGCTTGTGCTTCTTACAGCCCAGAGTTCCTCATGATGTACTCTGCATATAAGTTAAATAAGCAGGGTGACAATATACAACCTTGACGTACTCCTTTTCCTATTTGGAACCAGTCTGTTGTTCCATGTACAGTTCTGACTGTTGCTTCCTGACCTGCATACAGGTTTCTCAAGAGGCAAGTCAGGTGGTCTGGGATTCCCATGTCTTTCAGAATGTTCCACAGTTTATTGTGATCCACACAGTCAAAGGCTTTGGCATAGTCAATGAAGCAGAAATAGATGTTTCTCTGGAACTCTCTTGCTTTCTCCATGATCCAGCAGATGTTGGTAATTTGATCTCTGGTGCCTCTGCCTTTTCTAAAACCTGCTTGAACATCTGGAAGTTCATGGTTCACATACTGCTGAAGCCTAGCTTGGAGAATTTTGAGCATGACTTTACTAGTGTGTGAGATGAGCGCAATTGTGCAGTAGTTTGAGCATTCTTTGGCATTGCCTTTCTTTGGGACTGGAATGAAGACTGACCTTTTCCAGTCCTGTGGTCACTGCTGAGTTTTCCCAATTTGCTGGCATATTGAGTGCAGCACTTTCACAGCATCATTTCTCAGGATTTGAAATAGCTCAATTGGAATTCCATCACCTCCACTAGCTTTTAGCTACTCAAAAATAACAGCAATAATTTAAACTAGTTTCTCTAGAAAGCAGTGAACAGTGAAAGTCTCAAGTTCTTTGATCATACAGAGGCTTACAGGAATTCCAAAACCTGGAGATACTAAGGAGTGAATGCTTGGATGTACTTGTCTCAGTGTCCTCTGTCGCCGTTCACATACCATGCAAGATTATTTGACTAATTTGGAACTAGATCTGTCCATAAGTGGGAAGGAAAGAAGAAAAAACAGACATCTTCTCCTTCAAATTGAACCCTTAATATTTGTTTCAATTTGACACCTCTTTTCCTCTAACAATTAAATTCAAATAGTAAAGAAGACCAGAATAGAAATTGACTTCAAATTATTAAAAATAGATAAAAATCAGAGTGAGCCTATCAATTTCATTTTCTCTATGTGCATTCTAAAAACCATTAAACACTTTCTATTTTCAATCCATTAATTTATATAGCTGCTGCTTCTGCTAAGTCACTTCAGTCATATCCAACTCTGTGGGACCCCATAGATGGCAGCCCACCAGGCTCTCCTGTCCCGGGGATTCTCCATCCAAGAACACTGGAGTGGGCTGCCATTTCCTTTTCCAATGCACGAAAGTGAAAAGTGAAAGTGAAGTCGTTCAGTCATGTCCAATTCTTAGCGACCCCATGGACTGAAGCCTACCAGGCTCCTCTGTCTGTGGGATTTTCCTGGCAAGAATACTGGAGTAGGATGCCATTTCCTTCCACAATTTATATAGCAGTGCAATATTGATTTTATGATATTACATGTTAACATACTCTCAAATATTACAGAACTGAGTACAAAGTAAAGAGATATATAAAAACGGAATGTTGATCCTTTTATATTGCAAACATACAGAACATGTTTCTCATTATATACTTGTGAATTATGTTTAATTTCTGTGTGTTCACATGTCCTATAGGACAATAGTAAATAAAGAAGTTTTTCATGAGTGTAGGAACACTTTCCATGGTTATATACCCAGGCTCAGTGCAGAAAAATTAAGCAAAATTTATCTCCCAGTTTCTCCTAGAAGGAATTTGACTACATACTTCCCTAGCTGCTGCCTGAGGGTCTGACTTCCTGACTGAATCCTCCCCAAAATAAATGGTTCTTGGAATATCCTCAACTACAGGGAACCACTAGTAACAAAGATGATGGCTTGGTCAATCACAAAGTTTTGGGAAACATGGATGAAAATGGAAGGAATTATGTGAGGTGAAATAAACCAGATAGAGAAAGACCAACACTGCATGGTGTTATTTACATGTAGAATCTAATAAATAAAGTCAAACTCATATAAATAGCACATAAAATGGTGGTTGCCAGTGGTTGGGAAGTGTGGAAAATAGAAAAAGGTTGGTAAAAGGGTCCAATTTTTCAGTTATATGATGAATGAGATCTGAGGATCTAGTGTATCTCCTGATAACTGTAGTTGATAATACCATAGTTGATAATACTGTAGGTGATAATAACTGATATCTGCCGAGAGTAGAGCTTAAGTGCTCTCTCTCTCACACACACAGATTAAATATGAGACGCGTTAATTAACTGTGACAAATCTTCCACAATGTGTACATATATCATCTCTCTTCACATTATGTACTTTTAAACATATTGCAATTTTATTTGTCCATTGTACCTCAATATAGAATTTTCATATTTTTTCTTTCCTGTTGATAAAAGGGAAATTTTCTGTGAAAAACTAAAGAACAGTACATATGGACTTCAAGGTTACATCAGGAAGGTTGAAAATGTCATATGACCAACCAACCGGGCTCCTCCATCCATGGGATTCTCCAGTGAAGAATAATGGAGTGGGTTGCCATTTCCTTCTCCAGGGGATCTTCCTGACCCAGGGATCGAACCCAGGTCTCCCACATTGCAAGCAGACGTTTTAACCTCTGAGCCACCAGGGAAGGCCAAAGAACAGTACATATGAACTTCAAGGTTATATCAGGAAGGTTGAAAATGTCATATGACCAACCAACATGGAAAAATAATTTTTAATTTTGCATGTTTTACCATAATGTATTCACAACATTTGTTTCCTATTTTAATATGCACTTTAATTTCCTGTTTCTTTGTGCCTGGATGGAGGTGGTGGTGCGGCGAATAAAGCGACATATGAAATAATATATTGTGGAATGAAAATTTATTTAACTCCTATTCACACACACAAACAGTATTTGAAATCTAATACATATTTTTCAAGTAAGAGTAGCTTTTATTTTTTTTAATTTTTAATTTTATTGGAGGCTAATTATTTTACAATATTATATTGGTTGGTTTTGCCATACATTGACATGAATCCGCCCCAGGTGTACATGAGTTCGCCCTCCCAAACCCCCCTCCCACCTCCCTCCTCCCCTTATCCTCACTCTGAGTCATCCCCGCATAGCAGCCCCGAGCATCCTGTAACATGCATCGACCCTGAACTGGCAATGCATTTCACATATGAAAATATATATGTTTCAATGCCATTCTCCCAAGCCATCCCACCCTCACCCTCCCCCACAGAGTCCCAAAGACTGTTCTATACATCTGTGTCTCTCTTGCTGTCTCGTATACAGGGTTATCATTTCCATCTTTATAAATTTCATATATATGCGTTAGTATACTGTATCAGTGTTTTTCTTTCTGGCTTACTTCACTCTGTATAATAGGCTCTAGTTTCATCCACCTCATTAGAACTGGTTCAAATGCATTCTTTTCAATGGCTGAGTAATACTCCATTGTGTATATGTACCAAAGCTTTCTTATCCATTCGTCTGCAGAGGGACATCTAAGTTACTTCCATGTCCTGGCTATTATAAACAGTGCTGCAATGAACATTAGTACATGTGTCTCTTTCAATTCTGGTTCCTCGGTGTGTATGCCCAGGATTGCTGGATCATATGGCAGTTCTATTTCCAGTTTTTTGAGGAATCTCCACACTGTTCTCCATAGTGGCTGTACTAGTTTGCATTCCCACCAACAGTGTAAGAGGGTTCCCTTCTCTCCACACTCTCTCCAGCATTTATTGCATGTAGACATTTGGATAGCAGCCATTCTGACTGGTGTGAAATGGTATCTCATTGTGGTTTTGATTTGCATTTCTCTGATTATGAGGGATGTTGAGCATTTTTTCATGTATTTGTTAGCCATCTGTAGGTCTTCTTTGGAGAAATGTCTGTTTAGTTCTTTGGCCCAATTTTTGATTGGGTCATTTATTTTTCTGGAATTGAACTGCAGGAGCTGCTTGTATATTTTGGAGATTAATCCTTTATCAGTTGCTTCATTTGCTATTATTTTCTCCCATTCTGAAGGCTGTCTTTTCACCTTGCTTATAGTTTCCTTTGCTGTGCAGAAGCTTTTGATTTTAATTAGGTCCCATTTGTTTATTTTTGCTTTTATTTCCAATATTCTGGGAGGTGGGTCTTGGAGGATCATGCTGTGATTTATGTCAGAGAGTGTTTTGCCTACCTTCTCCTCTAGGAGTTTTATAGTTTCTGGTCTTACATTTAACTGTCTAATCCATTTTGAGTTTATTTTGGTGTATGGTGTTAGGAATTGTTCTAGTTTCATTCTAATACAAGTGGCTGACCAGTTTTCCCAGCACCACTTGTTAAAGAGACTGTCTTTTCTCCATTTTATATTCTTGCCTCCTTTGTCAAAGATATGGTGTCCATAGGTGTGTGGGTTTATCTCTGGGTTTTCTATTTTGTTCCATTGATCTATATTTCTGTCTTTATGCCAGTACCATACTGTCCTGATGACTGTGGCTTTGTAGTAGAGCCTGAAGTCCGGCAGGTTGATTCCTCCAGTTCCATTTTTCTTCCTCAAGATTGCTTTGGCTATTCGAGGTTTTTTGTATTTCCATACAAATTGTGAGATTATTTGTTCTAGTTCTATGAAAAATATCGTTGGTAGCTTGATAGGGATTGCATTGAATGTATAAATTACTTTGGGTAGTATACTCATTTTGACAATATTTATTCTTCCAATCTACAAACACAGTATATTTCTCCATCTATTAGTGTCCTCTTTGATTACTTTCACTAGTGTTTTATAGTTTTCTATGTACAAGTCTTTTGTTTCCTTAGGTAGATATATTCCTAAATATTTAATTCTTTTCGTTGCAACAGTGAATGGAATAGTTTCCTTAATTTCTCTTTCTCTTTTCTCATTATTAGTGTATAGGAATGCAAGGGATTTCAGTGT
This sequence comes from Moschus berezovskii, assembly GCF_049115385.1. Lineage (NCBI taxonomy): Eukaryota > Metazoa > Chordata > Mammalia > Artiodactyla > Moschidae > Moschus > Moschus berezovskii. The sequence continues at coordinate 85,498,693 of NC_142469.1, read as the reverse complement.
GTTGATTTTATATCCTGCAACTTTACTGTATTCATTGATTAGCTCTAGTAGTTTTCTGGTAGAGTCTTTAGGGTTTTCTGTGTAGAGGATCATGTCATCAGTAAATAGTGAAAGTTTTACTTCTTCTTTTCCAATTTGTATTCCTTTTATGTCTTTTTCTGCTCTGATTGCTGTAGCCAAAACTTCTAGAACTAGTTGAATAGTAGTGGTGAGAGTGGGCACCCTTGTCTTGTTCTTGACTTTAGGGGAAATGCTTTCAGTTTTTCACCGTTGAGGATAATGTTTGCTGTGGGTTTGTCATATATATCTTTAATTATGTTGAGATATGTCCCTTCTATTCCCACGTTCTGGAGGGTTTTTATCATAAATGGATGTTGAATTTTGTCGAAGGCTTTATCTGCATCTATTGAGATAATCATATGATTTTTATTTTTCAGTTTGTTAATGTGGTGTATTACGTGGATTGATTTGTGGATATTGAAGAATACTTGCATTCCTGGGATAAAGCCTACTTGGTCATGATGTATGATCTTCTTAATGTGTTGTTGGATTCTGATTGCTAGAATTTTGTTAAGGATTTTTGCAGCTATGTTCATCAGTGATATTGGCCTGTAGTTTTCTTTTTTTGTGGGGTCTTTACCAGGTTTTGGGATTAGTGTGATGGTGGCCTCATAGAATGAGTTTGGAAGTTTCCCTTCCTCAGCAATTTTCTGGAAGAGTTTGAGTAGAATAGGTGTTAGCTCTTCTCTAAATTTTTGGTAGAATTCAACTGTGAAGCCATCTGGACCTGGGCTTTTGTTTGCTGGAAGATTTCTGATTACAGCCTCTAGTTCCATGCTTGTGATGGGTCTGTTCAGATTTTCTATTTCTTCCTGGTTCAGTTTTGGAAAGGTCAGACTTTATTTTTTGGGGGCTCCAAATTCACTGCAGATGCTGATTGCAGCCAGGAAATTAAAAGACGCTTACTCCTCAGAAGGAAAGTTATGAACAACCTTGATAGTATATTAAAAAGCAGAGACATTACTTTGCCAACAAAGGTCCATCTAGTCAAGGCTATGGTTTTTCCCATGGTCATGTATGGATGTGAGAGTTGGACTGTGAAGAAAGCTGATCGCCGATGAATTGATGCTTTTGAACTGTGGTGCTAGAGAAGACTCTTGAGAGTCCCTTGGACTGCACGGAGATCCAACCAGTCCATTCTAAAGTAGATCAATCCTGGCTGTTCATTGGAAGGACTGATGCTAAAGCTGAAACTGAAATAGTTTGGCCACCTCATGTGACGAGCTGACTCACTGGAAAAGACTCTGATGCTAGGAAAGGTTGGGGGCGGGAAGAGACGGGGACGACCGAGAATGAGATGGCTGGATGGCATCACCGATTCTGTGGACATGAGTTTGAGTGTACTCCGGGAGTTGGTGATGGACAGGGCAGCCTGGCGTGCTGTGATTCATGGGGTCGCGGAGAGTCAGACATGACTGAGCGACTGAAATGAACTGAACTGAACTTTTCTAGGAATTTGTCCATTTCTTCCAGGTTATTCATTTTATTGCCATACAATTGCTGATAGTATTCTCCAATAATCCTTTGTATTTCTGTGTTGTCGGTTGTGATCTCTCCATTTTCATTTCTAATTCTATTGATTTGGTTCTTCTCCCTTTGTTTCTTGATGAGTCTGGCTAGTGGTTTGTCAATTTTATTTACCTTCTCAAAGAACCAGCTTTTGGCTTTGTTGATTTTTGCTATGGTTTCATTTCTTTTGCATTTATCTCTGCCCTAATTTTTACGATTTCTTTCCTTCTACTAACCCTGCGGGGTCTTCATTTCTTCCTTTTCTAGTTTCTTTAGATGTAGAGTTAGGTTATTTAGTTGACTTTTTTTTTGTTTCTTGATTTGTGCCTGTATTGCTATGAACTTCCCCCTTAGCACTGCTTTTACAGTGTCCCAGACGTTTTGGGTTGTTGTGTTTTCATTTTCATTCATTTCTATGCATATTTTGATTTCTCTTTTGATTTCTTCTATGATTTGTTCATTATTCAGCAGCGTGTTGTTCAGCCTCCATATGTTGGCATTTTTAATGGTTTTTCTCGTAATTGAGATCTAATCTTCTTGCATTGTGGTCAGAAAAGATGCTTGGAATGATTTCAATTTTTTTGAATTTACCGAGGCTAGATTTATGGCCCAGGATGTAATCTATCCTGGAAAATGTTCCATGTGCGCTTGAGAAAAAGGTGAAATTCATTGTTTTGGGGTGAAATGTCCTATAGACATCTATTAGGTCTAACTGGTCTATTGTATCATTTAAAGTTTGTGTTTCCTTGTTAATTTTCTGTTTAGTTGACCCATCCATAGGTGTAAGTGGGGTATTAAAATCTCCCACTATTATTGTGTTGTTGTTAATTTCCCCTTTCATACTTGTTAGTAATTGTCTTACATATTGCAGTGCTCCTATGTTGGATGCATAATTATTTATAATTTTTATATCTTCTTCTTGGAGCTTTTAACCTGTGATTTACACTAATTTTTGGGCGGGGGTTGACATAAATACTACAGCCATCAGAGAATTAAATAAAATATGACCATTTTTCCCAAAGTATTTTTTATAATGTTTTAAAAACAGCAGAAATGAGAACACCTTGCTTTTGGCTAAGTGAAAATGATTTTAAACTTCTGGCTTTCAGAAACTGTGAGAGAATAACTTTTTATTGCTCATTTAAGCCACCAGTTTATAGTGTTTGTTAGAATAGCCACAAGAAACTAACTCACTAGTTATTATCACTCACAAACCTTTGTATAGGACTTCCTTATGGTACAGTGGTTAGGACTCCATGCTTCCACTGCAAGGGGCATGAGTTCCATCCCTGGTGAGGGAACTAAGATTCCACATGCTATGCAGTGCAACCAAAATTAAAACAAACAAACAAAATTTCTGGACAAATTTAGGTTGATCAAGAACTCACTACTTTAAAATTTGAATCCAAAAATATACTGTATGTATTCATTCCTTTAATACAGTATCAGGCATTCACCTTTTGATGAAGTATTGAAACTAGTAGTTCTTGTTCTAAAGCCCGAGAAAATCAATGAAGATTTCAGACCTCAAGTAAGACATCAACCAGACAAGACAAATTCAAAATAGCTCACCTTGTATTAATGGGGGAAAAGTATATTTAGTTTCCCAAAGCAATTTCAAAATGAGAAAAAAATATAACACTTAAACATAGATGTGTGAATGCACTCTTTCTGCTTCTAAGTCTGGGGGGATTTTTAAAATTCCAAATCATGCATTTAAAAATGTGAACTTTATAAAAATATAAATTTAAGTTATAAACATTTATATTACACAGTTTATGCATTGTTTTATATTATATTTAGTACATTTTGTGTAATATATTAAAATAATTTTGCCATCATTTAGAAAGTTGTAACTTTTTTCTACTTTTAGTATTAGGCTGATTTTTAAGGTTTTCTTGAAAAGGAAATGAAAACCTCAATTTTCACAACTGGCAAGAATGTATTTACTTGAACTCATTTATCTTCCTTATGAGGAATATCTGTCCTTGGATATTTTAAAATATGTCAACAGCAAGGACTTGTAGAAAAAAACACTATATGAAGTGTGTGAAAGTCTGAGTTTATAGTTCTAGTTTTAATACTGTTTACATGCAAACCAGGAAACCTCAGTCTTTTGGAATTTCTGCTTGATATCTATAATACACAGAAACCTCTTTATCTACTTGTTGGATTATTATAAAGATCAAGTAGAATAATATGTAAATAATTTTAAAAACTGTATTAGAGTCTACAAAATAATTAGGAGAAAATATCAGTGTACTTATATACTTGATAATTATCTCTCAAAAATTATTATGTAATACAATGAAAATTAGAGATACCAAGGGAACATTTCATATAAGGATGGGCACAATAAAGGACAGAAAAGGCAAGGACCTAACAGAAGCTGAATATATTAAGAAGAGATAGCAAGAATACACAGAAGAACTATACAAAAAGATCTTAATCACCCAGATAACCACAATGATGGGAGTACTCATCTAAAGCCAGACATTCTGGGGTGTGAAGTCAAATAGGCCTCAGGAAGCATCACTATTGCAGGTGATGGAATTCCCAGGTGAACTATTTCAAATCCTAAAAGATACTGCTGGGAAAGTTCTGCATTCAATATACCGGCGAATTTGGAAAACTCAACAGTGGCCACAGACCTGGTAAAGGGCAGTTTTCATTCCCGTCCCAAAGAAGGGCAATGCCAAAGAATGTTCCAACTACCAAGGTCATACTCAAAATCCTGCAACCTAAGTTTCAATAGTATGTGAACCAAGAATTTCCAGATGTTCAAGCTGGATTTAGAAAAGACAGAGAAACAAGAGATCAAATTGTGAATATCCATTGACTCATAGAAAAAGCAAGGTCCAGTAAAACATCTGCTCCGTTGCCTATGCGATAGCCTTTGACTGTGTGGATCACAGAAAATGTGGAAAATTCTGAAAGAGATGGGAATACCAGACCACCTTACCTGCCTCTTGAGAAATCTGTATGCAGGTCAAAAGTAACAGTTAGAACTGGACATGGAAAAATGGACTGGTTCAAAATTGGAAAGGTGTACAGCAAGGCTGTATATTGTCACCCTGCTTATTTAACTTACATGCAGAGTACATCATGCGAAATGCCAGGCTGGATGAAGTACAAGCTGAAATCAAGTTTGCCAGGAGAAATATCAATAAGCTCACATATGCAGATGACACCACCCTTGTGGCAGAAAGCAAAGAGGAACTAAAGAACCTTTTGATGAAGGTGAAAAGAGAGAGTGAAAAGTTGGATTAAAACTCAACATTCAAAAAACGAAGATCATGACATCCAGTCCCATCACTTCATGGCTAATAGATGGGAAAACAATGCAAACTGTGACAGGCTTTACTTTCTTGGGCTCCAAAATCACTACAAATGGTGACTGCAGCCATGAAATTAAAAGAAGGAGAGCTATGACAAACTAAAACAGCATATTAAAAAGTGTAGATGTTACTTTGCCAGCAAAGGTCCATATAGTCAAAGCTATGGTTTTTCCTGTAGTCATGTGTGAATGTGAGATTTGGGCCATAAAGAAGGCTGAGTGCCAAGGAATTGATGCTTTTGAACTGTGGTTTTGGAGAAGACTCTTGAGAGCCTCTTGCCCTGCAAGGAAATCAAACCAGTCAATCCTAAAGGAAATCAACCTTGAGTATTCACAGCAAGGCCTGATGCTGAAACTGAGGTTCCAATACTTTGGCTACCTCATGCGAATAGCCAACTCCTTACTGAAGGCAGGAGAGAAGGGGACGCCAGAGAATGAGGTGGTTGGATGGCATCACCAACTCAATGGACATGAGTTTGAGCAAGCTCCAGGAAATTGTGAAGAACAGGGAAGCCCAACATGCTGCAGTCCATGGGGTCACAAAGAGTCGGAGAGGATTGAGCAACTGAACAACAGAAACAGCAGAGACAATGACTATCTGACACTATAAAACAGCACATTATGGCACATTTAATTTTTTAAAATAGATCTCTTTATTTGCATGGAATTATGCTACTACTGGGGGAAAACATTACAGCATGCTATTGTTAACTTCTACTTGAACAATCTAAGAAACTTACATTGAGGTAAACAAAACTCATTTTGCTGCCCTTCCATCATATATGATATTGGTGCCATCTATTTCAATTTAATGTATGTAGGACCATATGAGATACATTATTATTATTGTTTTATGTTTCCAAATTTCATTTGGATTTACCTTCCTTTTGAACACTAGTTTTCTTTTTGTTCAGAGTGTTAATAAAATGAGTAAAAAGTATCCACAAGTTAATAAGATAGTTTTCTTTCTAACACATTTTTGTTTTGTTTTTAATCTAAAAAAAAAAGATATATTTACTCAACCTTCTTCATTAGCATATCTTCTTGGGTATAGAATTTTACATGGTAGTTTTTTTTTTTTTTTCAGTATACGGACACTATTCATTCACTAGTATCTAGCTTCCACTGTTGATGTATTAAACAGAAAATCAAACTGACCTTTGAATAAAATTTGTATTTCTTTTCCTCAGCACTTTCAATGTATTTCTATCTTGTTTTTTTGTAATTTGACAATGATATTTCTAGTTGTAGTTTTCTTTCTTTCTTGGAATGCTTAGGCCCATTGAATGTATAAATTGCTATCTTCTTAAAAGCCTGAACATTGTCACTTTAATTCCATATATGCAAGATCCTGTGAGATATGTTACTATTAGGGTTCTATAATAATAAGAAGCCAAAGTTGAACGGTTCTATGAAGACCTACAAGAACTTTTAGAACTAACACCCAAAAAAGATATCTTTTTCATTATAGGGGACTGGAATGCAAAAGTAGGAAGTCAAGAAACACCTGGAATAACAGACAAATTTGGCCTTGGAGCACAGAATGAAGCAGGGCAAAGGCTAATAGAGTTTTGCCAAGAGAATGCACTGGTCATAGCAAACACCCACTTTCAACAACACAAGCGAAGACTCTACACATGGACATCACCAAACGACCAACACTGAAATCAGATTGATTATGTTCTTTGCAGCCAAAGATGGAGAAGCTCTATACAGTTAGCAAAAACAAGACCAGGAGCTGACTGTGGTTCAGATCATAATCTCCTTATTGCCAAATTCAGACTTAAATTGAAGAAAGGGAAAACCACTAGACCATTCAGATATGACCTCAATCAAATTCCTTATGATTATACAGTGGAAGTGACAAATAGATTTAAGGGACTAGATCAGATAGATAGAGTGCCTGATGAACTCTGGACGGAGGTTCGTGACATTGTACAGGAGACAGGGATCAAGACCATCCCCATGGAAAAGGAATGCAAAAAAGCAAAATGATTGTCTGGGGAGGCCTTACAAATAGCTGTGAAAAGAAGAGAAGGAAAAATCAAAGGAGAAAAGGAAAGATATATGCATCTGAATGCAGAGTTCCAAAGAACAGCAAGGAGAGATAAGAAAGCCTTCCTCAGTGATTATTGCAAAGAAATAGAGGAAAACAACAGAATAGGAAAAACAAGACATCTCTTCAAGAAAATTAGAGATACCAAGGGAATATTTCATGCAAAGATGGGCTCGATAAAGGACAGAAATTGTATGGGGCTAACAGAAGCAAAAGATATTAAGAAGAGGTGGCAAGAATACATAGAAGAATTGTACAAAAAAGATCTTCATGAATCAGATAATCACGATGGTGTGATCATTCACCTAAAGCCAGACGTCTTGGAATGTGAAGTCAAGTGGGCCTTAGAAAGCATCACTATGAACAAAGCTAGTGGTGGTGATGGAATTCCAATTGAGCTATTTCAAATCCTGAAAGATGATGCTGTGAAAGTGCTGCACTCAATATGCCAGCAAATTGGGAAAATTCAGCAGTGGCCACAGGACTGGAAAAGGTCAGTCTTCATTCCAATCCCAAAGAAAGGCAGTGCCAAAGAATGCTCAAACTACTGCACAATTACACTCATCTCACACGCTAGTAAAGTCATGCTCAAAATTCTCCAAGCCAGGCTCCAGCAATATGTAAACTGTGAACTTCCAGATGTTCAAGCAGGTTTTAGAAAAGGCAGAGGCACCAGAGATCAAATAGCCAACATCCCCTGGATCATGGAGAAAGCAAGAGAGTTCCAGAAAAACATCTATTTCTGCTTCATTGACTATGCCAAAGCCTTTGACTGTGTGGATCACAATCAACTGTGGAACATTCTGAAAGAGATGGGAATACCAGACCACCTGACCAGCCTTTTGAGAAACCTGTATGCAGGTCAGGAAGCAACAGTTAGAACTGGACATGGAACAACAGACTGGTTCCAAATAGGAAAAGGGGTACATCAAGGCTGTATATTGTCACCCTGCTTATTTAACTTATATGAAGAGTACATCATGAGAAACGCTGGGCTGGAAGAAGCACAAGCTGGAGTCAAGATTGCCGGGAGAAATATCAATAACTTCAGATATGCAGATGACACCACCCTATGGCAGAAAGTGAAGAGGAACTCAAAAGCCTCTTGATGAAAGTGAAAGAGGAGAGTGACAAAGTTGGCTTAAAATTCAACATTCAGAAAACTAAGATCATGGCATCTGGTCCCATCACTTCATGGGAAATAGATGGGGAAACAGTGGAAACAGTGTCAGACTTTATTTTTGGGGGTTCAAAAATCACTGCAGATGGTGATTGAAGCCATGAAATTAAAAGACGCTTACTCCTTGGAAGGAAAGTTTTGACCAACCTAGACAGCATATTAAAAAGCAGAGACATTACTTTGTCAAGAAAGGTCCATCTAGTCAAGGTTATGGTTTTTCCCGTGGTCATGTATGGATGTGAGAGTTGGATTGTGAAGAAAGCTGATCACCGAGGAATTGATGCTTTTGAACTGTGGTGCTGGAGAAGATTCTTGAGAGTCCCTTGGACTGCAAGGAAATCCAACCAGTCCATTCTAAAGGAGATCAGTCCTGAGTGTTTTTTGGAAGACTGATGCTAAAGCTGAAACTCCAATACTTTGGCCACCTCATGCAAAAAGTTGACTCATTGGAAAAGACTGATGCTGGTAGGGATGGGGGACTGGAGGAGATGGAAACAACAGAGGATGAGATGGCTGGATGGCATCACTGACTTGATGGACATGAGTTTGAGTGAACTCTGGGAGTTGGTGATGGACAGGGAGGCCTGGCGTGCTGCTGTTCATGGAGTCGCAAAGAGTTGGACACGACTCAGCGACTGAACTGAACTGAACACCATACACAAAGATAAGCTCAAAATGGATTAAAGACCTAAATGTAAGACAAGAAACTATAAAACCCTTAGGAAAAACATAGATAGAACACTCCATGACATAAATCAAAGCTGGATACCCTATGACCCACCTCCTAGAGTAATGGAAATAAAAACAAAAGTAAACAAGTGGGACCTGATTAAACTTAAAAGCTTTTGCACAGCAAAGGACTCTATAAGCAAGGTGAAAAGACAACCCTCAGAATGGGAGAAAATGATAGCAAATGTAACAACCGACAAAGAACTAATATCCAAAATATACAAGCAGCTCATACAGCTCAAATCCAGAAAAACAAACAACCCTATCAAAAAGTGGGAAAAAGAGTTAAAGAGACATTTCTCCAGAGAAGTCATAAAGATGGCTAACAAACACATGAAAAGATGCTCAACATCCCTCATTTTGTAGCAAATCAAAACTACAGTGAGATATCACCTCACACTGATCAGAATGGCCATCATCAAAGTCTACAAACAATAAATGCTGGAGAGGATGTGAAGAAGGAAGGCTCTTGCACTGTTCGTGGGAATGTAAGTTGATACAGCCACTATGGAAGATGTTATGGAGATTCCTTAAAAACCTAGGAATAAAACCATCATATGACCCAGTAATCCCACTCCTAGGCATATACTCTGAGGAAATCAAAGTTGAAAAAGATACATGTATCTCATTGTTCCCTGCAGCACTATTTACCAAAGCTAGGATATGGAAGTAACATAGATGTCCATTGACAGATGAATGTATAAAGAAATTGTGGTACATACACATGATGGAATATTACTCAGCCATAAAAAGGAATGCATTATAATCAGTTCTAATGAGGTGGATGAACCTAGAGCCTATTATACAGAGTGAAGTAAATCAGAAAGAAAAAGAAAATATTGTGTTCTAACGCATATATATGGAATCTAGAAAAATTGTACTGAAGAATTTATTTACAGGGCAGTAGTGGAGAAACTGGAGAAGGCAATGGCAACCCACTCTAGTACTCTTGCCTGGAAAATCCCATGGACGGAGGAGCCTGGTGGGCTGCAGTCCATGGGGTCATTAAGAGTCAGATACAACTGAGCGACTTCACTTTCACTTTTCACTCTCATGCATTGGAGAAGGAAACGGCAACCCACTCCAGTGTTCTTGCCTGGAGAATCCCAGGGACGGCGGAGCCTGGTGGGCTACCGTCTTTGGGGTCGCACAGAGTCGGACATGATTGAAGCAATTTAGCAGCAGCAGCAGCAGCAGTGGAGAAACAGACTTAGAGAATAGACTTATGGACATGGGGAAAGGGGAGGAGAGGTTGAGATGTGTGGAGAGAGTAACATGGAAACTTATATTACCATATGTAAAATAGATAGCCAACAGGAATTTGCTATATGTCTCAGGAAACTCAAACAGGGGCTCTGTATCAACCTAGAGGTGTGGGATGGGGAGGGAGATGGGAGGGAGGTTCAAAAGGGAGGGGATATATGTATACCTATGGCTGATTCATTTTGAGGTTTGACAGAAAACAACACAATTCTGTAAAGCAATTATCCTTCAGTTAGAAAATAAATAAATTTTTTAAAAAAGTCATCCAACAAGCAAGTATGAAACAGACATTTTCAGCCCAATTTCAAATGAAATGTTCTTGATCTGTTTGTTGGGTGTTTTTTCTTTGCATTGTTCACATACTGTGCTAATTTCTTGACAACTTATTCTGTCACACAATCTCCTCCATACAATCTCCTTCAGTAAGAAGAACAACCATGAAGCCAGGTGTTATTTCCATTTTGTAAATGAGGGACTGAATTCTAGAAAACTTAGTTATCTTACTCAAATTCACTTTACCACAACTGTTCTAAAAAATAAATAAAAACAGGAAAATGAAAAACAGTGTCTACAACCTGCTTCTCAACACTTTGATTAGATTTTTGTGGCCTTACTTTCTGTTTGGCAAGTGCTAAACATGTATAAAGTCAAATACTTTGGGTCAGCTCAAATTATTTGAAAAAATAGACCATACCTTTTCAATATTTTTAAATGAATGAATGGAGTTGAATTGACATAAGTAAATCCATATTTCTACCTTCTGTCCCTCAAAAGGAAACCCTCTGTTTCTCTGTCCTATATATTCTTTGTACAAGGATAAAAAAAAATAAAAGGAAACTCAGTAATTTTATAATTTTATTTCTTTATATTTTTGGCTCTGCTGGGTCTTTATTGCTGTTAGGGCTTTTCTCTAGTTGTGGTGAGCAGGGGGCTACTCTTTAATTATGCTACATGGACTTCTCATTGCGATGGCTTCTTATTGTGGACCATGGACTTCAGGCATGAGAGCTTCAGTAGTTGCAGCTCCTGGGCTCTAGAGCAGAGGCTCAATAGTTATGGCACATGAGCTTAGTTGCTTTGTGGTGGATGGGATCCTGCTGGACCAAGGATCAAACCCATGTCTACTGAATTGGCAAGCAGATTCTTTACCACTAAACCACCAGGGAAGACCTGAAACTCGGTAATTTTAGAATGAAATGTTTTTGTTAACTATGGGTACACACTTTCCAGGCTTTTACCAGAAGTTAAATAAATATGTAATTGGATAGTTTTGTATTCCTAATGTCTAACAAGATGTTGTAGATTGTCCTTAAAGGTTTATTGGCTTGATTCAATGTCAATAGAAGGCTAAAAGGAGATGCCAATGCGTAGAAAAACACAAATACATGTAAGGAAGACATGTGTATGCATATGATAATAGTTTCCACATACTGTAAATACCAAGCTTCCCAGGTGGTGCTAGCGGTAAAGAACTGGCCTGCCAGTGCAGGAGACATTGGAGACAAGGATTCAATGCCGGAGACATTGGAGACAGGGGTTCAATATTCTTGCCTGGAGAATCTCATGGACAGAGGAGTCTGGTGGGCTAAAGTCCATAGGGTTGCAAAAAGTCAGACACAACTGAAGCAATTCGGCATGCACACACTGTGAATACCATACAGAAAGCTGCTTGTACTAAATGCAAACTGATGCTAATCTCACCATCACCACCACTCTTTCTTATTTTCAACTCAGTCAAGCAGCTTTAAAAGGCAAGAGGAGCTTTGCAGCTCCCAGGGAGGAAGCATCTAGTCACAACTTGCTAGCATAGTGGTCTAACTACACTGAGCTTCTGACAAACTCCAGACGGTTCCCGCACCAATCAAGCATTTGGTGGGGGAGTGGGAGTAAAAGCTAAATGATCTGCATCAGCCTCTGGGCTCCCTTGCTGTGGCCCCGAGCACACTGTAGAATTCAGATAGTTCCTTCTTCTCCCCTTATATAGACAGTGGCACAGTTTCAAAAATAGCCTGTGCTTTTTTAGGTCTTTAAAGACATCATCAATCATTGTCTTCTATGGTAACGCTTCAATTACCCAGGAGGAAAAAAAACCAAAACAGTAGCCATGGAAGTGATATCCTGATGTGCTGAAAATCCCAGCGAAAAAAGGGCACTGTTTGCATATTAGCCATGTAAGCAACATAAGAACTGTGATGAACTATTAATAAGCCTCTCTTGTGCTTTCTAAGTGTTCTGGAAATGTGCCACCTGACAGGCTAGATCTTTATAGGATTACCTTAATGGTTTGTCACTTTCTGCCTTGCTTTCCACCCTTCTGCCTTTTTCATATTGAACAGTATTGTACTGAGTATGCTGTGTGGCCATACAAGCCTAGTGTTTCTCCATGATAAACACCCCTATTTTAGGCACTTAACAGCTCATCCATGTTAAATGACAGGCAGCAAAAATGAAGCGGTAGAGTCATCACCCTCTTTACACATCTCGCCCATTTCTTACTGCAGGGTGGTTTCAAATTGGCCACTCCCAGGTGATCACCCGGAATAATAAATGCCCAGGGGCACAGCCCCTTCCTCTCCACACTATTTGTATTTCTGGGAAAGGAGCACATGCTCATCATGATGTCAGCTTGGAGATGCGTACAGGTGCAGCTTATTTGAGAGCACCTTCTGTGAGGCCAAGGGGTTCCAACATGAGTTAGGAAAAAACGCCATAGGACAGAAAATGTTTTTAACACACTGAGGTTCCTGTGTGACCCATTTCTGCTGCAAAGAAATGTATGGACATTTATTATTAAAACAAGTTCTTTTTCTATAGCTTCTTATGCAAGCAAAAAAAAAATATTCAGTGTCTATGGAAAAAGGTTAATGGAGGTTTTGAATATTTAATGAATACAGAATATTAAGAGGGCAGATTTCATCTATTACTACTTTTATTGATACATTCGTGCAGACCCACAGAATATACACGGTGGCATTATTTGCAATATGAAAGGTTTCCCATTGCCATGACTTGTAATTAGAGTTTTCAGATTATTACCTGTGACTGCTTTATGAGAAGTACACCAATTCCCTTGACACATTTGAGGGACCTACTGCCTGCACCACTGACTTTATGAAGGTTCACAATATGTGAATATCATGGGATTTAAACTTGTTTTATATTCCAGGCAAAACCCTCATATATACACCACCACAAAATCACATCAGATTGCTCTTTACTCCTGAACACACACACACCCAGTATTTATAACACTTCAGGGGTTCCTTTTCAATTGTTTTAATTTGCCTCAAGGGGTAGATAATGGGATAAAGAGCTTTTCACTGCTCAATCACATGTTATGAACCTAGCTTGAGTCTTTAATGACCACTAATGCTGACTTTGAAAACTTTGTTGTCTGCAATCCATTTTTTTCTTTGAACTCCTAGTGTTTTAAACAACATATTTTTTGAATAATATGTTTTTCATGGTAATAACATGTTGAATTTAATGATTGGCTACAAAATTGGATAGTGATGATTCACTCTATTTTAGACCTTTATGATTTATCTTCTTCAAATTGTAAAATTAGAGAAAGATTTAATTCACATCATGTAGCATGCATATCATGGAGATCAATTGACTAGACAAAGCTAACCACAGCTCAGTATCTAGTCAAACACCAAGTACTATGAACAAGCTTCAGTTCAGTTCAGTTCAGTCACTCAGTCATGACCGACTCTTTGCGACCCCATGAATCACAGCACGCCAGGCCTCCCTGTCCATCACCAACTCCCGGAGTTCACTTAAACGCATGTCCATCGAGTCGGTGATGCCATCCAGCCATCTCATTCTCTGTCGTCCCCTTCTCCTCCAGTCCCCAATCCTTTCCAGCATCAGAGTCTTTTCCAGTGAACAAGCTTAGTTCACTACTAAAAATTAAAGTACTAAAAGTCTCTGCTAAACACTAAAATATCTTTGAATAACATTCAAAAAAGTCAGTACGAGTTTATCGGGAGACTGCTACACTAGTTTATGATCACATAGCTTTAATATAACAGTCAAAATGGATTTCAGATAACAGAAATTGATGCAGATATGGATATATAGAGACATATGATTAAGAGGCAGAAATACACTTTTCTTAACTGACTTTGAGATGGATAAACCAAGATCTTGTGGGAGAAAAAGATTCCATCAACAATTAAATATTATAGAAATAGCAACTGTTTAAGAGTCCATCATCTACTACAAGGACTTCTCTGATGGTTCAGATAGTAAAGAATCTGCCTGCAATGTGGGAGACCAGGGTTTGACCCTTGGGTTGGGAAGATCTCCTGGAGAAGGGAATGGCTACCCACTCCAGTATTCTTGCCTGGGAAACCCAGTGGACACAGGGACCTGGCAGGCTACAGTCCACGGGGTCGTAAAGAATCAGACATGACTGAGAGACTAACACTTTCACTTTCATCTATTACAGAATATATCTCAGTGATTTCTGTTAGATTCACAGGTCTCCCCTTACATCATCAAGAAAAATACTTTTAGACTGAGTTGACAGAGGAAATGAGAAGAGAAAAATTTTGTACTTATGGTCCCTCCATAAGAAACAGAGACTTATTAATATCAACCTGAAGCTTGAAAAATGTTGCCAAACCTTTGTCAAATAGATCTGCCTCTGAAAAGTGACATTTTGTGAATCTCATGGTCCACATACCACATTCTATCTCACTCAGCACTGACCTGTCAATGGACAAGAAAGATTTAGGTGGAAGATTAAACTGGGAGCAAAAAAGGAAGGACATTTAAAATAAGATTCTAGAGAGAGGTAAAAGTGGAAGATGATATACCAATAAATAAATAAAAATTAAAGTCTATGTGTTACATAATTAGATCAGGAACTGGAAGAGAATTCGTAAGGGGCAGAAAGTGGTAAAGAGTTGTGAATCAATGCTGCTGTTATTTGTCTCGTGAGTCTCTGGCATGAAAACTGGATCTTCATCAAAGTAAGACCTACTTCACTTTGTTACAATATGGAATTAAAAGTCATCACAAACATTCAGTCACTAAATAATGGGGCATTCATCCTAGACAGAGGTTGATAGGAATGTGACTTAGTAGAAATGGCCAAGGCAGGGAGATGAGAAAAAGAGCAATCATAGATCCTGAAACCACTGTAAAAATGTGTGAGTGAATTTAGCAGTAGCCAATTCATGTATAAAGGCCAATTCACAGAAAAAAAAAGATAATTTTTAGACTTTTAGACATTGGTGGACTCTTCAGTACTGGAATGTATTTTAACTTTACTTTGACAGATGAGTAATTTTGAAATGTGTAAAATCATGAAAGATTTGATCAAAGCAGCATGGCTTTATGTAAATAAATAAATGAATACACACATACACACATATAAACACACACGCTTCATCTCTAATCAACACCACTCTTTCTAGAATTTTTTCCCTTCCTACTACAAATTGTCCAAAGTTGAAAAAACATAAATTTATGCAAGCATATGTATTTTCTTCTAGTTTCTAGCTGGTAGGTTTGTTGGTTTAAATGGAAGGAAAGGTCTTGACAGATCTTTTCCTCAAGATCATTTCTAGATAATAGTCATGGATTAATTTTTAACTGTCAATGTCTCTGCAAATCGTTATAAAATAAAAATTTCCTTACAATTAGAAAAAGAGCAACCTCACTCTCATTCCAATTTTATGAGGACACTGCTTTTCCATTTAAGCTTTTGCCCTCAGTGCCAGGCATCCAGGGACACTTACAAAAATGTTTAGGGTTGATATATATAGTACTGTGTCAACAGGCCCCTCAGAGGTCAAGAAAGTTATGATAATGGTTTTCCCAGGGTTAGTTCTTGTACTTAATGTCCATCAGTGAATAGATTATATTTTATTTCTTGGGATTTATGGCTTAGTTTATGGTGGATTGTTTTCTGAGTTATCCTTTGATCATAAGGTAGATTAGATTTGTTTTCTAGTTTCAAATATTATCCATCTGTTGCATGACACAGATTACTTTAATTCATATGTCACTTTTATTCAAAAACTCGATGTCCTTTTATAAACTGTGCCATTAGCAAATTAGTTATTTAAGAACATATTAAGTTTCTTTTTGAAAATGGAACATGATCACTATCCACACCATTTGACCAAATATCCTTTCTTTTTGTTCTTACCCTAACCCTTAACATTTATGAGGGCAAAAGTGTAAGTAGATACCTAGTATATCATAGTATCTAAATACAATTCTTTTTTTATACAGTAGTTACTGGAATTAGTAAAGACACTGGTATTTTTTAAATTTGAGTATATTTTCTAATGTTTCCTTTTACAAGAAATCAGTTTAAAATAACAGAGAAGGCAATGGAAAGCCACTCCAGTACTCTTGCCTAGAAAATCCCGTGGATGGAGGAGCCTGGTAGGCTGCAGTCCGTGGGGTCGCTAAGGGTCGGACACGACTGAGCGACTTCACTTTCACTTTTCACTTTCACACAATGGAGAAGGAAATGGCAACCCACTCCAGTGTTCTTGCCTGGAGAATCCCAGGGACGGGGGAGTCTGGTGGGCTTCCGTCTATGGGGTCACACAGAGTTGGACACGACTGAAGTGACTTAGCAGCAGCAGCAGTTTAAAATAAAGGTGAAGGAAGACCTGGAATGTAAGCACATGAAACAAGAAAACGGATTCATGTCAATGTATGGCAAAAACCAATCAATATAATATTGTAAAATAATTAGCCTCCAATTAAAAAAAATAAAATAAAATTTTATTTTGTTGAGTTTTTTAGAAATTAAATATAAAAGAAATATTTACCTAATTTGAGATACACAGATGTGAATTATCCAGAAAGGAAAGGACATTATATACATTCTAGTTTATATTCTTGTTTGTTCGGAAATAGTTCTTTTAGTCTTTCTTATTCTCCTGGACTCTTTGTTAAATACTTACTATACATGTTTTACGGGTCAACTCTCCATCCTACCCTCTGCCAGTGGAGGCTCTAAGAAATGTTTTCCAACTAAAATTGATTTGTCTTGAACTTTTTAACAGTTGTAAGTGTTTTTTCTTAATATCTCAGTTTCCTAAAACCACTTATACAGTACAAGATAACTCAACGATTCTAACTTATCAAAGAAAGTACAGACTTTCCCAGTATATTTTTGGTGCCCAACAGTGTACATACTTCAGTTTTTTTTTTTTTAAAGCAATCTATGCCTGACACGTGTGGGGCTTCCCTAGTGGCTCAGTGGTAAAGAATCTGCTTTCAGTGTAAGAGCTGCAGGAGAACCTGGTTCAACTGTTGGATCAGGAAGATCCCCCTGGCAAGGGGATGTCAACCTACTTCAATATTCTTTCCTGGAGAATCCCATGAACAGAGAAGCCTAGCCGGCTATGTCCCTAGGGTTGCAAAGAGTCAGACATGACTGAAGTGACTTAACACACACCATGCATAAATGACATTTAGTAAGTTTTTTAAGGGCTTCTCTGGTGGCTTAGAACGTAAAGATCTGCCTGCAAAGCCAGAGACCTGGGTTCGATCCCTGAGTTGGAAAGATACCCTGGAGGAGGGCATGGCAACTCACTCCAGTATTCTTTCCTGGAGAATCCCCATGGACAGAGGAGCCTGGCAGGCTACAGTTTATGGGGTTGTAAAGAGTTGGACATGACTGAATGACTAAGCACAGCACAATTTTCTTAAGCAGTATACTTGAGTAACTGACCTACCACATTCTATAACAATATTTATTTATATTATTTTTCTATATTTACCATATAAAATATATTTACTATATTAAATACCACGTGTCTGTTCAATCACTTAGTTGTGTCCAATTCTTTGTTACCCCATGGACTGTAGCCCACCAGGCTCCTGGGTTCATGGGATTTTCCAGGGGCAAGAATACTGGAGTGGGTTGCCAATTCCTTCACCAGGATTAAAAGGCCATACTTCATAATGTTTAACCCCTAGGTAAGAAATGAAGTTATCAGAAACACAATTGGTTGGGTTGGTTGTAGCAAAATAAAAATAATACATTCTAATAAATTTTGAGCTCTTGTCATCTTTATTATATAAATAAATTGCTTGAAACTATAGCTCATGTTCATTTATTCTTTTGTTTAATTTAAGTTGTTAGACACAGCAAATTCTAAATTTCTGTTACAGTAGTCCATCCTTATCTACAGTTTTGTTTTCCATGGTTCCAGCTACCATAGACAAACATGGTCCAAAAAACATTCTGTGGAAAATGCCAACAATAAGCAATTCATAAGTTTTAAATTGAAAGCCATTCTGAGTTGCATGATGAAGTCTCTCACTTTCCTCCTCAGTCCTACCAGAGATCCACAACCATCAACATCATCAACTCCTGACATACTCCAACCATCCACATGACCATGGTTTGATGATCCAAGATCACTTAAAGCAGATGATCCTTCTAAGGACCATCAGGTCAGTATCATCTTAACACTATGTCACAGTGCCTGTGGCATTCACCACACTTCATCTCAGTATGTAAACATTTGGTCATCTCACCTCATCACAAGAAGGGTGGGTAGAGTACAAAAAAATACTTGGAGAAAAAGTGAGAGAGACCACATTCACACAACTTTCAATACAGTATATTGCCATAATTGTTCTATTTGGTTACTAGTGATAGTTTCTAATCCTTAGTATGTTCAGTTTATAAAATGAACTTTATTATTGGTATATATGTATAGGAAAGGACAAGTTTATATAGGATTTCGTACTATCCAAGTTTTCAGGAATCAACTGGGGGTCTTGGAATGTATCTTCCTTGGATAAAGGGTGACTACATGTATTGGAATAATTGTCTATTCATTGTTTTAAATCGTGGGATATATCTCGAATGTGTGTGTGTTAGTTGCTTCAGTTCAGTTCAGTTCAGTTGCTCAGTTGTGTCCGACTCTTTGGGACCCCATGAATCACAGCACGCCAGTCCTCCCTGTCCATCACCAACTCCCGGAGTTCACTCAAACTCATGTCCATCGAGTCGGTGATGCCATCCAGCCATCTCATTCTCTGTTGTCCCTGTCTCCTCCCACCCCCAATCCCTCCTAGCATAAGAGTCTTTTCCAGTGAGTCAACTCGTCGCATGAGTTGGCCAAAGTATTGGAATTTCAGCAATAGCATCAGTCCTTCCAATGAACACCCAGGATTGATCTCCTTTAGAATGGACTGGTTGGATCTCCTTGCAGTCCAAGGGACTCTCAAGAGTCTTCTCCAGCACCACAGTTCAAAAGCATCAATTCTTCGGTGATCAGCTTAGTCGCTTAGTCATGTCCAACTCTTTGCAACCCCCTGGACTGTAGAACACCAGACTCCTCTCTCCATGGGATTCTCCAGGTAAGAATACTGGAGGGGGTTGCCATTTTCTTCTCCAGAGGATCTTCCTGACCTAGGGATCAAACCTAGGTCTCCTGCATTGCAGGCAGAGACTTTACCATCTGAGCTATAGGAAGTCTCAATAAAGAGGCAATCTCATTTTTTACACTGTCCCCTGGAATCTGTGATATTTGGAATTCTAAGAAATACATCCCAAACTGATTGAGAGTTTATTTTTCTTCTTAACAGAGTACGTTAATTTGCATATACATACAAATCAGTCACCTCTATAGAGAAGTTACTAAGAATCTCAATATCAGAAAATAAAACTATACACTTAAATTGACATTTGTTTCCATATGCCCTAATCAATTGAAAAGTTACCTAACTCAAATGTTTCTTTCTCTAGAATTTAAAAATAAACTGAAAGGACATAATTTAAAGGACTGTCTCCAACCTGGATGGAAGGACTTTTTTCAGAAGAAACTACACTACTACACCAGGATGAGAAGACAACGACATCAGAGGTAGACAGCTTGCCCAAGATGCTGGACCTGATTCATATGATCATTTATAATGTTTTCTTGACTTCTTAGCCCTCTGCATATAAATCAAATGCTTTTCTACCATAGGCCTGATCCTATGCTAGTTTTAGAAATTAATCCAATTGTTGGGTTTGTAGAGATGTAAAAGCTCATTCTGCTTATACAAAAACTCTGTTAGACTTGTGCCATCCTAATGTCCTTAAACCATGGCAACAGTCTGCTTCTAAATTGGAAAATTAAAAACAATAGCTGGAAATCAGAGTCGGGGCTAGGGGAAATCCAAGATGGCTGCTTGGCTTTTCCCAGCTCCCTGACAAACCTCATTTTTCATTTGATGCGTTAAAGCCTCCCTGGCTACAGGGCCTCCATAATGAAAAATCACAGAATATTAAGTTTTGTAAATTGTTAAATTAAGTTTCTAGTTTTGTTAATGTCTAGTGTTTACTAAGACTCACTGCTGAGACAGTTCCTTGTTACGTGATACTGCTAAAAGATTTAGTTAAGTTATTAAAAAGGACACTCTAGGTTAGTTTCTAAGGCTTATCTCAGTAACCAATCTTCAGATAAAGGTCAGATGCTCCGTAATGTACAACCAGGAGATTAACACCAGACTAACGAATGAAGTCATGTGACTTGGGGTATACCAGGCTTTATCTAATGAAAGTTCTTGACTTATAATTCTTATTTTACTAATAACTGCTAGCTATGGCTATATTATTTTCTATGTCAGTTGTTTCACTGAGCCTGTGATATAATGCTGAACTGACAGTTCCATATGAGATCAATAATTGTATGGGAAAAAGCAAGAGGAAATATTTTCCTGGACCAGGAGGCTAGTAAGACAGTGGTCCAGAGACTTTTGCTACTTGTAAGGCCTGGTCCAATTTTAGCACACTGAGTGGCCCATCATTTCCCTAGACCTGGGAATGAGCCTTCCCAGCATCGTGGGACACAATGGCCATGAAATGGTGTCACATGGTCAGACATGTGGTTATGAATAGACCCTGCTGACTGGAAGTTGGTACTTGCCAGCTGCCTCTACAAAGATTACATCATAACCATCACAAGCTGCTGACCTTCAACACCCCCTGAAAGAAGTTCAGGGTGAAAATCAGGAATGAGGCACTCTGCTCTGAAAAAAAAAAAAAAAACTGGCAGAACAGGCCTTCGGATAGTTAGATCTTTTCAGAAAAAGGTTTTATGAGTTCCAATTCTTGCATCTTCTCATAACTATAAAAACACTGATGTCATTAATGGTGAAATCTGCTTTTGCTATTAAAATTTTTTTTTTTACAAGTAAAAGTCAAAATAGAGTAGCTATGGTTCAGACATCCTGGGAAATAACTATTGCCTAGATATCCTGAAAAATGATATTATGGGTGTGATTTCAGATTAGACCCTGTGACCTAATGTAGAACTTAATGCTCCTGTAATGCATTTTTGCTTCTGTATTTTGCTTGCTGCTCGTAAAACCAAAGTTACTCCATTTTAAGATAAGGTTGTTTTTAAGTAAAGATTCCTAAAATTGTTTTTGAAAAAATAAATAAAATGAATAACCAACAAGGATCTACCTTAAAAAATAAATAAATAAATAAACTGAATGTACTTTGTTGTTTGTCAAGTAGGCTACCACCAATAATTCTGATAAAATTTTACTTATCAGAACACTGAAACGATTGAGAATATAGTTGTGTTTATTAGTTTTAATCCTCTAAATGTATCCACTGAACATAAAATTAAATGGACGATGATAAAGGGACTGGCTGATTATTTTTAAATTTGTAATCAGGAAAAAAAAAACCGCAAAAGACTAACTAATCAGTTTAAATGCACTGTGCAAGATGGTACCCATTTCCTGATTTAAATCAATTAACAAAGTTAGATCAGGTAATAGAACATTTTAATATTTTTGTACTTATTTAATGTTATGTGCTTATTATATTTTGTTTTTGACAAAAGAATATAAAATCTCAGTACTCGAATTTTATAAGCTCATCTCAATACTAAGCAATACTTAAGAGTAGGTTTCTATGGTACAGCTGAAAATGAGAAAGCTGATTTTAAATTTTCACAGTGATACAGCTAGACAAAGGTCCTGCTTAAAGTGATATTGGCTAAGACACTGGTGCTTATAAATATGAGGAACATTTTTGTTTCTTATTGGTATTTTAAAAAATCCCATATTTAGGAATTTTCAAAGCAGTCTGTATAAATTCTAAACTATTTGAGTCTATCTAATAGGAAATTTAAAAATATGAATAGCTTCCAATATTGATATTACCACAGTCTCAGTGTGTATCCAAGATATCCCAGAAGTTGGTTCACTAAAGTAGTATTAGAATTCTTTTGAAAACCTCAAACCACGGAGTGGTTTTGGGCTTTCTTGGAATTTTGATTGCTTTGGGAGAAGAAAAAAAAATGTAAAACTTAGAGCCCATGAGAATCTGTCTCAGTCTGTATTCATCTCAGGACAGTAGACAAGTTCTAACAGAGACTTCTAGCATATCAGATTCGTCTAATTGCTCATTAATTTGGAAAGTGCCTTTAATAAATATATTCTCAATATTATTAAAGTAAATGGCCTTAATGAATTGAGGAGTCATTAATTCAAACATTATATGTGTGTGTCTGTGTCTGTTATAATGGACACTTGTGTGCCCATTTTTCTTATGTTTCATTATTTTAAAAATGAATTGATAATTTTAGCTATAAAATTTATATTTACCAAAGTATTTTTAAAAAGAGTATTCAGTTCAGTTCAGTCGCTCAGTCCTGTCTGACTCTTTGCGACCCCATGAATCACAGCACACCAGACCTCACTGTCCATCACCAGCTCCCGGAGTTCACTCAAACTCATGTCCATTGAGTTGGTGATGCCATCCAGCCATCTCATTCTCTGTCGTCCCCGTCTCCTCCCGCCCCCAGTCCCTCTCAGCATCAGAGTCTTTTCAAGTGAGTCAACTGGTCGCATGAAGAGGCCAAAGTATTGGAGTTTCAGATTTAGCATCAGTCCTTCCAATGAACACCCAGGATTGATCTCCTCTAGAATGGACTGATTGGATCTCCTATCATTTTCTTTAGCGTCATTTTATATTAATATCTGCTTCCATTGATCTTTTCAGGACATTGACCATTACTATATATATTATATAGTTGTTCTTGTAACTGACAGAAATAATATTCATTAGTAGTAATACACATTCCTGATTTCTCCATTCCATCCATTTCAGTTTCATAAAGTATATTGTAGGTACCTTGTTGACAAAGCTCTGGTTCACATGTTAGAATACATGGAATAGCTTTCACTCAGTAGAGTTACTATTTTTTATGTGAGTACAATTAACTAAGCCCTCCACATCATTTTGATAAAATATAAAAAGTTGGCATGCCCAAACATGTCTTTAAAAAAGTTAAAATCATCTATCATGAAAAGTATATTTTCTGTAAGAGTTTAATTTAAACAATGGAACTCGTCTGATTCTTGATTTTGAACATATTTTACTGATGAATAGTTTAAATGTTTTAAGTTCAATAAAATGTACAAATGTTAAGTGTGCCACTGGATGAGTTCTTCCATATATATACACCGCCATGTATTGACCAACCAGATCAAACTATAGAACAGCCATCACCTTCATGCCACTTTCCAGACAGTGCCAACCACTTCCAGTGATAACCACTACTTGACTTTATTATTAATTAGTTTTGCCTATCCATGAACTTGGCATGAATGAAACTATACCTTGGTGTTTACTTATGCATCTTACTTCTTTTGCTTGTTATATGACATTTTCCCATGTTATTCTATGTATAAGAATATTAATGGAAGATTATTTTATAATCAATCCCAAACCAGAAACAACCCAAATGTCCTCTAGCTGGAGAATGTACTTTTTCAGCATTGAGAAGAAGGAATTGCTTATACATATAATAACATGGAAAAATCTCATATATTATATTAAGTGAAAAAAGTGAGATGCAAAAGTACTGAAATGCAAAAAGCATATGATCTGCCATTGGCTGAATCCAGGTGGAGTGTCAACTCTAAAGTTACAAGTGAATTTTCAACTGTTTGAAAGGTGGAGGCCCTTAAACCACATATTTTTCAAGGGTCAACTTCATATAAAGAACACCCAAAACTCACAATAAAAATTTTCTAGCTAGAAACTGGGCAAAATAAATGAGGGGACATTATACCAGAGAAGATATTCAGATGGCAAAATGTGCATTAAAAAGATATTCAACATTATTATTCTTTGAGCAAATTCAAATTTAAGAAATAATTATGTATCACCATACACCTAACCAGAAATTCTTATATAAAATATAAGGACAATACCAAATGGTTTGAGGATAAATATAAACTGTAGCCCTCATACATTGCTGGTGGAAATGTAAAATGTTCTGCTACTCCAAAAAGATTTTGGCCATGTCTTAATAAACATATAAACACCTACACTAGAATCCTGCAATTATCCTCATGGTCTTTTAAACACAGAAATGTAAAGTTATGTTCACACAACAACCATTAGACAAATACGTTCATAACATCTGTATTCATATAGCCCCATACTGGAAATAACCCAGGTTCCTTTAGTGGGGGAATCAATAAACAAGCTTTGAAATATCCATATCATGGTATCAGTTCAGTTCAGTTCAGTCGCTCAGTTGTGTCAGACACTTTGCAACCCCATGAATCACAGCACGCCAGGCCTCCCTGTCCATTACCAACTCCCAGAGTTCACTCAAACTCATGTCCATCGAGTCGGTGATGCCATCCAGCCATCTCATTCTCTGTCATCCCCTTCTCCTCCCGCCCCCAATCCTTCCCAGCATCAGAGTCTTTTTCAGTGAGTCAACTCGTCTCACGAGGTGGCCAAAGTATTGGAGTTTCAGCTTTAGCATCAGTCCTTCCACTGAACACCCGGGACTGATCTCCTATAGAATGGACTGGTTGGATCTCCTTGCAGCCCAAGGGACTCTCAAGAGTCTTCTCCAGCACCACAGTTCAAAAGCATAAATTCTTTGGAGATCAGCTTTCTTCACAGTCCAACTCTCACATCCATACATGACCACTGGAAAAACCATAGCCTTGACTAGCACTCAGCAATTAAAAGAAACAAACTTTTGGTACAGCAACTGTTTGTATATCTCCAGATTATTATGCTAAGTGAAAGAAAGGATTATATTGATGGCCGGACATCAAGTAGGGAAAGAGAGGGAACTGGTTGTGGTTAAACAGTGGAAACAGTGTCAGACTTTATTTTTTTGGGCTCCAAATTCACTGAAGATATTGATTGCAGCCATGAAATTAAAAGACGCTTACTCCTTGGAAGGAAAGGTATGACCAACCTTGATAGCATATTCAAAAGCAGAAACATTACTTTGCCAACAAAGGTCCGTCTAGTCAAGGCTATGGTTTCTCCCGTGGTCATGTATGGATGTGAGAGTTGGACTGTGAAGAAGGCTGATCGCCGAAGAATCGATGCTTTTGAACTGTGGTGTTGGAGAAGACTCTTGAGAGTCCCTTATACTGCAAGGAGATCCAACCAGTCCATTCTAAGGGAGGTCAGTCCTGGATGTTCATTGGAGGGACTGATGCTGAAGCTGAAACTGCAATACTTTGGCCACCTCATGCGACAAGGTGACTCACTGGAAAAGAGTCTGATGCTGGGAAAGGTTGGGGCGGGAGGAGAAGGGGACGACGGAGAATGAGATGGCTGGATGGCATCACCGACTCTGTGGACATGAGTTTGAGCGAACTCCGTGAGTTGGTAATGGACAGAGAGGCCTGGTGTGCTGTGATTCATGGGGTCGCGGAGAGTCGGACACAACTGAAAGACTGAACTGAACTGAATAAAGCCTATTTTCTGTAAGAAAAAAATTACAATTATTTTTGAATCACTAGTACCTAGGTAATATGTGAATATCACATGTATCTATAAAGATAACTTTAAGTCATTCATAGTACCTTTTAGGGTATAGAGTATCTGTAGCTCAAACCATTCCTTTAATAGGGGGATTCTCAACAATGTGATTAGAAGACTGATACCATATCTCATACTTTTAAGCAACATCATTACAAGAAGAAATCCAGCAATGTTAGCTTTAAAGTAGCAGGAAGATCACTATGGCTCTATTAACATGTTCTGAAATAAACATTTCAAGTGACCTTAAAGGCTGCCCTCTGAAGAATTTAAAAATTGTAGTGTCTAGAGTTTTAGAATTTCAGATTCTCCTCAGTGCTGAAGTGATATAGCAATCTGCCCTCAGAGATAATGGCCCATGGAGGAGACAGAAACCTTAAAAGACAAGTCCGAAACATGAAACAGATACTAAAATGGGTAGAGGATCAAAGTCCTGTGAGAATGCAAAGCAAAACAGATTGTAAAGGATTTGGTGGTCAAAGTTATCTGAACAATGTGTAAAATTTTTAAATTTTTAAGAAGCCCATCCCACTAGATAAGTAAATTGTGTGTGTGTGGCGGGGGGGCGCGTGTGTGTGCACATGCTCATGTTTAGGTAATATACAGCAGAACTGTACACTATTCAGCAAGCAATCTTGCTTTGTCACTAATGTCGGCCTGTTTGCGAACCTTGCTTTAAAAGATATTCATTATTCTTTTCAAAGGCTGTATTTCTTCACTCCTCCCTATGGTTAGCTTATGATCTTCTGATAGTACAAGTTCTTTGCAGCAAAATCTCTAAGGAAAGTTGGCTGCCTAATGACTTTCTGCAGTCTTGGAGGTTGTGCATTACTTGAAGTCCTCTGTGAACCCTTTATACAAATGGTGCTCTTGGCTCCAAAGTAAAATATTTTCTAGCTCTTATGCATTAGGGTGAATACCTCATCCTATATAAGGAAACACATTCTTTTATTTCCTTATATGGACTACCTTTCTCTAAAAATATGTGTCACTCCAGTCGTTCCCCAGTTCACTTATTTTTAATGCTAAATGAGCCAGAAGAGTTTAATTTCTAGAAAGAACGAAATGATTAAATAAAATGGTAAAATCATATCATAATCTGAAAGAGGTGAGATAGATTATGGGTTTTTCACCTAAAATTCAGGAGTACTTTATCGTGTGTTACATGTTTTTATATTAAATACAGCCATGCAAATTTTATGAGATGGTGTATCAGCAGATGGAACACTACACCATAAAAACATACCCATTCTAAATGAATGGGGAAGAAAGAAATGAAACAAGTTATTTTGAATATGACAAGGCAGTCCACAGGATTTTTTTTTTTCTTTTTTTCATTGACGTATAGTTGGTTTACAATATTGTGCTAGTTTCAGGTGTACAGCAAAGAGATTCAGTGATTTCAGATTATTTTACATTATAGGCTATTACAATATATTGAATCCCTGTGCTGTATAGTGAATCCTTGTTGTTTATCTATTTCATGTATATTTCAACTCAGTTAAGATCAGTCACTCAGCAATGTTCAACTCTTTGCAACACCATGGATTTCAGCATACCAGGCTTCCTTGTCCCATCACCGTTTCCCAGAGCTTGCTCAAACTCATGTCCATTGAGTTGGTGATGCCATCCAACCATCTCATCCTCTGTCCTCCCCTTCTCCCCCTGCCTTCAATATTTCACAGCATCAGGATCTTTTCAAATAAGTCAGTTCTTCCCAATAAGTGGCCAAAGTATTGGAGCTTCAGCTTCAGCATCAGTCCTTCCAATGAATATTCAGGACTGATTTCCTTTAGGATTGATTGGTTTGATCTCCTTGCAGTCCAAGGGGCTCTCAAGAGTCTTCTCAAACACTACAACAAAAGCATCAATTCTTCAGAGCTCAGCTTTCTTTATGGTCCAACTCTCACATCTATGCATGACTACTGGAAAAACCACAGCTTTGATTAGATGGACCTTTGTCGGCAAAGCAATGTCTCTGCTTTTTAATACACTATCTAGGACTGTCATAGCTTTTATTTCAAGGAGCAAGAGTCTTTTAATTTCAGGGCTGCAGTCACCATTTGCAGTGATTTTGGAGGCAAAGAAATAGTCTGTCACTGTTTCCATCATTTCTCCATCTATTTGCCATAAAGTGATGTGATGGGATGTCATGGTCTTGGTTTTTTGAATGTCGAGTTTTAAGCCAACATTTCACTCTCCTCTTTCACTGTCATCAAGAGGCTCTTCAGTTCCTCTTCACTTTCTGGCATAAGCGGGGTGTCATCTGCATATATGTGAGTAAGTGAAGTGAAAGTCAGTCAGTCGTGTCCAACTCTTTGTGACTCCATGACTGTATTCTGTGGAATTCTCCAGGCCAGAATACTGGAGTAGGTAGCCTTTCCCTTCTCCAGGAGATCTTCCCAACTCAGGGATTGAACCCAGGTCTCCCATATTGCAGGCAAATTTTTTACCATCTGAGCCACAAGGGAAGCATATCTGAGGTTGGTTATTGATATTTCTCCCTGAAATCTTGATTCCCGTTTGTGCTTCATTCATTCTGGCATTTCACATGTATTCTGCATATAAATTAAATAAGCAAGATGACAATATATAGCCTTGATGTACTCCTTTCCTGATTTGGTACCAGTCTGTTCCATGTCCAGTTCTAACTGTTGCTTCTTGACCTGCATAGAGGATTCTCAGGAGGTAGGTAAGGTGACGGTCTGGTATTCCCATCTCTTTAAGAATTTTTCAGTTTTTTTTGTGATCCACAAAGCCAAAGTCTTTAATGTAGTCAACAAAAAAGAAGTAGATGTTCTCTGAAATTCTCTTGCTTTTTCTATGCCCCAACAAGACGGTTCAGTCCAGTTCAGTCTCTAAGTCGTGTCTGATTCTTTGCGACTCCATGTACCACAGCACGCCAGGCCTCCCTGTCCATCACCAACTCCCGGAGTTCACTCAAACTCACATCCATCGAGTCAGTGATGCCATCCAGCCATCTCATTCTCTGTCGTCCCCTTCTCCTCCTGCCCCCAATCCTTCCCAGCATCAGAGTCTTTTCCAGTGAGTCAACTCTTTTTGCGTGAGGTGGCCAAAGTATTGGAGTTTCAGCATTAGCATCAGTCCTTCCAATGAACACCCAGGACTGATCTCCTTTAGAATGGACTGGTTGGATCTCCTTGCAGTCCAGGGGACTCTCAAGAGTCTTCTCCAGCACCACAGTTCAAAAGCATCAATTCTTCGGCGCTCAGCTTTCTTCACAGTCCAACTCTCACATCCATACATGACCACTGGAAAGACCATAGCCTTGATTAGACGGACCTTTGTTGGCAAAGTAATGTCTCTGCTTTTTAATATGCTATCAAGGTTGGTCATAACTTTCCTTCCAAGGAGTAAGCGTCTTTTAATTTCATGGCTGCAATCAGCATCTGCAGTGATTTTGGAGCCCAAAAAAATAGTCTGACACTGTTTCCACTGTTTTTCCATCTATTTCCCATGATGTGATGGCACCAGATGCCATGATCTTTGTTTTCTGAATGTTGAGCTTCAAGCCAACCTTTTCACTCTCCTCTTTCACTTTCATCAAGAGGCTTTTGAGTTCCTCTTCACTTTCTGCCATAAGGGTGGTGTTATCTGCATATCTGAGATTATTGATATTTCTCCCAGCAATCTTGATTCCAGCTTGTGCTTCTTCCAGCCCAGCGTTCTTCATGATATACTCTGCATATAAGTTAAATAAGCAAGGTGACAATATACAGCCTTGACGTACTCCTTTTCCTATTTGGAACCAGTCTGTTGTTCCATGTACAGTTCTGACTGTTGCTTCCTGACCTGCATACAGGTTTCTCAAGAGGCAGGTCAGGTGGTCTGGTATTTCAATCTCTTTCAGAATTTTCCACAGTTTATTGTGATCAACACAGTCAAAGGCTTTGGCTTAGTCAACGAAGCAGAAATAGATGTTTTTCTGGAACTCTCTTGCTTTCTCCATGATCCATGCAAATTTATTTCCCTCTAAAGCATCTCTTTTTTTTTCAACAATGGGGATAAAATTGGTACACAATTCATGCTGATTTGAAGATCAGATGAAATAATCCAAGCAAAAGATTTACTGTAGCACCCAGCCTAGAGTACGTACTCAATAAATAATAGCTATATTTGCTTTGATAAATGTTATTATTAACTCCATTGAAGTGTATAATTTATGTATATAAAAGGTAGAGGTAAAAATATAGATGGTCAGAAAAGGAATACAGAAAAGGAGTCTCAACTTTATTCATCAGCTCAGTTCAGTTGCTCAGTCGTGTCCGACTCTTTGAGACGCGATGGACTGCAGCACGCCAGGCTTCCCTGTCCATCAGCAACTCCCAGAGCTTGCTCAGACTTTATTCATCTTTAACATTTAAAAATTTTTGAAAATTAGGGAAATCTCATTATCTTGTCAGATGAGTAAATGCCAATTAATACCAAATATTGCTGAGAGGTTTTGGTTAACCCTAAACCATTACAAACTTTTTGAAAACAACTTATTGTCAACTCCCAAAGTAAAAAGAGGTACATAACCTCTCTATTAGTAGGGAGAGCTATTTTGCTTCAGAAGTAGACAGCAAACTCCACTGGGCCCAAGTGGCCTGACACTCTTTGATCTGTTTGTTTGCCCCATCTTCTCTGAGTTGTGGTCATTTCCTAGGCTCAGAGATAAAAGGCAGGTGGAGCATGTGCAATGGAATTGCCATCCAAAATGCATCTAGCTGGATGCATATCCAAATTGGCATGACCGCAGTCTGTCCTCAGGTGTGTTGGGATCTGGACAGTAATGAACTAGAAAATATTTATTTGACTTCAAATCTCAGCTTGTATTTCGATCTATGTTTGCCCAAGAACCCTGGCCTTGTGAGGTCGAGACATTTCCCTTTCATTAATAATCCTTTCTCTTGATTTCCATTTGCCTTCATGTTTCTCTTTACCATAAGTTAAAATACATCAAAGAGAGAAAATGTTAACATCACAAAGCTCCAATTAAATCTATCTCTATGTGTTTATCTACAAATGCTTTCACATGAATGCCTGAATGTATTTGTACAGAATCTTGCTTCCATCATTGTTATAATAATAAGGAAAAAGAAAATAATGTTTGTTATTCAGGGATAGTGATAAATAATAGATGATGATATATTCTTAAAATAGGATACCATGCAATTATTTCAAAAGCATAAGGTAAATTCTTATGCTCAAATTCTTAAGAACTGATATGAAAACTGTTCTTTACACATTTATTAAGAAAAACATGAAGGTGGAATATAGCAAGTGTAACATGGTTTATACATAAAATACACACACACACACATTCAAACTCTAATCTTACATGTTTGCCTCAGGGGTCACAATTTAACTGCTGTCCCTCAAAGACCAGGCAAGTGTTATCAATATCTGTTGTAGCTAAGTAAAAAAATTTGGAAGCAGTGGTAAGAAGGAGGATGCATTTCACACTTAAATGAATTTAAATTTAGTTTTTAAAATTTTAAAATACCATATTGCCCAAACAAAAGCAAAAATGATTTGCTTCAAACTGCTAGTGGGTGAATTCTAATACAAACATTCATATTCATTGAATAGCTCTAGGAGGCTGCATGAAAAATTCCTAACAGAGATTAATATTTTGGAGTGGAGCTACGATGGTGAAAGGTGACCTTAATTTTATACTTTATACTCTTCTGTACAGTTTTATATTTTTTATTGTCAGCGTGTATATCTTTATGCCACTTTCACAAAAAGGCTTATATAAATAAAAAAGCATGGCAAACAAATGAAACAGCTTTATTAATATTTGAAATCTATAAAATCTAGATTTTTGATAAAATAAAAAATACACATATCTGGACACTCCCACCCTTAGAGTATTTGATTACATATATTTGTCTATGCTGCGCTGTGCTTAGACTCTCAGGTGTGTCTGACTCTCTGTGACCACGTGAAATGTAGTCCACCAGGCTTCTCTGTCCTTGGGGATTCACCAGGCAAGAATACTGGAGTGGGTTGCCATGCCCTCCTCCAGAGGATCGTCCCAACCCAGGGATTAAACCCAGGTCTTCCACATTGCACGGATTCCTTACCAGTTGAGCCACCAGGGAAGTCCAAGAATAGTGGAGTGGGTAGCCTATCGCTTATCCAAGGCATCTTTCCAATTCAGGAATTGAACTGTGGTATCCTGCATTACATGTGGATTCTTTACCAGCTGAGTTACTTTCTAGTCCTAAAGTTTTATTGTAATATTATAATACTCTATATCATATGAAAATCTTTATGCTTTATGGTTTTTTTTTTTTTTTTCGGTTTTTTTTTTATTTTCCCTCTAATTTTATTTATTATTTATTTTTTTTTATTAGGTAATTAATTTATTTTTTATTGGAGGCAAATTATTTTACAATATTATATTGGTTGGTTTTGCCATACATTGATATGAATTTGCCCCGGGTTTACATAAGTTCCCCCTCCTGAACCCCCCTCCCACCTCCCTCCTCCCTTTATCCTCCCTCTGGGTCATCTCTGCATGCCAGCCCCGAGCATCCTATAACATGCATTGACCCTGAACTAGTGATTCGTTTCACATATGACAACATACGTGTTTCAATGCCATTCTCCCAAATCATCCCACCCTCACCCTCTCCCATAGAGTCCCAAAGACTGTTCTATACATCTGTGTCTCTTTTGCTGACTCGTATACAGGGTTATCATTTGCATCTTTCTAAATTCCATATATATGTGTTAGTATACTGTATTGGTGTTTTTCTTTCTGGCTTACTTCACTCTGTATAATAGGCTCCAGTTTCATCCACCTCATTAGAACTGATTCAAATGTATTCTTTTTAATGGCTGAATAATACTCCATTGTGTATATGTACCAAAGTTTTCTTATCCATTCGTCTGCAGATGGACATCTAGGTTGCTTCCATGTCCTGGCTATTATAAACAGTGCTGCAATGAACATTGGAGTACATGTGTCTCTTTCAATTCTGGTTTCCTCGGTGTGTATGCCCAGGAGTGCGATTGCTGGATCATATGGCAGTTCTATTTCCAGTTTTTTGAGGAATCTCCACACTGTTCTCCATAGTGGCTGTACTAGTTTGCATTCCCACCAACAGTGTAAGAGGGTTCCTTTCTCTCCACATCCTCTCCAGCATTTATTGCATGTAGACTTTTGGATAGCAGCCATTCTGACTGGTGTGAAATGGTATCTCATTGTGGTTTTGATTTGCATCTCTCTGATTATGAGGGATGTTGAGCATTTTTTCATGGGTTTGTTAGCCATGTTTATGTCTTCTTTGGAGAAATGTCTGTTTAGTTCTTTGGCCCATTTTTTGATTGGGTCATTTATTTTTCTGGAATTGAGCTGCAGGAGCTGCTTGTATAATTTGGAGATTAATCCTTTATCAGTTGCTTCATTTGCTATTATTTTCTCCCATTCTGAAGGCTGTCTTTTCACCTTACTTATAGTTTCCTTTGCTGTGCAGAAGCTTTTGATTTTAATTAGGTCCCATTTGTTTATTTTTGCTTTTATTTCCAATATTCTGGGAGGTGGGTCATGGAGGATCCTGCTGTGATTTATGTCGGAGAGTGTTTTGCCTACGTTCTTTATGCTATATGGTTTTAAACATATACTTTCCACATGATGCTTCTTTACCTGGAATTTTCTACCCCTTTCCACCTCTTGAGAACTGGGAAACCTATGTTCATTCTTCTCAATTTGCTCATGGTAAGTGGCTTATATTATTCCCAACTTCCCTCTCCCCCAAGAGTGATGAACCATTTATTCTCCTCTACTCCTCTTTGTGCTACACATTTTAATCAAGTACACATCAAATGGAATTATTATTTGTTAGAATGTGTATTCTCTCTTTTTTGTAGTTTGAGATTTCCCAGAGAGCAGACAATGACTGCTCTTTCTTAGTATTACTAAATCTATGCAGGATGCCCCCAAATTATTTCCAAATTTTTAAAGTAAACTGAGAGAAGGCATTCTTGTTGTTGGTAAAGCATCCTTAGATTCTGGAATAAAAGGAGTAAGTGCTCTTCTTGAAGGCTCACTGTGATACTTCTTAAGTACTGAGTATGTATTATCTCATTTAAGACTTACAGAAACTCTATAGATAATTAATGTCATTTACTAGATGAGGAACTTGAGGTTTTGAGCCATTAATTTTCTTGACTAAACTGTAAAATGTAGAATTTGTGTATATAGTCAGGAATAAGGATTTATTGAATAAAGGGAATCATGAAATATTTCCACAACTCAAGAAAGTATAAAATGTGAGTAGTGCTTTAAATCTATTTCTTGTCATTTAAAATGGACAGAACAGGAATTTTACCTCAAAAGCAAGACAATAAAAAATTGGAAATAAATTGAACATCTCAATATAGGAAGTAGTTTTAGATGATTAAAAAATAAGTAGAAACAAAAACCCAGCAAGTACAAAGGATTTGGCTTGTAAAGGTATGTAAAAATGTCTCAGCATCATAACAAATACTATAATATATTAATTATTGGATCATGTATGTTACAAAATATAGTTTGCTCAAGAAGATGGTTCAAAAAGGTAAGAAAAACAGAAAGCTGTTTTAAAAGTTTTAAATTGAAAGAGAATGTACATTCATAAGATTCAAAGTTATTTCAAATTCTACTTTTCAAGGAGGAACAAACATCACAAGAGCCCTTACATGGAAAACATAATGTAGATCCCAGCAGGCCCTGTGCAGCCCAGGGTTGGAGATTGGTGGTCGCCAGGTCCCCTCCTCACCCTGGAATGCGTGTTTAAGGGTCTTGTCCGCCTGGACCTTCACTGCTCTGTGTGCGCTGCCTTGCCTTGGTATCTGCATGGGGAGACCTGGTGCATTGTGCGCAGAGACCCAGAGCCTCCATGGATATGAGCCGACCCACCCAGGAGGAGTGGGAACCTTCATATGTTATGATTTCTGAAGAGCTACCCTTATGCTGGGGAGATTTGGACAGAAGCCCCTGTCCCACCAGCTAAGCCCCCAGGTGCAGGAAACAAAAAGAGACAATACAAGGAAGGCGGACAACTCAGTAATAGTATCAGCACAGTTTTACTGCACTTTATTATACATTGCAGATATTGTTTTTTTTTTTTTTTAAACAAATTGAAGGCTTGTGACAAGCCTGAATGGAGCAAGTCTACCAGCAACATTTTGGCAACATCATTTGCTCACTTCATGTCTGAATGTCACATTTTGGTAATTCTCACTGTATTCCAAACTTTTTCATTATTTTTTACAATAACCTGTGATTTATGGTCTTTGATGTTGCACTTGTAATTGTTTTGGATGCCAGAACTTAATTGATAAATGCTGTGTGTGTTCCACCAACATGTGTTTCCTGTCTCTTCACCTCTCCTCTGGCCTCCCTATCCCCTAAGACACATATATTAGGCCAATTAATAGCATTTTTTTGTTTTTTGCTTTATTTATTTATTTATTCTATTGGAGGTTAATTATTTTACAATATTATATTGGTTTGTTTTGCCTTACATTGACATGAATCTGCCCTGGGTGTACATGAGTTCCCCTTCCTGAACCCCCCTCCCAACTCCCCTTATCCTCCCTCTGGGTCATTCCCGTGCACCAGCCCCGAGCATCCTGTATCATGCATCGAACCTGGACTGGTGATTTGTTTCACATATGATAATATACATGTTTCAATGCCATTCTCCCAAATCATCCCACCCTCACCCTCTCCCACAGAGTCCGAAAAACTGTTCTATACACCTGTGTCTCTTTTGCTGTCTCATATACAGGGTTATCATTACCATCTTTCTAAATTCCATATATATGTGTTAGTATACTGTATTGGTGCTTTTCTTTCTGGCTTACTTCATTCCGTATAATAGGCTCCAGTTTCATCCACCTCATTAGAACAGATTAAAATGTATTCTTTTTAATTGCTGAGTAATACGCCATTGTGTAAATGTACCACTGCTTTCTTATCTATTCATCTGCAGATGGACATCTATGTTGCTTCCATGTCCTCGCTATTATAAACAGTGCTGCTGTGAACATTGGAGTGCATGTGTCTCTTTCAATTCTGGTTTCCTCGGTGTGTATGCCCAGGAGTACAATTGCTGGATCATATGGCAGTTCTATTTCCAGTTTTTTAAGGAATCTCCACACTGTTCTCCATAGTGGCTGTACTAGTTTGCATTCCCACCAACAGTGTAAGAGAGTTCCCTTCTCTCCACACCCTCTCCAGCATTTATTGAATGTAGACTTTTGGATAGCAGCCATTCTGACTGGTGTGAAATGGTATCTCATTGTGGTTTTGATTTGCATTTCTCTGATTATGAGGGATGTTGAGCATTTTTTCATGTATTTGTTAGCCATCTGTAGGTCTTCTTTGGAGAAATGTCTGTTTAGTTCTTTGGCCCATTTTTTGATTAGGTCATTTATTTTTCTGGAATTGAGCTGAAGGAGCTGTTTGTATATATTGGAGGTTAATTCTTTGTCAGTTGTTTCATTTGCTATTATTTTCTCCCATTCTGAAGGCTGTCTTTTCACCTTGCTTATAGTTTCCTTTGCTGTGCAGAAGCTTTTGATTTTAATTATGTCCCATTTGTTTATTTTTGCTTTTATTTCCAATATTCTGGGAGGTGGGTCATGGAGGATCCTGCTGTGATTTACGTCGGAGAGTGTTTTACGTATGTTCTCCTCTAGGAGTTTTATAGTTTCTGGTCTTACATTTAGATCTTTAATCCATTTTGAGTTTATTTTGGTGTATGGTGTTAGGAAGTGTTCTAGTTTCATTCTAATATAAGTGGCTGACCAGTTTTCCCAGCACCACTTGTTAAAGAGACTGTCTTTTCTCCATTTTATATTCTTGCCTCCTTTGTCAAAGATAAGGTGTCCATAGGTACATAGATTTATCTCTGGGCTTTCTATTTTGTTCCATTGATCTATATTTCTGTCTTTATGCCAGTACCATACTGTCTTGATGACTGTGGCTTTGTAGTATAGCCTGAAGTCCGGCAGGTTGATTCCCCCAGTTCCATTCTTCTTCCTCAAGATTTCTTTGGCTATTCAAGGTTTTTTGTATTTCCATACGAATTGTGAAATTATTTGTTCTAGCTCTGTGAAAAATATCGTTGGTAGCTTGATAGGGATTGCACTGAATATATAAATTACTTTGGGTAGTATACTCATTTTGACAATATTTATTCTTAGTAAATTCAAAAAAATTGAAATCATTCCAAGCATCTTTTCAGACCACGATGAAGTAAGATTAGATCTCAATTACAGGAGAAAACTATTAAAAATGCCAACATATGGAGGCTGAACAACACGCTGCTGAATAATGAACAAATCATAGAAGAAATCAAAAGAGAAATTGAAATATGCATAGAAATGAATGAAAATGAAAACATGACAACCCTATTAATAGCTTTAAAATGGCCTTTAAGTGTTCAAGTGAAAGGAAGAGTCACAGATCTCTCACTTTAAACCAAAAGCTAGAAATGATTAAGCAAAGTGAAGAAGAACTAAAGAGCCTCTTGATGAAAGTGAAAGAAGAGAGTAAAAAAGTTGGCGTAAAGCTCAACATTCAGAAAACTAAGATCATGGCATCCGGACCCATCACTTCATGGCAAATAGATGGGGAAACAATGGCAACAGTGGCTGACTTTATTTTTCTGGGCTCTAAAATCACTGCAGATGGTGATTGCAGCCATGAAATTAAAACAGTTACCGCTTGGAAGGAAAGTTATGACCAACCTAGACAGCATATTAAAAATCAGAGACATTACTTTGTCAACAAAGGTCTGTCTAGTCAGGGCTATGGCTTTTCCAGTGGTCATGTATGGATGTGAGAGTTGGACTATAAAGAAAACTGAGAGCTGAAGAACAGATGCTTTAGAACTGTGGTGTTGGAGAAGACTCCTGAGAGCCCCTTGTATTGCAAGGAGGTC
The DNA here is from genome assembly GCF_049115385.1 of Moschus berezovskii. Classification (NCBI taxonomy): domain Eukaryota; kingdom Metazoa; phylum Chordata; class Mammalia; order Artiodactyla; family Moschidae; genus Moschus; species Moschus berezovskii. The sequence goes on along the minus strand of NC_142469.1, from coordinate 85,460,806 downwards.
CAACCAGTCCATCCTAATGGAGATCAGTCCCGGGTGTTCATTGGAGGGACTGAGGTTGAAGCTGAAACTGCAATACTTTGGCCACCTGATGCGAAGAGCTGACTCACTTGAAATGACCCTGATGCTGGGAAAGATTGAGGGCAGGAGAAGGGGACGACAGAGGATGAGATGGTTGGATGGCATCACAAACTCAATAGACATGGGTTTGGGTGGACTCCAGGAACTGGTGATGGACAGGGAGACCTGGCGTGCTGCGGTTCACGGGTTCGCAAAAAGTCGGACACGACTGAGCGACTGAACTGAACTAAACTGAGTGAGGAAGGCATGTCAAAAGCTGAGACAGGCCCAAAGCTAGGCCTCTTGTGCCAAACAGTTTGCCAAATTGTGAATGAAAAGAGAAGTTCTTGCAGGAAATTAAAAGTTCTACTCCAGTGAACATGATGATAAAGAAGTGAAATAGACTCCTGCTGATATGGAGAAAGTTTTGGTGGTCTGAGTAGAAGATCAAACCAGCCACAACATTCCCTTAAGCCCAAACCTAATCCAGAGCAAGGCTCTGACTCTCTTTAACTCTCTGTGAAGGCTGAGAGAGGTGCAGAAGCTGCAGAAGAGAAGTTTGATGCTAAAAGGGATTGGTTTATGAGGTTTAAAGAAAGAAGCCATCTCCATAATGTAAAAGTGGAAATTGAAGCAGCAAATGCTAATGCAGAAGCCAAAGCAAGTTGCCCAGATCTAGTTAGGATGATTAAGGTAAGTGGCTACACAACACAACACAACAGATTTTCAGTGTTGATGCAACAGCCTTATATTGGAAGAAGATGCCATCTAGGACTTTCATAGCTAGAGAGGAGAAGTTAAGGCTTGGCTTCAAAGCTTCAAATGACAGGCTCATCTATTGTTAGCGACAAATACAGCTGGTGACTTGAAGTTGAAGCCAATGATCATTTCAGTTCAGTTCAGTTCAGTTGCTCAGTCGTATCCGACTCTCCGCGACCCCATGAATCACAGCACACCAGGCCTCCCTGTCCATCACCAACTCCCGGAGTTCACTCAAACTCATGTCCACAGAGTCGGTGATGCCATCCAGCCATCTCATTCTCGGTCGTCCCCTTCTCCTCCTGCCCCCAACCTTTCCCAGCATCAGAGTCTTTTCCAGTGAGTCAACTCGTCGCATGAGGTGGCCAAATTATTGCAGCTTCAGCTTTAGCATCAGTCCTTCCAATGAACACCCAGGATTGATCTCCCTTAGAATGGACTGGTTGGATCTCCTTGCGGTACAAGGGACTCTCAAGAGTCCTCCAACACCACAGTTCAAAAGCATCAATTCTTCGGCGATCAGCCTTCTTCACAGTCCAACTCTCACATCCATACATGACCACGGGAAAAACCATAGCCTTGACTAGACGGCATTTGTCGTTTTGAAAATACTGGAGCTCTTAAGAACTATGCAAAATCTACTCTGCCTGTGCTCTATAAATGGAACCACAAAACCTGGATGACAGCACATCTGTTTACAACATGGTTTACTGAAAATTTTAGGCCCACTGGTGAGACCTACCGTTCAGAAGAAAGACTCCTTTCAAAATATTATTGCTTCTTGACAATTCACCTGGTCAGCCAAGAGCTCTAATGGAGATGTACAATGAGATTAATGTTGTTTTCATGACTTCTAACACAGTGTTATGTAGCCCAGTGTTATGATCCATTATGTAGCCTATGGATCATGGAGAAGTTTCAACTTTCAAATCATATTATTTAAGAAATGCATTTCAAAAGGCTATAGCTGCCATAAATAGTAATTCCTCAGATGTATTTGGGTAAAGTTTACTGAAAACCTCTGGAAAGGATTCACCATTCTAGATGCCATTAAGAACAACCATGATTCATGGGAAGAAGTCCAAATATCAACATGAACAGAAGTTTGGAAAAAGTTGATTTCAACCCTCATAGAAGACTATGAGGGGTTCAAGACCTTCTTGGAGGAAGTAACTGCAGATGTGGTGGAAATAGCAAGAGAAGTAGAATTAGAAGTGGGACCTGAAGATGTGACTGAATTGCTGTAATCACATGATAAAAATTAAACAGATAAGTAGCTGCTTCTTATGGATGAGCAAAGAACATGGTTTCTTGAGACAGAATCTACTGGTGAAGGTGCTGTAAAGTTTGTAGAAATGACCATAAAGGACTTAAAATATTACATAAACTTAATTCATAAAGCAGCAGCTAGATTTGAGAGGATTGATTCCAGTTTTGAAAGAAGTTCTACTGTGGGTAAAATGCTGTCAAACAACATTGCATTCTTACAGAGAAATTGTTCATGAAAGGAAGAGTCAATGATGTGGCAAACTTCACTCCTGTCTTATTTTAAGAAATTGCCACACCAACCCCAGCCTTCAGCAACCACTGACCTCATCAGCAGCAGTCATCAATATCCAGGCAAGACCCTCCAGTAAAAAAAGATTACAATTCACTGAAGGCTCAGATGATGGTAGACATTTTTTAACAATAAAGCATTTTTAAGTCAAGGTATGTACACTTTGTTTAGACACAATGCTATTGCATACTTAATGGACTACAGTATAATGTGAAAATAATGTTTATATGCATTGGGAAGCCCAAAATTTGTGAGACTTGGCAATATCCACTTTTACTGCAATGGTCTGGAACCAGATACTTAATATTTCCCAGGTAGACCTGTCATGGTCTTCAGTGGGATTTCTCTCCCCCTTTGTTCTTCTCTCCCCTCATTTAAAAACTATGCAAATTATGTACATACCAAAGATGATGCAATCCTAAAATGAACCTATCCAAAAAAATAAATAAATAAAATAAAATGAACCTATCCACAGACCAAAAATGTTGAACGTGACCAATATTGTTACAGCTAACTACGTGCTCCTTACCATACCATCTCACTGCCTTGATTCCCCACCAAAGGGATTTGCCATCCTCAACTTCACTTTTGTCTTTTTCCTGTTATATGATGTTCTCCTGCATGTGCATATATATATATGTATATACACAAAGATATTATTTAGTCATGCTTGTTTATAAAAGTGCATCATATGTTTTTAATTTGGGATGCCTTTTTCATTCATCACTATGTATCCACATTTCATTTGTATTATTTTATACGGGTACAGTTTTTTGTGACTTCTCTGTAATATCTCATTCAGTGAATATGACAGGATTCGTTTATCCATTATTTTATAGAAGGACATTTAGATTGTTTTCCCTTTTTGGTATTATGGAAATTGCCTCAATGAATATATTTCTGCAAACTTCTTGGTGTAATGAGTTGAAATCTGAGGATATATACATAAACGTGGAATTGCTGAATCAGGATATGCAAATGTTCAGATTTATGAGATAATGTCAAAATGGTTGTCTCAGTTTATATTCTCACCACATCCTCAGCAACTTGGTATTATCATACTTCTTAATCTTTGCCAATCTAAATGAAGATCTGTTAAAATTAAGTTGTGGTTTTAATTTGAATTCTTCTACTAGACATTGTAGCTTAGTATCTTTTCCTGTTTTTTTTTTTAAATGTACCCTATGTGTTTTCTGCAAAATGTCTATTCAAGTTTGTTGGTCACTCTCCTGTTGGAATGTTTGTCTTTTTTGTTGAGCAGTAGTAGTTCCTTGTGGTTCCTGAATCAGATCTTCTATTGTTTATATGTTACCCATATAATCCAAAAATTTTTGACTTTATTTTTCATGATTTTTTGAGAACAGTTCAGTTCAGTCGCTCAGTCATGTCCGACTCTCCGCGACCCCATGAATCACAGCACGCCAGGCCTCCCTGTCCATCACCATCTCCCGGAGTTCACTCAAACCCATGTCCACAGAGTCGGTGATGAGAAAAGTCTTCTTTTGAGAACAGAAGTCCTTAATTTTAAGAATGTATTCCCTGAGAGTATAAACACAGCTTCTTTTTTGCTCCTTAATTTTGTAAAACTTTGGCTTCCACAGCTCAGTCTTTAATAAGAAACAGGTGTTTTATATATGGCATAAGGCAGGGATCTGACTTCTTTCCCATATGGGTAGCCAGTTGTCCTACTCTACATGTTGAAAGTCTTATCTTGTTCCCCCTGAGCTGCAATGCCATCTCTGACATTCAGTAAGTCTCTATAAATACATGGGCTTATTTCAGGCTTTCTATTTTGGGTTGTTCTTACCTTGTCTTCATTGCTATAGCTTTATAATAAGGCATAGTTATTTGTGAGGGCAATTACCCTGAATAGTTTACCTCTTTAGAAATTTCTTTTGACATTTTGAGGCTATTCTTAGCCATTATTTCATATATTTTTTAATTAATGTGTCAAATTTATTGTTCATACCTGTTAGAGTTTTGGTCAGAACTATATGGAATCCATAATTCAGGGTGGGGAGAAGAGACGTCTTTGTGATTTGTATCTTTCTGTCCAACAGTATATCACTCCAGCTATATAGGACCCCTTTAAAAACTTCCAATAAGAGTTTGTGTTTTTCTCCATATAGGACTTGTACATTTTTGGTTAGATTTATTCCTAGTTACTTTATTTTTTATTGTTGATACTTTTATCAATGCATGATACTTTTAAAAATTGATATTTTCTAATTGACTGGTCATGGTATATAAAAATGAAGTAGGTTTTTGTGAAATGATCTTATACCCATTTACTTTAATAGATTATTTTATTTTAAATAGTAACAAAAGAGAACATAATGTAGAGAGCTGATAAATATTAATATAGTAGAACATTTAAAACATTACAGAAAAGTAAAATATCCTAGAGCAAAAAGAATCAGCAAGTGACTAAGTCACTGTGTCATATCAAGAAAAAAGAGAAGAGTTAAATGTTGATTTTCCTAGGGCACTATTAATAATGAAAAAATATATTTCAAATAGAATGGAAATATTCAAATAAAAAATACCTGCAATCATAAACCTGTGTTTAAAAAGCAGAAAAAAAAATGTAGGAATTTCTTCTACTCACCACTCCATTATTACTAACTTTAAAAATATACTTTCCTTAGGGTCTCAAAAAGATTATGAAATATTACCAAGAATAGGAGTTCATATTCTTGAACTTGAATCATAAAATTTTCCTCCCCACTTTAAAGAGTGGGGTTACAATCTTATCATTTCCTATGTCTGCAATGATTCTGATTGTGATCTAGAGGCAAAGGCAAAAAACGCATTGCCATTAGTTGCTAATTACGAATATATAAAGACCTCTAAGGAAATTCAGGAGCTAATAATAGCATCTGTTTCTCTGTGTACATATAAGAAGAAAGTACCTGCAGAGAAGGCACCGCTCTATACTAGATGACCTGCTTCGTGCTTTGGGCCTTAAAGTTCATTGTCTCTAGGCTGTTTAGTGGCTTGTGTTTTAAAAAATTACTTATTTTGGTCCAATTTATCTCAACCCAATAACTCTTAAGCCTCTTGAAACAAAACAAAGTGAAAATTATTGTCAACTGCTTTGAACTAGGATGTGTCAGGCAGTCACCGACATTTCATGGGCATCAATAGAACAAAGCACTCACCATGAAACCCTTCTATTTTACTCATGAATCAACATTCCAATGAGCTGACTTCTGTTTTAGTCTAGAAGAGATTTATGAGAAAAGGGATTTTTCTGACTCATGATTTTAAGCAAAGTTCTCTGGATATATGTTCCCAAGAAAAACAGCATAGCTAATCATCTCACTTAACTCGAAATAACACACACTTGATTATGGAGCCTATCTCAAAAATCCAGAAGCTTGACAGAAGCGAGAGCATGGCTTCCCATCCTGGACTCTATGTTTTAGTGAATGACTTTTCTCAATGTGGTTTATTTAGTCACACATCCTAATATCAGTTCATTGTGTCAGAAAGGTAAAACCACAAGAATTAACGATGAAGAATTTCACTTACTCAGCCGCCTGTCGTCACCTGTCAACTTCCTACCCATTCATCACCTAGCCTGTCACACTTGACATAAGCTTCTGAAGGGCTGGGCAAAGAGGGGGCAGGAGAGGCTGGATAAATGTCTTCATGATCATCTTTAGCAATGTCAGTAGCTCAGCACTCTGAGTATTTTAGACTTGCCGGTGACAGCTTTTCCACCAGTGCTGAAGCTGCATTCCAAATTGATATTTGTGGCGGCTTGGAGTCCGGGCTAGTGAGATGCCTAAGGCAAGCCAATTTCTGCAGTTTGATACCAGTAAACAATATGATCTCTCTTTGTGTTCATGTGGATGAGCTGGAGTGGAATGAGGGAAGGATAACTTCAAATGACAGTTGCCACAGGTGATTAATTTTTTTTTTGGTCCTTTGCAGATTTACTCTGCCTACTCTAATTTAAATTGGTGTTCATAATGATCCTTTCATTTTGCATAAAAGCTGAAGAGATGCTTTCACTCCTGTAACAAATAAGCAGGCAGGATGCTGTGCATGAAGATGATGTTCCTGATTCCCTGAGATTTTTTTTAAATATGCAAGGAGATGTTTCTTCTTTCTGGCTACCCACCCGACCAGCCCTGGTGTGACCAGATGTGATTGTGAGGCAGCTGATGGGAGAAAGGTGTGGGAACAAGTGATGCCCCTAAGGTCAAGGATGAGATACTCTGAGGTCCAGATGCAACCTGATGTTGCCTCTCAGGGAACGAGTTAACATACAGCCAGAGAGCAAGGGAAATGTTCCAGCCCCACATTTTTAATTATAAGCAGGGAAAAGTAACTTAATCTCACTGGGGTTTCAATAAGTGGAAGGGAAAACAGAATATACTAAAAAGGGCTATCATGAGGATACGACGGTGCATATGAAAGTGTTTTTAAAAGTTACAAGGCATTAGTCAAGTATTACTTAAATATTATTAATAATTATCTCATATCAAAAGAAAATCAACAGGCTGATAATTGAGCCTTTAAACTTGGCCTTGGGAATCCAAAAGAGTACAAAATCTCATGTTTTATTAATTCTGCTCTGTTTTGTATAGTCTATTATTAGTCATCTTTTAGTTTTCCATTTTGGGTATATGTAAACATGAACGCAGTAGTGTTAGTATATATCAAAATATTTAAGTAAAGCATATTTAGAGAAGCTGGCAGCATAGAGATGAGCAACATCTCGTGGGAAAATTACAACATAGAAATAAAGCAGCACAATGCTAAAGAAAGCCTAACAAGTATAATGACCATCCAAACCATGATTCATTTTTACGGGTCATAGATTAACAAGTTGATTTTTGAAAACAAGTAAAAGACACATGCTTTCATTGTATTGCAAAAATATCCTGAGGATGTGTGATTCCAATGGAAAATATCAGGATATTTTGCTTTCTCTTTGCTCAGTCAATAGTCGGAGGCTGTAGTATGATTATCTGACATACATTCAAACAAATGTGAGCTTCCACATTGATCTATTGCTCTCTGGGGAGCAGAGCTCTCAGAAGCTCTGTTTCTGAATAACAAGGTAAGAGTGAGCCAATACAAACTTCCTTTAAAAGAAAATGTCAGATTCGGAGTAGAAAAACAAGAGAAATATCACAGCCTTCTTGAAAAGATACATAGGGCTACAATTGCTAAAGTATGTCTAGTATACACAAACCCTTAGAAAATCTGATGAGTATATAAACCTAAAATATGTTTTTCAGGCTAACTGCCCAATCAATTCCCAGAGAAAATGAACAAAAGCACTAATAAATCTAAACTGGATCAGAAACTTATTTCTGTTCGAAACCGAAAGTTGAGCAGTGATTCCTTCGTTCTAACTAGGCAGTACCTGTCTGCCCTCTGAAGTACTGTGTGGCATTTATTCAATAGGTGAAAACTCACAGGGCAAAAAGATCTATGGGAAATAAAGTATCAATTGATTATGCTTTTTCTCCACAGCATTATCCTTTTTTATACCTCACAGAATTTTAGCAACCCCAGTATTTTACCATATGAACTGTCTCCAGCCTCTCCCTAGCCCAGTCATCATAAGACAGTTGTCAGATTTGGATTTCAAAAACCCATCTCTGATCATGACACTTGTTCCCTAAGTCTTTAATGGCTTTTTATTACTTCCACACACACACACACACACACACACACACTCTCTCTCTATAAGATACATGTGACATGGCAGCAATGTTTTTATCCTTATTTTCGGTTAGTCCTCCATATATAGTTACATTGCAGTTAGACGTTCTTTTAGTCTTCCTAATACTACTTGGTTTTTTCCTCCTCTGCTCACAGTGTCTTTTTTTTTGGCCTGGAATGTTCTCACTTTTCTTGCGTCTCTGCCTGGTTGACATTTTAGGTGTTATCCAAGTTCTATGTCAAAAATCACCCACTCAATTTTCTGCTTGAATATCATTTCTCAGCATCCCAAAATACCCTTAAATACTGAAGAAGATGTAAAAGCATACGGTAACCTTTAACAATGATTCTCTGTTTGAAGCCAAACTGAAACAAGAATCTGGAAAGGATTTTTATTGTTTAGAACAGGGGTCCTCAAGCTTGATGCTCTGAGGTGGAGCTGATGTAATAATAATAGAAATTAAGTGTGCAATAAATATAATGTGCTTGAATCATTCTGAAATGATCCCCCACCTCCGGTCTGAAAAAATTGTCTTCCACGGAACTGGTCCCTGGTGCCAGAAAGGTTGGGAACCACTGGTTTGGAAGATGCATGAGCTTGAAGTGTCATTCCGTAATGGTGATTATTACTGACTTGTTTGCTCTCATCCGAGGAACCTACACTGAAGAGCTGATGGAAAGCAACCTCTTCACCTATCCTCCAGTGAAGATCCAGACTCTTAGGGTCACCCTACTGGAGTCTATTAATTTTTAAATTCTATTTCATTTTTTTATAAATTAATTACCATTCTCAGAAAATTTGGGGGATCAGGAAGAAGAAGGGAGAGGTGGTGGTGTAGCAGTTTCTATGGCAGTGTGATTTAAGCAAGATGGAGCTCGTGGGGAAAGCTGGAGGAGCAAGAAACCAAAATGATTTATCCGTGGATAAGCCATGTTGTGTAATCCCTTTTGCAGAGTATCAGATAAAGCGAAGGTCAGGAATAAGAAATAGTTAGATAAACAAACATATAGTTACAGATGTAGTCAACCAGTGAAAATGATGGAAGTTGACCCAGGAACTATGTATATGAACCTGCCTCTGTCAGATGTAGATATGAGGAAAAGAGCATAACAAGCACCCAAGTACAGGTGTCCCTTGTTCTGTTTCTTTTAAGTGCATGATAAAAATACTTGAGCTTTGTTTTTGAGAATCAAGGACATTGTGTGAAGTGAATTGTGTGCCACTGTTTTTTGCTTACTCTGTAGGTTTGCAATATGCATTATAATACAAAATTTATGCTTGTGTTTGATATTGTGAGACTGACTAAGTTTCTGCTGATATCTGACACCCCACCCACGTGAGCTGAATAGTGACTAGGAGGCTAAGGATATGCCAAATAGCCCATTTTTTTTGTCTCCATCAATTCTTAATGGGGTTTTCTTGCTTTCAGGATAGGCAAAAAAGAAAATACCTCGCATGGGACCTATGAAAGATATTGAATATCCAGTGAAATAATATTGTAAGCATTTTGGACATGTCCAGCTCTGAGTTATAGGGAAACACATAAGAAATAAGAATAATACATTAGAAGGAAGATGCTTTCCTATAATGTGCAGATCACTACGGATGATTAAGGTAATGTTCTTATTCAAAGGGCTTTGGAATAAGATACTCTGAATTTGACAATAAAGTCCAATAGCATTCCGAGAAAATTAATAGATTATGTAATAAAGAAAGATCTCAATGAATATTAGCAGATAAAATATCAGTGCATTAGTTCCAGGGTCTCATAAAAAGGTACGTAAGTAAACCATTAAAGGTATACCATGAAAGCTTTTAAGGGGAGCAAAAAAGTCATGAAACCATGTCAATAAAATGCATTCAGTGGATATAACTACTGAGATTCAAAAAAATCATTGATAAAATTACGTACCAAAATGTATTAAAATTTTAAAAAACCTGAGATCCAGGGAACTGTTTTGTCATGGATACAAAACTAGTTTAGAGGCAAGAGGATAGGTTAGGAATAAGTAGGCACTTTTCTAAATAAAGAAGTGTAAACACCAGTGTGCCTTAGGGAGCAGTGACATAATATATGTCCTATTTAGCTTTTTTATAAATGATTTTATAAATCATTTATAAAATGTGGAAAATTATTCAAGAAATGGGAATCCCAGACCACCTTACCTGCCTCCTGAAAAATCTGCATGCAGGTCAAGAAGCAACAGTTAAAACTGGACATGGAACAACAGACTGGTTCCAAATTGGGAAAGGAGTACGTCAAGGCTGTATATGCCACCCTGCTTATTTAACTTATGTGCAGAGTACATCATGCAAAATGCCAAACTAGATGAATCACAGGCTGGAATCAGAATTGTTGAGAGAAATATCAATAACCTCAGATACTCAGATGACACCATCCTTATGGCAGAAAGTGAAGAGGAACTAAAGAGCCTCTTGATGAAAGTGAAAGCAGAGAGTGAAAAAGCTGGCTTAAAACTTAGCATTCAAAAAACCAAGATAGTAGCATCCGGTTGCATCATTTCATGGCAAATAGATGAGATGGGGAAACAGTGAGAGACTTTATTTTGTGGGGCTTCAAAATCACTGCAGATGGTGACTGAAGCCATGAAATTAAAAGACGGTTACTCCTCAGAAGAAAATCTATGACCAACCTAGACAGCATATTAAAAAAGCAGAGACATTACTTTGCCAACAAAGATCTTTTCCAGTAGCCATGTATGGATGGGAGAGTTGGGCCAAAGAGAAGGCTCTTGAACCCTGAAGAGCTGATGCTTTTAAACTGGTGTTGGAGAAGATCCTTGAGAGTCCCTTGGACTGCAAGATCAAATCAGTCAAACCTAAAGGAAGTCAGTCCTGAATATTCATTGGAAGGACTGATGTTGAATTTAAAACTCCAATACTTTGGCCACCTGATGCAAAGAACTGTATCATTGGAAAAGACCCTTATGTTGAGAAAGATTGACGGCAAGAGAAGAAGGGGATGACAGAGGATGAAATGGTTGGATGGCATCACCGACTTGATGGACATGAGTTTGAGCAAGCCCTGGGAGTTGGTGATGGACAGAAAAGCCTGGAGTGCTGCAGTCCATAGAGTCTCAAAGAGTCGGACACGACTGAGCGATTAAAGTGAGCTGAACTGAATAAAATATTTAGACGAAAAATACATAAGGGATTCTCAAAGTTTCTGGAAGATTTTTCTGTGTAATGAAAGGTCTTGCTGGAGCTAAATGATCTCAGGGATATTTTGTAACTTGGTTTATAAATGGCAAATTAATTTTAATTTAGGGCAGTTTACTTAGAAAAAAATCTAATTTATTTGTAGAAGACATTCAGTTTGGAAATACCAATTTTCACAATAGATTATGGGCCTTGTAATTGTTACAAATCATGTCTTTCAAGACAGCAGGATATAAGGATGACTGTGTTTAAATATAATGGTAACAAATGCCCATCATCACTAACCATGCTTTTTGGAAGCCTATTAACAGTACTGTCCTACACATACACCATGCCCAAAGCTTACATATATATGGAATATCCAAATCTCCAGGCAACTGAAATTTCCTAAGGAGTGAGGGGATTGAAAATCTCAAAAGAAAAGCCCAATTCTTTCTAGCTATGTTGTGAAACACATAACTTCTTTCCTGATCAATACCCACTTCCATATTTACCCATCCCCTATATCTTCAGGAGCTCACTTGCTCTTTCCTATTAACATCAGTATATAAGCCCACTTTGAGAGCCCACATTACAAATCCAGTGGCTTTGAAAATCCAATCTAGTTCAAGAAGAAAGACTGGGCACATAAATCTGTGTCTATTATTTCCCCAAACTTTTGGAATAATAGGTACACAACAGAAAAAAGTAAACACATTTTCTGTGTATATTTGCAGAGCTTAAGTGTGGATAACAATGGAATAAAGATTTGGCAAATTTTTGAAAGACAAAAGACATGTGGAATAAAAGTGGGAAAAGTTCATAGAGGAGATTAGGGCCAAGACCTATATGAAGTATAAATGATAATAAGATTTTAATACAAAAAGGTCAAATTATCAGTGAGAAATGAGGATGAGACATCAAAATAGCTTTTGAAAGCAAGCAAAAATAGATTATAGGATGATTCCAGTAAATTAGGCCTAGAAATTGGACTAGACGATTTAACAGTTAACAAATAAAAGTATTGAAATATAAGTATCTTCGAAATATAGTGGTACAGATGTGTTTCTTTTCTCAATGAAAAAGATTAATGTATTTTTGAGTTAATGAGACAACAACTAGAGGCATAAATGAATTATTTAGAAAATGGAGATCCCTTCCCAAAACAACAAAAAAATGGAAAAAAGATGCACTTTGTTTTGAAATTTGGATAAGGTTGAAGAGGAAATCAGGAGGGGGCAGGGATAAAGAATGATAATAGGCCATTGGAAGTTATCATGTAATTTAAAATATCTGAATTTTTTTGTCATTCAGCATTGTTTATCATTCTCTTTGGATATACTTTATACCTAATACCAGAGATGTAAAACTGTCCTAGTTTTTATCCCAACTATCTGGACTGTCTCTTGAATTCTTTATTACCAACTTTACCTATCTTAGCCGCTTTAAAAATTGCCAAATATTCAGTACCTGGGATCCCATATAAGGCCATTTTCCTTCTCATTCTGTACCCTCTATTTAGGTTAGTCGCTGCTACTCTAGCTTTAAATACCATAAATATGCAGAGTAATCACATATTTTACTTCCAGATTATCTTCTAAACTCTAGAACATACATCTATCTCATCTTATCATTTGGATGTCTTGTAAATATGCAAATACAAGTGAAAAACCAAACCCTCAATGCCACCCCTCAAAAATATTTCTTTCATAGTGTTCCTCATGTGAGGAATGGATATCCAGTGCTCACAGCAGAAACCTGGAAAGAATTCTTGAAACCACTCTCTCCATCATCCACATTTATTCCCACTTGAGTGAATTTCTAGTAAATGTTTCCTTCTTCTCATTTTATTACAAGTTATTTTAACTACTGTATCTTTAAAATTTTGTTGAAATATAGTTGATTTACAATGTTGTGTTAGCTTCAGGTATACTCAAAGTTATTCAGATATAGATATTCTTTTTCAAATTCTTTTCCATTATATGTTATTGCAAGATATTAAGTATAGTTCCCTGTGCTATGCAGTTGATCCTTGTTGGTTATATATTTAAATGTGTGTATTTTAATCCCAAAGTTGAATTATTTTAAAGTTTTCTTATTGGTTTGTCTCGCCCTGTTCCCATATCTCTCCAATTCTCTGCTCAAAAAGTAGTAAAATTGGTATTGTTGAAAATATAATCAAGGGATGTAGCATTTTTTTCTTAAAATCCTGTGTTCTTAAAATAAATACACCAACTGTAAACTGCAGTTTACAAAATTTTATATTTTTTTATTTGCTAATTTACTGTAAAAATATTGAGTTCTTTGAAATTATGTTGAGTTCAAGGGCAAATTACTAACTCTACCTACTGTCCCATCCTGTCCAATTCCCTTCAAATCACTTGCTCTCAATGCCTGCTCACTTGTGTTGTCTGGGATTCAATTTATTTTACTTAGAGACAATTTTGATGACACTCAGATTTGATTTATACATCTCCATTACTACTTTGACAGCAGCTTTTACTTGTCTTTCATATCACTTAACACAATTGTTTAATGATCTACATGAGTCTACTCATCGCCCCAACCCATCAAAATGAAGCTCAAGTTTAGTACAATGAGAATTCAATCTCTTGTTTTTACTATTGATTCTACAGTACTTAATTGGAGCTTAGGATATATATGAGTTCTCATATTTATAAATTCTATTTAAGATGTAGCTCTGATTAGATGAGCATTCTGTGCTGTGCTTAGTTGCTCAGTCATGTCCGATTCGTTGTGAGCACAGAGACTGTAGCCCACCAGGCTTCTCTGTCCATGGGGATTCTCTAGGCAAGAATACTGGAGTGGGTTGCCATGCCCTCCTCCAGGGGATCTTCCCAACTCAGGGATCAAACCCAGGTCTCCCACATTTCAGGTGAATTCTTTACCATCTGAACCACCAGGGAAGCCCAAGAATAATGCAGTAGGTTACCCTATCCCTTCTCCAGGGATCTTCCTGACCCAGGAACCTAACTGAGGTCTCCTGAGTTGCCGGCAGATTCTTTACCAGATGAGCTACCAAGGAAGTCCAAGATGAGCATGGGCTAAGTCAAAAAGTTAGCAGTGCAAAGGGAGGGTGATCCCTTGAGAGATTATGCCAAATAAATACAATTACTGTTTCACACACATAAACGTAGGAAAAATAAACTCAATTGCAATTTCACACAAATGTAATATTCTAATGACATACACTACTTCCAAGAGGTTGAGAGAAGGTAAAATACAGAAGCAACATATCAGCTGTAGATATAGATAATAAGATATAGGTTACTTGTAGATGGATAATAAGATATAGGTTACCAAGGAAACTAGAATGTCTTGATAGTCATTTGAAATTTGATTTGATGTAGGTATTTTAATCTTTAAAATTTAATTTGCAAAAGTATACATATATTTCTTTTTTGCCTGGAATTTCCAGTTCTGTCTAATGAATTCAGTTTGCCTTGACCTTTGCAAACTGATTTTAAAAGATATCGTAACTGATGGTCAAGATTATTATTCATTTGCTGCATGTCATTTTACCTTCATTTTTAACAATAATTTTTCAAAAGTTGTTTAGATGGTGAAGAATCTCCCTTCAAAGCAGGAGATCCACATTCAGTCCCTGGGTTTGGAAGATCCCCTGGAGATGGGCATGGCAACCCACTCTAGTATTCTTGCCTAGAGAATTCCATGGAAATAGGAGACTGGCGGGCTATAGTCTCTGGGGTCACAAAGAGTTGGACATGACTGAGTGACTTTCACGCACACACAGATATTTTAGTCTTTAAAATTTTAATTATAAAATTATACATATATTTCTTTTTAACCTGTAATTTACAGTTTTGTCTAATGAATTCAATTTGATTTGACTTTTGCAAACTGATTTTTAAAGTCATCTTTGGACTGTGAAGAAAGCTGATCGTTGAAGAATTGATGCTTTTGAACTGTAGTGTTGGAGAAGACTCTTGAGAGTCCCTTGGACTGCAAGGAGATCCATCCAGTCCATTCTAGAGGAGATCAGTCCAGGGTGTTCTTTGGAAGGACTGATGCTAAAGCTGAAACTCCAATCCTTTGGTCACCTCATGCAAACAGTCGACTGATTGGAAAGGACTCTGATGCTGGGAGGGATAGGGGTTAGGAGGAGAATGGGACGACAGAGGATGAGATGGCTGGATGGCATCACTGACTCGATGGACATGAGTTTGAGTGAACTCCGGGAGTTGGTGATGGACAGGGAGGCCTGGTGTACTGTGATTCATGGGGTCACAAAGAGTCGGATACAACTGAGCGACTGAACTGAACTGAACCTATGATCAATGTTATTGTTCAATTGCTGCATCTCATTTTAACCCTCTTTTTTAATAATAATTTTTCAAGAAGTACTGTGGAAAAATGATTTCCCACAACACCTTGAAATTTTCTGTCATAACAATTAAGATGCCTGTTTGTATAATATTCAGTGTTTTCTACTGATAAAATCTATGAGGCAAAAATCATGTCTTCCTTATTATTTTATTCCTAATATCTATAACAGTTCTTAAAGCACAGTAAATATTTCATAAACTTAGTAAGTATAATCAAATAAGGAGAGGGTCAAGTCTCCTAGGAAACATAATTTAAGATAGATATTTTTGTAGGACAACTTAAAGTAGTTTAACATCTCAAGCATAAGCAAAGTATATAATTTATGCTGGATAATAACCGTGGAAGTTACACTACAAACAAAGACCTCACAAAAGAAATATAGTAAGGTCTAATGAAGGGAATAAATACAAAACTTGAGTCAGCATCCTGTTTTCTTTTTAAGACCAATTAAATTCTAGCCAGTTTCTGTACCCTTATTTGAGTTTATTTTACACAGTCACAGAAAGGTGTTTCCATTTTAGACTATCATTTACAGATTGAAGAAAATCTAACATAAAGTCAGGGAGCTGGAGCTCCAAAAAATCCTATATTCTATATAAGTCTAAGATTTAAACTTTCAGGTGAATGAACAAATAGATGCTGTAACCTTTTTGAGACTGACTTAGGGCCATTTGAGACTGACTTAGGGCCAATATGAAACTTAAGATAAAAGCTAAAATATACATATTGAGAAAGGTGACATAGACATTTGCAAATAGCATAAATCCAGACCCCAGAAGTCCAAAGCCAGTACAGACTTGAGGTGAAATCAGATTATTCTCAATCAGAGGCTGTTCTTTTCTTCAGTTCAGTTCAGTTCAGTTGCTCAGTCACGTCCAACTTTTTGGGACCCCATGAACCACAGCACGCCAGGCCTCCCTACTCATCACCAACTCCCGGAGTCCACCCTTTTCTTACTCTTTATATAAATCCTGTTGGATTTGAGGCAGATGATTCCTCAGGTATTGACCACATCCAGAAAGTTCTTTAAGTATATTTGGCTTCAATTAAGTGAAAGAGAAGTTCTTAGGAGATTCTCATACTAAAGTTTAGTTTAGTTTCTACAAAGTCCGCAACACAAAGTGAAATAAAATCTGGCATGTTGGAATATGTGGAGCACAGAAGAACTTTAGGGGAGTAAAAAAAAAAAATTCTGCATGATACTATAATGATGGACACATGTCATTATACATTTGCCCAAATCCATAAAATGTATATAACCAAAACTGAACTCTAAGGTAAACCATTGACTTTGAATGCTTCTGCTGTGAAAATGTATGTTTATTAGTTGTAAAAAATGATTTGTAACAAATCACTCTGGTGGAGAATGTTGATAAGCTTGTGTCTAGGGCAAGGGATATAGGGAAAATCTCTCTATTTGCCTCTCAATTTTTCTGAGGACCTAAAACCTATGGAAGAAAATAAAGTCTCAAAACAAAATCTCAAACCTGTAGCAATAATATAATAAGAAGCAAATTAGTATTCCAAAAAATTGTTTGGAATTAACACATTGTGATTTTATTATTTGTTTAAAGATTCACTCTGTTGTATTGCCTGTCACTAAACCTAATTACCAGCCTGTGGAAAATAACTCCATTGCTGAATATATCACAGTGTTCTCAGCATATAACAACACAAAACCTATCACCACAGCTATTAAACAAGAATATGACTATCAATCTCAGCAAAGAAATACTATAGATTAATGATCCACTTTTACTACACAATCTAGAAGAGGTATGATGCAAAAAATTTGAAACTCAGTTAAGGCAAATTCTCTTATTTATATATTGACAAAAATCTACATTTTCAGTCCATATGCATACACATTTCACATATATATGTATTCAATATGTTCACTTCATATGTAGACACATGCACATATACATACACATACATGAATGGTTCCCAACAGCCGCCATCAATTTAATGTGATCAACTCCATATACATGTAAAGCAGTTTCAAAATTAACTCACACCCTCATGAGATATGACTTTACTCACTAGACTGCACTGCATATATACAGTTCCTTTTGTCATTACACTTGCAGCTTCCAGTCATTTTTAAAGTGACTGAGGTCAGCAATCCTTTTTTCATCACCTTCATGTGGTTGTGTAATATATTTGTAGGACAGATATTTTTACCACAGTCTGAAATCAATCTAGAAATCCCCCACCCTCCTAGTGGATTTTATTTTTAATTTAGAAACTTTAAGTTTCACTTTTGCTGTAAAGTGATAGGAGTTTTGAAAAGCAAATAGTGTCACATATCAAAAAGTATCATACAGAATAGTTCCAGCATCCTAAAAATTCCTTGTGCTTCGCCAAACAACCCTTCCTCTTTCCAAAACCCCTGGTAACTAGTGATTTGTTTTTCACCTTTTACAGTTCTGCCTCTTTCAAACTGTCATGTCAATGGAATTATACAGATTTTAGCCATCTCAATCTTGATTATACACTTAGAAATATGCTTTTAAGATGCACCCTTGTTGCTATGTGGAATTATAGTTGTTCCTTTTGATTGTCAAGTAGCATTTTGTACTTTAATGTACCACAGTTCATTCACCCACCAACCATAGAACAACTTGATTGGTTCCAGTTTTTGGTGATTATGAATAAACGTGATATAAACATCTATGTGCAAGTTTTTCCATGGAAATATGTTTTAAATCAGTCAGATTAACACCTAAGAGTATGACTTTGGGGTCATAAAGTGACAAACTGTCCTCTATTCACGAGAGTCTACTCTGGTCATTCAGTTTTGTTCCATTGACTTATGTGTCTATTCTTTCACTACTTCCAGATGTCTTGATTAATGTAGTTTCATAGTAATTCTTAAAATCAGATACTACGTCTTCACCTTTGTTTTTCTTCAGTATTGTGTGGGCTATGCTAGATGTTTTCTATTTCCATATAAATTTTAGAATTGGTTGGTTAATATGTATAAAATTATCTAAGATTTTGTTTAGGATTTCACTGGAGTTATGGATCAAATCAGGAAGAAATGATATTGTAAAAATATGAAGTCTTTCATCTGTGAACACAGATTATTTTTCATTTGTTTTGAGATTTCCTGTCTTTCATTCATTAGTCTTTCACAGTTTCCCACATGCAGATCTTATATATGTGTGGGGTTTACTGACTATTCTGTCTCTCCAATGCCAAGATATTTCCCTTTGCTGGTATTCCTCTTTCCTCAACTATTTGAATGATTCATTCCATCCTTATGAGTCAATTGTCCTCTATTGGCAGTCTGTTCCCAGTTACCCTGAGTAAAATAGCACCAATCAGCCCCTTTATGTTTTATTCCTTCATTCCAATTAGGTGCTTTGTAGTACTTACTGCAATCCATAACTCATGTGTTCACTAATTGGTTTATGTTTTTATTATAGCAACCTGAATACAAGGTAAGTTCCATGTGACCCTTCTGAGTCTCCAGTTGCACATAGACTAATATGAAACAGACAATTATGATAGCCAACACACACCCCAATCTCCATATCTTTATGCATCTCACTCTTATATTGCGTGGGCTAACCTATAGATAAGCTGGATTTAGTAAAGCCAGAGAAACCAGAGATCACTGTCAAAATCCACTGGATCACAGAGAAAGCAAAGCAATTCCAGGAAAATATCTACTTCTGATTCACTGACTATGCTAAAGCAATTGTGTGGATCACAACAAACTGAAAAAGTCTGAGATGGGAATACCATATCACCTTACCTGCCTCCTGAGAAGCCTGTATGCAGGTCTAAAGCAACATTTAGAACTGGACATGGAACAACAGACTTTTTCCCAATTAGAAAAGGAATATGTCAAGGCTGTATATTGTCATTCTGCTTAACTTATACACAGAGTACATCATGAGAAATGCTGTGCTCGATTAATCACAAGGTGGAATCAAGATTTCCAGAAGAAATATCAATAACCTCAAATATGTAGATGACACCACCCTAATGGCAGAATATGAAGAGGAACTAAAGAACCTCTTAAAAAGATGAAAGAAGAGAGTGAAAAAACTGGCTTAAATCTCACCAGTAAATAAGATCATGGCATCTGGTCCCATAACTTAATGGCAAATAGATGGGGAAACAATGGAATCAATGACAGACTTTATTTTCTTGAGCTCCAAAATCACTTCAGATGGTGACTGTGGCCATGAAATTAAAAGACACTTGCTCCTTGGAAGAGAAGCTGTGCAAACCTAGGCAGTGACATCATTAAAAGCAGAGACATCACTTTACCAACAAATGTCCATGTAGTCAAATCTGTTTTTTCCAGTAGTCATGTATGGATGTGACAGTTGGGCCATAGAGAAGGTTGAGCACCAAAGAATTGATGCTTTCAAACTGTGGTGCTGGAGAAGACTCTTGAGAGTCTCTTGGAAAGCACGGAAATTAAACCAGTCAATCATAAAGAGAATCAACCCTGAATATTCATTGGAAGGACTGATGGCGAAGCTGAAGCTCCAATCCTTTGGCCACCTGATGTGAAGAGCTGACACACTGACAAAGACCCTGATGCTGGGAAAGGTTGAGGGCAGGAGTAGAAGAGGGTGACAGAGGATGAGATGGTTGTATGGCATCATCAGCTCAACGAACACGAATTTGAACAAACTCCAGAAGAGAGTGAAGGATAGGGAAGCCCAGAATGCTGCAGTCCTTGGGGTTGCAAAGAGTCAGACACGACTGAGTGACTGAACAACAACAACAGCCTATATAATTAAGAGGAAATTAGACTATTTTAGACAACAAAGAGAATCTCAATAAATCTGAAAGGATTCAAATAATACTAAGTATGTTCTCTGGCCACAGTGTGATTAAATTTGAAATTATAAATGCAGTGCATTTATGCCCAATCCATGGATCATAAAGTTAATCAAAAAGGGAACTAAAAGAAATTTGAACTGAATGTAAATGAAAGCATGACATATCAAAAGTAATAATAGCTAGAGGAAAAATTTATTTACAACATTAGCCATCTACATTAGAAACTAAGAAAAGTAACAAACCAGCATTAACCTTAAGAAATATGAAAAACAGGTTCTTAGGCCCAACGAAGAAGAAGAAAATAAATAGAAAGAAAAATCAATGACATGGAAAACTGACTAACAATGGGGAAAAAATGATTTTTTAAGAAATCAATTTAATTTATAATACTCTAGTCAAAGGAATGAGAAAAAGAGAGAGAAGACTGAATTATCAATGGCAAAAATTAGAAGAGTGAAATCACTGCAAATTCTGCAGAAATTAAAAGTTAATAGAGAAGTATTATAATAATTTTATGACAATAAATATGAAAATACAGATCAAATGGACAAATTTCTTGAAACAAACCACCAAACAATATGAATAACAAATACATATTTTGAATAATCAGTGTGCAAAATAATTGAAGTTGTAATTTAAAATGTTCCAAAAGGAAAAACTCATTGTAAATTAACCATGCTTCAATTCTTTACAAATTGCTGAAAAAAAAAAAAAAAAGAAAGATTCAGGACCAGATGGTTTTACTGGAAAGTTCAATCAAACATTAAAAAGATAAATAAATGATGGCAATCCAAACAAATTCTTTCAGAAATGTGAGGAGAACACTCTCCAACTTATTTTATGAAGCTAGCATTATTCTATATGTGTGTTAAAGGCAATACTAATCAAAATCTCAGCAGAGTAACTAAATAATTATTGCTGCTGCTACTGCTGCTAAGTCACTTCAGTCGTGTCCGACTCTGTGTGACCCGATAGACAGAAGCCCACCAGGCTGCCCCATCCCTGGGATTCTCCAGGCAAGAACACTGGAGTGGGTTGCCATTTCCTTCTCCAATGTGTGAAAGTGAAAAGTGAAAGTGAAGTCGCTCAGTCGTGTCCGACCCTTAGCGACCCCACGGACTGCAGCCCACCAGGCTGCTCCATCCATGGGATTTTCTAGGCAAGAGTACTGGAGTGGCTTGCCATTGCCTTCTCCGAAATAATTATTACCTATTGATATAATATGGTGAATCTCAAAATAATAAATTGGTGTGTAAGAAGCCAAAGGAGAATAGATATGCTATGATTCTATTTATGTGAAAATTCTAGAAAATACAGACAGACTAATATTGACAGAAAGATGAGTAATAATCTTAGGGTGGAAACGGGTAGAAGGAAATAGGGGGAAGTACCATAAAGAGTTCAGAGGAAACTTTTAGAAGTAATAGATATATTTACTATGTTGCTTGTGGTGATGATTTCATAGTTGTTTACCTATGTGAAAAGTTTTCTGACTGTACAATTTAAATATGTTCAGTGTACTCTATGTCAGCTATATGACAACTAGTTTTTCAAAAGACTAATTTCTGAAGTGAATGTTTCTCTTTACTCCCAGTCAGACCAGTTCTTCCAAAAGATAATCATGGTTGTTTTTGTCATGTTCTGTCATATTTTCATGACATATTTCAGTGAACCTAGGTACATGATTTTGTATCTACAAACTTATTATACATAAATTTTACAATCCCTCATATCATTTCTTGACTTTGAAAAAATGGATGGGATATAATCAATGGGAAAGAGAAGAAAGACTGGAAATGCATACAAATTTTTTTATGGTAAGAAGCCTCAAACTGTCAGGCAGAAGATATATAACCAGTACCACACTGAGGTCATCCTCCCTGAATTTCAAAAAAACAAACATACACAGAACCAACATCTTGGGGAAGATTTTTGGATGAGCAAGAAAAAGGTTACTTAGCAAGGAATGAGACTCAAATGGTTGTCAAGCTGTATTATTTGTACTGGATTCTAGATGCCAAAGAATCAACATCTTTGAAGCACTGTGGGATAGGCATTTTGAACAAAAAATCACAAATTCATCCAAGCAAGTTTTCAAATGTGCCCTCTCTGATAGAACCAACAAGTATTTCATGATTCAAATGAGAGCAATATCAGTAGTTGGTGAAAAGAAAAATAGGTTTGCAGAAAAGGTAAATTTATCATGAAGCCACTGAAGCTTGAACTTCAAAGTCTTACACTTGCTTATAAGTTTCAGATCCTGTGTGTGTGTGTAAAACAATATTTATTATTAGAAATTCACTCACACAATTATGGAGGCTGAGGAATTCCATCATCTGCTGTTTACAATCTGGAGACCCAGCAAAACCCCATTATATAATTAAATTGGCATCCAAAGATGGAAGCTTATGAGGTACTTCCAGTCCAAGGCTGAAGCCTCAGACCCTGGAGCCCTGGGGACAGAAGACAGATGTCCCGGATTAAACAATCCAACAAAAAAGGCTGAGTTCTTCCTTCTTCCACATTTTTCTTCTGTTCTTTATAGATGGGATGATACATATCCTTATCTGGGAAGGCAAACCACTTTCCTGTGTTTATCATTTCAAATGCTAATTTCATTCAGAGACCCCACCCAAATAATACGCCAGAAATAATCTTTTGCCGAATATTTGGGCATCCCATGATCCCAAATATGTTACACAGAAAGTTAACAGTCACACTTTGGAAGACCTGGATATGAGCCTAAATACAGCAAGTTAAGCAGTAGGTCGGAGAAGGCAATGGAACATCGGACACGACTGAAACGATTTAGCAGTAGCAGCAAGCAATAAGTATCAAATTGGGGGGGGGGGGAAGTAAATGGAGACACCTTTTTCAAGAAGGGACAAGAGAGGAAAAGATGATGGTAGCAATAGGAAAACATAGTCAAGACGTTTCTTTGGAAGACTGACTTAAATATGGAACTAGGGATGGAGATAGGAGAAGGCAATGGCAAGCCACTCCAGTACTCTTGCCTAGAAAATCCCATGGACAGAGGAGCCTGGTGGGCTGCAGTCCATGGGGTCGCTACTAGTCGGACACGACTGAGTGACTTCACTTTCACTTTTCACTTTCACACATTGGAGAAGGAAATGGCAACCCACTCCAGTGTTCTTGCCTGGGGAATCTCAGGGATGGTGGAGCCTGGTGGGCTGCCGTCTATGGGGTCGCACAGAGTCGGACAGGACTGAAGCGACTTAGCAGCAGCAGCAGCAGCAGGGATGGAGATCCCTATAATAAAATTTAGGGGACTGGAGTGCAAAAGTAGGAAATCAAGAAGCACCTGGAGTAACAGACAAATTTGGCCTTGGAGCACGGAATGAAGCAGGGCAAAAGCTAATAGAGTTTTGGCAAGAGAACGCACTGGTCATAGCAAACACCCTCTTCCAACAACACAAGAGAAGTCTCTACACATGGACATCACCAGATGGTCAACACCAAAATCACATTGATTATATTCTTTGCAGCCAAAGATGGAGAAGCTCTATACAGTTAGCAAAAAGAAGACCAGGAGCTGACTGTGGCTCAGATCATGAACTCCTTATTGCCAAATTCAGACTTAAATTAAAGAAAGTAGGGAAAACCACTAGAACATTCAGATATGAACTAAATCAAATCCCTTATGATAATACAGTGGAAGTGAGAAATATATTTAAGGGACTAGATCTGTTAGATAGAGTGCCTGAAGAATTATGGACGGAGGTTTGTGACATTGTACAGGAGACAGGGACCAAGAAAAGAAATGCAAAAAAGCAAAATGGTTGTCTGAGGAGGCCTTACAAATAGCTGTGAAAAGAAGAGAAGTGAAAAGCAAAGGAGAAAAGGAAAGATATAAGCAACTGAATGCAGAGTTCCAGAGAAAAGCAAGGAGAGATAAGAAAGCCTTCCTCAGCGATCAATGCAAAGAAACAGAGGAAAAGAATGGGAAAGACAGGAGATCTCTTCAAGAAAATTAGGGATACCAAGGAACATTTCATGCAAAGATGGGCTCGATAAAGGACAGAAATGGTATGGACCTAACAGAAGCAGAAGATATTAAGAGGTGGCAAGAATACACAGAAGAACTGTACAAAAAGGATCTTCATGACCAAGATAATCACGATGGTGTGATCACTGACCTAAGGCCAGACATCTTGGAAAGTGAAGTCAAGTGGGCCTTAGAAAGCATCACTACGAAAAAAGCTAGTGGAGGTGATGAAATTCCAGGTGAGATATTTCAAATCCTGAAGACTGATGCTGTGAAAGCGCTACACTCAATATGCCAGCATATTTGGAAAATCAGCAGTGGCCACAGGACTGGAAAAGGTCAGTCTTCATTCCAATCCTAAGAAAGGGAATACCAAAGAATGCTCAGACTACCACACAATTGCACCCATCTCACACGCTAGTAAAGTCATGCTCAAAATTCTCCAAGCCAGGCTCCAGCAATATGTGAACCGTGAACTTCCAGATGTTCAAGCTGGTTTTAGAGAAGGCAGAGGAACCAGAAATCAAATTGCCAACATCTGCTGGATCATGGAGAAAGCAAGAGAGTTCCAGAAAAACATCTATTTCTGCTTCATTGACTATGCCAAAGCCTTTGACTGTGTGGATCACAACAAACTGTGGAAAATTCTGAAAGAGATGGGAATCCCAGACCACCTGACCTGCCTCTTGAGAAACCTATATGGAGGTCAGGAAGCAACAGTTAGAACTGGACTTGGAACAACAGATTGGTTCCAAATAGGAAAAGGAGTATGTCAAGGCTGTATATTGTCACCCTGCTTATTTAACTTATATGAAGAGTACATCATGAGAAACACTGGGCTGGAAGAAGTACAAGCTGGAATCAAGATTGCCAGCAGAAATATCAATAACTTCAGATATGCAGATGACAACACCCTTATGGCAGAAAGTGAAGAGGAACTAAAAGGCCTCTTGATGAAAGTGAAAGAGGAGAGTGAAAAGGTTGGCTTAAAGCTCAACATTCAGAAAACTAGGATCATGGCATCTGGTCCCATCATTTCAAGACAAATAGATGGGGAAACAGTGGAAACAGTGTCAGACTTTATTTCTTTGGGCTCCAAAATCACTGCAGATGCTGATTGCAGCCATGAAATTAAAATACACTTACTCCTTGGAAGGAAAGTTTTGACCAACCTAGACAGCATATTAAAAAAAGAGACATTATTTTGCCAACCAAGGTCCGTCTAGTCAAGGCTATGGTTTTTCCAGTGGTCATGTATGGATGTGAGAGATGGACTGTGAAGAAAGCTAATCGCCGAAGAATTGATGTTTTTGAACTGTGGTGTTGGAGAAGACTCTTGAGAGTCCGTTGGACTGCAAGGAGATCCAACCAGTCCATTCTAAAGGAGATCAGTCCTGGGTGTTCATTGGAAGGACTGATACCGAAGCTGAAACTGCAATACTTTGGCCACCTCATGCAAAGAGTTGACTCACTGGAAAAGACTTTGATGCTGGGAGGGATTGGTGGCAGGAGGAGAAGCGGATGACAGAGAATGAGATGGCTGGATGGCATCACTGACTTGATGGAGGTGGGTTTGAGTGAACTCCGGGAGTTGGTGATGGACAGGGAGGCCTGGCATGCTGTGATTCATGGGGTCACAAAGAGTCGGACACGACTGAGCGACTGAACTGAGGGATGGAGAGGGTGAAAATCTGATGGAAATTAACTAATTTATGGGCAAAGTATCAGAGAAACAAAGGACACAGCTAAAAATTCTGATCAACAATATCACTGATGAATAATGATGTGCAAAAATCCTCAGCAAAATTCTAGCAATTCAACAGACTTCTAGCAGAATCCAACAACTTATAGAGATCATATATCACGATCAAATGGACTTTTCCCAGGGATGCAAGGATTCTTCAATATTTGCAAATCAATCAATGTGATACACTACATTAACTAATTGAAATATCAAAACCGTGTGATTATCTTAATAGAGACAGAGAAAGCTTTTGACAAAATTCAACACCCATTTATGATAAAAACTCTCCAGAAAGCAGGCATATAAGGAACATATCTCAAAATAATAAAGCCATGTATGATAAACCCACAGGAAACATTATCTTCAATGTTGAAAAACTGAAAGCATTTCCCCTAAAGTCAGGAATAAGACAAGGGCGCCCACTCTCACCACTACTATGCAACATAGTTTTGGAAAATTTAGCCACAGCAATCAGAGAAGAAAAAGAAATTAGAGGAATCCAGATTGGAAAAGAAAAATAAAACTCTCACTGTTTGAAGATGACATGATCCTCTACATAGAAAGCCCTAAAGAAACCACCAGAAAATTACTAGAGCTAATCAATGACTACAGTAAAGTTGCAGGATATAAAATTAATACATGGAAACCACTTGCATTCCTGTACACTAACAATGAGAAAACAGAGAAATTAAGGAAATAATTCCATTCACCTTTGTGATGAAAATAATAAAATACTTAGGAATAAATCTACCTAAAGAAACAAAAGACCTATATATAGAAAACTATAAAACACTGATGATAGAGATCAAACATGACACAAATAGATGGAGATATATACCATGTTCATGGGTTGGAAGAATCAATATAGTGAAAATGATTATTCTACCCAATCAATCTATAGTTTCAATGCAATTCCTATCAAGCTGCTGTTGCTGCTGCTGCTACTAGGTCGCTTCAGTCGTGTCCGACTCTATGCGACCCCATAGACGGCAGCCCACCAGGCTCCGCCATCCCTGGGATTCTCCAGGCAAGAACACTGGAGTGGGTTGCCATTTCCTTGCCATTTCTTTCTCCAATGTGTGAAAGTGAAAAGTGAAAGTGAAGTCGCTCAGTCGTGTCCAACTAGTAGCGACCCCATGGACTGTAGTCACCAGGCTCCTCTGTCCATGGGATTTTCTAGGCAAGAGTACTGGAGTGGTTTGCCATTGCCTTCTCTGTGGACACCTTATTTTTGACAAAGGTGGCAAAAACATACAATGGAGAAAAGATAATCTCTAACAAGAGGTGCTGGGAAAACCGGTCAACCACCTGTAAAAGAATGAAACTAGAACACTTTCTAAAACCACACACAAAAATAAACTCAAAATGGATTAAAGATATAAATGTAAGATCAGAAGCTATAAAACTCCTAGAGGAAAACATAGGCAGAACACTCTCTGACATAAATCCCTGAAAAATCCTCTATGACTCACCTCCCAGAGTAATGGAAATAAAAGCAAAAATAAATAAATGTGACCTAATTAAATTTAAAACTTTTGCACAATGAAGGAAACTATAAGCAAAGTGAAAAGACAGCCTTTATATTGGGAGAAAATAATAGCAAACAAAGCAACTGACAAAGAATTAATCTCAAAAAATAAACAAGCAGTTCATGAAGCTCAATACCAGAAAAATAGACAACCTGAACAAAAAATGGCCTGAAGAACTAAACAGACATTTCTCCAAAGAAGGCATACAGATGGCTAACAGACACATGAAAAGATGCTCAACATCACTCATTATCAGAGAAATTCAAATAAAAACCACAATGAGGTACCATCTCATGCCAGTCAAATGGCTGCTATCAAAATATCTACAAACAATAAATGCCAGAGAGGGTGTGGAGAAAAGGTAACCCTCTTACACTGTTGGTGGGAATGTAAACTAGTACAGCCACTATGGGGAACAGTGTGGAGATTCCGTATAAAACTGGAAATAGAACTGCCATCTGGCCCAGCAATCCCACTGCTGGGCACACATTGAGGAAACAAGAATTGAAAGAGATACGTGTACCCCAATGTTAGTCACATCACTGTTTACAATAGCTAAGACATGGAAGCAACCTAGATGTCCATGTCTGTCCGTTCAGCAGACAAATGGATAAGAAAGCTTTGTTACATATACACAATGGAATATTACTCAGCTATTAAAAAGAGCACATTTGAGTCAGTTCTGATGAGGTGAATGAAACTGAAGCCTATTATACAGAATGAAGTAAGTCAGAAAGGAAAACACCAATACAGTATATTAACATGTATATATGGAATTTAGAAAGATGGTTACAATGACCCTATATGCAAGACAGCAAAAGAGACACAGATATGAAGAACAGACTTTTGGACTCTGTGGGAGAAGGTGACGGTGGGATGATTTGAGAGAATAGCACTGAAACATGTATATTACCATATGTGAAATAGATGACCATTCCAAGTTTGATGCATGAAACAGGGCACTCAAAGCCAGTGTACTGGGACAACTCTGAGGGGTGAGATAAGGATTGGGAAGGGGCTTCAGGACAAGAAGACACAAGGACACCCATGGCTGATTCATGTCAATATATGGCAAAAACCACCACAATATTGTAAAGTAATTAGCCTTCAATTAAATAAATTAAAAATATTTCAGATTGACAATCTATCTTGGAAATAAGATAAGGATATATTCCCCTCACTTTAGTCTTATTAGAGGATATAGTGCTGATGTTCTTTTTTGAGGGAGCATGGTTAAGACCAGTCATGCTGATGGCTTCATTTTTCCTTGTGAAATGGGAAAAATGCTATCTGCTCATATTAATATAAACGCATTTTTCTGAAGGTGTTGTCCCTAGTGTAAAATTTTCCATAATGAACAATTATGTTGCAGAATCAATATGACACACACCTTGTGATCGGTCCTGAAATATAACATGTTCTGAACAGCCTCTTAATGTGTCTGCTAATTTTGCAGATAAATAGATTGAGATGTTGTTAGCATGGCCTGCCAATCAGTTCCTTATCATGGGAAATCACAGGAAGAATAGACACCCAAGAATCAAAAGATTCCAATTCTTCCCACTGTGTTTCTCTGGACTTCAGCCTCTTACTACTCATAATGCCTGTACTAGACAAAGTTCTCTCATTTTCTAAGATTGTATGAGCCTGTTTTAAATTTATTTGTTATCTAAACAGAAAAATTGAAGTGTGGGAAAGAAAGAATAATTGTAAAATGAGGTAATCAGAACATCTTCAACAAAGAATAAATTATTAAGCTGAATCTTACAAAATAAACAGAATCTACATAATAATATTGGGTAATATTTGTATTGTTTTATAAATTAAATGGTTTCTAATTTATATAACATTTAATTTATTCCTCCTGTCATGGTAATATAATTATTTTAAGTGTTATTTCCATCCTGAAGTCAAGACACTGAGGCTCTGAAAGAAAATAGAGGTCTAATTATTGCATACCTGCAATATTTCAGGTAATAGATAATGGATAATGGCAATTCCAATGTAAATAAGACACTGCCCATATTCTGGAGGAGTTCACTAATTAATGGAATCAGATGAAGAGAATGGAAAATAAAGAGAGCATAATGGAGTCCCTTGAAAGCAGATCAGAAACTTCATTTCTGTTATTCGGCTAATTCATGGCAAATCAAGATAAGGAAACTTTTCCTAATGTTTTACACATCACCACATTATTCTGATACATTATTTCAAAAGGAGAAATATATTTATTATACCATGAAGATGATAATCTAAAAAAAAATTTTAAAGCTATATTTATATTCCTAATTGGTTTATATTATACACATTTAATTAGCTAGGAATCTGTAATATATCTGAAGTTACTAAATTCACTTTAAGAATAGCCAATAATAGCTAGTTACAAATACCATAATATGAAAAAAAGCTTAGAGAAAATAATTCAGCCCAATATGAGGAATAATATCACAATAAGAAATAGAATGGTAACCTAGTTTTTAATAAACTAAATATCCTATAACAAAGATCACAATTTTAAATTTTAATTACTATCTTCTAGGGTCGCGGAGAGTTGGATACGACTGAGCGACTGAACTGAACTGAACTGAAGTAACTCAGATTCTCATTTGTAGTTCTTCACTGTAGTCTGTCTTTATTTTAAGCATAAATAATGTTCAGTTCAGTTCAGTTCAGTCGCTCAGTCGTGTCCGACTCTCCGCGACCCCATGAATCACAGCACGCCAGGCCTCCCTGTCCATCACCAACTCCCGGAGTACACTCAAACTCATGTCCACAGAGTCGGTGATGCCATCCAGCCATCTCATTCTCCGTCGTCCCCTTCTCCTCCCGCCCCCAACCTTTCCCAGCATCAGAGTCTTTTCCAGTGAGTCAACTCGTCTCATGAGGTGGCCAAAGTATTGGAGTTTCAGCTTTAGCATCAGTCCCTCCAATGAACATCCAGGATTGATCTCCTTTAGAATGGACTGGTTGGATCTCCTTGCAGTATAAGGGACTCTCAAGAGTCTTCTCCAACACCACAGTTCAAAAGCATCGATTCTTCGGCGATCAGCTTTCTTCACAGTCCAACTCTCACATCCATACATGACCACGGGAAAAACCATTGCCTTGACTAGACGGACCTTGGTCGGCAAAGTAATGTCTCTGCTTTTTAATATACTATCAAGGTTGGTCATAACTTTCCTTCCAAGGAGCAAGCGTCTTTTAATTTCATGGCTGCAATCAGCATCTGCAGTGATTTTGGAGCCCAAAAAAATAAAGTCTGACACTGTTTCCACTGTTTTTCCATCTATTTCCCATGAAGTGATGGGACCAGATGCCATGATCTTTGTTTTCTGAATGTTGAGCTTCAAGCCAACCTTTTCACTCTCCTCTTTCACTTTCATCAAGAGGCTTTTGAGTTCCTCTTCACTTTCTGCCATAAGGGTGGTGTCATCTGCATATCTGAGGTTATTGATATTTCTCCCAGCAATCTTGATTCCAGCTTGTGCTTCTTCCAGCCCAGCGTTCCTCATGATGTACTCTGCATATAAGTTATTATAAAGAATTAGTAATGTGCCTTTATTTTTGTTCACACCTTATATGTGAGTTAGACAATGAATTCCTATACACAAGCATGATAAACATGAAACACTTACCTTCAAATATTTTAAATTCTGGATAATGATAATATATTAGATTTCACTGCATACATGAAAATCTGAAATCATATTATCTTAATGGATAAATGCTCAATGGCTAAACAAATATGATGGTAACTATTTCTAGATAAAATTTAAGTTATCCCCACACCCAAAAGAGTTCATTTGAAGCTAACTCACATCCCCTATAAGGTCATCATTCCAATCTACACAGTTTCACACTCTTAGACTTTGAGTATATATAATTTTGGATGATGTCATTATTATCAAAAATAAAGTTTTCTAACAGTCTTAGTTCAAAAAACAAGTGTATATGAAACATAACTTGCTTTCACACTATAAATTCTAACTTAACTTCTTTTATGAATTTAATTTCACTTTGTTTTAGAAACTTTTCATCAACCAATATGGTATCCCTATCTTTACTGAGAATTTCCTATGAAAATAAATAGTACAAGGAATGGACAAATGCTCATAGTCCGAGGTCCTCTTCTGTCTACATTGTCATCATCTGCAGTGTCCATTCTACCCCCCCATTGATCCTGGAGGGTCAGGTCATGAAGTATTCTTATTTTTTGATTCCTCAAGTCTTTTCCAATATGTCTAAGTTCCTTGGAAACATTTGCTCCTCCACCAAAGTGCTGAGCAACAGGAAACACAGTTTGCATCATTACACCAGGACTCTCATTTGGGTAATCCAGAAGGGAATAAGTCCTTCAACATCTGTCACATTCTCACCCTTCTGCCCCTCCTGCCTGAAGGAGCAAGCAAAGGGCATCAATTAGGAGAAAAGTCTAACAGTTTGCTGAATGCTTTTTACTGTTGGTATTGCTAGAAACTCAATCTATTATTGTTGTAGCTAAACTCAATGTATACATTCTGGGTTCTGATCTCATAATTGAATATATTTTACCATTTTGAAAGGTATGTTTTCCAACTTTATTTGGAACCCAGGTGGAAGGTCTATAGCAGCTCATGATAGCATGTCTACACTCACAAGTCACCTTAAAATGATAAGACATATACTAAGTCCCTTTTGTCAACTTAAAGAAAACCACACAACATGAGAGCTGTGTTTCATTTTTATTCAAGGGTTTATTGAGAACTATAGTCTTGGAGAGAGCCTCTCAACAGTTCTGAGGAAACTGCTCCAAAGAAGTAGAGGAGAAGCCAGGTTATTTGTGACTTCTGGTGAAAAAATATGTATGGTTAAGTATACATTCTTGGTAAAAGATTATTGCTGCTCACAGAGAATATATATCTCAAGTTAATGATTTTAGTGCTTTTCTGTAAATGAGAAGATGCAAGAATCAGAGTTCATTAAACTTTTTCCTGAAGTATACATCTAACTAATCTAAGGGCCCTGCTTGTCCAGAATGCTTTATCCTGTTTTTCATCCTGAATTCTTCTCAGGATGCCCTATAGGGGCAGCCACCGCAGTAACTAATGACTTCATTCTTGTAAAACTGGGTGGTGAACGATGTTCTTTATTTTTCTTTGTTTACACCCCCACCCTGTGAATTTGGGTGTCTCTAATTGATGCTTTTGAACTGTGGTGCTGGAGAAGACTCTTGAGAGTCCCTTGGACTACAAGGAGACCCAACCAGTCCATTCTGAAGGAGATCGATCCTGGGTGTTCATTGGAAGGACTGATGCTAAAGCTGAAACTCCAATACTTTGGCCACCTCATGCGACGAGTTGACTCACTGGAAAAGACTCTGATGCTGGGAAGGATTGGGGGCAGGAGGAGACGGGGACGACAGAAAATGAGATGGCTGGATGGCATCACCAACTCGACGGACATGAGTTTGAGTGAACTCCGGGAGTTGGTGATGCACAGGGAGGCCTGGCGTGCTGTGATTCATGGGGTCGCGGAGAGTCGGACACGACTGAGCGACTGAACTGAACTGAATGATGGAGGGGACAGAAAGACTAAGAGCAAATATTGGCTTAGATAACCAGGGAAGCAGGGCTGGAATCCTGAGCGAGGAAGACTATTCAAGTCTCTAATTGCACACTGGAGTGTGTCTTGCAGGTGTAGGCATAGTCCTGGGGACATAGCCTGCTGCAGTACAACTCCAGAGTCCCAGATCTCCTCTCAAATGGAAAGAGCAGACTGAAACATGGAGAAAAATGGCAAAGGGAAGGAAAGATTGAGAACTAAATTTCCTACTTTAGGATCTACTTTGTAAATCAACATGGCTGAAAAGGGCTTGTTAAGAAAAAACTATGAAGGAACATGGGGTTTGGGTTCAAATCCATCCAGAGAACAAAGACTTTTACCTTTATTCAAAAATCCACCACAGCAGCCTCCTGAAGGGCCTCTATTCCACTAAAACTCAAACTTAACCAGAAGAATTACCCAGAGTTTCCAGCACTGCCGGCCATGGACTTGTACCTGCAGAGGCAGGCATGACTAGCCCTTGAATCATTGCACTTGTGCTCAGTGACTCTTTGGCTGGTGGTTTCCTGTCTGTATCAAATGACACTGATGTTCACCCAAGTCTTGATGAACCAGTGTGTGTCCTCAATCAAAGGGTGTGTTTGAATCATCTGGGAAATTTGCACAATAACCTTCACTGCCAGGCCTGTGACAGGAGTCAGGAAGTTCTCATTTGTATATGAGAAGTTCCAGGGCACTCTCCTTCAAGAGTTATACAATGTTGCTGTCTCATCCCTAAAGAAACACCCTCATGAAACATAACCATGAAGATCAGCAAAATGACAGACCTTGAATTCAGACTGGCCTACAGATTGAGTCCTTGCTCCACCAGGTAACATCTAGGGATCTTCTGGAATGGTTCAGTTCAGTTCAGTACAGTTTTGTCGCTCAGTCGTGTCTGACTCTTTGCAATTGGAATGGTACTTAACATTTAAGCCTCAAGTCTTCTTCTGTACTAAAATACAGATAGATGGATAGAGTATATATATAGTCTGTGTGTGTGTGTGTTTGTGTGCGCACACAAGTGTGCGTGTGTGCGAGCACGCTCATTCGTGTCTGATTCTTTGCAACCCCATGGACTCTTGCTGGCCCGGCTCCTCAATCCATGGGATTTTCTGGGCAAGAATACTGAAGTGGGTTACCATTTCCTCTTCCAGGGGATCTTTCCAACCCAGTGATCAAACCCACATCTCCTGTCTCTCCTGCATTGCAGGTGGATTCATTACCGCTGAGCCATTTGGGGAAACCCATATTATATGTATAATATATAATTACCTGTGAATGAAAAATGTTGCCTGCCATATCAGTAAACAAAGGATGCCCTGTGGGTAATCCCTGAGGGAACTCAGGGTAGGAAAGCACAGGATATAAATTCCAGATAGCTGAGGAGTAATTTCAATGAGCCCAGACTTTTGCATCTTTCCATACACAGAAAGGGTTTCCCTGGTGTTCAGATAGTAAAGAGACTGTCTTCAAAGAAAGAGCCCAGGTTCAATCCCTGGGTCAGGAAGATCTCTTGGAGAAGGAAATAGCAACCTACTCCAGTATTCTTGACTGGGAAATCCCATGGACAGAGGATCCTGGTGGGCTATCGTCCATGAAGTTGCAAAGAGTCACATACAACTAAGTGACTTTCACTTTCATATGCAGAAAAGCACTAAATTCATTAACTTGAGATGCCTGGTTTTCTTTAATTAACAGTAACCCATTGATACTCTTAAAAAAAAAAAAAAACTCCTGTATATCCTGGCTTCACTTTTACCTCTTCAGAGCAGTCCCTTAGAGCTATCAGAGAGACTGTCTCAGGGCTTCAAGTCCTCAGATATTTTGCAGAATAAACTACAATTCTCGATTTTGAGATCATGCATTTTTTTCCAGTAGACATACCTAAGAACTTTGATTTGGTTGTAATATTTTAATGAGATGATCTAAGGCAATGATTCCTCCTGAACACAGTAAACTGCTAAACAAATTCTGGCTGTAACTTGATTACTATGAGCAATTGGCCATCTTTGTCCTTGAGGAGTTTCCAAGAGAGTTTGTGTAACCCCAGAATCTTTCACAGGGTTTCCCTGGTGGTTCAGTGGTAAAGAATCTGCCTACAGTGTAGGAGACCCAGGTTTGATCCCTGGTTTGCAAGATCCCCTGGAGAAAGAAATGGTAACCCACTCCAGAATTCTTGCCTAGGAAATCCCAGGGACAGAGTTGCCAGTGAGCTATGATCCACGGGTTTCAAAATAGTAGGAAACAACAGCAAAGAGTCTTTCATGAAACCTTCATTTGTATCTGCACTTGACACTAGTTAATTGGCTAAACTGTCATGTTATTAGCACTACTGTCAGAGTACAGGGTTAGGCCCTGGGAAACCAGATAATGCAGTAGGATCCTGGTTATCTAGTCGGGGAGGATTTGAGCACAGAATTGGGAGAGGAGATAGTGTCAAAGAGGTATTTAGTACGTCATGATTTGGCCTAGAACTAACCCCTAGAAAACCTGGTGGTTCAGACCAATTTACAGCACTATTGGACTCTAAGTCTTTTCTTTAATTCATACTTTAACTCTCCTTAAAGAGTGGAGTTTTATGAGAAGATGAATTCACAGGAAGAGATGACTCAGAAAACTGGTTAAAGTTGACTTTCTCTTTGCTGTTTCCTGTTTTCCTTACATGTGATGTATTTTTGGCACAGAATCTTGTTATAAACAGTCTGGGACAGTTGTTTCATGATACTGTATTAAGTTGCTAAAAAGAGAGCATTCTGAGTTAGTGAATGACTAAACTATGTTTTCATCCTGAATAATGATAGACCAACTAGACAATTGTAACTGGATTTTCCATTTCTTTCCTGACAACAGCACCAGGATATGGGGTTGGAAGCCCTTTAAATAGACAGATGTACAAACTATAAATGCTTGAGTTTTGTTTATTTTTTTTCTCAGTTCTAATTTCTAGACAATGGTCCCATCTTTGGTCAGCTATTTATTTTTGTAGAAGGCTTCAACTATGGAATTTCTTAGCATGGAAGCTTGTCTCATTTCTTTATATTCTTTTTTGAACATTACAGATTTTAATGATAAAAATAAATCTAACTTGCTGTTTTGAAACTTTGCTCTATATAAGATGTGTCCTCAAAAGAGAAACACATTCTGTCTCAGTTTGTCACAAAATGATTTTATTGTTGACAGGAAAGAGACTTCAAAATGAGTTCATATGACAGAGCAAAATGAAATCTAAGACAATAGAAAATCTCTATGTTTCTCTCTATGTAAAATAAGTGATTCTATCTATTGATCTGAGATCAAAGTGCCTATTACCATCCTAACAAAGTACCAAGAAAGTACAATTCCACTAAGTCTGAGAGTTCAATAAAAGTATTTGATTATCAAGACATAAAATTATTTCATTACATATAACCACCCAGTGTATGTAAATATACTTGCCTATAAATTAACTTTTGTTAATAAAATCAAAGAGACAACTAAAACAGATCTTTCCACAATATTCTTGATGGTATCTATTAGCTACTTAAAATGTTATAGGGATATTTCATCAAGTTCCCCATGCTCCAGGAATGTATTTTATGAATTTGTCACAGGGAACTGAATGACAACTCAAAAAAAAAAAAAAATGGGGAATCAATATACAGACTTACCCAGATAACCACAATGGTGTGATCACTCAAACAGAGCCAGACATGTT
This sequence comes from Moschus berezovskii, assembly GCF_049115385.1. Taxonomy (NCBI): domain Eukaryota; kingdom Metazoa; phylum Chordata; class Mammalia; order Artiodactyla; family Moschidae; genus Moschus; species Moschus berezovskii. The sequence goes on along the minus strand of NC_142469.1, from coordinate 85,423,854 downwards.
GGAGTGTAAAGTCAAGTGGGCCTTTGAAAGCATCACTATGAACAAAATTAGTGGAGGTGATGGAATACCAGCTACATTATTTCAAATCCTAAAAGATAATGCTGTGACCGTACTGCACTCAGTATGCCAGCAAATTTGGAAAAACTCAGCAATGTCCACAAGACTGGAAAAGGTCATTTTTCATTTCAATCCCAAAGAAAGGCAGTGCCAAAGAATGTTCAAACTACTGCACAATTGCACTAATTTCACATTCTAGCAAAGTAATGCTCAAAACTTTCCAAGCTAGGCTTCAGCAATACATGAACTGAGAACTTCCAGATGTTCCAGCTGGATTTAGCAAAGGCAGAAGAACCAGAGATCAAATAGCAATCTTTTGTATCATAGAAAAAGGAAAAGAATTCCAGAAAAACATCTGCTTCATTGACTACACTAAAGCCTTTGACTGTGTGGATCACAGCAAACTGTGGAAAATTATTCAAGAGATGGGAATACCAGACCACCTTACCTGCCTCCTGAGAAATCTGTATGCAGGTCAGGAAACAACAGTTAGAACTGCATATGGAACAACAGACTGGTTCCAAATTTGGGAAGGAGCATGTCAAAGCTTTATATTGTCACCCTGCTTATTTATTTTATATGCAGAGTACATCATGGGAAATGCCGGGCTGAATGAAGCACGAGCTGGAATCAAGATTGTCAGAAAAAGTATCAATAAACTCTGATACACAATAATACCACCCTTGTGGCAAAAACTCCAATACTTTGGCCACCTGATGCGAAGAGCTGACTCATTTTAAAAGACCCCGATGCTGGGAAAAATTGAGGGCAGGAGGAGAAGGGAACGACAGAGGATGATATGGTTGGATGGCATCACCAACTCGATGAACATGTGTTTGGGTGAACTCTGGGAGTTGGTGATGTACAGGGGGGCCTGGCGTGCTGCAGTTCATGGGGTCACAAAGAGTTGGACATGACTGAGCGAATGAACTGAACTGAACTGTGGCAAAAAGGAAAAGGAACTGAAGAGCCTCTTGATGAAGGTGACTCTAGAGGAGAGTGAAAAAGCTTGCTTAAAACTCAACATTCAAAAAACTAAGGTCATGACATCCAGTCCCATCAGTTCAGTTCAGTTCAGCCGCTCAGTCGTATCTGACTCTTTGCGACCCCATGAATCGCAGTACACCAGGCCTCCCTGTCCATCACCCACTCCTGGAGTTCACTCAAACTCATGTCCATCGAGCTGGTGATGCCATCCAGCCATCTCATCCTCTGTCGTCCCCTTCTCCTCCTGCCCCCAATCCCTCCCAGCATCATGTTTTTTTCCAATGAGTCAACTCTTCACATGAGGTGGCCAAAGTATTGGAGCTTCAGCTTTAGCATCAGTCCTTCCAATGAACACTCAGAACTGATCTCCTTTAGAATGGACTGGTTGGATCTCCTTGCAGTCCAAGGGACTCTCAAGAGTCTTCTCCAACACCACAGTTCATAAGCATCAATTCTTCAGCACACAACTTTCTTCACAGTTCAACTCTCACATCCATACATAACCACTGGAAAAGCCATAGCCTTGACTAGACGGACATTCATTGGCAAAGTAATGTCTCTGCTTTTTAATATGCTGTCTACGTTGTTCATAGCTTTCTTTCCCAGTCCCATCACTGCATGGCAAATAGATGGGGTAACAATGGAAACAGTGAGAAACTTTATTTTGGGGTCTCTAAAATCACTGCAGATGGTGACTGCAGGTATGAAATTAAAAGGCACTTGCTCCTTGGAAGAAAAGCTATGACCAACCTAGACAGCATATTGAAAAGCAGAGACATAACTTTGCTAATAAATGTCCATCTAGTCAAAGCTATAATTTTTTAGTGGTCATGTATGGATGTGAGAGTTGGACTTAAAGAAATCTGAGTGCCAAAGAATTGATGCTTTTGAACTGTGGTGTTGGAGAAGACTCTTGAGAGTCTCTTGGACTGCAAGGAGATCCAACCAGTCCATCCTAAAGGAGATCAGTCCTGGGTGTTCATTGGAGGGACTGATGTTGAAGCTGAAGCTCAATTAATTTGGCCACCTGATGAGAAGTGTGGACTCATTAGAAAAGACCCTGATGCTGGGAAAGATTGAAGGTAGGAGGAGAAGGTGATGACAGAGGACCAGATGGTTGGATGGCATCACCAACTCAATGGACATGAATTTGAGCAAGCTCCTGGAGATGTTGGAAGACAGGGAATACTGGCATGCTGCAGTCCATGGGGTTGCAAAGAGTCAGACCCATCCGAGTGACTGAATAAAAACATCATATTGACTTTAATCAAATTAGTGACTTTCAGATTGGTATGAGCTGAGTGGAAATTGAAATAAGAGCTTAAAATTCTGTTGTTATTTATCCTTCTTTTCAACTTATATTTTATTAATTTCCAATGACAGCAAAATATTATTTCAAATACCTCTCTGAACCACAATGAAGCAATCCTTTTGTCTTCTTCACTTCACTAGTACTTCATAAACTTTATTATGGCTTTAGATGACAGCATTTTATGTCTTATTGATAATAATTGCAAACAATATTCTCTTTAAAAGAATATGCTTTGTAAAACCTAACCCTGATTTTATCAAAAGTTTTCTACTATCTACTTAAAATCTTCAAACTGGAAAATAAAGGGTAGACTAAATTTATCATGTAATTTGATCTTGTGGGTTCCTGCTTGTGTTGTTAATTCTAAATACTGAGGATTTTTTTTTTCTTGTGAAAAATTCGATTCTAGCCACCTACATTACTTTTTCTGAAAAGTTTGAAAACAAAAACAGAGCACTGACAGAAAATAACACCCCCTCAAAAAAACTCTCTGCATATTGATTCTTATGTAGTAAGAGCATGGTGGTGGCGGTGGTTAGTTGCTAAGTCATGTCTGACTTTTGCAACCCAATGGACTGGAGCTGACCAGGTTCCTCGGTCCATGGGATTCACCAAGCAAGAATACTGGAATGGGTTGCAATTTCCTTATCCAGAGGATCTTCCTGACCCAGAGTTCGAACCCAGATCTCTCTCCCTCATTGCAGGTGGTCTCCTGTATTGTAAGCAGATTCTGGTTTTAAAGCTCAGCTCTGACATCAACTAAGTATGTCAACTGGTTAAGCTATTTATTCCTTTTTTGAGCTTCTGTTTTTTCATTTGTAAAATGGATGCAGTAATTTATGTTTAGTATTGTTATGAGTTTTACCTGAGAAACTGAATTTATGCCAGAGACTGTAGTTTCATCACACTGGTTTTCCCCTTCCTCTGAGTGCACAGCTGGGCTGTTTTTCCCTGCCTTCTTTGCAATTGGATGTGGCCAATGGGGCATGAATGGAGATGATATTTGCCTTTCCCGCAACTGACCCTTCAAATCCTCTTGCATGGTCCACCAATGTCTCTCCTTCATCTGTAGAATGGAAAGGACTTTTAGGACCTTGATGATGAGAGCTGTGAGATACAATTTGCCTGGGTTTCTGAATGTCCTTGCTGCACAAACCTTTTCCTGAAGAAGCACTTCCACACTGGAATTTGTAAATAGATATAAACTTTTATTTGAAAGACAAGTTTTGGGGACATTTTCTGCACTGCTGGAATCATTACTACTAACCCTAATGTGTACAAAATATCAGCTCTCAACTAGACTGAGAGCTCCAGGAAATCAGTAATCTCTCTTACCCACTGCACTTCTCATCCTATGAATGAATATAGTGTCTCACACAAGGTCCTCTAAATATGAATGAAAATGTAAGCAACTGAAAAAACACTTGCAAAGCAGTGTATACCCATGTATTTGAAAATCACAGCTATTTTCATTACATTATTATTTTGTTACATTATTATTTTATTTCAAATCTTTTTTTATTAAGCTATTTTATTTATAGTTAAAGAATTTCCCTTCCTTCTGCATCCATCATTTTCCTTATTCTTCTTGTGGAAGAGTACAGCTGCTGTCTTGAAGATCCTCTTGTTTCTGGATTCCACACATAGCAAAAGCACTTCCAGTCTTTTGTAGAACTTGGCTATTTTTATCAAAGTATGAATATACTCCAAGACTATTCATTTTAATGAGTTACTTTTTGAAATGAGTTATTGTTCAAATAAGTTAGCATTTATAAAGTTCTTAGAATCATGCCTGGCACGTAGAAAGTGCTATATAAATGTCTTTTTAAAAGACAAAACAAACCGTGTCATCTTTTTATGGTGTTTGCATTTCTCCTTCCAGTCCAAAGAAAATTAGTTTCTTCACTGATTTTCAGATTCTGGATGAGATCACTTTAACTTATATTTGATGTTGTTATGTATCCTGTCAAACTTATGTTTGACTTTTGGCAAAAAGATACTTCTGTTGGTATTCAACCCTTATCATGAACATAAAAATTGCTCTCTTTCAAATTGCCACACAGCATAACTAACAAGCTTTATATTCAGGAGTATACTGTAGCCATCTTAACTGATTTGCAGTAGTCAACTTTTAGCATGCCTTTCTAACTCTGTGTTCAGTAACTTCATACGGGTAACTTGAAATCAGCTACTGTAAGACTATCTACACGTGGAGACTGGCAAATTCTACAGATCAAGACTCCTTGAAACCCTCTCTCTTCTGTGTGCTCTCTCGTTCTCCTTCTATTTTTAGAGAGCCAATTGTTAAACTTTTCCCAGCACATCTTGGCGACACTGCTGTTTATAAACTCTAAAAAGACTCAGTTCAGTTCAGTCGCTCAGTCATGTCCGACTCTTTGCGACCCCATGAATCACAGCATGCCAGGCCTCCCTGTCCATCCCCAACTCCCAGAGTCCACTCAAACTCATGTCCATCAAGTCGGTGATGCCATCTAACCATCTCATTCTCTGTCATCCCCTTCTCCTCCTGCCCCCAATCCCTCCTAGCATCAGACTCTTTTCCAGTGAGTCAACTCATTGCATGAGGTGGCCAAAGTATTGGAGTTTTAGCTTTAGCATCAGTCCTTCCAATGAACACCCAGGACTGATCTCCTTTAGAATGAACTGGTTGGATCTCCTTGCAGTCCAAGGGACTCTCAAGAGTCTTCTCCAGCACCACAGTTCAAAAGCATCAATTCTTCGGTGATCAGCTTTGTTCATAGTCCAACTCTCACATCCATACTTGGTAAGAAAAATAAGATACACACAAACCAGGGTACTTCTTAATCTGCAACAACTCAATATCAAGGAAAAGAAAGTGGTTCTGAGTGTCTCCTGTATGTGATGCCTGAAAAATAATAGGCACAAAGTGTTGAACAAATTATTTGGAAATAATAGATACTTGTTTAAAATAATAATTGCTAACTTTTACTGAGAACTTACTTGATGCCAAACACTATTTTGACTGATTGATTGAATCTTCAAGAAAAACGTCATGAGTAAAAACATCAATGTCTTTTATTCTACAAACATAAAAGTGAGGAGTTAAAACATCAGTTAGGGCTATGAGCTAAATTTGTAATTATATTGTTGAATAAGTACTTAATTTAGAACCCACTACACTTCAGGTATAACTCAAGATTTCTGAATTTTCTTGAAAAATGGGAAAATCAAGCTTCATTCCATACATTCTAGTATGACACATCAGCAGAAGGATAGATGATTTACAGGAAGCATTTCTATTTTGGTGAAGTTTCAAATATGCAGTGCACCACTTTCTTCTACTCCTGGATGTGATTTTAAAGTTGATTAGTTTACCTTAGTTTTGTGAGCTTTCTGGTCTTTAGAAGTAGATGAGGCTGGAACTCCTAAAGTAAAACTTGAACCCAGTTCCAAAGTGTTATGATGAAAGATAAATATTTAACACAGACTAGAGATGTTTTAACTTCTCTTTGTTGCTATTGTTTTTTTTAAATCAAGCTATTAATGCATATAGTTTTGTGTAATATGGTACAAACACATATATTTAACTTTATACATGTATGTCAATCTTAGTCATATACACACATAAAATCCATAATTGTATAATCATCAAAAAGAGATCTAATAATATTTTCAAAATTCAGAGAGCATTGACTTGATTGAACATATTTCCATTTTAGCACTTGCTTCCTAATTGAGCAACTGGTTTCTATTAAAATTCAGATTCCCAATCTATTCACTCAGTCCTGGCTTCTTATGTATGATGTTGCTATTGTACTTCCTGAATGAACTTAATGGATCTGGCATGAATCCAATCTAATTCATATACCTGTTATACACATACATATCAGATAGAAAACACTACTATAACGATATTGATGTTATTTTAGATGAAGTTTTCCAACTCCTTGATTGTTATGAAGCAAATGTTATAAAGAGAGCTCATTATATCCTCATTTCCAGAAACAACAGAAAGGAAGGCAGAATAATATAATCAAGAAGGAAATCCTAGGCAAATATTTCCAGTGAATAGGAGTGGCGTCCTGGAAGCTAAAGGGAATTCTTACACAATGGGCACAGCATCTCTGAACTGAAATGTCTTACATTTGCTTTTGACCATTAGAAAATTCTGTTTGCCTGTCAGCCATCAAGACAGATTGCGGACTGGGTATATTGGAGAAGAAAAATATGCTTTATATCCATGATGGTTTTCCAAGCAAGCTCATAACTTCATTATGTTGTGGGAGGAAAGGAGAATCAGAAAATGAGTACAGTGTTTATGTGTACCTGATGTTCACATAGAAGGAGTCTGCTCTACAGCCAGGCACAAAGAAATTTTCTGTACAATGAAGATTAAGCATAAAGTAACTATAGGGGGAAGAAATTAAGAGGCTTTTCTTATCCTAAGGCATTTGTATCATTTTATAATATAGCACAGAGACTTCATCAGCGTCAGAGACTAAACTATTGTGATGGCACTACCCGGAGGAGTCAGTTCCTTGTCCTAAGGAGTTAAGCCTCAGACTCCAACAGCACTGCAGAGTACACCCGGGGGAAAGGCAGAAGTTTGTTGTCATGAAGGAAAAACAGGAATTGCTCAAGTTTGCTGTCACTTGCAAGATAAAGGGACTCATCCTCAGAGACCCTGTGATTCAGGGACATTAAAGTTAAGTCCTAAGGCTAGCTTAACAGAGTGCTTAAAAAAAAAAAACAAGGGCATTCCAAAATAGGTACATTGCAATACTTCTTCCCCTGCTGCTAAGTCACTTCAGTCGTGTCCGACTCTGTGCGACCCCATAGATGGAAGCCCACCAGGCTCCCCCGTCCCTGGGATTCTCCAGGCAAGAACACTGGAGTGGGTTGCCATTTCCTTCTCCAATGTGTGCAAGTGAAAAGTGAAAGTGAAGTCGCTCAGTCATGTCCGACCCTTAGCGACCCCACGGACTGCAGCCTACCAGGCTCCTCCATTCATGGGATTTTCTAGGCAAGAGTACTGGAGTGGATTGCCATTGCCTTCTCTGACTTCTTCCCCTAGTGTTTTCTATATGTTTGAAAGCTCAACTTGTATTCAGTGTTGAGTATTATTTATAGGTATGACTCACCAGTGCCTTGAAATGGTTAACATGCAGGCAACTAACTCACAAAACAGTGAGGAAGCCACTGGGGAGCATCTGGTTTCCAGAGAATAATGATTCATCCTAATGACTCTTTTATAAATATATTAGCAAATAACACATTATAACAAGTGATGTCTTCTTTGAGCACTCACATACACACAGCAGCTAATGATAAAATAACAGGGATACCATTTTTATCAGCTTATTTCCTTAATATTCACCAGAACATCCAGATGTCATAAAGATCACAAGTACATGAATATCTATTTGCTTATGAGGCTTCATTAAAGTTGACAGACATGTTAGGGGAAGCACACTGATTAAAACCGCCCACCCTGGCCAGGCACCACAGTAACCATTTGCATGAGTTGTTTTAGGAGAGGAGGTCCTGGTAAGGAACACGGAACTAATAAGCCTCCACCAACTGGAAGAGTTCGGGAAAGGTCTAAGGAGACACCAAAGGTCCGACCACCTCCCAGAATCCTTCTCTCTGGCATCCATCTTGGCTGAACAAGGCTGTACCACCAGGAAGCACTCTGAGTCAGAATGACTGGCTAAGGACAACCCAGAAGCTAATCCCATTGCCATAAAACCCAAGACTGCAAGCCATGTGGCAGAGCAGTTCTCCTGGGCTCCCTTACCCTACTGCTCTCCACCTGGGTGCTGTTTCCCAATAAAATCTCTTGTTTTGTCAGCACATGTGTCTCCTCGGACAATTCATTTCCGAGTGTTAGACAAAAGCCCAGTTTCGGGCCCTGGAATGGGTCCCCCTTCCTGCATCAGAAATATGAGGGAGGTCACAAAATGCAGCAATATTAGCTTCCAGCAGAAGAGAAACAGAGCAACTGAAGGGCATGTTCTATTTTGCCTGTAAAGTAATATGATGCACTCTACTCCCACCTGCTTCCCCATACTCCGAATTATATGCTCCTTTCACGCCCACCCACGTGGGCTCTAGTTACTAACTGGAGTGAATCACTTGAATGTCTTTTATTCTAGAAAAGGCCATTTCATAATATTTTATGCCATTAAATTCATCCTCAAGTGGTAAGCTACATAGTTATTTGAAGGCCCACTGAAAGGAAAAGGATAAATAATAAGGTAGCAATCATTTTTAATAAAATCCAGTCCTAGTTAACTTTAAATCTGAATGAGACTTCTATTTGATAGTATTAATATTATTACAGATGGGGCATCAACAAATATTAGAAGCCAAATAGTGTCATTATGATATTGAGCAATAGTTTACTATTACGTTTTTTTGCTTTTAAAGGGCTGATGTGACAATTTAAAGGACTGACTTAAAGGACTGATGTTCAGCATCTCACTAGTATCAGTGATGGGCTTGGATGGCAGAGCTAGACTGCTCTTGCCTTATTCCCAACAAGAGGATAGAAGATAGAATGTCATAAATAAAGGTAAGGTCCTAGATAAATGTTTCCCTGAGGGTCAAGAATAGAATAAAATTGAAAATATCACTCAATATCATTCTGTCAAGGCAGGGAGAGAAGTGCCTGCATCTAATTGCAGGAAGGAATAAAACAATGTAATGTACTAGATTTCACTTTTGCATTTGCTATCAGGAAGCAAAACCAAAAAGGAGTTTCAAATTGTATACAATCAGCTCACTATAGACTCATTAGTTTATCCTTTTTAACTCAGAGAAGTCTGTGCTCTTCTTGTTGCTCTCATTTCTTTTCTTCTCTGGCTTTTTGATGACTGTGTCAACTCAGATTTTAAGGTGGTCAGGATATAAATAAAACAAGTTTATTCATTAACGTCAACATCAATAGGTAGGTTATTTATTAAATGTATCAATGCCTGTAAAAATAACAAATGTTAATTGACCATATATGGTGGCTCAGATGGTAAAGAACCTGCCTGCAATGTGGGAGACCTGGGTTCAATTGCTGGGTTAGGAAGATTCCCTGAAGAAGGGCATGGCAACTTACTCCAGTGTTCTTGTCTGGAGACTCCATATGGACAGAGGAGCCTGGCAGGCTACAGTCCATGGGGTTGCAAAGAGTAGGACACAACCGAGCAACTAAGCATAACACAACATTATGTATGTCAGGCATTATTTAATAATACTAATATATATTAACTCAGAGTATCCTTATAAAAATTCTATGTAGTGGATACTGATGCTGCCTCTGTTTTACAGATGAAGTAAGAGAGAGATCTACCCAGCAAGTTAGTACTGTGGTTGATAGGTCCAGAGCCTGACTCCAGCGTCTGCTCTCCTAATCTCTCTACTATGCAAAGAGAATTTATAAAGTCATTATATTTTTTTTTACCTTTTTGACAAAATTAGAGGCTCCTTTTACTTATTCATGTAACTATATCAAAAATCATTAAAATAACTGTCTAAATGATAAATTTATTTTCCATGAGCTAGATAGCTGTTAATTTGGTAAATATTTTAACAGTTCTATATTAAATTCCATTTTGTTTTGAAATGAATGAACATGGATAGAAATAACTTAGAATGAAGTATTATAACAGAGGAGGAAACTTGATATTTTGCTTTTATAAATTTCTTCAGTACTTGTGTAATTTTTGGTCACATTGGGCACTTAATATTTTTCAAATTAAAAATAAATGAACAGAAGAATATCAGCTAAAACATAATATAATTACATGTGTCACCCTTAAATACTTGGGTCAGCTACAGAGCAGGTGGACTTGTCTACTGAGGATAGGGCATCAGAATGCCCCATCACCTCCCCAGAAGTCTTTAGGACTGTCATAAGCTGGAATCAGAGAGTCTTTATTGCCTTATCATAAGGCAAATCACATATATTAAGATGAGTAGAATTATGATGATAGGATTAAGGAGGATAACTAAAGGACACACAAAATCAACACCATATGTACCATGCTGTATGGTAAATCTCAGTATTAAATTGCAACTAAGAGCCCAGGGGACAGGACATTAAAAAACAAGGTACAGGATTCCACAGAGGAAAGAACCTAGAAAAAGACAGAAAAAAGGCAAGAAACTGTAAAAATTTCATTTCTGAGTAGACAAAATTTATTCCAGAAAGCAAAAATCCCATGGGTACACTTGGCCATTAACTATGAGGTCATAAGTTTTTGAAACTTTTTTTTTATTTTGATTTTACACCTCTCGTTTCGGCAGTCACATGAATTAGTCATGCCTGTTATTCCATAAAAATTGACTTGAATTTATTTTTTTCTTCACATACAATGCAAACTTATTAGTGTTACAGATTATTAACAATTACCCTTTTAACTCTAGCTAAAGGCATAAACACAATATTAAAGACACAAAAATTATAATATGATATGATGTATCATTAATATGATAAAAGACATAAGGTTTTATACATCATTAATAGGATTCAATATAATGGGATTTTCCTGCAAGATCAAGCATTGTCCACAATGCCTCTGGATAAAAAGCAGTCCTATATTTCTTGCTCATAGATAGCATTGCAGATCCGTCACATATGATCCCTGCATATGAAGGTTTAGAGCACAAACAGAAACTGATGCTAATTCATAACATTGTGTTTTTATACTTTCTGTTATGTGCTTTATTGATTAAACTGTGCTTCAGATTAAAAATTCCCAGTAAGATTAGAGTAGAAATATGTCTATTATTATTCAATATTAACCTGTGTTTAATTTAACACATTTATAATTCATATGCTGTATAGAGCTTTCTGAAATTTGAATACTAAAGATGCAACTGATTTGTGAGATATTTTCATTTCATAGACATGTTCAGCTGTGTGCAAACTCTTATATATAAGATAGATAATCAACAAAGTCCTCGACAGTCTACTGTTGAGCACATGCAACTGTGTTCATATCCTGTGATAAACCATAACAGAAAAGAATATGAGAAAGCATATATATGTATAACTGAGTCACTCTGCTGTATAGCAGAAATTAAACACAGCATTGTAAATTGACTATGCTTCAATAAAAATTTAAAAGAAGATTCAACTGATAAATGCATTTCAAACATAATAATACACAGTATTCATTCTAAAAGTAAAGTGTTTAAATGACTTAATAAGAATAATTTGAAAAAAAAGTAATAAGTACTCCACATGAATAACAAATACACTAATTTATTCCTGGAATAAATTGAAACATTCTTTTTCAATGTTAATCTTCTTTCAAAGATTACTTACTATATTTCTCTTAAATTCAGTGATGACTCCTTGTTTTTCTCTCAGTGAAACCACTGAATTTTCCAACTTACATTTTTAATTTCACATGTAATCTTCCAGTGTCTTCTTCAAAGAGAAAAATACACCTAATCAGAGAAAGTCATTCATTTCTGGGACAATGGAATCCCCCTTTTTTAGTATTGCTCATCTAGCTGGAGCTCTGGATGCAGGAAAACTCACAGGGACCCACTTCAGCCCTTTAATTTGCAAAGGAGTGGACTATGCAAATCTGAGTTTTACAGATCCTGAGAGACCTCTGACAACTTTTTTGCAAATATCCCAGGTAAACTATCAAACTCACTGGACATCCATAGGAACACCAATAAATTTCTTGTGGTTCTCTCGAGGACCCTTCTGAATCCGGAATCCTGTAAAGATTGCTTGATTTAGCCATTAACAGCTGATGAGGTTGTTGTATGGAAAAATAGCATAGGTTTTATGGCACCTAGAAGGCTTCACACTATTTTCTGCAATTAGCACAAATGTTGAATTAACAGAAGAATTGATGGAAAAATTCATCTGGATGGCTTTCAAGTTAGAGTTTATCTCTTCCAGGGGTTGTTCTATACCAGTGGTACCCAGTTACTTAATGCTAAAGGAATCAGTGTATTTCTCAGTAGTTTTCACATTTGTAAGGGGGGAAATGCAACTGTCAAAGTGTTGGGATTGGAAATAAAAGTGAGAAGCGTTAGCACTGGATTCTATTTCGTAAGAACATGTAGAGGCTCCCAGTATTTCAAAAACAGAAGTTCTTTTCATCAGTTCTTGCTCTAGTCTTCCGCTGGCCACACATACAGTAAGATGTCTGTGGACCACAGGGACTTGTGATCTTTTAGAAAGAAAGCACAGTAAGATCTTGTGACTAGATATCTCTGTTTTTCATCTATCATTGAGAATTAGGGATCCCTGCCCTAGATCTGTCCCTGCATTTGAGGGTCATGTGGTAAACATTTAAAACTCTTGTGTTTACATCCACCTTAATTCTAACTGGGAGAGGCTGGGCAAGAAATGCTTCACCTCATAAGAAGGAACGTGCTACATGGCAATGTTTGTACATTAAAAGATAATTACAGATATAAGCCAGAAACCATGTTGATAATCACTTTAGCTAATATCCAAATTTTGGCAATCCTGTTAAAATTCTAAAGATATTCTAAGTTGGTCATAATAAAAATTTATTGTCATAAATGATTCATTTCATTAGCATCAGCTAGTGATGACAATATGAGTAATACTAAGAAAATGATGATTAATAACACTTATTCAACAATTATCATATGGCAGGCACCATGCTAAACATGCTACATGCATTATTACAGCTTAATCTTATAAAAACCTATTTAACCCTATTTCAGAAATAAGAAGGTCAAGTCTTAGAGATACATGTGGATAATAATTAAGGTGGAATTTGAAGCCAGGTAATCTTATTCTAAATCTTGAACTCTTAACTATTCATTCTATACCATACTGCTTCTCAGCTGTTTTCTTATACCCATAACATAATATATCCACATCTATTTTTCTATCTACACACACACACACACACACACATATATATAGAGAGAGAGCTTTACCATTCTTTCCTTTTTCTTTCACTTTTTTTTTCTTTAACAAGACAGAATGAGAACACTTCATGACTTATCATAGCAGCTTAGCTCTTCTGTACAAAGAATTATTTGCAGTCACAAAATGTGTGGCCTTTCCAGAATGTCTTCCAAGACAAGGGAGTAATTGACAAAGTTCTGGAAAATCTTTCATTCACTCTATCTCATGACCATTTCTCTTCTTTGATGTCTATAACTCCCTTATATCAAGAATAACAGGCTTCAGAACCCTGTTGTTTCCAGCTCCAGTGTCACAAACAGTCATCTGAAAATTTTCTTTAAGTTATACTATTTTAAAAATGTTTTTGAGTACATATTCCATGCCACAGCAAAGGAATGATTATACTTCTATTTTTATGTCTGAAGTTGTTTTCTTCCTTTCTTTTTTAATGTAGAAAGGTTCATTTTGTTTCTCCAAAGCCTTTGGCTTTATAAATTGATTCTTAGTGAGCTTAGTACACAGTAAACCTCATTTATATTGCCTTTCTCAGGCTTGAATGATCAACAATTTCTTTGAGGAAATAGATATAATATGTGGGGAAAAAAATTACAGAATTCTCTGTAGCAAATCTCCAGATAATAATATTTCACATACAAATTCTTCTTTAACATATATTTCTTCATTCTGGTTCCTACCAAAATAAAATAATGCTTTTAATAATCTAAAAAATTACATAACCCTTTATGTCTGTGTACAGTTGGCTACTACCGGCAGTGACAAAAGTCAGGAAGCTAAGGCCCATGACTAACTTGAGCATTTCATACCTTGTCTAAGGCACAGTTGTGAACCTGAACTGAGCCTGACATCCTCCATTTCTCATACCCTTCACTTATTCTGAGCTATTGTTTTCTCTGTGATTCTTACAATCACAAATTTCAAATTCCGATTAACTAATACTTTCTCCCTTCTTTTCGTTTTCCTCACATTACTCTTTCCTGTGTTTTGGTGTTATGTTATTTACATTTTTCCATTAAAAAATTTTTTTTTCCTGTGAAAGCTTCACTTAATTGTATCAAAAGAGTATTCAGATAACAGCAGATAAGTGGTAAATTTTTAATGAGTATTTCATATAAATATGTATCCTTGAAAGTGAAATTTGCTCAGTCGTATCCGACTCTTTGAGACCCCATGGACTGTATAGTCCATGGAAATATCCAGGCCAGAATATTGGAGTGGGATCAAACCCAGGTCTCCATTGCAAGCAGATTCTTTACCAGTTGAGTCACAACTGAAGCCCATATGTATCCATGTTTGGGTTCTAATATGCCAAGTCTCTCTCTCTCTCACACACACACACACACACACACACTGAAAATCTCAATTGATTTGAGATGAAATTTAAAAAATGAAAGTCAGGATGCTATAAATACAATTCCAAGACATGCTGGTACACTTAGAGATCCTGAAGAAAAAGAATTTGAAACTTGATTCTTGATTGGAAAAAAGAAGATTGACTTAGCTTTTTTGCTTACTTTGAAAAAAATTGGGAAAACACCGCATACCTTCCTGTATTGTTGGGTGTATTTAATGCAATATCAGTAAAAGTATGTTAAAATCTTTTAAGTTGTAAAATTTATACAATTGAGACATATTCTTTATTTTTATTTTTGGGTAAAGGAAATGGTTTGTTACAAAGACCCGTGGTTTTCATTTCTATATATCAGTTATTTTCTAACTATTTTATTCATTATTAACATTTCAAATATATTGAAAACATTTTAGAAATAGCATAATGAAACTCTACATTCAATATCTACAGTTATTAATTCATGGTCATTTTCTGCATCAGAAAAATCCTAACCATCAGAACATGGTATCTGTAGATATTGTGGTAGGTATTTCTAAGACACAGGAAAACTTTTTATAAAGATAACTTTTAAACATTATCACACCTAAGTCAGATTAGCAATAATTACTTTAATATCACCAAATATAAATTAATGTTCACTTTCCTCAATTGAATCATAATTTTATCTGGAGTCTGTTTATTTGATCAAGATCCAAATAATGTCCCTAGAAAGAAACAGCTGGATTTGTCTCTTAGTCTAATCTCATCTTTAAGTTCTCATTTTAGCTTTATTTTTCAAGATTTGTGTTCTTGTTATTCTTGAAAAACAAGTCATTTTGTCTATTTCTATAAGTTGATCTTTCAGCTTTATAATATTTTACAGGAAGCTTTATTGGTTTTATAAACGTTAGATATATAAAGAATAATTCTTGGAAAAAGTTTAATGTATTGCTTGTCACATGGTAACATCTCCATGACTGTAAACAACTGTATATCAGTTATAACAATTAAATGTGAATCTTGCTACTTTAATTCCAAACCCAAATTCACAGATGACATTCCTGTTTGATGCAGTTCCAGTGTTGTGGGCTGAATTGTTTTCCCTCAAATGATATATTGAAATACTAACTCCTGGTATCTACAGACATGATCTTATTTGAAAACAGTATCTTTGAAGATATAATCAAATTGAGTTGAGGTCGTATTCAGTTAAGACGAGCCCTAATGAGATTCTGAAATTTCTCCCCATATATAAAGTTTAAAATTGGATACTTTTTAAAATCAATTTATTTTTTACTGAAGGATAATTGCTTTACAGAATTTTGTTGCTTTCTGTCAAACTTCAACATGAATCAGCCATAGGTATATATCCCCACCTTTTTGAACCTCCCTCCCCTCTCCCTCCCCACCCCACCTGTCTAGGTTCATACAGAGCCCCTGTTTGAGTTTCCTGAGTCATACAGCAAATTCCAAGTGGCTATCTATTTTACATATGGTGATGTAAGTTTCCATGTTACTGGTTCCATACATTTCACCCTCTCCTTCCTTTTCCCCATGTCCCTAAGTCTATTCTCTATGTCTGTTTCTCCATTGCTGCCCTCTAAATAAATTCTTCAGTACCATTTTTTTAGATTCTGTATATATGTGTTAGACCATGATATTTATCTTTCTCTTTATGATGTACTTCACTCTGTATAATAGGTTCTAGGTTTATCCACCTCGTTAGAACAGCTCAAACATGTTCCTTTTTATGGCTGAGTAATATTCCATTGTGTATATGTACCGCAATTTCTTTATCCATTCATGGACATCTAGGTTGTTTCCATGTTCGAGCTATTGTATAGTGCTTCAATGAACAATGGGATACATGTATGTTTTTCAATTTTAGTTTCCTCAGGGTATATGCCTAAGAGTGTGATTGCTGGGTCATATGGTTGTTTTATTCCTAGGTTTTTAAGGAATCTACATACTGTCTTCCATAATGGCTGTATCAATTTACATTCCCGCCAACAGTGCAAAAGCCTTCTCTTTTCTACACACCCTCTTTAGTATTTATTGTTTGTAGACTTTTTGATGATGGCCATTCTGACCAGTGTGAGGTGATATCTCATTGTAGTTTTGATTTGCATTTCTCTACTAATGAGCGATGTTGAGCATCTTTTCATGAGTTTGTTAGTCATCTGTGTGTCTTCTTTGGAGAAATGTATGTTTAGGTCTTTTCCCCACTTTTTGATAGGGTTGTTTATTTTTTTGGTTTTGAGTTGTATGAGCTGCTTGTATATTTTGGAAATTAATCTTTTGTCAGTTGTTACACTTGCCATTATTTTCTCCCATTCTGAGGGTGTTCTTTTCACCTTGCTTATAGTTTCCTTTGCTATGCAAAAGCTTTTAAATTTTTTTTTTAATTGCTTTGGCTATGCGAGGTTTTTTGTATTTCCATACAAAAGGTGAAATCATTTGTTCTAGCTCTTTGAAAAACACCTTTGGTAGCTTGATAGGGATTGGATTGAACTTATAAATTACCTTAGGTAATATATTCATTTTCACAATATTTATTCTTCCAATCCATGAACATGGTATGTTTCTCCATCTATAGTGTCCTCTCTGATTTCTTTCACCAATGTTTTATAGTTTTCTATATATAGGTCTTTTGTTTCTTTAGGTAGATATATTCCTAAGTATTTTATTCTTTTTGTTGCAATGGTGAATGGAATTTCCTTAATTTCTCGTTCTATTTTCTCATTATTAGTGTATAGGAATGCAAGGGATTTCTGTGTGTTGATTTTATATCCTGCAGCTTTACTAAATTCATTGATTAGCTCTAGTAATTTTCTGGTTGAGTCTTTAGGGTTTTCTGTGTAGAAGATCATGTCATCTGCAAACACTGAGAGTTTTACTTCTTGTTTTCCAATTTGGATTCCTTTTATGTCTTTTTCTGCTCTGATTGCTGTGGCCAAAACTTCCAAAACTATGTCGAATAGCAGTGGTGAGAGTGGGCACCCTTGTCTTGTTCCTGACTTTAGGGGAAACGCTTTCAATTTTTCACCATTGAGGATAATGTTTGCTGTGGGTTTGTCATATATAGCTTTTATTACATTGAGGAATGTTCCTTCTATTCCCACCTTCTCAAGGGTTTTGATCATAAATGGATGTTGAATTTTGTCGAAGGCTTTCTCTGCATCTATTGAAATAATCATATGGATTTTATTTTTCAATTTGTTAATGTGGTGTATTACGTGGATTGATTTGCGGATATTGAAGAATCCTTGCATTCCTGGGATAAAGCTCACTTGGTCATGATGTATGATCTTTTTAATGTGTTGTTGGATTCTGATTGCTAGAATTTTGTTAAGGATTTTTGCATCTATGTTCATCAGTGATATTGGCCTGTAGTTCTCTTTTTTTGTGGCAACTTTGTCAGGTTTTGGTATTAGGTTGATGGTGGCCTCATAGAATAACTTAGAAAGTTTCCCTTCCTCTGCAATTTTTTGGAAGGGTTTGAGTAGGATAGGTCTTAGCTCTTCTCTAAATTTTTGGTAGAATTCAGCTGTGAAGCCATCTGGACCTGGGCTTTTGTTTGCTGGAAGATTTCTGATTACAGTTTCAATTTCCATGCTTGTGATGGGTCTGTTAAGATTTTCTATATCTTCCTAGTTCAGTTTTGGAAAGTTTTTTTTCTCCCATTCTGAGGGTGTTTTTTTCACCTGGCTTATAGTTTCCTTTGCTGTGCAAAAACTTTTAAATTTATTCAGGTCCCACTTGTTTACTTTTGGTTTTATTTCCATTACTCTAGGAGGTGGGTCAGAGAGTATCTTGGTTTTATTTATATCATCAAGTGTTCTGCCTATGTTTTCCTCTGAGTTTTATAGTTTCTGGTCTTACATTTAGATCTTTAATCCATTTTGAGCTTATCTTGTGTATGGTGTTAGGAAGTGTTCTAATTTCATTCTTTAACTTGTAGCTGTCCAGTTTTCCCAGCACCATTTATTGAAGAAGCTGTCTCTGCCCCATTGTATATTCTTGCCTTAAAATTTTAGACATTTTTTATCTATGTAGAAAAGAAAAGAAATTAGTAAGATTTCACAAAATCCCTTTACTCTTCTAGTCTGATTAATGAGTTAAGAATAGTAGCATAGAAACAAGTGAAACCTTTATTCTTTTTTTGTAAAGAAGTTTGAAAGATGTGAGAGTTGGACTGTGAAGAAAGCTGATTGCCGAAGGATTGATGCTTTTGAACTGTGGTGCTGCAGAAGACTCTTGAGAGTCCCCTGGACTGCAAGGAGATCCAACCAGTCCATTCTAAAGGAGACCGATCCTGGGTGTTCATTGGAAGGACTGATGCTAAAGCTGAAACTCCAATACTTTGGCCACCTCATGCGACGAGTTGACTCACTGGAAAAGAGTCTGATGCTAGGAGGGATCGGGGGTGGGAGGAGATGGGGACGACAGAGAATGAGATGGCTGGATGGCATGACCAACTCGAAGGACATGAGTTTGAGTGAACTCCGGGAGTTGGTGATGGACAAGGAGGTCTGGTGTGCTGTGATTCATGGGGTCGCAGAGTCAGACACGACTGAGTGAATGAACTGAAATGAACTGAACTGAACTGAAACCAAAGTTGAGATAAAACATCAATAGCCTTCAGAGAGTTGGGCTACTTCTGTCCTTCTCTTTTACTGTTTTAACTTGTGTTTATACGTTCTGATCACCTCATATGCTGTAGTGGCTCTGCATCAGCCATTACACTACTAGTCCAGGATAAAGGAAAATGGAAAGGTCAAAAAGAAGGACTTTCTACCTGAGTTACCAGTTATAAAGACTTGTATCTTCATCTCATTAGTCACTTGGTTACATCTAGTTAAACACATACAATTTGAAGGGGAAAAAAAATCCAGGACTACTTACTGATATAGTGTCACACAGGACAAACATTTCTGAAAGCCAATGTAACTAACGTGAATTACTCAATATGTTGCTTAAAATCTAGTACTCAAGAGAACATTTGAAACTCTCCTATGTCCAACTGGTGAATTTGATTATGTCAGTTCTTTTTTAAGGTGTTACCTGAACTATCCATATTTCTCCTCAGCTGCCCTTTATATTACCTTGGATACGATTTGTTCAGCACTTTTATAAATACCCTTCGCTTTTTCTCTTCCCATCCTCTCCTCCCCTTCCCCACCAGTCTCACCTCTTCCACCTCTCTCTGTCTTCCCCCCACCTCTCCATCTCCCGTCTCTTCCTCAGCACTTTGAAGATTTATTATTTCTTGGTCAAGATCTGGATTAGTTTGGTTCACAGTGAGAATTCAATAAATATTTGCTTAGTTGCTGAATTAATCATTTTAAAGGAAATATAAATATGCCCACATACAAGTGGGAACATATATTACATGGAGTCATTCCTCAGTTTCCCAGGGGAATTAGTTCCTGGACACTCAGCACTACCAAAATCCACAGGTGCTGAAGTCTCATATAACATGACTAGCATTTACATATAACCTACACCCATCCTCCCTACTCTAAATCATCTCTAGATTCCTTGTAATACCTAATACAATGTAAATTCTATATAAATATTTGCCAGTGTACTGCAGATTCAAGTTTTGCTTTTAGAAACATTAAAGATTTTTTTCTAGTGTCTTGCATCTGTGATTGATTGATTGGGTGGATGCAGAACTCATGGATAGGTAGGCCAAGTTGCACTTCCATTTACAAAAATTTTGACATTATATACACAATATTTTTTTTTCTGGTGCCATATTTAGTTTATGTACTTGGAGTCAAATTTTCTAAAAATAAGCTTTTTTGTTCATTGGACTATAAAACAAAAATAGACTTAATTGCTGTATTCTTAAAGCAGAGCACTATAAATCTCAGTTAGGTAGTCCCTGAAGGATTACAAACAACCTTTTCCCAGTGAAAATGTCCACAATAGGGATTTCCTTCATCAAAGCTTAAGGTAATTATAAAAGTGAATGTAAAATATAAAATAGAATAGTGCCTTACAAAACACACACATTAAATATAAATGGGAAAAGGGTGGTTCTCCCCAGTCCCCTATGAATTTACCTCCAAGGATTGTGTGAACCAATTCAACAACTTAAAAATATTTTAGCAAGCTACTGTGCTATTTTCTTCACTTAATTAGAAAGTGCATCTAGTTTTCCAAATGGAGAATCATCATTCTAGAAATGTAAGCCAACATTACAGTAGAATAAGATTTTATTGGTAAACTGTTAGGTGTGTTAACTAACATATTGAATAATAGAAATGGGTTTTACGTGAAACCGGTGGCACAGATGCGAGAGACGCTGGCTCCGGCAGCGCGCAGACTTCAGCTCGGCACAACAGACCACGCGCAGAAGCCTGGCGGAGAGGAGCTACCCCACGTCCAAGGTAAGGTACAGCGGCTGCACTTTGCTGGAGCAGCTGTGAAGAGATATCCCACGACCAAGGTAAGAGAAACCCAAATAAGACGGTAGGTATTACAAGGGTGCATCAGAGGGCAGACACACTGAATTCATAATCACAGAAAACTAGTTGATCTGATCACATGGGCCACAGCCCTGTCTAACTCAATGAAACTAAACCATGCCGTGTGGGGCCACCCAAGACAGACGAGATATGGTGGAGAGGTCTGACAGAATGTGGTCCACTGGAGAAGGGAATGGCAAACCACTTCAGTATACTTGCCTTGAGAACCCCATGAACAGTATCAAAAGGTAAAATGATAGGATAGTGAATGAGGAATTGCCCAGGTCGGTAGGTGCCCAGTATGCTACTGGAGATCAGTGGAGAAATAACTCCAGAAAGAATGATAGAATGGAGCCAAAGCAAAAAATACCCAGTTATGGATGTGACTGGTGATAGAAGCAAGGTCCGATGTTGTAAAGAGCAATATTGCATAGGAACCTGGAACGTCAAGTCCATGAATCAAGGCAAATTGGAAGTGGTCAAACAGGAGATGGCAAGAGTGAACATAGACATTCTAGGAGTCAGTGAACTAAAATGGACTGGAATGGGTGATTTTAACTCAGATGACCATTATATCTACTACTGTGGGCAGGAATCCCTTAGAAGAAATGGAGTAGCCATCATGGTCAACAAAAGAGTCCAAAATGCAGTACTTGGATGCAATCTTAAAAACGACAGAATGATTTCTGTTCGTTTCCAAGGCAAACCATTCAATATTACAGTAATCCAAGCCTATGCCCCAACCAGTAATGCTGAAGAAGCTGAAGTTGAACAGTTCTATGAAGACCTACAAGACCTTTCAGAACTAAAACCCAAAAAAGATGTCCTTTTCATTATAGGGGACTGGAAGTCAAGAAACACCTGGAGTAACAGGCAAATTTGGTCTTGGAGCACTGAATGAAGCAGGGCAAAAGCTAATAGAGTTTTGCCAAGAGAACGCACTGGTCATAGCAAACACCCTCTCCCAACAACACAAGAGAAGACTCTACACATGGACATCACCAGATGGTCAACACCGAAATCAGATTGATTATATTCTTTGCAGCCAAAGATGGAAAAACTCTATATTGGTAGCAAAAACAAGACTAGGAGCTGACTGTGGCTCAGATCATGAACTCCTTATTGCCAAATTCAGACTTAAATTGAAGAAAGTAGGGAAAACCACTAGACCATTCAGATATGACCTCAATCATATCCCTTATGATTATACAGTGGAAGTGAGAAATAGATTTAAGGGACTAGATCTGATAGATAGAGTGCCTGATGAACTCTGGGCAGAGGTTTGTGACATTGTACAGGAGACAGGGACCAAGACCATCCCCATGGAAAAAAATGCAAAACAGCGAAATGGCAGTCTGAGGAGGCCTTACAAATAGCTGTGAAAAGAAGAGAAGCAAAAAGCGAAGGAGAAAAGGAAAGATATAAGCATCTGAATGCAGAGTTCCAAAGAATAACAAGGAGAGATAAAGCCTTCCTCAGCGATTAATGCAAAGAAATAGAGGAAAACAACAGAATAGGAAAAAGAAGACATCTCTTCAAGAAAATTAGAGATTCCAAGGGAACATTTCATGCAAAGATGGGCTCGATAAAGGACAGAAATGGTATGAATCCAACAGAAGCAGAATATATTAAGAAGAGGTGGCAAGAATACATAGAAGAACTGTACAAAAAACATCTTCACGACCAAGATAATCACGATGGCATGATCACTCACGTGGAGCCAGACATCTTGGAATGTGAAGTCAAGTGGGCCTTAGAGAGCATCACTACGAACAAAGCTAGTGGAAGTAATGGAATTCCAAATGAGCTATTTCAAATCCTGAAAGATGATCCTGTGAAAGTGCTGCACTCAATATGAAAGCAAATTTGGAAAACTCAGCAGTGGCCACAGGACTGGAAAATGTCAGTCTTCATTCCAATGCCAAAGAATGCTCAAACTACTGCACAATTGCACTCATCTTACACACTGGTAAAGTCATGCTCAAAATTCTCCAAGCCAGGCTTCAGCAATATGTGAACCGTGAACTTCCAGATGTTCAAGCAGGTTTTAGAAAAGGCAGAGGCACCAGAGATCAAATTGCCAACATCTGCTGGATCATGGAGAAAGCAAGAGAGTTCCAGAAAAACATCTATTTCTGCTTCATTGACTATGCCAAAGCCTTTGACTGTGCCGATCACAGTAAACTGTGGAAAATTCTGAAAGAGATGGGAGTACCAGACCACCTGACCTGCCTCTTGAGAAACCTGTATGCAGGTCAGGAAGCAAGAGTCAGAACTGGACATGGAACAACAGACTGGTTCCAAATAGGAAAAGGAGTACGTCAAGGCTGTATATTGTCACCCTGCTTATTTAACTTCTGTGCAGAGTACATCATGAGGAACGCTGGGCTGGAAGAAGCACAAGCTAGAACCAAGACTGCTGGGAGAAATATCAATAACCTCAGATATGCAGATGACACCACCCTTATGGCAGAAAGTGAAGAGGAACTCAAAAACCTCTTGATGAAAGTGAAAGAGGAGAGGGTAAATGTTGGCTTGAAGCTCAACATTCAAAAAACAAAGATCATGGCATCTGGTTCCATCACTTCATGGGAAATAGATGGGGAAACAGTGGAAACAGTGTCAGACTTTATTTTTTTGGGCTCAAAAATCTCTGCAGATGCTGATTTAAGCCATGAAATTAAAAGACGCTTGCTCCTTTGAAGGAAAGTTAGGACCAACCTAGATATCATATAAAATAGCAGACACATTACTTTGCCAACAAAGGTCCGTCTAGTCAAGGCAATGGTTTTTCCCGTGGTCATGTATGGATGTGAGAGTTGGACTGTGAAGAATGCTGATTGCTGAAGAATTGATGCTTTTGAACTGTGGTGTTGGAGAAGACTCTTGAGAGTCCCTTGTACCGCCAAGAGATCCAACCAGTCCATTCTAAGGGAGATCAGTCCTGGGTGTTCATTGGAAGGACTGATGCTAAAGCTGAAACTGCAATACTTTGGCCATCTCATGCGACGAGTTGACTCACTGGAAAAGACTCTGATGCTGGGAAAGGTTGGGGGCGGGAGGAGGACTGGACGACCGAGAATGAGATGGCTGGATGGCATCGCTGACTCTGTGGACATGGGTTTGGGTGAACTCCGGGAGTTGGTGATGGGTAGGGAGGCCTGGCGTGCTGTGATACATGGGGTCGCGGAGAGTCGGACACGACTGAGCGACTGAACTGAACTGAACTGAACTCGAAGGTATAAACCAAGTGTTTCTTCAGGCCTAGAACTTTTAGTAATTGTGGCCACAGTTGCATTACTAAAGGAAAAAATAAAAACATTGTGTAGTGGGGTTTCTTCTTGCCTTATACTACCTAGAAAGATAATCTAAGCCAGTGTGTAGGATTTTGTCCTATCTGACTCAAGTGAAACTTTTATGTAAGGTGTTCTCAGAGCACAGATAAATTGCAGAGACCTGGACTATATCAAGATTAAAGAACAGACTATAGACTCTTCTGTAGTGTTTTGTTAATATGTGATCAGTAAATGATTATATATGTGGTATAATTAAGTCTGAGATTTGCTTTCATTGGTAGTGAGTTGAGTCTTAAGGGTGTATCTAACCTTCATCCCACTTAGTGGGCATTGTGAAAGGGAAAGTGCTAGTTGCTTAGTTGTATCCAACTTTTTGCAACCTCATGGACTGTAGCCCACTAGGCTCCTCTGACCATGGGATTCTCCAGGCAAGAATACTGGAGTGGGTAGCCATTCTCTCCACTTGGGGATCTTTCTAAACCAGGGATTGAACCTGGGTCTCCTGCATTGCAGGCAGATTCTTTATCATCTGAGCCAACCCTCAGTCTACTTTAATGGGTACTATAATGTACCAGAAATAATCACCTAAGTATTGTGCATGATCAAGCATCCTTGAGTCCATTTGCCATCTCAGTGCCCTTTACTCTAAACCGTATAACCTTAAAACATAACTTTAAAATTTTTGACATACGATTCCAGAAAACTTGGATATAATTCAGACAAGTCAAAAATCTATAAGCACTTCAAGCACATAATTTTTCACTTGTTTATATTTAGTGTTATGGAACAATTATTTTCTCCTGAGACATATACAGGCACACCTTGTTTTGTTGTGTTTTGCTTCATTCCACTTCACAGATATTGTGCTTTTCACAGATAAGTTTTGTGGTAATCCTGCATCGAACAAATATATTGATGCCATTTTTCCAACAATGTTTTCTCATTTCATGTCTCTGTGTCACATTTCGGTAATTCTTAGGCTATTTCAATCTTTTTTGATTCATGTTTTGGGGATCTTTGATGAGTGATCTTTGATGTAACTGTTTTGTTTCAGCTTTATTTAGCAATAAATAAAGTACACTTTTTTGACAGGATACTATTATATACTTAATAGACTACAGTACAGTATAAACATAGCTTCCATTTGCACTGGCAAACAAAAAATTACTGTGTCTTGGATAATTGCAATATTTGATTTAATGTGGTGGTCTAGAACAAAATCTACAAAATCTCAGAGGTATGGCTATATATGATATTCACTGCAATTCAGTCTCCTTATTTGATAAATTAAAGGGCCTACATTTCTTTGCAACATGATTAGGAGAAACACAGATTAGACTTCCTTCTTAACTGATATACTCCATGGTTGAGGAACAAATTTGGGTAGAATTACTCAACCTCATTAGAAACTGCTATGCATTAAGCCCAAGTACATACACCAGAGTAAATGTGAAATGGTGAGTAAGTCTTCTGAAACAAAGTCATCCCTTTGCTCAAATGTGTTCAGATATAAAGTTGAACTTGTTCATTTTTATTTCTATAACATGATTTGTTGGAAATGAGTCATTCTATTCACAGTGGTATCATGAAAGTTTAAAAGACACTGAACAGTGTTGATGTCACCCTTTATTTAAGTCCTAGTTTCTCTTTTTGTGCATTCTGCCCACTAATATTACTCATTGAGCCTTTAGAGTAAGGAAAAGATGATTAAATTTTGAGAGAGATATTAATAATGGCTTTTGGAAGAAAATAATTTCATCTGGAAAAGAAAAGTAACAGGTACAATTTTCAATATTTCATGACTTTTATAAAATGAGCAGTTGTACCAGTAAATAGAAAGAACATTCACTCTTTCATATACAGCAAATAGACAGCATGTTCCTGGGACTATGTCTAGGATCTGGAAAAGAATACAGTGGATACACACAGTCCCTGACTTGTCATTGCTTGGGCTTTTGTAAGTAATACGTATACATAATCAAGCAATAACAACAACAGCAAGTGATGAACCGATGGGTTCTTCAGAAACATATGACAGAGGAAATAATGCATCCATTAGAGGTCAAAGATGACTTCCCTGGTGACTCAGTGGTAAAGAATTCACCTGCCAATGCAGAAGGTACAGTTTCAATCCCTGATCTGAAAGATCCCCTGGAAAAGGAATGGCAGCCCACTCCAGTATTCTTGCCTGGGAAATCCCACAGACAGAACAGAGCCTGATAGGCTAGAGTTCATGAGGTCACAAAGAGTCCGATATGACTTAGCAACTGAAAAACAGCAAGGCTACAGAGAAAAAGTAGCTTCTACATTGAATCATAATGATAGAAAAAGAGTTACCAGTTAAGGTGGCATAATGACTTGAGAAAGATGGATTAATTTAGACAGAGATTGATGATTTGTGAAAGTCCAGGGGGAAGAAGAAGCAGGGTTCATTCTAGGGAGTAAAATAAGGTCAGAATGACAGGAGTGCAAAACATAATAAGACAAATGAAGAGAGATAACACGGGACAGATAAGCAGACTCTTGGCCTGTTTAGGGTCTTAAAACTCATGCTAAGGAGATTTGCCTTTATTCTGAGAGCAATGAGGAACTACTTAAGATTAGAAGCAAGTATATGGTATAATCATATTTTTATTTAGAAATATCTCTCTGGCAGCATATAGGAAATGGAATAGTATGTGAATAATATCATTATATAAGAGCATATACCTAAATTATAATGTTGCTATAATTTTTAATTTCTCTGAGAAAAAGGCTAAGCCAGTTTTCTAGAAGTTGTAATTTATTTCTATTGCCTTTTATTTCTTTTCAGTCAAACTATTTTCCTATTTAAATAGGTTTATCTTATAAATAAAATACTCCTCCAAGGTCAAATAAAGGGCTTCTTAACCAAGTGGTTAGTATTTGATGTGAGCTTTCATTGTTTGTACTTCAGGTTATAGTAAATATCAAGTAATTTAAAAGTTATTGGACTTCTCCTATGACTTGGGTTGCAGAGAGACACAAAGACACTGTTTCAATGCAAAGGATAATTTGCAAAACATAATTAGTTTTAAGCCTTTCAGAGAGCTGAGCTCTCAAGGCCACCATGATAACTGAATTCCAAATGGTGACAAGTCTCTTCAAATATGAATGAGATTTGTTATCTCTTCTACTTTGGGCAGACATGGAAAGGGGATAATAAAAGATGACCTTTATATAAAAGGATAAAATTAAGTCAGCTAAAATTAGAGCTAAATCTAAAAGGCTGAGTGTGGACTAATATAATTAGAATAATTAGGAGCCCTGTACAAAAAGAGATTTTGCACTCACATGCAAACTTCTTCCAGTAGGTTTTTAAGAAAGATCTGAAGGAGCCCCTACTAGGGGCATAGGGACATAGGTATAAAGAAAGTGATAGTCTATCAGTGGAATCAAGGTAAAATATGTTACCTGTGTTTTGGACCCTTTGATGTACAAAGCAAGATCCTCAAACCATAAGATGAGAGGTAACACAACTTCCTTGTTTTAGGTTTCAAACAAAGATATACTGCTTCTGGAGGACAAGTGGAAGCAAACTGCCTCTGCCACTGAGGGTATCTTGAAGAGCTCTTGGATCCATTGTCCTTCCCTGGTGCAAAACAGGGGTCTGCTATCACTGGGGAATTGTCAGAAAACTCTATCGTCTACACAGCCCACTGGACATAAAAGTGGCATTTGGATTATTGGGTATAATACTCTTGGTGCCCATTATTGGGTATAAATACTCTTGGTCTCAGTTTCCATTGTCCTTCTATATTTGATGTCTAGCATGAAATAAATTTATGAGATTTATACACACACATAAATCCACACAGGCCTTGATCAAGAGATAAAGCAATTCATGGAACAGACTCAGAGAAAGCCCAAATATAGTATCTCTTAAACTAAGTCTTGAAGATAACAGTGATTAGCAAGCTAAAAGATTTAATGAAAACAGGCAAAAAACATATATAAATTGATTTAAAATTATAAGACAGTGATAGAAATTACAAAAAATAAATTCTCTCACATTTCTGGGGGCAACAAGTCCAAAATCAAAGTGTAGGCAGGTCGTGCTTGCTCTGAAAACACTAGAGGAGGACCCTTCCTTGACTTTTAGATTTTGACTTGTTTATTTTGTTCAGTCACTCAGTCGTGTCTGACTCTTCGCCACCCTATGGACTGCAGTATGCCAGGCTTCCCTGTCCTTCAGCATTTCCCAGGGCTTACTCAAACTCATGTCCATTGATTTGGTGATGCCATCCAACCATCTCATCCTCTGTCATCCCCTTCTCCTCCTTCCTTCAATCTTTCCCAGCATCAGGGTCTTTTCTAATGAGTCTGCTCTTCACATCTGGTGGCCAAAGTATTGGAGCTTCAGCTTCAGCATCAGTCCTTTCAATGAATAATCAAGATTGATTTCCTTTAGGATTGACTGGTATGATCTCCTTGCTGTCCAAAGGACTCTCAAGAGTTTTCTCCAACATCAAATTTCGAAAGCATCAGTTCTTTGGTGCTCGGTCTTCTTTATGGTCCAACTCTCACATCCATACATGACTACTGGAAAAACCATAGCTTTTATTAGACGCACCTTTGCCGGTAAAATAATGTCTCTGCTTTTTAATATGCTATCTAGATTGGTCATAGCTTTTCTTCCAAGGAGCAAGCGTCTTTTAATTTCAGGGCTGCAGTCATCATCTGCAGTGATTTTGGAGCTCAAGAAAATAAAGTCTGTCACTGTTTCTACTGTTTCCCTATCTATTTGCCATGAAGTGATGGGACTGGATGCCATGATCTTAGTTTTCTGAATGCTGAGTTTTAAGCCAGGTTTTCAGTCTCCTCCCTCACCTTCACCAAGATGCTCTCTTGGTCCCCTTTGCTTTCTGCCATAAGGGTGGTGTCATCTCCATATCTGAGGTTATAGATATTTCTCTCAGAAATCTTGATTTCAGAATCTTAGATTCTTAGAGTGGCTGGTAATCCTTGGTGTTCCTTGCCTTGTATTTGAATCATTCCAACCATACATTCATCTTCACATGGATTTCTATCCTACATGTTTTAATTAACTTGGAAAGTAGCAAGTTCTAAAACATCAAAATCCCATTTGGGTGAGACTTTGTGTATCATCCATCCTGGGACAAAATTTCTCCCTATCTGTATATCTGTGAAACCTTGAAAACACACTATCGGCTTCAGAGATGTAATGGTGAGACAAGCATCAGGAAGGCTATCTCATTCTAAACATGATAAATTTGAAGGAAAATATGAGTCACAAGCAAGTCTAAAATTCACAAAAGCAAATTCCATTAGATTTCAGTGCCTGAGAATAATCTCTGTGACAATATGCTCTGTCCTCTGAGACTAATAGGATTTTAGCTCCACTCTCTCATCCCATATCCCAATATGCTCACCCTCTGAGCCCCCAGAGTAGTGATCTCATTAATTTTCATACCAAAGACTGGAGGAATGGAAATGGGAGAGACAGATGAAGGGTACAGTGCTTCTTTCTGAGATGATGAAAATTTTCTAGAGTTGGTGATGATGATTGCACAAACTTATGAATTGAATAATAACACTTTAAAGTTACGATTTCATGGCATGTAAATTATATTTCAAATGAAATAAAAAGAAAACTGGAGAACCCATACTAGCTTATTTTAAAATTAATTCTAAGTTACAGTAATTGAAACAGTGGGGATTTTGTGTAACAATAAACTTGTAAAACAATAGAACAGAATGTGTTACTGAAAAGGGACCCACAAATACATTATTGATTGATTTCAACAAAGTCACCAAAGTAACTTAATGGAAAAATATCATCTTTCAACAAATGTTACTGTAATATTTAGTACCCAAAGTCAAAAATAAATTTAAAAAATAATAAATCTTAATTAACACATTCATATTTGTTGTTGAATATGCCAAGTGACAAAATAATTTGGAAAATAGAATGGTGATTTCCTATAAAATGATATATACACTTACCATATAACTTAGAAAGATTAAGATTTATTTAAATTTTCAAGATCGTGATATAAGCTCTAAAATTATAAGCATTCTAGTAGAAAACATGAAATAAAATCTTTGACAATTTTTAGACAAAACACAAAAACAAAAACATAGATTTTGACAAATTTGACTTAACCAAAATTAAAATATTCTCTTCTTTGTAGAACACAACAAAAGAAATAAAAATAAATAACCATGACTTGGAAATATATTCATAGATATATTCACAAATATATATTTTAAATGATTTAGTAAAGAAAATACAAAGAACTGCTGTGTTTACGTGCATGCTCAGTCATGTCTGACTCTTTGTGGTCTATGTACTTGGAAATCCCAAAAAGAACTCTTACAACTCAATGATAAGATGACAAACAGCATAAAAATATTTGCTTGCTGCTCGTAAAACCACAGTTACTCCATTTTAAGATAAGGTTGTTTTTAAGTAAAGATTACTAAAATTGTTTTTTAAAAAAAAAAACTAAAAATAAAACTACCATATGACCCAGCAAAAAAAATATATATATATATATAGTAGTGGAAAATTTGCAAAGATAATTCATAAAGAGAAAATACAACTGACAATTATGAATATGAAAGAATGTCCAATGGTATTAATATTAGTCGTTGGGGAAATTTAAATTAGGGCCATAACAAGACACCAGAACAAACCTACTAATGTGGCAAAAATTATCAAATAAACCAAATGCAGACTATATATATTGCTGGTGAGGATGCAAAATAATTAAAACATTCATATTTGCTGTTGAATATGCCAAGTGACAAAATAATTTGGAAAATAGAAAGGTGATTTCCTATAAAATGATATGTACACTTACCATATAATAGAAATCTGACCCAAAAGTATTAATAAGAACGAACATTTCCACATAAAGATCTATATAAAAAGGTTTAGAAAGCTTTATTTAGAAAAGCAAAAAAGCTGGAAAGTATCCAAATTCCCACTAATAAATTAATGAATAAATAAATTGCGGTAATCAGCAGTATGTAAACCGTGAACTCCCAGATGTTCAAGCAGGTTTTAGAAAAGGCAGAGGCACCAGAGATTAAATTGCCAACATCCGCTGGATCATGGAGAAAGCAAGAGAGTTTCAGAAAAACATCTATTTCTGCTTCATTGACTATGCCAAAGCCTTTGACTGTGTCGATCACAATAAACTGTGGAACATTCTGAAAGAGATGGGAATCCCAGACCACCTGACCTGCCTCTTGAGAAACCTGTATGCAGGTCAGGAAGCAACAGTTAGAACTGGACATGGAACAACAGACTGGTTCCAAATAGGAAAAGGGGTACGTCAAGGCTGTATATTGTCACCTTGCTTGTTTAACTTCTATGCAGAGTACATCATGAGGAACTCTGGGCTGGAAGAAGCACAAGCTGGAATCGAGATTGCTGGGAGAAATATCAATAACCTCAGATATGCAGATGACACTATCCTTATGGCAGAAAGTGAAGAGGAACTCAAAAGCCTCTCGATGAAAGTGAAAGAGGAGAGTGAAAATGTTGGCTTGAAGCTCAACATTCAGAAAACAAAGATCATGGCATCTGGTCCCATCATTTCATGGGAAATAGATGGAAAAACAGTGGAAACAGTGTCAGACTTTGTTTTTTGGGGCTCCAAAATCACTGAGGATGCTGATTGCAGCCATGAAATTAAAAAACGCTTGCTCCTTGGGAGGAAAGTTATGACCAACCTTGATAGTATATTAAAAAGCAGAGACATTACTTTGCCAACCAAGGTCCATCTAGTCAAGGCAATGGTTTTTCCCGTGGTCATGTATGGATGTGAGAGTTGGATTGTGAAGAAGGCTGATCGCCGAAGAATCGATGCTTTTGAACTGTGGTGTTGGAGAAGACTCTTGAGAGTCCCTTATACTGCAAGGAGATCCAACCAGTCCATTCTAAAGGAGATCAATCCTGGATGTTCATTGGAGGGACTGATGCTAAAGCTGAAACTGCAATACTTTGGCCACCTCATGCGACGAGTTGACTCACTGGAAAAGACTCTGATGCTGGGAAAGGTTGGGGGCGGGAGGAGAAGGGGACGACGGAGAATGAGATGGCTGGATGGCATCACCAACTCTGTGGACATGAGTTTGAGTGTACTCCGGGAGTTGGTGATGGACAGGGAGGCCTGGCGTGCTGTGATTCATGGGGACGCGGAGAGTCGGACACGACTGAGCGACTGAACTGAACTGAATCTGTACAATAGAATAATGATTAGCAATAGAAATGAATGCTCAGTTGACTCATGCAACTATATAGATGACTCCCCAAAATATTATACTTAGTTAAATATGCTAGATACAAAAGGTTATACATGTATAATTTTATTTTCATGACAAAAGTATTAGACAGAAAACAAATCAGTAGTTGCCAGACACTTGTATTATAGAAAGGACTGACTACCAAAAATGGACTTCCCAGGTAGCGCAGTGGTATTGAATCCATCTGCCAATGCAGGAGATGCAGGAAACATGGGCTCCATCCCTGGGTTGGGAAGATGTCCTAGAGGAGCATTAGGTTGTCCTAATGGAAACCCACTCCAGTATCTTTGCCTGGAAAGTTCCATGGACAGAAAAGCCTGGTGGGCTACTGTCCATGGAGTTGCAAAGAGTCAGAGATGATTTAGCACACAAGCATCTGACTACTAAAATATTACAAAAATATTTGGGAGTGATGAAACTATTCTATAACTTGATTGTGGTGGTGATTACGTTTACACATATCAAAAAATGTTTCATTTTACTCCATGTAAATTATACCTCAATAAGTAGTTATGGGTTGAATTGTGTCCCCCCAAAAAATCAAATGTTAAATATTCAAATATCTGAATCCTGATATTTCATTAGGTGACATTATTTAGAGATAAGGATTTTACAGAGGCAATCAAGTTAAAGTAAGATAATTAAGATGGAATCTAATCCAATATGACTGGTGTTCTTATAAAATGGGAAAATTTATACACCAAGACACATACAAAGGGAAGATGATATGAAGAAACATAGGGAGGGGATGCCCATCTGTAATCCAAGGAGAGAAACATAGAATGGATCCTCCTTCACAACTGTCAGAAGGGATCAACCCTGCTAACATCTTCATTTTAGACTTCTAGTCTCCAGAATTGTGAGACAATACATTCTACTGTTTCTGTGCTATTTTGTGATGGCAGCCCAAGCAAGCTAATATACCGGACTAAAACATATGTTTATTTGTATTCTCACAATTCAAAAATTAAAATATTGACCATAATAATACAGTCATTTCAAAGATAGCACAGAATTTAATATCTAAGTATGTGTCTACATGATCAAATGAAAGAAAAGCTATATGATTAAATGTCTTTTTATATCTACTTCACCAGTGTCAATAATTTGAATAGATCATTTCTGTAGTACCATGAAAATCATTTCAGTAAATGTTCTCTAGGTATACCTTTGTTGCCTTGTTCAAAGCTCTATATTTATGTATTCCCTAAATTTTTAAATTTTGCTTTAGTTGCTAATACTCTGAGTCTGTTATGCAAATATCCAGATAAATCTCATCTTGCATCTTCCCTGTGAAGAGATCAGCTATACCACATTTAGTATTCCATGAAGATTTAAAATCCTCTTATAAAAAGATTCTGAAAATGTATAGAAAGAGCATCATGGTTCATATGCATGGACATACTTGCAAGATTGACTCTTTAAAATGCAGTTTCCTAGCGAAAAGAAGGATCTCCTCCAACCTTGTGTGTGTATGAACTTTAAATGAAAACATGGCACACTACGTTCCTAACTTGGCGATTAGCCATTGTACATGATGCGTGTGTGCGTGCTAAGTTGCTTTAGTCAAGTCAGACTCTTTGCAACCTGATGGACTATAGCCCTCCAGGCTCCTCTATCCACGCGACTCCCTAGGCAGGAATACCGGAGTGGGTTGCCATGCCCACCTCCAGGGGATTTTCCCAATCCAGAGATGGAACCCATGTCTCTTGTGTCTCCTGCCCTGGCAGGTGGGTCATTTATCACTAGTGCCACCTGGGAAGCCCCATAACACATGATGGTGACTCTCAAAAAGTGTGTTGATTGCTCGATGTGGTGAAATAAATGTTGCACAAATGTGGAAGTCAAAACTCAGTGTAATTTTGAAAAGCACTGTATCATGACCTGGTTTGGTATAGCATTATAGTTCCAAAACCAATTAGGATGCATTCAACAACAAAAAATCTTCCCTCAAAGCTGAGCATTTCAGACACATCAGTCATCAATCTGAATCTCGGGGTCAGGCACAGGGAAAGAGATAGTGAAAAGTGAAGCTTAGTTATCCATCAATGGAGCAACCTTTAAGTGAAGGTCTGCAGAGAAGTTCAAGAATTTTGTTGTCTGTCTAGCATTTATCATAATAACTGCACCAAAGGTCTTATCTGTTTATGTATTTTTCATTTATGTTTTTACTAATGTAACCTTCCATTTAGTTCAGTTCAGTTGGCTCTCAGTTGTGTCCAACTCTTTGCAACCTCATAGACCGCAGAACGCCAGGCCTCCCTGTCCATCACCAACTCAAACTCCTGTCCATTGAGTCAGTGATACCATCCAAACACCTCACCCTCTGGCCTCCCCTTCTCCTCCTGCCTTCAATCTTTCCCAGCATCAGGGTCTTTTCCAATGAGTCAGTCCTTCGCATCAGGTGGCCAAATATTGAGTTTCAGCTTCAGCATCAGTCCTTCCAATGAACACCCAGGATTGATCTCCTTTAGAATGGACTGGTTGGATCTCCTTGCAGTCCAAGGGGCTCTCAAGAGTCTTCTCCAACACCACAGTTCAAAAGCATCAATTCTTTGACACTCAGCTTTCTTCACAGTCCAACTCTCACATCCATACATGACTACTGGAAAAACCATAGCTTTGACTAGTAGAACCTTTGCCAACTTTGTTGGCAAAGTAATGTCTCTGTTTTTTAATATGCCATCTAGGTTGGTCATAACTTTCCTTCCAAGGAGTAAGCGTCTTTTAATTTCATGGCTTCAGTCACCATCTACAGTGATTTTGGAGCCCGAAAAATAAAGTTAGCCAATGTTTCCCCATCTATTTGGCATGAAGTGATGGGACTGGATGCCACGATCTTAATTTTCTGAATGTTCAGTTTTAAGCCAACTTTTTCACTCTCTTCCTTCACTTTCATCGAGAGGCTCTTTAGTTCTTCACTTTCTGCCATAAGGGTGGTGTCATCTGCATATCTGAGGTTATTGATATTTCTCCTAGCAATACTGATTATAGCCTGTGCTTCATTCAGCCCAGCATTTTCATGATATACTCTGCATATAAGTTAAATAAGCAGAGTGACAATATACAGCCTTGACGTACTCCTTTTCCTATTTGGAACCAGTCTGTTATTCCATGTCCAGTTCTAACTGTTGCTTCCTGACCTGCATACAGGTTTCTCAAGAGGTGGGTCAGGTGGTCTGGTATTCCCATGTCTTGAAGAACTTTCCACAGTTTATTGTGATTCAGTCAAAGGCTTTTGCATAGTCAATGAAGCAGAAATAGATGTTTTTCTGGAACTCTCTTGCTTTTTGGATGATCCAGCAGATGCTGGAAATTTGATTTCTGGTTCCTCTGCCTTTTTAAAAACCAGCTTGAACATCTGGAAGTTCACAGTTCACTTATTGCTGAAGTTTGACTCGGAGAATTTTGAGCAATATTTTACTAGTGTGCAAAAGTGAAAGTGAAGTTGCTCAGTCTTGTCCAACTCTTTACTACCCTATTGACTATAATCTACCAGGCTCCTACATCCATGGGATTTTCAAGGCTAGAAATTATAGAAATAGAAAATTATAGTTCAGTAACGAGCAATATTGCATAGGAACCTGGAATATTAGGTCCATGAATCAAGGCAAGTTGGAAGTGGTCAAACAGGAGATGGCAAGAGTGAACGTCCACATTCTAGGAATCAGCAAACTAAAATAGACTGGAAAAGGTGAATTTAACTCAGTGAAGTGAAGTCGCTCAGTCGTGTCCGACTCTTTGTGACCCCATGGACTGTAGCCTACCAGGCTCCTCCGTCCATGGGATTTTCCAGGCAAGAGTACTGGAGTGGGTTGCCATTTCCTTCTCCAGGAGATCTTCCCAACCCAGGGATTGAACCCAGGTCTCCCACATTGTAGGCAGACGTTTTACCGTCTGAGCCACCAGGGTGAGATGAGTGCAATTGTGTGGTAGTTTGAGCATTCTTTGGCATTCCCTTTCTTTGGGATTGGAATGAAAACTGACCTTTTCCAGTCTGTGGCCACTGCTGAGTTTTCCAAATTTGCTGGCATATTGAGTGCAGCACTTTCACAGCATCAGCTTTTAGGATCTGAAACAGCTCAACTGGAATTCCATCAGCTCCACTAGTTTTGTTTGTAGTGATGCTTCCTAAGGCCCACCTGACTTCGTATTACAGGATGTCTGGCTCTAGATGAGTTATCACACTATCATGACTATCTGGGTCATGAAGATATTTTTTATACACTGCTTCTGTGTATTCTTACCAACTCTTCTTAATATCTTCTGCTTCTCTTAGGTCCATACCATTTCTGTCTTTTACTGAGCCCATCTTGTATGAATTGTTCCCTTGGTATCTTTAATTTTCTTGAAGAGATCTCTAGTCTTTCCCATTCTATTGTTCTCCTCTATTTCTTTGCACTGATCACTAAGGAAGGTTTCCTTATCTCTCCTTGCTATTTTTTGGAACTCTGCATTCAAATGGGTATATCTTTCCTTTTCTCCTTGCTTTTCACTTCTCTTCTTTTCACAGCTATTTATAAGGTCTCTTCAGACAGACATTTTGCTTTTTTACATTTCTTTTTCTTGGGGATGGTCTTGATCCCTGTCTCCTCTACAATGTCATGAACCTCCGTCCATAGTTCCTCAGGCACTCTGTCTATCAGATCTAGTCCCCTAAATTTATTTCTCACGTCCTCTGTATCGTAAGGGGTTTGATTTAGGTCATACCTGAATAGTCTAGTGTTTTTCCCTACTTTCTTCAATTTACGTCTGAATTTGGCAATAAGGAGATCATGACCTGAGCCACAGTCAGCTCCGGGTCTTGTTTTTGCTGACTGCATAGAGCTTCTGCATCTTTGACTGCAAAGAATATAATCAATCTGATTTCAGTATTGACCATCTGGTGCTGTCCATGTGCAGAGTCTTCTCTTGTGTTGTTGGGAGAGTGTGTTTGCTATGACCAGTGTGTTCTCTTGGAAAACTCTGTTAGCCTTGGCCCTGCTTCATTCTGTACTCCAAGGCCAAATTTGCCTGTTACTCCAGGTGTTTCTTGACTTCCTACTTTTGCATTCCAGTCCCCTATAATGAACAGGACATCTTTTTTGAGTGTTAGTTCTAGAAGGTCTTGTAGGTCTTCATAGAATCATTCAACTTCAGCTTCTTCAGCATTACTGGTCAGGGCAAAGACTTGAATTCCTGTGATATTGAATGGTTTACCTTGGAAATGAACAGAGATCATTCTGTTGTTTTTGAGAATGCATCCAACTGCATTTTGGACTCTTTTGTTGACTATGATGGCTACTCCATTTCTTCTAAGGGATTCTTGCCCACAGTAGTAGACATAATGGTTCCCTGGTGGCTCAGATGGTAAAGCGCCTGTGCCTACAATGCAGGAGACCCAGGTTCGATCCCTGGGTTGGGAAGATCCCCTGGAGAAGGAAATGGCAACCCACTCCAGTACTCTTGCCTGGAAAATCCCATGGACGGAGGAGCCTGGTAGGCTACAGTCCATGGGGTCACAAAGAGTCGGACACGACTGAGCGACTTCACTTCACTGAGTTAAATTCACCCTTTCCAGTCTATTTTAGTTTGCTGATTCCTAGAATGTGGACGTTCTCTCTTGCCATCTCCTGTTTGACCACTTCCAACTTGCCTTGATTCATGGACCTAATATTCCAGGTTCCTATGCAATATTGCTCGTTACTGAACTATAATTCTCTCCATTGCTGTTGCCTTCTGTAATTGCCTTAATGAATAATATTTCATTATGTACCTTCTTTATCAGTTTTATATTGGGTATATTTGGAGGTTATATGCTAGAATGTTAATATTTAACTTCATTTTTGAAAGTAGATTAAATCAATAATTTAAATAAATTTGGTTTTCTTATACCCTACTATGGTTTCATTAATAACTATATAAATAAAGTTGGAAGGCTTAGCAGATTGGTGTTACAGTATACCGGTTCTGCTTTAAGGTCCTAAGTTCAAAACCAACCTCATATTATACACAAAGAAAAATAAATAGTTGTTGTATGTTGTGAGTCAATAGTTTTGTTTGCAAGGGGTTTCTAAAATAATTAAACATATTAGGAAGAAATGCAGATCTTCTTCAAATCCTAGAATAATTTTGCCTAAGGTAGTATTTTTCTGGCAATTCCAAGTGAAAGAGGAGGGAAAGGAAGGTGGTAAGGGAGAGGGAGTCGGCAAAATTCACATCCACTTCCACATAGAAATACTCATATATTAGTAAACTTGCAAACATTTGCCCTTTTGGATAACATGGACATGAAAGAAGAAAGAAAGTTAGTATTTCCTCGTTGCTTATATACATATATATATAATCTCCTCCCTAAGCTTATTTATCATCCTTTCCAATGGATCTCTTTTGCACACACCAAACATACTCTTTACAATTCTTTACAACCCCCAGACTCCACTCCTACTTTTGTGTATAATGAGTTATGGGGATAAACAGAGGGCTATCTTCTCTTCAGGCACATTTTTAAATTAAAATCAGAATATCAATCTAAAGGTATATATTCTCCTTTCTTTTACCTTCAGGAAAACCTACTGCTAAATTCCTCTTAGCTATTTACAAAATAAGTACACACTATGTGCCCATCTGGGCTCACATAAATCTTGTCTTTATGAAGTGTGTATTCTAGCAAAATTAGGAAATGATTTCAGTTAAATAATTGGTATCGCCAATGCCATCAATTCAGATAGGCTCTCAGATGTTGTTTTGGTCACTTTGTGGGCCCAGAAAACTGTGTGATGCTAAGAAAAGAAAAAAAAAGTAGTTATATGACAACTTGAATTAGGGCAAATAATCCTATCAAATGTTGGAAGAAGAAAGGCTTCTGGGAGACATTGGAGTGAGCTTGAATCAATATTAATACCTGGGAAATGACAGCAGCAGATGAGCTACTCTAGTGTGAAACAATTAAGGTTGACAGGGCTCAGTTTGAACAATGTGATTCACTGGTCATAAAGCTAAGAGACAGATCTGCAAACAATGACAAGCCCTGTATACAGTAACTGTCATCATCATTGACTGAGTGATCAGGACATTTAATTGGTGACCTCAGAAGCACTAATTGGGTATTAATATCTCAATCAACCATGTTAGCTTAAAGAAATGACTTTTTGGTAAGTTTCTTTTTCTTTTTTCTTGAAAGCCAGGTCAGCTTTGACTTTCACATTAGAAGACAAGCCTACTTAAGTAGTTGATCTGGCTTTCCAGGGGACAAAGCCACTGATTCCACAATTAGAAAGATGGCTTAAAATGTCAAGAGCCCTGGTAAAGTAATACCTTTCCATTAATTGACAGTGAAGGATGAACAAGTGAGGCTGAACCCTTTGCTGAGAACAGATTTAAATGGCAGGGGTCAGAGAATTTTACAAAGATGGAGTTCCTTAAGGATGAAAAGAAAAGTACCATGAAGAGGAGAGGAAAACTGCCTAAAGTAGGTCTGGTTATGTCAAGGCCAATCTTTCCGTTCACAATTTTGCCTGGGGCTTGTTCTGCCAAGACTAAAGAAATGATGACATATGTATGGCATATGCGTAGTACTGTAGCATTTTATTTTACATCTTGGTAAAAAAATAAAGAAATTTTGGGAAAGTGAGGGAGGAACTAAATTATGTGTTAGTTTTTCTAAAATGCATATTGCTCTCTATTCAGTAGGTGCAAATAAAATCTAATTACCTGAAATCTATTCTGAATTTTATTACTAATTGTCATCTGTTGAAAACTAAATGTGGGTTCAGACCCAGTTGATGGGATTCCATCAACTATTCTTTAACTAGCCTAAATTATTTTTTGTTCTTAATAGCGAACAGCTCTAAGTTTTAGTGAACAGATTTACTTGAATGAAAAAAAAAAAGATTTCAATTCCTGTGTTAGGGAGGGATGTGTTGATTTATATGCATATTTCAAGTTCTCTCATTAAGAAATATTTCCAAACTTCTATGCTGTATTATGAACTGTGTCATGTGTGAACTGTTTTAAGAATGTTTGCAAATGCATTAAAATAAAATGTTCTAATCTGGGCAAAATAAATGCCTTGAAACCAACTCCAGTCTAAAATGTTATACATGTAGCTAGTAAACATAATTGTTAATATAACCATATTTTTCACATTGACCTGAATCAGCTACAAAGATCTTAATAGACTCATCACTGAAAAAAATGGGAGGGATGCAATTTATTTTGTTTTTCAGCAAAGACATTTAATATCTCCTATACTAAAGCTCCCATGATATACTATTATCAAACATGTCTTTCAATTTTCTTTTCCAATAGATAATCAGTTAGCAATTTTGTCATTTATAATGAAAACCAGGAGTTTGAAACAAAAGACTTGTGCATAAATTTGTTTTTCAGGTTTTTTTGTCTTTTGGCCATCCAATCTTTTGTGTAATTTGTTTTCCCAATTTCTATAAAGCAATTAAAAAACAGTTTTACTGAGAGTTTGTTGCTAAGATTCATTCATGTTAGGGCACATTGTTATAGTTCATTTGTTTTGACTAGTGTAGTATATGCCAATGTATGAGTAACACATGGTTTATTCATCCAGTCTGCCATGGTGGGTGTTTGGAATATTTCCAGATTTTTGCTGTTATGATATTCTCACATAGGTGTCTGGCAAGTCATGGACAAGATTGTCTCTTGGGAGCTTGTGTGTTTGTGTTAGTCACTCAGTCATGTCTGACTCTTTGCAACCCCATGGACTCCTATATCCTATATCCTGCCAGGCTCCTATATCCATGGAAGTCTCAGGTAAGAATACTGGATTTGGGGCCATGCACTTCTCCAGGGATCTTCCTGACCCAGGGATCAAGCCTGGTTCTCCTGCATTGCAGGCAGATCCTTTACCATCTGAACTAGAAGGGAAACACATACCTAGCTCTTAACAGCATACCTAGGAGTAAAATTCTGAAACACAGGGCATATGAATATTCAAATTTAAAAGAACATAGGCAATGACAACTTTCTTCTTAGGTGATTTCACCATATTAAATCACTACTTCCCTAGGCTTATCAAATCACCATTTAATTAAGCCTATTATTCTTTTCCTTTATAAACACTTTGTTGACTGATTACACAAATACTATAGCATCTTTAACAATGCAATTTTTCTGATGAAATACTTTTTTCTTTTTTCATGTGCTGTAACTTTTTGTTCATTTGGCAAAACTTAAGACTTTCCTGATTTAGTTCATTTATGGGACTTTTCTTTGACACTGTGACTTTAGAAATAATGCTTGTTCTTACTGTCATACTCATTAGTCAAACCACTTTATATGAGAAAAAGTTTCACTTTATGTTTTCGAACTCAAAAGCATCTGTTAATATGCATTTGAGGACTATCAAAAAAAGAGAGAAAAACAAATTCCAGAGAGTATCTGGTAAAGTATATGATAAAATAGGTAAATAAAATTAAAATGTGAACTTAATATAAGTAATTGAAGTTGGGTGAATTTTTATGCTGTATTGCATTGCATGTGTGCTCAGTCACTTCATTCATGTCCAACTTTTTACGACCCTATAGACTGAAGCCCGCCATACTGCTCTGTTCATGGGATTCTCCAGGCAGGAATACTGGAGTGAGTTGCCATGCCCTCCTCAAGGGGATCTTCTGACACAGGGATCGAACCCACATCTCTTATGTCTCCTGTATTTGCAGATGGGTTCTTTACCACTAGCGCCACCTGGGAAGCCCATATTGTGTTACTTACAATAATTTAGTATCATGAAACACAAAATTATAGATTAAGAAGCAGAAGATGTAATAAATACAATACGTTCTTTCAGAAAATATGTTTATGCATGTGTTCAACTCTGGCATTCAGTTTCTGGGAAATTCAATAAGAATCAGTTCAGTTCAGTCACTCACTTGTGTTCACCTCTGTGTGACCTCATTGACTGCAGCACTCCAGGCTTCCCTGTCCATCACCAACTCTTGGAGCCTACTCAAACTCATGCCCATTGAGTTGGTGGTGCCATCCAACCATCTCATCCTCTGTCATCCCTTTCTCCTCCTGCCTTCAATCTTTACCAGCATCAGGGTCTTCTCAAATAAGTCAATTCTTCACATCAGGTGGCCAAAGTATTGGAGTTTCAGCTTCAACATCAGTCCTTCCAAAGTATATTTGGGACTGATTTCCTTTAGGATGGACCGGTTGGATCACCTTGCAGTCCAAGAGACTCTTGAGTCTTCTCCAACACCACAGTTCAAAAGCATCAATTCTTTGGCGCTCAGCTTTCTTTATAATCCAGCTCTCACATCTGTACATGATTACTGGAAAAACCATAGCTTTGACCAAACGGACCTTTGTTGGCAAAGTAATGGCTCTGCTTTTTAATATGCTATCTAGGTTGGTCATAACTTTTCTTCCAAGGATTAGCGTCTTTTAATTTCAAATATGCAGTACCATCTGCAGTGATTTTGGAGCCC
This sequence comes from Moschus berezovskii, assembly GCF_049115385.1. Lineage (NCBI taxonomy): Eukaryota > Metazoa > Chordata > Mammalia > Artiodactyla > Moschidae > Moschus > Moschus berezovskii. The sequence continues at coordinate 85,380,750 of NC_142469.1, read as the reverse complement.
AAATAATAATAATAACTACATTATTTTAAATAGATAGCACAATCAAAATTTTTCTGTGTATACATGGAGGAAACAGAATATTCAACTGAAGAGTAATCAGTCCAACATTATCAGTATAATTTTGTGTTAGTAGAAAGTAGAAAATATTTTAACATGTAATATTTACAGTGAACTAAGATGATTTATTGACAATAAATATGTCAATAAAGTATTTGATGAAGTTTAACTACGTTATTGAATAAGGCAAGCCACATTCAATTAAATAATTATTTATGTGCAAATTGTATCTATTATAATTTTAAAAATTCAGTGTACTCCACACCGCTCTAGTTGCATTTAAAATTATTAGAGTAATCTGTATTACATTGGATATCTATAGATTCTTTCCTTTCTTCCTAATGATGCATTTTAGGAATAGGGATTGCAAATAACTTCTAGCAGTTGCTTACATGAAGTATGTGAATGAAAGCTATTTTAAAGAGTTTAATATTTCCTCTTAATATTTCCTGCTTTCTCTAATGATATGTTTTCTCAAGAAAAATACATTCTTTGAAAATAGTATGGGTTTGGTAGAGATGGGACCATTAAATAAAATTGTCATCAATCACACCACCAATAATCTACTACATATTTGACTTAAGAACCTTCTACAAAGATGGAAATATACCATTTTAATTTCCTATTTGTTTCTTAACAGAAAGATGCAAGCAAAAGCTTCCATTATGAGATCGATGTGCCTTAATGAAGGCATGTAAGACAACATTAATTTGCAAAGTCTGATGGTATCAGTGAGTGGGATAATGTCTTTTTTGTACATAGTTATTAAATTAAGAAAAGGAATTTTTAAAAATCTATGCCATGCTAGAAAAGAGTAGGTGAAAAGCTATAAATTGACTTCATTAAAATTGTATGCACAACTATTCTTGGAAAGAATCCCAATTTGAAGACCTCAATTTGAAGATTCAGCGATACCCTGGGACAGAGTGGGAGGAGGGATAATCTTAGCTTCTTTCTATCAAAAGAGAAATGAGCATTCAGTACTCTCAATCAAGTCTGAATCAAGGCTTTATGTCAACATTAAAAGGCAAATTTTGGGAGGCAACTATAAATCAACAGGAATGCAATTAGTGATGCTCACTGGATCATTTCTTCTCTTCAGGGTGGCTTGATGCTCTGCTTTGGTTTCCTGATGATAGTCTGTTACACCTAAGGTCTCAGCATCCTACTCATTTTTCCTTTATTTCTTTGTTTTTTTTTTCTTCTCTCTTCATCTCCTTTCCCTCCTCATCGTATTTTTTGTTTGTTTTTTTAGTTGTAAGCAAAACTGTCCAAATCTAGATGATAAATTTTGTAATCACTCTGCTCCTATCCCAAATCCCTCTATATCATATGAATGTTTGATAAAGTGTAGGTCAAGTCAACCAAAAGTTATGTGGAAATGCCCAGAATCATATAGTTGTAAGAGGAGGGTATTCTCACCACTAATGTCCATAACCCAGAGGCTGAAGTCTGCTTTTACAACTGAGGTTTAATGCCTGGGTCTAAAAAATAAGTTATAAAATAACCAACCTGGGACTATTTTTCAATGAGAAAAAAAGGTGGGAAAATTTCATAAAACTGGACGTTGAATTTGCAACATTAAAACTGATGATTCAGTTCAGTTCAGTTCAGTCGCTCAGTCGTGTCCGACTCTCCGCGACCCCATGAATCACAGCACGCCAGGCCTCCCTGTCCATCACCAAATCCCGGAGTTCACTCAAACTCATGTCCACAGAGTCGGTGATGCCATCCAGCCATCTCACTCTCAGTCGTCCCCTTCTCCTCCCGCCCCCAACCTTTCCCAGCATCATAGATAAATGAGCTGTGTATCAAATTCTTACACTGATGCTTCTTGAGGGCATAAAATAGAGTGAAAATGTCTGAGCTTTTTATGTCTCATTTTAACACAGAGTGTATGCATGAGTTGCATTTATTTTCATTCAATATTCATGATACAGTTATTTACTAAATGTTTACAGGTGCTCAGATACTGTCTTCAGTGAGTTCTAAGTTAAGTAAGACAATCAGACAAGCAAACAAAGAAATGAGGTGTTACAAAGTGGAAAAACTAAGGGAAAATTCTGGCCATGTCAAAATATTGTAGGAAAAATATTTGATCCTTTTTTACTTCAGAGCAGTAAATAAAGCTCCATACTTTTAGTTCATGAATGGGAGTTTCTTAACAAAGGAGAGACATGAGTCCCTATTTGCTTCCCCCTCAGAATTTGAATCTTAAAACTAAATGTAATTGGTATCTATTTTTGATCTTTTTTGAGCTATTTGTGGAAAAAGGTTTTGCTTCTTGTTACAAAGCCATGGGCAACTGCAATTCATCACAACTGCTCTCCCTGCCTCCTGAATTCTTTGAATAAGGCATTGTGTGAAATTCCAACCTCATTAAATCTGCTGTTTAGCTGTGCTCTGTACAGCCACTGCGAATCTGCTCTGGGTCAACCCTCCTGCTTGTGAAACCATTTAAGGCAAACAAGATGCCTGAACCATGAGGTGTAACATAATACCAAAGTCAGACAGCTACATTCTTTACTACTTAAGTAAATTTCTACATTCTTTGCTGATCAAAATAAATTCTTTTTCCGTTTTTATTTGGTAGAATCTTTCAGACAAAATGTTTCTTCCTTTATATATTAAATAACATTGAAGGGCCATATAGTAAAAGAACAAAGAAACTTACATCAGTTTCTATAGCCTACAAAAGGATAAAAATCAAAGTGTAGATTTCCCCTGGTTGAGTGCACCACTTCTGGAACAGAAATTCTGGGACAGAATTTTCCTGACGGCACTGCTTGGACAAATTAAGCACAATACTTCCCATTTTGCCTTACAGTTTTGAAGCAGAAGTATCACCCCAGAATGACTTTATAATTTTATTCTGTTCTGAAGCATGAAGAATCTCTGTGTGTGTATATGTGTGTGTTCAGCCTTCCATATGTGAATGTATGATAGGTAAATGGGCAATAATACCTACTGAAATTGAGACAGTTTTCTTATTTCACATTATTTGACATTTCTTACTTGGCAGCAATCACTGCTTTTCTCCCTACCCTGGTGACAGTCTCAATTCAGTGACCTAGATGGAAAAGATTTTATAGCCCATTACCCAAGCTTTCAGTCATCCCACTTGTGTTGTGACCGAACTAGTCTTTAACTCCAAAAATAGAGTCTATTACTGAAGGTACGAGATTTTCCAAATGGAGACAACAATATGGTCATTTTGTATCTGATCTTTAGATTTTTCACAAGTATTTATAAATTTAGTTATTCACAGTGCTTCAAATACGTACACATTTTAAGGTTAAAGTTATGTATTTGAACTACATTAATAGGATGCATTAATAAGTCACATGAAAGCAAATCATGAATTCTCTGATAATACATTCTAGCACCTTAAGTTATGTAGATTTCTAAACAGCCAATAATGGCAATGTTTGAGATTGTTTAATAGAATAACTAGAATAACAGTTATGTATGTTTTTGCTTATTTATACTATCACATAAAAGCTGTGGCAAATTAGAATGTGTCAAATGAAAGGAGATAAATTCAATGTCTATACACACACTCATCTTAATACATTGTAAAATATGCCATTGTAAAATATGTAACCTAATAAGATATTAAAATATACATGATATATTAATATGTAAAATGGAGGAAACATGATTAGTAAAGTAATAAAAATTGAAAAGTTATTTAATTTTATTCATTATCAGAAAAATTTCTGCACATTTTAATCTTTAATAAGTTCTTAATTGTATTCTTTATTTTATATGACAAATGTAAATTTTAGAAAGTTTGACACCTTAAATAATAATAGAAAACTAATAAATATTACATATAGAAAAGTTTATAATTTTATAAACAAAAATTAGATTTTCTGAGTGATGAAGCTATCTTTATTCTACTTAAAAGGCATGAATTGAGATAAACATTAATGAAATGTAGATAATAATAGAAAAATGAAAAAATGCAAAGTAGCGCCTTTATGAAAGATATCAATTATGAGAAGATACTGTGCAAAATATTACATTTTTGTTAATGTTGAATAAGATCTACATGGCATTGTTTCAATTATGTGATGATTTTGTATCTTCAAATTATATCTTTGCATTAAGAAGTTTCAGAGAATTATATTATGTTTATTATTTCATGAAAATATAAACACTAACGATCTAAGATTTTATTTTAAAAAGCCAAGTGGAGAAAATTTGGATTTTTTTTTATTACTTTTTCTTACAGATGAAAACAAATAGACTATTGGCAGAAACAATAATCCACAAATGTTGATTTAATGTCAATCCTTCTGCACCACTATTCTAGGTACTAGAGTTAACAAATCATTAATTCTGTCATTGTCGGTTAATAGCTCATGATCTAGCTTGGGATTTTTATAAATAAGTCAGTAATCATCATTCAAATGACTAAATGCAAAGCAGAGTTCCACTGGACATAATTTTTGTAAATAAAATAAAGAGGTCAACTTTATGCAGAAATAAAAAATGACCTAAATAAGAGGTGACTGAGGAAATAAAAATCTGAACACTAAAGAAAAAGCCATATGGAGTTGTCAACACTAGTATTTTAGCATAAGTAGGAATGAGATGGGTAATTTTTTCCATTTTTTCCCAGTTTCAAACCTATAAATATCAACTATCAAGTTCATAACGCCTAAGGTGACAAATGCAAGGATACAATTCTAACTTCTAGAATATACAGAAGAAATCTTTAAAATAAATCACATATTGTAGACATATTCATAAAACTTGTAAAACATGAAAGGATAATTGCTTCGTTTACCTCTGGAACAAATGCTATCTTAGAAAAATAAGAGGAGGGTAATGGATTTATAGATTGATGGATTGATTGATAGATAGGTACATTCATGAAACATGAATAAATAGCTGACAGTGCAGCTCCCAGTGCATAAATTTTAAGCAGCCTCTACAGGGTTCAGATAAAAGCCATGGTGACCACATTCCATAAACAAAAAGAACTAATAAATGGTTTGGCTTTAACTTGAAAGTTCTGCCATTGAGTAATTTTCTTATGCCATATACTTAGCTCTTGTTATGACCTAATTATGCATAATTCTTTTGGAATAAGATCATTATAACTATGCTTATTACAAGGCAGCAACCATTTAAAGACTTTTGCCAAAGACATGCATGTGGCAAAGCAGGGACTTGGAGTCTGCATCACATTTGATAACCACAAAGAAAAATCAGAATGAAAACATCTTTTGAAAACAATCTTTTGGTTTTTCCCTAGACTGAATCAAAATTGACACAAAGACTGCGTTTTTCAGATATTTAAAGAAAGGCAAATAGTTGACTTTAAAGCATGATGCTCAGACATCATAAAAGGTAATACAACAGGGAAATACTCATGAGAGAGTCACAGTTTCATTGGATCCTTTGTGTTGTTCACTCAATAAGTCATGTCCAGCTCTTTGTGACCCCGTGGACTGCAGCACTCCAGGCTTCCCTGTCCTTAACCGTCTCTCTGAGTTTGCTCAAACTCATATCCCTTGAGTAAGGGATGCCATGCAAGCATCACACCGCCTGTTGCCCCCTTCTCCTCTTGGCCCTCAGTCTTTCCCAGCATCAGGGTCTTTTCCAATGAGTCAGCTCTTCGCATCAGGTGGCCAAAGTATTGGAGCTTCAGCTTCACATCAGTCCTTCCAATGAATATTCAGGTTTGACTTCCTTTATGATTGATTGGTTTGATTTCTTTGCTGTCCTAGGTACTCTCAAGAGTCTTCTCCAGCACCACAATTCAAAAGCATCAATATTTTGCACCCAGCCTTCTTTAGGGTCCAATTGTCATATCTGTACATGACTACTGGAAAAGCCATACCTTTGACTCTACAGATCTTTGTTTGCAAGTTGATGTCTCTGCCTTTTAATACTCTGTCTAGGTCTTTCATAACTTTTCTTCCAAGAAACAAGCTCTTTTAATTTTGTGGCTGCAGTCACCATACGTAGTGATTTTGGAGCCCAGGAAAATAAAACCTTCCACTGTTTTTACTTTTTCCCCATTTATCTGCCATAAAGTGATGGCACTGGATGCCATCCATGATCTTCATTTTTTGAATGCTGAGTTTTAAGCCGGGTTTTTCACTTTTCTCATTCACCTTAATCAAGGAGCTCAGCAATCTTATTTTGGTTTCTGAGTCATTCAGCCCAGCATTTTGCTTGATATGTATGCATGTATGCATGTTAAGTCATTTCAGTCGTGTCCAACTCTTTGTGACCCTATTATGTACTGTCGCCCATCAGGGTCCTCTGTCCATGGGATTTTACAGGCAAGAATACTAGCATGGGTTGAGAAGTTCGCCTCCAGGGGATCTTCCTGACCCAGGGATTGAAACCATGTCTCCTGGGACTCCTGCATTGCAGTCAGATTCTTTACTGCTGAGCCATTGGGGAAGCCCTTCACATGATATACTATGCATATAAATTAAATAATCAAGGAGACAATATACAACCTTGATGTACTCCTTTCCCAATTTTGAACCAGTTTGTTGTTCCATGTATGATTCTAACTGTTGCTTCTTGTCCTACATACAGGTTTCTCAGGAGGCAGGTAAAGTGATATGGTATTCCCATTTCTAATAATTTTCAAGTTAGTTATGATTCACACAGTCAAAGGCTTTAGCATATGCAACGAAGCAGAAGTAGATTTATTTTTGGAATTCCCTTGATTTTCTGTGATCCAGGGGATGTTGGTATTTTGATCTCTGGTGCCTCCTGCTTTCTTAAATCCACCTTGTACATTTGGAATTTCTTGCTAAAGCCTAGAGGGAAGAATTTTAAGCATAATTTTGCTAGGATGTGAAGTGAGTGCAATTGTACAGTAATTTGACCATTCTTTGGCATTGAGTTTCTTTGAGATTGGAATGAAAACCAACTTTTTCCAGTCCTGTGGCCACTGCTGAATATTTCAAATTTGCTGGCATATTGAGTACAGCACTTTAACAGCATCATCTTTTAGGATTTGAAATAGCTCACCTGGAATTCCATCAGCTCCATTATCTTTGTTCATAGGGATGCTTCCTAAGGCCCACTTGACTTCACACTCCAGGATGTCTAGCTATAGGTGAGTGATCACACCATCACGGTTTTCTGGGTCATTAAGACCTTTTTGCACAGTCCTTCTGCATATCCTTGCCACCTCTTCTTAATATCTTCTGCTCCTGTTAGGTCCTTGCCTTTTCTGTCTTTTATTGTGCCCATCTTTGCATGAAATATTCCCTTGGCATCTCTGATTTCCTTTAAGAGATATCTAGTCTTTCTCCTATTATTGTCCTCTATTTCTTTTCATTGTTCACTTAAGAAGGCTTTATCTCTCCTTGCTGTTCTCTGGAATGCTGCATTCATTTGGGCATATCTTTCCCTTTCTCCTTTGTCTTTTGCTTCTCTTCTTTTCTCAGTTACTTGTAAGGCCTCTTCAGACAGCCACTTTGCCTTCTCGCACTTGTTTCCCTCTTTGGGATGGTTTTGGTCACCACCTCCTGTACAATGTTATAAAACTCTGTGCATAGTTCTTCAGGCATTCTGTCTACCAGATCTAATCCACTGAATCTATTCGTAAGCTCCACTGTATAATCATAAGGGATATGATTTAGGTCAAACCTGAATGGCCAGTGGTTCTTAGTCCCATCAAATATACCTCAAGAGATTAAAGGGACAGTCTCCCTACATGGGTGTGGAGGATTATCTGGCAACTCAGTGATGAAGGAATCCAATTTTAAGAATTTGCAACACATTTGAAAATCTTACTTTTCAAGACTTGAGAGAGTGCCTATAGAAGACTGACTATCCTAGCATTTATTTTAAACAATGATAGTGTGACTAGGTCAATATGTAGTCAATAAAGCTAAGTAATGTAGGAAATCTCTTTAATGACTACAGCATATGAACTTTAATCAGATTCAGATGCTTTACAATTGAGAGCAGTTGAACACTAGTGGGACATCTCATAAAAAGCAATAAGTTTAGTGAGTCTGTCCATCACTAAAGATAGATGAGTGAATGAATGAATGAAGCTTTCATTATTTATTTTATTTTATTGATAAAACCTTCATATATAAATGTCTAACCTTTCAGCTAGTATATTAATTTATACCAATGCAGAGCCAGTGGCATGTGTAAAAGAACTATGTTTTATCTGTATTGTGCTTGTTAATTTCTGATATATTCTGTTTCCATTTCTGATTTAATTTGGCATTTTTTTCATGAAGTTTAGAGGTTAATATTAACAGTTAAATATCATGGGCTAAGACTGAAGACACCATAATGTTTGAAAAATATGCACACTTGATCTACTTGACTCATGAATGTGTGTTAACATGTCACAAAAAAAAAAAAAATGTGTCTTATAATTAAGAGTGCAACTGAGCTCTAGGATAATTTTCCACATCATTAGATTCCAACAAGTTTTTGCACAGAATTCAGAAGTTAGTACTTAAAAAATATTGGCAGAGAAACCTTTTCAATAAAAATATAAATATAAAATAAATATTTTATTGAGTATGTTTATTTTGCTTGATAAATTATAACGGTTTCATTTTCTAGCTCAATTAATGGAACTTTCAGTTGAAGGTATGCCAGAAATTTTGAATTTATGCCTTTGCCTCCCACAAACTCAATAAAATGGTTAGAAAGAAAATGTTCTACATCCTTAAATAATTGGGGAGAAGATGATAAGTACATATTTTGAAAGCAGAGAGTATCAAGTATAAAGACAAATTATAACTGATTATCAGACCTATGAAAACAGTCAACAGTGGAGAAATTAAAAAGCTCAATGTGAGTCATAAAATCTTCAAAATACTAAGATATTGGCAACACCAGTTACCACTGAATATAAGGATATGGTTGAGGCTCAAAAGTGGTTTGACTGAAAAATTATGTAAAACATTTTGTATTGAAATATTGGTTGGCTAGAATTGTAACAAAACACTGCAAACTTGGTAGCTTGAACAAAAGAGGTGTACTATCTCTTGTTCTGGAGCCTGCAAATCTAAGACCAAGGCACAGGCAGAGTAAGCTCCTTCTGGTGTCTTTGACACACAATCTGTTCATTCATCTCTCCTAGCTTCTGGTGATTTGCTAGCAATCTTGTGTGATCCTGGGCTTTCCTGGTGGCTCAGAGGGTAAAACATCTGCCTGCAATGTGGGAAACCCAGGTTTCATCTCTGGGTCGGAAAGATCCCCTGCAGAAGGAAATGACAACCCACTCTGGTACTCTTGCCTGGAAAATCCCATGTATGGAGAAGCCTGTTAGGCTATAGTTCATGGGGTGTCAAAGAGTTGGACGCAAATGAGCGACTTCACTTGTATGTGTTCCTTGGCTAGTAGATGCATCACCCTGATCTCTGCCTTGATATTCACATGACTTCTTTCCTGTATGCAGTCTATCTTCAAATTTCCCCTTTTTCTATGAATACCAATAACACTGGATTAGGAGTCCACACAAATGGTATCATCTTAACTTGATTACATCTGTAAAGACACTATCTTCACATTGGGTCATGTTCTGAGGTGTGAGGTGTAGGATTTCAACCTAGGAATTTTATGGGGACACAGTTCACCCTATAATATCGTGAATTACATATTTCCTCCTCTCCTCCATGCAACTGCAATACTATCTATCCAACCTCAGCAAGAGAGGTCTGATACTCTGGATAATATCACAATTCATCAGTTAAATGAACTATTCTTCTTAGCCATACTTTGAGGCTCTCCGTGTGCAACAGTTTTAGTTCTATGAGCTTTGACCTCACCAGGTAACTTATTAAATGGGACTTTGTTTTTCTGCGAGTGTGTTGTTATGAATAGTCATAAAATTGGACTCAAACATGTAAGTTACAATGATATCTTGCATTGCAATCTTAGAATAGTTTTCAATGCATGATGACTTAAAGAGATTTTATTAATCAGCACTACATTAATGTGTTTATTGATGCAAATGATTAAAATTTAGTATACAACACATCTGTCAGTTTTGTGTCATTTCAGCTTTTAAGAGAGTTAAAAATAACCATCCAAAGTGAAATTCAAAGAAAACCACTAAATCAGCCTCTCAGCAAAACTGTAAGGATCTACAAGAATTTGAAAGCCCCTTCTAGATAAATTTAAAAGCATTTGTTTGTTTGCTTGTTTCAATTGATATTCCTCATTAATGCCTAAGAAATTTATTACCCAAAAGCCTTTTATTTTCCCCTTTGGTTCACAGACCCATTTCAGAATCTTATGGGCCAGCTCTTTAGGAAAATACAAGTATGCGTTTTAAACAAGATTCTCAATTTTTTGCATAGTTTTCTTTAAATTGGAAGACAGAAAGAAAATAGAGCTGAGTTTGCCAATATTCTGACCCTTAATGATAGTCATATAGGTCATTTAGGTGATATGATAGCCTTTTAGTTTTCTATATCTATAAAGCTAGAAAGGTAAGTGAACGTGAAGTCGCTCAGTCGTGTCCGACTCTGCGACCCCATGGACTGTAGCCTACCAGGCTCCTCCGTCCATGGGATTTTCTAGACAAGAGTACTGGAGTGGGTTGCCATTTCTTTCTCCAGGGGATCTTCCCAACCCAGGGATCGAACCCAGGTCTCCCATATTGTAGACAGACGCTTTTACCATCTGAGCTACCAGGTAAGGTAATTATGCTTGTATTATAAATTTTTGTGATAATTAAATGATGCAGTATACATAAAGTATCGGAAACAATATTTTCTGTCTATATTTCAAGTGTACCAGGAATTTTGGTTTCTTTTACTTTAAGTGGACACAACTGGATCAACATCTACGTCTTCAAATGACATTAATGTTTGTTGTTATAGGTTAAATTGTGTCCCCACAAAAGAATATATTGAAATGGGCATCAATAACAAACAATTGCATTAAAATTTAACTTAGTAAATGATTTATATAATTTATTATGTAATGTATTCTACAAATGCAAATGATGATTATATAGGATCAAAATAAAATCATTCAAGGTATTTTTGAGAAGGATATATTGAAGTTCTAACCCCTTGTAACACTAATTGTGATCTCATATGGAAACTGTTCTGAAAGACAGAGCTCATCAAGTTAAAATAAGGTTATTATGATGGACCCTAATCCAATGTAACTGATATCCTTATAAAAAGCAGTAATTTTTTATAAAATAAGTAAGTCATGGGTATGTAATGTACAGCATAGTAAATATAACTAATTATACTGTATTGTATATTTGTAAGATGCCAACAGAGTATATCTTAAAAATTCTCATTATAGGGAAGAAATTCTTAAATTATATATAATGACTTGCTAACTAGATTTTTGGTGGTGACCCTTTTGAAATATATACAAATATCAAATTATTATGTTCTACCACCTGAAACATACAATTTTTTGGTAAAATTTTGTCCCAAGAGAATACTAATGAATATTAGTCATTTGAGAACTTTTTTAATAAAATCAAATTTTATCCAGTCAATAATAAAAATCTATATGGCATTAAACATCCATTTTATTTGATAGGGTCAGTCAGTCAATCAGTTCAGTTGCTCAGTTGTGTCCGACTCTTTGCGACCCCATGGACTGCAGCATGCCAGACTTCCCTGTCCATCACCAGCTCCCGGAGCTTACTCAAATTCATGTCCATCGAGTCAGTGATGCCATCCACCCATCTCATGGTCTGTCATCCCCTTCTCCTCCCGCCTTCACTCTCTCCTAGCATCAAGGTCTTTTCTAGTGAGTCAATTCTTCATATCAGGTGGCCAAAGTATTGGAGTTTCAGCTTCAGCATCAGTCCTTCCAATGAATATTCAGGACTGATTTCCTTTAGGATAGACTGGTTGTATCTTGCAGACCAAGGGACTCTCAAGAGTCTTCTCCAACACCTCAGTTCAAAAGCATCAATTCTTCAGCACTCAGCTTTCTTTATAGTCCAACTCTCACATCCATACATGACTACTGGAAAAACTATAGCCTTGACTAGATGGACCTTTGTTAGCAGAAACCTTTGATAGTGTATCAGACATTTGATAGAGTATCAGAGACATTTGATAGAGTAAATATCATTTTATTGCAAATTGAAAGCTGAATGAAAATTAACCAGTCCTTTTTTGGAGATAAAACCACAATATTATGCATAAATAAGACTGGTGGCACTATGATTTGTACAGTTCGTAACCAATATTGTTTTTAATTAAAGATTCTTAATGAATGCTTTACTAAAAATGTCTACAGATCATTTACAAAAGAATAGAAAGGCATCTTTAAGAGTTCTTTGATGTACATATATCAGACTCCCTATGTTTCTTGAAAAAAATTGCATGCATATAATACTTTCCAACTAACTTGCACTCTTTAGGATGACCCTGAGGCTATGATAAAAGCTACATATTTCAAAGTTTTCAGAGATATTGGCCCTTTTAATCTTTCATCTTAAAACAGAGCCAATTTGACCTTAGAACTCTATGATTCATAATTCTTATTCATATTTACCAGCAATCAGTGGTATCTGAGCTTTGTAAAAAAGTTCATCACCACTATGGCAGGAAGTAGGGGAGACATTATGGGCTAAATTGTATCTGCTCCTTCTTGCCAAGCACACATAAAATCCTGCAATATGATCACAATGACAATAAGAAGAGATTAATATTAATTTAACATTTATTGTTCATTTCTCACTGAGACCATTTTAGTGCTGAAGCACAATTTCTTACCTAACTTATCCATTTCAGCATAGCATCCACTTGAATACACAAGCATACACCATGTGCTTTATGCTTCTTCAAAGTTGTTTCCATAATAGCTAAAAGATTATTCTCTAGCTGCATCATACAAAAAAATTATTTTCATTTACCTAGGCTTTATTACGTGTCAAGCACAATTCTAAGCTCTTCACATGTATTAAATCAGTTAATCTTCATAATAACCTTGATGACATGCCAAACACAGAGCAGGGGGAAAACAGCCATCTCACCTCTCATTGATAAACTTCTTTATCTGTAAGCATATTTCATATTCATTCATGTGCTGACTGAGCAATTCAAAGAAAAACACACACATGAACAATATGTAATTCCTTATCTGTAGGGAAATCTGCAGCTGGAGATATTTTCTACCATTGCCAAAGAAAGGTGCGTCAAAGTAGAAATGAAATGAGTGTCTCAATATGATCAAAGGCTCTGCATTGCTTTCTCCAAAATGTGTAATGAACATGTAATGGACTGAGTATCTGCATATCTGAATTTTGACACTAAATCTCTCTAGTTATAAGGCTGCCTAATGGGAAAGGCACAACACCATAGACAGATCTGTTTCCCAACTTTACAGATGAGGAGAATGGTAAAAAGTTCATTGACATCTAAAATTTTTAACATTTATTGTGTGCGAACTGTGATAGATGTACAAAGATGAATGTGATATTTTCATGATGCTTATATTGTAATTTTCAGTTCAATATCATAAGTGATGTGAAAGTGTGGTCAGATTTCTTAGTATAAGAGGCAAAAAATAATAATAACACACACTGGTGAATTATGATAATCTTTGTAAAGGAGATGACAATGTAAATCTTAAAATCACCTAAGGCTTAACTATGTTATAGATAAAAGAATAATTCAGGTGGAAGAATCATTTGTATGGTAAGTTACTGAGGAAAGAGATGCTGAATTTATTTGAAGAACACATGTAATCAAGGTGGTTTATGTAGGGGAGATAACCCAAAAACAAAGCAGATTGAGAAAATTAGTAAAAGTGAGATCATAAATAGATTGATACGTCATGGCAAATAATTCTGCACATAAAATGAGTATGTGCCATTTCTAGAACTAATGAGAAATGCTACACTTTTGGAGAGAAAAAAACACATTAATACATATTATGTGGCTCAGATGGAAAAGAATTTGCCTGCAATGAGGGAGACTTGGGTTCAATCCCTGAATTGGGAAAATCCCCTGGAGTAGGTCATGGCAACCCACTCCAGTATTCTTACCTGGAGAATCCCCATGGACAGAGGAGCCTGGAGGGCTACAGTCCATTGGGTCGCAAAGAGTGGGACATGACTGGGCAACTAAGCACTGCACTGAAGGCCTACAACAATTCTGAAGCACAGTAAATCTTGACAGATTATTCAAAGGTAATTCTTAAATGCATTTGATGATAGAAAATATTCTAAATAAATTTTTATTGCAAAATACCCTACTCACAAAGAAATTAATAATTTAAAATTGTATACCTTGATGAACTGTATAACCCAATAAAGGTAAAAAGAAAAAACAGAACAAAAGCAGCCACAAACACATTTTGCCACCTCCTAATCATTACCCCAACCTACTCCCAAAAGACTCCTAAGTGTTATTCACTCAGTGGACTCTCTGTGACCCATGGACTGGGACTCACCAGGCTCTTCTGTCCATGGGATTCTCCAGGCAAGAATACTGGAGCTGGTTGCCATTTCCTTCCCCAAAAGGACTCTCATTCTAATTGTAAATGTCATATTACTTTTTCCTATTTTAAAAATTTATATAAATGAGGTTTTGCAATTTTTGTTTGTAACCAATTTACTTTGGCTCAAAATTATATTTAATATTTCATTCATTCCATTATGGGTAGAGATAATTCATTTTCATTATGATATACTATTCATTTTATAAAACTACCAAAATTTATCCATTCAACTCTTGCTGCCAGTTTGGGGCTATTAAAAATAACCCTTTTAATATTTTTCCTATTGTGTTTTATTGCACATACATACATAATTTTGTTGGGTATAAACTTTGGCTTTAAATTGCTACAGTAAATACTATGACATGTCTAATATCAGTAGGGACTAGATTATTTTCCCAAGTAGTTTTCCAATTTATTCTCCCACAAGGAGTATATTAGAGGGGATATCACTGCATATTTCTGCCAACAAATGATATTGTCTGGTTTTTTTTTTAATACTATTATTATTTTGTGGTAACTCAAAGGATTTAATTATAATTTCTCTGACTGAAGCATCATTTCATATAATTTAGCCATTTGAATATTTTCTTGGAAAATGCCTCTATATCTCTTGTCTATTTTATTCATGAGTTGATGATTTGTTTGCTAGGATGATTATTTACTTCTCCAGGTTTTTTATTGATTTGAAGGAGCCTTTAAGAAGACTTGTGATTTTTCAAATTAGTACTATTTTTCCCTGTATATTATTTAGCAATATATTCTTATACTGTTGTTTTTATTATTAGAAATTGCCATGTTAATAGAAGTAGAGGTAGAAGCCAAAATATTTTAAATAGATATATTCAATTAAAACAGCACTATATTTTATTAAAATTTTTCTTTTTCTTTGCTGTAGTACATTTTTATTGGGAATCAATTCTCCATGAATGCATGTTTCTGTTCTATTAGTCTATTTTTCCATCACTATGCCAGTACCACATTGCTTTAATCTCTGTATTAAAAACAAAGTGCTAGGTATATTAAATTTGTATTTATTTATAAAACTGATAAAATTTAAGGTGAAGATAATTTCAAAACAGGTCAGAATATTAGGCACACATTCATTCCATTCCTTAGAGGAAACTACAAAGTTACATTTAAAGAATTATTTGAATGTGAGCATACTTCTAGGTTAAACTACAAAAAGTAGTTTAAAGCATTAATAGGCCAGAGCATCAAGTTCTGTCACTAATGCAAATATGACTTACACAAAGCAACACATTTTCTATGCGAATGCTTCACTGAGGTGCCCTTTTGAGATAAGACCACAGACAGAAGAGCTCTAAAATAACTTTGGATATCCATAAAAATAAGTCTTTCCATTCTGTTATTTTTCAAGATCAGCTAAGTTATGTGTGATCCTTTGCATTTCACACACACACAAACATAGACACAGGCTCATACACACACATATACTGCATAAGATTTTGCTGGAATGTGATTGAAATGTTGATCAATGTAAAATATTTTGAGAAAAATACATGGAGAATCAATTCTTCATGTATGTATCTTTCATGTATGCTGGAATGTGATTAAAATGTTTACTAATGTAAAAAATATTTTGAGAAAAATATATGGAGAATGCATTCTCCGTGTATGTATCTTATAATATCAGGTCCTCAAACATACATAGAGTACACTTAGAGTGCACTAAAAATAGAGTACATTTCTTCATTTTCTCTATTTGTTATATTCACAGGTCTATTTATAGAACTTTTATTTATGGACCATAAAGAAGGCTGAGCTACGAAAAACTGATGCTTTCAAATTGTGGTGCTGAAGAAGACTCCTGAGATTTCTTTGGACAGCAAGGAGATCAAACCAGTCAATTCTAAAGGAAATCATCCCTGAATATTCACTGGAATGACTGATGCAAATTTAGAAAACTCAGCAGTGGCCACAGTTTTCATTCCAATCCTGAAGAAAGGAAATGCCAAAGAATGCTCAAACTACCACCAAATTGCACTCATCTAAAACGATAGTAAAGTATTGCTCAAAATTCTTCAAGCCAAGATTCAGCAATACGTGAACTGTGGACTTCCAGATGTTCAAGCTGGTTTTAGAAAAGGCAGAGGCACCAGAGATCAAATTGCCAACATCCACTGGATCATCCAAAAAGCAAGAGAGTTCCAGAAAAATATCTATTTCTGTTTTTGACTATGCCAAAGCCTTTGACTGTGTGGATTCACAATAAACTGTGGAAAATTCTGAAAGAGATGGGAATACCAGACCACCTGACCTGCCTCTTGAGAAACCTGCATGCAGGTCAGGAAGCTACAGTTAGACCTGGACATGGAACAACAGACTGGTTCCAAATAGGAAAAGGAGTACGTCAAGGCTGTATATTGTCACCATTCTTATTTAACTTATATGCAGAGTACATCATGAGAAGCACTGGGCTGGAAGAAGCACAAGCTAGAATCAAGATTGCTGGGAGAAATATCAATAACCTCAGATATGCAGATGACACCACCCTTATGGCAGAAAGTGAAGAAGAACTAAAAGGCCACTTGATGAAAGTGAAAGAGGAGAGTGAAAAAGCTGGCTAAAGCTCAATATTCAGAAAACAAAGATCATGGCATCTGGTCCCATCACTTCATGGCAAATAGATGGGGAAACAGTGGCTGACTTTATTTTCCTGGGCTCCAAAATCACCTCAGATGGTGACTGCAACCATGAAATTAAAAGATGCTTACTCCTTGGAAGGAAAGTTATGACCAACCTAGACAGCATATTAAAAAGCAGAGACATCACTTTGTCAACAAAGGTCCATCTAGTCAAGGCTGTTGTTTTTCCAGTAGTCATGTATGGATGTGAGAGTTGGACTGTAAAGAAAGCTGATCAGCAAAGAATTGATGCTTTTGAACTGTGGTGTTGGAGAAGACTCTTGAGAGTCCCTTGTACTGCAAGGAGATCCAATCAGTCCATCCTAAAGGAGATCACTCCTGGGTTTCATTGAAAGGACTGATGTTGAAGGTGAAACTCCAATACTTTGGCCACCTTATGCAAAGAGCTGACTCATTTGAAAAGACCCTGATGCTAGGAAAGACTGAGGGCAGGAGGAGAAGGGGACAACAGAAGATGAGATAGCTGGATGGCATCACCGACTCAATGTACATGGGTTTGGATGGACTCTGGGAGTTGGTGATGGACAGGAAGGCCTGGTGTGCTGCAGCTAATGGGGTCACAAAGAGTCAGACATGACTGAGCAATTGAACTGATGCTGAAGCTGAGGACCCAATCCTTTGGCCACATGATGCAAAGACCCGACTCACTGGAAAAGACTGATGCTGGGAAAGATTGAGCACAGGAGAAGAAGGAGGTGATAGAGTATGAGATGGTTGGATGACATCACTGACTCAATGAAAATGAGTTTGAGCAAACTCTGGGCAGACATCACTGACTCAATGAAAATGAGTTTGAGCGAACTCTGGGCAATAGTAAATGACAGAGAAGTCTAGCATGCTACAATTCATGGAGTTGCAAAGAGTCAGACACCACTTAACAACTGAACAACACGAACACAAAGTAACTCACAGCTGGGCACCATTCTACCATCTCAGCCTCCTGTGTCATTCTCCTCTTATCCCAGGAAGCCAGAATTATAGTCACATTTTACCTCTCAAAATTTCCTAAATATTGCATATATTTTTGTGCCTCACATATTTACATTTACATGTTCATACATGAAATGTTTTTTATCACCCTCAATTCTCTGCTAGGCAAATGTCTCTTTAAACAAAGCCAAGACAAATATCATCACTACTCTAGGACTATTTCAGATTTATTTCTTTCCACCTACCCAATAGAAATTCTTCCATTTATATCCACCTTTTTATGGCACTTTGTAGTCTCTTGCTTTTGAGATGATGCTGTAACGCACTGTGTAAAATCACTGACTCCAGAATCAGATGCCTTTGAGTTTCAGTCATGAATTCATTATTGATGAGCTGTGCAACCTTGAGCAAGTTTCTCAAACTCTTCATGTCTCAGTTTCCTCTTTTTTAAAATGGATATATTAATATGCTATGGAGTGTTGTAAGCATTATACAAGGTAATATGCATAAAACTTACAATTGTGCTTAGCATATCCTTTAATAATTTACCTTTTATCTTAGTTATTTGTAAATATGCCTGATTCCTCTTTCTAAAAAACTCCTGGAAATAAGGAATATTTTGTCATCTTTCTATCACCAATGGTTATTGCTAGATAACAGAAAAACCCGAGTAAATGGTGATTTTAATTTTTCTGTGTATCAGCCTGTGTTCTGTCAGAAAGATACAAGCCACTTCAGATACTGAAAGCACAATCCAATTTAATATATTTGAGTCATTATAAATAGGATGGCCATAAGAACTGAAGTCAAAAGAAGCTTCTCTTAGGTTTTAGATTTACTACTGTAGATATGGCCCAGGTAGTCAGGAACTTATTGCTGCTGCCCATGTTGGAACCTTCCAGGAATTATCCACTGATGGTCACAGCTGTCATACTGGATCAAGGTAGAATGCTTTCAGGGGTATATCCATGGAAGTACCCTCATCTACCTGTCTCTTCTATGTTCCAAAATGCATGAGTGCAATGCAGTGGAGACCACAGAAGGATTTTGGTCAATGTTAATTATCTATTCATATCTATTGTTGTAAATTATAGTATTTACCTTTTAAATACATAAAATAATTGAATGTCAGCAATTTCATACAGTTCAACCATCAACAGATACCTAAGTAAGTAGAGACAGTGCATTTTTCATAGCGATTGATTATGATAGTAGCTGCTAAGCCCTTTTTGCTCCATTACCACCTAAATGTTAACAATCATCAACCAAATTCAAGACTGGCCTGACTAGTTTTAAATCCTATAAGAACACACTTTACCAAAGTCGATGGCTCAGTGCCAGAAGAAGATTGGAGTCATAGGTGCATGCGAGAACATCTTTATTTTCATCATGGTCTTAATTTGTTTAGTGGCGTCTTCACAGAGTCTGTCAATATCAAAATTCACTGTCCATCCCTCCCACCCATGGGATCATGAACTGGCAGCCGGTAGTTTTACCTTTATTCAATTTTCAGGTCTCTACTTTGCCTGAGGTTGGAACTCACTTCAGATAACAGCTCTCAATCTATTGGTTAGCACAGTCATAATAATACTTGCTAAGAAAATTTGAAGTCAGACATAATTCTTGAAGTTTCTGACTTTCCTTCCCATCATACCTCTAGGATATTGACATTTGCTTATTTTGGGTTTCTGACTTTTATCGCAAACCCTTGATAGTGTAAAAAAGACAAGAACCATTATTATTATGTGAGAATTTATACCCCACTTTGCTTCCTGGTAGCTCAGCTAGTAAAGAACCTGCCTGCAATGCGGGAGACCTGGGTTCTACCCCTGTGTCTGGAAGATACTCTGGAGAGGGGAATGGCAATCCACTTCAGTACTCTTGCCTGGAGAATCCCATGGACAGAGAAGGCTGGGGCTACAGTCCATAGGATCACAAAGAGTCAGGACTGAGCAACTAACACCTTCACACCTTTGTTGTAGTAATTTGTTATGAGTGATAAGAGAATAGAAAGCATATTAGAAAGTCTATGCCAATTTACATCAAAAGGCAGAGGGAGAGCTATAAAATAAACACAGGAGAAGAAAAAGTGTCCTATGTGGGTAAAATTGTTCAAGAATAGAAACCAAAGGAAAAAAAAAAAAAAGATTGGCTGACAAAGACAGAAGCCAAGCAACGCTGGGTAAGACTGTGCTTAGCTTGTTTAGTCGCTCAGTCGTGTCCAACTCTTTGTGACCCCATGGAATGCAGCCCACCAGGCTCCTCTGTCCATGGGATTCTCCAGGCAAGATTACTGGAGTGGGTTCCCATGACCTCCTCTAGGATCTTCCCAATTCAAGGATCGAACCCGGGTCTCCTCCATTGCAGGTGGGGACTGAGGATGTGGATATCTGGAGGAGTTTTCACATTCAGGTTGTGGGTTTCATGACATCCCATCTCACCCTTTCAGAAATGTCATTAGCGATTTTAATTATTTTCAAGTTTTTCATTGTTAGACTCCACTTGAATACGGAATATTGTTGAGACAGGGTATAAAATGACTTACTTTTATAACATTTACATTAGACTTTTGACTGACATACCTACCAGCATTACCAGATCAAGCCATTAAATCTTCCTCTTTCTGTTTCCTGGGTCCTCATTACTCTGGGAAGGGTTAGCTGCCTGTCAGTTACGTGGTCTATGGAGTCAAAGCTGTGCCATTTATATCAGTGATTTGGCTATTCACACTGAAATTAAGAAAACAGTCTTCTTCATGGATATATTATGCAGTATATTGATTAATATAAATATATAAATATAGACATTTTGAGCATCTTCTCAGCTTTAAGCAAACATTATTATTTATATATTAAAATGATCTAATATATATGCATGATAATCATCCATTGATTTCTGTATATCTCTTCATCTGCCTAACTATTTCTATCTATAATCTATTATTTATTTAATGAGAATCTAATATATAAAGATCTATTTAAGTCTGTATAGAGATACAGGTTGTGTTGCTTAAAACCACAGAAGATAAAGAGTTTGTGGTTAAAACAAAGTGAAAGAATGCTTTTTATAAGCCTTCATGAACTCCTTCATGAACTAAGCCGAAACTCCTCAGATTCCCTGAACCACTATTTGGCATCAGAGCAAGCAAAACACAATTTGAATTTATTCCCAGCAAGGTAAATGCTTGAAATGTATTTGCAAGAGAAAATAACATTAGTTAAGCATGGTTTCTATAACTATTAAAGATTATTTAGTGAAAATAAAGGGAAAACAGCTATCTTGACCAGAAGCATTGACATTTACAGAATTAAAAGAGATGAAAATAGGCTCTTTGTTATAAATTTGTAGAATGTGAGGCTTAGAAAGCTTATCATCTTCTTGAGATCATGAATATATCTGGGGACTGAAAACCAGGACAAGTGAACTACTTAGTGGCATTTCAGTACACAATCTTTGGTCTAAATCAGTTATATTTGTTGAGTCAAAAGTATCAAAATTTCAAAAATATTGATATTTTCTGTTTTAAATAATGTTGTTTAATATCTCGATTCTCTATTTTCCAAGTTTAGACTTGCATTTAATTTTATAGTCTTTGAAGAAGGGTTACTATAACAGCAATTAGAATGATTAATTTCATCACTACTGTAAGAACATACTTCATTTGATTTAATTTAATTTCAGCATGACTTTGAATTCTTAATCTAAAAGAACCTTTAAAAATAAAGTGGAAGGGTATTAGCTGTATCTTAAAATAAAAATATTCAACTTGGAGCTTCACTAACTTACTTAGTTCTTTTTTCTTTCCAAAAAATGGAAAATCCTACTGTAACCACAAGCATTCACAGAAAATCATTGTATAATATACAACATGACTTTTAAGTTGTCATAATTCCAAAAATAAAGCATTAATACTTATGATCTATTAATGTTTAAAGAAAAATTATACCCATAATTTGGGATCTACATGCAAATGAATTATTGCTGTAGATTGTTAATTATGAACATTTTACCCAGACTTTCTTTTGTCACAATTCACAGAATATCAAAGTTCTCAGCTAAAATATTTCATATTTGACATTTTGATTAACACTTTGATTAAGATGATTTGTATAATGTGATATTGAATGATAGAACTTACTGATGTCTCACAAAAAAAGTTTTTGCTTATTAAAGGGATCAACTGTACCAATAAAGAGCTAAAAATTCAAACAGCTCTATGATGCAATTTCATTTACTGGAAGTCATTGACATTTTTCTAATCAGGGCAGATTCCAGGTTAATTGTGTCTAACTTTGCATTTATGCCTCCATTTCCCCTTTTGTATCTCTTACTGCCCTACCAAGATCATCACAGCAGCCACCCTGCCTCTTTCTGTTTACCTTGTTTCTACTAAAAGCCCAAGAATGTCTTCCCACCTCTGTGATTTGCTGCTGTCCTAAGCTATATGGATGCTCAATAAGGATCCATTCAGTATGAAAAGGAATATTGAAAAGGAATGTAGGCTCAATTATGTACTTCTCAACACTGTCCCTACGCCTTACCTGTATCATACCCCATTTTTATCAGTAAATAGTTTTTAATCAAAATGATATGGAAAAATACTGATTAAAAAAAAGCCGATAAAAGTGGAACAGCTGTTGTTACTACAGGTAAGAGTTCTAAGGCCAGCAATTGATCTCTCCCTTGCCTATTAACAGCTGTCCCTGTGCTACATCCAGACCTCTGTAAAACATAGTTTGAAAGTCACACAGATATTAAGCGTAGAAAAATAATGCGCAATTGGAAGTAAATTTAAATGTCCTGCTCTCAAACCACAAAAAGGCAGTTAAAATAGTGACCTTCTAGAGAAATCAGCCTCATGTTTGCAGACAATTACGTGATAAAGGGTAGAAGAGGCAGACCAGAGGGAGCAAACTTCGAGAATATCCTTGGAAATGCCTATCTAACCTAATTTATATATGGCTATAGTCTTGTTGAATGGAAAAAAAAAAAAAAAAAGGACATGGATGACCTTCTCAGTCCTTCTATTTAGTTATATGTTCTCCTGTCCATGCAGTGTCATATTCCGCTGCACCAGAAGGGAGCACAGGATTTCTTTTTGTCAAATTCATCCAGATAAGTTCTGTCATTTTCCATTCTCCTAGCAGCAGCAGCAGCAGCCTCAAGAAGAACATATATTTTTCTGTTACTCAGTGGCCAACGAGCACCAATGAATACATGTAAATGCATGCACATCTTGCCCCTCGCCCTTCTCAACACTCTCCACTCTGAACATAGACAAGAATAATACAAAAATAAGTTTTCATTTACAGTGAAAGGATTGACAGTCATCTGAATAGCTTACCCAGGATTATTCATGAATTAAGATAGTTATTTTTGTGTATTGATTTGTATTTTGGAGAAGACAGCCTTAGCTGCTCCTTCTTTTTGACCTGCCCAGACCCTCTCAGTTCAATGACATTTTTCACTAATTACAGTTTACATCAGGAATCAGATTCCCAGACCAATTCTGTGTACAGCATAGTCTGACAAGAAAAAGAAAAAATAACAACTCTGTGTAGTTATAACTTGGGTTGTTCTTGTACATTCCCACTTATCACAGCAGCAATATCTTAGCCTTCTCTCATCCCTTTACGAACGTCAAACATGTAATCAACTCAACACTGAGATATTGATTTAGGGGCAGAGCAACTTCATTTCAGGTGAAATCAAAAGATTGAACACACAGATAGACTTTCTTGTCTTGCAGGCTACTGTTACATTGAGGAAGAATAAAGAATAAAGCTATTACCAAGAGAGCTAGCTAAAACAATACCATTCTATTTGTTTCTTTAAGTAAAATTCATTCAATATCAACAAACATTTTCTAATCCAGAAAACTTGGAAGGCTGCGTTTGAAATTTGGACACTTTATCAGTGTTTCATTTTGAAATTATGTTTACTGTTGAGAAAGAGGGGCATTTTTCCCAGAGAAATAATGCTATGTATCTGACAAAATAAGTCAATCTTTCCATTTCTGCATTGTTTAAAGTTTATGTTGTATAGTTCTTTCAAACGTACAGATACAATAAGATTCAGTGACTTTGGTTCTAGCCTTAGAGTAGGAAGAAAATATCTAAAGATACGGTGAAAAATAAACTCAGGATCATATAGACTGACAATGTAATCATGCCATGAATACCCAAAACCAAGAGTATAGCAGACACCACAAAATAAACTCCTCATGTTCTGTCCTAATCCAATAACAAAATATTTTAATAATTGACTTTACCAATTTATTTAAGTGTATTTCTGTGCATTCCATACATTATCTCCTCGTGACAGTCCGAGAATATGAAAATATTGCCAATAGAGCTTAATGGTGTTGTGTTCTATTAAGACAGCAGATTTTCAAGCTGGTAACATAATCATTCATGGAATAAAAAATATGTTTATACATTGACTGCAGCATGTTCATGATTATGAAAAGTATACTGATGAAAATATTATTCAGAATACCATTGACGTAAAAATAGGAAAAGAGTCTGGTATTCATAATGAATAGTGCAAACAGAAGAGCTTTTCCATGAACATAAACCGTAGGTTAACATAGAATGGATTCTCAGTCATTACTACTTCCCTCAGTAATATGAAAAGATATAGAAAATTCTGAATGAAACAAGCAATACAGAAGTTTAATTTGTACTCATATGAATAAATGGCTTAGGCACACAACACAAATTTCCCAGATTTCCCAGACATAGCTGCATGTGTGGAATATGAAATTGAATGTATATGCATTGATGAATTTCTTTCATGTGCCTGACACATTCTTTGGTGCAGTAAGGCTCAAAAGAAATATTAGTCATGGTCATTTACCAGATGGATTTGTGAGAAGAAAGTAAACACACACTGAAATAATTAGTAAATTAGTGTGTATGTATATACACATATACAATTCTATTTATATTTAGCATTTCTTATGAATATAATATCCTAATATTAAATATTAAGAATTAGACTAGCATGTTAAATAATCATTGATTGAGGCAGTAATTTTATTTCTATTCTATAATCCTTTGTTTTGAGTCTCAGAAAAAAAATAGAAATCAGCTTATAATTTTTTACAAATAAAATTTTGGATGATCTGCTTAAACCCTCACTTTCATAAGTGTATCAATATAAAAATGCTATATAATATTACTTGAAGATATTGTAGGACAGAAAAAAATATGAAAGACACACATAATATAATAAAGACAATAATAATAGCAAGTACCTTCAGTGTTGACATAGTGAAGTTTAAACAGAATTAGAGATTAGTGCAAAACTAATTCTATAAGCCTCAACTACTAAATCTAATACGTAGTTTTCCTCTTTGCTAACTGGAAGTATATTTTTTAATAAACCATCGATTTCATCATATGAATTCTTCTATCTCAAAAAAGCATTGACAACTATCAAAATTCATGTAATAAATTCAATTTTGCCCTTCTATAGTCTATTTTTAATACAGAGTGATCTTTCAAAAATGCCACTCAGATTCATCCCCACTGCTGTTCAATACACTAATGTTTTCCCATTTTTCTTAAATTAAAAATCACGTCTTCCACCAATAGCCTCAGACACTAAGACAGCATTTAGCATAATAGTCACAAAATAAATATTTATTAAATAAAAAATTATTCATTGCTCAGCTTCCAGAATTACACCTTAATGAATAAAAAGCCCTCTGGGGGATTTCTATATAGATATGCATCTATATATAGATATTTAGAGGTAAATTCACATATATGTTCATACATATGTTCACATGTAAACAAGCGAAAGATAATATTCAATCACTGAAACTGGTAGTTGACACATCCTTCTTCTTGTAACCAATCTCTAATTTAAGAAAATCACAAATGTAGAGTTGCTTATTGGCTCTTAGGTCCTGAGCAGACTTTGCTCTCCTTGCCTGCATTAAACTCCATCATATATTGATCGCATCAACCTATTTTTCCCTAATAGCTCAATTGGTAAAGAATCCACCTACAATGCAGGAGACCCAGGTTGGATTCCTGTTCAAGAAGATTCACTGGAGGAGGGATAGGCTAGCACTCCAGTATTCTTGGGCTTCCCTGTGGCTCAGCTGGTAAAGAATCCACCTGCGATGTAGGAGACCTGGGTTCCATCCCTGGGTTGGGAAGATCCCCTGGAGAAGGAAAAGGCTACCCACTCCAGTATTCTGGCCTGGAGAATTCCGTGGACTTTCACGTTCACCTTCGTTTGTAATTCTAGAGGTGGGAAGACTAAGTGCTTTAAATGCTTTCTGAAGTGATTTGCTATACAACGTTTTTACCATATGTCTTTTATTGCTAAAAAATACTTAATTTCAAGTATTTATATTTAGAGCATAAAAATACCAGCCAATATATGTCAATGGGTTTCCCTGGTGTGTGTGTGTGCATGCTAAGTCACTTCAGCCATGTCTGACTCTTTGCAACTCCGTGGACTGCAGTCTGCCAGGCTCCACTGTTCATGAGATTCTGCAGGCAAGAATACTGTAGTGGATTGCCAATGACCTTCTCCAGAGAGTCTTCCCAACCCAGGGATACAACCCACATCTTTTACATCTAACCTGCATTGGCAGGTGGGTTCTTTACCACTAGTGCCACCTGGGAAGCACATCTTCCCTGGTGGCTTAGATGGTAAAGTATCTGCCTGCAGTGCAGGAGACCTGGGTTTCACCTCTGGGTCGGGAAGATCCCCTGGAAAAGGGAATAGCAACTCACTCCAGTATTCTTGCCTGAAAAATTCCATGGGTTAACAAAGAGTCAGAGACGACTGAGCAATTAAACTAACACTGTCACTTCATATTTCAAATACATGTGACCCCACATAAATACTAAAAATTTAATTATCATGAGATGTAATACTGTTAGAAGCTCTATTTTTTACCTGCAGTGATTTTGTTTTATCTATATTGAAGAACAATTTATATAGTGTCCAGTGCACAGATTTTAAGTGTATGCTTGAATGAGTTAAAAACTATGTAATCCATGCCACCACCATATGAGTCAGAGTATAAAAGACTTCCATCACAATACCTCAGGGTCCCTTCTGGTCACTGCCACTCCACATCATTCTTATTTCCATCACCAAACACTGATCTTGACTGTTCTTAAACATTATGTTAATTATTCAGTATCCACAATTTTGGTCTCACTTCTGTTCAGCATAATATTTTGTTTCATCCATATGGTCTGTGTTTCTGTAATTTATTCTGTTTTATTGAAAATACTGTTCTGTGCTAAGAATATATCTCCTGTATTATCTCTTCTATTGATGAACGTTTGCTTTGTTTCTTTCCAGTCTTAGCTGTTATGAGGAAAGCTATTATAAAATATTCTTCCCAGTTTTGTGGATATTTCTCTTGAGTAAAAACAGAAATTGAATTCTTTGTTCAGATAGATAGAGATATGAATATAGACATAGAGTAATTACAGATATATTTCTACATATAGATATATAGTAAACATATGTTTCCCAAAGGGAGTGTAGTATATTACACATCCAATAGCACTATGTAAGAGTTCACAGTGGTCTGAATGTTCAACATTTGACATGTTATACTTTCTAAGTTTGGGAGAAGGGCATGACAACCCACTCCAGTGTTCCTGCCTGGAGAATCCCATGGACAGAAGGGTAGGGCAGGCTACAGTCCATGGGGTTGCAGAGAGTCGGTCATGACTGAAACAACTTAGAACGCACTAAGTTTAGGCATCAAGTGGCTCAAATGGTTATTAAATTATACTTCAGAAACAAACTTTCAGAAGAAAAGGGTCATATTTGTGATTATCAGAGGCAGGGGTTGGGAAAGGAGGGAATTAAAAGAAGGCAGTCAAAAAGCACAACTTCCAGTTATAAGGTTAATTCCAATGCTTAGAAATGTAAAATGATACAACCATTTTGGAAAACAGTCTGTCAGCTTTTTTTAATAAGTTAAATATGCATTTGACATATATCCAGTTATTCCACTCCTAGGCATTTGATGGAGAAAGAAATGTACATATTTATACTGTCATATTTTAAATATTTATAGCAGCTTCATTTAGTAGCCCCCAAGCTGGAAACAAACAGTAACAAAAAGTTAAATGAATAAGACAATTATGGATTATCTACACAGTAGAAAAGTACTCAGAAATAAAAGGCGCTGAACTATTGATATATGCTACTAGATCAGTGATTTTCGAAGTATTTTTTCTGGCAAACAGTAGACAAAAGAGGAGTATCAACTACATGATTTCATGTACAGAAAATCATAGAAAATATCACTATAGTAATAAAAAGCAGATCTGTGATTCCCTATAGATGGGGTAGGCAATGTGCTGTGGGAAGGACAAGCAAAGTTATGTGAGCTAAGTTTGGATTTGTGGGAGTAATTGTTCATTATTTTTTGATGACAGTTTCGTGATGATCGTTTTGTGGATGCATACATATGTCAAGGCTCATCAAAACGTGCACTTTAAATATGTCTTATTTATCGCATGTCAGTTATCCTTCATTCACACTGTTAAACCAAATCCTAGTGCTTTAAAACAACAATCATTTATTCTCACACATGCACGATTTTTTGAAGCTCAGCTAATTTAAGTAGGGGTCAGCTGGGTGGATCTGTGTCACATGCACTTGCTAGAACTGATATGATTCTCACTAAAGATCTATAAGCAACACTGGGTAACTCTGCTTCATCTGTCTCTGGTTCACTTTGGATTGGCAGCCTAATCAGCACGGGTTCTGCTTATGATGATGGAAGAAGTATAAAAAAAAGTGAAAAACAGAAAAGCAAAAACATGCAAGACATCTTAAATCCTTGATTCAGAAGGAAGCTGCATACAGTTACTCCTGACTCTATTTGTTGAAGCAAGTCACATAATCAATTCCTAAGTTAAGGGTAGGAAACAGACTTCCCCCATTATTAGGCCATAAGTTAGGGTATGGTTGCAGGGATTGTTGAAGAATTGGGCCAGTCAGGCAATCTAACACATACAAAAGATATAGGATTTTGTTCAAAAGAAGCAATAAATTCTGAAAAGTACTTCAAAGAAACAGGAAATCAGATTGCTCTTTACTTCAGTAACTTTCCATTATATTGTGAGCTCTCATCTCCTGAAACCTTGTTTATCAACCACAATTATTAGCCTTCAAAACTAAATTGATAGCCAAATGTCAAATAAATTGTATCAAAATTAATTCCTGAGTGTATTATTTAAAAATAATGACTTTCTTCATTATATGAGAAACAAAAATAAATTACATACCCTCCCAAACCCTTCAGTTAGCTCTACAATCACATTGAATTAGCCCTCAGATATTATTGTTGAAATGCAAAACTGTTTAGACAATGAAATATATATATACACAAATATGCATATATATGTAAATATATATATATACACAATATATGCACGTATATGTATATGTATAGATGGACTTCCCTGGTGGCTCAGATGGCAAAGAATCCCCCTGAAATGTGGGAGACCTGTGTTTGATACCTAGGTTGGGAAGACCCCCTGGAGAAGGGCACAGCAACCCACTCCAGTATTCTTGCCTGGAGAATCCCCATGGACAGAGGAGCCTGGTGGCCTACAGTCTATGGTGTCGTAAAGAGACAGGACTATGCACATAAGCACAGGAGTGCACACACACACACACACACACGCACACACACACAAGCGCGCACACACACACACACGCACACACACACACAATTATTTATAAACATATATATAGTACATTGGAGAAGGCGATGGCACCCCACTCCACTACTTTTGCCTGGAAAATCCCATGGGTGGAGGAGTCCATGGGCTCGCGAAGAGTTGGATATGACTGAGCGACCTCACTTTCACTTTTCACTTTCATGCATTGGAGAAGGAAATGGCAACCCACTCCAGTGTTCTTGCCTGGAGAATCCCAGGGACAGGGGAGCCTGGTGGGCTGCCATCCATGGGATCACACAGAGTCGGACACGATTGAAGCAACTTAGCAGCAGCAGCAGTAGCATATATAGTACATATATATAGCTATTTACAAATATATATATTTACTGTTCTGAGTGTGTGTATGCTAAGTCACTTTAGTCCTGTCTGACTCTGTGTGATCCTATGGACTGTAGGCTGTCAGGCTCCTCTGTCTATGGGATTCTCCAGGTGAGAATACTGGAGTGGATTGCATGCCCTCCTCCAGGGTGTCTTCCTGACCCAGGGATTGAACCCATGTCTCTTGCTTCTCTTCCATTGGCAGGCGTGTTCTTTTACTACTAGTGCCACCTGGGAAGCCCAATTTACTGCTATATGTATACAGAAGGCCTTCAGACAGGCTCCTCTCTCCATGGAATTCTCCAGGCAAGAACACTGGAGTGGGTAGCCATTCCCTTCTCCAGGGGATATTCCTGACCCAGAGATCGAACCCAGGATCGATCTCCTGCATTGCAGGTGTATTCTTTACCATCTGAGCCACCAGAGAAGCCTCATATATATTTGCATATATACATATATGTATATTCATAGTGTGTGTGTATATATATATAAATTTTTCAGCTATTACATCTTTTCCAGATTGAAATCTCCAAGTTCATTATACTATTTTAAAACTACTTAGAACTAATTGTTGTTCTAAATATTCTTCATGATTTCAGATTTCACCCATTTATCTAAAAAAATATAAGAGAATTTTAAGGAAATATGTGTATACATAGGTTTTGGAAAATGTTCAGAGGCATTACTCATCCTCATGGATTGGTAATTCTGCTGACTAACATAGCTGCCCACACAGAGTTCTAGTTAGTATAAGAGGAAGTTAGAATGTTGCAGATCCCTTGGCTAGATATACTTTATAAACAAGTAATTCTGGGGAAAGTAGTTACATTTATTAAAGTGACTCAATAATTGTTGTATCATCTACTTATAAGTATTTCTTCAAGGTGAAACAATGAGGCTTCAGGTGAAATAAAATTCCTGTTTTTATCTGACTATAAAACATTGCAGCAGTGTTCCTCATAAGCCATAATATTCAAACTGAAAAGGCAAGACTCTCTCAGGACATTTTCTTTCTCTGACATTTATAATAAGTATTTGTTCACAGCAAGAGAAAGAGAGAGCCAAGAAAAAAATGCTTAATCATATCCTTTTTAAAATGTGTATGATTTTTCTCTAATAACTGTTCTTTAAAACTGGCTATCTCAAGAATAATTGTTGTATACAAAGTCTGTATATATACTACTAGGAATCCGCTGTCAAAACAATATTTGTTTTTCTGGCTTTTAATGTTGAAGTGGAGAAGGAAGAGAAGGAAAATATGAGCATTTAAAAGACATCTATTACTTGGTCCACAGGCACAACTCAAAAGAAGGTAAATGTAAAATAATAATAGATTTAACCTTGGAGACTGAACTACAGTGGAGGAGACCAGGCTCTGAACACCCCACGTCTACCCTTTTGATCTTGTTATTATGTGACACAGAAGGAGAGGAAGGCCCTGCTGCTAGGCAAAAACAGATCATGGATAGAAAGGTAAATGTCAAGGAGAAAATAAGATTAAAATATAAAACCATAACCAAGGGTAACAACGTTGGTTTGCATGGAATGCCAGCTTAAAAAAAAAAAAAATCCATAGCTGGGAAACAGAGTAAGAGTGAAACAGGAGGAAAGAAAATGAACGGTTTTAAGGTCATTTCTCTAAAGTACACAGAAGTGCCAACTTGCCAGTCTCCTGACTTCTCAGTCAAAATATATTTTTAGGAAAAAGGGTATCACATGCAAGATTCATGCTTTTCGTAAGAATTCTGGGTATGAAGGTTTTTTTTTTTCTCCTTTGTTGTTTTTAATTGAATCAACTAAACTGCACTTACTTATTGACTCATTTTTCACAAGATCTTTTTCACATTGATATAACGATGCAAGACGTTTTCACATAGATATTTCTGCAACTATCAATTGTTAGTGAGGTCTGAACAGGGAAGTTCAGAAACACAAATGATCTGCTAGTTCAGGATAATAACAGCAACATAAATTAAAGTTTTCTCTCTCCTCTAACCTCCTAGAGATGACTACATTAGAAGAAACGCTTGTTTGCAGGCCACACTGTTGCTTTTAATCCATTTATGTGTTTAATTAATAACAATGACAAAATCAGAGTGGTTCAATTATCAAAGAGTATGCTGATAGAGATTTTATTCAATCTATTTACATTATTGGCCTTGTCATTTGCTGAATAATCATTACTAGTTTTGACAGTTCAAAATGATCCTAATACTATATGTGAAATTTTACAATTAGTCAACCACATGTTGTAGGCTGTGAAATATACCTTTCCTTTGAATTCTTGAAAGTAAATTACAAACAAATTAGGAATTTGGAGTCTGAAGGTGTAGCAAGGCATCTACATGTAATTTTTTATCTATGCGTTTGTTTAAAACCTTGAGTTCACATTGCTATATCCAATTCCAACCTAATATCACAGATTTTATTTTATTTTCTTCCTTCGCATATTTGTAAAATTCTTTTCTGACAATAAGAAACTTTGTCACTATTATCTCCATTATACTTACTTACTGAATCAACCACCACAAGTACAATTATTCTTTTGTGCTGTCAATATCCATCCATGTGGAGTTCCTCCTCATTCCACTGAAGCTTCAATATACCACACCTCGTCATCCTTCTGTCACAGTCTTGAATGGAAACCCTCCTGCTTCCCCACTCAGACCCAGATTTCTACACCAAGCCAGTATCATGCCTTCCTTCTCTGTGCTAGGTGTTTATGCTATTTTGCTTTTTACTCGTAATGGTGTTTGGATTTAATCATTCAGAAAAGAAGGAAGGAGGAAGGAAAGAAGGGGAGAAGAAAAGAAAGGAGGGAGGAAAGAAAGGATTCTTATTGATGTTTCAACATTTGTTGTTTGCTAAGAATAGTAATCGTGAACAGTATCATGAACAGTATCAAAAGGCAAAATGATAGGATGCTGAATGAGGAATTCCCCAGGTCGGTAGGTGCCCAGTATGCTACTGGAGATCAGTGGAGAAATAACTCCAGAAAGAATGAAGGGATGGAGCCAAAGCGAAACAAATACCCAGTTGTGGATGTGATTGGTGACAGAAGTAAGGTCCGAAGCTTTAAGAGCATTATTGCATAGGAACCTGGAATGTTAGGTCCATGAATCAAGGCAAACTGGAAGTGGTCAAACAGGAGATGACAAGAGTGAACATCGACATTCTAGAAATCAGTGAACTAAAATGGACTGGAATGGGTGACTTTAACTCAGATGACCATTATATCTACTACTGTGGGCAGGAATCCCTTAGAAGAAACGGAGTAGCCATCATGGTCAACAAAAGAGTCCAAAATGCAGTACTTGGATGCAATCTTAAAAACGACAGAATGATCTCTGTTTGTTTCCAAGGCAAACCATTCAATATTACAGTAATCCAAGCCTATGCCACAACCAGTAATGCTGAAGAAGCTGAAGTTAATAGGTTCTATGAAGACCTACAAGACCTTTTAGAACTAACACCCAAAAAAGATGTCCTTTTCATTATAGGGGACTGGAATGCAAAAGTAGGAAGTCAAGAAACACCTGGAGTAACAGGCAAATTTGGCCTTGGAGCACGGAATGAAGCAGGGCAAAGGCTAATAGAGTTTTGCCAAGAGAACCCCCTGGTCATAGCAAACACCCTCTCCCAACAACACAAGAGAAGACTCTACACATGGACATCACCAGATGGTCAACACCGAAATCAGATTGATTATATTCCTTGCAGCCAAACATGGAGAAGCTCTATACAGTTAGCAAAAACAAGACCAGGAGCTGACTGTGGCTCAGATCATGAACTCCTTATTGTCAAATTCAGACTTAAATTGAAGAAAGTAGGGAAAACCACTAGACCATTCAGATATGACCTAAATCAAATCCCTTATGATTATACAGTGGAAGTAAGAAATATATTTAAGGGTCTAGATCTGATAGATAGAGTGCCTGCTGAACTCTGGATGGAGGTTCATGACATTGTACAGGAGACAGGGACCAAGACCATCCCCATGGAAAAGAAATGCAAAAAAGCAAAATGGCTGTCTGAGGAGGCCTTACAAATAGCTGTGAAAAGAAGAGAAGTGAAAGGCAAAGGAGAAAAGGAAAGACATAAGCATTTGAATGCAGAGTTCCAAAGAATAACAAGGAGAGATAAAGCCTTCCTCAGCGATCAATACAAAGAAATAGAGGAAAACAACAGAATAGGAAAAACAAGAGATCTTTTCTAGAAAATTAAAGATATCAAGGGAACATTTCATGTAAAGATGAGCTCCATAAAGGACAGAAATGGTATGGACATAACAGAAGCAGAAGATATTAAGAAGAGGTGGCAAGAATACACAGAAGAACTGTACAAAAAAGATCTTCATAATGAAGATAATCATGATGGCATGATCACTCACCTGGAGCCAGACATCTTGGAATGTGAGGTCAAGTGGGCCTTAGAAAGCATCACTATGAACAAAGCTAGTGGAGGTGATGGAATTCCAGTTGAGCTATTTCAAATCCTGAAAGATGATGCTGTGAAAGTGCTGCACTCAATATGCCAGCAAATTTGGAAAACTCAGCAGTGGCCACAGAACTGGAAAAGGTCAGTCTTCATTCCAATCCCAAGAAAGGGAATGCCAAAGAATGCTCAAACTACTGCACAATTGCACTCATCTCACACGCCAGTAAAGTCATGCTCAAAATTCTCCAAGCCAGGCTTCAGCAATATGTGAACCGTGAACTCCCAGATGTTCAAGAAAGTTTTAGAAGAGGCAGAGGAACCAGAGATCAAATAGCCAACATCCGCTGGATCATGGAGAAAGCAAGAGAGTTCCAGAAAAACATCTATTTCTGATTCATTGACTATGCCAAAGCCTTTGCCTGTGTGGATCACAATAAACTGTGGAACATTCTGAAAGACATGGGAAAACCAGACCACCTGACCTGCCTCTTGAGAAACCTGTATGCAGGTCAGGAAGCAACAGTCAGAACTGGACATGGAACAACAGACTGGTTCGAAATAGGAAAAGGAGTACATCAAGGTTGTATATTGTCACCCTGCTTATTTAACTTATATGCAGAGTACATCATGAGGAACACTGGGCTGGAAGAAGCACAAGCTGGAATCAAGATTGCTGGGAGAAATATCAATAACCTCAGATATGCAGATGATACCACCCTTATAGCAGAAAGTGAAGAGGAACTCAAAAGCCTCTTGATGAAAGTGAAAGAGGAGAGTGAAAAGGTTGGCTTGAAGCTCAACATTCAGAAAACAAAGATCATGGCATCTGGTCCCATCACTTCATGGGAAATAGATGGGGAAACAGTGGAAACAGTGTCAGACTTTATTTTTTTGGGCTCCAAAATCACTTCAGATGCTGATTGCAGCCAGGAAATTAAAAGACGCTTACTCCTTGGAAGGAAAGTTATGACCAACCTAGATAGCATATTAAAAAGCAGAGACATTACTTTGCCAACCAAGGTCCGTCTAGTCAAGGCCATGGTTTTTCCCGTGGTCATGTATGGATGTGAGAGTTGGACTGTGAAGAAAGCTGATCGCCGAAGAATTGATGTTTTTGAACTGTGGTGCTGGAGACGACTCTTGAGAGTCCCTTGGAATGCACGGAGATCCAACCAGTCCATTCTAGAGGAGATCGATCCTGGGTGTTCATTGGAAGGACTGATGCTAAAGCTGAAACTCTACTTTGGCCACCTCATGTGACAAGTTGACTCACTGGAAAAGACTCTGATGCTGCGAGGGATTGGGGGTGGGAGGAGAAGGGGATGACAGAGAATGAGATGGCTGGATGGCATCACCGACTCGATGGACATGAGTTTGAGTGAACTCCAGGAGTTGGTGATGGACAGGGGGGCCTGACGTGCTGTGATTCATGGGGTCTCAAAGAATTGGACACGACTGAGAAACCGAACTGACTGAAGAATAGTAATTAACTGGAAAAAAAAAAAGATATTTTTAAACATCTTGGAAGAAGGGAGGATATAAACATACTAACCCAAGTCACAAAATTTCTAAACAATTGTGACATAAAATAATTACATATCAAAATCTATGAACTGCCATAGAATGCATTTAAAGCAGTGACTGGAGGAAAACTCATAGCTTTAAATATTATATCAGTGAATGTGAAGGAATACAAATAAGCAAATTAAATTCCAACTCAATGAGAAAACAAACAAAAAGTGAGTCCACGATAAGCACCAAGAAAGAAATAAGGAAACAAAAATAAACAATTCAAAAGATTAAACATAGAAAAATATACAAAATTAATTAGCAAATGTAAAATCTTTTCTCTTAAAAAAACTAGGTAACAGAATTATTAAAAAATACAGATTATAAATTGTGAATTCACAAATAAAGCCATAATAAAAATAATAAAGAATATTTTACGAAGTTTAATAAAAATGTTGTAATACCTAGATAAAATGTAGGCTTTTCTAGGGAAAATTTATCAAAATTAACTCCATTAGAGGTCGAAATCTTAAAGAGATCAATTTCCAAGAAAGTAGAGAAATGAATGGGTTTCCCTGGTGGCTCAGATGGTAAAGAATCTGCCTGCAGTAAAGACCTGTGTTCTGTCCCTGGGTTGGGAAGATCCCCTGGAGGAGGGCATGGCAACCCACTGCAGTATTCTTACCTGGAGAATCCCCATGGACAGAGGAGCCTGGCAGGCTACAGCCCATGGGGTCACAAAGAGTTGAACATGACTAAGTGACCAAGCACAGCACAGAGAAATGAGACAAGGTTTGCGTAATTTTATACAGAAATTGTTTTACACTTTAAAAATCAAATCATTTCAATGTCATTTTTATAACAATGCAAAATCTGATTGTGGTAAGCAGAATTCTAAGACAGTCCCAAGAGTTTCACTTTCTAATGTAAACGCCCTGTAAAATCGTCTTCCCTTTGTATGACTATAATCTGTGAACACATCACTGCAGAGATCTTGTTATGTTTTAGGACAGAAGAGGATTATCCTGGGCAGGCCAGACCCAAACAAGCACTTTTACCTAGCTATATTTTGACTTAAATGTTCTTTAATTCTAAATTTACTCTAAAGGATGAATTTATATTTTACTTGATAATTCATGTTAAAAAAATTACAATTTCCTGCAATTCTTCCAATATCCCTATAAAGTAAGCAAGGCTGAAATAATTAGCTCCATTTTGTTGGTTATACATTTGAGATAAAGAAATTAAGATATTTGACAAAGACAGTGAGAACCAAATTTACAGCCAAGGTCCTATAATTTTGGAATTTGTATTACTTTCTGCTATGTTGTTGTTATGGGTTGCACTATGTTCCTCCCAGTCCCACATTCATATGTTAAAGTCCTAAGCCCCATACCTCGATATAGGACCTTAATTGGAAATAAAATGATTATAGATAACTGATTAAAATGAAGTCATATTGGAGTAAGATAAGTATTTGATATAACTAGTGTCTTTATAAAAAAGGGAAATTTGAACAGACACACACCCACAGGGAGAGCTCATGAAATGCAAAAGAAAATAAATTTTGTCATTTAAACCACTCAGTTTGTGGTACTTTGTAGCAACAGCTCTAGTAAACTAATACAAATATCCTACTAATTTTTCAGGTAGGAAATTATAATAATCAAAATTAAATACATGTGTTTCATATTTCCTCCTCCTACTTCACTAAAATGTCATTTTTGTTATGATTATTTAATCCAATTTCATAGGCTGGAATGACGTAAATAGTGTATGACTGTGTTCTCAGTTGTGTCCAACTCATCAAAACCTCAGTAACTGTAGCTTGCCAGGCTCCTCTGTCCATGGGATTTTCCAGACAAGAATATTGGAGTAGGCTGCTGTTTCCTCCTGCAGGGGATCTTGTTGACCCAGGGAATCACATAAATAGTATAGAGAAGCAATTTAACTTAAGTTTTACCTCTGATTCAGTTAGACAAAATTTACTGAGGAAAAAAAAATTTCACAATTGATTGTGTCTTTTATGCAGCTATTTTTAGGTAAAGCCCAATATTTCTTTATATATAATTAAAACAGATCATGAATTCTCAAGTTTTCCATATATAATGCAGGTTTTTGATATTAAAATATATTGGTAATGTTATTCTATTACATCCTTTAGACAGAATTAACATTCTGCAGATTATTCAGCGTAAGTAGGTTACATGCAATATTTGGGAAATGCTTATATTGAACAATGATTCTTTGTTTATGTGAAATTTAAATTTAGCCATATTTCTCTTATTTTATCTGGTATCTGTAGATTAGTTCAGTTCAGTTGCTCAGTCGTGTCCGACTCTCTGCGACCCCATGAATCACAGCATGCCAGGCCTCCCTGTCCATCACCAACTCCCGGAGTTCACTCAAACTCATGTCCACAGAGTCAGTGATGCCATCCAGCCATCTCATTCTCTGTCGTCCCCTTCTCCTCCCACCCCAACCTTTCCTAGCATCAAAGTCTTTTCCAGTGAGTCAACTCGTCACATGAGGTGGCCAAAGTATTGGAGTTTCAGCTTTAGCATCAGTCCTTCCAATGAACACCCAGGATTGATCTCCTTTAGAATGGACTGGTTGGATCTCTTTGCAGTCCAAGGGACTCTCAAGAGTCTTCTCCAGCACCACAGTTCAAAAGCATCAATTCTTCGGCGATCAGCTTTCTTCACAGTCCAACTCTCACATCCATACATGACCATGGGAAAAACCATAGCCTTGACTAGACAGACCTTGGTTGGCAAAGTAATGTCTCTGCTTTTTAATATACTATCAAGGTTGGTCATAACTTTCCTTCCAAGGAGTAAGCGTCTTTTAATTTCCTGGCTGCAATCAGCATCTGCAGTGATTTTGGAGCCCAAAAAAATAAAGTCTGACACTGTTTCCACTGTTTCCCCATCTATTTCCCATGAAGTGATGGGACCAGATGCCATGATCTTTGCTTTCTGAATGTTGAGCTTCAAGCCAACCTTTTCACTCTCCTCTTTCACTTTCATCAATAGGCTTTTGAGTTCCTCTTCACTTTCTGCCATAAGGGTAGTGTCATCTGCATATCTGAAGTTATTGATATTTCTCCCAGCAATCTTGATTCCAGCTTGTGCTTCTTCCAGCCCAGCGTTCCTCATGATGTACTCTGCATATAAGTTAAATAAGCAAGGTGACAATATACAGCCTTGACGTACCCCTTTTCCTATTTGGAACCAGTCTGTTGTTCCATGTCCAGTTCTGACTGTTGCTTCCTGACCTGCATACAGGTTTCTCAAGAGGCAGGTCAGGTGGTCTGGTATTCCCATGTCTTTCAGAATGTTCCACAGTTTATTGTGATCCACACAGGCAAAGGCTTTGGCATAGTCAATGAAGCAGAAATAGATATTTCTCTGGAACTCTCTTGCTTTCTCCATGATCCAGTGGATGTTGGCAATTTGATCTCTGGTGCCTCTGCCTTTTCTAAAACCTGCTTGAACATCTGGGAGTTCACGGTTCACATATTGCTGAAGCCTGGCTTGGAGAATTTTGAGCATGAATTTACTAGCGTGTGAGATGAGTGCAATTGTGCGGTAGTTTGAGCATTCTTTGGCATTGCCTTTCTTTGGGAATCTGTAGATTATCTTAGCTAATTTTTGGC
Organism: Moschus berezovskii; assembly: GCF_049115385.1. Classification (NCBI taxonomy): domain Eukaryota; kingdom Metazoa; phylum Chordata; class Mammalia; order Artiodactyla; family Moschidae; genus Moschus; species Moschus berezovskii. The sequence goes on along the minus strand of NC_142469.1, from coordinate 85,340,983 downwards.
TATAAGTGGATAAAACCAGAAAAATCAGCAAAACCACAATATATGTGTGTGCTCAGTTACTCCATTGTGTCTGACTCTTTGTGACCCTGTAAACTGTAGCCCACCAGGCTCTGTCTATGACATTTTCCAGGCAAGAAATACTGGAATGTGTTGCCGTTTTCTATCTCCCGGGATCTTCTCAACTCAGGGATCAAACCTGTGTCTCTTACATCTCCTACATTGGCAGGCAAATTCTTTACAACTGCACCACCCTGGAAGCACAAAGCCATGATGAGCCTTCCAGAAATTCCATTGTGTGGGTTCCAGATGGTAGGGAGAGTTTAGTAAGTAATACAATTGGAAAAGTAATATGTTTTAATGTATCAAAAGTTGCTTTGATGCATCAAAAGTTGCAGTGATATCAAAGTCATTTATTGTTGTGAATCAGCTGATTCAAATGAAGTAATTTCATTTCTATCCAGGAACACAAAATATTGAAATACCTTCAACTACCATGGATAAAAACCAATAGAGATAAGTTGGTTATTTAAATTATTTTCAATTTTTATACTAAAAATATAATATTCCAGTTCCTCACAGTAAGCAGGAGTAATCATCAAAAGAAATTATTATGATAATAAGGGCCCAATTGCTTTTGATAGTTTAAAATTTTATTTTCAATTTTAAGTGTATAATTAGGATATCTTACATGAGTTTGAGTGAACTCCGGGAGTGGGTGATAGACAGGGAGGCCTGGTGTGCTGTGATTCATGGAGACGCAAAGAGTCAGACACGACTGAGCAACTGAACTGATCTGAACTGAACTGCACTTAATAAAGTAGAATACTTTAATTTCAATCAACACAGTTCCTTGCTTGTGTTTCTTCTTGCTATTCTCTGGGGTTAGTAAATTCTTTTCCCAGATTTTCAGATGACTAGCTCTTTCATGTTGTTCTTCTCTCAGTTTACAAATCATCTTCACAAAGATGCTTTCATTGGCCAGTTTCTAAAGTAGATATAGGCACATTCATGCTATCTATTATATTCCCTTCTTGTATTTTCTTCTTAATGCCTAACAGTTTAGAGCTTGTATTTTCAATGTACTTTCTGTGTATTGCTGATGTATTTTTATTTACTTTTTAAAATTATGTTACCCTGTTGTTCAGTCACTAACTCATATATGACTCTTTGCAATCCTATTGACTGCAGCACACCAGGCTTCCCTGTTCACTCTCTCAGAGTTTGCTAAAATTCATGTCATTTCATTGAGTCAGTGATAATATCTAATCATTTCATCCTCTGCTTGCCTCTTCTAGTATCTAAATACCATAAAGTTCAGTGTTTTTTCTATGTATCTCACAATGGTATTCTCTAAACTAGGAAAAGCTGTGAAAAGAGGAGAAGTGAAAAGCAAAGGAGAAAAGGAAAGATAGAAGCAGAGGAAAGAATGCAGAGTTCCAAAGAATGGCAAGGAGAGATAAGAAAGCCTTCCTCAGCGATCGATGCAAAGAAATAGAGGAAAACAACAGAATAGGAAAAACAAGAGATCTCTTCAAGAAAATTAGATATTCCAAGGGAACATTTCATGCAAAGATGGGCTCAATAAAGGACAGAATGGTATGGACATAACAGAAGCAGAAGATATTAAGAAGAGGTGGCAAGAATACACAGAAGAACTGTACAAAAAAGATCTTCACGACCAAGATAATCACGATAATGTGATCACTGACCTAGAGCCAGACATCTAGGAATGTGAAGTCAAGTGGGCCTTAGAAAGCATCACTACGAACAAAGCTAGTGGAGGTGATGGAATTCCAGTTGAGCTATTTCAAATCTTGAAAGATGATGCTGTGAAAGTGCTGCACTCAATAAGCCAGCAAATTGGGAAAATCGAGCAGTGGCCGCAGGACGGGAAAAGGTCAGTCTTCATTCCAATCCCAAAGAAAAGCAATGCCAAAGAATGCTCAAACTACCGCACAATTGCACTCATCTCACACGCCAGTAAAGTCATGCTCAAAATTCTCCAAGCCAGGCTTCAGCAATATATGAACCGTGAACTCCCAGATGTTCAAGCAGGTTTTAGAAAAGGCAGAGGCACCAGAGATCAAATTGCCAACATCCACTGGATCATGGAGAAAGCAAGAGAGTTCCAGAAAAACATCTATTTCTGCTTCATTGACTATGCCAAAGCCTTTGCCTGTGTGGATCACAATAAACTGTGGAACATTCTGAAAGACATGGGAATACCAGACCACCTGACCTGCCTCTTGAGGAACCTGTATGCAGGTCAGGAAGCAACAGTCAGAACTGGACATGGAACAACAGACTGGTTCCAAATAGGAAAAGGAGTACGTCAAGGTTGTATATTGTCACCCTGCTTATTTAACTTATATGCAGAGTACATCATGAGGAACGCTGGGCTGGAAGAAGCACAAGCTGGAATCAAGATTGCTGGGAGAAATATCCATAACCTCAGATATGCAGATGACACCACCCTTATGGCAGAAAGTGAAGAGGAACTAAAAAGCCTCTTGATGAAAGTGAAAGAGGAGAGTGAAAAGGTTGGCTTGAAGCTCAACATTCAGAAAACAAAGATAATGGCAACTGGCCCCATCACTTCATGGGAAATAGATGGGAAAACAATGGAAACAGTGTCAGACTTTATTTTTTTGGACTCCAAAATCACTGCAGATGCTGATTGCAGCCATGAAATTAAAAGACGCTTACTCCTTGGAAGGAAAGTTATGACCACCCTTGATAGTATATTAAAAAGCAGAGACGTTACTTTGCCAACCAAGGTCCGTCTAGTCAAGGCTATGGTTTTTCCCATGGTCATGTATGGATGTGAGACTTGGACTGTGAAGAAAGCTGATCGCCGAAGTACTGATGCTTTTGAACTGTGGTGTGGAGAAGACTCTAGAGAGTCCCTTGAACTGCAAGGAGGTTCAACCAGTCCATTCTAAAGGAGATCAATCCTGGGTGTTCATTGGAAGGACTGATGCTAAAGCTGAAACTACAATATTTTGGCCATCTCATGCAACGAGTTGACTCACTGGAAAAGACTCTGATGCTGGGAAAGATTGGGGGCAGGAGGAGAAGGGGACGACAGAGAATGAGATGGCTGGATGGCATCCCTGACTCGATGGATATGAGTTTGAGTGAACTCTGGGTGTTGTTGATGGACAGAGAGGCCTGGTGTGCTGTGATTCATGGGGTCGCGGAGAGTCGGACATGATTGAGCGACTGAACTGAATTGAACTTAAACTAGGAAAAATGCATGCCAAAACTTTAACGTGGTATCTTACATAGAAAATGGCAACCTCTTGCATTTGGCCCCACCTGTAGGGTTGAAGCTGAAATGATCAGCTTTTGGGTTTCACAGACCACAGCCAGTGCTTGGTCAGCCCTAGCACTGGTACTCTTACAATATATTCAATGTTATAATTTGGCCAAAGAATCGGGTTTTGGAAGCACTTGAAATAGACTCTTGATAAATGCATGTAGAGTGAAATTCTTGTTTTGCAATATTCAAAATGCCAAATCTTATGCTTCAGACTCTTGACCAGTGGAAAGAAACGATGAAAAAACTGATAAAAGCAGGATTATAAAGATTCAATGAAGTTAAAGCATGTACCTTATATCACAGATTATGATTTTTTAATGATTCTGTACTTGTAGTTACTCTCAAATCATTAATATTTTATAAAAAAGGAATTAAGAGGTATTTTTAAGAAAGTAGAGTGGGGCACTTAACATGAATTGATTGAACTAGCCAAAAGAAAGCAATCCGTGAGGGTAGTTTCTATAGGAAAATGTGAAATAATCACAACATAAACAGTTGAGAACATTTGCTAGAGCTTGGTATGCAGGATAAGAGAGACTAGGTTTTCATTTTTTTAAACAAATGAAAGTAATTTCTTTATATCATACCCTAGTGGAAAATTGAAAAGTCCTTGTTATCTTTGAGAAAAAAAAATGTTAACCTAGAGACTAGATATCAAAAGTTATCTTTAAATTTTGTTCATTCAATAATTGATATATTTAATAAAATAACTGGGAGACTTTTGAACAAGATGGGAATCAAAGTTATTGATTTTAACTTCATAAATGCTATTACAGTTTCAGTTTTGTCTACTATTCAGTTTTGTCTAATATTAAGTTTTGTCTACTATTCAAATAGTAGCTCACATTTAGTAAAATCCCCTCCTGTTGTCTGAAGATTTTTTGTATTAATGTTTTTATTAGGATATTGATGAGAAATTATTGTAAGAAAATTTTTGCCCTTCCTTACTAAATTAATTTTGATTATTTCCATCCACTTTGAATATTCCCCTTTGATCTACATTATATGGCACTAAACATTTTGCTACAAACAACATGAATATGTTTTTCATATTCCTTCAGCAAATGTAAATGCTACAAGCAAATCTATGTGAAAAATGTCAATATAATAAACAGATTAGGTACAGTGCTAAGTATGGTATGGAACACCTATATTTAATTAATGAGCAATATTATTTATCACTAATGGTTTAAGTATTCAACAGAAATGAAAAATTTACAGTATGTTTATAAACTGTGGTTACAGAAAGTATCCAGATATCCAGTTACTAAACTTGCATAGGTGACTTCCCTGGTGACTCAGCAGAAAAGAATCCTCCTGCCAATGCAAGAAACACAGGTTCTATCCCTGGTTGGGGAAGATGCCCTGAAGAAGGATAACAACCCACTCCAGTATTCTTGCCTGGGAAATCCCATGGGCAGAGGAGCCTGGTGGGCTACATTCCACGGGGTCACAAAAGTGTCGGACATGACTTAGCAATGAAATAACAACTCCAAACCTGTATGGATGTGGAGGAAAGAGACCAAACTTATCTTCTTATTAATCAGTATGCCAGTAAGTTCTGTAGGCTAGATTCTGTGCCTAAATATTATGATAATATGTGTAAGTGAAAGTTTCTCAGTCATGTCTGACTCTTTGAGACCCCATGGATTATACAGTCCATGGACTTCCCCAAACCAGAATACTGGAGTGGGTAACCTTACCCTTCTCTAGGGGATCTTCCCAATTGAGGGATCAAACCCAGGTCTCCTGCATTACAGGTGGATCCTTTACCAGCTGATCTGCAAGGGAAGCCCAAGAGTACTGGAGTGGGTAGCCTATCCCTTCTCCAGTGGATCTTCCCAACCCAGGAATCGAACCGGGGTCTCCTGCATTGTAGGTGGATTCTTTACCAGTTGAGCTATAAGAAAAGCCCTGATAATATATATAGCTAAAACTTTTCTTTGTGCATGAAAATGCCCTAGACTATTTCCTGTTCTCTTTTGTTTTACATTTGCCTCTATTTGTTTCTGCTAATTCAAGTCTGTCTTCTCAAACCTTTGGTTATATTTCTTAGTATCTCCAGAAAGGCTGTGGTAGACAGACTTCTAAGCTAAACCACAAATGAGTCAAATTCTTATATTATTCTCTCTCTTTGTTTGTGGGCAGAGTCTATGATTTGTGTCCAGCCAATAAAATATGACAAAGGTAATGGGATGCCATTCTAATGATTAGCAGCAAAAAGCAAAAGATTCTTCTACAGAGTTAGAAGAAGTCAGGTTCCATATTGTAAGTGAGGCTCTGTCGGAAGGCCACTTAACAAGGAAATGGGGGGCCATTTGCTTTCTTGCATTTCTTTTTCTTGGGGATGGTCTTGATCCCTGTCTCCTATACAGTGTCATGAACCTCCAATCCATAGTTCATCAGACACTCTATCAGATCTAGTCCCTTAAATCTATTTCCCACTTTCACTGTATAACTGTAAGGGATTTGATTTAGGCCTTCAACATTTGATTTAGGTCTTCAAGAAAATTAGAGATACCTAGGGAACATTTCACGCAAAGATGAGCTCAATAAAGGACAGAAATGATATGGACCTAACAGAAGCAGAAGATATTAGGAAGAGGTGGCAAGAATACACAGAAGAACTGTATAAAAAAGATGTTCATGACCCAGATAATCACAAAGATATGATAACTCACCTAAAGCCAGATATCCAGGAATGTGGAGTCAAGTGGGCCCTAGGAAGCATCACTACAAACAAAGCTAGTGGAGGTGATGGAATTTCAGTTGAGCTATTTCAAATCCTGAAAGATGATGCCGTGAAAGTGCTGCACTCAATATTCCAGCAAATTTGGAAAATGCAGCAGTGGCCACAGAACTGGAAAAGTGAGTTTTCATTCCATTCCCAAAGAAAAGCAATGCCAAAAAATGTTCAAACTACTGCACAATTGCACTCATCTCACGCTCTATTAAAGTAATGCTCACAATTCTCCCAGCCAAGCTTCAGCAATAGGTGAACTGTGAACTTCCAGATGTTCAAGCTGGATTTAGAAAAGGCAGAGGAACAGAAATCAAATTGCCAACATCCACTGGATCATCGAAAAAGCAAGAGAGTTCCAGAAAAACATCTATTTCTGCTTTATTGACTATGACAAAGCCTTTGACTGTGTGGATCACAACAAACTGGAAAAATCTGAAAGAGATGGGCATACCAGACCACCTGACCTGCCTCTTGAGAAACCAATATGCAGGTCAGGAAGCAACAGTTAGACCTGGACATGGAACAACAGACTGGTTCCAAGTAGGAAAAGGAGTACATCAAGGCTGTATATTGTCACCCTGCTTATTTAACTTATATGCAGAGTACATCATGATAAACGCTGGGCTGGAAGAAGCACAAGCTAGAATCAAGATTGCTGGGAGAAATATCAGTAACTTCAGATATGCAGATGATACCACCCTTATGGCAGAAAGTGAAGAGGAAAGTAAAGAGTCTCTGGATGAAGGTGAAAGAGGAGAGTGAAAAGGTTGACTTAAAACTCAACACTCAGAAAACTAAGATCATGGCATCTGGTCCCATCACTTCATGGCAAATAAATGGGGACACAGTGGATACGGTGGCTGACTTTATTTTGGAGGGCTCCAAAATCACTGCAGATAGTAACTGCAGCCATGAAATTAAAAGGTGCTTACCCCTTGGAAGGAAAGTTATGACCAACCTAGACAGCATATTAAAAAGCAGAGACATTACTTTGCTAACAAAAGTCCATCTAGCGAAAGCTATGGTTTTTCCAATAGTTATGTATGGGTGTGAGAGTTGGACTATAAAGAAAGCTGAGTGCCAAAGAATGGATGCTTTTGAACTGTGGTGTTGGAGAAGACTCTTGAGAGTCCCTTGGACTGCAAGGCGATCCAACCAGTCCATCCTAAAGGAGATCAGTCCTGAATGTTCATTGAAAGAACTGATTTTGAAGCTGAAACTCCAATACTTTGGCCACCTGATGCGAAGAACTGACTCCTTGGAAAAGACCCTGATGCTGGGAAAGATTAAAGGAGGAAGTAATCAAAAATGACAGAGGATTAAATGGTTGGATGGCATCATCGACTCAATGGCATGAGTTTGGGTAAATCCATGAGTTGGTGATAGACAAGGAGGCCTGGCGTGCTGCAGTTCATGGGGTCGCATAGAGTCAGACGTGACTGAGCGACTGAACTGAACTGAACTAGCTTCCCTAGTGGCTCAGATGATAAAGAATCCAAGTGTAATGTGGAGATCCCGGTTCAATCCCTGGGTAAGGAACCTTCTCTGCAGAAGCAAATGGCAACCCACTTCAGTATTATTGCCTGGAGAATTCCATGGACAGGAGCCTGGTGGGCCGCTGTCCATTGTGTCACAAAGAATCAGAGACTATTGAGCTTGTAACATTTTGACTTTCACTTTAGAAGTCAAGACCCCTAGTTGACAGTCAACAGAAAACAGATATCTCAGACCTACAACTGAAAGGAAATGAATTCTGCCAACAATCAAATGTGTTTGGAAAAGATCCTTGAGCTCTGAAAGGAATGCAGTTCAGTCAAGATTTGCCCTGTAGCCTTGTGGGACACAGAACAGAAGTCTCAGCTGTCTCACCCATAAAAACCATGGGATAATATGTGTTAAGTCACCAAACTGTGGTAATTAGAAAACTAAGGCATGCTACCTCGCCTACAAAATGCCTACCTTTTGTAACACTGCTGTTTCTACTTGCAATGACTCCACATCCTATCCCTTTCTTCTGCCTCCCTGACTTTTACCTATCCCGTAGACTCACATCATGTGTTGCTTCTAGAAGATGGCTGTGACTTCCACCACAAAATAAATTAGGTTGTATGCCTGTCTGTTCCCATGATAATTGTATACACTTTCTTATATTTTATTTTAATGAGTTTCCATATGAGGTTCTTAAATGAAAGAATTATTATTTTAACATATTCTCTGAGTTAATATAATTTATTGAGCTCCCATAACAAATAAGAGTGTTTCCTATGTTTCGAATTTCAAGCAGTCCTTAGACTCCTAGCTGTATCAGAATTTCTGAACCCAGTTCTAGGCCTAATGTGTTCATATTTGCATGGGTAGGATGCCTTAAACTCCTAGCTGTATCAGAATTTCTGAAGCCAGTTCTAGGTCTAATGTGTTCATATTTGCATGGGTAAGGAATCTCTGCCCAGCTAATCACTTTAGTCTTATGTTCTTAACAATCACATTCTCCAGAAATTACAGAGGCATGAAATTAGCTGTAATTTGTGAAATTGTCATACTCTCTCATTCCTTGGTGCATTTTCAGTTTTTTCCTTATCTTCTTAGGGTATGTATTATGCTGCTTTTTTTTTTCTTTTAAGTCAATCCTTGTTTAAAGTTCAGCTTAAAAGCTGATTCCTCTGAAAAGCCTTTCTCAATCCCTAGACCTCCTGATTACCACTCTACAAAACATCGCATTAATTATTCATTTACAAGTATCACTTTCCTACAGTCTATAAGGTGCATCTTGTGTTAGATTAGTCTTTGTGTTCCAAATTGATAGTATGGTACTTGAAACATAAGATACTAACATTTTTTTGAATGAATAAATAAATGTCAGAGTCACATAAGTAGAAATTCCTTAAAAGTATAACTTCAAGAATCCTCCTGATTTGTAACATCAGAGATATTTCTAGAAATAGTGATGCTATAAAATGAAATGACATATGAGGCAATCCTACACCCACTTACAAGAGATTTTGATATGTGCCACATTCCCACTCGAGCATTATCGCCTAGTGAACACCAACTGTCAAATGGGGCTTCCAAATCTTCTAAGTATTTTTGGATATAAAACAAGTTTAGAAACTTACTATGAAGTAGTGAAGCTAATACTAGTGTATGGTTCATGGAAATTCATTACATTACTTTGGTTATGATCCCAATCACAGCCACTGGCAAATTTCTTCATAGAAGATAATTACTAGCAAATTAAATAATTAGAGAACTCTTCATGTTCTTAATGCCAGGAAGTACATTGAAAAGGATTTATCTTTTAAAGTGTTTTAATCTTTGTACCAAAATCATGTTGAAACAATTATAAGATGTAAGATTGAAGGGATAGGAAAGAAATTTTTAAAAATCTGAAATAAAGTCAAAATAATAAACTTTAATTACGCTTTCTATTCACAAATATTAAACCAAGTCTTTCTCTAAATTCTAGCTGAAAATTTCTAGAAAGACCTGTAATTGTAATCCTAGTTTAAATTACATTTTTGTCATAGGACTAGTTTCAGATCTAATAAGCATTATTTTGTCATTGTTTATATTTAAGATCACAAAACATGTTGAAGAGATATGTATATAAAGTTATCAATAACTTCACTACTCTCTTTAGTGTCATTATATTTACTATATTTGGGCCTTTAACTCCATGTTATCATATTACAGTCAGGATGTTCAAAGAAAATATGCTCATATCTCCCCAAATATGCTTATATCACAGGATATTTAAATGTCTAATACATTTTAACCTGATATTTACATCACACAAAACTATTTCACATTAGATACTAATTAACAATATTTATTGATCTTTTAGAGACTAATTGTGGATGATCATGAGCAGATATAAAATGAACTACCTTTAATTTTATAGCAATTGAGTTGGTCACTATAAAGTACTTTGTAGCCCTCTATTCAATAGTACTAGGTCTCATAACACAGTCATTTCATTTGGAAAATCATAAGATGGTACCTTATTAATGTTGCCTAGATTTCAACCAAATGACTATGTAGATGTGAAAGACTTAATATCCTATTAGCAACCTCAGGATTCATCTACTCCCCCAGGCTTCTTTCTAATCATAACTTCTAATATTACATGTAATATTGGAATGTTGGAATGTACATATAAAAAATTTAACAAATTTTATCTTGAATGGTTGAAATATATACTAGGTAAAAACTCTCTTGCAGATGATTATTTTACTTTCATGTACCTATGAAATCCATTTATTACATTCAGCTTAGAAATATACACACCTATTTTACAGCTGGCAAATCTACCAGTCAACAATTATCTTGGCCAGTAAAGTATGTTATCCAAGCATAAAAAAGAATTGGTTTTTAAAAAGTACAGTCTGTTAGCTAAGTTTGACTTAAAGGATTAGTATACATTCATATTACCTCTAAATGTTGATACTTATTTTGGAGGAGATTATTCAAGCATGATAATTAAGAAGATAGGGGAGTGGAAATAAATTATGAAGGATTCCCATCCTAGAAAAAGTATTCCTTTACGAATATAAAGGTGGAAATATTTTTATTAATTTTTAATATCATGAAATGTTATTCTTCAATAACATTTGAAGAATCTTTCAAAATAGTCTTAAAAACAGAGACCGTATATCTTTAAAAATCTTACCAATAGATTCAGATATTTGAAATAAAATCTCAGAATTGTAAAAATGCAAAATTTTTCTCTTCATCTTTATCCACCCACAGTCAGTCTTGCTAAATGTGAAACATAATAGGAAATATACAAAAAATAATTAATATAAGCTTTTATCTTAAGCTGAGTGGATAAAATGTTCCAGTTTGACAAAGAGAGTGGTAGTTTAAAAGTTTGTATTTTAGCAATAGACTTTGCAATAGTTTCTTCCCACTAACACCTCGAAATTAAAATGATTTATTCTAAATACGTCTAACTCTATGATCACACTATTGAGACTTCAGTCGCTCAGTCGTGTCCGACTCTTTGCGACCCCATGAACCGCAGCACGCCAGGCCTCGCTGTCCATCACCAACTCCTGGAGTTTACTCAAACTCATGTCCATTGAGTAGGTGATGCCATCCAACCATCTGATCCTCTGTTGTCCCCTTCTCCTCCCACCCTTAATCTTCTCCAGCATCAGGGTCTTTTCAAATGAGTCAGCTCTTCGCATCAGGTGGCCAAAGTATTAGAGTTTCAGCGTCAACATCTGTCTTTCCAATCAATACCCAAGACTGATCTCCTTTAGTATGGACTGATTGGATCTTGCAGTCCAAGGGACTCTCAAGAGTCTTCTCCAACACCACAGTTCAAAAGCATCAGTTCTTAGGTGCTCAGCTTTCTGTATAGTCCAACTCTCATACCCATACATGACTACTGGAAAAACCATAGCCTTGACTAGACGGACCTTTGTTGGCAAAGTAATGTCTCTGCATTTTTAAATGCTTTTTAATATACTGTCTAGGTTGGTCATAACTTTCCTTCCAAGGAGTAAGCGTCTTTTAATTTCATGGCTGCAATCACCATCTGCAGTGATTTTGGAGCCCAGAAAAATAAAGTCAGCCACTGTTTCCACTGTTTCCCCATCTATTTGCCATGAAGTGATGGGACCAGATGGAATGATTTTAGCTTTCTGAATGTTGAGCTTTATACCAATTTTTTCACTCTCCTTTTTCACTTTCATCAAGAGGCTCTTTAGTTCTTTGCTTTCTGCCATAAGGCTGATGTCATCTGCATATTTGAGGTCATTGATATTTCTCCCAGAAATCTTGATTCCAGCTTGTGCTTATGGGAAAATAATTTTTTAAAGAAGCATATATAGCAATTCATTGGAAAATATGTGGTAAATCATGATTGATTTACATTCCATAAAATCAGTTTATCGTTATTAGTAAAGATTCTGTCTATGATGTCTTCTCAGGGACAAATCATGTTGAAATTTTTATGTTGCTTATACTACCAAAATCTCTGTACTTTTGATTGTATTTTTGAATTTAGGACAATCAGAAAAATGGAAATGTAGAAGCTGTTATTAAAAAAAGCTTTATTTGAGGGAAATAATAAGTGATCAATGTGTAAGATGAGTAAACTAGTATGTAGGAAGTTTCACAATTAGAAATGAAAATGACCCATGGTTTAGATAATGTGGGTGGGCAGACTTTAATTTAGGCAGATGACCACTAATATCAAGTGAAGTCTGAGCATAAATACTGAATAGCAATGAAAAAAGAGTAACCCAATATTTAATATTTTTATGCCTTTTAACAGTTTCTTGAATGTCTTTTGAATAAAATCTAACTGGTTTAATCATAAAGAGTATATGGGAAAATTAAACATTGATTTGGTAAAATAAGGTATGTAAACTCCTAGATAAATAATATGTAATCTTCACAACTTATTATGGTCAAAATGTTATTCTAATAGACATACTTTCAAAATTATAATGAATAGCATACTTACCTTAGCCAGAAGTTATTAATTGAAAGATTCATGCTCTTTAAAACAATGACCCCCATGGCCAATTTAAAATGTTCCACAGAATTAATTTCCATTACTCTGAAAGTGAACAAGTGAATGTGTCAGTTCCCTACCATCTGAGCCACCAGGGAAGCTTGTATATATATTTCCATATAAGTATTTATGGAGAATTATTCTCAGAATGCAAGTAATGAAAATTAGTTTTTACACTTATTTTAAAAATGGAGTTTTTGCCCCTTTACAGTGATAATGAGTCAGTGACTGTTAGTCACTCAATCGTGTCTGACTCTTTGTTACCTCACAGACTTCAGTGCACCAGGTTCTTCTGTCCATATGATTCCACAGGCAAGAAGAGTGGAGCGGGTAGCCATCCTCTTCTCCAGGGGATCTTCCTGACCCAGAGATCAAACTCCGATCTGTATTGGCAGGCAGATTCATTACCATTTGAGTCACCATGGAAGCCCTTACAGTAGTAACAGTTGATCACTAAAGTGTGTTAATCCAATCAACTATGTGCAAACATAGTATTTTAATGTGCCTATTATGAAAGAGACTTTAACATTTAGTTTTCTTTATGATTTTATAAATTCTACTTGTTCTATGAAGCTTCTATGGAACCAAACAAGACATCCTATTTATCAATTACATTATTGTTTAAGTGTCTTTTTTTTTTTGTTAGTTAAATGAAAAATGGCTCAGTCAGTACACAAAACTGCTGTAGAGACACTAATCTGGATATATAACAAAGAGAGGCAAAATTAAAGAATAACATAAAATATTCAAAGTGTAATATATAGGAACTATGATTCAACAGCCATTATTCTCTGTGTTCTATAATAGTGATAGCTACATGATAGCTCTAAGTTCTGTAATAATGATAGCTACATGCACAACTTTCTAATTGGAGTCTGAAATTACTCCTGGCACTTTCCAGAAACAGTGTGTTCAGAAGAATAGCAATTTGCTGTGCCTTTTTGTATTTCTTCCAGTCTCTTCAACTTTATTCCCATAGTCTTTAAATTTCCTTTTCATTTTCTTTTTGCTTTCTAAGTATGTTTTGGAAATGGTTTCAGGTATAGGTAAGAGAAAATCCACCTCACTTACATGCTCTTAAATTTCTTTTTAGCAAAGCATATGCTTGGCACATTCCAGTTCAACAAACTTAGAATGTGTCATATTATACATCAAGCAAACTGCAAAGAATTTCTAGCAGGATTAATATGTTTATGAAATCACCAGTGAAACCTTTAAAAAGTCAGACACTGAGCAAGTGTATAGAATTGGAATTTCTGTGTGAAGGGCCTGAACACTTTTATTAAGAAAAAAGCTCTCTGAAGAAGATTAATATGGAAAGAGAGAACTGAGAATGTCTACTATGACTGACAAAGCCAATATTGCTTCTTTTGTGGATTTATTACAAATGAAACTATTGAGGAATTATAAAGAGTTTTATTTCAATGGCTCAACAGTGAACCAATCTTGTCATTAGTATTCTCATTAGCCACCACATCTCATTGATTCCACCACTGTATTTTCTGCTAACCTGTCACTTACTAAGATAATCACTTGCCACTTAGATAATAAATCTATTCCTTTTAGGAAAGTCAGATGGATTCAGATTATTTCTTCATATCCTAAGGACCAATTTCTTTAAAAGGAAAACATATTATCATAAATGGTATACTGATAGCTGTCATAAGATGTCATAAAATGTCACATAATGCCATTAAATGTCATAAAATCTTTAGATCAAACAATGTAATGACAATAAGAAGAGGATATTTCCAAAGGAAAAGAATGACAGTGGCTCTTCTCCCATGATGATTGCCCTTATTTTCAACCTATCTTAGATAGTCTCCTTGGATAACCAGTCACATTCTTCACAAAACCTGACATATTATGACTTGTCTACTTGAAAAGGAATCAGAAGTCCCTCTTACAATTTATGGCAGTAGAGTGTGTAAATTCAATTTCAGAGAAATTATATTAAAAAGCTTAGAGATATTGGCTTATTCATTTTTTGCCTGATCCTCATAAAAACATTACCTATAGAAATATATTAACATCAATAAAATGGCTAAAACTAGATTTAAATTCTTGTAGAAGCATGACAGAATTTTATGATAATTTACTTCTTTTATCTAATTTAATCTGGAAGTAATACTGTTTATCTTGAATGACCACAAAGGTCTCACTTTGAAAGTAAACATTTTGATACAAGTCAGAGTAAACTAGGTCAGGCCATGGCAATAGTCATCACCTGAAACTAGGGAACTTAAAGAAGCAAAAGTGTATTTCTAGCTTATTGAAAGCCTGCTGCATATCCAGTCAAGTCTATAAGGCAATTGGTATTTATATTTTCAGCATCTCCATGATAAAGTCAACTCAAGTTGATAAAGTCCCCAACATTTTGGACTTGTACCATATAAAAGATTCCACCCCTTGTATTTGATGTGATAGGGAAAGAGCACGTGAAAGCTTTTTATTAGAAACTGCATGTTCTCTGTCATGAGTGACAAAATTCTTCTAGAATTTGGACTCTGGACAGTCATAATCTAAAAATGAATAAGGCAAAAAGAAAGATAGTTAACAGCTTTAGCAAATAAATATATTGCATGGAGTATACCTATGCTAAAAATTACTTGCTATTTTTCCTGAATTTCAGATTTACGTGGAATCCTGTATTTCATTTTGGAAATTCTACAGAGAGCTCAGCAATATAGAATGTAGATAGCACTGGTTGGTTTTCTTATTGTCATAAGAGGTAAAAAACCCACCGTATATTTTTTCTTCTACTTTGAACTTTTCTAATTAAGCTTAGCATTTATTTTTTCAAGGTCAAAGATAGAATACTACATTATTTTGATAAGTTTAGATGTGGAAAACACAACAGTGGACATAATTTGTGGTTCAAATGCTTGTTTTTTTCAATAATATGATTTCAGTAAAATTTCCAAATTCCAGTGAAGGACTATATACACCAACAGGTACATTTCCATTTTTTTATGAGCTGTAACAGTTTTACGTAGAATAAAAGAGCAGTCAGCTTATTCAGGCTATAACAATGCAATTTTTAGGAAATTTTGGTTTTATTTCATAAACACTGAGGTACCTTAAATGAGAAAAAGTGCTATTCTTCTTCTTAAGTACTTATCAGAAGCTCTGTATAGAATTTGACTCATTAACCAATAGGACAGACTCAAGTCTCATAGATGATTAAGCATACACACGTAAAACAGTATCACTTCAGTTCAGTCGCTCAGTCGTGTCTGACTCTTTGCGACCCCATGAATCACAGCAAGCCAGGCCTCCCTGTCCATCACCAACTCCCGGAGTTCACTCAAACTCTTGTCCATCAAGTCGGTGATGCCATCCAGCCATCTCATTCGCTCTAGTCCCCGTCTCCTCCCACCCCCAATCCCTCCCAGCATCAGAGTCTAGCATAAGACTCTCTTCCAGTGAGTCAACTCATCGCATGAGGTAGCCAAAGTGTTGGAGTTTCAGCTTTAGCATCAGTCCTTCCAATGAACACCCAGGATTGATCTCCTTAGAAAGGACTGGTTGGATCTTCTTGCAGTCCAAGGGACTCTCAAGTGTCTTCTCCAGCACTACAGTTCAAAAGGATTAATTCTTCGGCGCTCAGCTTTCTTCACAGTCCAACTCTCACATCCATACATGACCACGGGAAAAATCACAGCCTTGACTAGATGGACCTTGTTTGGCAAAGTAATGTCTCTGCTTTTTAGTATGCTATCTAGGTTGGTCATAACTTTCCTTCCAAGGAGTAAGAGTCTTTTAATTTCATGGCTGCAATCAGCATCTGCAGTGATTTTGGAGCCCAAAAAATAAAGCCTGACACTGTTTCCACTGTTTCCCCATCTATTTCCCATGAAGTGATGGGACCAGATGCCATGATCTTTGTTTTCTGAATGTTGAGCTTCAAGCCAACTTTTTCACTCTCCTCTTTCACTTTCATCCAGAGGCTTTTTAGTTCCTCTTCACTTTCTGCCATAAGGGTGGTATCATCTGCATATCTGAGGTTATTGATATTTCTCCCAGCAATCTTGATTCCAGCTTGTGCTTCTTCCAGTCCAGCATTCCTCATGATGTACTCTGCATATAAGTTAAATAAGCAGGGTGACAATATACAGCCTTGATGTACTCCTTTTCCTATTTGGAACCAGTCTGTTGTTCCATGTCCAGTTCTGACTGTTGCTTCCTGACCTGCATACAGGTTCCTCAAGAGGCAGGTCAAGTGGTCTGGTATTCCCATGTCTTTCAGAATGTTCCACAGTTTATTGTGATCCACACAGTCAAAGGCTTTGGCATAGTCAATGAAGCAGAAATAGATGTTTTTCTGGAACCATCTTGCTTTCTCCATGGTAAAAGAGTATAGAAGATATTTATTCCAATTGATTATTCTGTTAGTATCACAATCCAATACTGCTACCACTACCACTAGTCTAATACACAGACATATGAACCCTAGAGCCCAGCAACTCAAAATGTGACATTGGGCTTCCCTGGTAGTTCAGCTGGTAAAAAATACACCTGCAGTGTGGAAGACCCTGGTTTGATCCCTGGGTTGGAAGATCCCCTAGAGAAGGGAGAGACTACCTACTCCAATGTTCACGGGCTTTCCTGGTGGCTCATATGGTAAAGAATCCGCCTGCAATGTGGGAGTTCAGTTCAGTTCAGTTCTGTTGCTCAGTCATGTCCGACTCATTGCGACCACATGAATCACAGCACACCAGGCCTCCCTGTTCATCACCAACTCCCGGAGTTCACTCAAACTCATGTCCATCGAGTTGGTGATGCCATCCAGCCACCTCATTCTCTGTTGTCCCCGTCTCCTCCCACCCCCAATCCCTCCCAGCATCAGAGTCTTTTCCAGTGAGTCAACTCGTCGCATGAGGTGGCCAAAGTATTGGAGTTTTAGCATCAGTCCTTCCAATAAACACCCAGGATTGATCTCCCCCAGAATGACCTGGTTGGATCTCCTTGCAGTCCAAGGGACTCTCAAGAGTCTTCTCCAGCACCATAGTTTAAAAGCATCAATTCTTCAGCGCTCAGCTTTCTTCACAGTCCAACTCTCACATCCATACATGACCACGGGAAAAACCATAGCCTTGACTAGATGGCCCTTTGTTGGCAAAATAATGTCTCTTTTTTGTGTGGGAGACCTGGTTTCAATTCCTGGTTTGGGAAGATCCCCTGGAAGAGGGCATGGCAACCCACTCCAGCAATCATACCTGGAGAATCCCCATGGACAGAAGAGACTGGCAGGCTACAGTCCATGGGGTCACAAAGAGTTGGACAATGAGTGACTAAGCACTGCACAGCATGGCCACTATACATGTGCAAATATTTCATGATAAGATACATAATAGAAATTAAAAGTAAATGCTTAGAAAAATTTTAAGAATTTTTTCTAACCAAAATACCTGTAATATTATTGCATCTAACATTTTTAAATGAATCATATACTTTTGTCTTTTTGAAAATAGTTTTATTTTTCAGCATTTTGAATGGTATTGAGTCATGATAAATTAGACACATAGATGAATATTAGTTTTTAAAAAGACCACTATGTTATGGTTTTGGACAATGATGTAGTCGTTCCCTTCTCCAGGGAATGTTCCTGATCCAGGAATCGAACCCAGGTGTTCTGCATCACAGACTGTCTGAGCCATCAGAGAAGCCCATAAATATTTAAAAAGTAATAATATATCAATAGAAATTTCAGTGGTGAATGATAACCTAAGTTTGTAGACGTAGTGTGGAATAGTGAGGTTGGTAATAAAATCAGTAGATTAAGACCTTCTTTTGCAATAAGGAATATTGGCAAGTTTTTATAGTAAAATTAATTTGATGATTACAAAATAATGAAAATTCAAAACAATTATTGATTATAAATGCAAATATATAAAATGTAGCCAGAATAATTCTTACAGAAAAATTATCGTGTTGCCTTAGTTGCTTTTATTGAATTACAAGAATATAATAATAATAACAAGCATTCAATTTAAGATCTAAGCAATGCTACATTTGTTCTCTTATCAATCAAGTACTAGAAGAAATTAGACAAGATATGAAGCAAACTTCTATGGTATTTAGACAACAGGCACCCCATGTCTATGTTTCTGAAACAAGAGAAAACCTGGTAAGTCAAATAATTGCTTCAGTTTGTTAACTGGACAAAGTTTGCAGACCACATTTCAGGAAATGAAAAAATAAAGAACTGAATGGTCACACTGAGACGAATGAACAGAGCTTAGATTTTAGGAAGGCCAACATGAACAGGATTTGCAAAGTCTCCCCAGAAAAGAGGGGGCTTCCAAGAATAAAAGGGACAGAGATTTTCCAGAAGAATTCTATCAAATGTTTGTACAAATACTGATCCATACATGCGTAGGGTGGGGTCAGATAAATTATCACCAGAAAATGGTTGATTGAATAATTTCTAACTTCCCTGGTAGCTCAGCTGGTAAAGAATCCGCCTGCACTGGAGGAGACCCCGGTTTGATTCCTGTGTTGGGAAGATCCCCTGGAGAAGGGATATAGACTACCCACTCCAGTATTCTTGAGCTTCCCTGGTGGCTCAGATGGTAAAGAATCCATCTGCAGTGCAAGAGACCTGGGTTTTATCCCTGAGTTGGGAAGATCCCCTAGAGGAGGGCATGGCAACCCAATCCAGTATTCTTGCCTGGAGAATCTCCATGGATAGAGGAGCCTGGTGGGCTACAGTCCATGGGGTTGCAAAGAGTCAGACACAACTGAGTGACTAAGCACAGCACAGCATGTATAGATTGTGTTTCCTCGAGTTATGGTGGAAAGACTTCTAACCCATGGAAAATCAAGTAGAATTTTCAGAAAATATAATTACTAGTGAATCTAAATTACCATAGAATAAACACTTCCCTAAGAAAGTTTGGTGGTGGTAGTGTAGTCACTAAGTCATGTCCGACGCTTGCAACCCCATAGACTGTAGCCTGTCAGGTTTCTCTGTCCATAGGAATTCTCCAGGCAGGAATACTGGAGTGGCTTGCCATTTCCTTCTCCATAATAAAGGTTAAAAGCAAGACAAATATGCTCAAGAAATTTAAATTTGAGCCATCAGTTCAGTTCAGTTCAGTCGCTCAGTCGTGTCCGACTCTCCGCGTCCCCATGAATCACAGCACGCCAGGCCTCCCTGTCCATCACCAACTCCCGGAGTACACTCAAACTCATGTCCACAGAGTCGGTGATGCCATCCAGCCATCTCATTCTCCGTCGTCCCCTTCTCTTCCCGCCCCCAATCCTTCCCAGCATCAGAGTCTTTTCCAGTGAGTCAACTCGTCACATGAGGTGGCCAAAGTATTGCAGTTTCAGCTTTAGCATCAGTCCCTCCTATGAACATCCAGGATTGATCTCCTTTAGAATGGACTGGTTGGATCTCCTTGCAGTATAAGGGACTCTCAAGAGTCTTCTCCAACACCACAGTTCAAAAGCATCGATTCTTCGGCGATCAGCCTTCTTCACAGTCCAACTCTCACATCCATACATGACCACGGGAAAAACCATTGCCTTGACTAGACGGACCTTGGTTGGCAAGTAATGTCTCTGCTTTTTAATATACTATCTAGGTTGGTCATAACTTTCCTTCCAAGGAGCAAGCGTCTTTTAATTTCATGGCTGCAATCAGCATCTGCAGTGATTTTGGAGCCCCAATAAACAAAGTCTGACACTGTTTCCACTGTTTTTCCATCTATTTCCCATGAAGTGATGGGACCAGATGCCATGATCTTTGTTTTCTGAATGTTGAGCTTCAAACCAACCTTTTCACTCTCCTCTTTCACTTTCATCAAGAGGCTTTTGAGTTCCTCTTCACTTTCTGCCATAAGGGTAGTGTCATCAACTGTCTAAAATTATTTAAAGAAATATAACAAAATCCAGAACTCAAACATAAAATTCTTATTTTAGGAGTCCAATTAAAAAATAATAAGAAATATTGTAAAAAAGGAGAAAAATCAATAAATAGAAATAGACCAAGGAAATTCCAAGATGATGACATTCACAGCCAAGTATTAATATTGCTGTCATAAATATGCCTACTATTTTCTAGAAGATATAGAAGAACCATGTTAAGGAGAGAAAGGGAAGATATTAAAAAGTTCTTATTAAACTTCTAAAGATGAAAGAATGACTTAAAATATAACCTGAATGAGATTAAGCGTAGATTGTATCTGGAGTAGAAAAATTCAATGAGGTTAAACCCATCTCAATAGAAATTTTCTAGAATAAAGCAGAGAGATTTCTTAAAAACAAGTTTCAAAAAATGTAAATAACTCTAGTGACACCTGGAGTAATATACAGTTGTCTGATTCATGTGGTCGCAAAGAGTCGGACACGACTGAGCAACTGAACTGAACTGAAAATACATGTAACTCAATTCCTAAAGTGGATAAAAGAGAGAGGAAGGGAAAGCATATTTGAGAAATTATGGCTGTAGAGTTTTCAAATGTGTTGAATTCTATAAGCTATCAGCTTTAAAATTCATAAAGCGTGTTTTAATATGATTATTTAAAACAATAATAAATAGAAAAATATTAGACAATCAGAGACAAACACATTTTATATAGAGGATCTGGAGACACCTTATCTGAACCTATGAATTCAGAGACAGTGGAGCAGACTCTTTATAGTCTGGGGGTGTGGAGGAATGAAAGTGAAAGTTAAGTCTCTCAGTCGTTTCTGACTCTTTGCGACCCCATGGACTGTAGTATACCAAGCTCCTCCATCCATGGGATTTTCCAGGCAAGATTACTGGAGTGGGTTGCCATTTCCTTCAACCCAGGGATCAAACCTAGGTCTCCCGCATTGTAGGCAGAGGCTTTTACCCTCTGAGTCACCAGGGAGCACTCACCTTGAATAATATATCCACATAGAACAACATGTTAAACATGAGAACTAATTTTTTCAGAACAACCAATGCCAATATTATTCATTATAATCATGTCTGCATTATAAAAATATTTATAGAAGTCCTTCAGAGAGCAAAAATGATCTTATATGGAAACTATAATACATAGTTACTATATATATTTTACTCATTATTTTCATTAAATGATATTGAGTATTCAATGTGAAGTATTATAAGTTATTGTGGACTTTGAAGCACATAGAATTATAATGGATAGAAACACTAAATCAACGGGTTAGAAAATTAAACCATATAATGTTTCTTACATTATATATAAAGTTGTATAATATTTAATATTGCTAACACTTTAAAATACATATTATGAACTCTGCTGCTGCTTAGTCACTTCAGTCGTGTCCGACTCTGTGCGACCCCATAGACGGCAGCCCACCGGGCTCCCCCATCCATGGGATTCTCCAGGCAAGAACACTGGAGTGGGTTGCCATTTCCTTCTCCGATGCATGAAAGTGAAAAGCGAAAGTGAAGTCGTTCAGTCGAGTCCGACTCAGCGACCCCATGGACTGCAGCCTTCCAGGCTCCTCCGCCCATGGGATTTTCCAGGCAAGAGTACTGCAGTGGGTTGCCATTGCCTTCTCCCTTTATGAACTCTAGAAAACCATAAAAATTAACAAATATAATCCAATTGTACAAAAATTTAGGAAAATTCACAATTACCAAGTTGATTTTATAGTAGGAATGCATAGACAGTATAACATTTTATAAAAGAATGCAATTTATCGGAAAAGACAGAAAAATAGTAAAGTTATCTCATGTTTAAATCATGTTATATAAGTTAAAACTTATTTATGATTAAAAATGCATATTAGCAAACTAGGAATAGTATGAAATTCTTTAATCTGATGTGTCTATCAAAAATTATTATATTTGATAGAATATTTAACAGTGAGACATAGGAAGTTTTCCCTTGAAACTGAGTCAAGATAACTATTCTGGCTACCACTTTTATTCAACATTGTACTGAGGGTGGTAGCTCATGCAATATGGCAATAAAAAGAAATGGTATGTTAACTGTCAAAGAAAATAAGACTGTCAGTATTTGCAGACAACTTGATTTTGATCATGAAGTATGTGTACAATAATATAATGGGAATGTAACACATTTAGATTGTTTAGAAGTATGTTTATCAAATGTTTAAAAAATAATATTATTGAAAATAATTTAGAAATATAGGAATATAGAAAAACTCTCAGTTCATTTTACTTATTGTAATAACTCATCAAATATTGTAATACTCATCAAATAAGATAACAGCAAATTTTTTAAAAAGGCAAGGAAATTACTTCACTTTACATTTATTCATTAATTTAACAAATGCTTAATTCTTACTTTGCTCAAGGAATATTCCAAGACTAGTGTTTGATAATTGGTCACTATCATGATAATTTAAAAATATTTTATTTTTAAAATCAGAGAATTGGCTGACATGGGAGTAAGAGATCAAATGTGGTACACATTTAGAGAAAAATCTGTAAACATACTAGATATTCACTAAATGTTCTATGGGAAATTTAATGGAAATCAGTCTCTGAGTTCAGAACAGAATATAATTTAAGGGGGTTCAGTAACATTTCACCATTAGTCAACAGGAATGAAGAAAATGTATGCAGAAAAAAATCAATGTAATCCTCCCATTATACACAAACTTATTCACACCATTAAGGAACATTCTCTTCTGTGACTTAACGTGCATGCAAGCCACATGAACAGGGTACACAGGAGAGCAGTGAAACTGATTAAAAGCTTTGATCACAAAGTTTATCTAAGAAAGGTTACAAGAATGATTTGGCCTCAGGTGAGATTTCAGAAGATGATGACAGCAGATTTTAATGATATGTACTTCAAGTGCTTATGGCTATTTCTGCTGAAATGAACGATTGAGGGATAAAAGTTCAAGGGTACAACAGGAAGAATTTAATTTAAATATAGAATAATGACTTCTCATGAAATATGTTTCTCTAAGTTATGTCAAAATAATATATATCATGATACCTATATTAAATTGTTTATATATTGATACGGTCATGGAGCAAAAGGGATAGAGTTAATTATCTTCTGAGGTCACTTAAGTTCTGAAAATGTGTGTATATTCATAAATATATTGTTCATATATTGTACACATACTATATAATATGCTTATTAAAATCCTTATTTAACCTAGAAATATTTTTCTAAAATTTTCAGGCAATGAATAATTTAAAATTAAACTTAGTTCTCAACAGTAGGCGAACATATTTATAAGATATGTTTTAAGTTATTTCCCTAATGACAAAAAAGAAGTAAAAATGTCCTCATGTACCTAAAGAGATTATGTCCATTGTCAGTGACTGCCCAAAAGAGAGTAATCATATCTGATTTTGGTTTCTCTTCCATTGTATTATCCATTTCAAACAATGCTTGTTACATATAAATATCTTATTCTGTTACAATCCTTTTGAATCATTTTGAGATCTTAAATAATTACAGTATAATTCCTTAGTTTATCTTAAGCAGAATGTTTCTGCATATTATTTCTTTATTCACAATAAACTAGTGAATAAATTCAAATTAAAAAAAAATTTAAAGTAGTCATTTTCTGAAAATTTAAAGTGTTGTATATTCTCCCTCCCCTCCACTCCCAAGGGGAAGGTTTGGATGACACCAATGTTAACTGCATTCCTGCAATCCTGAAAATTTTGATCATCTTTCTATGCTACCTCAAAACTGAAGCCTACATGTTTCAATCACTAGGTAATAAATGTGTGAGGAAATTCATTCCATTGTTGAAGACATAATACAATCAGTGTAATGATTTTTGAGAAAAAGGAGAGCTGGAGGTGTTTCCATCTCACTTCTGTGAAGAGTGAGATAACACAGGACTTGCCTGGCAGCTGAGCGCCCTACAGGTACTATAGTGGCTGCTGCACACAAGACAGGCAAGGTTCATTGCATCAAGAGAAAAATCCGTCTTAATTTGTACTTTCCCCTCAGGCTTCAAATCCATTTAAAAATGGACTGAAGCAATAACTAAAGGGATTTACACCCCAAGAAAATCACCCTTTTGAATGACAGCTTTGCTGCTTGGGGAAAATTTATCATAATTCAACTGTTTCTATAATGAGGGGAAGCAAATGTAAACTCAACTACCTGGACCCAGCCATTGAACTTAGATAATTATTTCCCAATCAAAAAAAGACCATTCTGTGGTTGTTGTATTTATTTGGCATGCTCTGGTATTTGTTAGCTTTGCTTTTTATAGATTTAATTGAAATTTCATAATCACAGAGTTCAAATACAGAACAGATTTGAGTTGATACTCTGGAACAATATTATTCCCTTAAACCTCTCCCTGTTGAAAAAGAAAATATATATATTTCCTTTATATATATATATATATATATATATATTCCCATGTTTTTATTAGACTTCTGCTTCTCTTGACTCTCAGTATAAAACTCTGTGCTCTGAGGATACATGCTATTAAAGAAAAGCCTGAGGCAAAACTCAAAGAAGTGAGGCAGGTGAGCTCACCTAGATTATGGGTTTTAAGTTTATTGGAGAATTTAAAGGGGAAAAAAATAGAAGGAAAAACACTTGGGATTCAGCAAAAGCCAAAATGAATTTGGACCAAATCTGTTGTGAAACGATGTGTATTTTTAAAAGAAATGTAATCTGTGTTTCTGACTCATTTACAATGACCTTATCAAAATGTCATGTAGTGAAAGTTATTCAGGGTCCAATAATTCTTTTAAGTTTCTAAATAGCATTTCAAAACATTTTTTCCTAGTTTGATTATAAATGAACTCAAATTCCAAAGGGTCTGCCAAGGTCAATAAAATTCTCAGGAGTCATCATATTGAAACAGAATTTCAACTGTGCAATTTTTCCTTTCTATCCTGAATCACTAAAATGGTTCTAGGATGTTTAATTCAGTTGGTGACTTTGGATTGCATATATTATAGACAATCAAATGAAAATCATGATAAAGTTTCTAGGAATAGACTTTTAAAATAAGTTATCTGCACATGTGTTATCCACTGCAAAAAAAAAAAAACCTACCAAATCCACCTCCTAACCTTTTTATTCTACAGTGTAATAATAGTTTCTTAATGTTTCCTTGGGAATTAGGAAGATGTCACGTGACACTTCAGAGCTATAGTAGACTCCTGGTACGCACACATTTTCCATGTTCTATATCCTGGGTAACAGTCTAAAGAGAAAAAGAGACAGTTGGAGGCTACTGTGATAATTTGGTTCAAACCCTGGGAGTTAAAATGGGAAGTTACATTAGGAAACTTAAATTTTCTGCCCAAAGAAATATTATTTAGTCCAGAACTAGTCTAAATCCCCAAATGTATGTGCTAACTTTCTGTAACTTGCTTACCTTTCTTTCTAAAGATTGTGAAACCCCCCCATTCATACGGCTGATAATGGTAAAACATTGTCTAGCCCAAGGCATGACTATTATAATTTCCTCATACCTGGTTCTTTGTATTACTCTTGATTCTCTAAAGTTCTTGCCTACCCAGTGGTGAGACTAATCCTATAGATCTTGTCACCTCTTATTTAAAATCCCTTATTCACTATTACTTTCTTTTCTATTCCTTTTTGACTAAAGCCCTTATTCTTTCCTATAGGACCCTATGATGGTCTGCTACACTAATAAACCTCACTGTGCTTTCATCATTCTGCACCCTACCCCTACTGTCCCAACCATTGAAGACACTGCTGCCCCAGAGACTTTGAACCTGGTGCCTTATTTGCATAAAAGTATTTCCGCCTCCATCCCATCCCCAGTTATCCCTGTGGCTCACTCTCCCATTCAGTTCCCTGCTCAGTGTCAGCTCCTCAGAGAGACGTTTCCTCCATTCCCTACATAAAAAAACATCTCATTTTGCCCCCTGCCTAGGTTTTGTTTGGTTTATTTCCTGGAGCTCAACACCAGCTGACAGTGTATCTGTGTTTGGTACACTGACAGTGTATCTTTGTTTGCTTTGATGATTGGTCTTCATCTGTCTCAACCACTAGAATATAAATTCCATGAGGAAAGAGTCATTTTTCAAAAGTACACTGAACAGTGTCTAGTAGATACATATAGTCATTTAGCTATGTATGGACCTCTGGGAAAGCATACCTCAGTGAAGACCCATAGGATATTTACAAATGTGATTAAAATTCCCAGTTCTCGCTTTGAGCCAATGCATGCCCAATATCTGCTCACATAACTACTGAGGCAATGTGCTGAAGTACAAGAATGTGATTGATGAGATTGCTTCTGCTTCTATTCTTCAAAATCATTGGAGAATTCATCCTGTACGTAACTATCAGTGACTCCCAGACAGATTTTTCTCTCCTAATCCCTACTCTTTTTCATGCTGTTCATGGGGTTCTCAAGGCAAGAATACTGAAGTGGTTCGCCATTCCCTTCTCCAGTGGACCACATTCTGTCAGACCTCTCCACCATGACCCATCCATCTTGGGTGGCCCCACACGGCATGGCTTAGTTTCATTGAGTTAGACAAGGGTGTGGTCCATGTGATCAGATTGGCTGGTTGTCTGTGATTGTGGTTTCTGTCTGTCTACCCTCTGATGCCCTCTCTCAGTGCCCACCGTCTTCCTGGTGTGCTGAGGTTCATGGGGTCGCAGAGTCAGACACAACTGAGTGAATGAACTAAACTGAATCCCTACTCACTTATGAAGGAATTAATTCCTAGTCTTTTCACCTCTAAACTATTTGGATCAAATTTCCCTCTTTATGGGTTTGCCAACATAAAAGCAATAATTACAGACATCTGCCACTAAACCAAAAAAAGATATATGTTGTTTTTATGGAAATGAGAATGTGTTTTAGTAGTTACTGTGCAAATGAGAAAAGTAAGGTCTCTGAGAGTTGGGAGTTCAGACTCATCCAAAACTGATGCCCATTTTTAGTTCACACTTGCTTGCTCTACCATCATCTATGGTTTTGTCATCAGGCCTAGCAAGATTGGTTCCATTTCTAGAGGTGCATGAGTCCAATCTCAGCACCACCATCATCATGTTCCTTTGGTTTGGTTTCATAATGTTATTGAATTTGGAATCCTGTTACACAAAGTATCTTGTAGCCACTTATTGATTAGTCATTTCCAAAGAGAGCTACAATTGCTGACCAAATCACCAGCAATCAGAGAAAATGCAGTTAATCTTGAAGAAAACTGAACACAGAAGAATTGATGCTTTTGAACTGTGGTGTTGGAGAAGACTCTTGAGAGTTCCTTGGACAGCAAGGAGATCAAACCAGTCAATCCTAAAGGAGATCACTCCTGAATATTCATTGGAAGGACTGATGCTGAAGCTGAAGTTTCAATACTTTGGTCACCTGATGCAAAGAGCTGACTCATTAGAAAAGTCCCTGATAATGGGAAAGAGAAGAGAAGGGGGTGACAAAGAATGAGATGGTTGGATGGCATCACCAACTTGATGGACATGAGTTTGAGCAAGCTCTAAGAGTTGGTGATGAACAGGGAAGTCTGGAGTGCTGCAGTCCATAGAGTTGCAAAGAGTCAGACACTACTGAGCGAGTGAACTGAACTGAATCTTGAAGAGCAGAGATATTCTGGAATCTGCTTCCATAATTGTAATGACAAAAGATTAGGAAGGAAAAGTGGGAGTGAAGATGGAGATATCATATCATCAACAAAAGATTTACGTACTCGTGCATTCCTAGTCTTTGGTTTTGTTTTGCTTTGTTTTCCCTCAGTAACTTGTCTAATATCTCTTTGAATTGAGAACCAGTCTAAGTCTGCTTATAAATTCACTATAATAGGGTCAAAAAGGCTTCAGTTCAGTTCAGTTCAGTTCAGTGGCTCAGTCGTGTCCGACTCTTTGCGACCCCATGAATCACAGCACGCCAGGCCTCCCTGTCCATCACCAATCCCTGGAGTTCACTCAAACTCATGTCCATCGAGTTGGTGATGCCATCCAGCCATCTCATTCTCTGCCGTCCACTTCTTCTCCTGCCCCCAATCCCTCCCAGCATCAGAGTCTTTTCCAGTGAGTCAACTCGTCGCATGAGGTGGCCAAAGTATTGCAGTTTCAGCTTTAGCATCACTCCTTCCAATGAACACCCGGGACTGATCTCCTTTAGAATGGACTGGTTGGATCTCCTTGCAGTCCAAGGGACTCTCAAGAGTCTTCTCCAACACCACAGTTCAAAAGCATCAATTCTTCGGTGATCCGCTTTCTTCACAGTCCAACTCTCACATCCATACATGACCACTGGAAAAACCATAGCCTTGACTAGATGGACCTTTGTTGGCAAAGTAATGTCTCTGCTTTTTAATATACTATCTAGGTTGGTCATAAAAGGCTAGATGCTTTCAAAGATGAATAAGGACTAGTTACTGGTTTTGTTGAAATGATAATGATGTAATGATATATGTTTGAAAAAGGAGTACATAGGTTATTTAAATTTAATAATTCTATTAATAAGGACTAAAAATTATGGGATATTTCAGATTATTAACCAAAATATATGCCCACAAAGTGCTTGATATTATCATTGTATTATCTTAGTATTTCATTTTCTCATCATTTTCTATTGCTTATATATTGATCACTTTTGTTTTCTAGTTTGACAATGATGACAAAAATACTAAAGTAGCTTTAATCTCTATCCCAAGGCTTCTCTAGGGTCAAAAGGGTGATTTATGAGATTGGGTAAGGATACAGGTGATGTTCATCTCATATTGATACATATCATAATGAAAAAAGAGAACTCAGTAATAATTGGTTCCGTAATTCATCCACATTAAGAAGTTCTGTAGCTGTATTCTTTACAAGGCCTTATTTTTCCCTAGAAAGAACAATACTTGAAGTTGTCTCTGCATGGCCCATATTGGAAGCTTAAATTTTCCAATCTTCCCTTAAGCCATAAGACATGAGGAGAAAAAACTACAAGGATGCTTCTTACCCAGTTTCAATGGCATTTACCTATGAGATATTAGCATACAATATCACCAAAAAGAGCAGCTGGATGTCAGCCAGCTACCAGTTTAGAGGCAATGCTGAGAGCTATTCACTTTTGTTAGTTTCAACATGTGGAGATGATGGATGATGGCAGTACACTTGAGCAGCTGGCCATGTAGGAAACTGAAATAAGTCTGGTCAAAAAACCAGAATATTTGCCTTAAATACCCAGAAGCATAACTTTCAGCCTAACTCCAGACTTCTGGAAAACAGAAAGAGCAAAACAAATTAATTTTAGGAAAAATAATCACAAAGAAGTCTGTGCAAGCCAAGTTCTACGTAGCTAAATATCAAACATGGGACATTATTAACTTAAAACAGGGCAAAGGCATACCATCTATGCCAAACCAATGAAGTCAATGAAGACTCATCATACAGGCAGATAAATTTGTCAAAGTCTTTCAGATTCTTCCTGGTAGCAGACAAGACTGACTAACTCTTACATATGGAAGCATAAAGCTAATAGCTTTACTAGGAAAATAAAATACCCTATTTCTTTTTGGTTTGTGCTTAGTTAGGGATCAACCTTTGTTATATTTAAGATGCTAGATTGCATTTAATAAGTTAAACTTGTCATGTAAATGTTAGAGTCCAGATTTCAAAAGTAAGTGCTATTTTCTGAACAAAGCCAAGGAAGGTGTTTGAGGTATGAACCATGTTTGGAAGCTATATTCTTAATAATGATGTTTTAAAAGTCAAATGTTCTTTAGAACATCAAGAGAAATATGCTGGTACTATGCAAGAAGTTGTAAAAATAAACTCTATAGAACATGTTGAAAGTTGCTTTGGAAACTGGGATTATAAGAAAGAAAAACTGAAATTTCAAATATGAATAAATCTATATTAAATCAGAACTTGAAATAAATGACATGCTCAAATGAGGTAACAGAGTATTTTATTAAAGGGGCTGTTTTGTGGTGAAGTTTAAGAGAAAGCAGTAAGAAATGGAGCTAGAAACAATAGGAAGCACTTGGTACCCTTGAGGGGGCAAGAAAGGAACAGTTCTTGGAAACCAGCAAAAGTGCCTTCAGAGTAAAGCGCCTGAAGCCCAAGCAAACTGAGCTGTGATATTAGGTACAGAAATACACTCTACAAAATTAAACAGATATTGAAGTATTAAGAAAATAACATACAAATAAAGTGTTCTAGAAAAATATAAGATTAACAAGTAATAAAATTGTAAATGAAAGCTTTAGTAGAAAAGTATCATATTTGACTATAAATTGATTCTACTGCAGTTTCACATCTGGAAAGTTAGAGTGTAATTATTTTCTCTACTATTCCCACTATATAAAACTACAAACCTTGGGCATTACATTTAAAATAAACGTAAGAACACTCTGAAAGGTAGAGAAAAGAACCACTTACTGTGGTCCATTGGACCTGAGGAAAAACATAATGTGAGTTTCCTGAATTTTCTTTTAGCACCAAATGTTCCAGAATTTGTTCTGGAAAAGGGAGTGATTAAAAAAAAACAGGTATTAACAAAAATGCGTTCCAGCAAAAGTCACTTCTTAAAACTAAAAGGCTAGGAAAGACCTAACAAGACAAAAAACTATTAGATGATGAAAGTTCCACTTTAGTGAAACATCACAGAAAAAATCAGTCTCCAACCCTAGTGCCACCAGGAAAGGTTAAGTAGAAAGCCTAGCCAGGTTATCACAAAGCATACTAACTTCCATACTGGCTGGTTTCCGAGAAGCCAAGAGGCCCTAGTGTTATATGGACTGAGTTGTGTCCCTTCCAATTCTTATGCTAAAGCCCTAAACTTCAGTACCTCAGAATGTGGTTACATTTGGAAATAGATCCTTTAAGGTGGTAATTATGTTAAAATGGGGCCCTAGAATGATCACTAGTTTAATAACACCGGTGTCTTATAAGGAGGGGCTTCCCTGATAGCTCAGTTGGTAAAGAATCCACCTGCAGTGCAGGAGACCCCAATGCAATTCCTGGGTCTGGAAGATCCCCTGGAGAAGGGAAAAGCTATCCACTCCAGTATTCCAACTGAGAGACTTTCAATTCACTTATAAGGAGAGTAAAACACAATATGTGGGATCAGACCAGGGTCTTCTGCGTTGCAGGCAGATTCTTTACCATCTGAGCCACCTGGGTCTGATCCCTGGGTCAGGAAGATCCCCTACAGAAAGGAATGGCTACCTGCTCCAGTATTCTTGCCTGGAGAATTCCATGGACAGAGGAGCCTGGCAGGCTGCAGTACATGGGATCGCAAAGAGCGATTGACACGTTCACTTTCACAAAAGGAAAGGCATGTGAAAATATAGTTAGAAGGCAGCCATCCACAAGTAAAGGATAAAGGCCTCAGGAGAAACAACCCTACTGACACCTTGAGCTAAGGCTTCTAACCTCTGGAACCATGAGAAAATAAATTTCTCCTGTTTGGAAAACCTAGTATATTTTGCTATGGCAGCCCTAGGGAACTAATACTAATAAAGGATTTTACTCCTAGCTAAGAAATGAGGAATCACCCCTGCCTCCTGGTGAAAGTGGAAAGAATGCAAACAATCCCTCCCCATGGTAATGAGGTACCCACATTACTTAGCCTTCCTTTCCCCATGGGGTGGAGTCCAGGAGGCCAAGGGAAGAGTCAGGATTTTCATTAACAACCAACAGTAAAAGTAACCCCAATCACAGAGGCCACATAGGGTGCAAAAATGAGGTACTTTTCTTACTCCCAGACACGGTGATATCAACAATCACCTAGTAGAAGCTGGAGCTCCCCCGTCCCCTCTAGCAATAACTAGATGTCAGTTGAGGTAGAGTGGAGAATCTGGAGATTGGCAGAATTAAAAAGTTGACCAAATTATGTGGAATTTAGTTAAAACAATACAAGAAGGTTGAAAATAAAAGGAAGGAAAAAGACAAGCCATGATATAATAATCAATAGAAACAGTGGCTGTACTAATATCAGATAGATTTCAGAGTGAAAATTACCAGAGACAGAAAGAGACATCTTTCTAGTGATTTCTAGTTTGATTACACTGTGATAATGGAATATACTCTGAATCATTTATTTACTTTGAATGCATTGAGATTTTCTTCTTGGCCCAGAATATGGTTTACTTTGATATATATTTTATGTGTGCATGCATGTGTGTGCTCAGTTGTGTCCAACTCTTTGCAACTCCATGGACTATAGCCTGCCAGCAATTCCAGGGAGAGAGGAGACTAGTGGGCTATAGTTCATGGGGTCACAAAGTCAGACATGAGTGAGCCTCTAACGCACACACAACACAACAGCAACAGTTAAAAAAAAAAAAATGCAAGGGTGTAGAAAATTTACTATTGTATGTTAAATTCTGTCCAACAAATCTTTATCGAAAGTCTATTACATGCAAGCCATACTTTTGCCTTTTGAAATTAGGAACAGTAGAAATGGTTGGATGGCATCACCGATTCAATAGACATGAGTGTGTAAACTTTGGGAGTTGGTGATGGACAGAGGAAGGCCTGGCGTGCTGCGGTCCATGTGTTGCAAGGAGTCAGACACAACTGAGCGACTGAACTGAACTGAACTGAAATGCTAACTGATAGGAATCATGCCAGAAACAGAACTATTCCTGATTTCTACTACATGAAAACTTGAGTAAAAGGGATGGTTTTGGAGTTGATATTTAAATAAAAACAAATTCTGTGTATTTCTCTATGTCTCCTACTTCTGTAAAGAAAAAGAAAAAATCAGCACATGATTTTGTCTTTCTTTAATAAGTTAGAGAACAACATATAAAAAATAGTTTTCTAGTATAACTTTAAACCTAACTAGTTAAAAAAATCAATGTGCCTTACCTAGGATTTGGTAGACAAATTTATACCTTTAAAATGAAGGTGCATATTAGGAAGTTAAAGGGAATTTTATTAGACACTGAATGTTATATCCTCTAAAGAAATCAACTATGTATCCTGATTCTCTTACATAAAATAAACAAAAAATTTCAAGGTCTAAGTGAAAACTGAGATGCTTGAATATGAATTTAGACAATGCAATTCAGCAAAAATAACCCTGCACATAGAGATCTAAATTATCTTCTGTCATTCTCAAGGTCACAAAGAACATTCCATAGCAAATGTAATTTGGCTTCTCCAGAGCTTCTAGTTTCCAACTGCACAATGATGGAATTCTCACTTGATCTTTCCTGTCTGAATCCGTAGTGTTTAATGAGGCACAGGGGGGATGAGGAGGTAAATTACTCTCCATTCATCCTTCATTTATTCACTAACTCACATATTCATTCATTTTTTTCACCAAACATTACTGAGAAAAGTATATTTGTTTAAAGATTAATAAAACACTTTCCAGAGACACATATGCAAATAGATAAATCCCATTAAAAACTGTACAAAGGACAGAACAAACTAAGTCTGAAGCAATTAGAGGTTTCTACTAGGCAACTTAACCCAATATCTGGAATATGGTATTTATTTATTCTTTAATTTCACAATTAAAGCAAGTATCTATTGAGCAACAAATTCATGACAGGCACTGGGTCATGTAGAAGGAGATAAAAAAGACTGCAAGCAGACTTCTGTCATTAAGAGTTTATGGGCTATCACTAATAACACCACATTATATATTTTGGCACAGATTGCTGTAAAGACACAGTTTATTGTCCAACTCAAACTAGAATTTAGAATTTGTGAAAGACACCACAAACATGTGTAATTTATATTTGGCCAGTCTAGATTAGGACTGAGT